>NC_087481.1:22779220-25279220 GCF_036417665.1 Passer domesticus
AATGACTTCTTTGTCCCCTGCAAAATGACCTCTCTTTGCAGCCACTCGCCCTGGCCGATCATAGTCACCCCAGCTAGAAATTTCCAAATTTTGCAGGATTTCTCCAAAACTCAAGTGGCCAGAAACTAGGCCAATGCAAGTCCTTACAGCCCCTAATGTCAGCTTTCATCTGATGGCCAGACCCTGGGCAAATGACTTCTTTTTCCCCTGCAAAATGGCCTCTTTTTGCGGCCACTCGCCCTGCCGAAACATGACCACCCAAGCTAGAAATTTCCAAATTTTGCAGGATTTCTCCAAAACTCAAGTGGCCAGAAACTTGGGCAATGCAAGTCATTACAACACGAAAGGCCAGCTTTCATCTAATGCCCAGACCCTGGGCAAATGACTTCTTTCTCCCCTGAAAAATGGCCTCTCTTTGCGGCCATTCGCCCTGCTTGATCATGGTCACCCAAGCTAGAAATATCCAAATTTTGCAGGATTTCTCCAAAACTCAAGTGGCCAGAATCTAGGCCAATGCATGTCCTTAGACACCCTAATGTTAGCTTTCATCTGATGCCCAGACCCTGGGCAAATGACTTCTTTTTCCCCTGCAAAATGGCCTCTCTTTGCGGCCACTCGCCTTGGCCGATCCGGGCCACACAAGCTAGAAATTTCCAAATTTTGCAGGATTTCTCCAAAACTCAAGTGGTCCGAAACTAGGCCAATGCAAGTCCTTACAGCCCCAAACGCCAGCTTTAATCTGATGCCCAGAACCTCGGCAAATGACTTTTTTGTCCCTGGCGAAATGGCCTCTCTATGCAGCCACTCGCCCTGACCCAACCTGGCCACCCAAGCTAGAAATTTCCAAATTTTGCAGGATTTCTCCAAAACTCAAGTGGCCAGAAACTAGGCCAATGCAAGTCCTTAGAGCCCCAAAGGCCAGCTTTCATCTAATGCCCAGACCCTGGGCAAATGTTTTCTTTGTCCCCTGCAAAATGGCCTCTCTTTGCGGGCACCCTGCCTGACCCACCCTGGCCACTCATGCTGCAAAATTCCAAATTTTGCAGGATTTCTCCAAAACTCAAGTGGCCGGAAACTAGGGCAATGCAAGTCCTTAGAGCCCCTAATGTCAGCTTTCATCTGATGGCCAGACCCTGGGCAAATGACTTCTTTCTCCCCTGCAAAATGGCCTCTCTTTGTGGCCACTCGCCCTGCCGAAACATGACCACCCAAGCTAGAAATTTCCAAATTTTGCAGGATTTCTCCAAAATTCAAGTGGCCAGAAACTTGGCCAATGCAAGTCCTTAGAGCCCCAAAGGCCAGCTTTCATGTAATGCCCACACCCTGGGCAGATATTTTCTTTGTCCCCTGCAAAATGGCGTCTCTTTGCGGCCACTCGCCTTGGCCGATCCTGGCCACCCATGCTAGAAATTTCCAAATTTTGCAGGATTTCTCCAAAACTCAAGTGGCCAGAAACTAGGCCAATGCAAGTCCTTAGACACCCTAATATTAGCTTTCATCTGATGCCCAGACCCTGGGCAAATGACTTCTTCTTCCCCTGAAAAATGACCTCTCTTGGCGGCCACTCACCCTGGCTGATCATGGTCATCCAAGCTAGAAATTTCCAAATTTTGCAGGATTTCTCCAAAACTCAAGTGGTCACAAACTAGGCCAATGCAAGTCCTTAGAGCCCTAAATGCTAGCTTTTATCTCATGCCCAGAGCCTGGGTAAATGTTTTTTTGTCCCCTGCAAAATGGCCTCTCTTTGCGGCCACTCGCCTTGGCCGATCCTGGCCACCCATGCTAGAAATTTCCAAATTTTGCAGGATTTCTCCAAAACTCAAGTGGCCAGAAACTAGGCCAATGCAAGTCCTTACAGCCCCTAATGTCAGCTTTCATCTGATGCCCAGACCCTGGGCAAATGACTTCTTTCTCCCCTGCAAAATGGCCTCTCATTGTGGCCACTCGCCCTGCCGAAACATGACCACCCAAGCTAGAAATTTCCAAATTTTGCAGGATTTCTCCAAAATTCAAGTGGCCAGAAACTAGGCCAATGCAAGTCCTTACAGCCCCTAATGTCAGCTTTCATCTGATGGCCAGACCCTGGGCAAATGACTTCTTTGTCCCCTGCAAAATGACCTCTCTTTGCAGCCAGTCGCCCTGGCCGATCATAGTCACCCCAGCTAGAAATTTCCAAATTTTGCAGGATTTCTCCAAAACTCAAGTGGCCAGAATCTAGGCCAATGCAAGTCCTTACAGCCCCTAATGTCAGCTTTCATCTGATGCCCAGACCCTGGGCAAATGACTTCTTTTTCCCCTGCAAAATGGCCTCTCTTTGCGGCCACTCGCCCTGCCGAAACATGACCACCCAAGCTAGAAATTTCCAAATTTTGCAGGATTTCTCCAAAACTCAAGTGGCCAGAAACTTGGCCAATGCAAGTCATTACAACACGAAAGGCCAGCTTTCATCTAATGCCCAGACCCTGGGCAAATGACTTCTTCTTCCCCTGAAAAATGGCCTCTCTTTGCGGCCATTCGCCCTGCTTGATCATGGTCACCCAAGCTAGAAATATCCAAATTTTGCAGGATTTCTCCAAAACTCAAGTGGCCAGAATCTAGGCCAATGCAAGTCCTTACAGCCCCTAATGTCAGCTTTCATCTGATGCCCAGACCCTGGGCAAATGACTTCTTTGTCCCCTGCAAAATGACCTCTCTTTGCGGCCACTCGCACTGACCCACCCTGGCCACTCAAGCTAGAAATTTCCAAATTTTGCAGGATTTCTCCAAAACTCAAGTGGCCAGAAACTAGGCCAATGCAAGTCCTTAGAGCCCAAAAGGCCAGTTTTCATCTGATGGCCAGACCCTGGGCAAATGACTTCTTTGTCGCCGGCAAAATGGCCTCTCTTTGCGGCCACTCGCCTTGGCCGATCATAGTCACCCCAGCTAGAAATTTCCAAATTTTGCAGGATTTCTCCAAAACTCAAGTGGCCAGAAACTAGGCCAATGCAAGTCCTTATAGCCCCTTATGTCAGCTTTCATCTGATGCCCAGACCCTGGGCAAATGACTTATTTTCCCCTGCAAAATGACCTCTCTTGGCAGCCACTCGCCCTGGCCGATCATAGTCACCCCAGCTAGAAATTTCCAAATTTAGCTGGATTTCCCCAAAACTCAAGTGGCCAGAAACTAGGCCAATGCAAGTCCTTACAGCCCCTAATGTCAGCTTTCATCTGATGGCCAGACCCTGGGCAAATGACTTCTTTTTCCCCTGCAAAATGGCCTCTCTTTGTGGCCACTCGCCCTGCCGCACCATGACCACCCAAGCTAGAAATTTCCAAATTTTGCTGGATTTCTCCAAAACTCAAGTGGCCAGAATCTAGGCCAATTCAAGTCCTTACAGCCCCTTATGTCAGCTTTCATCTGATGCCCAGACCCTGGGCAAATGACTTCATTTTCCCCTGCAAAATGGCGTCTCTTTGCGGCCACTCGCCTTGTCGGATCCTGGCCACCCATGCTAGAAATTTCCAAATTTTGCAGGATTTCTCCAAAACTCAAGTGGCCAGAAACTAGGCCAATGCAAGTCCTTACAACACGAAAGGCCAGCTTTCATCTGATGCCCAGACCCTTGCCAAATGACTTCTTCTTCCCCTGAAAAATGGCCTCTTTTTGCGGCCGCTCACCCTGCTTGATCATGGTCACCCAAGCTAGAAATATCCAAATTTTGCAGGATATCTCCAAAACTCAAGTGGCCAGAATCTAGGCCAATGCAAGTCCTTAGACACCCTAATGTTAGCTTTCTTCTGATGCCCAGACCCTGGGCAAATAACTTCTTTTTCCCCTGCAAAATGGCCTCTCTTTGCGGCCACTCGCCCTGACCCACCCTGGCCCTCCAAGGTAGAAATTTCCAAATTTAGCTGGATTTCCCCAAAACTCAAGTGGCCAGAAACTAGGCCAATGCAAGTCCTTACAGCCCATAATGTCAGCTTTCATCTGATGGCCAGACCCTGGGCAAATGACTTCTTTCTCCCCTGCAAAATGGCCTCTCTTTGTGGCCACTCGCCCTGCCGCACCATGACCACCCAAGCTAGAAATTTCCAAATTTTGCTGGATTTCTCCAAAACTCAAGTGGCCAGAATCTAGGCCAATTCAAGTCCTTACAGCCCCTAATGTCAGCTTTCATCTGATGGCCAGACCCTGGCCAAATGACTTCTTTTTCCCCTGCAAAATGGCCTCTCTTTGCGGCCACTCGCCTTGGCCGGTCCTGGCCACCCATGCTAGAAATTTCCAAATTTTGCAGGATTTCTCCAAAACTCAAGTGGCCGGAAACTAGGGCAATGCAAGTCCTTACAACACGAAAGGCCAGCTTTCATCTGATGCCCAGACCCTTGCCAAATGACTTCTTTCTCCCCTGCAAAATGGCCTCTTTTTGCGGCCGCTCGCCCTGCTTGATCATGGTCACCCAAGCTAGAAATATCCAAATTTTGCAGGATATCTCCAAAACTCAAGTGGCCAGAATCTAGGCCAATGCAAGTCCTTAGACACCCTAATGTTAGCTTTCATCTGATGCCCAGACCCTGGGCAAATAACTTCTTTTTCCCCTGCAAAATGGCCTCTCTTTGCAGCCACTCGCCTTGGCCGATCATAGTCACCCCAGCTAGAAATTTCCAAATTTTGCAGGATTTCTCCAAAACTGAAGTGGCCAGAAACTAGGCCAATGCAAGTCCTTACAGCCCCTAATGTCAGCCTTCATCTGATGCCCAGACCCTGGGCAAATGACTTCTTTTTCCCCTGAAAAATGACCTCTCTTTGCAACCACTCGCCCTGACCCACCCTGGCCCACCAAGGTAGAAATTTCCAAATTTTGATGGATTTCTCCAAAACTCAAGTGGCCAGAAACTTGGGCAATGCAAGTCATTACAACACGAAAGGCCAACTTTCATCTGATGCCCAGACCCTGGCCAAATGACTTCTTCCTCCCCTGCAAAATGGCCTCTCATTGTGGCCACTCGCCCTGCCGCACCATGACCACCCAAGCTAGAAATTTCCAAATTTTGCAGGATTTCTCCAAAACTCAAGTGGCCAGAATCTAGGCCAATGCAAGTCCTTACAGCCCCTAATGTCAGCTTTCATCTGATGGCCAGACCCTGGGCAAATGACTTCTTTCTCCCCTGCAAAATGGCCTCTCATTGTGGCCACTCGCCCTGCCGAAACATGACCACCCAAGCTAGAAATTTCCAAATTTTGCAGGATTTCTCCAAAATTCAAGTGGCCAGAAACTAGGCCAATGCAAGTCCTTACAGCCCCTAATGTCAGCTTTCATCTGATGGCCAGACCCTGGGCAAATGACTTCTTTGTCCCCTGCAAAATGACCTCTCTTTGCAGCCACTCGCCCTGGCCGATCATAGTCACCCCAGCTAGAAATTTCCAAATTTTGCAGGATTTCTCCAAAACTCAAGTGGCCAGAAACTAGGCCAATGCAAGTCCTTACAGCCCCTAATGTCAGCTTTCATCTGATGGCCAGACCCTGGGCAAATGACTTCTTTTTCCCCTGCAAAATGGCCTCTTTTTGCGGCCACTCGCCCTGCCGAAACATGACCACCCAAGCTAGAAATTTCCAAATTTTGCAGGATTTCTCCAAAACTCAAGTGGCCAGAAACTTGGCCAATGCAAGTCATTACAACACGAAAGGCCAGCTTTCATCTAATGCCCAGACCCTGGGCAAATGACTTCTTTCTCCCCTGAAAAATGGCCTCTCTTTGCGGCCATTCGCCCTGCTTGATCATGGTCACCCAAGCTAGAAATATCCAAATTTTGCAGGATTTCTCCAAAACTCAAGTGGCCAGAATCTAGGCCAATGCATGTCCTTAGACACCCTAATGTTAGCTTTCATCTGATGCCCAGACCCTGGGCAAATGACTTCTTTCTCCCCTGCAAAATGGCCTCTTTTGCGGCCACTCGCCCTGACCCACCCTGGCCACTCAAGCTAGAAATTTCCAAATTTTGCAGGATTTCTCCAAAACTCAAGTGGCCAGAATCTTGGCCAATGCAAGTCCTTAGAGCCCCAAAGGCCAGCTTTCATGTAATGCCCACACCCTGGGCAGATATTTTCTTTGTCCCCTGCAAAATGGCCTCTCTTTGCGGCCACTCGCCTTGGCCGATCCTGGCCACACAAGCTAGAAATTTCCAAATTTTGCAGGATTTCTCCAAAACTCAAGTGGTCCGAAACTAGGCCAATGCAAGTCCTTACAGCCCCAAACGCCAGCTTTCATCTGATGCCCAGAACCTCGGCAAATGACTTTTTTTGTCCCTGGCAAAATGGCCTCTCTATGCAGCCACTCGCCCTGACCCAACCTGGCCACCCAAGCTAGAAATTTCCAAATTTTGCAGGATTTCTCCAAAACTCAAGTGGCCAGAAACTAGGCCAATGCAAGTCCTTACAGCCCCTAATGTCAGCTTTCATCTGATGCCCAGACCCTGGCCAAATGACTTCTTTCTCCCCTGCAAAATGGCCTCTCTTTGTGGCCACTCGCCCTGCCGCACCATGACCACCCAAGCTAGAAATTTCCAAATTTTGCAGGATTTCTCCAAAACTCAAGTGGCCAGAAACTAGGCCAATGCAAGTCCTTAGAGCCCCAAAGGCCAGCTTTCATCTAATGCCCACACCCTGGGCAAATGTTTTCTTTGTCCCCTGCAAAATGGCCTCTCTTTGCGGGCACCCTGCCTGACCCACCCTGGCCACTCATGCTACAAATTTCCAAATTTTGCAGGATTTCTCCAAAACTCAAGTGGCCGGAAACTAGGGCAATGCAAGTCCTTAGAGCCCCTAATGTCAGCTTTCATCTGATGGCCAGACCCTGGCCAAATGACTTCTTTCTCCCCTGCAAAATGGCCTCTCTTTGTGGCCACTCGCCCTGCCGAAACATGACCACCCAAGCTAGAAATTTCCAAATTTTGCAGGATTTCTCCAAAATTCAAGTGGCCAGAAACTTGGCCAATGCAAGTCCTTAGAGCCCCAAAGGCCAGCTTTCATGTAATGCCCACACCCTGGGCAGATATTTTCTTTGTCCCCTGCAAAATGGCGTCTCTTTGCGGCCACTCGCCTTGGCCGATCCTGGCCACCCATGCTAGAAATTTCCAAATTTTGCAGGATTTCTCCAAAACTCAAGTGGCCAGAAACTAGGCCAATGCAAGTCCTTAGACACCCTAATGTTAGCATTCATCTGATGCCCAGACCCTGGGCAAATGACTTCTTCTTCCCCTGAAAAATGACCTCTCTTGGCGGCCACTCACCCTGGCTGATCATGGTCATCCAAGCTAGAAATTTCCAAATTTTGCAGGATTTCTCCAAAACTCAAGTGGTCACAAACTAGGCCAATGCAAGTCCTTAGAGCCCTAAATGCTAGCTTTTATCTCATGCCCAGAGCCTGGGTAAATGTTTTTTTGTCCCCTGCAAAACGGCCTCTCTTTGCGGCCACTCGCCTTGGCCGATCCTGGCCACCCATGCTAGAAATTTCCAAATTTTGCAGGATTTCTCCAAAACTCAAGTGGCCAGAAACTAGGCCAATGGAAGTCCTTACAGCCCCTAATGTCAGCTTTCATCTGATGGCCAGACCCTGGGCAAATGACTTCTTTCTCCCCTGCAAAATGGCCTCTCATTGTGGCCACTCGCCCTGCCGAAACATGACCACCCAAGCTAGAAATTTCCAAATTTTGCAGGATTTCTCCAAAACTCAAGTGGCCAGAAACTTGGCCAATGCAAGTCATTACAACACGAAAGGCCAGCTTTCATCTAATGCCCAGACCCTGGCCAAATGACTTCTTCTTCCCCTGAAAAATGGCCTCTCTTTGCGGCCATTCGCCCTGCTTGATCATGGTCACCCAAGCTAGAAATATCCAAATTTTGCAGGATTTCTCCAAAACTCAAGTGGCCAGAATCTAGGCCAATGCATGTCCTTAGACACCCTAATGTTAGCTTTCATCTGATGCCCAGACCCTGGCCAAATGACTTCTTTTTCCCCTGCAAAATTGCGTCTCTTTGCGGCCACTCGCCTTGGCCGAACCTGGCCATCCATGCTAGAAATTTCCAAATTTTGCAGGATTTCTCCAAAACTCAAGTGGTCACAAACTAGGCCAATGCAAGTCCTTACAGCCCCAAACACCAGCTTTCATCTGATGCCCAGATCCTGGGCAAATGACTTCTTCTTCCCCTGAAAAATGACCTCTCTTTGCGGCCACTCGCACTGACCCACCCTGGCCACTCAAGCTAGAAATTTCCAAATTTTGCAGGATTTCTCCAAAACTCAAGTGGCCAGAAACTAGGCCAATGCAAGTCCTTAGAGCCCAAAAGGCCAGTTTTCATCTAATGCCCACACCCTGGGCAAATGACTTCTTTGTCCCCGGCAAAATGGCCTCTCTTTGCGGCCACTCGCCTTGGCCGATCATAGTCACCCCAGCTAGAAATTTCCAAATTTTGCAGGATTTCTCCAAAACTCAAGTGGCCAGAAACTAGGCCAATGCAAGTCCTTATAGCCCCTTATGTCAGCTTTCATCTGATGCCCAGACCCTGGGCAAATGACTTATTTTCCCCTGCAAAATGACCTCTCTTGGCAGCCACTCGCCCTGAACCACCCAGGCCCTCCAAGTTAGAAATTTCCAAATTTAGCTGGATTTCCCCAAAACTCAAGTGGCCAGAAACTAGGCCAATGCAAGTCCTTACAGCCCATAATGTCAGCTTTCATCTGATGGCCAGACCCTGGGCAAATGACTTCTTTCTCCCCTGCAAAATGGCCTCTCTTTGTGGCCACTCGCCCTGCCGAAACATGACCACCCAAGCTAGAAATTTCCAAATTTTGCTGGATTTCTCCAAAACTCAAGTGGCCAGAATCTAGGCCAATGCAAGTCCTTACAGCCCCTTATGTCAGCTTTCATCTGATGCCCAGACCCTGGGCAAATGACTTCTTTTTCCCCTGCAAAATGGCGTCTCTTTGCGGCCACTCGCCTTGTCCGATCCTGGCCACCCATGCTAGAAATTTCCAAATTTTGCAGGATTTCTCCAAAACTCAAGTGGCCAGAAACTAGGCCAATGCAAGTCCTTACAACACGAAAGGCCAGCTTTCATCTGATGCCCAGACCCTTGCCAAATGACTTCTTCTTCCCCTGAAAAATGGCCTCTATTTGCGGCCGCTCACCCTGCTTGATCATGGTCACCCAAGCTAGAAATATCCAAATTTTGCAGGATATCTCCAAAACTCAAGTGGCCAGAATCTAGGCCAATGCAAGTCCTTAGACACCCTAATGTTAGCTTTCATCTGATGCCCAGACCCTGGGCAAATAACTTCTTTTTCCCCTGAAAAATGGCCTCTCTTTGCGGCCACTCGCCCTGACCCACCCTGGCCCTCCAAGGTAGAAATTTCCAAATTTAGCTGGATTTCCCCAAAACTCAAGTGGCCAGAAACTAGGCCAATGCAAGTCCTTACAGCCCATAATGTCAGCTTTCATCTGATGGCCAGACCCTGGGCAAATGACTTCTTTCTCCCCTGCAAAATGGCCTCTCTTTGTGGCCACTCGCCCTGCCGCACCATGACCACCCAAGCTAGAAATTTCCAAATTTTGCTGGATTTCTCCAAAACTCAAGTGGCCAGAATCTAGGCCAATTCAAGTCCTTACAGCCCCTAATGTCAGCTTTCATCTGATGCCCAGACCCTGGGCAAATGACTTCTTTTTCCCCTGCAAAATGGCCTCTCTTTGCGGCCACTCGCCTTGGCCGGTCCTGGCCACCCATGCTAGAAATTTCCAAATTTTGCAGGATTTCTCCAAAACTGAAGTGGCCAGAAACTAGGCCAATGCAAGTCCTTACAACACGAAAGGCCAGCTTTCATCTGATGCCCAGACCCTTGCCAAATGACTTCTTCTTCCCCTGAAAAATGGCCTCTTTTTGCGGCCGCTCGCCCTGCTTGATCATGGTCACCCAAGCTAGAAATATCCAAATTTTGCAGGATATCTCCAAAACTCAAGTGGCCAGAATCTAGGCCAATGCAAGTCCTTAGACACCCTAATGTTAGCTTTCATCTGATGCCCAGACCCTGGGCAAATGACTTCTTTGTCCCCTGCAAAATGACCTCTCTTTGCGGCCACTCGCACTGACCCACCCTGGCCACTCAAGCTAGAAATTTCCAAATTTTGCAGGATTTCTCCAAAACTCAAGTGGCCAGAAACTAGGCCAATGCAAGTCCTTAGAGCCCAAAAGGCCAGTTTTCATCTGATGGCCAGACCCTGGGCAAATGACTTCTTTGTCGCCGGCAAAATGGCCTCTCTTTGCGGCCACTCGCCTTGGCCGATCATAGTCACCCCAGCTAGAAATTTCCAAATTTTGCAGGATTTCTCCAAAACTCAAGTGGCCAGAAACTAGGCCAATGCAAGTCCTTATAGCCCCTTATGTCAGCTTTCATCTGATGCCCAGACCCTGGGCAAATGACTTATTTTCCCCTGCAAAATGACCTCTCTTGGCAGCCACTCGCCCTGGCCGATCATAGTCACCCCAGCTAGAAATTTCCAAATTTAGCTGGATTTCCCCAAAACTCAAGTGGCCAGAAACTAGGCCAATGCAAGTCCTTACAGCCCCTAATGTCAGCTTTCATCTGATGGCCAGACCCTGGGCAAATGACTTCTTTTTCCCCTGCAAAATGGCCTCTCTTTGTGGCCACTCGCCCTGCCGAAACATGACCACCCAAGCTAGAAATTTCCAAATTTTGCTGGATTTCTCCAAAACTCAAGTGGCCAGAATCTAGGCCAATTCAAGTCCTTACAGCCCCTTATGTCAGCTTTCATCTGATGCCCAGACCCTGGGCAAATGACTTCATTTTCCCCTGCAAAATGGCGTCTCTTTGCGGCCACCCGCCTTGTAGGATCCTGGCCACCCATGCTAGAAATTTCCAAATTTTGCAGGATTTCTCCAAAACTCAAGTGGCCAGAAACTAGGCCAATGCAAGTCCTTACAACACGAAAGGCCAGCTTTCATCTGATGCCCAGACCCTTGCCAAATGACTTCTTCTTCCCCTGAAAAATGGCCTCTTTTTGCGGCCGCTCACCCTGCTTGATCATGGTCACCCAAGCTAGAAATATCCAAATTTTGCAGGATATCTCCAAAACTCAAGTGGCCAGAATCTAGGCCAATGCAAGTCCTTAGACACCCTAATGTTAGCTTTCTTCTGATGCCCAGACCCTGGGCAAATAACTTCTTTTTCCCCTGCAAAATGGCCTCTCTTTGCGGCCACTCGCCCTGACCCACCCTGGCCCTCCAAGGTAGAAATTTCCAAATTTAGCTGGATTTCCCCAAAACTCAAGTGGCCAGAAACTAGGCCAATGCAAGTCCTTACAGCCCATAATGTCAGCTTTCATCTGATGGCCAGACCCTGGGCAAATGACTTCTTTCTCCCCTGCAAAATGGCCTCTCTTTGTGGCCACTCGCCCTGCCGCACCATGACCACCCAAGCTAGAAATTTCCAAATTTTGCTGGATTTCTCCAAAACTCAAGTGGCCAGAATCTAGGCCAATTCAAGTCCTTACAGCCCCTAATGTCAGCTTTCATCTGATGGCCAGACCCTGGCCAAATGACTTCTTTTTCCCCTGCAAAATGGCCTCTCTTTGCGGCCACTCGCCTTGGCCGGTCCTGGCCACCCATGCTAGAAATTTCCAAATTTTGCAGGATTTCTCCAAAACTCAAGTGGCCGGAAACTAGGGCAATGCAAGTCCTTACAACACGAAAGGCCAGCTTTCATCTGATGCCCAGACCCTTGCCAAATGACTTCTTTCTCCCCTGCAAAATGGCCTCTTTTTGCGGCCGCTCGCCCTGCTTGATCATGGTCACCCAAGCTAGAAATATCCAAATTTTGCAGGATATCTCCAAAACTCAAGTGGCCAGAATCTAGGCCAATGCAAGTCCTTAGACACCCTAATGTTAGCTTTCATCTGATGCCCAGACCCTGGGCAAATAACTTCTTTTTCCCCTGCAAAATGGCCTCTCTTTGCAGCCACTCGCCTTGGCCGATCATAGTCACCCCAGCTAGAAATTTCCAAATTTTGCAGGATTCCTCCAAAACTGAAGTGGCCAGAAACTAGGCCAATGCAAGTCCTTACAGCCCCTAATGTCAGCCTTCATCTGATGCCCAGACCCTGGGCAAATGACTTCTTTTTCCCCTGAAAAATGACCTCTCTTTGCAACCACTCGCCCTGACCCACCCTGGCCCACCAAGGTAGAAATTTCCAAATTTTGATGGATTTCTCCAAAACTCAAGTGGCCAGAAACTTGGGCAATGCAAGTCATTACAACACGAAAGGCCAACTTTCATCTGATGCCCAGACCCTGGCCAAATGACTTCTTTCTCCCCTGCAAAATGGCCTCTCATTGTGGCCACTCGCCCTGCCGCACCATGACCACCCAAGCTAGAAATTTCCAAATTTTGCAGGATTTCTCCAAAACTCAAGTGGCCAGAATCTAGGCCAATGCAAGTCCTTACAGCCCCTAATGTCAGCTTTCATCTGATGGCCAGACCCTGGGCAAATGACTTCTTTCTCCCCTGCAAAATGGCCTCTCATTGTGGCCACTCGCCCTGCCGAAACATGACCACCCAAGCTAGAAATTTCCAAATTTTGCAGGATTTCTCCAAAATTCAAGTGGCCAGAAACTAGGCCAATGCAAGTCCTTACAGCCCCTAATGTCAGCTTTCATCTGATGGCCAGACCCTGGGCAAATGACTTCTTTGTCCCCTGCAAAATGACCTCTCTTTGCAGCCACTCGCCCTGGCCGATCATAGTCACCCCAGCTAGAAATTTCCAAATTTTGCAGGATTTCTCCAAAACTCAAGTGGCCGGAAACTAGGCCAATGCAAGTCCTTACAGCCCCTAATGTCAGCTTTCATCTGATGGCCAGACCCTGGGCAAATGACTTCTTTTTCCCCTGCAAAATGGCCTCTTTTTGCGGCCACTCGCCCTGCCGAAACATGACCACCCAAGCTAGAAATTTCCAAATTTTGCAGGATTTCTCCAAAACTCAAGTGGCCAGAAACTTGGCCAATGCAAGTCATTACAACACGAAAGGCCAGCTTTCATCTAATGCCCAGACCCTGGGCAAATGACTTCTTTCTCCCCTGAAAAATGGCCTCTCTTTGCGGCCATTCGCCCTGCTTGATCATGGTCACCCAAGCTAGAAATATCCAAATTTTGCAGGATTTCTCCAAAACTCAAGTGGCCAGAATCTAGGCCAATGCATGTCCTTAGACACCCTAATGTTAGCTTTCATCTGATGCCCAGACCCTGGGCAAATGACTTCTTTCTCCCCTGCAAAATGGCCTCTTTTGCGGCCACTCGCCCTGACCCACCCTGGCCACTCAAGCTAGAAATTTCCAAATTTTGCAGGATTTCTCCAAAACTCAAGTGGCCAGAATCTTGGCCAATGCAAGTCCTTAGAGCCCCAAAGGCCAGCTTTCATGTAATGCCCACACCCTGGGCAGATATTTTCTTTGTCCCCTGCAAAATGGCCTCTCTTTGCGGCCACTCGCCTTGGCCGATCCTGGCCACACAAGCTAGAAATTTCCAAATTTTGCAGGATTTCTCCAAAACTCAAGTGGTCCGAAACTAGGCCAATGCAAGTCCTTACAGCCCCAAACGCCAGCTTTCATCTGATGCCCAGAACCTCGGCAAATGACTTTTTTGTCCCTGGCAAAATGGCCTCTCTATGCAGCCACTCGCCCTGACCCAACCTGGCCACCCAAGCTAGAAATTTCCAAATTTTGCAGGATTTCTCCAAAACTCAAGTGGCCAGAAACTAGGCCAATGCAAGTCCTTACAGCCCCTAATGTCAGCTTTCATCTGATGCCCAGACCCTGGCCAAATGACTTCTTTCTCCCCTGCAAAATGGCCTCTCTTTGTGGCCACTCGCCCTGCCGCACCATGACCACCCAAGCTAGAAATTTCCAAATTTTGCAGGATTTCTCCAAAACTCAAGTGGCCAGAAACTAGGCCAATGCAAGTCCTTAGAGCCCCAAAGGCCAGCTTTCATCTAATGCCCACACCCTGGGCAAATGTTTTCTTTGTCCCCTGCAAAATGGCCTCTCTTTGCGGGCACCCTGCCTGACCCACCCTGGCCACTCATGCTACAAATTTCCAAATTTTGCAGGATTTCTCCAAAACTCAAGTGGCCGGAAACTAGGGCAATGCAAGTCCTTAGAGCCCCTAATGTCAGCTTTCATCTGATGGCCAGACCCTGGCCAAATGACTTCTTTCTCCCCTGCAAAATGGCCTCTCTTTGTGGCCACTCGCCCTGCCGAAACATGACCACCCAAGCTAGAAATTTCCAAATTTTGCAGGATTTCTCCAAAATTCAAGTGGCCAGAAACTTGGCCAATGCAAGTCCTTAGAGCCCCAAAGGCCAGCTTTCATGTAATGCCCACACCCTGGGCAGATATTTTCTTTGTCCCCTGCAAAATGGCGTCTCTTTGCGGCCACTCGCCTTGGCCGATCCTGGCCACCCATGCTAGAAATTTCCAAATTTTGCAGGATTTCTCCAAAACTCAAGTGGCCAGAAACTAGGCCAATGCAAGTCCTTAGACACCCTAATATTAGCTTTCATCTGATGCCCAGACCCTGGGCAAATGACTTCTTCTTCCCCTGAAAAATGACCTCTCTTGGCGGCCACTCACCCTGGCTGATCATGGTCATCCAAGCTAGAAATTTCCAAATTTTGCAGGATTTCTCCAAAACTCAAGTGGTCACAAACTAGGCCAATGCAAGTCCTTAGAGCCCTAAATGCTAGCTTTTATCTCATGACCAGAGCCTGGGTAAATGTTTTTTTGTCCCCTGCAAAACGGCCTCTCTTTGCGGCCACTCGCCTTGGCCGATCCTGGCCACCCATGCTAGAAATTTCCAAATTTTGCAGGATTTCTCCAAAACTCAAGTGGCCAGAAACTAGGCCAATGCAAGTCCTTACAGCCCCTAATGTCAGCTTTTATCTGATGGCCAGACCCTGGGCAAATGACTTCTTTCTCCCCTGCAAAATGGCCTCTCATTGTGGCCACTCGCCCTGCCGAAACATGACCACCCAAGCTAGAAATTTCCAAATTTTGCAGGATTTCTCCAAAATTCAAGTGGCCAGAAACTAGGCCAATGCAAGTCCTTACAGCCCCTAATGTCAGCTTTCATCTGATGGCCAGACCCTGGGCAAATGACTTCTTTGTCCCCTGCAAAATGACCTCTCTTTGCAGCCAGTCGCCCTGGCCGATCATAGTCACCCCAGCTAGAAATTTCCAAATTTTGCAGGATTTCTCCAAAACTCAAGTGGCCAGAATCTAGGCCAATGCAAGTCCTTACAGCCCCTAATGTCAGCTTTCATCTGATGCCCAGACCCTAGGCAAATGACTTCTTTTTCCCCTGCAAAATGGCCTCTCTTTGCGGCCACTCGCCCTGCCGAAACATGACCACCCAAGCTAGAAATTTCCAAATTTTGCAGGATTTCTCCAAAACTCAAGTGGCCAGAAACTTGGCCAATGCAAGTCATTACAACACGAAAGGCCAGCTTTCATCTAATGCCCAGACCCTGGGCAAATGACTTCTTCTTCCCCTGAAAAATGGCCTCTCTTTGCGGCCATTCGCCCTGCTTGATCATGGTCACCCAAGCTAGAAATATCCAAATTTTGCAGGATTTCTCCAAAACTCAAGTGGCCAGAATCTAGGCCAATGCATGTCCTTAGACACCCTAATGTTAGCTTTCATCTGATGCCCAGACCCTGGCCAAATGACTTCTTTTTCCCCTGCAAAATTGCGTCTCTTTGCGGCCACTCGCCTTGGCCGAACCTGGCCATCCATGCTAGAAATTTCCAAATTTTGCAGGATTTCTCCAAAACTCAAGTGGTCACAAACTAGGCCAATGCAAGTCCTTACAGCCCCAAACACCAGCTTTCATCTGATGCCCAGATCCTGGGCAAATGACTTCTTCTTCCCCTGAAAAATGACCTCTCTTTGCGGCCACTCGCACTGACCCACCCTGGCCACTCAAGCTAGAAATTTCCAAATTTTGCAGGATTTCTCCAAAACTCAAGTGGCCAGAAACTAGGCCAATGCAAGTCCTTAGAGCCCAAAAGGCCAGTTTTCATCTAATGCCCACACCCTGGGCAAATGACTTCTTTGTCCCCGGCAAAATGGCCTCTCTTTGCGGCCACTCGCCTTGGCCGATCATAGTCCCCCAAGCTAGAAATTTCCAAATTTTGCAGGATTTCTCCAAAACTCAAGTGGCCAGAAACTAGGCCAATGCAAGTCCTTATAGCCCCTTATGTCAGCTTTCATCTGATGCCCAGACCCTGGGCAAATGACTTATTTTCCCCTGCAAAATGACCTCTCTTGGCAGCCACTCGCCCTGACCCACCCTGGCCCTCCAAGGTAGAAATTTCCAAATTTAGCTGGATTTCCCCAAAACTCAAGTGGCCAGAAACTAGGCCAATGCAAGTCCTTACAGCCCATAATGTCAGCTTTCATCTGATGGCCAGACCCTGGGCAAATGACTTCTTTCTCCCCTGCAAAATGGCCTCTCTTTGCGGCCACTCGCCCTGCCGAAACATGACCACCCAAGCTAGAAATTTCCAAATTTTGCAGGATTTCTCCAAAACTCAAGTGGCCAGAAACTTGGCCAATGCAAGTCATTACAACACGAAAGGCCAGCTTTCATCTAATGCCCAGACCCTGGGCAAATGACTTCTTCTTCCCCTGAAAAATGGCCTCTCTTTGCGGCCATTCGCCCTGCTTGATCATGGTCACCCAAGCTAGAAATATCCAAATTTTGCAGGATTTCTCCAAAACTCAAGTGGCCAGAATCTAGGCCAATGCATGTCCTTAGACACCCTAATGTTAGCTTTCATCTGATGCCCAGACCCTGGCCAAATGACTTCTTTTTCCCCTGCAAAATTGCGTCTCTTTGCGGCCACTCGCCTTGGCCGAACCTGGCCATCCATGCTAGAAATTTCCAAATTTTGCAGGATTTCTCCAAAACTCAAGTGGTCACAAACTAGGCCAATGCAAGTCCTTACAGCCCCAAACACCAGCTTTCATCTGATGCCCAGATCCTGGGCAAATGACTTCTTCTTCCCCTGAAAAATGACCTCTCTTTGCGGCCACTCGCACTGACCCACCCTGGCCACTCAAGCTAGAAATTTCCAAATTTTGCAGGATTTCTCCAAAACTCAAGTGGCCAGAAACTAGGCCAATGCAAGTCCTTAGAGCCCAAAAGGCCAGTTTTCATCTAATGCCCACACCCTGGGCAAATGACTTCTTTGTCCCCGGCAAAATGGCCTCTCTTTGCGGCCACTCGCCTTGGCCGATCATAGTCACCCCAGCTAGAAATTTCCAAATTTTGCAGGATTTCTCCAAAACTCAAGTGGCCAGAAACTAGGCCAATGCAAGTCCTTATAGCCCCTTATGTCAGCTTTCATCTGATGCCCAGACCCTGGGCAAATGACTTATTTTCCCCTGCAAAATGACCTCTCTTGGCAGCCACTCGCCCTGACCCACCCTGGCCCTCCAAGGTAGAAATTTCCAAATTTAGCTGGATTTCCCCAAAACTCAAGTGGCCAGAAACTAGGCCAATGCAAGTCCTTACAGCCCATAATGTCAGCTTTCATCTGATGGCCAGACCCTGGGCAAATGACTTCTTTCTCCCCTGCAAAATGGCCTCTCTTTGTGGCCACTCGCCCTGCCGAAACATGACCACCCAAGCTAGAAATTTCCAAATTTTGCTGGATTTCTCCAAAACTCAAGTGGCCAGAATCTAGGCCAATTCAAGTCCTTACAGCCCCTTATGTCAGCTTTCATCTGATGCCCAGACCCTTGGCAAATGACTTCATTTTCCCCTGCAAAATGGCGTCTCTTTGCGGCCACTCGCCTTGTCCGATCCTGGCCACCCATGCTAGAAATTTCCAAATTTTGCAGGATTTCTCCAAAACTCAAGTGGCCAGAAACTAGGCCAATGCAAGTCCTTACAACACGAAAGGCCAGCTTTCATCTGATGCCCAGACCCTTGCCAAATGACTTCTTCTTCCCCTGAAAAATGGCCTCTTTTTGCGGCCGCTCACCCTGCTTGATCGTGGTCACCCAAGCTAGAAATATCCAAATTTTGCAGGATATCTCCAAAACTCAAGTGGCCAGAATCTAGGCCAATGCAAGTCCTTAGACACCCTAATGTTAGCTTTCATCTGATGCCCAGACCCTGGGCAAATAACTTCTTTTTCCCCTGCAAAATGGCCTATTTTGCGGCCACTCGCCCTGACCCACCCTGGCCACTCAAGCTAGAAATTTCCAAATTTTGCAGGATTTCTCCAAAACTCAAGTGGCCAGAATCTAGGCCAATGCAAGTCCTTAGAGCCCCAAAGGCCAGCTTTCATGTAATGCCCACACCCTGGGCAGATATTTTCTTTGTCCCCTGCAAAATGGCCTCTCTTTGCGGCCACTCGCCTTGGCCGATCCTGGCCACACAAGCTAGAAATTTCCAAATTTTGCAGGATTTCTCCAAAACTCAAGTGGTCCGAAACTAGGCCAATGCAAGTCCTTACAGCCCCAAACGCCAGCTTTCATCTGATGCCCAGAACCTCGGCAAATGACTTTTTTGTCCCTGGCAAAATGGCCTCTCTATGCAGCCACTCGCCCTGACCCAACCTGGCCACCCAAGCTAGAAATTTCCAAATTTTGCAGGATTTCTCCAAAACTCAAGTGGCCAGAAACTAGGCCAATGCAAGTCCTTACAGCCCCTAATGTCAGCTTTCATCTGATGCCCAGACCCTGGCCAAATGACTTCTTTCTCCCCTGCAAAATGGCCTCTCTTTGTGGCCACTCGCCCTGCCGCACCATGACCACCCAAGCTAGAAATTTCCAAATTTTGCAGGATTTCTCCAAAACTCAAGTGGCCAGAAACTAGGCCAATGCAAGTCCTTAGAGCCCCAAAGGCCAGCTTTCATCTAATGCCCACACCCTGGGCAAATGTTTTCTTTGTCCCCTGCAAAATGGCCTCTCTTTGCGGGCACCCTGCCTGACCCACCCTGGCCACTCATGCTACAAATTTCCAAATTTTGCAGGATTTCTCCAAAACTCAAGTGGCCGGAAACTAGGGCAATGCAAGTCCTTAGAGCCCCTAATGTCAGCTTTCATCTGATGGCCAGACCCTGGGCAAATGACTTCTTTCTCCCCTGCAAAATGGCCTCTCTTTGTGGCCACTCGCCCTGCCGAAACATGACCACCCAAGCTAGAAATTTCCAAATTTTGCAGGATTTCTCCAAAATTCAAGTGGCCAGAAACTTGGCCAATGCAAGTCCTTAGAGCCCCAAAGGCCAGCTTTCATGTAATGCCCACACCCTGGGCAGATATTTTCTTTGTCCCCTGCAAAATGGCGTCTCTTTGCGGCCACTCGCCTTGGCCGATCCTGGCCACCCATGCTAGAAATTTCCAAATTTTGCAGGATTTCTCCAAAACTCAAGTGGCCAGAAACTAGGCCAATGCAAGTCCTTAGACACCCTAATATTAGCTTTCATCTGATGCCCAGACCCTGGGCAAATGACTTCTTCTTCCCCTGAAAAATGACCTCTCTTGGCGGCCACTCACCCTGGCTGATCATGGTCATCCAAGCTAGAAATTTCCAAATTTTGCAGGATTTCTCCAAAACTCAAGTGGTCACAAACTAGGCCAATGCAAGTCCTTAGAGCCCTAAATGCTAGCTTTTATCTCATGCCCAGAGCCTGGGTAAATGTTTTTTTGTCCCCTGCAAAACGGCCTCTCTTTGCGGCCACTCGCCCTGCCGAAACATGACCACCCAAGCTAGAAATTTCCAAATTTTGCAGGATTTCTCCAAAATTCAAGTGGCCAGAAACTAGGCCAATGCAAGTCCTTACAGCCCCTAATGTCAGCTTTCATCTGATGGCCAGACCCTGGGCAAATGACTTCTTTGTCCCCTGCAAAATGACCTCTCTTTGCAGCCAGTCGCCCTGGCCGATCATAGTCACCCCAGCTAGAAATTTCCAAATTTTGCAGGATTTCTCCAAAACTCAAGTGGCCAGAATCTAGGCCAATGCAAGTCCTTACAGCCCCTAATGTCAGCTTTCATCTGATGCCCAGACCCTGGGCAAATGACTTCTTTTTCCCCTGCAAAATGGCCTCTCTTTGCGGCCACTCGCCCTGCCGAAACATGACCACCCAAGCTAGAAATTTCCAAATTTTGCAGGATTTCTCCAAAACTCAAGTGGCCAGAAACTTGGCCAATGCAAGTCATTACAACACGAAAGGCCAGCTTTCATCTAATGCCCAGACCCTGGGCAAATGACTTCTTCTTCCCCTGAAAAATGGCCTCTCTTTGCGGCCATTCGCCCTGCTTGATCATGGTCACCCAAGCTAGAAATATCCAAATTTTGCAGGATTTCTCCAAAACTCAAGTGGCCAGAATCTAGGCCAATGCATGTCCTTAGACACCCTAATGTTAGCTTTCATCTGATGCCCAGACCCTGGCCAAATGACTTCTTTTTCCCCTGCAAAATTGCGTCTCTTTGCGGCCACTCGCCTTGGCCGAACCTGGCCATCCATGCTAGAAATTTCCAAATTTTGCAGGATTTCTCCAAAACTCAAGTGGTCACAAACTAGGCCAATGCAAGTCCTTACAGCCCAAAACACCAGCTTTCATCTGATGCCCAGATCCTGGGCAAATGACTTCTTCTTCCCCTGAAAAATGGCCTCTCTTTGCGGCCACTCGCCCTGACCCACCCTGGCCACTCAAGCTAGAAATTTCCAAATTTTGCAGGATTTCTCCAAAACTCAAGTGGTCACAAACTAGGCCAATGCAAGTCCTTAGAGCCCAAAAGGCCAGTTTTCATCTAATGCCCACACCCTGGGCAAATGACTTCTTTGTCCCCGGCAAAATGGCCTCTCTTTGCGGCCACTCGCCTTGGCCGATCATAGTCACCCCAGCTAGAAATTTCCAAATTTTGCAGGATTTCTCCAAAACTCAAGTGGCCAGAAACTAGGCCAATGCAAGTCCTTACAGCCCCTAATGTCAGCTTTCATCTGATGCCCAGACCCTGGCCAAATGACTTCTTCTCCCCTGAAAAATGGCCTCTCTTTGTGGCCACTCGCCCTGCCGAAACATGACCACCCAAGCTAGAAATTTCCAAATTTTGCAGGATTTCTCCAAAATTCAAGTGGCCAGAAACTAGGCCAATGCAAGTCCTTACAGCCCCTTATGTCAGCTTTCATCTGATGCCCAACCCTGGGCAAATGACATCTTCTTCCCCTGCAAAATGGCCTCTCTTTGCGGCCACTCGCCCTGCCGAAACATGACCACCCCAGCTAGAAATTTCCAAATTTTGCAGGATTTCTCCAAAACTCAAGTGGCCAGAAATTAGGCCAATGCAAGTCCTTATAGCCCCTTATGTCAGCTTTCATCTGATGCCCAGACCCTGGGGAAAAGACTTCTTTTTCCCCTGCAAAATGGCCTCTCTTTGCAGGCACTCGCCCTGACCCACCCTGGCCCTCCAAGGTAGAAATTTCCAAATTTAGCTGGATTTCCCCAAAACTCAAGTGGCCAGAAACTAGGCCAATGCAAGTCCATACAGCCCATAATGTCAGCTTTCATCTGATGCCCAGACCCTGGGCAAATGACTTCTTTCTCCCCTGCAAAATGGCCTCTCTTTGTGGCCACTTGCCCTGCCGAAACATGACCACCCAAGCTAGAAATTTCCAAATTTTGCTGGATTTCTCCAAAACTCAAGTGGCCAGAATCTAGGCCAATTCAAGTCCTTACAGCCCCTAATGTCAGCTTTCATCTGATGCCCAGACCCTGGGCAAATGACTTCTTTTTCCCCTGCAAAATGGCCTCTCTTTGCGGCCACTCGCCTTGGCCGGTCCTGGCCACCCATGCTAGAAATTTCCAAATTTTGCAGGATTTCTCCAAAACTGAAGTGGCCAGAAACTAGGCCAATGCAAGTCCTTACAACACGAAAGGCCAGCTTTCATCTGATGCCCAGACCCTTGCCAAATGACTTCTTCTTCCCCTGAAAAATGGCCTCTTTTTGCGGCCGCTCGCCCTGCTTGATCATGGTCACCCAAGCTAGAAATATCCAAATTTTGCAGGATATCTCCAAAACTCAAGTGGCCAGAATCTAGGCCAATGCAAGTCCTTAGACACCCTAATGTTAGCTTTCATCTGATGCCCAGACCCTGGGCAAATAACTTCTTTTTCCCCTGCAAAATGGCCTCTCTTTGCAGCCACTCGCCTTGGCCGATCATAGTCACCCCAGCTAGAAATTTCCAAATTTTGCAGGATTTCTCCAAAACTCAAGTGGCCAGAAACTAGGCCAATGCAAGTCCTTACAGCCCCTAATGTCAGCCTTCATCTGATGCCCAGACCCTGGGCAAATGACTTCTTTTTCCCCTGAAAAATGACCTCTCTTTGCAACCACTCGCCCTGACCCACCCTGGCCCACCAAGGTAGAAATTTCCAAATTTTGCTGGATTTCTCCAAAACTCAAGTGGCCAGAAACTTGGACAATGCAAGTCATAACAACACGAAAGGCCAGCTTTCATCTGATGGCCAGACCCTGGCCAAATGACTTCTTTCTCCCCTGCAAAATGGCCTCTCATTGTGGCCACTCGCCCTGCCGCACCATGACCACCCAAGCTAGAAATTTCCAAATTTTGCAGGATTTCTCCAAAACTCAAGTGGCCAGAATCTAGGCCAATGCAAGTCCTTACAGCCCCTAATGTCAGCTTTCATCTGATGCCCAGACCCTAGGCAAATGACTTCTTTTTCCCCTGCAAAATGGCCTCTCTTTGCGGCCACTCGCCTTGGCCGATCCTGGCCACCCATGCTAGAAATTTCCAAATTTTGCAGGATTTCTCCAAAACTCAAGTGGCCAGAAACTAGGCCAATTCAAGTCCTTACAGCCCCTAATGTCAGCTTTCATCTAATGCCCAGACCCTGGCCAAATGACTTCTTTCTCCCCTGCAAAATGGCCTCTCTTTGTGGCCACTCGCCCTGCCGCACCATGACCACCCAAGCTAGAAATTTCCAAATTTTGCAGGATTTCTCCAAAACTCAAGTGGCCAGAATCTAGGCCAATGCAAGTCCTTACAGCCCCTAATGTCAGCTTTCATCTGATGCCCAGACCCTGGGCAAATGACTTCTTTTTCCCCTGCAAAATGGCCTCTCTTTGCGGCCACTCGCATTGGCCGATCCTGGACACCCATGCTAGAAATTTCCAAATTTTGCAGGATTTCTCCAAAACTCAAGTGGCCAGAAACTAGGCCAATGCAAGTCCTTACAGCCCCTAATGTCAGCTTTCATCTGATGCCCAGACCCTGGGCAAATGACTTCTTTCTCCCCTGCAAAATGGCCTCTCATTGTGGCCACTCGCCCTGCCGAAACATGACCACCCAAGCTAGAAATTTCCAAATTTTGCAGGATTTCTCCAAAATTCAAGTGGCTAGAAACTAGGCCAATTCAAGTCCTTACAGCCCCTAATGTCAGCTTTCATCTGATGCCCAGAACCGGTGCAAATGACTTCTTTGTCCCCTGCAAAATTACCTCTCTTTGCAGCCACTCGCCCTGGCCGATCATAGTCACCCCAGCTAGAAATTTCCAAATTTTGCAGGATTTCTCCAAAACTCAAGTGGCCAGAATCTAGGCCAATGCAAGTCCTTAGACACCCTAATGTTAGCTTTCATCTGATGCCCAGACCCTGGGCAAATAACTTCTTTTTCCCCTGCAAAATGGCCTCTCTTTGCAGCCACCCGCCTTGGCCGATCATCGTCACCCCAGCTAGAAATTTCCAAATTTTGCAGGATTTCTCCAAAACTCAAGTGGCCAGAAACTTGGACAATGCAAGTCATTACAACACGAAAGGCCAGCTTTCATCTGATGCCCAGACCCTGGCCAAATGACTTCTTTCTCCCCTGCAAAATGGCCTCTCTTTGTGGCCACTCGCCCTGCCGCACCATGACCACCCAAGCTAGAAATTTCCAAATTTTGCAGGATTTCTCCAAAACTCAAGTGGCCAGAATCTAGGCCAATGCAAGTCCTTACAGCCCCTAATGTCAGCTTTCATCTGATGGCCAGACCCTGGGCAAATGACTTCTTTTTCCCCTGCAAAATGGCCTCTCTTTGCGGCCACTCGCCTTGGCCGATCCTGGCCACCCATGCTAGAAATTTCCAAATTTTGCAGGATTTCTCCAAAACTCAAGTGGCCAGAAACTAGGCCAATGCAAGTCCTTATAGCCCCTAATGTCAGCTTTCATCTGATGGCCAAACCCTGGGCAAATGACTTCTTTCTCCCCTGAAAAATGGCCTCTCTTTGTGGCCACTCGCCCTGCCGAGACATGACCACCCAAGCTAGAAATTTCCAAATTTTGCAGGATTTCTCCAAAATTCAAGTGGCCAGAAACTAGGCCAATGCAAGTCCTTACAGCCCCTAATGTCAGCTTTCATCTGATGCCCAGACCCTGGCCAAATGACTTCTTCTTACCCTGCAAAATGGCCTCTCTTTGCGGCCACTCGCCCTGCCGAAACATGACCACCCCAGCTAGAAATTTCCAAATTTTGCAGGATTTCTCCAAAACTCAAGTGGCCAGAAATTAGGCCAATGCAAGTCCTTATAGCCCCTTATGTCAGCTTTCATCTGATGCCCAGACCCTGGGGAAAAGACTTCTTTTTCCCCTGCAAAATGGCCTCTCTTTGCAGCCACTCGCCCTGACCCACCCTGGCCACCCATGCTAGAAATTTCCAAATTTTGCTGGATTTCCCCAAAACTCAAGTGGCCAGAAACTAGGCCAATGCAAGTCCTTACAGCCCATAATGTCAGCTTTCATCTGATGCCCAGACCCTGGCGAAATGACTTCTTTCTCCCCTGCAAAATGGCCTCTCTTTGTGGCCACTCGCCCTGCCGAAACATGACCACCCAAGCTAGAAATTTCCAAATTTTGCAGGATTTCTCCAAAACTCAAGTGGCCAGAATCTAGGCCAATGCAAGTCCTTACAGCCCCTAATGTCAGCTTTCATCTGATGCCCAGACCCTGGCCAAATGACTCCTTTTTCCCCTGCAAAATGGCCTCTCTTTGCAGCCACTCGCCTTGGCCGGTCCTGGCCACCCATGCTAGAAATTTCCAAATTTTGCAGGATTTCTCCAAAACTGAAGTGGCCAGAAACTAGGCCAATGCAAGTCCTTACAACACGAAAGGCCAGCTTTCAACTGATGCCCAGACCCTTGCCAAATGACTTCTTCTTCCCCTGAAAAATGGCCTCTTTTTGCGGCCGCTCGCCCTGCTTGATCATGGTCACCCAAGCTAGAAATATCCAAATTTTGCAGGATATCTCCAAAACTCAAGTGGCCAGAATCTAGGCCAATGCAAGTCCTTAGACCCCCTAATGTTAGCTTTCATCTGATGCCCAGACCCTGGGCAAATAACTTCTTTTTCCCCTGCCAAATGGCCTCTCTTTGCAGCCACTCGCCTTGGCCGATCATAGTCACCCCAGCTAGAAATTTCCAAATTTTGCAGGATTTCTCCAAAACTCAAGTGGCCAGAAACTAGGCCAATGCAAGTCCTTACAGCCCCTAATGTCAGCCTTCATCTGATGCCCAGACCCTGGCCAAATGACTTCTTTTTCCCCTGAAAAATGACCTCTCTTTGCAACCACTCGCCCTGACCCACCCTGGCCCACCAAGGTAGAAATTTCCAAATTTTGATGGATTTCTCCAAAACTCAAGTGGCCAGAAACTTGGACAATGCAAGTCATTACAACACGAAAGGCCAGCTTTCATCTGATGCCCAGACCATGGCCAAATGACTTCTTTCTCCCCTGCAAAATGGCCTCTCATTGTGGCCACTCGCCCTGCCGCACCATGACCACCCAAGCTAGAAATTTCCAAATTTTGCAGGATTTCTCCAAAACTCAAGTGGCCAGAATCTAGGCCAATGCAAGTCCTTACAGCCCCTAATGTCAGCTTTCATCTGATGCCCAGACCCTAGGCAAATGACTTCTTTTTCCCCTGCAAAATGGCCTCTCTTTGCGGCCACTCGCCTTGGCCGATCCTGGCCACCCATGCTAGAAATTTCCAAATTTTGCAGGATTTCTCCAAAACTCAAGTGGCCAGAAACTAGGCCAATTCAAGTCCTTACAGCCCCTAATGTCAGCTTTCATCTGATGGCCAGACCCTGGCCAAATGACTTCTTTCTCCCCTGAAAAATGGCCTCTCTTTGTGGCCACTCGCCCTGCCGCACCATGACCACCCAAGCTAGAAATTTCCAAATTTTGCAGGATTTCTCCAAAACTCAAGTGGCCAGAAACTAGGCCAATGCAAGTCCTTACAGCCCCTAATGTCAGCTTTCATCTGATGCCCAGACCCTGGCCAAATGACTTCTTTTTCCCCTGCAAAATGGCCTCTCTTTGCGGCCACTCGCCTTGGCCGATCCTGGACACCCATGCTAGAAATTTCCAAATTTTGCAGGATTTCTCCAAAACTCAAGTGGCCAGAAACTAGGCCAATGCAAGTCCTTACAGCCCCTAATGTCAGCTTTCATCTGATGGCCAGACCCTGGGCAAATGACTTCTTTCTCCCCTGCAAAATGGCCTCTCTTTGCGGCCACTCACCCTGCCCTAACGTGGTGACGCAAGCTAGAAATTTCCAAATTTTGCAGGATTTCTCCAAAACTCAAGTGGCCAGAAACTTGGACAATGCAAGTCATTACAACACGAAAGGCCAGCTTTCATCTGATGGCCAGACCCTGGCCAAATGACTTCTTTCTCCCCTGCAAAATGGCCTCTCTTTGTGGCCACTCGCCCTGCCGCACCATGACCACCCAAGCTAGAAATTTCCAAATTTTGCAGGATTTCTCCAAAACTCAAGTGGCCAGAATCTAGGCCAATGCAAGTCCTTACAGCCCCTAATGTCAGCTTTCATCTGATGGCCAGACCCTGGGCAAATGACTTCTTTTTCCCCTGCAAAATGGCCTCTCTTTGCGGCCACTCGCCTTGGCCGATCCTGGCCACCCATGCTAGAAATTTCCAAATTTTGCAGGATTTCTCCAAAACTGAAGTGGCCAGAAACTAGGCCAATGCAAGTCCTTACAACACGAAAGGCCAGCTTTCATCTGATGCCCAGACCCTTGCCAAATGACTTCTTCTTCCCCTGAAAAATGGCCTCTTTTTGCGGCCGCTCGCCCTGCTTGATCATGGTCACCCAAGCTAGAAATATCCAAATTTTGCAGGATATCTCCAAAACTCAAGTGGCCAGAATCTAGGCCAATGCAAGTCCTTAGACACCCTAATGTTAGCTTTCATCTGATGCCCAGACCCTGGGCAAATAACTTCTTTTTCCCCTGCAAAATGGCCTCTCTTTGCGGCCACTCGCCTTGGCCGATCATAGTCACCCCAGCTAGAAATTTCCAAATTTTGCAGGATTTCTCCAAACCTCAAGTGGCCAGAAACTAGGCCAATGCAAGTCCTTACAGCCCCTAATGTCAGCCTTCATCTGATGCCCAGACCCTGGGCAAATGACTTCTTTTTCCCATGAAAAATGACCTCTCTTTGCAACCACTCGCCCTGACCCACCCTGGCCCACCAAGGTAGAAATTTCCAAATTTTGCTGGATTTCTCCAAAACTCAAGTGGCCAGAAACTTGGACAATGCAAGTCATTACAACACGAAAGGCCAGCTTTCATCTGATGCCCAGACCCTGGCCAAATGACTTCTTTCTCCCCTGAAAAATGGCCTCTCTTTGTGGCCACTCGCCCTGCCGCACCATGACCACCCAAGCTAGAAATTTCCAAATTTTGCAGGATTTCTCCAAAACTCAAGTGGCCAGAAACTAGGCCAATGCAAGTCCTTACAGCCCCTAATGTCAGCTTTCATCTGATGCCCAGACCCTGGGCAAATGACTTCTTTTTCCCCTGCAAAATGGCCTCTCTTTGCGGCCACTCGCCTTGGCCGATCCTGGACACCCATGCTAGAAATTTCCAAATTTTGCAGGATTTCTCCAAAACTCAAGTGGCCAGAAACTAGGCCAATGCAAGTCCTTACAGCCCCTAATGTCAGCTTTCATCTGATGGCCAGACCCTGGGCAAATGACTTCTTTCTCCCCTGCAAAATGGCCTCTCTTTGCGGCCACTCACCCTGCCCTAACGTGGTCACGCAAGCTAGAAATTTCCAAATTTTGCAGGATTTCTCCAAAACTCAAGTGGCCAGAAACTTGGACAATGCAAGTCATTACAACACGAAAGGCCAGCTTTCATCTGATGGCCAGACCCTGGCCAAATGACTTCTTTCTCCCCTGCAAAATGGCCTCTCTTTGTGGCCACTCGCCCTGCCGCACCATGACCACCCAAGCTAGAAATTTCCAAATTTTGCAGGATTTCTCCAAAACTCAAGTGGCCAGAATCTAGGCCAATGCAAGTCCTTACAGCCCCTAATGTCAGCTTTCATCTGATGGCCAGACCCTGGGCAAATGACTTCTTTTTCCCCTGCAAAATGGCCTCTCTTTGCGGCCACTCGCCTTGGCCGATCCTGGCCACCCATGCTAGAAATTTCCAAATTTTGCAGGATTTCTCCAAAACTGAAGTGGCCAGAAACTAGGCCAATGCAAGTCCTTACAACACGAAAGGCCAGCTTTCATCTGATGCCCAGACCCTTGCCAAATGACTTCTTCTTCCCCTGAAAAATGGCCTCTTTTTGCGGCCGCTCGCCCTGCTTGATCATGGTCACCCAAGCTAGAAATATCCAAATTTTGCAGGATATCTCCAAAACTCAAGTGGCCAGAATCTAGGCCAATGCAAGTCCTTAGACACCCTAATGTTAGCTTTCATCTGATGCCCAGACCCTGGGCAAATAACTTCTTTTTCCCCTGCAAAATGGCCTCTCTTTGCGGCCACTCGCCTTGGCCGATCATAGTCACCCCAGCTAGAAATTTCCAAATTTTGCAGGATTTCTCCAAACCTCAAGTGGCCAGAAACTAGGCCAATGCAAGTCCTTACAGCCCCTAATGTCAGCCTTCATCTGATGCCCAGACCCTGGGCAAATGACTTCTTTTTCCCCTGAAAAATGACCTCTCTTTGCAACCACTCGCCCTGACCCACCCTGGCCCTCCAAGGTAGAAATTTCCAAATTTTGCTGGATTTCTCCAAAACTCAAGTGGCCAGAAACTTGGACAATGCAAGTCATTACAACACGAAAGGCCAGCTTTCATCTGATGCCCAGACCCTGGCCAAATGACTTCTTTCTCCCCTGCAAAATGGCCTCTCATTGTGGCCACTCGCCCTGCCGCACCATGACCACCCAAGCTAGAAATTTCCAAATTTTGCAGGATTTCTCCAAAACTCAAGTGGCCAGAATCTAGGCCAATGCAAGTCCTTACAGCCCCTAATGTCAGCTTTCATCTGATGCCCAGACCCTGGGCAAATGACTTCTTTTTCCCCTGCAAAATGGCCTCTCTTTGCGGCCACTCGCCTTGGCCGATCCTGGCCACCCATGCTAGAAATTTCCAAATTTTGCAGGATTTCTCCAAAACTCAAGTGGCCAGAAACTAGGCCAATTCAAGTCCTTACAGCCCCTAATGTCAGCTTTCATCTGATGCCCAGACCTTGGCCAAATGACTTCTTTCTCCCCTGCAAAATGGCCTCTCTTTGTGGCCACTCGCCCTGCCGCACCATGACCACCCATGCTAGAAATTTCCAAATTTTGCAGGATTTCTCCAAAACTCAAGTGGCCAGAAACTAGGCCAATGCAAGTCCTTACAGCCCCTAATGTCAGCTTTCATCTGACGCCCAGACCCTGGGCAAATGACTTCTTTTTCCCCTGCAAAATGGCCTCTCTTTGCGGCCACTCGCCTTGGCCGATCCTGGACACCCATGCTAGAAATTTCCAAATTTTGCAGGATTTCTCCAAAACTCAAGTGGCCAGAAACTAGGCCAATGCAAGTCCTTATAGCCCCTAATGTCAGCTTTCATCTGATGGCCAAACCCTGGGCAAATGACTTCTTTCTCCCCTGAAAAATGGCCTCTCTTTGTGGCCACTCGCCCTGCCGAAACATGACCACCCAAGCTAGAAATTTCCAAATTTTGCAGGATTTCTCCAAAATTCAAGTGGCCAGAAACTAGGCCAATGCAAGTCCTTACAGCCCCTAATGTCAGCTTTCATCTGATGCCCAGACCCTGGGGAAAAGACTTCTTTTTCCCCTGCAAAATGGCCTCTCTTTGCAGCCACTCGCCCTGACCCACCCTGGCCACCCATGCTAGAAATTTCCAAATTTTGCTGGATTTCCCCAAAACTCAAGTGGCCAGAAACTAGGCCAATGCAAGTCCTTACAGCCCATAATGTCAGCTTTCATCTGATGCCCAGACCCTGGCCAAATGACTTCTTTCTCCCCTGCAAAATGGCCTCTCTTTGTGGCCACTCGCCCTGCCGAAACATGACCACCCAAGCTAGAAATTTCCAAATTTTGCAGGATTTCTCCAAAACTCAAGTGGCCAGAATCTAGGCCAATGCAAGTCCTTACAGCCCATAATGTCAGCTTTCATCTGATGCCCAGACCCTGGGCAAATGACTCCTTTTTCCCCTGCAAAATGGCCTCTCTTTGCAGCCACTCGCCTTGGCCGGTCCTGGCCACCCATGCTAGAAATTTCCAAATTTTGCAGGATTTCTCCAAAACTGAAGTGGCCAGAAACTAGGCCAATGCAAGTCCTTACAACACGAAAGGCCAGCTTTCATCTGATGCCCAGACCCTTGCCAAATGACTTCTTCTTCCCCTGAAAAATGGCCTCTTTTTGCGGCCGCTCGCCCTGCTTGATCATGGTCACCCAAGCTAGAAATATCCAAATTTTGCAGGATATCTCCAAAACTCAAGTGGCCAGAATCTAGGCCAATGCAAGTCCTTAGACCCCCTAATGTTAGCTTTCATCTGATGCCCAGACCCTGGGCAAATAACTTCTTTTTCCCCTGCCAAATGGCCTCTCTTTGCAGCCACTCGCCTTGGCCGATCATAGTCACCCCAGCTAGAAATTTCCAAATTTTGCAGGATTTCTCCAAAACTCAAGTGGCCAGAAACTAGGCCAATGCAAGTCCTTACAGCCCCTAATGTCAGCCTTCATCTGATGCCCAGACCCTGGGCAAATGACTTCTTTTTCCCCTGAAAAATTACCTCTCTTTGCAACCACTCGCCCTGACCCACCCTGGCCCACCAAGGTAGAAATTTCCAAATTTTGCTGGATTTCTCCAAAACTCAAGTGGCCAGAAACTTGGACAATGCAAGTCATTACAACACGAAAGGCCAGCTTTCATCTGATGCCCAGACCCTGGCCAAATGACTTCTTTCTCCCCTGCAAAATGGCCTCTCATTGTGGCCACTCGCCCTGCCGCACCATGACCACCCAAGCTAGAAATTTCCAAATTTTGCAGGATTTCTCCAAAACTCAAGTGGCCAGAATCTAGGCCAATGCAAGTCCTTACAGCCCCTAATGTCAGCTTTCATCTGATGCCCAGACCCTAGGCAAATGACTTCTTTTTCCCCTGCAAAATGGCCTCTCTTTGCGGCCACTCGCCTTGGCCGATCCTGGCCACCCATGCTAGAAATTTCCAAATTTTGCAGGATTTCTCCAAAACTCAAGTGGCCAGAAACTAGGCCAATTCAAGTCCTTACAGCCCCTAATGTCAGCTTTCATCTGATGCCCAGACCCTGGCCAAATGACTTCTTTCTCCCCTGAAAAATGGCCTCTCTTTGTGGCCACTCGCCCTGCCGCACCATGACCACCCAAGCTAGAAATTTCCAAATTTTGCAGGATTTCTCCAAAACTCAAGTGGCCAGAAACTAGGCCAATGCAAGTCCTTACAGCCCCTAATGTCAGCTTTCATCTGATGCCCAGACCCTGGGCAAATGACTTCTTTTTCCCCTGCAAAATGGCCTCTCTTTGCGGCCACTCGCCTTGGCCGATCCTGGCCACCCATGCTAGAAATTTCCAAATTTTGCAGGATTTCTCCAAAACTCAAGTGGCCAGAAACTAGGCCAATGCAAGTCCTTACAGCCCCTAATGTCAGCTTTCATCTGATGGCCAGACCCTGGGCAAATGACTTCTTTCTCCCCTGCAAAATGGCCTCTCTTTGCGGCCACTCACCCTGCCCTAACGTGGTCACGCAAGCTAGAAATTTCCAAATTTTGCAGGATTTCTCCAAAATTCAAGTGGCCAGAAACTAGGCCAATTCAAGTCCTTACAGCCCCTAATGTCAGCTTTCATCTGATGCCCAGACCCTGGCCAAATGACTTCTTTGTCCCCTGCAAAATGACCTCTCTTTGCAGCCACTCGCCCTGGCCGATCATAGTCACCCCAGCTAGAAATTTCCAAATTTTGCAGGATTTCTCCAAAACTCAAGTGGCCAGAATCTAGGCCAATGCAAGTCCTTAGACACCCTAATGTTAGCTTTCATCTGATGCCCAGACCCTGGGCAAATAACTTCTTTTTCCCCTGCCAAATGGCCTCTCTTTGCAGCCACCCGCCTTGGCCGATCATCGTCACCCCAGCTAGAAATTTCCAAATTTTGCAGGATTTCTCCAAAACTCAAGTGGCCAGAAACTTGGACAATGCAAGTCATTACAACACGAAAGGCCAGCTTTCATCTGATGGCCAGACCCTGGCCAAATGACTTCTTTCTCCCCTGCAAAATGGCCTCTCTTTGTGGCCACTCGCCCTGCCGCACCATGACCACCCAAGCTAGAAATTTCCAAATTTTGCAGGATTTCTCCAAAACTCAAGTGGCCAGAATCTAGGCCAATGCAAGTCCTTACAGCCCCTAATGTCAGCTTTCATCTGATGGCCAGACCCTGGGCAAATGACTTCTTCTTCCCCTGCAAAATGGCCTCTCTTTGCGGCCACTCGCCTTGGCCGATCCTGGCCACCCATGCTAGAAATTTCCAAATTTTGCAGGATTTCTCCAAAACTGAAGTGGCCAGAAACTAGGCCAATGCAAGTCCTTACAACACGAAAGGCCAGCTTTCATCTGATGCCCAGACCCTTGCCAAATGACTTCTTTTTCCCCTGCAAAATGGCCTCTTTTTGCGGCCGCTCGCCCTGCTTGATCATGGTCACCCAAGCTAGAAATATCCAAATTTTGCAGGATATCTCCAAAACTCAAGTGGCCAGAATCTAGGCCAATGCAAGTCCTTAGACACCCTAATGTTAGCTTTCATCTGATGCCCAGACCCTGGGCAAATAACTTCTTTTTCCCCTGCAAAATGGCCTCTCTTTGCGGCCACTCGCCTTGGCCGATCATAGTCACCCCAGCTAGAAATTTCCAAATTTTGCAGGATTTCTCCAAACCTCAAGTGGCCAGAAACTAGGCCAATGCAAGTCCTTACAGCCCCTAATGTCAGCCTTCATCTGATGCCCAGACCCTGGGCAAATGACTTCTTTTTCCCCTGAAAAATGACCTCTCTTTGCAACCACTCGCCCTGACCCACCCTGGCCCTCCAAGGTAGAAATTTCCAAATTTTGCTGGATTTCTCCAAAACTCAAGTGGCCAGAAACTTGGACAATGCAAGTCATTACAACACGAAAGGCCAGCTTTCATCTGATGGCCAGACCCTGGCCAAATGACTTCTTTCTCCCCTGCAAAATGGCCTCTCATTGTGGCCACTCGCCCTGCCGCACCATGACCACCCAAGCTAGAAATTTCCAAATTTTGCAGGATTTCTCCAAAACTCAAGTGGCCAGAATCTAGGCCAATGCAAGTCCTTACAGCCCCTAATGTCAGCTTTCATCTGATGCCCAGACCCTGGGCAAATGACTTCTTTTTCCCCTGCAAAATGGCCTCTCTTTGCGGCCACTCGCCTTGGCCGATCCTGGCCACCCATGCTAGAAATTTCCAAATTTTGCAGGATTTCTCCAAAACTCAAGTGGCCAGAAACTAGGCCAATGCAAGTCCTTACAGCCCCTAATGTCAGCTTTCATCTGACGCCCAGACCCTGGGCAAATGACTTCTTTTTCCCCTGCAAAATGGCCTCTCTTTGCGGCCACTCGCCTTGGCCGATCCTGGACACCCATGCTAGAAATTTCCAAATTTTGCAGGATTTCTCCAAAACTGAAGTGGCCAGAAACTAGGCCAATGCAAGTCCTTACAGCCCCTAATGTCAGCTTTCATCTGATGGCCAGACCCTGGGCAAATGACTTCTTTCTCCCCTGCAAAATGGCCTCTCTTTGTGGCCACTCGCCCTGCCGAAACATGACCACCCAAGCTAGAAATTTCCAAATTTTGCAGGATTTCTCCAAAATTCAAGTGGCCAGAAACTAGGCCAATTCAAGTCCTTACAGCCCCTAATGTCAGCTTTCATCTGATGCCCAGACCCTGGCCAAATGACTTCTTTGTCCCCTGCAAAATGACCTCTCTTTGCAGCCACTCGCCCTGGCCGATCATGGTCACCCCAGCTAGAAATTTCCAAATTTTGCAGGATTTCTCCAAAACTCAAGTGGCCAGAATCTAGGCCAATGCAAGTCCTTAGACACCCTAATGTTAGCTTTCATCTGATGCCCAGACCCTGGGCAAATAACTTCTTATTCCCCTGCAAAATGACCTCTCTTTGCAGCCACTCGCCCTGGCCGATCATCGTCACCCCAGCTAGAAATTTCCAAATTTTGCAGGATTTCTCCAAAACTCAAGTGGCCAGAAACTTGGACAATGCAAGTCATTACAACACGAAAGGCCAGCTTTCATCTGATGCCCAGACCCTGGCCAAATGACTTCTTTCTCCCCTGCAAAATGGCCTCTCTTTGTGGCCACTCGCCCTGCCGCACCATGACCACCCAAGCTAGAAATTTCCAAATTTTGCAGGATTTCTCCAAAACTCAAGTGGCCAGAATCTAGGCCAATGCAAGTCCTTACAGCCCCTAATGTCAGCTTTCATCTGATGCCCAGACCCTAGGCAAATGACTTCTTTTTCCCCTGCAAAATGGCCTCTCTTTGCGGCCACACGCCTTGGCCGATCCTGGCCACCCATGCTAGAAATTTCCAAATTTTGCAGGATTTCTCCAAAACTCAAGTGGCCAGAAAACTAGGCCAATTCAAGTCCTTACAGCCCCTAATGTCAGCTTTCATCTGATGCCCAGACCCTGGCCAAATGACTTCTTTCTCCCCTGAAAAATGGCCTCTCTTTGTGGCCACTCGCCCTGCCGCACCATGACCACCCAAGCTAGAAATTTCCAAATTTTGCAGGATTTCTCCAAAACTCAAGTGGCCAGAAACTAGGCCAATGCAAGTCCTTACAGCCCCTAATGTCAGCTTTCATCTGATGCCCAGACCCTGGGCAAATGACTTCTTTTTCCCCTGCAAAATGGCCTCTCTTTGTGGCCACTCGCCTTGGCCGATCCTGGCCACCCATGCTAGAAATTTCCAAATTTTGCAGGATTTCTCCAAAACTCAAGTGGCCAGAAACTAGGCCAATGCAAGTCCTTACAGCCCCTAATGTCAGCTTTCATCTGATGGCCAGACCCTGGGCAAATGACTTCTTTCTCCCCTGCAAAATGGCCTCTCTTTGCGGCCACTCACCCTGCCCTAACGTGGTCACGCAAGCTAGAAATTTCCAAATTTTGCAGGATTTCTCCAAAATTCAAGTGGCCAGAAACTAGGCCAATTCAAGTCCTTACAGCCCCTAATGTCAGCTTTCATCTGATGCCCAGACCCTGGCCAAATGACTTCTTTGTCCCCTGCAAAATGACCTCTCTTTGCAGCCACTCGCCCTGGCCGATCATAGTCACCCCAGCTAGAAATTTCCAAATTTTGCAGGATTTCTCCAAAACTCAAGTGGCCAGAATCTAGGCCAATGCAAGTCCTTAGACACCCTAATGTTAGCTTTCATCTGATGCCCAGACCCTGGGCAAATAACTTCTTTTTCCCCTGCCAAATGGCCTCTCTTTGCAGCCACTCGCCTTGGCCGATCATCGTCACCCCAGCTAGAAATTTCCAAATTTTGCAGGATTTCTCCAAAACTCAAGTGGCCAGAAACTTGGACAATGCAAGTCATTACAACACGAAAGGCCAGCTTTCATCTGATGCCCAGACCCTGGGCAAATGACTTCTTTTTCCCCTGCAAAATGGCCTCTCTTTGCGGCCACTCGCCTTGGCCGATCCTGGCCACCCATGCTAGAAATTTCCAAATTTTGCAGGATTTCTCCAAAACTCAAGTGGCCAGAAACTAGGCCAATTCAAGTCCTTACAGCCCATAATGTCAGCTTTCATCTGATGCCCAGACCCTGGCCAAATGACTTCTTTCTCCCCTGCAAAATGGCCTCTCTTTGTGGCCACTCGCCCTGCCGCACCATGACCACCCAAGCTAGAAATTTCCAAATTTTGCAGGATTTCTCCAAAACTCAAGTGGCCAGAAACTAGGCCAATGCAAGTCCTTACAGCCCCTAATGTCAGCTTTCATCTGATGGCCAGACCCTGGGCAAATGACTTCTTTCTCCCCTGCAAAATGGCCTCTCTTTGCGGCCACTCACCCTGCCCTAACGTGGTCACGCAAGCTAGAAATTTCCAAATTTTGCAGGATTTCTCCAAAATTCAAGTGGCCAGAAACTAGGCCAATGCAAGTCCTTACAGCCCCTAATGTCAGCTTTCATCTGATGGCCAGACCCTGGGCAAATGACTTCTTTCTCCCCTGCAAAATGGCCTCTCATTGTGGCCACTCGCCCTGCCGAAACATGACCACCCAAGCTAGAAATTTCCAAATTTTGCAGGATTTCTCCAAAATTCAAGTGGCCAGAAACTAGGCCAATTCAAGTCCTTACAGCCCCTAATGTCAGCTTTCATCTGATGCCCAGACCCTGGCCAAATGACTTCTTTGTCCCCTGCAAAATGACCTCTCTTTGCAGCCACTCGCCCTGGCCGATCATTGTCACCCCAGCTAGAAATTTCCAAATTTTGCAGGATTTCTCCAAAACTCAAGTGGCCAGAATCTAGGCCAATGCAAGTCCTTAGACACCCTAATGTTAGCTTTCATCTGATGCCCAGACCCTGGGCAAATAACTTCTTATTCCCCTGCAAAATGACCTCTCTTTGCAGCCACTCGCCCTGGCCGATCATCGTCACCCCAGCTAGAAATTTCCAAATTTTGCAGGATTTCTCCAAAACTCAAGTGGCCAGAAACTTGGACAATGCAAGTCATTACAACACGAAAGGCCAGCTTTCATCTGATGCCCAGACCCTGGCCAAATGACTTCTTTCTCCCCTGCAAAATGGCCTCTCTTTGTGGCCACTCGCCCTGCCGCACCATGACCACCCAAGCTAGAAATTTCCAAATTTTGCAGGATTTCTCCAAAACTCAAGTGGCCAGAATCTAGGCCAATGCAAGTCCTTACAGCCCCTAATGTCAGCTTTCATCTGATGGCCAGACCCTGGGCAAATGACTTCTTTTTCCCCTGCAAAATGGCCTCTCTTTGCGGCCACTCGCCTTGGCCGATCCTGGCCACCCATGCTAGAAATTTCCAAATTTTGCAGGATTTCTCCAAAACTCAAGTGGCCAGAAACTAGGCCAATGCAAGTCCTTATAGCCCCTAATGTCAGCTTTCATCTGATGCCCAGACCCTGGGCAAATGACTTCTTTCTCCCTTAAAAATGGCCTCTCTTTGTGGCCACTCGCCCTGCCGAAACATGACCACCCAAGCTAGAAATTTCCAAATTTTGCAGGATTTCTCCAAAATTCAAGTGGCCAGAAACTAGGCCAATGCAAGTCCTTACAGCCCCTAATGTCAGCTTTCATCTGATGCCCAGACCCTGGGCAAATGACTTCTTCTTCCCCTGCAAAATGGCCTCTCTTTGCGGCCACTCGCCCTGCCGAAACATGACCACCCAAGCTAGAAATTTCCAAATTTTGCAGGATTTCTCCAAAACTCAAGTGGCCAGAATCTAGGCCAATGCAAGTCCTTATAGCCCCTTATGTCAGCTTTCATCTGATGCCCAGACCCTGGGGAAAAGACTTCTTTTTCCCCTGCAAAATGGCCTCTCTTTGCAGCCACTCGCCCTGACCCACCCTGGCCACCCATGCTAGAAATTTCCAAATTTTGCTGGATTTCCCCAAAACTCAAGTGGCCAGAAACTAGGCCAATGCAAGTCCTTACAGCCCATAATGTCAGCTTTCATCTGATGCCCAGACCCTGGCCAAATGACTTCTTTCTCCCCTGCAAAATGGCCTCTCTTTGTGGCCACTCGCCCTGCCGAAACATGACCACCCAAGCTAGAAATTTCCAAATTTTGCAGGATTTCTCCAAAACTCAAGTGGCCAGAATCTAGGCCAATTCAAGTCCTTACAGCCCATAATGTCAGCTTTCATCTGATGCCCAGACCCTGGGCAAATGACTTCTTTTTCCCCTGCAAAATGGCCTCTCTTTGCGGCCACTCGCCTTGGCCGGTCCTGGCCACCCATGCTAGAAATTTCCAAATTTTGCAGGATTTCTCCAAAACTGAAGTGGCCAGAAACTAGGCCAATGCAAGTCCTTACAACACGAAAGGCCAGCTTTCATCTGATGCCCAGACCCTTGCCAAATGACTTCTTCTTCCCCTGAAAAATGGCCTCTTTTTGCGGCCGCTCGCCCGGCTTGATCATGGTCACCCAAGCAAGAAATATCCAAATTTTGCAGGATATCTCCAAAACTCAAGTGGCCAGAATCTAGGCCAATGCAAGTCCTTAGACACCCTAATGTTAGCTTTCATCTGATGCCCAGACCCTGGGCAAATAACTTCTTTTTCCCCTGCAAAATGGCCTCTCTTTGCAGCCACTCGCCTTGGCCGATCATAGTCACCCCAGCTAGAAATTTCCAAATTTTGCAGGATTTCTCCAAACCTCAAGTGGCCAGAAACTAGGCCAATGCAAGTCCTTACAGCCCCTAATGTCAGCCTTCATCTGATGCCCAGACCCTGGCCAAATGACTTCTTTCTCCCCTGCAAAATGGCCTCTCTTTGTGGCCACTCGCCCTGCCGCACCATGACCACCCAAGCTAGAAATTTCCAAATTTTGCAGGATTTCTCCAAAACTCAAGTGGCCAGAAACTAGGCCAATGCAAGTCCTTACAGCCCCTAATGTCAGCTTTCATCTGATGCCCAGACCCTGGGCAAATGACTTCTTTTTCCCCTGCAAAATGGCCTCTCTTTGCGGCCACTCGCCTTGGCCGATCCTGGACACCCATGCTAGAAATTTCCAAATTTTGCAGGATTTCTCCAAAACTCAAGTGGCCAGAAACTAGGCCAATGCAAGTCCTTACAGCCCCTAATGTCAGCTTTCATCTGATGGCCAGACCCTGGGCAAATGACTTCTTTCTCCCCTGCAAAATGGCCTCTCATTGTGGCCACTCGCCCTGCCGAAACATGACCACCCAAGCTAGAAATTTCCAAATTTTGCAGGATTTCTCCAAAATTCAAGTGGCCAGAAACTAGGCCAATTCAAGTCCTTACAGCCCCTAATGTCAGCTTTCATCTGATGCCCAGACCCTGGCCAAATGACTTCTTTGTCCCCTGCAAAATGACCTCTCTTTGCAGCCACTCGCCCTGGCCGATCATAGTCACCCCAGCTAGAAATTTCCAAATTTTGCAGGATTTCTCCAAAACTCAAGTGGCCAGAATCTAGGCCAATGCAAGTCCTTAGACACCCTAATGTTAGCTTTCATCTGATGCCCAGACCCTGGGCAAATAACTTCTTTCTCCCCTGCAAAATGGCCTCTCTTTGCAGCCACTCGCCCTGGCCGATCATCGTCACCCCAGCTAGAAATTTCCAAATTTTGCAGGATTTCTCCAAAACTCAAGTGGCCAGAAACTTGGACAATGCAAGTCATTACAACACGAAAGGCCAGCTTTCATCTGATGCCCAGACCCTGGGCAAATGACTTCTTTCTCCCCTGCAAAATGGCCTCTCTTTGTGGCCACTCGCCCTGCCGCACCATGACCACCCAAGCTAGAAATTTCCAAATTTTGCAGGATTTCTCCAAAACTCAAGTGGCCAGAATCTAGGCCAATGCAAGTCCTTACAGCCCCTAATGTCAGCTTTCATCTGATGCCCAGACCCTGGGCAAATGACTTCTTTTTCCCCTGCAAAATGGCCTCTCTTTGCGGCCACTCGCCTTGGCCGATCCTGGCCACCCATGCTAGAAATTTCCAAATTTTGCAGGATTTCTCCAAAACTGAAGTGGCCAGAAACTAGGCCAATGCAAGTCCTTACAACACGAAAGGCCAGCTTTCATCTGATGCCCAGACCCTTGCCAAATGACTTCTTCTTCCCCTGAAAAATGGCCTCTTTTTGCGGCCGCTCGCCCTGCTTGATCATGGTCACCCAAGCTAGAAATATCCAAATTTTGCAGGATATCTCCAAAACTCAAGTGGCCAGAATCTAGGCCAATGCAAGTCCTTAGACACCCTAATGTTAGCTTTCATCTGATGCCCAGACCCTGGGCAAATAACTTCTTTTTCCCCTGCAAAATGGCCTCTCTTTGCAGCCACTCGCCTTGGCCGATCATAGTCACCCCAGCTAGAAATTTCCAAATTTTGCAGGATTTCTCCAAAACTCAAGTGGCCAGAAACTAGGCCAATGCAAGTCCTTACAGCCCCTAATGTCAGCCTTCATCTGATGCCCAGACCCTGGGCAAATGACTTCTTTTTCCCCTGAAAAATGACCTCTCTTTGCAACCACTCGCCCTGACCCACCCTGTCCCACCAAGGTAGAAATTTCCAAATTTTGCAGGATTTCTCCAAAACTCAAGTGGCCAGAATCTAGGCCAATGCAAGTCCTTACAGCACGAAAGGCCAGCTTTCATCTGATGGCCAGACCCTGGGCAAATGACTTCTTTTTCCCCTGCAAAATGGCCTCTCATTGTGGCCACTCGCCTTGGCCGATCCTGGCCACCCATGCTAGAAATTTCCAAATTTTGCAGGATTTCTCCAAAACTCAAGTGGCCAGAAACTAGGCCAATGCAAGTCCTTACAGCCCCTAATGTCAGCTTTCATCTGATGGCCAGACCCTGGGCAAATGACTTCTTTCTCCCCTGCAAAATGGCCTCTCATTGTGGCCACTCGCCCTGCCGAAACATGACCACCCAAGCTAGAAATTTCCAAATTTTGCAGGATTTCTCCAAAATTCAAGTGGCCAGAAACTAGGCCAATTCAAGTCCTTACAGCCCCTAATGTCAGCTTTCATCTGATGCCCAGACCCTGGCCAAATGACTTCTTTGTCCCCTGCAAAATGACCTCTCTTTGCAGCCACTCGCCCTGGCCGATCATAGTCACCCCAGCTAGAAATTTCCAAATTTTGCAGGATTTCTCCAAAACTCAAGTGGCCAGAATCTAGGCCAATGCAAGTCCTTAGACACCCTAATGTTAGCTTTCATCTGATGCCCAGACCCTGGGCAAATAACTTCTTTTTCCCCTGCAAAATGGCCTCTCTTTGCAGCCACTCGCCCTGGCCGATCATCGTCACCCCAGCTAGAAATTTCCAAATTTTGCAGGATTTCTCCAAAACTCAAGTGGCCAGAAACTTGGACAATGCAAGTCATTACAACACGAAAGGCCAGCTTTCATCTGATGGCCAGACCCTGGGCAAATGACTTCTTTCTCCCCTGCAAAATGGCCTCTCTTTGTGGCCACTCGCCCTGCCGCACCATGACCACCCAAGCTAGAAATTTCCAAATTTTGCAGGATTTCTCCAAAACTCAAGTGGCCAGAATCTAGGCCAATGCAAGTCCTTACAGCCCCTAATGTCAGCTTTCATCTGATGGCCAGACCCTGGGCAAATGACTTCTTTTTCCCCTGCAAAATGGCCTCTCTTTGCGGCCACTCGCCCTGACCCACCCTGGCCACCCATGCTAGAAATTTCCAAATTTTGCAGGATTTCTCCAAAACTGAAGTGGCCAGAAACTAGGCCAATGCAAGTCCTTACAACACGAAAGGCCAGCTTTCATCTGATGCCCAGACCCTTGCCAAATGACTTCTTCTTCCCCTGAAAAATGGCCTCTTTTTGCGGCCGCTCGCCCTGCTTGATCATGGTCACCCAAGCTAGAAATATCCAAATTTTGCAGGATATCTCCAAAACTCAAGTGGCCAGAATCTAGGCCAATGCAAGTCCTTAGACACCCTAATGTTAGCTTTCATCTGATGCCCAGACCCTGGGCAAATAACTTCTTTTTCCCCTGCAAAATGGCCTCTCTTTGCAGCCACTCGCCTTGGCCGATCATAGTCACCCCAGCTAGAAATTTCCAAATTTTGCAGGATTTCTCCAAAACTCAAGTGGCCAGAAACTAGGCCAATGCAAGTCCTTACAGCCCCTAATGTCAGCCTTCATCTGATGCCCAGACCCTGGGCAAATGACTTCTTTTTCCCCTGAAAAATGGCCTCTCTTTGCAACCACTCGCCCTGACCCACCCTGTCCCACCAAGGTAGAAATTTCCAAATTTTGCAGGATTTCTCCAAAACTCAAGTGGCCAGAATCTAGGCCAATGCAAGTCCTTACAGCCCCTAATGTCAGCTTTCATCTGATGCCCAGACCCTGGGCAAATGACTTCTTTTTCCCCTGCAAAATGGCCTCTCTTTGCGGCCACTCGCCTTGGCCGATCCTGGCCACCCATGCTAGAAATTTCCAAATTTTGCAGGATTTCTCCAAAACTCAAGTGGCCAGAAACTAGGCCAATGCAAGTCCTTATAGCCCCTAATGTCAGCTTTCATCTGATGCCCAGACCCTGGGCAAATGACTTCTTTCTCCCTTAAAAATGGCCTCTCTTTGTGGCCACTCGCCCTGCCGAAACATGACCACCCAAGCTAGAAATTTCCAAATTTTGCAGGATTTCTCCAAAATTCAAGTGGCCAGAAACTAGGCCAATGCAAGTCCTTACAGCCCCTAATGTCAGCTTTCATCTGATGCCCAGACCCTGGGCAAATGACTTCTTCTTCCCCGGCAAAATGGCCTCTCTTTGCGGCCACTCGCCCTGCCGAAACATGACCACCCAAGCTAGAAATTTCCAAATTTTGCAGGATTTCTCCAAAACTCAAGTGGCCAGAAATTAGGCCAATGCAAGTCCTTATAGCCCCTTATGTCAGCTTTCATCTGATGCCCAGACCCTGGGGAAAAGACTTCTTTTTCCCCTGCAAAATGGCCTCTCTTTGCAGCCACTCGCCCTGACCCACCCTGGCCACCCATGCTAGAAATTTCCAAATTTTGCTGGATTTCCCCAAAACTCAAGTGGCCAGAAACTAGGCCAATGCAAGTCCTTACAGCCCATAATGTCAGCTTTCATCTGATGCCCAGACCCTGGCCAAATGACTTCTTTCTCCCCTGCAAAATGGCCTCTCTTTGTGGCCACTCGCCCTGCCGAAACATGACCACCCAAGCTAGAAATTTCCAAATTTTGCAGGATTTCTCCAAAACTCAAGTGGCCAGAATCTAGGCCAATTCAAGTCCTTACAGCCCATAATGTCAGCTTTCATCTGATGCCCAGACCCTGGGCAAATGACTTCTTTTTCCCCTGCAAAATGGCCTCTCTTTGCGACCACTCGCCCTGACCCACCCTGTCCCACCAAGGTTGAAATTTCCAAATTTTGCAGGATTTCTCCAAAACTCAAGTGGCCAGAATCTAGGCCAATGCAAGTCCTTAGACACCCTAATGTTAGCTTTCATCTGATGCCCAGACCCTGGGCAAATAACTTCTTTTTCCCCTGCCAAATGGCCTCTCTTTGCAGCCACCCGCCTTGGCCGATCATCGTCACCCCAGCTAGAAATTTCCAAATTTTGCAGGATTTCTCCAAAACTCAAGTGGCCAGAAACTTGGACAATGCAAGTCATTACAACACGAAAGGCCAGCTTTCATCTGATGGCCAGACCCTGGCCAAATGACTTCTTTCTCCCCTGCAAAATGGCCTCTCTTTGTGGCCACTCGCCCTGCCGCACCATGACCACCCAAGCTAGAAATTTCCAAATTTTGCAGGATTTCTCCAAAACTCAAGTGGCCAGAATCTAGGCCAATGCAAGTCCTTACAGCCCCTAATGTCAGCTTTCATCTGATGGCCAGACCCTGGGCAAATGACTTCTTCTTCCCCTGCAAAATGGCCTCTCTTTGCGGCCACTCGCCTTGGCCGATCCTGGCCACCCATGCTAGAAATTTCCAAATTTTGCAGGATTTCTCCAAAACTGAAGTGGCCAGAAACTAGGCCAATGCAAGTCCTTACAACACGAAAGGCCAGCTTTCATCTGATGCCCAGACCCTTGCCAAATGACTTCTTTTTCCCCTGCAAAATGGCCTCTTTTTGCGGCCGCTCGCCCTGCTTGATCATGGTCACCCAAGCTAGAAATATCCAAATTTTGCAGGATATCTCCAAAACTCAAGTGGCCAGAATCTAGGCCAATGCAAGTCCTTAGACACCCTAATGTTAGCTTTCATCTGATGCCCAGACCCTGGGCAAATAACTTCTTTTTCCCCTGCAAAATGGCCTCTCTTTGCGGCCACTCGCCTTGGCCGATCATAGTCACCCCAGCTAGAAATTTCCAAATTTTGCAGGATTTCTCCAAACCTCAAGTGGCCAGAAACTAGGCCAATGCAAGTCCTTACAGCCCCTAATGTCAGCCTTCATCTGATGCCCAGACCCTGGGCAAATGACTTCTTTTTCCCCTGAAAAATGACCTCTCTTTGCAACCACTCGCCCTGACCCACCCTGGCCCTCCAAGGTAGAAATTTCCAAATTTTGCTGGATTTCTCCAAAACTCAAGTGGCCAGAAACTTGGACAATGCAAGTCATTACAACACGAAAGGCCAGCTTTCATCTGATGGCCAGACCCTGGCCAAATGACTTCTTTCTCCCCTGCAAAATGGCCTCTCATTGTGGCCACTCGCCCTGCCGCACCATGACCACCCAAGCTAGAAATTTCCAAATTTTGCAGGATTTCTCCAAAACTCAAGTGGCCAGAATCTAGGCCAATGCAAGTCCTTACAGCCCCTAATGTCAGCTTTCATCTGATGCCCAGACCCTGGGCAAATGACTTCTTTTTCCCCTGCAAAATGGCCTCTCTTTGCGGCCACTCGCCTTGGCCGATCCTGGCCACCCATGCTAGAAATTTCCAAATTTTGCAGGATTTCTCCAAAACTCAAGTGGCCAGAAACTAGGCCAATGCAAGTCCTTACAGCCCCTAATGTCAGCTTTCATCTGACGCCCAGACCCTGGGCAAATGACTTCTTTTTCCCCTGCAAAATGGCCTCTCTTTGCGGCCACTCGCCTTGGCCGATCCTGGACACCCATGCTAGAAATTTCCAAATTTTGCAGGATTTCTCCAAAACTGAAGTGGCCAGAAACTAGGCCAATGCAAGTCCTTACAGCCCCTAATGTCAGCTTTCATCTGATGGCCAGACCCTGGGCAAATGACTTCTTTCTCCCCTGCAAAATGGCCTCTCTTTGTGGCCACTCGCCCTGCCGAAACATGACCACCCAAGCTAGAAATTTCCAAATTTTGCAGGATTTCTCCAAAATTCAAGTGGCCAGAAACTAGGCCAATTCAAGTCCTTACAGCCCCTAATGTCAGCTTTCATCTGATGCCCAGACCCTGGCCAAATGACTTCTTTGTCCCCTGCAAAATGACCTCTCTTTGCAGCCACTCGCCCTGGCCGATCATGGTCACCCCAGCTAGAAATTTCCAAATTTTGCAGGATTTCTCCAAAACTCAAGTGGCCAGAATCTAGGCCAATGCAAGTCCTTAGACACCCTAATGTTAGCTTTCATCTGATGCCCAGACCCTGGGCAAATAACTTCTTATTCCCCTGCAAAATGACCTCTCTTTGCAGCCACTCGCCCTGGCCGATCATCGTCACCCCAGCTAGAAATTTCCAAATTTTGCAGGATTTCTCCAAAACTCAAGTGGCCAGAAACTTGGACAATGCAAGTCATTACAACACGAAAGGCCAGCTTTCATCTGATGCCCAGACCCTGGCCAAATGACTTCTTTCTCCCCTGCAAAATGGCCTCTCTTTGTGGCCACTCGCCCTGCCGCACCATGACCACCCAAGCTAGAAATTTCCAAATTTTGCAGGATTTCTCCAAAACTCAAGTGGCCAGAATCTAGGCCAATGCAAGTCCTTACAGCCCCTAATGTCAGCTTTCATCTGATGCCCAGACCCTAGGCAAATGACTTCTTTTTCCCCTGCAAAATGGCCTCTCTTTGCGGCCACACGCCTTGGCCGATCCTGGCCACCCATGCTAGAAATTTCCAAATTTTGCAGGATTTCTCCAAAACTCAAGTGGCCAGAAACTAGGCCAATTCAAGTCCTTACAGCCCCTAATGTCAGCTTTCATCTGATGCCCAGACCCTGGCCAAATGACTTCTTTCTCCCCTGAAAAATGGCCTCTCTTTGTGGCCACTCGCCCTGCCGCACCATGACCACCCAAGCTAGAAATTTCCAAATTTTGCAGGATTTCTCCAAAACTCAAGTGGCCAGAAACTAGGCCAATGCAAGTCCTTACAGCCCCTAATGTCAGCTTTCATCTGATGCCCAGACCCTGGGCAAATGACTTCTTTTTCCCCTGCAAAATGGCCTCTCTTTGTGGCCACTCGCCTTGGCCGATCCTGGCCACCCATGCTAGAAATTTCCAAATTTTGCAGGATTTCTCCAAAACTCAAGTGGCCAGAAACTAGGCCAATGCAAGTCCTTACAGCCCCTAATGTCAGCTTTCATCTGATGGCCAGACCCTGGGCAAATGACTTCTTTCTCCCCTGCAAAATGGCCTCTCTTTGCGGCCACTCACCCTGCCCTAACGTGGTCACGCAAGCTAGAAATTTCCAAATTTTGCAGGATTTCTCCAAAATTCAAGTGGCCAGAAACTAGGCCAATTCAAGTCCTTACAGCCCCTAATGTCAGCTTTCATCTGATGCCCAGACCCTGGCCAAATGACTTCTTTGTCCCCTGCAAAATGACCTCTCTTTGCAGCCACTCGCCCTGGCCGATCATAGTCACCCCAGCTAGAAATTTCCAAATTTTGCAGGATTTCTCCAAAACTCAAGTGGCCAGAATCTAGGCCAATGCAAGTCCTTAGACACCCTAATGTTAGCTTTCATCTGATGCCCAGACCCTGGGCAAATAACTTCTTTTTCCCCTGCCAAATGGCCTCTCTTTGCAGCCACTCGCCTTGGCCGATCATCGTCACCCCAGCTAGAAATTTCCAAATTTTGCAGGATTTCTCCAAAACTCAAGTGGCCAGAAACTTGGACAATGCAAGTCATTACAACACGAAAGGCCAGCTTTCATCTGATGCCCAGACCCTGGGCAAATGACTTCTTTTTCCCCTGCAAAATGGCCTCTCTTTGCGGCCACTCGCCTTGGCCGATCCTGGCCACCCATGCTAGAAATTTCCAAATTTTGCAGGATTTCTCCAAAACTCAAGTGGCCAGAAACTAGGCCAATTCAAGTCCTTACAGCCCATAATGTCAGCTTTCATCTGATGCCCAGACCCTGGCCAAATGACTTCTTTCTCCCCTGCAAAATGGCCTCTCTTTGTGGCCACTCGCCCTGCCGCACCATGACCACCCAAGCTAGAAATTTCCAAATTTTGCAGGATTTCTCCAAAACTCAAGTGGCCAGAAACTAGGCCAATGCAAGTCCTTACAGCCCCTAATGTCAGCTTTCATCTGATGGCCAGACCCTGGGCAAATGACTTCTTTCTCCCCTGCAAAATGGCCTCTCTTTGCGGCCACTCACCCTGCCCTAACGTGGTCACGCAAGCTAGAAATTTCCAAATTTTGCAGGATTTCTCCAAAATTCAAGTGGCCAGAAACTAGGCCAATGCAAGTCCTTACAGCCCCTAATGTCAGCTTTCATCTGATGGCCAGACCCTGGGCAAATGACTTCTTTCTCCCCTGCAAAATGGCCTCTCATTGTGGCCACTCGCCCTGCCGAAACATGACCACCCCAGCTAGAAATTTCCAAATTTTGCAGGATTTCTCCAAAATTCAAGTGGCCAGAAACTAGGCCAATTCAAGTCCTTACAGCCCCTAATGTCAGCTTTCATCTGATGCCCAGACCCTGGCCAAATGACTTCTTTGTCCCCTGCAAAATGACCTCTCTTTGCAGCCACTCGCCCTGGCCGATCATTGTCACCCCAGCTAGAAATTTCCAAATTTTGCAGGATTTCTCCAAAACTCAAGTGGCCAGAATCTAGGCCAATGCAAGTCCTTAGACACCCTAATGTTAGCTTTCATCTGATGCCCAGACCCTGGGCAAATAACTTCTTATTCCCCTGCAAAATGACCTCTCTTTGCAGCCACTCGCCCTGGCCGATCATCGTCACCCCAGCTAGAAATTTCCAAATTTTGCAGGATTTCTCCAAAACTCAAGTGGCCAGAAACTTGGACAATGCAAGTCATTACAACACGAAAGGCCAGCTTTCATCTGATGCCCAGACCCTGGCCAAATGACTTCTTTCTCCCCTGCAAAATGGCCTCTCTTTGTGGCCACTCGCCCTGCCGCACCATGACCACCCAAGCTAGAAATTTCCAAATTTTGCAGGATTTCTCCAAAACTCAAGTGGCCAGAATCTAGGCCAATGCAAGTCCTTACAGCCCCTAATGTCAGCTTTCATCTGATGGCCAGACCCTGGGCAAATGACTTCTTTTTCCCCTGCAAAATGGCCTCTCTTTGCGGCCACTCGCCTTGGCCGATCCTGGCCACCCATGCTAGAAATTTCCAAATTTTGCAGGATTTCTCCAAAACTCAAGTGGCCAGAAACTAGGCCAATGCAAGTCCTTATAGCCCCTAATGTCAGCTTTCATCTGATGCCCAGACCCTGGGCAAATGACTTCTTTCTCCCTTAAAAATGGCCTCTCTTTGTGGCCACTCGCCCTGCCGAAACATGACCACCCAAGCTAGAAATTTCCAAATTTTGCAGGATTTCTCCAAAATTCAAGTGGCCAGAAACTAGGCCAATGCAAGTCCTTACAGCCCCTAATGTCAGCTTTCATCTGATGCCCAGACCCTGGGCAAATGACTTCTTCTTCCCCTGCAAAATGGCCTCTCTTTGCGGCCACTCGCCCTGCCGAAACATGACCACCCAAGCTAGAAATTTCCAAATTTTGCAGGATTTCTCCAAAACTCAAGTGGCCAGAATCTAGGCCAATGCAAGTCCTTATAGCCCCTTATGTCAGCTTTCATCTGATGCCCAGACCCTGGGGAAAAGACTTCTTTTTCCCCTGCAAAATGGCCTCTCTTTGCAGCCACTCGCCCTGACCCACCCTGGCCACCCATGCTAGAAATTTCCAAATTTTGCTGGATTTCCCCAAAACTCAAGTGGCCAGAAACTAGGCCAATGCAAGTCCTTACAGCCCATAATGTCAGCTTTCATCTGATGCCCAGACCCTGGCCAAATGACTTCTTTCTCCCCTGCAAAATGGCCTCTCTTTGTGGCCACTCGCCCTGCCGAAACATGACCACCCAAGCTAGAAATTTCCAAATTTTGCAGGATTTCTCCAAAACTCAAGTGGCCAGAATCTAGGCCAATTCAAGTCCTTACAGCCCATAATGTCAGCTTTCATCTGATGCCCAGACCCTGGGCAAATGACTTCTTTTTCCCCTGCAAAATGGCCTCTCTTTGCGGCCACTCGCCTTGGCCGGTCCTGGCCACCCATGCTAGAAATTTCCAAATTTTGCAGGATTTCTCCAAAACTGAAGTGGCCAGAAACTAGGCCAATGCAAGTCCTTACAACACGAAAGGCCAGCTTTCATCTGATGCCCAGACCCTTGCCAAATGACTTCTTCTTCCCCTGAAAAATGGCCTCTTTTTGCGGCCGCTCGCCCGGCTTGATCATGGTCACCCAAGCAAGAAATATCCAAATTTTGCAGGATATCTCCAAAACTCAAGTGGCCAGAATCTAGGCCAATGCAAGTCCTTAGACACCCTAATGTTAGCTTTCATCTGATGCCCAGACCCTGGGCAAATAACTTCTTTTTCCCCTGCAAAATGGCCTCTCTTTGCAGCCACTCGCCTTGGCCGATCATAGTCACCCCAGCTAGAAATTTCCAAATTTTGCAGGATTTCTCCAAACCTCAAGTGGCCAGAAACTAGGCCAATGCAAGTCCTTACAGCCCCTAATGTCAGCCTTCATCTGATGCCCAGACCCTGGCCAAATGACTTCTTTCTCCCCTGCAAAATGGCCTCTCTTTGTGGCCACTCGCCCTGCCGCACCATGACCACCCAAGCTAGAAATTTCCAAATTTTGCAGGATTTCTCCAAAACTCAAGTGGCCAGAAACTAGGCCAATGCAAGTCCTTACAGCCCCTAATGTCAGCTTTCATCTGATGCCCAGACCCTGGGCAAATGACTTCTTTTTCCCCTGCAAAATGGCCTCTCTTTGCGGCCACTCGCCTTGGCCGATCCTGGACACCCATGCTAGAAATTTCCAAATTTTGCAGGATTTCTCCAAAACTCAAGTGGCCAGAAACTAGGCCAATGCAAGTCCTTACAGCCCCTAATGTCAGCTTTCATCTGATGGCCAGACCCTGGGCAAATGACTTCTTTCTCCCCTGCAAAATGGCCTCTCATTGTGGCCACTCGCCCTGCCGAAACATGACCACCCAAGCTAGAAATTTCCAAATTTTGCAGGATTTCTCCAAAATTCAAGTGGCCAGAAACTAGGCCAATTCAAGTCCTTACAGCCCCTAATGTCAGCTTTCATCTGATGCCCAGACCCTGGCCAAATGACTTCTTTGTCCCCTGCAAAATGACCTCTCTTTGCAGCCACTCGCCCTGGCCGATCATAGTCACCCCAGCTAGAAATTTCCAAATTTTGCAGGATTTCTCCAAAACTCAAGTGGCCAGAATCTAGGCCAATGCAAGTCCTTAGACACCCTAATGTTAGCTTTCATCTGATGCCCAGACCCTGGGCAAATAACTTCTTTCTCCCCTGCAAAATGGCCTCTCTTTGCAGCCACTCGCCCTGGCCGATCATCGTCACCCCAGCTAGAAATTTCCAAATTTTGCAGGATTTCTCCAAAACTCAAGTGGCCAGAAACTTGGACAATGCAAGTCATTACAACACGAAAGGCCAGCTTTCATCTGATGCCCAGACCCTGGGCAAATGACTTCTTTCTCCCCTGCAAAATGGCCTCTCTTTGTGGCCACTCGCCCTGCCGCACCATGACCACCCAAGCTAGAAATTTCCAAATTTTGCAGGATTTCTCCAAAACTCAAGTGGCCAGAATCTAGGCCAATGCAAGTCCTTACAGCCCCTAATGTCAGCTTTCATCTGATGCCCAGACCCTGGGCAAATGACTTCTTTTTCCCCTGCAAAATGGCCTCTCTTTGCGGCCACTCGCCTTGGCCGATCCTGGCCACCCATGCTAGAAATTTCCAAATTTTGCAGGATTTCTCCAAAACTGAAGTGGCCAGAAACTAGGCCAATGCAAGTCCTTACAACACGAAAGGCCAGCTTTCATCTGATGCCCAGACCCTTGCCAAATGACTTCTTCTTCCCCTGAAAAATGGCCTCTTTTTGCGGCCGCTCGCCCTGCTTGATCATGGTCACCCAAGCTAGAAATATCCAAATTTTGCAGGATATCTCCAAAACTCAAGTGGCCAGAATCTAGGCCAATGCAAGTCCTTAGACACCCTAATGTTAGCTTTCATCTGATGCCCAGACCCTGGGCAAATAACTTCTTTTTCCCCTGCAAAATGGCCTCTCTTTGCAGCCACTCGCCTTGGCCGATCATAGTCACCCCAGCTAGAAATTTCCAAATTTTGCAGGATTTCTCCAAAACTCAAGTGGCCAGAAACTAGGCCAATGCAAGTCCTTACAGCCCCTAATGTCAGCCTTCATCTGATGCCCAGACCCTGGGCAAATGACTTCTTTTTCCCCTGAAAAATGACCTCTCTTTGCAACCACTCGCCCTGACCCACCCTGTCCCACCAAGGTAGAAATTTCCAAATTTTGCAGGATTTCTCCAAAACTCAAGTGGCCAGAATCTAGGCCAATGCAAGTCCTTACAGCACGAAAGGCCAGCTTTCATCTGATGGCCAGACCCTGGGCAAATGACTTCTTTTTCCCCTGCAAAATGGCCTCTCATTGTGGCCACTCGCCTTGGCCGATCCTGGCCACCCATGCTAGAAATTTCCAAATTTTGCAGGATTTCTCCAAAACTCAAGTGGCCAGAAACTAGGCCAATGCAAGTCCTTACAGCCCCTAATGTCAGCTTTCATCTGATGGCCAGACCCTGGGCAAATGACTTCTTTCTCCCCTGCAAAATGGCCTCTCATTGTGGCCACTCGCCCTGCCGAAACATGACCACCCAAGCTAGAAATTTCCAAATTTTGCAGGATTTCTCCAAAATTCAAGTGGCCAGAAACTAGGCCAATTCAAGTCCTTACAGCCCCTAATGTCAGCTTTCATCTGATGCCCAGACCCTGGCCAAATGACTTCTTTGTCCCCTGCAAAATGACCTCTCTTTGCAGCCACTCGCCCTGGCCGATCATAGTCACCCCAGCTAGAAATTTCCAAATTTTGCAGGATTTCTCCAAAACTCAAGTGGCCAGAATCTAGGCCAATGCAAGTCCTTAGACACCCTAATGTTAGCTTTCATCTGATGCCCAGACCCTGGGCAAATAACTTCTTTTTCCCCTGCAAAATGGCCTCTCTTTGCAGCCACTCGCCCTGGCCGATCATCGTCACCCCAGCTAGAAATTTCCAAATTTTGCAGGATTTCTCCAAAACTCAAGTGGCCAGAAACTTGGACAATGCAAGTCATTACAACACGAAAGGCCAGCTTTCATCTGATGGCCAGACCCTGGGCAAATGACTTCTTTCTCCCCTGCAAAATGGCCTCTCTTTGTGGCCACTCGCCCTGCCGCACCATGACCACCCAAGCTAGAAATTTCCAAATTTTGCAGGATTTCTCCAAAACTCAAGTGGCCAGAATCTAGGCCAATGCAAGTCCTTACAGCCCCTAATGTCAGCTTTCATCTGATGGCCAGACCCTGGGCAAATGACTTCTTTTTCCCCTGCAAAATGGCCTCTCTTTGCGGCCACTCGCCCTGACCCACCCTGGCCACCCATGCTAGAAATTTCCAAATTTTGCAGGATTTCTCCAAAACTGAAGTGGCCAGAAACTAGGCCAATGCAAGTCCTTACAACACGAAAGGCCAGCTTTCATCTGATGCCCAGACCCTTGCCAAATGACTTCTTCTTCCCCTGAAAAATGGCCTCTTTTTGCGGCCGCTCGCCCTGCTTGATCATGGTCACCCAAGCTAGAAATATCCAAATTTTGCAGGATATCTCCAAAACTCAAGTGGCCAGAATCTAGGCCAATGCAAGTCCTTAGACACCCTAATGTTAGCTTTCATCTGATGCCCAGACCCTGGGCAAATAACTTCTTTTTCCCCTGCAAAATGGCCTCTCTTTGCAGCCACTCGCCTTGGCCGATCATAGTCACCCCAGCTAGAAATTTCCAAATTTTGCAGGATTTCTCCAAAACTCAAGTGGCCAGAAACTAGGCCAATGCAAGTCCTTACAGCCCCTAATGTCAGCCTTCATCTGATGCCCAGACCCTGGGCAAATGACTTCTTTTTCCCCTGAAAAATGGCCTCTCTTTGCAACCACTCGCCCTGACCCACCCTGTCCCACCAAGGTAGAAATTTCCAAATTTTGCAGGATTTCTCCAAAACTCAAGTGGCCAGAATCTAGGCCAATGCAAGTCCTTACAGCCCCTAATGTCAGCTTTCATCTGATGCCCAGACCCTGGGCAAATGACTTCTTTTTCCCCTGCAAAATGGCCTCTCTTTGCGGCCACTCGCCTTGGCCGATCCTGGCCACCCATGCTAGAAATTTCCAAATTTTGCAGGATTTCTCCAAAACTCAAGTGGCCAGAAACTAGGCCAATGCAAGTCCTTATAGCCCCTAATGTCAGCTTTCATCTGATGCCCAGACCCTGGGCAAATGACTTCTTTCTCCCTTAAAAATGGCCTCTCTTTGTGGCCACTCGCCCTGCCGAAACATGACCACCCAAGCTAGAAATTTCCAAATTTTGCAGGATTTCTCCAAAATTCAAGTGGCCAGAAACTAGGCCAATGCAAGTCCTTACAGCCCCTAATGTCAGCTTTCATCTGATGCCCATACCCTGGGCAAATGACTTCTTCTTCCCCGGCAAAATGGCCTCTCTTTGCGGCCACTCGCCCTGCCGAAACATGACCACCCAAGCTAGAAATTTCCAAATTTTGCAGGATTTCTCCAAAACTCAAGTGGCCAGAAATTAGGCCAATGCAAGTCCTTATAGCCCCTTATGTCAGCTTTCATCTGATGCCCAGACCCTGGGGAAAAGACTTCTTTTTCCCCTGCAAAATGGCCTCTCTTTGCAGCCACTCGCCCTGACCCACCCTGGCCACCCATGCTAGAAATTTCCAAATTTTGCTGGATTTCCCCAAAACTCAAGTGGCCAGAAACTAGGCCAATGCAAGTCCTTACAGCCCATAATGTCAGCTTTCATCTGATGCCCAGACCCTGGCCAAATGACTTCTTTCTCCCCTGCAAAATGGCCTCTCTTTGTGGCCACTCGCCCTGCCGAAACATGACCACCCAAGCTAGAAATTTCCAAATTTTGCAGGATTTCTCCAAAACTCAAGTGGCCAGAATCTAGGCCAATTCAAGTCCTTACAGCCCATAATGTCAGCTTTCATCTGATGCCCAGACCCTGGGCAAATGACTTCTTTTTCCCCTGCAAAATGGCCTCTCTTTGCGACCACTCGCCCTGACCCACCCTGTCCCACCAAGGTTGAAATTTCCAAATTTTGCAGGATTTCTCCAAAACTCAAGTGGCCAGAATCTAGGCCAATGCAAGTCCTTACAGCACGAAAGGCCAGCTTTCATCTGATGGCCAGACCCTGGGCAAATGACTTCTTTTTCCCCTGCAAAATGGCCTCTCATTGTGGCCACTCGCCCTGCCGCACCATGACCACCCAAGCTAGAAATTTCCAAATTTTGCAGGATTTCTCCAAAACTCAAGTGGCCAGAATCTAGGCCAATGCAAGTCCTTACAGCCCCTAATGTCAGCTTTCATCTGATGCCCAGACCCTAGGCAAATGACTTCTTTTTCCCCTGCAAAATGGCCTCTCTTTGCGGCCACTCGCCTTGGCCGATCCTGGCCACCCATGCTAGAAATTTCCAAATTTTGCAGGATTTCTCCAAAACTCAAGTGGCCAGAAACTAGGCCAATTCAAGTCCTTACAGCCCCTAATGTCAGCTTTCATCTGATGCCCAGACCCTGGCCAAATGACTTCTTTCTCCCCTGCAAAATGGCCTCTCTTTGCAGCCACTCGCCTTGGCCGATCATAGTCACCCCAGCTAGAAATTTCCAAATTTTGCAGGATTTCTCCAAAACTCAAGTGGCCAGAAACTAGGCCAATGCAAGTCCTTACAGCCCCTAATGTCAGCCTTCATCTGATGCCCAGACCCTGGGCAAATGACTTCTTTTTCCCCTGAAAAATGACCTCTCTTTGCAACCACTCGCCCTGACCCACCCTGTCCCACCAAGGTAGAAATTTCCAAATTTTGCAGGATTTCTCCAAAACTCAAGTGGCCAGAATCTAGGCCAATGCAAGTCCTTACAGCCCCTAATGTCAGCTTTCATCTGATGGCCAGACCCTGGGCAAATGACTTCTTTCTCCCCTGCAAAATGGCCTCTCTTTGCAGCCACTCGCCTTGGCCGATCATAGTCACCCCAGCTAGAAATTTCCAAATTTTGCAGGATTTCTCCAAAACTCAAGTGGCCAGAAACTAGGCCAATGCAAGTCCTTACAGCCCCTAATGTCAGCCTTCATCTGATGCCCAGACCCTGGGCAAATGACTTCTTTTTCCCCTGAAAAATGACCTCTCTTTGCAACCACTCGCCCTGACCCACCCTGTCCCACCAAGGTAGAAATTTCCAAATTTTGCAGGATTTCTCCAAAACTCAAGTGGCCAGAATCTAGGCCAATGCAAGTCCTTACAGCCCCTAATGTCAGCTTTCATCTGATGGCCAGACCCTGGGCAAATGACTTCTTTTTCCCCTGCAAAATGGCCTCTCTTTGCGGCCACTCGCCTTGGCCGATCCTGGACACCCATGCTAGAAATTTCCAAATTTTGCAGGATTTCTCCAAAACTCAAGTGGCCAGAATCTAGGCCAATGCAAGTCCTTACAGCCCCTAATGTCAGCTTTCATCTGATGCCCAGACCCTAGGCAAATGACTTCTTTTTCCCCTGCAAAATGGCCTCTCTTTGCGGCCACTCGCCTTGGCCGATCCTGGCCACCCATGCTAGAAATTTCCAAATTTTGCAGGATTTCTCCAAAACTCAAGTGGCCAGAAACTAGGCCAATTCAAGTCCTTACAGCCCCTAATGTCAGCTTTCATCTGATGCCCAGACCCTGGCCAAATGACTTCTTTCTCCCCTGCAAAATGGCCTCTCTTTGTGGCCACTCGCCCTGCCGCACCATGACCACCTAAACTAGAAATTTCCAAATTTTGCAGGATTTCTCCAAAACTCAAGTGGCCAGAAACTAGGCCAATGCAAGTCCTTACAGCCCCTAATGTCAGCTTTCATCTGATGCCCAGACCCTGGGCAAATGACTTCTTTTTCCCCTGCAAAATGGCCTCTCTTTGCGGCCACTCGCCTTGGCCGATCCTGGACACCCATGCTAGAAATTTCCAAATTTTGCAGGATTTCTCCAAAACTCAAGTGGCCAGAAACTAGGCCAATGCAAGTCCTTACAGCCCCTAATGTCAGCTTTCATCTGATGGCCAGACCCTGGGCAAATGACTTCTTTCTCCCCTGCAAAATGGCCTCTCATTGTGGCCACTCGCCCTGCCGAAACATGACCACCCAAGCTAGAAATTTCCAAATTTTGCAGGATTTCTCCAAAATTCAAGTGGCCAGAAACTAGGCCAATGCAAGTCCTTACAGCCCCTAATGTCAGCTTTCATCTGATGCCCAGACCCTGGCCAAATGACTTCTTTGTCCCCTGCAAAATGACCTCTCTTTGCAGCCACTCGCCCTGGCCGATCATAGTCACACCAGCTAGAAATTTCCAAATTTTGCGGGATTTCTCCAAAACTCAAGTGGCCAGAATCTAGGCCAATGCAAGTCCTTAGACACCCTAATGTTAGCTTTCATCTGATGCCCAGACCCTGGGCAAATAACTTCTTTTTCCCCTGCAAAATGGCCTCTCTTTGCAGCCACCCGCCTTGGCCGATCATCGTCACCCCAGCTAGAAATTTCCAAATTTTGCTGGATTTCTCCAAAACTCAAGTGGCCAGAAACTTGGACAATGCAAGTCATTACAACACGAAAGGCCAGCTTTCATCTGATGCCCAGACCCTGGGCAAATGACTTCTTTCTCCCCTGCAAAATGGCCTCTCTTTGTGGCCACTCGCCCTGCCGCACCATGACCACCCAAGCTAGAAATTTCCAAATTTTGCAGGATTTCTCCAAAACTCAAGTGGCCAGAATCTAGGCCAATGCAAGTCCTTACAGCCCCTAATGTCAGCTTTCATCTGATGCCCAGACCCTGGGCAAATGACTTCTTTTTCCCCTGCAAAATGGCCTCTCTTTGCGGCCACTCGCCTTGGCCGATCCTGGCCACCCATGCTAGAAATTTCCAAATTTTGCAGGATTTCTCCAAATCTGAAGTGGCCAGAAACTAGGCCAATGCAAGTCCTTATAGCCCCTAATGTCAGCTTTCATCTGATGGCCAGACCCTGGGCAAATGACTTCTTTCTCCCCTGCAAAATGGCCTCTCTTTGTGGCCACTCGCCCTGCCGAAACATGACCACCCAAGCTAGAAATTTCCAAATTTTGCAGGATTTCTCCAAAATTCAAGTGGCCAGAAACTAGGCCAATTCAAGTCCTTACAGCCCCTAATGTCAGCTTTCATCTGATGCCCAGACCCTGGCCAAATGACTTCTTTGTCCCCTGCAAAATGACCTCTCTTTGCAGCCACTCGCCCTGGCCGATCATAGTCACCCCAGCTAGAAATTTCCAAATTTTGCAGGATTTCTCCAAAACTCAAGTGGCCAGAATCTAGGCCAATGCAAGTCCTTAGACACCCTAATGTTAGCTTTCATCTGATGCCCAGACCCTGGGCAAATAACTTCTTTTTCCCCTGCAAAATGGCCTCTCTTTGCAGCCACTCGCCCTGGCCGATCATCGTCACCCCAGCTAGAAATTTCCAAATTTTGCAGGATTTCTCCAAAACTCAAGTGGCCAGAAACTAGGCCAATGCAAGTCCTTACAACACGAAAGGCCAGCTTTCATCTGATGCCCAGACCCTTGCCAAATGACTTCTTCTTCCCCTGAAAAATGGCCTCTTTTTGCGGCCGCTCGCCCGGCTTGATCATGGTCACCCAAGCAAGAAATATCCAAATTTTGCAGGATATCTCCAAAACTCAAGTGGCCAGAATCTAGGCCAATGCAAGTCCTTAGACACCCTAATGTTAGCTTTCATCTGATGCCCAGACCCTGGGCAAATAACTTCTTTTTCCCCTGCAAAATGGCCTCTCTTTGCAGCCACTCGCCTTGGCCGATCATAGTCACCCCAGCTAGAAATTTCCAAATTTTGCAGGATTTCTCCAAACCTCAAGTGGCCAGAGACTAGGCCAATGCAAGTCCTTACAGCCCCTAATGTCAGCCTTCATCTGATGCCCAGACCCTGGCCAAATGACTTCTTTCTCCCCTGCAAAATGGCCTCTCTTTGTGGCCACTCGCCCTGCCGCACCATGACCACCCAAGCTAGAAATTTCCAAATTTTGCAGGATTTCTCCAAAACTCAAGTGGCCAGAAACTAGGCCAATGCAAGTCCTTACAGCCCCTAATGTCAGCTTTCATCTGATGCCCAGACCCTGGCCAAATGACTTCTTTGTCCCCTGCAAAATGACCTCTCTTTGCAGCCACTCGCCCTGGCCGATCATAGTCACCCCAGCTAGAAATTTCCAAATTTTGCAGGATTTCTCCAAAACTCAAGTGGCCAGAATCTAGGCCAATGCAAGTCCTTAGACACCCTAATGTTAGCTTTCATCTGATGCCCAGACCCTGGGCAAATAACTTCTTTTTCCCCTGCAAAATGGCCTCTCTTTGCAGCCACCCGCCTTGGCCGATCATCGTCACCCCAGCTAGAAATTTCCAAATTTTGCAGGATTTCTCCAAAACTCAAGTGGCCAGAAACTAGGCCAATGCAAGTCCTTACAACACGAAAGGCCAGCTTTCATCTGATGCCCAGACCCTTGCCAAATGACTTCTTCTTCCCCTGAAAAATGGCCTCTTTTTGCGGCCGCTCGCCCGGCTTGATCATGGTCACCCAAGCAAGAAATATCCAAATTTTGCAGGATATCTCCAAAACTCAAGTGGCCAGAATCTAGGCCAATGCAAGTCCTTAGACACCCTAATGTTAGCTTTCATCTGATGCCCAGACCCTGGGCAAATAACTTCTTTTTCCCCTGCAAAATGGCCTCTCTTTGCAGCCACTCGCCTTGGCCGATCATAGTCACCCCAGCTAGAAATTTCCAAATTTTGCAGGATTTCTCCAAACCTCAAGTGGCCAGAGACTAGGCCAATGCAAGTCCTTACAGCCCCTAATGTCAGCCTTCATCTGATGCCCAGACCCTGGCCAAATGACTTCTTTCTCCCCTGCAAAATGGCCTCTCTTTGTGGCCACTCGCCCTGCCGCACCATGACCACCCAAGATAGAAATTTCCAAATTTTGCAGGATTTCTCCAAAACTCAAGTGGCCAGAAACTAGGCCAATGCAAGTCCTTACAGCCCCTAATGTCAGCTTTCATCTGATGGCCAGACCCTGGGCAAATGACTTCTTTTTCCCCTGCAAAATGGCCTCTCTTTGCGGCCACTCGCCTTGGCCGATCCTGGACACCCATGCTAGAAATTTCCAAATTTTGCAGGATTTCTCCAAAACTCAAGTGGCCAGAAACTAGGCCAATGCAAGTCCTTACAGCCCCTAATGTCAGCTTTCATCTGATGGCCAGACCCTGGGCAAATGACTTCTTTCTCCCCTGCAAAATGGCCTCTCATTGTGGCCACTCGCCCTGCCGAAACATGACCACCCAAGCTAGAAATTTCCAAATTTTGCAGGATTTCTCCAAAATTCAAGTGGCCAGAAACTAGGCCAATGCAAGTCCTTACAGCCCCTAATGTCAGCTTTCATCTGATGCCCAGACCCTGGCCAAATGACTTCTTTGTCCCCTGCAAAATGACCTCTCTTTGCAGCCACTCGCCCTGGCCGATCATAGTCACACCAGCTAGAAATTTCCAAATTTTGCGGGATTTCTCCAAAACTCAAGTGGCCAGAATCTAGGCCAATGCAAGTCCTTAGACACCCTAATGTTAGCTTTCATCTGATGCCCAGACCCTGGGCAAATAACTTCTTTTTCCCCTGCAAAATGGCCTCTCTTTGCAGCCACCCGCCTTGGCCGATCATCGTCACCCCAGCTAGAAATTTCCAAATTTTGCTGGATTTCTCCAAAACTCAAGTGGCCAGAAACTTGGACAATGCAAGTCATTACAACACGAAAGGCCAGCTTTCATCTGATGCCCAGACCCTGGGCAAATGACTTCTTTCTCCCCTGCAAAATGGCCTCTCTTTGTGGCCACTCGCCCTGCCGCACCATGACCACCCAAGCTAGAAATTTCCAAATTTTGCAGGATTTCTCCAAAACTCAAGTGGCCAGAATCTAGGCCAATGCAAGTCCTTACAGCCCCTAATGTCAGCTTTCATCTGATGCCCAGACCCTGGGCAAATGACTTCTTTTTCCCCTGCAAAATGGCCTCTCTTTGCGGCCACTCGCCTTGGCCGATCCTGGCCACCCATGCTAGAAATTTCCAAATTTTGCAGGATTTCTCCAAATCTGAAGTGGCCAGAAACTAGGCCAATGCAAGTCCTTATAGCCCCTAATGTCAGCTTTCATCTGATGGCCAGACCCTGGGCAAATGACTTCTTTCTCCCCTGCAAAATGGCCTCTCTTTGTGGCCACTCGCCCTGCCGAAACATGACCACCCAAGCTAGAAATTTCCAAATTTTGCAGGATTTCTCCAAAATTCAAGTGGCCAGAAACTAGGCCAATTCAAGTCCTTACAGCCCCTAATGTCAGCTTTCATCTGATGCCCAGACCCTGGCCAAATGACTTCTTTGTCCCCTGCAAAATGACCTCTCTTTGCAGCCACTCGCCCTGGCCGATCATAGTCACCCCAGCTAGAAATTTCCAAATTTTGCAGGATTTCTCCAAAACTCAAGTGGCCAGAATCTAGGCCAATGCAAGTCCTTAGACACCCTAATGTTAGCTTTCATCTGATGCCCAGACCCTGGGCAAATAACTTCTTTTTCCCCTGCAAAATGGCCTCTCTTTGCAGCCACCCGCCTTGGCCGATCATCGTCACCCCAGCTAGAAATTTCCAAATTTTGCAGGATTTCTCCAAAACTCAAGTGGCCAGAAACTAGGCCAATGCAAGTCCTTACAACACGAAAGGCCAGCTTTCATCTGATGCCCAGACCCTTGCCAAATGACTTCTTCTTCCCCTGAAAAATGGCCTCTTTTTGCGGCCGCTCGCCCGGCTTGATCATGGTCACCCAAGCAAGAAATATCCAAATTTTGCAGGATATCTCCAAAACTCAAGTGGCCAGAATCTAGGCCAATGCAAGTCCTTAGACACCCTAATGTTAGCTTTCATCTGATGCCCAGACCCTGGGCAAATAACTTCTTTTTCCCCTGCAAAATGGCCTCTCTTTGCAGCCACTCGCCTTGGCCGATCATAGTCACCCCAGCTAGAAATTTCCAAATTTTGCAGGATTTCTCCAAACCTCAAGTGGCCAGAGACTAGGCCAATGCAAGTCCTTACAGCCCCTAATGTCAGCCTTCATCTGATGCCCAGACCCTGGCCAAATGACTTCTTTCTCCCCTGCAAAATGGCCTCTCTTTGTGGCCACTCGCCCTGCCGCACCATGACCACCCAAGCTAGAAATTTCCAAATTTTGCAGGATTTCTCCAAAACTCAAGTGGCCAGAAACTAGGCCAATGCAAGTCCTTACAGCCCCTAATGTCAGCTTTCATCTGATGCCCAGACCCTGGCCAAATGACTTCTTTGTCCCCTGCAAAATGACCTCTCTTTGCAGCCACTCGCCCTGGCCGATCATAGTCACCCCAGCTAGAAATTTCCAAATTTTGCAGGATTTCTCCAAAACTCAAGTGGCCAGAATCTAGGCCAATGCAAGTCCTTAGACACCCTAATGTTAGCTTTCATCTGATGCCCAGACCCTGGGCAAATAACTTCTTTTTCCCCTGCAAAATGGCCTCTCTTTGCAGCCACCCGCCTTGGCCGATCATCGTCACCCCAGCTAGAAATTTCCAAATTTTGCAGGATTTCTCCAAAACTCAAGTGGCCAGAAACTAGGCCAATGCAAGTCCTTACAACACGAAAGGCCAGCTTTCATCTGATGCCCAGACCCTTGCCAAATGACTTCTTCTTCCCCTGAAAAATGGCCTCTTTTTGCGGCCGCTCGCCCGGCTTGATCATGGTCACCCAAGCAAGAAATATCCAAATTTTGCAGGATATCTCCAAAACTCAAGTGGCCAGAATCTAGGCCAATGCAAGTCCTTAGACACCCTAATGTTAGCTTTCATCTGATGCCCAGACCCTGGGCAAATAACTTCTTTTTCCCCTGCAAAATGGCCTCTCTTTGCAGCCACTCGCCTTGGCCGATCATAGTCACCCCAGCTAGAAATTTCCAAATTTTGCAGGATTTCTCCAAACCTCAAGTGGCCAGAGACTAGGCCAATGCAAGTCCTTACAGCCCCTAATGTCAGCCTTCATCTGATGCCCAGACCCTGGCCAAATGACTTCTTTCTCCCCTGCAAAATGGCCTCTCTTTGTGGCCACTCGCCCTGCCGCACCATGACCACCCAAGCTAGAAATTTCCAAATTTTGCAGGATTTCTCCAAAACTCAAGTGGCCAGAAACTAGGCCAATGCAAGTCCTTACAGCCCCTAATGTCAGCTTTCATCTGATGGCCAGACCCTGGGCAAATGACTTCTTTTTCCCCTGCAAAATGGCCTCTCTTTGCGGCCACTCGCCTTGGCCGATCCTGGACACCCATGCTAGAAATTTCCAAATTTTGCAGGATTTCTCCAAAACTCAAGTGGCCAGAAACTAGGCCAATGCAAGTCCTTACAGCCCCTAATGTCAGCTTTCATCTGATGGCCAGACCCTGGGCAAATGACTTCTTTCTCCCCTGCAAAATGGCCTCTCATTGTGGCCACTCGCCCTGCCGAAACATGACCACCCAAGCTAGAAATTTCCAAATTTTGCAGGATTTCTCCAAAATTCAAGTGGCCAGAAACTAGGCCAATTCAAGTCCTTACAGCCCCTAATGTCAGCTTTCATCTGATGCCCAGACCCTGGCCAAATGACTTCTTTGTCCCCTGCAAAATGACCTCTCTTTGCAGCCACTCGCCCTGGCCGATCATAGTCACCCCAGCTAGAAATTTCCAAATTTTGCAGGATTTCTCCAAAACTCAAGTGGCCAGAATCTAGGCCAATGCAAGTCCTTAGACACCCTAATGTTAGCTTTCATCTGATGCCCAGACCCTGGGCAAATAACTTCTTTTTCCCCTGCAAAATGGCCTCTCTTTGCAGCCACTCGCCCTGGCCGATCATCGTCACCCCAGCTAGAAATTTCCAAATTTTGCAGGATTTCTCCAAAACTCAAGTGGCCAGAAACTTGGACAATGCAAGTCATTACAACACGAAAGGCCAGCTTTCATCTGATGGCCAGACCCTGGGCAAATGACTTCTTTCTCCCCTGCAAAATGGCCTCTCTTTGTGGCCACTCGCCCTGCCGCACCATGACCACCCAAGCTAGAAATTTCCAAATTTTGCAGGATTTCTCCAAAACTCAAGTGGCCAGAATCTAGGCCAATGCAAGTCCTTACAGCCCCTAATGTCAGCTTTCATCTGATGGCCAGACCCTGGGCAAATGACTTCTTTTTCCCCTGCAAAATGGCCTCTCTTTGCAGCCACTCGCCTTGGCCGATCCTGGCCACCCATGCTAGAAATTTCCAAATTTTGCAGGATTTCTCCAAAACTGAAGTGGCCAGAAACTAGGCCAATGCAAGTCCTTACAACACGAAAGGCCAGCTTTCATCTGATGCCCAGACCCTTGCCAAATGACTTATTCTTCCCCTGAAAAATGGCCTCTTTTTGCGGCCGCTCGCCCGGCTTGATCATGGTCACCCAAGCAAGAAATATCCAAATTTTGCAGGATATCTCCAAAACTCAAGTGGCCAGAATCTAGGCCAATGCAAGTCCTTAGACACCCTAATGTTAGCTTTCATCTGATGCCCAGACCCTGGGCAAATAACTTCTTTTTCCCCTGCAAAATGGCCTCTCTTTGCAGCCACTCGCCCTGGCCGATCATAGTCACACCAGCTAGAAATTTCCAAATTTTGCAGGATTTCTCCAAAACTCAAGTGGCCAGAAACTAGGCCAATGCAAGTCCTTACAGCCCCTAATGTCAGCCTTCATCTGATGCCCAGACCCTGGGCAAATGACTTCTTTTTCCCCTGAAAAATGACCTCTCTTTGCAACCACTCGCCCTGACCCACCCTGTCCCACCAAGGTAGAAATTTCCAAATTTTGCTGGATTTCTCCAAAACTCAAGTGGCCAGAATCTAGGCCAATGCAAGTCCTTACAGCACGAAAGGCCAGCTTTCATCTGATGGCCAGACCCTGGGCAAATGACTTCTTTTTCCCCTGCAAAATGGCCTCTCATTGTGGCCACTCGCCCTGCCGCACCATGACCACCCAAGCTAGAAATTTCCAAATTTTGCAGGATTTCTCCAAAACTCAAGTGGCCAGAATCTAGGCCAATGCAAGTCCTTACAGCCCCTAATGTCAGCTTTCATCTGATGCCCAGACCCTAGGCAAATGACTTCTTTTTCCCCTGCAAAATGGCCTCTCTTTGCGGCCACTCGCCTTGGCCGATCCTGGCCACCCATGCTAGAAATTTCCAAATTTTGCAGGATTTCTCCAAAACTCAAGTGGCCAGAAACTAGGCCAATTCAAGTCCTTACAGCCCCTAATGTCAGCTTTCATCTGATGCCCAGACCCTGGCCAAATGACTTCTTTCTCCCCTGCAAAATGGCCTCTCTTTGTGGCCACTCGCCCTGCCGCACCATGACCACCCAAACTAGAAATTTCCAAATTTTGCAGGATTTCTCCAAAACTCAAGTGGCCAGAAACTAGGCCAATGCAAGTCCTTACAGCCCCTAATGTCAGCTTTCATCTGATGCCCAGACCCTGGGCAAATGACTTCTTTTTCCCCTGCAAAATGGCCTCTCTTTGCGGCCACTCGCCTTGGCCGATCCTGGACACCCATGCTAGAAATTTCCAAATTTTGCAGGATTTCTCCAAAACTCAAGTGGCCAGAAACTAGGCCAATGCAAGTCCTTACAGCCCCTAATGTCAGCTTTCATCTGATGGCCAGACCCTGGGCAAATGACTTCTTTCTCCCCTGCAAAATGGCCTCTCATTGTGGCCACTCGCCCTGCCGAAACATGACCACCCAAGCTAGAAATTTCCAAATTTTGCAGGATTTCTCCAAAATTCAAGTGGCCAGAAACTAGGCCAATGCAAGTCCTTACAGCCCCTAATGTCAGCTTTCATCTGATGCCCAGACCCTGGCCAAATGACTTCTTTGTCCCCTGCAAAATGACCTCTCTTTGCAGCCACTCGCCCTGGCCGATCATAGTCACCCCAGCTAGAAATTTCCAAATTTTGCGGGATTTCTCCAAAACTCAAGTGGCCAGAATCTAGGCCAATGCAAGTCCTTAGACACCCTAATGTTAGCTTTCATCTGATGCCCAGACCCTGGGCAAATAACTTCTTTTTCCCCTGCAAAATGGCCTCTCTTTGCAGCCACCCGCCTTGGCCGATCATCGTCACCCCAGCTAGAAATTTCCAAATTTTGCTGGATTTCTCCAAAACTCAAGTGGCCAGAAACTTGGACAATGCAAGTCATTACAACACGAAAGGCCAGCTTTCATCTGATGGCCAGACCCTGGGCAAATGACTTCTTTCTCCCCTGCAAAATGGCCTCTCTTTGTGGCCACTCGCCCTGCCGCACCATGACCACCCAAGCTAGAAATTTCCAAATTTTGCAGGATTTCTCCAAAACTCAAGTGGCCAGAATCTAGGCCAATGCAAGTCCTTACAGCCCCTAATGTCAGCTTTCATCTGATGCCCAGACCCTGGGCAAATGACTTCTTTTTCCCCTGCAAAATGGCCTCTCTTTGCGGCCACTCGCCTTGGCCGATCCTGGCCACCCATGCTAGAAATTTCCAAATTTTGCAGGATTTCTCCAAATCTGAAGTGGCCAGAAACTAGGCCAATGCAAGTCCTTATAGCCCCTAATGTCAGCTTTCATCTGATGGCCAGACCCTGGCCAAATGACTTCTTTCTCCCCTGAAAAATGGCCTCTCTTTGTGGCCACTCGCCCTGCCGAAACATGACCACCCAAGCTAGAAATTTCCAAATTTTGCAGGATTTCTCCAAAATTCAAGTGGCCAGAAACTAGGCCAATTCAAGTCCTTACAGCCCCTAATGTCAGCTTTCATCTGATGCCCAGACCCTGGCCAAATGACTTCTTTGTCCCCTGCAAAATGACCTCTCTTTGCAGCCACTCGCCCTGGCCGATCATAGTCACCCCAGCTAGAAATTTCCAAATTTTGCAGGATTTCTCCAAAACTCAAGTGGCCAGAATCTAGGCCAATGCAAGTCCTTAGACACCCTAATGTTAGCTTTCATCTGATGCCCAGACCCTGGGCAAATAACTTCTTTTTCCCCTGCAAAATGGCCTCTCTTTGCAGCCACCCGCCTTGGCCGATCATCGTCACCCCAGCTAGAAATTTCCAAATTTTGCAGGATTTCTCCAAAACTCAAGTGGCCAGAAACTTGGACAATGCAAGTCATTACAACACGAAAGGCCAGCTTTCATCTGATGCCCAGACCCTGGGCAAATGACTTCTTTTTCCCCTGCAAAATGGCCTCTCTTTGTGGCCACTCGCCCTGCCGCACCATGACCACCCAAGCTAGAAATTTCCAAATTTTGCTGGATTTCTCCAAAACTCAAGTGGCCAGAAACTAGGCCAATGCAAGTCCTTACAGCCCCTAATGTCAGCTTTCATCTGATGGCCAGACCCTGGGCAAATGACTTCTTTCTCCCCTGCAAAATGGCCTCTCATTGTGGCCACTCGCCCTGCCGAAACATGACCACCCAAGCTAGAAATTTCCAAATTTTGCAGGATTTCTCCAAAATTCAAGTGGCCAGAAACTAGGCCAATTCAAGTCCTTACAGCCCCTAATGTCAGCTTTCATCTGATGCCCAGACCCTGGCCAAATGACTTCTTTTTCCCCTGCAAAATGACCTCTCTTTGCAGCCACTCGCCCTGGCCGATCATAGTCACCCATGCTAGAAATTTCCAAATTTTGCAGGATTTCTCCAAAACTGAAGTGGCCAGAAACTAGGCCAATGCAAGTCCTTATAGCCCCTAATGTCAGCTTTCATCTGATGGCCAGACCCTGGGCAAATGACTTCTTTCTCCCCTGAAAAATGGCCTCTCATTGTGGCCACTCGCCCTGCCGAAACATGACCACCCAAGCTAGAAATTTCCAAATTTTGCAGGATTTCTCCAAAATTCAAGTGGCCAGAAACTAGGCCAATGCAAGTCCTTACAGCCCCTAATGTCAGCTTTCATCTGATGCCCAGACCCTGGGCAAATGACTTCTTCTTCCCCTGCAAAATGGCCTCTCTTTGCGGCCACTCGCCCTGCCGAAACATGACCACCCCAGCTAGAAATTTCCAAATTTTGCAGGATTTCTCCAAAACTCAAGTGGCCAGAAATTAGGCCAATGCAAGTCCTTATAGCCCCTTATGTCAGCTTTCATCTGATGGCCAGACCCTGGGCAAATGACTTCTTTTTCCCCTGCAAAATGGCCTCTCTTTGCAGCCACTCGCCCTGACACCCCCTGGCCACCCATGCTAGAAATTTCCAAATTTTGCTGGATTTCCCCAAAACTCAAGTGGCCAGAAACTAGGCCAATGCAAGTCCTTACAGCCCATAATGTCAGCTTTCATCTGATGCCCAGACCCTGGCCAAATGACTTCTTTCTCCCCTGCAAAATGGCCTCTCTTTGTGGCCACTCGCCCTGCCGAAACATGACCACCCAAGCTAGAAATTTCCAAATTTTGCTGGATTTCTCCAAAACTCAAGTGGCCAGAATCTAGGCCAATTCAAGTCCTTACAGCCCCTAATGTCAGCTTTCATCTGATGCCCAGACCCTGGGCAAATGACTTCTTTTTCCCCTGCAAAATGGCCTCTCTTTGCGGCCACACGCCTTGGCCGGTCCTGGCCACCCATGCTAGAAATTTCCAAATTTTGCAGGATTTCTCCAAAACTGAAGTGGCCAGAAACTAGGCCAATGCAAGTCCTTACAACACGAAAGGCCAGCTTTCATCTGATGCCCAGACCCTTGCCAAATGACTTCTTCTTCCCCTGAAAAATGGCCTCTTTTTGCGGCCGCTCGCCCTGCTTGATCATGGTCACCCAAGCTAGAAATATCCAAATTTTGCAGGATATCTCCAAAACTCAAGTGGCCAGAATCTAGGCCAATGCAAGTCCTTAGACACCCTAATGTTAGCTTTCATCTGATGCCCAGACCCTGGGCAAATAACTTCTTTTTCCCCTGCAAAATGGCCTCTCTTTGCAGCCACTCGCCTTGGCCGATCATAGTCACCCCAGCTAGAAATTTCCAAATTTTGCAGGATTTCTCCAAACCTCAAGTGGCCAGAAACTAGGCCAATGCAAGTCCTTACAGCCCCTAATGTCAGCCTTCATCTGATGCCCAGACCCTGGCCAAATGACTTCTTTCTCCCCTGCAAAATGGCCTCTCTTTGTGGCCACTCGCCCTGCCGCACCATGACCACCCAAGCTAGAAATTTCCAAATTTTGCAGGATTTCTCCAAAATTCAAGTGGCCAGAAACTAGGCCAATGCAAGTCCTTACAGCCCCTAATGTCAGCTTTCATCTGATGGCCAGACCCTGGGCAAATGACTTCTTTCTCCCCTGCAAAATGGCCTCTCTTTGTGGCCACTCGCCCTGCCGAAACATGACCACCCAAGCTAGAAATTTCCAAATTTTGCAGGATTTCTCCAAAATTCAAGTGGCCAGAAACTAGGCCAATTCAAGTCCTCACAGCCCCTAATGTCAGCTTTCATCTGATGCCCAGACCCTGGCCAAATGACTTCTTTGTCCCCTGCAAAATGACCTCTCTTTGCAGCCACTCGCCCTGGCCGATCATAGTCACCCCAGCTAGAAATTTCCAAATTTTGCAGGATTTCTCCAAAACTCAAGTGGCCAGAATGTAGGCCAATGCAAATCCTTAGACACCCTAATGTTAGCTTTCATCTGATGCCCAGACCCTGGGCAAATAACTTCTTTTTCCCCTGCCAAATGGCCTCTCTTTGCAGCCACCCGCCTTGGCCGATCATCGTCACCCCAGCTAGAAATTTCCAAATTTTGCAGGATTTCTCCAAAACTCAAGTGGCCAGAAACTTGGACAATGCAAGTCATTACAACACGAAAGGCCAGCTTTCATCTGATGGCCAGACCCTGGCCAAATGACTTCTTTCTCCCCTGCAAAATGGCCTCTCTTTGTGGCCACTCGCCCTGCCGCACCATGACCACCCAAGCTAGAAATTTCCAAATTTTGCAGGATTTCTCCAAAACTCAAGTGGCCAGAATCTAGGCCAATGCAAGTCCTTACAGCCCCTAATGTCAGCTTTCATCTGATGGCCAGACCCTGGGCAAATGACTTCTTTTTCCCCTGCAAAATGGCCTCTCTTTGCGGCCACTCGCCTTGGCCGTTCCTGGCCACCCATGCTAGAAATTTCCAAATTTTGCAGGATTTCTCCAAAACTGAAGTGGCCAGAAACTAGGCCAATGCAAGTCCTTACAACACGAAAGGCCAGCTTTCATCTGATGCCCAGACCCTTGCCAAATGACTTCTTCTTCTCCTGAAAAATGGCCTCTTTTTGCGGCCGCTCGCCCTGCTTGATCATGGTCACCCAAGCTAGAAATATCCAAATTTTGCAGGATATCTCCAAAACTCAAGTGGCCAGAATCTAGGCCAATGCAAGTCCTTAGACACCCTAATGTTAGCTTTCATCTGATGCCCAGACCCTGGGCAAATAACTTCTTTTTCCCCTGCAAAATGGCCTCTCTTTGCAGCCACTCGCCTTGGCCGATCATAGTCACCCCAGCTAGAAATTTCCAAATTTTGCAGGATTTCTCCAAACCTCAAGTGGCCAGAAACTAGGCCAATGCAAGTCCTTACAGCCCCTAATGTCAGCCTTCATCTGATGCCCAGACCCTGGCCAAATGACTTCTTTCTCCCCTGCAAAATGGCCTCTCTTTGTGGCCACTCGCCCTGCCGCACCATGACCACCCAAGCTAGAAATTTCCAAATTTTGCAGGATTTCTCCAAAACTCAAGTGGCCAGAAACTAGGCCAATGCAAGTCCTTACAGCCCCTAATGTCAGCTTTCATCTGATGCCCAGACCCTGGGCAAATGACTTCTTTTTCCCCTGCAAAATGGCCTCTCTTTGCGGCCACTCGCCTTGGCCGATCCTGGACACCCATGCTAGAAATTTCCAAATTTTGCAGGATTTCTCCAAAACTCAAGTGGCCAGAAACTAGGCCAATGCAAGTCCTTACAGCCCCTAATGTCAGCTTTCATCTGATGGCCAGACCCTGGGCAAATGACTTCTTTCTCCCCTGCAAAATGGCCTCTCATTGTGGCCACTCGCCCTGCCGAAACATGACCACCCAAGCTAGAAATTTCCAAATTTTGCAGGATTTCTCCAAAATTCAAGTGGCCAGAAACTAGGCCAATTCAAGTCCTTACAGCCCCTAATGTCAGCTTTCATCTGATGCCCAGACCCTGGCCAAATGACTTCTTTTTCCCCTGCAAAATGACCTCTCTTTGCAGCCACTCGCCCTGGCCGATCATAGTCACCCCAGCTAGAAATTTCCAAATTTTGCAGGATTTCTCCAAAACTCAAGTGGCCAGAATCTAGGCCAATGCAAGTCCTTAGACACCCTAATGTTAGCATTCATCTGATGCCCAGACCCTGGGCAAATAACTTCTTTTTCCCCTGCCAAATGGCCTCTCTTTGCAGCCACCCGCCTTGGCCGATCATCGTCACCCCAGCTAGAAATTTCCAAATTTTGCAGGATTTCTCCAAAACTCAAGTGGCCAGAAACTTGGACAATGCAAGTCCTTACAACACGAAAGGCCAGCTTTCATCTGATGGCCAGACCCTGGCCAAATGACTTCTTTCTCCCCTGCAAAATGGCCTCTCTTTGTGGCCACTCGCCCTGCCGCACCATGACCACCCAAGCTAGAAATTTCCAAATTTTGCAGGATTTCTCCAAAACTCAAGTGGCCAGAATCTAGGCCAATGCAAGTCCTTACAGCCCCTAATGTCAGCTTTCATCTGATGGCCAGACCCTGGGCAAATGACTTCTTTTTCCCCTGCAAAATGGCCTCTCTTTGCGGCCACTCGCCTTGGCCGATCCTGGCCACCCATGCTAGAAATTTCCAAATTTTGCAGGATTTCTCCAAAACTCAAGTGGCCAGAAACTAGGCCAATGCAAGTCCTTACAACACGAAAGGCCAGCTTTCATCTGATGCCCAGACCCTTGCCAAATGACTTCTTCTTCTCCTGAAAAATGGCCTCTTTTTGCGGCCGCTCGCCCTGCTTGATCATGGTCACCCAAGCTAGAAATATCCAAATTTTGCAGGATATCTCCAAAACTCAAGTGGCCAGAATCTAGGCCAATGCAAGTCCTTAGACACCCTAATGTTAGCTTTCATCTGATGCCCAGACCCTGGGCAAATAACTTCTTTTTCCCCTGCAAAATGGCCTCTCTTTGCAGCCACTCGCCTTGGCCGATCATAGTCACCCCAGCTAGAAATTTCCAAATTTTGCAGGATTTCTCCAAAACTCAAGTGGCCAGAAACTAGGCCAATGCAAGTCCTTACAGCCCCTAATGTCAGCCTTCATCTGATGCCCAGACCCTGGGCAAATGACTTCTTTTTCCCCTGAAAAATGACCTCTCTTTGCAACCACTCGCCCTGACCCACCCTGGCCCACCAAGGTAGAAATTTCCAAATTTTGCTGGATTTCTCCAAAACTCAAGTGGCCAGAAACTAGGCCAATTCAAGTCCTTACAGCCCCTAATGTCAGCTTTCATCTGATGCCCAGACCCTGGCCAAATGACTTCTTTCTCCCCTGCAAAATGGCCTCTCTTTGTGGCCACTCGCCCTGCCGAAACATGACCACCCAAGCTAGAAATTTCCAAATTTTGCAGGATTTCTCCAAAACTCAAGTGGCCAGAAACTAGGCCAATGCAAGTCCTTACAGCCCCTAATGTCAGCTTTCATCTGATGCCCAGACCCTGGGCAAATGACTTCTTTTTCCCCTGCAAAATGGCCTCTCTTTGCGGCCACTCGCCTTGGCCGATCCTGGACACCCATGCTAGAAATTTCCAAATTTTGCAGGATTTCTCCAAAACTCAAGTGGCCAGAAACTAGGCCAATGCAAGTCCTTACAGCCCCTAATGTCAGCTTTCATCTGATGGCCAGACCCTGGGCAAATGACTTCTTTCTCCCCTGCAAAATGGCCTCTCTTTGTGGCCACTCGCCCTGCCGAAACATGACCACCCAAGCTAGAAATTTCCAAATTTTGCAGGATTTCTCCAAAATTCAAGTGGCCAGAAACTAGGCCAATGCAAGTCCTTACAGCCCCTAATGTCAGCTTTCATCTGATGGCCAGACCCTGGGCAAATGACTTCTTCTTCCCCTGCAAAATGGCCTCTCTTTGCGGCCACTCGCCCTGCTGAAACATGACCACCCCAGCTAGAAATTTCCAAATTTTGCAGGATTTCTCCAAAACTCAAGTGGCCAGAAATTAGGCCAATGCAAGTCCTTATAGCCCCTTATGTCAGCTTTCATCTGATGCCCAGACCCTGGGGAAAAGACTTCTTTTTCCCCTGCAAAATGGCCTCTCTTTGCAGCCACTCGCCCTGACCCACCCTGGCCACCCATGCTAGAAATTTCCAAATTTTGCTGGATTTCCCCAAAACTCAAGTGGCCAGAAACTAGGCCAATGCAAGTCCTTACAGCCCATAATGTCAGCTTTCATCTGATGGCCAGACCCTGGCCAAATGACTTCTTTCTCCCCTGCAAAATGGCCTCTCTTTGTGGCCACTCGCCCTGCCGAAACATGACCACCCAAGCTAGAAATTTCCAAATTTTGCTGGATTTCTCCAAAACTCAAGTGGCCAGAATCTAGGCCAATTCAAGTCCTTACAGCCCCTAATGTCAGCTTTCATCTGATGCCCAGACCCTGGGCAAATGACTTCTTTTTCCCCTGCAAAATGGCCTCTCTTTGCGGCCACTCGCCTTGGCCGGTCCTGGCCACCCATGCTAGAAATTTCCAAATTTTGCAGGATTTCTCCAAAACTGAAGTGGCCAGAAACTAGGCCAATGCAAGTCCTTACAACACGAAAGGCCAGCTTTCATCTGATGCCCAGACCCTTGCCAAATGACTTCTTCTTCCCCTGAAAAATGGCCTCTTTTTGCGGCCGCTCGCCCTGCTTGATCATGGTCACCCAAGCTAGAAATATCCAAATTTTGCAGGATATCTCCAAAACTCAAGTGGCCAGAATCTAGGCCAATGCAAGTCCTTAGACACCCTAATGTTAGCTTTCATCTGATGCCCAGACCCTGGGCAAATAACTTCTTTTTCCCCTGCCAAATGGCCTCTCTTTGCAGCCACTCGCCTTGGCCGATCATAGTCACCCCAGCTAGAAATTTCCAAATTTTGCAGGATTTCTCCAAACCTCAAGTGGCCAGAATCTAGGCCAATGCAAGTCCTTACAGCCCCTAATGTCAGCCTTCATCTGATGCCCAGACCCTGGGCAAATGACTTCTTTTTCCCCTGAAAAATGACCTCTCTTTGCAACCACTCGCCCTGACCCACCCTGGCCCACCAAGGTAGAAATTTCCAAATTTTGCTGGATTTCTCCAAAACTCAAGTGGCCAGAAACTTGGACAATGCAAATCATTACAACACGAAAGGCCAGCTTTCATCTGATGCCCAGACCCTGGCCAAATGACTTCTTTTTCCCCTGCAAAATGGCCTCTCATTGTGGCCACTCGCCCTGCCGCACCATGACCACACAAGCTAGAAATTTCCAAATTTTGCAGGTTATCTTCCAAAACTCAAGTGGCCAGAATCTAGGCCAATGCAAGTCCTTAGACACCCTAATGTTAGCTTTCATCTGATGCCCAGGCCCTGGGCAAATAACTTCTTTTTCCCCTGCAAAATGGCCTCTCTTTGCAGCCACTCGCCTTGGCCGATAATAGTCACCCCAGCTAGAAATTTCCAAATTTTGCAGGATTTCTCCAAACCTCAAGTGGCCAGAATCTAGGCCAATGCAAGTCCTTACAGCCCCTAATGTCAGCTTTCATCTGATGCCCAGACCCTGGGCAAATGACTTCTTTTTCCCCTGCAAAATGGCCTCTCTTTGCGGCCACTCGCCTTGGCCGATCCTGGACACCCATGCTAGAAATTTCCAAATTTTGCAGGATTTCTCCAAAACTCAAGTGGCCAGAAACTAGGCCAATGCAAGTCCTTACAGCCCCTAATGTCAGCTTTCATCTGATGCCCAGACCCTGGGCAAATGACTTCTTTCTCCCCTGAAAAATGGCCTCTCATTGTGGCCACTCGCCCTGCCGAAACATGACCACCCAAGCTAGAAATTTCCAAATTTTGCAGGATTTCTCCAAAATTCAAGTGGCCAGAAACTAGGCCAATTCAAGTCCTTACAGCCCCTAATGTCAGCTTTCATCTGATGCCCAGACCCTGGGCAAATGACTTCTTTTTCCCCTGCAAAATGGCCTCTCTTTGCGGCCACTCGCCTTGGCCGATCCTGGACACCCATGCTAGAAATTTCCAAATTTTGCAGGATTTCTCCAAAACTCAAGTGGCCAGAAACTAGGCCAGTGCAAGTCCTTACAGCCCCTAATGTCAGCTTTCATCTGATGCCCAGACCCTGGCCAAATGACTTCTTTCTCCCCTGAAAAATGGCCTCTCATTGTGGCCACTCGCCCTGCCGAAACATGACCACCCAAGCTAGAAATTTCCAAATTTTGCAGGATTTCTCCAAAATTCAAGTGGCCAGAAACTAGGCCAATTCAAGTCCTTACAGCCCCTAATGTCAGCTTTCATCTGATGCCCAGACCCTGGGCAAATGACTTCTTTTTCCCCTGCAAAATGGCCTCTCTTTGCGGCCACTCGCCTTGGCCGATCCTGGACACCCATGCTAGAAATTTCCAAATTTTGCAGGATTTCTCCAAAACTCAAGTGGCCAGAAACTAGGCCAATGCAAGTCCTTACAGCCCCTAATGTCAGCTTTCATCTGATGGCCAGACCCTGGGCAAATGACTTCTTTCTCCCCTGCAAAATGGCCTCTCATTGTGGCCACTCGCCCTGCCGAAACATGACCACCCAAGCTAGAAATTTCCAAATTTTGCAGGATTTCTCCAAAACTCAAGTGGCCAGAAACTAGGCCAATTCAAGTCCTTACAGCCCCTAATGTCAGCTTTCATCTGATGCCCAGACCCTGGCCAAATGACTTCTTTGTCCCCTGCAAAATGACCTCTCTTTGCAGCCACTCGCCCTGGCCGATCATAGTCACACCAGCTAGAAATTTCCAAATTTTGCAGGATTTCTCCAAAACTCAAGTGGCCAGAATCTAGGCCAATGCAAGTCCTTAGACACCCTAATGTTAGCTTTCATCTGATGCCCAGACCCTGGGCAAATAACTTCTTTTTCCCCTGCCAAATGGCCTCTCTTTGCAGCCACCCGCCTTGGCCGATCATGGTCACCCCAGCTAGAAATTTCCAAATTTTGCAGGATTTCTCCAAAACTCAAGTGGCCAGAAACTTGGACAATGCAAGTCATTACAACACGAAAGGCCAGCTTTCATCTGATGGCCAGACCCTGGCCAAATGACTTCTTTCTACCCTGAAAAATGGCCTCTCTTTGTGGCCACTCGCCCTGCCGAAACATGACCACCCAAGCTAGAAATTTCCAAATTTTGCAGGATTTCTCCAAAACTCAAGTGGCCAGAATCTAGGCCAATGCAAGTCCTTACAGCCCCTAATGTCAGCTTTCATCTGATGGCCAGACCCTGGGCAAATGACTTCTTTTTCCCCTGCAAAATGGCCTCTCTTTGCGGCCACTCGCCTTGGCCGATCCTGGCCACCCATGCTAGAAATTTCCAAATTTTGCAGGATTTCTCCAAAACTGAAGTGGCCAGAAACTAGGCCAATGCAAGTCCTTACAACACGAAAGGCCAGCTTTCATCTGATGCCCAGACCCTTGCCAAATGACTTCTTCTTCCCCTGAAAAATGGCCTCTTTTTGCGGCCGCTCGCCCTGCTTGATCATGGTCACCCAAGCTAGAAATATCCAAATTTTGCAGGATATCTCCAAAACTCAAGTGGCCAGAATCTAGGCCAATGCAAGTCCTTAGACACCCTAATGTTAGCTTTCATCTGATGCCCAGACCCTGGGCAAATAACTTCTTTTTCCCCTGCAAAATGGCCTCTCTTTGCAGCCACTCGCCTTGGCCGATCATAGTCACCCCAGCTAGAAATTTCCAAATTTTGCAGGATTTCTCCAAAACTCAAGTGGCCAGAAACTAGGCCAATGCAAGTCCTTACAGCCCCTAATGTCAGCCTTCATCTGATGCCCAGACCCTGGGCAAATGACTTCTTTTTCCCCTGAAAAATGACCTCTCTTTGCAACCACTCGCCCTGACCCACCCTGGCCCACCAAGGTAGAAATTTCCAAATTTTGCTGGATTTCTCCAAAACTCAAGTGGCCAGAAACTTGGACAATGCAAGTCATTACAACACGAAAGGCCAGCTTTCATCTGATGCCCAGACCCTGGCCAAATGACTTCTTTCTCCCCTGCAAAATGGCCTCTCATTGTGGCCACTCGCCCTGCCGCACCATGACCACCCAAGCTAGAAATTTCCAAATTTTGCAGGATTTCTCCAAAACTCAAGTGGCCAGAATCTAGGCCAATGCAAGTCCTTACAGCCCCTAATGTCAGCTTTCATCTGATGCCCAGACCCTAGGCAAATGACTTCTTTTTCCCCTGCAAAATGGCCTCTCTTTGCGGCCACTCGCCTTGGCCGATCCTGGCCACCCATGCTAGAAATTTCCAAATTTTGCAGGATTTCTCCAAAACTCAAGTGGCCAGAAACTAGGCCAATTCAAGTCCTTACAGCCCCTAATGTCAGCTTTCATCTGATGCCCAGACCCTGGCCAAATGACTTCTTTCTCCCCTGCAAAATGGCCTCTCTTTGTGGCCACTCGCCCTGCCGCACCATGACCACCCAAGCTAGAAATTTCCAAATTTTGCAGGATTTCTCCAAAACTCAAGTGGCCAGAAACTAGGCCAATGCAAGTCCTTACAGCCCCTAATGTCAGCTTTCATCTGATGCCCAGACCCTGGGCAAATGACTTCTTTTTCCCCTGCAAAATGGCGTCTCTTTGCGGCCACTCGCCTTGGCCGATCCTGGACACCCATGCTAGAAATTTCCAAATTTTGCAGGATTTCTCCAAAACTCAAGTGGCCAGAAACTAGGCCAATGCAAGTCCTTACAGCCCCTAATGTCAGCTTTCATCTGATGGCCAGACCCTGGGCAAATGACTTCTTTCTCCCCTGCAAAATGGCCTCTCTTTGTGGCCACTCGCCCTGCCGAAACATGACCACCCAAGCTAGAAATTTTCAAATTTTGCAGGATTTCTCCAAAATTCAAGTGGCCAGAAACTAGGCAAATTCAAGTCCTTACAGCCCCTAATGTCAGCTTTCATCTGATGCCCAGACCCTGGGCAAATGACTTCTTTGTCCCCTGCAAAATGACCTCTCTTTGCAGCCACTCGCCCTGGCCGATCATAGTCACCCCAGCTAGAAATTTCCAAATTTTGCAGGATTTCTCCAAAACTCAAGTGGCCAGAATCTAGGCCAATGCAAGTCCTTACAGCCCCTAATGTCAGCCTTCATCTGATGCCCAGACCCTGGGCAAATAACTTCTTTTTCCCCTGCAAAATGGCCTCTCTTTGCAGCCACTCGCCTTGGCCGATCATCGTCACCCCAGCTAGAAATTTCCAAATTTTGCAGGATTTCTCCAAAACTCAAGTGGCCAGAAACTTGGACAATGCAAGTCATTACAACACGAAAGGCCAGCTTTCATCTGATGGCCAGACCCTGGGCAAATGACTTCTTTCTCCCCTGCAAAATGGCCTCTCATTGTGGCCACTCGCCCTGCCGCACCATGACCACCCAAGCTAGAAATTTCCAAATTTTGCAGGATTTCTCCAAAACTGAAGTGGCCAGAAACTAGGCCAATGCAAGTCCTTATAGCCCCTAATGTCAGCTTTCATCTGATGGCCAGACCCTGGGCAAATGACTTCTTTCTCCCCTGAAAAATGGCCTCTCTTTGTGGCCACTCGCCCTGCCGAAACATGACCACCCAAGCTAGAAATTTCCAAATTTTGCAGGATTTCTCCAAAATTCAAGTGGCCAGAAACTAGGCCAATGCAAGTCCTTACAGCCCCTAATGTCAGCTTTCATCTGATGCCCAGACCCTGGGCAAATGACTTCTTCTTCCCCTGCAAAATGGCCTCTCTTTGCGGCCACTTGCCCTGCCGAAACATGACCACCCCAGCTAGAAATTTCCAAATTTTGCAGGATTTCTCCAAAACTCAAGTGGCCAGAAATTAGGCCAATGCAAGTCCTTATAGCCCCTTATGTCAGCTTTCATCTGATGCCCAGACCCTGGGGAAAAGACTTCTTTTTCCCCTGCAAAATGGCCTCTCTTTGCAGCCACTCGCCCTGACAAACCCTGGCCACCCATGCTAGAAATTTCCAAATTTTGCAGGATTTCCCCAAAACTCAAGTGGCCAGAAACTAGGCCAATGCAAGTCCTTACAGCCCATAATGTCAGCTTTCATCTGATGCCCAGACCCTGGCCAAATGACTTCTTTCTCCCCTGCAAAATGGCCTCTCTTTGCGGCCACTCGCCTTGGCCGTTCCTGGCCACCCATGCTAGAAATTTCCAAATTTTGCAGGATTTCTCCAAAACTGAAGTGGCCAGAAACTAGGCCAATGCAAGTCCTTACAACACGAAAGGCCAGCTTTCATCTGATGCCCAGACCCTTGCCAAATGACTTCTTCTTCCCCTGAAAAATGGCCTCTTTTTGCGGCCGCTCGCCCTGCTTGATCATGGTCACCCAAGCTAGAAATATCCAAATTTTGCAGGATATCTCCAAAACTCAAGTGGCCAGAATCTAGGCCAATGCAAGTCCTTAGACACCCTAATGTTAGCTTTCATCTGATGCCCAGACCCTGGGCAAATAACTTCTTTTTCCCCTGCCAAATGGCCTCTCTTTGCAGCCACTCGCCTTGGCCGATCATAGTCACCCCAGCTAGAAATTTCCAAATTTTGCAGGATTTCTCCAAAACTCAAGTGGCCAGAAACTAGGCCAATGCAAGTCCTTACAGCCCCTAATGTCAGCCTTCATCTGATGCCCAGACCCTGGGCAAATGACTTCTTTCTCCCCTGCAAAATGGCCTCTCATTGTAGCCACTCGCCCTGCCGCACCATGACCAACCAAGCTAGAAATTTCCAAATTTTGCAGGATTTCTCCAAAACTCAAGTGGCCAGAATCTAGGCCAATGCAAGTCCTTACAGCCCTTAATGTCAGCTTTCATCTGATGCCCAGACCCTAGGCAAATGACTTCTTTTTCCCCTGCAAAATGGCCTCTCTTTGCGGCCACTCGCCTTGGCCGATCCTGGCCACCCATGCTAGAAATTTCCAAATTTTGCAGGATTTCTCCAAAACTCAAGTGGCCAGAAACTAGGCCAATTCAAGTCCTTACAGCCCCTAATGTCAGCTTTCATCTGATGCCCAGACCCTGGCCAAATGACTTCTTTCTCCCCTGCAAAATGGCCTCTCTTTGTGGCCACTCGCCCTGCCGCACCATGACCACACAAGCTAGAAATTTCCAAATTTTGCTGGATTTCTCCAAAACTCAAGTGGCCAGAAACTAGGCCAATGCAAGTCCTTACAGCCCCTAATGTCAGCTTTCATCTGATGCCCAGACCCTGGGCAAATGACTTCTTTTTCCCCTGCAAAATGGCCTCTCTTTGCGGCCACTCGCCTTGGCCGATCCTGGACACCCATGCTAGAAATTTCCAAATTTTGCAGGATTTCTCCAAAACTCAAGTGGCCAGAAACTAGGCCAATGCAAGTCCTTACAGCCCCTAATGTCAGCTTTCATCTGATGGCCAGACCCTGGGCAAATGACTTCTTTCTCCCCTGCAAAATGGCCTCTCTTTGTGGCCACTCGCCCTGCCGAAACATGACCACCCAAGCTAGAAATTTTCAAATTTTGCAGGATTTCTCCAAAATTCAAGTGGCCAGAAACTAGGCCAATTCAAGTCCTTACAGCCCCTAATGTTAGCTTTCATCTGATGCCCAGACCCTGGGCAAATAACTTCTTTTTCCCCTGCAAAATGGCCTCTCTTTGCAGCCACTCGCCTTGGCCGATCATCGTCACCCCAGCTAGAAATTTCCAAATTTTGCAGGATTTCTCCAAAACTCAAGTGGCCAGAAACTTGGACAATGCAAGTCATTACAACACGAAAGGCCAGCTTTCATCTGATGCCCAGACCCTGGCCAAATGACTTCTTTCTCCCCTGCAAAATGGCCTCTCTTTGTGGCCACTCGCCCTGCCGCACCATGACCACCCAAGCTAGAAATTTCCAAATTTTGCAGGATTTCTCCAAAACTCAAGTGGCCAGAATCTAGGCCAATGCAAGTCCTTACAGCCCCTAATGTCAGCTTTCATCTGATGGCCAGACCCTGGGCAAATGACTTCTTTTTCCCCTGCAAAATGGCCTCTCTTTGCGGCCACTCGCCTTGGCCAATCCTGGACACCCATGCTAGAAATTTCCAAATATTGCAGGATTTCTCCAAAACTCAAGTGGCCAGAAAGTAGGCCAATGCAAGTCCTTATAGCCCCTAATGTCAGCTTTCATCTGATGGCCAGACCCTGGGCAAATGACTTCTTTCTCCCCTGAAAAATGGCCTCTCTTTGTGGCCACTCGCCCTGCCGAAACATGACCACCCAAGCTAGAAATTTCCAAATTTTGCAGGATTTCTCCAAAATTCAAGTGGCCAGAAACTAGGCCAATGCAAGTCCTTACAGCCCCTAATGTCAGCCTTCATCTGATGCCCAGACCCTGGGCAAATGACTTCTTCTTCCCCTGCAAAATGGCCTCTCTTTGCGGCCACTCGCCCTGCCGAAACATGACCACCCAAGCTAGAAATTTCCAAATTTTGCAGGATTTCTCCAAAACTCAAGTGGCCAGAAATTAGGCCAATGCAAGTCCTTATAGCCCCTTATGTCAGCTTTCATCTGATGCCCAGACCCTGGGGAAAAGACTTCTTTTTTCCCTGAAAAATGGCCTCTCTTTGCAGCCACTCGCCCTGACCCACCCTGGCCCTCCAAGGTAGAAATTTCCAAATTTAGCTGGATTTCCCCAAAACTCAAGTGGCCAGAAACTAGGCCAATGCAAGTCCTTACAGCCCATAATGTCAGCTTTCATCTGATGCCCAGACCCTGGCCAAATGACTTCTTTCTCCCCTGCAAGATGGCCTCTCTTTGTGGCCACTCGCCCTGCCGAAACATGACCACCCAAGCTAGAAATTTCCAAATTTTGCAGGATTTCTCCAAAACTCAAGTGGCCAGAATCTAGGCCAATTCAAGTCCTTACAGCCCCTAATGTCAGCTTTCATCTGATGCCCAGACCCTGGGCAAATGACTTCTTTCTCCCCTGCAAAATGGCCTCTCTTTGTGGCCACTCGCCCTGCCGAAACATGACCACCCAAGCTAGAAATTTTCAAATTTTGCAGGATTTCTCCAAAATTCAAGTGGCCAGAAACTAGGCCAATTCAAGTCCTTACAGCCCCTAATGTCAGCTTTCATCTGATGCCCAGACCCTGGCCAAATGACTTCTTTGTCCCCTGCAAAATGACCTCTCTTTGCAGCCACTCGCCCTGGCCGATCATAGTCACCCCAGCTAGAAATTTCCAAATTTTGCAGGATTTCTCCAAAACTCAAGTGGCCAGAATCTAGGCCAATGCAAGTCCTTAGACACCCTAATGTTAGCTTTCATCTGATGCCCAGACCCTGGGCAAATAACTTCTTTTTCCCCTGCAAAATGGCCTCTCTTTGCAGCCACTCGCCTTGGCCGATCATAGTCACCCCAGCTAGAAATTTCCAAATTTTGCAGGATTTCTCCAAAACTCAAGTGGCCAGAAACTAGGCCAATGCAAGTCCTTACAGCCCCTAATGTCAGCCTTCATCTGATGCCCAGACCCTGGGCAAATGACTTCTTTTTCCCCTGCAAAATGGCCTCTCATTGTGGCCACTCGCCCTGCCGAAACATGACCACCCATGCTAGAAATTTCCAAATTTTGCAGGATTTCTCCAAAACTCAAGTGGCCAGAAACTAGGCCAATGCAAGTCCTTACAGCCCCTAATGTCAGCTTTCATCTGATGGCCAGACCCTGGGCAAATGACTTCTTTCTCCCCTGCAAAATGGCCTCTCATTGTGGCCACTCGCCCTGCCGAAACATGACCACCCAAGCTAGAAATTTCCAAATTTTGCTGGATTTCTCCAAAATTCAAGTGGCCAGAAACTAGGCCAATGCAAGTCCTTACAGCCCCTAATGTCAGCTTTCATCTGATGCCCAGACCCTGGGCAAATGACTTCTTTTTCCCCTGCAAAATGGCCTCTCTTTGCGGCCACTCGCCTTGGCCGATCCTGGACACCCATGCTAGAAATTTCCAAATTTTGCAGGATTTCTCCAAAACTCAAGTGGCCAGAAACTAGGCCAATGCAAGTCCTTACAGCCCCTAATGTCAGCTTTCATCTGATGGCCAGACCCTGGGCAAATGACTTCTTTCTCCCCTGCAAAATGGCCTCTCTTTGTGGCCACTCGCCCTGCCGAAACATGACCACCCCAGCTAGAAATTTCCAAATTTTGCAGGATTTCTCCAAAATTCAAGTGGCCAGAAACTAGGCCAAATCAAGTCCTTACAGCCCCTAATGTCAGCTTTCATCTGATGCCCAGACCCTGGGCAAATGACTTCTTTGTCCCCTGCAAAATGACCTCTCTTTGCAGCCACTCGCCCTGGCCGATCATAGTCACCCCAGCTAGAAATTTCCAAATTTTGCAGGATTTCTCCAAAACTCAAGTGACCAGAATCTAGGCCAATGCAAGTCCTTAGACACCCTAATGTTAGCTTTCATCTGATGCCCAGACCCTGGGCAAATAACTTCTTTTTCCCCTGCAAAATGGCCTCTCTTTGCGGCCACTCGCCTTGGCCGGTCCTGGCCACCCATGCTAGAAATTTCCAAATTTTGCAGGATTTCTCCAAAACTGAAGTGACCAGAAACTAGGCCAATGCAAGTCCTTACAACACGAAAGGCCAGCTTTCATCTAATGCCCAGACCCTTGCCAAATGACTTCTTCTTCCCCTGAAAAATGGCCACTTTTTGCGGCCGCTCGCCCTGCTTGATCATGGTCACCCAAGCTAGAAATATCCAAATTTTGCAGGATATCTCCAAAACTCAAGTGGCCAGAATCTAGGCCAATGCAAGTCCTTAGACACCCTAATGTTAGCTTTCATCTGATGCCCAGACCCTGGGCAAATAACTTCTTTTTCCCCTGCAAAATGGCCTCTCTTTGCAGCCACTCGCCTTGGCCGATCATAGTCACCCCAGCTAGAAATTTCCAAATTTTGCAGGATTTCTCCAAAACTCAAGTGGCCAGAAACTAGGCCAATGCAAGTCCTTACAGCCCCTAATGTCAGCCTTCATCTGATGCCCAGACCCTGGGCAAATGACTTCTTTTTCCCCTGAAAAATGACCTCTCTTTGCAACCACTCGCCCTGACCCACCCTGGCCCACCAAGGTAGAAATTTCCAAATTTTACAGGATTTCTCCAGAACTCAAGTGGCCAGAAACTTGGACAATGCAAGTCATTACAACACGAAAGGCCAGCTTTCATCTGATGCCCAGACCCTGGCCAAATGACTTCTTTCTCCCCTGCAAAATGGCCTCTCTTTGTGGCCACTCGCCCTGCCGCACCATGACCACCCAAGCTAGAAATTTCCAAATTTTGCAGGATTTCTCCAAAACTCAAGTGGCCAGAATCTAGGCCAATGCAAGTCCTTACAGCCCCTAATGTCAGCTTTCATCTGATGGCCAGACCCTGGGCAAATGACTTCTTTTTCCCCTGCAAAATGGCCTCTCTTTGCGGCCACTCGCCTTGGCCGATCCTGGCCACCCATGCTAGAAATTTCCAAATTTTGCAGGATTTCTCCAAAACTCAAGTGGCCAGAAACTAGGCCAATGCAAGTCCTTACAGCCCCTAATGTCAGCTTTCATCTGATGGCCAGACCCTGGGCAAATGACTTCTTTCTCCCCTGAAAAATGGCCTCTCTTTGTGGCCACTCGCCCTGCCGCACCATGACCACCCAAGCTAGAAATTTCCAAATTTTGCAGGATTTCTCCAAAATTCAAGTGGCCAGAAACTTGGACAATGCAAGTCATTACAACGCGAAAGGCCAGCTTTCATCTGATGGCCAGACCCTGGCCAAATGACTTCTTTCTCCCCTGCAAAATGGCCTCTCTTTGTGGCCACTCGCCCTGCCGCACCATGACCACCCAAGCTAGAAATTTCCAAATTTTGCAGGATTTCTCCAAAACTCAAGTGGCCAGAATCTAGGCCAATGCAAGTCCTTACAGCCCCTAATGTCAGCTTTCATCTGATGGCCAGACCCTGGGCAAATGACTTCTTTTTCCCCTGCAAAATGGCCTCTCTTTGTGGCCACTCGCCTTGGCCGATCCTGGCCACCCATGCTAGAAATTTCCAAATTTTGCAGGATTTCTCCAAAACTCAAGTGGCCAGAATCTAGGCCAATGCAAGTCCTTATAGCCCCTAATGTCAGCTTTCATCTGATGGCCAGACCCTGGGCAAATGACTTCTTCTTCCCCTGAAAAATGGCCTCTCTTTGCGGCCACTCGCCGTGACCCTCCCTGGCCACTCAAGCTAGAAATTTCCAAATTTTGCAGGATTTCTCCAAAATTCAAGTGGCCAGAAACTAGGCCAATGCAAGTCCTTACAGCCCCAAAGGCCAGCTTTCATCTAATGCCCAGACCCTGGGCAAATGACTTCTTTTTCCCCTGCAAAATGACCTATCTTTGCAGCCACACGCCCTGACCCACCCTGGCCCACCAAGCTAGAAATTTCCAAATTTTGCAGGATTTCTCCAAAACTCAAGTGGCCAGAAACTTGGCCAATGCTACTCCTTACAGCCCCCAATGTCAGCTTTCATCTGATTCCCAGACACTGGGCAAATGACTTCTTTCTCCCCTGCAAAATGGCCTCTCTTTGTGGCCACTCGCCCTGCCGAAACATGACCACCCAAGCTAGAAATTTCCAAATTTTGCAGGATTTCTCCAAAACTCAAGTGGCCAGAAACTTGGCCAATGCAAGTCCTTAGACACCCTAATGTTAGCTTTCATCTGATGGCCAGACCCTGGGCAAATGACTTCTTTCTCCCCTGCAAAATGGCCTCTCTTGGCGGCCACTCGCCCTGCCGAAACATGACCACCCAAGCTAGAAATTTCCAAATTTTGCAGGATTTCTCCAAAACTCAAGTGGTCACAAACTAGGCCAATGCAAGTCCTTACAGCCCTAAATGCTAGCTTTTATCTCATGCCCAGAGCCTGGGTAAATGTTTTTTTGTCCCCGGTAAAATGGCCTCTCTTTGCGGCCACTCACCCTGCCCCAACGTGGTCACCCAAGCTAGAAATTTCCAAATTTTGCAGGATTTCTCCAAAACTCAAGTGGTCCGAAACTAGGCCAATGCAAGTCCTTACAACACGAAAGGCCAGCTTTCATCTGATGCCCAGACCCTGGGCAAATGACTTCTTCTTCCCCTGCAAAATGGCCTCTCTTTGCGGCCATTCGCCCTGCTTGATCATGGCCACCCATGCTAGAAATATCCAAATTTTGCAGGATTTCTCCAAAACTCAAGTGGCCAGAATCTAGGCCAATGCAAGTCCTTAGACACCCTAATGTTAGCTTTCATCTGATGCCCAGACCCTGGCCAAATGACTTCTTTTTCCCCTGCAAAATGGCGTCTCTTTGCGGCCACTCGCCTTGGCCGATCCTGGCCACCCATGCTAGAAATTTCCAAATTTTGCAGGATTTCTCCAAAACTCAAGTGGTCACAACCTAGGCCAATGCAAGTCCTTACAGCCCCAAACGCCAGCTTTCATCTGATGCCCAGATCCTGGGCAAATGACTTCTTCTTCCCCTGAAAAATGGCCTCTCTTTGCGGCCACTCGCCCTGACCCACCCTGGCCACTCAAGCTAGAAATTTCCAAATTTTGCAGGATTTCTCCAAAACTCAAGTGGTCACAAACTAGGTCAATGCAAGTCCTTAGAGCCCAAAAGGCCAGTTTTCATCTAATGCCCACACCCTGGGCAAATGACTTCTTTGTCCCCGGCAAAATGGCCTCTCTTTGCGGCCACTCGCCTTGGCCGATCATAGTCACCCCAGCTAGAAATTTCCAAATTTTGCTGGATTTCTCCAAAACTCAAGTGGCCAGAAACTAGGCCAATGCAAGTCCTTATAGCACCTTATGTCAGCTTTCATCTGATGCCCAGACACTGGGAAAAAGACTTCTTTTTCCCCTGCAAAATGACCTCTCTTTGCAGCCACTCGCCCTGACCCACCCTGGCCCTCCAAGGTAGAAATTTCCAAATTTAGCTGGATTTCCCCAAAACTCAAGTGGCCAGAAACTAGGCCAATGCAAGTCCTTACAGCCCCTAATGTCAGCTTTCATCTGATGCCCAGACCCTGGGCAAATGACTTCTTCTTCCCCTGCAAAATGGCCTCTCTTTGCGGCCACTTGCCCTGCCGAAACATGACCACCCCAGCTAGAAATTTCCAAATTTTGCAGGATTTCTCCAAAACTCAAGTGGCCAGAAATTAGGCCAATGCAAGTCCTTATAGCCCCTTATGTCAGCTTTCATCTGATGCCCAGACCCTGGGGAAAAGACTTCTTTTTCCCCTGCAAAATGGCCTCTCTTTGCAGCCACTCGCCCTGACCCACCCTGGCCACCCATGCTAGAAATTTCCAAATTTTGCAGGATTTCCCCAAAACTCAAGTGGCCAGAAACTAGGCCAATGCAAGTCCTTACAGCCCATAATGTCAGCTTTCATCTGATGCCCAGACCCTGGGCAAATGACTTCTTTCTCCCCTGCAAAATGGCCTCTCTTTGCGGCCACTCGCCTTGGCCGTTCCTGGCCACCCATGCTAGAAATTTCCAAATTTTGCTGGATTTCTCCAAAACTGAAGTGGCCAGAAACTAGGCCAATGCAAGTCCTTACAACACGAAAGGCCAGCTTCCATCTGATGCCCAGACCCTTGCCAAATGACTTCTTCTTCCCCTGAAAAATGGCCTCTTTTTGCGGCCGCTCGCCCTGCTTGATCATGGTCACCCAAGCTAGAAATATCCAAATTTTGCAGGATATCTCCAAAACTCAAGTGGCCAGAATCTAGGCCAATGCAAGTCCTTAGACACCCTAATGTTAGCTTTCATCTGATGCCCAGACCCTGGGCAAATAACTTCTTTTTCCCCTGCCAAATGGCCTCTCTTTGCAGCCACTCGCCTTGGCCGATCATAGTCACCCCAGCTAGAAATTTCCAAATTTTGCAGGATTTCTCCAAAACTGAAGTGGCCAGAAACTAGGCCAATGCAAGTCCTTACAGCCCCTAATGTCAGCCTTCATCTGATGCCCAGACCCTGGGCAAATGACTTCTTTTTCCCCTGAAAAATGACCTCTCTTTGCAACCACTCGCCCTGACCCACCCTGGCCCACCAAGGTAGAAATTTCCAAATTTTGCTGGATTTCTCCAAAACTCAAGTGGCCAGAAACTTGGACAATGCAAGTCATTACAACACGAAAGGCCAGCTTTCATCTGATGCCCAGACCCTGGCCAAATGACTTCTTTCTCCCCTGCAAAATGGCCTCTCTTTGTGGCCACTCGCCCTGCCGCACCATGACCACCCAATCTAGAAATTTCCAAATTTTGCAGGATTTCTCCAAAACTCAAGTGGCCAGAATCTAGGCCAATGCAAGTCCTTACAGCCCCTAATGTCAGCTTTCATCTGATGGCCAGACCCTGGGCAAATGACTTCTTTTTCCCCTGCAAAATGGCCTCTCTTTGCGGCCACTCGCCTTGGCCAATCCTGGACACCCATGCTAGAAATTTCCAAATTTTGCAGGATTTCTCCAAAACTCAAGTGGCCAGAAACTAGGCCAATGCAAGTCCTTATAGCCCCTAATGTCAGCTTTCATCTGATGGCCAGACCCTGGGCAAATGACTTCTTTCTCCCCTGAAAAATGGCCTCTCTTTGTGGCCACTCGCCCTGCCGAAACATGACCACCCAAGCTAGAAATTTCCAAATTTTGCAGGATTTCTCCAAAACTCAAGTGGCCAGAATCTAGGCCAATGCAAGTCCTTAGACACCCTAATGTTAGCTTTCATCTGATGCCCAGACCCTGGGCAAATAACTTCTTTTTCCCCTGCAAAATGGCCTCTCTTTGCAGCCACTCGCCTTGGCCGATCATAGTCACCCCAGCTAGAAATTTCCAAATTTTGCAGGATTTCTCCAAAACTCAAGTGGCCAGAAACTAGGCCAATGCAAGTCCTTACAGCCCCTAATGTCAGCCTTCATCTGATGCCCAGACCCTGGGCAAATGACTTCTTTTTCCCCTGCAAAATGGCCTCTCATTGTGGCCACTCGCCCTGCCGAAACATGACCACCCATGCTAGAAATTTCCAAATTTTGCAGGATTTCTCCAAAACTCAAGTGGCCAGAAACTAGGCCAATGCAAGTCCTTACAGCCCCTAATGTCAGCTTTCATCTGATGGCCAGACCCTGGGCAAATGACTTCTTTCTCCCCTGCAAAATGGCCTCTCATTGTGGCCACTCGCCCTGCCGAAACATGACCACCCAAGCTAGAAATTTCCAAATTTTGCTGGATTTCTCCAAAATTCAAGTGGCCAGAAACTAGGCCAATGCAAGTCCTTACAGCCCCTAATGTCAGCTTTCATCTGATGCCCAGACCCTGGGCAAATGACTTCTTTTTCCCCTGCAAAATGGCCTCTCTTTGCGGCCACTCGCCTTGGCCGATCCTGGACACCCATGCTAGAAATTTCCAAATTTTGCAGGATTTCTCCAAAACTCAAGTGGCCAGAAACTAGGCCAATGCAAGTCCTTACAGCCCCTAATGTCAGCTTTCATCTGATGGCCAGACCCTGGGCAAATGACTTCTTTCTCCCCTGCAAAATGGCCTCTCTTTGTGGCCACTCGCCCTGCCGAAACATGACCACCCCAGCTAGAAATTTCCAAATTTTGCAGGATTTCTCCAAAATTCAAGTGGCCAGAAACTAGGCCAAATCAAGTCCTTACAGCCCCTAATGTCAGCTTTCATCTGATGCCCAGACCCTGGGCAAATGACTTCTTTGTCCCCTGCAAAATGACCTCTCTTTGCAGCCACTCGCCCTGGCCGATCATAGTCACCCCAGCTAGAAATTTCCAAATTTTGCAGGATTTCTCCAAAACTCAAGTGACCAGAATCTAGGCCAATGCAAGTCCTTAGACACCCTAATGTTAGCTTTCATCTGATGCCCAGACCCTGGGCAAATAACTTCTTTTTCCCCTGCAAAATGGCCTCTCTTTGCGGCCACTCGCCTTGGCCGGTCCTGGCCACCCATGCTAGAAATTTCCAAATTTTGCAGGATTTCTCCAAAACTGAAGTGACCAGAAACTAGGCCAATGCAAGTCCTTACAACACGAAAGGCCAGCTTTCATCTAATGCCCAGACCCTTGCCAAATGACTTCTTCTTCCCCTGAAAAATGGCCACTTTTTGCGGCCGCTCGCCCTGCTTGATCATGGTCACCCAAGCTAGAAATATCCAAATTTTGCAGGATATCTCCAAAACTCAAGTGGCCAGAATCTAGGCCAATGCAAGTCCTTAGACACCCTAATGTTAGCTTTCATCTGATGCCCAGACCCTGGGCAAATAACTTCTTTTTCCCCTGCAAAATGGCCTCTCTTTGCAGCCACTCGCCTTGGCCGATCATAGTCACCCCAGCTAGAAATTTCCAAATTTTGCAGGATTTCTCCAAAACTCAAGTGGCCAGAAACTAGGCCAATGCAAGTCCTTACAGCCCCTAATGTCAGCCTTCATCTGATGCCCAGACCCTGGGCAAATGACTTCTTTTTCCCCTGAAAAATGACCTCTCTTTGCAACCACTCGCCCTGACCCACCCTGGCCCACCAAGGTAGAAATTTCCAAATTTTACAGGATTTCTCCAGAACTCAAGTGGCCAGAAACTTGGACAATGCAAGTCATTACAACACGAAAGGCCAGCTTTCATCTGATGCCCAGACCCTGGCCAAATGACTTCTTTCTCCCCTGCAAAATGGCCTCTCTTTGTGGCCACTCGCCCTGCCGCACCATGACCACCCAAGCTAGAAATTTCCAAATTTTGCAGGATTTCTCCAAAACTCAAGTGGCCAGAATCTAGGCCAATGCAAGTCCTTACAGCCCCTAATGTCAGCTTTCATCTGATGGCCAGACCCTGGGCAAATGACTTCTTTTTCCCCTGCAAAATGGCCTCTCTTTGCGGCCACTCGCCTTGGCCGATCCTGGCCACCCATGCTAGAAATTTCCAAATTTTGCAGGATTTCTCCAAAACTCAAGTGGCCAGAAACTAGGCCAATGCAAGTCCTTACAGCCCCTAATGTCAGCTTTCATCTGATGGCCAGACCCTGGGCAAATGACTTCTTTCTCCCCTGAAAAATGGCCTCTCTTTGTGGCCACTCGCCCTGCCGCACCATGACCACCCAAGCTAGAAATTTCCAAATTTTGCAGGATTTCTCCAAAATTCAAGTGGCCAGAAACTTGGACAATGCAAGTCATTACAACGCGAAAGGCCAGCTTTCATCTGATGGCCAGACCCTGGCCAAATGACTTCTTTCTCCCCTGCAAAATGGCCTCTCTTTGTGGCCACTCGCCCTGCCGCACCATGACCACCCAAGCTAGAAATTTCCAAATTTTGCAGGATTTCTCCAAAACTCAAGTGGCCAGAATCTAGGCCAATGCAAGTCCTTACAGCCCCTAATGTCAGCTTTCATCTGATGGCCAGACCCTGGGCAAATGACTTCTTTTTCCCCTGCAAAATGGCCTCTCTTTGTGGCCACTCGCCTTGGCCGATCCTGGCCACCCATGCTAGAAATTTCCAAATTTTGCAGGATTTCTCCAAAACTCAAGTGGCCAGAATCTAGGCCAATGCAAGTCCTTATAGCCCCTAATGTCAGCTTTCATCTGATGGCCAGACCCTGGGCAAATGACTTCTTCTTCCCCTGAAAAATGGCCTCTCTTTGCGGCCACTCGCCGTGACCCTCCCTGGCCACTCAAGCTAGAAATTTCCAAATTTTGCAGGATTTCTCCAAAATTCAAGTGGCCAGAAACTAGGCCAATGCAAGTCCTTACAGCCCCAAAGGCCAGCTTTCATCTAATGCCCAGACCCTGGGCAAATGACTTCTTTTTCCCCTGCAAAATGACCTATCTTTGCAGCCACACGCCCTGACCCACCCTGGCCCACCAAGCTAGAAATTTCCAAATTTTGCAGGATTTCTCCAAAACTCAAGTGGCCAGAAACTTGGCCAATGCTACTCCTTACAGCCCCCAATGTCAGCTTTCATCTGATTCCCAGACACTGGGCAAATGACTTCTTTCTCCCCTGCAAAATGGCCTCTCTTTGTGGCCACTCGCCCTGCCGAAACATGACCACCCAAGCTAGAAATTTCCAAATTTTGCAGGATTTCTCCAAAACTCAAGTGGCCAGAAACTTGGCCAATGCAAGTCCTTAGACACCCTAATGTTAGCTTTCATCTGATGGCCAGACCCTGGGCAAATGACTTCTTTCTCCCCTGCAAAATGGCCTCTCTTGGCGGCCACTCGCCCTGCCGAAACATGACCACCCAAGCTAGAAATTTCCAAATTTTGCAGGATTTCTCCAAAACTCAAGTGGTCACAAACTAGGCCAATGCAAGTCCTTACAGCCCTAAATGCTAGCTTTTATCTCATGCCCAGAGCCTGGGTAAATGTTTTTTTGTCCCCGGTAAAATGGCCTCTCTTTGCGGCCACTCACCCTGCCCCAACGTGGTCACCCAAGCTAGAAATTTCCAAATTTTGCAGGATTTCTCCAAAACTCAAGTGGTCCGAAACTAGGCCAATGCAAGTCCTTACAACACGAAAGGCCAGCTTTCATCTGATGCCCAGACCCTGGGCAAATGACTTCTTCTTCCCCTGCAAAATGGCCTCTCTTTGCGGCCATTCGCCCTGCTTGATCATGGCCACCCATGCTAGAAATATCCAAATTTTGCAGGATTTCTCCAAAACTCAAGTGGCCAGAATCTAGGCCAATGCAAGTCCTTAGACACCCTAATGTTAGCTTTCATCTGATGCCCAGACCCTGGCCAAATGACTTCTTTTTCCCCTGCAAAATGGCGTCTCTTTGCGGCCACTCGCCTTGGCCGATCCTGGCCACCCATGCTAGAAATTTCCAAATTTTGCAGGATTTCTCCAAAACTCAAGTGGTCACAACCTAGGCCAATGCAAGTCCTTACAGCCCCAAACGCCAGCTTTCATCTGATGCCCAGATCCTGGGCAAATGACTTCTTCTTCCCCTGAAAAATGGCCTCTCTTTGCGGCCACTCGCCCTGACCCACCCTGGCCACTCAAGCTAGAAATTTCCAAATTTTGCAGGATTTCTCCAAAACTCAAGTGGTCACAAACTAGGTCAATGCAAGTCCTTAGAGCCCAAAAGGCCAGTTTTCATCTAATGCCCACACCCTGGGCAAATGACTTCTTTGTCCCCGGCAAAATGGCCTCTCTTTGCGGCCACTCGCCTTGGCCGATCATAGTCACCCCAGCTAGAAATTTCCAAATTTTGCTGGATTTCTCCAAAACTCAAGTGGCCAGAAACTAGGCCAATGCAAGTCCTTATAGCACCTTATGTCAGCTTTCATCTGATGCCCAGACACTGGGAAAAAGACTTCTTTTTCCCCTGCAAAATGACCTCTCTTTGCAGCCACTCGCCCTGACCCACCCTGGCCCTCCAAGGTAGAAATTTCCAAATTTAGCTGGATTTCCCCAAAACTCAAGTGGCCAGAAACTAGGCCAATGCAAGTCCTTACAGCCCCTAATGTCAGCTTTCATCTGATGCCCAGACCCTGGGCAAATGACTTCTTCTTCCCCTGCAAAATGGCCTCTCTTTGCGGCCACTTGCCCTGCCGAAACATGACCACCCCAGCTAGAAATTTCCAAATTTTGCAGGATTTCTCCAAAACTCAAGTGGCCAGAAATTAGGCCAATGCAAGTCCTTATAGCCCCTTATGTCAGCTTTCATCTGATGCCCAGACCCTGGGGAAAAGACTTCTTTTTCCCCTGCAAAATGGCCTCTCTTTGCAGCCACTCGCCCTGACCCACCCTGGCCACCCATGCTAGAAATTTCCAAATTTTGCAGGATTTCCCCAAAACTCAAGTGGCCAGAAACTAGGCCAATGCAAGTCCTTACAGCCCATAATGTCAGCTTTCATCTGATGCCCAGACCCTGGGCAAATGACTTCTTTCTCCCCTGCAAAATGGCCTCTCTTTGCGGCCACTCGCCTTGGCCGTTCCTGGCCACCCATGCTAGAAATTTCCAAATTTTGCTGGATTTCTCCAAAACTGAAGTGGCCAGAAACTAGGCCAATGCAAGTCCTTACAACACGAAAGGCCAGCTTCCATCTGATGCCCAGACCCTTGCCAAATGACTTCTTCTTCCCCTGAAAAATGGCCTCTTTTTGCGGCCGCTCGCCCTGCTTGATCATGGTCACCCAAGCTAGAAATATCCAAATTTTGCAGGATATCTCCAAAACTCAAGTGGCCAGAATCTAGGCCAATGCAAGTCCTTAGACACCCTAATGTTAGCTTTCATCTGATGCCCAGACCCTGGGCAAATAACTTCTTTTTCCCCTGCCAAATGGCCTCTCTTTGCAGCCACTCGCCTTGGCCGATCATAGTCACCCCAGCTAGAAATTTCCAAATTTTGCAGGATTTCTCCAAAACTGAAGTGGCCAGAAACTAGGCCAATGCAAGTCCTTACAGCCCCTAATGTCAGCCTTCATCTGATGCCCAGACCCTGGGCAAATGACTTCTTTTTCCCCTGAAAAATGACCTCTCTTTGCAACCACTCGCCCTGACCCACCCTGGCCCACCAAGGTAGAAATTTCCAAATTTTGCTGGATTTCTCCAAAACTCAAGTGGCCAGAAACTTGGACAATGCAAGTCATTACAACACGAAAGGCCAGCTTTCATCTGATGCCCAGACCCTGGCCAAATGACTTCTTTCTCCCCTGCAAAATGGCCTCTCTTTGTGGCCACTCGCCCTGCCGCACCATGACCACCCAATCTAGAAATTTCCAAATTTTGCAGGATTTCTCCAAAACTCAAGTGGCCAGAATCTAGGCCAATGCAAGTCCTTACAGCCCCTAATGTCAGCTTTCATCTGATGGCCAGACCCTGGGCAAATGACTTCTTTTTCCCCTGCAAAATGGCCTCTCTTTGCGGCCACTCGCCTTGGCCAATCCTGGACACCCATGCTAGAAATTTCCAAATTTTGCAGGATTTCTCCAAAACTCAAGTGGCCAGAAACTAGGCCAATGCAAGTCCTTATAGCCCCTAATGTCAGCTTTCATCTGATGGCCAGACCCTGGGCAAATGACTTCTTTCTCCCCTGAAAAATGGCCTCTCTTTGTGGCCACTCGCCCTGCCGAAACATGACCACCCAAGCTAGAAATTTCCAAATTTTGCAGGATTTCTCCAAAATTCAAGTGGCCAGAAACTAGGCCAATGCAAGTCCTTACAGCCCCTAATGTCAGCTTTCATCTGATGCCCAGACCCTGGGCAAATGACTTCTTCTTCCCCTGCAAAATGGCCTCTCTTTGCGGCCACTCGCCCTGCCGAAACATGACCACCCAAGCTAGAAATTTCCAAATTTTGCAGGATTTCTCCAAAACTCAAGTGGCCAGAAATTAGGCCAATGCAAGTCCTTATAGCCCCTTATGTCAGCTTTCATCTGATGCCCAGACCCTGGGGAAAAGACTTCTTTTTCCCCTGCAAAATGGCCTCTCTTTGCAGCCACTCGCCCTGACCCACCCTGGCCCTCCAAGGTAGAAATTTCCAAATTTAGCTGGATTTCCCCAAAACTCAAGTGGCCAGAAACTAGGCCAATGCAAGTCCTTACAGCCCATAATGTCAGCTTTCATCTGATGCCCAGACCCTGGCCAAATGACTTCTTTCTCCCCTGCAAGATGGCCTCTCTTTGTGGCCACTCGCCCTGCCGAAACATGACCACCCAAGCTAGAAATTTCCAAATTTTGCTGGATTTCTCCAAAACTCAAGTGGCCAGAATCTAGGCCAATTCAAGTCCTTACAGCCCCTAATGTCAGCTTTCATCTGATGCCCAGACCCTGGGCAAATGACTTCTTTTTCCCCTGCAAAATGGCCTCTCTTTGCGGCCACTCGCCCTGGCCGGTCCTGGCCACCCATGCTAGAAATTTCCAAATTTTGCAGGATTTCTCCAAAACTCAAGTGGCCAGAAACTAGGCCAATGCAAGTCCTTACAACACGAGAGGCCAGCTTTCATCTAATGCCCAGACCCTTGCCAAATGACTTCTTCTTCCCCTGAAAAATGGCCACTTTTTGCGGCCGCTCGCCCTGCTTGATCATGGTCACCCAAGCTAGAAATATCCAAATTTTGCAGGATATCTCCAAAACTCAAGTGGCCAGAATCTAGGCCAATGCAAGTCCTTAGACACCCTAATGTTAGCTTTCATCTGATGCCCAGACCCTGGGCAAATAACTTCTTTTTCCCCTGCAAAATGGCCTCTCTTTGCAGCCACTCGCCTTGGCCGATCATAGTCACCCCAGCTAGAAATTTCCAAATTTTGCAGGATTTCTCCAAAACTCAAGTGGCCAGAAACTAGGCCAATGCAAGTCCTTACAGCCCCTAATGTCAGCCTTCATCTGATGCCCAGACCCTGGGCAAATGACTTCTTTTTCCCCTGAAAAATGGCCTCTCATTGTGGCCACTCGCCCTGCCGAAACATGACCACCCATGCTAGAAATTTCCAAATTTTGCAGGATTTCTCCAAAACTCAAGTGGCCAGAAACTAGGCCAATGCAAGTCCTTACAGCCCCTAATGTCAGCTTTCATCTGATGGCCAGACCCTGGGCAAATGACTTCTTTCTCCCCTGCAAAATGGCCTCTCATTGTGGCCACTCGCCCTGCCGAAACATGACCACCCAAGCTAGAAATTTCCAAATTTTGCAGGATTTCTCCAAAATTCAAGTGGCCAGAAACTAGGCCAATGCAAGTCCTTACAGCCCCTAATGTCAGCTTTCATCTGATGCCCAGACCCTGGGCAAATGACTTCTTTTTCCCCTGCAAAATGGCCTCTCTTTGCGGCCACTCGCCTTGGCCGATCCTGGACACCCATGCTAGAAATTTCCAAATTTTGCAGGATTTCTCCAAAACTCAAGTGGCCAGAAACTAGGCCAATGCAAGTCCTTACAGCCCCTAATGTCAGCTTTCATCTGATGCCCAGACCCTGGGCAAATGACTTCTTTCTCCCCTGCAAAATCACCTCTCTTTGTGGCCACTCGCCCTGCCGAAACATGACCACCCCAGCTAGAAATTTCCAAATTTTGCAGGATTTCTCCAAAATTCAAGTGGCCAGAAACTAGGCCAAATCAAGTCCTTACAGCCCCTAATGTCAGCTTTCATCTGATGCCCAGACCCTGGGCAAATGACTTCTTTGTCCCCTGCAAAATGACCTCTCTTTGCAGCCACTCGCCCTTGCCGATCATAGTCACCCCAGCTAGAAATTTCCAAATTTTGCAGGATTTCTCCAAAACTCAAGTGACCAGAATCTAGGCCAATGCAAGTCCTTAGACACCCTAATGTTAGCTTTCATCTGATGCCCAGACCCTGGGCAAATAACTTCTTTTTCCCCTGCAAAATGGCCTCTCTTTGCGGCCACTCGCCTTGGCCGGTCCTGGCCACCCATGCTAGAAATTTCCAAATTTTGCAGGATTTCTCCAAAACTGAAGTGACCAGAAACTAGGCCAATGCAAGTCCTTACAACACGAAAGGCCAGCTTTCATCTAATGCCCAGACCCTTGCCAAATGACTTCTTCTTCCCCTGAAAAATGGCCACTTTTTGCGGCCGCTCGCCCTGCTTGATCATGGTCACCCAAGCTAGAAATATCCAAATTTTGCAGGATATCTCCAAAACTCAAGTGGCCAGAATCTAGGCCAATGCAAGTCCTTAGACACCCTAATGTTAGCTTTCATCTGATGCCCAGACCCTGGGCAAATAACTTCTTTTTCCCCTGCAAAATGGCCTCTCTTTGCAGCCACTCGCCTTGGCCGATCATAGTCACCCCAGCTAGAAATTTCCAAATTTTGCAGGATTTCTCCAAAACTCAAGTGGCCAGAAACTAGGCCAATGCAAGTCCTTACAGCCCCTAATGTCAGCCTTCATCTGATGCCCAGACCCTGGGCAAATGACTTCTTTTTCCCCTGAAAAATGACCTCTCTTTGCAACTACTCGCCCTGACCCACCCTGGCCCACCAAGGTAGAAATTTCCAAATTTTACAGGATTTCTCCAGAACTCAAGTGGCCAGAAACTTGGACAATGCAAGTCATTACAACACGAAAGGCCAGCTTTCATCTGATGCCCAGACCCTGGCCAAATGACTTCTTTCTCCCCTGCAAAATGGCCTCTCATTGTGGCCACTCGCCCTGCCGCACCATGACCACCCAAGCTAGAAATTTCCAAATTTTGCAGGATTTCTCCAAAACTCAAGTGGCCAGAATCTAGGCCAATGCAGGTCCTTACAGCCCCTAATGTCAGCTTTCATCTGATGCCCAGACCCTAGGCAAATGACTTCTTTTTCCCCTGCAAAATGGCCTCTCTTTGCGGCCACTCGCCTTGGCCGATCCTGGCCATTCATGCTAGAAATTTCCAAATTTTGCAGGATTTCTCCAAAACTCAAGTGGCCAGAAACTAGGCCAATTCAAGTCCTTACAGCCCCTAATGTCAGCTTTCATCTGATGCCCAGACCCTGGCCAAATGACTTCTTTCTCCCCTGCAAAATGGCCTCTCTTTGTGGCCACTCGCCCTGCCGCACCATGACCACCCAAGCTAGAAATTTCCAAATTTTGCAGGATTTCTCCAAAACTCAAGTGGCCAGAATCTAGGCCAATGCAAGTCCTTACAGCCCCTAATGTCAGCTTTCATCTGATGCCCAGACCCTGGGCAAATGACTTCTTTTTCCCCTGCAAAATGGCCTCTCTTTGCGGCCACTCGCCTTGGCCGATCCTGGCCACCCATGCTAGAAATTTCCAAATTTTGCAGGATTTCTCCAAAACTCAAGTGGCCAGAAACTAGGCCAATGCAAGTCCTTACAGCCCCTAATGTCAGCTTTCATCTGATGGCCAGACCCTGGGCAAATGACTTCTTTCTCCCCTGAAAAATGGCCTCTCTTTGTGGCCACTCGCCCTGCCGCACCATGACCACCCAAGCTAGAAATTTCCAAATTTTGCAGGATTTCTCCAAAATTCAAGTGGCCAGAAACTTGGACAATACAAGTCATTACAACGCGAAAGGCCAGCTTTCATCTGATGGCCAGACCCTGGCCAAATGACTTCTTTCTCCCCTGCAAAATGGCCTCTCTTTGTGGCCACTCGCCCTGCCGCACCATGACCACCCAAGCTAGAAATTTCCAAATTTTGCAGGATTTCTCCAAAACTCAAGTGGCCAGAATCTAGGCCAATGCAAGTCCTTACAGCCCCTAATGTCAGCTTTCATCTGATGGCCAGACCCTGGGCAAATGACTTCTTCTTCCCCTGAAAAATGGCCTCTCTTTGCGGCCACTCGCCGTGACCCTCCCTGGCCACTCAAGCTAGAAATTTCCAAATTTTGCAGGACTTCTCCAAAACTCAAGTGGCCAGAAACTAGGCCAATGCAAGTCCTTAGAGCCCCAAAGGCCAGCTTTCATCTAATGCCCAGACCCTGGGCAAATGACTTCTTTCTCCCCTGCAAAATGGCCTCTCTTTGCGGGCACCCTGCCTGACCCACCCTGGCCACTCAAGCTAGAAATTTCCAAATTTTGCAGGATTTCTCCAAAACTCAAGTGGCCGGAAACTTGGGCAATGCAAGTCCTTACAGCCCCTAATGTCAGCTTTCATCTGATGCCCAGACCCTGGCCAAATGACTTCTTTCTCCCCTGCAAAATGGCCTCTCTTTGTGGCCACTCGCCCTGCCGAAACATGACCACCCAAGCTAGAAATTTCCAAATTTTGCAGGATTTCTCCAAAATTCAAGTGGCCAGAAACTTGGCCAATGCAAGTCCTTAGACACCCTAATGTTAGCTTTCATCTGATGGCCAGACCCTGGGCAAATGACTTCTTTCTCCCCTGCAAAATGGCCTCTCTTGGCGGCCACTCGCCCTGCCGAAACATGACCACCCAAGCTAGAAATTTCCAAATTTTGCAGGATTTCTCCAAAACTCAAGTGGTCACAAACTAGGCCAATGCAAGTCCTTACAGCCCTAAATGCTAGCTTTTATCTCATGCCCAGAGCCTGGGTAAATGTTTTTTTGTCCCCGGTAAAATGGCCTCTCTTTGCGGCCACTCACCCTGCCCCCACGTGGTCACCCAAGCTAGAAATTTCCAAATTTTGCAGGATTTCTCCAAAACTCAAGTGGTCCGAAACTAGGCCAATGCAAGTCCTTACAACACGAAAGGCCAGCTTTCATCTGATGCCCAGACCCTGGGCAAATGACTTCTTTCTCCCCTGCAAAATGGCCTCTCATTGTGGCCACTCGCCCTGCCGCACCATGACCACCCAAGCTAGAAATTTCCAAATTTTGCAGGATTTCTCCAAAACTCAAGTGGCCAGAAACTTGGCCAATGCAAGTCATTACAACACGAAAGGCCAGCTTTCATCTAATGCCCAGACCCTGGGCAAATGACTTCTTCTTCCCCTGCAAAATGGCCTCTCTTTGTGGCCACTCGCCTTGGCCGATCCTGGCCACCCATGCTAGAAATTTCCAAATTTTGCAGGATTTCTCCAAAACTCAAGTGGCCAGAAACTAGGCCAATGCAAGTCCTTATAGCCCCTAATGTCAGCTTTCATCTGATGGCCAGACCCTGGGCAAATGACTTCTTCTTCCCCTGAAAAATGGCCTCTCTTTGCGGCCACTCGCCGTGACCCTCCCTGGCCACTCAAGCTAGAAATTTCCAAATTTTGCAGGATTTCTCCAAAACTCAAGTGGCCAGAAACTAGGCCAATGCAAGTCCTTAGAGCCCCAAAGGCCAGCTTTCATCTAATGCCCAGACCCTGGGCAAATGACTTCTTTCTCCCCTGCAAAATGGCCTCTCTTTGCGGGCACCCTGCCTGACCCACCCTGGCCACTCAAGCTAGAAATTTCCAAATTTTGCAGGATTTCTCCAAAACTCAAGTGGCCGGAAACTTGGGCAATGCAAGTCCTTACAGCCCCTAATGTCAGCTTTCATCTGATGCCCAGACCCTGGCCAAATGACTTCTTTCTCCCCTGCAAAATGGCCTCTCTTTGTGGCCACTCGCCCTGCCGAAACATGACCACCCAAGCTAGAAATTTCCAAATTTTGCAGGATTTCTCCAAAACTCAAGTGGCCAGAAACTTGGCCAATGCAAGTCCTTAGACACCCTAATGTTAGCTTTCATCTGATGGCCAGACCCTGGGCAAATGACTTCTTTCTCCCCTGCAAAATGGCCTCTCTTGGCGGCCACTCGCCCTGCCGAAACATGACCACCCAAGCTAGAAATTTCCAAATTTTGCAGGATTTCTCCAAAACTCAAGTGGTCACAAACTAGGCCAATGCAAGTCCTTACAGCCCTAAATGCTAGCTTTTATCTCATGCCCAGAGCCTGGGTAAATGTTTTTTTGTCCCCGGTAAAATGGCCTCTCTTTGCGGCCACTCACCCTGCCCCAACGTGGTCACCCAAGCTAGAAATTTCCAAATTTTGCAGGATTTCTCCAAAACTCAAGTGGTCCGAAACTAGGCCAATGCAAGTCCTTACAACACGAAAGGCCAGCTTTCATCTGATGCCCAGACCCTGGGCAAATGACTTCTTTCTCCCCTGCAAAATGGCCTCTCATTGTGGCCACTCGCCCTGCCGCACCATGACCACCCAAGCTAGAAATTTCCAAATTTTGCAGGATTTCTCCAAAACTCAAGTGGCCAGAAACTTGGCCAATGCAAGTCATTACAACACGAAAGGCCAGCTTTCATCTAATGCCCAGACCCTGGGCAAATGACTTCTTCTTCCCCTGCAAAATGGCCTCTCTTTGCGGCCATTCGCCCTGCTTGATCATGGTCACCCAAGCTAGAAATATCCAAATTTTGCAGGATTTCTCCAAAACTCAAGTGGCCAGAATCTAGGCCAATGCAAGTCCTTAGACACCCTAATGTTAGCTTTCATCTGATGCCCAGACCCTGGCCAAATGACTTCTTTTTCCCCTGCAAAATGGCGTCTCTTTGCGGCCACTCGCCTTGGCCGATCCTGGCCACCCATGCTAGAAATTTCCAAATTTTGCAGGATTTCTCCAAAACTCAAGTGGTCACAACCTAGGCCAATGCAAGTCCTTACAGCCCCAAACGCCAGCTTTCATCTGATGCCCAGATCCTGGGCAAATGACTTCTTCTTCCCCTGAAAAATGGCCTCTCTTTGCGGCCACTCGCCCTGACCCACCCTGGCCACTCAAGCTAGAAATTTCCAAATTTTGCAGGATTTCTCCAAAACTCAAGTGGTCACAAACTAGGTCAATGCAAGTCCTTAGAGCCCAAAAGGCCAGTTTTCATCTAATGCCCACACCCTGGCCAAATGACTTCTTTGTCCCCGGCAAAATGGCCTCTCTTTGCGGCCACTCGCCTTGGCCGATCATAGTCACCCCAGCTAGAAATTTCCAAATTTTGCTGGATTTCTCCAAAACTCAAGTGGCCAGAAACTAGGCCAATGCAAGTCCTTATAGCACCTTATGTCAGCTTTCATCTGATGCCCAGACCCTGGGAAAAAGACTTCTTTTTCCCCTGCAAAATGACCTCTCTTTGCAGCCACTCGCCCTGACCCACCCTGGCCCTCCAAGGTAGAAATTTCCAAATTTAGCTGGATTTCCCCAAAACTCAAGTGGCCAGAAACTAGGCCAATGCAAGTCCTTACAGCCCCTAATGTCAGCTTTCATCTGATGGCCAGACCCTGGGCAAATGACTTCTTTTTCCCCTGCAAAATGGCCTCTCTTTGCGGCCACTCGCCTTGGACGATCCTGGACACCCATGCTAGAAATTTCCAAATTTTGCTGGATTTCTCCAAAACTCAAGTGGCCAGAAACTAGGCCAATGCAAGTCCTTACAACGAGAAAGGCCAGCTTTCATCTGATGCCCAGACCCTGGGCAAATGACTTCTTTTTCCCCTGCAAAATGGCCTCTCTTTGTGGCCACTCGCCCTGCCGAAACATGACCACCCAAGCTAGAAATTTCCAAATTTTGCTGGATTTCTCCAAAATTCAAGTGGCCAGAAACTAGGCCAATCCAAGTCCTTACAGCCCCTAATGTCAGCTTTCAACTGATGCCCAGACCCTGGGCAAATGACTTCTTTGTCCCCTGCAAAATGACCTCTCTTTGCAGCCACTCGCCCTGCCGATCATAGTCACCCCAGCTAGAAATTTCCAAATTTTGCAGGATTTCTCCAAAACTCAAGTGGCCAGAAACTAGGCCAATGCAAGTCCTTACACCCCTAATGTCAGCTTTCATCTGATGCCCAGACCCTGGGCAAATGACTTCTTTTTCCCCTGCAAAATGGCCTCTCTTTGCGGCCACTCGCCCTGCCGAAACATGACCACCCAAGCTAGAAATTTCCAAATTTTGCAGGATTTCTCCAAAACTCAAGTGGCCAGAAACTTGGCCAATGCAAGTCATTACAACACGAAAGGCCAGCTTTCATCTAATGCCCAGACCCTGGGCAAATGACTTCTTCTTCCCCTGCAAAATGGCCTCTCTTTGCGGCCATTCGCCCTGCTTGATCATGGTCACCCAAGCTAGAAATATCCAAATTTTGCAGGATTTCTCCAAAACTCAAGTGGCCAGAATCTAGGCCAATGCATGTCCTTAGACAACCTAATGTTAGCTTTCATCTGATGCCCAGACCCTGGGCAAATGACTTCTTTTTCCCCTGAAAAATGGCCTCTCTTTGCGGCCACTCGCCCTGACCCACCCTGGCCACTCAAGCTAGAAATTTCCAAATTTTGCAGGATTTCTCCAAAACTCAAGTGGTCACAAACTAGGTCAATGCATGTCCTTAGAGCCCAAAAGGCCAGTTTTCATCTAATGCCCAGACCCTGGGCAAATGACTTCTTTGTCCCCGGCAAAATGGCCTCTCTTTGCGGCCACTCGCCTTGGCCGATCATAGTCACCCCAGCTAGAAATTTCCAAATTTTGCTGGAGTTCTCCAAAACTCAAGTGGCCAGAAACTTGGACAATGCAAGTCATTACAACACGAAAGGCCAGCTTTCATCTGATGCCCAGACCCTGGCCAAATGACTTCTTTCTCCCCTGCAAAATGGCCTCTCTTTGTGGCCACTCGCCCTGCCGCACCATGACCACCCAAGCTAGAAATTTCCAAATTTTGCAGGATTTCTCCAAAATTCAAGAGGCCAGAAACTTGGACAATGCAAGTCATTACAACGCGAAAGGCCAGCTTTCATCTAATGCCAAGACCCTGGGCAAATGACTTCTTCTTCCCCTGAAAAATGGCCTCTCTTTGCGGCCACTCGCCGTGACCCTCCCTGGCCACTCAAGCTAGAAATTTCCAAATTTTGCAGGATTTCTCCAAAACTCAAGTGGCCAGAAACTAGGCCAATGCAAGTCCTTAGAGCCCCAAAGGCCAGCTTTCATCTAATGCCCACACCCTGGGCAAATGTTTTCTTTGTCCCCTGCAAAATGGCCTCTCTTTGCGGGCACCCTGCCTGACCCACCCTGGCCACTCAAGCTAGAAATTTCCAAATTTTGCAGGATTTCTCCAAAACTCAAGTGGCCGGAAACTAGGGCAATGCAAGTCCTTACAGCCCCAAACGCCAGCCTTCATCTTATGGCCAGACCCTGGGCAAATGACTTCTTTCTCCCCTGCAAAATGGCCTCTCTTTGTGGCCACTTGCCCTGCCGAAACATGACCACCCAAGCTAGAAATTTCCAAATTTTGCAGGATTTCTCCAAAACTCAAGTGGCCAGAAACTTGGCCAATGCAAGTCCTTAAACACCCTAATGTTAGCTTTCATCTGATGCCCAGACCCTGGGCAAATGACTTCTTTTTCCCCTGCAAAATGGCCTCTTTTGCGGCCACTCGCCCTGACCCACCCTGGCCACTCAAGCTAGAAATTTCCAAATTTTGCAGGATTTCTCCAAAACTCAAGTGGCCAGAATCTTGGCCAATGCAAGTCCTTAGAGCCCCAAAGGCCAGCTTTCATGTAATGCCCACACCCTGGGCAGATATTTTCTTTGTCCCCTGCAAAATGGCGTCTCTTTGCGGCCACTCGCCTTGTCCGATCCTGGCCACCCATGCTAGAAATTTCCAAATTTTGCAGGATTTCTCCAAAATTCAAGTGGCCAGAAACTAGGCCAATGCAAGTCCTTAGACACCCTAATATTAGCTTTCATCTGATGCCCAGACCCTGGGCAAATGACTTCTTCTTCCCCTGAAAAATGACCTCTCTTGGCGGCCACTCACCCTGGCTGATCATGGTCATCCAAGCTAGAAATTTCCAAATTTTGCAGGATTTCTCCAAAACTCAAGTGGTCACAAACTAGGCCAATGCAAGTCCTTACAGCCCTAAATGCTAGCTTTTATCTCATGCCCAGAGCCTGGGTAAATGTTTTTTTGTCCCCGGTAAAATGGCCTCTCTTTGCGGCCACTCACCCTGCCCCAACGTGGTCACCCAAGCTAGAAATTTCCAAATTTTGCAGGATTTCTCCAAAACTCAAGTGGTCCGAAACTAGGCCAATGCAAGTCCTTACAACACGAAAGGCCAGCTTTCATCTGATGCCCAGACCCTGGCCAAATGACTTCTTTCTCCCCTGCAAAATGGCCTCTCATTGTGGCCACTCGCCCTGCCGCACCATGACCACCCAAGCTAGAAATTTCCAAATTTTGCAGGATTTCTCCAAAACTCAAGTGGCCAGAAACTTGGCCAATGCAAGTCATTACAACACGAAAGGCCAGCTTTCATCTAATGCCCAGACCCTGGGCAAATGACTTCTTCTTCCCCTGCAAAATGGCCTCTCTTTGCGGCCATTCGCCCTGCTTGATCATGGTCACCCAAGCTAGAAATATCCAAATTTTGCAGGATTTCTCCAAAACTCAAGTGGCCAGAATCTAGGCCAATGCAAGTCCTTAGACACCCTAATGTTAGCTTTCATCTGATGCCCAGACCCTGGCCAAATGACTTCTTTTTCCCCTGCAAAATGGCGTCTCTTTGCGGCCACTCGCCTTGGCCGATCCTGGCCACCCATGCTAGAAATTTCCAAATTTTGCAGGATTTCTCCAAAACTCAAGTGGTCACAACCTAGGCCAATGCAAGTCCTTACAGCCCCAAACGCCAGCTTTCATCTGATGCCCAGATCCTGGGCAAATGACTTCTTCTTCCCCTGAAAAATGGCCTCTCTTTGCGGCCACTCGCCCTGACCCACCCTGGCCACTCAAGCTAGAAATTTCCAAATTTTGCAGGATTTCTCCAAAACTCAAGTGGTCACAAACTAGGTCAATGCAAGTCCTTAGAGCCCAAAAGGCCAGTTTTCATCTAATGCCCACACCCTGGGCAAATGACTTCTTTGTCCCCGGCAAAATGGCCTCTCTTTGCGGCCACTCGCCTTGGCCGATCATAGTCACCCCAGCTAGAAATTTCCAAATTTTGCTGGATTTCTCCAAAACTCAAGTGGCCAGAAACTAGGCCAATGCAAGTCCTTATAGCACCTTATGTCAGCTTTCATCTGATGCCCAGACCCTGGGAAAAAGACTTCTTTTTCCCCTGCAAAATGACCTCTCTTTGCAGCCACTCGCCCTGACCCACCCTGGCCCTCCAAGGTAGAAATTTCCAAATTTAGCTGGATTTCCCCAAAACTCAAGTGGCCAGAAACTAGGCCAATGCAAGTCCTTACAGCCCCTAATGTCAGCTTTCATCTGATGGCCAGACCCTGGGCAAATGACTTCTTTTTCCCCTGCAAAATGGCCTCTCTTTGCGGCCACTCGCCTTGGACGATCCTGGACACCCATGCTAGAAATTTCCAAATTTTGCAGGATTTCTCCAAAACTCAAGTGGCCAGAAACTAGGCCAATGCAAGTCCTTACAACGAGAAAGGCCAGCTTTCATCTGATGCCCAGACCCTGGGCAAATGACTTCTTTTTCCCCTGCAAAATGGCCTCTCTTTGTGGCCACTCGCCCTGCCGAAACATGACCACCCAAGCTAGAAATTTCCAAATTTTGCTGGATTTCTCCAAAATTCAAGTGGCCAGAAACTAGGCCAATCCAAGTCCTTACAGCCCCTAATGTCAGCTTTCAACTGATGCCCAGACCCTGGGCAAATGACTTCTTTGTCCCCTGCAAAATGACCTCTCTTTGCAGCCACTCGCCCTGCCGATCATAGTCACCCCAGCTAGAAATTTCCAAATTTTGCAGGATTTCTCCAAAACTCAAGTGGCCAGAAACTAGGCCAATGCAAGTCCTTACACCCCTAATGTCAGCTTTCATCTGATGCCCAGACCCTGGGCAAATGACTTCTTTTTCCCCTGCAAAATGGCCTCTCTTTGCGGCCACTCGCCCTGCCGAAACATGACCACCCAAGCTAGAAATTTCCAAATTTTGCAGGATTTCTCCAAAACTCAAGTGGCCAGAAACTTGGCCAATGCAAGTCATTACAACACGAAAGGCCAGCTTTCATCTAATGCCCAGACCCTGGGCAAATGACTTCTTCTTCCCCTGAAAAATGGCCTCTCTTTGCGGCCATTCGCCCTGCTTGATCATGGTCACCCAAGCTAGAAATATCCAAATTTTGCAGGATTTCTCCAAAACTCAAGTGGCCAGAATCTAGGCCAATGCATGTCCTTAGACAACCTAATGTTAGCTTTCATCTGATGCCCAGACCCTGGGCAAATGACTTCTTTTTCCCCTGAAAAATGGCCTCTCTTTGCGGCCACTCGCCCTGACCCACCCTGGCCACTCAAGCTAGAAATTTCCAAATTTTGCAGGATTTCTCCAAAACTCAAGTGGTCACAAACTAGGTCAATGCATGTCCTTAGAGCCCAAAAGGCCAGTTTTCATCTAATGCCCAGACCCTGGGCAAATGACTTCTTTGTCCCCGGCAAAATGGCCTCTCTTTGCGGCCACTCGCCTTGGCCGATCATAGTCACCCCAGCTAGAAATTTCCAAATTTTGCTGGAGTTCTCCAAAACTCAAGTGGCCAGAAACTTGGACAATGCAAGTCATTACAACACGAAAGGCCAGCTTTCATCTGATGCCCAGACCCTGGCCAAATGACTTCTTTCTCCCCTGCAAAATGGCCTCTCTTTGTGGCCACTCGCCCTGCCGCACCATGACCACCCAAGCTAGAAATTTCCAAATTTTGCAGGATTTCTCCAAAATTCAAGAGGCCAGAAACTTGGACAATGCAAGTCATTACAAGGCGAAAGGCCAGCTTTCATCTAATGCCAAGACCCTGGGCAAATGACTTCTTCTTCCCCTGAAAAATGGCCTCTCTTTGCGGCCACTCGCCGTGACCCTCCCTGGCCACTCAAGCTAGAAATTTCCAAATTTTGCAGGATTTCTCCAAAACTCAAGTGGCCAGAAACTAGGCCAATGCAAGTCCTTAGAGCCCCAAAGGCCAGCTTTCATCTAATGCCCACACCCTGGGCAAATGTTTTCTTTGTCCCCTGCAAAATGGCCTCTCTTTGCGGGCACCCTGCCTGACCCACCCTGGCCACTCAAGCTAGAAATTTCCAAATTTTGCAGGATTTCTCCAAAACTCAAGTGGCCGGAAACTAGGGCAATGCAAGTCCTTACAGCCCCAAACGCCAGCCTTCATCTTATGGCCAGACCCTGGGCAAATGACTTCTTTCTCCCCTGCAAAATGGCCTCTCTTTGTGGCCACTCGCCCTGCCGAAACATGACCACCCAAGCTAGAAATTTCCAAATTTTGCAGGATTTCTCCAAAACTCAAGTGGCCAGAAACTTGGCCAATGCAAGTCCTTAAACACCCTAATGTTAGCTTTCATCTGATGCCCAGACCCTGGGCAAATGACTTCTTTTTCCCCTGCAAAATGGCCTCTTTTGCGGCCACTCGCCCTGACCCACCCTGGCCACTCAAGCTAGAAATTTCCAAATTTTGCAGGATTTCTCCAAAACTCAAGTGGCCAGAATCTTGGCCAATGCAAGTCCTTAGAGCCCCAAAGGCCAGCTTTCATGTAATGCCCACACCCTGGGCAGATATTTTCTTTGTCCCCTGCAAAATGGCGTCTCTTTGCGGCCACTCGCCTTGTCCGATCCTGGCCACCCATGCTAGAAATTTCCAAATTTTGCAGGATTTCTCCAAAATTCAAGTGGCCAGAAACTAGGCCAATGCAAGTCCTTAGACACCCTAATATTAGCTTTCATCTGATGCCCAGACCCTGGGCAAATGACTTCTTCTTCCCCTGAAAAATGACCTCTCTTGGCGGCCACTCACCCTGGCTGATCATGGTCATCCAAGCTAGAAATTTCCAAATTTTGCAGGATTTCTCCAAAACTCAAGTGGTCACAAACTAGGCCAATGCAAGTCCTTACAGCCCTAAATGCTAGCTTTTATCTCATGCCCAGAGCCTGGGTAAATGTTTTTTTGTCCCCGGTAAAATGGCCTCTCTTTGCGGCCACTCACCCTGCCCCAACGTGGTCACCCAAGCTAGAAATTTCCAAATTTTGCAGGATTTCTCCAAAACTCAAGTGGTCCGAAACTAGGCCAATGCAAGTCCTTACAACACGAAAGGCCAGCTTTCATCTGATGCCCAGACCCTGGCCAAATGACTTCTTTCTCCCCTGCAAAATGGCCTCTCATTGTGGCCAATCGCCCTGGCCGATCATAGTCACCCCAGCTAGAAATTTCCAAATTTTGCAGGATTTCTCCAAAACTCAAGTGGCCAGAAACTAGGCCAATGCAAGTCCTTATAGCCCCTTATGTCAGCTTTCATCTGATGCCCAGACCCTGGGCAAATGACTTCTTTTTCCCCTGCAAAATGACCTCTCTTTGCAGCCACTCGCCCTGACCCACCCTGGCCCTCCAAGGTAGAAATTTCCAAATTTTGCAGGATTTCTCCAAAACTCAAGTGGCCAGAATCTAGGCCAATGCATGTCCTTAGAAAACCTAATGTTAGCTTTCATCTGATGCCCAGACCCTGGGCAAATGACTTCTTCTTCCCCTGAAAAATGGCCTCTCTTTGCGGCCACTCGCCCTGACCCACCCTGGCCACTCAAGCTAGAAATTTCCAAATTTTGCAGGATTTCTCCAAAACTCAAGTGGTCACAAACTAGGTCAATGCATGTCCTTAGAGCCCAAAAGGCCAGTTTTCATCTAATGCCCAGACCCTGGGCAAATGACTTCTTTGTCCCCGGCAAAATGGCCTCTCTTTGCGGCCACTCGCCTTGGCCGATCATAGTCACCCCAGCTAGAAATTTCCAAATTTTGCTGGAGTTCTCCAAAACTCAAGTGGCCAGAAACTTGGACAATGCAAGTCATTACAACACGAAAGGCCAGCTTTCATCTGATGCCCAGACCCTGGCCAAATGACTTCTTTCTCCCCTGCAAAATGGCCTCTCTTTGTGGCCACTCGCCCTGCCGCACCATGACCACCCAAGCTAGAAATTTCCAAATTTTGCAGGATTTCTCCAAAATTCAAGTGGCCAGAAACTTGGACAATGCAAGTCATTACAACGCGAAAGGCCAGCTTTCATCTAATGCCAAGACCCTGGGCAAATGACTTCTTCTTCCCCTGAAAAATGGCCTCTCTTTGCGGCCACTCGCCGTGACCCTCCCTGGCCACTCAAGCTAGAAATTTCCAAATTTTGCAGGATTTCTCCAAAACTCAAGTGGCCAGAAACTAGGCCAATGCAAGTCCTTAGAGCCCCAAAGGCCAGCTTTCATCTAATGCCCACACCCTGGGCAAATGTTTTCTTTCTCCCCTGCAAAATGGCCTCTCTTTGCGGGCACCCTGCCTGACCCACCCCGGCCACTCAAGCTAGAAATTTCCAAATTTTGCAGGATTTCTCCAAAACTCAAGTGGCCGGAAACTAGGGCAATGCAAGTCCTTACAGCCCCAAACGCCAGCCTTCATCTTATGGCCAGACCCTGGGCAAATGACTTCTTTCTCCCCTGCAAAATGGCCTCTCTTTGTGGCCACTCGCCCTGCCGAAACATGACCACCCAAGCTAGAAATTTCCAAATTTTGCAGGATTTCTCCAAAACTCAAGTGGCCAGAAACTTGGCCAATGCAAGTCCTTAGACACCCTAATGTTAGCTTTCATCTGATGCCCAGACCCTGGGCAAATGACTTCTTTCTCCCCTGCAAAATGGCCTCTCTTTGCAGCCACTCGCCCTGACCCACCCTGGCCACTCAAGCTAGAAATTTCCAAATTTTGCAGGATTTCTCCAAAACTCAAGTGGCCAGAATCTTGGCCAATGCAAGTCCTTAGAGCCCCAAAGGCCAGCTTTCATGTAATGCCCACACCCTGGGCAGATATTTTCTTTGTCCCCTGCAAAATGGCGTCTCTTTGCGGCCACTCGCCTTGGCCGATCCTGGCCACCCATGCTAGAAATTTCCAAATTTTGCAGGATTTCTCCAAAATTCAAGTGGCCAGAAACTAGGCCAATGCAAGTCCTTAGACACCCTAATATTAGCTTTCATCTGATGCCCAGACCCTGGGCAAATGACTTCTTCTTCCCCTGAAAAATGGCCTCTCTTGGCGGCCACTCACCCTGGCTGATCATGGTCATCCAAGCTAGAAATTTCCAAATTTTGCAGGATTTCTCCAAAACTCAAGTGGCCACAAACTAGGCCAATGCAAGTCCTTAGAGCCCAAAAGGCCAGTTTTCATCTAATGCCCACACCCTGGGCAAATGACTTCTTTGTCCCCGGCAAAATGGCCTCTCTTTGCGGCCACTCGCCTTGGCCGATCATAGTCACCCCAGCTAGAAATTTCCAAATTTTGCTGGATTTCTCCAAAACTCAAGTGGCCAGAAACTAGGCCAATGCAAGTCCTTATAGCACCTTATGTCAGCTTTCATCTGATGCCCAGACCCTGGGAAAAAGACTTCTTTTTCCCCTGCAAAATGACCTCTCTTTGCAGCCACTCGCCCTGACCCACCCTGGCCCTCCAAGGTAGAAATTTCCAAATTTAGCTGGATTTCCCCAAAACTCAAGTGGCCAGAAACTAGGCCAATGCAAGTCCTTACAGCCCCTAATGTCAGCTTTCATCTGATGGCCAGACCCTGGGCAAATGACTTCTTTTTCCCCTGCAAAATGGCCTCTCTTTGCGGCCACTCGCCTTGGACGATCCTGGACACCCATGCTAGAAATTTCCAAATTTTGCAGGATTTCTCCAAAACTCAAGTGGCCAGAAACTAGGCCAATGCAAGTCCTTACAACGAGAAAGGCCAGCTTTCATCTGATGCCCAGACCCTGGGCAAATGACTTCTTTTTCCCCTGCAAAATGGCCTCTCTTTGTGGCCACTCGCCCTGCCGAAACATGACCACCCAAGCTAGAAATTTCCAAATTTTGCTGGATTTCTCCAAAATTCAAGTGGCCAGAAACTAGGCCAATCCAAGTCCTTACAGCCCCTAATGTCAGCTTTCAACTGATGCCCAGACCCTGGGCAAATGACTTCTTTGTCCCCTGCAAAATGACCTCTCTTTGCAGCCACTCGCCCTGCCGATCATAGTCACCCCAGCTAGAAATTTCCAAATTTTGCAGGATTTCTCCAAAACTCAAGTGGCCAGAAACTAGGCCAATGCAAGTCCTTACACCCCTAATGTCAGCTTTCATCTGATGCCCAGACCCTGGGCAAATGACTTCTTTTTCCCCTGCAAAATGGCCTCTCTTTGCGGCCACTCGCCCTGCCGAAACATGACCACCCAAGCTAGAAATTTCCAAATTTTGCAGGATTTCTCCAAAACTCAAGTGGCCAGAAACTTGGCCAATGCAAGTCATTACAACACGAAAGGCCAGCTTTCATCTAATGCCCAGACCCTGGGCAAATGACTTCTTCTTCCCCTGAAAAATGGCCTCTCTTTGCGGCCATTCGCCCTGCTTGATCATGGTCACCCAAGCTAGAAATATCCAAATTTTGCAGGATTTCTCCAAAACTCAAGTGGCCAGAATCTAGGCCAATGCATGTCCTTAGACAACCTAATGTTAGCTTTCATCTGATGCCCAGACCCTGGGCAAATGACTTCTTTTTCCCCTGAAAAATGGCCTCTCTTTGCGGCCACTCGCCCTGACCCACCCTGGCCACTCAAGCTAGAAATTTCCAAATTTTGCAGGATTTCTCCAAAACTCAAGTGGTCACAAACTAGGTCAATGCATGTCCTTAGAGCCCAAAAGGCCAGTTTTCATCTAATGCCCAGACCCTGGGCAAATGACTTCTTTGTCCCCGGCAAAATGGCCTCTCTTTGCGGCCACTCGCCTTGGCCGATCATAGTCACCCCAGCTAGAAATTTCCAAATTTTGCTGGAGTTCTCCAAAACTCAAGTGGCCAGAAACTTGGACAATGCAAGTCATTACAACACGAAAGGCCAGCTTTCATCTGATGCCCAGACCCTGGCCAAATGACTTCTTTCTCCCCTGCAAAATGGCCTCTCTTTGTGGCCACTCGCCCTGCCGCACCATGACCACCCAAGCTAGAAATTTCCAAATTTTGCAGGATTTCTCCAAAATTCAAGAGGCCAGAAACTTGGACAATGCAAGTCATTACAACGCGAAAGGCCAGCTTTCATCTAATGCCAAGACCCTGGGCAAATGACTTCTTCTTCCCCTGAAAAATGGCCTCTCTTTGCGGCCACTCGCCGTGACCCTCCCTGGCCACTCAAGCTAGAAATTTCCAAATTTTGCAGGATTTCTCCAAAACTCAAGTGGCCAGAAACTAGGCCAATGCAAGTCCTTAGAGCCCCAAAGGCCAGCTTTCATCTAATGCCCACACCCTGGGCAAATGTTTTCTTTCTCCCCTGCAAAATGGCCTCTCTTTGCGGGCACCCTGCCTGACCCACCCTGGCCACTCAAGCTAGAAATTTCCAAATTTTGCAGGATTTCTCCAAAACTCAAGTGGCCGGAAACTAGGGCAATGCAAGTCCTTACAGCCCCAAACGCCAGCCTTCATCTTATGGCCAGACCCTGGGCAAATGACTTCTTTCTCCCCTGCAAAATGGCCTCTCTTTGTGGCCACTCGCCCTGCCGAAACATGACCACCCAAGCTAGAAATTTCCAAATTTTGCAGGATTTCTCCAAAACTCAAGTGGCCAGAAACTTGGCCAATGCAAGTCCTTAAACACCCTAATGTTAGCTTTCATCTGATGCCCAGACCCTGGGCAAATGACTTCTTTTTCCCCTGCAAAATGGCCTCTTTTGCGGCCACTCGCCCTGACCCACCCTGGCCACTCAAGCTAGAAATTTCCAAATTTTGCAGGATTTCTCCAAAACTCAAGTGGCCAGAATCTTGGCCAATGCAAGTCCTTAGAGCCCCAAAGGCCAGCTTTCATGTAATGCCCACACCCTGGGCAGATATTTTCTTTGTCCCCTGCAAAATGGCGTCTCTTTGCGGCCACTCGCCTTGTCCGATCCTGGCCACCCATGCTAGAAATTTCCAAATTTTGCAGGATTTCTCCAAAATTCAAGTGGCCAGAAACTAGGCCAATGCAAGTCCTTAGACACCCTAATATTAGCTTTCATCTGATGCCCAGACCCTGGGCAAATGACTTCTTCTTCCCCTGAAAAATGACCTCTCTTGGCGGCCACTCACCCTGGCTGATCATGGTCATCCAAGCTAGAAATTTCCAAATTTTGCAGGATTTCTCCAAAACTCAAGTGGTCACAAACTAGGCCAATGCAAGTCCTTACAGCCCTAAATGCTAGCTTTTATCTCATGCCCAGAGCCTGGGTAAATGTTTTTTTGTCCCCGGTAAAATGGCCTCTCTTTGCGGCCACTCACCCTGCCCCAACGTGGTCACCCAAGCTAGAAATTTCCAAATTTTGCAGGATTTCTCCAAAACTCAAGTGGTCCGAAACTAGGCCAATGCAAGTCCTTACAACACGAAAGGCCAGCTTTCATCTGATGCCCAGACCCTGGCCAAATGACTTCTTTCTCCCCTGCAAAATGGCCTCTCATTGTGGCCAATCGCCCTGGCCGATCATAGTCACCCCAGCTAGAAATTTCCAAATTTTGCAGGATTTCTCCAAAACTCAAGTGGCCAGAAACTAGGCCAATGCAAGTCCTTATAGCCCCTTATGTCAGCTTTCATCTGATGCCCAGACCCTGGGCAAATGACTTCTTTTTCCCCTGCAAAATGACCTCTCTTTGCAGCCACTCGCCCTGACCCACCCTGGCCCTCCAAGGTAGAAATTTCCAAATTTTGCAGGATTTCTCCAAAACTCAAGTGGCCAGAATCTAGGCCAATGCATGTCCTTAGAAAACCTAATGTTAGCTTTCATCTGATGCCCAGACCCTGGGCAAATGACTTCTTCTTCCCCTGAAAAATGGCCTCTCTTTGCGGCCACTCGCCCTGACCCACCCTGGCCACTCAAGCTAGAAATTTCCAAATTTTGCAGGATTTCTCCAAAACTCAAGTGGTCACAAACTAGGTCAATGCATGTCCTTAGAGCCCAAAAGGCCAGTTTTCATCTAATGCCCAGACCCTGGGCAAATGACTTCTTTGTCCCCGGCAAAATGGCCTCTCTTTGCGGCCACTCGCCTTGGCCGATCATAGTCACCCCAGCTAGAAATTTCCAAATTTTGCTGGAGTTCTCCAAAACTCAAGTGGCCAGAAACTTGGACAATGCAAGTCATTACAACACGAAAGGCCAGCTTTCATCTGATGCCCAGACCCTGGCCAAATGACTTCTTTCTCCCCTGCAAAATGGCCTCTCTTTGTGGCCACTCGCCCTGCCGCACCATGACCACCCAAGCTAGAAATTTCCAAATTTTGCAGGATTTCTCCAAAATTCAAGTGGCCAGAAACTTGGACAATGCAAGTCATTACAACGCGAAAGGCCAGCTTTCATCTAATGCCAAGACCCTGGGCAAATGACTTCTTCTTCCCCTGAAAAATGGCCTCTCTTTGCGGCCACTCGCCGTGACCCTCCCTGGCCACTCAAGCTAGAAATTTCCAAATTTTGCAGGATTTCTCCAAAACTCAAGTGGCCAGAAACTAGGCCAATGCAAGTCCTTAGAGCCCCAAAGGCCAGCTTTCATCTAATGCCCACACCCTGGGCAAATGTTTTCTTTCTCCCCTGCAAAATGGCCTCTCTTTGCGGGCACCCTGCCTGACCCACCCCGGCCACTCAAGCTAGAAATTTCCAAATTTTGCAGGATTTCTCCAAAACTCAAGTGGCCGGAAACTAGGGCAATGCAAGTCCTTACAGCCCCAAACGCCAGCCTTCATCTTATGGCCAGACCCTGGGCAAATGACTTCTTTCTCCCCTGCAAAATGGCCTCTCTTTGTGGCCACTCGCCCTGCCGAAACATGACCACCCAAGCTAGAAATTTCCAAATTTTGCAGGATTTCTCCAAAACTCAAGTGGCCAGAAACTTGGCCAATGCAAGTCCTTAGACACCCTAATGTTAGCTTTCATCTGATGCCCAGACCCTGGGCAAATGACTTCTTTCTCCCCTGCAAAATGGCCTCTCTTTGCGGCCACTCGCCCTGACCCACCCTGGCCACTCAAGCTAGAAATTTCCAAATTTTGCAGGATTTCTCCAAAACTCAAGTGGCCAGAATCTTGGCCAATGCAAGTCCTTAGAGCCCCAAAGGCCAGCTTTCATGTAATGCCCACACCCTGGGCAGATATTTTCTTTGTCCCCTGCAAAATGGCGTCTCTTTGCGGCCACTCGCCTTGGCCGATCCTGGCCACCCATGCTAGAAATTTCCAAATTTTGCAGGATTTCTCCAAAATTCAAGTGGCCAGAAACTAGGCCAATGCAAGTCCTTAGACACCCTAATATTAGCTTTCATCTGATGCCCAGACCCTGGGCAAATGACTTCTTCTTCCCCTGAAAAATGGCCTCTCTTGGCGGCCACTCACCCTGGCTGATCATGGTCATCCAAGCTAGAAATTTCCAAATTTTGCAGGATTTCTCCAAAACTCAAGTGGCCACAAACTAGGCCAATGCAAGTCCTTACAGCCCTAAATGCTAGCTTTTATCTCATGCCCAGAGCCTGGGTAAATGTTTTTTTGTCCCCTGCAAAATGGCCTCTCTTTGCGGCCACTCACCCTGCCCCAACGTGGTCACCCAAGCTAGAAATTTCCAAATTTTGCAGGATTTCTCCAAAACTCAAGTGGTCCGAAACTAGGCCAATGCAAGTCCTTACAACACGAAAGGCCAGCTTTCATCTGATGCCCAGACCCTGGCCAAATGACTTCTTTCTCCCCTGCAAAATGGCCTCTCATTGTGGCCACTCGCCCTGGCCGATCATAGTCACCCCAGCTAGAAATTTCCAAATTTTGCAGGATTTCTCCAAAACTCAAGTGGCCAGAAACTAGGCCAATGCAAGTCCTTACAGCCCCTAATGTCAGCTTTCATCTGATGCCCAGACCCTGGGCAAATGACTTCTTTTTCCCCTGAAAAATGGCCTCTCTTTGCGGCCACTCGCCTTGGCCGGTCCTGGCCACCCATGCCAGAAATTTCCAAATTTTGCAGGATTTCTCCAAAACTGAAGTGGCCAGAAACTAGGCCAATGCAAGTCCTTATAGCCCCTTATGTCAGCTTTCATCTGATGCCCAGACCCTGGGCAAATGACTTCTTTTTCCCCTGCAAAATGACCTCTCTTTGCAGCCACTCGCCCTGACCCACCCTGGCCCTCCAAGGTAGAAATTTCCAAATTTTGCTGGATTTCCCCAAAACTCAAGTGGTCAGAAACTAGGCCAATGCAAGTCCTTACAGCCCATAATGTCAGCTTTCATCTGATGCCCAGACCCTGTGCAAATGACTTCTTCTTCCCCTGAAAAATGGCCTCTCTTGGCGGCCACTCGCCCTGCCGAAACATGACCACCCAAGCTAGAAATTTCCAAATTTTGCAGGATTTCTCCAAAACTCAAGTGGCCAGAATCTTGGCCAATGCAAGTCATTACAACACGAAAGGCCAGCTTTCATCTAATGCCCAGACCCTGGGCAAATGACTTCTTCTTCCCCTGAAAAATGGCCTCTCTTGGCGGCCACTCACCCTGGCTGATCATGGTCATCCAAGCTAGAAATTTCCAAATTTTGCAGGATTTCTCCAAAACTCAAGTGGCCACAAACTAGGCCAATGCAAGTCCTTACAGCCCTAAATGCTAGCTTTTATCTCATGCCCAGAGCCTGGGTAAATGTTTTTTTGTCCCCTGCAAAATGGCCTCTCTTTGCGGCCACTCACCCTGCCCCAACGTGGTCACCCAAGCTAGAAATTTCCAAATTTTGCAGGATTTCTCCAAAACTCAAGTGGTCCGAAACTAGGCCAATGCAAGTCCTTACAACACGAAAGGCCAGCTTTCATCTGATGCCCAGACCCTGGCCAAATGACTTCTTTCTCCCCTGCAAAATGGCCTCTCATTGTGGCCACTCGCCCTGGCCGATCATAGTCACCCCAGCTAGAAATTTCCAAATTTTGCAGGATTTCTCCAAAACTCAAGTGGCCAGAAACTAGGCCAATGCAAGTCCTTACAGCCCCTAATGTCAGCTTTCATCTGATGCCCAGACCCTGGGCAAATGACTTCTTTTTCCCCTGAAAAATGGCCTCTCTTTGCGGCCACTCGCCTTGGCCGGTCCTGGCCACCCATGCCAGAAATTTCCAAATTTTGCAGGATTTCTCCAAAACTGAAGTGGCCAGAAACTAGGCCAATGCAAGTCCTTATAGCCCCTTATGTCAGCTTTCATCTGATGCCCAGACCCTGGGCAAATGACTTCTTTTTCCCCTGCAAAATGACCTCTCTTTGCAGCCACTCGCCCTGACCCACCCTGGCCCTCCAAGGTAGAAATTTCCAAATTTTGCTGGATTTCCCCAAAACTCAAGTGGCCAGAAACTAGGCCAATGCAAGTCCTTACAGCCCATAATGTCAGCTTTCATCTGATGCCCAGACCCTGGGCAAATGACTTCTTCTTCCCCTGAAAAATGGCCTCTCTTGGCGGCCACTCGCCCTGCCGAAACATGACCACCCATGCTAGAAATTTCCAAATTTTGCAGGATTTCTCCAAAACTCAAGTGGCCAGAAACTAGGCCAATGCAAGTCCTTACAGCCCCTAATGTCAGCTTTCATCTGATGGCCAGACCCTGGGCAAATGACTTCTTTCTCCCCTGAAAAATGGCCTCTCTTTGTGGCCACTCGCCCTGCCGCACCATGACCACCCAAGCTAGAAATTTCCAAATTTTGCAGGATTTCTCCAAAATTCAAGTGGCCAGAAACTTGGACAATGCAAGTCATTTCAACGCGAAAGGCCAGCTTTCATCTGATGGCCAGACCCTGGCCAAATGACTTCTTTCTCCCCTGCAAAATGGCCTCTCTTTGTGGCCACTCGCCCTGCCGCACCATGACCACCCAAGATAGAAATTTCCAAATTTTGCAGGATTTCTCCAAAACTCAAGTGGCCAGAATCTAGGCCAATGCAAGTCCTTACAGCCCCTAATGTCAGCTTTCATCTGATGGCCAGAGCCTGGGCAAATGACTTCTTTTTCCCCTGCAAAATGGCCTCTCTTTGTGGCAACTCGCCTTGGCCGATCCTGGCCACCCATGCTAGAAATTTCCAAATTTTGCAGGATTTCTCCAAAACTCAAGTGGCCAGAAACTAGGCCAATGCAAGTCCTTATAGCCCCTAATGTCAGCTTTCATCTGATGGCCAGACCCTGGGCAAATGACTTCTTCTTCCCCTGAAAAATGGCCTCTCTTTGCGGCCACTCGCCGTGACCCTCCCTGGCCACTCAAGCTAGAAATTTCCAAATTTTGCAGGATTTCTCCAAAACTCAAGTGGCCAGAAACTAGGCCAATGCAAGTCCTTAGAGCCCCAAAGGCCAGCTTTCATCTAATGCCCAGACCCTGGGCAAATGACTTCTTTCTCCCCTGCAAAATGGCCTCTCTTTGCGGGCACCCTGCCTGACCCACCCTGGCCACTCAAGCTAGAAATTTCCAAATTTTGCAGGATTTCTCCAAAACTCAAGTGGCCGGAAACTTGGGCAATGCAAGTCCTTACAGCCCCTAATGTCAGCTTTCATCTGATGCCCAGACCCTGGCCAAATGACTTCTTTCTCCCCTGCAAAATGGCCTCTCTTTGTGGCCACTCACCCTGCCGAAACATGACCACCCAAGCTAGAAATTTCCAAATTTTGCAGGATTTCTCCAAAACTCAAGTGGCCAGAAACTTGGCCAATGCAAGTCCTTAGACACCCTAATGTTAGCTTTCATCTGATGGCCAGACCCTGGGCAAATGACTTCTTTCTCCCCTGCAAAATGGCCTCTCTTGGCGGCCACTCGCCCTGCCGAAACATGACCACCCAAGCTAGAAATTTCCAAATTTTGCAGGATTTCTCCAAAACTCAAGTGGTCACAAACTAGGCCAATGCAAGTCCTTACAGCCCTAAATGCTAGCTTTTATCTCATGCCCAGAGCCTGGGTAAATGTTTTTTTGTCCCCGGTAAAATGGCCTCTCTTTGCGGCCACTCACCCTGCCCCAACGTGGTCACCCAAGCTAGAAATTTCCAAATTTTGCAGGATTTCTCCAAAACTCAAGTGGTCCGAAACTAGGCCAATGCAAGTCCTTACAACACGAAAGGCCAGCTTTCATCTGATGCCCAGACCCTGGCCAAATGACTTCTTTCTCCCCTGCAAAATGGCCTCTCTTTGCGGCCACTCGCCCTGCCGAAACATGACCACCCAAGCTAGAAATTTCCAAATTTTGCAGGATTTCTCCAAAACTCAAGTGGCCAGAAACTTGGCCAATGCAAGTCATTACAACACGAAAGGCCAGCTTTCATCTAATGCCCAGACCCTGGGCAAATGACTTCTTCTTCCCCTGCAAAATGGCCTCTCTTTGCGGCCATTCGCCCTGCTTGATCATGGTCACCCAAGCTAGAAATATCCAAATTTTGCAGGATTTCTCCAAAACTCAAGTGGCCAGAATCTAGGCCAATGCAAGTCCTTAGACACCCTAATGTTAGCTTTCATCTGATGCCCAGACCCTGGCCAAATGACTTCTTTCTCCCCTGCAAAATGGCCTCTCTTTGCGGCCACTCGCCTTGGCCGATCCTGGCCACCCATGCTAGAAATTTCCAAATTTTGCAGGATTTCTCCAAAACTCAAGTGGCCAGAATCTAGGCCAATGCAAGTCCTTACAGCCCCAAACGCCAGCTTTCATCTGATGCCCAGATCCTGGGCAAATGACTTCTTCTTCCCCTGAAAAATGGCCTCTCTTTGCGGCCACTCGCCCTGACCCACCCTGGCCACTCAAGCTAGAAATTTCCAAATTTTGCAGGATTTCTCCAAAACTCAAGTGGTCACAAACTAGGTCAATGCAAGTCCTTAGAGCCCAAAAGGCCAGTTTTCATCTAATGCCCACACCCTGGGCAAATGACTTCTTTGTCCCCGGCAAAATGGCCTCTCTTTGCGGCCACTCGCCTTGGCCGATCATAGTCACCCCAGCTAGAAATTTCCAAATTTTGCTGGATTTCTCCAAAACTCAAGTGGCCAGAAACTAGGCCAATGCAAGTCCTTATAGCACCTTATGTCAGCTTTCATCTGATGCCCAGACACTGGGAAAAAGACTTCTTTTTCCCCTGCAAAATGACCTCTCTTTGCAGCCACTCGCCCTGACCCACCCTGGCCCTCCAAGGTAGAAATTTCCAAATTTAGCTGGATTTCCCCAAAACTCAAGTGGCCAGAAACTAGGCCAATGCAAGTCCTTACAGCCCCTAATGTCAGCTTTCATCTGATGGCCAGACCCTGGGCAAATGACTTCTTTTTCCCCTGCAAAATGGCCTCTCTTTGCGGCCACTCGCCTTGGACGATCCTGGACACCCATGCTAGAAATTTCCAAATTTTGCAGGATTTCTCCAAAACTCAAGTGGCCAGAAACTAGGCCAATGCAAGTCCTTACAACGAGAAAGGCCAGCTTTCATCTGATGCCCAGACCCTGGGCAAATGACTTCTTTTTCCCCTGCAAAATGGCCTCTCTTTGTGGCCACTCGCCCTGCCGAAACATGACCACCAAAGCTAGAAATTTCCAAATTTTGCAGGATTTCTCCAAAATTCAAGTGGCCAGAAACTAGGCCAATGCAAGTCCTTACAGCCCCTAATGTCAGCTTTCATCTGATGCCCAGACCCTGGGCAAATGACTTCTTTGTCCCCTGCAAAATGACCTCTCTTTGCAGCCACTCGCCCTGCCGATCATAGTCACCCCAGCTAGAAATTTCCAAATTTTGCAGGATTTCTCCAAAACTCAAGTGGCCAGAAACTAGGCCAATGCAAGTCCTTACAGCCCCTAATGTCAGCTTTCATCTGATGCCCAGACCCTGGGCAAATGACTTCTTTTTCCCCTGCAAAATGGCCTCTCTTTGCGGCCACTCGCCCTGCCGAAACATGACCACCCAAGCTAGAAATTTCCAAATTTTGCAGGATTTCTCCAAAACTCAAGTGGCCAGAAACTTGGCCAATGCAAGTCATTACAACACGAAAGGCCAGCTTTCATCTAATGCCCAGACCCTGGGCAAATGACTTCTTCTTCCCCTGAAAAATGGCCTCTCTTTGCGGCCATTCGCCCTGCTTGATCATGGTCACCCAAGCTAGAAATATCCAAATTTTGCAGGATTTCTCCAAAACTCAAGTGGCCAGAATCTAGGCCAATGCATGTCCTTAGACAACCTAATGTTAGCTTTCATCTGATGCCCAGACCCTGGGCAAATGACTTCTTTTTCCCCTGAAAAATGGCCTCTCTTTGCGGCCACTCGCCCTGACCCACCCTGGCCACTCAAGCTAGAAATTTCCAAATTTTGCAGGATTTCTCCAAAACTCAAGTGGACACAAACTAGGTCAATGCATGTCCTTAGAGCCCAAAAGGCCAGTTTTCATCTAATGCCCAGACCCTGGGCAAATGACTTCTTTGTCCCCGGCAAAATGGCCTCTCTTTGCGGCCACTCGCCTTGGCCGATCATAGTCACCCCAGCTAGAAATTTCCAAATTTTGCTGGATTTCTCCAAAACTCAAGTGGCCAGAAACTTGGACAATGCAAGTCATTACAACACGAAAGGCCAGCTTTCATCTGATGCCCAGACCCTGGCCAAATGACTTCTTTCTCCCCTGCAAAATGGCCTCTCTTTGTGGCCACTCGCCCTGCCGCACCATGACCACCCAAGCTAGAAATTTCCAAATTTTGCAGGATTTCTCCAAAATTCAAGAGGCCAGAAACTTGGACAATGCAAGTCATTACAACGCGAAAGGCCAGCTTTCATCTAATGCCAAGACCCTGGGCAAATGACTTCTTCTTCCCCTGAAAAATGGCCTCTCTTTGCGGCCACTCGCCGTGACCCTCCCTGGCCACTCAAGCTAGAAATTTCCAAATTTTGCAGGATTTCTCCAAAACTCAAGTGGCCAGAAACTAGGCCAATGCAAGTCCTTAGAGCCCCAAAGGCCAGCTTTCATCTAATGCCCACACCCTGGGCAAATGTTTTCTTTGTCCCCTGCAAAATGGCCTCTCTTTGCGGGCACCCTGCCTGACCCACCCTGGCCACTCAAGCTAGAAATTTCCAAATTTTGCAGGATTTCTCCAAAACTCAAGTGGCCGGAAACTAGGGCAATGCAAGTCCTTACAGCCCCAAACGCCAGCCTTCATCTTATGGCCAGACCCTGGGCAAATGACTTCTTTCTCCCCTGCAAAATGGCCTCTCTTTGTGGCCACTCGCCCTGCCGAAACATGACCACCCAAGCTAGAAATTTCCAAATTTTGCAGGATTTCTCCAAAACTCAAGTGGCCAGAAACTTGGCCAATGCAAGTCCTTAAACACCCTAATGTTAGCTTTCATCTGATGCCCAGACCCTGGGCAAATGACTTCTTTCTCCCCTGCAAAATGGCCTCTTTTGCGGCCACTCGCCCTGACCCACCCTGGCCACTCAAGCTAGAAATTTCCAAATTTTGCAGGATTTCTCCAAAACTCAAGTGGCCAGAATCTTGGCCAATGCAAGTCCTTAGAGCCCCAAAGGCCAGCTTTCATGTAATGCCCACACCCTGGGCAGATATTTTCTTTGTCCCCTGCAAAATGGCGTCTCTTTGCGGCCACTCGCCTTGGCCGATCCTGGCCACCCATGCTAGAAATTTCCAAATTTTGCAGGATTTCTCCAAAATTCAAGTGGCCAGAAACTAGGCCAATGCAAGTCCTTAGACACCCTAATATTAGCTTTCATCTGATGCCCAGACCCTGGGCAAATGACTTCTTCTTCCCCTGAAAAATGACCTCTCTTGGCGGCCACTCACCCTGGCTGATCATGGTCATCCAAGCTAGAAATTTCCAAATTTTGCAGGATTTCTCCAAAACTCAAGTGGTCACAAACTAGGCCAATGCAAGTCCTTACAGCCCTAAATGCTAGCTTTTATCTCATGCCCAGAGCCTGGGTAAATGTTTTTTTGTCCCCGGTAAAATGGCCTCTCTTTGCGGCCACTCACCCTGCCCCAACGTGGTCACCCAAGCTAGAAATTTCCAAATTTTGCAGGATTTCTCCAAAACTCAAGTGGTCCGAAACTAGGCCAATGCAAGTCCTTACAACACGAAAGGCCAGCTTTCATCTGATGCCCAGACCCTGGCCAAATGACTTCTTTCTCCCCTGCAAAATGGCCTCTCATTGTGGCCAATCGCCCTGGCCGATCATAGTCACCCCAGCTAGAAATTTCCAAATTTTGCAGGATTTCTCCAAAACTCAAGTGGCCAGAAACTAGGCCAATGCAAGTCCTTATAGCCCCTTATGTCAGCTTTCATCTGATGCCCAGACCCTGGGCAAATGACTTCTTTTTCCCCTGCAAAATGACCTCTCTTTGCAGCCACTCGCCCTGACCCACCCTGGCCCTCCAAGGTAGAAATTTCCAAATTTTGCAGGATTTCCCCAAAACTCAAGTGGCCAGAAACTAGGCCAATGGAAGTCCTTACAGCCCATAATGTCAGCTTTCATCTGATGCCCAGACCCTGGGCAAATGACTTCTTCTTCCCCTGAAAAATGGCCTCTCTTGGCGGCCACTCGCCCTGCCGAAACATGACCACCCAAGCTAGAAATTTCCAAATTTTGCAGGATTTCTCCAAAACTCAAGTGGCCAGAATCTTGGCCAATGCAAGTCATTACAACACGAAAGGCCAGCTTTCATCTAATGCCCAGACCCTGGGCAAATGACTTCTTCTTCCCCTGAAAAATGGCCTCTCTTTGCGGCCATTCGCCCTGCTTGATCATGGTCACCCAAGCTAGAAATATCCAAATGTTGCAGGATTTCTCCAAAACTCAAGTGGCCAGAATCTAGGCCAATGCATGTCCTTAGACAACCTAATGTTAGCTTTCATCTGATGCCCAGACCCTGGGCAAATGACTTCTTCTTCCCCTGAAAAATGGCCTCTCTTTGCGGCCACTCGCCCTGACCCACCCTGGCCACTCAAGCTAGAAATTTCCAAATTTTGCAGGATTTCTCCAAAACTCAAGTGGTCACAAACTAGGTCAATGCATGTCCTTAGAGCCCAAAAGGCCAGTTTTCATCTAATGCCCAGACCCTGGGCAAATGACTTCTTTGTCCCCGGCAAAATGGCCTCTCTTTGCGGCCACTCGCCTTGGCCGATCATAGTCACCCCAGCTAGAAATTTCCAAATTTTGCTGGAGTTCTCCAAAACTCAAGTGGCCAGAAACTTGGACAATGCAAGTCATTACAACACGAAAGGCCAGCTTTCATCTGATGCCCAGACCCTGGCCAAATGACTTCTTTCTCCCCTGCAAAATGGCCTCTCTTTGTGGCCACTCGCCCTGCCGCACCATGACCACCCAAGCTAGAAATTTCCAAATTTTGCAGGATTTCTCCAAAATTCAAGTGGCCAGAAACTTGGACAATGCAAGTCATTACAACGCGAAAGGCCAGCTTTCATCTAATGCCAAGACCCTGGGCAAATGACTTCTTCTTCCCCTGAAAAATGGCCTCTCTTTGCGGCCACTCGCCGTGACCCTCCCTGGCCACTCAAGCTAGAAATTTCCAAATTTTGCAGGATTTCTCCAAAACTCAAGTGGCCAGAAACTAGGCCAATGCAAGTCCTTAGAGCCCCAAAGGCCAGCTTTCATCTAATGCCCACACCCTGGGCAAATGTTTTCTTTGTCCCCTGCAAAATGGCCTCTCTTTGCGGGCACCCTGCCTGACCCACCCCGGCCACTCAAGCTAGAAATTTCCAAATTTTGCAGGATTTCTCCAAAACTCAAGTGGCCGGAAACTAGGGCAATGCAAGTCCTTACAGCCCCAAACGCCAGCCTTCATCTTATGGCCAGACCCTGGGCAAATGACTTCTTTCTCCCCTGCAAAATGGCCTCTCTTTGTGGCCACTCGCCCTGCCGAAACATGACCACCCAAGCTAGAAATTTCCAAATTTTGCAGGATTTCTCCAAAACTCAAGTGGCCAGAAACTTGGCCAATGCAAGTCCTTAGACACCCTAATGTTAGCTTTCATCTGATGCCCAGACCCTGGGCAAATGACTTCTTTCTCCCCTGCAAAATGGCCTCTTTTGCGGCCACTCGCCCTGACCCACCCTGGCCACTCAAGCTAGAAATTTCCAAATTTTGCAGGATTTCTCCAAAACTCAAGTGGCCAGAATCTTGGCCAATGCATGTCCTTAGAGCCCCAAAGGCCAGCTTTCATGTAATGCCCACACCCTGGGCAGATATTTTCTTTGTCCCCTGCAAAATGGCGTCTCTTTGCGGCCACTCGCCTTGGCCGATCCTGGCCACCCATGCTAGAAATTTCCAAATTTTGCAGGATTTCTCCAAAATTCAAGTGGCCAGAAACTAGGCCAATGCAAGTCCTTAGACACCCTAATATTAGCTTTCATCTGATGCCCAGACCCTGGGCAAATGACTTCTTCTTCCCCTGAAAAATGGCCTCTCTTGGCGGCCACTCACCCTGGCTGATCATGGTCATCCAAGCTAGAAATTTCCAAATTTTGCAGGATTTCTCCAAAACTCAAGTGGCCACAAACTAGGCCAATGCAAGTCCTTACAGCCCTAAATGCTAGCTTTTATCTCATGCCCAGAGCCTGGGTAAATGTTTTTTTTGTCCCCTGCAAAATGGCCTCTCTTTGCGGCCACTCACCCTGCCCCAACGTGGTCACCCAAGCTAGAAATTTCCAAATTTTGCAGGATTTCTCCAAAACTCAAGTGGCCAGAAACTAGGCCAATGCAAGTCCTTACAACACGAAAGGCCAGCTTTCATCTGATGCCCAGACCCTGGGCAAATGACTTCTTTTTCCCCTGCAAAATGACCTCTCTTTGCAGCCACTCGCCCTGACCCACCCTGGCCCTCCAAGGTAGAAATTTCCAAATTTTGCAGGATTTCCCCAAAACTCAAGTGGCCAGAAACTAGGCCAATGCAAGTCCTTACAGCCCATAATGTCAGCTTTCATCTGATGCCCAGACCCTGGGCAAATGACTTCTTCTTCCCCTGAAAAATGGCCTCTCTTGGCGGCCACTCGCCCTGCCGTAACATGACCACCCAAGCTAGAAATTTCCAAATTTTGCAGGATTTCTCCAAAACTCAAGTGGCCAGAATCTTGGCCAATGCAAGTCATTACAACACGAAAGGCCAGCTTTCATCTAATGCCCAGACCCTGGGCAAATGACTTCTTCTTCCCCTGAAAAATGGCCTCTCTTGGCGGCCACTCACCCTGGCTGATCATGGTCATCCAAGCTAGAAATTTCCAAATTTTGCAGGATTTCTCCAAAACTCAAGTGGCCACAAACTAGGCCAATGCAAGTCCTTACAGCCCTAAATGCTAGCTTTTATCTCATGCCCAGAGCCTGGGTAAATGTTTTTTTGTCCCCTGCAAAATGGCCTCTCTTTGCGGCCACTCACCCTGCCCCAACGTGGTCACCCAAGCTAGAAATTTCCAAATTTTGCAGGATTTCTCCAAAACTCAAGTGGTCCGAAACTAGGCCAATGCAAGTCCTTACAACACGAAAGGCCAGCTTTCATCTGATGCCCAGACCCTGGCCAAATGACTTCTTTCTCCCCTGCAAAATGGCCTCTCATTGTGGCCACTCGCCCTGGCCGATCATAGTCACCCCAGCTAGAAATTTCCAAATTTTGCAGGATTTCTCCAAAACTCAAGTGGCCAGAAACTAGGCCAATGCAAGTCCTTACAGCCCCTAATGTCAGCTTTCATCTGATGCCCAGACCCTGGGCAAATGACTTCTTTTTCCCCTGAAAAATGGCCTCTCTTTGCGGCCACTCGCCTTGGCCGGTCCTGGCCACCCATGCTAGAAATTTCCAAATTTTGCAGGATTTCTCCAAAACTGAAGTGGCCAGAAACTAGGCCAATGCAAGTCCTTATAGCCCCTTATGTCAGCTTTCATCTGATGCCCAGACCCTGGGCAAATGACTTCTTTTTCCCCTGCAAAATGACCTCTCTTTGCAGCCACTCGCCCTGACCCACCCTGGCCCTCCAAGGTAGAAATTTCCAAATTTTGCTGGATTTCCCCAAAACTCAAGTGGCCAGAAACTAGGCCAATGCAAGTCCTTACAGCCCATAATGTCAGCTTTCATCTGATGCCCAGACCCTGGGCAAATGACTTCTTCTTCCCCTGAAAAATGGCCTCTCTTGGCGGCCACTCGCCCTGCCGAAACATGACCACCCAAGCTAGAAATTTCCAAATTTTGCAGGATTTCTCCAAAACTCAAGTGGCCAGAATCTTGGCCAATGCAAGTCATTACAACACGAAAGGCCAGCTTTCATCTAATGCCCAGACCCTGGGCAAATAACTTCTTCTTCCCCTGAAAAATGGCCTCTCTTTGCGGCCATTCGCCCTGCTTGATCATGGTCACCTAAGCTAGAAATATCCAAATTTTGCAGGATTTCTCCAAAACTCAAGTGGCCAGAATCTAGGCCAATGCATGTCCTTAGACAACCTAATGTTAGCTTTCATCTGATGCCCAGACCCTGGGCAAATGACTTCTTTTTCCCCTGAAAAATGGCCTCTCTTTGCGGCCACTCGCCCTGACCCACCCTGGCCACTCAAGCTAGAAATTTCCAAATTTTGCAGGATTTCTCCAAAACTCAAGTGGTCACAAACTAGGTCAATGCATGTCCTTAGAGCCCAAAAGGCCAGTATTCATCTAATGCCCACACCCTGGGCAAATGACTTCTTTGTCCCCGGCAAAATGGCCTCTCTTTGCGGCCACTCGCCTTGGCCGATCATAGTCACCACACAAGCTAGAAATTTCCAAATTTTGCAGGATTTCTCCAAAACTCAAGTGGCCAGAAACTAGGCCAATGCAAGTCCTTATAGCCCCTTATGTCAGCTTTCATCTGATGCCCAGACCCTGGGCAAATGACTTCTTTTTCCCCTGCAAAATGACCTCTCTTTGCAGCCACTCGCCCTGACCCACCCTGACCCTCCAAGGTAGAAATTTCCAAATTTTGCTGGATTTCCCCAAAACTCAAGTGGCCAGAAACTTGGACAATGCTAGTCCTTACAGCCCCCAATGTCAGCTTTCATCTGATGCCCAGACACTGGGCAAATGACTTCTTTCTCCCCTGCAAAATGGCCTCTCTTTGTGGCCACTCGCCCTGCCGAAACATGACCACACAAGCTAGAAATTTCCAAATTTTGCAGGATTTCTCCAAAACTCAAGTGGCCAGAAACTTTGACAATGCAAGTCATTACAACACGAAAAGCCAGCTTTCATCTGATGCCCAGACCCTGGGCAAATGACTTCTTCTTGCCCTGCAAAATGGCCTCTCTTTGTGGCCACTCGCCCTGCCGAAACATGACCACCCAAGCTAGAAATTTCCAAATTTTGCAGGATTTCTCCAAAACTCAAGTGGCCAGAAACTTGGCCAATGCAAGTCATTACAACACGAAAGGCCAGCTTTCATCTAATGCCCAGAACCTGGGCAAATGACTTCTTTTTCCCCTGCAAAATGGCCTCTCATTGCGGCCACTCGCCCTGCCGAAACATGACCACCCATGCTAGAAATTTCCAAATTTTGCAGGATTTCTCCAAAACTCAAGTGGCCAGAAACTAGGCCAGTGCAAGTCCTTACAGCCCCAAACGCCAGCTTTCATCTGATGCCCAGAACCTCGGCAAATGACATTTTTGTCCCTGGCAAAATGGCCTCTCGGTGCAGCCACTCGCCCTGACCCAACCTGGCCACTCAAGCTAGAAATTTCCAAATTTTGCAGGATTTCTCCAAAACTCAAGTGGCCAGAAACTAGGCCAATGCAAGTCCTTACAGCCCCTAATGTCAGCTTTCATCTGATGCCCAGACGCTGGGCAAATGACTTCTTTTTCCCCTGCAAAATCACCTCTCCTTGCAGCCACACGCCCTGACCCACCCTGGCCCACCAAGCTAGAAATTTCCGAATTTTGCAGGATTTCTCCAAAACTCAAGTGGCCAGAAACTAGGCCAATGCAAGTCCTTACAGCCCCTAATGTCAGCTTTCATCTGATGCCCAGACCCTGGGCAAATGACTTCTTTCTCCCCTGCAAAATGGCCTCTCTTTGTGGCCACTCGCCCTGCCGAAACATGACCACCCAAGCTAGAAATTTCCAAATTTTGCAGGATTTCTCCAAAACTCAAGTGGTCCGAAACTAGGCCAATGCAAGTCCTTACAGCCCCTAATGTCAGCCTTCATCTGATGCCCAGACCCTGGGCAAATGACTTCTTCTTCCCCTGTAAAATGGCCTCTCTTTGCGGCCACTCGCCCTGCTTGATCATGGTCACCCAAGCTAGAAATTTCCAAATTTTGCAGAATTTCTCCAAAACTCAAGTGGCCAGAATCTAGGCCAATGCAAGTCCTTACAGCCCCAAATGCCAGCTTTCATCTGATGCCCAGACCCTGGGCAAATGACATCTTCTTCCCCTGAAAAATGGCCTCTCTTTGTGGCCACTCGCCCTGCTTGATCATGGTCACCCAAGCTTGAAATTTCCAAATTTTGCAGGATTTCTCCAAAACTCAAGTGGCCAGAAACTAGGCCAATTCAAGTCCTTACAGCCCCAAACGGCAGCTTTCATCTGATGCCCAGACCCTGGGCAAATGACATTTTTGTCCCTGGCAAAATGGCCTCTCTTTGCAGCCACTCGCCCTGACCCAACCTGGCCACTCAAGCTAGAAATTTCCAAATTTTGCAGGATTTCTCCAAAACTCAAGTGGCCAGAAACTTGGCCAATGCAAGTCATTACAACACGAAAGGCCAGCTTTCATCGAATGCCCAGACCCTGGGCAAATGACTTCTTTTTCCCCTGAAAAATGGCCTCTCTTTGCGGCCACTCGCCCTGCTTGATCATGGTCACCCAAGCTAGAAATTTCCAAATTTTGCAGGATTTCTCCAAAACTCAAGTGGCCAGAAACTAGGCCAATGCATGTCCTTAGACACCCTAATGTTAGCTTTCATCTGATGCCCAGACCCTGGGCAAATGACTTCTTTTTCCCCTGCAAAATGGCCTCTCTTTGCGGCCACTCGCCTTGGCCGATCCTGGCCACCCATGCTAGAAATTTCCAAATTTTGCCGGATTTCTCCAAAACTCAAGTGGTCAGAAACTAGGCCAATGCAAGTCCTTACAGCCCCAAACGCCAGCTTTCATCTGATGCCCAGATCCTGGGCAAATGACTTCTTCTTCCCCTGAAAAATGGCCTCTCTTTGCGGCCACTCGCCCTGACCCACCCTGGCCACTCAAGCTAGAAATTTCCAAATTTTGCAGGATTTCTCCAAAACTCAAGTGGTCACAAACTAGGTCAATGCAAGTCCTTACAGCCCCAAAGGCCAGCTTTCATCTGATGCCCAGACCCTGGGCAAATGACTTCTTTCTCCCCTGCAAAATGGCCTCTCTTTGTGACCACTCGCCCTGCCGAAACATGACCACCCAAGCTAGAAATTTCCAAATTTTGCAGGATTTCTCCAAAATTCAAGTGGCCAGAAACTAGGCCAATGCAAGTCCTTACAGCCCCTAATGTCAGCTTTCATCTGATGCCCAGACCCTGGGCAAATGACTTCTTTGTCCCATGCAAAATGACCTCTCTTTGCAGCCACTCGCCCTGGCCGATCATAGTCACGCCAGCTAGAAATTTCCAAATTTTGCAGGATTTCTCCAAAACTCAAGTGGCCAGAAACTAGGCCAATGGAAGTCCTTACAGCCCCTAATGTCAGCTTTCATCTGATGCCCAGACGCTGGGCAAATGACTTCTTTTTCCCCTGCAAAATGACCTATCTTTGCAGCCACACGCCCTGACCCACCCTGGCCCACCAAGCTAGAAATTTCCAAATTTTGCTGGATTTCTCCAAAACTCAAGTGGCCAGAAACTTGGCCAATGCTACTCCTTACAGCCCCCAATGTCAGCTTTCATCTGATTCCCAGACACTGGGCAAATGACTTCTTTCTCCCCTGCAAAATGGCCTCTCTTTGTGGCCACTCGCCCTGCCGAAACATGTCCACCCAAGCTAGAAATTTCCAAATTTTGCAGGATTTCTCCAAAACTCAAGTGGCCAGAAACTTTGACAATGCAAGTCATTACAACACGAAAAGCCAGCTTTCATCTGATGCCCAGACCCTGGGCAAATGACTTCTTCTTGCCCTGCAAAATGGCTTCTCTTTGTGGCCACTCGCCCTGCCGAAACATGACCACCCAAGCTAGAAATTTCCAAATTTTGCAGGATTTCTCCAAAACTCAAGTGGCCAGAAACTTGGCCAATGCAAGTCATTACAACACGAAAGGCCAGCTTTCATCTAATGCCCAGAACCTGGGCAAATGACTTCTTTTTCCCCTGCAAAATGGCCTCTCATTGCGGCCACTCGCCCTGCCGAAACATGACCACCCATGCTAGAAATTTCCAAATTTTGCAGGATTTCTCCAAAATTCAAGTGGCCAGAAACTAGGCCAGTGCAAGTCCTTACAGCCCCTAATGTCAGCTTTCATCTGATGCCCAGACCCTGGGCAAATGACATTTTTGTCCCTGGCAAAATGGCCTCTCGGTGCAGCCACTCGCCCTGACCCAACCTGGCCACTCAAGCTAGAAATTTCCAAATTTTGCAGGATTTCTCCAAAACTCAAGTGGCCAGAAACTAGGCCAATGCAAGTCCTTACAGCCCCTAATGTCAGCTTTCATCTGATGCCCAGACCCTGGGCAAATGACTTCTTTCTCCCCTGCAAAATGGCCTCTCTTTGTGGCCACTCGCCCTGCCGAAACATGACCACCCAAGCTAGAAATTTCCAAATTTTGCAGGATTTCTCCAAAACTCAAGTGGTCCGAAACTAGGCCAATGCAAGTCCTTACAGCCCCTAATGTCAGCCTTCATCTGATGCCCAGACCCTGGGCAAATGACTTCTTCTTCCCCTGTAAAATGGCCTCTCTTTGCGGCCACTCGCCCTGCTTGATCATGGTCACCCAAGCTAGAAATTTCCAAATTTTGCAGAATTTCTCCAAAACTCAAGTGGCCAGAATCTAGGCCAATGCAAGTCCTTATTGCCCCAAATGCCAGCTTTCATCTGATGCCCAGACCCTGGGCAAATGACATCTTCTTCCCCTGAAAAATGGCCTCTCTTTGCGGCCACTCGCCCTGCTTGATCATGGTCACCCAAGCTTGAAATTTCCAAATTTTGCAGGATTTCTCCAAAACTCAAGTGGCCAGAAACTAGGCCAATGCAAGTCCTTACAGCCCCAAACGGCAGCTTTCATCTGATGCCCAGAACCTCGGCAAATGACATTTTTGTCCCTGGCAAAATGGCCTCTCTTTGCAGCCACTCGCCCTGACCCAACCTGGCCACTCAAGCTAGAAATTTCCAAATTTTGCAGGATTTCTCCAAAATTCAAGTGGCCAGAAACTAGGCCAATGCAAGTCCTTACAGCCCCTAATGTCAGCTTTCATCTGATGCCCAGACCCTGGGCAAATGACTTCTTTTTCCCCTGCAAAATGGCCTCTCTTTGCGGCCACTCGCCTTGGCCGATCCTGGCCACCCAAGCTAGAAATTTCCAAATTTTGCCGGATTTCTCCAAAACTCAAGTGGTCAGAAACTAGGCCAATGCAAGTCCTTACAGCCCCAAACGCCAGCTTTCATCTGATGCCCAGATCCTGGGCAAATGACTTCTTCTTCCCCTGAAAAATGGCCTCTCTTTGCGGCCACTCGCCCTGACCCACCCTGGCCACTCAAGCTAGAAATTTCCAAATTTTGCAGGATTTCTCCAAAACTCAAGTGGTCACAAACTAGGTCAATGCAAGTCCTTACAGCCCCAAAGGCCAGCTTTCATCTGATGCCCAGACCCTGGGCAAATGACTTCTTTCTCCCCTGCAAAATGGCCTCTCTTTGTGACCAATCGCCCTGCCGAAACATGACCACCCAAGCTAGAAATTTCCAAATTTTGCAGGATTTCTCCAAAATTCAAGTGGCCAGAAACTAGGCCAATGCAAGTCCTTACAGCCCCTAATGTCAGCTTTCATCTGATGCCCAGACCCTGGCCAAATGACTTCTTTGTCCCATGCAAAATGACCTCTCTTTGCAGCCACTCGCCCTGGCCGATCATAGTCACGCCAGCTAGAAATTTCCAAATTTTGCAGGATTTCTCCAAAACTCAAGTGGCCAGAAACTAGGCCAATGGAAGTCCTTACAGCCCCTAATGTCAGCTTTCATCTGATGCCCAGACGCTGGGCAAATGACTTCTTTTTCCCCTGCAAAATGACCTATCTTTGCAGCCACACGCCCTGACCCACCCTGGCCCACCAAGCTAGAAATTTCCAAATTTTGCTGGATTTCTCCAAAACTCAAGTGGCCAGAAACTTGGCCAATGCTACTCCTTACAGCCCCCAATGTCAGCTTTCATCTGATTCCCAGACACTGGGCAAATGACTTCTTTCTCCCCTGCAAAATGGCCTCTCTTTGTGGCCACTCGCCCTGCCGAAACATGACCACCCAAGCTAGAAATTTCCAAATTTTGCAGGATTTCTCCAAAACTCAAGTGGCCAGAAACTTTGACAATGCAAGTCATTACAACACGAAAAGCCAGCTTTCATCGGATGCCCAGACCCTGGGCAAATGACTTCTTCTTCCCCTGCAAAATGGCCTCTCTTTGTGGCCACTCGCCCTGCCGAAACATGACCACCCAAGCTAGAAATTTCCAAATTTTGCAGGATTTCTCCAAAACTCAAGTGGCCAGAAACTTGGCCAATGCAAGTCATTACAACACGAAAGGCCAGCTTTCATCGAATGCCCAGACCCTGGGCAAATGACTTCTTTTTCCCCTGCAAAATGGCCTCTCTTTGCGGCCACTCGCCCTGCTTGATCATGGTCACCCAAGCTAGAAATTTCCAAATTTTGCAGGATTTCTCCAAAACTCAAGTGGCCAGAAACTAGGCCAGTGCAAGTCCTTACAGCCCCTAATGTCAGCTTTCATCTGATGCCCAGACCCTGGGCAAATGACTTCTTTCTCCCCTGCAAAATGGCCTCTCTTTGCGGCCACTCGCCTTGGCCGATCCTGGCCACCCAAGCTAGAAATTTCCAAATTTTGCAGGATTTCTCCAAAACTCAAGTGGTCCGAAACTAGGCCAATGCACATCCTTACAGCCCCAAACGCCAGCCTTCATCTGATGCCCAGACCCTGGGCAAATGACTTCTTTTTCCCCTGAAAAATGGCCTCTCTTTGCGGCCACTCGCCCTGCTTGATCATGGTCACCCAAGCTAGAAATTTCCAAATTTTGCAGGATTTCTCCAAAACTCAAGTGGCCAGAAACTAGGCCAATGCATGTCCTTAGACACCCTAATGTTAGCTTTCATCTGATGCCCAGACCCTGGGCAAATGACTTCTTTTTCCCCTGCAAAATGGCCTCTCTTTGCGGCCACTCGCCTTGGCCGATCCTGGCCACCCATGCTAGAAATTTCCAAATTTTGCCGGATTTCTCCAAAACTCAAGTGGTCAGAAACTAGGCCAATGCAAGTCCTTACAGCCCCAAACGCCAGCTTTCATCTGATGCCCAGATCCTGGGCAAATGACTTCTTCTTCCCCTGAAAAATGGCCTCTCTTTGCGGCCACTCGCCCTGACCCACCCTGGCCACTCAAGCTAGAAATTTCCAAATTTTGCAGGATTTCTCCAAAACTCAAGTGGTCACAAACTAGGTCAATGCAAGTCCTTACAGCCCCAAAGGCCAGCTTTCATCTGATGCCCAGACCCTGGCCAAATGACTTCTTTGTCCCATGCAAAATGACCTCTCTTTGCAGCCACTCGCCCTGGCCGATCATAGTCACGCCAGCTAGAAATTTCCAAATTTTGCAGGATTTCTCCAAAACTCAAGTGGCCAGAAACTAGGCCAATGGAAGTCCTTACAGCCCCTAATGTCAGCTTTCATCTGATGCCCAGACGCTGGGCAAATGACTTCTTTTTCCCCTGCAAAATGACCTATCTTTGCAGCCACACGCCCTGACCCACCCTGGCCCACCAAGCTAGAAATTTCCAAATTTTGCTGGATTTCTCCAAAACTCAAGTGGCCAGAAACTTGGCCAATGCTACTCCTTACAGCCCCCAATGTCAGCTTTCATCTGATTCCCAGACACTGGGCAAATGACTTCTTTCTCCCCTGCAAAATGGCCTCTCTTTGTGGCCACTCGCCCTGCCGAAACATGTCCACCCAAGCTAGAAATTTCCAAATTTTGCAGGATTTCTCCAAAACTCAAGTGGCCAGAAACTTTGACAATGCAAGTCATTACAACACGAAAAGCCAGCTTTCATCTGATGCCCAGACCCTGGGCAAATGACTTCTTCTTGCCCTGCAAAATGGCTTCTCTTTGTGGCCACTCGCCCTGCCGAAACATGACCACCCAAGCTAGAAATTTCCAAATTTTGCAGGATTTCTCCAAAACTCAAGTGGCCAGAAACTTGGCCAATGCAAGTCATTACAACACGAAAGGCCAGCTTTCATCTAATGCCCAGAACCTGGGCAAATGACTTCTTTTTCCCCTGCAAAATGGCCTCTCATTGCGGCCACTCGCCCTGCCGAAACATGACCACCCATGCTAGAAATTTCCAAATTTTGCAGGATTTCTCCAAAATTCAAGTGGCCAGAAACTAGGCCAGTGCAAGTCCTTACAGCCCCTAATGTCAGCTTTCATCTGATGCCCAGACCCTGGGCAAATGACATTTTTGTCCCTGGCAAAATGGCCTCTCGGTGCAGCCACTCGCCCTGACCCAACCTGGCCACTCAAGCTAGAAATTTCCAAATTTTGCAGGATTTCTCCAAAACTCAAGTGGCCAGAAACTAGGCCAATGCAAGTCCTTACAGCCCCTAATGTCAGCTTTCATCTGATGCCCAGACCCTGGGCAAATGACTTCTTTCTCCCCTGCAAAATGGCCTCTCTTTGTGGCCACTCGCCCTGCCGAAACATGACCACCCAAGCTAGAAATTTCCAAATTTTGCAGGATTTCTCCAAAACTCAAGTGGTCCGAAACTAGGCCAATGCAAGTCCTTACAGCCCCTAATGTCAGCCTTCATCTGATGCCCAGACCCTGGGCAAATGACTTCTTCTTCCCCTGTAAAATGGCCTCTCTTTGCGGCCACTCGCCCTGCTTGATCATGGTCACCCAAGCTAGAAATTTCCAAATTTTGCAGAATTTCTCCAAAACTCAAGTGGCCAGAATCTAGGCCAATGCAAGTCCTTATTGCCCCAAATGCCAGCTTTCATCTGATGCCCAGACCCTGGGCAAATGACATCTTCTTCCCCTGAAAAATGGCCTCTCTTTGCGGCCACTCGCCCTGCTTGATCATGGTCACCCAAGCTTGAAATTTCCAAATTTTGCAGGATTTCTCCAAAACTCAAGTGGCCAGAAACTAGGCCAATGCAAGTCCTTACAGCCCCAAACGGCAGCTTTCATCTGATGCCCAGAACCTCGGCAAATGACATTTTTGTCCCTGGCAAAATGGCCTCTCTTTGCAGCCACTCGCCCTGACCCAACCTGGCCACTCAAGCTAGAAATTTCCAAATTTTGCAGGATTTCTCCAAAATTCAAGTGGCCAGAAACTAGGCCAATGCAAGTCCTTACAGCCCCTAATGTCAGCTTTCATCTGATGCCCAGACCCTGGGCAAATGACTTCTTTTTCCCCTGCAAAATGGCCTCTCTTTGCGGCCACTCGCCTTGGCCGATCCTGGCCACCCAAGCTAGAAATTTCCAAATTTTGCCGGATTTCTCCAAAACTCAAGTGGTCAGAAACTAGGCCAATGCAAGTCCTTACAGCCCCAAACGCCAGCTTTCATCTGATGCCCAGATCCTGGGCAAATGACTTCTTCTTCCCCTGAAAAATGGCCTCTCTTTGCGGCCACTCGCCCTGACCCACCCTGGCCACTCAAGCTAGAAATTTCCAAATTTTGCAGGATTTCTCCAAAACTCAAGTGGTCACAAACTAGGTCAATGCAAGTCCTTACAGCCCCAAAGGCCAGCTTTCATCTGATGCCCAGACCCTGGGCAAATGACTTCTTTCTCCCCTGCAAAATGGCCTCTCTTTGTGACCAATCGCCCTGCCGAAACATGACCACCCAAGCTAGAAATTTCCAAATTTTGCAGGATTTCTCCAAAATTCAAGTGGCCAGAAACTAGGCCAATGCAAGTCCTTACAGCCCCTAATGTCAGCTTTCATCTGATGCCCAGACCCTGGCCAAATGACTTTATTGTCCCATGCAAAATGACCTCTCTTTGCAGCCACTCGCCCTGGCCGATCATAGTCACGCCAGCTAGAAATTTCCAAATTTTGCAGGATTTCTCCAAAACTCAAGTGGCCAGAAACTAGGCCAATGGAAGTCCTTACAGCCCCTAATGTCAGCTTTCATCTGATGCCCAGACGCTGGGCAAATGACTTCTTTTTCCCCTGCAAAATGACCTATCTTTGCAGCCACACGCCCTGACCCACCCTGGCCCACCAAGCTAGAAATTTCCAAATTTTGCTGGATTTCTCCAAAACTCAAGTGGCCAGAAACTTGGCCAATGCTACTCCTTACAGCCCCCAATGTCAGCTTTCATCTGATTCCCAGACACTGGGCAAATGACTTCTTTCTCCCCTGCAAAATGGCCTCTCTTTGTGGCCACTCGCCCTGCCGAAACATGTCCACCCAAGCTAGAAATTTCCAAATTTTGCAGGATTTCTCCAAAACTCAAGTGGCCAGAAACTTTGACAATGCAAGTCATTACAACACGAAAAGCCAGCTTTCATCTGATGCCCAGACCCTGGGCAAATGACTTCTTCTTGCCCTGCAAAATGGCTTCTCTTTGTGGCCACTCGCCCTGCCGAAACATGACCACCCAAGCTAGAAATTTCCAAATTTTGCAGGATTTCTCCAAAACTCAAGTGGCCAGAAACTTGGCCAATGCAAGTCATTACAACACGAAAGGCCAGCTTTCATCTAATGCCCAGAACCTGGGCAAATGACTTCTTTTTCCCCTGCAAAATGGCCTCTCATTGCGGCCACTCGCCCTGCCGAAACATGACCACCCATGCTAGAAATTTCCAAATTTTGCAGGATTTCTCCAAAATTCAAGTGGCCAGAAACTAGGCCAGTGCAAGTCCTTACAGCCCCTAATGTCAGCTTTCATCTGATGCCCAGACCCTGGGCAAATGACATTTTTGTCCCTGGCAAAATGGCCTCTCGGTGCAGCCACTCGCCCTGACCCAACCTGGCCACTCAAGCTAGAAATTTCCAAATTTTGCAGGATTTCTCCAAAACTCAAGTGGCCAGAAACTAGGCCAATGCAAGTCCTTACAGCCCCTAATGTCAGCTTTCATCTGATGCCCAGACCCTGGGCAAATGACTTCTTTCTCCCCTGCAAAATGGCCTCTCTTTGTGGCCACTCGCCCTGCCGAAACATGACCACCCAAGCTAGAAATTTCCAAATTTTGCAGGATTTCTCCAAAACTCAAGTGGTCCGAAACTAGGCCAATGCAAGTCCTTACAGCCCCTAATGTCAGCCTTCATCTGATGCCCAGACCCTGGGCAAATGACTTCTTCTTCCCCTGTAAAATGGCCTCTCTTTGCGGCCACTCGCCCTGCTTGATCATGGTCAGCCAAGCTAGAAATTTCCAAATTTTGCAGAATTTCTCCAAAACTCAAGTGGCCAGAATCTAGGCCAATGCAAGTCCTTATTGCCCCAAATGCCAGCTTTCATCTGATGCCCAGACCCTGGGCAAATGACATCTTCTTCCCCTGAAAAATGGCCTCTCTTTGCGGCCACTCGCCCTGCTTGATCATGGTCACCCAAGCTTGAAATTTCCAAATTTTGCAGGATTTCTCCAAAACTCAAGTGGCCAGAAACTAGGCCAATGCAAGTCCTTACAGCCCCAAACGGCAGCTTTCATCTGATGCCCAGAACCTCGGCAAATGACATTTTTGTCCCTGGCAAAATGGCCTCTCTTTGCAGCCACTCGCCCTGACCCAACCTGGCCACTCAAGCTAGAAATTTCCAAATTTTGCAGGATTTCTCCAAAATTCAAGTGGCCAGAAACTAGGCCAATGCAAGTCCTTACAGCCCCTAATGTCAGCTTTCATCTGATGCCCAGACCCTGGGCAAATGACTTCTTTTTCCCCTGCAAAATGGCCTCTCTTTGCGGCCACTCGCCTTGGCCGATCCTGGCCACCCAAGCTAGAAATTTCCAAATTTTGCCGGATTTCTCCAAAACTCAAGTGGTCAGAAACTAGGCCAATGCAAGTCCTTACAGCCCCAAACGCCAGCTTTCATCTGATGCCCAGATCCTGGGCAAATGACTTCTTCTTCCCCTGAAAAATGGCCTCTCTTTGCGGCCACTCGCCCTGACCCACCCTGGCCACTCAAGCTAGAAATTTCCAAATTTTGCAGGATTTCTCCAAAACTCAAGTGGTCACAAACTAGGTCAATGCAAGTCCTTACAGCCCCAAAGGCCAGCTTTCATCTGATGCCCAGACCCTGGGCAAATGACTTCTTTCTCCCCTGCAAAATGGCCTCTCTTTGTGACCAATCGCCCTGCCGAAACATGACCACCCAAGCTAGAAATTTCCAAATTTTGCAGGATTTCTCCAAAATTCAAGTGGCCAGAAACTAGGCCAATGCAAGTCCTTACAGCCCCTAATGTCAGCTTTCATCTGATGCCCAGACCCTGGCCAAATGACTTTATTGTCCCATGCAAAATGACCTCTCTTTGCAGCCACTCGCCCTGGCCGATCATAGTCACGCCAGCTAGAAATTTCCAAATTTTGCAGGATTTCTCCAAAACTCAAGTGGCCAGAAACTAGGCCAATGGAAGTCCTTACAGCCCCTAATGTCAGCTTTCATCTGATGCCCAGACGCTGGGCAAATGACTTCTTTTTCCCCTGCAAAATGACCTATCTTTGCAGCCACACGCCCTGACCCACCCTGGCCCACCAAGCTAGAAATTTCCAAATTTTGCTGGATTTCTCCAAAACTCAAGTGGCCAGAAACTTGGCCAATGCTACTCCTTACAGCCCCCAATGTCAGCTTTCATCTGATTCCCAGACACTGGGCAAATGACTTCTTTCTCCCCTGCAAAATGGCCTCTCTTTGTGGCCACTCGCCCTGCCGAAACATGACCACCCAAGCTAGAAATTTCCAAATTTTGCAGGATTTCTCCAAAACTCAAGTGGCCAGAAACTTTGACAATGCAAGTCATTACAACACGAAAAGCCAGCTTTCATCGGATGCCCAGACCCTGGGCAAATGACTTCTTCTTCCCCTGCAAAATGGCCTCTCTTTGTGGCCACTCGCCCTGCCGAAACATGACCACCCAAGCTAGAAATTTCCAAATTTTGCAGGATTTCTCCAAAACTCAAGTGGCCAGAAACTTGGCCAATGCAAGTCATTACAACACGAAAGGCCAGCTTTCATCGAATGCCCAGACCCTGGGCAAATGACTTCTTTTTCCCCTGCAAAATGGCCTCTCTTTGCGGCCACTCGCCCTGCTTGATCATGGTCACCCAAGCTAGAAATTTCCAAATTTTGCAGGATTTCTCCAAAACTCAAGTGGCCAGAAACTAGGCCAGTGCAAGTCCTTACAGCCCCTAATGTCAGCTTTCATCTGATGCCCAGACCCTGGGCAAATGACTTCTTTCTCCCCTGCAAAATGGCCTCTCTTTGCGGCCACTCGCCTTGGCCGATCCTGGCCACCCAAGCTAGAAATTTCCAAATTTTGCAGGATTTCTCCAAAACTCAAGTGGTCCGAAACTAGGCCAATGCACATCCTTACAGCCCCAAACGCCAGCCTTCATCTGATGCCCAGACCCTGGGCAAATGACTTCTTTTTCCCCTGAAAAATGGCCTCTCTTTGCGGCCACTCGCCCTGCTTGATCATGGTCACCCAAGCTAGAAATTTCCAAATTTTGCAGGATTTCTCCAAAACTCAAGTGGCCAGAAACTAGGCCAATGCATGTCCTTAGACACCCTAATGTTAGCTTTCATCTGATGCCCAGACCCTGGGCAAATGACTTCTTTTTCCCCTGCAAAATGGCCTCTCTTTGCGGCCACTCGCCTTGGCCGATCCTGGCCACCCATGCTAGAAATTTCCAAATTTTGCCGGATTTCTCCAAAACTCAAGTGGTCAGAAACTAGGCCAATGCAAGTCCTTACAGCCCCAAACGCCAGCTTTCATCTGATGCCCAGATCCTGGGCAAATGACTTCTTCTTCCCCTGAAAAATGGCCTCTCTTTGTGGCCACTCGCCCTGACCCACCCTGGCCACTCAAGCTAGAAATTTCCAAATTTTGCAGGATTTCTCCAAAACTCAAGTGGTCACAAACTAGGTCAATGCAAGTCCTTACAGCCCCAAAGGCCAGCTTTCATCTGATGCCCAGACCCTGGCCAAATGACTTCTTTGTCCCATGCAAAATGACCTCTCTTTGCAGCCACTCGCCCTGGCCGATCATAGTCACGCCAGCTAGAAATTTCCAAATTTTGCAGGATTTCTCCAAAACTCAAGTGGCCAGAAACTAGGCCAATGGAAGTCCTTACAGCCCCTAATGTCAGCTTTCATCTGATGCCCAGACGCTGGGCAAATGACTTCTTTTTCCCCTGCAAAATGACCTATCTTTGCAGCCACACGCCCTGACCCACCCTGGCCCACCAAGCTAGAAATTTCCAAATTTTGCAGGATTTCTCCAAAACTCAAGTGGCCAGAAACTTGGCCAATGCTACTCCTTACAGCCCCCAATGTCAGCTTTCATCTGATTCCCAGACACTGGGCAAATGACTTCTTTCTCCCCTGCAAAATGGCCTCTCTTTGTGGCCACTCGCCCTGCCGCACCATGACCACCCAATCTAGAAATTTCCAAATTTTGCAGGATTTCTCCAAAACTCAAGTGGCCAGAAACTTTGACAATGCAAGTCATTACAACACGAAAAGCCAGCTTTCATCGGATGCCCAGACCCTGGGCAAATGACTTCTTCTTCCCCTGCAAAATGGCCTCTCTTTGTGGCCACTCGCCCTGCCGAAACATGACCACCCAAGCTAGAAATTTCCAAATTTTGCAGGATTTCTCCAAAACTCAAGTGGCCAGAAACTTGGCCAATGCAAGTCATTACAACACGAAAGGCCAGCTTTCATCGAATGCCCAGACCCTGGGCAAATGACTTCTTTTTCCCCTGCAAAATGGCCTCTCTTTGCGGCCACTCGCCCTGCTTGATCATGGTCACCCAAGCTAGAAATTTCCAAATTTTGCAGGATTTCTCCAAAACTCAAGTGGCCAGAAACTAGGCCAATGCATGTCCTTAGACACCCTAATGTTAGCTTTCATCTGATGCCCAGACCCTGGGCAAATGACTTCTTTTTCCCCTGCAAAATGGCCTCTCTTTGTGGCCACTCGCCCTGCCGAAACATGACCACCCAAGCTAGAAATTTCCAAATTTTGCAGGATTTCTCCAAAACTCAAGTGGCCAGAAACTTTGACAATGCAAGTCATTACAACACGAAAAGCCAGCTTTCATCGGATGCCCAGACCCTGGGCAAATGACTTCTTCTTCCCCTGCAAAATGGCCTCTCTTTGTGGCCACTCGCCCTGCCGAAACATGACCACCCAAGCTAGAAATTTCCAAATTTTGCAGGATTTCTCCAAAACTCAAGTGGCCAGAAACTTGGCCAATGCAAGTCATTACAACACGAAAGGCCAGCTTTCATCGAATGCCCAGACCCTGGGCAAATGACTTCTTTTTCCCCTGCAAAATGGCCTCTCTTTGCGGCCACTCGCCCTGCTTGATCATGGTCACCCAAGCTAGAAATTGCCAAATTTTGCAGGATTTCTCCAAAACTCAAGTGGCCAGAAACTAGGCCAGTGCAAGTCCTTACAGCCCCTAATGTCAGCTTTCATCTGATGCCCAGACCCTGGGCAAATGACTTCTTTCTCCCCTGCAAAATGGCCTCTCTTTGCGGCCACTCGCCTTGGCCGATCCTGGCCACCCAAGCTAGAAATTTCCAAATTTTGCAGGATTTCTCCAAAACTCAAGTGGTCCGAAACTAGGCCAATGCACATCCTTACAGCCCCAAACGCCAGCCTTCATCTGATGCCCAGACCCTGGGCAAATGACTTCTTTTTCCCCTGAAAAATGGCCTCTCTTTGCGGCCACTCGCCCTGCTTGATCATGGTCACCCAAGCTAGAAATTTCCAAATTTTGCAGGATTTCTCCAAAACTCAAGTGGCCAGAAACTAGGCCAATGCATGTCCTTAGACACCCTAATGTTAGCTTTCATCTGATGCCCAGACCCTGGGCAAATGACTTCTTTTTCCCCTGCAAAATGGCCTCTCTTTGCGGCCACTCGCCTTGGCCGATCCTGGCCACCCATGCTAGAAATTTCCAAATTTTGCCGGATTTCTCCAAAACTCAAGTGGTCAGAAACTAGGCCAATGCAAGTCCTTACAGCCCCAAACGCCAGCTTTCATCTGATGCCCAGATCCTGGGCAAATGACTTCTTCTTCCCCTGAAAAATGGCCTCTCTTTGCGGCCACTCGCCCTGACCCACCCTGGCCACTCAAGCTAGAAATTTCCAAATTTTGCAGGATTTCTCCAAAACTCAAGTGGTCACAAACTAGGTCAATGCAAGTCCTTACAGCCCCAAAGGCCAGCTTTCATCTGATGCCCAGACCCTGGCCAAATGACTTCTTTGTCCCATGCAAAATGACCTCTCTTTGCAGCCACTCGCCCTGGCCGATCATAGTCACGCCAGCTAGAAATTTCCAAATTTTGCAGGATTTCTCCAAAACTCAAGTGGCCAGAAACTAGGCCAATGGAAGTCCTTACAGCCCCTAATGTCAGCTTTCATCTGATTCCCAGACACTGGGCAAATGACTTCTTTCTCCCCTGCAAAATGGCCTCTCTTTGTGGCCACTCGCCCTGCCGCACCATGACCACCCAATCTAGAAATTTCCAAATTTTGCAGGATTTCTCCAAAACTCAAGTGGCCAGAAACTTTGACAATGCAAGTCATTACAACACGAAAAGCCAGCTTTCATCGGATGCCCAGACCCTGGGCAAATGACTTCTTCTTGCCCTGCAAAATGGCCTCTCTTTGTGGCCACTCGCCCTGCCGAAACATGACCACCCAAGCTAGAAATTTCCAAATTTTGCAGGATTTCTCCAAAACTCAAGTGGCCAGAAACTTGGCCAATGCAAGTCATTACAACACGAAAGGCCAGCTTTCATCGAATGCCCAGACCCTGGGCAAATGACTTCTTTTTCCCCTGCAAAATGGCCTCTCTTTGCGGCCACTCGCCCTGCTTGATCATGGTCACCCAAGCTAGAAATTTCCAAATTTTGCAGGATTTCCCCAAAACTCAAGTGGCCAGTAACTAGGCCAATGCATGTCCTTAGACACCCTAATGTTAGCTTTCATCTGATGCCCAGACCCTGGGCAAATGACTTCTTTTTCCCCTGCAAAATGGCCTCTCTTTGCGGCCACTCGCCTTGGCCGATCCTGGCCACCCATGCTAGAAATTTCCAAATTTTGCCGGATTTCTCCAAAACTCAAGTGGTCAGAAACTAGGCCAATGCAAGTCCTTACAGCCCCAAACGCCAGCTTTCATCTGATGCCCAGATCCTGGGCAAATGACTTCTTCTTCCCCTGAAAAATGGCCTCTCTTTGCGGCCACTCGCCCTGACCCACCCTGGCCACTCAAGCTAGAAATTTCCAAATTTTGCAGGATTTCTCCAAAACTCAAGTGGTCACAAACTAGGTCAATGCAAGTCCTTACAGCCCCAAAGGCCAGCTTTCATCTGATGCCCAGACCCTGGGCAAATGACTTCTTTCTCCCCTGCAAAATGGCCTCTCTTTGTGACCACTCGCCCTGCCGAAACATGACCACCCAAGCTAGAAATTTCCAAATTTTGCAGGATTTCTCCAAAATTCAAGTGGCCAGAAACTAGGCCAATGCAAGTCCTTACAGCCCCTAATGTCAGCTTTCATCTGATGCCCAGACCCTGGCCAAATGACTTCTTTGTCCCATGCAAAATGACCTCTCTTTGCAGCCACTCGCCCTGGCCGATCATAGTCACGCCAGCTAGAAATTTCCAAATTTTGCTGGATTTCTCCAAAACTCAAGTGGCCAGAAACTTGGCCAATGCTACTCCTTACAGCCCCCAATGTCAGCTTTCATCTGATTCCCAGACACTGGGCAAATGACTTCTTTCTCCCCTGCAAAATGGCCTCTCTTTGTGGCCACTCGCCCTGCCGAAACATGACCACCCAAGCTAGAAATTTCCAAATTTTGCAGGATTTCTCCAAAACTCAAGTGGCCAGAAACTTTGACAATGCAAGTCATTACAACACGAAAAGCCAGCTTTCATCTGATGCCCAGACCCTGGGCAAATGACTTCTTCTTGCCCTGCAAAATGGCTTCTCTTTGTGGCCACTCGCCCTGCCGAAACATGACCACCCAAGCTAGAAATTTCCAAATTTTGCAGGATTTCTCCAAAACTCAAGTGGCCAGAAACTTGGCCAATGCAAGTCATTACAACACGAAAGGCCAGCTTTCATCTAATGCCCAGAACCTGGGCAAATGACTTCTTTTTCCCCTGCAAAATGGCCTCTCATTGCGGCCACTCGCCCTGCCGAAACATGACCACCCATGCTAGAAATTTCCAAATTTTGCAGGATTTCTCCAAAATTCAAGTGGCCAGAAACTAGGCCAATGCAAGTCCTTACAGCCCCAAACGCCAGCTTTCATCTGATGCCCAGAACCTCGGCAAATGACATTTTTGTCCCTGGCAAAATGGCCTCTCGGTGCAGCCACTCGCCCTGACCCAACCTGGCCACTCAAGCTAGAAATTTCCAAATTTTGCAGGATTTCTCCAAAACTCAAGTGGCCAGAAACTAGGCCAATGCAAGTCCTTACAGCCCCTAATGTCAGCTTTCATCTGATGCCCAGACCCTGGGCAAATGACTTCTTTTTCCCCTGCAAAATCACCTCTCTTTGCAGCCACACGCCCTGACCCACCCTGGCCCACCAAGCTAGAAATTTCCGAATTTTGCAGGATTTCTCCAAAACTCAAGTGGCCAGAAACTAGGCCAATGCAAGTCCTTACAGCCCCTAATGTCAGCTTTCATCTGATGCCCAGACCCTGGGCAAATGACTTCTTTCTCCCCTGCAAAATGGCCTCTCTTTGTGGCCACTCGCCCTGCCGAAACATGACCACCCAAGCTAGAAATTTCCAAATTTTGCAGGATTTCTCCAAAACTCAAGTGGTCCGAAACTAGGCCAATGCAAGTCCTTACAGCCCCTAATGTCAGCCTTCATCTGATGCCCAGACCCTGGGCAAATGACTTCTTCTTCCCCTGTAAAATGGCCTCTCTTTGCGGCCACTCGCCCTGCTTGATCATGGTCAGCCAAGCTAGAAATTTCCAAATTTTGCAGAATTTCTCCAAAACTCAAGTGGCCAGAATCTAGGCCAATGCAAGTCCTTATTGCCCCAAATGCCAGCTTTCATCTGATGCCCAGACCCTGGGCAAATGACATCTTCTTCCCCTGAAAAATGGCCTCTCTTTGCGGCCACTCGCCCTGCTTGATCATGGTCACCCAAGCTTGAAATTTCCAAATTTTGCAGGATTTCTCCAAAACTCAAGTGGCCAGAAACTAGGCCAATGCAAGTCCTTACAGCCCCAAACGGCAGCTTTCATCTGATGCCCAGAACCTCGGCAAATGACATTTTTGTCCCTGGCAAAATGGCCTCTCTTTGCAGCCACTCGCCCTGACCCAACCTGGCCACTCAAGCTAGAAATTTCCAAATTTTGCAGGATTTCTCCAAAATTCAAGTGGCCAGAAACTAGGCCAATGCAAGTCCTTACAGCCCCTAATGTCAGCTTTCATCTGATGCCCAGACCCTGGGCAAATGACTTCTTTTTCCCCTGCAAAATGGCCTCTCTTTGCGGCCACTCGCCTTGGCCGATCCTGGCCACCCAAGCTAGAAATTTCCAAATTTTGCCGGATTTCTCCAAAACTCAAGTGGTCAGAAACTAGGCCAATGCAAGTCCTTACAGCCCCAAACGCCAGCTTTCATCTGATGCCCAGATCCTGGGCAAATGACTTCTTCTTCCCCTGAAAAATGGCCTCTCTTTGCGGCCACTCGCCCTGACCCACCCTGGCCACTCAAGCTAGAAATTTCCAAATTTTGCAGGATTTCTCCAAAACTCAAGTGGTCACAAACTAGGTCAATGCAAGTCCTTACAGCCCCAAAGGCCAGCTTTCATCTGATGCCCAGACCCTGGGCAAATGACTTCTTTCTCCCCTGCAAAATGGCCTCTCTTTGTGACCACTCGCCCTGCCGAAACATGACCACCCAAGCTAGAAATTTCCAAATTTTGCAGGATTTCTCCAAAATTCAAGTGGCCAGAAACTAGGCCAATGCAAGTCCTTACAGCCCCTAATGTCAGCTTTCATCTGATGCCCAGACCCTGGCCAAATGACTTCTTTGTCCCATGCAAAATGACCTCTCTTTGCAGCCACTCGCCCTGGCCGATCATAGTCACGCCAGCTAGAAATTTCCAAATTTTGCAGGATTTCTCCAAAACTCAAGTGGCCAGAAACTAGGCCAATGGAAGTCCTTACAGCCCCTAATGTCAGCTTTCATCTGATGCCCAGACCCTGGCCAAATGACTTCTTTTTCCCCTGCAAAATGACCTATCTTTGCAGCCACACGCCCTGACCCACCCTGGCCCACCAAGCTAGAAATTTCCAAATTTTGCTGGATTTCTCCAAAACTCAAGTGGCCAGAAACTTGGCCAATGCTACTCCTTACAGCCCCCAATGTCAGCTTTCATCTGATTCCCAGACACTGGGCAAATGACTTCTTTCTCCCCTGCAAAATGGCCTCTCTTTGTGGCCACTCGCCCTGCCGAAACATGACCACCCAAGCTAGAAATTTCCAAATTTTGCAGGATTTCTCCAAAACTCAAGTGGCCAGAAACTTTGACAATGCAAGTCATTACAACACGAAAAGCCAGCTTTCATCGGATGCCCAGACCCTGGGCAAATGACTTCTTCTTCCCCTGCAAAATGGCCTCTCTTTGTGGCCACTCGCCCTGCCGAAACATGACCACCCAAGCTAGAAATTTCCAAATTTTGCAGGATTTCTCCAAAACTCAAGTGGCCAGAAACTTGGCCAATGCAAGTCATTACAACATGAAAGGCCAGCTTTCATCGAATGCCCAGACCCTGGGCAAATGACTTCTTTTTCCCCTGCAAAATGGCCTCTCTTTGCGGCCACTCGCCCTGCTTGATCATGGTCACCCAAGCTAGAAATTTCCAAATTTTGCAGGATTTCTCCAAAACTCAAGTGGCCAGAAACTAGGCCAGTGCAAGTCCTTACAGCCCCTAATGTCAGCTTTCATCTGATGCCCAGACCCTGGGCAAATGACTTCTTTCTCCCCTGCAAAATGGCCTCTCTTTGCGGCCACTCGCCTTGGCCGATCCTGGCCACCCAAGCTAGAAATTTCCAAATTTTGCAGGATTTCTCCAAAACTCAAGTGGCCAGAAACTAGGCCAATGCAAGTCCTTACAGCCCCTAATGTCAGCTTTCATCTGATGCCCAGACCCTGGGCAAATGACTTCTTCTTCCCCTGAAAAATGGCCTCTCTTTGCGGCCACTCGCCCTGCTTGATCATGGTCACCCAAGCTTGAAATTTCCAAATTTTGCAGGATTTCTCCAAAACTCAAGTGGTGACAAACAAGGCCAATGCAAGTCCTTACAGCCCCAAACGCCAGCTTTCACCTGATGCCCAGAACCTCGGCAAATGACATTTTTGTCCCTGGCAAAATGGCCTCTCTTTGCAGCCACTTGCCCGGACCCAACCTGGCCACTCAAGCTAGAAATTTCCAAATTTTGCAGGATTTCTCCAAAACTCAAGTGGCCAGAAACTAGGCCAATGCAAGTCCTTACAGCCCCTAATGTCAGCTTTCATCTGATGCCCAGACCCTGGGCAAATGACTTCTTTCTCCCCTGCAAAATGGCCTCTCTTTGTGGCCACTCGCCCTGCCGAAACATGACCACCCAAGCTAGAAATTTCCAAATTTTGCAGGATTTCTCCAAAACTCAAGTGGCCAGAATCTAGGCCAATGCAAGTCCTTACAGCCCCTAATGTCAGCTTTCATCTGATGCCCACACCCTGGGCAAATGACTTCTTTGTCCCATGCAAAATGACCTCTCTTTGCAGCCACTCGCCCTGGACGATCATAGTGACCACCCAAGCTAGAAATTTCCAAATTTTGCAGGATTTCTCCAAAACTCAAGTGGTCAGAAACTAGGCCAATGCAAGTCCTTACAGCCCCAAACGCCAGCTTTCATCTGATGCCCAGATCCTGGGCAAATGACTTCTTTTTCCCCTGCAAAATGGCCTCTCTTTGCGGCCACTCGCCCTGACCCACCCTGGCCACTCAAGCTAGAAATTTCCAAATTTTGCAGGATTTCTCCAAAATTCAAGTGGCCAGAAACTTGGCCAATGCAAGTCATTACAACACGAAAGGCCAGCTTTCATCGAATGCCCAGACCCTGGGCAAATGACTTCTTTTTCCCCTGCAAAATGGCCTCTCTTTGCGGCCACTCGCCCTGCCGAAACATGACCACCCAAGCTAGAAATTTCCAAATTTTGCAGGATTTCTCCAAAACTCAAGTGGCCAGAAACTTGGCCAATGCATGTCCTTAGACACCCTAATGTTAGCTTTCATCTGATGCCCAGACCCTGGGCAAATGACTTCTTTTTCCCCTGCAAAATGGCCTCTCTTTGCGGCCACTCGCCTTGGCCGATCCTGGCCACCCATGCTAGAAATTTCCAAATTTTGCCGGATTTCTCCAAAACTCAAGTGGTCAGAAACTAGGCCAATGCAAGTCCTTACAGCCCCAAACGCCAGCTTTCATCTGATGCCCAGATCCTGGGCAAATGACTTCTTCTTCCCCTGAAAAATGGCCTCTCTTTGCGGCCACTCGCCCTGACCCACCCTGGCCACTCAAGCTAGAAATTTCCAAATTTTGCAGGATTTCTCCAAAACTCAAGTGGTCACAAACTAGGTCAATGCAAGTCCTTACAGCCCCAAAGGCCAGCTTTCATCTGATGCCCAGACCCTGGGCAAATGACTTCTTTCTCCCCTGCAAAATGGCCTCTCTTTGTGACCACTCGCCCTGCCGAAACATGACCACCCAAGCTAGAAATTTCCAAATTTTGCAGGATTTCTCCAAAATTCAAGTGGCCAGAAACTAGGCCAATGCAAGTCCTTACAGCCCCTAATGTCAGCTTTCATCTGATGCCCAGACCCTGGCCAAATGACTTCTTTGTCCCATGCAAAATGACCTCTCTTTGCAGCCACTCGCCCTGGCCGATCATGGTCACCCAAGCTAGAAATATCCAAATTTTGCAGGATTTCTCCAAAACTCAAGTGGCCAGAAACTAGGCCAGTGCAAGTCCTTACAGCCCCTAATGTCAGCTTTCATCTGATGCCCAGACGCTGGGGAAATGACTTCTTTTTCCCCTGCAAAATGACCTATCTTTGCAGCCACACGCCCTGACCCACCCTGGCCCACCAAGCTAGAAATTTCCAAATTTTGCAGGATTTCTCCAAAACTCAAGTGGCCAGAAACTTGGCCAATGCTACTCCTTACAGCCCCCAATGTCAGCTTTCATCTGATTCCCAGACACTGGGCAAATGACTTCTTTCTCCCCTGCAAAATGGCCTCTCTTTGTGGCCACTCGCCCTGCCGAAACATGACCACCCAAGCTAGAAATTTCCAAATTTTGCAGGATTTCTCCAAAACTCAAGTGGCCAGAAACTTGGACAATGCAAGTCATTACAACACGAAAAGCCAGCTTTCATCGGATGCCCAGACCCTGGGCAAATGACTTCTTCTTCCCCTGCAAAATGGCCTCTCTTTGTGGCCACTCGCCCTGCCGAAACATGACCACCCAAGCTAGAAATTTCCAAATTTTGCAGGATTTCTCCAAAACTCAAGTGGCCAGAAACTTGGCCAATGCAAGTCATTACAACACGAAAGGCCAGCTTTCATCGAATGCCCAGACCCTGGGCAAATGACTTCTTTTTCCCCTGCAAAATGGCCTCTCTTTGCGGCCACTCGCCCTGCTTGATCATGGTCACCCAAGCTAGAAATTTCCAAATTTTGCAGGATTTCTCCAAAACTCAAGTGGCCAGAAACTAGGCCAGTGCAAGTCCTTACAGCCCCTAATGTCAGCTTTCATCTGATGCCCAGACCCTGGGCAAATGACTTCTTTCTCCTCTGCAAAATGGCCTCTCTTTGCGGCCACTCGCCTTGGCCGATCCTGGCCACCCAAGCTAGAAATTTCCAAATTTTGCAGGATTTCTCCAAAACTCAAGTGGTCCGAAACTAGGCCAATGCACATCCTTACAGCCCCAAACGCCAGCCTTCATCTGATGCCCAGACCCTGGGCAAATGACTTCTTCTTCCCCTGAAAAATGGCCTCTCTTTGCGGCCACTCGCCCTGCTTGATCATGGTCACCCAAGCTTGAAATTTCCAAATTTTGCAGGATTTCTCCAAAACTCAAGTGGTGACAAACAAGGCCAATGCAAGTCCTTACAGCCCCAAACGCCAGCTTTCACCTGATGCCCAGAACCTCGGCAAATGACATTTTTGTCCCTGGCAAAATGGCCTCTCTTTGCAGCCACTTGCCCGGACCCAACCTGGCCACTCAAGCTAGAAATTTCCAAATTTTGCAGGATTTCTCCAAAACTCAAGTGGCCAGAAACTAGGCCAATGCAAGTCCTTACAGCCCCTAATGTCAGCTTTCATCTGATGCCCAGACCCTGGGCAAATGACTTCTTTCTCCCCTGCAAAATGGCCTCTCTTTGTGGCCACTCGCCCTGCCGAAACATGACCACCCAAGCTAGAAATTTCCAAATTTTGCAGGATTTCTCCAAAACTCAAGTGGCCAGAAACTAGGCCAATGCAAGTCCTTACAGCCCCTAATGTCAGCTTTCATCTGATGCCCACACCCTGGGCAAATGACTTCTTTGTCCCATGCAAAATGACCTCTCTTTGCAGCCACTCGCCCTGGACGATCATAGTCACCCCAGCTAGAAATTTCCAAATTTTGCAGGATTTCTCCAAAACTCAAGTGGTCAGAAACTAGGCCAATGCAAGTCCTTACAGCCCCAAACGCCAGCTTTCATCTGATGCCCAGATCCTGGGCAAATGACTTCTTTGTCCCCGGCAAAATGGCCTCTCTTTGTGGCCACTCGCCCTGCCGAAATATGACCACCCAAGCTAGAAATTTCCAAATTTTGCAGAATTTCTCCAAAACTCAAGTGGCCAGAATCTAGGCCAATGCAAGTCCTTACAGCCCCAAATGCCAGCTTTCATCTGATGCCCAGACCCTGGGCAAATGACTTCTTTCTCCCCTGAAAAATGGCCTCTCTTTGCAGCCACTCGCCCTGCTTGATCATGGTCACCCATGCTTGAAATTTCCAAATTTTGCTGGATTTCTCCAAAACTCAAGTGGTGACAAACTAGGCCAATGCAAGTCCTTACAGCCCCAAATGCCAGCTTTCATCTGATGCCCAGAACCTCGGCAAATGACATTTTTGTCCCTGGCAAAATGGCCTCTCTTTGCAGCCACTCGCCCTGACCCAACCTGGCCACTCAAGCTAGAAATTTCCAAATTTTGCAGGATTTCTCCAAAATTCAAGTGGCCAGAAACTAGGCCAATGCAAGTCCTTACAGCCCCTAATGTCAGCTTTCATCTGATGCCCAGACCCTGGGCAAATGACTTCTTTTTCCCCTGCAAAATGGCCTCTCTTTGCGGCCACTCGCCCTGCCGAAACATGACCACCCAAGCTAGAAATTTCCAAATTTTGCAGGATTTCTCCAAAACTCAAGTGGCCAGAAACTTGGCCAATGCAAGTCATTACAACACGAAAGGCCAGCTTTCATCGAATGCCCAGACCCTGGGCAAATGACTTCTTTTTCCCCTGAAAAATGGCCTCTCTTTGCGGCCACTCGCCCTGCTTGATCATGGTCACCCAAGCTAGAAATTTCCAAATTTTGCAGGATTTCTCCAAAACTCAAGTGGTCACAAACTAGGTCAATGCAAGTCCTTAGAGCCCAAAAGGCCAGTTTTCATCTAATGCCCACACCCTGGGCAAATGACTTCTTTGTCCCCGGCAAAATGGCCTCTCTTTGCGGCCACTCGCCTTGGCCGATCATAGTCACCCCAGCTAGAAATTTCCAAATTTTGCAGGATTTCTCCAAAACTCAAGTGGCCAGAAACTAGGCCAATGCAAGTCCTTATAGCCCCTTATGTCAGCTTTCATCTGATGCCCAGACCCTGGGCAAATGACTTCTTTTTCCCCTGCAAAATGACCTCTCTTTGCAGCCACTCGCCCTGACCCACCCTGACCCTCCAAGGTAGAAATTTCCAAATTTTGCTGGATTTCCCCAAAACTCAAGTGGCCAGAAACTTGGACAATGCTAGTCCTTACAGCCCCCAATGTCAGCTTTCATCTGATGCCCAGACACTGGGCAAATGACTTCTTTCTCCCCTGCAAAATGGCCTCTCTTTGTGGCCACTCGCCCTGCCGAAACATGACCACCCAAGCTAGAAATTTCCAAATTTTGCAGGATTTCTCCAAAACTCAAGTGGCCAGAAACTTTGACAATGCAAGTCATTACAACACGAAAAGCCAGCTTTCATCTGATGCCCAGACCCTGGGCAAATGACTTCTTCTTCCCCTGCAAAATGGCCTCTCTTTGTGGCCACTCGCCCTGCCGAAACATGACCACCCAAGCTAGAAATTTCCAAATTTTGCAGGATTTCTCCAAAACTCAAGTGGCCAGAAACTTGGCCAATGCAAGTCATTACAACACGAAAGGCCAGCTTTCATCGAATGCCCAGACCCTGGGCAAATGACTTCTTTTTCCCATGAAAAATGGCCTCTCTTTGCGGCCACTCGCCCTGCCGAAACATGACCACCCATGCTAGAAATTTCCAAATTTTGCAGGATTTCTCCAAAATTCAAGTGGCCAGAAACTAGGCCAGTGCAAGTCCTTACAGCCCCAAACGCCAGCTTTCATCTGATGCCCAGACGCTGGGCAAATGACTTCTTTTTCCCCTGCAAAATCACCTCTCTTTGCAGCCACACGCCCTGACCCACCCTGGCCCACCAAGCTAGAAATTTCCAAATTTTGCAGGATTTCTCCAAAACTCAAGTGGCCAGAAACTAGTCCAATGCAAGTCCTTACAGCCCCTAATGTCAGCTTTCATCTGATGCCCAGACCCTGGGCAAATGACTTCTTTCTCCCCTGCAAAATGGCCTCTCTTTGTGGCCACTCGCCCTGCCGAAACATGACCACCCAAGCTAGAAATTTCCAAATTTTGCAGGATTTCTCCAAAACTCAAGTGGTCCGAAACTAGGCCAATGCAAGTCCTTACAGCCCCTAATGTCAGCCTTCATCTGATGCCCAGACCCTGGGCAAATGACTTCTTCTTCCCCTGTAAAATGGCCTCTCTTTGCGGCCACTCGCCCTGCTTGATCATGGTCACCCAAGCTAGAAATTTCCAAATTTTGCAGAATTTCTCCAAAACTCAAGTGGCCAGAAACTAGGCCAATGCAAGTCCTTACAGCCCCAAAGGCCAGCTTTCATCTAATGCCCAGACCCTGGGCAAATGACTTCTTTCTCCCCTGCAAAATGGCCTCTCTTTGTGACCACTCGCCCTGCCGAAACATGACCACCCAAGCTAGAAATTTCCAAATTTTGCAGGATTTCTCCAAAATTCAAGTGGCCAGAAACTAGGCCAATGCAAGTCCTTACAGCCCCTAATGTCAGCTTTCATCTGATGCCCAGACCCTGGCCAAATGACTTCTTTGTCCCATGCAAAATGACCTCTCTTTGCAGCCACTCGCCCTGGCCGATCATAGTCACGCCAGCTAGAAATTTCCAAATTTTGCAGGATTTCTCCAAAACTCAAGTGGCCAGAAACTAGGCCAATGCAAGTCCTTACAGCCCCTAATGTCAGCTTTCATCTGATGCCCAGACCCTGGGCAAATGACTTCTTTTTCCCCTGCAAAATGACCTATCTTTGCAGCCACACGCCCTGACCCACCCTGGCCCACCAAGCTAGAAATTTCCAAATTTTGCAGGATTTCTCCAAAACTCAAGTGGCCAGAAACTTGGCCAATGCTACTCCTTACAGCCCCCAATGTCAGCTTTCATCTGATTCCCAGACACTGGGCAAATGACTTCTTTCTCCCCTGCAAAATGGCCTCTCTTTGTGGCCACTCGCCCTGCCGAAACATGACCACCCAAGCTAGAAATTTCCAAATTTTGCAGGATTTCTCCAAAACTCAAGTGGCCAGAAACTTTGACAATGCAAGTCATTACAACACGAAAAGCCAGCTTTCATCGGATGCCCAGACCCTGGGCAAATGACTTCTTCTTCCCCTGCAAAATGGCCTCTCTTTGTGGCCACTCGCCCTGCCGAAACATGACCACCCAAGCTAGAAATTTCCAAATTTTGCAGGATTTCTCCAAAACTCAAGTGGCCAGAAACTTGGCCAATGCAAGTCATTACAACACGAAAGGCCAGCTTTCATCGAATGCCCAGACCCTGGGCAAATGACTTCTTTTTCCCCTGCAAAATGGCCTCTCTTTGCGGCCACTCGCCCTGCTTGATCATGGTCACCCAAGCTAGAAATTTCCAAATTTTGCAGGATTTCTCCAAAACTCAAGTGGCCAGAAACTAGGCCAGTGCAAGTCCTTACAGCCCCTAATGTCAGCTTTCATCTGATGCCCAGACCCTGGGCAAATGACTTCTTTCTCCCCTGCAAAATGGCCTCTCTTTGCGGCCACTCGCCTTGGCCGATCCTGGCCACCCAAGCTAGAAATTTCCAAATTTTGCAGGATTTCTCCAAAACTCAAGTGGTCCGAAACTAGGCCAATGCAAGTCCTTACAGCCCCAAACGCCAGCCTTCATCTGATGCCCAGACCCTGGGCAAATGACTTCTTCTTCCCCTGAAAAATGGCCTCTCTTTGCGGCCACTCGCCCTGCTTGATCATGGTCACCCAAGCTTGAAATTTCCAAATTTTGCAGGATTTCTCCAAAACTCAAGTGGTGACAAACAAGGCCAATGCAAGTCCTTACAGCCCCAAACGCCAGCTTTCACCTGATGCCCAGAACCTCGGCAAATGACATTTTTGTCCCTGGCAAAATGGCCTCTCTTTGCAGCCACTTGCCCGGACCCAACCTGGCCACTCAAGCTAGAAATTTCCAAATTTTGCAGGATTTCTCCAAAACTCAAGTGGCCAGAAACTAGGCCAATGCAAGTCCTTACAGCCCCTAATGTCAGCTTTCATCTGATGCCCAGACCCTGGGCAAATGACTTCTTTCTCCCCTGCAAAATGGCCTCTCTTTGCAGCCACTCGCCCTGCCGAAACATGACCACCCAAGCTAGAAATTTCCAAATTTTGCAGGATTTCTCCAAAACTCAAGTGGCCAGAAACTAGGCCAATGCAAGTCCTTACAGCCCCTAATGTCAGCTTTCATCTGATGCCCAGACCCTGGGCAAATGACTTCTTTGTCCCATGCAAAATGACCTCTCTTTGCAGCCACTCGCCCTGGACGATCATAGTCACCCCAGCTAGAAATTTCCAAATTTTGCAGGATTTCTCCAAAACTCAAGTGGTCAGAAACTAGGCCAATGCAAGTCCTTACAGCCCCAAACGCCAGCTTTCATCTGATGCCCAGATCCTGGGCAAATGACTTCTTTTTCCCCTGCAAAATGGCCTCTCTTTGTGGCCACTCGCCCTGCCGAAATATGACCACCCAAGCTAGAAATTTCCAAATTTTGCAGAATTTCTCCAAAACTCAAGTGGCCAGAATCTAGGCCAATGCAAGTCCTTATTGCCCCAAATGCCAGCTTTCATCTGATGCCCAGACCCTGGGCAAATGACATCTTCTTCCCCTGAAAAATGGCCTCTCTTTGCGGCCACTCGCCCTGCTTGATCATGGTCACCCAAGCTTGAAATTTCCAAATTTTGCTGGATTTCTCCAAAACTCAAGTGGTGACAAACTAGGCCAATGCAAGTCCTTACAGCCCCAAATGCCAGCTTTCATCTGATGCCCAGAACCTCGGCAAATGACATTTTTGTCCCTGGCAAAATGGCCTCTCTTTGCAGCCACTCGCCCTGACCCAACCTGGCCACTCAAGCTAGAAATTTCCAAATTTTGCAGGATTTCTCCAAAACTCAAGTGGTCAGAAACTAGGCCAATGCAAGTCCTTACAGCCCCAAACGCCAGCTTTCATCTGATGCCCAGATCCTGGGCAAATGACTTCTTCTTCCCCTAAAAAATGGCCTCTCTTTGTGGCCACTCGCCCTGACCCACCCTGGCCACTCAAGCTAGAAATTTCCAAATTTTGCAGGATTTCTCCAAAACTCAAGTGGTCACAAACTAGGTCAATGCAAGTCCTTAGAGCCCAAAAGGCCAGTTTTCATCTAATGCCCACACCCTGGGCAAATGACTTCTTTGTCCCCGGCAAAATGGCCTCTCTTTGCGGCCACTCGCCTTGGCCGATCATAGTCACCCCAGCTAGAAATTTCCAAATTTTGCAGGATTTCTCCAAAACTCAAGTGGCCAGAAACTAGGCCAATGCAAGTCCTTATAGCCCCTAATGTCAGCTTTCATCTGATGCCCAGACCCTGGGCAAATGACTTCTTTTTCCCCTGCAAAATGACCTATCTTTGCAGCCACACGCCCTGACCCACCCTGGCCCACCAAGCTAGAAATTTCCAAATTTTGCAGGATTTCTCCAAAACTCAAGTGGCCAGAAACTTGGCCAATGCTACTCCTTACAGCCCCCAATGTCAGCTTTCATCTGATGCCCAGACCCTGGGCAAATGACATCTTCTTCCCCTGAAAAATGGCCTCTCTTTGCGGCCACTCGCCCTGCTTGATCATGGTCACCCAAGCTTGAAATGTCCAAATTTTGCTGGATTTCTCCAAAACTCAAGTGGTGACAAACTAGGCCAATGCAAGTCCTTACAGCCCCAAATGCCAGCTTTCATCTGATGCCCAGAACCTCGGCAAATGACATTTTTGTCCCTGGCAAAATGGCCTCTCTTTGCAGCCACTCGCCCTGACCCAACCTGGCCACTCAAGCTAGAAATTTCCAAATTTTGCAGGATTTCTCCAAAACTCAAGTGGTCAGAAACTAGGCCAATGCAAGTCCTTACAGCCCCAAACGCCAGCTTTCATCTGATGCCCAGATCCTGGGCAAATGACTTCTTCTTCCCCTGAAAAATGGCCTCTCTTTGCGGCCACTCGCCCTGACCCACCCTGGCCACTCAAGCTAGAAATTTCCAAATTTTGCAGGATTTCTCCAAAACTCAAGTGGTCACAAACTAGGTCAATGCAAGTCCTTAGAGCCCAAAAGGCCAGTTTTCATCTAATGCCCACACCCTGGGCAAATGACTTCTTTGTCCCCGGCAAAATGGCCTCTCTTTGCGGCCACTCGCCTTGGCCGATCATAGTCACCCCAGCTAGAAATTTCCAAATTTTGCAGGATTTCTCCAAAACTCAAGTGGCCAGAAACTAGGCCAATGCAAGTCCTTATAGCCCCTAATGTCAGCTTTCATCTGATGCCCAGACCCTGGGCAAATGACTTCTTTTTCCCCTGCAAAATGACCTCTCTTTGCAGCCACACGCCCTGACCCACCCTGGCCCACCAAGCTAGAAATTTCCAAATTTTGCAGGATTTCTCCAAAACTCAAGTGGCCAGAAACTTGGCCAATGCAAGTCCTTACAGCCCCCAATGTCAGCTTTCATCTGATTCCCAGACACTGGGCAAATGACTTCTTTCTCCCCTGCAAAATGGCCTCTCTTTGTGGCCACTCGCCCTGCCGAAACATGACCACCCAAGCTAGAAATTTCCAAATTTTGCAGGATTTCTCCAAAACTCAAGTGGCCAGAAACTTGGACAATGCAAATCATTACAACACGAAAGGCCAGCTTTCATCGAATGCCCAGACCCTGGGCAAATGACTTCTTTTTCCCCTGCAAAATGGCCTCTCTTTGCGGCCACTCGCCCTGCTTGATCATGGTCACCCAAGCTAGAAATTTCCAAATTTTGCAGGATTTCTCCAAAACTCAAGTGGCCAGAAACTAGGCCAGTGCAAGTCCTTACAGCCCCTAATGTCAGCTTTCATCTGATGCCCAGACCCTGGGCAAATGACTTCTTTCTCCCCTGCAAAATGGCCTCTCTTTGCGGCCACTCGCCTTGGCCGATCCTGGCCACCCATGCTAGAAATTTCCAAATTTTGCAGGATTTCTCCAAAACTCAAGTGGTCCGAAACTAGGCCAATGCACGTCCTTACAGCCCCAAACGCCAGCCTTCATCTGATGCCCAGACCCTGGGCAAATGACTTCTTCTTCCCCTGAAAAATGGCCTCTCTTTGCGGCCACTCGCCCTGCTTGATCATGGTCACCCAAGCTTGAAATTTCCAAATTTTGCAGGATTTCTCCAAAACTCAAGTGGCCAGAATCTAGGCCAATGCAAGTCCTTACAGCCCCAAATGCCAGCTTTCATCTGATGCCCAGACCCTGGGCAAATGACTTCTTCTTCCCCTGAAAAATGGCCTCTCTTTGCGGCCACTCGCCCTGCTTGATCATGGTCACCCAAGCTAGAAATTTCCAAATTTTGCAGGATTTCTCCAAAACTCAAGTGGTGACAAACAAGGCCAATGCAAGTCCTTACAGCCCCAAACGGCAGCTTTCATCTGATGCCCAGAACCTCGGCAAATGACATTTTTGTCCCTTGCAAAATGGCCTCTCTTTGCAGCCACTTGCCCGGACCCAACCTGGCCACTCAAGCTAGAAATTTCCAAATTTTGCAGGATTTCTCCAAAACTCAAGTGGCCAGAAACTAGGCCAATGCAAGTCCTTAGAGCCCCTAATGTCAGCTTTCATCTGATGCCCAGACCCTGGGCAAATGACTTCTTTTTCCCCTGCAAAATGGCCTCTCTTTGCGGCCACTCGCCCTGCCGAAACATGACCACCCAAGCTAGAAATTTCCAAATTTTGCAGGATTTCTCCAAAACTCAAGTGGCCAGAAACTTGGCCAATGCAAGTCATTACAACACGAAAGGCCAGCTTTCATCGAATGCCCAGACCCTGGGCAAATGACTTCTTTTTCCCCTGAAAAATGGCCTCTCTTTGCGGCCACTCGCCCTGCTTGATCATGGTCACCCAAGCTAGAAATTTCCAAATTTTGCAGGATTTCTCCAAAACTCAAGTGGCCAGAAACTAGGCCAATGCATGTCCTTAGACACCCTAATGTTAGCTTTCATCTGATGCCCAGACCCTGGGCAAATGACTTCTTTTTCCCCTGCAAAATGGCCTCTCTTTGCGGCCACTCGCCTTGGCCGATCCTGGCCACTCAAGCTAGAAATTTCCAAATTTTGCAGGATTTCTCCAAAACTCAAGTGGTCACAAACCAGGTCAATGCAAGTCCTTAGAGCCCAAAAGGCCAGTTTTCATCTACTGCCCACACCCTGGGCAAATGACTTCTTTGTCCCCGGCAAAATGGCCTCTCTTTGCGGCCACTCGCCTTGGCCGATCATAGTCACCCCAGCTAGAAATTTCCAAATTTTGCAGGATTTCTCCAAAACTCAAGTGGCCAGAAACTAGGCCAATGCAAGTCCTTATAGCCCCTAATGTCAGCTTTCATCTGATGCCCACACCCTGGGCAAATGACTTCTTTTTCCCCTGCAAAATGACCTCTCTTTGCAGCCACTCGCCCTGACCCACCCTGACCCTCCAAGGTAGAAATTTCCAAATTTAGCTGGATTTCCCCAAAACTCAAGTGGCCAGAAACTTGGACAATGCTAGTCCTTACAGCCCCCAATGTCAGCTTTCATCTGATGCCCAGACATTGGGCAAATGACTTCTTTCTCCCCTGCAAAATGGCCTCTCTTTGTGGCCACTCACCCTGCCGAAACATGACCACCCAAGCTAGAAATTTCCAAATTTTGCAGGATTTCTCCAAAACTCAAGTGGCCAGAAACTTTGACAATGCAAGTCATTACAACACGAAAAGCCAGCTTTCATCGGATGCCCAGACCCTGGGCAAATGACTTCTTCTTCCCCTGTAAAATGGCCTCTCTTTGTGGCCACTCGCCCTGCCGAAACATGACCACCCAAGCTAGAAATTTCCAAATTTTGCAGGATTTCTCCAAAACTCAAGTGGCCAGAAACTTGGCCAATGCAAGTCATTACAACACGAAAGGCCAGCTTTCATCTGATGCCCAGACACTGGGCAAATGACTTCTTTTTCCCCTGCAAAATGGCCTCTCTTTGCGGCCACTCGCCCTGCCGAAACATGACCACCCAAGCTAGAAATTTCCAAATTTTGCAGGATTTCTCCAAAACTCAAGTGGCCAGAAACTTGGCCAATGCAAGTCATTACAACACGAAAGGCCAGCTTTCATCGAATGCCCAGACCCTGGGCAAATGACTTCTTTTTCCCCTGCAAAATGGCCTCTCTTTGCGGCCACTCGCCCTGCTTGATCATGGTCACCCAAGCTAGAAATTTCCAAATTTTGCAGGATTTCTCCAAAACTCAAGTGGCCAGAAACTAGGCCAATGCATGTCCTTAGACACCCTAATGTTAGCTTTCATCTGATGCCCAGACCCTGGGCAAATGACTTCTTTTTCCCCTGCAAAATGGCCTCTCTTTGCGGCCACTCGCCTTGGCCGATCCTGGCCACCCATGCTAGAAATTTCCAAATTTTGCCGGATTTCTCCAAAACTCAAGTGGTCAGAAACTAGGCCAATGCAAGTCCTTACAGCCCCAAACGCCAGCTTTCATCTGATGCCCAGATCCTGGGCAAATGACTTCTTCTTCCCCTGAAAAATGGCCTCTCTTTGCGGCCACTCGCCCTGAACCACCCTAGACACTCAAGCTAGAAATTTCCAAATTTTGCAGGATTTCTCCAAAACTCAAGTGGTCACAAACTAGGTCAATGCAAGTCCTTAGAGCCCAAAAGGCCAGTTTTCATCTAATGCCCACACCCTGGGCAAATGACTTCTTTGTCCCCGGCAAAATGGCCTCTCTTTGCGGCCACTCGCCTTGGCCGATCATAGTCACCCTAGCTAGAAATTTCCAAATTTTGCAGGATTTCTCCAAAACTCAAGTGGCCAGAAACTAGGCCAATGCAAGTCCTTATAGCCCCTTATGTCAGCTTTCATCTGATGCCCAGACCCTGGGCAAATGACTTCTTATTCCCCTGCAAAATGACCTCTCTCTGCAGCCACTCGCCCTGACCCACCCTGACCCTCCAAGGTAGAAATTTCCAAATTTAGCTGGATTTCCCCAAAACTCAAGTGGCCAGAAACTTGGACAATGCTAGTCCTTACAGCCCCCAATGTCAGCTTTCATCTGATGCCCAGACACTGGGCAAATGACTTCTTTCTCCCCTGCAAAATGGCCTCTCTTTGTGGCCACTCGCCCTGCCGAAACATGACCACACAAGCTAGAAATTTCCAAATTTTGCAGGATTTCTCCAAAACTCAAGTGGCCAGAAACTTTGACAATGCAAGTCATTACAACACGAAAATCCAGCTTTCATCTGATGCCCAGACCCTGGGCAAATGACTTCTTCTTCCCCTGCAAAATGGCCTCTCTTTGTGGCCACTCGCCCTGCCGAAACATGACCACCCAAGCTAGAAATTTCCAAATTTTGCAGGATTTCTCCAAAACTCAAGTGGCCAGAAACTTGGCCAATGCAAGTCATTACAACACGAAAGGCCAGCTTTCATCTAATGCCCAGAACCTGGGCAAATGACTTCTTTTTCCCCTGCAAAATGGCCTCTCTTTGCGGCCACTCGCCCTGCCGAAACATGACCACCCATGCTAGAAATTTCCAAATTTTGCAGGATTTCTCCAAAACTCAAGTGGCCAGAAACTAGGCCAGTGCAAGTCCTTACAGCCCCAAACGCCAGCTTTCATCTGATGCCCAGAACCTCGGCAAATGACATTTTTGTCCCTGGCAAAATGGCCTCTCTGTGCAGCCACTCGCCCTGACCCAACCTGGCCACTCAAGCTTGAAATATCCAAATTTTGCAGGATTTCTCCAAAACTCAAGTGGCCAGAAACTAGGCCAATGCAAGTCCTTACAGCCCCTAATGTCAGCTTTCATCTGATGCCCAGACGCTGGGCAAATGACTTCTTTTTCCCCTGCAAAATCACCTCTCTTTGCAGCCACACGCCCTGACCCACCCTGGCCCACCAAGCAAGAAATTTCCAAATTTTGCAGGATTTCTCCAAAACTCAAGTGGCCAGAAACTAGGCCAATGCAAGTCCTTACAGCCCCTAATGTTAGCTTTCATCTGATGCCCACACCCTGGGCAAATGACTTCTTTCTCCCCTGCAAAATGGCCTCTCTTTGTGGCCACTCGCCCTGCCGAAACATGACCACCCATGCTAGAAATTTCCAAATTTTGCAGAATTTCTCCAAAACTCAAGTGGTCAGAAACTAGGCCAATGCAAGTCCTTACAGCCCCAAACGCCAGCTTTCATCTGATGCCCAGATCCTGGGCAAATGACTTCTTCTTCCCCTGAAAAATGGCCTCTCTTTGCGGCCACTCGCCCTGAACCACCCTAGACACTCAAGCTAGAAATTTCCAAATTTTGCAGGATTTCTCCAAAACTCAAGTGGTCACAAACTAGGTCAATGCAAGTCCTTAGAGCCCAAAAGGCCAGTTTTCATCTAATGCCCACACCCTGGGCAAATGACTTCTTTGTCCCCGGCAAAATGGCCTCTCTTTGCGGCCACTCGCCTTGGCCGATCATAGTCACCCTAGCTAGAAATTTCCAAATTTTGCAGGATTTCTCCAAAACTCAAGTGGCCAGAAACTAGGCCAATGCAAGTCCTTATAGCCCCTTATGTCAGCTTTCATCTGATGCCCAGACCCTGGGCAAATGACTTCTTATTCCCCTGCAAAATGACCTCTCTCTGCAGCCACTCGCCCTGACCCACCCTGACCCTCCAAGGTAGAAATTTCCAAATTTAGCTGGATTTCCCCAAAACTCAAGTGGCCAGAAACTTGGACAATGCTAGTCCTTACAGCCCCCAATGTCAGCTTTCATCTGATGCCCAGACACTGGGCAAATGACTTCTTTCTCCCCTGCAAAATGGCCTCTCTTTGTGGCCACTCGCCCTGCCGAAACATGACCACACAAGCTAGAAATTTCCAAATTTTGCAGGATTTCTCCAAAACTCAAGTGGCCAGAAACTTTGACAATGCAAGTCATTACAACACGAAAATCCAGCTTTCATCTGATGCCCAGACCCTGGGCAAATGACTTCTTCTTCCCCTGCAAAATGGCCTCTCTTTGTGGCCACTCGCCCTGCCGAAACATGACCACCCAAGCTAGAAATTTCCAAATTTTGCAGGATTTCTCCAAAACTCAAGTGGCCAGAAACTTGGCCAATGCAAGTCATTACAACACGAAAGGCCAGCTTTCATCTAATGCCCAGAACCTGGGCAAATGACTTCTTTTTCCCCTGCAAAATGGCCTCTCTTTGCGGCCACTCGCCCTGCCGAAACATGACCACCCATGCTAGAAATTTCCAAATTTTGCAGGATTTCTCCAAAACTCAAGTGGCCAGAAACTAGGCCAGTGCAAGTCCTTACAGCCCCAAACGCCAGCTTTCATCTGATGCCCAGAACCTCGGCAAATGACATTTTTGTCCCTGGCAAAATGGCCTCTCTGTGCAGCCACTCGCCCTGACCCAACCTGGCCACTCAAGCTTGAAATATCCAAATTTTGCAGGATTTCTCCAAAACTCAAGTGGCCAGAAACTAGGCCAATGCAAGTCCTTACAGCCCCTAATGTCAGCTTTCATCTGATGCCCAGACGCTGGGCAAATGACTTCTTTTTCCCCTGCAAAATCACCTCTCTTTGCAGCCACACGCCCTGACCCACCCTGGCCCACCAAGCAAGAAATTTCCAAATTTTGCAGGATTTCTCCAAAACTCAAGTGGCCAGAAACTAGGCCAATGCAAGTCCTTACAGCCCCTAATGTTAGCTTTCATCTGATGCCCACACCCTGGGCAAATGACTTCTTTCTCCCCTGCAAAATGGCCTCTCTTTGTGGCCACTCGCCCTGCCGAAACATGACCACCCATGCTAGAAATTTCCAAATTTTGCAGAATTTCTCCAAAACTCAAGTGGTCCGAAACTAGGCCAATGCAAGTCCTTACAGCCCCTAATGTCAGCCTTCATCTGATGCCCAGACCCTGGGCAAATGACTTCTTCTTCCCCTGTAAAATGGCCTCTCTTTGCGGCCACTCGCCCTGCTTGATCATGGTCACCCAAGCTAGAAATTTCCAAATTTTGCAGAATTTCTCCAAAACTCAAGTGGCCAGAAACTAGGCCAATGCAAGTCCTTACAGCCCCAAAGGCCAGTTTTCATCTAATGCCCACACCCTGGGCAAATGACTTCTTCTTCCCCTGAAAAATGGCCTCTCTTTGCGGCCACTCGCCCTGACCCACCCTGGCCACTCAAGCTAGAAATTTCCAAATTTTGCAGGATTTCTCCAAAACTCAAGTGGTCACAAACTAGGTCAATGCAAGTCCTTAGAGCCCAAAGGGCCAGTTTTCATCTAATGCCCACACCCTGGGCAAATGACTTCTTTGTCCCCGGCAAAATGGCCTCTCTTTGCGGCCACTCGCCTTGGCCGATCATAGTCACCCCAGCTAGAAATTTCCAAATTTTGCAGGATTTCTCCAAAACTCAAGTGGCCAGAAACTTTGACAATGCAAGTCATTACAACACGAAAAGCCAGCTTTCATCGGATGCCCAGACCCTGGGCAAATGACTTCTTCTTCCCCTGCAAAATGGCCTCTCTTTTTGGCCACTCGCCCTGCCGAAACATGACCACCCAAGCTAGAAATTTCCAAATTTTGCAGGATTTCTCCAAAACTCAAGTGGCCAGAAACTTGGCCAATGCAAGTCATTACAACACGAAAGGCCAGCTTTCATTGAATGCCCAGACCCTGGGCAAATGACTTCTTTTTCCCCTGCAAAATGGCCTCTCTTTGCGGCCACTCCCCTTGGCCGATCCTGGCCACCCATGCTAGAACTTTCCAAATTTTGCAGGATTTCTCCAAAACTCAAGTGGTGACAAACAAGGCCAATGCAAGTCCTTACAGCCCCAAACGCCAGCTTTCATCTGATGCCCAGAACCTCGGCAAATGACATTTTTGTCCCTGGCAAAATGGCCTCTCTTTGCAGCCACTTTCCCGGACCCAACCTGGCCACTCAAGCTAGAAATTTCCAAATTTTGCAGGATTTCTCCAAAACTCAAGTGGCCAGAAACTTGGCCAATGCAAGTCCTTAGACACCCTAATGTTAGCTTTCATCTGATGCCCAGACCCTGGGCAAATGACTTCTTTTTCCCCTGAAAAATGGCCTCTCTTTGCGGCCACTCGCCTTGGCCGGTCCTGGCCACCCATGCCAGAAATTTCCAAATTTTGCAGGATTTCTCCAAAACTGAAGTGGCCAGAAACTAGGCCAATGCAAGTCCTTATAGCCCCTTATGTCAGCTTTCATCTGATGCCCAGACCCTGGGCAAATGACTTCTTTTTCCCCTGCAAAATGACCTCTCTTTGCAGCCACTCGCCCTGACCCACCCTGGCCCTCCAAGGTAGAAATTTCCAAATTTTGCTGGATTTCCCCAAAACTCAAGTGGCCAGAAACTAGGCCAATGCAAGTCCTTACAGCCCATAATGTCAGCTTTCATCTGATGCCCAGACCCTGGGCAAATGACTTCTTCTTCCCCTGAAAAATGGCCTCTCTTGGCGGCCACTCGCCCTGCCGAAACATGACCACCCAAGCTAGAAATTTCCAAATTTTGCAGGATTTCTCCAAAACTCAAGTGGCCAGAATCTTGGCCAATGCAAGTCATTACAACACGAAAGGCCAGCTTTCATCTAATGCCCAGACCCTGGGCAAATAACTTCTTCTTCCCCTGAAAAATGGCCTCTCTTTGCGGCCATTCGCCCTGCTTGATCATGGTCACCTAAGCTAGAAATATCCAAATTTTGCAGGATTTCTCCAAAACTCAAGTGGCCAGAATCTAGGCCAATGCATGTCCTTAGACAACCTAATGTTAGCTTTCATCTGATGCCCAGACCCTGGGCAAATGACTTCTTTTTCCCCTGAAAAATGGCCTCTCTTTGCGGCCACTCGCCCTGACCCACCCTGGCCACTCAAGCTAGAAATTTCCAAATTTTGCAGGATTTCTCCAAAACTCAAGTGGTCACAAACTAGGTCAATGCATGTCCTTAGAGCCCAAAAGGCCAGTATTCATCTAATGCCCACACCCTGGGCAAATGACTTCTTTGTCCCCGGCAAAATGGCCTCTCTTTGCGGCCACTCGCCTTGGCCGATCATAGTCACCACACAAGCTAGAAATTTCCAAATTTTGCAGGATTTCTCCAAAACTCAAGTGGCCAGAAACTAGGCCAATGCAAGTCCTTATAGCCCCTTATGTCAGCTTTCATCTGATGCCCAGACCCTGGGCAAATGACTTCTTTTTCCCCTGCAAAATGACCTCTCTTTGCAGCCACTCGCCCTGACCCACCCTGACCCTCCAAGGTAGAAATTTCCAAATTTTGCTGGATTTCCCCAAAACTCAAGTGGCCAGAAACTTGGACAATGCTAGTCCTTACAGCCCCCAATGTCAGCTTTCATCTGATGCCCAGACACTGGGCAAATGACTTCTTTCTCCCCTGCAAAATGGCCTCTCTTTGTGGCCACTCGCCCTGCCGAAACATGACCACACAAGCTAGAAATTTCCAAATTTTGCAGGATTTCTCCAAAACTCAAGTGGCCAGAAACTTTGACAATGCAAGTCATTACAACACGAAAAGCCAGCTTTCATCTGATGCCCAGACCCTGGGCAAATGACTTCTTCTTGCCCTGCAAAATGGCCTCTCTTTGTGGCCACTCGCCCTGCCGAAACATGACCACCCAAGCTAGAAATTTCCAAATTTTGCAGGATTTCTCCAAAACTCAAGTGGCCAGAAACTTGGCCAATGCAAGTCATTACAACACGAAAGGCCAGCTTTCATCTAATGCCCAGAACCTGGGCAAATGACTTCTTTTTCCCCTGCAAAATGGCCTCTCATTGCGGCCACTCGCCCTGCCGAAACATGACCACCCATGCTAGAAATTTCCAAATTTTGCAGGATTTCTCCAAAACTCAAGTGGCCAGAAACTAGGCCAGTGCAAGTCCTTACAGCCCCAAACGCCAGCTTTCATCTGATGCCCAGAACCTCGGCAAATGACATTTTTGTCCCTGGCAAAATGGCCTCTCGGTGCAGCCACTCGCCCTGACCCAACCTGGCCACTCAAGCTAGAAATTTCCAAATTTTGCAGGATTTCTCCAAAACTCAAGTGGCCAGAAACTAGGCCAATGCAAGTCCTTACAGCCCCTAATGTCAGCTTTCATCTGATGCCCAGACGCTGGGCAAATGACTTCTTTTTCCCCTGCAAAATCACCTCTCCTTGCAGCCACACGCCCTGACCCACCCTGGCCCACCAAGCTAGAAATTTCCGAATTTTGCAGGATTTCTCCAAAACTCAAGTGGCCAGAAACTAGGCCAATGCAAGTCCTTACAGCCCCTAATGTCAGCTTTCATCTGATGCCCAGACCCTGGGCAAATGACTTCTTTCTCCCCTGCAAAATGGCCTCTCTTTGTGGCCACTCGCCCTGCCGAAACATGACCACCCAAGCTAGAAATTTCCAAATTTTGCAGGATTTCTCCAAAACTCAAGTGGTCCGAAACTAGGCCAATGCAAGTCCTTACAGCCCCTAATGTCAGCCTTCATCTGATGCCCAGACCCTGGGCAAATGACTTCTTCTTCCCCTGTAAAATGGCCTCTCTTTGCGGCCACTCGCCCTGCTTGATCATGGTCACCCAAGCTAGAAATTTCCAAATTTTGCAGAATTTCTCCAAAACTCAAGTGGCCAGAATCTAGGCCAATGCAAGTCCTTACAGCCCCAAATGCCAGCTTTCATCTGATGCCCAGACCCTGGGCAAATGACATCTTCTTCCCCTGAAAAATGGCCTCTCTTTGTGGCCACTCGCCCTGCTTGATCATGGTCACCCAAGCTTGAAATTTCCAAATTTTGCAGGATTTCTCCAAAACTCAAGTGGCCAGAAACTAGGCCAATGCAAGTCCTTACAGCCCCAAACGGCAGCTTTCATCTGATGCCCAGACCCTGGGCAAATGACATTTTTGTCCCTGGCAAAATGGCCTCTCTTTGCAGCCACTCGCCCTGACCCAACCTGGCCACTCAAGCTAGAAATTTCCAAATTTTGCAGGATTTCTCCAAAACTCAAGTGGCCAGAAACTTGGCCAATGCAAGTCATTACAACACGAAAGGCCAGCTTTCATCAAATGCCCAGACCCTGGGCAAATGACTTCTTTTTCCCCTGAAAAATGGCCTCTCTTTGCGGCCACTCGCCCTGCTTGATCATGGTCACCCAAGCTAGAAATTTCCAAATTTTGCAGGATTTCTCCAAAACTCAAGTGGCCAGAAACTAGGCCAATGCATGTCCTTAGACACCCTAATGTTAGCTTTCATCTGATGCCCAGACCCTGGGCAAATGACTTCTTTTTCCCCTGCAAAATGGCCTCTCTTTGCGGCCACTCGCCTTGGCCGATCCTGGCCACCCATGCTAGAAATTTCCAAATTTTGCCGGATTTCTCCAAAACTCAAGTGGTCAGAAACTAGGCCAATGCAAGTCCTTACAGCCCCAAACGCCAGCTTTCATCTGATGCCCAGATCCTGGGCAAATGACTTCTTCTTCCCCTGAAAAATGGCCTCTCTTTGCGGCCACTCGCCCTGACCCACCCTGGCCACTCAAGCTAGAAATTTCCAAATTTTGCAGGATTTCTCCAAAACTCAAGTGGTCACAAACTAGGTCAATGCAAGTCCTTACAGCCCCAAAGGCCAGCTTTCATCTGATGCCCAGACCCTGGGCAAATGACTTCTTTCTCCCCTGCAAAATGGCCTCTCTTTGTGACCACTCGCCCTGCCGAAACATGACCACCCAAGCTAGAAATTTCCAAATTTTGCAGGATTTCTCCAAAATTCAAGTGGCCAGAAACTAGGCCAATGCAAGTCCTTACAGCCCCTAATGTCAGCTTTCATCTGATGCCCAGACCCTGGGCAAATGACTTCTTTGTCCCATGCAAAATGACCTCTCTTTGCAGCCACTCGCCCTGGCCGATCATAGTCACGCCAGCTAGAAATTTCCAAATTTTGCAGGATTTCTCCAAAACTCAAGTGGCCAGAAACTAGGCCAATGGAAGTCCTTACAGCCCCTAATGTCAGCTTTCATCTGATGCCCAGACGCTGGGCAAATGACTTCTTTTTCCCCTGCAAAATGACCTATCTTTGCAGCCACACGCCCTGACCCACCCTGGCCCACCAAGCTAGAAATTTCCAAATTTTGCTGGATTTCTCCAAAACTCAAGTGGCCAGAAACTTGGCCAATGCTACTCCTTACAGCCCCCAATGTCAGCTTTCATCTGATTCCCAGACACTGGGCAAATGACTTCTTTCTCCCCTGCAAAATGGCCTCTCTTTGTGGCCACTCGCCCTGCCGAAACATGTCCACCCAAGCTAGAAATTTCCAAATTTTGCAGGATTTCTCCAAAACTCAAGTGGCCAGAAACTTTGACAATGCAAGTCATTACAACACGAAAAGCCAGCTTTCATCTGATGCCCAGACCCTGGGCAAATGACTTCTTCTTGCCCTGCAAAATGGCTTCTCTTTGTGGCCACTCGCCCTGCCGAAACATGACCACCCAAGCTAGAAATTTCCAAATTTTGCAGGATTTCTCCAAAACTCAAGTGGCCAGAAACTTGGCCAATGCAAGTCATTACAACACGAAAGGCCAGCTTTCATCTAATGCCCAGAACCTGGGCAAATGACTTCTTTTTCCCCTGCAAAATGGCCTCTCATTGCGGCCACTCGCCCTGCCGAAACATGACCACCCATGCTAGAAATTTCCAAATTTTGCAGGATTTCTCCAAAATTCAAGTGGCCAGAAACTAGGCCAGTGCAAGTCCTTACAGCCCCTAATGTCAGCTTTCATCTGATGCCCAGACCCTGGGCAAATGACATTTTTGTCCCTGGCAAAATGGCCTCTCGGTGCAGCCACTCGCCCTGACCCAACCTGGCCACTCAAGCTAGAAATTTCCAAATTTTGCAGGATTTCTCCAAAACTCAAGTGGCCAGAAACTAGGCCAATGCAAGTCCTTACAGCCCCTAATGTCAGCTTTCATCTGATGCCCAGACCCTGGGCAAATGACTTCTTTCTCCCCTGCAAAATGGCCTCTCTTTGTGGCCACTCGCCCTGCCGAAACATGACCACCCAAGCTAGAAATTTCCAAATTTTGCAGGATTTCTCCAAAACTCAAGTGGTCCGAAACTAGGCCAATGCAAGTCCTTACAGCCCCTAATGTCAGCCTTCATCTGATGCCCAGACCCTGGGCAAATGACTTCTTCTTCCCCTGTAAAATGGCCTCTCTTTGCGGCCACTCGCCCTGCTTGATCATGGTCAGCCAAGCTAGAAATTTCCAAATTTTGCAGAATTTCTCCAAAACTCAAGTGGCCAGAATCTAGGCCAATGCAAGTCCTTATTGCCCCAAATGCCAGCTTTCATCTGATGCCCAGACCCTGGGCAAATGACATCTTCTTCCCCTGAAAAATGGCCTCTCTTTGCGGCCACTCGCCCTGCTTGATCATGGTCACCCAAGCTTGAAATTTCCAAATTTTGCAGGATTTCTCCAAAACTCAAGTGGCCAGAAACTAGGCCAATGCAAGTCCTTACAGCCCCAAACGGCAGCTTTCATCTGATGCCCAGAACCTCGGCAAATGACATTTTTGTCCCTGGCAAAATGGCCTCTCTTTGCAGCCACTCGCCCTGACCCAACCTGGCCACTCAAGCTAGAAATTTCCAAATTTTGCAGGATTTCTCCAAAATTCAAGTGGCCAGAAACTAGGCCAATGCAAGTCCTTACAGCCCCTAATGTCAGCTTTCATCTGATGCCCAGACCCTGGGCAAATGACTTCTTTTTCCCCTGCAAAATGGCCTCTCTTTGCGGCCACTCGCCTTGGCCGATCCTGGCCACCCAAGCTAGAAATTTCCAAATTTTGCCGGATTTCTCCAAAACTCAAGTGGTCAGAAACTAGGCCAATGCAAGTCCTTACAGCCCCAAACGCCAGCTTTCATCTGATGCCCAGATCCTGGGCAAATGACTTCTTCTTCCCCTGAAAAATGGCCTCTCTTTGCGGCCACTCGCCCTGACCCACCCTGGCCACTCAAGCTAGAAATTTCCAAATTTTGCAGGATTTCTCCAAAACTCAAGTGGTCACAAACTAGGTCAATGCAAGTCCTTACAGCCCCAAAGGCCAGCTTTCATCTGATGCCCAGACCCTGGGCAAATGACTTCTTTCTCCCCTGCAAAATGGCCTCTCTTTGTGACCAATCGCCCTGCCGAAACATGACCACCCAAGCTAGAAATTTCCAAATTTTGCAGGATTTCTCCAAAATTCAAGTGGCCAGAAACTAGGCCAATGCAAGTCCTTACAGCCCCTAATGTCAGCTTTCATCTGATGCCCAGACCCTGGCCAAATGACTTCTTTGTCCCATGCAAAATGACCTCTCTTTGCAGCCACTCGCCCTGGCCGATCATAGTCACGCCAGCTAGAAATTTCCAAATTTTGCAGGATTTCTCCAAAACTCAAGTGGCCAGAAACTAGGCCAATGGAAGTCCTTACAGCCCCTAATGTCAGCTTTCATCTGATGCCCAGACGCTGGGCAAATGACTTCTTTTTCCCCTGCAAAATGACCTATCTTTGCAGCCACACGCCCTGACCCACCCTGGCCCACCAAGCTAGAAATTTCCAAATTTTGCTGGATTTCTCCAAAACTCAAGTGGCCAGAAACTTGGCCAATGCTACTCCTTACAGCCCCCAATGTCAGCTTTCATCTGATTCCCAGACACTGGGCAAATGACTTCTTTCTCCCCTGCAAAATGGCCTCTCTTTGTGGCCACTCGCCCTGCCGAAACATGACCACCCAAGCTAGAAATTTCCAAATTTTGCAGGATTTCTCCAAAACTCAAGTGGCCAGAAACTTTGACAATGCAAGTCATTACAACACGAAAAGCCAGCTTTCATCGGATGCCCAGACCCTGGGCAAATGACTTCTTCTTCCCCTGCAAAATGGCCTCTCTTTGTGGCCACTCGCCCTGCCGAAACATGACCACCCAAGCTAGAAATTTCCAAATTTTGCAGGATTTCTCCAAAACTCAAGTGGCCAGAAACTTGGCCAATGCAAGTCATTACAACACGAAAGGCCAGCTTTCATCGAATGCCCAGACCCTGGGCAAATGACTTCTTTTTCCCCTGCAAAATGGCCTCTCTTTGCGGCCACTCGCCCTGCTTGATCATGGTCACCCAAGCTAGAAATTTCCAAATTTTGCAGGATTTCTCCAAAACTCAAGTGGCCAGAAACTAGGCCAGTGCAAGTCCTTACAGCCCCTAATGTCAGCTTTCATCTGATGCCCAGACCCTGGGCAAATGACTTCTTTCTCCCCTGCAAAATGGCCTCTCTTTGCGGCCACTCGCCTTGGCCGATCCTGGCCACCCAAGCTAGAAATTTCCAAATTTTGCAGGATTTCTCCAAAACTCAAGTGGTCCGAAACTAGGCCAATGCACATCCTTACAGCCCCAAACGCCAGCCTTCATCTGATGCCCAGACCCTGGGCAAATGACTTCTTTTTCCCCTGAAAAATGGCCTCTCTTTGCGGCCACTCGCCCTGCTTGATCATGGTCACCCAAGCTAGAAATTTCCAAATTTTGCAGGATTTCTCCAAAACTCAAGTGGCCAGAAACTAGGCCAATGCATGTCCTTAGACACCCTAATGTTAGCTTTCATCTGATGCCCAGACCCTGGGCAAATGACTTCTTTTTCCCCTGCAAAATGGCCTCTCTTTGCGGCCACTCGCCTTGGCCGATCCTGGCCACCCATGCTAGAAATTTCCAAATTTTGCCGGATTTCTCCAAAACTCAAGTGGTCAGAAACTAGGCCAATGCAAGTCCTTACAGCCCCAAACGCCAGCTTTCATCTGATGCCCAGATCCTGGGCAAATGACTTCTTCTTCCCCTGAAAAATGGCCTCTCTTTGCGGCCACTCGCCCTGACCCACCCTGGCCACTCAAGCTAGAAATTTCCAAATTTTGCAGGATTTCTCCAAAACTCAAGTGGTCACAAACTAGGTCAATGCAAGTCCTTACAGCCCCAAAGGCCAGCTTTCATCTGATGCCCAGACCCTGGCCAAATGACTTCTTTGTCCCATGCAAAATGACCTCTCTTTGCAGCCACTCGCCCTGGCCGATCATAGTCACGCCAGCTAGAAATTTCCAAATTTTGCAGGATTTCTCCAAAACTCAAGTGGCCAGAAACTAGGCCAATGGAAGTCCTTACAGCCCCTAATGTCAGCTTTCATCTGATGCCCAGACGCTGGGCAAATGACTTCTTTTTCCCCTGCAAAATGACCTATCTTTGCAGCCACACGCCCTGACCCACCCTGGCCCACCAAGCTAGAAATTTCCAAATTTTGCTGGATTTCTCCAAAACTCAAGTGGCCAGAAACTTGGCCAATGCTACTCCTTACAGCCCCCAATGTCAGCTTTCATCTGATTCCCAGACACTGGGCAAATGACTTCTTTCTCCCCTGCAAAATGGCCTCTCTTTGTGGCCACTCGCCCTGCCGAAACATGTCCACCCAAGCTAGAAATTTCCAAATTTTGCAGGATTTCTCCAAAACTCAAGTGGCCAGAAACTTTGACAATGCAAGTCATTACAACACGAATAGCCAGCTTTCATCTGATGCCCAGACCCTGGGCAAATGACTTCTTCTTGCCCTGCAAAATGGCTTCTCTTTGTGGCCACTCGCCCTGCCGAAACATGACCACCCAAGCTAGAAATTTCCAAATTTTGCAGGATTTCTCCAAAACTCAAGTGGCCAGAAACTTGGCCAATGCAAGTCATTACAACACGAAAGGCCAGCTTTCATCTAATGCCCAGAACCTGGGCAAATGACTTCTTTTTCCCCTGCAAAATGGCCTCTCATTGCGGCCACTCGCCCTGCCGAAACATGACCACCCATGCTAGAAATTTCCAAATTTTGCAGGATTTCTCCAAAATTCAAGTGGCCAGAAACTAGGCCAGTGCAAGTCCTTACAGCCCCTAATGTCAGCTTTCATCTGATGCCCAGACCCTGGGCAAATGACATTTTTGTCCCTGGCAAAATGGCCTCTCGGTGCAGCCACTCGCCCTGACCCAACCTGGCCACTCAAGCTAGAAATTTCCAAATTTTGCAGGATTTCTCCAAAACTCAAGTGGCCAGAAACTAGGCCAATGCAAGTCCTTACAGCCCCTAATGTCAGCTTTCATCTGATGCCCAGACCCTGGGCAAATGACTTCTTTCTCCCCTGCAAAATGGCCTCTCTTTGTGGCCACTCGCCCTGCCGAAACATGACCACCCAAGCTAGAAATTTCCAAATTTTGCAGGATTTCTCCAAAACTCAAGTGGTCCGAAACTAGGCCAATGCAAGTCCTTACAGCCCCTAATGTCAGCCTTCATCTGATGCCCAGACCCTGGGCAAATGACTTCTTCTTCCCCTGTAAAATGGCCTCTCTTTGCGGCCACTCGCCCTGCTTGATCATGGTCAGCCAAGCTAGAAATTTCCAAATTTTGCAGAATTTCTCCAAAACTCAAGTGGCCAGAATCTAGGCCAATGCAAGTCCTTATTGCCCCAAATGCCAGCTTTCATCTGATGCCCAGACCCTGGGCAAATGACATCTTCTTCCCCTGAAAAATGGCCTCTCTTTGCGGCCACTCGCCCTGCTTGATCATGGTCACCCAAGCTTGAAATTTCCAAATTTTGCAGGATTTCTCCAAAACTCAAGTGGCCAGAAACTAGGCCAATGCAAGTCCTTACAGCCCCAAACGGCAGCTTTCATCTGATGCCCAGAACCTCGGCAAATGACATTTTTGTCCCTGGCAAAATGGCCTCTCTTTGCAGCCACTCGCCCTGACCCAACCTGGCCACTCAAGCTAGAAATTTCCAAATTTTGCAGGATTTCTCCAAAATTCAAGTGGCCAGAAACTAGGCCAATGCAAGTCCTTACAGCCCCTAATGTCAGCTTTCATCTGATGCCCAGACCCTGGGCAAATGACTTCTTTTTCCCCTGCAAAATGGCCTCTCTTTGCGGCCACTCGCCTTGGCCGATCCTGGCCACCCAAGCTAGAAATTTCCAAATTTTGCCGGATTTCTCCAAAACTCAAGTGGTCAGAAACTAGGCCAATGCAAGTCCTTACAGCCCCAAACGCCAGCTTTCATCTGATGCCCAGATCCTGGGCAAATGACTTCTTCTTCCCCTGAAAAATGGCCTCTCTTTGCGGCCACTCGCCCTGACCCACCCTGGCCACTCAAGCTAGAAATTTCCAAATTTTGCAGGATTTCTCCAAAACTCAAGTGGTCACAAACTAGGTCAATGCAAGTCCTTACAGCCCCAAAGGCCAGCTTTCATCTGATGCCCAGACCCTGGGCAAATGACTTCTTTCTCCCCTGCAAAATGGCCTCTCTTTGTGACCAATCGCCCTGCCGAAACATGACCACCCAAGCTAGAAATTTCCAAATTTTGCAGGATTTCTCCAAAATTCAAGTGGCCAGAAACTAGGCCAATGCAAGTCCTTACAGCCCCTAATGTCAGCCTTCATCTGATGCCCAGACCCTGGGCAAATGACTTCTTTGTCCCATGCAAAATGACCTCTCTTTGCAGCCACTCGCCCTGGCCGATCATAGTCACGCCAGCTAGAAATTTCCAAATTTTGCAGGATTTCTCCAAAACTCAAGTGGCCAGAAACTAGGCCAATGGAAGTCCTTACAGCCCCTAATGTCAGCTTTCATCTGATGCCCAGACGCTGGGCAAATGACTTCTTTTTCCCCTGCAAAATGACCTATCTTTGCAGCCACACGCCCTGACCCACCCTGGCCCACCAAGCTAGAAATTTCCAAATTTTGCTGGATTTCTCCAAAACTCAAGTGGCCAGAAACTTGGCCAATGCTACTCCTTACAGCCCCCAATGTCAGCTTTCATCTGATTCCCAGACACTGGGCAAATGACTTCTTTCTCCCCTGCAAAATGGCCTCTCTTTGTGGCCACTCGCCCTGCCGAAACATGTCCACCCAAGCTAGAAATTTCCAAATTTTGCAGGATTTCTCCAAAACTCAAGTGGCCAGAAACTTTGACAATGCAAGTCATTACAACACGAAAAGCCAGCTTTCATCTGATGCCCAGACCCTGGGCAAATGACTTCTTCTTGCCCTGCAAAATGGCTTCTCTTTGTGGCCACTCGCCCTGCCGAAACATGACCACCCAAGCTAGAAATTTCCAAATTTTGCAGGATTTCTCCAAAACTCAAGTGGCCAGAAACTTGGCCAATGCAAGTCATTACAACACGAAAGGCCAGCTTTCATCTAATGCCCAGAACCTGGGCAAATGACTTCTTTTTCCCCTGCAAAATGGCCTCTCATTGCGGCCACTCGCCCTGCCGAAACATGACCACCCATGCTAGAAATTTCCAAATTTTGCAGGATTTCTCCAAAATTCAAGTGGCCAGAAACTAGGCCAGTGCAAGTCCTTACAGCCCCTAATGTCAGCTTTCATCTGATGCCCAGACCCTGGGCAAATGACATTTTTGTCCCTGGCAAAATGGCCTCTCGGTGCAGCCACTCGCCCTGACCCAACCTGGCCACTCAAGCTAGAAATTTCCAAATTTTGCAGGATTTCTCCAAAACTCAAGTGGCCAGAAACTAGGCCAATGCAAGTCCTTACAGCCCCTAATGTCAGCTTTCATCTGATGCCCAGACCCTGGGCAAATGACTTCTTTCTCCCCTGCAAAATGGCCTCTCTTTGTGGCCACTCGCCCTGCCGAAACATGACCACCCAAGCTAGAAATTTCCAAATTTTGCAGGATTTCTCCAAAACTCAAGTGGTCCGAAACTAGGCCAATGCAAGTCCTTACAGCCCCTAATGTCAGCCTTCATCTGATGCCCAGACCCTGGGCAAATGACTTCTTCTTCCCCTGTAAAATGGCCTCTCTTTGCGGCCACTCGCCCTGCTTGATCATGGTCAGCCAAGCTAGAAATTTCCAAATTTTGCAGAATTTCTCCAAAACTCAAGTGGCCAGAATCTAGGCCAATGCAAGTCCTTATTGCCCCAAATGCCAGCTTTCATCTGATGCCCAGACCCTGGGCAAATGACATCTTCTTCCCCTGAAAAATGGCCTCTCTTTGCGGCCACTCGCCCTGCTTGATCATGGTCACCCAAGCTTGAAATTTCCAAATTTTGCAGGATTTCTCCAAAACTCAAGTGGCCAGAAACTAGGCCAATGCAAGTCCTTACAGCCCCAAACGGCAGCTTTCATCTGATGCCCAGAACCTCGGCAAATGACATTTTTGTCCCTGGCAAAATGGCCTCTCTTTGCAGCCACTCGCCCTGACCCAACCTGGCCACTCAAGCTAGAAATTTCCAAATTTTGCAGGATTTCTCCAAAATTCAAGTGGCCAGAAACTAGGCCAATGCAAGTCCTTACAGCCCCTAATGTCAGCTTTCATCTGATGCCCAGACCCTGGGCAAATGACTTCTTTTTCCCCTGCAAAATGGCCTCTCTTTGCGGCCACTCGCCTTGGCCGATCCTGGCCACCCAAGCTAGAAATTTCCAAATTTTGCCGGATTTCTCCAAAACTCAAGTGGTCAGAAACTAGGCCAATGCAAGTCCTTACAGCCCCAAACGCCAGCTTTCATCTGATGCCCAGATCCTGGGCAAATGACTTCTTCTTCCCCTGAAAAATGGCCTCTCTTTGCGGCCACTCGCCCTGACCCACCCTGGCCACTCAAGCTAGAAATTTCCAAATTTTGCAGGATTTCTCCAAAACTCAAGTGGTCACAAACTAGGTCAATGCAAGTCCTTACAGCCCCAAAGGCCAGCTTTCATCTGATGCCCAGACCCTGGGCAAATGACTTCTTTCTCCCCTGCAAAATGGCCTCTCTTTGTGACCAATCGCCCTGCCGAAACATGACCACCCAAGCTAGAAATTTCCAAATTTTGCAGGATTTCTCCAAAATTCAAGTGGCCAGAAACTAGGCCAATGCAAGTCCTTACAGCCCCTAATGTCAGCTTTCATCTGATGCCCAGACCCTGGCCAAATGACTTCTTTGTCCCATGCAAAATGACCTCTCTTTGCAGCCACTCGCCCTGGCCGATCATAGTCACGCCAGCTAGAAATTTCCAAATTTTGCAGGATTTCTCCAAAACTCAAGTGGCCAGAAACTAGGCCAATGGAAGTCCTTACAGCCCCTAATGTCAGCTTTCATCTGATGCCCAGACGCTGGGCAAATGACTTCTTTTTCCCCTGCAAAATGACCTATCTTTGCAGCCACACGCCCTGACCCACCCTGGCCCACCAAGCTAGAAATTTCCAAATTTTGCTGGATTTCTCCAAAACTCAAGTGGCCAGAAACTTGGCCAATGCTACTCCTTACAGCCCCCAATGTCAGCTTTCATCTGATTCCCAGACACTGGGCAAATGACTTCTTTCTCCCCTGCAAAATGGCCTCTCTTTGTGGCCACTCGCCCTGCCGAAACATGACCACCCAAGCTAGAAATTTCCAAATTTTGCAGGATTTCTCCAAAACTCAAGTGGCCAGAAACTTTGACAATGCAAGTCATTACAACACGAAAAGCCAGCTTTCATCGGATGCCCAGACCCTGGGCAAATGACTTCTTCTTCCCCTGCAAAATGGCCTCTCTTTGTGGCCACTCGCCCTGCCGAAACATGACCACCCAAGCTAGAAATTTCCAAATTTTGCAGGATTTCTCCAAAACTCAAGTGGCCAGAAACTTGGCCAATGCAAGTCATTACAACACGAAAGGCCAGCTTTCATCGAATGCCCAGACCCTGGGCAAATGACTTCTTTTTCCCCTGCAAAATGGCCTCTCTTTGCGGCCACTCGCCCTGCTTGATCATGGTCACCCAAGCTAGAAATTTCCAAATTTTGCAGGATTTCTCCAAAACTCAAGTGGCCAGAAACTAGGCCAGTGCAAGTCCTTACAGCCCCTAATGTCAGCTTTCATCTGATGCCCAGACCCTGGGCAAATGACATCTTCTTCCCCTGAAAAATGGCCTCTCTTTGCGGCCACTCGCCCTGCTTGATCATGGTCACCCAAGCTTGAAATTTCCAAATTTTGCAGGATTTCTCCAAAACTCAAGTGGCCAGAAACTAGGCCAATGCAAGTCCTTACAGCCCCAAACGGCAGCTTTCATCTGATGCCCAGAACCTCGGCAAATGACATTTTTGTCCCTGGCAAAATGGCCTCTCTTTGCAGCCACTCGCCCTGACCCAACCTGGCCACTCAAGCTAGAAATTTCCAAATTTTGCAGGATTTCTCCAAAATTCAAGTGGCCAGAAACTAGGCCAATGCAAGTCCTTACAGCCCCTAATGTCAGCTTTCATCTGATGCCCAGACCCTGGGCAAATGACTTCTTTTTCCCCTGCAAAATGGCCTCTCTTTGCGGCCACTCGCCTTGGCCGATCCTGGCCACCCAAGCTAGAAATTTCCAAATTTTGCCGGATTTCTCCAAAACTCAAGTGGTCAGAAACTAGGCCAATGCAAGTCCTTACAGCCCCAAACGCCAGCTTTCATCTGATGCCCAGATCCTGGGCAAATGACTTCTTCTTCCCCTGAAAAATGGCCTCTCTTTGCGGCCACTCGCCCTGACCCACCCTGGCCACTCAAGCTAGAAATTTCCAAATTTTGCAGGATTTCTCCAAAACTCAAGTGGTCACAAACTAGGTCAATGCAAGTCCTTACAGCCCCAAAGGCCAGCTTTCATCTGATGCCCAGACCCTGGGCAAATGACTTCTTTCTCCCCTGCAAAATGGCCTCTCTTTGTGACCAATCGCCCTGCCGAAACATGACCACCCAAGCTAGAAATTTCCAAATTTTGCAGGATTTCTCCAAAATTCAAGTGGCCAGAAACTAGGCCAATGCAAGTCCTTACAGCCCCTAATGTCAGCCTTCATCTGATGCCCAGACCCTGGGCAAATGACTTCTTTGTCCCATGCAAAATGACCTCTCTTTGCAGCCACTCGCCCTGGCCGATCATAGTCACGCCAGCTAGAAATTTCCAAATTTTGCAGGATTTCTCCAAAACTCAAGTGGCCAGAAACTAGGCCAATGGAAGTCCTTACAGCCCCTAATGTCAGCTTTCATCTGATGCCCAGACGCTGGGCAAATGACTTCTTTTTCCCCTGCAAAATGACCTATCTTTGCAGCCACACGCCCTGACCCACCCTGGCCCACCAAGCTAGAAATTTCCAAATTTTGCTGGATTTCTCCAAAACTCAAGTGGCCAGAAACTTGGCCAATGCTACTCCTTACAGCCCCCAATGTCAGCTTTCATCTGATTCCCAGACACTGGGCAAATGACTTCTTTCTCCCCTGCAAAATGGCCTCTCTTTGTGGCCACTCGCCCTGCCGAAACATGTCCACCCAAGCTAGAAATTTCCAAATTTTGCAGGATTTCTCCAAAACTCAAGTGGCCAGAAACTTTGACAATGCAAGTCATTACAACACGAAAAGCCAGCTTTCATCTGATGCCCAGACCCTGGGCAAATGACTTCTTCTTGCCCTGCAAAATGGCTTCTCTTTGTGGCCACTCGCCCTGCCGAAACATGACCACCCAAGCTAGAAATTTCCAAATTTTGCAGGATTTCTCCAAAACTCAAGTGGCCAGAAACTTGGCCAATGCAAGTCATTACAACACGAAAGGCCAGCTTTCATCTAATGCCCAGAACCTGGGCAAATGACTTCTTTTTCCCCTGCAAAATGGCCTCTCATTGCGGCCACTCGCCCTGCCGAAACATGACCACCCATGCTAGAAATTTCCAAATTTTGCAGGATTTCTCCAAAATTCAAGTGGCCAGAAACTAGGCCAGTGCAAGTCCTTACAGCCCCTAATGTCAGCTTTCATCTGATGCCCAGACCCTGGGCAAATGACATTTTTGTCCCTGGCAAAATGGCCTCTCGGTGCAGCCACTCGCCCTGACCCAACCTGGCCACTCAAGCTAGAAATTTCCAAATTTTGCAGGATTTCTCCAAAACTCAAGTGGCCAGAAACTAGGCCAATGCAAGTCCTTACAGCCCCTAATGTCAGCTTTCATCTGATGCCCAGACCCTGGGCAAATGACTTCTTTCTCCCCTGCAAAATGGCCTCTCTTTGTGGCCACTCGCCCTGCCGAAACATGACCACCCAAGCTAGAAATTTCCAAATTTTGCAGGATTTCTCCAAAACTCAAGTGGTCCGAAACTAGGCCAATGCAAGTCCTTACAGCCCCTAATGTCAGCCTTCATCTGATGCCCAGACCCTGGGCAAATGACTTCTTCTTCCCCTGTAAAATGGCCTCTCTTTGCGGCCACTCGCCCTGCTTGATCATGGTCAGCCAAGCTAGAAATTTCCAAATTTTGCAGAATTTCTCCAAAACTCAAGTGGCCAGAATCTAGGCCAATGCAAGTCCTTATTGCCCCAAATGCCAGCTTTCATCTGATGCCCAGACCCTGGGCAAATGACATCTTCTTCCCCTGAAAAATGGCCTCTCTTTGCGGCCACTCGCCCTGCTTGATCATGGTCACCCAAGCTTGAAATTTCCAAATTTTGCAGGATTTCTCCAAAACTCAAGTGGCCAGAAACTAGGCCAATGCAAGTCCTTACAGCCCCAAACGGCAGCTTTCATCTGATGCCCAGAACCTCGGCAAATGACATTTTTGTCCCTGGCAAAATGGCCTCTCTTTGCAGCCACTCGCCCTGACCCAACCTGGCCACTCAAGCTAGAAATTTCCAAATTTTGCAGGATTTCTCCAAAATTCAAGTGGCCAGAAACTAGGCCAATGCAAGTCCTTACAGCCCCTAATGTCAGCTTTCATCTGATGCCCAGACCCTGGGCAAATGACTTCTTTTTCCCCTGCAAAATGGCCTCTCTTTGCGGCCACTCGCCTTGGCCGATCCTGGCCACCCAAGCTAGAAATTTCCAAATTTTGCCGGATTTCTCCAAAACTCAAGTGGTCAGAAACTAGGCCAATGCAAGTCCTTACAGCCCCAAACGCCAGCTTTCATCTGATGCCCAGATCCTGGGCAAATGACTTCTTCTTCCCCTGAAAAATGGCCTCTCTTTGCGGCCACTCGCCCTGACCCACCCTGGCCACTCAAGCTAGAAATTTCCAAATTTTGCAGGATTTCTCCAAAACTCAAGTGGTCACAAACTAGGTCAATGCAAGTCCTTACAGCCCCAAAGGCCAGCTTTCATCTGATGCCCAGACCCTGGGCAAATGACTTCTTTCTCCCCTGCAAAATGGCCTCTCTTTGTGACCAATCGCCCTGCCGAAACATGACCACCCAAGCTAGAAATTTCCAAATTTTGCAGGATTTCTCCAAAATTCAAGTGGCCAGAAACTAGGCCAATGCAAGTCCTTACAGCCCCTAATGTCAGCTTTCATCTGATGCCCAGACCCTGGCCAAATGACTTCTTTGTCCCATGCAAAATGACCTCTCTTTGCAGCCACTCGCCCTGGCCGATCATAGTCACGCCAGCTAGAAATTTCCAAATTTTGCAGGATTTCTCCAAAACTCAAGTGGCCAGAAACTAGGCCAATGGAAGTCCTTACAGCCCCTAATGTCAGCTTTCATCTGATGCCCAGACGCTGGGCAAATGACTTCTTTTTCCCCTGCAAAATGACCTATCTTTGCAGCCACACGCCCTGACCCACCCTGGCCCACCAAGCTAGAAATTTCCAAATTTTGCTGGATTTCTCCAAAACTCAAGTGGCCAGAAACTTGGCCAATGCTACTCCTTACAGCCCCCAATGTCAGCTTTCATCTGATTCCCAGACACTGGGCAAATGACTTCTTTCTCCCCTGCAAAATGGCCTCTCTTTGTGGCCACTCGCCCTGCCGAAACATGACCACCCAAGCTAGAAATTTCCAAATTTTGCAGGATTTCTCCAAAACTCAAGTGGCCAGAAACTTTGACAATGCAAGTCATTACAACACGAAAAGCCAGCTTTCATCGGATGCCCAGACCCTGGGCAAATGACTTCTTCTTCCCCTGCAAAATGGCCTCTCTTTGTGGCCACTCGCCCTGCCGAAACATGACCACCCAAGCTAGAAATTTCCAAATTTTGCAGGATTTCTCCAAAACTCAAGTGGCCAGAAACTTGGCCAATGCAAGTCATTACAACACGAAAGGCCAGCTTTCATCGAATGCCCAGACCCTGGGCAAATGACTTCTTTTTCCCCTGCAAAATGGCCTCTCTTTGCGGCCACTCGCCCTGCTTGATCATGGTCACCCAAGCTAGAAATTTCCAAATTTTGCAGGATTTCTCCAAAACTCAAGTGGCCAGAAACTAGGCCAGTGCAAGTCCTTACAGCCCCTAATGTCAGCTTTCATCTGATGCCCAGACCCTGGGCAAATGACTTCTTTCTCCCCTGCAAAATGGCCTCTCTTTGCGGCCACTCGCCTTGGCCGATCCTGGCCACCCAAGCTAGAAATTTCCAAATTTTGCAGGATTTCTCCAAAACTCAAGTGGTCCGAAACTAGGCCAATGCACATCCTTACAGCCCCAAACGCCAGCCTTCATCTGATGCCCAGACCCTGGGCAAATGACTTCTTTTTCCCCTGAAAAATGGCCTCTCTTTGCGGCCACTCGCCCTGCTTGATCATGGTCACCCAAGCTAGAAATTTCCAAATTTTGCAGGATTTCTCCAAAACTCAAGTGGCCAGAAACTAGGCCAATGCATGTCCTTAGACACCCTAATGTTAGCTTTCATCTGATGCCCAGACCCTGGGCAAATGACTTCTTTTTCCCCTGCAAAATGGCCTCTCTTTGCGGCCACTCGCCTTGGCCGATCCTGGCCACCCATGCTAGAAATTTCCAAATTTTGCCGGATTTCTCCAAAACTCAAGTGGTCAGAAACTAGGCCAATGCAAGTCCTTACAGCCCCAAACGCCAGCTTTCATCTGATGCCCAGATCCTGGGCAAATGACTTCTTCTTCCCCTGAAAAATGGCCTCTCTTTGCGGCCACTCGCCCTGACCCACCCTGGCCACTCAAGCTAGAAATTTCCAAATTTTGCAGGATTTCTCCAAAACTCAAGTGGTCACAAACTAGGTCAATGCAAGTCCTTACAGCCCCAAAGGCCAGCTTTCATCTGATGCCCAGACCCTGGGCAAATGACTTCTTTGTCCCATGCAAAATGACCTCTCTTTGCAGCCACTCGCCCTGGCCGATCATAGTCACGCCAGCTAGAAATTTCCAAATTTTGCAGGATTTCTCCAAAACTCAAGTGGCCAGAAACTAGGCCAATGGAAGTCCTTACAGCCCCTAATGTCAGCTTTCATCTGATGCCCAGACGCTGGGCAAATGACTTCTTTTTCCCCTGCAAAATGACCTATCTTTGCAGCCACACGCCCTGACCCACCCTGGCCCACCAAGCTAGAAATTTCCAAATTTTGCAGGATTTCTCCAAAACTCAAGTGGCCAGAAACTTGGCCAATGCTACTCCTTACAGCCCCCAATGTCAGCTTTCATCTGATTCCCAGACACTGGGCAAATGACTTCTTTCTCCCCTGCAAAATGGCCTCTCTTTGTGGCCACTCGCCCTGCCGCACCATGACCACCCAATCTAGAAATTTCCAAATTTTGCAGGATTTCTCCAAAACTCAAGTGGCCAGAAACTTTGACAATGCAAGTCATTACAACACGAAAAGCCAGCTTTCATCGGATGCCCAGACCCTGGGCAAATGACTTCTTCTTCCCCTGCAAAATGGCCTCTCTTTGTGGCCACTCGCCCTGCCGAAACATGACCACCCAAGCTAGAAATTTCCAAATTTTGCAGGATTTCTCCAAAACTCAAGTGGCCAGAAACTTGGCCAATGCAAGTCATTACAACACGAAAGGCCAGCTTTCATCGAATGCCCAGACCCTGGGCAAATGACTTCTTTTTCCCCTGCAAAATGGCCTCTCTTTGCGGCCACTCGCCCTGCTTGATCATGGTCACCCAAGCTAGAAATTTCCAAATTTTGCAGGATTTCTCCAAAACTCAAGTGGCCAGAAACTAGGCCAATGCATGTCCTTAGACACCCTAATGTTAGCTTTCATCTGATGCCCAGACCCTGGGCAAATGACTTCTTTTTCCCCTGCAAAATGGCCTCTCTTTGTGGCCACTCGCCCTGCCGAAACATGACCACCCAAGCTAGAAATTTCCAAATTTTGCAGGATTTCTCCAAAACTCAAGTGGCCAGAAACTTTGACAATGCAAGTCATTACAACACGAAAAGCCAGCTTTCATCGGATGCCCAGACCCTGGGCAAATGACTTCTTCTTCCCCTGCAAAATGGCCTCTCTTTGTGGCCACTCGCCCTGCCGAAACATGACCACCCAAGCTAGAAATTTCCAAATTTTGCAGGATTTCTCCAAAACTCAAGTGGCCAGAAACTTGGCCAATGCAAGTCATTACAACACGAAAGGCCAGCTTTCATCGAATGCCCAGACCCTGGGCAAATGACTTCTTTTTCCCCTGCAAAATGGCCTCTCTTTGCGGCCACTCGCCCTGCTTGATCATGGTCACCCAAGCTAGAAATTGCCAAATTTTGCAGGATTTCTCCAAAACTCAAGTGGCCAGAAACTAGGCCAGTGCAAGTCCTTACAGCCCCTAATGTCAGCTTTCATCTGATGCCCAGACCCTGGGCAAATGACTTCTTTCTCCCCTGCAAAATGGCCTCTCTTTGCGGCCACTCGCCTTGGCCGATCCTGGCCACCCAAGCTAGAAATTTCCAAATTTTGCAGGATTTCTCCAAAACTCAAGTGGTCCGAAACTAGGCCAATGCACATCCTTACAGCCCCAAACGCCAGCCTTCATCTGATGCCCAGACCCTGGGCAAATGACTTCTTTTTCCCCTGAAAAATGGCCTCTCTTTGCGGCCACTCGCCCTGCTTGATCATGGTCACCCAAGCTAGAAATTTCCAAATTTTGCAGGATTTCTCCAAAACTCAAGTGGCCAGAAACTAGGCCAATGCATGTCCTTAGACACCCTAATGTTAGCTTTCATCTGATGCCCAGACCCTGGGCAAATGACTTCTTTTTCCCCTGCAAAATGGCCTCTCTTTGCGGCCACTCGCCTTGGCCGATCCTGGCCACCCATGCTAGAAATTTCCAAATTTTGCCGGATTTCTCCAAAACTCAAGTGGTCAGAAACTAGGCCAATGCAAGTCCTTACAGCCCCAAACGCCAGCTTTCATCTGATGCCCAGATCCTGGGCAAATGACTTCTTCTTCCCCTGAAAAATGGCCTCTCTTTGCGGCCACTCGCCCTGACCCACCCTGGCCACTCAAGCTAGAAATTTCCAAATTTTGCAGGATTTCTCCAAAACTCAAGTGGTCACAAACTAGGTCAATGCAAGTCCTTACAGCCCCAAAGGCCAGCTTTCATCTGATGCCCAGACCCTGGCCAAATGACTTCTTTGTCCCATGCAAAATGACCTCTCTTTGCAGCCACTCGCCCTGGCCGATCATAGTCACGCCAGCTAGAAATTTCCAAATTTTGCAGGATTTCTCCAAAACTCAAGTGGCCAGAAACTAGGCCAATGGAAGTCCTTACAGCCCCTAATGTCAGCTTTCATCTGATTCCCAGACACTGGGCAAATGACTTCTTTCTCCCCTGCAAAATGGCCTCTCTTTGTGGCCACTCGCCCTGCCGCACCATGACCACCCAATCTAGAAATTTCCAAATTTTGCAGGATTTCTCCAAAACTCAAGTGGCCAGAAACTTTGACAATGCAAGTCATTACAACACGAAAAGCCAGCTTTCATCGGATGCCCAGACCCTGGGCAAATGACTTCTTCTTGCCCTGCAAAATGGCCTCTCTTTGTGGCCACTCGCCCTGCCGAAACATGACCACCCAAGCTAGAAATTTCCAAATTTTGCAGGATTTCTCCAAAACTCAAGTGGCCAGAAACTTGGCCAATGCAAGTCATTACAACACGAAAGGCCAGCTTTCATCGAATGCCCAGACCCTGGGCAAATGACTTCTTTTTCCCCTGCAAAATGGCCTCTCTTTGCGGCCACTCGCCCTGCTTGATCATGGTCACCCAAGCTAGAAATTTCCAAATTTTGCAGGATTTCCCCAAAACTCAAGTGGCCAGTAACTAGGCCAATGCATGTCCTTAGACACCCTAATGTTAGCTTTCATCTGATGCCCAGACCCTGGGCAAATGACTTCTTTTTCCCCTGCAAAATGGCCTCTCTTTGCGGCCACTCGCCTTGGCCGATCCTGGCCACCCATGCTAGAAATTTCCAAATTTTGCCGGATTTCTCCAAAACTCAAGTGGTCAGAAACTAGGCCAATGCAAGTCCTTACAGCCCCAAACGCCAGCTTTCATCTGATGCCCAGATCCTGGGCAAATGACTTCTTCTTCCCCTGAAAAATGGCCTCTCTTTGCGGCCACTCGCCCTGACCCACCCTGGCCACTCAAGCTAGAAATTTCCAAATTTTGCAGGATTTCTCCAAAACTCAAGTGGTCACAAACTAGGTCAATGCAAGTCCTTACAGCCCCAAAGGCCAGCTTTCATCTGATGCCCAGACCCTGGGCAAATGACTTCTTTCTCCCCTGCAAAATGGCCTCTCTTTGTGACCACTCGCCCTGCCGAAACATGACCACCCAAGCTAGAAATTTCCAAATTTTGCAGGATTTCTCCAAAATTCAAGTGGCCAGAAACTAGGCCAATGCAAGTCCTTACAGCCCCTAATGTCAGCTTTCATCTGATGCCCAGACCCTGGCCAAATGACTTCTTTGTCCCATGCAAAATGACCTCTCTTTGCAGCCACTCGCCCTGGCCGATCATAGTCACGCCAGCTAGAAATTTCCAAATTTTGCTGGATTTCTCCAAAACTCAAGTGGCCAGAAACTTGGCCAATGCTACTCCTTACAGCCCCCAATGTCAGCTTTCATCTGATTCCCAGACACTGGGCAAATGACTTCTTTCTCCCCTGCAAAATGGCCTCTCTTTGTGGCCACTCGCCCTGCCGAAACATGACCACCCAAGCTAGAAATTTCCAAATTTTGCAGGATTTCTCCAAAACTCAAGTGGCCAGAAACTTTGACAATGCAAGTCATTACAACACGAAAAGCCAGCTTTCATCTGATGCCCAGACCCTGGGCAAATGACTTCTTCTTGCCCTGCAAAATGGCTTCTCTTTGTGGCCACTCGCCCTGCCGAAACATGACCACCCAAGCTAGAAATTTCCAAATTTTGCAGGATTTCTCCAAAACTCAAGTGGCCAGAAACTTGGCCAATGCAAGTCATTACAACACGAAAGGCCAGCTTTCATCTAATGCCCAGAACCTGGGCAAATGACTTCTTTTTCCCCTGCAAAATGGCCTCTCATTGCGGCCACTCGCCCTGCCGAAACATGACCACCCATGCTAGAAATTTCCAAATTTTGCAGGATTTCTCCAAAATTCAAGTGGCCAGAAACTAGGCCAATGCAAGTCCTTACAGCCCCAAACGCCAGCTTTCATCTGATGCCCAGAACCTCGGCAAATGACATTTTTGTCCCTGGCAAAATGGCCTCTCGGTGCAGCCACTCGCCCTGACCCAACCTGGCCACTCAAGCTAGAAATTTCCAAATTTTGCAGGATTTCTCCAAAACTCAAGTGGCCAGAAACTAGGCCAATGCAAGTCCTTACAGCCCCTAATGTCAGCTTTCATCTGATGCCCAGACCCTGGGCAAATGACTTCTTTTTCCCCTGCAAAATCACCTCTCTTTGCAGCCACACGCCCTGACCCACCCTGGCCCACCAAGCTAGAAATTTCCGAATTTTGCAGGATTTCTCCAAAACTCAAGTGGCCAGAAACTAGGCCAATGCAAGTCCTTACAGCCCCTAATGTCAGCTTTCATCTGATGCCCAGACCCTGGGCAAATGACTTCTTTCTCCCCTGCAAAATGGCCTCTCTTTGTGGCCACTCGCCCTGCCGAAACATGACCACCCAAGCTAGAAATTTCCAAATTTTGCAGGATTTCTCCAAAACTCAAGTGGTCCGAAACTAGGCCAATGCAAGTCCTTACAGCCCCTAATGTCAGCCTTCATCTGATGCCCAGACCCTGGGCAAATGACTTCTTCTTCCCCTGTAAAATGGCCTCTCTTTGCGGCCACTCGCCCTGCTTGATCATGGTCAGCCAAGCTAGAAATTTCCAAATTTTGCAGAATTTCTCCAAAACTCAAGTGGCCAGAATCTAGGCCAATGCAAGTCCTTATTGCCCCAAATGCCAGCTTTCATCTGATGCCCAGACCCTGGGCAAATGACATCTTCTTCCCCTGAAAAATGGCCTCTCTTTGCGGCCACTCGCCCTGCTTGATCATGGTCACCCAAGCTTGAAATTTCCAAATTTTGCAGGATTTCTCCAAAACTCAAGTGGCCAGAAACTAGGCCAATGCAAGTCCTTACAGCCCCAAACGGCAGCTTTCATCTGATGCCCAGAACCTCGGCAAATGACATTTTTGTCCCTGGCAAAATGGCCTCTCTTTGCAGCCACTCGCCCTGACCCAACCTGGCCACTCAAGCTAGAAATTTCCAAATTTTGCAGGATTTCTCCAAAATTCAAGTGGCCAGAAACTAGGCCAATGCAAGTCCTTACAGCCCCTAATGTCAGCTTTCATCTGATGCCCAGACCCTGGGCAAATGACTTCTTTTTCCCCTGCAAAATGGCCTCTCTTTGCGGCCACTCGCCTTGGCCGATCCTGGCCACCCAAGCTAGAAATTTCCAAATTTTGCCGGATTTCTCCAAAACTCAAGTGGTCAGAAACTAGGCCAATGCAAGTCCTTACAGCCCCAAACGCCAGCTTTCATCTGATGCCCAGATCCTGGGCAAATGACTTCTTCTTCCCCTGAAAAATGGCCTCTCTTTGCGGCCACTCGCCCTGACCCACCCTGGCCACTCAAGCTAGAAATTTCCAAATTTTGCAGGATTTCTCCAAAACTCAAGTGGTCACAAACTAGGTCAATGCAAGTCCTTACAGCCCCAAAGGCCAGCTTTCATCTGATGCCCAGACCCTGGGCAAATGACTTCTTTCTCCCCTGCAAAATGGCCTCTCTTTGTGACCACTCGCCCTGCCGAAACATGACCACCCAAGCTAGAAATTTCCAAATTTTGCAGGATTTCTCCAAAATTCAAGTGGCCAGAAACTAGGCCAATGCAAGTCCTTACAGCCCCTAATGTCAGCTTTCATCTGATGCCCAGACCCTGGCCAAATGACTTCTTTGTCCCATGCAAAATGACCTCTCTTTGCAGCCACTCGCCCTGGCCGATCATAGTCACGCCAGCTAGAAATTTCCAAATTTTGCAGGATTTCTCCAAAACTCAAGTGGCCAGAAACTAGGCCAATGGAAGTCCTTACAGCCCCTAATGTCAGCTTTCATCTGATGCCCAGACCCTGGCCAAATGACTTCTTTTTCCCCTGCAAAATGACCTATCTTTGCAGCCACACGCCCTGACCCACCCTGGCCCACCAAGCTAGAAATTTCCAAATTTTGCTGGATTTCTCCAAAACTCAAGTGGCCAGAAACTTGGCCAATGCTACTCCTTACAGCCCCCAATGTCAGCTTTCATCTGATTCCCAGACACTGGGCAAATGACTTCTTTCTCCCCTGCAAAATGGCCTCTCTTTGTGGCCACTCGCCCTGCCGAAACATGACCACCCAAGCTAGAAATTTCCAAATTTTGCAGGATTTCTCCAAAACTCAAGTGGCCAGAAACTTTGACAATGCAAGTCATTACAACACGAAAAGCCAGCTTTCATCGGATGCCCAGACCCTGGGCAAATGACTTCTTCTTCCCCTGCAAAATGGCCTCTCTTTGTGGCCACTCGCCCTGCCGAAACATGACCACCCAAGCTAGAAATTTCCAAATTTTGCAGGATTTCTCCAAAACTCAAGTGGCCAGAAACTTGGCCAATGCAAGTCATTACAACATGAAAGGCCAGCTTTCATCGAATGCCCAGACCCTGGGCAAATGACTTCTTTTTCCCCTGCAAAATGGCCTCTCTTTGCGGCCACTCGCCCTGCTTGATCATGGTCACCCAAGCTAGAAATTTCCAAATTTTGCAGGATTTCTCCAAAACTCAAGTGGCCAGAAACTAGGCCAGTGCAAGTCCTTACAGCCCCTAATGTCAGCTTTCATCTGATGCCCAGACCCTGGGCAAATGACTTCTTTCTCCCCTGCAAAATGGCCTCTCTTTGCGGCCACTCGCCTTGGCCGATCCTGGCCACCCAAGCTAGAAATTTCCAAATTTTGCAGGATTTCTCCAAAACTCAAGTGGTCCGAAACTAGGCCAATGCACATCCTTACAGCCCCAAACGCCAGCCTTCATCTGATGCCCAGACCCTGGGCAAATGACTTCTTCTTCCCCTGAAAAATGGCCTCTCTTTGCGGCCACTCGCCCTGCTTGATCATGGTCACCCAAGCTTGAAATTTCCAAATTTTGCAGGATTTCTCCAAAACTCAAGTGGTGACAAACAAGGCCAATGCAAGTCCTTACAGCCCCAAACGCCAGCTTTCACCTGATGCCCAGAACCTCGGCAAATGACATTTTTGTCCCTGGCAAAATGGCCTCTCTTTGCAGCCACTTGCCCGGACCCAACCTGGCCACTCAAGCTAGAAATTTCCAAATTTTGCAGGATTTCTCCAAAACTCAAGTGGCCAGAAACTAGGCCAATGCAAGTCCTTACAGCCCCTAATGTCAGCTTTCATCTGATGCCCAGACCCTGGGCAAATGACTTCTTTCTCCCCTGCAAAATGGCCTCTCTTTGTGGCCACTCGCCCTGCCGAAACATGACCACCCAAGCTAGAAATTTCCAAATTTTGCAGGATTTCTCCAAAACTCAAGTGGCCAGAATCTAGGCCAATGCAAGTCCTTACAGCCCCTAATGTCAGCTTTCATCTGATGCCCACACCCTGGGCAAATGACTTCTTTGTCCCATGCAAAATGACCTCTCTTTGCAGCCACTCGCCCTGGACGATCATAGTTACCACCCAAGCTAGAAATTTCCAAATTTTGCAGGATTTCTCCAAAACTCAAGTGGTCAGAAACTAGGCCAGTGCAAGTCCTTACAGCCCCTAATGTCAGCTTTCATCTGATGCCCAGACGCTGGGGAAATGACTTCTTTTTCCCCTGCAAAATGACCTATCTTTGCAGCCACACGCCCTGACCCACCCTGGCCCACCAAGCTAGAAATTTCCAAATTTTGCAGGATTTCTCCAAAACTCAAGTGGCCAGAAACTTGGCCAATGCTACTCCTTACAGCCCCCAATGTCAGCTTTCATCTGATTCCCAGACACTGGGCAAATGACTTCTTTCTCCCCTGCAAAATGGCCTCTCTTTGTGGCCACTCGCCCTGCCGAAACATGACCACCCAAGCTAGAAATTTCCAAATTTTGCAGGATTTCTCCAAAACTCAAGTGGCCAGAAACTTGGACAATGCAAGTCATTACAACACGAAAAGCCAGCTTTCATCGGATGCCCAGACCCTGGGCAAATGACTTCTTCTTCCCCTGCAAAATGGCCTCTCTTTGTGGCCACTCGCCCTGCCGAAACATGACCACCCAAGCTAGAAATTTCCAAATTTTGCAGGATTTCTCCAAAACTCAAGTGGCCAGAAACTTGGCCAATGCAAGTCATTACAACACGAAAGGCCAGCTTTCATCGAATGCCCAGACCCTGGGCAAATGACTTCTTTTTCCCCTGCAAAATGGCCTCTCTTTGCGGCCACTCGCCCTGCTTGATCATGGTCACCCAAGCTAGAAATTTCCAAATTTTGCAGGATTTCTCCAAAACTCAAGTGGCCAGAAACTAGGCCAGTGCAAGTCCTTACAGCCCCTAATGTCAGCTTTCATCTGATGCCCAGACCCTGGGCAAATGACTTCTTTCTCCCCTGCAAAATGGCCTCTCTTTGCGGCCACTCGCCTTGGCCGATCCTGGCCACCCAAGCTAGAAATTTCCAAATTTTGCAGGATTTCTCCAAAACTCAAGTGGTCCGAAACTAGGCCAATGCACATCCTTACAGCCCCAAACGCCAGCCTTCATCTGATGCCCAGACCCTGGGCAAATGACTTCTTCTTCCCCTGAAAAATGGCCTCTCTTTGCGGCCACTCGCCCTGCTTGATCATGGTCACCCAAGCTTGAAATTTCCAAATTTTGCAGGATTTCTCCAAAACTCAAGTGGTGACAAACAAGGCCAATGCAAGTCCTTACAGCCCCAAACGCCAGCTTTCACCTGATGCCCAGAACCTCGGCAAATGACATTTTTGTCCCTGGCAAAATGGCCTCTCTTTGCAGCCACTTGCCCGGACCCAACCTGGCCACTCAAGCTAGAAATTTCCAAATTTTGCAGGATTTCTCCAAAACTCAAGTGGCCAGAAACTAGGCCAATGCAAGTCCTTACAGCCCCTAATGTCAGCTTTCATCTGATGCCCAGACCCTGGGCAAATGACTTCTTTCTCCCCTGCAAAATGGCCTCTCTTTGTGGCCACTCGCCCTGCCGAAACATGACCACCCAAGCTAGAAATTTCCAAATTTTGCAGGATTTCTCCAAAACTCAAGTGGCCAGAAACTAGGCCAATGCAAGTCCTTACAGCCCCTAATGTCAGCTTTCATCTGATGCCCACACCCTGGGCAAATGACTTCTTTGTCCCATGCAAAATGACCTCTCTTTGCAGCCACTCGCCCTGGACGATCATAGTCACCCCAGCTAGAAATTTCCAAATTTTGCAGGATTTCTCCAAAACTCAAGTGGTCAGAAACTAGGCCAATGCAAGTCCTTACAGCCCCAAACGCCAGCTTTCATCTGATGCCCAGATCCTGGGCAAATGACTTCTTTGTCCCCGGCAAAATGGCCTCTCTTTGTGGCCACTCGCCCTGCCGAAATATGACCACCCAAGCTAGAAATTTCCAAATTTTGCAGAATTTCTCCAAAACTCAAGTGGCCAGAATCTAGGCCAATGCAAGTCCTTACAGCCCCAAATGCCAGCTTTCATCTGATGCCCAGACCCTGGGCAAATGACTTCTTTCTCCCCTGAAAAATGGCCTCTCTTTGCAGCCACTCGCCCTGCTTGATCATGGTCACCCATGCTTGAAATTTCCAAATTTTGCTGGATTTCTCCAAAACTCAAGTGGTGACAAACTAGGCCAATGCAAGTCCTTACAGCCCCAAATGCCAGCTTTCATCTGATGCCCAGAACCTCGGCAAATGACATTTTTGTCCCTGGCAAAATGGCCTCTCTTTGCAGCCACTCGCCCTGACCCAACCTGGCCACTCAAGCTAGAAATTTCCAAATTTTGCAGGATTTCTCCAAAATTCAAGTGGCCAGAAACTAGGCCAATGCAAGTCCTTACAGCCCCTAATGTCAGCTTTCATCTGATGCCCAGACCCTGGGCAAATGACTTCTTTTTCCCCTGCAAAATGGCCTCTCTTTGCGGCCACTCGCCCTGCCGAAACATGACCACCCAAGCTAGAAATTTCCAAATTTTGCAGGATTTCTCCAAAACTCAAGTGGCCAGAAACTTGGCCAATGCAAGTCATTACAACACGAAAGGCCAGCTTTCATCGAATGCCCAGACCCTGGGCAAATGACTTCTTTTTCCCCTGAAAAATGGCCTCTCTTTGCGGCCACTCGCCCTGCTTGATCATGGTCACCCAAGCTAGAAATTTCCAAATTTTGCAGGATTTCTCCAAAACTCAAGTGGTCACAAACTAGGTCAATGCAAGTCCTTAGAGCCCAAAAGGCCAGTTTTCATCTAATGCCCACACCCTGGGCAAATGACTTCTTTGTCCCCGGCAAAATGGCCTCTCTTTGCGGCCACTCGCCTTGGCCGATCATAGTCACCCCAGCTAGAAATTTCCAAATTTTGCAGGATTTCTCCAAAACTCAAGTGGCCAGAAACTAGGCCAATGCAAGTCCTTATAGCCCCTTATGTCAGCTTTCATCTGATGCCCAGACCCTGGGCAAATGACTTCTTTTTCCCCTGCAAAATGACCTCTCTTTGCAGCCACTCGCCCTGACCCACCCTGACCCTCCAAGGTAGAAATTTCCAAATTTTGCTGGATTTCCCCAAAACTCAAGTGGCCAGAAACTTGGACAATGCTAGTCCTTACAGCCCCCAATGTCAGCTTTCATCTGATGCCCAGACACTGGGCAAATGACTTCTTTCTCCCCTGCAAAATGGCCTCTCTTTGTGGCCACTCGCCCTGCCGAAACATGACCACCCAAGCTAGAAATTTCCAAATTTTGCAGGATTTCTCCAAAACTCAAGTGGCCAGAAACTTTGACAATGCAAGTCATTACAACACGAAAAGCCAGCTTTCATCTGATGCCCAGACCCTGGGCAAATGACTTCTTCTTCCCCTGCAAAATGGCCTCTCTTTGTGGCCACTCGCCCTGCCGAAACATGACCACCCAAGCTAGAAATTTCCAAATTTTGCAGGATTTCTCCAAAACTCAAGTGGCCAGAAACTTGGCCAATGCAAGTCATTACAACACGAAAGGCCAGCTTTCATCTAATGCCCAGAACCTGGGCAAATGACTTCTTTTTCCCATGAAAAATGGCCTCTCTTTGCGGCCACTCGCCCTGCCGAAACATGACCACCCATGCTAGAAATTTCCAAATTTTGCAGGATTTCTCCAAAATTCAAGTGGCCAGAAACTAGGCCAGTGCAAGTCCTTACAGCCCCAAACGCCAGCTTTCATCTGATGCCCAGACGCTGGGCAAATGACTTCTTTTTCCCCTGCAAAATCACCTCTCTTTGCAGCCACACGCCCTGACCCACCCTGGCCCACCAAGCTAGAAATTTCCAAATTTTGCAGGATTTCTCCAAAACTCAAGTGGCCAGAAACTAGTCCAATGCAAGTCCTTACAGCCCCTAATGTCAGCTTTCATCTGATGCCCAGACCCTGGGCAAATGACTTCTTTCTCCCCTGCAAAATGGCCTCTCTTTGTGGCCACTCGCCCTGCCGAAACATGACCACCCAAGCTAGAAATTTCCAAATTTTGCAGGATTTCTCCAAAACTCAAGTGGTCCGAAACTAGGCCAATGCAAGTCCTTACAGCCCCTAATGTCAGCCTTCATCTGATGCCCAGACCCTGGGCAAATGACTTCTTCTTCCCCTGTAAAATGGCCTCTCTTTGCGGCCACTCGCCCTGCTTGATCATGGTCACCCAAGCTAGAAATTTCCAAATTTTGCAGAATTTCTCCAAAACTCAAGTGGCCAGAAACTAGGCCAATGCAAGTCCTTACAGCCCCAAAGGCCAGCTTTCATCTAATGCCCAGACCCTGGGCAAATGACTTCTTTCTCCCCTGCAAAATGGCCTCTCTTTGTGACCACTCGCCCTGCCGAAACATGACCACCCAAGCTAGAAATTTCCAAATTTTGCAGGATTTCTCCAAAATTCAAGTGGCCAGAAACTAGGCCAATGCAAGTCCTTACAGCCCCTAATGTCAGCTTTCATCTGATGCCCAGACCCTGGCCAAATGACTTCTTTGTCCCATGCAAAATGACCTCTCTTTGCAGCCACTCGCCCTGGCCGATCATAGTCACGCCAGCTAGAAATTTCCAAATTTTGCAGGATTTCTCCAAAACTCAAGTGGCCAGAAACTAGGCCAATGCAAGTCCTTACAGCCCCTAATGTCAGCTTTCATCTGATGCCCAGACCCTGGGCAAATGACTTCTTTTTCCCCTGCAAAATGACCTATCTTTGCAGCCACACGCCCTGACCCACCCTGGCCCACCAAGCTAGAAATTTCCAAATTTTGCAGGATTTCTCCAAAACTCAAGTGGCCAGAAACTTGGCCAATGCTACTCCTTACAGCCCCCAATGTCAGCTTTCATCTGATTCCCAGACACTGGGCAAATGACTTCTTTCTCCCCTGCAAAATGGCCTCTCTTTGTGGCCACTCGCCCTGCCGAAACATGACCACCCAAGCTAGAAATTTCCAAATTTTGCAGGATTTCTCCAAAACTCAAGTGGCCAGAAACTTTGACAATGCAAGTCATTACAACACGAAAAGCCAGCTTTCATCGGATGCCCAGACCCTGGGCAAATGACTTCTTCTTCCCCTGCAAAATGGCCTCTCTTTGTGGCCACTCGCCCTGCCGAAACATGACCACCCAAGCTAGAAATTTCCAAATTTTGCAGGATTTCTCCAAAACTCAAGTGGCCAGAAACTTGGCCAATGCAAGTCATTACAACACGAAAGGCCAGCTTTCATCGAATGCCCAGACCCTGGGCAAATGACTTCTTTTTCCCCTGCAAAATGGCCTCTCTTTGCGGCCACTCGCCCTGCTTGATCATGGTCACCCAAGCTAGAAATTTCCAAATTTTGCAGGATTTCTCCAAAACTCAAGTGGCCAGAAACTAGGCCAGTGCAAGTCCTTACAGCCCCTAATGTCAGCTTTCATCTGATGCCCAGACCCTGGGCAAATGACTTCTTTCTCCCCTGCAAAATGGCCTCTCTTTGCGGCCACTCGCCTTGGCCGATCCTGGCCACCCAAGCTAGAAATTTCCAAATTTTGCAGGATTTCTCCAAAACTCAAGTGGTCCGAAACTAGGCCAATGCAAGTCCTTACAGCCCCAAACGCCAGCCTTCATCTGATGCCCAGACCCTGGGCAAATGACTTCTTCTTCCCCTGAAAAATGGCCTCTCTTTGCGGCCACTCGCCCTGCTTGATCATGGTCACCCAAGCTTGAAATTTCCAAATTTTGCAGGATTTCTCCAAAACTCAAGTGGTGACAAACAAGGCCAATGCAAGTCCTTACAGCCCCAAACGCCAGCTTTCACCTGATGCCCAGAACCTCGGCAAATGACATTTTTGTCCCTGGCAAAATGGCCTCTCTTTGCAGCCACTTGCCCGGACCCAACCTGGCCACTCAAGCTAGAAATTTCCAAATTTTGCAGGATTTCTCCAAAACTCAAGTGGCCAGAAACTAGGCCAATGCAAGTCCTTACAGCCCCTAATGTCAGCTTTCATCTGATGCCCAGACCCTGGGCAAATGACTTCTTTCTCCCCTGCAAAATGGCCTCTCTTTGCAGCCACTCGCCCTGCCGAAACATGACCACCCAAGCTAGAAATTTCCAAATTTTGCAGGATTTCTCCAAAACTCAAGTGGCCAGAAACTAGGCCAATGCAAGTCCTTACAGCCCCTAATGTCAGCTTTCATCTGATGCCCAGACCCTGGGCAAATGACTTCTTTGTCCCATGCAAAATGACCTCTCTTTGCAGCCACTCGCCCTGGACGATCATAGTCACCCCAGCTAGAAATTTCCAAATTTTGCAGGATTTCTCCAAAACTCAAGTGGTCAGAAACTAGGCCAATGCAAGTCCTTACAGCCCCAAACGCCAGCTTTCATCTGATGCCCAGATCCTGGGCAAATGACTTCTTTTTCCCCTGCAAAATGGCCTCTCTTTGTGGCCACTCGCCCTGCCGAAATATGACCACCCAAGCTAGAAATTTCCAAATTTTGCAGAATTTCTCCAAAACTCAAGTGGCCAGAATCTAGGCCAATGCAAGTCCTTATTGCCCCAAATGCCAGCTTTCATCTGATGCCCAGACCCTGGGCAAATGACATCTTCTTCCCCTGAAAAATGGCCTCTCTTTGCGGCCACTCGCCCTGCTTGATCATGGTCACCCAAGCTTGAAATTTCCAAATTTTGCTGGATTTCTCCAAAACTCAAGTGGTGACAAACTAGGCCAATGCAAGTCCTTACAGCCCCAAATGCCAGCTTTCATCTGATGCCCAGAACCTCGGCAAATGACATTTTTGTCCCTGGCAAAATGGCCTCTCTTTGCAGCCACTCGCCCTGACCCAACCTGGCCACTCAAGCTAGAAATTTCCAAATTTTGCAGGATTTCTCCAAAACTCAAGTGGTCAGAAACTAGGCCAATGCAAGTCCTTACAGCCCCAAACGCCAGCTTTCATCTGATGCCCAGATCCTGGGCAAATGACTTCTTCTTCCCCTAAAAAATGGCCTCTCTTTGTGGCCACTCGCCCTGACCCACCCTGGCCACTCAAGCTAGAAATTTCCAAATTTTGCAGGATTTCTCCAAAACTCAAGTGGTCACAAACTAGGTCAATGCAAGTCCTTAGAGCCCAAAAGGCCAGTTTTCATCTAATGCCCACACCCTGGGCAAATGACTTCTTTGTCCCCGGCAAAATGGCCTCTCTTTGCGGCCACTCGCCTTGGCCGATCATAGTCACCCCAGCTAGAAATTTCCAAATTTTGCAGGATTTCTCCAAAACTCAAGTGGCCAGAAACTAGGCCAATGCAAGTCCTTATAGCCCCTAATGTCAGCTTTCATCTGATGCCCAGACCCTGGGCAAATGACTTCTTTTTCCCCTGCAAAATGACCTCTCTTTGCAGCCACACGCCCTGACCCACCCTGGCCCACCAAGCTAGAAATTTCCAAATTTTGCAGGATTTCTCCAAAACTCAAGTGGCCAGAAACTTGGCCAATGCTACTCCTTACAGCCCCCAATGTCAGCTTTCATCTGATTCCCAGACACTGGGCAAATGACTTCTTTCTCCCCTGCAAAATGGCCTCTCTTTGTGGCCACTCGCCCTGCCGAAACATGACCACCCAAGCTAGAAATTTCCAAATTTTGCAGGATTTCTCCAAAACTCAAGTGGCCAGAAACTTGGACAATGCAAGTCATTACAACACGAAAAGCCAGCTTTCATCGGATGCCCAGACCCTGGGCAAATGACTTCTTCTTCCCCTGCAAAATGGCCTCTCTTTGTGGCCACTCGCCCTGCCGAAACATGACCACCCAAGCTAGAAATTTCCAAATTTTGCAGGATTTCTCCAAAACTCAAGTGGCCAGAAACTTGGCCAATGCAAGTCATTACAACACGAAAGGCCAGCTTTCATCGAATGCCCAGACCCTGGGCAAATGACTTCTTTTTCCCCTGAAAAATGGCCTCTCTTTGCGGCCACTCGCCCTGCTTGATCATGGTCACCCAAGCTAGAAATTTCCAAATTTTGCAGGATTTCTCCAAAACTCAAGTGGCCAGAAACTAGGCCAGTGCAAGTCCTTACAGCCCCTAATGTCAGCTTTCATCTGATGCCCAGACCCTGGGCAAATGACTTCTTTCTCCCCTGCAAAATGGCCTCTCTTTGCGGCCACTCGCCTTGGCCGATCCTGGCCACCCAAGCTAGAAATTTCCAAATTTTGCAGGATTTCTCCAAAACTCAAGTGGTCCGAAACTAGGCCAATGCAAGTCCTTACAGCCCCAAACGCCAGCCTTCATCTGATGCCCAGACCCTGGGCAAATGACTTCTTCTTCCCCTGAAAAATGGCCTCTCTTTGCGGCCACTCGCCCTGCTTGATCATGGTCACCCAAGCTTGAAATTTCCAAATTTTGCAGGATTTCTCCAAAACTCAAGTGGTGACAAACAAGGCCAATGCAAGTCCTTACAGCCCCAAACGCCAGCTTTCATCTGATGCCCAGAACCTCGGCAAATGACATTTTTGTCCCTGGCAAAATGGCCTCTCTTTGCAGCCACTTGCCCGGACCCAACCTGGCCACTCAAGCTAGAAATTTCCAAATTTTGTAGGATTTCTCCAAAACTCAAGTGGCCAGAAACTAGGCCAATGCAAGTCCTTACAGCCCCTAATGTCAGCTTTCATCTGATGCCCAGACCCTGGGCAAATGACTTCTTATTCCCCTGCAAAATGACCTCTCTTTGCAGCCACTCGCCCTGCCGAAACATGACCACCCAAGCTAGAAATTTCCAAATTTTGCAGGATTTCTCCAAAACTCAAGTGGCCGGAAACTTGGGCAATGCAAGTCCTTACAGCCCCTAATGTCAGCTTTCATCTGATGCCCAGACCCTGGGCAAATGACTTCTTTGTCCCCGGCAAAATGGCCTCTCTTTGCGGCCACTCGCCTTGGCCGATCATAGTCACCCCAGCTAGAAATTTCCAAATTTTGCAGGATTTCTCCAAAACTCAAGTGGCCAGAAACTAGGCCAATGCAAGTCCTTATAGCCCCTAATGTCAGCTTTCATCTGATGCCCAGACCCTGGGCAAATGACTTCTTTTTCCCCTGCAAAATGACCTCTCTTTGCAGCCACACGCCCTGACCCACCCTGGCCCACCAAGCTAGAAATTTCCAAATTTTGCAGGATTTCTCCAAAACTCAAGTGGCCAGAAACTTGGCCAATGCTACTCCTTACAGCCCCCAATGTCAGCTTTCATCTGATTCCCAGACACTGGGCAAATGACTTCTTTCTCCCCTGCAAAATGGCCTCTCTTTGTGGCCACTCGCCCTGCCGAAACATGACCACCCAAGCTAGAAATTTCCAAATTTTGCAGGATTTCTCCAAAACTCAAGTGGCCAGAAACTTGGACAATGCAAATCATTACAACACGAAAGGCCAGCTTTCATCGAATGCCCAGACCCTGGGCAAATGACTTCTTTTTCCCCTGCAAAATGGCCTCTCTTTGCGGCCACTCGCCCTGCTTGATCATGGTCACCCAAGCTAGAAATTTCCAAATTTTGCAGGATTTCTCCAAAACTCAAGTGGCCAGAAACTAGGCCAGTGCAAGTCCTTACAGCCCCTAATGTCAGCTTTCATCTGATGCCCAGACCCTGGGCAAATGACTTCTTTCTCCCCTGCAAAATGGCCTCTCTTTGCGGCCACTCGCCTTGGCCGATCCTGGCCACCCATGCTAGAAATTTCCAAATTTTGCAGGATTTCTCCAAAACTCAAGTGGTCCGAAACTAGGCCAATGCACGTCCTTACAGCCCCAAACGCCAGCCTTCATCTGATGCCCAGACCCTGGGCAAATGACTTCTTCTTCCCCTGAAAAATGGCCTCTCTTTGCGGCCACTCGCCCTGCTTGATCATGGTCACCCAAGCTTGAAATTTCCAAATTTTGCAGGATTTCTCCAAAACTCAAGTGGCCAGAATCTAGGCCAATGCAAGTCCTTACAGCCCCAAATGCCAGCTTTCATCTGATGCCCAGACCCTGGGCAAATGACATCTTCTTCCCCTGAAAAATGGCCTCTCTTTGCGGCCACTCGCCCTGCTTGATCATGGTCACCCAAGCTAGAAATTTCCAAATTTTGCAGGATTTCTCCAAAACTCAAGTGGTGACAAACAAGGCCAATGCAAGTCCTTACAGCCCCAAACGGCAGCTTTCATCTGATGCCCAGAACCTCGGCAAATGACATTTTTGTCCCTTGCAAAATGGCCTCTCTTTGCAGCCACTTGCCCGGACCCAACCTGGCCACTCAAGCTAGAAATTTCCAAATTTTGCAGGATTTCTCCAAAACTCAAGTGGCCAGAAACTAGGCCAATGCAAGTCCTTAGAGCCCCTAATGTCAGCTTTCATCTGATGCCCAGACCCTGGGCAAATGACTTCTTTTTCCCCTGCAAAATGGCCTCTCTTTGCGGCCACTCGCCCTGCCGAAACATGACCACCCAAGCTAGAAATTTCCAAATTTTGCAGGATTTCTCCAAAACTCAAGTGGCCAGAAACTTGGCCAATGCAAGTCATTACAACACGAAAGGCCAGCTTTCATCGAATGCCCAGACCCTGGGCAAATGACTTCTTTTTCCCCTGAAAAATGGCCTCTCTTTGCGGCCACTCGCCCTGCTTGATCATGGTCACCCAAGCTAGAAATTTCCAAATTTTGCAGGATTTCTCCAAAACTCAAGTGGCCAGAAACTAGGCCAATGCATGTCCTTAGACACCCTAATGTTAGCTTTCATCTGATGCCCAGACCCTGGGCAAATGACTTCTTTTTCCCCTGCAAAATGGCCTCTCTTTGCGGCCACTCGCCTTGGCCGATCCTGGCCACTCAAGCTAGAAATTTCCAAATTTTGCAGGATTTCTCCAAAACTCAAGTGGTCACAAACCAGGTCAATGCAAGTCCTTAGAGCCCAAAAGGCCAGTTTTCATCTACTGCCCACACCCTGGGCAAATGACTTCTTTGTCCCCGGCAAAATGGCCTCTCTTTGCGGCCACTCGCCTTGGCCGATCATAGTCACCCCAGCTAGAAATTTCCAAATTTTGCAGGATTTCTCCAAAACTCAAGTGGCCAGAAACTAGGCCAATGCAAGTCCTTATAGCCCCTAATGTCAGCTTTCATCTGATGCCCACACCCTGGGCAAATGACTTCTTTTTCCCCTGCAAAATGACCTCTCTTTGCAGCCACTCGCCCTGACCCACCCTGACCCTCCAAGGTAGAAATTTCCAAATTTAGCTGGATTTCCCCAAAACTCAAGTGGCCAGAAACTTGGACAATGCTAGTCCTTACAGCCCCCAATGTCAGCTTTCATCTGATGCCCAGACATTGGGCAAATGACTTCTTTCTCCCCTGCAAAATGGCCTCTCTTTGTGGCCACTCACCCTGCAGAAACATGACCACACAAGCTAGAAATTTCCAAATTTTGCAGGATTTCTCCAAAACTCAAGTGGCCAGAAACTTTGACAATGCAAGTCATTACAACACGAAAAGCCAGCTTTCATCGGATGCCCAGACCCTGGGCAAATGACTTCTTCTTCCCCTGTAAAATGGCCTCTCTTTGTGGCCACTCGCCCTGCCGAAACATGACCACCCAAGCTAGAAATTTCCAAATTTTGCAGGATTTCTCCAAAACTCAAGTGGCCAGAAACTTGGCCAATGCAAGTCATTACAACACGAAAGGCCAGCTTTCATCTGATGCCCAGACACTGGGCAAATGACTTCTTTTTCCCCTGCAAAATGGCCTCTCTTTGCGGCCACTCGCCCTGCCGAAACATGACCACCCAAGCTAGAAATTTCCAAATTTTGCAGGATTTCTCCAAAACTCAAGTGGCCAGAAACTTGGCCAATGCAAGTCATTACAACACGAAAGGCCAGCTTTCATCGAATGCCCAGACCCTGGGCAAATGACTTCTTTTTCCCCTGCAAAATGGCCTCTCTTTGCGGCCACTCGCCCTGCTTGATCATGGTCACCCATGCTAGAAATTTCCAAATTTTGCAGGATTTCTCCAAAACTCAAGTGGCCAGAAACTAGGCCAATGCATGTCCTTAGACACCCTAATGTTAGCTTTCATCTGATGCCCAGACCCTGGGCAAATGACTTCTTTTTCCCCTGCAAAATGGCCTCTCTTTGCGGCCACTCGCCTTGGCCGATCCTGGCCACCCATGCTAGAAATTTCCAAATTTTGCCGGATTTCTCCAAAACTCAAGTGGTCAGAAACTAGGCCAATGCAAGTCCTTACAGCCCCAAACGCCAGCTTTCATCTGATGCCCAGATCCTGGGCAAATGACTTCTTCTTCCCCTGAAAAATGGCCTCTCTTTGCGGCCACTCGCCCTGAACCACCCTAGACACTCAAGCTAGAAATTTCCAAATTTTGCAGGATTTCTCCAAAACTCAAGTGGTCACAAACTAGGTCAATGCAAGTCCTTAGAGCCCAAAAGGCCAGTTTTCATCTAATGCCCACACCCTGGGCAAATGACTTCTTTGTCCCCGGCAAAATGGCCTCTCTTTGCGGCCACTCGCCTTGGCCGATCATAGTCACCCTAGCTAGAAATTTCCAAATTTTGCAGGATTTCTCCAAAACTCAAGTGGCCAGAAACTAGGCCAATGCAAGTCCTTATAGCCCCTTATGTCAGCTTTCATCTGATGCCCAGACCCTGGGCAAATGACTTCTTATTCCCCTGCAAAATGACCTCTCTCTGCAGCCACTCGCCCTGACCCACCCTGACCCTCCAAGGTAGAAATTTCCAAATTTAGCTGGATTTCCCCAAAACTCAAGTGGCCAGAAACTTGGACAATGCTAGTCCTTACAGCCCCCAATGTCAGCTTTCATCTGATGCCCAGACACTGGGCAAATGACTTCTTTCTCCCCTGCAAAATGGCCTCTCTTTGTGGCCACTCGCCCTGCCGAAACATGACCACACAAGCTAGAAATTTCCAAATTTTGCAGGATTTCTCCAAAACTCAAGTGGCCAGAAACTTTGACAATGCAAGTCATTACAACACGAAAATCCAGCTTTCATCTGATGCCCAGACCCTGGGCAAATGACTTCTTCTTCCCCTGCAAAATGGCCTCTCTTTGTGGCCACTCGCCCTGCCGAAACATGACCACCCAAGCTAGAAATTTCCAAATTTTGCAGGATTTCTCCAAAACTCAAGTGGCCAGAAACTTGGCCAATGCAAGTCATTACAACACGAAAGGCCAGCTTTCATCTAATGCCCAGAACCTGGGCAAATGACTTCTTTTTCCCCTGCAAAATGGCCTCTCTTTGCGGCCACTCGCCCTGCCGAAACATGACCACCCATGCTAGAAATTTCCAAATTTTGCAGGATTTCTCCAAAACTCAAGTGGCCAGAAACTAGGCCAGTGCAAGTCCTTACAGCCCCAAACGCCAGCTTTCATCTGATGCCCAGAACCTCGGCAAATGACATTTTTGTCCCTGGCAAAATGGCCTCTCTGTGCAGCCACTCGCCCTGACCCAACCTGGCCACTCAAGCTTGAAATATCCAAATTTTGCAGGATTTCTCCAAAACTCAAGTGGCCAGAAACTAGGCCAATGCAAGTCCTTACAGCCCCTAATGTCAGCTTTCATCTGATGCCCAGACGCTGGGCAAATGACTTCTTTTTCCCCTGCAAAATCACCTCTCTTTGCAGCCACACGCCCTGACCCACCCTGGCCCACCAAGCAAGAAATTTCCAAATTTTGCAGGATTTCTCCAAAACTCAAGTGGCCAGAAACTAGGCCAATGCAAGTCCTTACAGCCCCTAATGTTAGCTTTCATCTGATGCCCACACCCTGGGCAAATGACTTCTTTCTCCCCTGCAAAATGGCCTCTCTTTGTGGCCACTCGCCCTGCCGAAACATGACCACCCATGCTAGAAATTTCCAAATTTTGCAGAATTTCTCCAAAACTCAAGTGGTCCGAAACTAGGCCAATGCAAGTCCTTACAGCCCCTAATGTCAGCCTTCATCTGATGCCCAGACCCTGGGCAAATGACTTCTTCTTCCCCTGTAAAATGGCCTCTCTTTGCGGCCACTCGCCCTGCTTGATCATGGTCACCCAAGCTAGAAATTTCCAAATTTTGCAGAATTTCTCCAAAACTCAAGTGGCCAGAAACTAGGCCAATGCAAGTCCTTACAGCCCCAAAGGCCAGTTTTCATCTAATGCCCACACCCTGGGCAAATGACTTCTTCTTCCCCTGAAAAATGGCCTCTCTTTGCGGCCACTCGCCCTGACCCACCCTGGCCACTCAAGCTAGAAATTTCCAAATTTTGCAGGATTTCTCCAAAACTCAAGTGGTGACAAACTAGGTCAATGCAAGTCCTTAGAGCCCAAAGGGCCAGTTTTCATCTAATGCCCACACCCTGGGCAAATGACTTCTTTGTCCCCGGCAAAATGGCCTCTCTTTGCGGCCACTCGCCTTGGCCGATCATAGTCACCCCAGCTAGAAATTTCCAAATTTTGCAGGATTTCTCCAAAACTCAAGTGGCCAGAAACTTTGACAATGCAAGTCATTACAACACGAAAAGCCAGCTTTCATCGGATGCCCAGACCCTGGGCAAATGACTTCTTCTTCCCCTGCAAAATGGCCTCTCTTTTTGGCCACTCGCCCTGCCGAAACATGACCACCCAAGCTAGAAATTTCCAAATTTTGCAGGATTTCTCCAAAACTCAAGTGGCCAGAAACTTGGCCAATGCAAGTCATTACAACACGAAAGGCCAGCTTTCATTGAATGCCCAGACCCTGGGCAAATGACTTCTTTTTCCCCTGCAAAATGGCCTCTCTTTGCGGCCACTCCCCTTGGCCGATCCTGGCCACCCATGCTAGAACTTTCCAAATTTTGCAGGATTTCTCCAAAACTCAAGTGGTGACAAACAAGGCCAATGCAAGTCCTTACAGCCCCAAACGCCAGCTTTCATCTGATGCCCAGAACCTCGGCAAATGACATTTTTGTCCCTGGCAAAATGGCCTCTCTTTGCAGCCACTTGCCCGGACCCAACCTGGCCACTCAAGCTAGAAATTTCCAAATTTTGCAGGATTTCTCCAAAACTCAAGTGGCCAGAAACTAGGCCAATGCAAGTCCTTACAGCCCCTAATGTCAGCTTTCATCTGATGCCCACACCCTGGGCAAATGACTTCTTTGTCCCATGCAAAATGACCTCTCTTTGCGGCCACTCGCCCTGGACGATCATAGTCACCCCAGCTAGAAATTTCCAAATTTTGCAGGATTTCTCCAAAACTCAAGTGGCCAGAAACTAGGCCAATGCAAGTCCTTACAGCCCCAAACGCCAGCTTTCATCTGATGCCCAGATCCTGGGCAAATGACTTCTTTTTCCCCTGCAAAATGGCCTCTCTTTGTGGCCACTCGCCCTGCCGAAATATGACCACCCAAGCTAGAAATTCCCAAATTTTCCAGAATTTCTCCAAAACTCAAGTGGCCAGAATCTAGGCCAATGCAAGTCCTTACAGCCCCAAATGCCAGCTTTCATCTGATGCCCAGACCCTGGGCAAATGACATCTTCTTCCCCTGAAAAATGGCCTCTCTTTGCGGCCACTCGCCCTGCTTGATCATGGCCACCCAAGCTTGAAATTTCCAAATTTTGCTGGATTTCTCCAAAACTCAAGTGGTGACAAACTAGGCCAATGCAAGTCCTTACAGCCCCAAATGCCAGCTTTCATCTGATGCCCAGAACCTCGGCAAATGACATTTTTGTCCCCTGCAAAATGGCCTCTCTTTGCAGCCACTCGCCCTGACCCAACCTGGCCACTCAAGCTAGAAATTTCCAAATTTTGCAGGATTTCTCCAAAACTCAAGTGGCCAGAAACTAGGCCAATGCAAGTCCTTACAGCCCCAAACGCCAGCTTTCATCTGATGCCCAGATCCTGGGCAAATGACTTCTTCTTCCCCTGAAAAATGGCCTCTCTTTGCAGCCACTCGCCCTGACCCACCCTGGCCACTCAAGCTAGAAATTTCCAAATTTTGCAGGATTTCTCCAAAACTCAAGTGGTCACAAACTAGGTCAATGCAAGTCCTTAGAGCCCAAAAGGCCAGTTTTCATCTAATGCCCACACCCTGGGCAAATGACTTCTTTGTCCCCGGCAAAATGGCCTCTCTTTGCGGCCACTCGCCTTGGCCGATCATAGTCACCCCAGCTAGAAATTTCCAAATTTTGCAGGATTTCTCCAAAACTCAAGTGGCCAGAAACTAGGCCAATGCAAGTCCTTAGAGCCCCTAATGTCAGCTTTCATCTGATGCCCAGACCCTGGGCAAATGACTTCTTTTTCCCCTGCAAAATGACCTCTCTTTGCAGCCACACGCCCTGACCCACCCTGGCCCACCAAGCTAGAAATTTCCAAATTTTGCAGGATTTCTCCAAAACTCAAGTGGCCAGAAACTTGGCCAATGCTACTCCTTACAGCCCCCAATGTCAGCTTTCATCTGATTCCCAGACACTGGGCAAATGACTTCTTTCTCCCCTGCAAAATGGCCTCTCTTTGTGGCCACTCGCCCTGCCGAAACATGACCACCCAAGCTAGAAATTTCCAAATTTTGCAGGATTTCTCCAAAACTCAAGTGGCCAGAATCTAGGCCAATGCAAGTTCTTACAGCCCCAAATACCAGCTTTCATCTGATGCCCAGACCCTGGGCAAATGACTTCTTCTTCCCCTGAAAAATGGCCTCTCTTTGCGGCCACTCGCCCTGCTTGATCATGGTCTCCCAAGCTTGAAATTTCCAAATTTTGCAGGATTTCTCCAAAACTCAAGTGGTGACAAACAAGGCCAATGCAAGTCCTTACAGCCCCAAACGCCAGCTTTCATCTAATGCCCAGAACCTCGGCAAATGACATTTTTGTCCCTGGCAAAATGGCCTCTCTGTGCAGCCACTCGCCCTGACCCAACCTGGCCACTCAAGCTAGAAATATCCAAATTTTGCAGGATTTCTCCAAAACTCAAGTGGCCAGAAACTAGGCCAATGCAAGTCCTTACAGCCCCTAATGTCAGCTTTCATCTGATGCCCAGACCCTGGGCAAATGACTTCTTTTTCCCCTGCAAAATGGCCTCTCTTTGCGGCCATTCGCCCTGCCGAAACATGACCACCCAAGCTAGAAATTTCCAAATTTTGCAGGATTTCTCCAAAACTCAAGTGGCCAGAAACTTGGACAATGCAAGTCATTACAACACGAAAGGCCAGCTTTCATCTAATGCCCAGACCCTGGGCAAATGACTTCTTCTTCCCCTGAAAAATGGCCTCTCTTTGCGGCCATTCGCCCTGCTTGATCATGGTTACCCAAGCTAGAAATATCCAAATTTTGCAGGATTTCTCCAAAACTCAAGTGGCCAGAATCTAGGCCAATGCATGTCCTCAGACACCCTAATGTTAGCTTTCATCTGATGCCCAGACCCTGGGCAAATGACTTCTTTTTCCCCTGCAAAATGGCCTCTCTTTGCGGCCACTCGCCCTGCTTGATCATGGCCACCCCAAGCTAGAAATTTCCAAATTTTGCAGGATTTCTCCAAAACTCAAGTGGCCAGAATCTAGGCCAATGCAAGTCCTTACAGCCCCTAATGTCAGCTTTCATCTGATGCCCAGACCCTGGGCAAATGACTTCTTTCTCCCCTGCAAAATGGCCTCTCTTTGTGGCCACTCGCCCTGCTGAAACATGACCACCCAAGCTAGAAATTTCCAAATTTTGCAGGATTTCTCCAAAACTCAAGTGGCCAGAAACTAGGCCAGTGCAAGTCCTTACAGCCCCTAATGTCAGCTTTCATCTGATGCCCAGACCCTGGCCAAATGACTTCTTTGTCCCAGGCAAAATGACCTCTCTTTGCAGCCACTCGCCCTGCTTGATCATGGTCACCCAAGCTAGAAATTTCCAAATTTTGCAGGATTTCTCCAAAACTCAAGTGGCCAGAAACTAGGCCAATGCAAGTCCTTACAGCCCCTAATGTCAGCTTTCATCTAATGCCCAGACCCTGGGCAAATGACTTCTTTTTCCCCTGCAAAATCACCTCTCTTTGCAGCCACTCGTCCTGACCCACCCTGGCCCACCAAGCTAGAAATTTCCAAATTTTGCAGGATTTCTCCAAAACTCAAGTGGCCAGAAACTTGGACAATGCAAGTCCCTACAGCCCCAAATGCCAGCTTTCATCTGATGCCCAGACCCTGGCCAAGTGACTTCTTTCTCCCCTGCAAAATGGCCTCTCTTTGCGGCCACTCGCCTTGGCCGATCCTGGCCACCCATGCTAGAAATTTCCAAATTTTGCAGGATTTCTCCAAAACTCAAGTGGTCCGAAACAAGGCCAATGCACGTCCTTACAGCCCCAAACGCCAGCCTTCATCTGATGCCCAGATGCTGGGCAAATGACTTCTTTTTCCCCTGCAAAATGACCTCTCTTTGCAGCCACACGCCCTGACCCACCCTGGCCCACCAAGCTAGAAATTTCCAAATTTTGCAGGATTTCTCCAAAACTCAAGTGGCCAGAAACTTGGACAATGCAAGTCCTTACAGCCCCTAATGTCAGCTTTCATCTGATGCCCAGACCCTGGGCAAATGACTTCTTTTTCCCCTGAAAAATGGCCTCTCTTTGCGGCCACTCGCCCTGCTGAAACATGAGCACCCAAGCTAGAAATTTCCAAATTTTGCAGGATTTCTCCAAAACTGAAGTGGCCAGAATCTAGGCCAATGCAAGTCCTTACAGCCCCAAAGGCCAGCTTTCATCTGATGCCCAGATCCTGGGCAAATGACTTCTTCTTCCCCTGAAAAATGGCCTCTCTTTGCGGCCACTCGCCCTGACCCACCCTGGCCACTCAAGCTAGAAATTTCCAAATTTTGCAGGATTTCTCCAAAACTCAAGTGGTCACAAACTAGGTCAATGCAAGTCCTTAGAGCCCAAAAGGCCAGTTTTCATCTAATGCTCACACCCTGGGCAAATGACTTCTTTGTCCCCGGCAAAATGGCCTCTCTTTGCGGCCACTCGCCTTGGCCGATCATAGTCACCCCAGCTAGAAATTTCCAAATTTTGCAGGATTTCTCCAAAACTCAAGTGGCCAGAAACTAGGCCAATGCAAGTCCTTACAGCCCCTTATGTCAGCTTTCATCTGATGCCCAGACCCTGGGCAATTGACTTCTTTTTCCCCTGCAAAATGGCCTCTCTTTGCAGCCACTCGCCCTGACCCACCCTGGCCCTCCAATGTAGAAATTTCCAAATTTAGCTGGATTTCCCCAAAACTCAAGTGGCCAGAAACTGGGACAATGCTAGTCCTTACAGCCCCCAATGTCAGCTTTCATCTGATGCCCACACCCTGGGCAAATGACTTCTTTTTCCCCTGCAAAATGGCCTCTCTTTGCGGCCACTCGCCCTTCTTGATCATGGTCACCCAAGCTAGAAATTTCCAAATTTTGCAGGATTTCTCCAAAATTCAAGTGGCAGAAACTTGGCCAATGCAAGTCATTACAACACGAAAGGCCACCTTTCATCTAATGCCCAGACCCTGGGCAAATTACTTCTTCTTCCCCTGAAAAATGGCCTCTCTTTGCGGCCATTTGCCCTGCTTGATCATGGTCACCCAAGCTAGAAATATCCAAATTTTGCAGGATTTCTCCAAAACTCAAGTGGCCAGAAATTAGGCCAATGCATGTCCTTAGACACCCTAATGTTAGCTTTCATCTGATGCCCAGACCCTGGGCAAATGACTTCTTCTTCCCCTGCAAAATGGCCTCTCTTTGTGGCCACTCGCCCTGCCGAAACATGACCACTCAAGCTAGAAATTTCCAAATTTTGCAGGATTTCTCCAAAACTCAAGTGGCCAGAATCGAGGCCAATGCAAGTCCTTACAGCCCCTAAAGTCAGCTTTCATCTGATGGCCAGACCCTGGGCAAATGACTTCTTTCTCCCCTGCAAAATGGCCTCTCTTTGTGGCCACTCGCCCTGCCGAAACATGACCACCCAAGCTAGAAATTTCCAAATTTTGCAGGATTTCTCCAAAACTCAAGTGGCCAGAAACTTTGACAATGCAAGTCCTTACAGCCCCTAATGTCAGCTTTCATCTGATGCCCACACCCTGGGCAAATGACTTCTTTGTCCCATGCAAAATGACCTCTCTTTGCAGCCACTCGCCCTGGCCGATCATAGTCACCCATGCTAGAAATTTCCAAATTTTGCAGGATTTCTCCAAAACTCAAGTGACCAGAAACTAGGCCAATGCAAGTCCTTACAGCCCCTTATGTCAGCTTTCATCTGATGCCCAGACCCTGGGCAATTGACTTCTTTTTCCCCTGCAAAATGGCCTCTCTTTGCAGCCACTCGCCCTGACCCACCCTGGCCCTCCAATGTAGAAATTTCCAAATTTAGCTGGATTTCCCCAAAACTCAAGTGGCCAGAAACTGGGACAATGCTAGTCCTTACAGCCCCCAATGTCAGCTTTCATCTGATGCCCACACCCTGGGCAAATGACTTCTTTTTCCCCTGCAAAATGGCCTCTCTTTGCGGCCACTCGCCCTTCTTGATCATGGTCACCCAAGCTAGAAATTTCCAAATTTTGCAGGATTTCTCCAAAATTCAAGTGGCAGAAACTTGGCCAATGCAAGTCATTACAACACGAAAGGCCACCTTTCATCTAATGCCCAGACCCTGGGCAAATTACTTCTTCTTCCCCTGAAAAATGGCCTCTCTTTGCGGCCATTTGCCCTGCTTGATCATGGTCACCCAAGCTAGAAATATCCAAATTTTGCAGGATTTCTCCAAAACTCAAGTGGCCAGAAATTAGGCCAATGCATGTCCTTAGACACCCTAATGTTAGCTTTCATCTGATGCCCAGACCCTGGGCAAATGACTTCTTCTTCCCCTGCAAAATGGCCTCTCTTTGTGGCCACTCGCCCTGCCGAAACATGACCACTCAAGCTAGAAATTTCCAAATTTTGCAGGATTTCTCCAAAACTCAAGTGGCCAGAATCGAGGCCAATGCAAGTCCTTACAGCCCCTAAAGTCAGCTTTCATCTGATGGCCAGACCCTGGGCAAATGACTTCTTTCTCCCCTGCAAAATGGCCTCTCTTTGTGGCCACTCGCCCTGCCGAAACATGACCACCCAAGCTAGAAATTTCCAAATTTTGCAGGATTTCTCCAAAACTCAAGTGGCCAGAAACTTTGACAATGCAAGTCCTTACAGCCCCTAATGTCAGCTTTCATCTGATGCCCAGACCCTGGGGAAATGACTTCTTTGTCCCATGCAAAATGACCTCTCTTTGCAGCCACTCGCCCTGGCCGATCATAGTCACCCATGCTAGAAATTTCCAAATTTTGCAGGATTTCTCCAAAACTCAAGTGGCCAGAAACTAGGCCAATGCTAGTCCTTACAGCCCCTAATATCAGCTTTCATCTGATGGCCAGACCCTGGGCAAATGACTTCTTTCTCCCCTGCAAAATGGCCTCTCTTTGTGGCCACTCGCCCTGCCGCACCATGACCACCCAAGCTAGAAATTACCAAATTTTGCAGGATTTCTCCAAAACTCAAGTGGCCAGAAACTTGGACAATGCAAGTCATTACAACACGAAAGGCCAGCTTTCATCTGATGCCCAGACCCTGGGCAAATGACTTCTTTTTCCCCTGCAAAATGGCCTCTCTTTGCGGCCACTCCCCTTGGCCGATCCTGGCCACCCATGCTAGAAATTTCCAAATTTTGCAGGATTTCTCCAAAACTCAAGTGGCCAGAATCTAGGCCAATGCAAGTTCTTACAGCCCCAAATGCCAGCTTTCATCTAATGCCCAGAACCTGGGCAAATGACTTCTTCTTCCCCTGAAAAATGGCCTCTCTTTGCGGCCACTCGCCCTGCTTGATCATGGTCACCCAAGCTTGAAATATCCAAATTTTGCAGGATTTCTCCAAAACTCAAGTGGCCAGAAACTAGGCCAATGCAAGTCCTTACAGCCCCTAAAGTCAGCTTTCATCTGATGCCCAGACGCTGGGCAAATGACTTCTTTTTCCCCTGCAAAATGACCTCTCTTTGCAGCCACACGCCCTGACCCACCCTGGCCCACCAAGCTAGAAATTTCCAAATTTTGCAGGATTTCTCCAAAACTCAAGTGGTCAGAAACTAGGACAATGCAAGTCCTTACAGCCCCTAATGTCAGCTTTCATCTGATGCCCAGACCCTGGGCAAATGACTTCTTCTTCCCCTGAAAAATGGCCTCTCTTTGCGGCCACTCGCCCTGCCGAAACATGACCACCCATGCTAGAAATTTCCAAATTTTGCAGGATTTCTCCAAAACTGAAGTGGCCAGAATCTAGGCCAATGCAAGTCCTTACAGCCCCTAATGTCAGCTTTCATCTGATGCCCAGACCCTGGGCAAATGACTTCTTTCTCCCCTGCAAAATGGCCTCTCTTTGTGGCCACTCGCCCTGCCGAAACATGACCACCCAAGCTAGAAATTTCCAAATTTTGCAGGATTTCTCCAAAACTCAAGTGGCCAGAAACTAGGACAATGCAAGTCCTTACAGCCCCTAATGTCAGCTTTCATCTGATGCCCAGACCCTGGCCAAATGACTTCTTTGTCCCAGGCAAAATGACCTCTCTTTGCAGCCACTCGCCCTGCTTGATCATGGTCACCCAAGCTAGAAATTTCCAAATTTTGCAGGATTTCTCCAAAACTCAAGTGGCCAGAAACTAGGCCAATGCAAGTCCTTACAGCCCCTAATGTCAGCTTTCATCTAATGCCCAGACCCTGGGCAAAAGACTTCTTTTTCCCCTGCAAAATGACCTCTCTTTGCAGCCACTCGCCCTGACCCACCCTGGCCCACCAAGCTAGAAATTTCCAAATTTTGCAGGATTTCTCCAAAACTCAAGTGGCCAGAAACTTGGCCAATGCAAGTCCTTACAGCCCCAAATGCCAGCTTTCATCTGATGCCCAGACCCTGGGCAAATGACTTCTTTCTCCCCTGCAAAATGGCCTCTCTTTGCGGCCACTCGCCTTGGCCGATCCTGGCCACCCATGCTAGAAATTTCCAAATTTTGCAGGATTTCTCCAAAACTCAAGTGGTCCGAAACAAGGCCAATGCACGTCCTTACAGCCCCAAACGCCAGCCTTCATCTGATGCCTAGACCCTGGGCAAATGACTTCTTCTTCCCCTGAAAAATGGCCTCTCTTTGCGGCCACTCGCCCTGCCGAAACATGACCACCCAAGCTAGAAATTTCCAAATTTTGCAGGATTTCTCCAAAACTCAAGTGGCCAGAAACTTGGCCAATGCAAGTCCTTAGACACCCTAATGTTAGCTTTCATCTGATGCCCAGACCCTGGGCAAATGACTTCTTTCTCCCCTGCAAAATGGCCTCTCTTTGTGGCCACTCGCCCTGCCGAAACATGACCACCCAAGCTAGAAATTTCCAAATTTTGCAGGATTTCTCCAAAACTCAAGTGGCCAGAAACTAGGCCAGTGCAAGTCCTTACAGCCCCTAATGTCAGCTTTCATCTGATGCCCAGACCCTGGGCAAATGACTTCTTCTTCCCCTGAAAAATGGCCTCTCTTTGCGGCCACTCGCCCTGCTTGATCATGGCCACCCAAGCTAGAAATTTCCAAATTTTGCAGGATTTCTCCAAAACTCAAGTGGCCAGAATCTAGGCCAATGCATGTCCTTAGACACCCTAATGCCAGCTCTCATCTGATGCCCAGACCCTGGGCAAATGACTCCTTCTTCCCCTGAAAAATGGCCTCTCTTTGCGGCCACTCGCCCTGGCCGATCATAGTCACGCCAGCTAGAAATTTCCAAATTTTGCAGGATTTCTCCAAAACTCAAGTGGCCAGAGACTTGGCCAATGCAAGTCCTTACAGCCCCTAATGTCAGCTTTCATCTGATGCCCAGACGCTGGGCAAATGACTTCTTTTTCCCCTGCAAAATCACCTCTCTTTGCAGCCACACGCCCTGACCCACCCTGGCCCACCAAGCTAGAAATTTCCAAATTTTGCAGGATTTCTCCAAAACTCAAGTGGCCAGAAACTTGGACAATGTAAGTCCTTACAGCCCCAAAGGCCAGCTTTCATCTGATGGCCAGACCCTGGGCAAATGACTTCTTTCTCCCCTGTAAAATGGCCTCTCTTTGCGGCCACTCGCCTTGGCCGATCCTGGCCACCCATGCTAGAAATTTCCAAATTTTGCAGGATTTCTCCAAAACTCAAGTGGCCAGAAACTAGGCCAATGCAAGTCCTTACAGCCCCTAATGTCAGCCTTCATCTGATGCCCAGACCCTGGGCAAATGACTTCTTCTTCCCCTGAAAAATGGCCTCTCTTTGCGGCCACTCACCCTGCCCCACGCTTGCCACCAAAGCTAGAAATTTCCAAATTTTGCAGGATTTCTCCAAAACTCAAGTGGTCAGAAACTAGGCCAATGCAAGTCCTTACAGCCCCAAACGCCAGCTTTCATCTAATGCCCAGACTCTGGGCAAATGACTTCTTTTTCCCCTGCAAAATGGCCTCTCTTTGCAGCCACTCTCCCTGGGTGATCATGGTCACCCAAGCTTGAAATTTCCAAATTTTGCTGGATTTCTCCAAAACTCAAGTGGTGACAAACTAGGCCAAGGCATGTCCTTACAGCCCCAAAGGCCAGCTTTCATCTGATGCCCAGACCCTGGGCAAATGACTTCTTCTTCCCCTGAAAAATGGCCTCTCTTTGCGGCCACTCGCCTTGGCCGATCCTGGCCACCCATGCTAGAAATTTCCAAATTTTGCTGGATTTCTCCAAAACTCAAGTGGCCAGAAACTAGGCCAATGCAAGTCCTTACAGCCCCAAAGGCCAGCTTTCATCTGATGCCCAGAACCTCGGCAAATGACTTTTTTGTCCCTGGCAAAATGGCCTCTCTTTGCAGCCACTCGCCCTGACCCAACCTGGCCACTCAAGCTAGAAATATCCAAATTTTGCAGGATTTCTCCAAAACTCATGTGGTCCGAAACTTGGACAATGCAAGTCCTTGGAGCCCCTAATGTCAGCTTTCATCTGATGCCCAGACCCTGGGCAAATGACTTCTTTTTCCCCTGCAAAATGACCTCTCTTTGCAGCCACTCGCCCTGACCCACCCTGGCCACTCAAGCTAGAAATTTCCAAATTTTGCTGGATTTCTCCAAAACTGAAGTGGTCACAAACTAGGCCAATGCAAGTCCTTACAGCCCCACATGATAGCTTTGGTCTAATGCCCAGACCCTGGGCAAATGACTTCTTTTTCCCCTGCAAAATGGCCTCTCTTTGCAGCCACTCCCCCTGACCCGCCCTGACCCACCCTGGCCACTCAAGCAAGAAATTTCCAAATTTTGCTGGATTTCTCCAAAACTCACCGGTATCTTCTGGTTTTAGTCTTTACCTTCATGTTTCTGGTCCCATGTTGATGGGGGAGGAAGCTAAAGCTGATATTTGCTCAAGGCCTGCTAGGACTGTAGAAGGTAAGGAAAAAGAAAGTCCAGAAAATACATGAAACCTTGAAGAAACTGCAGTGAAGTCATTTAATGACTGAGGTTATCGCTGAGTAATAGATGAAAGGAAATTACTTAATAATACAAGTAAGTGATCATAAATGGGTGTTTTTGTGTGAACATATTTGTAAAGACTTGCTCTCTGTTTCAAGTACATGTTTAATAAAAATTTTCTTTGGAATGTTTTTGTTCTGTTGAGATTATAAACATGTGGCTTTGAGCAGAGAGGGAAGAAATGGGGAAAAAATAGGTAAAATAAAAGCACCTGTCTGGAGCAGGCAGTGAAAGCGAGCAGGAGTGAGCTGATGGCAGTTTGGCCTCATCCTCTTCTGCACCAAACCAGAGGGTGTTTTTGCCTTTTATGTCCCAAAGGAGATTGTGTCACTGATCCATGGGAGCTGTGCTTTTCATAATTTCTCAGAAAATAATGGGACTTGATCACAGCCCCCAGAGAGCATATGGAGACAGCACTCATGTGCTTTAGTCCTTATTTTGCCTTTAGGCAGCATGAGGTGCCAGGGGCAGCCACAGGGCTGAGAAGAGGCTGGGGCTGCCCCAGGCTGGGCATGGCCAGTTCCAGCAACCCTGTGGTCAGAACCTCACCTAGCCCCTCAGCCATGCCTGAGGTGCTTCAGGGGCACACATGTGAGGAGGAAGGAGCACTGCCAGGAGAGGTACAGGAATTGGGAGTGAAAGAGAGAGGATGAGTTGGGGAAAAGATAGAGTAATTTATTTTTGTTTCTTAATACCCAAATCTCATTTAATTGGTAAGAAATAACATGAATTTTCCCCAAGTTGTATCTGTTGTGCTGAGATGGCAATTGGTAGGGGATCTCTGTCTGTATCAGTGTTTGAATCTTCACCCATCCATTTTTTTCACCATGTTTTCTCCCCTGCTTTGCTGAGGAGAGGAAATTAGAGTGGATGGGCAGGCATTTGGCAGCTAGCCATGGTCTACCTGCCACAGAGAAATGTAGCAGCTGAACTAGCTGCTAATTGAGTAAGAAAGCAAGAAGGGCCATTGCATAGTATCCACAGATGTTTAATTCAGCCACCAGGTAAGGTGTTTAGGGTCCAAAAGGCAGGACTCATGGGGAAGAATCTGGGTTTTTGTATATCAAGAGGTAGGGGCTGAACAGTAGCATGAGGACAATACAAAGATGAGGGCCAGAGGGGGAATAGGGAGGGAGTGGCTGAGGGACATAGGAACAAGGGGAAGGAGCCAAAAGGGTCTAACAGCTTTTGAGGGAAGCTTCTTCTGTCTCCCCAACCCAGGGAATGCCTCTCAGGGTCTCCACAGAGAAATACGTAATTGATCTCTAAAACATACCTGGGTGGGGTTGGGGGGTGGGGAGTGCTTAGAAGTAGTAGTTCTGGTATTGACCACTGCTGGTATCTCTTGTGCTCTCCAGCACACTGGTCACAGGGACCTGTCCTGAGGCACTGCTCTCCAGGAGTGTTGGGAAAAACCGTGAAAGTTGTACCACACAGTATTGCTGGCTGACGGCCTGTGTACAAATTACAAATGGGATGGGACTGTTGAGAATTGCACCTTAAGCTGTTTTATGCTTTCCCAAAGCCCTCTAATTTTAAAGATTCCCACACACAGCAGCCCACACATGCACACTTAGATATTAAATTGCCTCCCCTGAAGCAATGACTGGATTGCTTACATATTTATTAATTGTACATCCTAAAAAGTATTTCTTCTTCTTAATTTTTAAAATTTATGTGTTTGCAACAGGTAGTTTTGGGCCAGCTTTTTGCTGCCTCTGGAAGCGGAAAACCACAATCAACAAGGTGCAGCAGAAGAGATGACAGCCCTGCCAAAATTCATGCCAGATTGGTAAGACCAGAGAAAGAAGTTGAAAAGCACACAAATGCTGTTAGCCATCAGGATTTGCATATTTAAATATGCACAATTCACTCACACAAGGAACAGCAACTGCTACAAATCCAGAGCTTTAACCTGGCAGCTGTCTCTAGGCTGCATCTCCACTGAACTTGGTGGTATTTTAACAGGTCTTGGGTGCATGAATGAGAAGAGGATGTGACCTGCTTTTAAACAAACACAAAGGAGTTAAATATAAATTGTGGAAAGGATGATCCTTACTGTTGCTTGGTTTGAGATATTTAGTACCCAGGGGAGTGCAGCATCTTCTGCTTGAAAATGGGAACACTAAATCAGGGAGTGCATTTTGTGGAAACTGCAGGTGGCAGTAGCGGCTAAGTTTTACAGAAAAAAAAAAATGTTTTAAACTGCTGCTCTCTACAGTAACTTGGCACATGTCAAAAATTGGCATCTCAGCAAGGGCCTTCTCTTAAAGGCAACACTCCATGTTTTCAAGGACTTGTCAGTTCCTTTCAGGTGCAGTGTTTTGAGTAAATATAATGACACTTCTTGCTCCCTTTGGAATGCCCTACATTGCTTTTCCCTGGAGTGGAGGGGCTTCTGGTGTTTATTTCACAGCATTTGCAGTGTTGTATAAATGTTCACTGAACTATGCTTTGATTTACTATGTTCCATCTGAGTAATTTATGTGGTATATTACTTACATTTACCACAATCAAAATTGTATCTATTTGAATTTAAGCAGTGGGTCAATTGCTCGGAGTTAACTATAGCACTTTTGAAGTTCTATGTGTTACACAGAAAGACCTTGAACATATCTGAGTGAGCTTAAATACAGGGCATTTTAGCAGTCTCAGTTTGGTTTCTAGTCACTGAGAAGACTTCATTTCAATGATTAGCAATGAAATAATGATCAGACTGTTATCCCCTATGCTCTATGTATATTTGACTTAGGAGTTAGTTACCTGGCATCAAGTGTTTTGTCCTTCAGGAGGTGCATTTATTTGTCTGGTTCAGTAAAAATTAAGACTGTATTAAGGTTTATTGCACACTGTGGGGAACTTGAGAGACAGAGCACCGAAATCAAGTTGAGCTTGTGTGGTTCAGACAGCTCATTGTATAGACAGATGCATGCTAGTGTGCCCTGTGTATGCTGGAGTCAGCTGGCAGGGTATGTTATGTGCATGAGTATATTTTAAGTTGGGTTATTCTGTCTTATGATTAATCTGGAAAAACTTCCCCAAACATCTAAGATTGCTGTTTCTAAGTCCTGAGGTGAGACAGTACAGACAAATCAGTGTTTAAAAAATACCAGTTGCTGTTACTGGTAAAGTTGTACCATAATAAGTGAAATTCCGAGAGAGACTCATGCTGATGAGGCAGGGTCAGTTCAAAATTTGCAGTAAATGTTCTTGTTAGCATGTCTTCCAATCAAAAAGCAATAGCAAAGTATTTAGTTGTATTGCTGGGAATTAAAGACTTCTCTAGAGCTAATTGGTTTTGTTGGTAGTTTTTCAGATGTACACTAGGAAGACAACAGATCGTTTGGACTGTGAAGGCTCATCTCTGTTTTGAGAGACAGTGCTTGGCACAAAGCATTCTGGTGTTGTTTTTCCCCCTTGGTGCTGAATGCTGATTACAAGCCATATATCTGCATATATCACTCCTGGTTGGAGCAGGAGTGTCAGGGGATCCCTGTATGGGAGCCAGTGCTGTTGGAGTGTTGGAGAGCACATCCCAGTCTCCCAATGGGAAATTGTGCCATAGTGCCAGCAGGCACTATGAAGAACAACTGTATTACCTATTAGGTGATTATTTAGGGCATGTAGAAAAGAGAACACCTTATACATTAAGCAAAGAACAAGATGCATTTTTATAACTGTTCCCGCATAACGGGAACTCTCTGAGTGTGCATATAGTGCTTTACTGTCAGTATGCTGCTGTTGGGGAGGATCCCAGGGAGGGGGTTTAGAAGGGAAAAAGGTGTCCTGTGCACATATTCAATCACAGTTTAAACATAATTAACTCAAGCTGCAGACATGAGCCCTTCCTATTCCCTTTTCACAAACATTTGTCTGAATTTTATTATGTCAGCTGAGAACAAATGCTAAGATTGCGTAGCCTGCTCTGAGTGCCAAATTTGACTTGTGTGCAGGAACGTGCCCATACTTTTCAAATCCAGGGAGAAGAGTGCCCTGTAATTTACCTTGACAATTATAATCAAAGCCACATAGTTCAAATGATTAATGTTTGATCTTAAAATCTTATAATAATCACAGAGAAAAAACACCCCAGAAGCTATTTTATTGAATAAATTTAAATAATGCATTAATTTTAGAAAATAATTGCATACAAATTAATGGCTAAGTTAATCAAAGTATTAATTTGTTCAGCTCCTAGGGATATGTAAAAACTTAAATAATCTGTAAATATCACATTTGGCACATGCAAACTTACCACAAAATTAGAGTTGGATGTAGTGCAGACATAGCTGAAGAGACACTAAGCAAATATGTTTTAATGATGCTTGATGGGGGCCAATAATTGTCAGGTTTGGGAATGATACAGGCAATTGCACAATTCCAGTTTCAGACCATCAGTCAATGTGTATTTTCCTCAAGACCAAGCACTTGGTGTTGACTCCCCGTCCACGCCATGCATGGAGATGTGTGGGCCACACACAGATTTTGGCAAAACGTCTTGCCTGTAGTAAGTAAAATGCAAGGTGTGTCTTTGTTTATAAAGCATCCTGACTGCAGCTTGGCTAGAAAAGAGAGAAAAGGGAGAGGTGCCACTGGCATATAAAGTCCCCCTGCTATGGGTGCCAGAGGTGATGGCAGGCTGGGTGAGGCAGCAGATCACTGTGAGCCCCTCTGCTGCCTGTGATCTCAGCAGCTGACAGCAGGCAGGTTGGGATGGAGCTTTCCAGAGGCTGAGGAGCTGCAGGAAAGTGGTCTAGGAAGCTACAAACCAAATTTAAGGTGGCTCTGTAGCAAATGTAGGTCTGCTGGCAGAGGTTGAGAGCGGGCACCAAGCTCTGGTGGCCTTTGCTGTACTTTGGCCACCCCTCATAGCCCATCAGGGTGTGCAGGGTCAATGCAGCTGTACTGAACAAACAGAGTGATGGTATCATGCCTATACAAATGACAGCTCTGAAAGTGGGTGTTTAAAGTTGAAGTCAATGCTCCTCCGGTCCTGCTGTGCCTGCTTTGTGTATGTGATACATTAATGGGGAGAAGTACTGTGTTCTTTCCTAGACTGACAGGAGATTTTAATTTCTTACAATGTATTAGTCTTGATCCGATTTAGTTATTTCTATCCTGGCATGTGGCTCTGGTGAGATGTATTAACAGTCTCACAGCAGTCTTAAGTAGACTCAATGAAACTAATGTGAATATTAGTCAAACACTGTCTGACAATTTTCTTAGGCTGTACTGTGACAAGAGCTGTGGTTGGAAAAATATTATTATTTTCTTTTGTTATTTCACTTAATATTGATGTGTGGGGTGATACATATGGTGGTTAGTTTTTATAGTAGATTTTTTTTATCCTGACTCAGTAAAAAGACTGGAGTCTGGTATTTGTATTAAATATTGTATCAAGTGATTTTCAGTACCTGTGGGGTTTAGTGGGATGAGAGCTATTTTTTTATTTTTTTTTCTGAGAAACTTGTGGTTCCTTTAGTTAGGGCTTTGGATTGCTTTTGTGCTCCATTCTCACAGGAGAAATGCAAATGCTACTGAAAAATTATATTTTGATTACAGACAAAGATACCAAAAATCCTACCAGAGATAGGATTGCTTGCTTTTTGCCAGAAGTACATAAATTATGTTTCATTGTCCTCCTGCTGAGGAAATAATACACAGGAGCTTGGATGAGACATGCAACTACGCAACCACTGTTGGCCTGGGCTTCGGTGGTCCAGTCTTGTAGGATCTTACAGAGAGGCACTCCAGGTACAGCAAGACCTAATGGAGGTTTTAGGTGGGATGTGGGAAAACTAGACTCTGCGTGTGCAGAATGTGAAGAAGCCAGCACATGAGTTTTGATCGTGGACTGGCTGAGATGCTGGGCAGCTCATTCAGCTGAAGGGGGCTGTGTCTGAGCAGGTGAGGAGGGAGGTAGAGAGTCTTGCTCAGGGCTGCTCTTCCCATAAGCAGGAGCTAGCACACTCCAAACAAGCTCCTTATGGCTTCCCCTTCGTTTTGGTGGTGGCTCTCACTTCTTGGTCAACCCCATTGTGATACTGGGGAAAACTCTCTGCAGCCTCACTATGCTTTCTGCACACAAAACCCTCTGTTCCTCCTTATTTGTCACTCATGAAAGTAAATTTATTGATTTAATGTTGTAACTCCCTAGGAGGGACAACATCCCCAGCAGGGCAGGGAGGAATGAGCCCAAGATCCCGGCACCTGAGCAGATGGTGATAGGCCCTCTTTAGTGAGGTAGGTGCTAATAAGGTCCCAGTTCAGTGGCTGCTCTTACAAGCAAAGCTCACCTCATGGCAGAAGAAACAGCTCTGGTCTGGGCTCTGGCAGCAGCAACAAATTCCCTTCTTCCCAAGCAACGGCTCCAACCATCCTCCTCCCAAAGGTGAGAGCAAGAGAGCCAGCAGCTGTCCCAGCCCCAGCCCCTCATGCTTGGCCATCTCCCTGTTGTCTCAAGTACCCAGCCATCACTGCTTCCTAGCAACTCAATGGGAAAAAATTCCACGAGTAAAAAGGAAAGAAACCCAACCCCCAACAGTTATATACTTAAATGTGCTGGCATTTATCTATTCAGCCATGTTTACTGGAGTACAAGTCGTATTAGGTGTGATCCTTGCTGACCTTTAAAAAAGGGCCCTAAACAAAAGGTAAAACAACATTTACAAATGTTATGATGAACAGACCCTCAAGTACTTGCCATGATCTCAGTATTTATTCATACAGGGGAAGTAAAAGACTTAATTAAGACAAAAGGTATTCTGATATGTCCTAGTAAAAAATTCAGTTGAAATGACTTGGAAAGAAAAAAAACCCAATGCAATTTTCTTCTGTGATAACTAGGGGGAAAAAAAGTGATCCTCCAGCTACAGTTTTGAAAATACAGAATAATCAGTGATTGCAGCAAAATTAGGATTCCCCTGCTATTTTTCAATTTTGACTTAACTGTTAAACCCTGATCAACTTAAATACAAGTTTGTTATTTAAATATGAAAATAACTTATGGTGGCACAAGATAGAAATTGGAACTCAAAATACTCATATTGGCTATTTATCTACTTGTTGCCTCCCATGGAAGCAATTAATTTTAGCAATTGGATATTTTCATGCATTCTGTGGGATGGTTTTGTGAAAAACCCCAATCACTTGTTTTTAAAATTTTAAAAGTTTAATAGCGATAAAATCGTTATAAAAATAGTAATAAGAGTAATAAAAATTTGGACAATTGAGATTAGGACAATATGAGACAATAAAAACAAAGAGTTACGGACAGTCCAGGTACCTCTTTCTAGGCAAAATAAACCCAAAAAAGGACACATGCTAACAGAGGATTAACCATTAAAAACAATAGCCTGTTGCATATTCATACATTTCATACATGATGCATAAATTCTATTCAAACAAAGGATTCTGTCTGGTCAGCATCAACTTCTTCCTCTTAATTCTAACGGCATCTTCAGGGCTGAGTGAGGTGGAAAGAAGTTAGTTTCTTCTGATAATAGAGCAATAAATTCTCTTTCAGAGAAAGATTTAGTTGTCTGTGGCTGCTGTCTGGTGCAAGTACCTCATTCCTTTCTTTAGAAAAATATCCCACATACATAGTTTCTATTCTATTATGTTACAACCTAAACCTATATTTAACATACTATATAAAAAATTAATACAGCCTTTCTAACATAACACATATAATATTAATTTTAATATTTGTAAAAAGCCAATCATAAAGTATGCATTTTTCACAGTTTTGTACAATTTACATAGAAGTTTTTATTTCCAAGTTACATCTCATACAATGAAGAAATTTCCCCCCAGTGGTATTGCAGGCATTGCCTGTTGAAGTTCCATGGAAACCCTCCATTCCTGCCCTGCCTAGTGGCTACCCCATCCCCTTCCTGGCATGAGCAAAAATTCTCTTCCTATCACAGAGAACTGCAGCTGGGGGCCCCTTCGGTCCCAGTTTGGGGTAGCTTGTGCCCATGGATGAGTGTGAAACCTGGGCAATTTGGATAGCTGGAGAAAACACTGCTGCTTTTAATTTGAGCTGAGGCCAGGGGTTTGCTGCATTGGGGTGGCAGTGCTCCTCTGAGGATGGATATTGGCAACTCTGGGATGACTCTATTCCAGAATAGAAAAATTTGCCCAGGTGTCAGTATTGCCACAAGTGATTCCCTGCCTCTGTCCTTGTCATCCGATTTGGTTATGGAGATTTGCTTGGTTTTGTCTCCCCTGAGCATCCATATGTATTAGAGAGAGAGCTTATTAATCTTCCTCCATCAAGGAGGATCCTGTACAAGTGTGTTCCCTTTGGAATGCTTTAACAGCATGGACACAGAAGCAAACATTTTGGCTGGGCAACTATCATACTATCAGGTATGATATTTAATTAATATTTAGTTAATATTTAGTAATATTTAGTTAATATTACTTTTAGACTGTTTTCCCCACACCACCTATAGTGGGCTGTAATTTCTTCTTCCCTTTTGCCAGGAACACTGGAACTGCTTTGTCACTGGTGTAACTTCTGTCCCACACGACAAACAAAGGCTGATTCTCCTTTGGATGAGAGTCAACTTCTGCCTCAACCCTACTTATGCAAAACTATGTGCTCACCCCAGTATTTTATATACTGTCCTTTGTGACCCGTTGCATTTCGATGGTGCTATCAGATATATTCCAAGACCACTGCCTGTTTTGCTTTTCCAGTGGACTCACCCTGATGTTCCCATTGAGGCTTAGTTAAGGAGGGACAGTGTGCTGCCTGGCAGTAGCCCAAAATCTGAATTACGGGTCTCAGGGTCTCTTTCCTTGTCAAGAAGGATCCTCATGTTTCTCAAAAATACTTCATAACAAAAAATTACTTTGGATTGCTTGAGCATTACACTTTTTGAATTACTGTTTGACAAAAAAAGTGGGTTCAGTGATACCCGTTGGTAGTAGCTTGCAATATGTTTAGAAAAATAGCTCTTACTTGTCATCATATTCTGTTGCTTATTCTGGGTGCGCTGTTTTGTCCAGACACCCACAGTTGAAGATTATGGGCATTGAGGTAACAAAACCTAGCAATTGTCTCCCCTTTCCAGCGCCAACCTGGAAGCTAATCCGGTTGTCCCTTTGTTTCTCTTCTGTGTTCCATGGCAAAAAGGAAAATTACCCTGGCTCATCACCTTAGCTTTACATTTTAAAAATTCTGCATGCTTTTGTAAAGATGGACAGACTCTTCCATGGGGAACTAGCTCCACATCACATCTGCAGGACCTCTGTTCTGAGGTAGACACTGGATTGATATCTTTCACACAAATTTAGAAGCATATGCAGAGAAGGAGAGCAGATGAATGTTTAGTTATGCAAATATTCTTCTAGGCTTTAATATTAAACTGTCATAGACCTGTCACAGCAGCTATGCTGATGACAGACCGCAAGTGAGCTGCTGTGCCCTGATGCTGCATTATTGGAGGGGACATAGTAGATGTGGGTGCAGGCAGTCAGGGTCTGGCTGGCAGCTCCTGGCATTGCTGGAGAGCTGTCTGGAAGGTGGAGCTTCCCCCAGCTCCCGCTCACAAAAAGGTGGAGATGACGTTTCTGGGTGAAAACCCAGTGTATGGATCTGGCTATAGTATGGCTTTGAACCATGTTATTTAAAGCTCTCTCAGTGTTTGTTCAGGCTGTGCATGGGTCATCCACCTGTAGTGTAAGTGTGAAGACACTTGTCTCTAGTACTTTCCTGGCAGCTATGGCTGCAGTGACTTGAATGGTGAGACCTGTGAAGTAAGAGGTATAGCATTCTGACAAGCCTGTGCTTGGTCAGCCTTCTATCATGAGGAGCTCATTTAATTGTGCTGGACTTGATGAGCTTACTATATATGTGCGAATTAATCTATGAAATTTCCTCTTGGTGAGTGCTTTTCCAGAAGGATGGAAGTTAGCTCCCTTCCTTGCAGGGCTTCCCTGCAGTTTGTGAGCACTGTCCATGAAGGAACTAAGCTTTCTGGAGGATGCAGATATGGATACACTAGTGTTATGATGATGCAAGAAAACTGCTGTTGCCAAACTTGACATGCTTTAAAATGTTGTTTCCCTTAACTCTTTAATATGGCACCTTTTGTGTTTTAATTCAAACCTTCATGGCACTATGTATGCTACTGCTCATTTTATTCCTCTCTTCTGGCATGCTTACGTCTCACCAAATTGCTGTTAAGTCCAGGAACTGGATTGCAAAGAAGTTTTAAGGAAGCACATGTATATACTTTTCTATTTAATTTCTACTTTTTTTCTACTAGGGAGTTTCCCCCAAGCTTTAGTGCTTTTGCCCAGTACAGTGGCAAAGCACACCGTTAATATGGCTGATGTGTTTCTCTTACAAAGGTTGGTGTTGAAGCTGTGTGAGTCTCCCTTTCCTGTGCTAATTTGTGGAACCTTTTCTGCTGTGGTTGTTTTCACTGTTTCATTTTTATAGCCTGCTGGATCCTCACGTAGGTGAGCAGTATTGCTCATCTGTGAGATCCTCTGAGGGACATGGTAGAGAGGGTGCATTTCTGATATCCTTTTTGCATGGTGGTTGTGTTCAGCGTGACTCTTGCCTTGTGTGACTCTTGCCTTGCATTGTTAATATAATGGAGGATGAAGAGAAATATTGGCTGCTGCTGCCTTAGATTAGGTAATGATTTTCTAGCTCTCACAAGCTGCATCAGGTTTGTCTCAGTGCCCACACAGAGCTGTGTTTTGTTATCAAAAGAAAGTCTTGAATTATGCAAAAAGTAAGGTAGGGGCATCAGAGCTACTGCTGAGCATGGTTTTACACTGCTTCTATTGAATATTCACTATAATCAAAGATCACAACTTTGTTTTCTGAAGTTAATTTTTTTTTTGGTAGGCTAGACAGTTTTAGCCTGCACAATATGTATTTCTACAAATAACCAACAGCTCTCTTACACTAAAGCAACGTGTTTGTAGACAGTAGGCAGAGGAAATGAAAACACAAGTTATGTGGTATTTTGGGTACAAAACCAGGCACTTCAAAACGTTCATTCTTGTTCTTTGCTAATACTTAGTCCAGAAGTATTTGCTTTTGATGCAGTTCAAAGCCAGAAGATGAGCAAAGGCATTCCTATACACAAACTGAGATAACTCAGTTTAATTGCCATCCACCACGTTTCTGAGGTACCCATCTGAGGTATTTATTATGAGAAGAGCTGTAACAAGGTACTTGGTATAAAATGAGAATAGTTGTCAGTGCAGGTTTGTAGATTGTCTCATACTTAAACACTTGCTGGGGAGGGGGAGGCTAGTTGTGTAATGAAAACACAGACAGTGTGTCTGGTTATGAAGGGGGATGGTCAGAAATTAAGTAGAGAGCAAGGATTGCCTGTTAGCTTTTATGATATACTAAGGCATCTACTTTTCCTTTAGGGTCTGTATGTTTCATTTAGGAGGGTTTTGTGGTAGGGAGGGAAGGTAATTGAAAAACATTTGGGCCATGACAATCAGCTCTTCCCTCTAACAGAATCGTGTTCTGATGTTTTCATTCTCAGCTTGCTGACAAGATGATAAAAGGTAGTGTGGCATGTGTGCCTTTGCGAAGACTTACTTCCAAAGGTAGGTAGATAATTTAAACAATGCTCTACTTGAGAAGGAGGGAACAGAGTGGTGAGGCTTTAATATGCTGATACAGGGAGAGAGGGATTGATGTTTAACCAGGAAGTGGTTCACGGGGTAGACAGGATATGAAAGCTGGATTTCTGGGCGTCCCATTCTGTTTGGCCTCAGGAGGGGAAGTTTCAGAGCTTTTGAGGCTGCCAGTGAAATCTCTGCTGAAACACTGCTCCTGACTGGTGTGCCAGACCTAGGGAGCAACTGCTTGAAGGAGTCTCTGAGGACAGAAGGGAATTTTAATTTTGGGGATTTTGGTCTTTCTGGTGGTTTTGTGTGCAGTAGTGGTGTCCCAGTGATGTATAAAGAGGCAGCATGGTGATTGGTTTCCTTGCTGCTTTTGAAGGAGGGTGAGATCTAAGGAAAGATTATGGATTGTATTTCTTTCTGATGCTTGATGGTAGCTGAAAGCTTAGACTGCAGCTCCATCACATCAGTAGATGGACATATGTCAATGTGAGGAAGAATATAGATGTTAGAAGAGAGAAGAGCAAGCATATGGAGAAAGCAGAGATGGCAGGAAGAGGGAAGTATTAACAGATGGGAGTTAGAAAAATAGTGAGTGAGGTGGAAGGGGAGGAAAAGCCTTTCTACCAGACACATCCCCTTTTCCTTTTCTCAGAGAGGCTGTTCCCTAGCGAGGAGCTTGGGTACCTGCAGATGGCAACTGCAACACAGGAGATTGAGCTTGCCAGGTTTTAGGCAGCAAAATAAAGATCAGCATGAATTCACAAGGAAAAAACAGCCTCATTTCTCAGTCAGAAGTCTGTGTCTGTCTGTGCTCTGGGTCCCTGCTGCAGAAGGGCTTCCAGAGAGCAGACCTGATTGTCAGACCAGAGACTATGTGGGGCCGTGATGCCTCTCTGTTAGGACCAGAAAGGAACCACCACTATATCCTCATAATCCACTTAGTTAAAACTGCTGAGAAAGCAGAGAAGGAGTATCAGGCACTGATGGCTGTAGCATGGAGAACGAGTTACAGAACTACAAATGCTTAGAAGAAAGAGCCTGCATGGTTCCACTGTTCAAACCCAAATGCTTTCAGCTGGTCAGAGAGTCTAGCATAGCCGTGTTGTTGATGGTTGTAACTCTTGGCCCAGACAATGAAACATCCATGGCTGCTTAGGAGAAAAAGAGGTTAAAAACTTCAATATTGCAGCGGCAAAAGCTGTTAACTGAAAAATCAACAATGACAAGAATGACCTGAATGAGTAAAGGATGACCTGGCAAACCCTTTCTCTCATTGCAATGGCATCTCTTTTCCTCTTCACTGCTCTGCTTTTATGATCATGCAGACAACAGGCAATCAGACAAGGATTTGCAAGGAATACTTGGAATAAGTTGTATTTTGGGGTTTGTACTGTTTGTGGGGTTTTTGGTAGCATAATAGAATGCATTTTTTTAAAAACCAACTCAATCTTTGTTGCTCTTACTGTGGATTACAGACAAAAAGTAAAGTGATCTGATAGCTACACATTATATATCGTGCATTTGAATACATTTAAACACATACTAATACGCACGCTCACAATAAGAAAGCTAGGAAATTCTAAAGGTAGGCTGCTTCAAGAAACATTTTTGACTTTGTGGGCTGTTCCCAGCTAAAGCAAGGTGCCTGATCAACCATCCAAAATTGTCAGATTCTGTGATAATCTGGTGCTTTGGTTTAAGCAGCCCAGACTGCGTGGCCAAAGCACCAGACTCAACACCATGTGTGTGCTCAGCACTGCTGTCACAGGAAGGTTTTGAGGCATGTGCACCAATCATAAACTCTGTCCATCCAAATCAGGTTTGAACTCAAGGGCACCTTTTAGGCCACTTTAAGGCCATTTCATGGCCTAGATGGGAGTATAAGAGACTGTAACAGATGATCAAATCCCTGTGCTGTCTGTACACCTTAGGACTGAGTGCTCTTAAACTCTGCTGCTATATTTGGTTGTTCACATAACTTTATTTAGAGTGCAGGTAAGGGTACACATGGTTCTCCAGTCATCCCTTCAAACAGTAAGAAATCAGGCAACAGTTGACTTTTTAACTTATAATGACTAGAAAAATCATGTGCATTTCTGTGTCCTGAGGAAGTTAACAGTAAAAGTTTCTCTGGTGCTTCCTGGTTTGGGAGTGAGCTTGAGCAGAGCCAGGGTAAGATGCCTTAGGTGTTCCTCTATGGCTCTTAGAGTGAATGTCAGAGAGCAGCAGAGCTCAGCTTTGTTACTTTAAGTGTCTTACAATAACCTCAATTTACAGCTATTTGGAAAGGATGCAGCAGAGCAAGTTGGAGAACCCTGCTAAAGACAGAAATTTGACTTCAAGTAGTAGGCACAAGCTCTTGCTATGGCTGCTGGCAAGGAGCTCACAGCCTCTATTATTTGATGACTGAAAGCATCTTCCAGCTGTTTAGACTTACAGCAGTTTGAGAAGAAAGCAGCAGAGTGTTTGTGTGGTATGAGCCTATGAGAACCTCAGCTGTGTGCCCCTGAAGGGTTTGTCATCTCTAGGGCTGCCCACCAGCAGCTGGACTCATCCCAGCAATCCTGAGCTGCAGGATTGGGATTGGTGCAATGAACAACATGATAAAAACAACAGCTTTAAGCAGAGGACATTAGCATTTGGAAAATGCAGAAGCAGAAACCCAACCAAAAATGCTTTTCCCCGGAATAAAGACATGCCAAGGAACTGTTCTTCCCTGAAATACCAGTCCTGAGGCGCTATTACCTCAGGCTGAAGATGTAGCTGTCAAGTTAAATGAGTGTGACTTGATCTGAGACAGTCACTTTGCTGCAGGTGTGTGTGTGTGAGTCCCTTAGGAGCCAGGACATAGGCACAACAGGTAGCAGCCAAGAGCTTATTGAAGTATGGAGGGGTGCCTAGAATGAGCTTAGCTAGGGCATCTTGAAAGCAAAGCATGCTGTAGGAGCAGATCTTAACTGAGATTTTAATTCCCTGGACTGACTGACTTTAAAAGAAGGACATGGGGATTGGCTGGGAACATATTTCTCTGCCAGGACACTGAGCAAAATGCAGGGTCTTAACATTTCCTCATGTTCTTTATACTGGCCTGGTGCTACAGAATGAAATTCTGTTCTGTATAGTACTTTGGCCTTAAACCTTTGCAAACATACAGAAGTTCTTGGAAAAGAACCACAAACAACGACAACAACAACAAAAAGCCCTACACAGTAATATATGGTTTTTCCAATATACTTTCTGAACTGGCAAGTGTGTATTGCCAGTGTTTCCAAGCTCCTTATGGATCATATGTTCCAGAAATACATCTAGTTTTAAATTAAGCTGAGATTGTCTTTTATGCATGTGGCCTAAGAAACCTGAATTTAAAGCAAGTACAGGACTGCAGCACCACAGTGAATTCATGAGACCAGGAAACACCTCTAGGGAGCATCATTCTCCCACCACTCTCCTGTAAAACAGGCTCCTGTGATTGAGAGAAGTGTGAAAGCTTCTGCACTAGCCTTGGTGCATTCTCTGGCTGGAAGGAGTTCAGGGTGCTGGGAAAAGGTTATTTAAGGGAACTCCAGTGCTTACTGGTTTTGCTGATTCTTACAACTTTACTGGCATTGTGGCATTTAGTGCCAATACCACAACTCCTGGGGAAATCTTGTGAGTCTGAGGATGTCAGAGCATGAGCATCTCTCATGCTAGTGATTCCATGGTAAAGGGGAATATGAAGAAAGAAGGCAACGTTTACAGGGAGAAAACAATAATACACTTCCCAAAATTTATTTTTGAGGTTTAAGAACTTGGTAAGGACATTGTTTTGATGACACACTTGCTTGTAAGTCCAAAACCATATTTCTTTGTTTTCACTGAGATTTTAATTTAGGTGCAGTTAGTGATATGATATAAACCTGAAATTAATCCTGTCATCTGGCACATTTTGTCTGTTTTGTCTCTGCTACTGAACTGATTTTATTTTCTCAAATGTGGTATAAAATTTATATGTTCTTCATGGAAATGGAAAGATTTAGCAGTCTTTTGTGGATTGCTGTTCAGTTGATGTGTGCATGTCACAGAGGTATTAAAGTATAAAAGTTCTTTTAGAGGTGCTGAGTGTTATGGTCCTGTTGAAAGATTAGTAAGAAATTCAGCTACATGTTTGTCAGAACCCACAAAACTCGCCAAGACTGCCAAGTATGTGATGTCTGGGCTTTGGTATTGACAGTGGTATTACAGTGCAAATACAGGTAGGTATAAGAACTAAAAACAAGAGGTTAAGGATTAAAAAAACTGCCAGAATTCAAGATGATGGAAGAGAAAAATTGTCCTCCCAAGAGTAGCTCTCTAAGTGTCCACTGACAGAAAAACAACTTCCAAGGAGAGACTGTTTTACCAGATGCAGCTGTGAGAAGAAACAAAGTTACAACTGAAATCATACACATACTGTGGGCTTATGATAATAGATGAAGTATAAAATATACAAGACATCAGAAGTGGTGCCTGTTTCCTGCAGGTTGTGGGTTGCCTCTTTTCTAAAGTTACTGCATCTTTACCCGCCAAGTACTAACCAGCACCTGAGTATATTTGCTTTGTTTAAAGGGAGTATTTGAATTGGAGGTGAAGGCTCAGGGTTACGAAGTTCCACAAACTGCCTAGGTGCTGAAAGAGCCCACAGCTTTCTGGTCCTGGGGTGTTAGTAAAGTTACTTTGTGGTTATCAGAAACGATCCAGATTCTGAGATAATTCTGGCTCTTGATTGCCTTGTCATTGTGCTGGATATCAGTAGCAGGCAGGGAAGGGGTTTCTTCTATTTCTGTCTGAGATACAAAATTCTGCCTTCTGCTCTGTCCCAGGTGCATCTCTGTGCGGGCGAGTAGATGGGAGCTCTCCCTCTGCAGATATCTGTGATTTGCAGGGAACAGTGTCTCCACAGCCTTGTTTTTAACTTTAGGTAGGTCTGGCTTAATTTTTCAACAGAGCCAAAAATGTTTTCCAGGAGAATGGTAGTACTACTGTACTGTCTCACTGATCTCTCCAAGTCAGTGAGTTTACCTCATAGTGACTAAAGGACTCTTGGTGGCTTGGAGGTGTGCTGCTTTCTGCCCCTTCTGCCACTCCTCCAAAGAGCTGATGGAAGAAAAGCCTTTGAGAAGGGGGTTTAGACCTGCTGCAATGCAGTAATGGATTACTGAGAAGCAGCAGTACCAGGGAGCATGAATGCAATTTTCTCCTGTGTGACTTGGCTGAAGATCAGTGCTGTGCTTCTGTGAATAGGAACATCATTGATTAAAATGGCGTGATTGTTGGGGCCATATTACAGTGGTGTCTTGCAGTGTTGGTAGCTCAAACCTATCTTTTCTTCTTAACTTAAAGTTTAAACTCTGAGAAGCCTGTAGAAATTTAAAATCTCCTCCTGCAACCTTTGTAGACCTGGCTCTTGTGAGGCAGACTTGATAGACAAGCAAAGCAAATGCATATTTGCTTTTCATTCATGGGGTTTTTTTATCCAGCTGGAAGAGCTGTATACAGCTTTAAATGCTGTTGCATCTCATTTGTAGTTGAATATAAATTGATGGCGATAGATTAGGTGTCAGGTAGCTTGTGAGGACAACTACCTGGCAATGACATATTATTAGCAGTAGCTGAAATGATTGCACTTGTTCCAGACCAAAAGGTGGAGTTCTATCTATTTTTAACTTGCATTTCTGAGCTATCTGATTGGAACTTAGTTCTAGGAGGCTGTAAAATAAATACAAGTTTTCTTTATGATGGTCATTAGGGTATGACAGTTGTGGGGTATTTTTAGGTGATACTATCAAATTGGAGGAGTTAAAAGCTCACTCCTCAGCTAACTGTTTGTGTTTTAAGATTTTCTTTTTTTAGTTTAATTTAATTCCTTTTTGTTTAATTTTCTTAATTCCTTTTGGAAAGGCTGAATGTTACAATATCTATGTATACACTTATGTACCCATTTTCTGTGGCTAGTGGTACTGACATCAATATTTCTGCCGTTTCTGAAGGGCAACTGTGGGAACTGGGGGTGGGGACATGAATGGAGGGGGAGGAGTGGCCGAGGGAAGGAAGAGATTGTGAGACCGGAAGGGGTTGGGGAAGGGGACAGGTGGAAGAAAGGGATTGCGGGAAGAAGGGTGAGCTTAGGGCTCACACACGTGGCTGCCGCCATTTTGGGCTTTCACCATGCGGTCAGCAGTATGTTGAATGCCAAGCATGTGATCGTAGCCATTTTGGGGATAAGGGGGGTTAGCACATGAATTTGGCGAAACAGCAACTGGTTTAGAGGGGTGCAGGAAAGGTGCTCTGTCAGCCTGCACACAGCTGCCAGAACTCGGGTGCGGAGAGGGAGGTAGGAGGCCAGGGAAACAGTGGCAGTGCCAGGGAGCCTCGCTCATCTCTCTCAGTTCGGGGGCAGAGGGTTTGGGAGGAGGGGTAGGGGGGGCCGTGGGAGGAGACATTTGCTCTGGCTGTCCTTTTAAAGCCCTCTTAAGCATTTCTTTCCGAATCACAAGGAACAAAGGGAAAAATGAAGACACTGTCCCATCTCCCTGCTCTGCTTTCGCTGTTAACAATGCTCTAATTTTGTCCCAGGTGAAATAAATAGGGCAGGAGATCTTTCTCCTTCTTAATGCCTTTATTAAGAAGAATCAGCTCGGGTGGGGAGAAATCGACGGGTCGCGCCCACGCCACCGTTGCTCCCAGGCATGTCACGGAGGAGGGTGATGCAGCTTTGTCCGCTGGTCTGCAGACAGAGCTGGGGATTCCGTCCTCACGGGAGAGTAGCAGATTCCTGCTTTTTTGTCTAACACCCCGGGGCGTCTCTTTAATCAGTATCTTTTCAGGTTAGGGTGAGAAGCAAAAAGGATCCAAGCAGGTACGGGACTGCGCTCCCATCCTTAGACGTCACTTAGGTCACTTGTTGGCTCGTAATTTTAGGGGTCTTTCCTGTAAAAACTGTAAAACTGTAAAAATTCGGGGCGCAATGCATTTCTCCTCTGCATAGTAGCTTTAATGCCACTCCCATTCTCCTTGTACCTGGAGGGTCTGTCCCCATGTCCCTCCCTGGCAAGCAGCCAGCATCAGGGGGACAATGGTTAATCACCAGCCATTAACAGGTAGTTGAAGAACTCTTCTTTAGCAGTGAAACTAACTTACAGCAACTGGTCTGACTTGTTTTTAACTCTGCCACCTAAAAAAAGGATAACTTTCTATTCATAGCAGTCCCCCCTCTTTTTCTTTGATCAAGCTTAAGCTTAAGCTTGCATCAACTTATAATTTTTGGCTCATTGACCTAGAATTTCCTATATTTTTTGTATTGATTATACATTTCCTGAGCACTCTGGTGATCATATTTACCAAACTTCATTACCCTTTTTGGTTTTTTCAGGTTAATTTCTTTAGAGATCTTTAGGTTATTCTGTACAGCAGATGTCACTATTTTTGTTAAACAGGGAAATAAGAACAAACTAATAAGTGTACACGCGGTGAAGGTTGTAGTTTTCCAACTTTTTTTGAAAGTCCATAGATTATCCCACCAACTGGAATCAAGCGTTGGAGTCCTTTGATTTCTTAAATATGTTAGTTTTCTTATTCCGTTTAAGGTGTTTCTAATGACTGCTACAATTAATTTGATTTGATAAACTACTGTTTTGGTTTGGTTGAGTTGGTCATTAATATGATTAAGAGCTAATGCGGTCTGATTAGATATTACTTCTAATTCTGATTGTAGTTTCAAAATTTTGTTTAACATATATTGCTTCTTTTGTTTTTCTTAAATCCTCATATATAGGAACTCTTAAACTTGATCCAGATTCTTTGTGTATTATAAAGACAGTTTGTTTTATAATTCTAATAATGCTACCACTAGACCAGTCTCTTGGCAATTCAGTGGATGCTGTGGTACCATTGACCCAAAACAGGTGTTTAGGGGTTTCCTGAAAGATATTAGTTTTTATCGTGCCCTCCCAATATTTAGAAATACCTTTTCCTTTGACCAGATTTTCCAGGCTTGCTTTAGTAGCATCATGTTCAGAGCACCACCAGGTTTCTCCTACAGGGTGCTCTCCCAGGAGTGGCTGCCTAAAGGTGACAGTGTTCCAGGCTATCCAATATATTTTCTTATTCTCTTGATAAAAGATCAGTTGGGAGAGGTTAACACAATTGTTGTGGACTCTCAGCAAGGAGCTTACTTCTTTCCCATAGAAAGGTTGGTAGTACTCACTGCACAGCTCTCCTGGGCTCTCCAGAGCACCACCAGCAATCAGAGCCATCACTCCTACCCTTCCCAAGAGTCCGGTATGGGTCATCTTGCACAGCCTGCCCACCCGGCCTTGCCTCTTGAGGATTTTACTGAGAAGAAGTCTCCAAGCTCTTTAGAGTCTCTTGCTCCTCTGGTTAAACCTCTCTTGATCTGTCCCTTCTAATTTGGTCCCTCCTAGGGGAGCACTCTGGAGAAGATTAACCTGGGGTCTTTGGTACCAAGTTGGAACGACTTAACAAGAATTACTTATTAACAATTTTCTTAAAACACTTCAAGACATATTATGATTCTAAACTTTTTTCTTATGCAGTTCATCAGTCTTTTTGAATGTCAGCTTTAAGTCATTTGGTTCTTTTATAATAGTATACTCAGCTGAATTAACTCCCGATGCAGTTGAATCCTGTCCTGAGTTAGAGTGTGAGGGTGGTGTAGAATCTGGTCCAATACCAGAGGGAGACACTGAAGAATCTTGTCCAATGCCTGGGGGTGAGAGAAGTGTGAAATCTGATCCAATACCAGAGGGAGACACTGACGAGTCTTGTCCAATGCTTGGGGGTGGGACTGGTCCTTTAATTCTGGGTTGGTGGGTCCAACCTTTTTCTCTGGTTCGCACAGCAGAATTAGCGATGAGGAGTACCTGAAAGGGGCCTTCAAATTTAGGCATTAATGGTCTATAATTCCAGGATTTTATTAAAACCCATTCTCCTGGGTTGATGTCGTGTGCTTTTGTATCAAGAGGGGAGGTTTGGGGGAGGTATCCTCTTTTTCTAAGTCCTTCTAGGGTTCTTCCAATTACTTCTAAATATTTCCTTGTAGCTTCTTCTCCTTCCAGATAGTCTCCTGTGCTATAGGGTGTTAACAAGAATGGCAGTCCGAACATCATTTCATAGAGTGAAATCCCTATATCAGACCGGGGTCTTGTTCTGATGCGCAAGAGCCCTAGGGGCAAACACTTTAGCCAATTCATTTTTATTTCTTCAATTAATGCTACAGCGCATGCAATCTCCATTTTATTCCTAAAGCTTTAATTATAATTTGCAATGTTTGGGCCACAAAATGTGGACCTCGGTCTGAGTCTATGGTGTTCACCATTTCATTCTGGTTCACTTTTTGGCAAGTTAAACACTCTTTTATAATTGTTTTTGCTAGGTCATATCTGCTTATGCACAGGTTATTTCTTAGGAAATAATCACATAGTCCTTGGACTCCCCAATGGGTTAATTTCTGTACTTCTGTTAGCACCATCCCAGCAAGTGCTTTGTTTAGAAACACCCGTCCGTCAGGTATTAACCACTCCCCCATATCCCTTGATGTAACTTTAAATTTCACAAAATATGAGTTCTTCTCTTCTTTTTCCCTACTCAGGTGTGGTTTCTGCTTAAAAAAACTTTTACCAGATCCGCTGGTCCTAATGCTGCTTCCTTTGCTATCTTGATCAGCTAGCAAAGGTTTCACAACTTTAGGCTAAACAGTCTGGGGGGGGTCCAGTTTCTCCACAGTAATAGCAGCAGCTTTCACTCAAAGGGACACGAGGCCTCTCCATGCCTCCTGTCCCTGACAGTACTGGCCTATCCTTGCCTGCTCCTGGTGGTGGCCCCCCCCACTCTTTTGTGGCCTCGTACTGTAGGAAAGAGTTGTTTGCTCCCACACTTTCTCTGGCTATAGCAACCATGATCCTAGCTTTGGCCTTTGCTTTTTCTTCTTCTCTCCTTAAATATACTTTCAATGCTTCCCTCAATAACTCATTAATGTCATTTTCTTGCCAATCCTCAATCTTTTCCAGGTTTCTCCGTATATCAGGTCAAGATTTAGTGACTAATTGGACTTTTAGTAGCACTTCCCCCTCTTTGGTGTCTGGGTCTATTCTAGAATACAATTGAAAGTTCCGCTTTAGGCGATTAAGCCAAGTAGCAGGAGTTTCATCCCTCTCCTGTGCACCCTCAAATGTCAATTTTGTATTAGTTCCTTTGGGAACTGATTCTCTGATCCCTCGAATTATCAAAGACCTGGACTCCATCATGGCTTTCCTCCCTTCCTCCTAGTTAGGATTCCAATTGGGATCCACTAGTGGCAATTTGTCTTCACCTGATGGCACTTGGGGCCCTGGATGATTATCTTTTTCCCAAATTCTTATGCTTGCGGCCCTAATCATTCGGGACTCTTCTGGGGAAAATAATATATTTAGAATGGAATTCATCTCCCCCCAAGTATAGATATTTGGACCTAAAAACTGATCCACTTGGTTAGCAATGCCTACGGGGTCTTCAACTAAATTCCCTAACTCCTTCTTGAATCCTCTCACCTCAGAAGCAGTTAGAGGAGCATTTACAAAACCAACACCTCCTGCTACTCCTCCCATAGGAACTTCTCTAAGGGGAAAAAGTTTCTCTGCCTTGGAGGTCTTGGATCGGGTACTACAGTATGGCCCATCTTCAGATACAGGATTGTTCACTTGAGGGGTATTAGCATTAACTTGGACCTGCTGTAGGTTAAGGGCTGTACCTGGTGATAAGGGGTTACTTGATAATGAAGCATTTGTGTCCCAGTTAGGAGGAGGTGGAGGGACTGCAGTAGGAGGGGGAGAAGAGCTTGGGTGCATGTTAGGTGGAGCTGGTGAAGGGGTGGAGCATGCAGCAGGTGGAGTAGGTATTAGTGGTGGTGCAGAAACAGCTGAAGGAGTCGAAGGGGGTGGTGAGGGAATGGCCCCCATGGCAGCTGGGAGAAGAACTGGATCTGCTATTTGAGGTGCTCGAAGGAGAGGGTTATAAGGTGGAGGGGCATCAGGAGGCAAGTAGTCTAGGGGGTCCCACCTTTTACCAATTTCTTTAATTCCAGCATCTCCTCTTTCATTCCCTTCTTTCTTGCTCTGCACTTTACAAATTTGTACTCCTTCATTCTTTATAGCATTCAACCAACAAGCTACATATAATAGTTGCTCGGGATCAGTATCTTCTCGAGCCGTCAGATAGTTACTCAGCTGTTGACACATCAACTTGTCTTTCGTCCCAGACCATGGCCATCCTCCTTGCACCTCTAATTCCGGCCACACTTCTGAACAGTAATGTATCATCTTAACTTTATCTAGTCCTTCTGTGGCTTCTATAGAGTCCCATTTCTCTAATACTTCACCTAGGGGACTGTGGGGAGGTATATTCCTCAGTCTTTGGCCACTTTTCTTACTATTGCACCCTCCCATTTTTTTTCTGCCTCAAAACAAATCACAAAGATGCCTTTTTCTCTAAAGGAAATATATCTTATTTAAGAAGTCTCGACCTCCTGCCAAAACTCCAATTTCTCTGACCCTTTTCGTCAGGACTTTGTTGAGACCTTCGCCTTCTCTTGCCAAGACTCAACAAACAAACCAAACAAAAAAAAATCCTCGAGGCCCTGGCCTCTGTGGTTTGCCTGACCTCCTTCGTCAGGACTTAGAGAGATCTCGGCCTCCTCTGCCGAGACTCAACCAGCCAAACCTCGAGGCCCTGGCTTCTGAGGGGTGCCTGACCTCCTTTGTCAGGGCAAAACTGCCTGATATTCTAAATCGCCTAACTTCCTTCGTTAGGACCTGTATCAGGGCCTTTGGGGTGCGTGCCACTCACACAGCTATTTCCGCCGCACGCCCGGAGGGGGGTCCTCTTTACCCCTTTGGAGGCGCCTCAACCACCAGTTCCACTCGCTTCCCCCTGTTCCTGGCCGGCCCCCTCGCGGGGGTGCGGAACCGCGGTACTGAGGGGTCCTCACTTGCTTCGAGGGGCCGGGCTGCCGGCCCTCGTCTCACTCACACACACTCGCTCATCTCCCTCTCCCGCTGCCAGATATTCTCACCAATCCAGCGCTGCTTCGTGTCACTGTCCCAAGCCGATCTTCTCTGGTCCCAATACCCAGCTGTCCTGCAGGTCCAGGGTGGGCGGCCGTCCCAGTCCTGGTGTCCTCTTCAGGCGTGGCTATCCCAGACGAGTCCCCCAAGCTGAAATAAATGGGCAGGAGATCTTTCTCCTTTTTAATGCCTTTATTAAGAAGAATCAGCTCAGCCCCTCGAAGCAAGTGAGGACCCCTCAGTACCGCGGTTCTGCACCCCCGCGAGGGGGCCGGCCAGGAACAGGGGGAAGCGAGTGGAACTGGTGATTGAGGCGCCTCCAGAGGGGTAAAGAGGACCCCCATCCGGGCGTGCGGAGGAAATAGCTGTGTGAGTGGCACGCACCCCAAAGGCCCTGATACAGGTCCTAATGAATGAAGTTAGGATGTTAGGATATCAGGCAGTTTTGCCCTGACAAAGGAGGTCAGGCACCCTCAGAAACCAGGGTTTTGAGGTTTGACTGTTTGAGCCTTGGCAAAGGAGGCCGAGGTCTCTCTAAGTCCTGACGAAGGAGGTCAGGCAAACCTCAGAGGTCAGGACCTCGAGGATTTTTTTTATGTTTTGGTTGTTTGTTGAGTCTTAGCAAGGGAAGGCGAAGGTCTTAACAAAGTCCTGACGAAAAGGGTCAGAGAAATTGGAGTTTTGGCAGGAGGTCGAGACTTCTTAAATAAGATATATTTCCTTTAGAGAAAAAGGCATCTTTGTGATTTGTTTAGAGACAGAAAAAAATGGGAGGGTGCGGTAGTAAGAAAAGTGGCCAAAGACTGAATAATATACCTCCCCACAGTCCCCTAGATGAACTATTAGAGAAATGGGACTTTATAGAAGGCACAGAAGGATTAGATAAAGTTAAGATGATACATTACTGTTCAGAAGTGTGGCCAGAATTAGAGGTGCAAGGAGGATGGCCATGGTCTGGGACGAAAGACAAGTTGATGTGTTAACAGCTGAGTAACTATCTGACGGCTCGATAAAATACTGATGCTGAGCAATTATTATATGTAGCTTGTTGGTTGAATGCTATAAAGAATGAAGGAGTACAAATTTGTAAAGTGCAGAGCAAGAAAGAAGGGAATGAAAGAGGAGATGCTGGAATTAAAGAAATTGGTAAAAGGTGGGACCCCCTAGACTACTTGCCTCCTGATGCCCCTCCACCTTATAACCCTCTCCTTCGAGCACCTCAAATAGCAGATCCAGTTCTTCTCCCAGCTGCCATGGGGGCCATTCCCTCACCACCCCCTTCGACTCCTTCAGCTGTTTCTGCACCACCACTAATACCTACTCCACCTGCTGCATGCTCCACCCCTTCACCAGCTCCACCTAACATGCACTCAAGCTCTTTTCCCCCTCCTACTGCAGTCCCTCCACCTCCTCCTAACTGGGACATAAATGCCTCCTTATCTAGTAACCCCATATCACCAGGTACAGTATTTAGCCTACAGCAAGTCCAAGCTAATGCTAATACCCCTCAAATGAACAATCTTGTGTCTGAAGATGGGCCATACTGTAGTACCCGATCCAAGACCTCCAAGGCAGAGAAACTTTTTCCCCTTAGAGAAGTTCCTATGGGAGGAGTAGCAGGAGGTGTTGGTTTTGTAAATGCTCCTCTAACTGCTTCTGAGGTGAGAGGATTCAAGAAGGAGTTAGGGAATTTAGTTGAAGACCCCGTGGGCATTGCTAACCAAGTGGATCAGTTTTTGGGTCCAAATTTCTACACTTGGGGGGAGATGAATTCCATTCTAAATATATTATTTTCCCCAGAAGAGTCCCGAATGATTAGGGCTGCAAGCATAAGAATTTGGGAAAAAGATAATCATCCAGGGCCCCAAGTGCCATCAGGTGAAGATAAATTGCCACTAGTGGATCCCAATTGGAACCCTAACCAGGAGGAAGGGAGGAAGGCCATGATGGAGTCCAGGTCTTTGATAATTCGGGGGATCAGAGAATCAATTACCAAAGGAACTAATACAAAATTGACATTTGAGGGTATACAGGAGAAAGATGAAACTCTGGCCACTTGGCTTAATCGCCTGAGGCAGAACTTTCAATTGTACTCCAAAACAGACCTGGACACCAGCGAAGGTGAAATGCTACTAAAATTCCATTTTGTTACTAAATCTTGGCCTGATATACGGAGAAACCTGGAAAAGATTGAGGATTGGCAAGAAAATGACATTAATGAGTTATTGAGGGAAGCATTGAAAGTATATTTAAGGAGAGAAGAAGAAAAAGCAAAGGCCAAAGCTAGGATCATGGTTGCTATAGCCAGAGAAAGTGTGGGAGCAAACAACTCTTTCCTACAGTACGAGGCCACAAAAGAGTGGGGGGGGCCACCACCAGGAGCAGGCAAGGATAGGCCAGTACTGTCAGGGACAGGAGGCATGGAGAGGCCTCGTGTCCCTTTGAGTGAAAGCTGCTGCTATTACTGTGGAGAAACTGGACCCGCCCCCAAGACTGTTTAGTCTAAAGTTGTGAAACCTTTGCTAGCTGATCAAGATAGCAAAGGAAGCAGCTTTAAGACCAGAAGATCTGGTAAAAGTTTTTTTAAGCAGAAACCACACCTGAGTAGGGAAAAAGAAAAAAAGAACTCATATTTTGTGAAATTTAAAGTTACATCAAGGGATATGGGGGAGTGGTTAATACCTGACGGACGGGTGTTTCTAAACAAAGCACTTGCTAGGATGGTGCTAACAGAACAACAAGAATTAACCCACTGGGAGTCCAAGGACTATGTGATTATTTCCTAAGAAATAACCTGTGCATAAGCAGATATGACCTAGCAAAAACAATTATAAAAGAGTGTTTAACTTGCCAAAAAGTGAACCAGAATGAAATGGTGAACACCATAGACTCAGACCGAGGTCCACATTTTGTGGCCCAAACATTGCAAATTATAATTAAAGCTTTAGGAATAAAATGGAGATTACGCTCTGTGGCACCCCCAGAGTTTTGGGAGGGTGGAATGAATGAACAAAACTCTGAAAAAAGGAATTGGCTAAAGTGTTTGCCCCTAGGGCTCTTGCGCATCAGAACAAGACCCCGGTCTGATATAGGGATTTCACTCTATGAAATGATGTTCGGACTGCCATTCTTGTTAACACCCTATAGCACAGGAGACTATCTGGAAGGAGAAGAAGCTACAAGGAAATATTTAGAAGTAATTGGAAGAACCCTAGAAGGACTTAGAAAAAGAGGATACCTCCCCCAAACCTCCCCTCTTGATACAAAAGCACACGACATCAACCCAGGAGAATGGGTTTTAATAAAATCCTGGAATTATAGACCATTAATGCCTAAATTTGAAGGCCCCTTTCAGGTACTCCTCATCGCTAATTCTGCTGTGCGAACCAGAGAAAAAGGTTGGACCCACCAACCCAGAATTAAAGGACCAGTCCCACCCCCAAGCATTGGACAAGACTCGTCAGTGTCTCCCTCTGGTATTGGATCAGATTTCACACTTCTCTCACCCCCAGGCATTGGACAAGATTCTTCAGTGTCCCCCTCTGGTATTGGACCAGATTCTACACCACCCTCACACTCTAACTCAGGACAGGATTCAACTGCATCGGGAGTTAATTCAGCTGAGTATACTATTATAAAAGAACCAAATGACTTAAAGCTGACATTCAAAAAGACTGATGAACTGCATAAGAAAAAAGTTTAGAATCATAATATGTCTTGAAGTGTTTTAAGAAAATTGTTAATAAGTAATTCTTGTTAAGTCGTTCCAACTTGGTACCAAAGACCCCAGGTTAATCTTCTCCAGAGTGCTCCCCTAGGAGGGACCAAATTAGAAGGGACAGATCAAGAGAGGTTTAACCAGAGGAGCAAGAGACTCTAAAGAGCTTGGAGACTTCTTCTCAGTAAAATCCTCAAGAGGCAAGGCCGGGTGGGCAGGCTGTGCAAGATGACCCATACCGGACTCTTGGGAAGGGTAGTAGTGCTAGCTCTGATTGCTGGTGGTGCTCTGGAGAGCCCAGGAGAGCTGCGCAGTGAATACTACCAGCCTCTCTATGAGAAAGAAGTAAGCTCCTTGCTGAGAGTCCACAACAATTGTGTTAACCTCTCCCAATTGATCTTTTATCAAGAGAATAAGAAAATATATTGGATGGCCCGGAACACCGCCACCTTTAGGCAGCCACTCCTGGGAGAGCACCCTGTAGGAAAAACCTGGTGGTGCTTTGAACGTGATGCTACTGAAGCAAACCTGGTAAATCTGGTAAAAGGAAAAAGTATTTCTAAATATTGGGAGGGCACGACAAAAACTAATATCTTTCAGGAAACCCCTAAACACCTGTTTTGGGTCAATGGTACCACAGCATCCACTGAATTGCCAAGAGACTGGTCTAGTGGTGGCATCATTAGAGTGATAAAACAAACTGTCTTTATAATACACAAGGAATCTGGTTCAAGTTTAAGAGTTCCTATATATGAGGATTTGAGAAAAACAAAACTGAAGAAACAATATATGTTAAACAAAATTTTGAAACTACAATCAGAATTAGAAGTAATATCTAATCAAACCGCATTGGCTCTTAATCATATTAATGACCAACTCAACCAAACCAAAACAGTAGTTTATCAAATCAAATTAATTGTAGCAGTCATTAGAAACACTTTAAACGAAATAAAAAAACTAGCATATTTAAGAAATCAAAGGACTCCTACACTTGATTCCAGTTGGTGGGATAATCTATGGACTTTCAAAAAAAGTTGGAAAACTACAACCTTCACCGTGTGTACACTTATTAGTTTGTTCTTATTTCCCTGTTTAACAAAAATAGTGACATCTGCTGTACAGAATAACCTAAAGATCTCTAAAGAAATTAACCTGAAAAAACCAAAAAGGGTAATGAAGTTTGGTAAATATGATCACCAGAGTGCTCAGGAAATGTATAATCAATACAAAAAATACAGGAAATTCTATGTTAATGAGCCAAAAATTATAAGTTGATGCAAGCTTAAGCTTAAGCCTGATCAAAGAAAAAAAGGGGGGAACTGTTATGAATAAGAAAGTTGTATTTTTTTTAAGTTTCAGAGTTAAAAAAAACAAGTCAAACTGGTCAGACTTCTTTGGGTGTGCTGCCAAAGAAAAAATTCTTAATTACCTGTTAATGGCCGGTGATTAACTATTGTTCCTCTGATGCTGGCCGTTTGCCAAGAAGATACCAAGAGAAACCCTCCAGGGTAAAGAGAATTGGCAGTGACACCAGAGCCAACATGCTGATGAGAAATGCATTGCACCCTGGGTTTTTACAGTTTTACAGTTTTTACAAGAAAAACCCCTAAAAATCACGAGCCAACAAGTGACTTAAGTGACGTCTAAGGATGGGAGCATTGTCCCGTACCCGCTTGGAACTTTTTTGTTTCTCACCCTAACCTGAAAAGAAACTGATTAAAGAGACACCGTGGGTTTTTAAACAAACAAGTTAAGGACTCTACGACTCTCCCGTGAGGACAGAGTCCCCAGCTCTGTCTGCAGACCAGTGGACAAAGCTGCATCATCCTCCTGCTTCGTGCCACGCCTGGGAGCAGCGGCGGCGAGGGCGCAACCCGTCGATTTCTCCCCACCTGAGCTGATTCTTCTTAATAAAGGCATTAAAAAAGGAGAAAGATCTCCTGCCCATTTATTTCAACGACAATGACCTTAAATGTCTCTTATTTTTAGTAACTTTTATTTTCAATTTTAATTGCTCAATTCCTTTTGTAAACCACTAGAATTCAAACTATTCCTCTTTAATACCTCAGAGCTATTTAAAATGTCTCCAAAAAGCTTTTAACACTCACACCTTTTCAAGACTTAAAAAAACCTTCAGAGAAAAAAAAAAACTCCCAAAAGAACTTCCAGGAATCTCACAGAGTCTCTCTTTTCTAAACTCCACCAAAACTGTATACTATTCCCAGATGCGTGCACTCAGCTGGAAATACATTCTCCATAAACCATCATTTTATACCTTTTATTTCCATTTAACCTTTCCAGACAGTTTCTTAATTTCATCAAACACAAAGCCATTATAACTTCCATGATTCTAAACCATTCAGATATTTCTTCTAAAGCTTCTTCTATGGCTTTTCCCACAAACCTTTAAAAAGCTCTTAAAAACTAACTTTTTGGCAGATTTATACATTTTTCAATTACCTGCTTTTGTTATTCTTAACACACCCACAGTTTCTGAGAATATGATTACACAAAACTTGGGTTTTCTGGTGTTTGTTCCCCTAATGTTCTCTTAAAAAGATTTAATTTCTTTTTCTTTCTATTATACACTCCTTTAATTCTTACACTGCTTACAACATTGGCTTGCATCCTCTGCTTGTAGCATATTAAACACCCCTGCAGTTATCAGATCTCTCAGTCGTGAAGGAGGCAGAACCATAACTTCTGCCACCTGGTCTAGATTTTAACTTATTATTCACATTCAGAATCCGTACATTCACCAGTTTGATCTTACAGAAATTTACGGATTTTAAACTGCAGGGAGAGGAAAGAGATAGAAAAAAAAATAGTTGGTATCTCTTTTAGTATGATTTTGCCATCTTTACCTCTCTCTCCTTGAAAGAAAACAAAAATTGTCCTGGGTCTTAGGACTTAGATGGCTTTTTCTTACATATCACAATTCTATTTTACATCTGTACCTTTTGATTATAGCATCTCTGCAATTTTAAGAGGTACCTGCAGCCACTACTGCAGCACAAAAAGCTTTTGTAATGTAAAAGCGGCAACTTACACCATTTTATAGAGAGCACTTGAATACTTTTAAGCTTTCTATCGGCCAGCTCTTTTTTACCATTTTGGCTGAAATGCTATGTCCATCTCAAAACTCCGCTCCAGTTGTTTTAAAACACCCTTTTAATTGCAGTTTTAGTCTGCACGTCTCCTGGCTGGTTCACTGCGCCTTCGGGCACTTTTACATTTCCCTGGCCCGAGATCTTTCCCTCCGCCTCCCGCTGTGCCGCTTGGTGGCCCAGGCCCGCCCTTGCCGCTTGTTCACCTGAGGCAAGCAACCAAGAGAAAAAAAAACCAAACCGCAGCTTTTTACTTCTCAGGCGGGGGAGGGGGGCTGCCATGCTCTGATTCTAGCCCACTCTGTAGGCTGCGCCGCTTGCTCCTACACCCTCCTTTTTCTTTCTTTAACCCCATGTTCTACTCACCTCCTTAGGCCTATTTACTTGCAGAACTGCTTTTTATTATTTTTCCTTTTACCGACATACACACAAAATGACAAAAAAACTTTGCTGACCCCCCAATCACGTAGCGAACTGAACTGCGGATATATAGTCAACAAAAACGAGCTCTCTTACTTTTTCCCTAGATCCAGCGAGGTCCCGTCGTTCCTCCTGATCCAGCCAGTGATCGATCCAATAACCCCCGCCCTCCCCGGACTCCTTTCCAGGGCTCTTTTGGGCTGATGTGTGTGTTCCACTAACCCACCCTGCCCTCCCCAGACTCCTTTCCAGGGCTCTTTTGGGTTGATGTGTGTTCCAAACGAGCTTTCACACGCTTCCCCCGCGACTGACCGCTTTCCTTGTGGAAAAGACGGAACTGCGATCTTGGGGTCCACACTCGATCCGTGATAATATCACGTCTCACACACACTCCATCACTCCCCACCCAACCACACGATACTTACGGTTCGTTTTCCCATGTGGAGTCTTCGTGCACGTAGATTTTACGAGTAAAATAGCCGGCTTCCATGGAGCACTGTCTCCGTCCTCGAGAGCTCTGGGGCCCGTACCTGCCTTTTGATTGTGGCTTTCTCTTTAGGCTACAAAAAGTTTGTTTTTAATCCGATAGGTTCCGCTGGGCTACCCCGATCTCGTCCGGCGGCTGAATTCAGCGGGACGCCACCCGGACTTCGAAAGGGGGGGCCCTGGCATCCTTATCAGATGACGTTGGGGTCACCAAATTGTTATAAATGAAAAATTAAAAATAGCCAATTTTAATAAGAAAATTAAAAATAAAATTTATTACGCGACCGTAATACAGCTCCGACTGCCATCAATTAAATAGACCAATGTAACACCCCCGGTCGGTGATTACGGGTGAACGTGAGATTGGCCTCGCTAGTAACCAATGTCTCCCCATCCACCCCGGCTGCTCCAAGGCAGCAGTTCTTATACGGTTTATTTGGCCCACAGCAGAGTGTCTTTGTTTCTTTCTGAGTTCTTCATATTCAAGTTGGTTTCTTTCTCTGGCTCGGGCTGCACAAAGCCGTCACTGGGTGCAGGTCCTTATGAATGTCCATCTCCTGTGCAGCCGATGTTCCTTCGCATGCAAATGAGGTGGTGCCTCTGGTTTCGCCATCCTGGGGAAGAATCTCCCCCCCTCTTTGTACCTATATATTTTGATACACCTTTTATTCCCACAAATTACTACCCATATCTATAACAAAACGGAGGGTACAAATTATTAACTGATAGGGGTTATCTTGGAGAGGAGAAAAAGACAGGGTTCACAAAAGCATCCAGTAGCTGGGGGGGGGAAGGGGAATTGGGTCACATGGCCTAATGGGGTGTTGATTTTTAGGGGATTTTTGAAGGAGAATTCCAAGCAGGCGCTTGCCTGTAGGTAAAATTGGCAGTTTGGCAGGGGAAGGGTAAAGGATGCTCTACCACAAGAGGCAGGTCTTTGGGTATGACAGGCAGGAGGGTATAACTTAAGCTAAACCAACAACACATGGGGAAAACAGGAGCAAACTATTAAAAAGAAAACACACTACAACAGGTGACTTTCTCCTCTGCTCCACCACTGGTACCTCTCTCAGAAGTCATGATGTTTAATACAGTACTCTTACAGAGAGTGGCTCTGGAAGAACCTGGGGACAGGGATGTGCTGCTGTGGGACACCCTTGAGCTCTGGTCTGATTCTGTGATCCTGCAGATGATAGAAGGGTTTCTGTGTTCACTTTTTTGTTTGGTTTTTATTCCAAATGTGTATGAACTTAGGATATATAAATAGATAAATTCATCTGAGTAGCCATGTTTGGGTCAGTGGGAAGCAAGAAGAACCCTCTTGGTGAGACTGGAGCTGATACATGCTGGGAGCAGCCATGGCAGTGTAATTACAAAATTTTATTTTTAACTGAGTTCACCATATATGCTCTTACTTTTTATTATGTTAATAATTTTCAGTGGTTTGAGCTGTCTTCTCTGTAGTCTATTTGCAGAAATTTCACCAAATATAGGAAGAATCACATTACTGCATTACTTTTTTTTTTCTTTGTGTTCAAGCCCAGGTCCTTGGGATACACTTGATTTCTCTGACACTATCTCTGCTTTTCCAAGAGTGAGTGTACCAGATGACTTATTTGAAAAACAGCAGCTGACAAGTGTGCTTAGTTTCATGTTAAACTATCATTCCTCATCTGTTTGAGTCTAAGATGGCTTTGATATGAAAGACCTAATTTTGGTACAGTCCTTTCCTAGTAAGGTTTAGTCTTGTGCTGACGCAAACTTAGTCACATACTGAAGAAGGTACTCAAATAATAATAGAAGAAAATTACTTTGAAAGAAATGTCACATATCTGTGTGTCACTGTCATATTTTCTGAAAAATCCCTTTGCCAGGATTTCTTCTCCTGGGAAGTTGAGAAGCCTCAGAGAAAGATGTAAATAATAATTATCTGATTTGCTTCTCCTGTGCTTCTCCTTCTCCTACTTTGGAATGTAGTCAGGAGATTGTTTAGCAACAGGTGCGTGTTTGATTGGTCCCATGTGAATTGTTTTAACTTAATGGCCAATCATTGGCTAGCTGTGTCAAGGCTCTGAGGAGTCACGAGTTTTTATTATTCATTCTTGTTAAGCCTTCTGATGTATCCTTTCCCTATTATTTAGTATAGTTTTAGTTTAATATAGTGTAATATCATAATATAATAAATCAGCCTTCTGAGAACATGGTGTCAGATTCAATCATTCCTCTGTCCTGGGGACCCCAGAAACAACCACTTCTGTGCTTAGAAATACTTGTATTAAATTGAGTCCAATTGTTACAAGCTTCAAATGCAAAAAAAGCCCAAAAAAGATCATGGCTTAGCAGAACTTGATATCACTAGGCAGATAAATTCCTTCTAACTGGTGCAGCTGAAGGGAGAAGAGGCCCCTGGCATGAATGCAGGTGTCAGAAGGTCTCATATTTGCCTTAAAATCAATTTCCTTGTCTATAAGCTCATGGAGGAGAAAAGAGGTAGTGTCTTAGAACAGACAGCAGCAACCCATGGTGCCCCCTGTGACCTTGTAAAGCAATTTAGGCGCAAACGTGTAAAGAATTTCAATGACAATGACACACAAATAGGTGCATGGGGGTTGCAGTAGCCCTGTGCCTTATTTTTCCACCACGACTAAGAGGGATGTGGTAGTTCCTTACCTATATTCCCACCCTTTGTCGGTGCAGGGTGGTTTCATGGGCTTTAAGCTGTGGTGGGTGCAGTACTCTGATGTAATTTCTTTTTTTGCGCACTGCAGCAATATACAAGTGCAAGTGAGTTACCAAAATGACCTGGATCCCACCCACAAATCCAGATGAATCAATTTGCTCTCTTTTTTTCTTTTTTCATCCCACTAAATCTGCTCCTCCACAGTTTAGTTAAGCAGGGATGTACCTTCCTCTCCTGGCATAATGCAGCATGGCTCAGGAATACAGAACCAATTTGTCTGTGTGACAATGTGAGAACTTGAGACAACTACAAAAATAGGTTTTTTTCGCCCATGCAAATGTCTGTTATACTCTTCTCACGTGGATGAATACATACAACTCACATAAATCATCATCAACATAAAGTGAAAGAGAGTTGGTTCCTTTGGGCATGAGATTATTAATTTTTGACTTGGTATTGGTGCATCAAATGACATGGGATTTAAGGGTTGGTAAGTTATTTGCGCTTTTCCTTTAGACTGTAAATTGAACAGGTTTCAGACACTATTAAGTCCTTTAAAAGACAGATATTTCTGAATTTTGTGCTTTTGAAGCATGCCAGAAAACTTCTCAAAACAGACCTCATGTAATTCTTGCTTAGGGAAATGGAATGACACATTGGGAAGCTAAAATAACAACTACCAACACATGAGGTAGGACTTAACAGTTTTCTAGTCTCTCCTCATTTACCATTTATGTTGTCAACCCTTCCCCTTGGGAGCACAGTTCATGGTGTCTGTGTGACACCCATCCTTTTTCAGGGCCACCAAAGACAGAAATTGTGTCACTTGGTGGAGGGGCTTTGGAACATGTGCAAATCCCAGGACTGTCCAGGCACATGTTTTGTTCAGTTATCTCCCTTTCTCCTCAGCCACTGTCAAACCATATTGTACTTGCACATGAATAACATCTAGTTTGCAAAAATATTGACTGCTACAGAATAGCACTTGTTAGTGAGCAGAACCACCAGATCACAGAGACCTGGATTTTTCCCCTTCTTCTCTGTAGTGTTGATAAGTTATCTATTCCAATTCCAGCTGTATAAGGTGATTTTCTGCTGTGGATGTTTTTCATGCATCATTCTGAGTTCAGGTTCTGAGGCAAATACTTCCTGCTTTGCTGTCCATCAGTGTCAGTAGCCATAAAGGTACAGTCTTTGGGGCAGCGGGTCAGAAGGACCATGGTGGTGGGTGTGGGGGAGGCCATGCTGCATGCTGTAGAGTTCTTCCTTCCCTCTGCTCCCATGGTTACAGCTGCAGAGGCTGTTCCTATTGCAAATGGCCTGCAGTATGTCTGCAAATAGTTTGGGTTTGAGTATTTTTAAATTATCCTTTTGTTTTCCCAGTATGTAATTTCCTTAATTGGCAGGCTACTGCATTCCCCTGTACTGCTCCTAATATGTGACTTCTCAGTATTTGACCCAAAACATGAATATTTATCCTTCTCTTGACATCTTCTCTTCAAATTTGAAGAAGTACAGCTTGCTGCTCATCATCAGAGCAGCACAGGAAAGACTTGCTACAGAAAGTCCTTATGGTATGGTGCAAAGCTGGTGAACCTGAGTGTCCTTTCCTCCTACCAGTGCTGCTGACACTGCAAAATGGCAAATCCCATTGGTGCTGTCATATGTAGGTTGCCCTTTTTCCTTTTTGCAATTGTGGAAAGACCTAGATTTGGAAGGTCTCCACACATGGCAGCATGGACATGTCAAGGCAGGGTAGACCTTCCTATATGCTCTGAAAGATGCAAGAACAAAACATCCTAAACAGCAGAGATGCACTTTTGCATCACTTGTTGGGAAAGATGCACACCTCAGTGTGCATCCTCTGTGATGTACAGATAACACTGGGAAGGTATTACTGCAATGACTATGAAAGTGCAGTGTAGTCCTTGGCCTCTCTGATGAGCTGCTGAATTTTTAGTTCCACAGCTGGCAGCAGTTGTAAAAATCGTGGGCCTGTGTCACCATCATATTTTCTGAAAAATCTCTTTGCCCAGGATTCCTCTCTTGGGAAGCTGAGAAGGCTCAGAGAAAAATGAAAACAATAATTATCTGATTTGCTACTCCTGTGTTTTGCTGCTTTGGAATGTGTTTGGACATTGTTTACCAATAGGTGGTTGTTTCATTGGTTTCATGTGAATTGTTTTTACTTATTGGCCAATTATGGCCAAGCTGTGTTGAAGCTCTGAAGAGAGAGTCATGAGTTTCTTTAGTATCTTTTAGTCTTCTGTCTGTATCCTTTCTGTATTCTTTAGTATAGTTTAGTTTAGTTTAGTATTCTTTAATATAATATAGATCTTAAAATAATAAATTAGCCTTCTAAGAACATGGAGTCAGAGTCATCATTTCCTTCCTTTATCGGGGGTCTCTGAAAATACAAGAGTCTTGTGCCACTGACAGTCATTTCTCGTACCCAGGGTTCAATAAAAACTTCACATTACTTTCACTGATATAGTTATTTTCTCAATCCATGTCAACATGCTTGTTCAGAATCTGACTCTGAATTAGAATCTGGATGATTTCAGCAGTGAATTTTGCTAGGCAGCCACTGAGTTGACCTAAACCATTTTTAACATGGTGATTTAGAGGCAAGAGGAAACTTTTATATATTTTGCCATATCCTGAATCATCTGTGCTTGTTCTCCTCATAGTTGCACTGTGTCATTTTAGTAGAAGTACTCTTGCTGAGGCATTTACACTCAGCTTCAAAAGCCCTTTGAATATTCTTGTAAGAAAAGGTTGTTTTATAGGAAGATAGAGCACAAATTATTACCTATCTGGAGCTGACATGGAGATTTGGCACTCCATCTGGAATGCTTTCTTTCAAGAGGTATTTCTATAAATTCTGTCCTGCTCCTGATGGGCCGGCAGTCTCTTTTGTCAGTCTCTAACCATAGGCTTGTCATGCATGATAAAGGCAAAAGAATATATACAGTGTGTGTTGGCTGATTGCACATTGTCTGAAGCTGTATAATTTTCCTACACTGTTATTGTTTTCAAGTGATTTATGTGTGCAATTTCTTGGGGAAAGTCATCTGCAGGTTTCAAAATGCAGAGTGTTATGGTCTTAGGGATTTATTCTCACTGTGTAAATGGGGACTCAGTGTCATTTAAGAAACTACTCTAAGATAGTATGGGAAACTAATCAATACCACTTTTTAGAACATGGACCTCAGCAGAATGGCTGCAGGTTTATATTAAACTGCCTGACATATAAAATCTGACTGGAGAGCAGTTGATAGACTGCTCTCCTTGTTAGTTGATAGAAGCACTGCTTTTGGATAAAAATTACTGAACACAAGGGGCAATGAACAGAATATTTTAGAGGTGTAGTGTGTAGAATTTTCTGTATCTCTTGAAAATAAATGTCTTGTTTTCATGATAAGTACTATCTTTTTCATCCCCTACAGGAAATACTTCAACTCTCATGGAAATAAGTAGGGAAAGTAATAATAGTTTCTTACTAATTTTTGCCCTCAGAGGAAGGAGACCAACTTTTCTTTGAAGACAATTCACACTGTAATTGAACCAGGGTAATTACTATGCAAACAATACCTACTTTTCTCATAGCTTCAGGAAATTTATGATCTCATTATTTATTTTCTTGTTTGTTTCCCACTGCCTGAAAATTAGTGGCTAGATAAAGATTAGTCTGGTGAACCCTTTGATAGTTGGTCAATACATTTCATATAAAGAGTGGTAAGGTCCTGGCTGTAGGAAAGGCTTGGCAGTTTAAGATGCTAGCTGTCAAAAATAGGATAGAAACTGCTGTAAAATAGTTAATAATGTACTGTTAAAAGGTTTGGTTATTATGTTGTAAAAGGGGTTAAAAGGGTAGTTATAAGAAATACGGTACTCACCTTGCTGTATTGCACAAAAGTAAAGTGCATCCCCCCAAGCAAAAGTGAGCCAGCCTGGACAGAACTGTAAGAGCCAATCACCATCTTAACCTTCACGCAAATGAAGGATCCCAACAGAAACCAATCCAAAGGAACAAAAAACAGCATAAAAGGGGGCATCCAAGTCGGTGAGACCATGCCACTTGACCTGGAACATCAGGAACATCCCTGCTCAAGAAAGGAAGAAGATCCAGCGCTAGCTCTGCAATATCCTCACTCGTCGTTGATCTGGAGTGCTCCTGCTCTGCCTACAGGACCCCTATGCTTTAGGCCTTGTAATAAAAGCTGATATCACTTTTGTACTGGGAGTGTGTTCCCATTTGTGACACCAGTTTGTTTTTCTCTGATATTTTATTATTCCTTCTTTGGCTGTGAGAAATAGGCATCTTTCCAACTGAAGTGGAAGAGCCAGCCATGTGGCCCAAGCTCTCTTAAGTTGCCTAGAAGAAACCCCAAGGAGTTTGCTATATTAATCTGTTCTTTGTTTTGTGCTAAAATTTCATGGGCTGCTGTTGAAAACTTTTCTTTGTGGCTTGTCCAGGATTTTGGTATTGGTCAAACACTCTGAACTCAATAGCCTTCTCTCTGGGCTGTGTGATGGAAACATTTCTACTTGTACAAACAACAAGGCTTAGTGTAGAGAAAAAATTTCCTTTCCTTTGTATAGCATGTGTAGAGGAAAAGACAGTGAAATTACTGAGGTAACATGGATACATTAGGAAAACTTAATTATTTGCTTTTTCAGTGCTGGGAAATATGGTGCTGTGATACAAGGAAGTAACTCTTGTAGTTTTACAAATAAGTGGTTGGAGTTTTGTTTCTCAAATGCAAAAAAAAAAAAAAAAAGTATTGTGCCTGGTTTAGGGCAAATTTGGGAGAAAACCTCCAAAGGGGCTCCTCTAGAAAGCAGATTCAAGAAGCCCCTCGCCCAACTGGTTGGGAAAAGATTTCCTTGGAGGAAAGTGGAAAAACCTGTTTATTTAACAGGCAAAGCATTCACCAGCACAAAAAATGAACAATATTAAACAATAAAACCTCTTGCTGCTCAGAAGAGATTATGCACTCAAAAAGTCCCTCCATGGGCCGTAGCGGGTCACAGGGGGAGCTGCTGGTGCTCTGCTGGGTGTTCGGTCCAGAGCAGGTTCAAACAGCTCCAAGAAAAAGTAAAACCACAGCCAAGGGAAATTCTCTACTTCAGCTATCTAAAAACTAACTAAAACCAAAGGAAAGCTCTCTCTCCTGCTGTCTGTCCGTGCTGCAGACAACACTGTCCAGGAGAAGGATGCAGGGGAGCAAGTGCAGTTTCTGAAAACAAATTCTGTGCTTCTTGTCACCCCTCACCTTCACTCTCAGAATCAGTCTTTAAGGTGTCAAACTTATTTCTGGGCCAAACAGATGGCTGGGGATACAATTCAGTATCAGAAAGTTACTCCAGGACAAGTGGGTCCTTATTTACAAATAAGTGGTTGGAATTTTGTTTCTCTCTAGTCCAGCCTCAAGCTCTGCCCTACCTGCCTACAAGGCTCTTGTGGGGAGCAGCTCCTGTCTCCATACTGGCTCCTTTTGAGGAACAAACTCAACATCAAACATGCTGGAACTGTGGCAGATAACCTTCCCTCACCACTGCCTTTCTTTCAAGATGGGCAGCATTGCTGGAGTGTTGTTTTTTTCCCAGCTGACACAGCATGTTTTATTTACTGTAGGAAGCAGAAATATCTGTGTTGCTTGGTCTGATTACTTCAAATCACATTCTCCCCTATTTTTGTTTTATTGGCTTGTTGGTCATGAAAGTATAACCTCCTACTGTTTTGTCTTTGTTGCTCTATAAATTACTGAATATTGTCACATTTCAGAATTCAGAGCCAGCTTGTTGTTGAGGCTATAGCAAGCAGGTGTTGTGCACTTCTATATTCTTTACTTTCAACTAAGAGATTGTATTTTCTGCTGATTTAAAAGAAATGACAGGGATTCTTTGAATGCTGAATACATGATTGTTTTGATCCAGGTAGAGAATTCAAAAGGAAATACTCTATTTATAGGGGAATAAATGCCAAAGTAGCAGTACTGGAGCCCCAGTTTGGGATCATGGTAAAACTGCAGAACCAAAGTCCCCAAGAGTGCTCTGACACTTACTGTCGAGAGCCTGAAGCTAAAAGTCAAAATAACTAACATTAAGGGCTACTTAATACTTTCCTTTATCAGATCTGACACTAGATTTTCCAGTCTTACATATTTCTGAAATGCTACAAAGGAGTTAGGTGAGCCGAAGAAAGTATCTTTGTAAAAACTGAAGGTGTGAATATCCTTTAGTTTTGCTTTACTATCTGTAGAGGACGTTTCTGCTCCTTAGCATCTCCACATCTTCTTAGCCAAGACCCTCTCATTAACCTCCAGGAAAGGATGAGGACTTGAACTCCAATGCCCAGAGCAACCCAAAATCTATCAGATACTTGGACAAATGCATTTTCTCCATAAGTATCTAGTAGTGTTGAGTATGTGGTTGTGAGTTCAGTTTGGATATGAGGTGTCCTTCATCTCTATATCTGTATCTGTTCTCTCTCTCTGTTTTCTGCACCTAATAGCCCCTCAGTTTCCCCAGGGTGAGAAAATGTTCTCTCTTACACATTCTCAAGTGAGATGATGCCCAGCTCAGCTTGTCTGTAGTGAATCAATATTTGTGAGACAAAAAACACATGCCGTCATCTATTAGGTGTATACTAGAGACAGAGAAAAGAGCAGTATCCCCCTGTCTGTATTACTCTATATTAACTGAAACCACAGTCTGCTTGACCAGTTCAGGTCCCATCTCAAATAAGGAATGGACAGCTTATACTGTCTGCATCAAATTTATTTGCTGGTGACTTGGTGCTTCCCCAGGGACCTGGTTTGATCCTTCCTGGTGACAAACAGTTGCAGAAAAGAGCATTTTCCTTGATTGAGTTTCTAAGTTTCAGCCTACCTGCACCATCAGAAACAACCATCCTCTTTACTTTGGGAACTCCAAGTTTATTTTCTGAGTGACTAAAAAACCCACTTTAGCATGTTTTATATGCTCCCCAGTCCATCAGGCACCTCCATTAGCAATTCCCTCCCTAGCCATTTTCTTAACAAGTATAATTTTGCAGGTTTCATCACAGAAAGTATGATCTCTCTGTCAATTCCTATACCTTAAAATAAACCAGCCAGCCTTCAGTCAATTTCCCTCAATCCATCTTGTCGTCTTTCACCTTAAAGCTTAATGAACTGCTTTCTGGTGTCTTAATGTAGTTTTTTTCCAGTTCATCCTTACTTCTTAACTGAAATACCTTCATCAGTGACAAGCCTTTGCTGGAGATCTAACTACATCTACTTTTTTTCCTGTTATATGTCATGTGTGGAAATCTCATATATGAACCCAGACTCAGGATATTTTGCACACTTAGTAGATGCAAGCTAAGATTGTAGCATTTTGGACAACTCTGTGGTAATTCAGTTAATAAAATTCAGTCCTCTGCCATTTCCTTGCTTAAGGTCACTTTCTTTCCTTCCCCCTCCCCCCCCCCCCCCCCCACCACCAGGCACTGAATACAAGACCACTCCGTGTCTTTGCCATGGCCCAGCCTACAAATGTGACTGTTGTTTCACTGTGTCCCTCATTCTCACTTCCTAATTCAAGGACAGCCATACTTCGCTGCTACATTCTGTGTAGCAGCATTTCTGTGTCTCCACAATTACAATTCTGTCTCAGGTTTCATCTTGTTTGGAATTACATAGGGGGACACTCACACTCCCCTCTTATTTGTTTAGAATGCTGCTACTGATAATATTTTTTTTTCCTTGTTAATTTAAGCACTTCATCACTCTTTTCTGCATGTCTTCACTGAAATTTTATTCCCCTCTATCCACAGTCATTCTGCATTTTTAAGACCCTTCCAGGCCTGCCGAATGAGGCCATGAAGCTGGTTCCAGTCTTTCTCACCCTACCTCACCTTTTCATATGTTTCTTGCCTGGGGTGGGCAAAGTTCCCTGTAACCCCAGCAGGGGAGCTCTACTGGGTGCCTCCTAGGCTGGTATTGAAATTCCCCCCAGTAGTAATGCTAGTGTTCCAGGTGGCACACAGTGTGTCAGCCTGGCCTGGCTTGTGTCAGTGCTGATGTTTTCTAGGAAGTGGCATTTGAGGGAACAGCTTGCCTGGCTTTAATCACCCAAAAAATGAAGCCTTGCTTGTCATGTATTGCTATAATATGGACAATGAAGCTTACTTGGGAAGATTCTGGGCTATTTGTGTCACCTAAGCTCCTCCTATACAAATTGTTTAGGCTGAAAGTATCTACATTTTATGTATGTAATTCTATAAATCAAATTGTTTTCACAAATCACACTTCCCTTTTATTGTTCTTTTTATTTGGGGCATATAGTAGCTTTCTGTAAAATGTTGCCTTAATTGCCTTCTGTGGCTATACCCTATAAATTCCAACAGGCACCTTCAAATGTGAAAGAAAAGGCATATTCTTCTATCAGAGCTTGCTCAACAAACTGCCTGTACTTTTTCCATGGGGCTTTGCAAAATGGTGCTATATCAAGAAGAATAATGCTATTTTATGAACCATTAATATTTATTGCACATGCAGGCACTGGCCTTTTATGTGAGAGACCTGGGCAGCAGTTCTTAAAATTGGAAAGAGGTTATATATTTACCTGGGCTACCCAGATAATTTGTATGGTATAATTTTTTATTCATTTATTTCTTAGTGTTGACAAATTTCCTAACAGTGGCCAATGAGGTTGGTTTTTTTAAGCTTATTTGCTAACTCATAATGAACTGCTCAAAAATTATTAAAAATAATTCAACTCCTTTATTATGAAGGTTCTATAAGTGTGTTGAAAGAGGCTTGCTTATATTGGTACACAATTAAGGAGGTGAATCAGAAAATAAGCTGAGTTGGAAGAAAACCGCAAGGGTCACCTAGTCCAACTCTTGGCCCAGTATAGCATCCAGTCTCACTTCTGAATTGAGATCTGCTTCTTTCCCACACAGATCAGGACTGGGGGCTCCCTACATTGTGATTTGCATAAGGGCATCCAGAGACCCCAGACTATGATGATGCTGCCCCAAACCACACACCTGATTCCACAGGGTGAGGAATTGGTTTTGCAAAAATTTGCACTAGGGCTTAGCATTATAGTGAATCCCCCTACAAACTCAGTGTGAAAACTGGCCCAAAAGATGACTCTGGTGCCACAGGACCATATTTTCAAAACAGAGGGATTAATTTGGGGGCATAAGTTCGTAGACCTGCAGGTATTTGTGGAGCAGGTTTCCTGAAATTACATGTAACAAGGTTTTGAAATGCAGGTTGTGTTGGTTTCTCCTGATACAACTGCTCTTCTCAGTTCCTGAGGGGAAGTAATATTATTTTCTTGAATGAAGTTCTGGTTGCAATGTAAGTTTTATGTCCCAAAGTATTTTATGTGCTTTATTTAGAATTAGCTGCTTCAAAGAATGTTCCAGCTGATAGATTACTTTGGGAGATGCTTTATGATTTGATGATGCTGTATGACTGATAGCCATCAACACAGATCATGTGGAAATTCCAAACAGTTTTGATTAATGTTTGGGCGTTTGTTTGGTTATTTGTTTTTTTTAAATACCATGATACTTGCATCTGTAACAGACTGGAGTCTGTGACTGTATCACTGAATAGACTGATAGTGGATTATTTCTAACATACTGATAAAAGTACAAATTTGGTTCCCATGCAAATTGGAAACCTTGAAAGCAGCAATATTGTAGCCCATTAAGAGACTCAGTTAGCAGAGCACTAGTCAGAACTGAATGCTGCAGTATACAGTTCTGGCTAATATTGATGTAAGAACACAGAGATAGTGGAACCTTTCACTATGTACCTATGTTATACAAAGGAATTAATTGTGATTTGATCTAGGATATTATTTTGATGAATTATTCCCAGTAAGATATTGACAGAACCAGTGAGACTTCAAAATTGGTGAAGCACAACAATCCTATTAGCTGGCTTGAGAAGATCTGATTTTTGTCTTCTAAATGCAATCATTGGAGTCTAGGAGGGTGGAAATTTCTGCTCAGCCTGTGTCCAGGTAGCAAGCCTCCTTGGGAGGGGGATGTTGGGAAGAGGGAAAGGTACCCAAAAGACTGTCCTTGCAGTCCTGTGGTTCCTCAGAGCCTTTGTCCCATTAGTTTAGTCCTTGTACATTGGAAACCACATGCAAATGTCCAAGTGTGTGTAGGGTAAATACAAACAAGGGAACAGATGTATTTGTTTTGTGGATGCCAAATACATGATCTTGGAGAAACCCCTCCTAAATGCATTGGGACTTTTGCCTGAACAAGGGCAGCCAGAAAGTGTCACTTGTGGTTTTTCTTACAGCACACTGGATCTGAAAAAGATTCAGGGAAAACCTGGAATTGTTAGCAACAGTAAACTCCCAGCACATATAGTGGACCAGGGTCCCTCACTTGCATTTTGAAGTTGCACTGAAATGGCAGTAATTACCAACTCATGCAGAGCATCCATGACAGAAGTCAGAGCTTCTAAATAGAAAATGAAATAAAAATTAGAAAGATGTAATCTTATAATTCCTGCAAGACATGTCAGTTCTTTTGTGGAGCTGGAAGAGATTTGCTGGTTAAGTTTGAGTAGGGAGAGCAGGGAAACAACACAGTATAGCAGTTGACAACTTCCACACTAAGATTTAACAAGCTGATTTTTCTGATGTGGAGAAGCAGCACCATTTTATTTGTTTCCCTAAGAGTGCATCAGAAGCACAAAGCTGTGCTTCTGAGTTATGAGGAAAGAAGAACATTAATAAACAGGCAGGTCAAGAAGCACCACAATGCAAAGGATTTTGGTATTCCTTCAACATTTGTCACCAGATGCTAGCCCTCCAATATATTTTGCTTTGAGAAATAGTTTTTAAGTCTTGCTTACATCTGACAGCAGTAGAAGTCCCTTGTGAACTTTGAAAAGGCAATCTCAATCCAGCTGCTGGTGTTTAGAGCTACACATGATAAAAAGTGTTGTAAATGACAGAATTTCTTTTCTAATAGATTTGACAAATGCTGGGGCTCTACCTGTAAGGATAAGAGCTTTTTTATTGACTTGTCAAAAGCAATGGCTTCTGTGAATTGCACAACTGAAACAATTAAAATATGCAGTGATGCAAGTTGCTGAGTAATCATGCATCCTTTCAGTGAGCAGTAAATACCTTTTTGCTAACTAAATGCTATGTTCAAGAGCAAACCATAGAGAAGGCACAATAAACTTCAAAGTAAATCTGCCTCCTGGGTGTTCAGCTCTAGGCTGCAATTACCACGTCACTTTACACAGACTGCCTAGCTCAGACTTCTTGGTTCTTATCTAAAGAAGACAGTTCATTAGATCCTTCAGATCACTGGATGAGAGATTATTACTTGCATTGGGATATTTTTAGTAACTTGCCAATTATTGCAATCTTGATAGAGTGATCTCTCTTGCTTGCTAAAAAAGTTTGTCCCATTTTTTTTTTACAAACCCTAAATAGAAGACAGGTGCTCATCATCCAGCACTAGTAGTTTTGCAGTAGTATATATGTATATATACATTTTTTTTACTTTCCCAAAATAAACAGCCCATTTAATTAGAAATTTAAGGACAATGGTAATCAGGTAAAACCATTTACCACTGTAGTCATGAGCAGGTTAGCTTCTTGGAGAAAAATCATCGCTGGGTTTATCAGTGAGCTTTGCTGACAACAGAGATTTTCTGAGACCAGCTGAATTTCACCAGGAAGACTTGATCCCAGAGAGGAATATTGCAGGGCCATAGTGCACAGTGTGTGTCTTGGACAGGTTGCATTACTCAGCGAGGGCATGGTGAGCATGACCTTGATGAAGACTGGATCCTCTGCACCTGCTGGCAGTGTGGGGCCCTGGCTTCACTGCCGTGTACCACAAACCCTGAGCTGCATGCAGTGAGTGAAGGTGCACATTCCTCGGGCAAATGTTGATCTTTCAAGGGCACATACTCTGGCAGCCAAGCAGAGAAATCCCCATCTCTCTAGCAAAGTAATTCCACTTGGAATAACTAAAATATTCACTTAAACCTTAATAATGCAATCCATGGTATTTTTTGGAAAAGCCGTTTGCTCCCACAAGTGCCTTTGTAGCTAGAATTGGGGCACTGAAAAGAATAAATCTCATTATTCTGCAAATCTCTCAATATACTGTTTGCAATACATTGATGTTAAGTCAATGTACTGAAAACAGCACAACAAACAGAAACTGCAGTGTTTCTCTTCAGCAGGAAGCCAGGGATGCTTATTGGGCAAAATGATCTGAATCACTGATCACTGATGAGTACATTTAGCTCCAGACAAAGTCCAAATTGCCTATTGCATTTCCCCTGTGCAGCTCCCAGCAATGTACAGTCTTAATAATGAGTTTTTGCACTTTGCACTCTGCACTGTCACAGTGCAGTTTGTTTGGTTGTTTTGGGGTTTTTTTTGTGGGTTTTGTTTTTTTTTTTTTTTTTTTTTTTTTCCCCACTAGTAGCTTTGGTGTAAAATGTGAGCTACACAAGTTTAAGTCTTTTTTCCCCCCAACTCTTCTGCTATTAATTCTCCCTGCCTTTTAAAAGAATTCCCTTTATTCTTTCTCCCTGCTGGTTTAGGATTTTACAGTAGTAGAAAAGATTTTGTTGTAGTGATTGTGAAGATTATTTTCCATACAGGTAAATAGATTCCATGCAGGTATCACTGAACATAGTGACACTATACAAGCGGCACTTTTTTTTCTATGTGACCTAGAGGTGTTCTGGACTCTCCACACAATAGCTGCTTTGGGAATCTGCAGCAGTGAGCCGGAGGAAATGGATAAGTGTGGTAAATTTAGCAGAGGAGGAAACTTGGAGGAAAAATGCTATAGCTTACTCTGGTCTGTAGAGCAAGGGAGAAGAAAAGAATTGTCATGGCTCAGCATGTGTGCAGATCAAGCATCTGAATTTCAGTCCTACTGCAGAGGCCGTGCTGCTCCATGGCAGTCTTGTGCTCTGTCTTGTTTTTATTAGGTTGCAGTCTCTGTAATCTGGGGGTGTGCACATGCAAAGAAAAAGATGGGAGGGAGGGCGGGCTTGGGCTGTGCATTGTTCTTCCTGTGGTTCTTATTAAGGCAATAAATAAAAAGTGACAAGCATGATTATTTATTCATTCTGCTGTATTTTAGGCATGTGTGACCACAGACTTGCAAAAGACATTAAATTTGTAAAGTCAGATGGTGAGAACTTCTGCAAACTTTGATGCAGCCCTCTGTTTCTGTGGTTAGGAAATGGCCTTTGACTACACAACTGCAAACTGGAAGGAAACATCAAAGTGGGAAGAATTAATAAGGGGAATGAGTTGCAAGCTCTTTCTTGAGGCAGATAATGAAAAAGATGAAGTTGAGGATTGAGGTTGCAGTCAAAAGAAAGAGGCAAGGGCACACAGAGTGGACCCGTGATCTGGGTTGTGTATGGCTGGAAATTGCAGGGAAGAAAAGAATGCCTTCGCAATGAAGGCTCGCCTGGATGGTGTGTTGGAGAGCTGGATTTGCTCAGTGCCTTTGTTCAGTGTATTCTTACCTTGTCAGTGTCCAGCGTTTCTGTGATTCATTGTAACGGACTGTGGGGCCTAATTTGCAGAAGTGCTGACTTGCAGCTGCACATCAAGTAGATGTGTTTTGAACGGATAACCACACTATTACACTAGTGGGTTCAAAAAGTCAGGCGCGAGGCATCTCATTTGTGCACAGAAAATTCCTTTGTAATATTGGCATTATTTTCTCTTTGCCTATAATCATGCCCAGAAGTATTTGTAGGTGTGGAAATCCCCTCACCTCAAACAAATGGCATTTATTTCATTACACCCCTAAGTTAACAAAGTCCTAATATTATCCTGTCAGATACTATAAAAAAAAGCCCTACGGCTTTTTAAATTAATAATTCTGCTGTCAGAGTAAGCTTTGAACAGTGCGCTGTAAATGTGTTAGTGAGCAAGGGATATACTGTTATTGGGAGTCCCAAAAAATCTGGGCTGAGGTGTACTTTGCACAGATGTTAAAAAACAAAGCCGTTAAGTTGGTTGGGTTTATTCAAACAAACAAACAAACAAACAAACAAACAAACCAAAACAAAACAAAAAACAAAACAAAACAAATTAAAAAAAAAAAAGGGGGGGGGGATACTGAGAGGAAGAGTAAGAGGGAGGTGAGCGTGAGCAGTATGGTAGTTGATCTGTGGTCCCAGGCCAGATGAGTCCTTCACCTTAAGAAAGGTTTCATTTCATTTAAGAGGATAATTTTGAAGGGGGTGAAAAAGTCAAGTGAGCTGTGGAAATGAACACATGTAAAGGTAAATACCAGACCAGACACAGAATGAGGAAGCTTGATCTGGTGCTGTACACCTGTAAAATAGTCAGGGAACCATTGGAAAATGGGGAAGAATGTATCCAGCTGAAGCACAAGTGTAGGAATTGCTATGGTGGTGGGCACAATCAGCACTTGGGCATCAAAAGCAGTACTGAGACAGTGGAATTAATTGCTGCAGCAGTTTCCTGTGTCCATGCTCTTGGTTTAGACTCAAGAAGGCAAACAGGTGCATTGCTAATCCTCTGTGGAGAGGACAGCATTTCCTTCTGGCTCTTATCTATAGAATTTTCTAATCCTGTCTGCTAGGCATTTTCCCTCACTATTGGCTGTTGGCAATGCTTACATGAATCCATGCACTGTCCTTTTAAAATATGAAGAACATGGGGGTTTTATAATTAAAAGTGTTCATTTCAGTTTTGTTGCTTGCTTGTTTTGCATCACTGGAGGGTTAACTGGAGCATTTGGCTTAGCTTCTTTATGCTGTGCATGCACATATATCCTTTCACAATGTCCCCTCCAATTCCTATTCTTACTAAAATAAGCAGTCCCAGTTGTTCCTGTTTTGTGGCAATTTCACTGGATGAGCCATGGTCACTTTGTGAAACTCCTGGTGTCAGTCAAATTTATAGAATTTTTATTCATATGCAAATTGCTTTCTGAGACCGTTATATTTATTTTTGTTGTACAATAGGGCTTATTAGTAGAGTGAGTTTCACGAAGTTATCACCTAAAGATGTCAGGTGGAAAAATGAAGAAATATGGAGAAATTCCAAGAGCAGTTAGCCCAGCTTTGGCCCCAGGAAAAGTTCTGGGACAAAGTATTAAATTGTCAGTTTAAGAAATGCTGAAGATGATGGAGTGGTTAAGAAATCACTAAGGGTTTGTGAAAAACAAGTAGTTTTGAATTAGTCCAATTTCTTTCTTGGGCAGAATAATAGACACAGTACATTGGGGGGATTCATAATTTGACTTCTATTAAGCTTTTGACTTTTTTCTTATGGTATCTTAATATACTACACAGGAAATTATGTCCAGCCTGAAAACACTGCACACAGTGTAGCGGAGACCATTCAAAATTTGTATTTCACTGTCAGAGTAAGAGGGCATTTAAAGTGGGGCTGAACCAGCTGGTTTCTATTCAGTATTTTCATTAAGGACTCAGGTAATGAAGTGGGTGTTAAATTGGTCAAATGCACAGAGGACTGTTTGGCTGTAGGGATGATGGAGGACAGAACTAGAATGCAAAAGGACTTTATTAATTTGACAGAAAAAGCTAAACTAACAGGACCAGATTTGGCTTTTCAAAGTTCCATAAGGGACTTTTCCCATATGTAAGGAAGATAAGGGACAAGCTGGGGTGGAAAATGGAGAGTAGTTACTGCCCAGGAGTGTGAATGGCGGGGAAAGATACCGGAGTGGACAAAACAGAATTTGTGGTTTTGCAAAAACACACATTTCATTGTTTAATAAGGTTGTGGATAAGTTGGAGGTAGCTCAAGGGAGAGTTTTGAAACTAGAAAGCACAGAATGAAATTAGAAAGCACAGAATGAAATTTAAAAGAAGTGGTTCTATTTTAATATAAAGAAAATAGACAGGAAAACAGTATCTTGGTTTGCAACAAGTTCTGTACAGAGGTTGGCAGCTATTTGTTCTGCTTTTTTACTTGAGACAAAACAGGACATTGGTTCCATGTGGGAGAAAGAAATTCACATTGGAGTTTAGCGATGATGTAAAATGGAAGGGTTCTGGACCCCTCTGCAGGTGCTGAAGAAAAGACTGACCAGATATTTTTTAGGAGTGAGAATTGAAATGTACCCAACCCCTCTGTTAATATATAAGACTGAAAAGTAAAGTGTCTTCACTAACAATTTGACTCCACTTTTCTACAACTGTTCTTATCCCCAAGTAAATTAGTGGGGTTTTTTTCCCCATCTTTTGAATAAAAGGTGAATAAAAGGTAAAGAAAAGGTAAAAGTAAAAAGATAAAACCAAAATCCCTATCTGAATATAACTCTGTGTTAGTGTCTTCCTTTCCAGAATGGTTGTTCTTGTGGTGCTCTTATAGGCTTTTCTGTTTTCTGTCTGAAGTCTTGCTCACTTGAGGTCTTTTATCTGTGGGATGGCTTTTCCTGCTGTAACACTGAAAATGTGCTCCAGGAGACAATTTGAACAGTTTGATCTCATATGATACCTGTTAAAATTTTAAACTTACAAGCTAGGTAAAACCAACTGGTGTAAAATATAGGCATGGGATGCTCTGTAGAGCAAGTGACAAAAAGCCCCACCAGACTAAATGTGAAAGGATGTGCAAGTCTTTAGTCATGCAGTGAAAAGAGCTGTTGTTTTCATATTAGCAAGTTTAAGAGGAAGGGAGGTGTGGGACTGAAATAATGTGAGAAAAAGCCAAGGTAGATCATGAATCTGGAGCATGATAGGGAGCAAAAACTAGAGGGACAAGTAATTTGTTTTGTGCTACTGAAGAAAAAACTCTGTGCTGTTTGTGGGCTGGGCAAGGCTGTGAGCAATGACAGCCTATAGCGTTGGGTCCTGTGACTGTGGAAACAGAACTTCATGCCTCCTGTTAAGTAAACGTGTCTTCTATCAAAAATTACTTGGCTCAATCATGTTATCTTTCTCCTCATTAAGACAACTTTCAGAATCCTGAATTTTGATAAATTGAGAAAATTGATTAAGGTGTGTAGCAAAACCTTGTTTAAGAGAAGTACTGCTCAGAGAAATAAAAGTTAGCTGATATCATCACCCCTTCCTCATGGAGATGACAGATAGTAGTTCTTTCCCAGACATGCTACAAACAAATGAGCAACCCACTGTCCTTTCTCACTCCATTTTCTGTGCATATTTTTGATATGTTTCAATAGAGCTTCAGTTCTACTGCTCAGTCTTTTACAACCACTGTCTTGTGGACATATCATGAACCAGCACCTTTTCTTCTGCCATGAACTCTAATGCTGCTGTTCAGTAAGCAATCAGATGTTGTTTGATTTTCAAGCTCCGGATGTGTCTTGTTTTATACTTTACATGACAAAACCATAGCTGATAGGTGTTTTGAGAAGGTGATTTTGAAACTGCTATTGTGTTCAAAGGGCTCTGTGCCACTGGTATTCTGAGCATCTCTTGAGCAAAGGGCAAAATATTTTTGTTTGTAGCAGGGGGTAAAAGGAATCAAATATATTTTTTCTGATAGTAAGACCTAGATGTAGAACAAGTCCTGATATTGGTAAAGTGGTTGTTCTGGTCTTTCAGATATAGCATAGGGAATAAAATTAAGAGAAAATGACCTTTAGACAATGATAATGCATTCATGGGTCTGTTTGCACAGTTTAATATGAAATGCCTTTATGAAATTCTGTTGTATGAGTGACACATTTCAGATGAAGCTCTTAAGGGATATCTGGCATCATACACACAGCAATTACATGTTTGATTGCACAGAATAGAGTATCAAATGATGCCAGCAGTTCCTGCTAAAGTCAAAAGCTAAATTCAAGCCCAACTCTCAAGCAAGTTTTACATACCTTCTAAAGCTGTCATTCTGTGATTCTGTCTTTGGTTACTGTTCTTTCTAAGATAATTTTTTCTTCCAGCTTCATTTTTCATTTTTTTGCATTTTCTTCCAGCTTTAGATATGCATTATCAAGTTGTATAATCAATATACTATTAAATTGTAAAGCTCTGTATTTGGGTTCCATGCTACCAGTTAAATCTCAGCCTGGGCAAGAGTCACATTCAGAGCTGACTTTTGGGTTTCTGTTACAGCTGTCAATCACAGGAAGTACCCGAGGCAAGCAGATATTAGTATTATTTACATTCATGTTCTTGTCTGTGCCAAAACCAGGTATCAGCACATGCATTCATGTCATCTGCCAGTAGCCTCTCTATGATGAAATGTTGTACTTTTCAGCACAGAATCTGTAAAGCTGCTTAAAAATACTAGAAGGGCCAGACTGATTTACTGCTAAGTCATATAATGACAGCTATTGGTGTGTAAGAAATGATCTTGGAACTAGAATCAAATCAAAGAAAAAACATTCTTATAAAATATAGTCAGGACCTACTGTTTATTTATATTTGGGGGAAAGATATGTGCATGTAAGTGCACATCCGTATGTCAAGATAATCCTCTTTATAGAGTTGTTTGTGCTTGTTTTCTGTTTTGTGTCATGGCATTTGCTAATTAATTACATTTTACACAACTGCAGAACATTTGTCATGTCTCGGTGTGTGTAAATTACAACTGATCTTCACCAGTCAAGAAAGAGATAGAGCATTGTGCTGGTTTGAGGAGCTGTGTCAAGCCCTTGGGCTGGAAAAATCTGGAAAAGACAGAATATCCAGAGAAAATAGATCAACAGTGTATTTGCTCTTACTCATTTTAACATCAGTACTTGATATTAAGGCTTAGATGGTTTCTTTCTTCTTTCCAATGGCTGGGGAATTTTGTTTCACAGCCTTGAAACAAAGCATTTTAAAATCAATTCTGTTACTACAAAAAAGAGGGGGTTTTTTGGGATCTCTGATGGTAGCTTTTTCCAACAGTGAAGTTTCTGTTCAGTTGTTATCCATGGCAAGCACCCAGACAACATGTCTCCTGTCCTTTTGGTTTTGTAGCAGTCTGACAGCAGTATCTGCTCCCGAGACTTCAGTTAGATTGACATTCATGAGCAGAAGGTATTAATTTCACCTCCACAGTGCCCTCCCCAAAATCATCATGATGTTGTGCCATATACAAAATTTATCACTCATCCCATGACAGTAACACTACACAAGGATGTCTCCAACATTATCCAGGGTGGCAAGAGAATGATTTTTTTTCTGTGTCACTGTTTCCATCACACTGCTTATCACGATGAAAACACTTCGTCCATGAAAATCACCTGACCTGTTTGATAACCTTAGTCAGAATATTAACCAAAAACCAACCGGAAGCATATTTTAAGGCCTACTTTTCTGCCATGGCTCATTTCAACTTGCTAAATTTAGTGTAACAAATGGCAAACAAGCACACACACAAAGGTGTAGAGATGGCATTGCTCATTGAGAGCATGTTGATTTTTAAAACCTAAACAAGTGAGGGTAGGCTTTGTACATGTTAATTCATCTGTTAGCACTTCTGCTGTGATTGCCAACAAGGCTGAATACATTCTTTATTTTTATTTCCCAAAACGAAAGTATGAGAAGCAGGACACAATCATTCTTCCTCTAAGGCCAGGGGGCAAATGTTTCATCGAGTACTTAGGAGGTGGTCTTTCAAGAACAAAAATGGTGTGAGCCTGTACACTTGAACATTCTCCTGATACATGCCATGATCTTGGTGACCTCCTCTCCTTTCTCCCCCACTGCAGCACCTGTGTAGGGCTTTGCAATTCAGTTTTTCAGAGGTGCAGATACTGGCAATTCAGGTTTGGTGATCAAGGGTAATTTGTTTAAGTAAAAGGTTTATAACAATTTTGGAAGAGATAGGGATGTAAACCGCACATGCTTCCTTAATCAGCGCTCACAAACCAGTTCCATTTTCCCAGGAAGCACTTGGATTACAATAATTACTTAATCATTTCTAGATAGTAGATAGGAATATGAAACCACTGAGTTCATCTTCAGTCCTTTCAAAGGGCAGTCTGAAAAGATATGAAAAGAAAAAAAAAAAGAAAAAATGTATTAAGGTTTTCTTTAAAGATGAAAAATGCATGCCTTTTAAGTACAGCTTTTGACTATTTTTTTTTAGCAGATAAACACCATGAAAAGAGTTCTATCTGTAACAATGCTTTTGATTTTTCTACTAATTAAGATAGGAGAAAATACATAATCTTTTGATAAAATGTTCTTTATTTCAGTTTTGCAGGAGTTATGTCACCATGACCATGTGTTTATATAAAGCAAAAGTTAAAGTATGTTTCTGAAATTATTGATAATACTTTTGATTTTAATTTCTACATTCTCTTTTTCCTACGGTCTTTTTTTTCTGTGAGTGAAACAGCTTGACAAACTCACGTGTTCTTTTGTATGACAGAAATACGTAATTTTCATTGAAGAAAAGCAAACAGGTTTGGGGATTTTTTTTCCTGCATGATAAAATATAACATTGCTTTTCAATTACAGTTGTTAGATGAAAATTTTTAAAACTACTTCCTCTTGACAGTGTCTCCCATTTAAATGCCTATTAGATTTTTTTCTTATTATGTCACACTGGAAATTACTATGTTTCATGTAAGAGAATGAATCTAATGCTATTTTTCTAACTGGCAAAGGTGATCACTTTTAAGTAAGTTCAAGTGAAGTGCTCAGAGATAAGAAATTTGTACTTAACTGTAAAGCAATGGAAAGAAAATATAATGAAATTAGTACTGAGAGTGCTTTGTTTGGATTGAGTCAATCACTATCAGACAATTACCAGACAGAGTTTTGAAAATTGAACCACATTGAATAATTGCAGTATAATGTTGTAAACCATGATTGTAGCACCAATCACAGTGTAGCAAATTAACTTCTGGGAAAGTAAATATATAGTTATGCTTCAGCAGCTGTAAAGTGCTCTGTGCTGTCACTGAGACAGTCCCTTTTAAAAGCAAAAATCTGCATATTTTGGAGCTCATGTAGCTTGCCTGTATTTTCTGATGGAGAGAAGAAAATGTCCCTGAGGTCACTTTCATTTTGTTACATTAAGGTAAAGGCCTGTGAAAATGGATTAAGAATGATACTTTAATTTCAAATGCATTACTGTAAAGCGTATTTGACGTGAAAATGGCTTTTTGTTCATATTTCAGTTATTGTGCCCATTAGATAGTATATTGACTTAAAAAAAGCACCCATCAGTGAATTGTAATGAATACATTAATTACTTCTTACCATCTTCCTATTGCATTATGTATCATTCTTCCTGGAGCACAGCATTAGCATTATTTTCTCAAGAAATACACTTTCTTTAATTCTGTGACATTTTAATCAAGAAATTTAAAAAATATTATTTATACTTGCGCTGAAAAGTGTAGGTTTATTCCTTCATATTAACTTTTGTAACTGAATTTAAATACAAATACTTTTTACAAAATTCACCAACAGCAACATCAAATGCATATGAAGCCAAAATGAAGATTCAAGGGGAGTATTTTCAATGGCATATCTCAGTTAGCATTTCCTTTTCCTTTCGGAAATCTCTTCTGCTTAATTGGGGTAAAATGACCCATTTTAAGTTAATTCAGTGTTATTATATTAAGTAGAGCACTCTGAATGTTCATAGCTGAGCACTGGCAAACTGGGAAACCAAAGCAATTCTGATTTCTTTTTACTGATGTGTCCAACACTCTTGACTACATTTTGGGCTACTCTGTAAGCATAAGTTAGGAGTTGTTTGCCATGGAGTATGGTGATGTCTGAGGTGCTCATACTGTGCTTGCAGCAGTGCAGGGATCAATTTGAGTGCAGGGGGCCAGCAAGGTGCCCCTTCCCAGGAGCCAGGGCTGTCTGGGGACACCACCCAGGAGGGGTTATTCCCAGCCAGAGAAAGGAGCTTGCAGAGGGCCAGTTCTTGGACATGCGGAAAGGGGGATTGCCACGGCAACTGTCTCTGGGAAGTTGCTAAGGTAAAGAGGGAGGTAGAATGACAGAAAAGGCCTGGGACAGGCAGCATGAGGAGCTGATTAAAGCTGTCCCAAGGGTTGTAGCAGGGTCTTGGAGAAGCACATGGCCTTGGTCTGCTGACTTGACACCATACTGGGGGCATGCAGAAGGCTGGGAGAGGAGCTTAAGGCCTGGATAAATATGCAGAGCTGCCAAAGGTGTGAAAGTGCAGATGGTGCCTCAGGAGCCAGCCGGGCCTCACACCCGAGGGCTGAGGGCAGCTGAGATGCCCACAGCTTTGCAGGAGCTGGTCCCTGGGGTGGAGACTCCCTTAAAAGCATGCTCAGGTGAAAAGTCTGAGTTGTACTCAAGGGATAAGAATTGCTCTTTAGCTCAAAACTTAAACATAAATTGTAGATCAGCACCATGCTTCACCTAGGCCTGTGTGGCAGGCATCAGATAGAGCTGCTCTTTTAACAGTTGAAGGAATTGTATACGTGTGAAAGATCATTTTGGTCTCTGTTATTAATAATTTCATAAGGACTGATGGAATGAACAAAAAAGATTTAGTGTCTTTAAGTAGAGAACTTAGACATTTCCCTAGCAAAGCTTTAATATTTAATGCAGAGATTGTTTTCATGAGCAAACATATGGTCACAGCAGGTGTTAACTAAAATGGCCTGAGAAGGGAATGTGATTTCCCCTTCCTCCCCCAGTCCTCCAGCCCAGTGGATGAGCTGCCCATGGTGAGTTCTACTGAGTGGTGTGAGAATCTGCAGCACAGCTTCCCTTCTCCTTTCAGATGTGGGTTGCACTTCTCTATGATTGCTGCAGTAATGGGCTCAGTCTCTAGGAGCAGCGTGTACCTCCACAATTTATTTCTCCATTTCCAATTTCATACTGCAAACTTCCTGGGTGTAGTTCCCAGACAGGGGTGGTTTGCCACAAACTCGCTGGTGATGGATGTGTCAGGGCAGTTGTGAGGAAAGCAAGAAAATGTTCTGTGCCCTTAGCTGGCAACGTGATGGAGAGCCAGTGCATGAGGAACCCTGTCACCCTTTTGCCCTAGACAAACCCAAGTGCACAAGGCAGCTGTAGAGAGACCGCACAGGGCAGTGAGCCCAGAGCTGGCCTGGGGCTCATTGTGGCCCTGCAGCAGGGGACAGACGGCAGTTGTCTGGGTCCGGCTGCCCCAGTGTAGGACTCCAAGTCCTGCTTTAGAGGTATGAAAGGAAAATTTGTCTTTTGCATTGGCTGCTCTCAGTGTCCCCTGCAGCCCTATGTACTGCAAGGCCCATAAGCAAAGATAGGAGTGCACACAGCTGCCATTTGGCTGAGGTAGCCATTTGCCAGTGGTACCCCTCCTGTGGCGGCTGTTTGCCCGAGGCAGCCATTTGCGTGCAGAGCCCCGTGTGGGGTGACCACTGACCTGAGGCAGATGTTTGCTGGGCCTCCCCATGCATGGTGGCCATTTGCCCCAAGCAGCCGTTTCCCCAAGGCTCCTCATGTGTGGTGGCCATGACGGGGCTGTTTGCCTGAGGTGCCTCATGTGCAGAGGCCATTTTCTGGAGGTAGCTGAGGTGCTGGTTTCATCCCTGAGGGGACAGCATGTCCTGCAGGCTGTGACCTGGACTTTATGACAGGGAAACAGTGCTACCACCATCTGAGAACAGGAAACTGGTGACAGACAAGAGACAACAAGGACAGCAAGAGGCAGCTCTGTGCTGCTCTCTGACACATCATATATACAAGCAGAAGGCAGCCCTTGAGGAATAGCCACAGGGGAACACTGAGCTGGAGTGACTGTTCTTGGGAAATCATGAAGCTTCATAGGGAGGGTTGTGTTGGTGGCTCTACTTCTTGTACTTTGAGGTCTATCTCTGCCAAAAGCTCACCATTATGTTGTTCCAGTTCCACCACAAATAGTAGTCACCTGAGCTACTGAATGCTGTAAGGGAAAATAAGTACTCTAAAGCTTTGTTCTGTTTTTCTAAGAGGCTTGGGCTTAATTTCACAATTAGTAGAGAATCAAGAGGATTCCCACATCATAATAGTAAAATAATGACATCATTTAAAAAGGAATATTACATTGAGAATATAATATTCCAAATAAAACACAACTTTAGAAAAAACACTGAACAGTGGTTTGGAAATACTGCTTTTTACAAATAGATCTTGTGATTCTTGACCTATGAAGATAAACAAGCACATAGTTGAATGGAGGTGCTGTATTGCTTGTGCGTGTTTTAATCCAAATTTTAATTGCACACAAAAGCTGTAAAAAATGTTTGTGCATCCTTATTTTGTTAAGACTTCTGATCCAGAAGTGTGAAAACCCTTGGAATGTGCAAGGAGGAGGAAATCACTGAGAAGAGCAGAGAGAATAAAGTATGATGCTTCAGTAAGTAAGACTGCAGAGAGAGAAGGGGGAAAGGCACAGGATCAGAAGGCTGCTGGAAGTCAGGAAGAAGATAGAAAGGGATAATAGCATAAGAGACATAATGAACAGAAAACAAATGACTGAAGAAAATGGCAGGTAAGGAATGGTGCTGGGTGTAGCATTGTCATGGGAGAGTCAAACTTGCTTGTGGTGTGTGGGAGATGAACATGGGTATCTTGAATACTCCCAAAAAGCCAAGTACCATGTCAACCACAGTGCCTTTACTTAGACTGCCCTTGAAAGCTTTTGCCAAACAGGTGCAAAACCTAACAGTGCCTGGTTGCTTGGTTATTCTGCCTCACGAGTATTTGAAAGTACTCCTTTTGAAAGAATGTGTGCTAAAGCTACATTTACTCCTCTGGGCAGCATTAAAGAATAACCCATCTGTTTGGACAATGTAACTTCCTATTCCTTGCCTGGAATAAAGTTTAGTTTGTAAACATCTGTGAAATCTGAGAGCCCTTGCAGTTTGTAAACATCTGTGAAATCTGAGAGCCCTTGCAGTGCAAGTGCTGCCTCCCTACCATTTTCAAAGAGGAAGAGATGGCAAAACTCCCAGTGGGATGGGGGAAGAGGGTGCTCTGCTGCTCCCTGAGGAATACTTTATTGTTCTTTTCTGGCAGTGCACTGTCACTTGCTCTGGGTGGCACCTGCTTCTTCCATCACTCCTGGAGAAGTCTGAAATGCAGTCACTGCATGCAGAATCTCAATAAATAATGTGAGCTGAAAACCAGGCAGGAAATAAACTCATCTTTATTCTCAGACATACAGTCTTGTCTTATAGCTGGGGAGTATCATCTGAAGTCTGATGAGATTTTCAGAACAGCTCCTTAGACACTGCTTCTTTGCGTCAAAGTAATTTTTCTCTCTAGATTTACCTAACCTGGTGGATATCTCCAGGAGGGAAAAGAAATCCTTTTAAATCATGATAGCCATAATCATACAATTGAACATTCTTTTATACAGTAGCTGTTGCATATGCCGTGTTGAAAAGAGGCAATTATTTCTCTACAATAAGCTCTCAAGTCAAGTTCTGTTATCCAGGTTGTTATTAGTATTAGGTCTGACTTACTGGTGTGCATTTGTGGGGAAAAACCAAGGCAGAACAATAAGAATTCTGTGATGATTGGCTGAATTGAGACAGCTTTGGTCTTGGCTATAATAAAAGGAAATATTTGGAGTGGGAGTATGCAAAGCTGGACATTTGTTTATGATTAAAGAAAATAGAGTGTTGGGAGACCCCTTTGTGGTGTAAGTCTGAGTACATAGTAATAAATAATATTATTATTATTTTTCTCATAGACTTCACCTGTTCTACACATTTTGAATTGTCAGTTTGAATTTTCAATTTTAGACTTCATCTGCGATGCTCAGTTTGAAGATGCTGAATGTACTTCTATCTATCAGAATACATAACTATTCTGATCTAGCTATGGATTGGTTGTTTGAAGAGCATTGACAAATTGTTACAGTGGAGTTAAGGAGACAGAGAATATTTTTACTTAGTTCAAACCCCAATTTTGGGTGACAGTTTTTCTAATTGCCCACAGAATCAATTATAGAGATGATATAAACAAGAAAGTTCATGTTGCTGGCTATAAACTGCTGAAATTGCTTCTCATGTCAAGGTCCACAGATCAATTTTCCAGCCTCCTTGGGATACAGGGCATGGTTTCACCTAGTGATCTTTCATCATTTTTACATTTCTTTGAAGATATTAGAAACAGGGAACATGTTGTTTCTTTTCTTATTCCAGCAGTATATAATTCTTACTATTAAAAGCTTTATCTAATTTCAATTTGTCTCACTTTAGGGCTTTTTTTGTCATTGGGGCTTGTTAGACTTATTCTTCAGGATTTAAGAGCCACGATTACAGGTATTTTCTCCTTAAAAAAATTTAATCAAGGCAGCTTTTTTAGTTTCTATTCTTTGTCTTTTGATTTGATTAAAAACCTATTCTTTCTCAGTATTTTCAGTGTCCTTAAAATATCTGAAGTCCTATGTGCAGTATTTTATTATGGGTCTCAACAGTACTTCAGAGGTGAGCAGAACCACTTCCTCATCTCTTGCTGCTTTTCTGCTGTGCAGCCAAGGATTACACTGGAATTCGGTGCTGATATTAGAGTTGCTGCTGTGCAAGGCAGGGGTCCCCATTCTGTATGTGTGGACAACAATCTTTATTCATAGCTTTATGACTTTGCATTGGGGTGCATTACAACTTTTGGGGGTTTTTTTGTGTAGGCTCAATTTACCAACCATATGGGTGCATTCTGATTGAATACCCTCTCCTCATTGTTGTTTATGGTTTTATTCTGTTTGCTTTTAGTTTTATTTGCTGGGATGCAATATTTACCTCCAAACTGGAAGTACTGTATCATCAGTGGGACTGACTCTTTTTGTGTCATGATGACAAACAAATATTTTCAGTATTTCTTTTCTTCTTATTTTCAACACTTAAATATTATATTCAGTTTTTAATCCATTAAATTAAATCCATACTTTAGGGCCTTAGAAAATTTACAAAAGTCTGAGCATTTCTGCTCTTGTCTTTATCAGCCAGACTTGTAATCCCATCAAAGAATGAAGAATCTTTGGCTCTGCAGGAACTGCTCATGGAAGATAGGCTACAGAGACCTTTTGAAGAGCTGTTTTGCTTGAGAATTAAAACATTGTGTAATACTGTAAGTAAAAGAGGCTTTAAACATTTTCAGTCCTTTAGTGTTTTCAGATATCTATACAGGTTAATGCTGGCATCCTTTCTAAGTGTTCATATAGTTTATGGAAATTTGCATGATGCTTTGGCCAGCTTCACACGTCTTTGTTTTTTGATCAAATTTTCAGTCAAATTTATATCTCTCACCCCCAGGCAAAAATGTGACAAGTTTACATTTTAACAAAATGGACACAGTTTGACTGCATTGCTGTTTATTCCTCATGATGCTGAAAGGAGTGTACAGTGAATTTGGTTTTCTGTGTAAATATTTTTTTTTTACCCATTAAGCACCTGAAGGATCAAACTGACCTGAATTTGCATTTTACTTGTAAGTGTAACTTTACAAATTGTATTGAAAGAATTGAGAGCTTCTTCTATGAAACAAGTTAACTAGTTTATATAAGTCCACATGTTATAAGTCGACATGTATAAGACCCCCCCAAAAGCCCCCATTCCTGTGTTTTGCAACACAAAGGAATTTGTGTTGGGAGGCTGATAGCATGGTCATAAGCTCGCTTTTCTCTTGCCTGCATGTTTATTTGATGTTAAGGTAAAATAACATGAATTCTTTCTAAATCTCCCTACCTCAGCAATTAGTGGAGATTTAAGGTTTCAGAAGAAAACCATGTATGAGAAGTGAGTATGTACAGACAATGCAAGGGCAATGTCAGAGAAGTAACAACTTTGTTGCTTTCTTTGTTGCTTATTTTTGTTTATGTGATTTATTGACTGATTTCTTTATCAGATGTGGCTTTTTCCTCGCTTGAATATGGCTTGTTTGTCTCTGTTGACTGGTAAGTACCTAGAGTGCTGGCATCAGTAGTTCTGCTGCATATGGAATACTTTCTTCTGAGATGAAGGTGTGCTTCAGCTGTGTAGCTATCAAACAACCATCTGATCCATCCTTGCTCTGCAGAGGAAAACATCTCTTTCCGTTTCTTTTTACATGGATGACTTCTGTGGAAATTAGGTGTTTCATGGGCACGCTACAGCTTCAGCATCAGTATAGCACAAAACAAAGTGAAAGGGAAAAGGAATTAGCATATGAGTTGATCCTATCTCATGTTAAGAAATGGAATAATTTTTACTCCTTCTTTATAAAAATCTTCTGCTAGAAAATTAAAATCACAGAAGGATTGTGCACTAATTCTATCAGTGGAAAAAGGTTTTCAGCTTTTAATACTAGAAACCAGGTCCGTATATGTGCACTTCCAAGCCATATAAAAGGCTCTTTCTCCTTGGTCATGAAGTCTCTAATTGTGATATATAAGAGCAAAAATTTAGTCTTAAATATAACTACATGCATTTTGGAATGAGAGAAGAATAACACATTCAGGTAAACACTAGCACTTTGGCATAAAGTCAGACACAGAAGATTTAAGCATAATCCTTGATTCTGCAGAGCTGAAAGTGCTACAATTCCTACCCAGCACAGCACTTAAGCACACCTCTAAGCATTTACCTAGTTCTGCAGGAATCTGAGGAATACTCATGAATTTAAAGACCAAGAAGAGACAGAAATGGTTTGTTAGTGCAAGGATGGAATGCTTGTAACTTCTCATTATCAAGCCGCTCTTTCTTTTTGTGTATTTTTCTTAGTTTTTTAAATTTAGCTATTATAATGCAGACTTTGCTCTGTCTCAAGAGTTTCTATTTTTAAGTATGTGTTTAATTGGATTAAATACAAAAAAATGATGGTTTTCTTTTGTAAACAAAAAGTAATGTTTTCCCCAGTGTATTGTTGCACTGACTTTCCAGGCAGAGAGAAGCACCAGAGGAATTGTTAGTGCATATGTTTACTCTAAAACCTGCTTGCCTCCACTGATTTTTTGGATGCATTTTACTATAATCCAGCTGTGCACATTTTGACAACACTGCAGGTAGAGTTGTGTCTCAGTTATTACCTGACATGGCTTCTGCTGGCTAGGCAAGTACACTAAGAGCCCTGGTAACTCAACACTTCTGCATACATATCCCCTGAGATAAAAGGGAGGCCTGAGGAGTGTAAACTGGTCAGAAACTGTGCATAATTACCTCAAGGAGCTGTAGTGATATCTTCTACACCATGCAGTGAGTGCAGTGCAAAGAGGGGTGTTCCAAACAGGGAGGAGGAAGAGCTGGTCTTCCCATTATGCAGAATGAGTTGTAGAAAAATTAGCCCAAGGCTACAAATCATTACTGCTGTAGTTGTGTTACAAGTTGCCATCTTACCTGGTGTGTTGGAAACTCTGTGCCTCTCCTATCATGCAGCTGGAAGGAGTCTAGCTGAAACCACTTTCACGCCCAGGTCTGCCTCTTCCTCAGTTTTAATGAGACCCTGCAATTAACTACTGCTTTGTGGAGCTCTGTGGGTCAGACTATGGAAGAGTTGCACTTGACAAGGATAAGTGGTATGGAAATGGCTCTTAGTGTAAAGAATGGCAGAGAAGGCAAATGTTTACCACAAACTAACAATAAAATCCAAAATTCTGTGGTGGAATTGGTAAAAGAATGCAGCTTAATGCACTGGTTTGGAATAGTCCAGAAATGTGCAAAATACAGCACTTTCTTTTAATCCTTATGGCTTTTTCCATAAAGATTTATTTATTGACGCTTTATTAGTGGGCAACCAAAAATCAGAGACTGGGCAGATGTGAAAATATGCTATCCTAAATGGTTGCTATTGAAAACTACATGAAAAACATCTTGTGATGAAATACACATGACTGACACCATAAATGGTTTCAAGAATCAGCATCTTATTATTCCCCAGTACAACCTTTTATACCCTTTTCCCTTATGCATACTGCCTGTGTGCACTTTTACCATTTTGTGATTGGTCAATACAAATCAGCATTCTGTGGTCCTTTTCCTTTAACTGTGGTCACCTGTTTTACACAGCTGCACCCCATTAGGCATGAGGCTCCAGCAGCCCCATTCCTAATTTCTCACAATCTATTCTCTCACGATTTTGGATGGGAGAGAATCAGAAAAATACAGAAGTAAATTCACCATTTTTACTGGTTTAAGGTCCACTGCTGATGATGGAGCTGTTCTGATCCTCTTATTTTCAGTCCTGTTTAATAGGAGATGAGCAAGAAAAAAAGTTGGTAACATAAGACAAATATCTATGTTATTTAGTGGGTCATGGAGTTTGAGAAATGTCCTCAGGAAGTGAAGCAATAAAAGATTTCAAGGTGTAAACCAAGGAATTACTTTGGGATTTGAGGAATGGACTTCAGACCATTTGTCTGTGTACATTCTAGCTGTATCAGAAATTACAATTACAATGTTTTACAATGCTGATTATTATCAGTGTAAAAGAGATCCAGAATCATAGGAGATCCTTGTATTGCTTTTTGTAAGGGGTTCCGGAAGGCTCATGAAATGTTATAGGCTGAAATTTGGAAAATGTTTTGAGTCAAAAGTTCAAAGACTTGTTCTGACCCCTGTAATAAATACATTATTTTAGGTAAGATTAAAAAGGGAGCAAAGAGATCAGAACACACTGTGAGTTATGTTCTCTTGATGCTTGTTCAGTGTAACTATTGCAGTCAAATCAGCCTAAGACCACTGAACGTAGCAAAAGAATACAGACCCCCATGGATCCAGTCTTGGAAAAGGGGAACTTACTCGTTAGATTCAGTTGTTTTTTGTCGGAACCCAGGACATCCCTCTGGATGCCCTGGATGGCTCAAAGCCCTGGCAGAGGCTCGGAGACCCTGGCAGGAAGCCAAAGACACCTGGAAATTAGATCATAACTCATGGAGCAAACATTACCAACATTATTTGAAGAATTACAGGTCACAAAAGTTTAAGTAGCATAGCAGTACCAATCACAGGGTGAAGGGAAAAATTTTGGAGCATGGTACGGGGGGGGTTGGAATTCTGTACAAGGGGTCAGGGGTTCCAAGATGGAGGGATTTGGGCATGCCCTGTCCTTCTTTCTTCTCCCTGGCATCCATGTTCAGGATGATGTTGGCATTCACAGATTGGTTTAGAGTAGAAAGTGACTGTCTAACATAGGTGATAGGTATTGGAACATAATTGCAAACATGGTATACGTAGTTTTTAGTATAAAAGATAGCACCAGCCCGAGAGGCGGGGAGTGCGCCTCAGACCGACCTGCAGAACAGACCTTGGCAGACCAGACAGAAAACATTTTAGATAAAAAATAGTAAACAACCTTGAGAACGTGAACTGAAGACTTCTTCGGCTGCTGGGTTGGGGAAAAGAGACTTTTAACAGAGACACACCTCGGGATCTTCTCGACCAGACCAGAGAAGATCCTGAGAGTTTTTCTTTTCAACTTCTTTAAAATTAAATATGTTTTATGATTATATGACATGAATATTTTAAAGCAATTCTAAGAAGAAACACAAAGTCATGACTCATGTCCCAGCATGTGCTTAACTTAGCATATGGTTTATATTTCCTTGAGGTTTCTTTATTACTTCATGAAAGAAAGGAGTGGTACTTCTGTGCATATGCAATTCAGAAGGTTTAAATTCTACTTAAATTCCAATTTTTGGAGGTATGGAGCACTGTTTAGTAAGCTCATCCTGTGTAGTTGATATGTCTGCTTTTTTAGGCAGGGTTTTTTTCATTTTTGTTTGTTTGTTTGTTTTTTTGCTCCTCAACAAGTCAGTGAAAATTGAAATAGGCTATTAGTGAGCCAAACAATAAAAACCACATATGGACATCTATTGATAGCAGTCCCCATCTTTTACTAAGTCACAAAGATAATAGAAATGCTCACAATATAACCTGAAGATTTTTTTCCTGACCCTTTGCCATTTAGAAATTTCCCAGTCTTGTAGTAGATGTCCATTTATGTTTCCCACTTCTCTGTAGGTTTTATTTTACTATATTTTACTTTATTTTTGTAAATAACATAGTGCCCTTTATGTGTCTAATGGACATTTTTGACAGTTTCATATATATTGAAATCTTTCAGGGGGTAATGATTTAGTATAATGGGGTTTATGTTTTAAGGATCAAAACTGAGCATATACTTTTTATGTGTTTTGTAAGCAGCACTATGAAAAGAATTTGCCCAAAATGTCAAAAACCAGTGTTGTAAGTGCTATATTTTCTTAAATTTATGATGAAAATGAAAGAAGTTTCATTGGAAGGGAGAGCTAAAGAATTCTATAATTTACAGCATCTTTGTGGTAGGTGACATTTAGCATTGTCTAATATATTGTGGTGTACCAAACAGGGAGAATAAAGGAAGCTCCAGGTGGGTGAATGTGGTGTTGCCCAGAACTATGCCAGGGTGGGCTGACTTTATGACTGCTGGTCTGGGTTATGCAGAGAGAGCATCATAAGCACTTGTATGCAAGGTCAGGCAGATCTCTCTGGAGCCACATGTAGCTTAAGAGGTCCTGCTGCTCTTCAAGCAAGCTTAGAGCATAGTGTCAAAAAAGCTATTTTTTCCAGCACACTACTATCACAAATGCTTTCACTTTGGGCTCTTATTTCTGCTGTATTGCCTGCAATCTGGAAAGGATCCAGATAGAAAAATCTTCCTTGAAGATGTCCAGGGTAGTAAAATGAACCACTCCAGTGGAAAAAAAAAGCTTGATTTTTGCCTCTGGTTTTATATGCTTTCTGGGTTTGGAGTCTGCAGAAGACCTACTGATCTAGGGTGACGTTGTGATGCTTGTATCCCCAGTCGTGTGCTCTGTTTAGACTGGATATTATGTTCTGTGCCTTCAAGACTGGCTCTGAAGAGCAAGGTTTGTTTTAGCTTGTTATCAGTCTGCTGCCCCACAGCTGGCAGGACACAGAGACAGGGCAGTACATAGTGCAGCTTTTGCTTTTTGCTTGGCTTTTTGCTCTTGCTCTTGCTTTTGCTTCTGCTTTGCTCCTGCTTTGCTCTTGCTTTTTGCTTCTGCTCATTAGTTATTTTAGCTATACAGTCTGAATTTTTTCCCTCGACTATTTTTCCTTTCCCCTTTTTGGAACCACTTGAGCCCGCTCCGGACTGGGACCTGGGACACACCAAGAGTTTGCACCTTGTGGCTGCAGAAGCTATCCCCAGCACCAGAGGGACCGATAACAGAGCGACCACTCCCAGGAAAGACTTTCTGAATTTGTCATCTTTTTCAGAGCAGTGAAAGAGTGTTGTCATCCGGTATTGTTCATTTTGTGTGCTGGTGTTTTGCCTGTTAAATAAATTTCCACTTCTCTCCAAGGAATCCTTCCCAAACCAGCTGGGGGGATGGGCCGTGTAGGTTTGCCTTCTGGAGGGGCCCCCTTTGGAGGTTTTCTCCCAGATTTCCCCTAATCCACGACAAAATTTGGTGCCCAACACATGGGGCTCAAGAGAGAGCGGAAAAAACCCTGTTGTGAGTGCATTTTGGTTGCCATTACTCTGTGTTGGTATAAAGCAGTTAATAGCCATATTTTTTGAGTTCATAATGTCTCTTGGAGTGAAGGCTTGCATGCATTTCTGGTCCCTTGGGTTTTTTTTTGAGATGTCAATACCTCTATGGTCCCTAGGTTTATTTTCTTATCCAGAAATAGCTCTAGTATTGTCCCTAATATGTAGTTTTTAGAGCAGAGGGGCAGTGACCAGAATGGCTATTCTGCTGGACTTGGTGGTAATGATTTGTAAGAAGTTTTTAAACATGCTGGGATCTGTTCCAGGTATGAATGGTTCATGGCTATGGTTATGCACCCAGTTTGTTAGAGGAGCAGCAGGGGATGAGGTTTTTCAGCTTTTGCTTTCCTTCTTCTCCTCTGAATCTGTTACCTCCCTACTGAAGAATGTTCAGTTTCCCCTGAATGTTAAAGAGACCATCTTACTGGTATTTAATCTGGTAAGCTTCCGCTATACAGTCTTCAACTTCTCCAGAATGAGGGCTGAGATTTCTAGAGGGGTTGATGAGACCCCTGGCCCAGGAGTAGACCCAGGTGTGGAAAATCCTGAGTGGTGTGGGAAATGGGACGATATGGACCAAATCCTGAAGGAATTCTCTGACCCTATAATCTGGGACATTCCTCATGAACAAATTCAGAACCCAGCTGAGGTGGGGGAAATACCTGAAAGAGAGGTACCATGATGACCCTAAGGAGAAAAAGATCATTGCAGTGAGCTGGGCCCTGGCATATGCTTATCGCACACTGCTAGATACTCTAGGGCAGCAGACTGAGGAAGGAGGGCAGGGAGATAAATCAAGAGCTATCCCAGTCACTCAGGCTGCAGCCAACACCCCAGGCTCAAAGCCAGCAGCTAAACCACATAGTGAGCCTAAGCCAGCAGCTAAACCAGACAATAAGCCTCAACCAATGGCTGTTGCTACTAGCACTAGAAGTGGAAAATGCACAGACAAGACCGATCGACCAGTGGATGATGATGATGATGATGATGCAGGAGAAGGACCCTCAATGCTTCCTGACATAAAATCAGGAGTCAAAGCAACAGGCGCAATATTGATTCCTTTTCCCTGAAGGACCTTCTTGGCCTACGGAAGGATTACAACCGATGATCTGATGAATCCACAATTAGTTGGTTAGTCTGTCTTTGGGATGCTGCAGGCGAGGCTACAATTCTGGACAGCACTGAAGCGAGGCATTTGGGATCTCTGTCACATGATCCTGTCATTGACCAAGGCATGGTGAGGGGGGCTAACCCTCACAGCCTCTGAGCATGGGTCTTGGACAGTAGAGCACAAGGATACCTGTGTGCAGATGATCCATATATGCAGCAAACACAGTGGAAGACCCTAGAACAAGGGATTCAACACCTGAGAGAAATGGCAGTGGCAGAGATTGTTATGGCATCTTCTCAGATGACATAACAACTAGGAATCCAGACTTGGTACCATGTACATCTGTGATGTGGTGAAAACTGGTACGACTTGGGCCACATGAATATGCTTCTGCTCTAGCTATAATTAAGCAGGATGACAGGGATGAAACCGTGCTTGATATGGCAAAGAAGCTCCGAGCTTATGCAGATGCTGTACATGGCCCAACACATGCCAGAATTGCAGCAATGGAAACATGTCTGCAGAAATTAGAGGACAAGATAGAGGAGAATCATAAGAAGCTCAGAGAGGAGATTAAAGAAGACCTTCTCCAAATCTCGGCAGTACAGATCAGAGGTACCCAATGCAGATGTCCCCCAGATGGAGAGAGAAGGTACACCCCACGAGCTGAGCTGTGGTTCTTCCTGTGTGATTGTGGAGAAAACATGAGGAGATGGGATGGAAAATCAACTGCTGCTCTGGTACAACGGGTGTGTGAATTGAAAGAAGACAGGACTCAGAGAGGAAGTTCCACCAAAAGGAAAGCAGCTCCCGTTGCCTGTAGCTGAACTGCCAGATATGATGTTGATGATGGTGACATGTCCAATCCCCTTGAAGAAAACTCCAAGACATGTCAAAGGAAAGAAGGCTTAGAGGGGCCCTGCCAGGTAGAGGCTAGGGAAAACTGTGTTTTCTGGACGGTGTGGATTCAATGGCCTGGCACACTGGAACCACAAGAATATAAAGCTTTAGTTGATACTGGTGCAGTGCACATTAATCCCATCAAGACATGTGGGGACAGAATCCATTTCTATCGCTGGTGTGATGGGGGGAAAACAAGATTTCACTTTGGTGGAAGCTGATGTGAGCTTGACTGGAAATGAGTGGAACAAACACCCTATTGTGACTGGCCCAGATGCTCCATGTATTTTGGGCATAGATTACCTCCAAAGTGGGTATTTCAAAGACCCAAAAGGACTCAGGTGGGCATTTGGGATAGCGGCTATAGTGACAGAGGCCGTCCAGCAATTGAACACCTTACCTGGACTGCCCGAGAATCCATCTACAGTAGGACACCTACCATGGCTGACTATTTGGTTCTTTGTTTTGCATTACTTGAATAGGTGAAAGTTCTTGTACTTCACCTAGCAAAGCTGAAAGGATCAGGAGAAAGTGACCAATCTCAGGAAGTAAATGACAGAATGAGTTTTATGAAAAGTCAGGCTCTATTTTCTTTTTCTTTCAGTTTTTTTCCTATGGTCTTCAGGAAGTGCAGCAGTTGCTGAGGAGCACTGGCCAGTGAAACTAGAGGGATTTTGGTTGGGTATTCCTCCTGCCTCTGCAGATGTATGTGTTACTTTGCCAGCTGAGGTCTTTCAGCTTCCTTTTAGGCATGGGGAGTGCTTGGTTTTTTTTTATCACTTAGCTGATTTATTTCAGTTTAAAAAAATGTGAAGAGCTTATTTAGTCCTTTGCAGGCAGATGCTGATTAAGAGGGAGAATCATATATTACCACAACTGGAGCATACAGTAAATGATAATAACACTGGGATTTGTGCATAGAGATCTGTGAAGGGGCAGAGCCTTGAGGAAGCTGGGTATGGTCATCGTTGACCTAATGGAGAGAGCTAGCTCTGCCCTTGTGCTTGAGACTGACTAACAGCAATATCTTAGCGGCAGCATGAAAAAATGCTGCAGTGAAATGGAACAGGAACAAATGGGCTGACTGCAGTGTGCAAATCTGCTGCGGCTTTTAAGATGTACATAGAAGACTTGAAAATAGATGATTGTAAGCAGGAATACACTTTGTTAGGGATTTAAATTGTGATGTGGCTCCCCCTCCCCAGTTTGCCAGCTCTGGTTCTGCAGCCTGGTACCTCTGCTGAGCCCTGGACTGGGAGCAGTGTACCCTCTGCCATCTGGGATTGGGGGCTAACAGAGGTTAGATGGAGCAAACAGGAGTGGAGCACTGGATAGCAGTGATTCAGCAAAGGGACATATGCCCCTGACACTGCTTATAAGCATCATCAAAGTTCTTGTAACAGAGGTGAGTTCAAAATTGGGTCATCTCCCTCTGCTCTCTTATTTGTCTTTTAAATTGTATTCACAAACTCCAGCTCTTGTCCCTATTTGACTGGCCAAAACATAGTTATTAGAAATCAAGGATTTTAATCAGGAGAAAGAACTTGTTATTTTAATATAATCTGAGAGACAAATTCTGCCATTTAAACAGGCAAAATTCTGTGGCTCTGAGAATTGATAAATATCTTATTTAGAGGAGTGGTAAGGCTTAGATAATTGAAAGGTGAAGGATAGGGATGTAGAAAGAAAAGAAAGGAGCATCCAGCCTGGAGATAAAGGGGAGAAATACAAAAAACTAGTCCACTGACAATCTGATGTGTGAATGCGAACTAATTTTTTGTCTTCAGAATAAAAGTCAATTCGGTGCTTGTTATTTTGGTGTGATACATAAGTAACCCTAAAGAAGAGAGGGAAATCTCTCTCCTTTCTCACTTTTCCTCATAAAATACTACTAACTCAGTGTGATCTCAGTATGCTTTTGTCTTTCCCTTGGGGCTCTTTGCTTTATATACTATAACTTAAGAAAATACTCACTTGTCATGTGTAATTTATATTAAAATGTGATGCTGTGAAAAGACTTAGATCTTTAATTTTACTGTAATACATTAACAGAAGTTATACAGTGAAAAACAGTGGGTAGGATTGGGTTTAGAGATCTTGCCAAATAATGCTTTACTATCATGTTGTTTTTTTTCTGCTAGCAGACTTAGTTGAAGTATATCCTTTCTTCCTCAGTGACAAAGATTTGGGGTTCTGCCTCTAAAAGTCAATATAAATCATAGGATGTGACCCAAAACCTTGTCACTTGCTTGTAATGGTAAAAGAATTCTATTTCATGTTGTCAACTTTTCATTACTCCCTGTGTCACAAAAATGGTTCACTTCAAATCTCCTATGTTCTTGAACTGAATTAAATCAGTTGGCTTCCAGTTTGATGTACTATTTGCTCTCTGGTTGCTGTTGTTGTCTTTCATCCTCTGGAGGAAGTTAAAGTGGAAATACAACTGAATGTGCTTTTCAGTAATGAGAGGGAGGAAAGTGTACTTCATATAAGAACAGAAAGCAATCACAGGAAAAAGCAATTTCTCCCCATTTGAAGAAAGTAACCTCAAAGAAATAAGAGGAATATTTTCATTAAAAAGAAAGTAATTTATAATCTGCAGAACATCTGTCATCTTCCACTGCAGAGCTTTCATCAGTGGCACTCCTCATTTTATCTTATTTTCTAAGCAATAATTCAGATATAATAAATTAATAACATAATTGTATGTTAAAGTGAGTTGTTGTGTCAGCCTCTCAGGTATAAACACTGCCTGGCTTTGAGGAGAATGTTGTTCAGTTGCTTCTCTTGGAAGATCGATGCCCAAAGCAGCAATCTGTTGGACAGCATGTTCATGATGTCTCACCAAGACAGTCTCACAGCCATCACTAAGGCTGACAAATCAATCTTGACATACTTAGAGATGGTTCAAATGCAATGACAGCTGAGAAATAGTAAGAATTTTAGAGAACATGACTTATGAAGGATAAACAAATGGGGCTGGTTTCTGTTTAAGAGAAGGGGATGAAGGGGATTGAGGGGGCAGCTTATTGATATTTAAGTGGTTGTTGGAGACAGAATTTGCTGTGTTACTGCTAGGCTGAGAAGCAAGGCACTGGACTTGCGTGCTGTTCAGTTTGTTTCAGTTAGGAAATACCAAAATGCCTTCATTTCAGTGGTAGATTTAAAAGGGTGTAAGGTTATCTGGATAAGTTGTATGTGCCCTTAGGGGTTTGAGGAGCACGGCAGATGAGTATCTGGTGATGTCAATTTATTTGATACTGAATCAATGATGGAATCTCCAGAAGTCTTTTTCAGTACATTTTTCTATGATTCAGATTATATGTAAAACTCAAATGGTGTAAAAACCGATTCTGACTCTTGTGAGGACTTTGATTTAATGCCCTCCTGCTCTCCCTCCATGGTATGAGTGCCCATGCTGAATTTTATTGGGAGCCTTGCTAATGGGAGCCTTGCTACTGATACTGTAGAAGAAATCCAGCTCAATGCAATTGAGTATGTTCTGTTTCCCCCTTTCTTTTCCACTTCATGTGTTTAGGCAGGAGAGTTCTTTAAATATAGAGATTTTGAGTATTTCAAGCCTCGCATCTTGCCTATTCAAAGTGCTGAAGGAGCAAAAGAAGACCTTATTGCAGGTATGACATGCAGAAAAAATTTACTATGTTCTGGCTGACAGGTACATGCAAAAGCTGCCTTTTATTCTCATAATTCAGAAATTTTTTTGCCCCTTAGTGGTTCAGTGACTAGCTGTGGGAAGTAATGAAAATATTTTTTTCCTGATTTACAAAACAGGACACTTTCACCAAGCTTTACCCTGAAGGCTTGTGGAAAGCTAAAAGTCTAAGGGGGTAGCAGAGACTTCCAAAGAAGTGCGTAAAGATGTAAAGAGTTCCCTGTTTGTCTGAGAAATCAGACTTCTCTGATTTAAATATTTAAGTCCACCTTTACTCTTATGACCTTGATTTTAAATTTGTCTTTTGAGTCTTTAAAACATTCTCCCATTTCCCTGAAAGACAGAACCTGTCTTCTGAGATTTCCACAAGTTCAAGCAATTTACATAGAAATGTCAAGGTAAAGCTTGCAATGGCTTTACCTTGGAGGCTCCCATATGGTAAACAAAATACAATAAGAGTTGGGTAGTAAAATACACGTGTTCATGAGCTCAAATAAGGATTTCCTATCTCCCTAGTAAAAAGCTTTGTTTAAATTAATGAATTTATTGATCATTACCTGGCATAAAATGACAGCTGTAGAATGGGCTGAAAATTGAAGATAAATTAGTTGGGTTGTTGTAAAGCAAATTAATATTGACAGACTGTCTATTTTTCCATGTAGTTAAGCAGTAATAATCAAAGCTCTATGCTTTTCTTGGAGATTACCAGTGACTTCCAAAAATAATGGTGTGAGGTGAAAGCAAGAACCATTAGCCATAGCAAATTGTTAAGAATTCAAGTAATTCAATTTTTAAAATTATTGTTTAAATGCTGTTTTTCCTCTGTTTATTGGGAAAAAATGGATATTCCTACATGCTAAATAGCTCCAGATTTAACAGTTTCATTGTAAGCAGCCAAATGAAGAGTAGGCTCTTGTTTCAGCCACAGTCACATCTGAGAACAAGCCTAGTAACTGTTTCTGGCACTATTACCTAGTCTCTACTTTTCATCACATGGATTTTAGGGTTCATTACTGGTACTTAGCCAAGTCACTCTCACTTATGAAATTACTCTCCTAGTAGGCAATAAAAGCAAAACTACCATGTGGTGTTTTCAGGATCAAGTCCCACACAGGTCTTAGTGCCTAGTAAAGGAACCAAATCAGCATTTCCACTCTACATGTGCTCAGTGGGAGAGATATTTCCAAAATAACTTTTTTCTTTTTTAAAACTTACCCTTCATCATTAATGTTTTCAGACCAAGTAGAGGACAGCAAAAAATTGTAGCAGAAACTGGCCATCTGGGTCATTCCTTCCTGGGAGGTGCAAATAGCATTTTACTACACCTTCTAAAAATTATGTTCTTCAGGTGCTGACTTGAATCTGGCACTCACTGCAGTCAATGGTATAGATACTATTGAGTTCTTTGGTGCAAAATCAAGATGAAAATTTCCTTCTTCTCTTTTTTTTTTTTCTTTCTTATAATAGCACAAATCAGAAGTAATTTAGTTGAAATCAATGACATGACATCTCCAAGAGGTGACTCAAATCTAAGCTAATACCACTTCATGCTACACTCCTGCCACACTTCATGACGGAAATACTCCTGTTTCAATGAGATGTGCTATGAGAAAAATACTTTTAACTAAATTTTTTGTAGTGGAGATAGTTATTGAGATTTTAAAACTGCTTCCAAAATGCTGTATTTAAGTTTTAGCTGTGGGAGGTAGACAACCACCCTTTGCTCCTTAGTTTGTCCAGGTATGCCCTGGTTTTGCATGGGAGACATTTAGGGAAGTGATGCAAAGCTTCCAGCCACTGGAAAGCATGTGTTAAAGATGAAAGAAACCTGGGAACTTCCTCTTTTTTCTTCCTGCCTGGGAACGGGTAACAAGGCTGGCCCAGCCCTGCCCTTGTCTCAGCTGGGCAGGGCCAAGCAGGTTCTGTCACAGGACTGGGCCCCTCTCTGGGGTGCTTGCCAAGCCCTGTCCTGCCCAGGGTGGTGCCAGCAGTGGCCAGGCAGGGAGAGGGAGGATGTGGACCCCTGGCCTAAGCAGGGCTGGGCCACGGCTGTTAACATCTTGCAACCAGGTCCCCTGCCCCCAGTGCGGCCACCACACGAGATCATGCGGCTGAGACCAGAGGCAGCCCTGCAGCGCGTGCAGAGTGGCCCTGATACTGGAATTGAACACAGCAAAAACCAAAGACCAGCCATGCTGCCCCATGACACAGCCCCAGCCGCAGTTCCTGCTGCAAGCACTGAGTGACCATCTGCAGGCCCCGGGCAAGATGTTAACTTTTCCAGTGCTTCAAGCCTCCCTCAAATGAGATAAAGGAACAAGATGCAAGCATGTAAAGGAGCAACATGAAGACATCAAAGTCAGTGAAAAAGAAGTCAAGTCCTAGATGGGGTGGGGATGAGGAGATGGCTTAATCATTGGGCTGAAATCCTCTTGTAATAGCTATAGAGAAAGACTATTTATTTTTTCCTGTAACACATGAAAGCCATGGGGAGATGAAGGGTTCAATTTGATATCGAGCAAAGGCCTCCATGTCAAAGTAAGCAGAATTTAAAGTAGCTGTGATTCTATGTGAAGTTTGAACAGAGAAGGAAAGAAGAGTGGTCCTATGTCCCCAGGAAGAGAAGAAGATCTCTGTTCCCAAAAATGAAGATAATTTTATTTAGGTAAATAATGAGAACATTTGCCATTTGTTATAGATATGGGTAGTAATTCATGGGAATAAAGGGTATATCAAAATATATATATGTATAAAACGAACTATTTGTGTATAAAGTGGGGAGAGATTCCTCCCCCAGATGGACAGAGAGGCACCACCTCATTTGCATTTGAAGGAAACTCTGGCTGCACAGGAGATGGGCATTCACAAGGACCTGCACCCAGTGACACCCAAGCGATCAAGCGATGATGGCCCAGACAAGACACCTGTCTGAGAAGACCAGGGTCATCAACACCTTCCATCTGAATGCCAGCTTCCGGGAATCGAGGAAATGTATTTTTCTATTCCCGGACGGAGGCTTTGTGCAGCCAGAGCCAGAGAAAGAAACCAATTTGAATATGAAGAACTCAGAAAGAGACAAAGACACTCTGCCATGGGCAAAATAAACCGTATAAGAACTGCTGCCTCGGAGAAGTCACTGTGGACAGGGAGTAATTGGTACTAGCGAGTCCAATCTCACGTTCACCCGCATCACCGTCCGGGGTGGTACGCTGTCTGATTTGGTTGTTGGCTGTCGAGATTATATTACGGTCGCAAAATAAATTTTATTTTTTTATATTTATATTAAAATTGCTTATTTTTCATCTCTAACACTTTGAACAGCTCATCTTTAAAACAGTATCCCATAAGTTGACACGGCCCATAAACACAGCTGTGGGAAAAACCTTGAGGAAAATGGGAGGGACTTCACAGTTGCTGATTTCCCCAGGTGGCTGCTATTCATGAGAGAGCCATGAGAGAACTGATTTTTTCTTGTGGAGAAGTCTCCATAACATTAACAAGAGGTGAAGTAAATGGGCAGGAGATCTTTCTCCTTTTTAATGCCTTTATTAAGAAGAATCAGCTCGGGTGGGGAGAAATCGACGGGTTGCGCCCACGCTGCCGCTGCTCCCGGGCATGGCACAGAGGAGGAGGGTGATGCAGCTTTGTCTGCTGGTCTGCAGACAGAGCTGGGGACTCCTCACAGGAGAGTAGCAGATTCCTAGCCTTTTTGCCTAACACTCCGGGGCGTCTCTTTAATCAACATCTTTTCAGGTTAGGGTGAGAAGCAAAAAGGATCCAAGCAGGTACGGGACTACGCTCCCATCCTTAGACGTCACTTAGGTCACTTGTTGGCTCGTAATTTTAGGGGTTTTTTCTGTAAAAACTGTAAAAATTCGGGGCGCAATGCATTTCTCATCTGCATACTGGCTCTGATGTCACTGCTATTCTCTTCGTACCTGGAGGGTCTGTCCTGGTGTCTCTCCCTGGCAAGCGGCCAGCATCAGGGGGACAATGGTTAATCACCAGCCATTAACAGGTAATTGAAGAGCTCCTCTTTAGTAGTGAAACTAAAGAGGTCTGACTGGTCTGACTTGTTTTTAACTCTGCAACCTAAAAAAAATACAACTTTCTATTCATAACAAGAGGGACTTCTCTCCCTAAGTGAACTGAATAAAGACTATTCTAGAGCTGGTAAACTGACTGAAATTTTAGGTTTTGTGTCTTTACATTGTGAGTGGGAAAGAAAAGGTTGTGGGGGGAGGAGAAGTGTTCTGAAGGTTTTGTTCTGATTCTTATTACTCTTTATTTTAGTTGCTGTTAATAAATTTTCCTTTATACCCTTTTTAAGTTTTGAGCCTGTGTTGGATTCAGGGCACCCCTGTGGCAGGGAGGAATGATGAGGAGGACTCCATTGATATCAGAAGACTAATTAATTATTTTATTACACCATATTATTCTATACTATATTGTTGCAGTGTGTTGTCATGGTGTGCTATAGTTTCCCCAGTCCCTCCCCTGAAGTTTCTTTCCCCAGATGGTGTGTCAATCACCTCTCCTTTCCCCACCTCTGACCCCTGCTGGGCACTGTTTATCAAACCGGAATTTCCAAGGGGAGCACCGAGTGATTGGCAGGTTCAAAGGATGCTCTCCAACCCCTGGGGGGCCATTGGCCCACCCAGGTGTCCCTCTCACCAGAGACCCCCTCCCCCTGTAGCTGGTTGGTGGTCCCTGTGTTCCACCCCCCCCCCCCCCCCCCCCCCCCCGGTAAAAAGGCAAAGACACCACGCAGTCAGAGTTCTGTTGGGGCTGTTGCAGGATTCAGAGGCCATGCAGACCGCAATAAAAACTCTGGATTAAAAATTCTCCATCAGGACCCACTCCTCCTTCACCATCGCCTTAAAGGGTTTCTTAAGCTTAGGAAGGCCTGAGGAGTGACCCTCTTCAACAGCAATCTCCAGCCTTAAGCACTGGAGCTCGGGACATGCCTGGACTTGTCCCCATGTGCTCATAGCTAGCCAGTGCGTCTTTGGGGTGAAAAGACCACAGGTGCCACTATTGGCTCAGCAGCTGGGGCCAGACAGACCAAGGCAGTCCCGTTCAGTAATATTCATAAATTCCAATATTATATTACTGTATATTGCATTACATCTAAACTGAATCTGCCAAGCACTCAACTCTGCACTCAACTGCACTCATCTCGTGACTGTCAGCCAACAGTCTGAAACACACACACACTCTTGGCCAAGGAAACAAAACACTATTACTTTGGATAAACAATCTCCATATTGCATTCTACTTTGGCACAACACAGGCACAGGAAATGAGATAAGAATTGTTTTCCTTTCTCTGCGGTTCAGAGAATGTGAAACCCAGAAATATTCCTGGGAAGAATTGTGCCTTGCTTTTCTCTGTGAAGAGAAATGCAGCTACAAGCCTGCTTTGCCTTTCTCTTAATCCTATCTCACTGCAGGAAGTGAGTGCATTGGTGATTGGCCAGCACTGAACCCATCATAGGCAGTAGTAATTGGACACCAGTATTTCACAGTATTTGTACTAACCTCCTTTTTTAGACCTTCCTTTGCACTGAGTGCAAGTGGCAGCTTTAATAACTTAATGAATAACCAGAAAAGAGGAATGTCTGCAGATAGCTGTAGTGTGAAAGACACAAGTATCTATAATGTTAAAAGGTCTGATTTTCACCTAAAAATATTGAACTCTTCTATGTCCTGCATATTGCTCTTGTACTTGGGCATCTGGTTTGTGTTTGAGAAATTAAAAATAAGCCTGTCTATACATGTATTTCTTTAGAACTATCATTCTCTTTGAAGACCAGAATAAATCTGTAAACTCATTGAGAACGATTTCCTGCATAACTCAACCAAGCATGTTGCAAAGCCAGACGGGTGGATTAGAGGGTGTGAGAGGTTCGTTTGTTGTTTTACTTTCTTCCTCAATTAATTCTTCATTACATTAATTCTTAATTAGTTTCTTTATCTTTTGGTAGAAGAGTGAGACAACAGAAATTATCTGTAACTTACTGAAAACCAGCCAACAAACAAATCCCTCTATTGTTTCTGTAAATGTTACCTTTGATCTTTATATGTAGTAGTGAACAGAACACAGGTTTCGGCAATACTAAAAGCAAAACAGTACAAAAATCATGTTTTCTGCAGCAGATTGCATAGTATAGAGTGGAATCCTACAGAAATTTATAAATAGTTGTATGTGAAAATACTATAAGCCTTGAAAAAAGTCTTTGCTTTGATCATAGTGTTGATATCAAGTCTCATTATTAATCATGTAAAATGATGTGCTGTCTGGTTTTGGTTTGTTGTATGACTTCCTAATATTTTGATTTTTGCACATACTCTTTTGTGGCAGTCCATCATCATGATATCCATGTAATATTTAATTTTGGTTTCTCATGCCTATTTATTGCAGAACAAAGCAATTGCTGAGAGCTTTAAGAGATGTCTGCTGGAACTGTCTGGAGTCACAGAAGTAAGCAGCAGCATTTTACTTTAGGTTCGTAATCCATTTGTAAAGGCCTAAACATTGTCATCCTATGTCTTTTAGCAAGAAGGAAAGACTAACCCAGACTATCACCTGCTTTGTAGTGCTGGTAATGCAGTAGGGAAAAGTTAGGGGATGACTGCATGGGTCCTGAGTCTGTCTCCCAGTGCAGTGATGCATAGTCATTTTAATGCTGTATTTGCTGTAGACATTGTTAATATTGTACAGGGCTACATGTCAGGAATAGGGTAGAAATTCGTGCCTATGACATATTGATATATGTATCAAACTTGTTATTAAAGGGGAGGACCAGGGTTTAACCCTAGAATGATGAAGCCGCAGCTGGCTGACAAGGTTGGAACTCGGCATTAACATACAAAGGAAAACTCAGCTGCACAGGAGATGGTCATTCATGGTGGCAGGTGGCAGTACCCGAGGACAACCAGTGATGATGGCCCATGAAGATACACATCTAAGATAACCAGGGCCATCAACACCTTACACCTGAATACAGGATTCCAGGAATCGGAGGAGGAATATCAATCTCTTCCCGGACGAGGTTTTGTGCAGCTTTGAGTGAAGAAAGAAACCAACATGAATATGATGAACTTTGAAAGGAGACAAAGGGACTCTGCCATGGGCAAGAAAAAGAGTATAAGAACTGTCCCTGTGGAGCAGCAAGTGTGAACGAAGGGGGGTTAGGTGCGATAGAGGCCGGATCTGCGTTCACCCAGCCTGTATCCCGGGGTCTGCGCTGTCATTTTTGATTGGTGGCTGTCGGGACTGTAATACAGTCACAAAGAAATTTTTATTTTTTATTTTTATTATGATTGGGTCAATTTTTATTTTTACCTACAGCACTACAGAAGCAACGTGCGGCCAAATAAATTGTCTGTAGAAAAGCAAACCTTAGTCTAGTGTTGGTGTGGAACTTCAATGTAGCAAAATTTTTCTTGCAGTGTTGAGAACAAATGGGATTGTGTGACAGCCAGATACATCTGTATTGCAAGTGTCCTGTATTTTGCTGCACTGTTCTGGGGCTTGAGAGTAACTAAGGAATGTGGAAGCACTGGCCAGAGCATAGTGCTACCAAACAGATAGGTTTGAGGATGTGAAGCTTCCTTTTCTCTAGCGAGAAGAACACTGAGAGAGTCTGGACAGAGTTAAATTCAGAGTAATTGAACAAAAGAATCTGCCACTCCTCTACTTATTTATTTTCCTTCATCTGAACTGCTGTACTACTACTTATACCTTTTCCTGCATCTGAGCTGCTGTACTACTTTAACTACTTTTTAGCCAGGTATGTTGGCTGTTGTGAGGATGCTAAGCTGTTACACAGTTTCATAAAAACCCTGTTTTACATGCATTTTCACTCTGGGTTACCCCACAGACATTACCGTGTGTGTGTTGTGGCTCAGAGAAGACAGCCTCTGAACAAAAGAGAATGTGTAAATTCCTCTGTTTTTCTGTCAGTTGCTGAATTCATTCAACTGAGAAGGTTCATTCAAAAGAGAAGGTTAATGCAACTGTTTTTGCATGTAGCACACATACAGAAACTCCTGCTGTCTGCCTGCAATATATCATGTGATGTGGAGTCAGAGCAATGCTGTCAGCTCTCTAGGAGCACTAATACCCACAGCTTCCCCCATCTGTCCCCAGACAAATTTGAGTGCCCTGTCTGCTGTTTGGATGGTGTAGAAACATATTTACAGGGAACACTGCAGAGACTGCTTGTAAATCTGCTCTTGCCCTCGAAACACAAACTGTGGAAGAGGCATGAGCAGCACTGGTGTAGCTGTTAACCTCCTGAAAAATATGAAAGTTATTCAATGAATGCTGGCACAGTCCTTCCTTCTGGGTCCTGTGAGATTTGACTTGACTTTTCAAACATCTAGTCTGGTTATATTTTAAATACAGTTAATTGGGCTGTTGTACCACTCTTGGGCATAACAGCTAGGTCCAAAACAACTTTGCATTTTTCTGTCACTGTCTGCACTAACAGCTCCAAGAACTTTATGCCACAGAAATGCTTATCTTCATTGCTCTTCACCACCACAGTTGAAAGCTCTCTCCTGGGAATCATATCAGAATTTCCTGCTCTCCTTGTGAAACACCATGACATGTTCCTTTTTAGACTTTTCTCAGCTCAGTGGAAAAGCAACAGAAGTGCCCCTAAACTCCTAGTTTGCAATTGTTGAACAATGAGAAAAGATGGAATTTGGTTTTCAGAAACTTTGTTGTGCCATCAGCTCGTGGATAAGACTGAACACGATATCAGTAAAATCTGTGATTTCAGTACAGTTGAGATAATACAGTGTGGTATTCACTACTGTGGTATCTACTCTGTTATGTCATAGTAAGACATATTTCATTTTGAATTTCATAATTTTTTAGTGCTGTCGGTAATACAACTGCTTGCAAAGATATTTGCCATGCTGGGAAAACCAGACAAAAGTGCTTTGTTCCTCATTCATTATCTTGCTATGAAATATAAAGATGGATTTATTCAGCTACTTCATACAAAATCATGCTCTCTTGTTGAGTCTCATAGAATTATTTTCCCACCGTTAAGTTTTACTGCTGCAGTTCCCACATCAGGAACTTAATGTAAGCTGTTAAGCTGGTTTTGGTTTTCCTAATTAAAAAAAAAAAAAAAGTCTAATCCTTCTCTTATTTCAGTAAGTGAAATGAATATTGGATGACAGTATTATGACTGATCTGTGGTTCTAGACTGCTACAAAGATATGCAGTTATTTTATCACCTACTAAAGCTGTAGAAACACCTATTAAAATTATAAAATTGAAACATTTTAATAGGAACAGCATATCCACACCAAGCATAGCAGCTGTTTTTCATTTGAGCCCTCTATGTTTTCTGCACTGAAATAGAAATTTGCCAGAAAACCAACATTCAGGCCTTGGCTGTGATCACTGCTCATACTAAACTGCTATAGAGATGTTGGCAAATACAGCACTGGGATCAGACTGCACAGATTAATTGAGGTAAAAGAACTACATGGTGTGTTGGTTTTACATTTGCGCTAACTACAGAATTTATTTTTTTTGAGAGAAGCTGTTAAGAGCTTTTGTGCTTAGCAAAACCAATTGCTAGCTAGCTCTGAGAATAGGCATGTTAATAAGCCAATTAAAGAGCTGAACATGCCTCTGTGAGAGTCACATTTTAAACCAAACAAGCGCAAGAAAAGCCCTTTTGCTTTCTGACTTTTGAAAAGTTCCTCCCCCCACCTCCTGGCTAGTGGCTGGGTAGAGGAGGGGAGGCTGCTGGGCCTTGGCCGAGGCCATGCCGAGCCGGGCTGCAGCTACTAACATCTTGCCACTACTAAGCCCTGCCCAGACTGAATCAGAGTCCACTGGGCCATGGCTACAGGCCAGGCCAGGCCCCCTCTACTGTAGCCCTCATGGCCTGGCCCCAGCAGCTGCCTGACAGAGACATGGGATGCCATCAGCCCACAGCTAGAATGAAATGCAGCAGGAGCCAGACACAGCCATGTGGCCAAAGTGGCTGCCACCATTCTGGCCCGGGCCCTTGAGATTCTAACACAACCCCCTGCAGCATGGCCTGAAAAGCCATCACCACAATTGCTTTGGCTGCTGCCCAGCAGGGATCATGCAGGCCCTAGGAGAGACACTAACTCTTTCACTACACAGATGAAACTTGCAGACCTTCAATCCTTTCTCGAATAAGAAAAAAAGACAAAGTGAAGATACATAGAGAAACAACATAAAGGCACCAAAGTAAATAAAAAAAAGAGTCAAGCCACAGATGGGAAGAGAATGAGGAGATGCCTTAGTCTTAGGCATCTCCTTATTCTTTAGTGAGGCCATTATAATAGACTTTAATTCATAAAAAAGCATATACATTTCAGAATGTAGACATGAGCAAAAGCATCCACGCTGAAGCTGAAGTAGTTGTGATTTACATTAGAATCTTGAACAGAGAGAGATAAGAGCAATGAAGACCCTTTACCCCCAGGGAAAGAAGCAAAAAACCTCTGTTCCCAGAGATTAAGATGATTTCAGAGAGATAAAAAGAACCTTTGCTTTGAACAACTCATCTTTAAAATAGTACTTCATAAATTTAACATGACTCATGAACACAGCTGTAAGAAGGCTGTAAAAGATAAAAGAAACTTCACAATTACAAATTTCCAGGCAGCTATTATTTCTAGAAATTAAAAGCCATGAGAGAACTATTTCTTGTAAAGAAGTGCCCATAGCGTAGCAAGAGATTCCTCTCCCTAAAGAGAACTGATAACAGACTATTCTAGAAGTAGTAAACTAATTAAAAATCACAAATTTTGTCTCTTTACTTTGTTAATAAGAAAGAAAATAAATTGTGCATGAGAGGATAAGCATTCTAAAAGTTTTATTCTGATTCTCATTATTCTTTCAGTTCTATAAATAAAGTTTTCTTTATACCCTTTAAAATTTGAGCTTATTTTGCTCTTCTCCTAATCCGATCTCACAACAGAATTATTATTATAATTCTAGTAAGTACATTAGCTTTTAGAAAGCACCAAAACCACGACATTAAATTAGTGCATTAGCCAAAAAATCTCAGATTAGTAAGCCAAAACTACTACATATGGCCTTTATTTTTTATTGATGGGAAACATTTAAAATGTTCTCCTCAAGATTAAGGGAAGAATGGAATTGAAATTATATTACTTTTTGAAGGAGTGTTTTAGTTCCAAAGACAGGTGTCTGCTAAGAGAGGCAGAAACCTCTTTTGGAATGGAGAATGTAAACCACATCCCTCCAAATGACTGTAAATTTGAAATGAGGGCCTCTCAGGCAAAGATATGGGAACAGGAATAATAGTTCTTTGCTAAAATGTATAACAAGGTGCGATGGTTTTGCATGGAGGGTGCTCATGGAAGTGATGCAAAGGGAAGCTGCTAGCAGTTTCCTCCATGTCTGACAAAAAAACCCCAGTAAGTAATTAGTTTTGTGAACTGACAATCTGCCAAACCACTGAGAAAGCTGATACACCTCTGTGAACACCCATGTAAAAAAAAAGAAAAAACCCTGAGAATTTTCTTTTTCTTTTCCAGTGGGCAAAGGGGTAACAGGGGGTGGGCGTGGTGGCCATGCCGTGGGGCACCTGCCAGCTCCCCCCCACTGGCTGCCAGGCAGGGAGGAGGGGAGACTGTGGGGCTGAGGCTGGGCCGGGCCGTCGCTATGACTTCTAACACCTTGCTGTGACTAAACCCTGCCCCTGCCTAAACCCTACTCCCGCTGTCACCCCAGGGCTGAGCCGAGTCTGCTGGGCCCCAGGAGCAACCCCAGGCCAGGGCCAGCTCGGCCAAGATGTTACCACCACTGAAATTTGCCCCCAACCACTGGGTAGGGGGAGAGGCAAAGCCATCAGACCTGGGTGCTGGCTGCTGATATCCTGGCCACTCCCTCTCCCCAGCCCCGCCACAGCTCCAACCACAAGCTACCAAGCCCATCTGGGGTCATGTGATCATCTGTAGGCCCTGGGTGAGATACTGACTCTTTCAGTGCCTCAATCCTCCCTCGAGTGAGAGAACAGGACAAAATTGCAAACACATGAAGAAACAACATGAAAACACCAAAGACAGTGAAGAAGATGGGAGGGATGAAGAGATGCCTTTAGTTTTAGGCTGAAATCCTGTTGTAAAGCTATGGAGAAGGATGTAATTGATACATCAGACTCTTTTTTTCCCCCTATAACACGTGAAGGTATGGGGAGATGAATGTGTTGAAATTGTAGATATGGAGCAAAGGCATCCATGTTAAAGTAAGCAGTAAGTAAAGAGAGAAAGAAAGAAAGAAAGAAAAGAGAAAGAGAGAAAGAAAGAAAGAAAGAAAGAGAAAGAAAGAAAGAGAAAGAAAGAAAGAAAGAAAGAAAGAAAGAAAGAAAGAAAGAAAGAAAGAAAGAAAGAAAGAAAGAAAGAAAGAAAGAAAGAAAGAAAGAAAGAAAGAAAGAAAGAAAGAAAGAAAGAAAGAAAGAAAGAAAGAAAGAAAGAAAGAAAGAAAGAAAGAAAGAAAGAAAGAGGCAGGCAATCTTTCTCCTTTTTAATGCCTTTATTAAGAAGAATCAGCTCAGGTGGGGAGAAATCGACGGGTTGCCCCCTCGCCGCCGTTGCTCCCAGGCATGGCACAGAGGAGGAGGATGATGCAGCTTTGTCCGCTCGTCTGCAGACAGAACTGGGGACTCTGTCCTCATGGGAGAGTCATTCAGTCCTTGATTTGTTTGTTTAAAAACCCGGGGGGTCTCTTTAATCAGTTTCTTTTCAGGTTAGGGTGAGAAATAAAAAGGTCCAAGCAGGTACGGGACTATGCTCCCATCCCTAGACGTCACTTAAGTCACTTGTTGGCTCGTGATTTTAGGGGTTTTTCTTGTAAAAACTGTAAAACTGTAAAAACCCAGGGTGCACTGCATTTCTTATTTGCATACTGGCTCTGATGTCAGTCCTATTTTCTTTACCTCGGAGGGGTCTGTCCTGGTGTCTTTTTTTTGGCAAGTGGCCAGCATCAGGGAAACAATCAGTTAATTACCGGCCATTAACAGGTATTTGAAGGGCTTTTCTTTGGCAGCACACCTAAAGAAGTCTGACCGGTTTGACTTGTTTTTTTTTAAACTCTGAAACTAAAAAAAAAATACAATTTTCTATTCATAACAGAAAGGGTGATGAAGACCAGATGCTGCTATTTTCAAGGCCCAAGACAGTGTTCCAGGCAGTGTCATGAGGCAGAAGGTAAGTCTCAGAGGAAGTTAAAAATCCATTATTTCCTCATTAACCCATAAAGCAAACTGGATAACAGCCACAGTAGCCTTAGTTATAGGACTCATGTTTAGATATTGGCCTGCAAATGAGAGAAATATAGCACAACCATGTGCCACCTGATTCAGGGTAAGCTTGACCACATGTGCTACCTAATGAGTTTTCTGTATCCAGCACACAAAAATGAACTTACTCAAGAACTTTATTCCTTTCCCCCCCTTTTTCTCTCTATGCCCTTGGGCCCCACCATTGGGCACCAAAATCTGTCTCGGTTTAAAAGACAGGTGTCTGCTAATCAAGGCAGAAGCCTCGCTTGGAATGGAGAATGTAAACCCCCACCCCCCGAATTATTGTAAGTTTGAAATTGAGGGCCTCTTAGGCAAAGATATGGGAATGGGAATAACAGCTCTTTGCTAGTATGTATAACAAGGCAAACAAAACAACAATAACTATGGCATTAACAACAAACAGAACCAGGGACCCAGTAACAGTCTTCTTGACTGCAGGCATTTTCCCCTTTGGTGCAGTTACCGTCACAGCTGGTGGGAATGAGCAAAAATCCTGGGCTGGTGGGTGAGATGTATGAGAAGTTTCACGGGAGGTGAAACTGTGGGCAAGGCAGCAGGGTGTGGCCTATGGCGAAATCCAGGCAGTACCAAAGAAAACAGAGGGGGCAGGACAGCAATGGCTCAGCTCTGAGCAGGGCAGGGAGAGGCGAAGTTCAGGATTCCTGAGGCACACTGACAGATGGTGATCGGCCCCTCAGGGCTGAGCTTCAGTGGTGCTGAGGAATTCTCCCTGCAGTAAGCAACAGCCTGGCCATCCTCCTCCAATGCCAAAGAGCAAGCGAGAGCAGCTGCCTCGTGGCATCTCTGTTCCCCCTCCCAGAAACTCCCAAAAACCAGACCAGTTCCCCGCTCCACTGTGTCAAGCACCCAGTCATCAGTGCTTCTTAGCAACTCAATGGGAAAAAATTCCAAAACTAACCAGGAAAGAAAAGGAAAGAAAAAAAGCAACCCCCAACAATGAGGATTAGTAAATGTCTTTTCAAAAGCATCATTGACTTCAATGTGAAGGTTTGACAGTTCTGTAGATTAAAGTTTGTTACAGAAGTTGATATTTTTGGATGAAATTGAAAATGAGGGTGCTTAGGCCATGATGCAAGTGAGGAAATAAACACTTTTTTTTTTTCATTTATTTTGCTTTTTTCCAGAAGTGATTATTGCTCCCAAGTCAATGATTACTAAAAGACTCTTTTGTCTCAATCAAGATAAGCTTCCAGTCTAGGAATGTTAGACTCCCAAACTTTATTTAAAAAAACATTTATACCAGTTGCTTATCTGTGTTGTTATGGCAAATGTTAGCAAAGACAGTGACTTGGCAGTTTTACATGCTGGACTTTTTTCAAAATTCATTTTATCCCTACATTTTATATCCCAGTTGTGATATATGTTATGGAATAATTTGTGCCTGTGTAAAATATGCATGAAATAAGTTATACTTTCACGAAAAATTTGTAAAGATTAAAAACCACAAACCACAGCTGGGAAAAGAGATTGCTTCACAAATTGTGAAATCACAGACTCACAGACGGCAGCAAAGAAAAAAAAACCAATCAAACACCTAATTAGCAAACAAAAGACATGGCTCGGTGTGGAGATGGGCCCTTTCTCGAGACAGTCCAGAGACACCCAAGTGGTGAATACCCGATAAGTATTTATGATCAAGACAGTCAGAGTCAAGGGTGTGCATCCCAATACCAGGTTCCCATAACTCAACAATCGGCATTCATCACTTTCCAGAAACAGTTTTGTCCAGCCCAGCACAGAGAAAAGGAAATTACATGAATATGTGCAGCGACAAGTAGAATAGGAGAAACTCTGCCCCAGGCAAAAAAACCCCAAAAAAACCATAAAACTAGCCCTGCAGAGACAACATTCATGAACAGAGGGGATCTGAAATTGTAGAGTTTGGATCTGTGTTCAGCCAGCGCCAGTCCTGGGCTCAATGCTGACGCTTTGATTGTGGCTATCGGAGACCGAGTCTTGGTAGCAAAATAAAAACCTTTTGATTATTGATTTGACTTTATCATTTATTATTTATTACACAGTCATTTTATCCTGATTGTATTAGCAGTCAGCAGTTTTCATGTACCCTGCCACGGGGAATTGTACATAACCTACACATCTTTGAGTATTTCAGAGTTGGTAATCTGCCCCAAGCTCACTTGTCAACATTTGTCTCCAACCTTTTTGCCTGGCACCTGAACAACTTTTAAGGAAAAGTAGATGCTGGAAATAAAGTGTTATCGGTGAGCATTTGTTTCACATGGGTCTGTGCCTGGGAGAGGCTGCTGCTTGTGGCCAACTTGCAGCAGATAGGGATGTAGTCTGGGGAGGCAGAGAGTGATATCCAGACTCCCTGGGCTGGCTGCCTGGCTCTGATGCCACATGATGGGATTTGAAATTAATTGGGCAGGAGATCTTTCTCCTTTTTAATGCCTTTATTAAAAAGAATCAGTTCAGGTGGGGAGAAATCAACGGGTCACACCCATGCCGCAGTTGCTCCCAGGAGTGGCACGGAGGAGGAGGATGACGCAGCTGTGTCCGCTGGTCTGCAGGCAGAGCTGGGGATTCCGTCCTCACGAGAGATTAGGAGAGTCCACCTTTTCGGTCCAACACCTCGGGTCCTCTTTCTAGTTAACATCTTTTTAGGTTAGGGTGAGAAGCAAAAAGGATCCAAGCAGGCACTGGACTACGCTCCCATCCTTAGACATCACTTAGGTCCCCTAGTTCTATGTTGGCTCGTTATTTTTAGGGGTTTTCCTGGGAAACTGCAAAATTTGGTGCAATGCATTTCTCATCTGCATACTAGGTCTGATGCCACTCCCATTCTTCTGGTACCTGCAGGGTCCTGTGTCATTACCTGGCATGCATCAGGGGAACAATGGTTAATCACCAACCATTAACAGGTAATTGAAGAAGAACTCTTAACAAGCTAACTTAACAGCAACTGGTCCAACTTGTTTTAACTCTGCAACCTTAAAAAAATAGATAACTTTTTATTCATAACAGGATTTGTATAATTTGATCATTGCAGATCATTATGGAGTCTAACTCTCTGCTTTTATGCCTCAAATAACACTTCAGTTTTGCTGTTACCTGTGACTTTTCCCAGAATTTTGTGTCTGACTTTTGAACGTTATTTTAAATATTAATTTCTTTGACTGGGAGGTGCCTTGCCATCCATCTCCTCCTCTTTGCCCCAGAGCTAAAACACAGAATTGCTGAATGCATTTGTATCACTTTAGTTGTTAGTTAACAGCTGCATATTTGTAAATGCTCTGTATGCTACAGTGAGTGACACCCAATTTGCTCTATGATCTATTGCTGTAAATTCAAAGAACCAAGGTCAATTATGGAAGAATACCATGGCAATTAACATATTACCCAGGGAGGAATATCAGATGAATTTATGACTGCATTGGATGAAAACTTGAGGGTATGCTACACACAGAGAAGAAGAGATTTTATTAGTGGTACTGCATGGCAAGAACCCTGCCTTGGGCAGGAATGGCCACAGTTGAATACAACTGGAGAGTTTTCAGGGCAATGACATACCTGATATTTTCTCACTCTATTTGCAAGTTATCACCCAATGACCTTTTGGGGTATTAGAAGCAGCTGGTATTGTCAGTGCTGTGGTTGTGGAAGTGTCCCAGCTTTGGCATGTCTTAGCAGGGTGTTCACTCCCTGGCCCTGCTGTGCCCCCAATCTGCTGAAGAGGGTTTGAAGAGCTAGTTACACAAACATCTGGGATGTTTGTGTAAGAGCTAATGGCAAGGGAAAGGATCACTTTACCAAGACCTTGACAGTGAAAACAAGCATCTGTGCTAGAGAAGTGGGAAAAAGTAGAAAAACAGTGCCGTGGGAGTCAATGACAGGTGAGGATAAGGCTTTGCATGTATCGGACAAAGACAGAGATGTCTCCAGTATGCTGCTGAATGTTGGATGAGATCTTGGTTGGAGATTGGGACTACATGATTTTGCAAGTTGATATTTTAAGTGTTGTACAGGAAGAACTTGCAATGTTTCGATGTTGATGGGATGTTGATTTTTTTCTGCAACTTCTTGATCAGAGTTCCACTCCTAAAGTATCTTTAAATAAGACCCACAGATCTGGCCTTGTGTGGCTTTTGCTGGAAGGTGAATTACCCTCTTCTGCTGCCAGGCCGTTTTTTTAATAGTCCTGCTGGGTGTTCTGCTATTTCACTGTAGTCTGCTCTCAGGGCTTCACCAGAAAGGGCTAAATCAGGGCTTCACCAGAAACAGCTAAATCAACTTACCCTTAAGGAGAATCAGGAGTCACAACAGGGAACCTAGAGCTAGATGACTAATTTTTCTCTATGAATAGGGTAGCACATATTGGCTGTTTGATGATAAAAGGGGTGTGTTTCTTTGGTCAGTGTTCAGGACTCTTTGCACGTGCCCTGAGAGAAGTGACCACAATGTAGAATTTTTGCAGCTGAAATAAATTCACTTGTTTTCTTCCTCAAAAGCAGCATATGTTTTGCGCGTGTCCTTTGTTCCTTTTTCCAGAAGAGAAGGGGAAGGAGTGTGGGTTGACTGATCATGGCAGAGCATAAGATCTTTCCTAATCATGAAGGGCCACTGTACATTCCAATGGTTTATGGTTTATCACACACACCACATGCACTAAGATCTGAGCTCAAGCAAAGCATTTAGTCCATCATGGCCCCTTATAAGCAGTGCAAAGCAAAGGGAAGCAACCAAGGCATGCATGCAGTGATCACAGAGCTGTAAAAATTTTGTCAGGCCTGGTGGCCAGCTTTTAGCTTCAGTGACTGGCAGCAGCATAGTGATGGTGTTCATTTACTGCCATGAGGAGGGTTCTCCATATTCAGGAGAACTTACTATTGTTTCCTTCATGGCTACAGGGTACAATATCTGTGTTGATCGCAGCATCAAGAGCAACTGTGATTTCCCAAATTTCTTTGCACCCCAAAGAGCAGAATTTCTCCTTGCAATAATTAACTGTTGGCAAAACCACATGCCTGCAGCCTTTTTTCTGCTTCTCCATGTAAGTGAGCAAACCATATGTGTTGGAAAAGGAGCATGTGGGAAGATGTGTATTGCTGCTGCTCCTAATGTCTGTGTCACCAATGCTTCAGTTTAAATCAGATGAGGATCTGATACAATAGGCTGGCCATATGGAGTTTGAGGAAAATACTATACTGCCCATTTTGACACTTTTCAGCATGGATTCTTACTATACAGATTTCGCATTTGCACATTTTGTGTTCTTGCTTAAGAGCAACTGAAATTAATCCTTGGTTTTTTGAATGAAGGAGGAGGCTGCACACAAAACTTCCTTTTATTCACAGCAGTTATTCACTGTCTGCTTTTGTCCACAAGAAAGGGGAAGAATGTATTGCTCTGGCTCTTTTAATTCTACTTCAGTTGCTCTTCCAGATTTTCTTTTGGGATCTGCACAAACAAGCTTATGGTGGCAGAGAACATAAATAGGAGACAGCTATCCTGACACAGGCAGTCTGGTAATGCTATGCTGTAGTGTAAGCTGTTGATGGTATCCAGGGATCAGAAATGGGCAATTCTTGGCATTTTGGTGAGTTAGGACAGTTACAGATAAGCTGCAGTTCTGGCAATACCAACACTTGCTGTTCTTTCTTTCTAGTCTTTTAAACTATGTGTGCTTGTAACTAAAGATTTTTCCTTAAACTTTCCCATTCTTTTTTTAGTTGGGAGTTTTCTTCTGTTTGACTTGTTTTTGAGACCATATGCTTTTGAAAAGTTTTCCTGGATGGATTAGGTTTTGTGAGCCATGAGGATTGTTGACATAAAAGTCTACTAATATGTGAAAGCTATTATGAGTTCTGATTGTGAATTTTGTCTGAATAGTGCTCATCAGTATCAGTGAGAAATCACTAAGTATGAATCCATCTTAAGGAAACAAAGACTCATAAGTAGAAACTGTTCTTTATAATCACGAGGTGAAGCCATGGAACATAGTCTTTTCTATTGTGGCTGTGAGTCTAAACTGATCAGCAGCTGAAATGAGACCCTTGTTCCCTCGTATGGAAAGCTTCAATCAGTTCTATATATGGAGCTTTTTATTGCACAAGCCAGATTTGTAGCTTCCCCGGTTACTTATCTATTTTTTCAGGTGGTTATCTTTCCTTTTTTTCCCTTGATATTTTTTTTTTCTTTCCCTCCCTTCCCCAATGCCCATGCTTCACATTACTGGATGCTACAAGCTGAAGGGAGATATTGAGGCAGATATTGATGTCTATCTGGAAGTACAGGATGCAGTCCTGAAGCTTTTCACTCTCTCCTTGCTTGGGTGATCCTTCAGTTAATTTTCTGAAGTTATTTAACTCAAGGTGTAGTGCTGAAGCATGAAATCATTAGTCATGAGCAGAATCCTGACATCCTTCTCATGCTTCAGATGATAAAGCCTCTTCTTTCTTAGAGAGCTAGAAGCCCTGTCAAAAACTGACTAGTGTTACTAGTGTTTGTGCAATAAGAGGCAATGTATAATTTCTTTATTCCTCCAAGTGCCCAAGAAAACTGGCAAGACCCTTATGTGGTACTTATCTCTAGTTTCTTAGGAGTGGAAAAGGAAAACTTTGTAGTTTTTGTTGCTCTGGAATACTGCCAAAGCATATCGCAGGTGCTCTTCTGAACAAAACATGTACATGAGTGTATTAACTGCTGCCTCTGAAAAGAGTGTTGCAGAGGTCACCCTAGCCCTGCTACCCTGGTGGTACAGTATGTTTTTCAGAGTACTGTTAACCCATGTCATAGAGGAGATGAATGCAAAGATCCCATAAAGAGACTTGTGCTGTTTAAACCCTGTAGTGCACACACCAAGTGCTGAGAAGTGAACTCTTACTGCCTCTCTGATGCATCTTAGAGCTTCCCTGAACCTTCTGGTGTTGTCTTGGCCCCACCTCCTCTCTCTTTGTTATTTTTTGCATTTTAATTTTCTTTCCTTCCCTGTTTGGATATTGGAAAAGTTTATATCACAAAGATCCATAAAGCCGCTTGTGGTTTCTGAGTTTTTGACTTTCTGCTATTGCTCAGTTCTCAAGGCTGGCTAGTGCTGCCACTGGACACTGTGTCACAAGACAAGTAGGTCTTTGAAAATGTTTGCAAAAACTGAAGCTCCTTTTCCTTTGTAGACAGATCAATATGTTTGCTCTTTTTTTTGGAAGTGGGAGTTACAAGTGTATTACCTTTAGTTGTGCTGCGGTTACTACTTAATTTCCTGCTGAGGTGCTGTAATGAAGAATACAGTTATCATCATGCTTATTTTGAGGAACTAGGAAAATTATAGATCTCAATTAATGATGTCTGGTAGACATTCCATTTCAATGGCCTAATAGCATAGAGTAACTTTAAAGAGGTCAGGAGCTGCTTGAGGCTGCCAGAGCATCATAAAAGAGATGTAAAAAGACTTAGGAATTACTTTACTATATACTTTTCTTATATAATCCCATCTTGACCCCTTTTTCCTTACATCACTTCAGTCCCTATCCAGACAAGTGCAGTGTTTCTGAAGTGGCTCCAGTGGCTAAATAAGGTAAGAATTAATAGAGACCATAGGCATCCAGGCTGAAGGCAAAGCTTTATGATGTTGCTAATAAAAAACATGAGAGACGGACTGAGAGGAAGGAATAGTTCCTGTTGTAGTCCTGAAGCTGATGCTCTCTTGGGCTTAGTTAGGGGCTATGTTTTTTTTGTTAGTCAGAACTTTCCTAATAATCTAATAGGGTTTTTGGTCTTAAGTGTTTGTTTTAAAGACAATCACTTTAAACTCTAAACTGATAATCTTCCCTTAAAACACTATTGTATATTTCCTTTCAGTAGCAGCAAAATAAATGTTTAGGAAGAGGCCTGGACCTCATAGAAAACCTTTCCAATGGAGGAGGTGCCTCCATTTGAAATGCCAGAAATTATGCATTGTCATTGCTTTCAGTCACAACCTGTGATTATGAAACAGGTACTTCAAGCTCAGTTATGGAATCCTTGATAAATCCACAAAAGTGTATTTTCACCATGGAAGTGGAAATTGAATCCCTAAAATCAATTGGCGACAGAAGGATGGAAGTCTTTTAATCACTACTGTCTCGTCTTCTGTTGCTTGTGCCTAAAATACCATGGCTGAGCAAAGAAATATACAAGCCTTTTTCATGTGATGCCTTTCCAGCTTGGCCCTGGGCTCATAGTTCACTGGCTTTTGTAATTAATCAGTAATACACAGTTTGATTCTTGTAGGTTTCACGGGAATTTATACATGTGCTATGTATATCACAGGTATCATATAAAATTTGTTGTCATGGGTCTTTTTATAAATTTAAGAAGCTAACACTCCAGATAGGTTCTAAGTGAGTTTTATCAAAATCTTGTTGGATGTAACTCCAACAAGACCGCTTATCTATTCTGTGACTGTAGTGGATAACTGTGTTATCCACTGCAGTTACAGATAGATAAGCTTGAAAATGGTTCTGAAAATCCCATTAGCACTTACTCATTTCTTTAACACTTACTGTTCAAAATGTGCCCTCTGGGCCCATTGAAAGTAATCTGACCATATATCTGCAGGGATGAGAACAGGTGAATAAAGGCTGCAAATATTTAATAATTTTTAATTATAGGTGATAGAGAGATTATTAGAAGCTTTTTTGGAATTCACATTACATTGGAAGACTTCATTTTTCATTATCTTGTTATGCATCAGTTAATCTCTGGAGGAAAAATGACCCCTGATGTAGGATTAATTGATATGGAGTTTTATACTTTCACCCACTTCTGGCCTGCACCTTTAGAAGCATGGGAGCAGAAGTTAATCCATGTTACAGGGAGCAATTTGATGATTGGGCCCAGTAAGGACATCTATGGTGACTAGTGTATGCTCTTGCAATGTCTGACATTTATTCATCTAAAGCCATCAAAGTTCTGATAATAGAAAATAAATGCTAATTTTCAATTCTGATCCTTTAAATTATGCTGATGCATCATGTTCTAGGAGTGTTTGTGAGGTGTAATTTAATTGTATTTTTTCCATCTACAGATTACGCAAAAGGTAAATTAAAATTAAAGCATTGAGTTGAAGATGTGTTTATCATCATTAACAAAATGATTGTGCAGTTTACAATTGTTTGTTTTGGTTTTTTTTCATAATGCTGGTGGTACCTAGCATTTTGTTTATCAATTTCGGTTTCTATTATTCATAAACTGAGAGAAATGCATTATTTAAAAATATATTCTCTCATATGCTGTCTTCTAATTTCCTGACTTAATCCCTATGAAACCCTATTAGTTGTGCTCCCAATGAATACTTACCTCACATTCACTTGATTTTGGCCTTCGTCCTAGTAACAAAAGTTCCTGTAGTAGCATGTGTAGAACCAGAATGTGACAAATGTGGTGCCATATCTTTCAATTAGCTACCTTAAGTAAAATACCCACTCCACAGCTGATAGTATTAGATCTACATTCTGTAGCAGTGCAAAAGTACGCCTGAAGTCAAAAGTGACCAGATCCTGTGAAAGGGCTGTGGTAACCTCTTGTCAAGAGTTACAGATGTCATTAGATTAGTGAAAACTAAGACTCAAATTGATGCTAACCATCAAATCCTGAATTTCACTACTTGTGAATATCAATCTCTTGCTCCTGCTTTCTGTATGTATAGGACCATGAAATTCTGGCTTTAAGGTATAAAGAAAGATGAGGTCACAAGAACAGCACCAGTGGAGATTTAGACTGGATGTTAGGAAAAATTTCTTCACCACAAGGGTTGTCAAGCACTGGAGTAGCCTGCCCAGGAAAGCAGTGGAGTCACCATCCCTGGGGGAATTTAAAAGGCATATAAATGTGGTGCTTAGGGATGTGGTTTAGTGGTAGATTACAGCTGGACTCAATAATCTTAGAGCACTTTTCCAATGTAAATGATTCTATGAAAAGAAGTCTGAAATAGTGTAATTTATTCTTTTCTTAGCCATGTTACTTGGTGTCCCATGTTCTTGGAGTCATTTATGCTCTTCTCATGTGCTGTTTTGGAAGGCTCTTGAGTGTGACAGAGATACGTTCATGGAGGAGCTATTATTGAAGGAATGTGGCACTCTGAGGATCTTTGAGTACTTTTGAAGAGAAGCTGGACTGGTGCCACTGTTGTCTAAAAACAGTGCTGAATTGACCAGGGTCTCACCTAAGCCTTCCACCATGCACCAGCAGAGGTTATAGGGAATGACATCTCTTGTTTCTATTGCTGCTAACACACACATTCATTATTTTGTGTTGCCAAGTGTAATTGGAACATGTCAAGGCTGAAGTCTAAAAGGTCTTTTTTTTTCTGCAGTATGCACACACAGCATCCTTCCTTTATGTTACTGCACAGAATCATGTTTAAGATTGCTTCAGTGCTCTCTGAACTGGTAATATAAAACAAGTACAAAACACAACTGGAAGCTGTGAGCTTGCTTGCATGTCTCATAGGGATTGATGTGAAAAGTTACGTTTCCATTTCAGTCCAGCGGCCATTGTTACAGTGTGTTTTCCTCCTTTTAGTTTGACTTCTTTCTTTAGTGACTGTATCATTTACTTTAGGACACAGATTATTTTATGGACTTTGCATTTTTACTTTGTTTTCATCCTCTGATTTTATGTGATGCACAAATTTAAAGCATTAATGCACAAAAGATGCATAATACTTGGATGAAAACTTAGTGCCAGAACTCCCACTCCTTGTCCTTTGGTCTCTCTCCCTACTCCATCAATGTGAACCTGGTCCAGAGCTAACCCCACTCTTTAGAAAGGAAAGTAGGAGATAGTTGAGCTGAGATGCTGCTTAGAGCAAATTACAAACCAGCTGCAGAAATCCCCCCTGATGGTGAGTTCAGTGGGGAGTGCCAACAGCACTGGGATTCAAGTTTGACTGTTCTCTTCATTTACTCGGGCAGGAGCTCTGTGGTCTTTTTCTCGCCCAGCATGGAGGGAATGTGTTCGCAAACAAGACTCTGAGAGTCCACTGACTTTCAGTTGAGAATGAAGGTGATAAATTTTATTGCACAGAAAAATGTTTTATGCTTGAGTTTTCTGGCATCAGTTCCTGTGACTTTTGAGAATAGATAATAAATCATTCTAGATCTTATTTAATGCTGATGAAAGTGCTGGATTTTAAAGAATTTCACATGGTCAGGTTGTTCCACAATTGTCTGTTGTAGGGTTGTGTATTGATCTGAAGAGCACTGGCTGCTCTCTACAGGTGTTTGAATTAAATTCTGCATTGTTATGGAGTAATAGTATATGAAAAGTTGGTTATCCAATTTGGAATAATAAATGAGGGCTGAAATCTTGGATCTCTTTAATGTGTGGCTTGTCATTGACTTCACTGGGGACATGATTTATTCATTTTGCCATGGGGTATTTGGCATAGTTACATTGTAAAAATGAGAAACAAAGTTTGATGTGATTAAAGTAACTTGGAGTGCTGAGATCTATGGAAAGATGTCTCTTTCTGTCTTAGGGCATTACAAAGTGAATTCTATTTTTTCAAGCTAAGCAAGTACCTTTTGTCCAAGTTCTGTAAATACTCTTACTGTGCTTGCTCCAAGTTTGCTGTGACTAATGATTCTTCACATCTTCAGTGCTAACTGGTTTAAAAATGGTATTCTTTTATTGTGCCTATGTGCATCATCCAAGGAAATGGGCAGACATTTGACTGTGGAATTTTTTCCCTTTATGAATAATTTAAATTTCTTAGTTGAAGAACTGTTTTTTGGGGTTTTTTTTTCTTGAGGCAGGTAAATCAGCTCGTCAAGAAAGAATGGTACCACTTATATAGAATACCATCATTAAGTGTTCTTCAGGCCTGCCATTTAAATTTGCAAGGAAATCCATTCCCTAAAGGAATAAAAAGGGCAGGATTGGTGCCAAAAAGTCAGGGTGAGTTAGTCACCAGAAAAATCTTTTATTCATGGAATTAATAAATAAGGGAGAACTGAAAAAGACGTGCTGCTGGGTTCTGTCACAAAAATGAAATAAAAGAAATTGAAAACCTGGCTTTCTGACAAAATGTCACTTCCCGTTTAAAGAAAGGGTTTAAAATCGAATACAAAAACTGCTAATCAGTTTTGTTCTCTTTTGAGTTTGTTTGTGCCTTCTATGGGTATTTTTAGATATGAAGGCTTCCTTTATCAGAATATCCATGGACAGCTCTCTTCCATGCAGAAAGCTTGACCTACAGAGTCTTTATTTATTTGAAGCTGGTCTCCTTCCACTTTCCCTGGCTTGCTGGAACATACAAGGTACTGGTGGTGTCCCAAACAAATAGGAATTTGGGCAGGCAGGATCCTTTGGAGGCTCGGACAGCCCTCCTTCTCCCTCTCCTTTACTATTTGTAGTAATGAAATTTGTGCCTTTTGGCTTTAGAAATTGAACTCTTAAAAGAGAAGTCTGCATTTTTAATTAACCTCAGCCTTGAATGTGACACCTTTTTGTTTTTGGCTTGTTCATTATTTGGCTTTGCCTAAGAAGCATCTCTCTAGATACTGCCTATCGTAATCCCTGTGGCCTGATCAAGCTCATTCTGAGTAGCTGAAGAGAACAAAAGCAAAAGGATCTTTTCTTTCTTTATGGAAACATAGAGAAAGGTACATTTTTTTTCCTGTTTAAAAAACCCACCCAAGTGTAACCACTAAAATCAGTAAAGGTTTTGTTATGGGAGTGCTTTAAAAGCAGTTCACTAAGATGGAAGCCTCTGATGGGCCAGGACACACAGCAACTCACGCAGTAAGAACGAGCCTTTGCACCCGCACATTGCATGAAATGGGGGTGGTGTGTTCTCTGAATGCTTCAGATGAGCTCTTTGAGAGGATCAGAGAATCTCATAGCATTCACTCAAGTATCCAAACTCTGACTTCCCTTTCATGTGAGACAGGAGTAACTGTTACCTAATTCCTGTCATGTAAAGTGGTTTTCAGGAAGAGAAGAATCACATCTAGACTCTATTCTAAACATGAAAGATTTGTAGGTTGATAGATTTGTACTTGGAAGGAAGCTTTAATACTTTTCAGTAATATCCCTGGCATTTTCATTATGCCACAGTACAATTCATATAATGTTTTTATTCTGGAATACATATACCATAAGTTTGTTAGCATAACAGTAGGTACTGAATGTCATGCATGGTATGCATGATGGTATATTGATGTTTATTTTGTCCTTCCAATCTTACCCTAACAATGTGAAATTAGAAAAATAAATTTTACAGTTACAGTTTTATCCTCTAGACAATGGTACCAGCATAGCATATGACCTCCTAACTATTCTGAATTAGCTTCCCTTGAATTTAGCAATGTCATCTCTGCTGTTTTGTAAATACAGCAGGGCAGTGAATCTGCTCCGTTCTGTGCTTGCTGAGTGTCTACCCAGGCTCCAGCCTGTACTCATAATGACTTTATTTTCTTGTTGTAGTAGTTTGACCAGATTTTTTTTTTTTTAACAGTGCCTTCAAAACACTGTGTTCTCATTTTTCGTGAACATGGCATGAATTAGACCTAAAAATATAATTTAGGATAGCTAGAATCCAAATGCAGTACCACTGTGTAATTAAGGTATCTTTGTATTCCTGCAGAAAGGATTGTGTTCAGAATTAATTTCTATTATGTTACTGCTACCACAGCAGTGGAAGTGAAATGCCGCCTGGGTTATCCATTGCAGTCGCAGAATAGATAAGCTGTATTTTAGTGTCAAAATGTGAATCAGTTTTGCAGTCTGGCCAGCTGTAAGAAAGTTCCACCACTGGTACCTTGCTCTGCTAATTACCACTTAAATGGGTAGGGACTGGTCATGTGGCCAGTCCCCAGGTTAGGTCCTGCATGTGGCTCCCTTTCAGCTGTGAAAGCTGGGCCAGGAGTTGGACTTTGATGGTCCTTATGGGTGCCATCCAGCTCAGGATATTCTATGATTCTGTGACTTGGGATTCTTTGGCTTAAAGAACAGCATCTTAGATTCATTCACCCCCAGCTTGCATAAGCTCTGGTTTTGTTTCGTACAACTCCCCAGGGAATCCCCGGAAGCCTCCTAAGCTGTGAGTTTGCTGGAAGCAGCAAGCAGGCAAGGCGACTCCACATGGGTTTAAGGGGGCTGATTAAATGAGGGTTTATGGGGGGTCCCACCCCTGGGAGCAGCATGGTTACTGAAGGGGAAGGGGAAAGGGGGAGGAAGGGGGAGAGCCTAGGGAAGCAAAGGGCCAAGAAAGGAGGAAAAGGGCCAAGAGGTGGACTGATCTCCCTCACTCAGCTTAAGATGGAAAATCAAAGTGGGTGCGGAATCAGACTTGTGCCAATGGGATTACACATATATATGATGGTTCGGGGCAGGACCACAGGCTTTGGATATACCATACATTTTGGAGGGGTGAGACAGAGCATACCATTTACTAAAATGCAATACAACAACTTAGCAAAGATTTTTTGGTTTCTCTTTTTTCTTCACACTCACTTTTTTTCCCCTTATAGAGTCCAGGAAAGATCTAGGTCTGTGGGAAAGTGTACAGTCCTTAATCTGAATCTCTCTTAGACCTTTTGTGCAATGGCCTTGAAGTCAAGACCTCCCCCCCACTTCCTCTTCCTTCTGTCAAGTCCTCACCTTAACAAGGATGGAGTGGTTTGGAAAAACTCTGCTAGGTTGGCTGAGGTTCTGAAGCTGCTCCCCTCAAGGTTACATGAAAATGAATGCAGCTCCAGCTTCCCCATGCTTCCTACGTAAGTTTTTGTGGAAAACGTAGTTTGTTCAAAGGCAATAGAGCTTTCTGAACAAAATCTTCTTGTTCATGTGGCTGGGTTTCTTTTTAAGTCAATGGCTCTGAATTACTTTCTTGCAAAAAGGCACAGCTTTATCAGCTTTAGAGTTGATAATTAAACTGTTATGTATTCCCTGAATTTTTAGGTCTTACATGGAGTATGAGACCAAAGGTTGGTAAATAGGACCTGAATTTCATTCCTTTCTCCTGGTTTTTCTGGAGGAAGCTCACTTCCCCTGCTAATAAATTGATGACTAATCATGTGCTCTTCTTGTTACATCTTATGAAACTGGTAAATTGGAAAATACTACAAAAGCAACAAGTACCTCCACTGGCTACATTCCAGATCTGGTTTTCTTTCACTGGAAGACATGGAAAGATAAAGAAGTACAGGGTATATGTGGGTAGTGGCATTGTTGCTGTATAGACTGATATTCATTAGCCTTTCCTTCTGTTTACTCCAGCTGCATCAGATGAAAAGCCAAGAAGATTTGTGTACCAATGGAGGCTTTGGCACTTCCTTTGTGCTACCTTTCCTCCTTCCATTTCTGGAAAGCTGGTGGTTAGAGAGAGTCCCTTAGGGATGAGGTCTGGGTTGGAGGGGTTGTTGACCTGATTGCCAGCTTTTCTTCTGCCTTCCCTGGCTTGGTGGGAGAAAAAGCTAGTGGATGTTGGTGCATTCAAAATTTAAGGCTTCTTAAAATGCCAGTGAGCAGGTAGTAGATTTTGGCTTTTTTGTGTTCTGAGACTTGGCTTTTGAGCAAATGGTTCATTACAAAGTCTCAAATGTCATAATTTTCCAAACTTTCAGGCTTATTTTACCACAAGAAATGGCCAGATTTGTTTTCTTAATGTTGACAAATATTTCTAAGCTACTAACCAAGCCAATTTCTTTTTATGAGTTAAACCTGTGTTTATAGTGTAGATGTGTGAAATAGGGGCAGAACATAGCTGGTAAGTTAATATTCTGTCTCAGAGAAAATTTTTGTTTTAATTACAAATATTACATAAAATATGGATTTTTGATAAGAAGGCATCTGCAACTTCAGCAGCAGTGGAAGTAATGTTATAGCCTACCATAAATGCAGAATGACATTAATTTTGAAAGATCCCCTTCCAATCAGCTTCCATCACTACCGGTTTTCTACAAACTCTGCTTCCATAGTGCTGAAGCAGAGCTCATGATTCCTCCATTGTAAGTCATCCATGCATAATTAGGGTGAAATATCACTTTAATAAAGTGAATGGAATGACTGAGTTTGAGGTCTATGTCAGCTAGGAAAGTTGCTGACATTCTTTAGTCTAGATTTGTGTATAAGAGTGAGTGTTGGAAGAAGGTATATCTGTTTTCAGACTTAGTCCTAATTTCATTAAACTGGGCATCATGCCATATGTTTTCCATTGTTATTTCATGCAGAAGATACAACTTGAGAAATATTCCTGCTGAAATTTTTAGGTTTCACACTTTGAATTCAGGAAAGGCTACTCCATTGAAAAGAATATTTCAGAATTTAAATTTAGCATATTTGTTAATATAGCTACCCAGCTGAACTTCTCAAACTTCTTGATTGGCATATATCTCACTCACTGTGTTCCTTTGAGTGTGATATGGGCTCAGATGAGTAAAGAAGAACCATTTAAATTAATTTTCCTTGAGGATGTTGCTCTGTGTTACTCTGTTTTGTTACTGTTATTAATTTGGTGGCCGCAGATGCCAGTAGGGTGCATGGTAGGTGATTCTGCCTGCCTCACAACTCCAGGTTCTCGAATAAAATGCTATTTTTCACAGTAGAGGATAAATAGTAACAGAGTAGTGTTGAAAATCATAGAGAATTTTCTGCCTTCCAAGTCTGCCACGGTCCCTGACTTTCTGGACACAGTCTTCTAACTAGTTAGTATGTGTGAGAGATATTAACAGCTGCTCTGGAAAGCCAGTTTCAAAAAACAACTTATACTTCAATGGAAAATTTTCATAGAAAAATTGTATGTTAGAACTACATTTTTTGGAGCTGATTCCTGAAATTCCTTGGTAATGCAAATGACAGGTCACTGAAAATGTTCAGGAAAAATCAGCCATCAAATTTAACCAGTTTCATCTAGATCTAGTAATTATTTAACCCTTTAAGTAGTGCAAGAGCATATAAAATGTTCAGCAACTAAAATAGAAGTGATAGTTCATCTAAAATTATCCAATGACAATGTTCTCAGGTTTCATCACTCAGCTATTTTGCCAGTCCAACTTAGGAGCATTTTTGAAAATGCCATACAATTATTATTAGTATGGAAATGTTCTTAGACATTCAAGTTAGTCAAGAGGCAAAAAAGGAAAACAAACAATCCAAACATTAAGGAAGTTTAGGCCTTAATGAGTAAACCATAAAACTGAATACATGTTTACTTCTGCAGAACTGTCATCCTCTGCTGCTAAATGTCTGATTTTCAAATCCAAGTAGGATGGGAAGTACAAGGATTAGATAAACTCAGTATGTCTTTTTTTCTTGACATTGTCTTATGGTTCAGATCTTCAAAGTCCAGCATCATTGTTACTTTCAAGGTGGCCTTTCCAGCAGCAAGGGAAATGTCATGAAATGGCATCAACAAAGCTCAAAGAAGTGCAGAAGCACTTTAAGGAAGGCAAATACTTTATATATGTCATTCATTTTTTTTCTCCAAATGTAATTTAAGTTTTCATTTCAGATTGTTGGTACTTTATGCATTAATTCCCACATTAGTATGTAGAAGTGGAAGCTAATTTAGTCCATTACAGTGATTCATATTCTGTCCAAGGAACAAGCATTTTCTGATGGGACTGAGGAATTAAGCATATTAATGCAGTTGAAATCTTCCAGCTCCCAAAATAGGCAGAAAAAAAAATTGCTACAAGGAATAAAACTAGCAAAGCTAATATTGCTATCTGTGCAAGTACAGTAAAAAGGCAGGTGGGCTGCATCTGCATCTGTCTGGTTTTTGACAGCTGGGGTGTGCAAGCACATCAGAGCAGGAGATGCTGCCTGTCTAGGATGTGCTGCCTCCCCTCACCTGGTTCCTGGTGGCAGGAAGGGGGAAGCCTTCGGTCATGCTGTCCACTGAACACAAAATACAAGTGTTTAGAAGATCCTCACATCTTTGAGAGGATTAACAGAAAGTGATGATGACATTTGTGACAAGTTTCAGGAGTATGTTCAGCCGACAAGTGAGAAGTGGGTAGAGAAAATGTGTAACAGCTGGTCTGAGAACATATATTTTCATGTACTACACTTTGCTGTGGCTGCACAGCCCTCTTCCCATCAGATCAGAACTCTGTCCACTCAAAGTGTTTAATTATGTTTTCTCTCTAAATAACAGTAATTAATTATGGTTTCCTAGAGCCTCAGAGGAAAACAATTGAGCATTTTTTCTGTGCATTGTTGCTTATTTTTTCTCTGAGTTTGCTGCACTGAGTAGCTGTTCCTAGTGAAAAGGCTCTTGCAATGCATGAGGGACACAGATGTATTTCATCTGTGATTTCTGTGATTTCCATATATGAGAGGATCCTTGGAGATGTCTGTGCATGAAATGAATGCAGCTGCTCAGGTTGTTGCCTAGAAGAACAAGCTTACAGAAATTAAACATGCCACTAAGATGCTCTCATTTTCTGCCTGTTCTCACTGATGCAAACCTCTATATGTCTGTCCAGCCCTGAACCTTCACCATCATTTACCACAAATACCTTTCCTTCATCTTCTGCCAAATACTTGTTCTTTCCACATTCTGGCACATCATTATGAGCTGCAGGCTCTCACTGTATGGAAACTCCAAACCATTGCTCCCTTCCACACCAGTCTGTAGCTTAGTTCCCTGCTCTGCCAGTGAGGATAAAGAACAGAATCCAAGCAGAGAAAGAAGGTAAGCCACCTTGGGCAGCACTCTGGTTCCTGCTTCTACTACAGAGCCTATCCCAGAATAAAGCTTAAGATTTCACTCTTTTTCCATACCCATAGCTTTTGTGGTGAGGTGTGGAAATTTTAAGACTGGTTAATATGAATCACTCAAAGAAAACCCTTCTTTGACCACATTCATGATATATTTTTCAGTGGCATTTCTTGAGAGGTATAGAAATATGTAGACATGGACTTGAACCATGGCCAGGAAGTTCCTGTTGGCAGATCTAATTTTCTGAAGTGACCTGAGAATCTGGCGTGTCATTTTTGTGAAGTACTTCATGCCCTATACTTTTTGGTAAAGTATTCCACTTAGAATCCTCAAAGGGTGTCTGAAACCACCCCAAAGACAACAGAAACTCAGACAATGAGTTTCATCTGTGTACTCCTGTTTCCTGTGGTACATTATTGGGTCAGACTGTGCCTTTAGCCAAGCAGGTACATTGTGTATTACTAAGTATATGATGAAAAGGGTGAAAGATTCTCTTTATGCAGTTGCTCCCCATGAGTTGCTCATTGCATGTGGACATAACTGAATTTGCTACTCTGATGAAGGATGGTGCAGTGGGATAACTACATAGGAAGGATCCCTTTATTCCTCTGTCTGTCTCTCCCTTCTTGTATGCTCTGCCAGATTTACTTGGGTGCAAGGCCATTCAGAGAGCCACGGAAATGCCAGCAGCTCCACATGGCATTGAGTGCCATTGCTGTATGCTGTCAATATAACAACCAGAGCTATTATGCGGGTGTGCAGTGCAGCAAGTGCTGTCACTGAGACAATGTCAGCAGTGCTCAGCTGGGAATGTGTACAGGTTTTGTATCTTTGGGAGTTTTATGCCTTTTTTTTTTTGCACACATTTGGCTGCTAGAGAGAAGATGGCCGCTTTGGTGAGTCTCAGAAAGGAAGTTTCTTTTGTTCTTTTGCAGAGGTGGCTCCAGTGGTACTAAAGCAATATGTTTGGGTTCCTGCACTGGATTTTGCCCATGTCCCTTCTCTTGCAGCTGGGGATTTGTTGTGGTTGAACCTGAAAACTTTTTTCTAGCTCAAAGACTCAAATTCAAATATTTCTAACTGAAAAATCTGTCACTTTCATCTGAGAAAGAACTAAGGCAATCACACAAGTTCAATTTTCTCTGCTAGATCCTGAGTACAAGTCAGTTGATGCAGGTGGGTTTCTCACAACAAGGGATGGAGTGCTGTAGAGGGCAGGCTTTGCCTGTATTGGGTAGAAGCATTTCCAGCTAAAGACCAAATTCAGTCAGCCCAAATAGCATTTTGACTACTTAGCTTTCTTTGTATTCATAAATCAGACAAATCAGTAATTGTTTAAAATGTGAAGGCTTCAATTTGCTGGTGTTATATATGAACTAAAGGCAGCATTAAATTAAAGATGCTACACTGATGAGGTCATGGTGTGACGTCTGTGAATATGCAAGTCACCTTTTTAATGGTGTGGCCTTTTCCTTTCCATTGGTATTAAGTAGGTTTTTTGGTTGAAAATGAGTGAAGTTGGTGCTAGAAATTTATTTTAAGGTTTCTTGTTGAATGTGGTGCAGTTTCAGAGAATATAACATTTAAAGAGCACACGTTGCTCTTTTATAAAAGCACTTGCAAAAATTTTGTTGGGAGCTCTCTGATGGTCCCATCAGTGGTATTAGTCACTGAGTCTGGTCTGAACTGGTGGTGAAAACTTCTGAGGTGAAATAACATTATCTAATCCCATAAAATCCAGGTTAGTGTTTCTATAGCTACACTTACAAAGTGACAGATGTCCAGCAGGATTTTAAAAAGTCTTTAGTTATTGATGTTTGTAATGGAAATATTCCTGTGCTCAGTGGAGTTGGTACAGCCTCCCTTTACTGAGGATGTACTATGATCTGTAATGTGGGCATCAGCCTAGTGTCCCAGACTGTGTGTGAGATGCACAAGGGTTTGCAAGTAACAGGAGATTAGCAGCACTTTGGCATGGTGCAGAATGGCATTTCTCCTCCTGGCTTTTGAAACTGCTCATCTGTCAGTGCAATGGGTCAGGACCAGGTAATAAGTGACAGACTCTCAAGATATTCACAGAAAGCTAATTCCCTTTATTGAGAAACCCATTGCTTTTTATACCCTAATTTGCTACAGGTGGACCCAATTGTCCTTTAATTAAAACACCATCACCATTGGCTAATTCAAAAACCACCCTTTTGGTAAATGCATCTCCATAACGAATTCCACATGTTCATGACACCAAGTGCAGCAACTTAAGAATTGTTTGTCATTCCTTTCTCTGGTCGTCTCACAGCCTTTCCCAGAACGATGCTTGGGAAAGTTGTCTGTTGCTCTCTGTGACCAGAGAGCTGCTGCCACACTCATCCGCCTCTGGCCAGCCCTGCACTAAACTCAGAGGTACTGACATGCCACATTTGTGTCTTGAGTGAGTGAGGCTGGAAAAAGGAGTCTGCAAGAAGGCAAAAAGAAGCTGACTTTATTAAGTGTTTTATGATTCTGTTTGATTTTATATCTTGTATATGTAAGCTAAGGGGAAAGAAAGCTAAAATAAAATGGACAAGAAAGAGCTCTGTATTGTTGAATGAAATCCTGTCTCTCTTTCCTTTACTCGTGGGCTGGTCAGTAAGGGTACAGAAATAATCGTACTTGTTTGTGGCTGTGTGTTTCAACTGAGTGAAGAGGCTGAGATGTGAAAAAAGAGGGTGGAAGACAGTGTATATCAGTTTGAAATGTCTGTCTCCTAATTATGGTGGGTTTGATTGTTTTCCTTTGTCTCCTTCTCTGTTTTTTTTTTTCCCTCCAGACCCTTACAACTCACCTTTTATGGTATTCATAATCTTTGCACATAGAATGAAATTATTAATAGCCTGTACAGATTTTTTAAAATAAGGAGGTACACTAGCATGAAGTGGGGAACAGCAGACTTAAATGTTCCTTTATGTTTTCACTCCTGGAGAGAGGGCTTGAAAATGACTACTGCTATTGGAATGTCAGCGAGCTTCTGAATATTAACAATTTCTTTTAAGCACGATAAATGTTTTCATTTGCATTTTTTTCTCCTGCTAAATTCTTCATTCTCTTAGGAAGAGATCACATAAAAATGTAAAACAAAATGCTGGAAGAAGTAGATTAGTTGTCTGTCTGTCTGTACATGATTACCAAATGAACTGTACATTAAAATGGTGGAGCAATGGGCCGTGCAGATAGAAAAAATAATTTTTAAGAGATCTGTGAAACTTAGAAAGCCAGTTACTATTCTGCCTAGAGAGAATTTTTCACTAAACATGTCTTAGTAAGTTTAAATGCCTATTAATTAATGTTTAACTGGTTCTTAATGGCAGTGAAGTCTAGTGACAATTTGACTTTCACATGAAAATTAGTCTGATGTTGGCTCTGTGGAACAGGGAGATACATCACTGTTAATATGGTAGCCCATTTATTACCCTGGTGTCTTAATTCAGCTGCATTCGAGGGCAGTGAATTGAGAATATCCTAATCAGTTTGGGTAAAAATTTGAATTAGAACTATGTCAACATGGTGGCTGTGCACCAGTCTGAAGGTCAGGGAGAAAGGCAAAAGCTGCAGGAAGTAAGAGCTGTGTGACAGTGCTGGCCCTAACCCTCAAGTATGGAGACACTTTTCACTTTTTCTGGAGCCACTGTGGGCAAGGGCTGCATGAGGCACCTAAACCACTTTACACCCAATTCTCTCTGACACTTCTGTTTGCAGCAAAACTGTGCTAGATTTTTCTCCGCTCAACTAGTATTTTTTGCAATCAAGATTGCTTGTGAACCATTAAGTACAGTTAATGTTTCAGATCTAACTGCAAACAAAATTCCTGGGTTTTGTCCCAGTATAAACTGTCCACACCTTTTCAAACAAAATCTCTCTTGCTGATAAGGGGGAGCTTTGTCTCAGAGAGGCCTGAGTATCACCAACAGGAATGGGGGAGCAGAGCTGCAGAGTTCTCATCCACCACCGGGATTCAGACAGGCCATCTTGCAATGGGACTATAGGAGCAAACAAAACCCAAGGCTGCCCTCCAGCAGCCATGTATCTTTGGAAGGTATAAGATGCAAACTTAGTGGGCCAAGCAGTGGGGTCATATGCATGCAAAAATTATATGTCCAACTAACATGAGCTGGCTTCTTTGGTGCTGCAGTAATTTATAGGATAGTTTTTGCCCTCTGTATGATTCAGGAAGGAATTTGGAGAATAGAGTGTTTTAAAAATAAAGTGTGAGATAAGCTGGGCCATTGAAGTATTTTCTTACTTCAGGTATTTCAGCTGATAAACTCTAGCATATTATTTCTTAGCTGGCATTCTGGCCTAGTCAGAATAATTTTCCACTCCTGACCTGACATCTGTAAATTCCAGTAATCTTTTTTTTTTCCTGAACGATTGGGTTATGAACAGGACAGGAAGAACCAAACTCTTGATCTCTTCTAGTAAGGTTGGAGATTGAGTACTAAAACTTCCAAATAATGATCTCCTCACAAAATCCTTAACCTTGGCATTCCTGTATAACTGAGGATCTTAAAGGGCATTTTGCTCCCATATACTGTTATCCCACTAGCTATCAGTGTCCATGGGGACAAGACATCATGACCCTCTTTAGCAGCAGGTCACCTCGTATGGACACTCATGCATAGGCACAGGACGGGAGTCGAAGCCACATCAGGAGAGGAGACTTGCAAATGCCCATGTTCATTTTGCCAGGAAATTTCTGAAGACTTCAAGATAATATAGAGATATAAACAGAGCTTTCCTGTCCTTGACTTAGAACTGGAGCCAGTGTGAAATGGAATCTTACAGACACTGCTCTGCTCCTTTATTCACAGCTAGTTCTGAGCCAAAGGCTCTGAAACCCTTCAAAGGATGTGCAAGTTTTTGGGGAGGGATTTGTGACTCATTGCTGTGCCTGCACACCGCACATGGTGTTTTTCTTTTGCTGTCCCATGGGTTTCCAAGTGCTAGACTTCTTTGAGTTTTAGAAGTAAAACCTGGGTTTTATGTGGAACTTTGTCCCTTAGCAGAAACTAGGAATCTGTGTTTCATGTTTCCAGTCTTGATTCTGGTCTCTTCTCAATTTCTGTTAATCACCCTGTGTTCCTGTGGTGTGAAGAGAAAACCCCACACCAAGAGTTTTAGTGCATAATCTTACTACAATTTCTCCCCAGTTTAGAAATGTGTATGGTAACTGCATCTGTGCATTCACTGTCAAAAATAGTCAACAATAAAGTTTATTTCAGGTTTCCTCTACTGTTTCTATGTGGGCTCTGGTACTTGAATAACAGAATGAGTAACTTTCTATAAAATGGCATGTGACTGCAAAAGATAAATTGTTAATGTAAACCATCATGGAACTCTATTGAGCATCTTTGATTCAAAGTACTGTGTGTGGATGCTTGAAATATGACTAGTAATTAATTCTGTGAAAGAGCAAGTTGAGGATTTCAGTACTATTGGTGTAGTGTTCCAGAAAAGATGTTCAGAAGATGAAATTTAACAGTCTGTGAAATCTTCTTTCTTTTAACTTTCAGAAAGGTTGCCCTTAAACCTTTTCTTCTGAGACAGAAAAAATTGTTTTATATTGAATTAAGATGCACTAGATGTTTCCTTCCAAACATGAAATAAACACAATCCAGCTTTTACCTTGCTGTTATATTCCCCCCCACTCATTATAGTACGTGTACTTGGTCTCATATGAGATATTTTTTCAGTATTGCCAAACAGAAAATGTTGAGAGTTAAAAAGCCAGTCCTGACTGATGGTAATATGCCCTACAAATTGAAATTTTACATACAATAAATAGCGCATTTTCGTTCCCTGCCATTTCCCTTGTTACTTTAGAGTATGTTTCTTTTGGCAGGTATAGGTTCTCCACATGTGATTTTTAGTAAAAGCTCAAATTCTCATGCAACTCCTAACTCTTGTACTGGGGCTTTACCATGCACTTCAGTATACTCAGTATTCCTTTTAAACTGCGAAAGCTTACAATGCTGCCAGTAGTCTACAAAAATATACTAGCTGTCTGGGTCTGCATGCATGTGAAAGTTGTGCTCTCATTAAAGAACTGCAGTTTGTCTCATTCTGGAAAATGAAAATAAAAAGTCACAGAAAGAATGTAGGGAAAGCATTTGTTTTCAAATAATTTTAAATATGAAGAGACACGGTGGTGAGGAAGAAACAATTTGTTTACACATTTCTTGGCACAGATCTCTTGCACTTCAGTACTTGGGAATGAGAAGTAATGGGCACATTCTAATGCAGAGACTTTGGCTTTCTTTTCTGTAAGGCAAAATAATGGGAACTGATTGTCTGAAATGATAGGGTATCTTCTTTGTTCTGCCTGAACCGTTCTGTGCATCAATGTCTTCAGAGAAGGGAACAGTAAGCATTAAAGGGTGGTTTGATCTTATGAGGAAGGTGCTGTAAGGATCAGTGACTGGGTGCTGAAGTCAAATCCCAAGAATAAATTAGACAAGCATGTTACAGTCTGTCCACAGCAGTGAAGCTGGACTAGGTCCTGGGACAAACAGCACTGGGTTGGAGGAATAGTTGCTCTGTCCACTGAAGCCCAGTTGCCTTTCCAGAAGCTGAAGCACAAGTGGTGAGCTCTGCGTGACGCAGCTGCTTGAGACGGCAGAAGAGCTGTCCTGTGAGCCAGGAAAGCAGTGGGTGCAGGTGACCTGTGTGCCTAGTGCTTGGGAGGTGTTGACTGCAGTGCAGGCAAAACCCCAGTGCTGCTCTTGGTAGCTGACACACAGGGCTCTCAGCTTGGGCAGTGGGACAGTGGGCTGTAATTAATGGTGAGATGTGCCCACCAGTTTAGAAAGAAAGGCAAAATTTTTGAAAATCCTGTGTAGTGAGATAATATCTTGCACTTAAGACTCTAAGAAATATTGTTCTGTGCAGCTAAAATTAAGTTTTCCTTTAGCCCTGTCATGGACTGTGTCATTGTATGCTGGAGCTGAGCACTAGGGTATTCATCCAGCTCTACTGTAGAAGCACTGCAGCAATGGCTTTAGACATGGTAGTGTAGTATTTGTCAGTTCTTATTAACAAATGCCAGAATGAAAATTGATGAACAGTCTGAATAAAAAGACTGATTGTGCAACTGAAATCAAGGCAGTTTTAATAATATACCTAATCCTTAAATGTGCATGATTAAATTTACATATTTATATCACTGCAATTAGAAGTTGGTATTTAAAGGGCACACTTCCCATTTCATGTGGGAATTTGTAAAAATTAAAAGCCCATTTCAGGCTTTTAATAATTCTTCTCAAGTTTGCTTTTTTAAACTGCAGAGTTAAGGTAAACACATTCATTTGATTCTTTCCCTCTAGGCATGTACTATTTTTTCATCTGGAATGAAATTTATATATTTGGTTTGTCTTGTGCTAATCTGTAAAACAAACAAATAAATAAAAAAGTAGTCCTATTCAGCACTGAATGCTTTCAAACCTTTTAAGCAGTGCTGAGGGTTCTTTCTTCAGCGTTGACATGGCAACAGTAACACTCTGAATACAGTTTATGCTTCCACTCTTCCCAGCAATGTGTCTGCTTCCTAAACCAAAGACCTCACTGTACTCTGCAATGGATAAAGATCATGAATTGCAACTGTTTGATCAGCTTCTGACCCTGCACAGGCTTCTCCAGTCCCTTTGGCCAAATTTACAAGAGTGGCTCCATGAAAGGCATTTGTTAAGTCAGCAGGGATTACTTCCAGCATCAGGGGGAAGCATTGCAGTTACAGCACAGGCTGGCAGTGGAAGGTGCAGTTGCAATGCCTCCAGCACAGCGAGTCGTCCTGCAGAGCTGCCTGTCCCTGGGGCTGTGGCTGTCACACAGCCTTGACCTGGCTTTGGTGCACAAACCCATGGCTTCAAAGGAAGGCTCCTCTGAACAGACAACTGCCTCCATCTGCATCTCAGCCCTCTGTGAGGAGACTGAATCCCCCACTGCTCTCAGTGTGTCACACATCCCTCTTTTCACTCTTCCCAGGGCATTGTTTTTGCCTCGAGGCAACAGGGCCTATGTTCTTCTTCCTACAGGAATGCATCTGCAGTGCTGCTGGTGCTGAATGGTAACTGCCTGTGGTAAAGGTTTATTTTGCACTTGAGGTACCCTGTTTTCATAAGCCTCCTTAGAAGGGCTGCTGCATCAGAGCCCTGAATGCTTTTGGATATGTAACAACACTATATGGAGACTTAAAAAATAACATTAGCTAGTGACTAGGATGACATTAATAATTCAGCACATTGAAATGAAAGATTAAAATTAGACAAGCAATAAGTTAATGCTTGTCTTCTGCTGACCATACACGTTTGGGTATGAAATGCTTTCTCATCAACTAGCAAAAATGCTATTTGCTATAGTAACCCTGTTATCCAGCTGCCCTTCTTTCACTCCTGCAGCTGCTGGGGATGGGTTTATCTGTCTTTTTAGGAGCATGAAAAATTAATTTGGTTTTGCATATGCTACTAGAAATAAACTGCATTTTCATTTTTAATTTTTCTTTTTCATTCTAGTCCCCCCTTCTGATCTCCAGAGTTAACCTCTTGTTCCCTGTGTTTGAAAGGATGTTGGCCTTTCTTTATTGCTATTTCTCTTGCTTCCTTTTTTTCTTCTTCCTCTCTTTTTCTATCCATTTCTCTTTTTTCTTGACTTTTTTTCCTTCTGTTTTCCCTTTTTAAATTTTATCTTCTCTTTGCCTGTTTCTATTTTTTTATTTCTTATCTCTGTTTTCCTTTTCTCTTTTCCACCTTTTTACCCTTTTTCTTTTTTCTCGTCACTGTGGTTTCAGTAAGTGGTGCACAGTCTTTGGCCAGGTGGAGACCATGTAGTCTTTTGTGGAGACACTGGAAGGTTCTTCTGATCCTGGCATGAAAGTGGGAGCACAGCTGGTGGCCAATGGATGGAGAACAGGAGGCTGGGGCAGCTGCCATGGCTCTGGTGGTGTGCCAGGTCCTGTGCAAGGCTGCAGGTGGGCAACCTGCCTAAAGGCACCCTACAGACCCTGTCTCAGAGCTCTACTCCCAGGTCTTCCTAGGGATAATAATTTTTCTTGGTAGAGATCATGATTGTGATCCTGAGAGCATGTTGGTGCACTGCAGATCCAACTTTCCCAAACCTATTTATAGTAACTTTCATAAGTTCTCTGGCTAAACCCATCCAGAATTCTTGGTTTCATTTCTGTTTCTGTATGTAAAGCTAAGCAGAGAGCATGTAATTCAGATTAAATTCTTTTTTCTGTTGTAATATACACTAGGGACTCACCTTTCCTCTGACACCTTGTTTTATTGCAGTGTACAGTGAGAAGCTATTTTTCACCAAAGAAACAGTGACTGCAGGAAAGTGAGAGAATGAATTTAGGAAGGACTTTTTCTGCTGTGGGAAAATGATGATGTTCCTTAATTGCATTTATTTATGGTAACAGATAAAAGGTGAGCCTGTAGCATCTCTTAGGGCTATCAGTGCTCCTGCAATCCCAGTCTTGCCCCAAACCAGGGTAACAGTTGAGGTAATGGCTATTTCCCTGTCAGATGGGAAGGGAATACTGCTAATGTGAATGTAGAGGGAACTAATCTGATTTATTCCATTCGACATATGCTGCCTGAATGCACCAGAATCTGTGATGTTTTTCTGACTTTGCCTTGGCAAAGGGAAGGGTGAGGGCTTGTGGCTTATGGACACATGGTTGCAAAATTCTTCAGGTCACTAAGGGTGGGAATGGTGGGTAAGAAGATGGCATGTGCTCTGAGCTGCAGCTTAAAACAGCTTCATGAAAGGGTAATCTCTGGGCTTGGCTGTCACTCCTTGAAGAACATGGGGATGAGTTACTTCCTGTCAAACTGTGCATCTGTAGCGCTTCTTCCATGGCTTTTCCCCTTTTGCCTTAGAAGCAGTGAAGAGAAAACAGATTTCATCATTGACTTAATTTCACAGCACACACTGATACTGTGTGGTCAGTTTTTCATAGATGCTCAGTTGTGAATGCAATATTCTGAAGAACTGACTAACATCAATAATATATCCAAAATGAATATTTTTATAATATTTGTATAACATACCAATGGAATTCTGCTGAAGTGGGACTGACTGTATAGGTACTTTGGGCAGGGAGAGTTTAGACTCACCAAATAACTGAAAATTAAACATACTGTGGGGTGTGTTATATTTAATAGATATGTGACTGTTTCAACATCACTTACACTTTAAATGTCTGAAGTGTAAAAGACAGTGATCTATAACATGTTATTGGTAACCCCAGTATCACATTGCAGAAATTGCCTAATTCAAGTCAAAATGAATTTCATTCTACATCACAGTGGTATGCAAATTTTGATACGTTTGGCAGGCAGCCTTCCATTTACAAAAGGTTTCCATGGTGGAGCAAGCAGAGCACCAACACTCTAACCAGCAGCTGGCTCTTCCACTACTGAGAACTAACTGCACACACCTGGACCAGTAAAGGAGTTAACACTGGTGCCTTGCCTTACTTGGAATCACTGAGGGTATAGCTAGCTAATTTATTCCTACTTATTTTTGCTACTGCAAAGCATCTTTTATGTGTAGCTTTACCTGACTGCTTTGGCTGCTGATGGGTGTGTTCCTTATTCCTCACCACTAGCTTGGTCAGACTGATCAGGACCTTGTAAGTGGTTGTCACCACTTCAGAGGAAGGCTAAAATGCAAGGAAAGGAGATATCAATCATCACCACAAGTCAAATTTATTACAGGGGAGGAACTATTTTAAATTAAGACTTTCATGCCAAAAGGGTGTTAACAGGTAAAAGTGTTCATGTAATTTATTCAGAAAAGTTTTTGATAACTGTCAAGTATTCAACAGCTTTCTCTCATTATCCTTTACTTCATGTACTATGACTTGGCAAAGCCTTTAGGAAGACATTTAATCAGAAGTATGCAAATAGTCCTGTTAGCTGCAAGAGGAAATTGGCACTTAGGAATAGAAAATCTTAAATATTTTCTAAATGTTGAGACGTATTGGTAGTAGTTATATGTGATGAATTATGCAGCTTTTTTTTTTTTCTGCAGTGCAGTTAGAGAATTTTTCTGAAGTTTTCAGATATTTCCTAAGCAGGGCTTTCCAAACCATTCTACAGAAGCTACTACTGAGTGATCTGAAAATGTTTCTGTTTCCATGCTAAAACACAAATACTAAGAAGGTAGCAAATAAGGATTTTTTTCGATTGAATAGAAATGTTTATTCATCATTAAGTATTTTTAAAATTGAATGAGCTAAACTTGATCCTAAAAAACCACTTGAAATTAGAAGTGGAAGTACGTCACTTAGAAAATATAATTTATTTTTTCTGCCATGCCTATTTGCACCATGCAAGTTTTAAAAGCCTTGGTTTCTCCAAATTGCCTTATAGGGAGAATGAACTGTTTATAAGAAAAGAAGAATATATTTCCTTGATTTTTCATTATTTCTTCAATTGAATTGGTCAAATGTTGCAAATTCTTATGAATTGTCATTGTTTCCTGTCTGTCCTGATGGAAAAGGGCTATCCTTTAGGGAGGGACATAGGAGGCTGACACCCTAACTCTGGTCATACGAACTTACAGTAACAGGAGACTTGTACTGTGGTTTGGTTTTGTTGTTTTTTTTTTTTTTTTTTTTTCCATAAATTGAAGACTTGGCCAGAGATACTAAAGGCTTAAATTCAAATAACTTATTTTCTGTGGCCACAGCTCTCTTCACAGACAGTAGCAGGCACAACTTCCCAAAGGTTTTTCCTGGGGAAGGCAGTAAGAAGCACAGAGAGAAGAAGAGAAAACAATTCTTATCTCTATTCACTGCTCCTGTTGTTTTGCACATGTGGAATGTGTTATGGAGATTGTTTACCCAAGTGATTTGTTTATTAGATACTGGTGATTAGATTACCTAGTTGAAACCAATTAGATAGTTGGTTTGATTCCTTGGCCAGTCAGGTGAAAGCTGTGTCCTGGCTGTCTCAGACAGTCGAAGGGTTTTTCTTTAGTATTCTTTAGTATAGTATAGTATCTCTTCAGTATGTAATTTAATATACTATTAGTGTAACATAGTATAATTTTAATAAAGCAATTGTTCAGACTTCTGAATAATGGAGTCAGAGCACATTATTCCCTGGCTGGGGGATCACATGCATTGATAATTTTCTACTTCAGTTTTTGTGCATCTGTGAATGGCCACAGATCTTCAGAAATGTGTATCAGGAAAAATATTTTACAGTGGAATTTAGGGGGAAATTAGGTGATCTGAATCTGGGCCTAGAGTGTCTTTATCTCCATGTTACAAACAAATTAGTTACAACACACATAATGAAACAGCTTGCCCAAAGGCATGCCATAAGAGATGTGAAGAGCAGAAGGGTTGTCCAGGCTTCTCCCTGTTTCCCCCATGCAGGGCTTTACCTGTATTTGTTGCAGCTTTCTGGTGAAATACAATCAGTTCTGGGGGTTTATTTCTTACCAGAGTACAGCATGTGGGCCTGCAGAACTGCAAGTGCTCCAGTCAGTTCCATTTCAGATACTGTAGTGATCATAATATTAAATGTGAAATCGTAGATGTTCACATCCACGGTTCAGAACACCTAGAGATAAATGATATGGAAAAAGGCCTCTGTGACACGGGTCCCTGCTGGCCCTGACTGTACAGGCAGGAAGACACCTAGATAGAAGGTAAGAAAAGTTCTTTTAATTTTTTAAGTGATGTAAAGCCTAATGAGGTGATTTTAATTTATTTGGCTACCAGCAATGGTATTTAAATGAAGCACATAATTTGTTAAATACTAACAAATATGCTTCAGGCTGTACCACTAATGCAATTTTTTGCTTCACTGGTAGCCTTGGAGGCATTTGATTTCCCTTAGCCCAAACTTCAACTTCATCTGTAAGCAGACTATACCAGCAAGTTGATCAAGCATTTTTGTTCGTCACATTTGTAAAATACAGCATTTTAATTTCTTCTTTAGCCTACTGGACCCTTCCAAAGCCCATGCTGTCTGTCCATCTGCCATTTCAGATGTTAGTCCATGCAGGAATGCCGAGTGAGCCATATTGTTTGCTCTGTTCTTGTTCCATTGAACGTCTTGTTGTGTATAATTCTGCTGCTTGGTTTGTTTCTCACATGGTGTTCAGATTAGGCAGTGGAGGATTTTGTGACAACTGTAAAAACTATGTCTAATGGTTTTGTCAAACTGAAGGTTGCAAATTTTAGTACCTTACTACAGCTTTCACTGCGAGTACTTAAATGCATCCTGAACCTATATATTTTCTTCATTGTTTCTTGGCCTTGAGCCTGTATTTTGTTAGACAGGGCAGACAGCATGGAGTCCTCTGGTAGCATCACAAGCTAGATGCACACACTCTTACAGCCTTCTTCATGGAAGAGCTTGGGGTATTTGAATACATATTAGGTCCTATGCATAATTTATTATTTCAGTGTATTTCCCAAAGGTTGTGTAGTTATTCTGGGGGAGGGAATAAAGGGAGTATTGCTGGGTTATTTTCCTGACAGAAAGATGGATGAAACTCCAGAGAGCTATTTTAACTACATGATAAACATGAAATTGGACTAAGAGGTACCTTGAATGACATTTTTTGGAGGGGTAAAAATTCTTTTGATATCAAGCCACATAAATATTGAGAACTTCATAATGAATTTAGTTGCAGAGATTTTGATAGACATTTTAATATCAAAGTAAATTGCTATTAGAAGAAAAAATTAAATGCTTTCCAGCTATGAAACAGTGAAATAAACATGAGTTGTGGAGATATTTGGAATGGTTGTTGCACAGTAAGACCAGTCTTAAAAGAGGAATAAAATCTTGACTGTAATAATTGTGTTTGTAAAACAAGAAAGACAACACAAAATTTTCAAGTAATATGCAGAGTTAATAAAATGTTCTTCTTGCAGGAACATTTTGCCAGGAAAAAAGGGAAATACTCTTCTATTCCAGATAGGGAGAGGTAAAGCATTACTTGACTACAAATCATCTGGAAGAACATTTATGTTCTCTGTCAAATATGTGTAAATTAAACCATATTTTAAATATATTCATGGGTCCTGCCGGATAGATCATGTCTCAAGGGCAATCCAAGGAAGAAAAACGTTAGATAAACACATGTAGCTCTGGGCAAAGCTCTGTGCATTTCCACACAGCTGTGATGCCAGTGAGCTCTGCACCATGCCACATGTTTTTTCCTTCTCCTTAAGCTCTGAATCAAATCCTTTTGAAATCAGTAGAGCTTTGTCTATAGACTTCAAAGATCAAGCACTGTGGAGAAAGTGCAGGTCAGGATTAATTTCCTTTTGCTTTCCTTTTCCCTTGGTTTCCTTAATTTCAGAAAGGCATATTGCATTTGTTCTCGAACAGTCCTGGGCCACGAGCCACCACAGCCTGGCACCATGTCATTGGGCTGTCAAAACAGGGAGGAGCACAGTTGTTCTCTTCTTGTCCTGGCTCCTTTAGTGTCTGGCTCCTTCCACCAGAGCTTTTTTTTCTTTCTCATAATATAGTGCAATAGAAGAAAGAATGTGGCATCTTAATAATATTAGTTTTATGGTATTCTGGTTTTCAGCTGTGAGATGAACATCAGATGCTTATGTGCTCCCTCTACCCACACACAATGTGTGTGTGTGCATATAAATTTATACTGTACCATAAAATCTTTCAGAATTTAGAAATTACCATGAATGGGTATTTATGGGAGAAAAGGAGAAACAGATGATATCTCCATCTTGCTAAGGATAACACTATAGCTTAGCTTTTTTTGCATTAAATGGAAGGACAAAGTACAAGAAATATGAAAACTTGATGAAATTTAGATCAATTTTGGAGGCAAAGTAATCCACCTAAAATCTTTCCTTCTGCAAGCAATTTTTTTCCCCAGAAGAGGGCCCAGACAAGTCTATGGCCATTTGAAAACCAGGGACCAAATATTATACCCTTTTCTCTCTGCTTCTGTCCTTCCTTGTGTCCCTTCCCGATGCATTTTTTCCAAGCAATTTCACAGTTAGTAGTGTAATATATTTGTGAGATAAGCAGTATTGCTGAAAAGATAACCCTCCCCTTCTTCACCCCAGAGAAAGAGCAACCAAAACCCATCTTACACAAAGTGTTAGACTCTCATTGTATGCAGTGGATGTAGTCTGAAGTTGGAAAGAAGTTAAACCAGGGAAACTTCAAGTTAATCCTATATAGACCATTGCTTGTGGGTGCAACCTTCCCTGCCTCCTGCTACTCTCTGTGATGTGTCGCAATATTTGAGCCCTTTTCCCTGGTCAGAGGAGAGCTCTGGATTCATGTGCAGCCCAGCACTACCACTAACAACCTGTGAAGGTGCCCAGGCAGATGTTGATGTGGGAGAGGGCTGATGCGGTCCCTCAGGAATAGCTGGCTGGACCTGATGAACCTAAAATTTATATGGAGTTTCGGTATGCAAGAAGAGTAGATGAGCTTATATCTAGTGTCTGATCACTGCTGGGTTTTATTAACCATGAACTCCCTGAAAGGTTTTATACGTTTTGCCAAAGCGGAAAAGAGAGAAAGCAAACAGTGTTCAGCTGAGCAGTGAAAGAAGCTGAGCTGGAAAAAACAAACAACCACCCGTTGGAAGTTTACCCAACACATAGCTGATGACTCAGTAATTCTAGGTTTCCATGGTGACAGACTACCAAGAAAAAATAGGAACTGGCATTTTCCACCTCTGTGGTTCTATAGATCCTTGAAATAGAGGAGTTTGCTCACAAATTGCATTTTGAACTAGAGACCTTGGAAAGTTGGAAAATAGATCATCTATCCATGGAAGTTGATATTCCTGCCCAGAGATCTGGAAGGAATAAAGTAGGGCTGCTGCATGAGCTTTGTGCCAGAGGAGTTTTAGTCTGAGGACATACCTAGCAGGGAAATGGCAGTTTTGTACACCAGGTTCTTTGCACTTAAGCTATAGTCATTGTGGCTCCCCCTTAAATATCTAGAGAGTGAGTTTCTGCAAACACTAGCAAAAAATAATATTTTTTGCAACACATCTTAGTGGAAGGAGGACACTGAACAAGTCATAAAAACAGATGCATTTACTTTTTAGCTGCTATGAGCAAAGCAAAAACACTTTCAAATACATTGTGTTGAGATCTCACTGGGTAAAACAACAAAAAGAATCATCAATTAAGCAGGGAAGAAAGCAAGTATACAGAATCCTTAGGTATATTTAATTTCATCAGCAGGTTTATATTCTTCTGCGGAATTGTAATGCAAAGGTTTTTTAAGGATCTATATCAGAGGACACTGGCCTGGAGTAATAATGTGATTGATGAGACAAAGGAAAGCTCCAAAAGAACTGGTATTCTCACTTTTCAGAAAGAAAAATTTTATGTTAATATTCTCAGTAGGACAGGCCAGAAATAGGTGCACAAAGCACATGCATCTGATTCTGCTGCCTGCATCTGGTGTTCCTACTGGTACCTGCTGAGAGAAGCTCCCAGTAAGTACCATCACATTCTACTCCTATACTCAGTCTGTCTTCAATTAACATGTGAGTAAATCTTATAAAGCAGCAGGCTATGAGGAGGAGCAAATAAAGTGAGTTTATTATTTAATGCAAATTAACTATCCTAATTCAGAGTCTTAGTGTACAGCCGCAGTGAGACTGAAGGGTCCTCATACCTGCTTGTAAAAGGCCATCCTCTGCCTTGTCTCCTTAGTGATTTCAGTGCAGCTGCCTCTCCTCATTCCCAGGAGAGAGGAATGATGTAGGTGAATCCGTCAGCTGCCTGGAGTGTTCAGTCAGACTCTTCAGAGGAAATTCTCTGTAGCATTATGCAAACGATTCCCCACAGCATTAGGTAGTGACTGAGACAGGAGTGATAGCAGAAGCCCACCTGTCCCTTAGAATCCCTCTCCCTCCCTTTCACATGCTTTAGTTGCAGGTGGCCCCATTGGCATGTGCATACCCACCCCTCTCTGAATGCCAGCTCCCAGCAGACATCTCACATCTTCCTGGGATTAAAACCTTTAGAGTGTCATTGTTATTAGCTGGGAGGCAGAATTTTACACCTGGGCTGTGTGTATAACTACATATATAAATATATATATATATAATATATAAATGTGTTCAATTTGGATTACCATTTATAACATCCTGTTAAGCTCTCTGCCAATAGATAGTTTAGGACTTGGGTATGATAAAATAAAGTGTAGCATTCTGAATTTAAATGTAAACTTCTGCATAAAAGTGTAGAATATGCATTATGAGTTGCATGTAGAAGTGCATACCATTTAGTAAGTAAAATAGTGTATTTTTAATGTCACTTCTCACTGTTGGTCCATCATGGCAGGAGAAACAGCAGTCTAAGAGAGTTTAATCACAGTAAGGGCTTACTTCTTCCCCTGGCCAATGGAGTCTACTATCCTCTAAGTGCATTCCTTTATTCTGGCCTTCCCTGTTTGCCCTTACATTTGTGTCTGCTAGAACTAGAGCCAAAATGCTACAGATATTAATCAACCAAATCTTCTTTAATCTATTTTTTTTAAACAGTCATCATGTAAAAGTGTTTTTAACTGTCAGCTCTCCTCACAAACAATATAAAACAATTTGGTTTTATTCTCTTAGCTGATTTGGGTTGTCATAAATGCTAAGCCTTTCAGTAAATCAACTAATATTTAATACTTTACCTTACTATCTGCAAGCAAAAGGTCTTGCTTTTACTTTAATGTCAATATATTTGGTTTATACAGGTCTTTTAAATTATTCACATCATATCTTAACAAGCCTCTTGGACAGAAAATAATAATAATAAAACAAACACTTTTCATTGATGGAGATTACCAGCTGTTTTCAATTAAATGATAAAACAATGAAGAGCTATGAGAGATGTAAACCAAAAGGATTACCTAATTATCACTGTACCTATGAAATTATGCCAGCAGGTTTGCAGATGAAGCAAATGGATCTGCCATTTTCTGCTCATGTAGAGTTAGGTGGATATTGCAATTTACCTTTTATTTTAGCAAGGGCTGAATAGAGCCATCTGCACTTCTACTGTAAAGGCATGACAGAGAGATTATAAGAGCTCTGTTTTCACATCCCTTTGATACAATAATGGAATTCTGATAGAAAGAAAATAAGAAATGAATAATTCTGAGAGAAAAGAGAATGTTGATCAGGGAATTTGGTTAACACATGGATAAGCAATTTTGAATTCTGTATTTTCAGTAATAGATAAAACTCCTCAGAACTTGAGAAAGCCCATTTGATGTGAGGCTTTTGTTCAAAATGTTTGAGAAAAAAAACACCCCAAAACAAACTGTGAGTATGTATCTGCAATAGAAGGGGAGAAAATGGAAGGATGATTTAATCTCAACTGAAACAAAGATTATGCAGCAGCATTGATTAGTCCCCTTAGGAATTCCTGTTATTTGTTCACTTGCACTGTGCACATAAATGGCCAAAGGACCATGAATGAAGTTATATATTTGTGCATTTCAAATGCATTTGTGTAGTTCAGTTGAGCCTGACCGTTTAATCTTAATTCCCAGATTGTGGTGTTTTATGTTTGGGAAAGAAAATACAATTATGAGCCTGTGCTTTGTGAAAGCAGTTTTCTTTTTTTTTTTTTTTCTTTTTGTTATTACTAGTTTATTTTTAAAGATAGAAGCAAGGAGTTTTCTAAATTTGAAAGACAAGAAGGATGCATCCCTATAGCAGAGGTATGAACTAATACAAAATGTCTCACGTGACAGAGTCCAGCACATAATGTTCAGCCAGTGCCTTATCGTTGGGCCTTTGGCACCTGGTGAGACCAATCAGCCAAAGCAGTCTCCCTATGGGATGGCAGCTCAGCCAAAGGCTTCAAAGGCCCTGCAGTGGCAGCCTGGAGCTGAAGAGAGACAGCGAGGTGCTTAAGGCTGCTCCTCAGGGACTCCAGGCTAAGCTGGAGCTTTCCTGAAGTTCTGCAGCTGTTATATGTAGGAAGAATGCCCTTCTGAAACAATGACTCCACTCAGGGTTTAAATCCAGAGATAATAAATGGCAGACAGAAGGGGTTAGTGTCCTATATATCATAGCTGGTTCTCACAGCAACGGGCAGTGTTGTGACAGCATTTCTCAAGAACAAGTTGAGGGGTAGAATGACAGGTAAAATGAGAATCCTGCACAATCAGAGGTATTTACAGAAGCCAGCAGGATTCACTGTAGACTTTCTTCTGTGTAGGATGTGATAAAACTGTGTTTTTAAATCAGCAAGATATCATCATGTAATAAATGTCCACGCTTTTCCTCCTGTAGTTCAGCTCCGTTATTCAGAATGATGTCAAACAACACACCTAACAAAATTTATTCTAGAATATAGGGAATTTCCGTGACATGCACCTAGTTTAACTGGGAATAATTCAGAAGTGATGTTCCAGCACATTCCTGTGTGGGGAGCTGTTTGTCATTTCCTGTTTTAATGGAGATGCTAGCAGAGCACAGATCAGGGGATAAGTGTTTTAAATAGGGTATCCAATAGGTGTGAACCAAAGCCTTCCATAAATATTCAAGCAAATGCTGCTTCCCTTGAAGCCTGAGGTTAAATCTGCCAAAACCCATAGCTTCAAGAGAACAGTACAGTTGAGTTCAGTATGAACCTTGTGATTTTAAGTCTTCAGATCATCTATTGCTATTATGTAAAATCTGCAAATTATTTAAAGGAGTATTTTAATATTAAGCTATAATATTCGGTTAAGAAAATATGATTGAAGTGCTGATATTGTTCCATGTTTTGTTATGCCAAAAAAGAAAAAGAAAGGGTTTAAGAGAGAAATGGAGAACAGAGAAAGAAGAAGTAACAAGAGTGGCACACCGGAACTGCAAAGATTTAAATGGGTATGGAAAAAACCTAAAAGGAATTACTTGTTATTCTTTTGAGCAAAGATGATTTACCTTATTTGTTAGAAAAAATTTTCAAACTGCAAATTTCTAAATCATCTAAAATTCACACCTGTTCCATTCCCATTACAGAGAGAGAGAGAGAAGAGTGGAAAGAAATGACTGCCAAGACCAGTATGTGTTTGCATGATCTCCTTGTCTGTTGTTCTCCAGTTGTGGGGTTTTCCTTGGAAGGAAGTTGTGTGACTCATCAAGTGAATATTCAGCTAAAATGAAGGGGATCATGCAGTCTCTAATTCATCTACCATCTATATTTTTATCCTTGCTATTATTTCGTTTACTCAGTGAGAGGGCTATACCATTATTTTCTGTTACTGTATAAATATAGATGAGAAACAGTTCTGTTGATGCATTTAAATAAGGTAAGCAGCAGAAGAAATTCAATTCAGAGTACATTGCCATATCAAACAGCTAAATCAGACTGTTGTAATGAAATATGTTTGATGCAGCTTCTTGCTGCATTTCAGGAAATCTGCAAAAAAATAGTTGAGGGGAAAAATGAAGGGTGAAGAGAAAATAGTCAGATTTCCAGTATTTGAGATCAAATTCTCTCAAAGTAGAGATCATTGAGACTACACATGTGGGTTATTTAACTTTAGTAATAAATCATCTCTGTATTTGCCAGTCAAGAAAAGGACTTGTAGGAATTGTCATGTTAACATAAGCTCTCATCTTGCAAAGAGCTGTGTGTGCTGGACCTCCCTTACATACCAGGTTCACCTGGGTATTTGCACATAGTAGATCTTGGACCAGATCTGGGCAGCATTTGCTGTAGAGCAGAGTATTTATTGCTGGGGATGGTCAGATGGGGAGGTGATATTCAGTCCTGATTCATAGCACTCTTCTCTCATATATATTGAGTGAAAACCTAATGATATTCTCTACTTCAAAAAACCCTAACAAATCAGCAAGTCTAACAGTTTCCATCATGAGCATTTTATTCATAAAATACTGATGTGTAGGACTATAAATTAGTTTGACTTGACTATTTTAAAAAAAATTACAGAAAATGTTTTTCTTTTTGGCAATGAAAATGTGAGAAGCAAATGTAAACGCTGAGAGTGCTGAGGAGTTAGTGAAATGAAATGTGATATGGACATTTTGTTTGAAAAATCAGTACGTCCTCTCTTTGGGAAGGGGAACTCTTTCTGGGCTTTCTCTGTTAAGGGTACCTACGTCCTTCCTGGCATCATATTCATCAACAGGGACTCCAAGGAGACCTGTATTGTTGCTAGAAGTGCAGTGCTGCTATTGCAAGTAATATGTCATCATAGCTGAGATCAAGACTTGTCTGCATGGAAACCCCAGTTTTCTTAACTGGCTTAAGAAAGTGGGACTGCTCTCTTTTCAGGCCTTTTGCTGAAGGAGGTTGAATCATAAACCTTTAAAAGATGTCTTTCTTTTTTTTTTTAATTTTAAACTTGTACCTTATAAAGTTACGCTGCTGGCATGATTTGCAATTGAATTAGCTTTGTGTATTTGAGCAGTGCTGTGTTTGGTAATTCATAACCATTCAGAGAGGTTTCTGAGAAATATTTTCATGTTTGTATATAATACCATTGTGCAAATACTAATTGCTTTCCTAAAACAAAATATCGGACAGGAATTTCTGTTAAATGTTTGGTGCTGACAGGTCTGTAAAACATTAATGGCTTGCAGCAACAACATTTACCTACGTTGGAATTTTCTGTTGTGCATGTTATCATAAACCTAAACTCTTGAAAGTTGAAGGCTTGTTCTAGGAGGGGAGATGCTCACATCTATTGATGACAGATTGGTTACAGTACACAAGTTTTGAGAACAGACTCTGAAATAACTAATGAAAAATAGCAAGAGAAACCCAGTCTAGTAAGATAACTCTTTCCAGCAGTCATATCACAAGGACTACTTTTATGTCCTTCTGCTGTAGTATTTATTTTGTGCTACTTACTTTATTCATTGTTCATCCTTTTGGAGAGTAAAATCACTGGGGCTGAAAGACTAATTATGAATTACCAAATTGTTCAAATCAAGCAGCAACAAATACAACAGGAGATAAGCTTGAGACATTACAAAATATATTCTGTTCACTTTTTGCTATAGTAATGTGGCTAAAATGATTTGTGATGATACAATACCACCATTGTCCATGACGTACAGTAAGCACCACCTGTGGGGCTGTACTCAGGTTTTACTGAGGTAAATCTAGCTTGCTGCTGAGGCAAAAGGGTGTTTTTACAGTCAGATAATAATTGATGGAATATATTATTCACACTTTTTAGGATTGGTGTGTGTGGGAAGATTATTTCAGAGAACTTTAGAAGGAAGTAATAGTTATAACATCAATGTCTATCTATTTTTGTCCTACTTACATGTCTTCCAAGTGTTTCTGTGAGAGAGCCAGATTGTTTGAGGGCACATGAGCCTTCTGTGAGAGTGTGTGTTATTTTGCCTGCAAAAAGATTCATGTTGAACCTTCTGCCATATGATTAGACCATTTTGGTTATGTTAGGCCAATTAGAATGTACACTGAGGGATTTTTAAAGGGCTTTTCAAAATGCTTTGACCTGGGAAATTATTACGGTGTATATTGACAGTAAATAACCAAACAGATATCTTCATATAATATACTTTATGCAGGGAAGATGGTTTCAGTAAAGACAGTCAATGAAACCTGAAATTGGTCTTACGTTTAGCTTGCTGAATGCTTTGAGGTTGGCTTTCAGGTTCAGTTCAGATCATAATAGCACTCTCTTAAATTCTATGCCCATAGCTGATGTCTATTAAATGAAATGTGAAATACACTTAGATACCACACCAAACCTTATTGCCTCTTTTATAACAGCAACACTTCTATGGCAGTAAAGGAATTGATTCTCTTGTCTGGATTAATACTGTCCTACTTTATAGAGAAAACAGAGAAAATTATCTATTCAGAAAAGCACAGCCGTCTTAGAAGAAAATTCACCTTTATATAAATAAATACATACTCTGTGAAGATATTTAAAGTGCTTAAGTCAAACAAAAATACTCAATTCACAAGAAAACAAAAACCTGTGGAAAACATTTGAAGTTAGAGAGAACATTAAAAATAAAAATGGAAATGTTTATTTTGTATGACACAAGTGTAACAAGATTTGCAAAGGCAAATCAACCAAGGCTAATAATAACGGCCATTTCCACGTAATTAATCTGGGAGATCAGCTCAAGACTGGGCACTGCTTGATGCAAAGGTTCCTGGGACTATCATTAAAAGATTTTTCTTCACTTAAAGAACATGATTATTTTCTTGTGAGTATGAAGAAAAAAGTGGATTTTCTGTTTCTGAATGACAGTATATATGCTCTTACACATATTCCAGTCTGCACTTTAAAACACTTTAAATATAAGTTGGGTTGTGTGGAAGGTTTTAGAAAAATGAATGCATAAATTTATATCTAGTTGAATTCTAGCTGGTTATAAAAGGAGTAAAGAGTATGATTTGAAACTCGGATTTATTTTACAGAGACATCAAGACATTTCTGGCAGATAAAATGACTACTTCAAATAATAAGACAGTGCTAGATAAAATGTGTTGAAAATCATGCTTATAACATAAACTTTCAATTGGCAATATTTTTTGAGAACTTTTAGAAGTCTTTGTGAATGGGTGAAGACATATGAACATTTGCAGGAGGAATTAAAAAATTTACACCTACATAAAAAACCTAAATATTAGCAGACACAAAGGAGTTCTTGAAAGTGAAGTAGTGAAATGAAATGGTCAAATGTAAGATCACGGTGTGCTTTTGCAAATCTCTGCAAGGAGGACCACTAGTACTATTTAGCCCAAAAAGACTACAGAAAAGTAGAGCAATGAATATGGAGGATCTGTACACAAAGTCCTAGATTTTTTTTTAAGGTGGAAGGATGTTGTTTTATTTAAGAAGTCCCATACAGAAAAAAAGCTCTATGTTTCCCTGAAACATTTTAATAAATATTTTCAAATCCAAGAGATCTTCCAAAGTATGAAAGAACGTGCAGGAAAAAACACAGACAATTTGTAAAGTTTGCAGAAGTTAGGAATCAAAGTCATGAAACTTATTAAGTGCTGCTGTAATTCATGGATGATAACTCAGCTGCTTGTACATTATTAACTCCTGATAAGGATCAGAGTGATCCAGATGTGTAAATGAAGATAATTTGAGGAGGATGAATGACCTTTCTGTTGAGGTCATCGAGCAACTGAGTTTAGATTGGCAGTCTGCTTGGTTTCCTGTGTCATGAAATGCCAGAGTACTAATGTGATGGATAGAGTCCAAAGTATTTTATGCTACTTTGTCTGTAAGGTCACCCAGCCTTTATATGCAGAGGGCAGGTATACATAGAATAACTTCCCCATTTAAGATATTAGTTTCTATTGCTTCTCAAGGTGAACTGTGAAACCTAACCAAGTATATTTTTTGGATAGCCTTACTCTGCTATCTAGACCAGATGTAAGCGATAGTGAAAGGAAAAATTACATGTATTTTAACAATGACATGGCAGCAGGTTTAACTAGACCAGCTCTTTTCAGCCTTTCTCAAGAATACCTTTGCAAAAAGGGCATCTGCTCCCACAAACTTCAGATCATAATTTGTAATTCTCAGATAGGGAGTTTATTGTGTTTTTCTCCAGAAGAACCTTTGTATTGTAATTTTCTGTAAGAGACTTTGCTCTAGAAGCTGAATCCAGGCAAATAAAAGAACTGTTATCAGATGTTGTCCTCAAAAGACTGTGTTAGTTATTTGTACAGAGGTAGCATGCAGGGAAGAGAGCTAAAAGCAAACAGGGACACACCTTCCTTCAAGCCTCAGTGTTTGTATTTCCCTTTCAGGACTGTCAGGCCTAAGGACTGTCAGGCCTAACTGATTACAAACACTCTCATCTCTGGCTAAGCAAGGATTCACTTTATTTCCTCAAAGAGCTAGTGTCTTCTTTCTTAGTCTCAAAGGTTAGGTTTTTGTTTAGTCTAATGTTCCGTATATATTATGGAGATACACAGACCTTCCTACCAATAAATGCTTTTCTCCACAACCAAGGACACCTTGGGCAGAGGAACAGTTTCAAAGGTGTGGGTAATTTGATGGAGTTTTTATTTTGAAAGGCATTGCCTGCCTTTTTGTGTATTTTCAGAGAGCTGATGCAGATTCCTAAATTGGTTTGAACCCTCTGAGCAAAAAAAAAAGAAATAAAAATCAAATGAAAAAACCAGATTCTGCTTGTGAAGTATAATGGGCATTTCCTGTGGTACTTGCAGAAATGGGTTAAAAATACAAGGAATTGTGGGGTTGGGTTTTGGTGGTTTTTTGGTTCTGTTTTTTTTTTTGTTTGTTTGTTTTTTGTTCGTTTGGTTGTTGGTGGTGGTTTTTTAATGCTACTTTCTTCTCTTTCCTTGCTGGCACACTGTATTTCTTTTGATAAATCTATATAGCATAGCACAGATGCTAGCAGATTTTCTTGTGCTTTCTCTTCCGTCTTCATGGAAAAGCCTTGTATTGATTTAAAGATCTGTCAGTGGAGGTAAACAGAGTCCTATCTCAAGAAAGAACCAGCTAGAACATAAATTATTGCTACGTGTCCTGTGCTCAACCATGCCAAAACACTGAGCAACAGCAGGACTACAAAACACATCAAACAAAGTTCAGGATATCCCAAAATAAAACCAGAAAAACCATAAAACCAGTGGTAATGTTAAGACACTCACTTTGGTACTTCTGAAAGCTTGTTCTAAAGCTACTTGTGTTAGCATCAGCTTCTTAAAAATATGTATGTATTTGGAAAACCAATTAGCTGAGTTAAGTTGAGGTCTTAAGCTTTTAGAAATCCTGTTATCCCTTGAGTGTGATAAACCGTGAAATCATGTGTAAGTTACCAATTAAGCTCATCTGTGGTTTTTTAATGAGCAAGAAAAATATCAGATATATTTGAATCACATTCAAGCCAATTACATTCCTTCCAAACAAATGAACTGAAGCTGTTAATGGATCTGACTTTGCCCTAGGCTTTTAGTTACCAAATCCACCTCCCTTTGGTTGTTTCTCTATGTTATACCAAAGATATAATGTTTTCTCGTCACATTGCAGCTGATCTGCAGCTGCTGAACTCAACCAGAAGTAAACAAATCCCTAGGTGAACAAAGATAGGTTGGATTCAAACCTATGCAGAGACCCTCAGCCAATCTCATTCAGCCCTAAATACAGATGTATTATTGGCCAGGGATTGGACGGTATTAAGACCTCAACCAATCATGTGTAAGCATAGGACATTTGAAGCCCCTATAAAAGGGGCTGCTATAATAAACTCTTGGCTGTTTGTTGAGGAACACATGGTGAGTCTGTGTCATTTCTGTCTCCAACCAATGAGCCCTGTTGTAATATTTCCTTACTGCTCTTACCATATTTTCAAGTGCTTTGGGCCATACAGAAAAGATTACATAGTTTTGTATCTATTGATATAAGCTTAATGAGAAGGTTATAGTAAATAGGAAGTCTTCTGCAGAGTCTTAAGTTTTCTGTGAAATCATTATGGATAGAGATACATACATTACATAAAATTGCAAAAGGTGCCTTTTTCAGGCTATATTTTGTTTCAAAACTGCTGGATCTCATTCCGTAAGAGTTGAATTGAATGGATGAAGAATTACAGGAAGAAGTTGACATCTGTGGTATTCTTGTCAGTGAATGGAAGTTCTTACTATTGCCTGAATTGATACAGGGCCAAAGGTGTAGGAGGAAGGTAGTAAATGCAAAACTTCCTTCTCCCCCCACAAAGTCTGGAATTGATTGATAGTGATGTGTCATTTCCGATGAATTGGCAGCAGTTTGTTTCCCATTCCTCACTCAGTCACATTTCAGACTGTTAGATCTTGATTTTCATTTCTTTGTGGCTGACTGAAAGCTCTCAAGCTGCTTTAACTCCAGAACTCTTAACAGTTCTCTCTTGATAGGGAGAAGAGGCATTCTCAAATGTATTTTTCATCTTTTCAAAAGAGTTCTTTGGAGGCAGATTTGCAGATTAACCTGTCATGCATGCCATTTTCTTTATAAACTGTGAAACTGAGAACATGATAAGCCAATTATGATATTTAGTGTTATTGTTGAAAGATTGTTCTGTAACTCCTGTTCTGTACTAGAAGCAGCACTTAATAGAAGTAGGTTATATGTCAATGATCAAGTATTTCAGGTTGCTTAACCTGATGAACTATCAACAAATTAACTATTCTTGTGTCTCTGTCTTTTCACACGAGACAAAGGGACACTTCTTCCTGAATAAAAAACTCTGCTTACCAAGAGCGCAGCATGAAGGCTAATTGATAGAAACAATGTGTAAACCATTTATTGATGTTAAATTTATATAGGCAATTGAAAGTTGAAAAAAATTTGCTGCTGAATCTTGTAATATTAAAATATTTTGGGAGCACACAAAATATTTCAAGTGGCACACATTTAGTCTTTGGCCAAACAATGTAATGTCTAATGCAGGACCATATTTTGTCCTTGAATTTTCACATAGGCAAGTTTTGATAGCATTTTAAGAGCAAAGTGTCTTGGAGACTAACTAAAGGAATGCAGTTGGACAAACCCAGAAGCAACTATTCTCAGACCTACCTGACAAGGTAGGAAAGGAAATAATAATTACAGCTCAGTCTTTATGAAGAGGCATTTGGTTTCTGCTTCAGTGTTTAACTGTACTGGGTTAATTGCTTTGGACAGTCTAACATAAGCTTTATCTTCTGTTTTCTGCTGTCAAAAAGCAATTAATTTTATTTTAGCAAGAGTTTGAGCCACTATATTCCATGTGCTTGTCATCTCCACAATTCACTTTTGTAATTCATTCTCCCTGCCCAGGCTTACTTAAGCTCCAAATGTAAGCCATAATTCACACATAGTGTGGTAAACCACATCCTTCGGCAGCAGCAGTGGAGAAAGCCTATTATACAGGTGCTTTATCACAACTGCTGTTCTGGATTCTGAAAGGAAAAAACAATTCCTGTGATAGATTAAGTCTATCCCAATAAGGGCTTCATAAATCAGTGCTACAGAAAGCAGGAGTGGCTGTGGATGTCTGCTGAAACCCAGGAAAGGCTGTAGTCTGGCAGATAATTTATAAAAAAAGAGAAATGCCCCTAATGGAACACAGAGAAAAGACCAACCAGGCATAGGGAAATAGCTCTAGTAACCTCATTGCTGTAGGCCTCACTCACTTATTCCATCATCATGCCGTTCCTCGGACACCAAAAGTCAAAGAAAACCCACAGCCTGCTCAAAGAAGGAGTTTGAGATTCAGCTGGGAGAGCTCACTGAATTTGGGAAGAAGTCTCAAATCACTGTGAACCAGTTAAAGGTAGTTAGGAGAAGAGACATTGTTAGACAACTTTCAGAGTATTTTTGACCTTGGAGTTGATGTTTTCATGGAAATTTGGCAGCATTATTCCTTTGCTAGAATTGTTTTGTGAATAGGTGTATCCCTTAACTCATATCTGCAGCAGGAAGGATGTACCTCCCTACTCTGTTATTTTAGTGTAAAAAATTGCAACTCAGTGTGTGAATGACACCATAACTTTTCAGACAAGGTTAGTAGCAGATTATCTGCCAAGATCATGACAAGTGACATTCAGTAGGACAGATAAATCAATCTTCTAGAAGGTTATGATGATATAACACATATGCATGAGTGAGAACAGGAACATTAGAGAGCAATGAGGGTGTTTGGAGTTCTTGGTGGGTGATACCACTTATGTCTCGGTGGAGTATTCCCTTCTTCTCGACTTGGCCCACTGTTTTGGATGCCCTGGGTGTTTAGAGCTAAAGGGTGTAACAGAGAATTCTGAGTAATACTGCTCTGTGGGACAGATTATACAACCAGGTGCTATTTTAACTCTATTGATCAATTTCTTTTCAGTAGGGAAGAAATATATACACATACTGCACTGTCAAAACATATTCTCATCTGAACCATGTACATGTTAGATAGTGCTTCAGGAATAAGACATTGGATTTTCTCTGCATTAATCAGTGGTGAATAGATGAACTTGCTTCTTTTAGCACTACATGCATGAAGTTAGCAAATAAATCCAATATAAGAAAATCAGACCCTGCTGGATTATGTGAACTCAAGACGTATCAGAAAGATAGGTGCCCTATTGGCATCCACAGTTCTAACCCCAGGTGGCTGCTTCTTTGAAGTGGTAATTTATTTACTCTGTTTCTTTCTGACCTAAGAGATGCCAGTGAATTATGGCGTACCGTCTCCACCACAAGTACAACCTTAGTGTTTTGCTCTCAGTTATCTATTTGAGTAGAACGGGATGCAGTTTTACCTGACACAAGCTTCTGAAGTTCAGGAAAGGTAAAAGGGTTTGCAGAAAAGGACCTGTGGGTCGTGATGGACACCATGCTGACCATGAGCCAGCAATGGGCCCTTGCAATGAAGAGGCCAAACAGCATCCTGGGCTGCATTGGGAAGACAGCAGCCACCAGGCTATCTTTCCCCTCTCCACAGCCTTGGTGACCTCCAGTCTGCAGTGCTGCATCCTACTGAGCCCCGAATAAAAGAGACTCATGGCTGTCCTAGAAAGAATCCAGAAAATGAGTACAAAGATGATTAATAGATTGGAGCATTGATCAGATGAGGAGAGTCTGTGAGAGCTGGGATTATCTCTTCAAGCAAGAGACTTGGATATAATCAGAAAAATCCTCTCTGTAAGCACCAACTCATAAAACTTGTGCTCTTACAATGAAGTCAGAGCAGATAGTTTAAAGCTCTGTTTTTCTCAAATAACCCGCTCAGTTGCTTCCACTCCTAAAGGATCCCTGATGAAATTCTTGGTGATCACAGGGGTCATACCCTGGCAGGAGTGGCTGCTCCTGTTGCTCTCATAATTGTGCTACTAACCAAGAGACCTCCAGCCTAATTTCTTGAGGTGTATTTCTCCCACTTGATAACTATAGACAGGTTATTTATCATCCATGGGATATACTTAAAGTGCTTGACAGCCTGTCAGATTTGCCCCCTGAGATGATAGACATCTAACATACTCCATTTATCCTAAAAATTAGTTATTTGTAACTTGTCTTCTTTTGAAAAAGAGTGCTAATGCACCTGTACACAATTTTAAGATTTGCAAATTTATGAAAATCACTAAGGATGACCAGTGAATTCGAATTAAAATTTAGCATTTGTTGCTTGCTGTACAGTTGAACAATAGTACCATCATTATTACAGAAGCACACCAATTCTTTGTTGGTGTTGTGTATTGACATTGGTCCATAAATCTTTCTTTTTTTAAATGAAAATTTATTAAGGGGTCTTCTCTTCTTACTTTACATAATATTTGCCACCTCTCTGCCCTTTGGGTGTCTATGTATCCTGTGTTAGTATAGTCAAACACATCTAAAAGTTCCTTCTTCTCCAAGATTATTTGCTAGATCATCTCTATTAGATGAAGCTATTTATTTTAAGCTATTTACCAGATCTATTAGATGATCTGGTAAATAGCTTAAAATATGGCTTTGTTACTGGGCTGTCCTTTCATTTAGCTTGAATATGATTTGGGTACATGAAGTTGTAGATGGGAATTTGACTGGATTTTCAAAAGCAGGACTTCAAGTCTTGAGGTGCAGACAGCCTTGGAGGACCTTGTCCAAAATTGCTTGCCTGTAGTTACCCAGTGTGTGTGGAAGCACTCCGAACTCCAGAATGCTCTGCCTGCTTGTTAAATGACCTTTCCATTTCCAAGGCCTAATTTTGAGGAAGTTGCAATATAAAATGCTGTTGATACAAACTGTAATCACCGTGATAATTCGGCTTATATTTTTTTAATCCAATAAAATGACCAGACTATTATTAGTAGCAAGCATATATCTTCTAATAAAATAATTGGCTTTATAGCTCTGGTAGAAAGCTGGCATGTATATTAATCAGACTTCAAAATTATTTTGATTGTGCCTTCAAATACCAAAACATCTTTAGTAAGACAAGTTATATATGTTTCCTGTTTTGAGAAGGAGCTTTATTTGGTATAAAATTCTGGCTGAAATAAATGAAGGGATCCAGTAGCACTGACTGTGAGAGGGCCATCTCCTAGCTTGTGCTCCAGACCAAGAGAAGTGGGCATCTTTGAACCAGCTCTGGTAATGTTTTTGCTGTGCAGGCATTTGTTTGTATTTACATTGAATTCAGAACGTGTTTCCTCTGCCTGTCCAAACTGCTCCCTTGAGAGCTGAGTCAGGGTACTGAGATGTAGTCCAGTAAGCTGCCTCATCTCCCAGCCCTAAAGCAGTATGGAGCAGGGATGAAACAATCCTAAAGTTGAAGAAAAATCCAGAAAGACTTCAAAATAGTTTTATAGCTTCCTTTTTAGAGCTACCACTGCTAAATATTTCTGTGTATGACTTGAGAAAGTAGTCCTATGGACTGTCACTGTGTTCCCACTCTTCTAGGTAATTAATTACCTTAAGATGCTGCTGTAAAGCAAAGGAAGGAATTCCAGTATCTTATTTCTGAATACTGTAAAATTAACTCTTAGATTTATCTTGAGCCTGTTATATCTCAAATGTCAAACTGTGAGAGAATGCTACAAATATTATCTGAGTTACTCCCACTCTCTGAACTGCAGTTACTGTGGTGTGCCTGTAAGAACAGATCCAGCCCCGCTGGAGCAAGATACAGAGCTGCATTGCAGGTGTTTCTATAATACCCAGCTTGTAGGCTGTGGCTGCATTTCTCTTCACAGAGAAGAGCAAGGCACAACTTCCCAAGGATATTTTCTGGGAATCACAGCAAGGAACCTCAGAAAAAGAAAAAACAATTCTTATCTCATTTACTGGTCCTGTGTTTGTGCAAAACTGGAATGCAATATGGAGATTGTTTACCCAAAGTGATGGTGTTTTGTTTCCTTGGCCCATCAGGGCCAAGCGTGTGTGCAGACTGTCGGTCAGCAGACAGTCACAAGATTCTGGTCAGTTGAGTTGAGTGCTTGTGCAGATTCAGTTTAGATATAGTGTAATATAGTAGAGAATAATATAGTATAATAAAGTAATTAATTAGCCTTCTGATATTAATGGAGTCCTCCTCGTCATTTCTCCCTGCCACGGGTGTCTCTTGAATCTGATAGTAGGCTATTGGCATGCTTGAATAAATTGATCTGGTTCATGCACAGATTTGCTTCTTAATGAAAAAAGTTTAATTAAGAACATCTGTGTTAATTTAAAGTCATTAAAACTACCATAATGCATTGTTATAGGTTTATTAATACAAAAAAGCTTGTTTTGCACTCAAGCCTGCAAATATGAATAGTGGCATATAAACCTTTGTTATGTTTGTTCCTGTGACATCAAAAATGTTAGTAGTTATAAAACATGATCAACTTTTATTTTGAATGAGTTGGCCTCAATCTTTGTTGTTTCTTTGTCATTTTAATGATTGCAAGTTTTATCCAAAATGTAGAAAGGGGAAGAAAGGCTAAGAAAGTTGGCATTTTAACTAGCCCCATATTCACTTTCAATGCAGAACCAGGAAAAGTGGTGCCTCACGGGCTTGTATTGCCAAGTTTCTCCTGCATATACAGGTACAGCACAGTTTCAGTGTTAATTGTTCATTATTTATGGTGGCTTCTTTCCAAATTTTTTCCTCTTAATCAGGACAGTGCCACATTATCAGTTGGGGATTTCCTGTGTTATGTTTAGCACTTTCAGGCTCTGACATATCGTGTAGACAAGTAAAGTTTATAAGCAGAGATTAAAAAAATCTGTTAGTGATAGATAACTTGGGGGAATTGAAGAAATATCTGTGTGAACAGATTAGACCAGCATCTGTCTGGGAGCATTTCTATGCCATCACTCCTGGGCGGGGTGGTGACAGCTACTAGATGACCTAATGCTCCTTTCCAGCTCTTCTTTCCTCTCATACTACATGCTATGCATTTTATGCACTAATGAGCTTCAGGTTTCATCCAAAAGTTGAACTTTCCGGAAGTGGGGTTTGTGCATTTATTTTTAAGTGTAGCTTTTACTTCCGTTGCGTTTAAAATGTTGCCTGTGTTTTTAATGGATGTGGATAACTAAAGAAAAAATTAATCATATTCATAATTGGTGTAAATTTGCTTTCTTCCACTGAAATCTAGACAATAATCCCCATTTAACTCCTTTTAAGGATATGAACTAATATTTCATATGCACCAAAACATTCATTAAAGACAGTGATAAAGGTAATTGGGTTTTCAGAGAGTAGGTAAGGGAGGTGGGCATTTCTGGAGGCTGACAGTGCTACAGGCACAAACTATTTGCCTGAAATTTTTAATATGCTATAAAATAGGGTCTGCATGGACACTTGGAACTTTTTTGAAGTGACAAATTATGATATCTGTAAAAATTAAATGTGACGTTTAAGAAAGTTCCTGAGTGTCAATGGATTTCATTTGTCTTTTATATACCAGGTTTCATTCTAAAGCAATTCAGGAAAATAACAGAAGAAGCTATAAACATTTTGTGAATATTAGGAAGAAGTTCCAGAAGAACTAATGAGTATGTAATTGGAAACACAAATTTGCATACGAATTTGAGCATGGTATTTCAAAGCTTGCAAACATCAAAGTGTATTAAAATGACAAGCTACCCATGCTAACATACAGTTTTTATTTTAAATTGGTAAAAGAATAAAATATAAAGGTTTTACTTGTGAGATGGCTAATTATGTCAGATTGCTTTAGGCAATGGGCAACTTCAACTCATCATGACATACATTTGCTTGGCTTTTTTTGGTGTTCTTGTATGCAGTTTCTGTGTCCCCTAGGGGACAGAGAAGTGAAACGTGTAAGGCATATTAAGATAATGGAGAGTCACAGCTTTCCGTCTAGAAAATAATAGTTGCATCTTTTACTCCAGCTTTGAATTTTAGGCAAATTAATATGTAGTGATCATTTTCATTTGATTCATGGGGCATAGCAGAAACTAGCTTGGTTTTGCTTTGCTAACCTGAAACTGCAGCAGCTGCCCTGGTCACGAGTGATAGTGTCTGTTGGTGGAGAGGTGCTGTGCAGAAGGGAAGCTGGAGAAGGTGTCCCCTCTCTAACCACAACAATTACACTGATGCTGCAGCACCACTTGGCCTCACTCTGGCCAAGTCTCAGCCCCCGAACTCCCTGACTCTTGTATTTGCCTACTGCAAGTGGAGAAATGGGGAGTCAGAAAAGATTTGGGGTTTTCCTGTTGCATTCCTACACTCATGCTGAGCTGATGCTGCTGCATTCTGCTTGAATGAGCTCCCTGGCTCATGTCACACTAACTCAGGGTTTTCTGCACCATAGTTCACTACTACCAGCAGGTAGTAGTGCCTCTTTAGTATGTTCTGCTTTGCTTCAGGACTGGATTAAAGCCTTCATTAGCAGAATCCTCTCCTGCTACCTTCACTTGGGAGCTAGAATAGCTGTTCTATCAGGCTAAGTAAACAATGCAAGTGATGTATAAAATGAGTAAGCAGTGGGATCTAGTTCTTGACTGTCACTTGGATGTGCAAAGTATTTGCCTGTGTGCTTGGCAAGAGGTTAAAAAATGGCTTTTGTGGAAAAGTAAAGAATAAATAGTGGCGAGTTTTTAAAGGCAGTGAAAAATGTCAGGCAGATTCCTCACCTCTGCAGAGGACACCAAGTCATGGCAAGATTCTTATTAGTGGGTAAATTTTCTGCAATCTTTAAATGCAGCTGCACCTGAGAGTTCGGCATGTTTAGTGGTGTAATGCATAGCAGCAGTTTAGCAGAACTATAAGAAAAGCATATATTGGTGCTCCTCTCTTGGCTTGAATTCCAAACAGAAATACATCAGAGAAAATCAATACTGATACAGCAGGAATCTTACATACTGACTTTTATCTACTTCCTGGCCTTCAGCACTGAGGCTCTGTGAGGCCTCATATATGTAATAAGGTGGCACATAGTGCTGAGAAACAGCTCGACTGTGAAGGCTACCCAAGACCAGCTCTTTCTGTACCTATCTAGTGAGAGGCAATAGGATGAAAGTGAAAATGAGAGCATAAAGCACTGCCGCAAAACTCCTATTTCAGAAAAATGCAATAGGATCAAGTGAGTATTGGCTCAAATTATATGGGTTTATAAGACTTTGCCTGCCTGGAAAGGTTGTTGATTGTGAGCTGCCTCCATTCCTATCAATGACTCATGTGGTTTAGCTAGAGTAGAAGGTAGCTCCATGTTGGTTTGCTCTGACAGTCTTGCTGAGGGCTTTTGAAACTTGTAGGGCTTCCGGAAGCAAAATGCTAAATACAGGGGTAATCTTAACTTATTATGTTAAGCTTAATATACCTAATTTCCTCACAGAACTAGAGTGGATCTATGTATTTATAGTTCAAGCCAGGTGAGGGTGGCTACTCAAGTCAAATCATGCTGTTTGTCCTTGACTTAGAGGAAACCTGTAGCAGGAATCCTGTAAGGCAGTGTTTGTAGGGTAGGACTTAATAGTGTTAAAAGCTTTTCACAGGGCTATGCATAAATGAACAGTTTTGTTTGCCTTTTGTTAATATTTAATTTTCAAACAAGAAAAAACATAACCCCAAAATGAATATATGATTTATTGACTTAAAAAATCCCAGATGTTGGTATAAGCAAACAGCTGCTTTTATTCTCACATCATGCATGATGTGTTTCTCTTTATTCTGCTTCTGTACTTAAAGTATAAACTACTGCCTTGTAACCTTCATGGAATTGTGTCCATCAGGGCAGTGCTGACTACTATAGAATAGCAACTACATGAGCCTTGTGTTACTATTCCAAAAAAAAAAAAAAAAAAAGAAGTTAAAAAAAAAAAAGCTGCTTAGCATGCAGGGCATGGAATTTAGGAGAAAGCTTGGGCAGATTTTCCTCCTCAGATTTTCTCAGCATACTGCTCTCTGTAACAAGAAGTCAATAGGTGGCTATAGAGGGTTGAGAGGTTCCCTCAGGATACTGCACCCTCTGGGGAAGAGCAGTTTCCCCTAAAAAGCTGGGTACTTGTCCCACAATTACAAATGTATTCAAGATGCCATAATCCATCCCCTGCACAAATATCCCCAATGTTAGTAGCACAGAGCTTAAATAAATGGTTTTTTGCTATGAGCTGTAGCAGAAAATGGCTGAGGTGAGGAAGTGTACACTTAAGTTGAGCATCACTATCAGATTTAGAGGGTGACCCCAGCTGCAGGCAAGAATGATGCACATCTGACTCCTTGATATCAGAAGGCTAATTAATTACTTTATTATACTGTACTATATTAAAGAGATACATACTATACTATATCATACTTACTTCTAACTTACTTTTAATTACTACTTAGTCGTGACTCTCTGCCCAAGAGTCCCAACCTACGCACGTGGATCTAATTGGTCACCTTGGGTAAACAATCTCCAGAATACATATGGGCACAAACACAGGAGCAGCAAATGAGATAAGAATTGTTTTGATCTCTGTGCTTCTAGAGGAAAAAACCTGAGAGAGAAAATTATGTCTCTCTCTGTTCAGAGAATGTAAATGCCACACATCACCTGGCATCTGCAATGAAATATTCTGAGGGAACCATTAAAAGGCATGGAAGTACCAATCTTCAGGATTAAAAAAAAAAAAAAAAAAGACTAGATAAAATACTGCAAAATATATGGGGAATAGAAATGTTATTCTGCATCTTGGTTAGGAAAGACAGGTGTCTGCTGAGGAAGGCAGAAGCCTCCCCTGAAATGGAAAATGTAAACCCCCTCCCTCCAAGTTGTTATAAATTTGAAATTAAGGGGTGCTCAGGCAAAAATATGGAGCAGGAATAAGAGTTCTTTATTAGGGAATAAAATAAAATAAATAAACAATGCAGGAAATCAAAACAACACTGACAGAGTCAGAATACAACCTGCCACCCTGTGGGTCAGGCTGTTGGTAGCAGCCCAATTGGAATTGTGGCTGCAGTCCTCCTGTAGTGTCAGGTGTGGTTCTGTTAGAGCAGTGATCCTGTAGAAGGATGTAGTCTTCCTCTGAAGATCCAGTGGAAGAGGCAGCTGTTCCTTGGGAATCATGTGAAGTTGTTCTGCTGTCCTGAAATCTCAGATTATATTCAGTTAGGAATGCTTGGCTCCTCCCTCTGGGCAGAGTATCTCACAGTGGGATGCTGTAATTTTACCAGTGGTGCAGTGACAGCTAGTGTCCCATTAACAGAAGATATCTCCCTGGAGGGAGGATTGGTTTATGGAAGAGATAAGGAAAACTGCCCAATTAACAGAAGGTAACTGCCACACCTCTAACAGATGGCAATAGAATACACATTGCCTTGCAATCTAGGACATTCTGTCAAGGTTACAAATAATGAAATGTATTCCTTTTCATCTCTAAACTTCCAGGATGTAGCCCGTTATTTTCTGTAGGCTCTCAAAGCTACACAGAATCATTGCTTGTTTTTCTCTGGTGAGCAGCAAGCTGAGTACTTTTCAGAACTTTCCCTAGACCCAGTGTTGTTTGAATAGGGGGGAGTTTCAGTAGCTGCTGCTGATTGGTTCAGCTGAAACATTCCATAGTTTCAATGTGGATGTCTTCTTTTGTTTGAATTCTGCGTATAAACTGGCCACCCTTTACCCTAATCTTTTACCGAAGGTTTCCCAGAACTTTTAAGCAGAAGGAAAAAGATTTTATGTGGGTTTTTGAGTTTTGTGTTTTTCTGTGTGTGATGTTCTTTTGTTCTTCCAAAGTAGAAAAGCATGGTCATTGTACCAACTGCATGAGTCCCCTGCATCCATGGCAGGGCCAGTGACCTTGCAGGTCCTACTCCCAATGCAGGGAAGCTGACAAGTTTTATGTCAAAGGAGATAGTACCTCCTCTTAACTGGCACAAAGCACTTTTTGATAGCAAGGAATTTCAATATTTAGCCAGCTGGTGTAATCAAATGAGGTGAGTTTTCCTTACAATTTTGAAATTTTTCCCAATTTTTCCCAATTTTCCAATTTTTCCCTGAATCTCCCAGGTCTGGAAAGACTCAGGTGTGAGTGGTCCATGTGTATGCTGATCTGGGATAAACATTGACTGCCATTGACAATGAGTGCTCACAAACCAACTGGTCTCACAAGGAGTCACAGAATATATGTGTTCATTAGATTGCATCTCCCTATTGCTTCATGGACTTACTTAGCAGATTATTATAAATAAAAAACCTCTCTGAGCCCTACCCATTGCTTATGTGGGTCTCAGTGCATCACCAATTATAAGCATGTTGCAAGTTTCTTTTGTATCTCAATTAGTATTGATGTCAAACATTACCTATAGCCTGGTTTTTACTTTTTGTTATGAAACCATTGCTAGGATGTCTGATGAAGATTATTGTCTTCCTTTTCTGTGGATAACTACTATCACCTACTTAAAAAAATAATTGAGATAAAACCTTTCAAAATAACAACTATAACAAAATGCAGGCGGTATCAGTAAATGAGTCACATGTAAGGATCTTTAAAAACAGATGGAGAAGAAACAGTTTAGTCAAAAAGTAAAAACCATGGCCTAATCAAGGAAAATATTGTTTGCTATTACAGTAGTTATGACCCCCCAGGTTATTTGTGCACTCATAGTTTTTTTTTTCTGCCTATTCATTGTGCAGAGGTGCTTTATGGCATATGTGAGGGCAAAAAAAAGTTTCTACAACATGAATTAGTCCATAAGCCATTGACTTTCGCTGTTACTGTGTTTGCCAACTTGCACATTCTGCATATAGAGTGATCTTCTACAGAGGAGCAGATGCTGGCTGTTGGAACTTAATATATCCTGCCATAGCTTCAGGTGTTGAGTTAGAGATATTTGCATATACAAATCAATCCATTTGCAGTATTTGCTTTAAAAAATGCTCAGTATTTTTTTCCCTAGCTCAGTTTGGAGGAGTAGTGTAAAATCTCAGTTTTCTCAGTATTAGTTCTGGGGAATCTAGAGAAGGGTAAGTAGAGGTGTTATTTCCCACTCTAAGGTTAATGGTAACCATTTTAGTCTGGGTTTGGATATTTGTTAAACCTGGTTCTTTCAGCACATCTTACAGAGCACATTTTCCTCCCACACTGAACAAGTCTTAAGGGGAAAGATGAACACCCTGTTTTCCACCAAAAGGGTCCTTTTTGGACCTGGTCTTTTTTGCCATGTAAAGTTTGATTTTTAACATGTTTCCCCCTACTCTATCACCCACCTCCACGGAAAGGTTTGTTTTCTTTTAATAAGACATTTTCCAAAAAAATAACTAATCCTTCAGAAAAACAGTTCTGGTCATGTTGGCAGTGATCTGTACAATGAACATGAGTTGAAGGGGATTTGGCGTCTTGACAAAATAATTATTTTAAATCAGTTTCTTTTTGGTAGATTATCTCATTAGTATAATTTCAAAATGTCAGAGGAAAAATGGACTTTTTTAAATACTAGATCAACAGATGACTCTTGCTTCGGCAAGAACCCCTTGTGTGAGGACATGAGGCTTGACTCCATGTTGATCAGAAGGCTGATTTATTGTGTTATATATTATACTAAAATACTACATTACAACTATACTAAAAAGAACAGAGAAAAGAAGATCAGAAGGCTACAAAGACAAGAATAGAATAGGAATGAATAACAAAAATCCTGTGACTGCTCACAGCCTTGACACAGGTGGCTGTGATTGGTCACTGATTGAAAACAATCCACATGGACCAATGGAAGATGCACCTGTGGCATTCCACAGCAGCAGACAGTTATTGTTTACATTTCTTTCCTGAGGCTCTCAGCTCCTCAGGACAGGAAAAATCCTAGCAGAGGATTTTTCACTAAAATATCATGGCAACAGATGACTGATGAAAAAACCCTGTTTGCAAGAGGTGCTACTCTTCCGGTTATTTTTGGGACATTGATAAAATATTGTGAGGTTCAGGACATTTATTTATTTATCCTTGTTCTGAATATATTGTCTGGGGCATGAGGACTACAGTTATGATGTACAGTTAGATGACTTACAGTCACCTATGCATCTGGAAACATAAATAAGCACAAATATGCATTGTTAGTGTGAAAGTATAAGGTGTAATTAACAGTTATTGTTGAATTCTGCCAAATTGGAGAGGTTTGCAATATCTTGCTCTCTGACAATCCACTTATTTTATATGAAAGAATGTTATTCTTTTAATTTTTATACTTCAAAGTATTTTCTGGCCTGTATTTTAGAAAGCTCTCCAGGATTCATCTTGGGCTGTGTATATGAATTTTTATAGTCCCATGTAAGGTTAGTTTATTTTATGATATGTGAAAAATGCATAATGGAGACAGCCTGAAGGGCTAAATTAAATCCCTCTGGCTTTCAAAGCAGAGCTCCTAATTACTGTCAGCCCTTAACTACAGATAAATGAGAACAGAATAGACCTTTGCAGTTGGAAGAGACCTACAGTGATCTGCTACTCCAGCTGCTGGAGCACTTCAGGGCTGACCCAACAATAAAGCATCTTGTTAAGGGCTCTGTCTTAATGATTCTCTAACACTGCCAGGTTTGGGGCATTGACAGCCTCTCAAGGAAGCCTGTTCCAGTGTCTGACCACCCTCTCTGTAAGAAAATGCTTCCTGTTGTCCAGTCTGAATTTCCCCTGGCACAACTTCTATCCATTCCCATGTACCTCATGCATGCCAGACAGAAGAGCTCAGCACCTTCCTCTTCACATGCTCCCCTCAGGAAGCTGCAGAGAACAATGAGGTTGCCCCTCAGCCTCCTCCAAACTAGACACACCCAAACTCCTTAGCTACTCCTATAAAATAAAATACTTCAATTTTTATTTCCATTTGAATAATAATCATATGTTGAGGAAATAACTATGGAAATGAAAGTGATAATGAAGAAGGTAAAACTGTGGGTGACAGCACGTTAATGTTTAATGTGTACTGAATTACAAGTCCTCTGCCATACTGAGGCCAGACTGTCAAAGCTTAAAGAATAAACTCACAGGGATAAAATGCTGGAGGGGGGGTTGAAAAGGAGGAAACTATTTTAAAATGGCCTGTGTGCTGACAAGGTTTGCTTTCCTCTTTCAAGTTTTGTAGTGTCTAGAATCAGCAGAAAACTTGTTGCACAATTCCTTGTCTGCAACAAAGCTCAAAACAGCTCTTTGTGAGATGCTATCAATGATACACTTGTCAGACCATAGTGCTGAATTCGGGCTGGAAGTCTCCACTGCCAAATAAATGGTCCATGAATGCTGCCTGTTAGCTAATCAAGTAGTATCAGTCACATAGAAATAGCACTACCTCATTTTTTGCCACCATCCCTTCCATTCAAGTGTTGCAACTAAAACAGAGCAGCTCAGACCTGCAATCTAGAGATAATAATATGTAGATGATTTGGCTATTAGAAGTGGAGATACATGTTCCATTGGGTGTTGAGAGTAATGAATTGGGGGAGAATAAATATGCCAAAAGGTTGTTTATAAATAGAAAGACAAAAGTTGCAATAATAGAACTTAATGCAGAAGTTACACCTCTCAGCCATCTTTTCCTCTACTGCTCATTAGTTTAATTAGTACTTAGATGCTTGTATTACATAGAATAAGCTATTTCTTTTTACAGGGGGAGTTTTCACCCACTGTTTTTCTTTTGACAAATGGTTAAGAACAGGGGTTTCTATTGATCCACATGGGCCACCTCTTAAGTAGTGGTGTTCGCAGGGATGGATGCAGGTAAGTACCCATGGCTCTACATCAGGCCTTCAAACAGGTGATTTGTGAGCAGAAGACAAGCACAGCACCTTTCAGCCATTGTGAAACATCCTGGGGTTTAATGCATTTTTTTTAAAAGTCAGCATTAGAACAACTTGGAAGCCTGTGAATCCACTGGAGAAATGCAACTTCCATAGTTGGATCTCAGTGACTTGTCTCCTGGACTCCACCCAACTGGAGACAAACTTAAGTTCACACCTGACTTGTGTAATGGCCAAACAGCCTAGGCCTTTCTAGAGTTAACATTTTAAAATACACACTGTGACAAGTGTCCATTCATTTTCCAGGAAGATATTTGTTCTTGTCTGCAGGAAAATAAAATTGGGAATGTATGTTTCAATTACAGCTCTGCAATGTAAAAGTGAATGAAGTGTTTTAAAAGTGGGGTGGGGCATCACCCAAGCAACAGTCCTTTCTGAGCCCATGACTTTCTGGTACCAACATTAGTATTTGTTTCTGGGTAAGTGAAAAGTGTACTATAACTTTTTGTTTCCAAAGTGCCATGAAATTATCACTGTTATTTGAGGCAGAAATAGAAATATGTTTTGTGGGTGAGTGAAATAGGCCTATTAAAATATTATTGAATAATTTCTTTTAATCCTGTGGCCCTCCTGGTTATTTAAGTATTTTGCACATGCTATTTCCCATATGTAGTTTAAAAACCAGTTTCAGCTCAAATTGGTATGCTTGTTTCCCCAGAGAGACATTGCTTCTTGGATGTACAAGCTGTTTTGACTGTGAGGATGGTAGATTTTAGCCTTAGCTGTAATTAGTAAACACATTCCTGTTCTAGCATACCATCATTTTGGTTTGTAGTGAAAACTTAGTGCTGTAAAAGTAATATTTTTAGAATTAATTAAAAAAGTAAAACAACACCTGCTTTAAATGAATAGCAGCAGCTTACTTAGGGTGGATTATCATCTTATATTTCACCTTTATAGCATCTTAATGTTATTTCTGTCCTAGGCAGTGTAATAAGCTACTCCATTTAAATAACCTCATTGCTAGAATATTGGAAAGAAAATTGACTAAAAAGTAATTTGAAAAGTCAAGTTTAGGGCAATTCACACTTCCCCTTATATGTATCTGGCCTGAGATAATGAAACTGGATTCTTAGGAATTACAAGCTAGTAAGAAAAGGGAGTGCTCCTTCTTTGCAAAAGATTTTTACAAATGATCTAATTTTGGCACTGCTAGTCCGTGAGCTGCAGACTAACAATTCCAAGCAGGTAAGAAGCCGTGGTTAGGAATTTTCCATCCAGATTACAAAATGGTGATCTGACTAAACTGAAACGTGTGAATGCTGTTGACACTTTTGACTGAGCAGAGGTGAGAAGCAGGTTTACCTATGCAGGTTCTTGTCCAATGGCAGCCTGGAAGGTAAGCAGCCTGCTTGGGACTTCCACAAGCAGCTGTAAATTTTCAGTATCCTGGGGGGTGTTTTATGATTTCTGCAGTCCAGAGATAAGTAGTCAAATCCCAATCTGACAGATTTGCTTTCTGGTTCCTTCCTTGCCTGGGCTCTTACAATTCTCTTTGTCTCTCTGTGCAGCAATGAGGATTGTTAATATATTTCTGTTCAGCATGAAATTTTATGGTTACATCATTAGTATTAAAAAAACTTTACATAATGAGAACTGTTCCTATAGAATGGAAATTCTAGTTTACCACCTCCTCCTACTCCATGTTTCTGGAATTTGGAAAGTCAGTGCCTAAGCTAACCTCTCTTCAGCGAAGTATTCAATCAGTAGAGAACAAATAGTTGAATGCCGCAATAAAATCAGCTAATCAACTGAAAATAAAAGGATATTTTCCCTCTAGATTATTTTTGGGGTCTCTTGTGGTAAAAAGAAGATAGAAATGTTCTTTCTGAGCTGGATGTGGTTTGCAGTGTGTGACTAAATGTTTCATATATACCTGGAAGAATTTTTATCAGTGCAGAGGGCTGTGAGTGAGCTGTGGAATGCAGTCCTGGGAAAGCGTCTCAGGAGTTATTTCCCTTTGCAGTTTGAGCCTTTCAGCCAGAAATACCCATTTGGTGTCCTCCTGAACCTGCTAAGAAGCTCCAAACTGCTACAGGAGAGAGTCAGTGGTCATTCCATAAGAGCTTCTGCTAGTCACCCACAGACATATGCTCTAATAAATGAATTTTCAGCTGTTAAAGAAGTCCTTTACTTTGTGTCTTCAGCTTACTTCAATCTTGCTTCATTCCCAGCCTCTGAGTAGGCTTCTCAATTGACTGATATTTTGATAGCATTTTCTAGAATAATTGTTTCTGGAAGATGATGACAAGGTAGCTCAAGTTTGGTAGTTACAGATGCAGATTCCTGGGAAATCACCTCTGTAAGTGCCCCTCTAATTTTTGCAATCAGACTAAATTTGATTTGTGCTCCACTGATTATAAGCTGGACCAAGCTCCATGGTTATTAACATTCCAGTTGGGATACATACTGAGCGATGGTGTGGCTGACGGGTATAGTTTTGATGTAGAGTGAAACTGCTGGTTGTGTAACAGATCTGACTTGTGTCCTTCACAATTATGAGTTTGAGTGTACACATGCAGTCCCAAATGTGTGTGCACATACAAAACCCACAGGTTCAAAAAGGAAAATGTAGTTTTTTTCAAAAATGGACTCCAGGATGAATTTTGCTATCTGGCAGCTGGACTGGCACCTCAGCTTTTGAGGCTGACGTTTGCAGTATGGTCTGACAGAGCAGAGAGTTCAAATTGAATCTCCTGCCTCTTTGATCACTTCTGATCATAGTCACTACTTTGTACAAGTGACACAACAAATTGTAGAAACTAGTGGGTCTGTGCAAAAAACTGTCTTTGAAAAGAGTTGCAACACTCTAAAAATTATCATGAACTTTTACAAAAAACTCCCTTCAAAACTACATTTAAACTGTTCCTTGTAAAAAGGGTTGAGAAGAAATATGATTCAAATTGGCTATTTTGCATTCTATCAGGGAGACAAATGGGAGCAAGAAAGTGTTTATGACTCAGAAAACGTTTTGCTTATCAGCATGATCTCAGCTCTTTGGTCCAAAACCTTTCCTGTTTGACATTGCGTAAGCATGTCCTGCCAGAGATTGCCCTACCAGACAGAGTATGGCAGTGGCTGTGAGGTCAATGAGAAAGGCTGGAAGAGCAGGAGAAGCCATTGAGATGTGGTGGCTATAGCTATTGCTGTTTTTATAGGAAAATGAAGAGTGGGATTGTGAAGATGAAGTGATAAAAGACATTAGAAGCATACAATCATGTAGATGAGTGAGGAGACAATAAAGCCACCCAGAAAAATACAGCTGATAAAGTAATAGAATCATTTGTGTTGGAAGTGACATGATCTGGTCTGACTATCGAAGATCAAAGCAGGGACTACTTCAAAGCTAGGTCTATCTGTCTTGTGCTCATGAGTCCACACTGTGCACTCCAAACAGTGCAGCCCAGGGTCTCAAACTGTTTCTTGCAGCTCCCAGTGTCTCTGAAAACCCAGTAGGATCTGGAGCAGTGGTACACTTTCTGGAAGAGAGGTTTGTTGCAACTCAGGTCCTGCTGGTGATATGAACTTGTTTGGCATGGCAGGTGGTCTAAAGGAAGACTACAAGCCAGATGTCATCATTAGGATCTACAAGTCATCTTCTTGTTCTAACTCAACCCCCAAGCTTCTGCTGACATGACTTCTCTCACTTTCCTTTCTTTTTGTTTTTTTTTTTCCTTCAAAGTCCTGTGGGGACTTTTGCATTATGTCACTATGGTCTTCTCACCTTTGCATGTTGCACAGAGGACCACTTTGGCCAAAATACACTCTGGTTCCCTTCTAAAGCTCTGGCAATGCATTGCAGCCATGAGTCACCCTAACCCATAACTTGTGATGGGTTCACGAATGCTTTAGGCAATGCTGGGATGCAGAGGGTACATAGAGGACTGCAGCAGCTCCTGTCCATACTATCTCAGTCACTGAGTTTTCCCTGAGGCACATGCTCAGAGATTCATGCTACCCTTGTTTGTACCTTGCTAAGTCAGGAGTAACTTCAAGGCAGTAAATTGAATTACAGGTGGGGGCAAGAGGCCAGATTGCATTTCACTTTTTTCCCCCTAGATATCTTCTTTTTAAAATAATTTAATTTAGAACGGTATTAGAATTCTTCTTTAAGCTGCTTTTCTATCCATCTATATATTTGTTTTTCATTTGTTTGCTGCCAATACATGTTATTTTCCTTCTTAATCACTTGCTAGCATGGTGATTTTTCTTAAAACATATTCAGATCACAACAACTTTCTGGCAAAGAAAAGCATGAAATTCACTGCCCTTGAAATCTTCATCCATATGGAGGAAAATAAACCCTTTCATATTTCACTGTCAGAAAAGAATAGTAGCCACAGAGTTATACTTAAATATTGAACCTTGCAATATTCAAAAGAGAAGCAAACTAATATATAAAGGATATTGATTTTTCTGTCACTGATGAGGCATGTGTATTATCTAACTGATCATGATCAGATAATAATTTGTTATAAAAAACTGCATGTGTTTCAGAAAACTGTAGGAGGATGACACTGAACAGACTGTCATTACTGTCCATATGGCGGCGATCTCAGGCTCCCCACCAGAGTCTTCCAGTCATTTAGAAAGCTGGAAAAAAAGCAGGTCAAATTTCCAAGTCCATCTCACTTTCTTTGCCCTGAATACTAATCCTGGTTTAAGGTGGAAAACATCTTGAAATATTCCATAAATAGAAATGCTTAGCACCTACTTTGTACTTCTGTTCTTCAAGCTGTTCTTCTGTAATTTTCATATGTTACATGAGAGTGGCAGAAATTCAAAAATTATGTGGGCATCAGACTTGTGAAGAGAATCTGTAGATCCTGTGGTTGTTGTTTAATTTATGTACTTGGGAATAGCAGAATAGAGCTCAGAGCTTGTTGATTTGTGTGAACAAGACCTGCAGGTTTTCTCTGCTGTCTCTTGACTTGGGGAATACAAACTTCATATGAGCTGGGGAACAACTGTTCCTGAACAGAAAATGGACTGAGAACTAAATGTGTTGATTTCTATAAACAAAGCTTTCTGAATGTTGCATCTTTGTAATTTTATTTAGTGTTATGAAATTGGGTCTGTTAGTATATTATTTATTAGCAGTATTACAATGTCAAGATGAAATACTTAAGCCAGTTTCCTCATTCATAAATGGTAGAATATGTGAGATTATCTTGTATTTTTTGTAACCAGTGGAATTTTTCAGTGTCTTACAAAAAGCAAAATTGCCCCAATCACTGTTTTTATTTCTCTTTACCTAGTAAGGCTACTTGCATATACTGATATACTTACTTATTTTTTAACTTGGTTTTTGCTTGTCATCCACATTCTTTATGGCAATTGTAACTGAAATATTTTACTTTCCTAGAATTTCTTCCTTGTTCAAAACAGGTTCCCTTGGAGATGTCTCAGGGCATACCAAGACAAACTGGGTCCAGTGAACACTTATTTGGAGGACAGAGGAAAGACAGGACTATATCAGATATTTACTATTTCCCTTTTACTGTAGTCACTCACAAATTGCTTCTTTGTTCTATTTTTAGAATCCAGCATTACCAGAGCAGCCTTTTAGCTGCCTCTGAAAACTGATAGGTGCCAATTTCTTCTCCATTTGAATGTTAGGAATCTAGAAGAAAATCCTTTCAGCCAAAGTTGTTCATTAAATACATGATTTTATTGCTCTGCAGATGGACTCCTGCCACACTTTATAGCTCCTTGAGCTGAAAGGTGTGCAATTTAATTTATAAAATTAAAATGTTGGCTACCTTATCATCTACTGCTGGACAATTACTATTAAGATTACAGTTTCCTCAGCTTTTGCTCTTTAATTATTTAACTAGAGGATTGTCTGATTAATATTAACCTGCCAAAGGGAGCTGTTCTCAGTGTATTATCACATTGCTGATATATCTGAGGAAACTGGATGTTCTTGGAGAACATGTACATGGTGTCTCTGTCTTCTCAGCTGAGAATATTCCATAATTTTTTTCTATTTCTGAAGAATCCCTGTTCTTTTTTAAAATACACATCCTTTCCTTTGTAGGAACGTAGGCCTAGTTCGTACAGTAATAGAGGGGAGGGTGATGCCCATCTTCATTTGCTCCTTGTTTCATAGGGACCATGTAGACCCCAGGATGACTGTACTGTTTTATAAGTCTCTAAAGTAAAAAAACGTGATTCTATTGACACTGACAGTCTTCTGACTGTTTTCCTGTCACCCATCAGTGATATCTCTCCTTCTGCAGTATCCTGCTATCCTGCTGTCAGTGAAGATTTGGGCCCACTTGTCCATGTGGAGAGAGAGTTAATCTTGGATAGCTTCTGTCTTGGTTGCTTTGTCCTTTGTGTGCTGCATTTTAGCACACAGCATTAAGCAAGTGCCCTCAGGCACAGCAGTTTGCCTCTTCCCCTTCTTTGCCATTACGTCTGACCACCAGATTGATGTAAGTAGCATGTTAGCAGATGGCAGATATTCTTTTCCTGTCAAACAGATAACCTGGAGAAATTGTCAGCTTTTATGAAAAAAGGGCTGGAAGCCCAGTCTTTGGCTGTAATTTATCAAAGTATATCTCATTTCTGTTTACACCAGGTATTCACATGGACCCCAATCTTTAATGGTTGTACCCTGCACATTTGCTGTGTTATTGCAGGACAGATGACAGGGTGAGAGTTTCTTGGGCTGCTTTATTTTTCTTTGAAGAAAAGGATAATCACCATCTATCTAAAGAAAGTCTGAGCCAGTGACATGTCCACAGAATGTGTAAGCAGCTGCCCAGACAGCCTGTGTTTCTCTGATGTAAAGCTGTCTTGGTAGAGTGGGCAAAGAACCCAGAGGCACTAGAAAGCTCAAAACAGCTTTTGCTTTGAATGTGATATAAGTTCTATTGTACTTGGATCCTGCACACTGGGGAAATGCTTAAAAGATAAGTGCAAAAGTAGGTGGTTTGTTATGATATTTCAGACAGACAAGTCAATCCTACTTTAGGTAAGCAGCAAATCTAATTGGCTGCATTCACTGCAACGTGAGCAATGTGACAGAAATACAATATGCACATTTGATTTTCCTTTCCTGTTATTTTTTTAAAAGATGTTTTAGTGCATCACTGACAAATGCATAAATTTCAATAGCTTTCTTTTGATTGTTGTCAATTTAGATAAATGTGCCTGAAAAGTACTGTAAATTCAGCATTTTGCTTGAGGTATTTGTACAGGGATTTCCATTAAATGTGTACAGCCAGATGATAAAATTAATCTGAAATTAATAATGTAGGGCTCTGCAAGAAGACTTAGCAAGTATGCCACAGAAATGGGAACTACAGATCTCACCCAACTAAATTTTTAACATTGTACTCAGAGTGTGTACTCAGAATGAGTAAGCAAACATTAGATATTCTAGAAATGTTTGCCAAGTCTGCTGCAAGAAGCGTAGACAGCTAAAAGATGTCAACAGGGAATACTGTCATACACTAAGAATAATGGTTTATCTAGTGCTTAACACTGAACACCATGTAAACATTTAATCACAGAATAGAAACTACCAAATGCAAGCAGTAGCATGAGAGTTGCATTCACAGCCTTGCACTAATCAAGAAAGTGGTGTTTATTACTTCTGATGAGTAAATAATTTTAACTTTTTTCTTTCCTTTCCTTTTTTTTTTCTTTTTTTTCTTTAATTTACATGATATGTCAGCATCCTAAACACCTGCATAGTGATGTTTGTGAGATCTTATTTCTGGAGGAGACTGAATGAAAATGTTCATTTTTTTGTAGTGGGATGAGCCTTGTAAAGAGACAAGAATAATGAGAAATATGATTGCTAAAACTTAGGGTGCAGTGGTGGTGTTCATAATATATAGTCTCATATACACACATAAAATAGTCATAAGGCAAAGGCAGCCATTTTGCTTGACAACTTTATCACCATCTCCCACGCTCAGTCTCTCAGTGACATGTGCTGAAGCTTCAGGTATTTCATAAAGAGCCAAGGCTTTATTGCTTTAGTTATAATGCAAGAACTAGTAGTAGGGATTTCAGTGCCCCAGTGTTGTAGAAACAACCCTTAGTGCATGAAACAGGTTTCACAGTATGTCATCACACAAACATGGTGCATTTTACACCATACCTATACTTGGCAGGTTAGGGGACAATATTTTTCTTCATGAGCAAGAATGGTATTTTTATCAGAGCTGTGGTTACCAGTTGTTACTCCTGATTTTCACCCTATGCACAAGCTGTCATCCTTCTAAGTGACCTCTTTCTCCATCCATGGAAATTAAGTGTGTCATAAATTAATTTAATGAGAACAAGACTCTCTCATTGCTATAAACTAATCAAAAGTGACCTGTTTTACATGCAAAGGACTATCCTCTAAACTTCTGAGATCAAAGCAGGTCTCAGACAGAGAAGCAAGTTTGAGTATTCTCTGAAAATCTTACCTAAAGAAACAGTTATTATAATTATTATTTCCTTTGTTACTGAAATGTTATCTTTCTGCTGGTGTTAAATAGCTTAACAATAAGGTATTATCTGTTTGCTCTGGGTGAAAGTTGTTTCCATGTTAATGTATGTCTCATCATAAAAGTTAATATGTCGTTATCTTACACACACTTGGAACTCAAAGGGAAGTTGAACCTATCTTCATTTAATCTAAAATTTTCTCAAAGACATGAAAGATTAATCCGTTATTAACATTTGCCTGCAGCTATTTCTAAAATGCATTAGTTGGTTTCTGAGAAATTAATTCTGAAAGAATGATCAAGTGTTCTTAGCTTTGTGGGTTTTACACAGGACTAGGTCCTTACCAAAAGTCATGGTATTTCAACAGTAAAGCATTAAAAGGGGCAAGTTCAGAGCCATGCAACTTGACCTTTTCATTTTCCCAGCTCTGTAGAACTCCTAAAAAAGTGATTTTCCTAAGTCACAAAGTGACTATTACACCATAAAGAGCAGCAGTAACTGTGCTAATATTTTTGTTATTTAAACTTGTTTCTCATGTTAAAAATATACACTTAGAAAGACACAGAAGTCTACATAATAATTGAATATCAAGGGAGTTAGGCCAGTCTGCAGGATCCTTTTGTGCCTATTCTGGTTCAATATTCTCTAGTCAGTCATGTCTATCCCTGACTTTCCTGCCAAAGATAAGTTTTTAATGCATTTCTGTTGAGATCTCACACTTCAGACTTCTTCAGAATTGCAGACTGTTACTTTACAGACACTGAAGTCTCTGCCCCAATCTGTATTGTAAATCCCTTTGGTGATCACAAATCACTGTCTGTAGCATTCCTGTTGCATTCGGTAGGACAGCTTCACTGAGGCTGCTGCTCCAGAGTAGGGATCACTAGGAGAGCCTGAGGGAAGAGCAAGGGTGGGGCATTGCTGCTGGGCTCTGGTGCTTTTTGTAGACTCCAGACTCCCTCTGATAAGTGTGAATTAAAGACCTGTAGTAATGGATTTGAGTGCTAACACAGAAGGGATGAATGTTCATCACTCCCTGAACAGGGCTGTGACATGAAGTATTATATATAACAAAGGAATGGAGGAAGTGTGTGAAGAAAAACTGAGAACTTGCAAAATAGGTGAAATGGGATGTGCTGCAATAGGAAACACTCAAATAAGTTTCAGTCCTTAAATCAAAATAATTAATAACACAAATAGCTGTTACTCCATTGATCTGAAGATGTCTAATGGCTCACAAACTGAATGTGATTCAACAATATCCTGTCATTAAGAAAAAGGCAAGTGTCCCAGTGAGGGTGACAGCAGCAAGAGTTAACAAGGGTATCAGAAACATGACTTGTGGGGACAGAGTTGAGGAACGGGGCTTTAGCTAGAGAAGGAGAAAATGGAGAGGAGATATGAAATTAGTTTTTAGCTCTCTGTGTGATAGCTGCAAAGAGAAAGTCTATCTTCTACAACTCTTCTGCTACTGGGATATAGTAAAACAGGTTTAGCAGATGAGATATGGGATTAGAAGCCAGAAAAACTCGCTAATGACTGGAACAAGTAAATGCCAAAGCAGGATTTTGGAGTTGCTGCTTGTTGTCTTTTCTGAGCCGGCAGAACAGATCATCAGAAATTGCTTCAGGAATTAGTGATCCTACCTTTTGGCAGGAGAATGTCTGACATGAGCTCCTGAGGTCAGTTCCAGCAGTACTGTCTATAGTATTATGGACTGCATAAGATGATAAGAATGGAGTCTGCGCTGCCAATTCTGTGTTAGTGGAAAAAGATGGACATGTGCATGTATTTAGGGTGTCTCAGTCAATAGAGCTGCAAAAGGGCAGGTAATTTAGCTTTCCCATTGATTATTACCTGACTTGCTGCCTGGAAAGATTTGTTGGTCAACCAGAGAAGCCTGCAGCAGAATTTACAGTCAACCTCTGGCCTGAGGTTTACATTAAAACAGTGGACTTTCCCTGACATGTAGCTAATGCTGAATAGCAAGGCAGGCTTTTCAGCTTTCTCCCACACCTGCTAAATTATTTCCTGTGCTCTTGCAGGATCTGTGATTTAAAGCTAATTTCATCATTTACACCATATCAGCTCTGTAGCAGGAATAGACTTTTGTTCTGCATTCACACAGTACCCAGTACAATGGAGCTTCACAGTAGCACAAGAAATGTAATAATGGCACGGAGGGACTTGCTCTATCACTAAGGAAGCTTTTTCTAGTTTCCTTGTGGTTCTGTACATCTCACATACAATTACAGCATAGAGAAAGAGCAACCTCCAAGCAAGCCTATCAGACTGACAGCTTCTTACTTCTATTCACTGCAGTGCAGTCATGTGCCAAATATTAAAAAGAGTGCTTTAGAAATACCAAAATGAGCAATAACATCCGTAAGGCACAAAAAGCAAAGGCAGTAAACAAACCAAAACAAAGCAGAACACATGAAGGGTGGTAGATTTCAGTGTCCGTTCCCCTTAAGGTATAGAGCATTTCATAGATGATTGGCACATAGGATTGAATTAAAAGGGAAAGCTTACTTATTTGCATCCTCTGAAAACTGCTGGCCATATGTAAGCCCAGGGAAGTTACATAACCGTCATCCAGAGTTGTACATTCAAGTAGTTGTCAAGTAAGTTTAGCAAAATTATATTTCTTAATGTTTCTGTATGTACTTCACAGTGCTATAAGGTGGCAAGCATTTATGCTCTTGAAGTATACTTCAAGAGCATAAATGTTTACCTCTGAAGTATACACACACCAACCTGAATACCTAAAAAACAAGTCACAATTAATTTTCTTGTAGTTCAATTCTTGTGGGGTTTTTTCCTCTCCTCTGCTACCTTTTATTTCATTTTACTATCAATTTGTTTCAATTTTTTTCATGCACCTTAACATCTTAAGTTTCTTAATTTCAGTTCATTTTAACTTCTTCCCCTGTTTTAGGTTACTCATGTGTATATATACTAGGCATTTCAGACTAAATTTTTCTAGTGAGTGTTTAGTGATATGGAGACTGTGGGCCCTGAGGGACCAAGGCAATGTCCAGGAAGTCTAGGTGTCACCTCTCCCTCTGTTCCCTCAGGAATCTCACTATCAGGATTATTTTGTATTTAAAAGTCCTTCAGTTTTTTTGGCAGTGCATCCCATGGAGGAGGTCTAGATGGATCTGCCTCAGAGCACTGGCCAGCCTTTTTTCCCTCTCTTTCTCTCAGCTTTCATGCTAATTGTGGTGCTGCACTTCCACACAAGAAGGTGTTTGTTCAGATGTGTCTGTGTGGTGTTCCCTCAGAGGAAGTCCTTTGTCCATGTATTGCCTCTGGGAACCTCCTCTGCAGTGCCACCATCTAGCAGTCTGTAGTCCATCTTCTGTCTCCTTTTGTCTGGAAGCTTTGTACATGTTGAGCTCCTGAATGTTGACATGGATCTATGTAATCATTAATGTTTTGATCAAACCCTCCTAAGTGACATACTGCTTCAAGATATAACCTGAGCTTTTTGAAAATCACATGCTGCTCACACATGTCGTGTCCTACACATCGAAATGTATAACTGAACTCCTTCCTCACTGTAAACACCCTGGGCAGTTTAGGGCATAATGAGATATTGTTTTCTCTCAGTCAACAGAAGGGTTATGTGTTTTGCTTCCTCAGAAAGTCCTAAATCCAGGAGTACCTTAAGTAGCAAGATAACATTTATTGGAGTTGCTTTCACTGGTTTAGATGGTTTGCTGAATCCAGACCCAAAGGAAATTAAATACTTCTAACACCAAAGTGGGGCTGAGGATGAGAATTTACATTTGCAGATCTGGATGTTGTTTTGGGCAATGCTTGTTTTGTTTTCAGGGCTTGTTTACATCTAACAGATGAATGCTGGATGAATTTTCGAATGGGAAAAAATGTACTGTTTCAAGTGAGCAAAAACAAACAAGAAACATACCTTTGAGCTAGCCCGTCAAGTTTCAGCTAAACATTTCTTGCATCTAACAATTTTATGTTATTCAAGCAGAGTTTGTGAAGAGTAAAGACAGGCAATTTGGTAAATCTATTGTCTGTAAAATACAGTTTGTGTGACTAAGGCAAGAAATATGCTTTAATCTAATAATGAATTTATTTCTGTATAAAGACCATTCTAAAACTTTTATTTTCAAAACTTTTGGGTTAGTTATATCAAATTGTATTACAAAAAGTTTATTTGAACTTCATCTATTTCCTCACTATCTTATGTGTCTACTCTGGTATAATTAAAGTACAAGTTATTCAAGTTTTAAGTGCAGGGATGTCCTGGCTTGTAAAATAAGCATGTATTCTATTTTTGCCATCTGTTGGGGGTTAGGCAGTTTTTCTTATCTCTTTCAAGAACAATGACACTGCCAGGAAGATAATCTCCTGCTAATGGGCTATATAATGTCCTGGGTTGTAAAATAAGCATGTATTCTATTTTTGCCATCTGTTGGGGGTTAGGCAGTTTTTCTTATCTCTTTCAAGAACAATGACACTGCCAGGAAGATAATCTCCTGCTAATGGGCTATATAATGTCCTGGGTTGTGAAATAAGCATGTATTCTATTTTTTGCCATCTGTTGGGGGTTAGGCAGTTTTTCTCATCTCTTTCAACAACAATGACACTGCCAGGAAGATAATCTCCTGCTAATGGGCTATTGAATTACTCACTGTGGCTGGTAAGATTAGTTACATCATCCCATTGGGAGATGCTGCACCCAGAGGGAGGAGCCAAGCATCCCTGCCACCATAAAACAAGCATTTCTGAGACCACAGACAGCCTTCTTCGCTGGATTTCCCAGAGGAATCAGGAACCAAGGCCCACCTGCTCCTTAGCCGTATTTTCAGAAAGGATCTACACCCTTCTGCAGATCGCCGCTCCAGGAGGAGCAGCCACCATCTGGCTGGACTACTATCAACACCCTGACTTCTCAGGGTGTCAGGTTTTTTCTCACTCTGCCAGTGTTTTTTTTTTTTTTTTTGCTTGTGCTAAATTACATTGTTATTTAGTTTTTTTCTTCCTAGTAAAGAACTGTTATTCCCATTCCCATAGCTTTGCCTGAGAGCCCTTTTAATTCTGAAATTGTGATAATTCGGAAGGAGGGGGTTTACCTTTTCCATTTCACAGGAGGCTTTTGCCTTCCTTCACAGACTCCTGTCTTTTCAAACCAAGACAGATTTTGGCGCCCAACTTGCGACACGAGGGCATTGAGAGAAAAAAAAAGGGATTAACAGTTCTTAAGTAGTTTAATTTTTAAGTACCACCATGTGGTCTAGTTTTCCCTGGTTTGGGTGGCATGTGGTCGCAAGTGTATACTTCCCATTTTCAGGCCCTTATCTAAATATGGGTCCTATAACTAAGGCCACTGTGTCTGTTATCAAGTTTGTCCTCTGGGTGAAGGATTCATGGATCTTTAATTTCCTCTGGATGGCAGGTACATGGATTCAGAGCTATCACACTCTAACTGCATATTTTTGGAGTTACTTTAATAATGGTACCTACTGTGAGGAAATGACACGGGGGGAAACTTTCTCCCAACCTTTTAACCATCTTTTTGGGTCTGCTCCACCAGTTTTCGAAGGGTTAAGATCCACTCTAAGTGCTAATGATATCATACAATGGGTGGTGTTGCTGATATGCCTGTTATGTTTAGCACTCAGAGATAAGGGAAGATTAACCTGGATAACTACCCTGACACCTACACCAGAGACTAGGGATGCTGCTGCAGAGCCTGACACTACCCCAGAGACTGGAGATGCTGCTGCTCCAGAGCCTGACCCTGCCTCACAGCCTGCCTCAGAAACGAACCACCCAGATTGGGTGAGGGTGCTGGTTAAGGAGATGCAGGAGATGCAAGAGATGCTGAAGGAGTGCATTTCACCAGCTGGTGAGCAACCCGCCCTTTGCCTTGAAGAGGGACAGTCTAATAGTACAGCTGTGGAACCCACAAATGTTACAACTGTCCAGGTTCCAGCTGAACCACAAAGGCAGTCACAGCCAGCAGCAGTTGCCCCGGTAGAAACAAGGAGGTCTAAGATAAAAGCAGAGCACCCAGATAGAGATAGGAATGGAGGAACCTCACAACCCACAGGGGAGCCAGAAGTTGCGATCATCACCGAGTCCCTGACGTACGAAAGTCTCCGTAATCTGCACAAAGACATTGTGCGACGAGGGCGTGAGGCTTATACTACCTGGCTACTCCGGGTCTGGGACCTTATGGGTACAGGCGTGCAGCTGGACGGTGGTGAGGCAAGGAACTTGGGACCCTTAACCCAGGACTCAGGTATGAATCAGATTTTTGTAAGGGAGCCAGGATCCCTTTCTCTCTGGGAGCGGCTTTTAATGAATGTCAGAGAGAGGTTTGTCCACAGGGAGAGAATGCAGGAGCACCACCATAGAATGCGTTGGAAGACCCTGGAGGAAGGGATCCAACAGTTAAGGGAAGTGGCAGTATTAGAGGTACTCTTTGGGAGGGATGCACAACATAATAATGACCCCGACAAGGTCAGGTGCACAGGGCAAATGCTGTGGAGTCTGGCAAATCTGGGGCCATCTCAGTACACCACTTTCATTGCAACAATTGATGCTGACACTAACCGAGAGACAGTGGGCTCTGTTGCCAACAAACTTAGGAATTATGAGAGTATGATTAATGGCCCAATGCAGGCTCATATCTCAGCTGTGATTAAGGAGTTCAAAGAAGAGATGAGGGAGGAAATGAGGAAGGTTAATGCAGCACCCATACGAGTCACAGGCCCCAAAGTCAGAGCCCAACATTCCCCAGCTAGAGAGAGAGGGTACACCCCAAGGGCTAATCTGTGGTTCTTCCTGCGTGACCACGGGGAAGACATGGGGAGGTGGGATGGGAAACCCACTTCTGTCCTGGCAGCACGGGTCCGTCAACTCAAGGAGGGAAACTCTAACTGGGGGAGTTCCACCAAGGTGAAGGTAGCCTCAACCTCCCATGACCAAGCTTTTGGGTACGATCTGTCAGATCCCCTTGAAGGGACCTCTAGTATGTATACCCAGGAGAGGAATAATAACCAGTGTTAGAGGGGCCCTGCCTCTAGCCAGGGAGAGGCACGGGAAAACCGGATCTTCTGGACGGTGTGGATCCGATGGCCTGGCACATCAGAGCCACAAAAATACGATGCCCTAGTTGATACTGGTGCGCAGTGTACCCTGATACCATTGGGACATGTGGGGGCAGAGCCTGTTTCTATTGCTAGTGTGACAGGGGGATCACAGCAATTGACCCTGGTGGAAGCCGAGGTGAGCATGACTGGGAAGGAGTGGCAGAAACATCCTATAGTGACTGGCCCAGAGGCCCCGTGTATTCTGGGCATAGACTTCCTCCGGAACAGCTATTACAGAGACCCAAAGGGACACAGGTGGGCTTTTGGCATAGCTGCTGTAGAGGCAGGGGACATTAAGCAATTGAACACCTTGCCTGGACTGTCAGAAAACCCGTCTGCAGTAGGACTCCTGAGGGTGGAAGAGCAACTCGTGCCAATTGCGACCTCGACAATGCACCGCCGGCAGTATCGGACGGATCGAGATGCCGTGATCCCCATCCACAGAATGATTCGTGAGCTGGAGAGCCAAGGGGTGGTCAGCAAAACCCACTCACCCTTCAACAGCCCCATCTGGCCTGTGCGCAAATCTGACGGAGAATGGAGATTGACTGTGGACTATCGTGCCTTGAATGAAGTGACTCCACCGCTGAGCGCCGCTGTACCGGATATGCTGGAACTCCAGTACGAGCTGGAGTCCAAGGCAGTGAAGTGGTACGCCACTATTGATATTGCTAATGCGTTTTTCTCCATTCCTCTGGCAGCAGAATGCAGGCCTCAGTTTGCTTTCACCTGGAGGGGCGTGCAGTACACCTGGAACCGACTGCCCCAGGGGTGGAAACACAGTCCCACTATCTGCCATGGACTGATCCAGACTGCACTAGAAAAGGGTGAAGCTCCAGAACACCTGCAGTACATCTATGACATCATTGTGTGTGGGAACACAGCAGCAGAAGTGTTTGAGAAAGGTAAGAGGATCATCCAGATACTGCTAGAATCTGGCTTCGCCATCAAGAAGAGCAAAGTCAAGGGACCTGCCCGAGAAATCCAGTTCCTGGGAGTGAAATGGCAAGACGGACGGCGCCAGATTCCCACTGAGGTCATCAACAAGATCACCGCTATGTCCCCACCAACCAGCAAGAAGGAAACACAAGCTTTCCTAGGTGCCATAGGTTTTTGGAGGATGCACATTCCCGAGTATAGCCAGATTGTGAGCCCTCTTTACCTGGTTACCCGCAAAAAGAACGATTTCCACTGGGGCCCTGAGCAGCAACAAGCCTTCACCCAGATCAAGCAGGAGATCGCTCATGCTGTAGCCCTTGGCCCAGTCAGAACGGGACCAGAAGTCAAAAATGTTCTCTACTCTGCAGCCGGGAACAATGGTTTGTCCTGGAGCCTTTGGCAGAAGGTGCCTGGTGAGACTCAAGGTCGACCATTGGGATTCTGGAGCCGAAGTTTCAAAGGGTCCAAAGCCAACTACACCCCAACAGAGAAGGAAATCTTGGCTGCCTATGAAGGAGTTAAAGCCGCCTCGGAGGTGATTGGCACGGAAGCACAACTCCTCCTGGCACCCCGACTACCAGTGCTGGGGTGGATGTTCAAAGGAAAGGTTCCTACTACCCATCACGCCACCGACCCCACATGGAGCAAATGGATTGCCCTCATCACCCAGCGTGCCCGTATTGGAAACCTGAATCGCCCTGGGATTTTAGAGATAATTACGAACTGGCCAGAAGGTGAAAACTTTAGTCTCACTGACGATGAGGAGCAGGTACAAGCGACAAGAGCTGAAGAAGCTCCACCCTATAACCAACTACCAGCAGAGGAAACACGTTACGCTCTTTTCACTGATGGTTCTTGTCGCATCGTAGGGATGAACCGGAAGTGGAAAGCAGCCGTATGGAGCCCCACACGACAGGTTGCACAAGCTACCGAAGGAGAAGGTGGATCAAGCCAACTTGCTGAACTCAAGGCCGTTCAGCTGGCCCTGGACATTGCTGAAAGGGAGAAGTGGCCAAAGCTCTACCTTTATACTGATTCATGGATGGTAGCCAATGCTCTATGGGGCTGGCTGGGAAGGTGGAGAAAAGCCAACTGGCAACGTAAAGGAAAACCAATTTGGGCTGCTGATATATGGAAAGACATTGCCTCTCGGGTGGAGAAACTAACGGTGAAAGTCCGTCATGTAGGTGCCCATGTCCCCAAAAGTCGGGCTAATGAGGAACACCGAAACAACGAGCAGGTAGATCAAGCAGCAAGAATAGAAGTGTCAAAGATAGACTTAGATTGGCACCATAAGGGGGAGTTGTTCCTGGCTCGATGGGTTCACGATGCCTCGGGTCATCAGGGCAGAGATGCCACCTACAAGTGAGCACAAGACCGAGGGGTGGATCTAACCATGGACAGTATTTCTGAGGTTATCCACGACTGTGAGACATGTGCTGCCATCAAACAGGCCAAGCGGGTGAAGCCCCTGTGGTATGGGGGGCGGTGGTCCAAGTACAAGTATGGGGAGGCCTGGCAGATTGACTACATCACACTGCCCCAGACACGCCAAGGCAAGCGCTACGTGCTGACCATGGTGGAAGCCACCACTGGATGGCTAGAGACCTACCCTGTACCTCATGCCACTGCCCGGAACACCATCTTAGGCCTGGAAAAGCAAGTCCTATGGAGACATGGCACACCTGAAAGGATTGAATCTGACAACGGCACCCATTTCAAGAACAGCCTTATCAACACCTGGGCCAGAGAACATGGTATCGAATGGATATATCATATCCCCTATCATGCTCCAGCTGCTGGCAAAGTTGAACGGTGCAACGGACTCCTTAAGACTACCCTGAAGGCACTTGGTGGGGGAACATTTAGAAACTAGGAAAATAACCTAGCAAAAGCAACCTGGATGGTCAACACCTGAGGGTCCATCAATCGAGCTGGCCCTGCCCAGTCTGAACCCTTGCACACAATAGATGGAGATAAAGTCCCTGTGGTACATATGAAGGGTATTTTAGGGAAAACTGTCTGGATTAATCCCCACCTCAGGCAGAGACAAACCCATCCGTGGGATTGTTTTTGCTCAAGGACCTGGTTACACTTGGTGGGTAATGCAGAAAGATGGGGAAACCCGTTGTGTACCACAGGGAAACCTGGTCTTAAGTGAAAACTGAGTATAAGATTTCATTGTGACACAGATGGAAATAGAATAAGGGGTGGATAATGTCCTGGCTTGTAAAATAAGCATGTATTCTATTTTTGCCATCTGTTGGGGGTTAGGCAGTTTTTCTTATCTCTTTCAAGAACAATGACACTGCCAGGAAGATAATCTCCTGCTAATGGGCTATTGAATTACTCACTGTGGCTGGTAAGATTAGTTACATCATCCCATTGGGAGATGCTGCACCCAGAGGGAGGAGCCAAGCATCCCTGCCACCATAAAACAAGCATTTCTGAGACCACAGACAGCCTTCTTCGCTGGATTTCCCAGAGGAATCAGGAACCAAGGCCCAGCTGCTCCTTCGCCGCATTTTCAAAAAGGATCTACACCCTTCTGCAGATCGCCGCTCCAGGAGGAGCAGCCACCATCTGGCTGGACTACTATCAACACCCTGACTTCTCAGGGTGTCAGGTTTTTTCTCACTCTGCCAGTGTTGTTTTTTTTTTTTTTTTGCTTGTGCTAAATTACATTGTTATTTAGTTTTTTTCTTCCTAGTAAAGAACTGTTATTCCCATTCCCATAGCTTTGCCTGAGAGCCCTTTTAATTCTGAAATTGTGATAATTCGGAAGGAGGGGGTTTACCTTTTCCATTTCACAGGAGGCTTTTGCCTTCCTTCACAGACTCCTGTCTTTTCAAACCAAGACAAGGGAGTAACTGTAATAGCAGTTGAATTTAAAAAGTAGTGTAAAGAAACAAAGGTGTATGTCAAATCTCTTTAGATCTTTGTTGCTTAAACTTGGACCCCTTGGACGAGGACACGAGGCTTGACTCCATGTTGATCAGAAGGCTGATTTATTATGATATATATTATACTAAAATACTACATTATAACTATACTAAAAAGAACAGAGAGAAAGAGATCAGAAGGCTACAAAGACAAGAATAGAACAGCAATGAATAACAAAAATCCTGTGACTGCTCACAGCCTTGGCACAGGTGGCTGTGATTGGTCACTGATTGAAAACAATCCACATGAACCAATGGAAGATTCACCTGTGGCACTCCACAGCAGCAGATAGTTATTGTTTACATTTCTTTCCTGAGGCCCTCAGCTCCTCAGGACAGGAAAAATCCTAGCAGAGGCTTTTTCACTAAAAATCCTGGCAACAGATCTTAAGTTACTATTATTGAAAATCCTGTAGGTCATGTTTACTTTTACAAAATTACCATGCAAAAATATCAGTAGGCAAAATACAACCTGCATAATTGAAGCAAGTTAAATGGTATGAAGAATGTCTTGAACAAATAGCTATGAGGGACATATACATAACCATTAGTGTAACTCTCTAAGTCTACTTAGACTTAATTACAGTGCTGCAGAACTCTGCACCAGAAGCTGTGAGATGTGAAAAGAGACATTTTGCATACTGCTGTAGGGATCATTGTATTTATGCAAGACACTGACATGTCTTTACTCTGAAGGGATAATTGAAACAATTGGGTTTGACTACACTGGCAATATGGAAACCACACAAGCAGAACAATGGCAGTGCCATAGGACTGCTCAGCAATCAGAGCTGTCATCTGGTCTGATTTGCATATGACATATCAAAAGCATTCTGGCATCTTACTCCAAACTTTTAATTTGATGAAACACATACACACATAACCGCAAATCTCACCAGAATATTGTAATTTCACCACAAATAAAACATTGCACAATCCTGTCAGCAAGCCTGCAAAAAAGTAATGATAAACTCTTGCTACCTCAAGACACCTAGTTGGGAAAGAATTAAAGCTTGACATTGATATCACTTAGATTAACATAAATCTTAAGAGATTTTGGGACAGTCACTGGTGTTACTCTGGTGAAGAGCTGTTCTGGTACCAAAGTTAGCTCTACAGTTTATCAAAACCTCTAAAGACAAGGTAGTACTGCAAATAATGGAGTAAAAAATAATTTTGTGAAGTTAACTGTGAAATATAAAAGGTTCTCTCTATGCTGTAGTTTTCCAAACACATGTGAGAGATGGTCTAGAGTTCCCCTCATTTGCCTCACAACCGTCTCAAGGATAGACATCAGGATCCTGAGGCCCCTGAGCAGAATTCTGGCCTGCCAAGTGATTTTTCACAGCTGTGTCTAGAGTGACTGCTCCTAGCAGGGCCTGCCAAGGGGCAACACTCCCTATGTGCTTGCACCTGCTTTGCGACAATGGCTTGTGAATTTCCCCACCTCTTGGCCTGGTTGGACTTTTCTGGGGTAACCTTTGGTGGTCCCTCCACAGAAGACCCCCTCATCTGCTTTTCAATCACCATGATGGATGCACTGAGATGGAAGAAGCCTCTCTCTCTCAAGGACTGAGACATGAGACCCCTATATGAAAAGCTCCCCCATCCCAAGGACTGAGACTGAAACCCCTAACAGGGGGTAGGTGTGTGGGGGAGCTTGTAGCCATGATATTTTATGAAAAATCCTCTGCTAGGATTTTTCCCGTCCTGAGGAGCTGAGAGCCTCAGGAAAGAAATGTAATCAATAACTATCTCCTGCTGTGGAATGCAACAGGTGCATCTTCCATTGGTCCATGTGGATTGTTTTCAATTAGTGACCAATCACAGCCACCTGTGCCAAGGCTGTGAGCAGTCACAGGATTTTGTTATGCATGCTATTCGATTCTATTCTTGTTCTTTGTAGCCTTCTGATCATCTTCGCTGTTCTTTAGTATAGTTTAATGTAGTATTTTAATATATTATATAACATAATAAATCAGCCTTCTGATGAAAATGGAGTCAAGCCTCGTGTCCCCACACATCGGGTGTTCACCTCAACAGGAGCTAACCTGACCAAAGCAAGATATTTGCCTGCAGGTGTGGCCATTACACCAAAAAGACAATGGTTCTCACCTACTGCTGAGAACATGGACTGTCTGTACCTTCTTTCCCCCTCAGTGATTATCTGTTCCCCCTCAACAGTTCCAAGATCTGTTCCCCACCTTCAGCAATAGACTGTAATAGAGCCTTGAGTTAATCAGGACTTTCGAGATCTCCCAGACATAACAGGTGGATCCTCAGCTGGACTGCAGAGGAGTTCATCTCTACGTTTGGTAGCTATACTCCTTCTTTCTCCCTTCCCCTCTTTTCTGTTCTTTTCCTTTCCCCAATTCCTTTAACTCATTTGCTGTGATCCTTCAATAAAGGTGCATTTGTTTTAATTGATACTGCAGTTCCCTTTCCATGTGTTTTTTTGTAGTCTGAGATCAGTAAAATGAACCAACATGACCCCTGCTTGTATGAGCAGATTGTGAGAAATGCAGTAATTGCTAAAGAGACTCTTTTCTAAAGGCAATAGCAATTCTTCCAACACTCTTCCCCAGTATTTTACAGTATTGCTCTATGTGAGTTAGGCCATTACAGAGTGGGTGGAGAACTGACTGGATGGGCATGGTCAGCAGGCTGTACTCTGCTTGGAGGCCAATGACAAGGATACCACAGGGGCACCTGCTGACCCTGTCCTTTGCATCTCTGTCCATCACCTGGTGCGGGCCACAGAGTGAGGGCTCAACAGGTTTACAATGAGGAGCATAAGGGCACAAAGGGGAACAAAAGACATGTGACGTCTCGCAGCTGGGAAGGAAGAACCTGGAGCAGGGATGCAGGCTGGAGCTGCCTTGCTGGGCAGAATTTCTGCTTATGAGACCTGGGAGTCCTGGCAGACAGCAAGCTGGGCACAAGCACACAGTGTGTCCTGGCAGCATGGAAGGAAAGCACCATTGTTGGCTGTACGAGCCATGGCAGACCTTGCAGGTTGAAGGAAACGCTTGGCACTTGTGAGATCTCATAGTGAAATTTCTTCACAGAATGATAGAAAAATATGTGTAAAGAAAAAATTATTTGGGTAGAAGAAAAAGCTGGAATTGTGAAGTTCAGGGAGATGCAAAACCTCACTTTGTACAAAATGATTAAACACTTCAAGAAGATAAACAGCATATATCATAGCAAAAAACATGTGCTAATAATTATCACTACACCGAACTGGAAATTTACATTATACTGGATACCTGACGTTTCGTAGAGAGGGGGAAGGAAAGTACTGATTTATTTTTTCCACTGCATTATGATAGGAATTCTGACTTTTCAGTCTGAAGGAATGCTAGCTATTTGGAAGGAAAACGTTCTGGAGAAGCACTAAGATGGAGTTCTAAAAGCTAAAATCAAGTTTTCTTAATCTAGAAAGAATCAAGAAATAGATGAAGAAGAAATTAAAGCCTTTTATGTTGGATAACCACATCTGAAATATTTTAAAACACATTTTAAACAAATGTTCTCCACTGCCTGCTATAAATCATCTGTCTGGGTGGATTGTAAAATCTTCCTGTGATTGCTGGATTGGAAAATAATGTGAATAATTCAAAGACACTGAGTGGTGTTAAATTTTAATAATAAACCAATATCAGCATTGTAATAAATTTTAGAAGGATGATATTCGAATACTATGTCTTATTTCTTTGTACTACTATAAGAAATGATATTTTTTAATGAGAAGTACTTTATGAAGAGCATGAATTCAGCTCTACAAATTCTGTAGTGCCAGCATTGGATTAGAGCACATCACCACATCATATAGATAGATGTTCCACAGGCAAGGCCCAGTTTTTGTGTAGAGCTTCTCCCAGGTATAGTGAGGAGAGGCCAATGCCCCAAAGAACTTTGTGTAACAGAGGCAAAGCTGAAAGAGATAGTGAAGTGTATTACTAACAAAAGATGCTGTCAAATACAATTTCTTCATGCATGTCCAGGTGTACACTGTGTACTAATATTTCTGGGGTTTCTGACTGGGAATTTTAAATGCTCCTGGTTTTTGGTAGTACTTGTCATAGTCCCAAGTCTGAATGCTTAATCTTTCCAGGTATTTTTAAGACCTTTCAAGTATTAATCCGTGTTTTTCTGCTAGGTGTGTTTTCAGGAAGTGCGCTTGGTGCTTACAGGTTTTTTACAAAGTTTTCCAAAGATTGCTTACACAATGAAGCACAAGTTTTATAGGCTTCTAATTAGATCTCACATATGTTTGCAGTCTGGGAGGCTTCAAATGGCTACTGGGAAGTCCTGGCTACTGCTTGTTTCTTTTCAGTTACAGGAACCAAATTTACTCAGGAATAAATTACATGGATTTTAGGAGACTTGAAGAAGCAATTAATGTGTTCTCATTTATTTATGATAATTGTCAGACATTTATGCAATGGGAAATCAGATCAGTGTGGTGCACGTCAGGTGTGGGTTGCTCCAGTTACACAGTTATTTGCTCTACACATACAACCAAAGCATTCAGTACAGCATTGACTGTAGGAGCAGACAACACTGAGCAGGCTTGATTTTATCTGTGGCTCTATAAAAAAGTATACCCGGCTGTATGTCTGCAGATAAAATCATATTTCAAGTTAAGGTGTGCATCTAGCTTTTTATAGTAACCCTAAATTCTGCACCTCACTCTGGTCTTTGCAGTGATCTGCAGAGGTTTCCCCAGTGGTACTCAGTATATCAGACTCCACTCGTGTCATGGTTTGACCCTGGCACAATGCCAGGGCCCCCATGAAAGATATATTTCCAAAATGGTTACTGTGAGATGTGACCCGGAAACAGAACAAAGCAGGCTCCCAATTGGGGATGGAGGGAAAAACACAACACTTTATTAATTACGACATCTCAAAAGGAACACAAACAAAACTAAGAATGAAAACCCTCCAAATACATTCCTCCTCCCCCCCTCCATTTTCTCCACAGAATGAAATAACATCATAGACTTTCACCCTGTCACCAATCTCTCACATAATCAATTTTCAGTCCATCATCACCCCTCAAATAATCAACTCTCAAGTCCATCAGGGAGAGAGGAGTCCCCCCTTGCACCATAGGCTTCCCTCGGAAACACAATTGAAACCTCTTGTGTTTCCATGTCACTCGTGGCACCGCCCAGAGAACATCGGCCCTTGTGACTTCTTCCCCCCCCATGTCCAGTGCTCTCACCACTGCACATGGGCCAGGACTGCTTTTAGGGTTCCCCGTTTAAGGATGCTCCACCCAGTTCCAAAAGCAGCAGTCTCTCAACTTCGGGAAAGCTGTCCCCCCCAAATTTCACCCCCTGGGGCCGAGGGGCCTCATGAACAGAGATCTTCCTCTTCTCTGAAGACAGAGGGCATCCCACACCCTCCTCAGCCGTCTCTGTTCACACCGCTGCTTCACTCTTGACTCCAAGGTACTGCCTCCCCCTAAATACAGTCTGCGGGTCACAGGAAAAAAACATGGGTCTATTCATGGCCATACAAGAAAGAGTCCAGCCCAAGGCCACTCCAGCATCTCTTCCCACCTAGGATTCTTCTCACCGCTTCTGACATCTCTCACTCGTACTCTCTTTCCTCACACTTGTCCACTGCTTCATCTCTCACCTCATTCTGATTCAGGAGGATCAGTATTTGTAAGGTTTCCATTATTCTACCAAGGGGTTAAAATTTTCGCCTCTGTCTGCCCAGGACTCCCACAGCTGCCAGGCACCTTCTCTCGCCGCATCCCCCGCTTCTGGCCGGCCGTGCTGCCAGCACAGTCTCTATCACTCTCTCCTTGGGGGCGCTGCCCAGATATTCCAGGTCTCCTCCACCCCTGCACCTTGCAGAGGGCTCCAGCCTCCCTTCCCTCAGGCCGCATGGCCTCCCCTGCCCCACCCCGACGAAGCCTCCACCCCCGGGCAGGGGGAGTTGGTCAGACTCACTCACCAACGCCGGATTCCAAAGAGGAAGTTTCTCTGGGAATGCTCTGCTTTTAACCCCTGTGTGTTCTCAGAGGCGTATCCAGATCCTCAGTGGCCACAACAGGTGCCAATTTCAAATCTGGCCACTGATTGGTTTGACCACAACTTTCCCAGAAACTCACTTCCAGGCCAAACCACGACAACTCGTCAGAACCCACTGGAACTGGAAACTTGGTACTTTATGGGGCTGCAGCAACCCAGAAAAAGTTTTGTTTGAAGCACTTGAGGCTTTCTCATCGTTCAGAGTGAAGTAACATACAGATATATAGAACAAGGGAAAATTTTTCAATCTTTCTTGATTCTGATCAGAGAAAGTTGTTTTGTGAAATGTTACAAGTCAAGCTCTTCTGTTTTACAGGGAATCATTTAAATATATATATATTTACTATTGTTTTCAAAAAAGCTTAGATTTATTTCTTCTAATAGAGTTTAATAGGATGAATAGAGATTTTCATCAGTATGTCTTCTGTATAAATTCAACCAATTTAGCTATAAATCACTCCTCCAAAAATACGTAATTGCTCTTTTATACTAAAATAAAGGATGTTATTTGCTCACAGTTACACTAAAGATCATCAGTAACTGATGTGACAGAGGTTCAGTTAAGATGTAAATGTAATGTGTCACTAGCAAAATTCACAGACTTATCTTTATAGGACACACTGGCATTTCAAAGTTTTAAAACAATACTTCAGAATATGAGTCACTGAGCTTACCCTGAAACCCCATCCTGCTAAGTACATGGGGATGTTTAAAAATCTGACTGGCCATGGCCCTGAGCATCCTGCTTTGAGCAGGGTGACTGAATTTGCCAGTTTCTGCGGGTGCCTTCTATGTCAGCTACTCTTTGATTCTGCAGATTCTCAAAACTTGCCCCTCTGGTGCCATTCTCTCCTTGTAAGAAAAGTCTTATGGTAAGTTATATAAATTACAGGAAAGCCTCTATTTAACCTATTTTCAGAAAATTACTTGAACTGAATTTTAAGTTTCTTTTTGAGGATATGCTATAGATACCTATGTAGTGGTTTTGTTAATTAAAAGAAGTAATCTTCCATGAAGGTTCTTGAACTGCAGTCATCGTAAAAGGAATATTATATATGCAGTAGCATCCAAGTGATCTTGCCAAAGCTAGACAGCAATTTCTCTTGCTGATGGAGCATTCCATCATGAAAACATTGAGACAGATTCTGCACTGTTTTGCACCTGGCAAAACTCCATTGACTTCATTAGGTGGATTTATCCTGAGTGTTGTAGATTTTCAGATGTTACAGGAATATGACACAGATGTGAAAAATTAAAATACAAAAAGCTACTAGCTCTGGCCCTTAAAAACAAAGTGATAATGCTGGACATTTATGTTCTAAATGTAGGAGGCTGAATTTATTAAATTAACCTTAAGCTTGGATTAGGATTGTAAGAATTTTGGAATTATTTTTGGAGTGACAGTAGTTTTGAAATTACTTGCAACAAGGAGTTTTTAAATTACATTTTGAGCAAGTAGAGTTTATCTTCTATCAGAGACTATATGAATTTACTGTAGTTTTGTTCAGTTTCCCAGCAGACCCAAAAAGAAATCTAATAAAACCTAGGGTAGAAACTACTTGAACTACTTTCTTGACCTCTCCACCACTGGCATAACTTGCATTGCCTCAGTGCCACGTGCTCTGCTTGACAGGCTGTCAGCATCTCCAGCAGGACAATGTACTTTTGGAAGTTCCAGCACTTGTCTGCTGGGTGCTGGTGCCAGCAGCCAGTCCTGGAGAGTAGCTGAAGTGCTGGTTCTTTGTGATATCTGTCACAATGTGATATATGTCCACAAATAAATGATCCTCAAATGTCCTTCCTTCCACTTTGAAAGTGAAGGGAAAGAGACAAAGTAGAAATGAGGGAAGAATAGACTCACAGGGAAAAATAGCAGATGCAGAAAAAGTAGGAAAAAAGGTCAAATGGTTATCCAGAGAAGAAACAGAGAGCTGTAAAGAGCATAAGGAAAAGGGACTTGTGAAGAATTTTCACAATATTTGTACAGGTTTATTGTTAGTCTGGTTTTCCCATAGAGAATGGTGTATCTTTTCACACTGTGTGCATACATCCCCTCTCCCTGTAAGAATTATTTAATTACTTGAACAGTGTACAGATTCAATCCCTGTAGGTTTCATCAATGTGAATGACAGTGCTGGACAGCAAAATCTCTTTCTTTTTAGGAGTGGAGGGGAAGATGTAGCACAAACACATTCAATGTTACACTGCAAAGAAAGGGTGCTGACTACCTAAACTGTGGCAGCAGCTCTCTGGTCACAGAGAGAAACAGACAACTTTCCCAGGCATCGTTCAGGGAAAAGTCCGTGAGAATATCAGAGAAAAGAATGAGAAACATTTTTTATCTTAACTTGCTGCGCCTTGTATTGTGAACATGTGGAATGTGTTATGGAGATTTGTTTACCAAATGGTGGTTTCTTAATTAGCCAATAGTGATGGTGTTTTAAGTAAAGGACCCATCAAGTCCACCTGTAGTGAACTAGGATGTAAAAAAAGCAATGGGGTTCTTAATAAAGTAATGATCAGACTTCTGTAAATGCATGGAGTCTGTGTAACTTATTGCCCAGTCCCGGCTAGGGGGCTTAGTGCTGATACCTAAACTTTAGAAAAGCTTCAGAAAGGGCTTACATGACAGCCTAAGAATGATGAAATCCATGTATGTAGAAAACAAGGTTTTGTTAGTTCTGAAAGTTTTGGATTGCCATAGGTGGTTTATTTTAGACAAAAATTGACTGGAGAATGGGATAGACTGTAAGAGCTAGTTGTCGTAGGTTAAGAAGGAAATGAGTTTTTTGGGAAGTTGTAGTTAAATCAATTAGTGCTTGGATTTGAATATTAGCACCTGGTTTGGCCACTGAAGGTATGGACCGCCTCTGAGAACACAGGGGTTAGAAGCAAGAACTCCCAGGAGAATTCTCTTTTAGTTTCAGTCTGTAAAGGAGGTCAGAGCTCCCCTGCCTAGCCAGGGCTGGGTGGGGAGGGAAGCCATGCGACCGGGTGAGGTAGGCCGGAGCCTCGGGCAGAGGAGGGGGGTGAAGGCCTTGCAAAAGATGGAAGGGTGGAGGAGCCCTGAGAAGCATTGGGCCCCCCGGGAGAGAGATAGAGAGAGAGAGACAGTGCCTGTGCTGCCTTGAAATTTGATATCATGGTCTGGCAGCACGGCTGGCCAGAAGCGGGGGATGCGGCGAGAGAAGGTGCCCGGCAGCTGTGGGAGTTCTGAGCAGACAGAGGCAAAGATTTTCACCCCTTTATAGAGTAATGGAAACCTTACAAATACTGATCCTCCTGAATCAGAATGAGGAGAGAGAGATGAAGCAGGAGGAAATGAGCAAGTGTGAGGAAAGTTGGTGCACGTGAGAAATGTCAGAAGAGGTGGGAGGAGATGATTGAGTGGCCTTGAGCTGGACTCTTTCTTGTAGGGCCATGAATAGACCCATGCTTTTCCTGTGACCCAGAGACTGCATTTTGGGGGAGGCAATGCGTTGAAGCCAAAGAGAGTGCAGTGAAGCAGTGGCATGAACAGAGATGGTTGAGGAGGGTGTGGGATGCCCTCTGTCTTCAGAGAAGAGGAAGATCTCTGTTCATGAGGCCCCTCGGCCCCAGGGGGTGAAATTTGGGGGGGACAGCTTTCCCGAAGTTGAGAGACTGCTGCTTTTGTTGAAACTGGGCAGAGCATCCTTAAACGGGGAACCCTAAAAGCAGTCCTGGCCCATGTGCAGTGGTGAGAGCACTGGACATGGAGGGAAGAAGTCACAAGGGCCGATGTTCTCTGGGTAGTGCCACGAGTGACATGGAAACACAAGAGGTTTCAATTGTGTTTCCGAGGGAAGCCTATGCTGCAAGGGGGGACTCCTCTCTCCCTGATGGACTTGAGGGTCAATTATCTAAGGGGTGGTGATGGACTGAAAATTGATTATCTGATAGATGGTGACGGTGTGGAAATCTATGGTGTTATTTCATGCTGTAGAGGCAATGGGGGAGAGGAGGAGGAATGTGTTTGGTGGGTTTTCATTCTTAGTTTTGTGTCTGTTCCTTTTTAGATGTTGTAGTTAACAAAGTTTGTTTCCTTTATTCCTAAGTTGGAGCCTGCTTTGTTCTGTTTCCGGATCACATCTCACAGAAGCCACTAGGGAAAGTGTATTTTCATGGGGGCACTGGCATTGTGCCAGCCTCAAACCATGACACTAGTTCACTAGCTAAAAGCTATTTTCAATTGACTTTAGCTTTGTTAAATTTAGAACTGGGCTTCCAAATGGCTCTCTGATGGGGTGAACATAAGAATTGAAATGAATAGAAAGCTTTAGCACTGAGCCTTCCCTATGAGAAAACTTTGAAAAATTCCAGGACTAGTTATGTAAGTAAATCTTGGCATTCCTCATCAGTAAGTAGTTCTGGTACAGGATAATAATCACAGAAGTCAAAGTAGATGCATTAAAGGAGAATGACACAGCAAAAGGAAGTAACCCAGTGCTGACTCAGCCTGGAACTTGGACATATAGGGTTACGACAAGGGGAATGGCTTTAAAGTGCCAGAGGGCTGGTTCAAGTTAGATATTGGGAAGAAACTCCTTATTGTGAGGGTGATGAGACTCCGGCACAGATTGCCCAAGGAAACGGTGGATGCTCTATCCCTGGAGGTGCTTGAGGCCAGGATGGATGGGGCTTTGAGTCACCTGGGTCTAGTGGAAGATATCAGTTGCCATGATAGTAGGATTGCAACCAGATTATCTTTAATGTCCTTTTCAAAGATCACTCTAAGGAAAAAGGAAAGAAAGAAGAACTAAAAAAAAATAGAATTCTCTAGGTAGGCTGTTCCAAAAAATAAATGTGTACTTCAGAAGGGTTTGGAGTCTATGCATGGAAACAGTGCTGCTTTGTTGGAAACTGGAATTTTACTAGCTTATTCACCTTACACCAAGGATTTTTTAAACGCACATTTTCCATGAAAAACCTGATACTTTGAAGCACAGCTTCGAAATCTTCAATTTTTAACACCCAAGACATTTTGTGAATGTAGCCCCTGTTCTCAAGTTGAATTGCTTTGTAAAAATACCATGTTCCTAACCTAGGTAAGTAACTTGAAATTATTTTCAACTTTTAAGGCATACAGACTGAGCCTCACAGAAATGATTGATGAACATCACCTCCCACTATTTTCTATAAATATTTTTTCCATTTAACATAATTTTGATTGTCATATTTATTTTAATGTCAAGGCTCATATAATCATGTATTCCTTATCTTACATTTGACTGACAGTAGACAAAGAGAGAAAGCATCCAGGCCAGACTAAATACTATTTCTTACATATTTTTCTTGTAGGGTCCAATTGTCCTTAGCTTGTTCATACTGGCATAGCCATGTTGACCTCAGTAGGACTAGTTATATTGAGCCAAAGAGGAAATCTAGTCCATTAAATTCCCCCTTTCTCTCTCTTGTGGCTGCGCAAACTATTTATTTTATTACGGCATGCTCTTTTTTCTTTTGTGGAATTCAAAAGGCTTTATCATTTTAATCTCAAGCATTTAATTTTAAGATTTTTAGACTTTTTTAGAATAGTACTTGCAACACTAAGACCTTTCACCTTATTAGGTCAATATAAGGAATAAATATTACCCAACAGCCCTCTTTTTTTCTACTTCATATGCTATTTGAAACACTTGACAATGTGCTTATAACCACTGTGTATGTTATGTGAAAAATACGTTCTTATTAAATTTGATCATGTAATGGCAAACCTGACTGGAATTTATAGTATGTCTCACAGCTATTTAAAATGGAAAACCAGAAATATTTTATTTCATGTAATGTGGGATTTCATGTAAAAAGTTTGTCTAAACAGAAGTAATTTAGAATTCACTGTAAAACAATTTTTTTTTACAATAGCCAGCATTCCAAAACCAAATACATTGCATTTCTAGAAAATTACAATATATTTTATTTTGCTTCATACATCATTAACAAAATTGCCTGTTTGTCTCTTCTACTAGACTCCACATTGTGGGTGCTAACTTTAAGAACAAGAAAAGAGATACAGAGAGTGCGTGTAGTGAGTGCAAGCCTAAATATTAGAAAAACTGTGTTTTGACTGTTATGCTGAGTATCATTGATATCTCCATTAAGAAAATAATTGAATCAAATTTTCTTCTGAGGCCTTATGTTAAGGGAGCAACAATGTAAAAAAATATTAATTTAGATTATTTTAGAACTCTGTTCACATTTCTCCCTTAGCAATCTTAAATTCTGACCCTGTGCATGATGGAAGTGAATTGGTACTGAAGAAGGTGATCTAGGGTAGAGATTATAAACTTTATTTATTTAACTATTGCAGCAGAAGAAAGTAGATGTAACCACTGTGCGCTACAGCAGATCCTCAAACATCAGTACTTTGACTCTATGCTTTAGAATAATGCCTATAAAAGAAGACCAAGTACAAAACACAACATTTCACAAGACATAAAAAACAGTTGAAGAGTATTTTTTCACTTAGTTATGAGTATGTCTGGCATTCCAAGTGACTGGAAAAATTGTCAGAATGTAATTTGTTATCTCTACACACTTGCTTTAAGCCACAGTGACAGTGTTTTATTTTGGAAACCGGGAATAATACCCATACTAAAAGCATGCTCTCACTTTGATTAAACTACATTTTTATTACAGCAAACTTTAGATATATGATAGTTAAGTCTGAACTGATTTCAACTTACTTGAACAGTTTATGTTGCTCTTCATTGTTGTATTAGTTTTAGACTGGGACTTTCAAACAGACCTAAGGGAGTTAAGTGTCTAAATCTGACAAACTTAGTGGGAAATGGAGATTTAGTTACCTGGGACTCTTTAGAAATTCCTGGCTATAAGCTTGCCAGCTTCCTTAGTTTATATTACTCATAAATAGAGCTGATATTTGTTGATGTTTAAGGCAGAAAAGGATGGTTCACTCCCCTCCCTCCACACAGGACCATAAACCAGCTGGATCAAATCTGGTGTGTAGTATCTGTTACTTGCTGCTGGGACCATGTGGGCACATGCTCAACTGCCCTCCCTGGTGTAAAAGGAAAGTCAATGCATATTCTGAGATACTCAGATTGTACCTAACCATTCCTGCAAAGCTAAAACCAGCCCACTTGCTGTCAATTCCTTGTGCTGAAGCCCTGGCACAGAAGAGCAAATGAAGGAAAGCATCTGAAGGATGTTGGATAGTCTGCACCCTCATGCAGTGATAGCTGAAAATCCAGTGGCCAGCAGCCTCTCCTGCCTCATCCTGACCTTCTGTGGGAGTACAAAGTGGTGCTAGTGGCTCTGGAAGAGGGGTAGTGCATCTCACAGAGGGCTGCAGTTGGTTCTGGAATGGTTGTGAGTAGAGCAGAAGTATGGGATGTGGAATTAAGTGGCTGGAGGGCATGTTGAGGTTGTCACAAGTGTTTGGTGAATGCTGTTGATCCGAAAGAGTGTCACCAGGTGCCTACAGTTTGAGCAGCCAAAGGGGGTCCCCATACTAAAGAACAAAGCTTTGAATGGGTGTCATTTTGAGCCAAAGGTGCTAATCCAGGTGAGCATGCCGCTGAGGACCAGAACCTTTGAGAATGTGCCTACATCATTATTTGTGGACAATTGTAGTGGTGTTTTCTCATGTTAATGATGTTGGTATTGGTCCCAGGTTGCTTGTCTGTCTAATTTACAAAGAGGAATAATAAAAATTACAATTATAGATGTTGGAGGCTGAGCTACCTGCTAGAGGAACAAAGCTACTGGCAGAGGATTCATTCTGGAAGACTGATTTCTTGGTCTTTGAAATCAGTGTGTATGTTTAAAAGTTTCATAAACTATTTAATTGTCAGAGTGTTCTGTAGACTGAACATGTTAATGTGTTTAAGAGTAACTTGTTAAGTAGCTTTTACAAATCAAGAGTCTCAGGTTGTCTGCTGGTAAATTAACCCTCTAGGAAAGTCCAAATATTATTATGCTTTGAATCATAACCTAGATTTTTTTTTCTGGCTACATGAGACCATTTTCTCCCCTAACAATCCCATTGTCCTAGTACCCAGTTCCCTGGCAGATTTCCTACTTCATTTTCTGAAATATAAATTGTGAATGCACAGGGGAGTGGGTTGGAGACAAAGAGACCACTCACTCTGATATACATGTGACAACAGAGAGTGCTTATTCTCAAGCCCTTCTTTATAAAGGGCATTTGAAAAACCCGGTCTAGATAGTTCATTGGTCTGATCTTTACACCCCCCCAGATCCTGGACTAGTGGGATGACTGTAGCTTAGGAAAGATATGTTTGGGCAAAGCCTGTGTCAGTCAACCCAGGGGCTGGTTATTTTGCCTAGTACAAACTAGCTTGTACTGTGATATGTGGCAACATCTCACCCTTCTGTCTTCATAAAATTTGCAACCTGCTCTCTGCCACCCATCTGCAAATGCCATTTGCACATGGGGTGACAGGAGACAGCATGGGTTTAACTTGCATCACTGGAGTTGCAGCATTCACGTCTAGGATCTGTTAGGTAAGAATTTTAGCCAATATGTCACATGCTTAATGCTTAGAGATTACAAGTTACCGCATATCTCTTAAAAAAGAACTTCTTAACTTTTAAAACTGTTAAAGAAAAACTCAACTACTAGAAAAAAAAATCTGTAAACAGAAAACCAGTTTGTAAACAATTTACAAATGGAAAAAAATTTGTAAACAAATCAAGTCCTTATATGAACTGTCACTTCAAAAGTCCTAGGTTTCTATGAGGAAGGTCATGAATTGTTCCAACATATTCCAGCGTCCATTGAAATGCACCTTGGCTTTAGGTAGCTGAACGTCACAGAATTATTGTACTGCTATATGATTGATTTAAATACATGAGAACATGATACTATCTTAGACTTAAATGGTGGGGGGGGGGGGGGGTGTACATTCACCCCAACATTTTTTCCCCTTTTATTTGTATTAATAACTAAAAAAAGGAGCAAAACAGCATTAATAAGGTACTATTACCTAGGGAGTTGTTGAGGAGTTTCTTTTTCTCTATGAGGACCTGAAAGAACCTCTTCTGGATGAGGCTTTCTTGTTTATCTCAAAGGAAAAATGGTTTAGCTTTTGCAAAGTTTCCATATTAATATATTTTTCTTTACCAGCCAGGTTCATGTCTTGGTCAAGGCCATGAAATTGGTTGGGAGAGGTTTTCTGTATTTATATTTTTTAAAAAAGCTTTTATTAATATTTAGTGCAAAAAAATTTTTAACATGAAAAACTTACAAATAATTAAAGAAATATAGGTATTTAAATTTTTTTTGTTCTTATGGTAACAGTGGAAGCAATATACTTTTCTTTTTTGTTAGAAGTTAAAAATTTGTTATTGATTTTAATAGGTGACTTTTAAGTTTTTTAAATGATGACAGGTGGTAAATTCTCAGTTAAGAGACTTTGTAACTGAAATTTGCTTATGACATTATTAAATTAATGTTTTTATGTATACTTTAGCAGATCTGCTTTAGCAGATGTTAAAGCAAGTAAATTCTTTGAGTTGTCTAGGTTGATCTAGTAGTATTGTCAGTAATAATGATAGATGTGTTATGAGTAAGCTTAGTAACATACATTCTAGGATATTTTTAATACACACTAGCTCATACTTGAGACAGAAGCTTAATACTTTCTTAGTAGCTGTAACAGAATCAGCTATCAGAGACTTATTAATTTTGGTTTTAGCAAATGCAAGCAACAATAATAAATATTATACTATGATTTCTAGGACATATTTAGTAAACAGCTGTCCAATTTTGTAACCCTTGTGTGACACTCTTTCTATATTTTTATTCTTAGCACATGTTATTAGTTTGTGGAATACAAGAACTTTTGTTTAGTTGAAGTATCATTGAACCTTTTTTGAGGGGTAGGAACTTGGTGCTGTTTTTGTTGGTATTGTTTTGTTTGGAGTGTTAGATTTTTTAATTTGCTTTTTCACTGCCCACATGTAGGGAGCTGCTGGCTTCCCACTGGGCTTGGTGAGAGGGTGGCTCACTCTTAGCTGCTGTGAGATAGCTGTGCCATGTGGCCAGTGCCATCTTTTCTGGATGGCTCGATTGCTGCTATTCTCATTGCACCACACTCCTGCATGGCTCTTCCTACTCCTTTTCCTGGATGGACCCCCTGCAGGGGCTTTTCCCACACTCTCCTTCTGGGTTTGACATCTGTAGGAGCTCTTGGTGGTGCCCATGGAGGCAGAGTCAGGGACAGGGCCCTGCCTACGTAGAGGCGCGGCTGTACCTCATGGATGTTGGCTTGGGGGCGGGCCCTGTCCCCTGGCGCCAGCTGGAGCGGTGTGTGGGTATGTCTCCTGACACAGGCATGGCTAAGCTCCACTGATTTGGGGTGTGTCTGTGGGGCTGGGCTACCCAGCCTTAGGAGGAGGTGGTCTTGGCTTTTTCATGGCGATGGGAGGTGCAGGAAGCCCCGGTGAGGAAGGTGGGGGGGCAGTCCCAGTGACCACATGGCATGGCGCCATGGCCGTGGGATTCTTGCCTAGCTTGGCAGTGCAGGGAGGGATTGGAATGGCTGCCACAAGGTCTGTTTCTCCTGAGCAGGGTGGAATGATGTACCCAGCTGGACTGGCGATATGGTAGCCCGTGGCGGCTGGTAGTGACTCAGCTCAGCACAGCAGTCTGGAGTGGGCACGGAGCATCTCGGCGCTGCCAGAGCTGCACACATTGCTGGGGCCATGGTGGTCGCCATGACTCCACATGGCTGGATTGTGTCACCTGTTCTGCTATCTCTCTGGGCATTGTCAGCAGCTGTGGCGTGGGCAGCCCTCAGATTGTCTGTTTGCTGGGATTCCGCCATTCCCTGGGGCTGCGCTGTTCCCCACAATTGCTCTGCAGCAGTCAGTCACTTCAGTAGGGCGCATTTCGTAGTGGCTGGGGCCGGCCAGCACCAACCTGGGGGGGCACAGTGAAGCGGCAGTGCTGCTGCCCAGTGTGGCTCTGCAATGCAGTGTTTCCCAGCCACCTTGCCCTACAGGGGAATGCCGTGCCAGCCGCATGTCCCTTGTGTGTGCTGGCCCTGTGGCTCCACGCAGTGGGAGAATGCCTGGCCAGCATATTGTCCCCACCTGGTGCAGCTTCCTGGCTCCTCACAGAGGTTTCTGTGGCTGCTCTGCCCATCCTCTTTCACTGCTCATAATTTAACTGTTTTAACAAACCCAGGACAGTCTCTATGGCTTTATAACATTGATGACTGTCATCACCAGTGGAGGCTGCTGGAAGTATACATTGTCCAGCCCACTCCCAAACAGATAAGTTTAATCATGTTCCTTTGGACACATCCAGTTTATGGGTCTCGCCCTACATGAGTAAGGCATGCAGAGTCTGCTCATTGTATTTAATATTTTTAAGAAAGAAAGTCCATACCTTCAGAACGGGGTCTTCTGGTGCTGAAGTCCAGGCCCCCATAGTCCCAATATTGATTGTGACTCCCATCAACAAAAACAGGGCTGGAAACTACGCAGCACTCTCTACTGTCTACTGAAGGGAATTTTGCCACAGCTTTCCACTGCCTGCAGTAGTTCCACTGCAAAACCACTGTCTCCCCAGTGCTTCTGTCTCTGGTGTCGCTGTATTCCAGTTCGAACATTGAAATCCTGGTTCTGACACTGAAGCCTTGGTTCTGACACTGAATTCCCAGCTCTACACCATTTGTCCTGGTTCTGACACTGAATTCCCAGCTATTATGCAGAAGACTCTGTATTACACTGTTTGTCCCAGTTCGGACACCAAATTCCCAGTTCTAATACTGAATTCCCAGCTCTACACTGTTTATCCTGGTTATGACACCATATTCCCAGCTATTACACTGAAGTCCTGGCTATTACGCCGTTTGTTTCCCTTGCTCTGTGCGCAGAATATTCCTGAGTTGGATCACATTGGGACACCATGTGCTGGTGTGCAGGGGAGTGGGTTGGAGACAGAAACCACTCACCCGATGTTCATGTGGCAACAGAGAGCATTTATTCTCAAGTTCTTCATAAAGGTCATTTAACAAACCTGGTCTAGATATTTCATTGGTCCGATCTTTATGCCCCTAGATTCTGGAACAGTGATATGCCTGCAGCCTTAGGAAAGATGTGATTGTGCAACGCCAATGTCAGTCAACCCAGGGGCTGTTTAATTTGCCTAGTACAAACTAACTTGTACTGTGATATGTGGCAGCAATAAATGAGGGTATGAATTTATTTTATTGTTCATGGTCTGTGTTGGAGGTATGGGGTTATCAGATGCAAAGATGATGGCTTTCATGCTGTTGCTCAACTATGTAGTTATCTGCTCATAAGTTAAAAAGAAGTTCTTCTGAATGTTACAATTCCTCTCCCCTTCCCTCCCCCAAAAGGTCATGACCCTTCAAAATAACACAATCTGGCCACATTTTAGGTGAGGAAAAAAATAATACTATGTTTCAAATTTTTTTGGCATTTTGATATGTTGTGTCAGGGTGTATCAGTCATAGCCTGGGCACACACAGCAGTGTGATTGACAGGACTGGAGAACACTGCAGTTCCAGCCATTCTCTTTCTGAGTAAGATATATTCAAAGAGATGGGATGCTCCTGCTTCTCATGTTTTTAAATGAGGCTCTTACCCCTCCATACATCACCCACTCTTTCACATCTTGCTCAGGTCCTTGGCTGTTGCTAAAGCCATTCAGCCACATCCATTCCCTAATCATACCATTGCCAGTGTTTCTAGTGATACACAGGACTCTTTTAACATATGAAACATAGAACTCCTTTAACATAAATGCTTTAGTAAAAGTATAGACTAATAAAACTTGGGTGTTGGCTTCTATGCTGGACCAAAACTGTTTTAGCAAGACAAGAAGCCTAGCCCTGGAAGGGCCTATGATGATAAGTGAATAGGAGATGCTATGCCTAATGCTATCTGCTCTTGAATAAACAAATCTAAGTGGACCAGGATGGTAAGGGAGTGGAATGCATGCTCATGGGTTTTGCTAACCACTTGTCTACAGAACAAGGTCCTAGACCCTATGGACTAAGTGATGAGAAGGAAGACACATGCTAACTGCTATTTTAATGACAAATGGAAGAACTGTCACAAAAGGGTAGAAGAATGTAATAGGCAAATAGGAATATAATCAATAAACAATTACAAATGAAGTATAGGTAATATAGCAAATAAAAGTGTAATAGTAGAATTAGGTGTGTGTGGTATTCACATGCCCTCTGAACAGAGAGATATTTAGCTTTCTCAGATTTTTTTTTTTTTCCCTGAGAGAAGCTGTAAGAGAAGCTGAGAAAAGAATGACCAAACCAATTCTTCTCTCATTTGCTTCTCCTGTGTTTGTGCCCATGTGGAATGTGTTCTGGAGATTGTTTACTCGAGGTGATTTCTTGATTGGATTCTGGTGATGGTGTTTTGGATTCACTGACCAGTTGGATCCATGTGTGTATTGAGACTCTCAGACAGAGTTACAGGTTTTCTAGTTAGTTACTAGTAAGTATAATACAGTATAGTATAGTATCTTTCTTTAAGGTAGTTGTAATGTAATATAGTATCGTTTTAATAAATCGAGTGTTCAGCATTCTGAAGCCTTGGAGTCAGATGCCAGTCATTCCCAGATGCTGGGGTTGCCTGCAATTACTATAGGTGTGTATTAGCAAAATAAATGTGATAAATGTATTAAGAATAATGTCCTGTGTTTGTAACCCTAAGATAAGGAAACTGCTAGTCATGTAAGCCCCCTTGGGACTGTGACTTTAGATAAGTGACCAAAACAAGGGTGGATGACAAACTTGTAAACATATAATAATGAACTTGTAAATGTATAATGACAAATTTGCACAGGTATAAAAAAATCACTTAAAAATTACCATGGTGGACACACGCATGGAGGTGTTAACCCCTACGTGCTCCAGGCCTGGCCAATAAAGGTGTGCTTTACAGTACCTTACTGTGGAGTACATTCCTTTGAATCACCAGATTCACAGGAGCTAATCACTTGGAATCTACTTGTCCTTGGGTGGGATGGTTACTGAAAAAATTTGCCGTTGCATGTTGATAGTGGGTCAAAATATCCCAACTCAGCCAGCCAATAGGGCTGGAGTGAAAAAACAGCCAACCTGTGCATCCATCTGCACTTTGGTCTAGAAAACAGGATGGTTTTGCTCTCCACTTTTGGGGTCCATGATATTTTCAATACCAGTTACACTGTGGTGTGACTGGAGGAGAGGCGCTCCCTTGACTTAAACTTGCCCCTGTTGGCTGCTCCATATACTTTCTTGCAGTGTGAACTGGAGACAAAGTCCTAAAAAATGAAGCAGTAGCCTCATTGGGCTGATTTTGTCAACTTTAACAGGAATCTGGACTTATCATCCCCCTGCAAAGCACCTTCCCTTTTCCTCCCACAGTGGAATGATTCAAAGTAGGCCCTGGTCCTCAGGGTTTTCAGGCTTTTCTGGAGGTGCTTTTGTTTGTGAAAGTCAGTTTCCGCCCATTTTGCACCTTGTTTAATGCAGGGAGAGGAAGTGGTGTGTCCTGGGCAAGCTTGGACTCACAGCGGGACCATTCAGCCTCTGCCACTACACCTGCAGGGCTTTGTTTAAGGTGAAAGACTGAGAAGGAGTTCAGCAACAGCTTTCAGTGTGGAAAAATGGCAACTGCTGGTGTAGGGGCTGGGCTGAGCTGAGCTGAGCCAGGCTGGTGTTCGCATGTGGGGAAATGAGTGTTTGATAGTGTGTGGGGTTGGGCTGCAGGGTCTCTCTGGGGGCTCGGCCTCTGGTATGGAGAAAAGGAGAAAGTGTGTTTGATTTGCTGGAAAGCAGGTTGAGTAGAAAACTGTTACAATGTGTTAAGAATTTGAGCTCATTTCTTTGACTTCCGAGTTTCTATGAAAGGAGATTTTTTTTTGCCCCTTCTTTTCCTCCCCCCACTGCCTTATTTTCCCCCAGCCATGCAGCTTTAAAAGGTTGAAATTCTGTGTGCTATAGCAAATCCACTATAATAAACTGAGTTTGAGTTATATTCAAATGAACTTCCTGAATTTTCAGACAGAATTTGAAGATAAGGGGTCTGGAAAAGTCAAACACATGGATTCAGGCTGGAGGTGGTATTTGGAGAGAGGAAAAGGCCAATTTCTGAATGGTCTTTGTTGGTTGAAATGGAGCTGTAGTGATTTGTACCCACTGAGGACTTGGCCTGATGTGGTGAAAGGTAAAAAATATGCTTAATCTAAAATCCTTCCCTATTCAATTTTCTTGCAACCATTTTTTTTGCCCATAAAAAGAAGTCACTTCTGAAAAGCTCTCTTTCAAATGTATGCCACTCTGTGGGGTAGATGTTAAGTAATATCTTTAGTATCTCAGCAGTTTCACATTGTATAGAATATTGAAGACCAAATGAATAGCAACAGAAAAGAAAAAATGTAAATGATTGTATTACTTTCTACTAATTAGACTTATTTGGAGTGCCAATCAAAATTGGCAGAAGTCATTGAGAGAGCAGAAGTGGGATTCAGATGTTGTGCTTCACTGGAATGGGAAGGAAAAACAGTCTAAATTCAATTTTTCTTTACTATCTTGTAATTTGTTTAACAGTGTCAAGATATTTGGTTGGGATGAATGGCACTTGTCAGTTGAATTTTTCATCTAGACACTTTTAAATGAAGTTGGTATTCAGGGTTTTGAGTTGTACTTTGCACATCTTATGAAATACTGCCGTTCATACCACCTATAATAAAAAAATCTCATACAGTGGTATAATTGTTCTCTGCTTAGTCTAACCATTAACCTTTTATGGTTTTTACAAAATGGTGATGAAATGCTAGTGTTCCTTCTTGGTTATAGGCAAGGATCAGTGAGTGCTTTACAGCAGTCATGTAAGGTACTAAGATTTGGGTAATATTGGCATGCCCACAGTGATAGCTCTCCATATCCTGTTCTGGGTTCTTCCACTGAAATCCTGAGATATAAATTCAAGTTCAGGATTGCTCTGAAGATTTAGAAACTAAATGTGCTGGTTTAGGCACTCTGTAAGACACAATTAGAGAGTTGTTAGACCCACTTCAAGAAATTGTTTTGGCGCTGGGTTGAATTGAGGTTCTTTGGAATGAGTCAAAACTAGGTAAAAGGCGATAGCTTTTAGCTCTAATTCAACAGAACTTCACAATGTTCTTAAGGTTGTGTAGCAGAGCAGCTTTTCTAAATTCTAAGTGAATTAAGATGCAACAGGTAAAAAAACCTCTTATAAGTGACAAACCAAGACTCAAAGACTGTCTGGGCAAGAGATGCAAAGCATGCATTAACATGGTGAAATCTTCCTTGTTTGCAAATGAGTAAGCGCAGAGCACAGATTAAAAAAACTACAGCAAGAAACCTAAGTTCTTAAATAGTGGTCACTGTCCTTACAGTATGTCTGTGAAGCTCTGTCCCCCTACTTCCCTTCAGAATAACAGCAGATTTGAGACTCTTCTAAGCGGATTTTGTCTCTGATGTACATGACTGGATGTAGTCCCCTTGCTCAGGAAACGCTGGTTACGTGACTGCTCTGTTTGTCTTTTCAGGTGAGGAGAGACCTCCATTCTCCCTGCACTTCCAGCCTGAGCCCTGTCCTGTGAACCGGAATGGTATTGTGAACATGGCTGCCAGCTTCTGGAGGCATTTTGCAGTTATCTAGAAGTAACCTGCTTAATGACAGCTGCTACCAGATGGATATAGCTGTGCATATTGACATGTAACATGTAAGAGCCATTTTGTTCTTCAATGGTGAGAAATACCAGCTGATCCTCTTTGCTTGTAGAGAACAACAGCAAAAGCCAGATCACAACTGGATTGATTTAGGCTCTGGCTTATCAAAGATTGAGGAAAAATAGCAAAGAATTAAGACACTTTTACATAAAAAACCCCCAAAAACCAGTGAGAGAAATCTCCGTGGGAAAGGCAATTCCTGTACAGAGCCAGGATCTCATAAGTTAACAAATCTAACCCACAAAACCTTTGTGTAGTGGTCAGGAACCATTTATGTCGTCTGTGAAGAACGACGCTTTCCATTTCTCAAATTCAATCTTTGTATCAGTTTCAAGTCCAAGATGAGTGATTTTTTTGTTTTGTTTTGTTGGTTTTTTTGTTGTTGTTGTTGTTGTTTTGTTTTTAAAAAACATCTACTCTATATAGAATCCCAGTGGAGGTAAAGAAAGAGCTGTCAACTTCATGAGGTAAATCTCTTTTAGAAATACAAGCAGAGTGGTCTCCTCTAGCCACTCTGAAGTAAGGACTATGTATATTCAATCTTTCACAAGATATTTGCCGGGAATTAGTTTTATCCTTATAGGATCAGCTGGTGAATGTGAAAGCTGTACTTCTGAGACTGGGTTTTTGTCCATGCCTTTGAGGATGTGTTTACTTGTACAAGGCAATTCAGGGAGCACTAACAAAAACTTCGTCTCAGAAGGTGTACAGCTTCTACATTCCAAATTAATATCTGCATTGCTGTCAGCTCCATTGTGCTTTGGGTATTCTCCACATTGTCATTATTTGCTTGAAACTCCCACAGCATCACATGAATATAACATGTTATAAACAGGAATGTTGGATTTCTGGCATCAAAAGCAAATGTGAAATGTGGTCATTTTGTGGAGGCTGTCATGATTAATCTCCGTAGATGATGCAAAAACATCAACATGCTTGATAAAACAACAAATGAAGTAATTTTATTTTTCTCACATCTCCAGTGATTTTCTAAAGGATGCTTTGTATATATATATATATATATATATATATATATATTTTTTTTTTTTTTAGTTTGGGCCTTGACTTCCAAATATTTATGCTTGTTGAACAACTGTTTATCTAAATTATTTTAGTGGAAAAAAATTACCATAAGATCAAGTATTTGTTTAGAAAACAATCTCTTGTGTACCTCACAGTTTAAGAGTAAGACTTCATAAACTCTATCTTAGAAATTATTAACTACAGATAATTCAGTTCAGTATGAAAGAAAACAACCTTCAAGCGTATCTTCTACCTCAGGAAATAAAGAACTTTTGAAATAATTAGTTTGAATTTTCTGAGTTTATTTCACCCTTGGTTCTTCCATGGTTTTAGGTAAACTGTCTATTTTACTGGCATAGAAATTTTCTCATTTTAGTTTGTTTGGAAAAATACATCTGTGTTTGGTAACAAATGATGTTACTTGGGAGAAAGAATGGAAATAAGTTAAAAATAGGAATTATTTTATATCTCTCTACTTGAAAGTTTTTGAAGTAAAAGGAAACCATTTGAAGACAATTCATAGTTGGATATTTAAGACTGGGAATTATTGGACAGAAGTGAAGTAGACTGAGATGATGGTTTAATGGGCAAAGGGTGCCTTAGGTTTTGTGACTTAAAGGCTTTGAAAGCATGGACCTGAGAGAAATGCATGAGAGAATAATTTTTGGTGTGGCTTTTTCCCTTTTGTGTTGTTTTTTTTCCCCTTTCCCCTTTTCTGGACTGTAATTGCAAATGTAATCTCATGAGTTTTTTGAAACAATTTTAGTCACTTCTGTTTTAAAAGTTCTGAAGGCCAGAGCCTTCACTGGACAATCCTGGCCCAACTATGGTACAATATTTTCTAGGTGTGCCTGTAGAATAGCCTGGGTAGAATAATCTCAGGGGAAACACGCAGCTCATTGTCCTTATAAACTTCTCAGATTCTCAGCTCAAGCAATGCCTCAGCTGTCAGCAAGCTACCCCTTGTCTGTAAGAATGCAGTAGAAAACTGCCACACATAACAAGGTATGGCAAAGTAACAAATTTCATATGGATTTCCTGAATGTAAATCCTGAAAATTGGTTTCTTAAGAGACTGTGGGAGCTGTTATTGCAGAGCAGTTTTGAGAACCTTTTCATGATGCTGGTTACAGACCATCCTGATTTAAGCTGGGCTCAGGCCAGCGTGTTTCTGTTAGTAAGAGTTAACTTGTTACTAGAATATCATCTGCTGTATCAGTGAGCTTTGTGCTCAGCAAACTGTACCAAATCTGTCATGCTTGGAGGACAACGGAGGATGTGGGTGAGGATTGTTAGGCTGTATGAGTACAGATTGTCTCAGAACCGAAGAATACTACCACAGTCACCTCTTTCAAAAGGCAGAGGAAATGACATAACCCAGAATTCCCTATTTTTTTATTTTTCAAACATTTTCTGATGCATCAGGAAGAGATACATGCTTTATGTACAACTCAATCCTTACACCACTAATGTTTATCCAGTAGTAGAGGACTTACCTTCTCTACTTTGTTTTTCAAAACCCCATTTCAGGCAGGTTCTGTATCATCCTCCACCTACTTAGTAACTTCTCTGCAAAGGATCTAGGTGCCAAACAGATGCCTGAGCTGGCAGACTGAAGGGAGCTGGGTTTGTGCCAGAGGCTTGTGAGCTGCTCAGCTGAGGAGGCTTCTCATGGCTCCTGTTCAGCTATTCCTCTTGGGAGAGCAGGCAGGAAACCTGCATGTCTGGGGATATTTGTGTGCAACTTCTTCAGCTGTCCCTGAGCTAGCTTTGCAGGAGCAGTCTGTGTGGGAAGGTAAAAGAGAACATCCTAGCCTGCCCCAAGAAGCACAGTGACATGAACAAGGGCTGTTGTTCAGTGCTCGGGACAGCTGGCTGCCTGAAAGAATGGGGGACATATCCCAGAAGAACTTCTTCATCTGGAGAAAAAGGTAGAAATCCTATGCCTTAGGTGAGAGGGGAAGGAACCACCAGAGAGATGGAAGAAGGCATCGGTGCCACCTTCACCAAAATGACCATTGGTCTCTTGTTGAGTCCTTTTCCCATCAAATTTAGGGGTCTGCCCTCATGAAAACCTGATCATATGTTCTAGAATTTTTAATTTTCTTGCTTTCAGACATTTTCTTCTTCCTCCCAGGATGCTCTCTGGTCACCTCTTCAAGCCTGTATGTTACCTATGTTTCTGAAAGGCATTGCTCAAGTTCTATAATCTCTTTTTCAAGTAGTCCAGGAGTATGGAGACAACAGCCTAAATTTCTAATAAACAAAAGATGCATGATTTTGATAATGGAATAGAATGGTGCAGATTAACCTACTTGATTATATTGTGCCTTTGGCAAAAGTATTTGTGAGACTAAACCCACAAAAGTTATTTAGTGTTCTCTAACCTAATGTCAGTCCCGCGATGCCAAGAAATAACAGGGCTTTATTGCACTACTCACACATGCTGATTTCTAAGCTGGTATTGCAGAGGTCAGTAGAGAGAAAAAATACTGCAGTGGTGTGCAATAACCTGAGAGGTTAATTGTCATATATCAAGGAATGGGAGGATCCAAATTCTTTTAATTTAACCCCCAATTCTACCTCCTTACTGGAGGCAGAGCAAAGTTCTTCTGTCAACAGAATGTTTGTCAAAAGCCAAAATGATTTATCACAGATTTTAGTCTTCCTTTCCCCCCAGATGAAGTTGTTTGATGGTAAATCTTTCTGGGTGAAACTTTTAAGTTAATGCTTAGAAAACTTTAATTCAAAACTTTTTCGATGAGAAGTCATTCAAAATAATATGATGAAATCTAATTGTCCATATTTTTTTATTCCCTAGGAAGAGTTGATACAATATTTAATTCTGCATTTTTAAAGAATAGGTTGTTTCACTTAAAATCTCATGTTGTCTTGCTCTCATCTCCTCCCTGCAATTTCCCTACATGCATCTACTAAAGATCAGGGAATCTCATTGTTTCTGAAATGAAACAAGATGATTTGTATTTCTGAAAGCTCTGCTCATCTGAGTGAAAAAACAGAACATGACAATGAAGAATCTCTTAACTGCTTTGTTCCAAACAGAACTTCCATCTCCAAATAACAACACTTAATTTGTAAGCAGGTTCTAATCAAGGTTCTCTATAAATTAAACCTCATGGTGCTGGAACCAATTTGTTCCCCTTAATTTGATTTACTCTGTGGACTGGAGAGAGAGATTGAAGCAGTTACCACATACTGATTAAGAAACATGGAAAAGACTATGCCTGAAATGGAGAACTGTGTTGTTTTCCTGGGATTGCTTTTCTTTGAACTCTATTCTGCCCCTTAAAATACACTACTTAAGCAAAAACTATTACTAACACTACAGATGAGCACAGTCATGAAGATACAAGGAAATACCTCTGCCACTCAATTTAATTTAGTAAAATTTATTGTATTTGTAGTTTCTTTAATCCTGTTTATTGTCTCAAATAATAAACAGCACCCTTCTGGGCTGTTGCTGGTTTATGGAGTTTTAGATAGTGGGTGTACTGACACTGGAATTTGCACGCTCTGTCAATTCTGACAGGATCTGAATTGGTCACTGTGTAGACTATGGCAGCACTGTACAATATAGCTGAGGACTTGGGGTTTCAGAAAAGGGACACACAATACAAGGAAATACTTTGGGGGCTTTACCTTAAAAAACATTCATTTGAAGCAAAAGCCGTATGAATGTACTGTAATGTGCATGTATCTGATTTTAGGTAAAGTGCCTTGCTTCCCATGGCTTGCAAATAGAAAAATGTTTTTTCTTCATACCAAGCAAAAACACTTGAAAAATGTGGGTGGGGTGGGTGGAGTGGAGGTCTGACAGACTATATCTAAAGTCTAGAAAGGTGTTCCATAGTAAAGATCTGTTAAAAGGCATTGATTGTAAGAAGTGGCAAAATATTTATTGGGGTTTTTAACTGTCTTTTCAGGGGTTATATTCATGCCTTTCTGCTATCCACCATTTGTTTAGATTAAAATTGGCACGAACAACGTTATTTTAGCAAAAAGATAAAGATGCTATGAACAATGTTATTTTAGCAAAAATGCTTTTAACTGGAGAAAAAGTGTATTCAAGTTACAATTTCTAGAAATATCTTTCAGATCTTGGTCTTACTATGGATGTTCAGTGAGTTCAGATGATTTTATTTGTTCCCTACTGATTCTGTTATTGCGCTGATTCTGTGTATTACATTGTGTTCTACACGATGTAATAGAGGAAAGCTGTCTTTTTAAAAAAAGAAATCTGCTTAACTTTTCATGCACACAATAATCACCAAAATATTAATTCTGTTCATGATAAAATAATGCCAAGCCCTGAAAACAGGATTTTAGTTCACTCATGGATAGCTTCTGAACACCTATACATTCTCTATCCTGGTGTCTTGTTAACCTTGTTTCTGAAGCTCTAATTGGGACACTGTAAACAATTGGTGATGATAGTATTAAAAAAAATTTCAAAGTGGCTAGCTATTTATTGGATTGATTAAATATGGATTAGATTCACAATAACCTGATAGAAAGATCTTTTATTTTCTGACATTTTTAAGTTTATGAAGATGTTATGTCACATTGTATCTTATCACACTATGTTAATTTAGCACTGTGTACGATTTGATGTGATTATAATGTTTTCCAACTTCAGAGAAGTTTGTTACCAAGAGGTGCAAGACTTTGGTCATTTGATAAAATTTGACACTAATTTGACACATTTTAAAGGCTATCCAAGTAAAATGCAGTGTGTGTGTGTATACAACTATGTAGTTTGAAAAGTAATTGCAGGAATGGACTTCATGCTTCCCATTAAGAAAAGTCACTGTCCATTCTGGTTTCCAGACTGGACCTTAAAACCACTGGTCGATCTTGCCAGACTTTCACAGAGGTCAGGTAAGGTATCTGAAGAGGAAGAGTCAGCTGCTTCATTTTTCAAGTTCAAGGTAATTTATTCTTTTTTCATGTCCTCAGTGTACATATTTTTTGTATGAGTCATTGGCAAGCAGAATTACTTCATATGAAATTGACAAGCAACTTGTGGGAGCAGGCTTGGGAGCCAGTCCTTATTTGTTTAGTTTTAGCTAATAGCCATGTGCATGAACAGTTTAAGAAAAACAACAGTAATTTAAGTAACAGAAAAGGGGAATTAATTCAGAGCCTGAAGCAAGAACAGTCCTTTCTTTTGATTACAGTTCTGGTGTCTAAATCTGAATCCAGCATGCCCTGCATCTTTCTCTATTATTGTGCTGTCATATATCTCAGGGTGAAATTTATCTCCCTTCTTGTTACAGTACCAGCAAAAAAGCACAGCTAGGATAGAGATACCGTATAAAAAAGGAATTATTCTATGGTTTCTAATATAAATCCAGCTCTCTCCACCTCTTCTTTCTCCAAATCCCTCCCCCTGCCCCCCCACCTCTGTATTTTCTGTTGTCATGTTTTTCCTACCTGTAATCCCTCTTGAGACATGAGCAGGCCCTTGGCAGTTGTGTTCCCACACGCAGCAGTCTGGAGTGTGGAGCTGCATGCATTAACTACATACTGCAAAAAGCAGAAAATCTTGCAACAAAAGAGCAGATTTTTGGGAGACAGTAGTCAGAAGCAAGGTTATTTTGTCATGTGCTGGGCAACACCATTGTATGAATCAAAGAAAAATAGGTCCTGTCCTGAGGGACTGAAGTGCTGTAGCACAGACAGTATTTCCACAGATAAGAGGCACCTAATTTATACTTCCTTTCAGGAAGCCAAAAAGGCACTTCATAGCACTTAACTAAAAAGTTGAAGGGCAAATAAGTAAAAGAGACTTGGTTGCAAAATAGCATCAGTGGAACTTGGATTGGACTGACATTGTGAAACATTTCTGCAGAGCAAAATGTCTTAGTGGATGTTGCTTGTATTTTGACATTTGTAATCAACTGCTATGGACTAAAGAACAGCTTTGTTGTCTTGCCTGCAGACCATAGAATTACTGGGAGGGAAAAGTTGTACAGGTTGCAAAATAAATTTTAATGGTTGCAGGTGAATAGGACTGTAATGAAAGGATAAAATCTATGAGTCAGAAAAGTGAATTGTGTGTACAGTCAGCAGAGGTTCTCTTTTTGTGAGATTTAAGCCCTTCAGCCAGCCAGGAGAATGTGTGTCTTCTCTGCCAATGTCAGAAATCTTTAGCTAATCTTTAACCCAAATGAGGGTTGTGTTAATTAACACATTAGTGTTGAGCTGGTGGAAGTGGCTGAACTGAATCTGTCCAGCAAGGCTTGAGTATACATAAGTATGTGTTTTTTGATATCTATGTGCTTTCTGAAAGTAGTATCTTATACAATCATGGGTATATTGGGATGCTTCCTGCGAAGGTTGCAATATTAAGTAAATAGAAGCTAAAAAAATTAGAATTGTTGTAAAATTAATGTGTCTTGTTATCACCGTAGACACAGATCACTTGAACACTGAGAAGAGAATCAGTTTTAGAACTTTTTCCGTTCCTATCCTCACCACATTTGCTTCATTGCCATCATCTTCCTAATCCCAGATATTTTCCTTCACCTTTTAGAGAAAATGGCAGTAAGGACTATATTGCTAGCTTTTTTTCTTTCATTATGCTGTCTTTTTCAGTTTATTCATAAAATTATTTTCTTCCTAACTTGATCTCTGTGAGACAGCTGAGCTCAGAGAATACTCAAAGTGCACAATTAATAGCAAATTATTGGTCAGCACAAGTGAGTCTGGAGTCAGTAATAACCAGGGGAAAAGGAAACTGGCTATCTACAGGCAAACAGAAGTTCTTTAGTGCTCAATTGCTCGTCAATGCCAAGAGCAACCAGTAAAAGGGGACATTTAAAATTTTATTTAATTTAATTTAAAATATTTTTTAATTATTCAATTTAATTTTGAATGTAATTTTTTTATTAAAATAGAATCTAAATTAAGTCATGGCATTTACAAGAAAAACAAGGCAATCTATCTATAATTTCTTAGGTTAATTCATAGTAGTTCTTTCTGTATATATAGGGTTGAACTTGGAAAATTACGTACTTATGTTGATGAGATAATAATAAGTGGTAAAAATAAAATTTGTGGTAGATATAAAGTCCCTCATGGGTTGTGGCATTTGAAGAACATAATGCTAATGGTCTAAGTTTGCCTCTCTGTTCATGACCTTGCCTTCTCCTTACAATATCTTATAATAGATGCTTACAACATGAGCCTGAAAACTGTGTTACAAAGACAGGGATGCTGAGACATGGAGGGATTTGTGTCAAATGTTGTGCCTAAGTTGTTTCACCATCATTTTAACTAATTCCTGTCTTGTTGGGTTTTATTAGTTAATATTTTCTGTCCTTTTAGATAAATGTATTTTCAGCCTTTTTGAAAAGGGCAGGATTGGTCTTTGGTTCCAGTTGGGGACTAACCTTTAGGAAAACTATGCCCTGGATAGATGACCTTTCTGCTCTCTGTACTTGGCAGTGTTTCATACCAGAGGTCACAGCTGCAGCCAGGTTGTTGGTCACCAAGAAGATGTTCCCAGTTTGTGCAAGCAGCACTATCAATATTGATTTTAAGTGTTACTGTAATGTGAGAACCTGATTTCAGCCCTTAAGTCCAAGAGCTCCTTTTCTCAATGAATTTGTGTCATGAAAACAGAATGCATTGCTGAGGTGAATTCCATGTTCTGTTATCTAATAGAGCCTTCTTTTTTTCACCTGAATCCAGCTTCTCTTAGGTTGGTTAGGTAAAACTTGCCCACACAGTTAAGTGTCTTGTTAATGCATGGTCCTATGGGGCATATTTCTCTAATGGACTTACACCTGTCTTAGAAAGTCACCCCTGACTCCTGTGAACCTTTTAGAGTGGGCATTAACATGATTAATGGTGTCAAAAGGTTTAGAGAGGTCTGGAAGTGTGAGAATGGTGCTTGATTATCATCTGTGGATGTAAGGAGGCCATCTGGTAATTCTTTGTCTGCCCAGAGCATGGCCTGAATCCAGGCTGCAGGACAGTACACTGGATTTAGCTGTGAGTCCCTCATTAGCTCTTAGCTTATTTTCCAATGACCTTTAATCAAAATGTTATTAAGTAACAGTTTGGCTGTGATCCATGTATTCTTGTTGCTTTTTATTAAGGAAAACTCTCAATTCCTGGAAATGTGTTTTTGAAGGATGAAAGTAAAATTTCCTCTCTAAGTCAGACATACGCAGTTGTGACCAGCTAGAAGGGAAAGGCAGGTATTATATTGTTAGGTGCACACTCTGAACACAGTGTTGTGGGCTTAGGACCTTTCTGAGCCTAATGTGCTGTTTTGGACTTTTCCCACTGGATTTTTCTATTTCTTTTTGAGCCACTGTACATCTACACGCACTTCCACAGTAGAACATTATATTCTGGAAATAAGCTTATTCCTGCTAATTTTACACAACTCTTGGTTCTTATTTTGGAACAGAGAACAATAATTTTCTCTCACATTCTATATATTACTCAACATTTCAGTGTGTGAATTGAAAATGTTTTTACTGTTGTCTCTGAAGTTTTCTATTGATAGAGAAGAATTAATGTCTCACGTAATTCACACCCTTTGCATTTTGTATGTTCAGAGAAAGGCAATATAATGTCCTCTTTTTGGTGTAGGCTGATGATAGGTGAAAAACTCTGCTGGCAGAATAAAGCAACTTATCAAAGGTTTTTGATGTCAAGTCTTAAACATGTCTTTGTTCTGGCCTTGTTAAATTCCATACCTCTTCATAAAAGCCGTTTGTTTTAGTCATGGGAGTTATTTATTCTGCATTCCAAAATTCTGTAATCCCATGAAGGTGGTTCAGCTTTACCCAGCTATCCAATTGGGAGCCCAGTGGGAGTGGCTCTAGAAAGGCATCCACACAGAACTGGGAAGACATCTGAATTTTTGTGTGGAATGGATGGATGTTCTCTTTCAGAAGTGAGGGGGAAGACACTGTAATTTTCAAAAAATTTTTATTTTTTTTAAATTCTGGTATTTGACATTCTTTCATCCAGCTTCCTCATAATGTCTCACCTGCTGACTTTTTTTTTCAAGTGTACAAATGTGTAATTAATTTTCCTGAGGACAAACCCCCCCCCCCCCCCACCCCAAGCAAGCCCTAAACACAGACTCTTGTTTTTCATACAGATTGGAGATTGCTGCTGTTATCCCAGTGAACAGCGGATTAACTTCACTTTACATAGATGATTCAAAAATGCTATGTCGTCATACCAAGCACTGATCTCTTGCTCAACAACTGTCCTGTGAACTTAGAACAAAAGCTTAGCTTTTGCATTGGGAAGTGAGCATGAAAGGAAACCTGAACGCAAATATTTATTCCAGAAACTTAGGTAATAGTGAGCAGCTTGTTATGTAGCTGAGGATACCGAGAACTTCCTGTATAACAGAACAGTTGTTTTATGTGGTAAGCCAGAGCCCCATGTTGCTTGATATACAAGGATAGTGCAATGTGAGTTCCCAGAAATTTAAAAAGGAACCATGGAGTTCACTTATTCACTTTTCAACTGTAGTTACTGAACTCTTGCAGTTCAAACAGCTAAATTTGGCAAGTCCCCGTATTTTGCATTCTACTTCCTCTGTTTGTTTTTTTTTTCCAGTGAAAACACCAAGGGAAAAACTGATTTAAAGCAATTGACGATGACCCCTATAAACTTTTTCTGTGCAAGTTTCAAAAATGTTTTCTCGACATACTGAGATTTTTCCTTTATGTTCTTTCATACACTGAGTAAAGAAGAAAAGGGGGAATATCAGGGAGACAGTATTTTCTTTCTTTTCTGAAACTTCAGTGAGAGGAAGCAAGTCAATATATAAGAAGTATTTTGCAGGTTGTATTTTCACTTCAAACTGCAGCGCAAATATAGTTGTTGATGGACTTTTTTTTTACCTGGCACTTGTGTTAGAGTTGCATTTATTACAATTTATGAAAATTTTAAATAATAGACTGTGATGAAAACCTTTCTTCAAGAGAGTCTGAGTTTTTAAAGAAAGATTTACTTAAAATTTAATACTTAGTAGTGGCTCTCTCTAAAATTGATTTAGATGGAGTGAAAACTTGATTTAACAAAAGGCTATCTGAGCTGTAAAAACCTTTTGGAGATCTGAGTGCTCAATAAACCCTCTGGATGAATTAAGTCACTCTAGTAAAGATTTTGAATTTAAATTTACTTTCTGTATTCAGTTTTTTTTTCTTATTTAGTCTGTTTAACAGTACCTTTTGACAAATTTATTTTTATATAAATTCAGCAGAAAGAATATAAAATGCAGTACGAGATCCTTTACCTCAGAGACCCTGATACAGACCGGGTACAGCAGGTGAACCTGTGTGTGTGATTGCAGCTTCCCAGAGAGGGAAAGAGGAACTTTGTTTCAGGATGCAGAGGAAACCTGCATGCAGTGGCTCCTGCACCCATCCATCCTTTCAGGAGGGGTGTTGAGAAGGTGAAAGTTTGGGCTCTCATACGAACCATGTCCCTGTGGCCTTGTCCTGCCTACCCTGGGAGGGCTTACTGCCCTCAGCATGGGTGTGCAGGAGCAGCCCCAGTCCAGCTGCAGGCCTTTACGTGTGGCATGCTGGGGAATTGGACATGGGGATGGCTCTGCTGGAGTATGCCTTTCTCTGGCAAGTCGTGGCTCAGGGCTGTCACTGCCAAACCCTGGGTGGTGATCCATCTGTCCTGATCCTGGAATTTAAATTATCTGCTATTGTCTTTATGTAGAGTGGTTCCACTCCCAGCTTCGGCAATGGCTTAATGATTGTACAGGAGAGTATTGGTTACCATGGATAAAAATACAGGTTATGTTTTGTAGAGGTCTTTACTATTAGCAGCATGATTTTGTAAAAAGGGGATGGACAACTAGGGAAGTAGATGATGCTTTATATTCTTTTTAGATTTGGGGTGTTTGTTATTTTGTTTTTGTTTTTTTCTTGATTTTACTAGCTGAGAAGCAAAATATACACTGAAATTATGGGCTAATGAGAATATCTGCTGCTTTTTTCCAGAATTAAGACTTCACCTGTAACCAAATTTGATGTGATAAAGATGGCTTGTTTTGCAGTATGAAGTCAAATGATCCCTGTGGTGTCTGGTGCAAGAGTGCACAAAGCATGGCTCCTTTAAGTCTGTGCTTCATAAACTCAAAGGATTACAGACAAGACTATGGGGACAATGGAAAATCTTGTCTGAAACCATGTTGAATCATATACCTGCCAGGTCTTATGTGTCCTGCTTTTTTCCTCCCTTTTTTTTCCTGTTGCTTTCTTCCCTCACCCTTTTTGTAAGATTTTGTTCATGTTTTAAAATTTAGCTATTCACTCAAATGCTTGAGGGGAAAAAAAAGGCCAAATGGCATTTGAAAAGTCATGGAAGGGATTAGATCACATTTAATTATTTTCATATAGTAGACCAAAGGATCAAAAATTCTCTTTTTCTACATCAAAGTTGTTCTGTGCTCTTGTGGATTTTACTTGTTTCACAAGCTACTATAATTGTGGGTTTTTTTAAAGGCAACAAAAAATGTTCTTTCAGTATGATGATTGTGTACTTGACCTATCAAAAGGGAAGTGTAAAATTCTTTGTCAGGGCAAGTTCTCCTAATGCCACATGAAGTTTGATTTGTTGCGCTCCAGAGAGTAATAAATTACTACCTTTTTATTGGGCCAGGTGTTCTTAGGAAGATCAGCACAACACTTCAGGCAAGGAGAAGGGATATTTACATGATGTGTGCCACATTACCAGCCAACCATATTTTTTTAGAGTGTGCCCAGTCTCACAGCTTTCCCTGTTAATGTTTAATAGGAAAAGTAGCACGACCCAGCACATTAGTGCTCCAGCACTGCAAAATGAGTTTGGAAACTGCACTAGGGTTGCTAGCAATTTTTTTTCAAATTCCTGGCTAATTGCTAATTGTTAATAAGTCGGTACTAAGAAGGCACTGGACAGTATCAAACAGGCACGTGGCAGTTGTAGGATAACAACTTATTGTGTTATTTGACTATAAATGTTTGGGTGGGGAGCAGTTGTGCAGTCCTAGTCAAACTCTTGTTCTGCAGAACAAAGGAAGATTTGATGCCTTAAGTTTTAACTTTCATATTTTTCAGATTCTGTACTGTTTTAGTGTGTAACTCTGAACTTCATATTAAATGTTAGTAAATTCTCTTCACAGGGTAGTTAGACAAAGCAATCCTTTTCCAGCTTGAGAACCAAGGACAACCGTTACAGCCTCAGGCCCAAAAAGCATAAACAGTGGTGAACTGAAGAAAGCAACCAGGATGATGGAACTTATTAACCTGAAGCTGTAACTGGACAATTAACCCCAATATGTAAATGTACCAAAATTTATAAAAGTGTGACCATTGTCCATCTTGTGACCATCTTGGGTCCATCCTGGGTGTAGCCCTGGGAAAACTTTTGTACTGCCCAAGGTGTATCCTTTTAAGGCCTTTTAATAAATATCTACTTTATTCTCTTAACTCTGTCTAGTCTGTTCCAGATCAGCCTCTCTAGGCATCAGTTCAAGTCCTCTTCCTGCAGACATTGCTCTTTGTGATCTTAACTGGATGTTTGTTTGGATGTGTGTTAGAAGTTGCATGCTGAAGTGCTGCTAATTCAGCTCAAGTTTTGGCGCTTCTAGAAATGAGAAGTAGTGTAATATGGGCAGAGCCACAGAAGCGGGGAGAGCTACTTTGCCAAGGTTTCTTTCCAGCGATTGCAGACTTCTGCTGCTTGGAGTAGTTAATGAGCTGGTGTTACCTGCTCTTATTCCAGGGCAGTAAAACTTGAGTCAGATTAGCTTATCAGTATATTACAGTGTAGGCTTAAAATAAATCTTTTCATAGAGGTGGATTTTTCCCAAGATAGGCACTGAAATATTCATCCAATGCAGTAATGTCAGTTTGCTTGTTTTTGTGTTATCACTGCTTTTACTGATGTGAGGAAGGGTGTTGTTATGCCATTTACAGTACCTGAATTAATTTCTTCTGTTGTCTAGGACTATTTCATGGACTTGAATTCTCTTCTTTCTCAGTTAGTCCTGCTCTGTCCTATTTAGTAGAATACCTTAAATATCTGTACAATTTGTGATACAATCCCCTTTGTGAAAAAAACAAGGGCCTTCTTTTTGTCCCTAAGTGCATCGTAGCTGAAGGGGACAAAAGTCATCAGTTCTTCTGCTGAAATTGACAGCATTGACTCAGCCTGCTTCAATCATCCAGTGTGTAGTCAGCATGTGTCATGTGCAAATAATGAAATGTGAGCTGGGAATCTGTCCCCATGAAATATACCTTGGAGCTTATGGAATGCAACTGCCAGGTCTCGCTCAATCAGGGATTCTGTGTGCTTTAATAGCAGCTGCCAGTGCACACACTGGTAGATGTAAACTACCATCTTGTACCACTCAAGTTTCCACACAAAAAGTAGTCTGGCTTACAAGGTCATTTCCAGAAAATCCTGAAGGAGAGGAACAGTACATTTTAAATGTCATTACATTTCAGTGCTTTGCTATTATCTGATGACAAAACTAATTATTCTTGGAAGATATTCTTTATTTAAACAGTAATTCTTTAGTACCGCATATTGAGAATATTCTCAATGGGATCAAATAATTCCTTATAATATTAATCAGTGAGGAGAATGAAATCATCCCCAAGAGCATAATTGTTGGTACTACAACTAGTATGCTGCAGAAATTATGGTCAGGTACAGACAGGTATGGATGTCTTCAAAGGGCATCATTAAAGGCAGCAGATGAAGCTGAAATTTATGATCTCGGTATAGTGACTTTGAACTGAAAGCAGTGAAGTCACTGAACAAGTTGCAAATCATCCATGAATTTATGAATCCGAGCTCCCTATCTCACCAAAGTCTAATTGTGTGGAAGAGCCCCAAATGTTGACTATTTTTCTGTTCCGCTGAAAAAGCAACTTGCTAATCAGGAGTTGCAGTGCTTTTTACCATCCAGAGGTCTTGACATGCTCAGAGAAAGGAAGGGACAAGGTATAGAGGGCAGTTGTTTTGGGTTCAGACAGTTCTGCCTTGCATGAGACATGCAGAATTGGGAAGAGGGTATTTGAGAGGGAAAATCCAGCTCAGGCCCCCTGCATAAGCAGGAAAAGCAGGTGTTCCTGCTTTTTCTTACTGCAGTCATCACCTGAAGTGCTAATGATTCTGCTTTTCAGAGCAGTAACTAAGGCCGTTTCTTCTATTTCTAATTTAATAAACTTAGTAAATCATATCCAGCATGATCTTTAGTGGAAAGTTTCACAATTTATGTTGATACTTACAAGCCCAATGAGCTCTCTACTTATAGTACAGTAACAAGGATGTGTGCTTTCTACTTAGAGCTTTTCTTGGCAATATGCAAACCTGTCCAGACACATAACAGGTATGTTTCAGTTGGCATGTAACACTTCACAGTGACAAATATAAATCTCAGTTCTGATTTTGGATTCCTAGCCAAAAGCAGTAGTGAATTTTGTTCTTTCATACGATTTGGGATGCCTCTTTTGAGATACATTTTCTCATAAGACTCCAGGTGCCTTGTGTGCAAGGCAAGTTCTAGAGGCACTTTAGCACAGCACTAAAAGTTGCACCAGCTGACAGATCCTTATTTTCCTTTCATCTTCCACTCTCACTGGGACATTGTGCTCTCCTGTGCTTTTCTGTAGTTGTTGCTTTATGCTTCTCAGCTGCCACAGAGAAGACAAATTTTCGTTGTTTACCTTTGGTGCTAAAGCTTGGGAAGGGACCTTGTTTCTTCTGAAGAAATGTATGTTGAGCTTCTCAAGTTATTCATTATGCAGTACAGTTATGCTCACTTTGCTCATCAACCTTAGTCTTTAAGTGCATATATAGATGCAGAACTTTGTCAAGTTTCTGAACTGCATTCATGATAATCTCTCAGCTGGGTGCTGAAACTGCTGAAATTTGTGCATAGTAGGGCGAGCATTTTCCCAGTTAAGGCAAAACATGTTTTTAAGGATCTTTTTAACAGTTCTTTGCTCAGTATTAAACTGTTAGTTTTTTAATAGGAAGATGAGACTTCAGCTGCATCAAGCTTATTGTAGAAATTACTGTATAGTTTTATGACTTGTATTATTCAGCAAGCCTGACAAGATGATACTTATGCTCTCTTCTGGTCATAAATTCTCTAAGATGCTTAGATGCCATATGATTATAATGTTGGCATAAATATGCTGATGAATACAGTTGTAATTAATTTTTAGACATTTCCTGTAATTGTTCCAGTGATGGATGTCTAAATTTGTCCATAATCTACTAGAGAAAATGTCCCACTCTATTACTGCTTCTTGTAAAATTTAATGGCTGCAGAGTCTGAAGTTGTGGTTCTGCTGTTGTATTTTTGTTCTACAAGTTACTTGTGGATCCGCTAAAATTGCAAGCTGGACTGCACACTAAAGCAGGGAGTTGGGTCCTAGGCATCGCAGCCTAGCACGATGCCTAGTGCTTGAGAAGGGCTCTTTGGAAGGGCAGGCTAGTGAGGCTGCTGATGTTGTTAGATCATGGATGTGAAGTGCTCCAGGTGGAAACAGCGGATGGGTGAAGAGGTAAACATTCCGTTTTGAGGCTGAGCATTGTTTCCTGAAGGTCTGTTTCAGAATTTTGGGAGGATACACAAATTCTCTTGTCCTCACTGAGAAGTTGTTTGTGCTGCTGTTCCACACTAGGTTTTAACTATCAGCACATCTCAGTGGTTTTCAAAGAAAGGAATAGTGACCTCATGACAAGTTTGTGTTTGCGTATATATATATATTTTTTTTATATATCTTTTAAAATAAAACTATTGTGTACATATTTTATGCTGTCAAAAATTTCTTTGGAGATGCAAGAAATAAATGTTGGTCAGCTTACCTACACATTTTTATTTTGCTGTGGTTCTTGGCAAAAGCAATGATATCATCCAGGCAGCAGCACTTCAGTTGCTTTACATTTGCTTCAATGTATTTTGTAAGTGCCAACAGCTTTTAGAAGTAGGACTGCTTCAGCCAGAGCATTAAGAAGAGGCATGTATGTGGAGCCTCTAGGAGGATTACTATCAGGTACTGCTTTTCTGCCTGAGAAAGGAAGTAAAGAAATAAGATGATGGTGGTGAACTTCATCCATGCAGAATTTAAACTACTACTGGACTGAATGAATGAAGTTCAGAGAATAAATGTGGACCATGTCCTTTTATGCATCTTCCCTGCAAAGAGAATAATAGGAAATAAAAGGGAAAGCCATCTGACATTTTGACCCATGGTGGGCTTTTTACCATACAATGTTTTGGCAGTCCGACACTCATTCTGTCTATCTGATTGCCAAATGGTGAAAAATGTATTTCCATTTTTTTAAAGCATGGAAAAGATTTGAATATTCTGTGAAAGGAGTTTTGCATAAGCATCACTGTTTCCTTAGCAAAGAATGCATCTTTCTTTACCCTTCAACCAAAAGGACTTGAAATTTTCCACTTCAAATGAAAATTTGAATACTGAAGCATTAAGTTGATGGAGATAAGCAAAGCAGTAAATGTTAGCAAATTATGTAGTCTTCATTTTGCAGTCTTTGTCAAAGCTTTCTCTGTCAATAAAATGCTGTGTCCAAAGATGCACTACCCTTGGAATTTAGAAAAAAAATACTGATCTTTGCATTTGAACAGCTGGTAAGCCTTAGAGAGAAAACACTTGCTCATCTTTCTTTCTGATGCTTATTTTCATACGGTGTATATTTATAACCTTACTGTTCTAATAATCTTAAACAATTATCCCTGAAAATAACTGAAGCGTGACTTTGCTGCAATTTATCCTTCTTCCTGAAAGGGATTAAATAACATAAATCAAGGGTTAGTGGAAGCATTCCCTTGGAGTTTAGATGCTTTTCAGGGCCTCTTTTGGAAGGGTCTCTTTGAATTTCTTTGTTAAAAATGCTCTGTAGGAGGAAAAATATCAGTTGGGATCTGTCTCTTATTCCATTAATGTTGTGCTGATAGCAACAGGATACAATGGGTGTCAAAAGAGCCAGGTGCAAGAATTGCTGTCTAGGTGCACAGCAGCACTCTGTGCATGAGCTCAGGTCTATGTGCTATTTGGTGCTTGGTGAGGCTGGTGACAGCACTGGTCATATATGACATGAGGACTGGAGAGAAAGCCTAAACTTGCCTGCTATCAACAACTGTCTCTGTTGGACAAGACAAATATTAAACAAATTGTAACATTTACTTGGAAAGCACCATAATTTATAACCTGCTCTATCTTTTGGATGTACTGAGGCTGGCTGTGCTCTCTGTTCAGTGCAGCTGTGCTGGACGTGAGCCAGAGTGTTGGTTGAGGAAGGCTACTCCATTGTTTCTTGGAAGTTATGATGAACAGCAAACTTTGGTCTCCCTGGTTTGCTCATGCAGCTGGCTCCTGAAGCTGCAGCTGGTACTCTTCCCTGTTAGACCATCCTTAAAGTTAATAACAGAGCCCTTCTGGTGGTGATCAGGTAAGGAATCTGACCACTCTGTCTCCAGAACTAGGCTTCCCTCATGGTGGAAGACCTGACAAGATTATGAATCTCTATACTTCATTATTTGCAACAAAGAAAAATTTGGTGGTGGGGGTGGTGGGCTTTTTTTTGTTGGATGGTTGATTTTTTTGTGGGGTTTTGTTATTGGTTCTTTGTACATGGTGGTTTTTTTCGGGTATTTTTTTGCTTAGCTGCTGACTTTAAAATAGATATCTGAGTAATTATGGAGATTGGATTTAATGTAAACCATCTTAAAAAGACAAATGCCACCAGAACCTTAAAAATCTGTCTCAATCAAAATCTGTTTTCAATGTCTGTTTGAAGGATTTTTTAATATTGCAAAATAAACTTCATAAGGCATTTATGGATCTCCCACACAGATAAATGTAGTAGCACTACTGGAGAGCTTGATCCGTACCACAGCTTGGTGGTGCCTCATCTTTCTGCTTGGTGAGGCCGCTTAATTTATCCGTGTGCCAGAGGAACACCCTTCCTGCCTCCTCATTAGCTGGGTGGCAGTGTGATGGGAAGAGTCTCCTCTGTGGCTGCAATACCTCAGAGGGGCTGCTCCCTCCTCAATGACTGAAAAACAGTACCCAGAGTGGCTGCTGGCAAAGCACCCTGGGCGTGGGGGCTCAGGTCTGAAGCAGCCCACCAGCAGCTCCCCAGTGCCAGGCTGTAGGACACTCATGTCTAATGTTGTTTTCACCAGAAGAGTGGATGAGTCTAGTCAGAGCTCAGGGTTTACCTTGCCTTTGGCCTTTTCGGGCTCATCTGCACCTCTCAATCCCCAAATGAGAAGCATTTACCTATTGTCTTATCTGCATAAGATGCCATATTTCTTTCAAATCAGGATCGTGAGGGTACAGCTGCCTTGTAACTTGCTATAACTATACTCCAAAGGTGCGACTTTAGGCCAGAATCTGGAGTTCTTGTTAGGCACACTGTCATATTTGCACCCCAGTCCTACTTGTTTTAAAACAGAAGAATGCTGTAAACCAGTAATTCTTTACAGTTTTCAAAGCTTAGGGTGTATTGTTAGCTACTTCCTGGAGGGCTGTGCTTTTTTCAGTTCCCAAGTTTATCAGGTTTTTGTGTTGAGTCTCTGTGTTCTTGTACCGGTTCAGGCAAGAACAGTCCCACTCATGTACTGCATTGCTTCCTTCATGTCCCTGCTTCACACTAGGATACAGAACTACTCAGAAAGCCAGGGGGGTTTTCAAGACCTGCCTGTTAATTATTTCTTCTCCATAGAAACAGACATTTTTCTGTAGTTACTCACAGAGGCTCTGCACACAGAAGCTGAACTGAACAGCTCAGGTACTGTTGCTTTTGGCATATTGCCAGGATTTGAGACTTCTATAGTTTGCATCTGTCACGATTCCTTTTATTCCCTCTGGAAGTGAGGGAAGAAGCTCATAGATGTGGGGGTAGACTGAGTTTCAGATGAGTCTCGTACAGTGACCTTTTTGTTGTTGACTGTCCAGTTACTTATACAATTCTAATTACTCTTGCTAAAATGTAAAATAAAGGTCTTCTGAAGTTCGACATCAAGCTGACTCATGCTCTTTTGCCAGTCATTCCATATTTCAGTGATTGAAGACCTTTTTTCTTGGTGAAAAGTACTTTATTAAAATAAACGTTTGTGCATTTTTCATTTGTCACATCTTGAAACTTGAATTTGAGCTGGTGGAAGAAAAAAATGTTCTTTTATGCACTTTATGGGATAAAATAGTTGTCTTTTTCACATACTTTTTTTTTCAGTAAAGGAATGTGGTCTTGTTGGTTTCAAAAATTGCATTGTCCTAAATGTACACAAATGTAGGAATCTGTCACCCTCCTGGACAGAGAAGAGGCTCGAGAACTCATGGATGAAATGTTAGGGATCTGTAGGTGTGAGTGTGAGACATGAACCAGATTTCTTTTGCCAGACCCACCTGCTTACAAAGGCTTACAGGTGTGCAGCCAGGGTTGTTTAAGTCAGTGATTACCTCCATCCCAGTGATCCATGTTTCTCTAAAAATGGCCTTTTTGTATGTACAGAGAGAAATTACTGGAAGAGTGCTCAGAGTGATAAGCAACCATGTGATGGTTCAGATACATGGGATGTCCTGTGCCCCACTGCCTTCAGGCTTGCCAGACAGAGACAACAGATGATCTCTACGGAGGCTTGCAGGATTTAATCCTCCTTGTTGATTGCTTGTGGGTCGTGCCTTAAAAATATGCCTGAAATAATTGCTGGTTTCCAAACTGCCCTGGAGGGCCATGAGCAACTATAGTTCAAAGGAATGAGCCAATGTCTGTTGAAAATTACTCTGATTATCAGGTTCTGCACTGCAGGACTGGCTTGTAGTGGAAGGATCTTTAATAATGCATCAAGAAATGTGGAGAAGGTACATGATAAGAGAATCTGACTCTGAGAAGCTCAAGCTCTTGCACCCTGCTGCAAGCAGTTTTACTTTCTCTTGATCCCAGCGGGATTGTCTGGGAGCTGGTGCTGTAATTGTTGCCCATTTAATTGTCCTAAGGAATCCTAAAAGACATCTTCCCTTAGTAATTTTGCTTGGGATGGAGCTGGATCCAAAACCTGGGCTAAACTTTCTTACACAAGTGAACTGCTTAAAGAGGGTGTACAAGGCGTGTCAATAACCAGAACAGTGCTGGGATGGGGTGGAGGGGAGGGGGTTTGGTGTTTGGTATATTGTATTGTGGTCCAGAAACTTCCTGTATGAATTAACTTCCTTTATATTACCTAGTTCTTATATTTACTAGGGAACCTGGGTGAGGCCAGAGAATAAAATGTACCCCATTAAATTCTCCAGTTTGGTCAGTGCAAACTGTAGAGCTGTAAACAATAGATATTAATTAATTATTAAAAATTCAGACATGAAATGTGAGCTTACATCTTGGCAATTATCTAGTAAGGTGCAAGAAAATATGTTCAATTAAACAACTGTATCTTGGAAACATAATGTAACAATTCCAGGTTAGTAGTAATTTCAGAATGTGTTTGAAATACATTGAAGTAGAACGACATTTGACTGCCCTACAGTAATCCTCAGCTTGGGTAAAACAAACCTCAGACCATTCCCTTTGTGTTGTTTTGATCAGCAAGTTAAGCTGTTTTTCCCAAGATGAAGATGTCTCTAGCAGATGTCCAAGCAGAGAAGCATGCTCCAATGTTGTGTGATGTGTGGAGTGTGCACTTGAGATACCACTTTATGGAATCTGGAAGTGGTAGGAGAGTGCCTTAATTTTAATAGTGTAACTTGAAGCTGGTTAGTTCTGGTGTGCTGAGAGCTGGTCAGAAGGAGCATTGCCTGACAAGAGAACAATCACTTGCTATCTACAGAAGATCTTAGATTTCTGTGGCATGATTTGTCCAGAGTTCTGCAGACAAAAAAGCTTATTTTGCATGCACTGAGCTCTCTTCTTGAGCTGCAGGGGGTGAAGTTGTGGCTCTCAACTTGGGAAGGAGAGAAAAGGGATGTTTAAGTAATCAAGTCACCAATTCTGGGTATATTTGTGAAGTCTCACAAATTATAAGGCTTGCAAAAAAAAAAAAAAAACAAAAAAAAACCACAACTAAATCAAGCCTTGTAGTGCTATATAGCAAATTCTTATGTGCACTGTTCTGGACAGGCTTTCCTGCTCTAACAGAAAAGCTTAGAAATCAAGATTTTATGAAAACTGATTAAAATAGTGACATGACTATAGTACAGCTTTCTGCAGGATAATTTTCAGTGCTTAATCAGAAACGTTAATTACATGTTTGCAGTTTCCTTTTTGTTTCTTCTCCATGGTCTCCATGGTCTCCAGAATCACACAGGTTAGTGGATCTTGTGCTGGCAAAGCCCTCGGCATCCCACTGTGGTGACTGAGAGGGTGGTGGGACTGGTCCTCAGCTGTGTCAGACCACCAGTGTGTGCAGGAGAAGTTCAAGCCAGTCCATAAGCTTAACAGTATTCCCCTGCCTTAAATGGCAAAAAGTTTGCACATTTATTAGCTTTAATAAGTTTCAAGAAAACAAACATTTGACTGTCAAAAAGAGTGCTTTTTAATTTTGATATAGAAGGCAATTTTTAATAGAGAAGTTGTTCCAAGTATCAGACACTAGCTCTCTACTTGCAAGTCAGGATATCTGTGCAGTGGCTTGGCATGTAATATATGAGATTAACGCCACCTAACCTTGATGTCATCTTTTCAAAATGTGCAATAATTATATTCAACAGAAATTGAGCAAGGATGTCTGCAACTGGAGCTGTAGAAAATAGTCTACATCATTTATGATCTTGGTCTCCAAACAAGAAGCAGAAAAGTTCTCAAGAATCTTTAAAAGAATATTTTCAAACTAAAATTCCTTTCATATGATCTTAGAGTGCTACTTTTTTTCTTCAACAGAAGTGTCAACATGTGGAACTTCAAGTTGTATGAAAATAGCTGCATATGACCAGCAGCTGAGAAGCCTGATAGTTTCTTAGGCAACTTAAGAACTATTTATTTCGTTAAAACTATTTATTTGGAATATTTGGCTGTGATAAAGATTGTACAACACCTTTAAAGTTCAAACCAGAAGACAATTTTTCTTCCGCAATTTGGTGTACTTTATCTCTGGACATTGTTACATTAATTTGCAAATACATTATATTGTCAGTCTCTTGTCAATGAAGAAACAGTTCTCTTGGCCTGAAAACAAAAGTATGTTTTGGGTTTTTTTTGTTTATGGACAATAAAGTCGAAATACTATAGTTTTTTACTTTATGCAAAGATAAAGTTTTATAAGAGTATTTGTTAATGTCCTGTAATTAGGAACTTGATCAGCACATATTTTTGGGAAAAATACTTTGTATGCACATGCACAGCTGTTCCTAAATATGGAACAAGTGGGAGCTTAAAAGCCCTGGGCTTATATGTTTGATCCACTATTGGTTTGGGATTTAGTCTGTATTATTTAGCACATATTGCTTGAGAAGCAATTACATGGCTCATCCCTTTCCTCCATGACTACTCTGCATGGCGAATGAACAAGTTCCTACATTTTAAAATTTGAGATGCATTTTTTTCCATCTCTGCATGTAAAAATCTCATATGCATATGATGCTTAGAAAAAGGTAATGTGCATAATGTTAAATTAAAGAGAAATAGGTTGTTAAGTGGTAATTTTTCAGATAATGTTCTAAAACCAGTGATTTTGTGTACTCCTTAGATATGAGTGCTATAGGCTCCTAAACTGTTTCAACTAAAAGATCAGTATTTCAGTAGTGTTCATATTTACTTAATTTCTTCATGTACTTTCCATCTCTTTGTTTGCTTTTTGAAGAGGCAGAAAACGAATCTGTCAACTATATCCTTCTAATTATGTGTTACTTCAAAAGTAGACTTAATAATCTAGTTTTAGTAAATATCTTTTTAGCCATTTAAATCTTTTCTATGGCTTTAAACCATATTTCGGTTACAAAATCAAGTTGTTATTTTTCAGTAAAAAATAAATGGAATGCACATCTTGCCTTGTAAGTAAGGAGATAGGAAAGAGAAACAAATGTCCAGAGCAATAAAATCTGTTCCTCATTAAGACCATTATCTGCCTTAATGTAATCATGTTCAAGTCCAGACATCCCTTAATCAATGCAGTCTGGACAGATAACAACTCTTCAGAAAGTACAGATAACACCAGTGTCAGTAGTCTGACTTGGACAGAGGCTTAAACATGCATTCAGAAAGCAATGAAACCAGGAGATAAGAGACAGCTCTGAACCATGTCTCTGGTGACACAAGTAATATATTTCAAGTAGTAAGTTTTTGATAGTTGAGTGTACTTTTTTCATCAATAAAGGCAGAATGACCAGAATGAAAAATACTTGCTGCAAGTGCAAAGCTGAAATCTCTTTTGGAGAGAGGTAGGGAAGAGACCTTTAGGTGTTGCTCAGTAGCCTTGTTTAAAAGCCAACACTTTTAACACTCCAGCAAAAGAAAAGTCAGCATTCTTTTTGTTTGTTTTTTTTTGTTTTCCTTTTCTTTTCTCCTACCTCCAACTTTTCATATTTATTAATGTGGTTTTCTCATACACCCAGGCTTCTGGACAACCCGTTTGTTGTCTGTTCTGAAGGCAACACTGGGGAATCAGGAGGCTGGGATTTAAGTGCTTATATATTTTAAAGTGTATAAATGAAAGAAGGCCCAGGAATGTTGAGTGTTATGAATGGTGGTGTGACCAACAAATGGCTCCTAACTTTGGAAGTGCCCACATGACTTACAACCCCTGATTATGTGATCCATGAGGAAAATGGAGGTGCTTGCCTACTGTATGAGTGACAGGAGATTCTGCAGTGTTTGGGCTTAGGTGTTCATTTGTTTTATTTTTGTTTGGTTTTTAAGTCAGAAATTGGGCCAATAGCACTCAAGGGAGCAGGAAGGATTCTCTAAGTGCAGGGGATCTCATTCATGTGCAGCTCTGAGGATAATGGCTCACAAGGGGAACCTTTAAAGGATAGAACAGATCCCTGAGAAAACTGCAGGTGTTCAAGAAAGGATCTCATTAACACCGCCCCAAAATTAAAAAGTTTAATTGGAAAAAATAGAACTAAATGATGCAGGAGAGGGGTTAAAATGAGAGTCTCTTCTAGTTGGGATTGAATTGGGATTCCTTCCTGCCAGCTCCCAAAGGTGGTGCCTAGATGCCTAGGTCTGAATTTCTAATTGAGTCATGGGGTTGACCTAGGAATGCGCCTAAGATAGTGAATACTATATATATTTTAATTAAGAGCTTAAATTAATTAAGGGGTTAAGTTAGTAATGTAGTTAGTAAAGATCATATACTGTGATTAGAGCTTAACAAGGAAACTAATTGAGACCAAGTGGGGACAACTGAAACAACTTTGGGAATGACAGGTGATACATGAAGTATTGTAAGAATGCAGGAACCATGAATAGCACGGACTTCTAAGTATGAGAGGAGGTTTGGACTGCAACCAGCAAGCCAAGGAGCCCTGCCAACTTGACATGGTTGAAGAGTTTACCATGAGGAAGGTGTCTTACTTCCTCTTCAGAAGCCCAGCAACCAATTAAAAAGGACAATTGCACAGCTGTAATACACATTCAGCTAATTATAATACAAGGTGAGAGCTAATGGTTATGTAATAGGCACCATAGAAACCATCCTGGAAACCATGTGAATATGTAAAACTTTTTTGATAAATAGAGAGCAGGAGTTTGTGATGTTTTTATACATGTCTTTGGGAGGTTACTCTCCATGTGTCCAGCACTGTAATAAATACACCCTCTTTTCAACTTTAATTAGTTGAAGGGTTGTCTGTTCATGCTTCATAATCATAGTAATGAGACTGGTCACATGCAAAATCCTGCAGGGTTACAAGCAAAACCCTGGATATGTTGATCTGAAGTGCTGGTGAGACTGCCTTCTGCAGTTATTTATTATTGGTTTTCCCTGGCTCACCAAGGCAGAAAATGGCTATAGAGCAGCTATTACTTCAGCTTTTCTCTTTCTTCTTGTTATCCCTTGTTACATCTCTAGATCTGTGGGATTGGTTAAGAGACTGTTGTTTTGTATAGGATATGGGTGTTCTCTGTGATCCCCATTACAGTTTGTGCTCCTAGAGCATTCTAGAGGAGTAACATTTTGAAGCATAATTCTTAGTTATAATAAAAGATTTTGAGTTTCTTGAAAAGAATGAACAGTTTCTTCTACATCTTAATAGACCTAAGGCAATGAATGAATGCTTTGTCCTTTTACAAATGGAAAATGTGGAAACTCCTGTGCAATGTCTGAGTGAGAGTATTGTGCAATGGATATATTTACCATTTGTACAAGACTTGTCTCTTGTCCTAACACCAGTGGTGAAAAAAAAAAAAAAAAAACTTCTGGACTGACATATTTTATTCTGTATCTTGATAATAATTGTACTGGAATGAAGATTCTGTATGAGAATGTGGCAAGAGAGATCTGTCATTTCCCTCTACTGAATTTTTCTGTCTTTTCTCTGAATCAGGTTCCCTTCCTCTTCCCCCCCCTCCCCAAGAAATTACTAATGTAATTCCTGACAACCCTTGTTTGTTCCTCTCCTTTAAACTAGAGAAAGCATTGAGCAGGGCTAAGGCAATAGCTGTGGAAGAAAGATACTTAACTGCACCCCCTGATAATGGAATGATCTCTCAGTGCTGTTGTTGCTGTTTTAATGTCCACCTTGTGAGAAATCATTCCTGCCTGGTTCTTCCTTGAGTTTTTACTCAAGTAGAATTGCCACTGGAGGGCTTGGTCCTTTGGATCCTTTTGGGTTTCTCTTCCTGACATGATTTGTTCAGGGTAGGAAAGAAACCGGCTTCATGAAGTAGGAGTTGAACTGTGAATTTCAATAGCTTACCTTCTGGCATTTTCTAGCTGCAAAAGGATGATAAAAACATTGCCTCAAGAAGTCTTCACCACTGACTCCTGTGGGGGTTATCTGGAAGAAGTTCAGGTTTTCAGCCTTCTTTCCTTGAGGAAAGAGTGTTAACTTGGCTAAATTTAAAGGTACACCACTGCTAAATGAGCAGGGGCAAAGAGATTAATATGGGCTTTTTGTTATTATCTTTTCCAACTGCTGTTAACCAGAGGCATGTAGGTAGTACATTGCGTTTTATGAATTTATTGAGGGGTGATGTTTAATTAAGCCTTTGTGATTATAGGCACTGCCCTCAAGCACAAACAAAGCTGCAGCTGTTTGGGATGATGTGGGTTGTGTGATCTCTGCTGCACAGACTATGCTCGCTGCCAAAGGAGAAGGAAGGGGACAAAATAAATCACTGCCAGAGCATGATGCACCTTGCATGGACCTGGAGAGGAAAGTATTTCACTTCCACAGCTCTCATTCTAGTGCTTTGTAACATGCAGGTTAGGCAGAATACACACACAAAGTTGAGATGTAGCCACTGAACCAAGTTATTGGGCTTTTTTACTTTTTTGGATGTTGGTCTTCTTTCTTCTTCCTTGTTGTTCTTGTTGCTCTTGTTCTTCTTGTTTTTCTTGCTCTTCTTCCTGTTCTTGTTGTTCTTGTTCTTGTTGTTCTTGTTCTTGTTCTTGTTCTTCTTCTTCTTCTTCTTCTTCTTCTTCTTCTTCTTCTTCTTCTTCTTCTTCTTCTTCTTCTTCTTCTTCTTCTTCTTCTTCTTCTTCCTCCTGTTGAATGCTAAGTTATTTAGGAAGCAGCCTACTTGTTTAATGCATCCCAGAAAAGCATTTAATTGTCATTAAGCCCTCTCTTTAGAGAGCTATCAGTGTGAGCATGGGATTGGATACCCTAAAATGTCAATGGATTTCAAGAATTTAGGATGAGAGCAAATAAGTTGGAATAGATCAAGGGCATCATGTAACTGAGAGGAAACAGACTGGACAAAGGAATTTCAAGTACCAACCCATTGGAAATATTAAAAAAGTATTATAGCAAATGGAATTTATTAAGAAGTTAATAAAGAAAGTAGGATTAATGGGGTAAGCTGAAATAGCTATCATAGTGATACCAGTATGAAGGCACTAACTTATTTCCATGTAACAATCTCTTTATAACCTGCAATTTTTGTCTTTACTTAAAATAAATATTTTCTGTTAATAAAGATAAGCAACAGAAATGATAAGTAACTGACAAGTTGGAAAAGAAAATGGTCTTGATGAAGTTCTCCAGCTTCTCATTTTATCTACAAAATTGAAAAGGCAGTAGTATTACAAGTACAGCCCACTAAAAATATATCTGGTAGGTAAGTTGGAGCAAGGCTAGGGGTTCGATTCTTGGTTAGTGTGTATGGCTAAGAACTGGGACTTTGGTGTTTCTGTGGTTTTATTTACTTCACTGGTATACTTGCTTAATCTCTCTGTGTCTTTGTTCACCCTTTATTTAATAAAGATTCATGCTTTAAAAAAAGAAAACAAAACCAAGCAACAAAAAAGATGATGGAATTCAGGAGTGTGTTTTTTAACATCTGATAGTTTTGTGCCACAAAGGTCTGTTTTATCTTAAAGGTATACTTTCAAACTGTTTTCTATTAGGAAAATTGCTTTAATACCTTTAAAGATTCTTAAAACCATAACATTAGAAATCTATGGATTTCTGCCTCATGATCTTTCAGGATTGCCTACTTTCCTTTTAAGTCTCCAAGGAAGCAGTTTTGGATTTATGTGCATTAGTTAGAAAATAGTGCTCCAGAGATCAGCATTATCTTGGTGCTTTATCACAGAGGTAGCGTTTACTCTGTGCAAGTCATTTCCACCTCTCTTTTCCCCTGTTATATGGGATCATTTGTCTTTCGGGTCATGCTGTCTTCAAACCTTCTACCCTAGTGAGAGACACTCAAATATTCCAGGGACAGAAAATGGAAAGACTGATGCAGGTAATGCCATGAGTTAAGGTTTCGTTCCCACTTCCCATAAACATTCAACCAGCTGAGACAGTAACTTAATGTCAGAGACTTCTATGGAGATCTGCTCAGGTGTGCTTGATTCAATTTCACTCAGGCTTGTGTGGAAGTAACAGCAGCTGAACACAGATTGACTGAGGACTTAGCAATGTGAAAGCATCTAGAAAGGGCAAGAATGACTAGGAGTCAGGTCAAGACCTGAACTGATCAAAAAATATCCTTTCACATTCTCAACACTCCGTCTTGCCCAGAGTTTTGGTTCTAGTGGAGAGATCATCAAAACATATGGCAATATTTTTTCAAAGTGTTTATTTGCTTTGATGCTTACCAAACTATTTTTTTCTTTTAAAACAATGATCTTTCCCCCATATATGTGCAAAGAAAATTGTCTTCTTTACTTGCTTGGCTAGATGCTGAGGAAGTGTGAAGATAGCATTTCTGAGGACAGCATAACACAATAAATTTTTCCCAAAAATATGATTTTTTCCTAGCTGGTAATAGGAAATGAAATTTTGAGAGGTAACTGGGAAAAAAAACCAAACAAACCCACAAACAAAAAACAAACAAAAACCAAACATGAGGAGGAAAATTTTTATTTCCTTGCTGATTCCTGACTTTTACAGTCAGAAAGCAAGGGAACAGAAACATAGTTGGTCAGTGATGACTTAGGAAAATGGATGCAAGGAATAAAGTTTTTGTGTGTGTGTTTTTCCCACATTATCAACAAAGTGAAGTATGTTTTGGAAATCTTCTATGAAGAAGCACCTGGCAAGTGCTTTAACGTTAACAAAGCAAAATTTATTTCCACATGCTCCTGCAGCTTAGAAAGCAACTGAGAATATGCTAAGTCTGTAATTGTTTGTCTCTGATAGGAAAGCCTCGGTCATTTTAGTAGGGCTTCTTTTAATTTTACATATATTACGCCAATCAGATCTTGTCTTTTATTATAATAAAGCATTAAAACATGACTGGTAATATGCTTTAGCAGTAAGCCTCCACATAACCCAAAAAGCAAGACATTTTTATTGTGGTTTCCATCATTCCTTATTAATACTATAAATGGGGACTATAAATTTCTTCCTTTTATAATATATGTAATAAAATACTTAATGGATTGTGAATGACATGTTATAAAACTTGGCATTAAGTAATGCAATTTATATTTAAATGCATCTCAGGCATAAATAAATGTTCTATAAATAGAAAAGTATCTCAATTCAGAATACATATTGCCACTCATTTAGGTGTAGCATTTTGGATGTTGAAATCATTAGACAGTAATTTATTTCTGCAGAAACAGGCATTGTATATTGTATTTTGAATGAGCTCGTGAACTGTCCTGAGTAAACACTTTTAAGTAGAGAAGGATTTTACAAAAACTTGAGTCCTGTATGTATTCCTGGTGGAATTTTGGTAACCTATAAACAGAATCCATAATTTTAAAAACACTGAACTGGCATAGATGCTGCAAGCTAAACAATAATCATGGGAAACTTCTAGAAGAAACCAGATGAATCAGAAGAGGAGCAAACAGTTTCACAAACCTTAGTGAGGGCTAGGGACCAGTATGTTAAACTGCTCATTCAGCCATTAAGTGAGAGCTGAAGGATCTTCAGGACAAGCATGGATGAAAGTGGCCTTATGCTTTGTTTGCTAAATGGAGAGGACAGTAACAGGACTTGGAAAAAGGCCACTTAGTGAGTCCATTCCAGATCACTCCCATAATGATTTTCAAGTGAAATCAGACTAAGTATTTGCATGCATACAGATCCAAGCACTTACTGTGAGGGAGGTTAGTAGCCATACTTGTGAGGCCACCCATGCAGAAAATCAGCAGCACAGCTCAGACATGAACAAATCAAATAATTTTGTTGTCCTCCTGCCCTCACTCTCTGCTTCCTCCCCATGCCAGCTATAGGCTGGGGCTGTATCTTACTACCTCTTCTACAAAACCTAAACAGCAGTGCTTGTAAATCAGTATTAGTTTGGAGCAACAATCAGAAACTAAATGGGCTCTTCTACTGGCTATTTCTGTACCACTGAGATATTCCACCCTGCAGAGTGTGAGTGCAGTATGCAGAGATAGAGCTCTTGGGCATCTGGAAGATCTGTTTTGTGAAATAAGAGGTTTCCTCCTGTCATGGTTTTAAAAGACAGGTGTCTGCTAAGGAATGCAGGAGCCTCCCTTGAAATAGAGAATGTGAAACCCCTCCCTCCAAATTATTATAATTTTGAAATTAAGGGGCTTTCAGGCAAAGATATGGGAGTAGTAATAACAGTTCTTTGTTAGGTTGCTTGGGAGCAGGGTGCAGGGCCAGGAGACAAAGACAACAAATCTCCAAATGTTCAAATGGCAACAGAGAGGTTTATTCTGTAGGCTACCCTTTACAAAGACTTTTGAAAGACCCAGTCTGGATATTCTCATTGGTCTGAACTCCATGCCCCCTCGGGATCTGACCAGTGAAATGCTGGCATGTTCATACAAGATCTGATTGGGAGACTGATTGCTGTCAGTCAATCCTGGGGCTTGGTAGCTAGCTATCCGGTGACAGTTCTTTAATAGGAAAATTAAGAATACAAATGCAATAGTGCAAAAAAAAACACTGACAGAGTCAGAATATGACCTGACACCCTGTGGGTCAGGGTGGTGGCAGCAGTCCCATTAAATGGTGTCTGCAGTCCTCCTGCAGGTGTGGTACTATTGAAGCAGTGATCCTGTAGAAGGATGGAGTTTTTCTCTGAAGGTTCAGTGGTTGTGTAGATGGGCCTGGTATTCCTCTGGGAATCCAGTGGGAAAAGGCTGCTGTGGTGCTCCAAATCTCTGATTATATCCAGGTAGGAGTACTTGGCTCCTCCCCCTGGACAGAGCTTCTCCCAATGGGATGATGGAATTTTATCAGCCATGTAGGAACACTCACTGGCCATGAAGACAAGATATTTCCTGGAGGGAGGATTGGTTGCGAAAGAGATAAAGAAAACTGCCCAATGAACAGAAGATAACTGCCCCACCTCTAAGAGGTGGCAATAGAATATACACCCCCAGCCACATCCTGCATTTCCAAGATAAGACACCTCACCTGTCCAACTTGTTTTCTCAAATACTACCTTTACAGCATCAGCAGTGTAAATGAACATGAGGAAACTATTGGGTGATTTCCTGGAATTAAAGAAGGAAAAAAAAAAAGCCAAACCAAACCAAACAAAACCCCAACAATGACAGCAAAAAACCAAAACCAACACCAAACCAAAACAAAAAAAAACAAAAAACCAACACAACCAAAACCCCAGATGCTGCTGCACAGGTGGTGTTGGGGATTAATCGATACAAGCTTCCATCTGTATCTCAAGTGGGTTGAAATTCACTGAAAATGTAGTGGGGTAGAGACAGAGTGATTGCATGTTCTAATTTCCTTGAGAAAATATTGTTTCATTTTTAAAATGAGAAATTACTTGTTAAGGTTAGTAATTAACCTTAAGGAGAGAATCTAGCAATCTAGTTGCTAGATTTGACTCTGAAATGGGTTACTCTACTGCTCCAACAGAAATGACAGGCAATTGCTATAATGGTGCTGCAGTCAATCAGGGAAGCTGTACTAAGTGGAATTAAAAGAGAGGGGGCTATGACTGGGCTGGCAATAATTCATAGTTGGGGAGTGGAGGAGGATGTGGGTTTCCCCTATTTTTTTTTCCTCACTCTTTCACATACTTGTACTTCTGCTAAAAAGGGGAGAATAACCAAGGAGTTGCTGTGGAGTCGAGGGTCAAGGCTGAGTCTCTGTATGTATCAGAACATCACTATTTCATGCCTGCTGTCTCTGTATCACTGCAGTGTGCTTGCTGAGGTGGCAAAGCCCACTTCTGTCTCTGTTCTGTGAAGGAAAGTTAGAAGGGAAGTGATTTTTCTGGGCTGTGGCGATAACTCTTCATTCCATTAGCCTGTTGTATGGCTTTAGCCAGCAATACCACTGAACACTAAACCCACTGGTATTGACCCTACCACTGCAAAGATATTGAAAGGTGTAAAGGGTTTGCGCACTTTCATTTTCATCAGATTACAAGTACTTTTCTTGAGTATCAGTAATAACGTCTTTTTGAAAGTGCTCTGTGAAAATTTGTGAATTTTTACTTTAGTATATTATAGACCTCTCTTTCCTTGTTACCATTCCTTCAACTTGTATAAACTGAGGATTTCTCTTTGAGGTAAAGATTTCTTTTGAGCACAGAGTTTGATGTTAAAGCTTTGATCCTGCAGGTCTCCTGATGTCTGAAACATTGATAGCAAAAATTATGTCACTTGCTTTACCAGACATAACCCTCCAGATTTCTACATAGAAGACTGAGCCTGTATGGCACCTCCTGTTGTAAACTCTCCTGGTACCACTGAGATATACCAAAGAGGTTATCTCAAAGTCCTTTATTTTTCAGTATCATAAGATATCATTCAGTACCCTGCAATGCCTATGAAGAGTATCAGTACCTTATACTCAAATGGAAGATCGCAGTCTAGACCATGAGTAGGTTGATCTAGTTCTGTTAAAGTTTAAAATGTTTTTTACAGGACTCATGGAAGACTTGGCCTATATTTGTAGGAGTTCAGTTGGTTTGACTTTGTCCAAGGCTGTCACTCTCATTAGAGGACAAGGATAAAAGTGGCTGGTTGATTTTCAGTCTAAAGGTAGATCTTGGTAGCATCTTGAGCAGAATTTCTGTACTGTTTCCTTCAGTGGAGGAGGCTTTTTGAGAGGCGAAGCAGTTCAGCTGGTAGAGGGATACTTGAAGAGGAATGGTTGCTATCCTTTCTTTCTGTACCTTTTCCCACATGCTCTGTTTGTGTTCCCTGATTCTGTTAGTCTGTAGGGTGGATAAATACAGTTATTTATTAGATAGTCTTATGGGCTGTAAGGTAACAGAAAGGTTGATTTCTCTTTCCTGTAGGGGGAAAGAGAGAAAGCAAGTAGGCGCTCATAGCTGCAGCCTTCTCTGCTCAAGAGGCGCACAAACACCAGAACAGAATGACCTTCAAATAACCCATCTTGAGGCCAAAACAAAAACTTGTCAAAACAAACCAAAAAGCAAGTAGTTTTCCTTTCATTAATGCTGCATTTCCCCTGCTTGAAGCTGGTTCATTAAACTGGAAATTGCTCAAAACAAACATCTCTGTAAAGAATGCTTGGAGCGAAATTAATTAGTTTTGCTAGGTTCGTAATGCACCTTGCTTCGACTGAAATTGAAATTATTTTTTCCAATAAAATCACAACACTTGTTATCAAAATTGTCATTAATTGTAGGAAAAAGGAGTGTGAGGGAAGAATTTGTCAAATCTAATTTAATCATACAGTGACCCTTAAAAATTACTGATTTTTCTCATGAGATGCAGTAGAATTTAAATAAACATCTGAACATCATCTGACCGGCACTAAGTCTGTATCTAGTCTAAGGAATTCCCAAGTGTCCTTTTGTGTTGTTAAACAATGGGTAACTGATGCCTAAGGGTATTCATAAAATGTTGAGAAAAAATATTTAATCTGACTGTGCTCATATTTGCTGTTCCTTTTTTCAAGAATGATGATTTAAGTCCTTTTAAAGTTGCAGTGCGGTTTGGAGAAGAGCTTTATTTTGTATGAACTTTTTTGTATGTTTGCAAATGGTGATCCACTGAGAAATTAGCATGGAATAAATAGAATTTTAATTCTGCAGCTGTTTCTTTGGTGCTCTAAGTGGTTGGGTTTGATGCTTTTCAGTGGCTAAGACAAAACCCAGTTGTAAGGTCAGATGAGTAAATCTTCTGAAGAATTGTGATTTGTTCCTACAGTAGATACCCTCAGAAAATTGAGTGGCACAAAATTGTCCATCACAGAAACTAGGTTACAGGGAAGCTTATGGAGACAAGACCCTGCTAGGTGTTTAAAACAGTTCATAAGTTGCCAGCTGGTGCACTGAGAATTTTAGTTGGAAATGCCAAATAGATTCACTTAATGATGAGTGCTTCCTTCTAGTACCTTCCCTAAGTATTTTTTTAACGAAGAATGAGGTTACATTGAACATATAATGTGTAATAACATCACATTGATATATTCTCATGGGATAAGACTAAATTTCTAATGCTGGCTGCAGTTCAGCCTTATCCTGGTAGTCTGGTTCCCTCTGTGAATAATTGAAATGTTGCTGTTGCAGTGCCAACAGAAACAGCATGATTTGGGTATTGAGAGGAGGGGTAATTTTTGCTTTTCTTAAAAATAATTTTAAAAGATTTCTTCCCACCAACAGTGCTTTTGTTATCTCGGCATCCTGACTGTGTCTGTCTGGGGTTTTTTTTATTATTTTTTAATCTCCTCCTTATGTGTAGATCTTGGTGCTGAATTACACTTTCCTTGCATTGCATTCTGCCAAAACACATAAATCTGGGAATATTAGGGACAGTAAGTATCCAAAGTATTTATCACTATGGACATTTTTATTTGTGCTGGAGTCCCAAATTTCCTTTTTTCCCCTCCCACTGTTCATCTATTATTGTGTTGATTGATACATTCTTTATACTATGTTGAGGGGTTTTCCCTCCTTTTTTTCTTCCTTCATGGAGAACATTTCTGCTGCAATATCTTATTTTTGTGCTGTTGATCAGCTCATTATCTCTCTCAATAACAAACTTATTTTTAATGTATTTAAATTTCTTTCATGATACCAAATCCCTGAAAGGAAGAGACACTGTGTCCTCAGCCCACTTTTACTATCATGCTTTTGAAAATATTCACCCTGTTGAAAGTATCAGATTCATAAGCTGAAAATCACGTTCTGTGTCTAAATTTAGATGTCACATCAGTTTGGCAAGATATTCCTCTTCACAGGAGACCTGATGAGCTCAAAGATACAGCCTGAGCATATCTGCACAGACTGCACTTTGCAGGAAAGTGTTTTTCCTGTGTTTTCTTTCCACAGATGTGGAAGAATAATTGTCCAGAATTCTCTACATACCTGCATAGTCGCACAGTAACTAAAGGATTACAAGCAGCATAGTAACAGAAATATTCCAAAGGGTTTCTGGTGATTGCTGTTCCCTTTACTTTCTCCTGCTTGCCAGAACTGCATGCATGGAATCAAACACTTGTTTTAGTGTGATAGGAGACCCATCACAGGGTTTATGTGCTGCATTAAAGCCTCCTGTCTGAGCTTAGGGTACCAGTAATGCAGATAAGGGAGCAGTAGGTCTGTCTATGAGGGCTGGCTGGAGGAAGGGGCAGTACTCTGTTAGTAGTTGATTTTGAGAAGGAGGATGAACTGAATGATTTCTGATTTAAAGACATTGAAAAAGTGTATTTTCTCATTTAAATGCAAACAAATAAAAGGATGCAATAGTGATGTTTTTTGTTTGTTTTTGCTGGCAATGGTATTTACTACCTCTGATGGTAATTTTCAGTATTAGTTTTCTTGAAATTAAATTTAATTTAGTGGTTATGAAGGTGTGTGGACAAGACCCTGCTACCTCTCTGTCAAGTTACTTCTTATTTTTCTCTAAACATTTTACAACAGTATTCTCAGCCAGTCTGTCCAGTTGCTGTAGTGCCAGCACCTTGCCTCATGGTGCAGCAGGTGTTTCATAAGCCAGACAGTGATTACCACCTGTTCCCACTTCACAATATGGCTGTGACAGCCCTACTCCTTCTTTGTCACTGCAGGCTCTCTTGTCTCCAGATGGATGTATCCATTCAATTAATGGCTTTGGGAGTGTATTGAGGTCCAGAAAAGATGATAGGGAATAGGGGTCTGAGCAGGGAACACTGTGTTGGCACTCCTTTGCTCTTGTTCTACTTGCTGTTTGATTTAAAGGGATTATAATTGATACTAGTTTAGGGCACTTGGCACAGGATTTGAAAAGGGAATACATCTACTTGGCAAATGCTAGTTCTTGGAAATCTTGCTGCAGAGGAGCAGAAACTGTAACTCTGAGAAAAATCTCTTCATTTATTTGACACAAACTGCCTTCATGAGAATTTCCTTAATACATCCTCTTCAGTGAATGTCTTTTTGTTTATTCTATAGTACTTTTTCTTTGAATGGCTTAGTGTTTTTTTTTCAGAAGTGTTTTGTGTTTAGAACTTGACAGAGGTTAATCCTGAAGGAAGATTTCAGGTCTGCTTTTCTGTGAGCTGGGGAGGCAACAGAAAAGAGAAAGGAATGAAAAGTCTTTAAGAACAAGAAATAAAAAAAAAAATTAAAAAAAAAATCTGACATTAACAGTTGGGTTTAACTGAAATCTGGGCAACATCAGAAACGATGATCCCTTTTATTATATGGATCAGAAATGTAGGACATTTTTATCAAATCAAATGTAATGATATTAGACTTTTCAGTGTTACTTCGATAATGAAGGTTAATAAATTGCTTAGGACTCATTACTCACTTGCTAGGAAATGTACTGACCATTGAAAACATCCTAGGTGATGAGTGAGGGGATTGTTGAAAATGCTATCATGTTGGAGGTGATTGAATTCCTTCAAGAAAAGACTTTTTGAATGGACTTTTGCACTGGGAGTATTAAGTGGGAAATTCACATATACATCTACAAAAATGTAATTGATTTGTAACATGTAAAATATGTGCTCCCAATATTAAATAAGAATAATAGCAAAGCAAAAGTTGCCACAACTAGCCCAGCTCTGTGCTAGAGGAAGGAGTGGTAATAAGGTCAACAAACACTTGCATATGCAGTTTTGCCTTCACAGAGGGAACTGAGCAACATTACTTGGCAACTGATGAGATTCCAGCTATTCATATTGGTAAAAGATCTGTGTGCAGACTAACAAAAAAAATCTTAGCTGTCAATAGTTGATTCTGAGCTTCTGGTGTGACTTGAATCATTGCTGACTGCTGTAGCCAGGGAATAGCAATCATTCAACACTTGTTGCTCACAAATGGTGCTTAGACATCTCAAAGTGATAACGAAACTCTGAGACATCTTAGTATGTACAAGAAGATGTAATAGAGGTGGTAGTGGTGGTGATCCAGAAGAGTAAAACTTAATGAAATTTGTACAGGACACTGGCAGTTTGATGGCATCCAGGAAAGCGCATTTGTGTGCACCGATACACTGCTGAACACAGTAGCTTTGAGAATCTGTTGGGGTCTTTCTTTACAAAATTCAATATGTCTCTGTTATTTTTTAACCTTGGCAGGTATTGTTTTAAGCATGTGGTAACACACTGTCTACTTTGTGTCAGATATCTTGGAAGCTTAGCAGAAACCACTCAGCATTTCTCAGGCAGGAAAGTGGGAAAGTACAGAGGAGCATTTCAGCTCCAGCAGGTGTCAGTTGCTCTTTGTTCTGGACATCCTCCTTACATCCTTCTTGCACTTGGTTTTCTTTATACTTCTCTGTGCAGAAAGGTCTCTGTGTAGCAGCACAGCCTGGGCTAGTAAGCACTTTCCTTACAATACTGACCAAACCCACCAGCTTCCACCAAATCACAGTAACCTGATTGTTTTGGGTTTGCACTCTCTTTTGGCATAAAGAGGACTCCATTAAACTATTTTTTCACATAGATTGTTTTTGCAGCTGAAGTGCCAGGGAAAATGACTATTTACTCTGCTGTCTATCAAATACAAGAAAAAGAAAGTACAGATCCATGTTCCTGTGCAGGTCATTATTCCTTTGTAGTGCTCATTAGGGATGTCATTATACTGTGTGTTAATAACAGTTAAAGTCAAGAACCAAATAATTAATAAATGTTTAACTACAGTAATTATTTATTTAAACATTTCTGGGACACAATATTATAATTAATTACAGTTATTAATTCGAGGGCTCAGTGCTTGTCTTTGAGAGCTCTGTGCTGCTAAGGTCTCTAGACCTTCTCTATCAGCCTGTGAGTTCTGGAGTTTCAGAGATGACAGACTCCCCTGTCACAAACACCATCTCTGTATTACCATTTATGACTGCTTTCTGCTGAGGCTTCCAGTTCCCAGGCTGGTGTGGACAGGAGGGTGGGTGGGACAGGAGGTGAAAGGGCTTCCTTGCCCTCCAAGGTACGTTGGATGCCCAGGGTAAGGCAGAATTAATGCACATCTATCAAGTTTACATGGCTGTTCCAATACATGGAAGCTTTTGGGAAGCTTTAATGAAAAGTGCTAAGACCACCAAGCAAACTGTTTTCTACTCCATTTTTAGAGTGCACAATCCTTCTGACATTCCCTTTGGAGCCCAGTTGTAATGCAACTGTAATCTGTAACATAAAGAGTATTAAATGCACTATAATGTCTTTTTCATCTCTCTTGATTGCTATATTTCACAATATAGGCATGTCAAATTCTTACTAAATCCTTATGGAGTCCATTTATGAATTGTAAGGATATTCTTCTTCCTATGAGGTATTTTCATGTGTTTGTTAGCTTACAATTTAGTAGTTCTTTCTATGCAGTAAAATCAGCTCCTGGAAACTTGAGCTTAATCCTGGTATAATTTCTTGAAATGAGAAAATTTTCAAGATCTCTGTTCAAAATGGTCTTTTGTAAATAATTTATACTGCTAAAAAAAATATATATATATATATAGATATATATAGAGTTACTTTGACAGAAGTATTCTTATTACATCATCCAATCACTGTAATTTTTGATGCATAATTTTTTTATTAATTTTTTTCTGGACAAAAACAATTTTCAAACACACGTTTTACAGTTCCTTCAAATCTAAATACATATGTTTGGGGGAAGTTTGAGCAGGAGATTAAAGCGTATCTCTTTCTTTATGGAGATGGACTCAGTGGCCGGAATGAGGTTCCTTCCCATCTCTGTAGGAAGCTGCACATAAATAGCACAGTCAGAAAAACCCACAGGAGCTGGCCGGCTGATATTCCAGGATGGTTTTAGCACACTCCCTATCCCCACAGTTTAGCCACCTGCCTGCATGAATGACAAGTTGTGTAGGAACACACATTCCTGGCTTAAAATAACACTTATTCCTTGCTTAAAAGCTTGTTGTTAGGCAAGGGCTTCACTTTTTGAGAAACTGTACAAGGAATGAAGGAGGTAAGTTCTCTAAAGCAGGCCAGTGCTCTAGGCAGGGTTTTTGTACTTGACAATCTGAGAGTCCCATTTCTGCTGAGTAGGCAGGGAGACAATTCCCCAGGTGTTCTGTACCTGTAGGAGGGGAAGAGGTCTGATCTGGTGCCTTGCTTTAGGCCAAGCTGTAGTGCTGTATCTGAGGAATGTATCCGTGCTATGGAACTGAAATGTGTCACCTCTCAGAAGGAGCCCCAGTGCTGCCAGGGCAGCCAGCTCTGGGAGTACTTGCTTCCCATCCCCTTGGGCACAAGGACAGTAATACCTTGTGAAAGCCTCATGCCAGTCCTGCTGTGGTTTTGTAGTTTTTTTGTGAGAGCCAGGGACCTGCTGCTGTGACATCCCATATGGGATCACATCCAGCTGAGATGCCTCAGTAGCGTTTGCAGAAGGCTTTGGCCACAGACTGTGGGAGGCAGGGTACTGAGGGGAGGGCAGACCTGATCAGGCCACAGTGGGAAGAGTGGGGTCATGGGAATTAGTAGTATGCTAATAGAACCATCCTATATTTGGTCAAGTTTCTAGTCCTTGTTCTCAGCTGGCTCAATGCCTAGTTCAAATAAGGTCATGTTCTGAGTTCACATTCATGATTAGACCTTTGCCCCTATACCTGGCTGCGTTTGCCACACCCACGGGTCTTTGGTTCTAGTCTCTGTACTCTGCAGTTTCCACGTATGTTATTTTCGTTATTAAAGTTTTTATTTTCCAGGCTAGACCATCGTTCCCATCCCTTATTTTGCCAGCTCCCTCTGGCCAAGCCAAGCAAGGGGATCACAGAGAACTCTAAGGTGTAATAATCCCAAATTTGGGATTGAGGTATTTACTGGCAGAGGTCCACAGTGCTTATTGTGAGCCCTACAAACCCATAGACAACAGTGATATTTAAAAAAAAACCAACAAAAAACAAACAAACAAACAAAAAATTTCCATTGTATTTTGCAGAAAATTCAATTTTAAGGTCACATTCATTTAATTAGAAGTTGTATTCACTCTTTCTACTGTTGTTTTATAAAGATTACTCTGATTTTTGTGCAATTCTAATCTTTGTTTTCTCAGAACACTTAAGATGCTGCAAAAAGACAGAACCAATTATCTATCAAGCACTTGCATAATCCTAAAATATACCTCTCTGTAAGTATATAATGACAGTGTGCACTTTTAAATAAATTCTTCTAGCACTAACAAAGCTGGGTATTTGATAAGTCTCACAGGCCAATTTCAAGGGAGCAGAAAGAGACAATTTGTCACAGTGAAGTGATCTTAGGACCTGCTGTCTTTATTTTCTTAAAATAATGAAGTATAAAAATTTAATGCTGTAATTTTATGGAGATGTTCCTAACTCAATTCACAGGGATTTAAATACAGTAAAGTAGCAGTATATAATCATTTTCGGGAAAAGAGTTTTGAAGTCAAACTGCCTACATTGAAGTAACTACCAGTCCTTGGAAGTTAGAGGAAAATGTTGAGGTAAGTACATGAAAAAATCTTCAGTTATTTTATACATATGAGCTTGAAATTCTTGGGGTTTTCCACCCCCTCCCCCCCTTTCCTCTCTACAAAGTGGACTCTGGGGTGCACCTAAGATTTACACATAAGAGTAAATTAGACTCATAAGAGTTTGGGTTGCAGAGGATGATTTTGGCTCCCTGTCAGACTTTTGTACTTGCTTTTTCCACTCTCCAGCCTCATTTGTATGCTTTACACAAGGACACAAAGCATGGTCTGAGTGGGATATTGGACAGAATTAATGAACATGGTTGTACTGCTCTTTATGCCTCTTAGTGGAAATGTTGTGCATCTGCTAAGCCAGTATAAATAATGCAGGCAGTAAATAAATGACATATAAAGATTTTTGAGTAAATATAGTGGTATGATTAACCTTATATCTTTGCTGATACAGACTGTAAAAATGGGCAAATTTAATTTGGAGCAAACCTGTGCTCCCCTGTCAGATCCCTTATCTTCCTGAGGCCACAATTTGGAGGGATATCTGCATCACTCACCTGCTGGCACCTGCATAATCCCTTGGCTCTACAGCCTCTGCAAGCCTTCATGACAGTCAAATTTTTCTGTGGTTCTTTTTGGTGGCCTTGAAATGAGTCACAGCATGTACAACTTGGTGGCAGGGGGATTGTGTGTGCTGCCCTCTATTTGTGTTTTCATTTCCATGGATGAAAGGAAAGTGTGTTCTGTAGAAGTGATTTGACCTGAATAGGAAAGCACAAAGTTTCTACTTATATGTGATTTATTTTTCCTGCTGTTGCTGTACTCAAGCTAAGATTTTGTCCTAAACTTTTAACTGTAATTTCTAGCAAGAAAAGTGACTTCTTATATTCCTGTAGTTCTTTCAGTCCATCTTGCATCCTGACAAGTGAGCCATGACACCCATATATCCTAAGCAATTAGATTTCCTTTTCCAGTGTAGCACTTCCAATAAAAGCCCTCCAAAAACTGGATAATGATCATGCCACCCCATGCTTTACAATACTCTGTATTTTCTGTGCCTATGTAAGTATTCAAATGTTGTCTTACTAAGTGGTTGTTTAATTGTAATAGCTGGTGTGGAAAACACTATCAGGACCTAGCTGTGCTGTTTTGCCAGTTCCTTGTTATAAGCTGAGTGTCTTAGCAGGAATATTTACAGCAGTGAGCATTAGTAGGTTAACTTTTTTGGAATGATTTAGCACTACTGTATAATACTGTGCAATATCTTTATCTGGTTCAAGTAAGTCAATATTACTTTGAGTGAAGCTTCTAGATTTAATACTATAGAAAAATGTCAGCAATTTCAGTGCAGTGTAATGTCATTTGTTTGACATAATGGTATTGCACTGATGACTCACTTATTACCTGCATCTACTTAGAGCTAAAAGAGAAAGGACTCATAATGACTTTTCATTATATAATGAGAGAAAACGTGAGTCTTGTGTCACACTGTTGACTTTCCTCAAAGAAATTAGGAGTGCAGAAATCAACACAAGATGACAAAGGGCAAAATGGTCTGTAGGAGAATAAAAAAGTTAAAGTAAGCTGAAATTGTCCTTAAACTGGGTGAAATGGAAGAAGATAGTTTGGTGTGAATTTATTTAGATTTATTTAAAACAACAAAGAAAGCTCTCTTTCACTCTCCAATCAAAGCAGCGCAACAGTAATATTGCAGTCAGTAGTCTGATATTTATGGCTTTTCTAGTAGGAAAACTATGCACATCCTGTTGCTTTTACGTAGTCTATTCTATTGCAGTTTAGGAAGGAAAGAAACTATCTTGGGAATCAGAAATGCATAATTAGTGTCAACAACAAATGCAATTATCCTTGCAAAATTAGACTATTTGGAGAAGATTGGGGTTTTTAAGTCATGGAATGATTTCAACCAGAAGGGGGCTACAGGATGTTGATTCCAATCTCATGTTAGTTATCCTTTTCCCGACTTCCCAAAACTATTGATATTAGCTGCAAAATTTAGATACAGACTTTAAATACTTGCCTTGCAGAGCCACATCTCCATCTAGAAATGAAATGAGACTCCCTTTCTGTGTTAAAATACTGCCTAAATGTGGAAAGAAATTTATCTAATCAATCTATGCTAAGCCTTTTGTTTACTTCTTTCTGTTTTCACATTTTATTGTTCCTGAAATCTTTTCACCCCTTTATTACTCTATTCCAGATACCTGCAGCTCCTTCCACCAAATGCCTATATCCAGATCACCACTGGAAATATTAAATAGCACTTGATGCAGAGGGGGCTGCATCCAAGGTACACTTGATTAACACCTGCAGAGAGTAGGCTTCCTGCTGGGTGTGTGCTGCTGCATTCTTAGAGTGACATTGGTAATGTCTGTTTGCATTTATGAAAACATAATATTGGGGTAACACTGCAGAACAGGGAGGAGAGGGGTACTTCTGGCTGGGTGCCACAAAACTGAGAACTCCTTCTACGAAGAAAATAATGATTTGATGTTATATGGCTGCTTATTTGTAGTTGCCTTACAGCATTTCTCAAATGCCTGCAACTTCAAAATATTCTGGAAAGTTAAGTTTACTTGTTTTATTTATTTTGGGGTTGGTTTGGCACAGTTAGGGGATTAAAGATTCAGAGAAAGTTTCATTTAGCATTTTATGTGGTGTACAGTGGCTTAGAGAAGAACCATCTGGTGACTTAGACAAAAATTATTTAGCCATGTATTCTTCAATTGACTCTTCTTGTGCAGGTGAATAAAGCAAACTAATCAGACCCCGGCCTTTCACGACTGTGTGTCTTTGTCCCTGATTCAGCATAGCATTTCAACTATCCCTCTTGAATAACTCTGAAGTTAGAGAAGTTTTATCCTGCTAGAGGTGACCAATTGGCTGACCGCAAGCCTTACACACTGCTGACAGTCCTAGGATTGTGAAGGGTCTTAGGTTTGAAAACAAAATCTTTGTTTTAGCTGTTGTAGTGACAGTTGTGCCCTAAGGGTGAATCACTGTTTTGGAGGCCACGCAATGTTTATTATATTATTTCCTCAAGAGTTACCTGGGAGTGTCTGTTTACTCTAGATCAGTGGCTTCAGAGGAGCTCCTTTATTAGATGATGCCTGGGAATGTGCCCTGCAGTCTGAAATGGATGCTGCTGCTTTGGAAAGCTGCCAGATTGTTTTAAATAGCTAGGACAGAAATGATAAAAATCTTTGGAATGTCTCATGTATTCTAAATATTGTTAAGTACTTTTAGTTGCAAAACTGGAAAAGGAAACCAGGAGGGCTTTTGCCTTCAGCTATGTAATTTGCTAATAGGAAAAGTCCTATATGGAATGATCAGTCAGCTCATGTATGAGCATGTTGCTTAGCAACCACACAAGTAAACTTTCACTTCTCACTACATTTTCCAGATCTCATTAGATTCAACAAATAAAATTAACTTTATCGTCAAAATACAGAAGAAAACCTTGCAGTACAGAAAATGTACTCTTCCTGTTATATTATATATTTATACTTACTTCTAAGGAACAACAGGTATAGCAGAAATGAATGTGTAATATTCATGCAAACTGCTAGGATAAAGGCAGTTCACATCAGTAAATATTAGCTATATTAGGTGTTTTCTAAACTAACATCTTCAGATGTAAAAACACTTACTCCTTGCCCTGGTTTCAGCCCAGCCAGCAGATCAGCCCCACGTGGCTGCTCATTAATTCCCTCCCAGTGGGATGGGGACAGAATTGGAGGCATAACAGTGATAAAACTCAGGGCCTGAGATACAGACAGTTTAATAGGTAAAGCAACAGCTGCACGTGCAGGAAAACAGAACAAGGAATTCATTCCCCACTTCCCATGGACTGACAGGTGTCTCAATGTCCCCATTTCCATCTCCTCCCCCCAGATCTGTGTGCTGAGCATGGCCCCACATGGGCTGGGATATCCCATGGGTCACTTGGGGTCAGCTGTCCTGGCTCTGTCCCCTTCCAGATGCTTGGAGGACACTTTATGACTAAGCTAGAGAGATTTCTCTAGGTGGTGATAAGGACATTCCTAAATAACATTTTAAAAACTGAGATTTATACAGTGAAGCTTGCACTGCAAACTTTTTTTCCCTGAACTTAGAGAGCAAATCTTAGGCTGGTCTGGAAATACCTGTTTCACACAGAAAGTATCTAAAAGATACATAAAAATAGTTTGTGTTCTACTCTGAAAGTGTTTGAAGCATTTTGAAGTACAAAATGCAGTGCACTCCTATTTGAGGTTCATAAAACTGACACAGAAACAGTGATATCTGGCACACTGTAAGAGGTGATGTCCAAAATCAAACAGGTTTTGCAAGCCGGCATCATCAGATATGATTAAGATCAATAGTATGTTTCTATGTAGACAGCTGTTAAATTGGTTGAATTTAACTGGTTGAAATTAATTTGTTTCACTTGGCAATTATACCTTGGATGGATATGGCTCGTGTTTGGAAAGTCTAGGATGAAAATCAGATCTTCTCAAAGAAAGATCTAGTAGTACTTAACATCTAGTACAACAGGAGAGGCCTAAGGTAAGCTCTTGATGTGTAGCAGAGAGAGGCTGGTGACGTTGAGAGATCTGCAGTCGTGGCCTTGATGATTTCCTCCCCCTTAATAGGTCTATTCCTTTTATCTTCTTTGGGAAGGTAGAACCACTGTGGCTGTTTGTGCATCTCTTCCATGGGGAAGATGCTAAGGAGCTACAGCACTTGAGCTAAATTTACAGGTCCCGCATTTTGCATTTCAGTGGCTTTAATTTAATCTTAAAGTTGGGCAACTCTTTAGAGAACAATTACATTTTCTGGAATAGTCATTTGCTAGAACATTTACCAACATTTGCACGGGGTACAGTTTACAAACACTTCCTTCAGGAAATGCTTTTAGGCTATTCTTCAAGTAATTTTCAGGTTGTGCACTCAAAGGGAATTATTTATTATTATTTATCACCTAGATCCTAGGTCCTGAGATGCCGAATGTAATATTACAAAGGGAAGTGGCTTGAATTGCTGAGACTCAGCAGCTACTTAAACTCAAGTAAGACTGCAATAGCTTGATAGCTTTTCTACCTTTTCTTTCACCTTTGTTGTTACTGTTATCCCAGACAGATGGAATCCTGGCGTGACTGGGGCAGATGCAGAGTTACTCAGTTGCATGACATGACTGGGTAATGCACTGCATCTACTGGGATGCTGTGAGTCCTGCAGCTGCTCATAGGGAACTTGGCTGAGCTGAGCCTGAACCTGAGGGTGTATTTGAATCCATGAATGGAGAAATGTCTGCCCTCTGCGGGCCTCCCTCCTCTGGTGTTCGAGAGACTGAGCCATCAGGCATGAGCTTAAACAGCAGGGAAAATGGGTCATGTGGAGAGCTGCCACACTGCCAGCCAGTAGTGGCTTGATGGGAGTGATTCCATCTTAAGAAGATGTGGTTTGAGCCACTTTTAATGCTTATCCCTGAGTGAACATGCTTAGTGAGTTTTAAGTGAATCCAGTAGGGATGTGTGATAGAAAACTTTTAATTCTTCCCTTTGCTCTAAACTAATGGCACATACAGCAGTGATTCCATTTTGTTTCCACTGAAGGTTTTCATAGCTCTTGCTGCTCAGATTATTTGCTTATTTTTTACAGTAGATACAGGAAAATACAGTAGATGCTTCTCAGTGAGGTGGACCTGGTGGGGTATTAGTACTTCTACTGAGACTTGGGCGTCTGAGTGCAGAGCAGTGGGAAGACAAAAAGCAGAAAAAATAATCACCTAATAACTTCTCTGACTCATGGGGATAGAGTCCTGAAAACATCATCCAGGCTTTGCAGTTTCTGCATCTTCCACTTCTTAGCAATTAAATCCAACTATCCGTATTTAGTGTGCTCATGTTTCTACAGATAATTACATTAACAGCTTTAATTTATGCAAGTCTTGAGGAAGAACTTTGTTGCATTTGAGTTATCTCTTTCTTCTATTTGTCTGAGACCAATCATGCAGATAGAACTAAGCATTTGTTAATTTACAGCCTAATTTATCTTCTCTATTTTTTATCTTCACCAGTTTCAGTTTATTTTTTTCTTGGCTAGAGAGGATTGTGATGACCTTGCAGTGAAAAATCTGAAACCAAAAACAGCATTGAATCAAAATATTTGTACATTGAACTTCATTTCCCTGATTTTATTTATTTATTTAGATACCTGATATGGGAGTTTAAGTGATGGAAATAAATATTAGTGAAAGCAAATAATCACAGGGAAAGTTCTACTGATTCTCATAGTTTTTGTCTTGGGTTGATACTATTTCATTAATTTCATTTGAGATCCTATGTGACAGCATAATTATGATATAATAAGACTTAGCTAGGTGGCATAAAATTATCTGCCAATTAAGCTTCAAAGACAAGGTCACATAGAATACAAGTGTCTTCAAAATTATGTTTCTGGAACTAAGTGTTCTAGCTATAGAAAAAATAAAACAAGTAACATTTTAATTTTTGACACCACCTCTTGCAGCTGCAAAGCAGTTCACCAAAATAGTTTCTCTAAAGAACTTTAAAAAGCTGTTAATGTTAATTTAGAGTTCATTTTTGTTTATGCAGGACATTTTGTTTTGTTTTGGTTTATATTAAAAATCGGCTTTGTGGATATGAAGCTGGGATATAAGAAAGAAGTAAACAGTTCTTCAATCATCTACTACATTTGGCAGGGCAGTTTTACACCTCCTGTTCCTGAAAAAAGAGAACTATGCTGTGATCATTTTTATGGGATCAATATACTTAGCTACTTAGCAGAGGTGTCTGTAGCTAGTAATATGTTTTCTGTAAACTTTGCTCTTTCTAGATTGTACTCCAGAATATTTTCTTTACTTATTTAGTCCTGTATGTAGTTAGGATAGCCCTAATTTTGCTTCTGTGTATGACCACCCTGTCAATCCCTGAATTTAATAGAGCTCCAGATATAAAGACCAGGTTTTTATTCATCCCCATTATGCAGAAAAGAAGAAATTCCCCCTTAGAACTTCATGACCATCAATGTATTTGGCAAGACAGCCAGTAAAACCATTAGAGTATCTGACATGTATTTAAGTTCTGTCCCAAACAGCGTAGTGAGATGTGTCTTGTGCCTAAAGCAGCACCTGGAGCCAGATCTGTGCACCCTCGAAGGGGTGCTCCCAGCACAGGCTGCCGTGGCTGCTCCGGGACAGCCCCTGCACCTGCGCCCCACAGAGACACTGAGCAGCCACCCCGGTGCAGGGGGAGTGCCCAGGGTGATGGCTTGGGCAGTCATTTAGGGGCTCACACAGAAAGGCTGCCCTATGCTGCCTTCTCTGTCAGCCCCCTTTCCCATTAAATGAGAGCCTGCTTTATTGCCTGTGGTGAGGGTTTGATCAAGTGTGCCTTTTTATGAGGTGTCTGGGGATCCCTGGATGATTTCTGCAGCTTCACAGAAGATTTGCTGTTGATGCTTCTAGAAAATTAAATAAATTTTTAAAAAAACTAATTATAACACCCGTTTTTGAAATTATGATAAATATTTGTGCCTGTTTTCTGACAGAGAGAAGTGAATGGTTACATCTCCTTCCTTCTTGCAGGAGAGAATGTACTTTATTTTGATTGAGATTAATTTTGAGAATATCTTCCTAGATTACCTTGTATCTATGTTTGTCTTTATATTTCTCTCTGTGTATACATTTATGTTTATTTTGTGGTTTATAGCATCAACTGTACTAACTCTGGAAGTAGGTGATTTCTAAGGGTTTGTTTTGTTACTAGGTTTTTTATTTGATGCTGCTTTAAAAACAATCCTTGTCACTGTTCTATAGCAGCAATATATTCTTTTTCCTTTTGCTTTCTTTTTGCATCTTCTTTCAAAATCTAACTCGTTTTCAATTCTATATAACTGCCTCTTCCTTTGGGTGCAGTGTTTCTTTAGTCTCTGCACTTTGACACTTCCCATGTGAACCTGCACTCATTGTTTCTGCTCCTGCCTTATTTGAAAGGAAAGATAAAGACATATACCGGCGATAACTCCAAGTTCTTTGCTGATGGGGAAACACTGACAATTAAATGCTTTAGATGACTCTTTATCACCAAGTTCTTCACCACTATCAAGAGTGATAATTTCTCTGGTGTGATGGTGCCATTGTGTGTTGCCCTGGAGAAAGCCACCAGGGCACAAGTAGACATGACAGTTTGAAAGAGGTAATGGTTTCTCCTTTTGAGCTTTCTGATTTTTGTTTTTGTTCTTATATTTTTTGCCTTGAGCTTGACTCTGCACTTTACTGAGAAATTGAAATATAATTATGTGTAATTCTTTAATTAAATAATTGTGTAATGTTTGATTGTTCTAGTTAATAATGGCTTTGAAACAGAAAAAGCCTGTCTTCCTGTAAATAATGAAGAATTCAAGACAAGGAAGCAACTTCTTTTCTATTCTGCATGAGAGCAGTGAGTAAGACCTCTTTCCTGATCCTGAACGGGCATAAATTTTGTGTAGACATGGAAAAAGTTAGATGATGGGGATCATTCATGCAACCATAGCAATGTCTTCCTGGAAAAGGCAAAAACCTTCCATAAAAAATCACTGGTTTAGCTGTGATTTAGTTCTACAAATGGCTAGTCTGGTGTAAGGTTTGGGGCATAACCAGTCTTTTCCATATGAACTTTTTACCTTTGAAATATGCTGATTGCATAGAATTGATGTAGAAAAGTAGAACAATTTGATCACAACCCCGACCCCTTCATGTCCTCACAAACCCTACAAAACAATCACCATCTTCTCTCGGCTGTCCAGGCAGTGTAAGACACAATCTGTTGAACAAGAGAAGGTGTCTTTTCTCATTAATGTTGCAGGAGCAGGGTACTGACTTCTGCTTTAGGTTTGTTTCTATGCTATATGGCCAGGTCTATTATTATTTGTTTTAATTTCTATTAATAAAGACTTCTAAATAACAAGAAAAGACTAGTAATAAAGAGAATTGGTTTACTTGTGCTTTCTCCTATTTGTCTGTGATCTTCGTGTTCTAGCTGGAATTATGTTCCCAGCTTTACTTGTGAAACCTAGTTTAGGGATACTAAACTAGGTTTCACTAGGGATACTGTGCCTTTACATTATTTGTGTAGAAATTGTACTCCAAAATGTAACAAGGTTTTCATACCCTGCATTTTTAAAAGAAAGTTTATTTTAAAAATTTAATGCCAGTATGCTTTTCCCCCTACAAGATTTGGATCAGTACACTAAGAATGTACTCCAAATGTATTGATGGACATATACATTTCAACAGGTGTTCTTTCAACAAGAGGAGAACAAGAAGAAAACTCAGAGCTTCATTTATGTGTAAATGTCAGGGCAGTGATACTTTTATGCCATCTTGGTTTAAACTTAACCCAGTGTGATTTAAGGCTGTTGTGATTTAGGGTTGATGCTGGCAAGATGACTGGCTGATGCTGGTCCCACACTGACTGTGAGGGCTCAGCACAGCCCTGAGGATGCAGCAGTCAGTATCTCCCAAGGAAATTTTGGGGGCTTGGTGTGCTTTCTGGTTTGGACTTGTACATTGCCAGCTCAGTGCTTGTAGTGCTGGAACAAAGGCTTGTCCCTAATGGGTCAAAACAAGATTGATTTTACTTAATATCCTATTGGCCACAGTGTCTGTAAGTAGATGTGCAAGAAAGAGTGAAAGCACATCAAGCAAGTGCCTATTTCCCACCTTCAGCTACATTCATGTCTGTGGCTCTCCTGAGCTGGATGTGATTTCGATGTCTTTGCTAACTCATAACAGGAATATTTTCATAAATGTGAGCCTTTGTAAGCTTCTAGCATCTACCGACTATTGTCTCAGCATGCAATATATTTTTATGCATGTGTTGCCCAGCCATGACCTCCTTGGTTCTAACCTGTGTTACTACCTGTTTTTACTATTTTTTTTTTTTGGCAGAAGCTAAGATCAAAATACCCTTGGTTCTATTCAAGCTCCTATTTTTATATGCAATATAAACAGCTCCCACCTTCTGGTCCATATCAGAGTGATTAAAGCATGTGGCTACCTATACAACAGATCTAATTTTCTACTTTACTTTACTCGTCAGATGAAGTGGGTGTAGTGTTAGTGGGTTTGTTGTTAATTTTGCCTACTTACTGTACATCTGATCCTGCAGTTGCTTTAATTCCAGATGTATCTTTCCAATTTTTTTCACAGGGAACAATGGATCATCTCCCCCATTGCAGCCCTGTTCTTTGAGTGCTCTTTGTGCCCTGGATGTTGGGTGTCTAATGAGCCTTTCGTGCTTCCAATGAGGAAGGATTACATTTCAGTTTTGGTTCCTTTTTCCTTGGCTGAGTTTTTTTTGCCAGTCTTGATGTGGTTTTGATTTGGCCTACCACTTAACTTTCCTCATTTCTATGCAATTTCAGCTTTTCAAGTCTGTCACCTTGCTTCTAAAAGCCCCACACTGTGCTGATCAGCTTTGGTTTCCTGCTTGTTCTCCAGCTCCTCACCATGGCAGCCATCACTGGCCCAGTGACTCCAGCAAGCTGCCTTTCAGCAGTCTTCACCACTGTCTCTTAGTATTCAAATCTTCCAAATGTTATTTTTAGCTGCCTTTTAGTATATTTTCTAATTTTTATCTAATCTGCCTTCCTGAAATTGAATGCCACCAAACGATTGGTTTTCCTTTAATTTTTTTTATTGTTACTCTTGCAGGAGATACCACTAGCTACTTTGTGGTCAATTCTGCAGTGATTGTTTCTAGTTCTGTGATTCTGATTGACCCGTCCTGACTTAGGACCAATTAGGGTGTTGCCTGCAGCGCATGAGCTCCCAGGGAGCTGCTTCACGCCATTACTGTAGCATCTGAGCAAATGAGCTTTGCCCAGTTTGTGGGCAAACAGTAACTGAAGCCTCCCTGTTGGCCGTGTGTTTATTACACTTTCTGATCTCCCCTGGCATACCTGTGGTTAGTGTGGTCCCCCTTTTCAGCTGAAGGGTAATAAAACAGTCCTTTGTTACTGCTCTAAGCAAGACATTACAAGTCTCATTCATTCTGTGGTACTTGCTGAGATATTTCCACCCTTACATACCTTAGCGTACAATATTGCAGTACAGGTTGCTCATTTTCCTGTCTTCTCTGTTTTTTGGTGTTTGGAAAGGTTTTTTTCCCTTTTATAATTTTTTTTAATATTACTGATAATAAAATACCTTGCTTACTCTCCTCCTTCCCCCAAATTCCTCATACAGTTTGTTTGTCAGTGCCTTCACTTTAGCACTAGACATTGCAGTTCCTCAGATGCATATTTAAGATATGAGAATCTTTATTAAATTGGACATTTTGTTAAGCAGCTCAAATTAGTTCATTTGTTATGAATTGTTTTCATTGTGCATTGAAAATATTTGTGCTGCCTCTGCATAGACTCAGAAGCTGAGTCTGTGTCCTCTACAACTCCAAAGCACTTCATAGTTATTTCTCATTTAATTTGACACTTGGGCTCATTTTTTATCCACTGACTTTGCACTCAGGCTTTCAAAAGAGTGTAAAGATGATTTTTTTTTTCACTTCTCTAATTTTTCAGAATACTGTGTTTGATTTTAATTGATCTATGGAAATTTAAAACCTTTGACCAGACCTGAGGTCATGGGCTCTAAAATCCATAGACATGTGAAAAATATTGACAGTTTCCCATTAGTGACTAGATCTCAGCAGCCAGTCCTGTGATTCTGGCAGGAAAGACCACACAAACAGGGATACAGCTGCTTTTTCCAGAGTTTTTCCCCTACTCTGCCCTCCATCCCTCAAGAAATATGTTTATATCTAATATCAAAAGCTACAAAAGAGGTAGATTAATGGTCATGGTAATTTACCACACACTTTCATATATTTATCTGCTAGCTTTTAATTCCAGTAGAGGATATATATGGAGAAACCCTCTCATGCTAATTTAATTTCTTCAGTGCTTTATGTCTTGGTACAAATATATTTTAAAGTACAAAATGTAATTATATTTCCCATAAGTAAAATTCCAAAGACCATATGCATAGGTGGCACTGGTTGTGAAATGGTTTGTCAAGTTGATTCCTTTCAACATCATCAATGCTACTGTTTTAATGGGATATCTTCAAAATATATTCCCATTTTAAAGCTGAACTGTTGTCTTTCAGTTCTTTATAACTAAATGGGAAGCCATTTTGTATCAGTGGATTTAGGTTATTGTCTGTAGTAATGGAACTATCCTTTTTTCAATTTAGCAAAATACCATTAAGAATTAATTTATGACCCAACTACATTATTAGGTCATAGAGGTATGGAGTAGTTTTACAGTCCGGGTATTCCTTTCAACAAAGTTCTAAAGATAATTTGTAAAGCACAGACACTTTGCTCTTTCATTGCACTGTAACTCATATATATAAATGCAATTGAGGGAATGTGTTTTTACTGGAGGTGGAGGTAGCAAAATGTACAAATACCAATAACAATGTGACACAGTGTGTACTGGATGCAATTTTGTATTTCAAAAGCAGGAAATGGAAAAAAGGATGATCACTTCAAATTGGAGTAAGTAAAATCCTACCATCTCTCAGTACAAATGTCAAATCCTGGGACATAATTCTGTTTCACTGTAGATTAAAAATAGGTAACAGAGACCAAAACAAATATATATGGTTAGTCTATATTGTACAGTGGTGGACTGTGTTAGAAAGGTTTCATTTGTGAGGGACACAGTGTTGTTTAGTGGTAATGTTACATTTCTTTAAGTTCCTTGTTTTGTTTTCAATTTCATCAGTATTTAAATGGGAAGTGGGAGTTCCTTCAGGAGTTCCACCAGGTGTCTCACAGGCTGAGGAGGCAATGCCTCCCTCCCTCCCTCCGCACTGCTGCTTTTGGAGAAAGGAGAACTCTCAGCCCCTTTGTCTTCAAAAGCTTTTTTGTCTATTCTGTCTGTGAAATTACCCCACTATTCTACTGAGAAGAAAATATTCCCTGGAGTGTTTTGTCCATCCTAAAAGATAAATCCACACTTTGTCAATCACTGTTCTCTTCGTTATCTGCCCTGAACCTTAGAATTTCATGCATGCAAGGTGTATGTAAAGTGCTGCACAGTGGCAATATTACTGCTTTACCCAGACGTATGAACAGCTCCATGGATGTCAGGCAATGTCTTACACTATATTTAACTCAAGAGTAATTTATAATGGCAGGATTTCTGCCTAGTACCTACTGGCTCCAGATGCCCAAAAAACTGTGCTGATTTATGTTCAGTACCTGGCCCCATGCTGCTGTTTCAAATCCATTTTGCTGTGGATTGTGATCTGGATGTTAATTTATCAAAACTAGGATTCACAGGTCACAGTGGTACATCCAAGCTAAGAGAGTCTCAAAGAAGGGTCCATTCATCTTGTGAGACTGCATGTAAATATTGTGTTCTGTAGCTTTAGCTTGGTGAGTGTATTATCTCATTAATCATTTTGTGAGGACTTCTGTGTTGTTGTTGTCTCTTCTCAAGGATAGACAGACATTTACCACTTCCGTGATCAATAAATGAGTTATTGGGAAATGGTGCCTATAAACTGAGGTAGTAGCATTGCTGTCTGCTGCTTTTGTTGGCTGCCACCTGAAAAATCTTCAGGTAGAAAGAAAAGGCCAGGGTATAAGAGCTGGCTGCAAAGTAACCTGCTGCATTTGAGAAATCTAATTTCAAAAATAAATTGAGTTGGACTTTATGTCTTACTAGCTCTAAGCAGTGATTTTCTATCCTTTCTCTTAACCTCTCCAGGTACTGATTCTTTGCAGTACCGTATCTAACATTTGCTGTGCAGAGGCACCCAGCCCTTCCAGCTGTGGAGCCCTGCCTGGCATTCCTGCCCCACGGGGTGGGCCGGAGCCAGTCTGTGGAGTGGGAAGGGCCAGTGCTGCGTGCAGCGCCTTTCTGTGGGCTCCAGCTGTGCTGCTCCTGCCTCCTCTTGCACTGGGGGCTTGCTGAGAGCTGGGGAGCACAGGCTGGCTACTCCCATGTTATCCAGATAGAAAGGAGCTGAGTAAAATTATTCTCTGACCAGAGGCAATTTTTACTGGAACTGGTAACTTACGGCACTTTTTAATCACAGGGTAGCTGCTTCTGCTTCCCTGCATGCAAATAGTCTATCCAAGCAGGTTTTTGGTTGTTTTTTTTTTTTTTTCCTATCAGTAGTTTGTTTCCTATTCTTCATTTTTTTTTTTATCACTAGAGGAAGCCTGCTTAGCACCTTTACCCATGCTTTAAATTAACTAAGTGGAAGTTCCTATATGGCAATTTAATTTTCCTCATGTGCAATCTTTTATTGCAGTACCGGATGGAAGAGCTTAGCCAGATGGATAGCTGTCTTTCACATCATTTGTCTCTCCTTACAAATTTTAAGGAAAACATAAACTGTCAAAATAACCTTACAGGTCTCAGAAAATGCTGATGAAATTTTATCACTGCATGGGTGACTCAGACGTGTGTGAGGGAGAATGATGAGGAGGACTCCGTCTTATCAGAAGGTTAAATAATTACTTTATTATTCTATACTGTATACATTGCATCTAAAATTAATCTGCCTTGCACTCACCCTTGCTCATAACTGCATTGAACTGCACTCATCTTCAATTCTCCTGTGACTGTCTCGTGGCAGTCTGACACACACACACAACTCTTGGCCCTGGTAGGCCAAGTGAACCAGACATCCTCACTTTGGGTAAACAATCTTTATCTTGCATTCCAATTCAGCACATCAAGAGAGATATGAATTATGTTTTTCCTTCTTCTCTGCTTGTCTCACAGCTTCTCTCTGTTCAGAGGGCATGTGAATACCACAACATTTTTCTCATAAAAACAACAGAGGAAATTAGAGTTCGAAAGTAAATGCCACCCAGAGACCCTTAATATCCTCAAATATGAAAAGAACACTTATACTGACAAAGGAAAAATGTTACAATCAAGTTTGAGTAAATATGTAATTGATATGTAATGAATACAGAGAAAATTGATATGTAATGAATACAGAAAAAAACCTTGGGAAATGCCTGAGAAATAACTGACAATATGTAGTAGCTCCTTTTCCTCTAAAGCAAGCTTAAAGCATTTCTGATACAGATAGTTTTTTTCTACTGAAAATTTACTGTTCTGGGACAATGATTTTTGGTAATGGTAGTGGATATTTAGTGTAGCCTTTCAAAATAGACAATATGTGTTTTATTTGTTGAGCTGAGGAGATATGCATTGTGCTGCTACTTTACTTATTTATTTATTTTTCAGTATTACAGAAAGCCTGTATTATATGTGGAATTTAGCAGTGTTAAAGTTTTCTAGTTGTCTGCATTCTTTATACTGGGGGACTTTGTTGGTTTGGGGGATTTCTTTTGTAAGTTGAATGGGGTTTTGTGTGAGGTTTGGGGTTTTTTTATTTTTCCTTTCATAGCAGTTTATATAAATCAGTTCAGAAGTAAGCTGCTGGAAAAGATGCCCCACTTGGCTACCCCAGGAGGAGGTTAATTGTGTCCACACAAAATTTAACTTGAAGAATAAATGCCTTGTGTTTGTAGGGCACCCATTTGTGGGCACTAAATTATTCCTACTATAAAATCATATCACTGGACTGATAACCAAAGTTCACTGAAAAGGAAAGTATTTCTCTTTTCAGTCATTTCTGGCCACAGAGATGACTCCAGCTTGTACAGCTGCTCAGGTCAAGTGGTGCTGCCCTCCAGCTTGTCCCCTCAGTGGCTGTGATGATCAATCACATGGTGATGAGACTCATTTTGATTTATCTTTCCTAGGTCATTTTATCTTGAACAATGTGTCTGGGACATGGGTTCTTCTAGCTCCATGCCTGCAGTTGAGGAGGAGAAGGGCGATTTGGTGAGTCAGCCACTTTCTGCCCAGTGTTTTTACAGATAGGTTTCAGATTTATCAAATGCCCTTTTTTTCCCATGTACTTTTAAAGGCCATATTGTCTGAATTAGGGAAATCACTGGGTACTGGAATGAGAAATGAGCTGAAAGAAAAATTGATCAGTAATTAGGAAGGTTAATCCACTCATGGCAGAGAGTCTGAGATTTATTCTGATGTACTGCTATTCAGTTAGTGTGGCTATAAGTACAGCAAGTTGGGAAAAAAAATCTCAGAAGTAAGTCCTAGTTGCCATGACACGGATTGGAATCATTGGGCTTTTCCACAGGAATATATGTTTATCAGAATACAAGATATATTTGTTATATAAATTCTCCAATTTTACTTCATACTCATTTTTCAGCTATGGAGTATCTGCTGTCTGAGTTGTATTCACATCTTCCCAACCATAACCCCATGAAAACCCATCTTAAAGAGCTAAAAAAGGAGGGAGAGAATATCAAAGACATCCACCTTCCCTTTGCCTTGTTGAGAAACCATCTCCATTGCAGAGATTAGATTTCAAGCAGAAATGCAGGCACATGTTTTTTAATAATTATTTTCTACAGTTTGGCATGCAAAATATAAATGTAGAGATACATTATGACAAGAACATTTCTCATTAGTATGTCAGAAGTGTATGGTTCTGTATTTGAAATCAAAGGAGCCTTTGGCAAGCTGTCTGCATGGCTGTGATAAGGAAACACATGGAAATTTTAGCTGGGTTTGCAGACAGTATAGCCAGCTGTACAATAAGTCTCTACTGTCCACAGACAAGACCTTATGGTGTTTTCTCACTCTCTTCTTGTTCGTCATTTGCTGTACAGTTCAAATTAAAAGGAAAAATTGAATTGGAACAAAAAAAAATGGCAGAGGGAGCCGCCCTAAAACCTGATTTTATCAGGTTCGGTGAGTGTCATTAGCAAGATACCTATGGCAGCACAGAAGCAGGCCAGGAGTGCAGATGCTGCCAGTCCCTGGGCACTCCCATCCCCACTGTCCCCTTGGATTCACACCTAGCATTGGCTTGGGAACAGTGCTCAGGGTGCCTGGGGTGCTGCAGGGGTCACTGCCAGAGGTGCCACTTGGCACTCTAAAAATTAAGCTGAGACATCAGTGGTTTTCCTTGTTCTTTGCCAGCCTCTTTGTTTTCTGACTAGGGAATAGATTTCTTTAGGTCCTCTGTTTATTCTCAGCCCAGAAATAGATTTTATACTCAGGGCCAGGAACTGTTAGGAGATTACTGTCCCATTCTTTCCTTGCTTTGTGTCACATTTCATCTGCAGCTATACTTAAGTAAACTTTAGGTTACTGAACAGTAAATAGCAGTTGGAAAATGCTGATAAATTTTTAAATTAGAAAATTATTCTAAACTTCAATACTTACTTGAGCAAAATGATATCTTGGCATTGCCAAACCTCATATATGGAAAGAAGAAAGGAAGGGAAAGAAGAGGAGAAGGCATAATAAAAAACCAAAGAGTTTTGTACTCGAACATACAGTCTCGAAGTCTTGGCCCGAAAATTTTTAAGGGCAGAAGGGTTTTTACTGCCTAACACATGTTTTATAAAGTAAGTATAGTTTCTCTTTTAAGATTTTCAGAAGATATTTAAGTTTTTCCTTTCTGTTATGATCCTATTATTTTAAGTTGCTTTGGACAGCTAGATATTAGCCATGATGTGGTATATCTAATTTGGTAATAGTGATCCTTTTATAACACCTGAATGATGTAATAGAATGAAGTATGCTAACTGGAAACCAGAATAACATGACCATAACAATTTCATTTTACTTGTGTGTAAAAAAGATTATAAGACAAGGTTGAAACTGGCATAACACAGATTTTTTGTAGTCTAGGTTCCATGGAAATGTAGTGAAAAATGGGGCTGTGATCTAAGTGCTCATTCCCAGAAGTGCAGCCCTGGTGGAGGACAAGCAAGGGATGTGCTATGTTTCCTCAGAGGCACCAAAGCATCAGCACCTTGCCAGAGCTCTCTGAGGGTAAGGCATTTTGCAAAGCCACCAGGAAGGAAAGGCAGGATGCCCAGGGTGGCTCCCTACTTACCACCCCTTGTTGTGGATTTTATTTCTAGAGGGGCAGGTGACTGGGCCCAGAATTTTTTGATCCCAGAGAGCTCCAGGAGTGCTGAATAGTTTACCCCTATCCAGCAGCTCAGGGCCATATGGCTGCTCGCTCAATCCTTCCCTCTGGGATGAGGGAGAGAACTGGAAGAGTAAGTGAGAAAACTCAGGGGTGATACAGAGACAGTTTAATAAGTAAAGCAACAGCTGTATGTACAAGGAACACAGAACAAGGTATTCATCCCCTACTGCCCATGGACTGACAGGTGTCTAAGTGTCCCCACTTCCTTCTCCCCCCCAGCTCTGAGTGCTGAGCATGGCCCCACATGGGCTGGGATATCCCTTGGATCCCTTGGGCTCAGCTGTGCTGGCTCTGTCCCCTCCCAGCCCCTCACTGGTGGGGTCGGGTGAGGGCCAGAGGAGGCCCTGGCTCTGTGTGAGCTCTGCTCAGCAATGCCCAGAGCATCCCTGTGCTACCAGCACTGCTTCCAGCACAAATCCAAAGCACAGCCCAGACTACCTTCTGTGAAAAAAAAACTAACCTTACCCCAGGCCAAATGAGCACCAGTGGGTATGTATATAATGCTTTTTCTGTAATGGTCTCAGCTGAGAAGAGATCTAAAAGAAGTATCAATAAAATCTGTATAGATACAGTGATCAGCAAGCCAGAAGGTAGGGTCTTATATTTGTGGGATTCCCAGACAAAGGAAGGAAATGATGAATCTGACTCCATGTTCTTAGAAGACTAATTTATTATTTTATGATCTATATTATATTAAAGAATACCTTTCTAAACTAAACTAAAGCATACAGAAAGGATACAGACAGAAGGCTAAAAAGATACTAATGAAAAACTTGTGACTCTCCAGAGCCTCAATACAGCTTGGCCGTAATTGGCCATTAAGTAAAAACAATTCACATGAAACCAATGAAACAACCACCTGTTGGTAAACAATGTCCAAACACATTCCAAAGCAGCAAAACACCAGAGAAGCAAATGAGATAATATTGTTTTCCTTTTTCTCTGAGGCTTCTCAGCTTCCCAGGAGAGAGAAATCCTGGCAAAGGGATTTTCCCAGAAAATATGACAGTGACAGAGGGGGATAAAGGAGCTGGAAGATAATACCTGTACTTGGAGAGAAACCACTGCAGAAAGAGTAGATATTCTCAAGGCCAGCAGATTAGCATCCACAGGAAACAGCATGTTTGCCAGGTAGTGTGGAAGGATAGAGGGCTCGCCAGGGACCAGCTTGATAAAGGGGCAACATAACCTGGCAGTCACATGTGTAACTCATGCCAGGGACGTGAGTAACAGTGATCCTGATCCCTTCGAAGAGAACTCTAGTACAAAAATCTCTCTAGCACAGGCTGGATTATTCCTCATAGCCACTTCTCCATCCTCCTGAACTGGCTGAAATATCAAGTAAAATAACTACATGCAGGAGGATGCACAGATTCCACATGGAGACAAAACAAAGGACAGACCTTCAGGTGAAGTGGAATGCATGGAAAAAACATGGAGCATTGAAGGGGAGGCTGCCACATCTCCACAAGCAACAGGAGGCAGGAAGATGTGCTAGAAAATGTCAGTCTGGTAAAACCATTGTGAGGAGCATGCCAGACCTCTGAGCAAAAAGAATAACAAGAGCACAGTGGGGTCAAGTTAGTGACTATACACACTTAAGGTGAGCCCGGAATGCCTTCTGTCATCTTTGTCTGAAGTCCATAAACTTTAATGGGACAGTATTGTTGCTCTCAATTAAATTTGTTATTTGTGCTCTGCACAATCTGCAATGATGCCACCTTCATGTTAAAACATAGACTAAAGCTGGTGTAAGGAGAGACAAAAGTGCAATTTTTTATCACTTAGGAAGCCTCAAAGGAGGCAGAAAAAAAAAGCAGGAAAACAGAAAGGTGGAATTTTCAGAGCTTACACCAAAATGAAGAAATTCAAATTAATTATTCTTCTCATTTACCCCACAGATACCAAAAAAGACAGGAAATATAAGAGTAAGGAATTGTTCTAGCACAATAATTGACCACTTGTGGAAACCTTAGGCTTTGGGATGCTGGTATCATCAGTTTCTCTAAATAGATGTGAAACCTGAAGTAGAAGCCATGGAGGGAAGAATTCAAACCTAGTCTTCCAGAGACTTTGTATAGACTGATCTGACCCCTGTAAGCTAATATTTGCAGTAGGAAAATGTGTAGTAGTTTTGTGTGGTGGATTTGTGCTGGCAGCACTGGATGGTGGGAACGGAACCAATTTAGCCACAGGATCAGAGTTAACAGGCCAGGCAGACACTCAGCTGCAGAGGACTGTTGTGGTTTGATGAAAGCCTGGTTTTCAGTTGTGGGGGGGAGGATGGTTTTCTGTGGGGACCTGCTGGAACCAAGGAACTAGCTAGTTCTGAAGAGCCACTCAGCTAGCTCAGATTGACACCCGGTTAGACTACTTAAAAAAGTTAAGCATGCCCCTGTGGAAAAGCACATTTAAAAACAAAAGAAGCCCAGGAAAACACTCTCCCACTTCTGGCTTTTGGAGAGAGAAGTTCCCCCTCCCCTCCCAGCATGGTGGCCAGGGAGGGGAGAGCGCGGGGCTGAGGCTGGGCCAGGCCGCGCCCTGGCTGCCAACATCTTGCTGTTACTAGACCCTGCCCTGTTGCCAGTCCAGGCTGTTATGGGTAGAAAAGTTGTCCATTTTTTTTAAGTTGCAGAGTTAACAAGTGAAACCAAAGGCATTTAATAACTTCATGTTGTAATCACCTGTTGTTAATAATTTTTCTTCAATTATCTGTTAATAGTTAGAAATCAGCTCATGTGTTCCCCTGCTGTTTCCCAGGAGATGACACCTGAAGGCTGCAGTTAGTGGAGGGGAGGTGATGTCCGAGCTGGTATGCAAATGAGGAAGTCCCTCACCAAATCTCACAAGGAAACCCCTAAAAACAATGAGCCAACATGGAATTAAGAAATTTAAGTGATGTCTAAAGGTGAGGAACTTAATCCCCTGTCTGCTAAGATCGTTTTTACCACTCACCCTTACTTAAAAAAAAAAAGTCGACTAGGGGGACCTCGAAAAGGGACCTCGAATGTCAGACTGAAAAGGTGGACTCTCCTATTCTCTCATGAGGATGGAAGCCCCAGCTCTGCCTGCAGACCAGCGGACACAGCTGCATCATCCTCTTCCTCCGTGCCACTCCTGGGAGCAGCGGTGGCATGGGCGCGACCCATTGGTTCTCCCAACCTGAGCTGATTTTTTTAATAAAGGCATTAAAAAGGAGAAAGATCTCCTGCCCTATTTATTTCACCGGGCCCAGGAGCACTCTCAGGTTGGACCAGCTTGGCCAAGATCTGACCACTGTTGAGATTCATTTTCAGCTATCGGCCAGGGGGAGGAAAAGCCATCAGCCCCCAGCGTGATACTGCCGAGTTCTGACTGGCTGCTGAGACCTTAGCCGCTCCCCCTCCAGCATGGCCACCAAAGAAATTCTCCACCACAAACAGCAATGACCACCACCCGGCAGGGATCATGTCCCTGCAGTGATCACGTCCCTGAAGGGATCACCATCTGCAAGTCCCATCTTAACTCTTTCAGTGCCCAAATAAGCTTGTAAACCCTTCCTCCCTTGAGTGAGAGAAAAGGACAGAGTGAGAAGTAGAGGAACAACATGAAGACACCAATATCAGTGAAAAAAAAGAGTAAAATCTCAAATGGGAAAGATGAAGAGATGCCTTAATCTTAAGGCTGAAATCCTTTTATAAACCTATAGAGAAACATGTAATTGATACATCAGACTCTTTTTCCCTATAACTCATTGAAAAAGTATGGGGAGATACTGTACAAATTGTAAATATTAGCAAGACTTCCATGCTAAAGTAAACAGATGTTGTTTCAGATGTAAACAGATGTATAATCCCATGAGAAGTCTGAACAGAAAGAGAGGGAAGAGTGATGAAGACTCTCTGCCCAAGGGAAAGATCTCTGTTCTCAAAGATAAAGATGATCTCAGAAATAGATTAAGAGAACCTTTGCTCTTATACAGTTCATTTTTAAAATAGTACTCCATAAGTTAATGTGGCCCATAAACACAGCTGTGGGGAAAGCTGTAAAAATGGGAAGGACTTCATGATTGCAGATTTTCCAGGCAGCCTCTATTTGTGAAAATTGAAAGCAATGAGAGAACTGTTTTCTTATGGAGAAGTCTCCATAAATCGACAAGAGGGACTCTTCTCCCTAAGTGAACTGAAGACAAACCATTCCAGAAGTGATAAACTGACTGAAGTGTTTCTGTACATTGTGAGTGGGAAGGAAAAGGTTGTAGGGGGGAGGAGAAGTGTTCTAAAGGTTTTATTCTGATTCTAATTATTCTTTCTTTTAGTACTGGTAATAAAGCTTTCTTTATACCCTTTTAAAGTTTTGAGTCTGTTTAACCTTTTTCTTAAACCTATCTCACTGCAGAAAATATGTAAGTATATTGTAGTGAGTGCACTATCATTTAGCCAGCACTAGACCCACTACATTAATTAGTGCATTAGCCAGGAAATCTCTAATTGGTGAACCAAAACCACTATGCAAGCAATCAAAAGGAAAAGGTTTCCAAGGTTTAAAATAAATAAATAAATATATAAATCAGCCCTTGAGTGTAATGGCAAGCTAAATACCACTCAGTACTTATAAGTCACAATCAGTGCTTCTAAATGCCACCTCAAGACTGAGTCAAGAGCAGGAAGATGAAGGTCTCAAGAAATTCCTCTCAATAACCAGTTCAAAAGACTTATTTGCAGGACATGTATTCATTTTGCACAGTAGATAAGCTGATTTGATTTGTATCAAAGCGTGGTGTTAATACAGCATAAGATGAATATGAATTGTTAATTAATACAGCATAAGAAAAATATGAGAAAAGGGAGAGAAGCTCACAGCACTTGAAGTGCTAGAGGGATCTTTCAGGTGATGTCTTCTTTTCAAAACTTAAGTAAAATAAAAAACTTAGATTGGTCTTGACTCCTTCTTCACATCATCCTCACCCACTGCTGGTGTTTGTGGTGTAGGAACTGATTCAGTTCAGGTGGGCCCTGTGCAGGTGTGGAGGAACAGCACTGCTTTGATTTCAGTCTCTGTCCATAACTTAGGAGTGGGCAAGGAATGCCTTCAGGTACATTGGCAGCTTCTCCAAAGCTCTGCTTCGGGCAGAGTGATGTGATGCCAAATTTCCTCGTACTAGGCAGTGAAAGTAGGTGAAGGAAGAAGAAATTACTGCTTTTGAAGCAAACATCATACATAAACCAGTGAAACCTGGAGAATTTAGTTGGGATGAATATATTAATACAAGTGTACAGAGCTGTGGTTTGTTGTTTTGTATCTGCCAGAAAGTCTCTTAACTTTTGGGGCAGAGGAAGTAAAAAGCATTTTAGAAATTATGAAACTCAGTCTTTCCAAGCAAAATATTTCCCCAGGACCTGCTCCTCCTTGGTGAAATGGATACTGTGTTTTGGAACACAGGTTTGTAGAACTTAGAAAGTTTCAAAATAAGTCCTTCAGCCTAGGAAAAGCAGCATTTCAGACCCTTGAAATGGGTCTTGGCTTTGGGCATCTTGCTGCAAGTTCCCTGTGAGAGGAAAGGGTGCTGTGCTGCATCCTCTGGGAAGTCTTCACCTCTCTGCTGAGACTTTGTTTTACTTGCCATTAACTGGCTTACATCATGGAGAGGTAATTGCAGGTAATTTATATTAAATTCTGCATAGCTGAATAATAATGAACCTGGCTTCTCTATTAAAAGGACAGTAATGGACATTCTGTTGCAGTATATTGTAGAAAATAGTGGACAAAACTGCAGTGAACTGTCACTGAGAACTGGTTTATAACAGTAGCTGAGTCTAACTGAAAACTGGATTTTTCTTTGACTGCTCCCTTTCAATGAACATTATGTGCTTTCTTTATCAGAAATGTGCTAGTGTACCATAAAGTTGAATGCAGTAATGACTGGAACAGTTATGACAAATGTAGTTTGCCTGATAATAACTCTCATGGTGAAGAGACACAGAAGGCATCATTGGCTTAAAAAATTGGCATTATGAGATTGTAAATCATTCACTTACAGACAGTGTAGCCCAACAGAAAATATATTTGAGAAACCTGGCCTACCTTTTTGACTCTGCCCATTTTTTGCTGGTTATCTGTCTCATTTCTGATTCCTTATCTGAAATAAGCTCCCAGCCTCAGCCTGCTGCAGAGTGGCTGGATGCTTATATTGCAGAGTATTTTGGGCACTATTAGAGATCAGATGGCCTCATATTCATGGGGTGGGAGTTTGGTGAGTCTGGGGAGGGAAAAGAAACAGCCCCTGATGTGTTCCAGTTTAGGGCCATTGCCAGGTCATGGTGCTGACATTGCCTGGCTGAAACTGGCCAGCTAGCAATCTTTCTAGGAGCAATGTGTCTCCTCATCTCCATCTTTCAAAAGTGGCAGGCAAAGTAAGGAATGCACAAACTGTGAGCTATTTGTAGCCTAACTATACCAGTTAACAGGACTTTTAATAAAGTAATTAATATTCTCAGATGTTTCAGCCAGCTTCAGGGTGCTGCAATTAAGGGTCAGGTCAGACCAGACTTCAGAGGTTGTGTTAGCAGCTCATACATGTATAACTGAGCTAGAATCTCCTGCATCTTTTCTCATATCACATTTCTTTCCATTTCAAATAAATTTACTCTTTCATTTCATCTCAGCTTGTGTGCAAGGCTGTCCCTGTTAGCCAGTGATTCTGGGTTCTGCACCAACTGCCTGCAGCAAAGATTGCCTGATGGCTGTAACCTGGTGTTAGTAGCACACCGTAAGCAAAGAGGTACATTTTGTAGGTCTGTTTTACAAAAGCTAGGAAATCTAACTGAGAAAAGGAGAATGAAAATAAAAAGTAAAACTCCTGGGGCAACCTTTATCTACTGACCATATTGGTAGGATTGTATCAGAAATTACAGCAGTTCTGTTCTCTCTATTACATTTGTGACTGTGTCACCACTTAGGCAGTTAACCCATATTTTCTGGACTTCCTAGAAAAATTCACACTGAGGTGGGACTTACACCTGCACATGTTCTAAACTGTGGTGTACCAGGACGCTTATTAAAACTGAAAAAAAAAAATATTTCTCTTTTCTAAGGTTTTTAGAGAAGAGTGAAGATTTTTACGGGTTGTGTGTTGTCATGCCTGCTGTCAGCTAAAAGCAGCTGAGTTATCCATTGCAGACTCACCTTTACTCACTAGTTCAACACCACTACTTACGTACGTGCTTGCTCTGAGCTGTGCATCAGAGCATCTCTGTAGTAGTGTGCCTTACTGCAGTCTCTGTGAAAAGAAATTATGAAAACCACAGTGTATTTTGGGGGAGAAAATCGATTGATCTCACCACCTTCTGTAAGTGGAATTATGTTAATTTTCTACTGTCTGTAAGAATCTAATTTATGCCTTATGTTACATGTAGGCAGGCAGCTGCAGTAAAAGCCTGATGCAGAGCTCCTGGGGGTGTTAAGCAGCTGTGTTGGCTGTCACGACCTCGGTGATGGTTTAAGTGTGCTGGGGAAGAGGCTTAAGTGTGCAGGTATTTGTCATCCTGGCTCCAGGATAAGCTGATAGAAAGTATGGCAAAGTAAAGTTCTTAAAAAAGAAAGTATTTGTTCAACCAGCCTTCATGTCAATAGTTAGTAAAGAGTTTACTCTCTAGTGCTCAAAGCATATGGAGAGTGGAGGGAAAAAATTTAACAATTCATACATTTACATATAAGTAAGCATACATTTACAGATAAGTACTTTGGAAGATTCTGGATTGCAACAAGTAAGAATAGCCAAATTAAAAGCTGGGTCAAGCATGTACTGATGGCTGTGGATGGAAGTGATAACCATGCTTTATTTTGTCATTCAAACCGTTGGCAGCAAAATCCAGAGCTGTGCAACACTTGGCATTTCTATTTTTGTAGAAAAATTATATATTTCAGCATTTTTCCTTCCTAAATTATATCAGTTAAAATATTTAAAAACCTAATTTGGGAAAAATGGAAGTGTTGGTTTCATTGGCTGTGCTTGTGGCTAAATTTGAGCTCCTTCAGCTAAGCTGCCAGCTCTGCTAGCAGCAGTGTGGGTGAACTCTGTCACTGCTTGTTGACTGATCCCATCTCTCATGACACAGAGTGATGGCTAGGCAAGGGAAGAGGTACTGTGGGAAGTTTTTGGTCAGCTCTAGGAGTTGACCCTGAGTATGTGATAGGAGGATGTGGCAGTTTCATTCTGCAGCTTGTAAAAAGAAGCAGTTCACAGCTGAATTCAAAGAAGAATTTCTTCCTGCCATCACACCCAGCAATTTTATTTGATCCAAACTATTTGAAACAAGATAATTTAGTCTCCCATAAATACACATTGTTAAATGACGTTGCACCCCGGTCGTGGGAGGGACGGTTGCGCCAGTCGCCTGCGCGGCCCGATGTCCTTTCACTTTCAGCATGTGCACCAGGAGGGGCCATGCCCCGCTGGTGCTGCCAGCAGGCAGGATCGCAGTTTGGCCACTCTCTGGGATTCCCGGACTGCCAAGAGCAGCCAATAAATGCAGACCTACATGTAAGGACTGGAGTAAAGGAAAAAGGAAGGACTCTTTGCTTGCTGCTCCGAGTTGCCTTTATTCTTACCCGTGCAGGAGCAGTGCCAGGACAGTGCCATGCAGGAGTGGCAGCGCTGCGTGGGTGTTATTCTTTCCTGAGGCAGAAGTGGCACTGAAGCTGTGAAGCCGCACGGAAGCAGCGCAGGTGCTGCAGCGCCATGCAGGTGATATTCCTTCCTGTGGTGGGAGCACAGCGCCGAGGCTGGACGCAGCATCGCGCAGGTGTGGGCAGGGCGTGAAAGCCACACAGCTTGAAGAGAGAGCAGGGGCAAAGAGCAGGAAACAGAGAAAAACAGCTTTTATAGAGGGGAGGTGGATTCCCAGGAGGAGACTGTCTAACAAATCAAGGTCTAGAGAGGAGGGGTCTGGGGGGACAAATGTAAACATAGTACTGATAAAAAAATAGAACAAGAAAGGTACATATCAATAAGAGAAGGGAAATATCATAACTGACAGCGAATCTTCTGGATAAATGGGTGTAGAAAATTATGACAGACAGGCTGCAGGGGCAGGATTTTGGAGGACAGACAGGGAAGAATCTGGAATTATCATAACTGCCACGGGGAAAAGGTGGAAAGACAGATGGTAAACAACCCCAGAGAGATACCAAACATATAATCTTCAAACCCCCACTGCCACAATTAAAACAAATATTTCCCTAAAGCTGTATTTTTTCATATGGAAATGGATTTTGATGCCTTTTGAGGACTACCTAAAAACAGAGGCCAGACAAAATTAAGGGACTAAAAAGTGGTTATATATATTGAAAGGTCTTCAGGTACATTTAGAGCAGACAGAGAACCCCCCCCAAGGGCTACACTCAAAAATGGATGATGGATCACTAGTTTTCACACTTTTATAAGTTTGGTCCATGTTATGAGTAAAAAGTTATCAATTTTTTTTTTTAAAGTTGCAGAGTTAAAACAGATTGAACCAGTTGCTGTTGAATTGAAGGTTAGCTTCATGTTGCAGTCACCTATTGTTGGGAGTTCTTCTTCAATTACCTGTTAATGTCTGGTGATCAACGCCATTGTTCCGCCTTTGGCTTGCCAGGGAGTGACACCAGACCCCGCAGGTAGCAGGGGAAGGGAGTGACATCAGAGCTGGTATGCAGATGAGAATGCATTTCACCAGATTTTGCAATTTTCCAGGAAAAAAACCCTAAAAACAACGAGCCAACATGGAATAAAGAGACCTAGGTAATGTCTAAAGGTGAGGAACTTAATCCAGTATCTGCTAAGATCCTTTTTACTTCTCACCCTAACCTCAAAAGATGTCAGCTAGAAAGAGGACCTGGAATGTTAGACGGAAAAAGCGGAATTCCCACTTCTCCCTCAAGGACGGGATCCCCAGCTCTGCCTGCAGACCAGCGGACACAGCTGTATCATCCTCCTCCTCCGTGCCACTCCTGGGAGCAGCGGCGGCATGGGCAACCTGTTGTTTCTTCCCCAGCTTGAGCTGAAATTTTTTAATAAAGGCATTAAAAAGGAGAAAGATCTCCTGCCCTTTTTATTTCAGTCCATTTGCCTATTGGTGTTTAATCTTCCAATTACAGCTTCAGGTAATGAAATAATTTACCCCAAGTTTGCTCCCCCAACTCACTTTTGTTTACATTTCTCAGGGCTTGAGACAGTGAGGTGTCCTTGATTCCCAAGCCTAGAGAGGAATTGTTTTTTCTGACCAAAGTGGAAAAGCAGTAGCTAGCACTGTATGTGGAGTTTAGACATGTACACTAAAGAAATACAAGATTACAAACATATGAAAAATGTAAAAGCTAAAATCTGAAGGCATCAATTTGGTAGTTGCAAAACCATGAAATAATTGTGTGTTGGTAGAGGCTTGCTATTCTGCTGCCTTCTCCTCCTGTGTGTTAATTCTCCAAATGTTACAGTCTTACCTCCAAATGTTTAAAGATAATTTAATTAGCAGCAAGGGCTTCTTCTATCTAGGAAAATCCCATGCAATTTTATTAAGTTGGAAAATGGAAAAGGATAAAGATCAAGACTATAATTTTTAATTCAGTATCACACTCTCCAGTGTCTCATTATCCTCCTTGTAAATGATTCATAGCCAATAATTGTCTGTGAGGAACAAATGACTCCCCTTTTCCCAAATCTCCCACACTTATCCTTGAGATACCTTTGTTTTGGATTAAGACTTTCCCCTACTAAGTCTGCACAAATGTCTCTTTCTCCTTGGCTGTTACAAGATAGAAGAGATGAAGCAGCTGAGAATGTTACCTCTGCTCCTTTCCTCAGGCTGGGGGAAACCCTCAGGCAGGGTTTGCACTTAACAAAGTCCTTGAGAAGCCACCAAAATCAATGAAGGAGCAGATGCTAAGGCACTGTGACCATCAAGGCAGGTCTTCTGTTGTAACACTTGTGAAAATCAAATGGCAAGGTGAGCTCTTAAACTCAGCCACGAAAGACATGCTGTGCTTGGCACTTCTCTCCCATGCAGGGTCATGGAAGAAAACATCCCACTGTGCACTTGACATCTTGAAAAAGGCTTTTTTTGCAGCATGAAGGATCTTTCTTCTGTTTTTTTCTGGTCCTCTCCTGGCCCATGGATGCCTAAAATAAATCCTGCTCCTTAATCCTTCAGACATTATGAGGGAAATTTGCTGTGTCCTGGCTCAGCAAGAGTTGATGAAGATTTGTAGTGCAAGAACAGATAGGAGCCCTTCCTTGAATCCAGCTAGAAGACTTAATGAAGAGCCTTTTGTTCTGTGCCAGGGCTGTTTCTGTCCTGCTTGTTACAAATCACTGTGGACATGAGCTGCTGCTGCCTGTTGCTCACCTGACACAACTTTTCTGGCAGGTGGATGCTTAAAGGAGGGTGATGTGAGTATGTCTCCAGTTGCTTCAGGAAGACACTGTAGGAATCTGGTGGTGTGAGGAGCTGTCTGCTCTTAAAATTGCTTTGGAAAGTGTCAGCATGGAAGCTGTAGCCACTCTGAAGTGCTACTCTGCTACCTTACTCTGCTACCTCAGTCAGTGCTTTTTTGGTTCCCTCACATGCTCCAACCCTCTGAGATGGGTTCGCTGCATGATGAATTACACATAATAAATATTTCTCTCAGTTTGTCATCTGACTGGAAACTTTATTGCATGCTCTCTTGTCCACATGGATACCAGTTCCTCCTCATCCTAACACTAATTTCATCCAGCTTTTAGTCTCTTCTCTTGAGGAATTGTTTCCTTGGTTGTTCAGGGATCCTGATTTTTACCCTACCATTTTATCATATATATTTATATATATATAGATACGCACATATATACACACTCACACACATACATATATATATATATGTATTATGTATTATTTTTTCTGTATATTTCTTCAGAGTAACACTGTTCTGTGCTTTGGGTTTGATGGCCTAACACAGTGACCCAGGGCACTGCTGAGTCAGAGTGGACTCATATGACCCTGGGAGAGAAAGAAGTGCTACATGGGCTCCCATTCCTCTTCCTTTGGAGTGCCATGGCTGTGGTGATGCTTTGGATGCTCTGCTCTTCCCACCTGTGACTGCTGAAATTCACTGTTCAGGTTGGCCTTCAGAGCTCTTACTTACAGTCTCCTTTATTGCTGTGCAAATTTGAGGTTGAAGCTGAAGAGCAGCACAGGAAAAGCGATAAATGTATTTTCTAGGGGTGACAGGAACCAAGATGTCCATAAAAATCTTTAAGAACTCCTGCAGGTCTCCTGGAGTAGGAAGGCAAATTACTGCCTCAGACAAATGTCTAGACTGCTCAATAACTTTTTGTTGAACAGATAAGTTTGAGTGGATGGTGCTATCTTAGGTACACAGTGAAGTTTTCCCTTCTTAAAGCATTGCTATTCTGTTAAACTACTGGAGTTTCCTTCTCCTGTTGCTCAAGACTATGTCTTGTTCTTTTCTTATTGGAAGTTGCAATGAACTTATGTTTTCCTTATAGGTAGGAAACATACTCAAATTATCTTAAATTAGACTTTTCTTACTAGAGGGAAAAAAAGGGGTTGTATAAAGGGTCTGTGTGCAGAGGTGGACCAGAAATGGATTAGCTTTATCTTTGCTGCAACTTGCAAATTAACACTCTGGCATGGGTCCCAATCCCTTAGGATCATGTTCCTGTGTATTGGTTACAAGGATTCTCAAGAAAAGTGTATGTGAGTTAATAAGATTTCCACTAAAAGTTTTCATCTCCAAGTAAGAGTCCCATTTAAAATTAATCTGAGTTTCCAAATGGATATATGGTTACTCAGTGCGCAGCCTGGAGTCTGTTGTATGCAGTATAGGTCACCCATACAGGGTTAACTCATTCCCTCAGGACAGTGAATGAACAAATTTCAATTACAACTCCATTTCTTTCCAGAAAGAATCATAAATGTATTTCAAGTTGATCTGCACTGCTCATGCTTAGCATACTGAATTGCTCCTCAATTGATTAGTTTATTTTACTTGGAGATCCTCAAATAATTTTATCAGTGTCCATGGGGAAATATATTGTAGTCAAGGTTTCACTTGGAAGCTTTACATGATAGAATAAGGTTGTAGAAGAGAAATTCATGGACTTAAGTTCATCTCCCATGAACAACTGTTATCCATGAGTGCACACCTGACTTCATGGAACCAGGAAACTGCTGTGATAAGAAAACTACTTTGGTGACTCAACAGGTTGTTGGACACCAAAACAAATATCTTCAGGATGATCCATGAATTGTCTTGGCTATTTGTAATGCCCTAATTATAGTGAGTCTAGACCTGGATCCCCTATTCCCCTGGACAACCTTGCCTGGTGACTGATAGCTCGTCAGTATTGCTCACTTAGTTCTATTAACATGCCACTGAGAATGTGCAGTAAAGAGGTCCGGGAGTAGAATGACCTCAATTAACAGATGAAAGGTGTAACAGTGCTAAGGCCTTCCTGGCTTCGCAACTGAAATAATCTTAAAAGCAAAAAATTTGCATCCTATAATTACTAACCAAAACCATAATTCCATAATTAGTGATGCAGCTCACTCTTCAAGATGATTTGTGCCAGCTCCCTGTCTCTGAGCACTCATTCAGGTCACTTCCTGCACTGGCTTTGGTGTTCCAGGAGCTCCTGCAGCATCTCCCTGCAGCTGCAGGACCCTAATTTCAAAAGCGCCTCAGAAAAAGTGGCATGGCAGTAGCCTGAGGCTTTACACTCACTGTAACCTTTTGTTAACTCACAGGAACCTTTTGTTCCTGATAGGTGTGTGGTTTCTAGTTTCAAATTTATTGCATGCATTGCAAAATTAATTCATTTTTTAACAGAAGTGCAAGCTTTACTCGACAACAGTAAAAAGCTGCTGCAAATGGACTAATTAGAGATTATTAAGAATGTTTGATATGTTTTTCATGTAAATATTTCTGTTTTAATTATAACAAGATTGTGATTATAAATTTATCACATTTGTCAGACATGGTGATTTTAATTGTGCCTCATAAAATAGCATTTTGGTTTATTAAAAGAGGTGGCCTGAAAATTAGTTGTAATTTCTAGATGTTTGGAACTAGGTAATGTATTAATAGCAACATTCTAACCAAGAATTCTTTAAATATATAATTGTAAGTGGACACAACATAAAGTGCATGTGTTGCCACATATCACAGTACAAGCTGGCTTGTACTAGGCAAATTAACCAGCCCCTGGGTTGACTAGCAGGGGCTTTGCCCAATCACACTAAGGCTGCAGGCATATCACTGGTACAAGATTTGGGGGGCATAAATATCAGACCAATAGATCCAGACCGGGCTTTTCAAATGTCCTTTATAAAAAAGAGCTGCAAAATAAACATGCTCTGTTGCCACATGAACATTGGGTGAGTGATCTCTGTCTCCAACACGCTCCCCCATGCACTCACATGTGGTGACCCACGACGTGATCTAACTCAGCAATATTCTGCCCAAAGAGCAAGGGAAACAAACAGCGTAATAGCCAGGACTTCAGTGTAATAGCTGGGAATACGGTGTCATAACCAGGATAAACAGTGTAGAGCCGGACATTCGGTATTAGAACTGGGAATTTGGTGTCAGGACTGGGACAAACAGTGTGATACAGTAACTTCTGCATAATAGCTGGGAATTCAGTGTCAGAACCAGGACAAACGGTATAGAGCTGGGAATTCAATGTCAGAATTGGGACAAACAGCATAATAGTCAGGACTTCAGTGTAATAGCTGGGAATTTGGTGTCAGAACTGGGACTTCAGTGCTAGAGCCAAAATACACAGCATTAGAGATGGAAACGCTGGGTAAATAGTGGTATTGCAGTGGAACTACTGCAGGCAGTGGAAAGCTGCAGTGAAATTCCCCTCAGCTGAAAGCAGAGAGTGCTGCATAGTTTCCAACCATGTTTTTGTTGGTTGGAATCATCTTCAGGATGCTGGGGGGCTGGACTTCAGCACCAAAAGACCCCATTCTTAAAGTATGGACTTTCTTTCTTAAAAAAAGTGGGATTAATTATGATGAGCGGGGTCTGCAAGCCCTGGTCACATGATATGAGAGCCATGAACTTGGTGTGTCCAATGGAACATCATTAGACTTATTGATTTAGGAGCAGGCTGGATGATGTGTACTTGCAGCAGCTTCCACTGGTGATGACATAGCCATTGATGTTATAAAGCCATGAGAATCATCCTGGATTTGTTAAAACAGTTAATTTATGAGAGCAAAAGAGAATGGGTGGACCAGCCACAGAGGACCGTGAAACCTCCATGCAGAGCTGAGAAGTCACCCCGGGTAGGTATAATATGCCAGCTGGGCATTCTCCTGCCATGTGGAGCCACAGGGCCAGCGCATGCCAGAATGCTCTGCTGGCACGGCATTCCCCTGCAGGGCAAGGTGGCTGGGAAACACTGCATTGCAGAGCCACACTGGGCAGCAGCACTGCCGCTTCACTGTGCCCCCCCAGGTTGGTGCTGGCCGGCCCCAGCCACTACGAAATGCGCCCTACTGAAGTGACTGACTGCTGCAGAGCAATTGTGGGGAACAGCGCAGCCCCAGGGAATGGCGGAATCCCAGCAAACAGACAATCTGAGGGCTGTCCACGCCACAGCTGCTGACAATGCCCAGAGAGATAGCAGAACAGGTGACACAATCCAGCCATGTGGAGTCATGGCGACCACCATGGCCCCAGCAATGTGTGCAGCTCTGGCAGCGCCGAGATGCTCCGTGCCCACTCCAGACTGCTGTGCTGAGCTGAGTCACTACCAGCCGCCACGGGCTACCATATCGCCAGTCCAGCTGGGTACATCATTCCACCCTGGTCAGGAGAACAGCCTTGTGGCAGCCATTCCAATCCCTCCCTGCACTGCCAAGCTAGGCAAGAATCCCACGGCCATGGCGCCATGCCATGTGGTCACTGGGACTGCCCCTCCACCTTCCTCACCGGGGCTTCCTGCACCTCCCATCACCATGGAAACATCAGGACCATCTCCTCCCGAGGCTGGGTGGCCCAGCCCCAGTGATACACCCCCAGTTTTGTGGAGCTTAGCCATGCCTCCATCGGGAGACGTACCTACACCACCAACCCAGTGTACATCAGGGGGCAGAGCCCTGCCCCCAATCCAACCTCCATGGTACACAGCTACATTTTTGCACTAGATATTAACTGAAGTTTGTTTTTAAAATATAAATGCAGAAAACCTCTCCCAACCTAGTTCATGGCCCTGATCAAGCCATGAACCTGGCTGGTAAAGAAAAATATATTAGTAAACCTACATGACTCTATGCAAACTTTGCAAAAGCTAAACATTCCTTTGAGTTACAAGAAATTCTCATCTGGAAGAGGTTCCTTTAGCTCCTCATAGTGAAAAAAAAAACCTTAACAACCTCTTAAATAATCTTTCCTTATTAATGCTGTTAAAAATCCATGTTTTATTCCTATTTTTAGTTATTAATACAAAGAATAGGGGTAAAAAGGTTGGGGTGAACGTACACCCTCCTTTAAGTCTAAGGTAATATAATGTGCTCATGTCTTTCAGTCAATCATATAACAATACTATAATCCTATGATGTTCAGCTACCCAAACCCAAGGTAAATACATTTCAATGGACAATGGGACGTGTTGGATATAGTAAATCAAGGCAACCCCGATGAAGGGAGATATTATGCATCTGACTCCATTGATATCAGAAGGCTAAATAATTACTTTATTATACTATATTATATTAAAGAGATACGTACTATACTACATCTGAACTGAATCTGCACAAGCACTCAACTACACTGAGCTGCACATAATCTAGTGACCGTCAGCTGACAGTCTCAACACACACACGTGGATTCAACTGGTCAATGAATCAAAACACTCACACCAGAATCCAATTGCCAAACTCCTTTAGGTAAACAATCTTCTATAATGCATTGCACTTGTGCACAATAAGAGGCTGATTAATTGAGATAAGGATTGTTTTTTTCTTTCTCTGAGGTTCCTTGTTGCAATTCCCAGAAAATCCTTGGGAAGTTGTGCCTTGCTTTTCTCTGTGAAGAGAAATGTGGCCACAGTTAGATACCTACTAGATGTGTCTGGCTTACATTATGTCCTGCTCGGAACCACGGACAGCATCTGCCTGATAACTCCTCAACAGACATCACAGAAAAGCCTTATGGAAATCTGGGGCTCTTGAAGTGACAGTTCATATAAAGACTTGGTTTGTTTACAAATTATTTTTCCTGTTTACAAACTGGTTTTCTGTTTACAGATTTTTTTTTTTCTAGTAGTTGAGTTTTTCTTTAACAGTTTAAAAAGTTAAGTAGTTTCTTGGCTTTTAGTGATAAGTTGTAGCTTCTAACCTCTAAGCATCAAGCCTGTGACATGTTAGCCTAAACTCTTGCCTAACAGATCCTGGACCTGAATGCTGCAGCCCCAGTGATACACAGTGTCATGCAAATTAAACCTTTGCTGCCCTTCTGTCACCCTGTTTGCAAAGGGCCCTTGCAAATGGGTGAGAGAGAGCAGGTTGCAATTTTTATAAAGACAGACTGGTGAGATGCTGCCATGTATCATAGTCCAAGTTAGCTTGTACTAGGCAAATTAACCAGCCCCTGAGTTGACTGACACGGGCTTTGCCCAATCATATCTTTCCTAAGGCTGCAGGCATATCACTGGTCCAAGACTTTGGGGGGCGTAAAGATCAGACCAATAGACTATCCAGACTGGGTTTTTCAAATGCCCTTTATAAGGAAGAGCTGGAGAATAAACACTCTCTGTTGCCACATGAACATCGGGTGAGTGGTCTCTTTGTCTCCACCCACTCCCCCATGCGCTAAGAAACACAGGCATGAAAAGAATCACCTTTAATGTTGTGAAGTCAAGCACCTAAAAATCTTGAAAATTGTACAGCTAAATAATTTCTGTAAACTACATTTTCCATTTTTAAGGCAGATGGAAAGGAACAGTTAAATAGGAGGGAACGAGGACAGTGCTTAAGGTTGTAGTTTACAGCTACCAAATAACACATGGTTTATTTGGTGTATAGAGCACTGACCTGTTAGTGGATGAAAGAATAACATATGTCAAGTCATTTAATTTTGAAAAAGGGTGTTTGCCTTGTTCCTTGAAGAATATGAAAGGTGAATACTGAGTGGGAAGGTGCAGGACAAGGCAGATGTGCCCTCAGCCAGCTGGATTCTGCACAAGAAAATGGACTCTTTGCCTGGCCTTCTCTGGTGAGCTCCTCAACAATGGTGAGATCAGTGACTTGACCCAAAATTTCTCATAAGCTTTTTGCTAAAACTCCTTTCACATTCTGGACACTTGTAACTGTGGCACAAACCAGGGCCATGATAGTTTTAAAAATACTGAGTTTCTAATGAGCGATACTTTCAGGAGAGAATTATTGTAGAGTCCTCAGATTATTCCCATTCTTGAGACTGCTGTCATGAAGATACAGTAAATTTGAGGAGCAATTGGAAAAGAAAGCTCAAGTGCAGTGGGCATGGAATATGTTTTCCCAGTCTAGGAACAGCTGCAGTACTTAAGATAATGCTGCCTTTTCCCTCATTTTCTTATCAACTTCTTATTTTCCATATGCTGAAAGCTGTGTCATCTCATCCTTGCAGAATTGATCATGCAGTGATCATTTCTGCTTCATTGCAAAGTCAGCTAAGTCAAATTAAACAGCTTTTATATTAAAGAGCCACAAATCAACTCATATGACTTTGTACTGAAGCTGGTGAAGAGCAATTGTGTAAAAGAGTACTTTTTGGAAAAATTATTTTGGATGGTTGTCTTCAATTCTACTGTGAAAAGCACACAGAAGAAACTAAGGCTTCCAGAGCAGTATTTAAAATGTACAGAATTAGTAAGCAAAACAAACAAAATTTACTAGATTCCTCATTAGTTGAATCCAGTTTAATCTCTGTAAAGGATGTCAAGGATGAAGTAGACTCAGATGAGACTCAGGATGGCCCAGTTGTGTCAATCAAGACTACCATAAATCACGTGTGTTAGTGGACTGAACTGGTGTTGTGTTTGTAATCTCAGTCCTGGTCTTTCATAAAGGGTTTAGGTTGCACCTTTACAATATTTTTAAACAGCTGATAACCTGCATCATGAAGTTGCTACTTTTTATGAAAGCAACATTAAAATTTCAGGTGTTCTGTCTTCAAGAAGTGTCGTCTATCCCTTACCTCCTTGATTAACACAGTCTGCAAATGTGTCTGGTACCAAGGAGGGGTATTATTCTAGGCTTGGGTATATCCAGGGCTGGAAAATTGTTACGACTCTGTTCCATGTGGAGCTCTGAGGTGAAAGTGTCTTCCAGTGAAAACACTATGATCTCTTGACAAGTACATTTCAAAATCTCTCTTATTGCTTAAGCTGGGAAAACCAATGGTGTTCACAAACATCCATGAAAGCAGTCAGGCAGCAGTCAACTCTCTTGTTAGCAAATTTGCCAGGAGGATCAAAGCTTAAACCAGTACAGGCATGTGGCCACATTTCTCTTCACAGAGAAAAGCAAGGCGCAACTTCTCAGGGATATTTTCTGGGAATCGCAGTGAGGAACCTCAGAGAAAGCAAAAACAATTCTTATCTCATTTGCTGCTCCTGTGTTTGTGCAAAACTAGAATGCAATATGGAGATTGTTTACCCAAAGTGATGGTGTTTTGTTTCCTTGGCCTATCAGGGCCAAGTGCATGTCCAGACTGTCAGTCAGGAGACAGTCACAGGACTGTGTTCAGTGAGTTGAGTGCTTGTGCAGTTTCAGTTTAGATGCAGTGTAATATACTATAGAAAAATATGGTATAATAAAGTAATTAATTAGCCTTCTGGTATCAATGCTGTCCTCATCATTTCTCCCTGCATCATTTCTCCCTGCCATGGGCGTCGCGTTGAATCCTATACAGGCATTCCCTGCTTCTGCAGAGCACTGGTGTCTAGACTGGGTTTGAACTGTGTAGAATGTTTGCAATACTGCTGGAAACCATGTACATAAAGGGAGATGTACATGGTATTTAATTCTGGTATTCTCTGTTTCAAACTGCTTTTTCTTACATTGGACCACAGGAAAGAGACCTCTATGCAAGAATCATTCAAATACATAGGGAAACAGATCAAAGCACATTCCTGTTGCAATGAAAAATCAACACACACATTTCACATTTTTGTTGGAAAGCACTGTCCACAATGAGTACAATATTAGTCACTTCTGTGTACAGTTCCTAAAACAGGGTTTGACAGGGCAGGTGTTGGTGTTTCAAGCTGACGCTTTGGTGGCAAGTTTTTAATCATGTTCTTCTGTACAAAGCTCATTTATTTTCCTTGTCCTCCCCTTTTTTCCCCCTTCTTGCCCCTTGCCCCCATGCCATCAATTTATGTTTATTTTAAGATTTAAATATCAGCTGCCCTGTGGATGTTAATATTCTGTTAATGTTTTTAGGAAGTACAACCCTCCCAAACTCACCTGAACTTAAGCCAGGTTCAAGTACAAATAAGTATAATGCACAGATTTGAATCATTTTGCAGTAGGTGCATAAAGGCATGGCACAATGTTGGTAATTTATGGGAAGTGCTCAAGAACTGTCTTGGAGCATGGCAGTCCTACCCACTTTCCTTGGGGGCTGATGTCTTGGTTCCCATGTTAAACAGTAGTAATATACTCAACTATGAAAATCACTTTTGAGCCTGAAACAAGAGAACACTTTTAGCCTTTCAGATGCTGTTGCATTTGAAAAATATTCATTTTGACACAGCAATAGGCAGCTGTATTTTGGAGGGGTTTTTGTTGGCTTTTCAAATAGTATGAAATGAAAAAAAGGATGTACAGTTTCTTGTCTGTTACAGTTTTAAGTCATTTACCTCTTTTCATTACTAGGATATTGCATGTGAAGCATGTGGCCATTTTGTATTCTGAATTTGGAAAAGTTTTATTGTAAAAATGAGTTTCCTGCTGTGCTTACTGCTATATGCACAAAGACATGTGAATGTATAGTTGCTCCCATTCCTGTGGCTACAATAAATCAAAGTGGGAGAACTCTCACTGTGCCAATCAAATAATAAAAAGAAAGATGGCAAAGTTAAGTTTAAGCAAGTTGGAGAGCCCAAGGCAAAAGGAGTTCCCTCTGCTTTTGGAAAGGAGAAGGAGTTTTTGTTGGTCCTCTGGTTAACCACGATGATTCTGTGCAGTAGTGCTGTGCTCATCCAGATCAAATGGCCTTCACACACATATCCTCTGTCACTGTGAATTTTTAAAGACTCTCTGATCAAAGAAACTGTTCTGAATGCTACATTTCTTAGAAATGTGTTTACATCCTCTTGGTTCAGGTAAGTTCATTGTGCTAGAGAAACTAAAAACCTACTTTATATTTTTTCAGACACTGTCTTTTTAAAATGTATTTTATTTCTACCTCAGCTGTTGTTTAGAATATTGTTTAGTTTATCTTAAGGACTGTGAAATCTGACAGGGTTTGGTGCTGAAGTAAACCCCCTGGAGTCAAAGCTCCCCATAGTTAGCAGGAGGTGGGTCCTTTATGGGCAGAGCTGGGGGAACCTGGCTCTGTGGGTTATGGGTGACCTGGTGTGTGTTTGCCTGTTGGGTTGAATACAACAGCCCAGGAGACTGTGTCCTATCTGATTGTTGCATCCCCCAGCAGACATGCAATGCCTGCTAACTCTTTCCCTTGAGATCTTTTTCTTCAGTGGCACACCAGGTAATCCAGCCAACATCAAAGCATCAAAGCCGCATTCCCGTTAAGGTCTGATGTATATTTCTCACTAATCACCTTTTAGGAATATTACACCTGCTACAAAGGCTCCTTTTATGTATTAAATAATTGGGTCAGAGTTTTTAATGTTTTTGGGTTTTTTCATTCAAGATAGATAAATGAAATGGAAGCTAGTTAATTAACTTGAAGCTTTTCTTACCTGTTCTGTTCAAAGTAATTCCAGCCAATATCAGCACAGCCCAGCAGCTGAGTGTACAGGGTGACCTGTGGGGAGGTAAGGTACCAGTGTGGGTAAAAATTCTGCTGTTCTTAGAGTGCAGACTGAACTCAGCTTTCCTCCACTTCAAAAACAAACCCAGTCTTCAGGCTCCTCTTCTCTTTGTCTGCAGAAGATATGTGTATAAACAAATACCTGGGTGTTTCTACATAATGGAACAGTTGCAGTGGGAAAGGTGGATGAATCAGAACATCTGAAATTTGCAAATCAATAGCCTGACATATTGGAGGCAGTTACCCTGCCTATTAAAACAGACCCTGCAGCCTCTGTTACACATACCTTCTCCTCTGAAGTTGGAAGATGGTGTGTCCTACCTCACCCCCTCTGATTAGGACTCAGAAAGACCTACTTTCCACACTTCATGGCTGCTGTATCCAGGAAAAGGGCAGTTTGCTCATTTGTAGCCAGAGGAGAATTTTCCAAATTTTTGTCATGATGCAAGATTTTGAATATATTTTAAAAAAATTCCAAAATACTAGCTAATTGTGTTTTGGTAAGTGTCATGAGGAAATCCAGTATACATGAAGGACCAGGCATAACTAATGGTTCTTATGCTCTAATGTTTTCTGTGTTATTCAAATACCACTTTCCAGGAGAAGAGTAGTTTGGGGTGTATGTGCCACTCTAACTTCAGTTCATGTCTTGGCAGTACTAGGAAGGCTTCAGGGCAGTGTATTTAATGAAGATTGGTGAAATGTGGAATCAGACAATGAGCTATTTCAGCTCCTAAGCTGGGGTGGTGGGGAGTGATTTATTTTTTCAATTCTCTACTTGTTTTCCACGTGGCTCTGAAGTAATCAAGGCAGATGCTTGTGCTGACTCCAAAGACCAGAGCAGTGTGGGAAGGAACAATGTGACAGGCCTGGATAAGGATGGGGGTGGTGAATTATTTTTGGTCAAAATTGTGATAGTAGATCTCTAGAGAGACAGTGAGAAGCTTTGCTTCTAGCACCCAGCAAGGACCTCCCTCAGCAGGCAGTGATTTCTGGGTTGAGGTCAGCCTGGGCTTATCTCTCGAGCGAGCCGCAGAGGATGGACTTCCACAATCCATGTTTCCCTCCCCTTTTTTCTTGGCTGGATGAAAACAAAAGCTCATCAAGCTTGGATTCTCTTCCTAAACCACTCCTAGGCAGCATGTTTTCTACCTTTATTAGTCTAATTTAAATAATCAAAATATTATTCCTGGCAGTGAGCACAGCTTATAGTTAACAGCTTTTGCTTTAATGCTTTGTTGAACAAGAAACAACTTAATTGTTTGCTTATAGAGAAACATGCACATGTGCTATATTGAATCACTCCTTGTGCTGGTGATGGGTGCAGGTTCATGCCCATAGTTGGTTCTCTGAATACTGATGAAACAGGCAAGTATGTACCAGAAACTAAATTCCTATGTGGTTTTTGGTGATTTGTTGCATAAAGGCATGACTGAAAAAAAATTGGCAAAAGGCTTTTAAGAATTACTGCTTTATCCTTTTTATGAAAGGATGGATTAAAGCTTTCAAATTAAAAATCATTAAATATTAATAAAGAAGAGAGGTGACAGGAATCATTTTAATTTCCTTTGTTACCATAGTTAATGATAGCCTTAGGGCAGAATGAGAAAAACATAGAATGTACTAATGGAAATGTATCCATTAGAACTGTACTATTTTTGCTTCCCTTGACATGAATACATAGCTAACAAAAATACTTTTACAGTACAACTGCTCACCCTGTAAATTATTCAAGTAAAAGCTGTCATAATGTATAAACCATTAAAGGGCTCTTGGAGAGGTTCTCCTTCCTTGACATCCAGAGGAGTTCCAGCTCCTTGAACATGGTTTTAATTTGAATCTTAAGCACCCGCACCAAGCTTATCCCTGTAAGTGTGGCAGGAATGGAGTTGGCTCCCTGACCTGATGCCAACATAGCACAGCACTCTTGCACCTGCATAATCAAAGGGGAGGGTGAGGGGGGTGTAGGTCTGCAGCAGAGGAGCCCCTGTTCCAGGACAGGGCCAGAGCATGCTTTGCAATGCTTTGGTATTGCTACATTTTACTGCAGAGACAAGCACAGTTCAGACCAGTGAATAGAAGGAGAAGCAGAGCCAAATGACTGGTACCTTTGTCTGTAATGGAATCCACTGTGTAAATGAGAAATGATGCCAAGGTGGTGATGGTGATGAACAGTTACAATGCTGAGCCCTCTCTTCACTGACATCTCTCTCTGTTTTGGTAGGCTAAAGTCCTTTATACATATTTACACTGAAAATTCCTTTATTTCCTCGATGTAGGTCCTGTACTCTGTTTGCTCTGAAGGCGCTACCTTGCAGTCAGCTAACTGCACGATTCAGTCATTAATGTTTATGACACTGAGTAGCTGTAATACTCTCAGGGCCCTACTCATGACTGTTTGTACATGTATTTCCTAGCCTGCATCACAATATATCCCGGTTTATGATTACTAATGCACACAGAAGTCCAATTTGCAAAGCAGAGCAGATGGACACATAATCAGTCTAATGACTTAATGTCACAAATGAAATGCCCTTGTAGTTACCTGTTATTCATTTCTGCCAAGACTGTTTCTGAAACCTTAATACAGACTCTAAGGGCTGCTGCTTCTCTCCTTGCAATAAATGCTGCAGCTCTACCACCACAGTCACAGGGCTGCATGTTGGATCCCTACCTGTACCTACTGCTGCATTATGCCACCCTACTCTTTGGTATTATCAGTATGCCACACAGGTGATCACTTTCTTCCTTGGAAATTTAAAACCTTTCCTGAACACCTTGCTATCAGATAGCTTCCTTGTTTGTGCCATGTGTTCTTGCATTTATTTTTTAATTTAACACCTCCTCCTTGTGCACAAAAAATAATCTTTGTCTTTTCTCTTTCCTCTTTAAACTTTATTAAGTCAGTAGGACTTAGAGACATGTTTAACTTTTATGTTGTGCTGGATTAATTTGTTAAGTTAGGAGTTCAGAAACTACCATGACCTTACTTATTCCTTCCGAGTTACCAATTTTTTTTAATCCCTCTAAGTGTCTTATTATTAAAATAGTTAATTCTGTATAGCTTTTCAAAAAAACATACTCAGATGTGCATTTTGGTGTGCAGGGAGAAGAATGTCTCAGTTCCTATGGTGCTTTCTAATGGACTTGTAAGAATGCACTGAAGGGGGCAGTCATTCTGGCCTGAGGATTGTTTGCTGATGTTTGTAAAAAAGAATAGGTTTTCAGCTGATAACCTCACACCTATGGACTTCTGCCATTTCTGTGTGGCAAAATGTTTCCTATTTTACCTCTTGAAAAGAATCAATCATCAGAAGAAATAATTGCTCATTAGAGCAGATGGGAGTGGGGTAATCACGTGGCATCAAATTACTTAATAAGCTGCTGGTCTATTAATGTTGTCCTTAGTATGTGCATTGCTGAAATACGAAGCACTTAAACTCTTTCTAGTCTCTACTTTGTCTTTGCACTTTTTCAGAAAGTTATAAATTAGGTTGTTAACTAACTGATTTGTGTGATATGCTTATTAAGCTAGTCATTTTCTGCATCAGTTGTAAATTACCGTCTTTTATTTTGCCATCTGCATAATTATATTTTACCCTTTTACCTGTGTGTATGATTTGTTACCCTGACAACCTTTATCATTCCAGCATTTTTGTGGTTTTGTCAATTTTTCTCATATGAATGGGATACAGAAAAATAGATACATACCCCAGCGATACAAACTTTTAAGTGACATGACTGTCTAAGGCTGAAATTAATTAACATGCCTGATTGATATAAATAGAAAAACTGTTTTGTAACTGCACTATGTTACAAAAGTAACCTTTTTGTAAACTGGAGTTGATATGGAAAAATTGGCACTAGTTGATCATATGGTTTTTTCTAATATATTTACCCAGTTGAATTTATCTCACTCCTAGAAGTGTGGGCAGCCATAGTCCTTGCAGCAATAAGTAGTTGAATACTAATATTCCCACTGATTATTTCCTCTTTAAAAAATTGCTTTTTAAAAGTAGCTATCTCTGATGTATCCATCCCTTGGAATTTCTGGTACAGGGTGGCTTTTCAAAACATGTTTCAGGATATTAATTCACATTTGCTTTAAGAAGATGTTTTCTGCACAGCTACTGTATAGTAGAGGTGAAAGGACAGAAATTTGTCTCTTTTGTATATGGATAGATATCCCTTGCTTTATCTTTATCTCCATACATAGTGAGATGATAAAATGAAACAAAGGCAGAACCAAAAATGTGTCTGTATTCCAGAGGAGATGATAGAGCTTTACTGGTATTAAGCTTAAATTACATGTAAAGGGCTTTATTTGCAATTTTACCTTATAAATGGTGTGCCACATCAGGCATTGCCACATAGAACCTTCATTGATATGGTTAATGAAATAGGCAGTGATAATGTCTTAAAACAAAAATGAGAAGATGTTATCTGAAACCTGCTGTGTTATTGTTACTATAGGACAAGTGACAACACGACACAGATATGCTGTTTCTCTCAAGGTAGGAAAAAAGGAAGTTCATTTTTTTATTTTAACATTTATAGATTTTTAAAGGTGACAGTGGATTGGAGGGTGAAAGTGTTACTTTTCTAATGACACTAGATAAACCAACAGTTTATTAAGTTTCTCCTCCTCCATAAAGGAATGCAAAACAATAAGTTGTTTACAGAAAGTGTGTGAGAAAGTTTGCTACAAGAATACAAACATCAGAAGGCTTAGAAAATCTTAAAAAATCAGAGCGACATGTTATGTAGAATTTTTTTTTTTCCGCATGAAGTTACACCACCAGAGAAAGAAGTTAGGATGTATAAGAGGACTCATCAATCTGTGATGAAAATGTGTAAGGCATATTTAACTCCAAGATTGTGATTTATTCATTGGGTAATAACTCATTTTCCAAATATCTAGATGTTGTCATGGTAAAGATTAAATTTGTTGAACTTTTAAATTGGGATGTGTAACTAAACACTGCAATTTCTATAGATTGATGCTTGTGAATTCAGCAGATCAGTGGTTTTGTTCTGTTAAGTGTTATAATCGGTTTTGAGGGACAATTTTGCAGTTAGACTTTCAGATTTCTCTTAGATATTGCTTTGGTTCAGCTTGTGAACAGCTCTCTTTTGTTAAGCAGTGATTTGTGGTGAGCTCATCTCTGTTTTGGTGCTTGTTTGGGTTTGTTAGTGATTTAGAAAGTTGGCAGGAAGCCCTGAATTTGAAGATACACAGGTTGAGGGTGTTTATTGAGCTGGAAGGAAGGGCAGGACAAATTTTCCCACTGTTCCATAAACTAGATATATCAGAATTTTTTTTTTCTTTCAGACTTGAACTCCATGAATGTGGATTTTACAATCTATTAATTGGATGTAAGGAAAAAAAAAATCAGCTCTTCATATTGATTTAATAATGAAATATATACCCATAGTTTAAAAATACTGTGTATAGTACTAGTTTTTTAGGTTTTTCTCAATAAAACTTCAGAGATGGGATCAGATATGAAGAAGTAAAGTTTATTAAAGAAAAAATACCTTTTGGAAGGCACAATCCTTGAAATCTTGTCTTCTGGTGGTTTTCAAAGGTAGCTGCATCAATATCCCCAGGATGGGAGAATTCACTTGCTAGACCTGAATTTGGAACAATTGTGAAATATCAAGGAAAAAAACAGCAAGCACAATCAACATGAAATGATCTCATGCATTTCTTTCACTCCCTGAAAAGATACTGTGAGCTGCGTTTTCTTTCATTTTTCTGGCTGGAGTTTATAATAATTTCCCTGATCAGTGATCTGAGCACTGGTCTGCAGTGTTTAAGTCCTGATGTGGGTGACAAGATCCTTTGAAATACAGTTGACATTTCTATTGCAGATTTTACTATCAGCAAAGTGCTTTAAAAGAACACATGCTGCTTTATACATGAAATAATAAGTAACAATGATAGATAATAGGTTAGAGAACCTGACCTTCATTTAAGAAGTACTTATGTGGGGGTATTTCAGTAACTGGTAAAGTGGTGATGCCAATGGGCACCTCTTGGACAAACGTGCTTGTTTGCTTGTACAGAACATGGAAAGGACTCTTGGAGTCAGAAACAGAGCCCACAATACTGAGGAAAAATCAGTAACTGCAACCAGCTTGGTAAATTTGAGGCTGCTGTGGCTTTCTGAAGAGTAGCTAAGTGTTCCCTGCCAGCAACATGCAGTTAAATGTTTGTTTGTAGGAGAAAACAATAACAACAAAAACTTTGAAGTATTAAAGCCTGATGTAAAAGGACTTGAAAAAATCCTTAGACTAAAAAAATAAAGCCCATCTAGCATACAAAGTGATTATAGGAGTTTAATATAGCTATACAAATAAAAAACTTTTCTCATAAAACAGGTGGTAGTGAAACCTTTATGTATAAAAAATTCTTATTTCCCCAGAATTTGAGGCAGATTGTGCTTTCTCGTGAATTTCAGAGTTCTAAATACAAAATTTGTATGAAACCCCCCATATTTCAAGTAACATTTGAACTGCAGTGAACTACTAGTGAAGATACTTAATTTTTTTACTTACTTTTTTTTAGTCATCTTATTTTGGGAAATAAAAGAGCTGTGCTAAGTGATGGTGCACTGGGCTTTCAGTAACTTTTCTGCCCCAATGAAGGTGGAAATAGCTCTGAGCATTTCTTAGATTTATGTGTGGGAGTGAAGTCAATGTCCAGAATATCCAACATTGCAGTCAATATAAATTTTCCTGAGTATTTATTGAAATGTCTGAGTGTTTTCCTGCAGTGTCTGCCAAAGCAGTAGCAATGCTGCACTGTCATATTGTAGGTGGCTTTCCTGAACAGAGTCAAGAGGCTTTGGGGTTTTGTGGTGTTTGTTTCTTGGAGAGAGGAGGGAGATCAAAATAAACCCCAAGTAGCTGTCTTTTCCCTTCAATGTGGTGTCTCCTTCCATTTTTCCCTCTGCAGTTACACTATGAAGTTAATTCAATAGCAGAAGCCAGAGAGGAGTGAAGGCAATGTATTTTTCAGATCAAAGTTATTTTTTATGTAGTTTTTTTTTTTCAATCTTAGCCTTAAAACAAGCGCATCTCAAAAAAAATTAATCTTATCTGTTAACTTGATGGTACAAGTTTTAACCTTACATCCTGAGCATGAAGAACAAAAACTACAGCACAGAGAAAAATTAGAGATGAACTTTTTTTTCTTTATTCTTGATTATAGAGTTCAGTGCTTGCACTGGTCCCTTTGCAGAAAGAGCCCTGTAATCACTTTTTGCACTTCCTTTTTATGCTCTCCCACTACTCAATTAAGAACTCATTAAACTGCACACCTGCAGTGTCTTTAACCTGAACTGCAGTTTTTAACCCCCTACTTCTACATAATTCTAATTTAGTCTGTGGATTGCCTGACTTGAACTGAGGAAAGTGACAGTAAAACTAATTTGTGACAATAAAGCTTCTGTATTGTTTAAAGCCAGGCCAAACAAGAACTGAAAGGCTTTTTGTGAGTACAGAGGACTAGAAATGTTATATATCATGACTTTCTGAGTAGATAGGATGAGACACCATGCTAACTGATGCATGGCTATAGTATATAGTGAATAACTATAGTGGTGTGATGCTCCCCTGGACTGGGGATGATGGAGTGCAGGCTTTTGGGAATGGGCTGTTAATGTTTTGGTTGGATATAACTTGTGAGATGACACTGTGTCCTGATGTTTTTGTGTCCCTTCATGGCATATGAGCTTTGTTAAGTCTTGGAGGAAATGTTTTGATTCAGGTTCATTTTGGAAGATCTGTTGCAAATTGCAGGAGTTCAGGGCTTTTCCATGGTGTTTGATAGAGGTTCCTTAAAGTGGCACCGCCTGTGTCCATCAGTGCTGAGCCATGCTCAAGGAGTGGTGTAAAAATATAGGATTCAGTTAGAAAACACCAGTACTTCATGTTCCCATCTTTTTTCTCCAGCAATAAGATTCCATAATTTACAAACGATCACTGAGGATTTGCTAGTATGGCAAGAGAGGCAGCAAGAAAAGTGAGCTTACAGGTTTGAGCAATGCAACCCTCAGTGCTGAGTGATGTTTTCATACGGGCTCTGGGTCCTGAGGTTTTTTTCTTAATATACATTCTTACCTTGATTTCTTTCAAAGTCTAGCATTTAAAACAACCAAAAAAGGTTTTATAATGCTCCTTTTTTGAAACTTTTTACTTACTGTCACCATAAGATCCCAATGGTAAAGAAGCTGTGAGAATGTATGCTTTGTTTGAATATGGCTTTAGCAACCTAGGAATGATTTTTACCATGTGCATCTGTACACAATGTACTCTGTGCACTTTTTCTGCCTACACTGGACAAATTCTGTGTGGCACTGCCAGAATCATTTGAGTGCTTCCTGTGTTAAAATTTTCAATGATAATGTACTGGATTTGGCTTGCCAATTTGAGATTTCTGGGCCAATGCACCATTAGTGTGATGGGTTCAGTGCTGGCCAATCACCAGTGCACTCACTAGAATGTACTTACTGATTTCCTGCTGTCATACAGGATTAGGAGAAAGGCAAAGCAGGCTCAAAACTTTAAAAGGGTATAAAGACAAAAATTATTTACAGTAACTAAAAGAAAGAGTAATAAGAATCAGAACAAAATGTCTTGGTTTGGAAAGACAAGTGCCTGCTAAGGAAGGCAGGAGCCTCCCCTGAAGTGGAGAATGTGAAACCCGCCCCCCCTCCGCTCCAAATTGCTATCAGTTTTAAATTAAGGGGCTCTCTGACAGCAAATATGGGAACAGGAAATAACAGTTCTTTAATAGGGAAGAAAAATAAAGGATAAAACAAACAATGCAGTAAACTAAAACATCACTGAAAGAGTCAAAACAACCTGACACCCTGTTGGTCAGGGTGTTGGTAGCAGTCCAATTGGAAATATGGCTGCAGTCCTCCTGGAGTGTCAGGTGTGGTTCTGCTGGAGCAGGGATGCTGTAGAAAGAGGTGTAGTCTTCCTCTGAAGATCCAGTGGAAGAAGAAGCAGCTGCTGTTCCTCTGAGAGATCCAGTGAAGAATCTGTGTTGGTATTCCAGAATCTTCAGATTATATCTGGATGGAATGCTTGGCTCCTCCCTCTGGGCGGAGCATGTTCCAATGGGATGCTGTAGTTCTTATCAGTCATGCAGTGACATTCAACAGCCTGTTATCAGCAGATGTTCCCCCCCCACACCCCAGGGAGGAGTGGGCGTGGAAGAGATAAGGGCAATTGCTCAGTTAACAGAAGACAACTGCCATACAGATGGCAAATAGAATACATCTTGCCATGCCACCTGGGACACAAAACCTTCAGGACTCTTCTCCCCCCACAACCTTTTATTTCCCACTGACAATGTAAAGAGACAAAACCTAAAATTTTCAGTATGTTTACCTCTAGAACAGTCTTTCTTCAGTTCACTTATGGAGAGAAGTCTGTCTTGTTAATGTTATGGAGACTTCTCTACAAGAAAACAGTTCTCTCATGGCTCTCAGTTTTCCACAAATAGCAGATGCCTGGGGACATTGGCAATTGTGAAATCCCTCCCATTTTCCACAAGCTTTTCCCACAGTTGTGTTTATGGGTTATGTCAACATATACTGTCAACTGGAATACTGTTTTAAAGATGAGCTGTTTAAAAGCAAAGGTTCTCATTATCTATCTTTGAAATCATCTTAATCTCTAAGAACAGAGATCTTCTCTTCCTGGGGGCACAGGATCTTCATCACTCTTTTCTCTCTCTCTGTTCAAACTTTTTATAGAATCACAGCTACTTTAATATCTGCTTACTTCAGCGTGGAGGCCTTTGTTCGATATCTATAATTTGAATACTTTCTTGTCCCCATACTTTAATGTGTTATAGGGAAAGAAGAGTCCTTCTCCCTAGTTTTACAAGAGGATTTCAGCCCAAAACTAAAGGCATCTCCTCATCCCTCCTATCTGGGACTTGACTTCTTCTTTACTGATCTCACCATCTTCTTGTTGCTCCTCTACATGCATCTTGTTCCTGCTCTCACTCAAGGGAGGCTTGAAGCACTGAAAGAGTTAACATCTCGCCCAGGGCCTGCAGATGGTCACCTGGCCCTGGCCAGGCTCAGTAGATTGAAGCGGGAGCATGGCAAGGATGTCAGCAGCCAGGCCAGAACTCAGCAGCAGCACACCGGGAAGGGGCTGATGGCTTCTCCTCTCCCCTCGCCCGGCAGCTGGTGGGAGGCAGCGGGCACCCTTCGGCAGGAGCTACCTGGCCCAGCCGAGCCGAGACAGGGGCTGGGCCAGCCGTGTTAACTCCTTGCTGGCCAGAAGGAAAAAGAGAAAGTTCCCGGGTTTCTTTTGTCTTTAACATATGTTTCTCACACAGTTCGTGTCCAACTTTCCAGTGGCTGGAAGATTTGCATCACTTCTGTGAATGCCTCCCATACAAAACCACCAGAGCCAGTAAAATGAGGGATGGCAGGAGGGCAGAAAGAAATAGGAGGCGATTGCAGCTTCTTATTATTTAGCAAGAGACAGCAATGACAGCTCAGAAGCACGGGACAGTCAAAGGAGTCATTCTGGGAGGGAAGACGTGCTTGAGAAAGTCAGGGAAAAGGAAGTAGAAATTGAGAGATGGTAGCAGCAGCACAGTCCTAAGCACTCATCCATATTATCCCACACACTTGTAACTATCCAGCCTTGAGACAGATCTCTTGGTGAGATTCTTAAACAGTTTACCTTAAACAAGACCTGAACCATATTCAGCAACATTCTGTTTCCTAGCAAAGGGAACAGGCTGGATTCTAGAGTATTCAAAGGATATTCAAAGTTTTTAACATTTTTCAAGTGCTACTGTAATCAACTTAGAGGAGAATAAAGATTCTGAAAGGCAAACAGGAAGGTGCAGGAAGATGCTCCCCCTCAGGCTATCTCTCTGAGGAGAAAAGGCCCAAAGTGTATTTGTTAGTTCCCAATAGATGGCTTCCAGAAAAAAGAGGGGACATCAGTGCTCTGAGCACATATCATGTAATGTCATCACACATCACAGTAATGTCTGACTAGCAATTCTGGCAGATCAGAAGACAGAATTGTACACAATGCTACAGTGTTTCCCCAAAATGATAACCTTAGTGCAGGCCCCAAGGGTGATAAACATCACCCCAGGAATCATCGACTGCCAGCGAGGTGTGACAGAGCACAACCCTGACAACAAGCACAGCAGTTCAGAGAGCAAATAAATCAATGGTGGCACCACTCGTTATTAAAACAATGCAATAGATGCTTATAACAAATTAACATGCTCGGCTCACATCTGCTGTTACATCAAATCTCCAAGCTCTACACTGGCAGCAAAAAAGGACTGTTGTGATTTCACTTGGATGGGCAACTAAGTACCATGCAGCTACTCACTCACATCCCTGCTGCTGTGGGACTGGAAGAAGAGACAGGGAAGAAGGAAAAAAACTAGGGGATTGAAAAGAGCAGTTTAGTAATTGAAACAAAGTGAAAAATAATAATACTAATGATTAATTATAATAATAACAGCATATAATGCTGCTACTAATAGTAATAAAAGTTAATAAAACTCAGGGTAAAAAATCTGCCAAAACCAAATACTTAATGCACAATACAGTTGCTCTGCTTGCTGACTGACGCTCAGCCCATCCCCAAACATCAGTCAGCCCCTTCCAGGTAGCTCCCCCCTCAGTTTATATACTGAGCATATGCTAAGGAAATGAATTCTATCCCAGCCAAAACCTGGACAATTTGTGAGGCCTGCAAATCATCCACCAAATGTACAGTAACATCCACCTGTAACAATTTTTATAATAAGTCTCTGTTCAGAAAAGCACAGGGACATCTTTCCTGGCTGGTTCTGGCAGGGAGCTGTGCTGCATCTGACAGGACCAGCATTTGGGAGAAGCTGTGGGAAGTGTACTGAAGCTGTGCCTTGCCCAGGGTTAGCAGCTGTCTTTGGGCAGGCTGTGTGGCCAGACACCAGCAGCAGGCTGGTCAGTGCACATGTGCTGCCATTGCTGGGGCTGCTCCTAGGTAAATAGTGCCAACTCTTGAAGGGCAGTGGTGCCTGGTGCTGTGTTTTAGGTGCTTCCCCTGCAGGGGAGATCTGTGCTGCAGATACATGCAGTGTAGAATAATAATCATCTCTCCCACTACTGAGCTCTATTTGGGCCTTGAAACCTTCACTGGGTGTCGGGGATAACAAGTAGATGCTTCTGCCAACTGTTACTTTTACAAATCTGTTAAACTTGCTAAGTGCTTTGAAACCTGTTTATTGCATGAATTTTGCTGGGGAGGAAGGGAAAGACTTAATGTGTAACTTAAAATTATATGTAAGAAGGTGGCAGGAAAAAACAATCAGCCTAATGTTGTGTCTGAATGAACTTTTGTCAAGGACATGAGCAAACACATAATTGTCAGTCTGATCACAGTTCACAGCCAGGAAAAACTGTGTGCTTGCTGGGCACCATCAGGAACACCTGTTAGCCAGAGGGATTCCTCTCTGAGGAGGCTGACAACTCCTTCCCAAAAGGGAGACTTTTTTTTTCAAATGCTGGTGTTTCCCCAGGCTGTTGCTGGAGGTTGCAAATCCAAAGCACCAAAGGGAATCCTAACAAGTGGGAGCAGAGATGCCAAGTGTGGCAGAACTGAGGCACAGCACTGAGCAGCAAGGGAATGCAAGCACACAGCAGGCAGCCATCCAGCCCTGCACGCAGGATAGAAGGGAGACTGGGCCAAACCACAAGAGGAACACAGATCTGCTTCTCTGTGTTGCATGTGCCAGATGTAGCAATTTGGGGCCTTGATCACAAAGTGTAAAAGTAGATGTTAACTGGTGTATATTCTGTAGAAATATTTGGATATATGTGATATTATTACACACACTCCAGAGTAGGCATTAAAGCATTATTAGTGTCATGAATTTGGAAAGGGTTACAGGGCATGAGGCTGTAAAGGAATGATGTCCATTCTATAAAGGAAGAGCTGTAAATCTTGTGGAACTTTCCAGCCATGTAACATTTACTAACAATTGGTACAACTGCTTGAATATTACTCTTATTTTGTTAGCAGTTTATGTGAAATGGTTCTCTTTTGTCCTTTTGGTTGTTCTTTCCACTGGCTCAGTCAAGTAGTTGTTGAAATAATGGTCTCTTAGGGGGGCACAGTTGTTTGCAGCATGGGCAGCATGGAGCAGAACGTGTATATGTGACTTACACAAATAACAACAGTAAACAGTTCATGGCCTTTAAAAGATGTGTGACTTGCACAGAAATTTGAAGGAGCTCAAAGAGTGGCCTTAAACAGTTTTATCAGCCTCCTTAAAATTCCAAAGCTTTTAAAGATGTTGTCTTTGGGTCCTTTGACTGTTAAATATGTATTCCCAGTTTCTTTGTCTTTGTGGAGAAGTTACTAGTGTTAGTTTAGACTCTGAGATGTAGAGTAAGAGGGAAGGAAAATGAAGAATTTCAGGTGGCATGACCAAACCATTTGATAACACAGTAGAAAGAAGTTTATGGACACTTAATCTCGTAATGTTATTTGCTTTGCAAATCTGTCCCACTAAGAAGTTATATAAACTTACAGAAGATCTTATTGAGAATGTGTCCTTATTTCTTTTTCACTGACAGTCAGTAGTAAGGACACCATCCTCTCTGGGAAACCTAAGAGTTATTGAGTAGATTTTAATAGCAATATTAAAGATGTTCTTATTTGTAAAAATACTTATTTCTAAAAAACCGGAGTCACATGAGAAGCTCTAAGCTGTATCAAGCAGGAATTCTTATTGTGCAACAAGTAAAATTAGAGAGAGATTTTCTTAATGGGGACTGAGTTACAATTTAATCATATATATGCCTTTATGCAAGTGTTTGGGTCAAAAGGAGCAATATTTGCTCCGTGGTACAACAGTTGTGTTCATTTGATTACCTTGACTTTAAGCTTTGCAAATGTGATATTTCTTTGCTCAGCTTTCTCTCTAGTGGGTGGTGCTATTTGTCCTCAAACACCACTGCATTGCTCAGTGTGGTGTTTTCATATTTTCTTCTGAGTTGACTAGCAATGAAATAATTCAAAATCCAGGATGTTGCTTGGTAAACAGGATGTACTTGGAAATGCAATATGAGGACTGCCTATAATAATATATAATAATTTCTTTATTGTGCCCCTCTCTTGGACAATCCTGCACATTGTTCTGCACATCTGCTGCCCTATTCACTGCTTTTACTGCAGCAGGTACAGCCTTTCCTAAGGATTTGAATTCACTTGGAAAGAAGCTCTTGCCCTATACACATTTACACCTGTGCTTGGAAATGATACAGGTATTGTCTTCCATAAATTATTGCCAACTTTCATTGGCTGTTTGTTTGATGACAGTGAAGTTCAGCAGTCACAGATGTTTACACTGGTCTCAGCTGAACCTGTTCAGTTTTGGTTCATAGCATAAATCTGTTAATTACTTCAAAAAAAGGGAAACTTCTATGAAGACTGAATGCATATTGAATTTATGCAGGGTCTACAAATATAACATGTAATTCTTACCATGTAAAAAACAAATAACTATGTTACAGTTATAAATTCCATATTGGAAGTACTTTAGCCTTGAAAAGCCTGCCAAGGGCTGCTTCCCACAGAGACTGAATAATAACTACTTTTTAAAAAGGATTAGCGTATGTGGTGTTTCATGGATTGGGGGCCTGATCCTGACTATGACTTTAGCGTTCCACCAAAGTGCAAATGCTAAATAAAATGGGAAGTAAATTGAAAATCTCCTGAGGTAGCATCAAAATTGTTGTAGTAAGACAAACATTAGAAAAAAGATAAAGTTGGTGAGTACTGAAATAAGCTTTTCATTGTAACTCGACATAACTTTTTAATTGGTACCTAAAACATGCAACATAACAAATGAGTTGTTGAGGTCCCAGAAGCAGCTCTTGTCTGTGAAGAGTGTGTGTTAGTTACGGTGCTGTTTTCAGGACTGACTGTGGGTCTTACAACCCTTGCCAATGTGAAACCTCCTGGGAGTCTCTGCCAAGCTGTGTGCTCAGGTTCAGGTCCCGTACGGACTGGCTCCGTGGGAGATGTGCCTTCTTAGCTTACCTTCAGAGAGTCCCCAGAACCTGCGAGCTCCCCTCAGGATGAGCTGCAGAGGAGCTCTGGCTGCAGGATAGGTGCCTCTGCCATGGGGACCCCTGAGCTTCATGAACTGTCACCCATGCAGGTGTGTGCTCCTGCCTTGCCTCTGCTGCTGCCTTGTGCTGCCGTGGGAGGTAGCTGTTTGTGCTGTGCAAGCTCACTAAGCCTATGTGCTCACTGAACATCACCACACTTTGCTTTTTCCAATTTGATGAGGCAAACACCCATCTTCTTCTGTATTTCCTATTTTGGAAGGCAGGATTTATATTTATAATTGTTTGTCCTGACACAAGATTTATAGGACCGTTGTGTACAGTCTTTGATCATTGAAGTCACTGATTTTGTTTCTCACTTTTAAGTGCATATGTATTGAATGCAGGGTACATCACATATGTTCTATCATTATTTTTTTAATTTCAAAATCTCACTGAAATATTAACTGAAAAATGAGATCAAAACTAAAATTTAGCTGATTTACATCTGTGTGGCCTTCAGTAAGGTTGCATGTGTACAGTCAAGGTTTATAAGTCAATTTTAGCCCCATATTTTAAGACTTTAATCTTATATCTATATTGAAAATATTTTTCTGCTAGTGTAAGAGCTTTTTATTGCATTTCAACCCAAAAAATTATAATTTACTGCAAAACTGATTGACACTTTCAATTAAAGCCCTTGTTTTTTAAAAGCTTTTGCAGCTTATTTAAGTGAAAGTTCAAATGCTACTTTGATCTGAATGTCTATTTTTGGATATCTAGAAAAACAAGCTAACAGAGAACCTGTTTCCTTAAATCAAAATACCTTTTTTTCCTTTCCCATCAGAAAGCATTCTTCTTTCAAGGCAGCCTTTAGAACAATTGCATCTGGATCCTTATCCTGATTGTTGGTATTCCATTCTTTGAGCAAGCTGAGCAGCAGCCCCTGTGAAGTCACGCCGGAAGACTGAGATGGCAGTTGCAGAGTTAGCTGCTTGTGAATCAACATGACCAGTGTCAGGGCTGGAGTTTAGCAGGTTGTGCTAATGACTGAGGAGGGTGCTGAGCAAATGTGAGGCACTGTTGGGCAGATGGGCAGTGCCACAGGAACAGAAGGTGCTCCTCAGCTGCTGCAGTCTCTTCAAAGAGGAACAGCCCCACAGTCCCAGGATTGCTGGCCCTGGATCCCAGCCTGGCTTGTCTCCTCAGCACTTCTGGGCAGGCAAACAGGCGCCTCTGACACGGCTTGTGTGTGCTTGGTGAAAAATCAGTCTCCTGTGTCCTGGCTGCTGCAAGCCAGAGAGCTGAGCTGAGAGTGGGGCAGGAGGGCTGGGTGTCTCTGTCCTGCTGGAAGGGAGCAGCTCCTTTGTGCAAAAGCTCAACTACCCCAGAAGAGCTTGTGGGGCTAGGACAGCTGATTTTTTAAAAAATGGGTTGTACAATGACACAGACGATAAAGCTGCAAGTACCTCTTTCACACAGTAAACTAAGAGGGCAACTAACAAATACATTGAAAGTTTTATTTGATTGTTATCACAGGTATTCCTTATGGTGTATTTCCATATGTGTGTGCTACCTGACTATGACCTAAATTGACTCTTCCACCATCTACATCATTAATGAAGTTGAAATGACTTTAAGTACAAAGTCAAGTCATATTACTGAAATGGAATGTGTTGTTATTAACATGTTATCTAATTTGCATAATGAAATCAGATGGCTTTAGAATGTTTAAGCTTTTTTATTTTATATCTAATTGTCATTGTGTCTTTCATTATTAACTACAAAAAGTTACAAGAATAATGTATATGAACTTTTGGAGTGATTGATTTAAAACTGAAAGCCAAAGCAAGTTAAGTGCCCTGTACTGAGGTGGTCTGGCACCAGTGAAGGACAGTAATGGTTTTAAGACTAATTGATTTAACCTTAAACTTATTTCTACATCTGTTCTAAAAATAAAACTGAAAGCTTAAGCTAGAAAACAGACATGTCTTACATAAGTCTGACAAAAGTTCCCTGCATACAAACAGCTCAGTCACCTTGTAAACAATGTAGAAAGCAGATAAGTTTTGCTTCATCTTGCCTTAACAGTACAGCTGGGGGTAAGAATTTGACTTATTCTGAAAATCTGGATGTTCAAAAAGTGATTGTTTCAGCGGAACTAAACAGGCGATGAGCTGTTTGTGTAAATGTGCTAATGGGAGAAGCAGGTAGTTGACAATGTGTAGCTATTTGTAGGTAAATCTCCAGGTGGGCTGTATGTGGACTTTTGCACATGTAGCTGGCTTATAGCATCACCTTTTGAGTTTAATGCCTTTCAAAAATGTCTTCTGGTCCTAAACGGGAAGGAGCAGATCTGTGCTGCTCCTTCAGTAGTTGCTAACAGGTTACAGGCAAAATTCTCCTGTCTATTTCTGGAGCATTTCCTAAAAGGCACTGAAAGAACACAATTAAAAATCCTACTGGCCCTAATGGAGCTGGTGAAAAACCTTTTATTACTCAGTCTTTTGTAGGCTCAGCTCCTCAGGCACCACTGGCTTAAATGTACTGCAAAGTTTATGACCAAGCTTCTTGCAATACTGTGAAAACTGCTTTGAGTAAATCTGTAAAACAGGGACTTCCCAGGAAATAGTGTGGAGCAAATGGCATTGATTAGAGAGAAACACACCACCAAAACCTGGGCACAAAAATTCCTTGAAGAAGTCTAGTGAATTTGTTGTAGTTGTAATTTTGTGATGTGTGTATCTTAGATTGCTGCGGGCCTGCCAAAACATTGGAACTAAATCCAATACAAGTGAGGATAAAAGAGGATGTGAAAAGTGCTGAGGTGCAGACTGCCTGCAGACAGGCCAAAGCTTTGTGGGATTGAAGTGCAGTCTCAGATCCATTCTCTGATGGAGAGCAGCAGAGGTCAGAGCCTCTCTAGTCTCTGACTCATCAGAGGCCTGAAGACGGCTATAATAACTAGATATTACTTAGCACCTGATTTCTATTTCTCTCAGAATGAATTGGCACCTTGTAAAGAAATTACTGTGTTACTATTCAGCGCCTGATTTGCTTTTAGCAGCCTACATGTCTACTTCCCTCTCATGATTAAGTTACACTTTTTACAATTAATCCCAAAGTTTGCAAGTTACAGTTGAAAGAAATGGTTTACTTATCTCTAGTATAGTCCATGAGCTGAGGAAACCAGCAATACCATTAAATCAGAATTCTTTAAAATTAGCTTATATAAGGATGATACCAAGAAATTCAACCTAAAATGTCTAAATTTACCTTATTTTTGATGGGCAAGTGTTAATTGTCATAAGAATTATTCAGGGCTCAGTTGAGGTACTGTAATTAAATTTTAAAGAATAGATAAGCTTTGAAGTTAGAATGAAAGGTATTTAAACAGGTATTACTATTATGAAGATAAAGAAAATATCTACAGTATCTGTCAGGAGTAAGTTTTCTCCTGCCCATAATTTTTATATATTTTTAAAAAGTTGCACAAGTATTTTGACTTGCTAAACAAAAATCCCAACTCCACAAACTCTCCATGACTTTGAAGATCAGACCATACCAAAACCACCGATTATGGCATTAAAGAGGAAAACTTATGATTGTGGGCAATTCCTGGTCTCTAGAAGATACTAAATCTAGACTGAAAGTTCCTCGGCAAAGTAGTAATCCCAGCAGCTCTGTACTGGTTCTGTCCAGGTGTGCTGTTGGCAGGAGTGTCTGACTGCTGATGTGCAGCTGATTTGGCACATGGCAGCACTTTGATCTGTGCTGTTCTGGGCTCAGGGTGTCTCTGGTAGCTGTGTCAGCACTCGCAGGCACTGGGTGTGACTTGGGGTATCCTGCTCAGGGCTGGGAGCTGGACTCTAGGATCCTGATGTTTCCAGGAAGTTCTATGGTAACAGCCAGCGTTTTATGACAGATTTGATTTCCCTTGCTTTGCCACGTGGTTCTGCAGTACTCACATGCTCCAGTGCTTAAAATTACATAGAACCATGTATTGCTCTTTTCCTTCAAGCAAAGTTTGGGCTACATCTAAAGATGTTTCAGGATGCGACCCCTGCCAGGGGAGGGAAGCTTTCCATGTTCTTAGAGTGACAGGCAGATGAAGTTCAGGAAGAAAAGGCTTGTAGCAACCTTCTGAGAATGTGCAGCTCACACAGAGAAACTGAGAAGCTGCTCAGGTGAGCAGGGAACAGATCCAGCCAAACCTCAGAGGTGTTAAAGAGAAAAACTTCCTGAGGGCCACAGGAGAAAAATGTGTGTATTTCTGCAAACCAGAAAGCCAGAGCTGACTAAACCTCTGCTGGAAGCATGAGCCCCTGCAAACACTAAAAGCTCTGCTCCTGTCAGGTCCCTATGACAGCTGGTATAAGGTGTAGCTCTCACTTCCCTGGTCAGGTTACAGCATGGAGAGTCAATGTGGGCTCTGAATGGGTGCACACAATTTTTTATCTGGTTTGGGCTGAAAACTCAATTTGGAGCTGAGGGGTATTTGTCAGTAAAGTTTTTTTTAATTAAAATTGGTAACTTTCCTAAAAGATCAGGCCTCAGTAGAAAGGTGTATTTGCAAAGAAGAATCTTTCAAGAGAGCTTTTGTTTTCCACATAGTATAGGAATATGTTCTTTCAAAGTTGCTATTAGTATATTCCAAACCGGGGAAATTAACAGTCCGTAAGGTTTGTTCCAGTTTTACCGACAACCATTTCAAAAGCTTGAAATCCACTAAATATTGAAGGAACAGCTGCTATAGCAAATCCACCCTTTGATGCAAGTGACATAAAACATGAGGAGGTCTGGAAACTGAGAAATTACTTGACTTTAAGGTAGGAAAACCCCAAACACGTCCCATTAACAACCTGTTCAGAAAAAATAGAGCCAATAAAGAGAATGCTTTTGAGAAGACTCAGGCATATGTTTTTCAATAAATTCAAAAGTGACATTGAATGTTGTATTTGCTTTTAGTGGAGGAGAGGAAGAAGTCTGGGCTGGAATTTGAGCTTAATGCTCCCAGTTGCATTTTCCTACTCAGCTGAGGTTTGGAAGCCACTTGTCACAGTGTGTAAAATGCACAGTGCCAGGGACAATCCCTTTCTCCACTCCACACCTGTTACCAAAAATTAAGTAGATTAAGTGTAAACAATGTCCAGAAACAGCTGAGATGCAAACTTCCTATCTTTATTATTTATTTATATTAAACAGAACATTAAATCTAATAGTGCTTGCAATGAAATAAAAAGATGTACCTCTGAACTTCAATTGTATTTTGCTTAGAGAGAAACAACCCGTTGCCCATCTGGATTAGTTTATGAACTACAACAGCTCCTAAACAGACTTGTCTTTGACTTCAGTTGCAGTCTCAGGTGGGGGAAAGGTCTATTTTTATATCTTCTGGAAACAATTGCACAGAACTTGACACTATTTTCCCATTGTTTTAAATGAGCTATTCCAATATTTTGATGCACTTCTGGCAGTTACAGCACAGAGACGTGTAAGCATCTATTAATCTGTAGTGTAATTTCTAGTGCATCTAAGAAAATATACTGGGAGCAAGAGCAAGGAAAGGGAAGAAATGGATGGCAATAATAGCATAAATGGGCACAGCTTGCGGCTTAAGTCTCTGTTTTCCTTTGAAATAGTACCTTCTACAATCCAGATGAGAATGAGCAGTCTTTATGTGGATTACCACCAATACTTTCAACTGTGATGTTGAAGATGTTTTGTCAGTGTTTTCCCCCTAAGTGAGAACAGGGATTAAAAAAAATTAAATTAAATGGATGCCATCCTTCAGTGCTGCTGACTTATGTTCTCAAATGAAGTATTTAGAAAGGGCCCAGAGAAGATTTCTGCCCTACTTGGGACTGTAAAAAGCTTGTGATGGTTGTGGAACCTGGTGAAATGACAGACTGATGATACTACTACTGATTTAAATGAAATTTTAATGAATTAACTAATTACTGCAAGAGAGATGGAGATGATCATTGTACTGGAATCCTTGTTATGTTTTAAGACATAAGTAAAAAATATCTCTGCATTTGTTACAACACAAAGATCAAAATAAAACAAAACTCTAAAGTCATGGTTTCCTTATAGAATTAGAAGAAAACAGGAAAAAAGGCTTCATGAGAGTCATGAAAAGGTTGCTGTGGAAACAAGGAAAGCAACAATTTAAAAAACCCCGTATTTGAGGAGATAGGTCAGGAAGGTTAGGTTAAAAATCAAACACATTTAGTCATAGCCAAAAAAATCTTACAGGAAGATTTTAATTTTCTGTGGAAAAGTTCAAGAACAAAAAAAGTTTACTTGCTATATTAAATATCGTGAAAGTATAGATGAGTTTATGCCAAGGAAGCAAAATTGATGAACAGAATAATTCTGTAATTGAGAAAAAAATAATGACAGAAATTTGAAGTTGCAATGATCTGCTGGATTGGAGAAAATACTCTGTTTTCTAACTGCTCGCAGCATGGGCTCTGTGAAGAGATATTGATTTGCATGGTCAAGTAGAGCAGTGAATGTGTGAGCAGTACCCCATAACAAAATGCCTTCTGTGCCAGTAAATCTGCTCTCTGCAGCTTGTTGGATGGGATGTCTAGGAGCAGAAAATGGCATTGCGGCTCCCAAAGATGAGATTCTGTGCAGCCAAGTTATGCGTTAACAAAACTGAAATCCATAGCAGGATTTTTTCATCAGGATATATCACGTCCTCATTTTTTTTATACCGTGGTTGATGTGCCATAACAAGAACACCAGTAAGAACAGTAAAAGAAAAAAGCCAGGCTATTCATAAAACTGCTGCTCAGGCAGTGCTATCTGAGAGCTGCAAGCATGAGTGCTGCCGTGCCAGGATTGATGGGCTCCTACTCACCCTGTTATTGTTTTGTGCCTTTCTTTGCAAAGCACGGTGACCATAAATTGGCTCAAAGCTTCCAGAGCTTATTGCTGTATCTGCTGTCAAGATTCAGTTTTGGATCTTGGTCATGTTGTATTTTCCAATGTTTTCGAAGACTTGTTGGAGGAGTTGGAGATGTAATAGAAATGTTCTGAGTGAAGAGGAGTCACAGTAAAAGGCAGTATGGTGGTATAAAGGAAGGAGGCCACTTTTTTTAGGAAACATTGAATATCCTAGCTTGAAAGGGACCCACAAGGGCACTCGTGCATGAAGTAATTTGGCACTCCTGCAGAAATTATTGTGTACTCATGTGTGCTATAATTGCCCACATTGCACTTGGTGATTGCCCAACTCCCTGATTTGTTAAGGTCTCTCTGCAGGATCCCTCTGCCTTCAACGGAGTCAGCTCCTCCCAGTCTGATGGTGCTGGTAAACTTACTTTGAGTCCTGCATTACTGAGAAGGATGCTGAAAAGCACAGGCCCGAGGGTGGAGCCCTGCAGAACCCCACTAGTGACAGGTCACTAGTCTGATGTGACACTGTAATCCTTGGGGCTCAGTTGCTCACCCATCACATGACAAGATGGAGTCTTGGTGGCACTTTCCCTCCTATAGCCAGGGAGTTCAAACTCAATTGCTTTGTGGTCACTATGGCCAAGATGGCCACTAATGGCCACGTCAGTCACAAGAGCCTCTCTGTTAACAAGCAACATCTCACGGAGGGCACCTTGCCTGGTTGGCTCCCTCCATAGCTGCACCTTGTCCTATCCAGGCACTTCAGGGACGTGTTTGTACCAGCTGCAGGGTATTCCAGGTAACCCACCCAGTCAGGGAACTTTCCTCAAATCCTGTGGGCTAAATACAAGTGAAACAGGGAAGATTTTCACTTCATTTCACAATATTTCGCTTTCTATTTTACAATTAGGAGGAATTATGTTTAGAAGGAAGTGTTAAATGGCATTCAGCATTCTGAGGTGCAGTTTTTCTAAGCAGTTGTTGAATGTCTGCAGACTCTCCCAGCAATTCTTTGCACAAGGCTCCATTGCAGTACAGATGTTTTGGTAATGAGATGAGACTTCTTATGAGACTGAAATTAATTTCTTTGTTAAATTTATCTGTATAGGGCAGTTACAAAATTGCTTACAGCAATCAAGATCCTGGTAGCTTGCCAGCTTTTTTTAACAGATAAGCAGTTTGGAAATAATTATTTTCCAATAGTGTCATTGAAGTTGAGAACATTTTTGTTCCTCCTTCTCTTTCAGCTTTCTTTTTAATTAAAGGCAGGGGGGCACATTTCTAGAAATGTGTAATGAACAGGCTGTGAATACCAAGTGTGAATATTGTACTTCTTTCTCCTTTCAAGCATTCCGATGATGCTACAATACATACAGAACAACTTCTGTACTGCTCTGTTCTAGTTTTAGTGATATTTAAGGTATGTTAGAACCTGTATCTACAGTACTATTAAGTAAATCTGCCCATGTGTTACACGCACCTTTTTATTTAGCTGGGAAAGGATATGTATGCTCTAAAATGATAAAAACCCTAAAATTATGGAAAAATAGTTCATAGACATATTAAAATGCATTCCACGCCTCTATACCAGGTGGTTTTCCCTAAATGCAGAAGAGAGCAGGGATTGTACATAGCACATTACCTCTTCATGGGGTTATTGTGTGCTTTTTAAACCAACTTCCCTCCCCAGCTGCTGCATGGGGCACACAGTCTCTTTGAGATGCTGAAGGGGCTGCTGGCCTGCCTCTGCTAGAGACTGAAAGGGAAAAGAAAATGCAATTTAAAAAACTAGAAGACTGAGTAGGACATTGAAATCTGCAGGATAATTCAGTTACACATCTCCTGGGGATTTTTTCTATTTTTCCCCCTCTGTGTGAACGAAAGAGAAGTTTTGATAAGTTAATAAATTACATGGAGAGTCAGTTTCTAAATATAGTAACTTCTCAAAATATATTCCCAGAGTAATATATAAAAAGCTTTTATGAAAGCAACAGAGTTACAGGTAATATAGTAATTATTGATGAAACTGGGTGGGGAAAAAGGCAAGCAAAATGACTTTACTATCTTTGTTCTAATTTAGTTAAGAATGCATTGGGTTATTTGCAGGTCAGTGGCTTTCAGAAGCAATGGCAAAGTGTGGTGGTTGACAAGATATTAAGAGAAAGAAAAACAATTTGGAAACGTTATTGATGCAAATCTATAGACGTACCTGTTCTTTGGATTTTGTATTTCACTAACAGAGACAGCAAGGACAGGCTTTTTCACCCAATGGCCCTAGGATTGTCTTGGGCTTGCTTCAAGAGAAATTTGAAGCAAGAAGAAATATTTCTGTATGAATCTTTTGCCAATTGAAAATCAGCCTTACTTTTCAAATTACAGAACTGTGAAGACACAGATGAGCCAAAAAAGTGAAATGGACCAGAGACAAAGTCAGAGCAGATTCCAGCCAAGATGAAGAGGTTTTTGACCACCTTGAAATTGGTAAATGTCTTTATGTTTTCCTTTTGGATTACATTCTGGAGCACCCATGAATGATACATGAAGATACACAAACAACATCTTCTGTTCTCAGTGTTCCCTGAGCTAAGACACTATGTCTTTCTAAAAGCACCCTTAATTCAAATTAAAAACTCCAGAGGAGTGGATTAGAAACTTCAAAGTAATGCCCAGGATTTTTTCTGCGTTGTAGTCTGCCTTTGGGATTTAACTGTCATTTCCGCCTTGCATACCTGCCATTCCAAAACCAGCATGTAAATCCTCTTTCCAGAAGAATTACCTGGGCAAAAATGATCTTGCCAGCTCCGAGTAGCTCTTTGTGCAGGTGACACACACACCTTTTTCACTGGTGCACTTCAGTCCCTCTGGTGCCTGTATTTATTCTAGTGGAACAGCTGTAAAGAATTAACTATACTGACTCTTGAAGCATTTACCTTATAGAGATGCATTTTTTTTTGCAGGACATAAAGCTGTGGCCTCCTTGAAATGGCAGAAGATGAGAGAGGAGGGAGGAGATGTGGCCAGGAGATGGGAAGTGAACTGCTCAAAAAGCAGGCACTGGCTTTGCCTTCTGCTGTCTCAGTGACAGCAAGGGTGCAGTGCTGGCACTTGGCAGGGTGCCCTTCTCCTGGGAGGGAAACGGGAATGAAAAGCATCACTGGGAAGGCACAGAGCTTGAAGGGCAGGCAGAGGGTCACAGTGGGGCTGGGGGGGGAAACAAGCAGATACTAGGGATGTTTGTGAGAGTGGGTGCTGGTGGAGAGGGTGCTGTGTGCTTAGGAGGCTTGGAGCTTCATGGCAAACATGGCATGGAAAAGGGCAGCACAGGGAAACACAGCATTCACAAGTAGACCTGAGCAGGGAGCTGCAGTGATGATACTTGCCACACTATATGTGTGAGTTGGGCTGCAGAATTTGGCTCTTGAAAAGCAGAGTTCCAGGCACATGAGAGAGAGTTAGGGTAAAAATTACAGCAGGGTGAAAGGCTGCAGCTGAGAAATCCTTTTGGCTCCAGCGGTGTTGGTGAACAAGTGATGTAAAATGCTGTGATGTAGAGGATGAGAGACACTGCACAGGGGTCACCCTGGGGACTTGCAAGAGCCTTTTGTCCCTGTGTGTTTTCCTGGCTGCCTTGGCTTAGGAAGTCAGCAGGAGTGCTAAGACTACAAGCTATCCTTTTCTGACAGGCTACATCTCCTTGCTGATGTTCCTGGCTTCCTTAGCCAGAGCAATAAATACAAGCAGGAATGCAGTTGTAGGCAGCCAGGCTTTGGCCTGACCATGACATTTTCTCAGCTGTAAGAATAATTTCAGAAGAGCAGACTAAGGGAAATATTTTTTGCTTAATGGGTTATAGCATCTCATCAGTCACATACCATACAATACACAGTTTTATAAACTGTAACATTTTGCCTGGATATAAATGAATTGTAACTGATAACCCATACAATTTAATAGTTAGTTGTAAGTTTATTTAATGGTGTCAAAAGATATTGCAGTAATGAAAAGATGACATTTTAAGGACTGCTAAAGCAACAGATTAATCAGAAGAATGTGCTCACAGAACAACTGTATACTCTTGGTTAGATATGACAAAAAAAAAATGACAATGTTTACAGATTAAGAATAACAAAAAACTGGGGGTAACCAAAAATGCAAGAAACTGAAACAAGGGTTGTGTGAATATGTAAGAGATTAAGACTGAAGGGGAAAAAAAAGTATTATCTAATAGAGTGCTTGAAAGCCAGTACTTTGGCTGCATTGCATACCAGGATACTCTTGATCTGGTCATTAGCTTATATGGTGGATACCGTGAAAATCATCTCACTACAGAGTTGCATGGTTAGAGCAGATATCTGGGCCCGTGCTGTTTTATTGTGTTTTTCTCTTTAAGTATTTCATTGGCCATTTTCCATTCAAGTGACATTGGGTTTTTACAAATCTCAAAGTAATTTCATTTTCATGAATCCCATTTCCCTCTGCCCTTCAGAAGGGGTGTAACTATTTCCTTGTGACAGAAGGAATCACAGGGGAAGTCAAACAATGCATGGCCTAATCAATATCAGTAAGAGAATGCCATTGAGTAATTGATCTGCATTTTTCAGTGCAGCCTGTTGCCATAATGAGTGATCTGCAGAGCAGAACTCCTCTAGACAGAAGATAAAGGCCTCTGGTGAAAATGAGTCTTTTTCAGATGTAAATACAGAAAATACTGGAATGAGAGACTTTTTGGCTTTTATTAGATGCAGCTCTATTTTTGAACTAGCACCAATACTTCCTTACATTAAGAAATGCAGAAAACACTGGAATTATTATTGACATTGTTTAACTGTACAATGGGTAGTTATCTTTGTCCCCCTTTCTTACTTTTAAGGACCTGTTTGCTTAATTCAACAATAAAATCCCATCAATAATTAAACACCTAATTTTCTTTGGCAAGAAAAAATAAGATAAACACTCTATTTTCTTAGGTAATTCATGGTTACGAATTGAATGACTTGCTTAAAATCAATGTTTATAAATAATGTATAGGATTCTTTTCCAGCCACCCCATAAATACCAAGCTGATGGAAAGAAGCAGAGAACATAGTAATGGAAATATATCTTTAGGCAGTGTTAAGATTTTGTATGTATGTTCCAATTTATATGAAATTGATTTCATACTTTCACTGGTGAATGAAGACTTGAATCAATCAAGTGAACACATACACTTTTGCTGAGGTGCTGCCCAGGGCACCATTGTAAGGGACTCCTTTGGCTTGCAAACAATCTCACATGTCTTTGCAGGATTAGGAGCCACAATGGGCAACTGTGAGCTCAGGCAGCTGCTCCTGCATTGTCTATATGCCAGCCAGCCCTCTTGTTGTGCTGAGCCTGGTCTGTGTGTGTGCCCTGCACCAGGGTGACACCTGGCCTGGCTGAGGCAGAGAAGGCACTACCCTGGCAGGCAATGGCTGTGCTGGGAGCAATTTAGGAAACAAAGGCAGGAGAAAGGACAAAACTCTTTATGACATACAGGTAAAAAAATTTGCCTTTTGGTGACCCATGTAACTTTTGTTTATTACATTATGCAAAAGAAATTATGTGAATCTGGCCAGGAGGTTCTTTTTTGTCTTCTCCTTTCTGTGACCTTGTTCCCAAATCTCAGAAAAAATTGAGTAGTATTATATAAGAAACAAACTGAATAGAAAACTCAATATATGGGGTTTTTTAAGCTACATATGCACAAATCTTGCCAGTGTGTCTGATTCTGTTTCTTGAATCAGGGTAAAACTAAGTGAAAGGAAACTGATTCCTGACTGGCACTGATGAGCAGTGTAATGTGTGGAACAACCTGTGCTGTCAAAGAAGGGGAGAGTCACATGTGGCATCCTTTGAAGCCAAGTGCAGTTCATCTTCTGGAACGTGCAGAGCTTTCCTCAGAGCCAGCCAAACAAACTCTCTATTTTCTGAGGTACTTTATCTTTGCAGCTGAAGGTAGATTGCCAGTAAACCTGGGGAAAGCTGGCCAGGAGCTGCTGCTCAGGATCTAGTGGTGAGCTATTGCATTTTCCCCAGTTCTCTCCCATCCTGTCACAGTGGGGTGTGAGCGACCAGCCATGTGATGTTTGGCTGCCTGCTGGGTAAACCACTGCAAAGGTGAAAGGCTTGTCTTCTTTTTCCTTGAAGATGGAATTAAAAGCTAGAGAGAAAGTGTGAATCCCTTGGGATGGGAACCGTGGTGCTCAGCACTGGGGGCCTGTTTTCAGCTATGGGAGTAGATGGTTGGTTGGGAGAGAGTGTCATCTCTGAAACAGTGAAGATGACTGAAGTGTGGGGAAATACATCATGGATGAAGAGGAAGTTTCTGTGTTTTGGCTGCAGGGACTGAAGCTCTGAGAAGGAGGTGAAGTGTTAAAAAGAAGTCTAAAATTAGAAAGGGTACCAAAAGCTGCTAAGCAATGCAGTATTCAAGGAAGGCAATAAATTATATGAGGTAATGAACAGATTTACACACTTGGAAAACAGTGAAGAAGAAACATGCATTTAGGTTAAAAGCAAGCAATGAGTTTCTGGATAGGTATGAACACATCCTGAATAAGGGAGAATGAGGTTGGGAACACTGCATGAGTGCCTGCTATAAAACCAATCTCCCTGACTTGGAAACCTCCTGGAAGTGACATTTGGCTTAATTATGTGAATGCTCTGGCTGTTTTATTAAAAGGTTTAAGCACAGTTTGTGAAATACTCACTCCAGAAGTCACTTCAGACATGAAGTGCTCCAAACTCTCCTTGGTCTGTGAAATTTGAATGTGCCAGGCAATGCTGAGTCTGTCACTTGGGCAAGCACATGAGTCTTGGCCTGCAGGGTGCATTAACTGAAGAGAGGACAAAAAAAAAATCTGTGGAGAAAAGCGCCAAAACCCAGGGTCTTGATAGTCTTGTGTTTTCACAATAGCTTGTAAAATTAAACAGGATGGATTCATACCCCTAGCAGTGTTGATGATGGATTCCCTTCCTGCACTGCTCTGATTTTTGCCTTACAGTTTTTTTATGAAAAGACATAATGAGAGAGTGGCTATGTGAAGATGAACAGCCTTGTGCCTTTATTACTTGTTCAGGAGATCTTCTCAGTCTTCCGAGGAGCAATAGCATATGCTATAAAACAATAAAAGAAGAGTTTCAGAAAGGCTTGAGTGTCACCACAGTAAAGTGGACAGAGTAAAGTCACAGAGAAATTGCAGATAGGAGTCAGTGAAAAACTATGAGAAGTCAGTATAAGGACCAGAGGAGAAGGATTTGATTTATGAAAAAAGAGAGATGGAGATCTCTGAGACTGGTGAGTGTTAACTTTGGTGAGGCAGAGTTGTAGCAGTGCCTGCTAGCACAAGAGCCAAGTCAGTGAGTGAGGCTTTGGGTATGAGGATTCTGAGGTGAGAAGCTGAGATAATCTGGACACAGTATCCTAGGAATGTGATATGCTCACTCTGGGATAACCTTTCAGTGGCAAATAAGTTTTGTTAGAATTAACAGTTCATTATATTACGTTTCTAAATTCTATACAGATATTTTCTTCTCAGAAGTTTGCATATCAATACCTGCTTATTTATTTCTTGGCCCAGAATATTCTTGAGTTGTACTCTCTATCTTTTGCTCTTGTCTTTTCCAATACTGGATTTACAGTTAGAACCAAGGACATGCCTGACTTTACACAGGTAAAAGCAGATCCCATTTCTGTTCCAAAGTATCATATTACTGATTTGAATAATTTTTGCTCTAATCTTTTTCTTGTTGTTAATTGAAAGCTCTCAAGAGAAACTGTTTTTCTTATGTACTAATTATTGAATGATTCTAAATCACTATTGCTAATTACATCCTTTTAAAGCATGGAATTTCTCAGCACCTCCATGCAGAGGTCAGTAGGAGGGTTATAGCATGTTTGCTCTCTAAAGTGCAACATTTCTGTGGTTTCCATTTTCAAAGCATAAAAACAAGCTAAATGTTACGTCTTTATTTTCTGTCATTGCACTTCCTTTCACTTCAGTGCTCTCCTTTGCATGTGCCAACCATGACACCAGACCTTGAGGACTGTTAGCACGTCTCATTTAAGTGACTCAGCCTTTTTATTTTATTAATTTCCCTCTCTTACATAATTTTAATAACCTGTATTTCTTTCAATGGAAGAAAGACCCAAACCCTATGCTGTTACCAAACCCAACAGAGATAGAATATCACAGAGGAATGCCAGGTGGTATTTTCAAAGTGCAGCCATCCTGATCCTTTAGATCACAGAAAAATAAATGTTATTACTTCATAAAGGCTAATAGCATCAGCTACCAGATATTCTAATAAGATAATACCACGCTCCAAGGCAGCCACCTTCTCCCTAGAGGAGCAGTAGGGAGGGAAATAATTTTCACTTTATCTTTCCTGTAGATAAACCAGAAAAAATATCTACTGTCATAAATTTAGTCTTCTATAGAAATAGGAGGTAGGATCTGTATATGCACATTACATCATGATGTGGCTTATTGCAGAACAGTATTTTTGTGCCTGGGGTAGCTCAATTCTGCAGGTCTTGTTGAATCTAATTGATATAACACTGCAGAGATAAATGTCTCTCTCTATTGAGGGTGCTATGGAAGAAAGCCATTTTTCTTCCATTTTTCCAAAGAAAATGACGCTTAAGCCTTTATCTGCTTGTGCTTTTTACAAACATGGTTCTTGTTTCCCTCTGGCCTCAGACAAAGAAGGTTTCATGTGCCCATGTAGGGAAACCATCATGGTGGGAGATGAGTCCCCCTAGTCTCTCCTTAAGCACACCCTGCATTGTAATTTCCAGATGCTGCTCTGCAGTGGTTGGTGTCACAGCAGGCTGGAAGGGGGAAGGATGAGTACTGTTGTCATCTGGCAGCAGTCATGGTATCTCGGACTCTGCTGTTGGAGATGGCACAGGAGGTTTTGTGACCATTTCAGCCCAGCAGCTGCCAGCTTTGTTCTGCCTACAGTCAGCTGTGCAGCATCCACCCTTATGGGAGAAATTGCAGAACTGATTGAGAAAGCATGATCTCCCCTCTCTCCTAAAGCAGACCTAAAGTGATAGAGGTTTACTGAAATGGAAGAATTGCAGGCATGCTGCCTCCAATGTCTTCACTGCTCAATTGTTCAAAATTCAGCTTATTTCACTGCCATTGCCAGTATCACTGTCCTCCTTCATGACACCAGCAGAAGCAGTTTGTCTAAAAGTTAATGAAGATGGGTAAAAAGGAAAGGCATTTAAATCTTTGTTTCACAGGAAGGTAGACACAAAAGCCCACAAGCATATTCTTCACCTTAACAAATTACCTTTAAACTAAAATTATTTTATTTGTTAATATATTTTTTTTTAATCTGGGAATCTGTTTCACAATGTAAGACACTGTTTGTTTTAGAGTAATCTGTAATCCTGAGAGGGATTTGCAGTGCAGCTGCTGAAAACACCAAGCAGACCAAGTGTGTGTCAAAGAACATAATTAGATATTGAGACAGATGATATGGGCATCGTTAGAGGCATCTTAGAAAATTTCAGCCTGGTAAACCCTGCCTTATCTGACAATTAGTTACAGTTAAATGTTTGTCACAGAAAAACCAGGGAGGAGAGGATGGTGCATGTGCTGATGTGTCTGGGACTGGTGTTCTGTTGAGAGCTTCCATGAGAGCAGTGCAGAGATTTAATGAGACACCTCGCTGCACTCAGCCAAGGGGAGCACACTTGGGAGCCCCATCCCTTCATGGAAAACACAGGACCTGTGCCTCTTGGGGCCAAGGAGGCGCCTGAAGCTCACAGGAGACTATCCCGCTACCTGTATCACTACAGACAGTCCTCTTAATCTTACTAGATAAGAATATGTAATTACAATGTTGACAAAGGACTGTCTATTTCTTTTTTTTTTAAGTGATAAATTTTGAAAAATGGTAATTTATACAGAGGAAAAAGAAAATTCTTTATGATATCAAGTGCTTCATTATTTCCAGGATTCTTACTAGAAATTTCACATTAAGCTCTGCATCTTTCTATTTTTATTTGCTTATGACACAAGTTGACATCACTTATTTCAAATTAGTCTGAATTAAGTGACCCACGTGATGTACTCCTGCAGATGTACTGTCCTTTCTGATGTGCAAGCCTGACAAATTGTAAAATAAAGTATTTTCTGAAACAGAGGAGAAACCACTTCAGACTGAATTTTGGTGGTGTTTCAGAGTAGGTCTTGTTTGTTTTCCTGTGTAGGCATAAAAGAGGACAGGGATGTAACAACCTGTCAGAGAATTACAGATAGATTCAGTTGTTTCATATAGCTCAGAAGCTGGCAACAGCTTTGGGTGATTGTACTTTATTTCCAATATGCTGATTCAATTTTGGAACAGTAATTAAGGGGTAATACCACTCCTCCATGCAGAGCCAGAATATTGATATTTAAACAATGAGTGTGCTGTCACACAAAGTTTTGAAAACCCTGTAAAACTGAAGTCACTGAGTTCAATGCATCTCTGAGGCTTGCCAAAGAGCAGGGGATCAAAGCAGGCTGTCACCTGGTCTGTTCCTGTCAACTACTTCCACATCATTAGACAGGCTAAGGCTACATTGGTTGAAGGCAAGGGAAGGTAAAATTAGAAATAACTTGAAATGATCCTTCAGCCAACTCAAAAGAGTTTCCTCTGAGTGTTGAGCCTGTGTTTTGCCATCCTGTTTTGCTTTATCTACAGTGAACAGAGTTAGACATAGTGAACACAGTTGAAATGTCTTATATTACAACCAAACCTCATTTTTTTCTGGAATGGCCAAGCCTCTATGGAACCAAGAAAAATTAGGAAAGAATATGCCAGAGAGATGTGAAAAATATACACTTTTAAAGTCTTCATTTCTTAGAGGCAAAAAGGTCTAGTGTGAACTATAGGGTCATTACCTACATCTTAAAAGCCTGTAATGTGAAACAAAACTAAGTTCACATTTGATAGTGAAACCTTCCAAGAGGTGTTTTTGTCTGAAGACTGCTCCCAGGAATAAAATTTAAATCTCACTTGAAATAGCAGAATTATGCATCAGGAAGGAATAATAATGCTAATTTGAAAATAATTAAAAAGAATCCAGAAAGGAATGGGAGATATAATTTTAGGGGAAAATCTATTAGCACAAGTGCTAGCTAACATATACATCTATGACTAGTGTAATAAAACCTCTGTCAGGGGATAGTGAAATGCTGGATGTGAATTTTTATGAAGTCTCCATGTTGTGCACACTTGAAAGTGACTGAGGGCAACAATGAAACTTGAGCAATAGTTCTGCTGGTTACAGTTTGAGACACAGCAGGAACAATGAAGTGTTCAGTAACATTACCCAAACCATCCACTCTCTGGTATGCTGTGGAACTGAAATTCTCTCATCCTCTTGTTCCTTTAGGACTGCCTGGTTTCTCATTGTTCATAATAAAATAAGGATTCAAAAGGTTACAAATGCCAACTAGCTGGTTACTGAGGTGTTTGCAATACTGATTTTACCGCAGAAAGCACTAAGAGCTTAGTGTGACCTGAGCAACCTGATCAATCCCATATCTGACCCAAGGTGGGACGAGGGTCCTCCTGAGTATTCTGAAGTGCAAAGGATACTTGTGTTTAGGATATTTGCATGCTAGGATATGACAGCTGTGTGGAAATACTTGGGAGATCTGAGCAAGGAAGACACAGTCCTCACAGCCTCCTGGCCAGGCATGTTCTGGCACCATTTTTCTTTTTTGGGTTTTATTTTTCGCTTGTTGTTGTGAGACCTAAAAAATGTACTCATTTGAAACAAAGGTAACGTAACAGCTAATGCATTAAGACACATTTCCTTTTATAGCATCTCCTATTACATGACATTAAAATCCCACAGGAAATAAATATATCTGAAAATTCAAGTAAAACTTGTTCCTTAATTTCAACTCATTACAGCTTATTGGTATTCAAGCGACTGCACCAAGTATGCCATCCTTACTTTAAATTTGTATCTGATAAATTCTAGAGAAATTATTTCAAAATTGGACTTGCCTTGCGTATGAATTAGGATTTTCTCTCAACTGTTCTCATAACACTTGTGATGAAACAAATTGTTCCTCTTGTCCAGATGGTGCCTTTAGTCAGGTTAACTAAAATACGTGCCTGCTGTATGGGAACAGTTATGTAAATAATTAATTTGTCACTTTGACAAAGCTAAGAAAAGCAAACAAAAAAAAATTACAAAAGTTCTGCCCAAAAGTTTGAAAATGGTTTATGGAGCTGTTGGATGAGATTCAAATCCTTTTGCTCTTGTGGATTTGTGCCTTACTGTTGAGATTTCTCTGCTCCAGTGGCATCATTTGGGGAATGACATTCCAAAGCGCAGGAAGAGCAAAAGTGAAAATGTAATCACAGATGGAACACTGGCATTGGCCAGCAGTGGCTTTAGCTTTGACTGTCTGTTTGGAGAGCAATATAATATCAGGAATATAATTCCTTCTGCCTTGCTAGTGGAGAGCTCAGCAGTTCACAATGTGAGAGCCTTTGACTGGAAACCTTTTTAAAAAAAAATGCAAGGAGGTGGACTTGTTCTCTGATAGCGACAAGCACCATGCTGGCTCAGAGCAACAGACTTCCATGTGGTGGGACTTCAGTAAAAGTCAACCTGATCCTCCAGATGCATCACTGTGTTTCTGTAAGATGATGCTTCAAAAAGGCAAATGATCTATTAGAGTTTACTTCCCCCTCTCATCCTTCTGGAAGCATTAAGTACTGTAATTTATTATCTATCAGCATTGCAAGGGAGAAGCTGGAGGTTAATGCAGAAAAACGTGATGGAGCTTCAAAATTCTTTTCTCTCTTTAAAGATTAAAAAAACCCCTAGCCCTTATTCCACTGGAGCAATTACCTTGTGCTTCTTCAATTTGTTATTTTAACCTTTGAAATCCTGAGGAATGTTCTATTAATCAAATGTCTTTCAGAGCAATTGGATGTCTCTCTTGTAACTGATCAATAAATGGGTTACTTTTTGTAATTCTAGGTTTCTGTCTTAAAAGTGGTGGCATTAAAGCATGAACCAGATTTGTCTGGAGATGACTGCTGTAGCACATTTGCCTCACATCCATGTTCACAACACCTCCTGCTCTGTCTCTCAGTTGCTGTGTGAACACTGTATCATAGTGCTAACGGTAACCAGAGGAAAGGTGTTTCATCTCACTGCTGCAATAGAAAACTTTGGAGTTTGAAGTGCACTGAACTTTCAAGGGACCCTCTTCATTAAACTGCAAGTTGATGTGTTTCTCATGCTTTCTTAGAGGTATTTCCTGTTTCTTACACATTATTTCTAGTAATTCTTGTGAGAGAGGTACCTCCCCCCCTAATTTCCATTCCTGAAGGTTAAGAATGAGATCTGTAGATGCTGTGTGGACCTAGGGTACACAGGCCAAAAGCAGTGCTTTTGGCTAACACCTGCATAACAAAGCTATGAGTTGTATTAACCCTCCTGAGTTTCCATGTAGACCCAAGATTAAGTACCATAAATGAGTTAAGTTATAAATTTGAGGAAGCTTGAAACACTGCTTATGGAAACTAGGGCCCTCATTCAAAGCATTGGTGTGCACTCAGGACTGACATTTGTTACTTGAAGATCTGGTATACAACCATCTGTTAGCAGAAAAACCTGCTCAACTGTGAGTAGCTTGCTAACTCCCTGAACCAGAGATTAGCACAGGGTGGCATTTTCTGAGCTCCACTCCCCTCTTGCTTCTAATGAATAATGTAAGCAGTGTTTTTCATTGCTACTTACTGTTCAGTGAATGTCAGAATGATGTGTGACCTGAATAAATATTTAAGTGTACTACTGTCTGCAAAATTTTCTTTTTGCTATAAAATGAAAAAAAAAAAAAAGTAAGAATACACTAGGCAATTCTGAAAGGTTAAAGCAGTGAACTGGAATTGTCCCAGGTACAGGATGGAAAACATATTTGTAGTTTACTCAGCCTCTTCTTTAATGTAAAGGTTAAATATGTTTCTGATGAATAATGACATCTTTATGCATTTTAAATTGCAGCTGACTTTGTTAGGTGTCAGCGAGGCCATTTAAAACAGTAGGAAAGCAGTAAAATATTGTGGGCAGGTACGTGTGCTGAGCTGCATGCATAGGATTAAAGAAAGTGGGAATAGGCTTAACATGACAGATTAGAACTTTTTCATTAATGCCAAGGGAAGGGTGAAGGATGGGCACTTTTCAAAACAGGAAACAGGATAAAACTATCTAATCTAATTGTGGAAGTACAGTAAGAACAGCTGTCTTACCTGTTTGAACCCTTAACTAGGTATTTTGTTCAGGAGGGGATATTTCTGTGCTAAGTGATTCTGTGCTAAGCCTAAAGCTGCATTTATCTTAGACCCTGTGAGCTTTACTGTTGGTACTTCTCTGGCTTTGATGCTTTTGCCACAAGAAATGTTTGCCTTTGTGGTTCACAGGTGTGCAAGATACTCCTGATAAATGGACTGAAAGTCTGTTGCTGTGGGTGACTATCTGCAGGTGGTTGATGCATTATGTCCCACAGCTTTCTTCATGCTCATTGTTAGTACAGGAAGGAAGAAAGTGAAAGATAACTATACTAAACATTTTCTATATATTGCTTCACTTGACTGTTTTCCCAGTGCATCATATTAAGTTTGTTAAACACTATGATTTTCTCAATACTACTCAACATAGAACTTCTTTCCTTTAACGGGTTTTTTTGCCTCCTGCAATTCTTAATGTTTTTACTTGTCTTAATGCCCATTTATGGATGGATTTTATGCATTTGAGATGCATAGTGAAAGCACAGCTGCTAATTCCTTCTGGCAAATTGACTGGAAATTGCCAGGTACTGAGCACTCCCAGATGTTTTAAAGGAAATTTTCACCTGGACTGTCTCAAGGGTGTGCTTATTTTGTTTATTTTGTTTAAACTAGTTCAATAATTTCTCATTTGAGAAGCTCTTGGCCTGTTACCTTTTCAAATGTAGATTCAAACCCATGCTTGTCTCTTGTTAATACTTTTTATTAATCAATACCAAGTAAATTGACCAGTTCGAAGATACAGTAAAAGTATTTGCAATTGATGGTATTTTTAAGAAGCAGGAAAATCAAGATTTGCAGTGTTTTCTGTAATTTATTTCTCTTAAAAGTATATGCATGAAGATACATATGCAAAGGTATGCAAATTTGGGTGCATTTTGGTATTTATGAAAGAAGGCATCAAACTTTGGACTGGGATCTGGAACACCGTGTATGAGTGCCATAGACTGCATGGGGGGAATAACCTGCAAAGGAGTTTCAGAACAGCAACACTGAGAACAGAGTAGTCTGGGGTTAACTAATGGTGTCTGTCCATGTGGGATGTTCCATTCAGACCCTGTCTAGAAAGCAGGTAATAATGGACTTGAGCAATCAGTCCAATGGCATAAGCAATCAGACAAGTGTAGCTGTTCCAATGAGCAGAACTCAAAGAACAGCCGCCTGTCAGGGTATTACTGCCTTGAGTGGTTTCTGTGTCTATAGAAAATGCTGCCCCATGATTACAAACCTGTGGTCCAAGTCAGCCAGGGTTTGAGTGAATTCTTGGTGCCATTGAAATTAACAGCAAAGCTTGTGCTCACTTTTACTCAGAACAAGATTTCTTCTCTCAGTTTTACTAAGTACAGAGAAACAGTAACTAGGAAGGCCAAGGTTTTCAAAGTTACCACAAGGATTTAAAGTGCCCTGAAAACATAAATTGTGGGTGTTTGTTTCCCTTGGGCAGCTCTTGCAGTCGAATTCTATGTGAAATGTGAAACCCTGATGAAATATTAAGGACTCTCAGAGAGAGGACACACCACAGTCACTGCATATGGACTGTTGAACTGGCCATTCACTAGAGGCCAGCCCTCATCTGTCAATGCATAGAGGTACAAATCCAGGGCAAGAGATTTGCAGTTTGTCTGGAAGTGGTATTTCTCTTGCAAAAGAGTATTTGAATTTAAGAATTAGCAGGCATACAAAAATTGTAAAGGAGGAGTACACACAGGTACCCCTGGGGTTGCTGACACTGAGCTGCCAAAGAGCACACCCGAGTGAGAGCACATATGAACCAGGTAGAACGATAAAGTTATTTTTTCAGACATGAAGACTTTTTGAGCTTTCCAACAGAAAATCAGGTAACATCCTCAGTTAAGGAAGTGTCAGATTGGAACCATGGCACAACCTAATTAAGCACTGGTCACATGAACATGCTTGTAGTAACTGCTAAAAACAGTTTCCTTCCTCCTGCCTTTGTTCTAATCCAAGTATTGTTTACAGGGCTTAATCTTTCAAGCAGCACAAATTTTATTTAGGAGTTTGGTGGGTACATATGATAGGACTCAGTTCATCTCTGAACTGGAAGAAATGTATCCATCTGCTTATCAAGTACCCATCTATGTTCTTTACAGCAGGTCTTAATTTCAGCAGTTCTTCAAAAATGCTCGTAACAGAAAGCAGCAAGGAACCTGAAGAGAGGAATGTGGCATTTATGTTTGTTCCCTCATTCCAGGGCTCATAAAAATGTTCCTGTCTTATCACAAGAGAAAGAGAAAAGCCAGCTCTTGAATGTTTTGTAAAGTGTTTGAATCAGTCTGTTCTGTGCTGTTCTCAGGGCTGTGCATGCTGCTTGGTAAATTTTTTTCACACAGAGACTTGTTCGTTAAGAAGAGAGGAGTGGAAGATTCCCCACAATCTCTTAGTGAATGAGCCAAACAAATGTTTGTGCTTGGTTGTTTGGAAGAGGTGCTATTCAAACTCTAAAATAGGTCCAAGTATTCTTTGAACAGGAGCCAACATAACAATCAGTATGGTCACTATCACTCTTTGTCTCAGACTTGAGCAGTGTTGTCCAGGCTGAGTCTGATTGGGACATTGTTCTCCTGTTGTGGCCCAGTTGTCTCATCTCTCAAGGGTATGGCATTCTGTTAGTAATTCATTTGCTGGATCACAAAGTGACTTGGTGTTTCTTCCTCTGCCCTCTCCACTCCCAGGTTCAAACTCTGAACAAAGCTAAAAATTTCTGCTGCCAAACTTCCAAGATAATATAATGAAGAGAATCCTGGAACTGGGAAAACCTTTGAAAAAGCCATTTCCATTCTTGTTCTTTCATTTGTACTAGAGGCTCTGTGTGGCCTTTTAGTGTCAGACCCAAGGTGTTCATTCAGAAAGACAGCCTGTAACAATATGTATTTGCATACTGTTCTGTACCACAGAGTGCTGATGGTAAATGTTTCAGTTTACAGGTTCACTTCCCTCAACCTGTTCATTGAGACCATGAAGTTAAGCAATATGTGTTTGCAAATCCCATCCATGTCTTTGTGAAAGGGGAAATATTTACTATTTTTTACTTTCGTTCACAGAGAAGAATTAAAAAATAATCCTATCTGAGGTACCTAAATGATATAAAATTGGCTTTTTTATTTTTATATATTTATTGTTCTAACAAAACAGATTTCTTAATTAATATAAATTATCAAGAACTTGTAGCTTAGAGGTTACTAAGACAGACTAATTGAAGTAAAAATTCCTGCAGACACTAAGCAATGCTAAACTCTTTGTGTCAAAAGTCCAATTAGAGAAAATCCATAAGTCCAGTGAAAGTAACATGAGTTAGGCATTCAAATATTGATAGTTCTGTATTTCCAAAATAAAAAATGTAAAAGTCTGAATAAATAAGTCTCCTAACAGATTTTGGTTGGAAACTGCACACAAATTAAATGGAACTAGTTACAATTACAAAAGGTGATGAAACTTTGAAATCTGAAGTGTTGCTGATTCCAGGCCTTGTACTTGCTGGCTTTAAATGTTGAGAGCCTGGCAGAGTGTAATAGATCAGCTTTAATCTCTGGAATGGCCCAGGGCTTGGATCCTTTCGATCTATAATACAGGGAGAGAATAAACAATTTCTGTGTATCTTAAAATTAGGTTTTAAAAAATAAAATTAACATGGGTGTCAGCTACTGAACAAGTATGTTTTATCCCTCCAAAGAAGGAGGATTAAGGGTAAGTACACAGAAGCATTCCCAATGCCTTGTTTCATTTTCTGGACTTGTTATTGTTTTTCTCTTTGTTTTCATATATGAGTAACCTAAGACCTCCAATTAAGAGACCAAAAAGGAAGTGAGAATAAATTAACGAGACCAGAGGTTAAATTAACATAACCAGTGTCACTGAATGGAGCCACCTGAAAATTCATAACTACCAGAAAACATCCTGCTTCCAGAGGGAGGGAGTAATTTTGACAGCCAGTTTCTGGCTGATATTCGCAGTTTTGGGTATTTTACTGAGTTTATTGAGATAATATTTTACTGTGAGGTGGGATTAGTCGATTTGGTGAAAGCTATGAGCTGCGTGCAGTGGGGAGAACACAAAAGATTTGGCAAAAGAGAAATGCTCCTGTTCAATTAACAAAAGCATCAAAGGTTTTAAAATATTAGGGCTTATCCCCCCTTTGGCAATTCTTAATACTAATGCTACTGATAATTATCTTATTTTAGTAGTAAAACGATGATGTGATCAAGAGGAGATTTCTGTCATGCAGATTGTCCTAATAATGAGGATGACCAATGTCTAGAACTTCTACTGGAAGACAACATCACACTTTGAAGTGTGATACTGGGTTTGTACATTTTTAATATATTGTCCTGGTTTAGGGCAAATCTGGGAGAAAACCTCCAAAGGGGCTCCTCTAGAAAGCAGATTCAAGCAGCCCCTCCCCCAACTGGTTTGCAAAAAGATTTCCTTGGAGGAAAGTGGAAAAACCTGTTTATTTAACAGGCAAAGCATTCACCAGCACAAAAATTGAACAATATTAAACAATAAAACCTCTTGCTGCTCAGAAGAGATTACACATTCAGAAAGTGTGGGCTTTCTGTGGGCTGCAGCTCAGCTCACTCAGTCTCTGATCAGTCTCTCATGAGTCCCCGATCCATCTCTGATCAGTCCCTCTGGTGCTGGAAATGCCGTGGCCCAGGCCCAGCCCGGTGGGTCACAGGGGGAGCTGCTGGTGCTCTGCTGGGTGTTCGGTCCAGAGCAGGTTCAAACAGTTCCAAGAAAAAATAAAACCACAGCCAAGGAAATTCTCTGCTTCAGCTATCTAAAAACTAACTAAAACCAAAGGAAAGCTCTCTCTCCCGCTGTCTGTCCGTGCTGCAGACAACACTGTCCAGGAGAAGGATGCAGGGGAGCAAGTGCAGTTTCTGAAAACAAACTCTCTGCTTCTTGTCACCCCCCACCTTCACCCTCAGAACCAGTCTTTAAGGTGCAAAACCTATTTCTGGGCCAAACAGACAAATGGGGATACAAGCATAATAAAGTCACCCCAGGGCATATGTAATTTATATGTTTTTATGCTAACTTGCCAAATTAGAAGGTTCTCATGTGGAGAACTGTATAATTCAGAGTAAGAGGGCACACTCTCAGGAGAGGCACAAGAGCAATGATTTGGTTTGACAGTAGTTTTGTTTTCTAAAATACATCCAACATACTGCACAGTATTTTATTCTTCTGCCAGATTAATCATGCAGCTTCTCATTTTGCCCTGACATCACTAGTGTTATTTTATCCAGGGATGAGCCTCCAGCTGGGCTGGCTGTGCGCAGGCAAGCCATGGCAGGGTGTTGGCCTGTGCTTGTGTGTTCTTCCTGCTCCACACCATAGTTCCAGCACTTCTGTTTCCTAGGTGTGTGGCATGTCCCTTCAATTTAGATGGCAGACACAGAGGTGTTAGAGCCGTGGCTTGGGGAAAGAACATTTACATATCAGAGTGTCATCAAAATTGCAGCTGTGCTTGGTTTGGGATCCAGCATGTACTCTCGAGAAGTCCAAAGGCAGCCTCCCAAAGCTGGGAGAACAATGCTCAGTGCCAGTTCTCTAGCTGGAGAGTTCGACGGTAGAGGGTTTGTACTTCTTTGATTTAGAGGCAGATTATAGGTAAAACTCTGATCACAGAGTCCCAGAATGGGATTGGGTTTGATGGGGCTCTAAAGCTTACCTCATTCCAACTCCCTGCCATAAGCAGGGACACCTTCCACAAGACCAGGTTGCTCAGAACCCCATCCATTTCTGTACTTTCATGGAGACCTCCCTGTGATTCTCTGTGTGTGATGATATTCACAGCTGATTTCACTTTTCTAATGTGCTTACACAGTTCTAGGGGGATTTTATTATTATTATTTTGTTCTTATGAGGGTTTTTCCCTGAAAAACTTCTTATGCAATACTGTTTAACTTGTTGCTAGATTGTTGAAGAGACATTCTCAAGGGAAGGTGGCACATTTTTTTGAGGCTAGCTATATGCTAGCTGGAAAAAAGTCTATAAATTTTTTAATTGATTTAAAGATACATTGGGAAGAAATTTTGATATAGATTTCTTTTGTAAGCATCACAAACTTCAATTGAGTGCACATACCCATTATTTTCTTTAACAGCATTTAACTATGTCTTTAACTATGACAATTGAGAGAGATAATTTAGTTAGACCTGCATGTAGCAAGGTTTTGTTAATTGTTAAATTGTCTCAGCAATGCTTCTGACACATCTTTCAAAGCAGTCCAAGGTTTAGTCTCTGATGTTTATTATTGGATACTTTGTCTTCTAATAGAGATTATAGCTCAGTGACACTCCCACTGAAACCCTTTTCCTGCATACTGAATTACAATTATTGGGACTGAAATACTACTTTTATACTTTATTATGTTTTTAAAATTACAAGTGACTCCTTTAAATATTTTCAATGTTTAGAAGAAATCATCCTTTGAAAATTACTTTTAACTTGGCAGAGCAACTTTGGTGGAAAACAGACAGGATATTTTGTTTGAGCATCCAGCAGGGCTTTAGGTGGTGACTTAACTGTCATCAGATTTATTCAGCTGGGTTTTAACTCAGAGAGGAAAAGATGCTGCTGCCAGGGGTGTCCTGCACAGCACAGTGGAGAGTTCACTGCCTACACAGAAGCACTTTTACCAAACGCTCCCTCCTGTTGCCAGGACAGCAGGTAGCAACAACACAGCAAACGATTCCCACTGTCTTCCTGTGACACAATTTTCGGGAAGCCTTTTTAAGCAGTGACTAAGGGCCTTCAAAAAGTACTAACTGGGTGGGCATCCGGGCTGTCTTCTGCTCTTTGTTTGCCAAATCTTATTATAAGAGAAAATGTTCTCAAATATCTATACTAGTAAGAACTTTCTAGCAAGGCTGATTTTGTGTATTAATTACAGTTGTAAGTGGTGTCAAGAAATGCAAACTTAAAATATTTGAAAACTAGTGAAACAGATTTAACATAGTTTTCAAATTAACTTTTAAACTAATGCTGTTTCTAGACATTTACTTTGCATATATAGAATAAATAATATTAAAAATAATATAGGGAGATTCTGTGGAAGGGAAACCTTGTTTGCTTCATTGATACAGAATTACTGGAGAATTAAATCAGGAATTCTTGTTACAAATATGAGTTTTGCAGCAGGTTTCAGAAACACTGTGTTTCTTCGTACACTATTCACTTTATCAATGTCATAAAGACTCCATATGCACAGTTGCAGAGTACATCAAAGTGTACTAACAAGATTGTTTGGTTTATTAAATTTATTCAGAAGGATAAGAAAATAGTGCAAACCAGAATATTTTGCTGAGGAGGATCTTTTGGTGAGATTTCAGTTCCTTTGATTTTTTTTTATTTTAAATTTATTTTTTTTCTAAGCAGAAACAAGGTGTTCCTTAATATCCTGCCTAGTGAGTTTGGACAGCAGCTACAGGAACAGCAGGGTCAGTCCGCCACAGTCTATAGGGAGTCACAGAGCAGAAAACATTCTTTTCATTATTTCTGCTGTCTCCCTTCTCAGCTTTTTACTCCCTCTAGTTAATGGGAGATAGATCTCAAACACATAAGGGAAATAAAAAGAAGGACAGTGATAGAAATAACAGACAATTCTTGATAATAATGGGGCTTTGAAGGTACAGCTTGTGTTTGATTTATTGTGGTGTCTTGTAGTAAACATAGAAAGAAGATACTGCTCTTGAAGGTTTTTTAATCTTTCTTAATTTAAAATCTGAATGAAAGCTAACAGAAAGCAAAAAATTCTGCTATCTGCAATATTATCCCCGTATTTTAATATCCTATATGATGGAAAAATAACCTCTTTACATCATTCTTCACTCGTGATACCACTTTGGCCTTTACAAATCTTTTTATATTTTTAGTTTTATAAAGAAAGTGTTCCCTGGGTTTTTGGGGTTTTATTCTGTGAAAAGTGATCCTCCTTATTTATTTTTTTTCTTCCTTCCTTTTTTTTTGTTTTTTGTTTTTTTAACAGACACTAAAAATGCTCCTACATGTGCTATTCCCCTCCCTATCCCCCAAATCTCTTCGCAACAATTACTGTTGAGTACATGGGAAGACTTCAGGCAGAGCCCAACTGGCATGGCCATGGCAGCTCCTGGGCTGCTGGGAATGACCACTCCTCATCCATGTGCAGGTGGTTTCAGTGGGAAGCGTTGGTGTCCCCAGGGTTCTACTAATGGATATGGAGGCAGGGAAAGGTTGAAAGAGGAAAGATGACCAATATATTTATAGTCAACAAGTAATTTACTGACTGATTTTATTTGCTTGTTAGCCATTTTTCCACCATTTATTAAGTGTTGCCTTATAACACAGGACTTTTCCTACTTTCAGTTGAGCATCCTGTTAAGTTTGCCTTTATTCCTCGTTACCTGCCAGTTAAAGAAACATCTGTCTTCTGGAGCATCAAGTGATGAGGTGATACACAATCAAAGCAGCATTCAGCACATTTGAAGTTTTTTATATTTTAAGATTTTCACTAGAATATCATCTAGAAATGAAGTTCTGTTACCTCTAAACTATTTTCATCTGTCCTTGTGCCTGAAATCAATGTTTACATGCATTGGCTCTCTACTGAATCACTCCACCAGTTTCCTAATTTGTTTTGGGAAATACCGTGCTGCTTACTTCATTATTTGTTGACCTGTGACTCTTCCAAAATATACCAGATTAATTTTATAAGATGCTGAGTGCCCCTGTGCACTACCTCCAAATGGTACTATGGCACAATGGCACATGCTTGGATCAGTAATTTAACCTATACCTGCAGGGGTTTTCTCGGCTTCTTTCCAAACTGGCTTGTTCTTGTCAAGGTAGCAAGACCAGAGCCACTCTGTGGATGCATGTTTATGTGATATGGAATATTGGTGTGCTAAGAATTTTGTGGTTAGACACAGCACAGAAGCGTTACCATTATTGAAATACCAACGATCTTTACAATCAGTATTTCCAAAGTTGATTACTATTATCTGTAACTATTCAGAGTAATTCAACAATATGTGAATAAGCACAGTTTGGACACTCAAACTGCTTTAACAATACCCTGCAGTGGCTCCATGCACTGGCCATATGGCTCTAATTAAGGCTTCTCATATTTGGGTTTGCACACTAGAGAAAAAGAAACAGATCTGTCTTGGATGATAATTTAATCCTCCTCTCCACTGTGCCACTTCATGCTGTAATTAAGGATATATACACATCCTAATTATGCAATTTCACTTTTACCATCTACGGGTTTCTTTTCTGTCCAAGCTCAAATCCAGCATCTAACATTTGAGTTGGGTATAATTGTCAGATTAGGTGAAGCCCTTTATGGCACACTGGCAGCACAATTCCAAACCAGACCCACGTAATCAGCTTCTGCTAGGAAACTCATGGGATCTGGCTTTGTTAGTGTCAGATAAGAAAATTTCAATAAAAACTAAACAAGCATTAAGCCGTAATATTATTAAATAATGGTTGGGTGTTTTTCTTTCAACTTTTTTTTGGTCAGATTCAGCAGTGTACTCTGACTGTATTCTGCATCAAAAGCAATTGTCTTTTTTTCCATCTTCTCATGTTTCCTTATTCTTTCATCCTCTGTGTTTGCCTTACACTAATACCACTGATGTTCTGCTTGTCTTCCCTACAGCTCATTCCTTTAATCCACAGCTCTGCCATTTTCACTGCCAGTCTCATTTTCCCAGCTCTACTTTTTACTGCCCACCCTCACTACTAAGTTCTAAAGGAACACGCAACTTCTGAAAAGAAATATTTTGCACTAATGTATATTTTTTCCTTGTATTTTAGAATTGCAGTGTAGCCTGTTTGCAGGGGTCGACAGAGATTGCTTCACACAACTCTGACATGAAGGTGCTTCTTTAGCAAACATATTAATTGTTAGTGCATCCTTGAAAATGATCTTTCAATGAAACAGTATCCCCCAAAATCTGGGGAATCCTACAAAAGAAAAAACAAACAGTAATTTTCAGTAAATATTCAAATTGAACTTTTTCTAGGACTGAAATATGAAGCCATATACTAAAACCATAATGGACCCCTGTTTAAGTTAGTCACTAAATTTTATTTGCCACACCATGGACTTTTTATCAAGTGCTTTTGACTAGGACAAGTACTGAGTCCAGCTCTGTAGAGAGAGGAAAGGTGGGGGTCCATGTCCCAGGCCAGGGAGTTGTCCCTGCATGCTCCCAGCCAGGTTGCACAGTGGCTTGAGTGCTGTTGGAGTATTGTTCTGCCTGCAGGTGCAGAAATTACAGAGGTCCAGTGAATTTGCAGGGTGTTTGCAGTGCTCCTCTGCATTTGAACATGAGCTGAGTCCAGACTTGAACTTCAGCTCTGAGTCTGCCTCATGCTTGAGGCTATGCTAAATCAAAATTTTATTTTCATAAACCATCTCTTCTTGGTGGTGTTTTTTGCACAAGCAAGCTGTGTTGCACAGAAACCCACACTCACTGTGTTCTCACTTGAGCCACAGCCTCACACATTCAATTAAAGTTTGCCTTCCTTGTCACATTTTTCCTTGCTCTTGTTCAAATTGTGGCTTTCTTTGTTTTGCATCTGGCAGAGGAACTTCTGAGTCCAAGTGCCAGAGGGTATTCTTAGAACTAAAGCTATATTAGAGACATCTAGTCTAATTTAGTCTAATTTGTCTTCTCTTTAAGCAGGTAAATTTATGACTGTAGTTTCTGTATTTTTCATTGCAAAATGTCCCCAAATGTTGAAATACCATTATGAAAGCAGCTTTCACAGCATCATTGCTACTACTGCTACTGGTAGTAAGTTATTACCAGAAACAAAATCAGTGCTGGCATATGATTTTCTAGAACGCAGGTGTCTGCTTATCCACTGCTTAAATAAAGACATGGGTCTAAACTAAAGTCCATAACAGCAAGAAATGTCAGCTGACATATTCTAGGACCACAAAAGAAAATTAGATTCCTTTGAAACATGCCACATGAGGGCAACATGCCACTTATGTAACTAGGTATGAGGATTCAGGGGTTTTCCTTCCTTTTCTCCCAGTCCTCAAAATGTTGCTGTGAGTAAACAAATACCTTTCTCAAGTTTAAGCATCATATAACCCTTTACCCCCTGTTTCACTCACCAAAAAAAAAAAAACCAAAAAAACAAAAAACCAAACCAAACCAAAAAACCAAACAAACAAACCAACAAAAAACCCCACATTTGGAGCAAGGACCCTGTGCTCATTGTTTTTTTTTTCCATTTTTTTTCCTTTCTTTCTTGCTCTCCTGTACTATCTCTGCAGAACAAGGACTTGACTCCTACCCTTGGATCTCTGCCACTCGTTTTAAAGGCTGAAATGGGTGAGCAGGTTGGGGGTTTAGTCAAACTCCCTCAGTTTTAGTCCACTTCAGGATTTTATATAAATGAGACCCTGTTTTGAGCAGGAGAGGTGTCAGCAGACAGAGCTGCCTCTGACTGTCAAATGGCAGGGGCTGGAGTTGGCAGGGGAGGCTGGAGAAGGAAAGGGACTGGGGGAAAAGGGAACAGTCTGGACTGAAACGGAACCACCCACAAGCCTGCCTCAAGCCTAGTGCTGAGATGAGCAGTGGGGAGGCCACTACTGGCACCTTGTTAGGCAGGAACTGCTTCCAGGCTTCTGGGGTTGGGAATGCTGGCTGGGAATATTTCATAGCAGTGGGACTCAGGTGAAGGCGCGGGCACCTTTTCTGTCTGCCTGCTCTTTCTGATGCAGAAGGATTGCTGTGGAGACACAGAAACAGGGCTAGGAACTCCTCTTTCTATAGCCCAAAAAGAATAAAAAGGAGTTTGTGAAGAGGGAAGAGTCTATTCAGTGTCATCTTCTTCTTGACAGGAGTAATCCAGAATGAAAATATAAATTATCAAAGGTTTCAAAGGTGGTTATGAGTTCAGGGTGGTGATGCATTCAGCTCAAAACTGTAAATAATGCAGTTACTACAACAGTTAGTAATGCTTTCCTCTTAACACACTGGGTGAAGACAGCACTGCAATGCAGTCTTGAGACTGATTTTTTTTTCCCCCCCCTTTGGATTATTCCACATGAAAAGAATTCTTTTTTTTTTTCTTTTTTTGTAAAATTATAGTGATGAGAACATTAATGAGAGGTTGATTAAGGTACGGCACACGATAGCTCCTAATTGCATATCTTGTCTTAGTCAGAAACTGAAAACCTAAGAACTTTCACTCAGCAAAAAATTATCATTCAATGAACTGTAACCAGAAAATCCTCACCAAGGAAGGAAAATAGATTACCTCTCACTTTAAAGGATTCAAAATGTGTCAAGCAAGGTAGAAAAGGCTAAATATACTGTAGCAGAAATGCAGTTACTTCCTAAGGAAACAATGCAATTGGGCACTTTCTGCATATAAATGTTAATGGTGCTGGCTATATGTAGCATTAAGTGGCCTGCAGACTATGAAAAATATTGAATTCCTAATTCAATTTATTATAACTTTGTTGACTGTGAGCTAAATTTGATCTCCATAAGGCTTCTGGTGGCAGACTTCCTTGCTATCCAATGTCTCTTGAACAGCTGTTAAAATACGTATTTCAATATATTTGCAGAATGCAGATAGAAAGTTTGCAATCACAACTGTTTTACCTGGGGAATTGAAACAAGCTAGAAAAACAACCCCTAGAAACGGTCAGGAGAATAGTTCTGAATAACAAATTAATTTTTGAATATATTAAAAAAATCAAACAAGATATTGAATTCTTCATAGAAAATTAATTACCACTGGCTACTCCAGCCTTTGGGAATCGCCTTTGGCACTATCATTCATGGTCTTCTGCTGCCACATTTCCAGAGGGAGGAACTGATGTTGGCTGGAAAGAAAACCATGGAAGCTCCTGCTTGGGCCCTGATTGAGGTAAATTGCCCTCATATTTGTCCCTGAGCCTGTACCTGCCCTAACCCCCCACCCGACTGAGGTTAATTGTCCCGAAGAGCAGCACCTGAGCCCACCCGGCCTCGTCTGCCCCATTTCAGAGTGGGCAGTGTCCAGTGCCCTCATGTTTGCCCCCAGAGTGGCCTGGCTAGGCAGCTGGCTTGAGCCCCATGTGTTTACTGGGATAAAAGGTAAGGGAAGACTGACAAGGAGAGTTTTCTTTTTCATCAGGGAATATCATGGCTGTGTTCAAGGGAGCTGTATTAATCTGGAGGTTGTTGGGCTTTGTGAGGATTGCAGGGTTTGTCTGCTCCGCTGTGCAGCCCAGCACAGCTCTGTAGGGCCTTTCTGGTGCTTTGGACCCACTGGGTGTGGTTGCTTGGTTTGTTTTTTTTTACTTTTCCTTGGTGTGTTTGGCCACATGCACCATCCCTCTCATGCCTCAACTCATAACCATGCAGTTGCCTGCTGAGGTGCCTCGCAGCCCTTGGCAGGTATGGGAGCCGAGCTCTGCTCATGGCAGTGCCCTCTGACCCCACAGGCTCATGGCATGTGCCCTGCTCCCTGCAGGGTTCCTGGGACCGCCAGGATGCTGCTCTGGGAGAGGGAGGGTTGGGGTGCCCAGTGACCCCACATCTGTGGCTTCCCTCAGTCCCACAGGCTCCTGACTCCAACAGCTTCCCTGCAAAGCCTCTTTTTTGTGGTTTTTACTTGCTGCTTTGTTTCAGCTTCATGTCCCCCCTTGAAACTGGTTGAAGAATATTAAACTACTTTTTGTTCTGTGACTGAGATGTAGCATGCATTTGAGCTGGCTATTTCCATGGTCAATGAAATTATGCCATGAGTGTGCTTGAGTTTCTGAAATGCCACTGTCTAAAACACTTCTTTATTTAAGATGGGAAACGTTGTCCTTGTTTATTTAAAAACTATTCTACTGTAAAAAAAGTTGGAATAAATTTGGTTGTTTTATGGTTTTATGCAGAGCAGTGAATAAACTTTAAAGGAATAGTAGTAGTAGGGTGAGGTAAAGGCAAGGTCTGAATATACAGCTTTAATTAAAATCTGTGAGAGCCTCTGATTTCTCTGACATTTTAAATTACATTGAGCTGCAATGTAATTTAATTTTCAAGTCACTTATGTAGTCTGTTCTTGAGTATTGACTGGTTATCTTTTGCCCCAGATACAGAATTGGGATAACTATTTACTTTATTGCTCAAAGAGTGAGTATTCCAGCATAGCTTCTGCTTTAAAAATATTTTTAACCAGTGATCAAGCCAACATAATTTACTGTAAATTAATGGAATAAAACTCTAATGGCTGCAGTAGGTTAATAGAAATGCAGTTAAACCTTGCACCAAAATCAAGTGCCTTGTGTGAACTCTTAGAGCACATCAGGAAGATGTTTAAGAGTCCCAGTTTAACTTATAATTTTTCAATTTTATGTACACTTACATCCATAAGGGAGCAACCTAGCTCTGTACAAACACAAATGTAGAGCAGGAGCTTTTGAGGAAATGCTTGATTTCAGTATAGCTAATTTGTCATCTTTACAACTGAGATTTGCAACACATCTTTATGTAAAAAGTAATGGCAGTTCTTTAACTTCCAAGACATATCTGTCACAATTAATAAATTGTCCTGAGAAATTCTCTGTTTCTAGAGCAGAAAAAGGTTCTAAAAGCCAAGCTCATTTTCAGGCTTCTCATCATAGGGTTCAGGTGCTGAAGCATTACAACAGTTACCTGTTCTCATTATTTGTGGATCAGTTGTGTGGGGTTTTGGTCTAAATTGGACTCACCTGTGGTTTCAAAGTTAATCGCTGTATCTTAAATTGTTTTACAACTGGTGCTGTTGCTCAATAAATATAGTTAACTTATATTTTTTCATAAAATACTAGAGGAATTCAATCTATCATCTGACCTCTCAAATATTTTTAATAATTATTGTGCTACATCAGAGGAAATTTCCTGTTTATTTGGAGGTAGTCAGGTACTTGAATTTATTTGCAATTGTGACTTTTGGCGTGTTCAGAATATTTTTGTATACTCTAGAAATGAAAATGCCAGAAAAGCACTGAGTATTTTGAACATATTCATCTTAATGGCTGATTCCCAATCTATAAAATTATAGAAGGAAATTGTTTTAAGCCTTGAAAAAGCAGTATCTAGCTGTGAAAATAATTTCAGAAGCTTTCAACATTGATCATTTTAATATACACAACAGCTTTAGTTGATGCAAAGTATGTTTCATGTCATAAGACTACTGTGCTTACAAAATTGAGAAATTTTCTGTCCTTCTTGGAAGAAAAATAGATCCAATACTTACATTTTCTCCTAAGAAGTGGGTTTTTTACAAGATTCAATGGCAAAAAATATTCCTGAAGGTTCTCATAGAATAACAGTTGAGATGAAAATTTGTACTGTAGTGGTTCTATGAGAAGTGAAACACCTTAATTTTCATGTAATTTTCCTTTTGTTGGAAACAGTGCTTGTATGTTGTGGTTTTGAAAGGATTATCTGTCATGTGACTCCAGTGGACACCTCATGTACTCTGACCTCTGCTTCACAGGGTGAATGCTGGAATGCAGTGCTTTCAGGGAAAAACATCCTGGAAAGATCCTTTAACTGTTCCTAGCTTTTCCTTCACTGAACTAGGGTAAAACCAAATGGCAGTGATTGCTTGGGAGTCGCTGTTCATGCAGCTGCACCTTTTGTTGCTCCAAGGCAGTCAGGCTGAGGGACTTTGGTGCAAAGGGGAGGGGTCTGGGAATACCTGATGGCAAGTGAGTGGCTCCAGTGAGAGGAGATGGTCTTTTCCAGTGGCTGTAGTTGATGGTGACTAGTGCTAGTATGCTGAGAAAAGCAGGGCTATTTACTATGTTGTGTTAACGTGAGTTAGAATAAGATAAACATGGTAGGAAGATTAATCCATGGGCACTAATCTTGGAAGGAAGTTTGGAAGTTTTTGACATAGGTGTGCACCAGGAGAGAGGAGGGATGAGTGAGAAGCCTCATGCAAGGTGGAGGAGACAATCTGGGCAGTGGCTGCCAACTGCCTGATGTGGGGCAGGAGTGGGGCACTTGGCAAGCTGCAGCAGGGCTGGGTCCTCTGTGCCCAGGAGGGATATAGATATGGGCAGGCTAGTGACAATTGTCACTTGGGCATGGGTGCAGCCCAGTCCCCACCTTCTGGGAACCTTAGTTTGTAATTTGGCTTCCAGAGTTGCAGTAACTTTTGCCACACTCCGGCACTTCTGACAAGTTTAGTTTTGAAAGTGATAAGAGCTTGTTCAGGTGATGCCCTCTGCAATGCTGTCAGTCACTAACTTAGCACCTTGTACTCACTGATCTGTCCATCCAGATTCTGCTGCCTCTTTGATTCCACTACTTTCTGTTTCTAGGATAAAATCTCCCACCTAAAAGAAAAAAATCAATAATTCCCCCGCCTTTATGATCCTCCAGCTCTTTCCCTTCAGCTGTCCCTGTGCAGGTGTTTGCTGCCTGCAGCAGAAACTGCAGGTGGTCAAGGCTGTGTTGGTTGCTTCTCCTGCCCTGAAATGCTGCCCATCTGCCCTTCCAAGTGGTGCATGAGGACATTCTTCATGCTCTTTCTGCTGGTACTTTTGTGATTCCCAGTGTTCAGGGCATCTGGCTTCCTCTTGAACAGTCTCCGCCAGTGCTAGTGTGCTACAACTCTGTACTGGTACATCCAGGGGCAGCATCCCAGCACTGGCAGCTCTTCTGCTTCCCAGGCTTTGGAGCTGCCCAGGCAGATTATGTGAGAAGTCCTTTCAAGCTCTGCCCCTGGTGCTTGACCTTGTGACCTGCTTGTTCCTTTTTCTGAAGTTATTATTAAAAATGTGGTGTTGTCACAATTTTCAGCTTAAATTTTGCATGTAAATAGAGGGGTTTTATTACTCCGGTGCATCCAGAAATTGTGACTCTGTTGTGTTTTCAGCTCTCTCATGTATTTGTTGCTCTTGATTGATTCATGCTTTTATCATGCCTTTTTTATTCCTCTCCCTTACTTCAACACAGAATTTATAACATTGTATCTAAATAAAAAGAGATTTAATTCAAATTTATCTGATTTCAAGTCAGGGTTTTTTATATTTCAGGAAATCTTGTCCATTTTTTGAAATCTCTATTTAAGGTTTTGCCTAAGGCAGAGGCAAGTCTTGGACACATTGAAAAGTTGAGATTTTTGTGTGGTTCCAGTTCTGCCAAGTTAAAGTTGTTTTCCATCCACCTAATACTTCTTGTACAGGGATGCTTTGATAAACACTGGGGCTGTAGATGCTTAAAGGAGCCTTTAATTGTTTGAGGTTCATTTTTTCTTTAGTTGTGTCTCTTCTGTAAGAACATACACTTGTATTCTTGATGCTTTTAAATTCAGCAGTTTTCCTTTACCTGAATGGCTTTAACTTTATTTGTGTATTTTCCTGTTTTTCTTTTATGAGTCACAGTATCCAATTTTCCAAAGCATTATCTTAGTCTCTTATCTCTCTGTAAACTGCTAGGTGATACCTTGTATGCAGGATGTTATACTAAATTGAATTTATTTGCTTTCTGTTACACCATATATCCTTTAAATCTTGTCTCTGGAAATCTTATCCTAGGCAGGTCTGTCCCTGCTTTCCTCTCCCAGTCTCCTATATTTTAATCCAGATGTGTCTCTGCTGAGAGGCTTTGCTCTTGCCCAGCTCTTGTGAGGGGTGTCAGACATCCAAGGCATTGTGTGATATTTCCCCAGTGAACACACTTGTGCTCTTTTGTAGTTTCCATCACAGTGGAAAATTCTTGACTTCAGGTAACAGATAGTGGTGGAGGCAGCAGCAGCAGCTCAGAGTAATGTTGTGTAGGTGAGAAGAACAGATCTTCCTGAGAAGAATGGAGGGGCCCATTGGCCCCTGAATGGAAAGATCAGCAATTGTAAACCCATGGCAGGCAGAATCAGAAGCAGGTGGTTTATTTACCAGTAAAGCATTTTCTTCAAAAAGGTAACCTTGCTTTTTTTCTTATAATCCTAGCAGAACAGAACAAAATAGGCCAAATCTTCCTTCACGTTTCCATTTTTAAGCCTTTTCATTCTCAGCAGCATTAGATTAAAATTTCTTGAGTATTTTTAGGAGCTACTTGAGATTGAAAATAAAAAAAAAACACCCAGCTTGATGCTTGTGCTGTGTTTGGAAACAGAGAAGCTGTGCTGTGGAGTTTATGGAAGTATAAATAGCATTTATACAAGGATAAACTGTTCAAAAGGGAAACTGCCCTTCGTAATGGCTTTCAAAGCCAACAAATGTCTTCCTGTTAATTTCAGAGTAACAGTATTTCTTCATCTCTTGGTCATTACAGAATGCCCTACTAAGCAGTAACAAAACTACCTTATGATCTTTATTTCACAACTTACAAGTTTTCCTTGTTTGTTTGGTTTTTTTTAAGAATGCATTTCTAGGTTATAAAATAAGTAGCAGAAGATTAAACTCCATGCATCAGTATGTGCTCATATAGAAGAGTTGTTAAAACAACCACCCTACTGTTCTCTTAAATCAAGAGGACAGTAACACAGTGAAAAACATTTTCATATGTGTAACACTTCTGCTGTCTAAGCATCAACTGCCTGACCAAACAGTTTGTGTTCTCATCTTTTGTGTCCCTTTTTGAAAACAGTATCTGTATTTCACTTGTTAAATTTCAAAAACACTTTTGAAATTGAAATCAATCCCTAACTTAATTTGAATCTAAAATTTCCAGCATATCAGAGCAGACAGGGCTCATTCAGACATTTTATTATGGCATACCAATTAGGGGCATAATTTTACTTGTGAAATACAAAAATCACATGGAATTCACATGTGCTATATAAAGAAAAACAGGTGAAAGTACCAGGATTATGCATTTCAGAAGCTAAATTGCCTGACATAGTAGTGCAGGCCTCCCATGCACTTGCCTCATTCTCACTGGATTGTCAAGAATATGGAAAGGAACTAAAAAAGTAAATATCATTTGTATTAAAGAGGGCAAGTGAATCTACTATGCTTTTGTTAGTCTTTTGATGCAAAGATGTTCACATAATTGTACTTAAATAAATAGGTGCAGGTTTTGAAGTAAAAAGTGGCCTTTTCAGTTCCAGGCCAAACTTAAGCTGTTAAGACCTGATGTCCTAAACATAAAACATGGGAAAATTTGGGTTGTAGTAATTCAATTGAGATTTCATTCTTCCTCCCTTGAACCCATCTTTTCTATTTATTCAACTTGTGTGTCACAGTGAAGTAAAAAGAGGTTAAAGGACTGTCTCTGCCTTAGGCAGCACCTTGGCCATTATCTTGGGGATTTAGGCTGGGAGGTGAGTGTTCAAATCTTCAGTTTGAGTTGAAAGGCTGACATTTCTAACTGCATCTTTATTATAGACTTGTATTTCTGTAGAGACTTTTGTAATATATTTAAGCATCATGTAGTATTTCAATGGGTTCTAAAATCTGAATAACAAAACTTCCTTGGGTAACAACTAATCTGTCCTGGTGTGCTGCTCAGACAAGTGAGTTATTATTCTATCTATATAATGCCATGCAAGCTGTTACGTATTATTTCAGCTTTACCCTGTAATTCATGTTACCTTTAAAAACACAGATTTAATTATAACAATTTTACTCTCAAGATCAAATATATACTTGCTGAGAGAAAAAGAAATAATAGAATGAAAATCAGCTAAGCAAAATTTAAATTATATTCAAGCTATATTGCAACTATGCAGTTCAAATAATGATCACAAAGACGAGAGGGCAACTACTTTGTCTATTGGGTTTGAAGAGAAATAGACACAAGAACTGACAAACAGCTTTTGTATGTATTGTAAGATTTTGGCTAGATTAACGTTTTAATTATTCTGTGGAAAAGGAAATCTCTCAGATGGAGTCCCCTGCCTGAAGCAGCCTGAGTCCTGTCATGCAGAGTGCAGAGGGGCTCCGGCAGCTCCAGCCCCAGTGCAGAGAGGAACTTCAGGTGGCTCTGTCAGACCTGGCCTGGGACTGACTGAGCGTGGCAACATTATAGAGGTGACAGCTGTGCACCAGAGAGGTCCTGAGGTCAAGCAGGAGGGAAGCAAGAGCCTAATGAAGGCTTTGTCTGAGGGGACAGGGGTGCTCACCACAGTGATGTGACAGGCATTGCATGTCTGCTCAAAGGAAAAGGAAAAACCCAACTTGGTTAATCAATTCAATTAGTACACCATTAGAAGGGGATGGTTCCTGTTTCTCTTCTAAAGTGAAAGTCCTTAAGGATTAAGATGAAAGTTGCTGCTTTTTTCCAAGTGAAACAGGACATAACTTTGGTGCAATCGTTTCACAGGGATGCAAAGGAAGGATTTTTGGTGTCAAGATGCATTTTATTTAGCAGTGTCTGCAGCACTCAAGTAGTGTTGACCCCCATGTAGGGTAGGAGTACTCCTTGTCCTGCCTCTGTGCCAAGCCTGGCAGCTGGACTTTCTTGGCATCTCTGCTGTGGAATTGGCTGAGTCACTTGCAGCTGTTTGTGGCATGGTTGTGCTTTCCCCTGCTAGCCCAGGGTGGTGTGGGACAGCTGCCATCCCAGCTCATTTGTGACCCTTTCCTTGGGAAAAATATACCCTGTTCCTCCGACCTTGGGCTGTAAGACAAACTAAACTGCTCTGCTGCAAATGAAAATAATTTTTGTACATCAAGGCTTTAAGGATAAGGGAGATCTTGGTACTGTGGGAAGAAAAAAGTCTAACCCTAATTTTGTCATGAAAAGGGAATACCCTAACAAAAACCAGGAATTTATCTTGTGTGTGGATCACAAGGCTCCTGGGCATCAGGACTATTGCATCAGCACTCACTTCAGGTTTGATTACATTATATTTCAAGGTATTTTAACACATATTCAAGGCATAAGTGTCAGGAAGTGGCTTCCTGCCTGAGGAAGCAGAGAATATGAATAGGAATGATGCTTCAGAAAACTCTGTCTCCTGAAATGGAGTAGAGATAGCTTCAGGGAGAGGTGATGACACCTTTCCACATAGGGCCAAATGAAGTTTTAAGTAATCAATTAATTTAACTGATTGCTTACTGACCCCTTTTAAATGTTCTCATTGCAGCCACCAGGGCAATGAGCTCCCCAGTCTAGTCAGTTTTGTCAAATCTTTGTATTTCTTTGGTTTGGCTCTGTTGCAGATAACTTCATTTGATCTCCCCTGATTCTTATAGCTAATGCGAGATAGTTAATGGTCATTTCTTATTTACCTTCCCATCTCACTGCTGAGTTGGCAGAACCTTGTTACATTGTTGCTTAGTCCAGCCTTGCCAGGGAGAGCCTTAAGATGCCTAATTGTTCCTTCCACAGAAGGAGCTCTGATCATCCACTCTACCTTTCTGCTTCCTAAAATCCACAGTATGCTTATTCTCAGAGAGGCTGGATCTGTACAAAGCACTCAGGAGGAGGCTGAGCTGAGTGCTGACATGCTCATGTGTGGGCACATGAGCATGTGCCCTTTGAATTCATAAACTTCTTTTTTTCCTTTTTTTTTTTTTTTTTCTTTTTTTGGGTTTTTTAATTTTGTTTTTTTTTGTTTGTGGGGGGTTTTTTGTTTTGGGTTTTTTTTTTGTTTTTGTTTTTTGTTTGTTTGTTTTGGGGTTTTTTTGACCAAATGTGAGAGATGAACTGATGTATGCAACCTTTTGAGTATGCACGGTGGTGCTCTTTGTACCAGCTAGGCTGACTCCTTTTTGGCCTTAAATTGGAACGTGACATGTAAGATTAGGTATTGCAGGTGCATGCTACTTCCATAACAGAAACAAGGCTCATGGAATTTTGTTTGGTTTTGTGATAAATACCAAAATCACTGAAGGTCACCACAGCTCTTAAAATTCAGAGGATGAGGGATCAGAGCTCCAACGTCTTTTTATCAGAATAAAGACTCAGTGGTGATCCCTCAAGAGCTGGTACCTCCAAAAAGAGTTGAAAGGAGTCCTTCCAAAACTGTTCCAATTACTCTGCAGAGTGTGGATGGGGTTTGATAGCTGTCAATTGATTGCTAGGGCTTTGTTGAATGGGTGATTAGGGTAGATGTTGGTCTGTGCTGAAAGCCCCCATCTGTTCCAATCTGATGGTTTTTTAGTTGCTTGTAAATAAACATGCTAAGGTGTAGAGAAGGATAAAGTTTTCCTGAGACAAGGAAATCTTCATCCTTTCTTATTGAAGGGAACCTTACTTTTAAACTCGGATTTCAGCTATCGCATGGGTGATTGGAGACAAGGCAGTGCCAAAAATTCTCAGAGCCAAGGATGAATCAGGAAGAGTTTTACCAAAAGTGGAATTTTTTTATATTTAATTATTAAATTAAATAGAAAAAAAATATTAATTAACTTTTTCTATTTAATTATCAGTTTATGAATCTGCTAAGCTAGTCTTCATACAGATATTTTTCTTCAGATTATTGTTAGAAAGTAGTCTAGTTCAAATCTGCCAGAAGTAGTCACTGAAACCAGGGAGCAATTATGTGACAAGATTGGAGCTTTTTACTTTCTTTTCATTACCACTTTCACATCATCATTACTCTTTGGATATAATTGATAGGTATAAATACAGTTTGATTTGTATCAAAAGCTGCACTGTGTTTTTAAAGATAGATTTGTGTTTTAGATCACCTAACCTGCAGTGCAATGAAACCTATTTCATTAATTGAAAACAAAAAACCCTAAAAAACTTTCTGCCTTCGAATAGTACTTTCCTACTGGTAATTTTCCACTTTGCAAAGATACCTGTGAGAAGGATTCATACAGTTAATTCAGTCCTGCCTGTCTGCTGGCTGCTGTTTTGGCTAATGTGTTGAAAACTTTTATGTGATTCCTTCTAGGCTGCTATTTATTAAGGGATTAAGAATGGTCTTTTGAAGTGAACAGCGTGTATGCAGCAAACCATTTAGTTTAAATGAAAAAGAATGAAAGTGCTGTTAGCCTCGCTCTTTGAAGATGTTTGGGATTCAAACATTTGGTCTGAGGTATTGCTGTAATTTTTTTTTTTTAATAGTGTGCCCTGGAAGCAAAACAAATTTTTAGGATTTTCTTTTACCTTTTTATATGAAAATTCTCTCCTTCCAAGAGAAAAGTAGCTGAGAGACTGGCAGTGCTTGTGCATGGCTCACAGTTGTGCTACTTGAGCACAATCTCTGCAGCAGTGCTGTAGCAGCAGCAGTGCTGTGGAGCCTGCTTGGCTCCTGTGCCCAGGGAGCAGGGGTGGCTCTGGCCCCATCCGCACTGTGCCTGGGGGATGCATGTGCAGCTGCATCTCTAGGCCCTGCTGAAACAGGGCATTCTGGGGCAGTTTTGAGGTGAGTGATCCTGGAAGCAAAGCCAGTGGTTTTCTGGTGTTGGAAGCCCTCTGAAGACACTTGCCCATAGCAGAGATGCATCCTAGGCTATTGTCTGCCCCTGTGGTACAAGGGAAGGTGGTGCTTCACCTTGCCTGCATTGTCCTGAGCCTGGGAGGTCTCTGTCCCTGCAGCCTGTTAAAGGTGGCAGCATCTGTAGGTTTTGGACAGGTGGATTTGTAAGTAATTGCTACCTTCACCATACCATGGCTATTTTCAATCCCTGTGGTAAGGACACAGTGGGTTGCAGCACTGGTAGTGTCCCGGCTTACTAGCCTGGCAGACTTGTTTAAATTGAGTAGGCCCAAATGAATAGTTAAAGGTACACCAAGGATTGCCATCGGGCCTTCTGTGAGGGTCACCCTTCCCAAATGGCATTGAATATCCTTCTGTCTTCCTACTAGGTGATTGTGGTGACTGGAAACACTAAGAAGCTGGAATAGAAGCAGCAACAGTGTGAGAAAAAACAGTTTGGCAGAACTTGGGTTATCCTCAAGCTTTCACTAGCAAGCTGTATTGTATACTTGGCAGAGGCATTATAATGCAAGGAAAAGCACCAAAACCCCAGTCAGTAGGACAATAAAAATAAATTCCCAAGGAAGTGTAAAAGGAAGTGTAAGCTTCCTTTTCATCGTGAAGTACAACTTGTGGGATTTTTGTGCACTGGCCTGAAGAAAGCTATATAGACAACCTGTCAGAAAGACTGAGGGGAGGCTGTCCTTCCACCTAGGTCTGTGTTTTCCTCAGTCCTGTTGGGAAGAGCATAAGGAGAACACAACTGTTGAAGTGTGCTTTACTTTCTGGCTCTACCTCCTGGCTACATGGCATAGTGATTGCTTGAAAGCAAAGCTGTTATTACAGCTATGCCGTGACAGCTACAGCTCGTCCATAGCTGCACAAACAATTTGGCTTTGACAGACACTCAAGCAGTTAGCTCATTGAAGTAAAGAAGTCCCCAAGTATGAAAATGATTGGCTGAATTCAAGCTCAGACAAGTGGACCCCAGCCAATTCCTTCGAGCCAAGGATGCACCCACATCATCGGCCGGGGGAGTGGTGGAGTCGAAATCTTTGTCCAATCAACTCTGTACGAGCAGGAAATTTAAAGCCCCTATAAAAGGGGCTGCCCTTCAAAAAATGCTGGCTGTTGCTGCATGACCCTTGGTGTGTATGGGTGGTATTCCTGTCTCCACCATCAGCAACGCTATGCATTATTCACAAAGAGAAACAAGTGTTAATTATTTCTGTTTGGTGCATTCAGTGATAGCCTGCTGTTGTAATTCCCCCCCCCCCCCCACCCCATGGATTTCTGGAAGTTTTTAATAGCTTTTGGTATACCTCGTGATGAAATTCCAGGTCCTTGGTGCAATCCTTTTTGAAAAAGGTGGGTCCAAATGCTATAAATGCAATTTTTGGCAAAGAGCTATCAATTTTTTTTTAGCTGTATAGAAATTGGGTGAAAACACTATGTTTAGCCTGCCATGTAAAGAAAGGATTGATTGATTAGATTAAGTCACAAAAAAAAAGTCAGCGCTATGAGTGTAACCCTCCCTGCACCAACCCTAAGTAGGATCACTCAGAGTGAAAATACAGGACAATTTGATGGATGCTCATTTCACTGCAATGCTCCAGCAATATAATTAAACCAAGAATGAAGATTTAAGATGGAAATCTTCCTTGCACCTTAGAAATACAAGGCAAAGGGGGTAGAGCCAGCATTTAGCAACCATGCAGAGGAAAGAACAGAAATTAACTGATTTGGAATGGACAGGCTACTTACAGTTTTATCTGGATTCCTGTTTTGCCTCACTGTACCAGAAAATATTTTAATTGATGTAGAAAACTTAATTTAAAAAGTTTACTTTACCAGAACTGTTTTCTGTATCATCATCTCCTAAGTGGAAGACTGATTCTATGTTCATCAAAAGATGGTTGTGGATGGAACAGCATTGCTGAGCACAGTTGACTTTGTGGATACAGTGTTGGTGACCAGGTGAGGGATGAGCTGTGGATTGATGGAGCAGCTGTGGCTTGAGGACACCCTCTGTGCTTGCATCTCCTTGCTTTCTGTGAGCAAGAGAAGTCTGTGCCCATCTTTATGCAGATCTGTGATCCTGGTCATAACTGCAGCATTGAGCCCCAAGTAAAGCTATTGCAAATGTGATCATTTGCCATTAGCTGTCAGAACAGATAGAAGAGCATTTACACCAGCATTTGAAAGCTGCAATGAAAGAGCTCTGTTTCCAATTCAGACACAAAGCACATGGGCTTCTTATATTTGCTCAGTATTCCCAATCCACTATTAGACTGTGCCTGTTCTGTGCAATCTGTTTTTATCTGCCCCCATCTGTTCCAATCTGATGTTTTTTTCCTGAAAAATGAAGCTGGCAGAGTGTGATTGTTGCAAAGGTAATCAATTACTGCAGCTGTAAAAGTGTTCTGCCTGGTGGAGTCAGTGTGTGCTCTTACCAGGCTGCTGCACTTCCTCCACCCCTTCCCCTTGCACAGGTAAACTGCACTGCCATGGGCTGGAGCCAGCTATGATGGAGGCAGCTCTGGCTGCTACTGAATGACAAATGGGAGACTGCCTGCTGTAGTTCAGGGTTTGTGAGGGACTTTGTCAGTGAGAACAGCTACTGGTGGTGCATGAATGGCTGAAAACTGCATTTGGGGAATAGTTGTAAGTGGCAGCTGTGAAAGAGGGTGGGTGTTCCTCAGCTGGCTGGCCTGGGCCTGGTACCACTCAAGTATGGCTTTTATTTGTAAATGAATTGAAGGAAGGGATGGAGAGTACACTTAACAAATTGGCACAATACAAAACTTGGAAGGAATAGAATTTGAACATCTCCCTGCGAAAGCATCCAATTGTACTAGCACAGTAGATTGAGCATTTGGACAAGGAGAAAGTGTAAGAACAACATCTGCACAGACAGAGGATACAGGATACCCTATGAGAAGAGAATGATGGGAATTACTATGCTCCGTTCACCTGACTCTCCATGCCAGCAAGGTCAAGCTTTTGTGAAGTATTAACATTGCTAAGATGTCTGAGGAACATTTATATTTCTGCAGGAAAGGGGGAGTCATCTGCCCACTCTGCTTGTCATGCTGCCAGATGGAACCTGCAGTTCAGGCTCTGGTCTAACAACAGCTTACAAGCCAGGCAAAAGTAGCCTGGAGGAAAGAGAAAAGTGGTGAGAGATACATGAAATATGATCTTGGAAGAACTATGTATGCAAATATAAAACAAAACAGGAAGATTTGGAGAAGACATCAGCTCTCAGGTGCAAGAGAGATCTGTGAAGCCCCCAGCAATTATCTGTTCCCCTCCTTATATCTATGAACAAGGAATCATGTGTCAGGGCTCCTGCATGAAAGACTTAGCCAAACAGCAGGGAAAGTGTGCTAGTGATAAGCCCTTTTTTATAAAAAAGAATAGTTTTTGGCTCTTAGGTTGTGCTATAGGCACTGGGCCAGAACTCACAGAATCATCATAAAGAAGCCCAAATTTGAAGGAACCTTGGAGACCATCTGCCCAGCTTTTGTGGGAAAGGGAGCCTAGGTGAGATTATCTAGCCCTTTGTCCAGTCACGTCTTAAAAACTGCCAGTGGTGGTGTCTCTGCCACCTCCTTAGGAAAGTTCTTCATGTGAATGGTTTTTCAGACTGTAAAAAAACTTGCTTCTTATATAATCATGTGCTGCCATATACTAGCTGGTTTGTGCTAGGCAAAATAACCAGCCCCTGGATTGACTGACAGGGCCTTGCGCAGTCAAATCACTCCCAAGGCTGCAGGCATTTCACTGGCCAGAACCTGGAAGGGGCATAGAGATTAATGCATCCAGAAATATCCAGACTATATCCAAGGAAAGTATCCAGACCAAGTTTTTCAAATACTCTCCATAAGGAAGAGCTTGAGAAATTCTCTCTGTTCCCACATGAACTCTGGGGTGAATGGTCTTTGTCTCCTGCCCACTCCCCGCAACGAGTCACATTACAATAATGGAAACCATGGAGTAGGTCCATAGTGTTATGGACCTAGGACTTGGCTAACCCTGCCTCTGAAATAGCAAAAACCTGAATGACATGTATTAAAAAAAGACAGTGTTTTCTAGTTTTGGGGAAAGGAAAATCACATTTTTATGGACTACATCTTGTGTGGTAAAGTCTTGGAATTATTTGCCTTTTGCACAAAGAGCAAAATTTGCTGTCTCACAGAGCACTTTCCTAGGAGCTGATATATAACAAAATCTTTACATGGCATTGGGAGGGAAAATATAAACAGGTTACTGCTTTGAGCTTCAGATCTTACTTTGGTAGAATGAGAATATTTCCATTTACCTCAGCAGTAGTTTAGATTTTCACCAGGTGTTTTTGAGAATACCAATACCTACTAACAGATGATCTAAATAAATACTGCTTATTTCTACCTTTCAAATCTGCATAATAATAAATACTGCTTTGTTACTCTGGCATATCAATTACAGCATGTATGATATCACAAAAGTGATGTTCTAAGAGAAGCCGCTAGCAGATTCCTCTGTGTCTGACAAAAAAACCAACCAGTTATTAGTTTTGAGAAGTGATAATCTGTTAAACCACTAAGAAAGCTGACACACCTCTGTGAACACACATGTAAAAATGAACAGACACCAGGAATTCTCTCTTTCCCTTCTGGCTGGCAAACAGGTAACAAAGCCAGTCTCGGCTGGGCCCCTTCCCAGGGAACCCCGTCCCGGCCGGGCCAGACCCCAGCAGCTGCAGGGCAGGGAGAGGAGGGGAGGGGAGGCTGTGGGACCTCCAGCCAAGGCAGAGCCAGGCCAGACCCCAGCAGCTGCAGGGCAGGGAGAGCAGGGCAGGCTGTGGGGCCCCAGCCAAGGCAGAGCCAGGCCAGACCCCAGCAGCTGCAGGGCAGGGGAGAGCAGGGGAGGCTGTGGGGCCCCAGCCAAGGCAGAGCCAGGCCAGACCCCAGCAGCTGCAGGGCAGGGGAGAGCAGGGGAGGCTGTGGGGCCCCAGCCAAGGCAGAGCCAGGCCAGACCCCAGCAGCTGCAGGGCAGGGCAGGGCAGGCTGTGGGGCCCCAGCCAAGGCAGAGCCAGGCCAGACCCCAGCAGCTGCAGGGCAGGGCAGGCTGTGGGGCCCCAGCCAAGGCAGAGCCAGGCCAGACCCCAGCAGCTGCAGGGCAGGGCAGGGCAGGCTGTGGGGCCCCAGCCAAGGCAGAGCCAGGCCAGACCTCAGCAGCTGCAGGGCAGGGGAGAGCAGGGAAGGCTGTGGGGCCCCAGCCAAGGCAGAGCCAGGCCAGACCCCAGCAGCTGCAGGGCAGGGGAGAGCAGGGGAGGCTGTGGGGCCCCAGCCAAGGCAGAGCCAGGCCAGACCCCAGCAGCTGCAGGGCAGGCAGGGGAGCCCATCGGCCGCTCAGTCCAAGCCTGGCCGCTGAGATCCCGGCCCTCCCCACAGCTCGGCCACCGCACAAACCAAGGCGGCTCTGCAGCCTGCGCAGAAAGCAGCCCCTGGCTGGGACTGAGCACAGCCGGGGCTGCAAACAGCCCCGCGGCCAGAGCGGCTGCCCCGTTCCAGCCCGGGCCCCCGGAGATCCTGACACGGCCCCAGCGCGGCCTGGAGATCCATCACCAGCAGTGCTCTGGCCAGCGCCCGGCAGGGATCCCTCCCTGCGGGGATCACCATCTGCAAGGCCCGGGGGACATCCTAACTCTTTCAGTGCCCAATAAGGCTTGCAGACCTTCACTCTTCCCTTGAATGAGAGAAAAGGACAGAGTGAGGACACGCAGAGAAACAACAGGAAAACAACAAGGTCAGTGAAGATGAAGTCCCAGTCAGGAGACGTGAGGAGATGCTTTTAGTTTTAGATTGAAAATCCTCTTGTAAAGCTGTGGAGAAGAATATAATTGATACAGCAGATTCTTTTTTCTCTGTAACACATTGAAAAGTATGGGGAGATGAATCATTCAAATTGTAGATACAACCAAAGCTAAAGCAAGTGGATGTCAAGGTAGCTGTGATCCTATGAGAAGTCTGAACAGAGAGAGAGAAGAGTGATGAAGACCCTGTGCCCCCAGGGAGAGAAGAAGACCTCTGTTCCCAGAGATGAAGATGATTTCAAAGATAGATGAAAAGAACCTTTACTCTTAAACAGTTAATCTTTAAAATAGTACCCTATAAGGTGACATAGCCCATAAACGCAACTATGGGAAGAGGTGGGAAAAATGGGAGAGACTTCACAACTGCAGATTTTCCAGCCAGCTGCTATTTGTGAAAATTAAAAGCCATGAGAGAAGTTTTCTTGTGGAGAAGTCTCCATAAATTGACAAAAGGGACTCCTTCCCCTAAGTGAATGGAAGAAAGACTATTCTAGAAATGATAAATTGACTGAATTGTTTCTGTATGTTGTTAGTGGGAAAGAAAAAGTTGTAGGGGGAGCAGAAGTGTTCTAAAGGTTTTACACTGATTCTTATTATTCTTTCTTTTAGTTGCTGTTAATGAACCTTTCTTCCAAAGACACTTTTAAAGTTTTGAGCCTGCTTTGCCTTCCTCTTAATTCTATCTCACAGCAAGAAAATGAATAAATAATTCTAAAGGGTACATAGACATATAGCCAGCGCTGAACCCACCACATATGTGAATCTCCATTTACCATTATCTAACTTCAGGCTTTTTAGAAGTTAATGTTTTAAAAAAGCTGCTTACCTAAACCACTCTTTCAATGAAGCTGGCCCAATGAGAAGTGAACAGGGGAAAATAATTAAATGATGCTGCTGGGCAGAGATGACAAAGATGGATCCAACTGTTCTGATATGAATATAGATTTATTGTGTTACTTAGCTATAAACTTGTTGCAGTTTAGATATTGCTCTTGTAAACTTCATGGGACAGGTGTCTTAACTTTCAAGGAATTATTAAATGCTACATCATGTGGGCTGCTGTGTGAATCATCATCTTCAGATTAACATACACCTAAATTATTAACTTACTAAGTTATGAATATGGGAAATATTTTGCCATGATTATGAATAATTAATGCAAAGATGTATTGGCAACATTCACCCAATAATTCATCATTATAGCTTTGTGACAGAATGTTGCAGGCTGCCTCCGGGAGGGAACCTGAAATGTAGAGTCAGGATGACAGAACCCACAACCATAAGGAGGTCCTGTCGATTGATGGCTTTGCAAATGAACTGCTGGTTAATTGGGGAGGGGGTGCATCTCTAGAAGCTGCAAGGACTTTTGCTGTAGCACAAGTTGTGTGTCCTGCTGGGGGCTGTCAAGCTTGCAGTTTGTGCAGTTATCACTTCAAGGAAGATGGAAAAGTGAATGTGTCTGTGCTTTGAATGTTAAGGTGCCTGGATTTCGATTAACCAGAGTTGAATAAAATCAGCTGTGTATATGCTGTTCTCAGTTTTGCCTTGCCTGCTAACTTTATCCATGTCTAATATTCATGTTTACAGCTTCCATTTCCCACTTGCAAAGAATTAGTGTATTTCTGTCGTTAGCTGAGCAAAACTCCCGGTACTTGCTGTATCCTTTACAACTGTTTTGGCAGGGTGAGCCACAAAAGGCAGGAGAGGGGAAGGCACGTTGAAGATGGAAATGCGGGATCTGTGTAAAAGGGAATTGGGACATCTCTGCATGTTCCCAAGCAGTGTGTCCAGGTTGGGAGCAGGCTTAAAGCAGCCTGAAGTGCCCTGTTGTGGCTGTGCCTGAGTGGAGCTGGGGCTCCTGGGCACATGATGCTCCCTGTGCACCACTGTCCCCGACAGCATCAGCATGTGCCTTTTGTTACACCAGCATGCTACAAGCCAGGCAGCACTTTATTAAGAAGTATTGAGTGTCAGAGTGGAGCACCAGGTCCTGGCCTCAAGCAGAGGCCAGGACCTGGTGGTCCCCATGTGCTTCCCTTGCTTTGGGGCACTGCACATCCTGCCTTGGCTGCAGACGCTCAATGCTGTGGTGCTGCCTAACTCGTGTCTTTGGTCTTCAGTTTCCCATGTGTCACAAAGTGCTCCTTCTTCTTGAGCACAGGTAGGTCACTGGGGCTGTTCTACTGTGTCGGTGTCCAGAAATGGGCCAGGGGAGGGATTTCAGCAGTGGGTTCTGCACCTTGAACAGGGCTATGATTGCTCTTGCCACCAATGGGATGGAGAAGGCTCATCTGACCCCAGCAAAGCACAGAAATTAAGTAGCTCCCACTTAAAGGATCCACTCAAAGAAGGGAGGTTAGAAATATTAATGAATGCTGTCATATTCCCTGATCTCAAGAATGGTATGGATGCGATTATCCCAGAGAGTTCCCAAACATCCTTAAATACAATGTAAAATCAGTTGAAATACATATAAAACAGTTTTAAAAGCAAGATGCTTATCTGGTTTTTAGGAAAAATTCTTAAATTGAATATAGTACCAGGAACCGATTTTGTTTTCTGAGTAATAACTGAAGGAAAATAAGAACTTTTGAATTGTGATTTTTTTTTTTTCCTCATGTGTGAAGCTCATAAAAATAGTTAATGTTTTGTTTGGATGATTCCCAACCTTTTTGTGAGCAATACTTGGAAAAATATTTTTTAAAGTTCATAACTCTTAGATGTTTATGGATCTGATTTGAATCCTGCTCTTAGTTTTTTTCTAAATCTTAGCGTTTTTCTTTTGTAAGACCTTGCTTGTTTATTTTATTTTCTTAATCCTTCTCTACCTCTGATATTGTGTTTTGCTCCATCAAAATATTGGCCTCCTTTTGCAACAGCTGCATTGAAAGGGCTTTTTAAGCCTCCTGAGATGTTGTTCAGTACTGCTTCTCTTTCACTTCCCTCTTCTCTGTATTGAATTTGATAAAGGGTGAATTGCTTTTTGATTAGAAAGGAAGATACAAGACTAGAGAAGGCGTCAGATGGTGGAACTGGTCTTTCACATCTGACAAATCTGGATCACGCAGTGAAGTGTAAGAAGTTTATGCACATTGTACTCCATGCCATCCTCATTTTTTTCTCTTTCAAGCTGCATAGTTGTTGGAATGAGGAAGGTGGTACATTTTTATGCTTATCTTGAGAGAATACCTAAAGAATGTGAGATTTGTATCTAAGAGAGTAGAAAGGACAAGCCTTGGCTATATCTGAGCATTACTAATACTATTATTTTCTGCATTTGTGTCACAGTGTTGCATTTCACTGCATTTCAGTTGAAATGTAGAGTAGTTTGGAAGCCAGCTGAGCTGTGCCAGCTCATACTGGATGATGCTGTTGTTCTGGTTTTAAAATCAGACTTGTATGTTATATTGTCAGTCTTTGCTTAATCTTCCTGCATGTGTAGTTTTTAATACCTAGTTTATTTCTGAGTGCAACAGGTACTAGATCTATCGTGATGTTATAACCCTTTACTTTATATTCCTGAAATCTTCACTTTGGTATATTCAGAGGAGCTTAACAGGTTTCTCTACTTTAAGGAGGAATGGCTGGAGAAATCAGTATTTCAAAGAGAGAATCAAGTGCTGAATTTCCCATGAAATGTTTTGTTAAACAAATATTAAGGATACAAAAATACACTTCTTGGCTCTGGAGCTGAATCCTTGCAGTCTGTGCTATGATTCTCTGCTGTTTGGGCACAAACTGTGAGGGAGGGAGAGCACCTTGAGATGTGGAAGTGATGGGTAAGGGCTGATTATGAACAACAGGCATAGAAATTACAAAGTTCTTAAATAATGTTGCACTGTGTGAATGTGAGTTTGTCTGTGAATATCAGTGTTACAGTCCTGGGGCTCACCACAGCAGCTGTAACAAAAGCTATAACCAGTGTTACACAGAAACAGGACAGCAGAAAATTTGTTGACCATCCATACTCCCACATAATCTGCAGAGCAAACCTTCCTACTGGGAAAGGTCCCAGCATTGCCAAACAGGTGAGGTATGGCACCTGCAGCCATGAGCTTCATTCACAAAGATAGGCTCTGATGCCCTGAGGTGTGTTTTCAATGGTGCTGTCATCACAGCTGCTCTTCAGGCATATAAAACCCTGCTGGCTCCAGCAAAAGCAGGATGAGTGAGGCTATGTTTGAGTTCAGGAGGTGTTAATGGCATTCCAAAGCCACCTGTGAGCATTGCTTTGGGTTGTTGGGGATTTTTGCTTATATTATGGCTTGAATAAAGGAATGGCAAATGTTTTAGAGTCTCTATGCTGTAATACATTCCTCAGTTACTGAAAGAAAAAAGACAAGGTTGGAAAGCAGTTGATTTCACATAGCATGTGGTCCTTCTTCACACCTTTTTTGCAATTTATGATTCCTACCCATGCAGGGTTTTGTCCATATCATCTCCATCACAGTGAGAGTGGAAATCTGAGGGATTTGTTACTGAGTTCCTGGGCTGAGATTTTTGGCTTTTTTATTTGTGTAAAACTACTTTTTTTCTGAAAAAATCAATAAATCTTGCATTTGTTTCATTAAACACAGTTTTTATATTGATAAGAGATACCAGCACAAACTACATTGAGGAAATAACCATTGAGTTACATAATTTTTCTGTTGGAGAGTTTGCTGTTGAGTGCATTTAAAAAAAAAAGAAACTTAAATATGTTTTAAAGTTTCAGTCTGCAGAAACTATTAGTCCATGAATCAAAATAGAGCCTAAAAGTTGCAATGTGAAAATGGAGGATGTCTGTGTAAACTGTGTGTACTTCTCAGCTGACAGAATTTAATAGAGCCTGTTATTTACACCTTTTCTGCTCTCTTAGCTGCACCTGGCCTTCTGTAGTTAGGCCTTTACCAGACAATAAAACATAGTTTTTCCAGTTTTCCCATACTCTCACAACTTGCCCTCCTTTTTTCCCCTATCATGACCTCAGCTGTGAGTAGTAAAGAGAAAGGATTCTTGATGCTGTTTGCAAGGTGGGGTCCTGACAGGTGGCACTGGTTTGCAGAATAAATAGGGTTAATGCTGAACTGAACTGTTTGGCCTGAAGATTTAATGGCTTATAGGTTTTTGGTTGTTTTCTTGCAGGAAATGTAGCTGTCCTGAGCTGTTCCTGTGCTAGGAGCTGCCCTTCTGATTTCAACTTAGGTACTTCCATAATCAGAAAGTTTTAAAGGTGTAAGACTTAGGGTTCCTAGTTTCCTGGCTAAGTTCCATCTTAGCTGAGGTCAATAAACTGTTTTGTCAATGCACAGGCATTACATCTTCTTATTGCTCTTGGGCTGAGTGGGATCTGTAGGGATCAAGTACAAGTATATTATACAAAATCTAACTATGAGTATAAATAATCAAAAGAACTTAATAATTAATCTTCTTGTCAGCACTGATAAGACAAGGAAGTAGTAGCCTGTTGCAGTTTGAATTTATTTTATTGATTCCTTGTTAACTGGCTCATTCTGTTGTACCCCCATGTTCTCCCCAAGTTGTTTACCCCTAGGTTTTACCCTCCCTCAAAGCTGTCCCTCCTGCCATTCCCCACCCCTTATTCCAGCTCTTTCCCCACCTGTCAAGGCAACCCAGCCCCTTTTGTTCCTGAACCTCCTCTACCATGTTAACCTCAGGCCAATCCCTGTCTGCAACACCCCTTTGGAATTTGCCTATTCCTGGAAGCCTCATTGGCCCATGTGACCCATCCTCTCCACCCAACTGGCCCCAGACACTTGATGTAAGCCCCTCACTCCTCCCCTGAGGGTTCTCTATTAGTTAGCTGTTTGTATCCACCCCCTGATTTGTATCTGTATAAAACCCCTTGCACGGGAGCACCTGGGGTACTTTCTTTCTCAGCTCTTCGGTTGTAGTAGCGCTTTCTGTGTTGGAACCTCAAGACCAGAGCGCCTCCTCCTCCTCCTCCTCTGCCTGATCCCTGCTGTGGCTGTGACGTTCTCCACTTTAGAACAAGCTGCTCCTCAGCTTCAGGTGCAGGTTAAATCCAAACCTCAGCTGATCCCCACTCCTTGTGTGGTGCCAGACTTCTAAGAGCTAGCACAGTCTCCTGTAGCTATGTCAGTAGCCCACACTGATAAGGACACAATTTGTCCTTGGTAATAACACTTGACATCCTGCTAAGGAGAAAAATAGGACAGGAGACACAGTAGCAGTAATTTTAGTAAAGCTTTGGATATTTCATAAAATATTCCCTAGAACCAGCAATGGAAACACTCCTGAATTAACTACAGCTAGGTACAATTTTACCTGAAGAGCAGTAAGCTACCCATCTAGCAAGTCAATAGAGCAGTAGAGCAGATGAGTTATGAGTGTGGCTGAGAAAAACGGTTGAGAGATGCAGCCTGAAGGTGGTAGAGTGTTTGGATAGGGAGAGAATGCCCAAAATGGATTCTGAAAACTGAACGGTCCATGTGTTCTTCCCTCTGTCTGCACTGGCTCAAACAAAAAGTTAAAAAGTCCTATTTTGGCAAGATGCAAGGTAACAGGTTGGGAACTTCCTGGCAGTAAATAACTGGAAGGATGGGGTGCCTGGGAGGGTGCTGCTGGCTCAAGGCTAGATAAAAACCTGTCAATAAGGACATCCCTTCTAATTGAATTTTGTTGGTGGAAATCAGGCTATATACTGCCTTCTAGGGAAATCATTAGTACAACAAAAAGCAAAGACAGGATTCTTTTTTAATATTTGTTTATAGGCAAGTTCTGTAATTATTTATACTGTATGGAGCAAGATGGCTAGGAAAGGGGAATCAAAACAGTCCACAACCTAGTTCTCTGTCTTGAAAAGAAACTGTGTAGGAACCTACTCAGCTTTAAACAGATCCTTGAAGCAAATTAATGTTTTAAAGTGGTCTCTGCTGAAAAACAGGAGATCATAAAATAATTCTGTCAAAGTATTCTGCCATTGTTTGTGTGGGATTTTTCCCCTGTTTTACAAGAGCAAAACTAGTAACAGATAAACGGACTCCTTGAACTATTTTTCTATTTTTTTATTCCTGCAAGAAGAACAGTAGTTATATATGCTGAATAGTCTTTGTTGCTCTCTTAGGCTTTATATTAGCAGTGTGTTGTTCCTTATTCAAAATTTACTCCAATGAAAGGTATATAGTATTTGAAGTTTATCAAATATCCTTGTTTTGGCATGCTTGTATATAGAGTGACTCTTGTATCCATGCATGAGCATGATCAGTTTTGCATCAGGCTGTAAATTAGTAGATAAGAAAGCCAAGTTTTTGCACAATTACTGATTTTTGGCTGCTTGGTGTATGCAATGAGTTTCTTGACTGAGCGGGCAGTAGTAAAAGCAGCAGTTTTAGTGCCTCCTATCTGAACAACCTAAGCTCCTGCCCTTTTCCAGGTGAGTAAATGATAATCCCAGGTGGGATAATGTTTATCCCACGCAGGTGTGCTTCTCTCTTATAGGTATAGTTTAAGAATGGCAAATTAGTGTATCGTTGTGACCCAGCCTGACAGAAAAGGCTGTTGGGCTAAGGAGGGAGGAGAGAGTATTCCTAGCTCTTCTAATGCTGACAAATAGAATTTCTGGTGTTACCACTGTGGGCACTGTGACCTGAAACTTGTTGGGAGATGATGTCAGGGAAATGGGCTGGGCTTTGACCTCATCCAGAACTCTCTGGGCACAGTCAGTTGTTGATAAGCTCTTTAGCAGAGGCACCCTGACATTTCCGTTTTCTCTGGTGCTTGTGTTTTAATAGCCTTTTTCCCACTCAAACATTAAAATTTAGCTCAGTCATTTCATAATTTGCTGCCTAAAAGTGTTGCAAGTTGGGACCAAATTTTATAGTTTATTTTGCAAGTTTATATTGGTGATCAAGAAGGTGAGGCACTAGCCTGGCAGCCTTGCAGGTGTCCCGGGGCAGACACTCCCGTGTCTGGGGAGCATTTCTCTGCAGTCCTGGATGTGTTCAGAGAGTTTCAGCCTCCTCAGGGTTGCAAGAAGTGTCAGCTGGGGGTGTTTTGATGGGCCTGTGCTTATATGGAATACAAAGTTATTGCTCTGTCATGTACAAGACAGGTGAGTGTAGAATGATGACGCATGTTGGTTTCCAGGTGGAAAACTTGAATTTATGTTAAGTAGAACCCATCTGTCTGGTTTATCTCCCCCATGCAAAATAATTGGCAAATGGCTTGTGCCATCTGCCAGATGTGACCACATTAAGTCTATTTGTTCTATGAACACTTGATGCAATTTTAAGATTCTAAGAAAATTTCTCCAAAAGATATCATACAAAAATCAATAGTTCTTTTCTATGTCATCTTGTTTATGAGCTAGAAGCAGAAAGAGGGTTCACTGGAGCAGGGCTAAGATCAATAGCTCTGTAAATTTTAATTGGACCTTCTTTAACTACTGAGTGTTGTCTTTTTTTAACTGTAAAATAAAAGACCTTTTGTCAACAGGTGCCTTTTACATTCTCCAGTCTCATTGTGGCTACTTGTGGACTATCTTAAACAGAAAGTGCAAAGAAGTGCAAAGTATTGAAGAATAACTTGATTTTTACTACTGCCATGAAATTTCACTTAAACTTTCTCTCATTTTTGTTTAATATATAAGCTTGGTTAGTATATTTCTTTTTTTCTACTGTTACTTTATCTTTGTACATAGTCCTTGTTTCCAGTCTGTGAGACTTACCTCAAATTTTTTCCTCCTGCTTGACACATGTGTACTTGGTGTCACCTTTCTCTACAATATAATTGTCATATATACAGGGAGTTAATAAGATCACCTTGTTCATAGACTCTCCATGGAATATGCAGGTAAGAAAAATGTTATGTTCATATTTCCTTATAAAGAAACAGTTTGCTCTCTTTTTTACTTCATCCTTTTCTTACTTCATGATTGCAAATGACAATGGCCAGAGTGAGTTTGTGTTTCATGTCCAACCACCCATATCAAAAAGCTCTTCTGAAATGCTCTTTGTCATATCTATGTCCTTTTGGTTCCATCCTCTCTAAATCTGCAGAGCTGGATAAGTATCTCATTCCTCCAGAAGCCTAACTGGCATCATTGCTTCTGTGGTTTCTCCTTTGCAATCTCTGTGTTTCAAGTCCAGTACAATTTAAAGTGCATACTGCCCTCCTTCTCCTAAAGCCTCTTGAGGCAGCAATTCTGCCTGCTCCCTCATGTGGGTGTGAATGGCAGGGAGGCCCTTGGCAGAAAGTAAAACCTCTCCAGGATCAGTTTGATTAGCCAAAGGTCCCAACCTCTGTGTTGGCTGTGCTTGGATTTTAATCATCCATGGACTAGTGGTAAGAGGTGTGTTAATTCTTTCCTTTGCTTGTACACCTGGAACCACACCTAATCTAAGGTCTCCATTCCCCAAAAGTTTACTCTAAGAGGAATGATGTAGAGTAATTTTGTCTGTCTGTATCCTGCAGATTTCCACCAAAGATGGAGTTCTGCCCACTGACATAATTTTTATTAATGCAGCTGATGCCAGGTTGTATTTTTATGGTGTCTGATAAATAACAGGCAGATCTCTGCTCCTTCAAGGACTGGCTCTGAAGTGGCGATGGGATTATCAGAATGAGGGTTTTTTTGGTGTGTTGTTTTATGGGGTTGGTTGTGAGGTGGAACTGTTCCTGCTGCTTGGGATGATTTTTCAGAAGAAATGCTGAATACTGGTTTTCTTCTTTAGTTTTTAAAAATCAAAAAATGTGTAACTTCACTGACTTGAGTAGTATTTTTTCCAATGTATAAGAAATACCTGTGAAATGGAGAGATTCTGTTTTGTAGCTAATGAGAACAGATTGCAACTATAGGCAATGATTTATGACTACATGAAATGTCTTTCTTATTTGCATTGAATACACAAATAGTGACTTTTTTTGCTGTTGTTGTAAAAGACGCAATGTAGAAATTACAGCCTGCGAGGGGAAGGCAGGCCTGTCATGGCTCTTGTTTTCAGTCCTGCTCCAGAAGGTGCTGTAAAATTGATAGAGGCTTGATGGTAACACAAATGAATTCAGGAACTTCAGAAATATAGTGCAGCTCATTGTTACAACTGTGCAAGGCATAATCCAAAATATCTGTGGTGCCGCTGTTGAGTCCTTTTACAGCTCAAGTTCCACTTCGATTCCACAGCCATGTCCTGATCTGTGCCAGCCATCACAGGCCCCATGCTTTGATGGAAACTGGAGCAAATCAGTATCTTTACACTGGCTAAGGTGCTTTGCCAAATGAGCTGGAGCCTGGACACAGCTCTGGTTCAGGATGCTTGAATTCAGCTACTAGGGCCTGTTTATGGGAGTCTGCAGCCAAATTACAGATAGTCCACTTCAGTATTTCTGAATTTGTAATTAAACTGTATTGGCACAAACTGAACTATCCTTAGACTGTGGCAACTGTAGGAGGCTGTGGCTTACTTTTACTGTGTGTGGGTTGGGAGTTCCTCCCTTGTGGGACTTCAGCTGGTTGGGATGGGTGGTGAGCTGTCCTTCATTGACAAAGCCCTCAATTAAGGCCTTGGGAAATGGGATGTTAGGAATGAAAATGTCTGGCTAAGTTATGGTGAGAAGAATGGGATAATGGGGATGGTTATGTTAATGTTGTTGTTCCATATAAGGTCATGTTTCTAGTTCTTGATTGGTTTGTAACATATTATATATAAGACAATGTTCTTAGTTTTCTGATGATTGATTCCCTGCCCTCAGATGAAATCCCATATATTGCTGAGTTCGCCCCATTGTTTGGTCTTCGGAGGACACCCTGTACTACGTGCGGCTTGTGTTTTCATTGCTTCATTATTAAAGTTTTATTCTGAGCTACTTTATCAAACCCATCGGTATTATTTCTTCTGCCTCAACCCCCAGCTGCTCCTGTCCCGAGGTCACGGCAGCTGGACCGTGACACCCTCCCCCCTACCCACCCCATTTTGTTTCATTTCCTCTTTTTTTTCCTTTTCCTTTTTCCTTTTTTTTTCTTAATTTAATTTTTTTTGCCCTTGTCTCTGAGGTATTCACTAATGAAGCCCTGGCTCAGGTGCATCACCCAGCTGATGTGTCTACAGCACTCCTGGACCAGAGCTGGTTTGGGCTAGTGCTGTGTGCATGTCCAGCTGGCCATGCTCACCTGGCCTGTACCTAACTGTATGGCCAGGCCCTGAGTGGTGTCCATAAAGTGTAGTTGTGATTTCAGGGCTTGTGTACGGGAGTATTAATGCAAAAATGTGTATTGTACAGTTCCAGTGGGTTCCCTAAAACACTTGGATGGGGGAAGCAGAATAGTATGCAACAGGAAGGCTGCCCTAGAGAAAGAACATACCTTGCCAGTTTACTAGAACATTTGATCGGTAGTTGCTGAGGTCTGGAACATGTGTTCAGGCATACTTTTCATTCTTGTTATAATTTTACCAAGAAACTTATAGTATGTATTCTAAAAACTTTGTACACTGGCAGTTCTTCAACGTATGCATGAAGTGATTTATTTTTAGATCTCTTTGCTACCCATATCTTCCATCCACTACAAGTTCAAGACTACTCTTGGCGTGACTGCTTTTCAATTCAAGACATCTCATTGACTCTACAATTGAGATTATTTTTCACTGGATATATTTATCAAGTTTCAGGCCAGAGGCTTTCAGACTTATAAGTCTCTTAAAGGGGGGGAAGTGCTGACATAGCCTTAAATTGTGGTATGGCAGTGTTACACTATAATTACCTTTATCTACCACCAAACCCCCTTTCAGAGTCCTGGCTGTGTGCCGTGGGCCTCTTGATAGAATGTTCCATTAGACTGAGATTTTTCATGGGGAAAAATCTTTAGAGCAAACCATGATAAAGTACTTTTATAAGAGTAGATGTAGGAGCAGTGGCAGGGTGGTGAGGAGAAGAGAGATGGTGCTGAGTTGTGGGAGGAAATATTTGGCAGCATTAGTGGTAGATTTGTACTAGAAAGAGAACAAAATAATTTTTTTCCTCCCCCTGTGTGTCACTGGCATTACTACTTGTCTTCCAGATGCTTTGACAACCCAAAGTTCAGCATAAGCTGTGGAATTTAAGCAAATAGTATGCGTATTTTTACTATGCAGTGGAGTATTGGACAAAGATGTACAAGCTGGCAGACACCAGGCTGGCTGCAGAGTGGAGAGCAATATAACGCTGTCATGGTGCTGCTGCTCTTGAGCTACTGCACCTGGCAGGAGAGGGCTCAGGAGGTTTGGCACAAGGCTGTGATGGTTTCATTACTGATCTGGAGTTTGTGTCCTGTATTGTGACCTGGGGTTGGTGCTCATTTGATCACCCTGTCAGCTGACCTATGCTCTTTGGCTTGGTTTGTCATATTCATCTCCTTGAAACAAAGGTAGAGCAAAAGAAGCACTAAATTGAAAAAGGTTAGGAAAGGTGAAATTCAGACCAAGAACAAAGGGATAGGTGCTTTTGTCATGCAGAGCTTTCAGGTCCATTAAGAGAGGCCCAGCACTACAGCAGGTTTGTATTGCATCACAGATAGAATCATGGAATCATCTCAATAGCTGGAATGTAGCAACACTCCTGCTGGGTGTCTGGGGTTTATATTAATTGTGAGAAACTATTAGTCATGTAAAGCACAAATAAAATGAACATTTAAGGACAATACTGAAAACCTATTTAGGAGCTTGTGTGTGTATTTTATATACACACAGAAAGGCTTTTCGATTAAGTAAATATTTGTACTTACTTGCTACTTGTCTGCACTATGGTACAGTTGCTATCTGCTGTTTAATTGGGAAGGCCGTGGTGTATCCGTTACTGGAATGTAGCCATGATTAATGCTCTCTGAGGTGCATGGGAGCATTTCTTGTGCAGGGCCTGTGTAAACAGGTAGAGAAGGGAAAGAAGAATTTTTATATTGGAGAATATTAACATTTTGGGCACAGGTGGCTACTGAGGTAAATTAAATTTCCCTAGACAGCTAAAAGAAATAGTTTTATGTTCTTAGGTCACTAGAGGGAGTTTAGAGTATCAGATTGATTCATTTCTATTTGAGCATCTTTACATTTCTGTTTAGTATTTTGTCTTGGTGGCTAACAAAATTCAGTCTCCTTTAATACAGATCTGTTTTCTGTAGAGTGTATCATAACAGATATGCTCTTAGAAAAGAGTGCACTAAGCACGTTAGAATATCATCCCTCTTGCCCTGTGTGCTCAGCCATTTATCTCACCACAGAGAATGTGAAATATTCCAGACATGTTTGATTTATTGTTCAACTAGCAATGGATGGAGACCAGGGCATTGAGAGTTGGGGAAATGATTTCTAGTCCATTATGGTGTTACAAAGCAGTCAATGTACTAAATATCATTAATGATGTACAAAAGGAACTTATTTTAGGCAGGACTAAAATAAATTCAGTACTTTGTTGCAAACTAATGGAGTCAGTTGAGGGGTAGTAGTTGTTGTACTGGAGTGGGGACCCTCCTTCAGTGCAGAGCAGCTCTGTCCAAGAGGCTCTGTGCAGCCCCATGGCTTAGACACTGAGCTGTGCCCAGCAGAGCATGAGGGGGGCATCTGTGGGGAGGGAGGGGGTGCTGGCCAGGGGACAGCTTGCACTTGAATTTTTGACAGAAAGAAAGGGAATTGAAGGGACTTTAAATATCATATGAACCAGCCATTCTGGCTCAGGGTGGTCCTCCTATGAGCTCGAGGAGAGGTTGTGGGGGATGTTGGGAATGGAGGAAGTGTGTTTGCTCTGAGGTGCTCTCTGCTTTCTGCCCCCAGAAGAAATGGGCAGTTTGTCCACAGCAGGACCCCGTTAAAGGAAGAAAAAAGCCCAACCAAACAAAAAACCCTCCACATCTTCAGTTTTAACATACTGCATGTTGAATCTGCTGCAGCTGGAATTTGTAATGGGGATGACATCATGAACTGCCCTCATCCATATTGAACATGGGCACTCTGGCCTTTCTCCTGGAACAAGGGGAAGCTGGAAGGGTAGCAGCTTGTGATTTGCACATCCCATAGCGTGGTTTACTTGAAAGATAAGAGCCTTATCAAATTCTGCAGCGATCAGTTAGTGGTTATGTGCCAAGTCCCATAAATTATAATTCTTTTGGTTTAACCTTCAAATATCTGTAGCAATTCTACAAGAACTTAACTACTGCACCTCAAACAAATTAGGTTCTGCATTCTGCAGACTGAGGTTTGAAGGCATGTTGTGAACTGGATTCTGGTTCTGTGAATATTAATGGACTAGAATGATGAATTTTCTATTTTAATTATGATCCTCTGTGTAGTGGGTATAACATTTTTTTCTCAAAATGTTAGTGATTTTTACCTTGAAGGAGACCAGATAGGCACAGTGAAGATAGGAATACGTCAAGTCTTAGAAAAAAAAATAAATTTGAGCTCTGGGAGGGGGAATTCCAGGCACTTCTTTTACATTTTTTTCTGGTTTTTTTCCCCTTCTGTTTTTTGTTTGGTTTTGAGGTCTTTGTATATAATATATGGAGGCACAATCAGAAATGTTACTGACTAAGGACTGTCTTACTTGCCACTAAACATTTCTTTACAATTTTAGTTGCATCACAAACTGACTTTTACACAGAAACTGCCATTCACAAAAAGTTTCATAGTGTGGAGTCTTAAACTGATTTTGTAGTCCAGCTTGGGCTTCTGCATTAATGAAGTAACTAGAGCTCTTCCAGAACAAAATCTAGGATTTTGTTTTAAGGAAGTGGGAGCTACTATGGGAATGAGCATGAATTCTTAAGTAGGGTGTCCAGCTGCTACTCCAAGGATGGTTTTCTGGGAAAGGGTGCAGAACTTTTCCATGCTGTCAGTAATGGGTGAGTGCCTAGCCCTGCACTGTGGAATGTGGCCCTGGCTGCAGGCCACCCCTTCAGCCTGTGCCTGGCTCAGCAGTGCAGAGTTGCTCAGAGGATCACAGCTAGATGCTGGTTTAAAAATTGTTTTTAAATACAGCATCACATAAACATTGATTTGTCCATAGTTCTTGCCTTCTGTTCCTCAGGGTAAAATTGGAAAAGTATTTTCCTTGACATAAGAAAATAATGTCAATATGAGCACATTCAGTATTTTATTATACTTCTGTGGTCTTAGGAAGAAACTACAGAATCCAGTGGGGTTGTGCCTTGGTTTGTTCATATGAACCCACAATGAGAGTAGACTATACTTTACTTTTGTCTTTTCTTCTGCTAATAAAAAGAGAACTTGGCTTCTACTATAAGAATATTACATGAAAATGCTATCTCAGAAGCTGCATCTAAAAAGACTGATTTCTCGTCTGTAGACCTTGTTGAAAGTTGAAATGATTTTTTTTCAGCAAAGCACTTGGCTCTGTTTTAATATTGCTTTTTTGTTTGTTTAAAATGCTGCATATTTCTAAATATGTGCAAACATCAGTGTGCAAATGTAAGAAACATTTGATATGTTTAAAGTGCTGGAAATTTTTGACTGATATTTATCTAATGTGAAATAGCAAGGCAACTGAGATCTGTTGGACACATCTGTGACTTTCAAAAACAAACTCTAGGAATTTTATCTGACATCGTGGAATGCTCTGGAAAATGTTGATGTGCTTCAACACATTGCCAGTGTTTGTCTTAGAAAAGCAAGTTCAAGTGTAAGGAGATGCAGGTGTCCTTTTCTGTGTCAGAAGTCTCTTTGTGCTGCAGGCTGTGGCTGAGAATGACACAAGACCAAGGGCTGAACTTCAGTCCTGGTGCTGAAGAATCAGCAGTGAAAAAAGCCAAGTAAGGTTCTCACACTTCTTACCTGATAAAATAATGCAGCTGTTCAAATATGATTCCCTCCACTCCTCCCAGGATGCAGATTTGTCTATTTTTATTGTCATTTTCTAAAGAAGATGGAATACTATGATGCAGTAGGTATCTCATGCTCCCTTTTTATGGGGCGTAAAATGCAAGGAATCCACTGACTTTGCATTGTTTGGCCTTACATGGTTTCTTCCACAGAGCTCTGGGAGGTGGTGTGGGGATTAGGTCTTGCTAATTTACCAAGTATCTATTTGTTGAAGGAATATAGTTTGTTTTCCTTTGCACTCAGATTCCAAATCCATTAGTAATAAGAATAAGTATATATTTAGTTCTGTTTACATGTATTAACTGCTTTACTCTCAATAGGCATTAAAAAAAGATAACATCACAGTTATTCTAAGAAGACTTTAGTCTCTCAACAGGGCAAACATCAAACAAAAGGCATATTAATGTGAGCTAAATTTTGGGAACCTTCCACAAGCATTTATATTTAAAATATTTATTTGTGGCAAGATGGAGACTTCTGGAGTGACCAGAAATGATGGGTTTTACTTTGACCTCAAGTAAGTTGTGGTTGTGTATTTCCATTGCCTGCTTTCATGTGAGTGTTTTTACTGACTTATTTGTAACTGATGTCTTAGTTCGTGTTTTTGTTTGTGTGCTTTTTAGGGGACAGGAAATGGTGCAGTTTTTTGGTTTTTAAATTTAATACCAGTCCTCTGGCATATGCCAATTTATTCCTCATTCATTATGCCAATGAGAGGAGAATGGAGCAGAGAGTGTTTGTCAGCTGTGCTTTGAAAGGCCATAATATCCTGATAGCATCTCTGGGTAGCAGTGCCATTTCCACAGCTGGACTCACTGATGGGAAAGCTGACTGAGGAGTGTTGCTGTATTCATGGAACTGTGTGTGCAGGGAATGAAGCAGCCAGAAAGCAAATGATCCAGCTCAAACAGCTTTATTGCCAGCAAGTATGAACTGCATCTCGGGCATCCCGGCCAGAGCACGGCACCCGCGGCAAAGCGCCTCTGTCACGAGTGGTGTCAGCACTCAGCAGTGGCTCTTCCCCGTGCCACTGCAGTGACACCGACACAGGCTCTGGCCTTCAGGTGGCCGTGGGATCTGCTAGGACAGCAGGAGCCAAGGAAGTGGAGCTGCAGGTCTCGGCCAGGGAAAGGCCTTTGTGTTCTCTGTGGGGAAGGGAGTGTGCTGCTGACGGTCTTGGTGCAGTTGACTTGGCTGTGTTTTCCAGCAGCCTTATCCCCAGCCAAAGGCTTCATTGCAGATTTATGCTCAGTTAACACTGCTTTGCAGATTAGATCTCTTCAGTGCCCAACTTTGCTGCTTCATATTGTTGAAATGACCAATATGTGTTCAGTGATCAGGCTGACTGCTTTTTGTGCTAGGAATAAAGCTGGCAGCTCTGGCTTTAGAGGTTGTGGCTCATGCTGGGTGTTTGCAGCATGTGAACCCAGCCAATTTAATGCAGCAGCACTTTGACCCATGCCCTTCTCCATCTTCTTATTGTTGTGCTTTATGCTGGTTTTCATTTGCTAGGCTGTCAAAGCAGAATTTGTACTTAATCCAAATTGCAAGTACTATTAACAAAGAAATCCCAAATTCATGGAGAGATTAAAGCAGACTTTCACAACTGCTGTTATTTCTGGATGTTGGTGTGTGTTGTAGGGACTGACTTGGGCTGGTGCAGGTGACACAGCTGACATCAGCTGAAGTATACCTATGCCATGTGTTTAGGAATTCTGTGTGGGGTGATTGCAGTACTCTGCTGGCAGAAAGATCTCACACAGAACAATAGAGCTGCTTGACTTTCCATGTCTTTTGGTGGTCAGTAGGATGTTACCTGTGATGCTTTGACTTTGGCAAATGATCAGCCACTAATTCTGCTGTTTTCTACCCCTTAAAACCAATTGTTGTGTTAATGAAACAGGATGGATTTGGAGCAGAATTATACTAACATGGGTTCCTTCCAGAAGCATGAGATACCTTCAACTGAAATGTTTTTATAGTTAATAGAACAAAAGGCTTTTGTTTAATCCAAGTGTTGCACATCCCTGGTTTAGAGAAGACAAAGACAAAGCTGGTTTTGTGCTGGGTGGAATTTTTTTGGTTGATTTGGGGGGTTTGTTATAGTTTAGGATAGATAATCAAAAAAGTAGTAGCTTCCTAGGAGAGAGAAATGAAGCTAAAGAATTGAATTGAAAAGTGTTTTTTCAGTAAAGCTAGAGGGGGAAAAAAGGCAGGAGAAAGCAGCTGCGAAATGCTCAGGTCACTGAGAGCTACATAAGTAAATTCCAGCAGGCTGGGTTTTGAATGCTGACTGAAATTCAGTAGTTTGGGTTACAGAAGGACCTGTGGGCTCACAGGCAGAGCTGGTGGGGAAGGTTGTGGGGATGGCCTCTGTGTGTGCAAGGGGAAGGGCAGGAGTTGAAACCCTTGCAGCTCTGGTACCCTCATTTTAATGGCAATTTCACCACGGGGGCTTGGGAAAGAGGGGGTTGCCTGCACTGATGGGGATGTTACTGCCTTGAGATGTGGCATAAAATTATGGGGGTTTATGCTTTGAAGTTGTTTGTGGGTATTTTATTACTCTGTTGTTTTCTGTGTGTGTCACCATTGAGTCAGAAATGACACAAAGTCAGCCCAGAAGGCAAAGGGCAGCCTGTTTATTCAGTCCTCTCCTTTTTATACCTTGGTTCTCTACAGGTGGACCTGATTGGTCATTTAATCAACACATTTCACATGATTGGCTAATTAAGCAGACACCAATCTGTAAACAAATTTTTGAAAAAAACAACTTGTTAAAAAACCTGTGGATTATTTAATATTTGATTATCATTACTTCTCTCCAGCTCCCTAAAGCTTCCCAGACCAATTAATGGGAAAACTTATCTAGCTTTCTCTCTCTCTGACCACACTGTTGCATCCACCTATGTGGGCCTTATTGGTGTTTGTTTGTTTTCATCTCTTCCCTCTTACTTTGGGTTCTGCTGGAATGGGGCTGTGGTCATGTTTTCCTTTTAGCTGCTGGCAAGTGCCTGCTGCAACTGCTTACTCCAGAGCAAGGCTCATATCTCTGTTAAACTTGAAAAGGTCTTCTGCAATGGTTTTGCCTAAAGAAGCTGAGAATGGAGTCAGGGTTTTTGCTCTCTGCCAGCTGAGACATCCTGTGGTGCAGTCAGGACTGGCAGGTACTGGAGGCTCAGGAGGTGAGAGAGCAATAGCAGCTAACCTGTGGAAAATGGTACCTGAGGGATCCTGGCATCTTCCTAGGGGTTATTTAAAGATGCAGCAGTGAAATAAGAGGTAAAACATGCACCGGAACTTCTGTCTGCAAATGAAACCTGAAATCAAGAAACTGCAGTTTGGGGGTTAACATAAGCTAATTAACAAGATTTTCAAAGGTGTTTATGTAAGGTGGTGAATTATGAGGTTGGGTTTTTTGGGTGATCTGGTTTTGTTGTTGTTTTTTCTAAGTGTCCATCTGAAGTTTGGTGTCTTGCACTAGAGCTACCAGGAATGCCAAGGCATGAAGCTCCACATACTTCCCAGATTCTTGAATTCCTTGGGCTGCCTGCAGCTCAGACCTCGTCTGTCAGGACAGATGTACGGATTCAGGCACAGAACCTGAAGATGCTGCAGCCTAGATAAAAGAGTGAATTTGCAATGTATTGTTGAGTGCAATAAGGTTATGAGAACATTTTTAATAATGACTAAAAGTGCTCTTGCAAAATCAGTCTTAGATTTTAGAATATTTGATCCCAATCATCTTAGCAGTGCAGCAAATGCCAAAAGAGTTTCATATTACAGGTGCAAGGAAAATGGAGACAATCAGTTGCCTGGAGTGGTACTTACATCCAGTAAATATATCGTAGAATAGGATTTAGACAAATGGAAGTACTTACATCCAGGAAATATATCGTAGAATTGGATTTAGACAAATTTGCATGGATAACAAGAATTAGCAGTATGCTAATTCTTGTTATCCATGCAAATTAAAAGTCACTCTTCTGCTCAAAAAAAAAATAAGGTGGGTGGATGCTATCTGTTCTGCTAAATGCTGTTTATGGTGTTGAGGTTTTTCTGTCAATGGAAGCCTTTGTTTGATTTGCTGCTTTAAGAAGAACATGTGTAGAATAATACCTGTATTTTTTTTTAAGCTTTGTTATCTATTTACCATACCTATAGTGATTTGTTATACTAATTTGTTGAACAGCATAAGTAAAATGAGCAGAAAGAGGCTAGCATCAGAAGAAAAAAAAATAAAAAGTGCCTGTCTGTAAAGCTAAAACAAACTATGGGTTGCATGAGCTGTGAGTTCTAAAAATGGCCGTTAGACACTAACCTGAAGGAACAAAAAAAAAGGGGAGGAGAGGGAAGTAGCAGAAAGAGATGGGAACAAATAGAGGAGCAATTTAGCAGAACACTCAATATCCTCCTGTGTCGAGGAATGCCCCGGTGTGTTCCCCTAAGCCCAGGCTGATAGAATGGGTTCTGTCCCAATAGCTGGTGTAGCAACTGTGTGGCTTTTCCTGCCCATCTGATTCTGGAATGGGCTTTGAAGTCCTGTCAACAAACAAGTGAGCACAGAAGCACTGTGTGTGTGAAATTCCATGCTTTGATATAGTCTCTTATTTGGAGAGCTCTGAGGATAAATGAAGGAAAGCAGCAGAGAACAAGCAGATGGATTATCACAATCCAGAAAGGTAGAAAGTAAAAGCAGGATACAGAAAGGAGAAGATCTCCAAAAACCCTAACAAAGAAATGTTAATGTTGCTTTCTGGAAGGCCTGGGAGATGCAGCTGAGTTTTGTAACACAGAATAGAAGAGAGAAGAAGCATTGTGCTTAATAAGGCTGACTTTCCATACCACTTGGGATGAAGGGCCTTCCTTTTTTTAATCAAGTGTCACCCCTAAACAAAGCCGTGGAGAATGATTTCTTTTAAGTTGCACGGTCTAAACTGTTTTTCCTCTCCTGCAGTCCCCAGAGTGGAGAGCTGTCAAGTGCCTGGTCTGCTGCCTCTGTCAGTGGGTGCTGATAAGGCACTGATGGGAGAGCTTATTGCTGCTCCTCCTCTCTAAGTCTAGGTTTTGCTATCTCAAAACCTAGCTATTTTTAGCATTCTTATGTCTTTTATTTCCTTTAAAATACTTGGTTGTCTCTAGATCTAGTCTATACTCTCAATATTGTCTTCTGACATCACTTTTTTCCCCTTATGTACATTAATGGAAACTGAATTAGGAGCCCAACAATTCCAAATATCTGTTGTACTCAGGGAATTCTTCTTCCAGAGTGTGGTTTTCCCACCTTGTTTTTGTTTTAGGTGCAACTGTTTAATTAAAGATTATGCAACCAATTAGAGTACCAAAGGCTGTATGCTTTGTGGTGTATTTAGTAAAGTTATTCATTAACTTGTTACAAATTGAGAAGTTTCCTGAGTTCACTGGATCTTTGTTTCTTTCATTCATGGATTGGTGTTTGGAGAAGTCTTCTAAAGCTTGGAGGGTAGTTAGCACCGAGTTAGAATCCCTGGTTTTAGTAGGCTGGACCAAGGAAATTTTTCCTTGCTTTATTTTATTTTTTTAATAACTGATAAGTTAATGTTGAAATTTGATGCATGTTGTATTTATCTGTATCAAATGTTGTTCAAGGGATTTATTTATAAATAGAATAAACATTCTACTGTGCTGCAAGGAGACTTACAGAAGTAGTTTTGTTTATATACAGTCTCCAGCTGGAACTGCAAACATAAGCAATAATTTAATATCTTGCAGGCCATCTGGGAATGGGATTTTTTAAAGAGGAAAGCATAGCACCATAGGTCACACATTTTGTATTTCTCTACGTATTGAACATCTTTGCCAAATATTCTTCTGGTGTCTTTTCTGTGCCTCCTGCAGAGCAAAACAGCTGCAGTCCTAAAGTGACCAATTGTTCACCATTTTAGAGGCACATCTCTTCTTTCCGTTTTTCTTTTTTTTTTCCCCTGAGAAGCTGGAAGCCTAATGGAGGCTTTTAGAAAAGATAGCCTGTTGCAGTCCTTCCTATTGGTGGTTTTGTCATATCTCCCCCACACACCGGCAAAGCTGAAAAATACCACAGTTCAAATATGAAGTATCAGCATTAGTGGTGTAGGCATTGCATTTATTTCTATATGGGCATAAGAAGCCACATTGCAATTCATTATTGTTTTCCTGAGCACTGCCTCTCAAAATGGCTGCATTTTAATCAGTCGTCTTGTTGTAGTACATTACAGTGAGCTGACATTTGCTGAACTGATTTAAAAAACTGTTTCCTGGATGTCAAAGCAACTGATGAAATATACTGTGAGCTAGGTTAACTGCTTTTTCACTACATATCTGCTGGGTAGGAAGTTAATTTCTGTGATCTAGATCAATTTAGGAATTTTAAAAATCTGATCTTTTGACTTAAATAGTAAAATTACTTGAATTGGATTGAACAAAGAAGAGCACCAGGGGTGAATGGGGGTGGGGAGATCCAGAATAATACTGATGGACAGCACATAGGTGCTCCCCAGCCTCCAGTGTAGTTTGTGCTTCATGACAGATTGAAATAGTGAAATTAAACCCACCTGTTTGCATTGTTTTGCTTGATTTTTTTAGCAGGTATTGGATGGGATATTGCCCAGAAGGTGACTCTTAAGGGAAACTCCTCAGCAAATGTCCTTAAAGTGTCCTGCAGAGCTGTCACAGGATTTTTCAAGGCAGTACCTGAGTCACACAAAGCCAGTGTCATGCTCCAGTGTTCAGCAGGCTACAGCAGAGGGGTTCACGTAACCTGTTCTGAAATGGAGGTACAGAACATGCACTTCTGTGTTCAGCTGAGACATGCATGCAAAAAAGCCAACTTTGCTGAGAAACCCTGGGGGGCAAGGGGGAAGAGAAGGAGGTAAAATCTTAAGTCCAACAGTAAATCTCACAATGACACAAGAAATTTGTGTTCAAATCCATTCTGCTTTCTCCACATTAAATAAAATCATGCTAATGCCTCTCGTATCCTGTTTAAACATGCAGCAGCAGGTGAGTGTTCATCAGGTACTGTATCTGTGAATTTGGGTTTCTTAGTGTTCATGGATTAATGGTGCTTTGTATTTGAAGTAATTTACAGCACAGAGCATTGTGCAATATTGATGAAATTCTGTGTTAAGTAAAATATATTTTTTCTTAGCTTTTTAGTCTACCCTTTGAAGGGGAGGCTACTTGATTCTAATTAGCTTCCAGATAATTAAACAACTTTCAGATAAGACTGCTCTAGTTTATTTAAATATATTCTAAAATCACATTTTGCTGAACTTTTTTCCTCCTGATAAATACTTAGTATGTACCGATAGATGACAGTACTTTATATATATCTTCTAACCCATGATACCATTTTGATTCAGTTCCGTTTTCTTAAGCTTTGTTTCTAGATATGGATCCGCCATTTGACTGAATCCACTTGTGATTTATAGCAATTCTTTAGTTTATGTTGTCAAGTACAAAAATGAAAAGGTAGGAATGCTTTATATCAGGGAAAGATTTGTTTTCTCCCAGAGGCCTATTTTCGTGGCTTCTGATTAGAGAGAGGCAAGAGACAAGGACAAGTGTTGTGACAAGACAACAGGTGGGGATGTGCCCCCATGCAGGGTGTTGTGTAGCAGTCCTGAGGAGAAAATTGCACCCACCTCCTTCCCTTGTGTCAAGAGGAGAATCGTTTTGAAAAGATTCTACTAATGTATTAATATAGAAAAAAACCCAACTTTCTCCCTCTTTTTTTTTTTTTTCTTTTTGGTGATAAAAGAGGTAAAGGCAATGCACTGAATCTGAAAGGGAGACTACTTAGTTTTCCCTTTGTGACCAAGAAGTTTGCCTTTGTGACTAGGAATGAACCTGTGGAACCAGCTATGGCATGAGCCATAACGTTAGATCTAGTTAAGGAGACATCCTCGATATTGATAACTGTCTAGAAATATCAAGACAATTTGACTGCATATAACAAACATCTGTATTTGTTTGTCACTACATTAACTATTTAGAAGGCAATTTTCCCCACAACATGTTCTTGTAGAAGTGTATTATATACCTCTGAAAGTGCAGTGCACTGAGCCTGCCCTGAAGGAATTAATGGTTTTCCTCCCTCACTGCATGTTGGTTGTTTGTGAATGTATTTTTCATTAGTACAGATGATTTACTCAGAACATTGGATTCATAAATCAGTGTATCTCCTCTACAATATAGAAGATGAGTATATTTTGGGATTATAGTTTGTTAAATAGTTAGTATGGCCAGCTATGTAGAACAAGGAGCTATGTGCAAGCTGTACTTTGCAGTACAGGTTCATAATCTGTTGTTTGAGCTCAAAGATACAAGAACTGGTGACTCCCAAAATATCCTTCACAAACAGGGTTTAGAAATTGTTATAGACAAAAAGAAGGGGAAAAGTAAAATTAACAGAAAGTAAAAGTAGAATTTAGGACTGTTATGGCTTTACATAACAAAAGGATCCAATTCAATTTCCAAAAATAATATGGTAATTACAATTTTTATTGTTTGACATAATTTTAAAAAATACCATTATGTATCACTAAGTAAAATTAACATTTGATTAAAAAACACTCCAAGCTGAAATCGTGAGCAATTTGTTGTAACTTGAATGATCAAGTCTCTAGATCACTACTGCCTTTTTTCATATTGTGCGGGGAGAATGCTTCTATTTTAAAATGATGGAACTGGGCAAAAGGAAATTTATGATCTGAACTTGCTGCAAATCATTTGTATTGATCTGTTTTGTTTCCATTCTGCTGAAGCTAATGGAAATCATTTGTCACCTGACTTGTCCCAGTAGATTTGGAAAACCACCATACCATTTATCAGGCCAGTTGAAGGTCTGAGCCAGTGTGCTTATGTCTGCAATCACGAAGATATATTTCACTTCCGGCAGGGAAAAAGCACCAACTGAGAATTTTGTTCTTATTCTAATACTGGCTGGAGTACCCCATTGATATATTCATGTGAGTAATTGTAAACCTGATACAGGAATCACAATGGTCCCCGTCTTGTTTGTGGGTTTCTAAGGTCAACAACAGATCATGAGGTTCTGTAAATCAGCAATTTGCTACTGCTTTAAAAGCTGGTAACCATTAAATACACCTTGGTCTTGATCTGTATTAAGAGCAATGTGAGCTCATCGTCCTCTTTCTTCAGGAGAGGAGGGGGTAATGAGTCTCTTGTGTGTGTCCTCCCTTCTGGCATAGTGTGTGTATGGGGGGACTGGGCACTAGCCACAGGGTCTCACCTGCCCCAGTCTGTGCTTGCATTTATTATTCATATGGATGTGATTGGGATGGGAGGAGCAGGTCTTAACTCCACTGCAAACTAAATTAAGTCTGCTCTTTGCATCTTGAGATTTTTCTTTCTCAGACGGATGATGTTTTAGCTGTAGCAACCCCTTGCAATTCCCCCAGACAGTTGACTCTATGATTTCCATGTGAAGAAAATTTGAACTTGAATGACCAAAGGCTTGTTCTGGTCAGTACAAATCCCTGTACAGCAGGACTGACTTGGAGTTGAACAATGTCCCACATGCACATGAGACTCTGTTTGGGTGGAAAAGATTGAGGGGCCAGCCCCTAAAAGCTGATTTGTTTGGGGGTTTTGTATCTGTCAGTCCTTCATGTTCTGTGTGACTTGGAAACTGGAAGCCAGGTTTTATTCTCCACCACAATGCTTCAAAATTCTCCTTCTGCTGTGTTCCCCATTGCAGAGTCATGAGCAGGAATGTGGTAGCAAGGAGGAACATTGTCTGGCTTTCATGATGTTGATTAGAGCCATCTGAACATACTGTGATGAAAGAGTATTGAAACAAGCTGTGAAACATACAAAATAATTTGATTCACATTTCATAATGCAAGTTAAACCATAGTTCAGTTAATTTTAAAGCAGGCCTAAACAATTTTGGTTTTAAATCCATCTTTTTCAATTCATTATAGGCAAAAGCCTTAGTTAGTTGTCTGGCTGTCTGCTCTGTGAGGTCAAGAATTGACAGCTTTACTCACTGTGCAAAATATGACTGTAATTTGAAAAAACATCTTAAAACGGTTCTGTAGGTGCCCAGTTGTTTTCCTTGGAAAATTAGATAAAGGTTTCTAATGGCTGATGTTAAATTTGAAATTCCTATGCAATTCTTGTTTTAAAATGTCCTAAATTTGTCTTATTTTAAAATAATAAAACTGTTAAAATTGTAATGTTGTTTACTAAAATCAAATAAACTCAATCATCCTCAGTCTAATGAAGGTTTGTAAAAGTGTTTACTATAAACAACCCAAGTCTTAGGGCTCATCTGATGTGCAGGCATTCAGCATTGCTTATGTTCAGTAACAAAAGCAGTGAATGGGAGTGAGAGCTTTAACTCAGGTGTACAACTACAGGACCTGGCTTAGCAGCCAGCTCTCAGCTCTTTCTTGGGGCTTGCATCTTGTATTCTGCTCATGTTTAGAACTTTCCACAAATCCAGCAGTCACACTAACAATGCTGAATTAGCAAAGGTATCCTACCAAAAATGAAGTATCTTACACAACTCAAGAAAAAGTAGAAAATAACTTTAAAAGTAGGCATTCGTTTTCTCAGTGGGAGTAAATTTGCTTCAGCAATTTGGTCTCCTTTTAGTATGTTCCATTTGCAGTTTCATTGATTCAGATAATTTCTTTTGCAATCCAATCCTTTCTGGCCACTCTCCATGCATAGTTTCTGTGATTTTCTCCGAATAGTTTAAGTTCTAGTGTGAACTTTCAGTATTATTTAATATGCAACTCACAGGACACCTGGATTGTTTCTAATGTTTACTGAGAGCCCAGTTGGTTCTTCCTGACCAACTCTGGTCCTAAAGAGCAGTAAAACCAAGGCATTCTTTTACACATGCAAGATGTTTTTTTCTATCTCTGCATGTTGATTACATCCAGCCACTTAAGGCTTTTTTTGTTCTACTGCTGTAGTTGTAGTCAGCCACTCTGCTGTGATTTATCAACCAGGCTGTCACACAAGGCTTTGTACTGCTTAATTAAGGATAACTTCTCTCTATGGGATTTGATTTGTCTTCTTACTAGTATTTCAAAACCAAACAGTGCAATCTTTTTATTCTTGTGTGGGAGAAGTTCTCCAAAATGCACTCTTCTGCATTTCCTACCCCATCAATCCAAAATCTTACATCCCTTTAAAAATACGTGAGAATGTATGATTAAAAGCACAGGTCTGATGTACAGACATTTTAAAGTAAACAAGCTCTGCTCCTGAATGATGTCTTGTGCTTCAGTCTGAGCATGCACCCAAACCCTAATTTACAATTGAGAAGCTTCCTTCAGAATCCCTTTCAGGATAAAAATTTTCAAAATAGGTGACTAAATTTAGACTTAGAAGTCTATATGTGGATATTTGAGAAGGTTAGAAGTGACAGATTGCTCTGAAGTTGGTATTGAGCTACAGTTTGTAGAAAACTTGAAATATTCTAGTGGGATGGAAGAGATAAGCTTTAATTAGCATTGTAAAGTGTGTAATTTTCACAGCTCTTTGTCTCTCCACCCCCCTTTCTGAAGCTAAATCAGGCTGTCTAGCTCTAGCTATATTTACTTCAGTCTTTTGCATTTTCTGCTTCGCTGACTTTAAACAATGTCAGTTTGAGAGCAGTGAAGGGAAAACTCAGATATGGGAAGACTTATGCTGAAACACAGAGAATAACTCTTGGAGGGATTACATGGAGCTCTGAGCAGCGAAATGAAGGCTCTCAGATCTCTGAACTCTCTGTGACATCAACAATGACTGTGCACAGTCACGAGAGCCAGAATCCAAGGAAGTGTCCCTGCATGGCACTGAGCACCTTGGGCAAACACAGAAAGCTTTTGTTTGGCTTTCCCTGAGGTAGATTTTGGCGTGGCACAGCGTGAGCATGTGCTGTCCCTGGGCACCTGTGTGCTGGTGTGCTGTGTGGCAGTGCCATTCAGCAGAGACAGGAGCCTTTCTTTGCTCTGTGCCATTGGACCGATGGATCTGCACAGGGGAGCCTGTGCTCACACGGACACATTTCCTTGGCTCTTTATCTTCTTCCCATGACATGTGCTGTGTATGACAGTGGAAAATCCCTTCCTAGAGTAAATGCATGCCCCCCTTTTTGCCTGGACTTGTTGTCAGGGGTAGACATCACACATGACTGTGCTGTGAGATGTGTGATTTGTCCGCAGAGTACACTGCAGGGAGGGGGGAATGTTTGTTGTTCTGATCCGCTCAGCCACGCTCTGCCTGCTCTGCTTGCGTGGGCAGGTACCTGTGCAAGCTGGAGCAGCTATGCTTCAGACAAATAGAACTGTGCAAATCCTCAGCCTGATTAATACTGCCTAAAGATCTGTCCAGCAGGAAAGACAAAACAGTTGGAAATGCAAATAGTTGCTTCCGAGAGCAACTGCTGTCAAAAAAATGCGGTGGACATGTATTTGAGTAGTGATAAGTTAAAATAGAGGATTTTTTTTCCACTCTCCATACTCCTCCTTTTTAAATGGGAATGAGAACTGGAATTTTGTGTAAGACATACCCTAAGATACAACTGCCTCCTGGTTTTCATTTTCACAGTGGTTGTGTTGTGCTTTTCCCTGACCTGATGTAATAAGAAATTCTTGATCCCCATGTGTGATTGGTTTGTCTATTACCCTGTAACACCAATTCTGAGAGGAACAGCCATGTTCCTTGTATTTGATAGATGACCTCTGTTTATGTGGTACTTGGTTCTTCATTGTCATGAAATCCTTGGAATCTCTATAGCCATGGAATGTAACGCACCCTCTCAATATCTTTTTGGTGTATGAGCCATAAAGAAATATTCCTGCTTGTCTTTAGGGAGGCCAGGCATTTCACGTATCTCCTCTGTGTCAAGCTTTATCACAAAGAACTTCTCCAAAATTTCATTTGATAGAAGAAGAAACTCTTTGCTTGTAAAAGAAAATTGTTTGATTGAAAGGAGAGATTAATTATTTGAAAACTTGTGGATCTTCCTGCATTCTACTGGGTATGTGTATCTGTAGGTAGTGTAAGGGTTTGAAAATATCAAGAACACTAAAGGAAAAATGAATGGCACATAGTTGAGGAAGGAAGAGATTCTTGCCTTGTGAATCAGGAATGAGTTCCAGAGGCAGCAGCGGTATCCCATGGATACTGCAGCTGATAGACATGAGACACCTTTACTTTTGTGCTTGTAAAAATACTGTTTATAGACAAATGTTCAGGAGTATTGTATGAAAAGTAAAGTTGAGTTCAGTGGGTATGGGAGTGCTTGCTACCTTCCCCTGCTACATTACATTTCCCAGAACAATCTAGAAAACATTGATTAAAATACATTAGTAGTTAATACTACAATGCTCACACTCTGTCAGATTTATCTTTCTCTTAGATGTCTTAGCCAGCTTTGGGAACAGTACAACTGGTTCCTGCTCTCATGCCCTCCAGGTTACTGTTTATAATTGCGTCCTTCCACTCTTTTTGGTATTTCATTAAACAGGAGACCTACAAGAATTGTGATAAAAGCCTTATGGCTACGCTGTGCAGTTTTGAAGTGTTTTCTTGCATTTGTATCTTGAAAATAGCAAGAGCTGTTTGGAATGGGAGCAGAGTCTCTCTGCTTACAGATGCTTGCAAGAAGGGCTTTTTTTTTTACTGTATTAAAACTAAAAGAAACAAAGACCCCCAAATAAACCAACAGTACAAAGCTCCATGTATTCCCAGTTCTCAGTAAATATTTATATTGCACTAAAGACATTGCTATTCACCATTAACTCAAAATTATAAATGTAGCTACATTTTAACTAATCAAACATATTTAAAGATATATACATACAGCAATTTTTTTCATTTTCAATCTTGATATACAATTACTTTAACATCAAATAACATAACCTTTATCTAGTTCAATAAATGTGGCATTGTACACCTGTTTGCAGGAATATTTAACTCCAAGTACAGATTTATAGCTATTTCAAATTGTAATCAGATGCAAATTAACATGCTTCCCTCACTACATTTTAATTAAAGTATAATAATCTGTAGTTTTAAGGAAATACAGGATTTTGGTGAGACAAAACTTGTATTTCTAGGTTTTTTTCAGTCATAAATGGGAGTACTGCAGTGCTGTGGAATTTTTTTTGCTAGTGTTTTAGCTGGTAAACTAAACATGCTTTGACAGAGTGACATTGCATGAATATTTCAGCTTTATTACCAGTTTATATGGTCTGTATATTTTTTTCTACAATGCAGACTTTTGCTTGTGTTGTGTACTGTAAAATAGGAATTAAGGGCACATCAGGACTTTTTCTCTGCCTTGCTAGCTATGAGTTGTTAGTATTTTATCTAAGGCACCATGACTTTCTTTTTACTTCTTACTAGAGTGCCACTGTTGATCTTGTAATTTCTCTTGTCCTTCCTGCCGCCTTCTCTAGGTTTGTCTCTGTGTTCCTGGGGTATCTTTTAGGATTCTAGAAGGTGTACCTGCCTGATTAGAAGGAAAATAAAAATTAAGATGTGGGGTTCATTTTCCTCTCCCCACTCCTCTTGTCTTCCCCCTGGAGCACTCCCCAGCCTCTTCTGTGGGTGTGCTGGGAGTCCTCATACTGCCCAGTATGGGGCCAGACTTGGCAGAGTGCAGAACAGCAAACTAGAAAAACACAGTAGGGTAGTCTTGGAGAATTCATATCATCTGGGAGAGCAAGGGGGTTTAAAAATATGTGGGAACAATCTGTCTGTTCCTGTTATATCTTTATAGGGTGCGTCCTTTTCATTTTAATCCCTGGTTGCTGTATCTAAGGACGCAGTGGAAACACAGCAGCATCCAAGAAAAAGGCAGGTGTCTCCTCTCTGTGTGCTCCTTGCCACAGGTCCCTACCACTTCTCTTGTCTGAGTGCTTGTGTTAACGCAGTAAATCAATTTATTGAAAAATTAATTATTTGAAGAAGAAAAGAAAAAAAAGCTATCTTCAGTACATGCAGTTCCTGGATGATGTAGTCATGTGAAAGCACAAAAAATCTGTAGGTCTGTTAAGAAATTTCATCATCTGATTCATGTTTTTCCTAGATTTCTGTATTTGTAATGCAGGTACATAAGAGAAGCTTCCTTTCTGCCCTTCCCAAACTTTGTCACCACTATGAGCTATGTGACTCTTAACCAGCAGAAAAAAGGGGGATAATCTGGATAATTTTGCTTGGACATCTAATGAGTTGTTATTGTGGGGTTTTTTGTAGTGGTATTTGTTTGTTTTGCTTCATGCATTGTTTTTTGAGTTTGTTTTTTTTTTCAACCCTGAATCACAAATTTCATCATCACTCAGTAAAATTTGTATTTGTGAGTCTGGATGGGCTAATGTAGAAGAGTTTGCTGTACATAATTTAGAAACATGTCCAACTCTACAAGTAAAATTTGATATTCTGGTTACCAGGGGGCTACAGACTAGGATTGACAATTCTTACTGGTGATGTGAAGTAAGTGTGCAGTGTCCACAGAAATCAGAGTGGCCAGGGAATATTTACAGTGATTGGGCAGTAATTCACCTGCAAGCCAATGTTCCATTTCAGTGTTTCATGTCCTCTGTGTGGAGCAAATTGTCTTGCTAAGACTGAGTCTGAAAAGCAGTGGCTGCTGCAGACCAGGATAGGACTCGAAAGTGCAGATTATGATTCAAAACATAGGGCTATTATTCATTGTGCTTTCATATTTTGAACTCAATGGGGGAATGTCAAGCATCTATGAATATAAATGTGGAAAAGTTCCGTAACATCTGCTACTAATTTCTGCCAGATGAAAGTGGTAATTATGATGAATTTTTTTTGTTGATGATGCTGATACATTGGCCTAAATAAATTCACTTGTAGACTCTGAATATCTAATTGAAAATACATGATTGTATCACCAAATTGTTGACTTAGTTCTCATTTAAATTTTAAATTTGTTTTCATTTGCTGGAGAGTTTATGGCTTGCTGTTTTAGTGCAAAAATATTGCAATGAAATCAGGCATTTTTAATGCATTAAATTAAAATAATGGTTAGAGATTCTGTATTTGTGCAGTTGGATTTTAGGATTGGATTATATTATTCAGTTATTTTAAACTGGTACAATAACTTTGTTAAAATAACCTTGTGTCTTTCAAACAAACCAGACTTCACTGAGGCTTTGATCTTGTCTGCTGTCACCAGTGCAAACCCTTTCTATTATGGGTGGTGCTCTTCCATCTGCTTTTTGCTGCACTGTTGTGGAGTGCTTATGACATCTAAGGACAGTGACCAAATGGCAGGAAAGCTGTTAAATCATTGAATGCTCAGTTGTGCTTTCTGTCCTGTAAAGGACTTCTCTGGAGACAACACAGCGTGGACACAAAATAAGGTAATTTTCTAGATTCTTGAGAGTGCACCACAATTCCTGTTTCATAAGGATGCCTGGGAAAAGAGACTAAAACATTTAAACTATACATGAAAGAAGTGTAGCTCGTCTTTGTGTTACAGAGATGCTTTTTCTGTCCTTGTTTTCTTAGATATGGGTGATTTTTCACAAAGAGCTTCTGAGTTCTCCTGTTTGTGCTCTTGTGGCCCCAATGGAAATTGGGTTTTGGAAATTGATAGTGTGATGGACAAGACTTGGCTGGACCTGGTATGATGCTGTATTCATAAAGGGTTTGTCTTGCTACTCTTCTGTGTCCTTTGTACGTGCATGTATGAACACTTAAACAGCACAAGGATTTTGAACTCATGGGCACCTGAGATAATTACAAAATTGAGAACTCTTAGCAGGAGGGAACTGGCTCGGGTACAGTCTCACTGATGACTTTCAGAATTGGTCTCTGTTGACATCTTGATAAAACACAAGCTACAGACAGCTGCCTTTTCTGTGTTTTAGCCTAGTTCTGGTTCCTGTCCAATATGCAGGTTATCTCATGGTTTTCAGCAGTAACTGTGGTTGCAATAGAAACGCACCTGAGTTGAACTGCTGGAAGTCTCTCTGTAGCAACAGAAAGCACAGGGGAGCTGACTTGCTGACAGCATCATAGACACTTCTGGCAGAACATATGCAGGTGTCAGTGATGCTGGGAGAGTGAACTTGGCTGCTTGGAAGAGCCCTCTTTGGGCTCCATGGGTATGGAGGAGGAGCTGAGGAAGTGAGTGACTTCCCCCCCGCTCAGCAGAATGAAGGGACACTCCTGGTGCTTGGAGGAGCGGGTGGCAGGGTCTTGTATTACAACCTAGGGGGAACGAGGTAAGGTGAGGGGTCAGCTATTTAGAGGCTGAGTCAGTCAGAAACACCTGGATTGAAGAGAGGCATTAGGTGAGATTCTTGATGCACAGAACACACTACTACAAGGTTGTCTGTAAATATCATTGGCTAAGGGATAGTAATATAACAGTGTGTACTTGTTTTTAATTTTAAAAAAAGGAACAAAACTGATGAAAATCCAGTAGTAGGAAATCAAAGGCAATTTAGGTGTCACAGGATGTTCACTTTTGTTTGAATAGCATGTGAAAGAGGAAATTTAAATGTCTTGCAACAGACAGATTAGTCTCATAGCCTTTGTGTGACTACTCATCAAATCTGGAATACAATTCCAGAGCTGTAAATGTAAATTGGCTTGTGCTTTGATACCATATCTGGGGATTGTGATATAGATTACCTGGGGTAATATCTTGTGATATTTGTATTGCAGTAGTGTATCTCAACATGTGAATATTTTGTAACAGATGTATGAATTTGCACAGGAACCTGATAAGTCTTGAATATTTTATGTAACAGAATATATTAAAAAACACAGCAATATTGTCTCTTTCTACAAGTAATTATAATATTAATAAGAGATACTTCCACATAGCCAGTGTTAATAAAAATGTACATTTTCAGAAGAACATAAGCTGGGCCAGAAGAACAATTGTGTGACATGGAGAAATAGAATTTTTATGAAGCAGGTTGTATACAGCAAAGCTGATGGGGCAGTCTGTTTCACTTTGAGAGTTATTATGTAATGAGAGAAGGTAGGCAAGGAAAGAGGCAAACAGGCCAGGACCTCGTTATAATGTTTTGTGTAATGGTTCCCTCTTTATATTTTTCAAATGGATGTTAAGCTTGACTCAGCATAAAAACTCCCACATGGAGGCTTCTGTATGTAGAACTGATGCGGTGTAAACCAAAGACTGGCCTTTCCCCCCCAGCCCCCTTTAATACCCAAAATAATTGGCAGATTGAGAAGGTTTTCCTTATTTATTTTGATAGAGTTTTGAATAAAATGTCAACGCATTTTTATTTGCTTGAAATGTCATGCATCTTATTTTCCAATTTTCCCTTCCTATCTAAGGGCAGTTCCTTGGATAATGTAATTTCTTTATTAAACTATATGAAAGAGTTGTTTACATTCAGGACTGTTTCATATTTCATCTAGTCTAGTTTGCAAATGTAAACAGGAACATTGAATCTTACTCTTTTTGTTTCCTATTTCATTGTTGTTGGAGCATCTCTTGAGATTTAAGTCAAATACTTTATGAAAATACCTGTGAGTTCCTAGCTAGGTATAAATTTAAACTACTTTTAAAAGCAGCTCAGCCAGAATTGATCTGCATGGGAACAGCATAAAAGCAGAATGATTTAACAAAGGTTCACTGAACTGCTTAGTTTGAGTAGCATCTAAACGTTCGTATTGTAGCCTTTTCAGGTATTTGTTAATACAGCCAAGAGATTTCAAAGAGGATTGCATTTAAAAGCAATTGTTGCTGTTGAGACACCCTAATTGCCCAGATTTTTTGAGTGTTAAATCCTTATTGGTTAGCAGCATTCTCAGCTACTCTGTAACTACCATGGAGATCTTGCTTCCTTGTGTTCTAGTTCTTCAGGAAAAATAAAAATACCTGAGATCTCATCTCTGATGAGATCCAAGTGGAACCTAAACCTTGTAGCTTCCATGAGTGGGAACTGTAACTGGAAATCTGAAGTTTAAGAATCAAAAGAATGCTAGAATGAATTGCTGTGCCAAGGTGCCATGGAGCATGAGTGATTCATAATGGTCAGTGTTGTAATCAAAGCCATTAAACAATACATAATCATGGAAGGAAGAAGTTCATTACTGCAAATCAGCAAAGCTGAGGTGACTTTGCTGTGGAAAGCTTAAAAAACTTCAACACAGCATGTCAAGGATTTTTTGGAATTTTAAAAAATGTCCTTCCTAAAAGCCAAATGCTATGTTAGTGCATTTAAAGTGTTGCTCTTCTGAGCTACTCAAATTTTGTAGGCTGGACTAGAATATAAATGCAGAATTTTAAACAACCTTAGCTTTACTCTGCTGGACTGTAGCAGCTTGCCACAGTCTGAGGCCTCCCTGGTGTGGAGAGGCTATGTCACCATAATAACTCAGTTCTTTGAATGTTATTAAATATCATTAAACATGTTTACTCCTAGCTCTTGTGTGAAGTCTTTTAGTCTGCCCCCCTCGTGAGAACATGTCTTGCAGCATCCCACTGTGTGTGGGAGGTTCTGTGTGTAGCTCTAGTGGGTGTGAAAGCCCAGCTCTTCCTGAGCTGTGCCTTGCCTTGCGCAGAGCTGGGTCTTGCTGCTGGCTGTGATACCCTGAGTGCACTGGACTTTGAGCCCCTGCATTAGGTACCACTTCAAAGCACTGTTGGGTTGTGGAGTTTGGTACTATGGCCCTTGTTTTGCACATGGCAGTCTGGGCATCATGGTACTAAGGGACTTATCTTGGTACTAAAGTACACATCTCATCGCTAAGATGGCAACAGAATAGCAGATTGTTTCATGTCTCCCTTCAGTATGATCACAGCATTTAAATCTTTGGATCACAGTATCCCTAAACAAATCTACTGAACTTTTCACAGACCTGTATCTGGTATTTCTAATATGGTCATGGGCATGAAAACTGAAAAACATCAGATAGAATTTAAGATATCTGAAGCTACTACTGTACGACTTTCTTGTGGACATGTGAGAAATAAAGGAGGCATTATCACCCAGCGGTAACTCTAAGCCAAAGGCACATATACTTTCTGAAGCTCAGGGTGCCTTCAGGTTTGCATACTACACCCTGCTTTTATCAGCTTTATTTTGCATTACAGCAAGCTGCTGATGGATCACTCCTGTCTCTGCCAATCCACAGAGCAGTGTGTGAGGTGTGACACAAGCCAAAATGCTCTCGGCTGCTGTGGAGCTATCCTTGGTGCTGTACAAGGCCTCTGAAGGGTACCTGTAAATCTGTTCCCTTCAGCCTTCCTCACGGAGATGTGCAGTGGGAATGGTACTGCTGGCACTCAGACAACAAAGACACAGTCTGCTCAGGGTGTGTCCTGCAAACAGCCCAGACAAGCCACTGCAATTTAGACTTCATTGCTCTTGCACTTCATATTTCTTAAGAGAGTATTTCAGGTGATTTGATGCTTCTTCTAGCTCTTGCCTGAGGTCCTTTGCTGTCACTAACCCTAAGTTTGTGGAAATAGCATAGCACTGAAAATACTTAAAGTTTTATGAGAGCAAAAGGCTTCCCTGTATTTCAGTAGGGTGTAAAGAAAAGTCTTTTTTGTAACATCAAGGATTTCAGAATCGGATGTAAACCCAAAAGTTGGTTTACCAGGAGAAACAATAAAAAAATCTGCAGGATGAGTTTCTGACAGAAGAACATGCAGATTTTATATTATTTTGACAGTGAGAACTGAAGACTATGCAATAGGGAGCCATTTTTCATCAGCAAGAGTAAGCTTAATTTAAAATTGTATTCATAAATGTCATAGTTTCAATCTTAAAGAATGCCTGTCAAAATGCATAGCAAAGTTAATTATAAGGAAATAAGTGTACTACAAATTATAGTTCCTGTTATTATAAATTTCTCAATAATTTTGGATTGCATACAAGTAAATGAGAACCAACTAGTTTATTTCAAAAAATAGTTTACAAGGAAAAACCCATCAAAGACTGACTTTGAGGACTTTCAAGTGGATATAAGGAAAAATGCTGTAGAAGAACACATAGTGGCAGTGTGTATATATTGTGCTATAAGGCTGTCATCAGTTTTGTCTGAAGTTCTTTCTTTCTGTTCCATTTTTCCTTCAATAATGTGCAAGAATGTTTTTTTTTCATTGTCATGACAGTAAGAGTGAGCCTCATTGCATTAATACCATCATCTGAACTATAAATGCACAACAAACCATAGCAGGAGTCAGTGTAAAACTGAGCTTTAAGCAAGGTTTATGGGTTTATTGGTAATTTCTGGAGCAATATTATTGAAGTATCTATAGCAGTAGGTCTTCTGCAGTAAATGCCATAAACTATTGAGGGAGGGGGAAGCACATTGTCCTGATCACTGAGATGTGATCCACTTGTCTTGTGGTAAAACTCAGAGGCTCTTTGGACTTCCAGACACTGTAATGGGGTAGTATTAAATTGCTTCTGATAGTAAAAGATAATGATCTCTTGCAGTGGGTTGACCAGATGTTTTGAAAATTATAATCCAGGGTTTCTATGTGAAAACTGATAAGAAGTTTAGAGTTTAAGTGTGGTTGAAGACAATAGGGCCATGGATTTTAAATACTTGTTTTTTTGAAACAGAAACCTTGGAACTAGAATTCCAGACCCTGGAATTGCTTCTTGTATTTTTTTTTCTTTCTTCTCTCAGCCTTAAAAGGCTTTTTTTCTTATTTCAGAAACATAATACTTTATGTCTTTAATTGTAAGATTCTTTGTAGATTATGTTCTTTACTGACTTAGAAAAATAACTTTACAACAATATTCTGAGGCAATCTAAAAGCCTGGGTCTGCAGTGGCATGTGTATTATGCTGTATATGGCACCAGTAAGACATTTGCAGACGCTCTTCCAGTCCTTGTTATAGTGTTGTATTGATTATATACAACTTCAAAGCAGTGAAAAGAGATCAAGGTAGCACAGTGCCTCACTGCACGATGAAGTACTTTGTTTACAGGGCCCTCAAGGAATGCGCCCATCACTCAGGAGCCCCTGATCTCCTGGCATGTAATTTCCATTAGGTTATATAAGCTGGCTTCACGCCATGCTAGCCTACTTAGGGCAACTCCATCAGGGCTGCCATGCTGGAGGGGGGAGAAAAACAGCCCTACGTGATAGTTGGTCTGTTTATTCTTTTCTTGTTTGCTTGGAGTTGAGTGGTGTGGGACAGCGCAATGTAACTCAGGCCGAAGATCTGCGTGGCTTGCTGTGTTCTGTGTGGGACTTGACCTCCAAGGGGAAATCAACAGTCATGAAATGGAGAATTATGGAAAACTTTGCAAAGGAGAGCTTTCATCCTGACTCCTGTTAAACTGATGTTGCCTTGCAAACTAGATTGTTAGACATTTTAATTGTCTACCAGTGGAAAAGATTGAACATTATCTCTCTCCTGTTGTAGCTTGGATGTTTCCCTATTCCCATGAAAGATCTATTTTGTGGAACCTTACAAAAGTATGATACGTGAGTAACTCAACTGAATTTTGGGCTGGATATATGAGCACTTTGAGATTATGTGCTATCTAAATTGAAAGGATAATAAAGGGAAGCAAGGATGGTAAAATGTCATTTGTGATAGAAGTGATGTCTGGTATTTCCAATTTATCCTAGTGAACTGTAAAATAAAAATATGTAGTAAAATATTTGACATAAAATATAGTACTGTTAAATACTTGAGTTTGAGAAGGCACTTAAATTAAAATTATAGAGCATGAGAAGTGTTCGTTGACATCTGCCCATAAAGTAATTGTATTGCTGAGTTTTCAGCCAGACATAGGATATACAAAGCTTTGGGAGACCTACCTGTTGGGCATCCATTGATTTTTAGCAGCCTTTAGCATTCTGAAGAAACGGCCTTTGCTGTTTCACCTTTTCCACAAAACCTTTATCTAATTGGCAGACTCCTGCAAGAGAACAATGTGGCCAGGAAGAAAATGATGGCATGTGCCAGAGTCATTGAGGAGAACTACCTGGTGGTTTCTGGAGACACTGACACAATTCTTCAGTTTCCCTGCTGGCTCTTGGGCTCCAAACAAAACCTGATTAGTGCTGCCAAATGCTTTTTGCTGCTGCTCAGCAGACCAGTCAAAGGCAGCAGAAACAAAAGCCATTTTCTTCATATATGCTGGAGGCTTGCTCTCCTGAAAGATTCTGCACTGCATTTTGGGGAGAGATTTTAGATCTAAGACCAGCATGAGCTTAGAAAACCTTTGGGATTTGTGCTGCAGAAGTTGGTGTATTACTCTTCCCCTTTGCTGGTGGTGACCAGGACAGTGGATTCCCCATGGCCCCTGTTTGATAACAAAGATTGAGAGATAAGGAAAACAACTTCATTTAGTTTAATGTTTTCAGGTAACACAGGGACATGCTATTTCTACAGTGTAATGGGATAACTGAGTTTCCTTAGTGCAACTGAAAAGATACTACTTGAATGTTAAGAGCGTTTGAGTTTTGTATAAAGTTGTGATTGATAGGAGGCATTCTTGAGCATGCAGTCATATAGGGGATATTATAGAAATTTATGACAGACTAAACATTTGTTCCCAGAAAATGGGTCAAAGCAAAACTACAGCAGTGAACATACAAAAGTGTTAATTCTCCCAGGAGGATTTTTGCCTTGTTCCTAATCTTTGGTTTATAAAAAGATCTTTGAAACTTTCTTCACACTGGTGAATAATTGCATTGACCCCAAAGTAGTTATTCATTTGTGTAGATTTATTCATGTGGTTGAGTCATTGCAGCCAGGGGATCTTAACTAGTTCTAGTTGCATTTAAATTTATAATGAACTTCAAAAGAATTATAGTGACTATTGATTTTTAGCCATTACATTTACAGACAACTGTAACTATGGGAATCACTGTTTTTACAAATTGGTAGGCAGAAATGTTTGCTAAAACAAGTAAAAGGCAAATAAAAGGGATGGTGATGACCTGTAGTATCCTAAGGTAAAACATAAAGGAGACCTAGGAGATGTAATTACTAGGTGAGCTCTCAGTTTTGTCTTGTGATCTTCCTGATTTTCACTAGTTTCATTAAGTATGATCAGTAGAGGAAGAGGTACAATGAGGCTCTTTGTTAGTCGGAGAATTTAAGGTAAGACTTACTCAGAACATGCTTAAAATAGTAGTATAAATGTAATAAGCCATGCCTTATGTTATATACTCAGTTTGTTACACACCTTCTTGTTAATGTTCAGCTTTCATGTGCTTCAAAAGATGGAAGATAACAAAGTGATATTTAACCATAAGGCTCAGATAGCATTTGCTAGACAGGGGTGAATTGCTGCTCTTTGATTTACTCCCCTCCATTTTCATAGACCAAACAAATATTTTTGTTTGGCTTCTGTAAAATCTCCTTTTTAATTCTATATGGCAGCAACGCTGGGAGAAGTTCTGTTCACAATGATATAGAGTATAGGCATATTGCCAAATGTGTATTGAGGTTGCTGGCATGGGATTTAACCATTTCAAATAACTAGGGCAAGGAAGTTCAATCAAAAACTTTCTTGTATATTTTTAGTCTGTTATTATTGGTAATATATGCCTTAGAGGGAAAAGTCTTAAGGGTGAGAAATCTATTTTCAAAGGTGATGCAATTTTGTTACATAATTAGAATTTCTTAAGAGATAAAGCACTTGATGAGAAACAAAACAAAAAAACTGATAGAAAAATACCCTCAAACCCATGTAGAGAGGTAGAGACAATATACTCCTGGAATATATCGAGTTTGTTACAACCAGCTTCTTCATGTTGATTAGAGACCAAAGTATCAGGAAAGGAGTAAAAGCTGCATTTTGACTCCATCCAGAAGTCCTTACTCCAGTATTAGAAAGCTGACCAGGTAATTTAGACAAGTGTGAAGGCTTAGTCTTTTGAATGTTCTTGTGTCGTGGCCCTGCTGTGTGCAAGGAATGAGGTAAAATCTCAAGTAGATGTGTGATTCAGTTTAACTCTAGTGTTGAGTGTCCAGATTGCATTGTTATGCCCCAAGTTTTGTTGACAAAAAGGAAACTCACCTTATTATTATAAAATAATTTATTTCTAGTGTAATAGAAACCTTCACAGTCTGATCAAAGAATCATTATTAGTCCACATCCATTTACTGCAGGAAAAACAGACTAAATCAATGCTGCATACAGAACTATATACCAGTAATTAATAACACAAGTAAAACTGTTGCATACACACAGTACTAGGGTGACATTATGATGCTTGTATCCCCAGTCATCTGTTCTGTCAATGTTGGATATTATGTTCTGTGCCTTCAAGACTGGCTCTGAGAGCAAAAACAGAGAGAAGAAGCAGCACGGATTTTTTATCAGAGACTGTACTCACTCCTCCACAGGCTGCTGGAACACAGAACTCCACTGTGTTGTCTGGGCACGGATGGGGCAGAACAGGGCCCTCCTTTGCTTTTTAGTTAGTTTAGCTAGCTGAGGCAGAGAAGATTTCCCTGGACTGTTTTTTTCTTTCCCTTTTCTGGCAACTGTTCGAACCTGCTCCAGACTGGGACCTGGGGAGCACCAAGAGCTTGCACCTTGTTGCTTACCAGGGCCTACTCTGGGCAGCAGACTCTCCCAGCACCAGAGGGATTGATAACAGAGTGACCACCCACAGGAGAGACTTTCCGAATTTGTCATCTCTTCAGAGTGGCAAGTGAGTTTTGTCATCTGGTATTGTTCATTTTTTGTGCTGGGGAGTGCTTTGTCTGTTAAATAAACAGGTTTTTTCCACTTCTCTTTGGGGAAATTTTTCCCAAACCAGTTGGGGGGAGATGCTGTGTGAGTGGGCTTTCTGGGGGAGGCCCCTTTTCGAGGTTTTCTCACAAATTTGCCCTAAACCAGGACACTGTTACATACACACACTACTAACTAGTTTCAATCTCGTTTCCTGGTGTTATTCTCATCATTCCTTGCTCCTTTGAATACTAAAATAAAAAGTTTCAGTCAGGTATTTGAAGGTAGGGATGATGTACCCCTTTGCCCTGGAGTATATTAGGTTGATGGTATTTTTTTATTATTTCTCTTTTTGCTTTGTTGTCCCTTTTAATTTACATAGTAGGAAAACTACATATGGGGTACAAAAGAAGAGTTTTTAAATCAGATCACTTCATCTGTTAATTTTTCTGCCTGCTGGATTTCTTACGTCCTGTTCAAGCAAACATGCTTTATTTTCTCCCTGGGAAATCAGAGACTGTGTTGTGTTGGGATCTTTCTCAATTATATTCTTGCTTGGAATAGATTCCCTTTCTGTGTCGGGGGCAAACTTCAATGGTAAGTAGATCAGAAGCCTCCAGGAGCAGAGAGATTTGTAAGAGCACTGTAACTTTCCTTGATACCTATTCAAGAAAACTTATGAAGAAAGCTTATGATAAGACTGTATTTTTATTTTCCTAGTGACAATTCCTTTTATTGTGGAACACTTACTTTTGTTGATTGAAAGAGTATCAGCAGAGTTGTCAGCATGGGGTGCCACCTCTCCATGGTGTCTGGAGAGTCTCTGTGAATCTTGAAGCACTGGCTGGGCTCAGGTGTCAGGCTGTCTGTCTGCTGCTGTTTGAATGGGAATCTCCTGCAACTCTAAGAGAAAAAAGTCTGTCAGGGAAGGCAAGACAGGACATGTTTTAATCATTAAAATGGCACCAGTAGAGGTGTGAGAAACAACTGCTCACTTTTAAAAAGTTTATTAAACTTTAACAAAAACTACAACTAAATAAGGAAAAATTACAGCACTGGGAGCACCCCATGACTACCAGCCAGTGCTCATCCTCAAAATGAATCCTCCCCCTTTTATATCTCTAGCCCCTCCTAGAGTCCTGTCAGTTGACTCCTTCCTTGCGGTCCAGTGGTGGAGATCACCTTCTTACACCTTGGTTGGAGGTCTGGTGTTACCATGGTAACAAGCCAACCCTCCAAAATGCCCCGACTACCAAGGCCATGCGTGATAACAATGCAAAGGGGAGGACATGTTGCAGTAACATAACTATACATCTACAAAACTTCTCTTAACATATACATAGTGTTCACCCCTTAATTGTGAGAGCCAACCAGCTCATTACTCATCTATAACAACCCCTCCTTTTTCTTTTTATAAGTTATTTGGCTCAAATAATTAACTCTTATTTTCAATTCTGATAATTTACTCTTCTCAAAAAAATTTGAGAGAGTCATGCTAGCATCTGTTGATATGGGTGGGGACAGAGGGAACAGAAAAAAATCTCAAGTTCTCTTTAGGTCCACTTATCGATGAATTGGTTGGACAGATAAAAAAAAGGAATCAAAGGGGTCCAGTATGGCTTTTTACTGCCATCTTCTGTGCCTATGGGGTTGCTATCCATAGCAGGTATATCTTAGTGGCAAGTAGGGAGGCCAATTCGGTCTTGCCCTCTAGCCCTTCTTAATTGCACCTCTATTGGGTGTTGAAGAGAAAAGAAAGATGAGGGATGATAGAGGTTCAGTATGGCCTTTTTGCCCCCACCTTACCATGCCTATGGGGTTCCTGCCTGCAGCAGGGCTATGGAATCTTCTCAGTGGCGAACACAGGGGCCAACCCAATCTTGCCCTCTATTTCTTGTCTTCCAAAGCAAACCACCCCAGCACCTCTTAAGGTTCTCTGTGTACCTCCCCTCAACAGATGCTTGTAATCTCCATCTATTAAAGCAGGACAATTACATCAATAACAGGTACAGTTCAAACTCCCTGTCCAAAGTATTACTTAAAACAGTCCTTCAGCTGTCTGGTGGGAGCTTGACTCTATTTTTTTCTTCTTCAGACTTCTTGGTGCTTCTTTGGTTATCTCTCCATCTCTACTTGAGAGTCACACTGCCAGTTCAGTTGTTGGCAGTACCTGGAAGGGACCACCCACTGAGGGGCTGGATGCTGGTCTTTCCATGATTTGATCAGTACTTAATCTCTAGGGTTAATATCATAAATTAATGCTTTTAAAACCTTCCCGTTTTGCACCTACTACCTGTATGGTATTTTGACTCTTCCCATGTCCCCTTTCAATTTCATAAACACAAGCTGTTTGTTCTTAATTCCCATGCTCACCAAAAATTTAAATTCTTGTCTCCGGGACTTATTTTGTTAAGGGTTTCTGATGCTATTTTGTCCCCAGGAGGTGGAGCCCTTGACATCTCTAATCCTCTACCTCCCCTTTTTTCTCATTCTTAAAAGCCTTCCCTTTGGGGGCAATTTCTCTTGAAGTGTCTATTTTCTTTAAAATAAAAACAAATTTGTTCTTCTGTAATGGCATTTAACATTACTCTGATCTTTTCCTTTGCTTTCTCTTCATCTCTCCTGATGTACACTTTCTGTGCTTAAGAGATCCTCCAATTCCCTTTCTTGCCAATTGTCTAATTTCTCTAATTTTCTCCGTATATCTAGCCATGCATGGATGACAAAATATGTTTTTAGTAAGATCTGTCTGGCTACTTTTTCCAGGTTGATACCTGAATATTGCCTCATATTTTTTCCTCAGTCTTTCTAGCTGTTCTTTTGGAGTTTCCTCTCTCTTTCGTTGTTCATCAAATGCTTATGAGTATTTTGGCCCCGTGGGACCACTTCTTTAATACCCCTTATAATTAATAATCTATACTACATTGTATGTACATTAAGAGAACTTTTGTAGATGTGTAGTTATGTTACTGTAACATGTCCTCCCCCCCCCCCCCCCATTGTTGTCGTCATGGCATGGCCATGACTTATAAAAAGAAACAGAAGGGGGTTGTTATAGATGAGTAATGAGCTGGTTGGCTCTCACAATTAAGGGGTGAACACTATGTATATGTTAAGAGAAGTTTTGTAGATGTATAGTTATGTTACTGCAACATGTCCTCCCCTTTGCATTGTTATCACGCATGGCCTTGGTAGTCGGGGCATTTTGGAGGGTTGGCTTGTTACCATGGTAACACCAGACCTCCAACCAAGGTGTAAGAAGGTGATCTCCACCACTGGACCGCAAGGAAGGAGTCAACTGACAGGACTCTAGGAGGGGCTAGAGATATAAAAGGGGGAGGATTCATTTTGAGGATGAGCACTGGCTGGTAGTCATGGGGTGCTCCCAGTGCTGTAATTTTTCCTTATTTAGTTGTAGTTTTTGTTAAAGTTTAATAAACTTTTTAAAAGTGAGCAGTTGTTTCTCACAGAGGAAAAACCTGAAGAAGAGAATTGCTGTGAAGCAGCAAACCCCTTCCTTCGGTGTAGCATGTCATGTTTAGGAGCATGTCTTGTTTAGAAGCTGCATTTCCTCAGGCATGCTGAGCCTTCCTGTGAAGACAGGGGCTGTGAAGTGAGGGTTTTCCCGGTCTCCGTGTGTGTGTGGTGGTGCACCAAGGGCTCTTTCAACTCCTGGCGTACACTTCCAGGAGCAGGGTATTGCTGCGCCCTGAGGGCGGGAGTGCGAAGCTTCTGGAAGGCTCATGGGGTGCCGCCTCCTCTGCGTGTGGGCCTGTTTGGAGGGGAAGATTAGGGCAGCTGTCTGTCAGGAGGGAGGCCAGGGAGCTCCTCTGGGCACCCTGCTCTCTGTCCGCAGGGAGGGATTTACACCCGATGTTTGATTGTCTCTGGACTTGGGCACTTCCAGCCATAATGGCGACCTGCCTCAGGTGCTGAAGCGACCACTGCTGGATGGAATGGGAGACAGGGTGTCATCCGGACAGCTCTGTGGAAAGGCATCGTGGCATGGCTGAAGCAGAGGGCTGAGAGGAAGGGGGCACCTTGTGCCAAGGCAGCAAGAAGAGCAGCACTTTTGGCAGTAGTGCCCGGGAGCAGGGAAGGTTGTGGCAGCGAAAAGGTGGGTCTGGGCAATGAGGAGGAGGTGGGAAGCATGCTGCAATGGTGAGTGTCGGGGAATGGGCGTCTGAAGGGGAATCCCCTTCCCTGAGCTCACCATGGGCTCAAATTGGACTCTCTTGTCATCAAAAGTGGTTAAAATTTAAATTCTTCCTTTTCTTTAAATTATTAAAATCTACTTTTTTCCAAACAAAGGAGGAGACATGTGGGTTGGGTGGTTTATAAGTGGCTGCACATCATGTGGCAGAAGGGATTTTTTCTCAAGTTGAGCACAGTTTAGCTGTTCTCAGTATTCATATAGTAAGCAGATTTCCCCAAAAAATGCACATTAACATGTTGTGGAAACTGTCTCTGAATCAAATAACATAAAGCATTGAGATGCATTACACAACTGTGCATGGAATTAACAAAAAAAAAAAAAAAAAAAAAAAAAAACCAAAAACAAAAACAAAAAAGAAAAAAAAAAAAAAAAAAAACCAAACCAAAACCCCAAAAAAAACCAAACCAAACCAAAACAAAACAACAAAAAAAAAAAACCAAGCACATGAACTGAGTAAGGGCTGAAGACGCTTAGGATTCTGTGGCTATACTACACTGCTGAAATGTTTTAGCGCCATTGCTGTAGCAGGATTGCTGCTGGCCAATAATCTTGACATTATTATTTTTTAGCTGCGTTTTTATTTACTTAAATAACTTGAAGTTAATCAGATTAATTTTTCTTTTAATTCCAAGTTGTCTTCTTTCAGATTGAATATATTTTTGCATATCTAAAATATGTAATACCATGATAAACCAGCCCTAATCTGTTGTCGTGGTTTGGCCAGGAAGTGAGTTTCTGGAAAAGTTGTGGTCAAACCAATCAGTGGCCAGATTTGAAATTGGCACCTGTGGTGGCCACTGAGGATTTGGATACGCCTCTGAGAACACACGGGTTAAAAGCAGAAGATTCCCAGAGAACTTCCTCTTTTGATCTGGCGGGGAGGGGGAGGCCATGCGGCCTGTGAGGGGAGGAAGGCCGGAGCCCTGCAAGAGGCAGAGAACTGGGATGTTTGGGCAGCACCCCCGGAGAGAGTGATAGAGACTGTGCTGGCTTGAAATTTGATATCTTGTGCCAGCACCACAGCCAGGAGAAGAAAGGAGGGGGGGGGGGCAAGGTGCCCAGCCACGGGCAGACCTCAACTGGAGTTTTAACCCCTTTGGTGCTGCGACAGTGCAAGCTGTAAAAAACACTGATCCTCCCCAGCTGAGAGTTTAGAGGGGATGGAGGATAGGCAGATGAGAAAAAGGCTTGAGTGAGTGAAGAAATACCAGCAGATGAGAAGTGCCCTAGATGGAGGACATGATCTGGAGTGGCCTTTTGGCTGGACTTTTCTCTTACATGGCCACGGGACAGAACCAAATCTTCCTGTAATGTAAGAGACTGCACCTTGGGGAAGGCAGTTGGCCAAAAGCCAGGAGTGACGAAGTCATTGTGAGAAGTAGAGGGAACAGAGACTGAAGGGGAGGGTGTGGTGGAGCTCTCTGCCTTCAGTGAAGGATCTCTGTTCACGAGGCCCCTCGGCCCCAGGGGGTGAAATATGGGTGGGGGACAGGTGTCCCAAATGGTGAGAGGCAGCCACTTCTTGGAACTGGGCAAGGAATTCTTAAAAGGACCTAAGGAGAAGTTTGGATCCATGGACAGTGGTGAGAGCACTGGACATGGAAGGAAGATGGTCACCACAGCCGATTCTCTCCAGGCAGTTGCCACGTGTGACACGGAAGCACAGGAAGTTCCACTGTGTTTCCTGGGGAGGCCCATGGTGCAAGAGGGAGACTCCTCTCTCCTGATGAACTGGGGGGAAGTTGAAGGATGGTATTGGACTGGGAATTCAGTGTTAGAGGGGATTGAGTGTTAGAGGGGTGGAGGGAGGAGGAGTGTTTTGGAGGTATTCCATCATGGATTGCTGTGTGTGTTTTTGGTTTTTTTTTCTTTTTTTCCTTTTGTGTCTTACATTGTAGATTAATAAAGTGTTGTCTTTTTCCCTCCATTCCCAAGTGGGAGCCTGCTTTGTTCTGTTTCCGGGTCACATCTCACAGTAACCATTTTGGAAATACACCTTTCATGGGGGCCTTGGCACTGTGCCAGGGTCAAACCATGACATCTGTGTATAAATTAGTTGATGAAGAAAAACTGTATATAGACTACCTAATTAAGTATAACAGTGTTCATATTTGTAACTCTATGCTTTAACTGCAGAAGTTGCTGCCAACTCTTCCTCTATAAAATCAGCAATATTTGGGGGGGGTGGGGGGGGGGGAATTGCTGTACCAGAAATCATCAAGTTTGTGCTTAAATTCCAGCAAATGTAAGCCAACAACGACTGTAATACAGATGGGGAACTGCATATTCTTTACTGCCTTTTTGTTATGTAGTAATATCAATCACATTGGCAAAGGTCACCGAGTGTCAATTCATTTGCAGTGGACCAGGCTCATTCTAACAGGAATGGAAATTCCCAACAAATAAAGCCGAAATATAGGCCAGATTTTGGAGGGAATGCAGGTCTGAAGTCACTCATTCTTGAAATGACCTGATAATCCATAAAGTTAATTTGTTTTCATTTGTTTATTGTTAAGTATTCTCTTGCCAGTGCATATGTCTGTGTCTTGCCTTTACAGCTGCACAGTATTTTGAATGTACTGTGTCTTTGCAAAACTTTATTTATTAATATCAGGAGTGATGGCTGGGTGTTGTAAACCATTGCCTTAGTTGGAAGAAATTAAAAACATTGCACCACTTATTAGAAGTGTACAAGAAATTCAGAAGGGTGCCAGTAAGGTTTAGAGCTGTTGGGAGATTCTAAGAGATTGAATTTTCTCTCATCTGGCCAAACTCAGGCGAGTGGGTTATCACCAGAAAAATGGCACCTTTGTTTAGAGTAATTGTATATGTATCTTTTAAATAGTTCTCTCAACACCATTAAATGTTGTTTTGATCTGGTGATCTTTATGATCTAAAAGTCCTAGAACTGATAAATGGAGCATGATTGAGTCCAGCCAACAGATGCAGTGATTCACTTAGGCAGTGTCTGATTGTTAGGGCTGTTAATATCAGCCACAAAAAGAATTTAACAGATTGAGATGAACTAAGTGTGCATTATGATATTGAAAGGATTGTATGCCATAAAGGTCAGATGGTGAAGATTTGCTCCAATTTTTTGAGAATTTCCACAGCTTTCTGTGCATTTGAATTTCTGAAACCTAACTGAAAATAGGCGCGTGCGCAGATCTGGGCAGTAGAGCTGCTGAGTGGACTGCAGTGCTGCTGTCCTGGTGTGCTCCCCTCACTGCTGGCTAGCAAAGAGCAGTTGTTCCAACGTGGTCCCCTGCTGAGTAATTCTGACTCTTGTTCTTCTCTGCACTCAAATGCATACAGTTTGCTGTGGCTTTAGATTTACTTCAGCAGTTAATTACTTAGTGCATGTGTATTTTGAAAGTTTTTCTTCATGTGAGGTGTTGGTGCATTGGAACCATCCCTCAAAACCGTGTAACAGCTACTAGACTAATTTAAAGTTCAAAATTTGAAACTAGGTAGGCATTTGTGGGTTATTAGATATTGCAGACAGTGACTGAGTCTCAACAAAGATAGTTTGAAATGTCAGCAATCAGAATCTGACACTGTCTGCTTGCATTACTAAGGTAGCCTTTTGTCATGGAACTGACATGCTGGTAGCGTAAGTCTATAGCAGACAAGAAAGGCAGAAGTCTGCTTAGTGGAGTGAAAGCAAAAACGTCTTGTTAACTTACTTTAAAACAATTATTTGAGTTTTTGTCTTTTTTTCTCAACTTCTTTATTCCAGTAACTGAGGATTTTACATTGAACAGTTGTGTGCAATTACACCATGACACTATCCAATTAACCACCCAAGGTAACACTGCTCAAAGAGAGAGTTAAATTACATGTCTCAGCAGTGGTCCATGTTTCTTAACCAGGGGGCTGCAGCAATGTTCCTTTGGAGTGCTGAATTCATTTCTTGGTGCCAGCATGCTGTGTTAAGAAGTACAAATTTCCTTGGTGTCCACATGTTCATGCTAATGATGTCTGTATCTGTGCCTAATTACTTCAGACTAGAAAGTTTTTCCATAGTGTCTTTCTTGCTTCTTTCTGCTCAGTGTGGGTACATGGAAGATGTGAATGATGTGATTTCAGTGCCTTTCTCCTGCCCATCTGAAATGGGGAACTCTGCTTCTGAACTTCTTCTCCAACAGAAGAGCAAATGTTTTGCCTACCTTGACCCTACCCACTCTTTTCCCTGCCAGCACAAAGCCGGTTTTTTTTTGCCCTTGCAAGACGAGTAAGCCAATGATAGAGTATCGTGTTGTATACAATCTCACCAGTCTCATGTCTTCCGAATCATCTTCTGCACATTCCCCCATGTTTTTGGAGGAACTCCAAGCTCATGCTCTAACTTTGTTCGATCTGTAACATGAAGTAATAAGCCACCTTCCCTCACACCCCTTTGTCCCCACAAAAAACAACCAGCCAACCAAAAATCCAGTCAAATACAAAACCTCCCTACCCAAACAATTCAATAACCTAAACTAAATTTGAGTCAGAATTGAACACGATTCTAGATAACGTGAATACTCTGTCTTTATTGACATGAAATTCAACTTAGGATAGTAAATAAACAAATTTCCTCATGCTATGTCATGCTATGAGATTTGGGGTGTTCCATGGAAAGAATTGTGTAAAGGCAGAGGGCTTTGGAGACCTTTTGTATTTGTCCACTAGCTCGTCCTTTTGACCTGGGGGTGAAATGGAATAGCCCCTGTCTTGCAGCATTTGTTGCCAAGATGCTCTACTGCTGTACAGACGTAGATTACTTTTTTTTTCTGGAAGGAGCTTTTCTTTGTGCTTTTGGAGCTGTTCAGTTAGTCCCATTTCTGTTGCCTTCTGAATCACTTGTTTGGTTTTTCTTCCCCATTTTTATAACTGAGCTATCTATGCGGAACACAGATGTTATGATTAGCTTGGATGAGAATAAAGAAATTAATAGAAAGCTTCCCATTTACTTTAGTCAGCTTAAGGTTGTAACCCCCAGCATTCCTAGTATGTGTTTAGAAAAGCAGGCATTTCCTCTTGCCTAATTTTGTTGGCCCCTTAGGAGGTTTGACTGTTGTAAGAGTTGTGTGGAAGTAAAATCTGGATGTTCTGTTCACATAAATGTAGCTACACTTAAATGAGTTTCAGAAAGCATTTGTTGACGTTGACCTTAGCTTGGTATGCAGTAGAAATATTTTTACTATAAAATAAGGCATCTTATTATGACATATGCAGTAAATTTTTTTGCTTTATTTTGACCTGTGACAGATGTAGTTGAAAACCTAGTCATTGATGTGATGTATGTCACATGCAATAGAGAAAGAAAGCACTGAATAAAATGACATGGTTAATTTATTAAATCTCATACATCCATGAAGTGCATTTCTTGTGAGTGTCATAATTAGTTTATCTCTAATTAATTTGGAAAGACTGTAGCAGCTGTAATGCCGAGTCAAGCAGTCAGACTTCATAGAAGTTATAACTAGTAAAATATTCCAGTTTTCTTCTGATGCTGATCATGTTACCTTGCAAAAGCAAAATAAGGTTAATTTAAAGATCACTTCATTGTTCAAGTAATACACTTATAGATGTTTAAGTTTCCTGAGCTGATAAATAGTTGTAACTGCATTTGAAAGTGGGTCAGTGTAATGTCAGCTTTACAAAATTATCGTTCTCTTGACAGTGTTCTTGGCTGGCTGGCCACTCTCTTACAAGAAGGCAAAGCACAAATTGCTAAGCTATTCTTTCAAATGAGCTTATTAATCAAGCACTTTGTGTAGCAAAATGCTTCTTCCTAAATTGCATCTGTCTGTACTGGCTGTGATTGTGTGTGTGTGTGTGTGTGTGTGTGTGTGTGTGTGTGTAAAGAATATTGTACTTTTGCTCTTTACTAACACTGTAGACTGAAGTGCTGCCTTTTGCTTCAAAATCTAAATCCTTGTCTAGGGAAAGGAAATACATACAGAGTTCTAGCCATGTGTTTAGGGTGATAAACCTCTTGCAAAACTGTTCCAGGGACTGAACAGGCATCTTTATTGCTAAGTCTTTCTTGTATCACAGTGTATTGCATTCAATTACGTACTGACCAGCTTCAAATTCTGATTTTGCCCAGCAATTAAGCTTCATGTTGCTACCAGTTTTTAATTCCAGTGGTGGTGTAACTTCTAAAGTATTGAGTCCTTCTTTTAGAACCTCTTTCTGCTGTATTTTATTTATCTTCTTCATTATATTGAGATCAGCAGCATCTTCATTAATAAAATTATTTCAGAGGTGCTTCCTATTGGATCCTGTGGAAGGACTTAACAATCAGTCTGGAGAGATGGGGCACAATTCCAGTATCAAAGGGTGCTGTCAAGCAAATGCTGGCTTTGGAAATATGCAGTGTACTGCATATAGAAATGGATCACTTTTGATTGTTGGTCAGATTAGACTAAAACCAGACTGCCCAATTTTCTTTGCCTTTTTGCTGAGTTCTCTTCTGACATGTCATTGTAAAATTGTTAGAGAAAAGCACAGGCTCATTTCAGCAGAAATGTAGCAGTACCTTCTGGTTATAACAGGAGCCTGGCACAGTCCGTGGGGCCGAAGGGACAAACAAAGAGCTCTCTCCTTTCTTTAAGCATTCTTGAGGCACCTTTTTTATGTACTTCTTACCTCAAAATATATAGATATTTTCGTTTCATGTAGCAATAGAAATTCCCCTTTTGCTTGGAATGCTTTTATTGTTAGATATTTGCCTGAGTACATTCTGCCCAGACTTCTGTTGCTTAGCTCATTGTTAACCAAAACACACTCTTAACAATCCGAGTGGGCTGCCTTGGAGAGACCACTTAGAACAGAGAAAGCTGATTTTTTGCTTTTAACAAAAAAGATTACTATAACCTTTTTGACACAATGGACTCAGTATGTTAACAGACTTCTTTTAGGCTTACTTTTTTCTTTAATTTCCAAAACTGAAGAACCTTTCTTATGCAGGGGTATGTAAGAAGTAGATGCTAGGATGATGGAAATTACAGAAGTTACTAACTAATCTTTAATTTTAGGATTTTTTAATGCTCTTACATCTTCAATTGCTAGGAGTTTTTCTTAATTATATAATACTAAGTATACATTTTTTTATAAGCAGTATCTCTCATTTAATAGAATAGTTAAAGTGCTGCTCAATTTGAAAATATTTTCATAAGCTTTCAGATGAGATTTATGATGGATTTGTTGTATCTAAGTCAGGTTCCCATAGCTTCTTACTGACCTTGTGTCAATTCCAGACTGATTACTAATTGATTTGAAATTGTATATTATATAATTACTGATTTAATCTATCATCTAATAATCCATTTGATCTTTGATAGCAGATTTTAAAAAACCCAACATTTTACAATACACCACAAGCATAACAAGTCTAAATGGGCTCTACAGCCAGTGAAGACATCTTTGTAGGAATACATCAATATCTGCTTTCAGTATTCTGCTGAAATTATTCATGTATTGAAATTATACTTTTAAATAATTAGATAATTATCTGGAAAGCACTAGGGTCTGGGAAGAAGCAATTCTATAAACCTGAGGTTTTTGTAGCATTTGCAGTCCATTAGTTAAAAGATACACTAATTTTTTCAGTAGTGGAAGATTTCTCTCCTTCAGTTAATTGCTCATACTTATGATTTTAAAGAGTACAGAGCAGTCACTTGAGATTATTCCTTTAGATCTGTATGAAAAATACAAATTGTAGAGCTATACAGACACTCCGGTGTGTGTACTGTGAGGTACAACTACCATGCATGTTTGTTAGTTGGAGTGGGGAGATCCTCAAAAGTCTCTTCATTGTGTGATGCTAGACTGTCAACCCCTCCCCGTGTTTACAATTTGCATCTTGGAGAGTGAGCTGCAAGGTGAAAGGAGCTAAGAGGTGACTTGCTTTTTTCTGCTGGAACAGTTACTGGGAGCTGCAAAAGCACAGATCCTGTGTCCGTGTTGTGGTTGTCAGCATCATAAATCTGCTAATTAATAAGAAAATAGGAGTTAAATATGGTACTAAAACATGCAGGATTTATTTTCAAAGTATGAAGGAAGAAAAATGGCAACATCTTGCAGTGATCATAGTTACTAAATTGAAAAGAACAAAGGAAGGACTTTAACATGCAGGTGATGTTTAGGGAGAGATAGAGTCACTCATACCTTTTAATGTAAGATAGTACAGCTGTGTAATGCTTGTAAAGCTTTAAAAGACATGATAATATGAAATCTGATAAAAAAGTATTCTGAGTAGCAATTAGAAGTGGAGTAATTCCTTTTTGTGCTTTTGAAAGTTCAAAGACAAATTACAAAAATTATGAAGAGTTAGTTACTTATAATGGTAGAAAGTAATTGTGTCAAAATGTGAAGGCATTTCCACTGGTTCGCTTTATTTTCTTTCCTGAGATAGTTGCAGCTTTTTTTTTTTTTTTCCTGGAACTTACTGTTTCTTCTTCATGCAACTGCAGAATTCACAAAGCTGTGATGTAGCAATAAGCACTGTGTTTAGTGAGAGGTGACATTTGTGGCTCTTGAGAGTCTCCATCAAGGGCTGAGTGCCACCGGCTACAAGGGCCTGGCCCTTGTGGCTCTGCTCTGGTCTCTCAAGCCTTTCATCTAGGTTTGTCATTTTATATTTTCCAGGAAGGAATTTACCAACACCAAACTTATTGTATGGGGGAAAAAAATTAAAGGGTTTTGTTTTATTTTTTTAATGAGCTTAGACCAATAATTTAGAGATGGTTGTGTTACTGCTTAGTGATCTAAGTGACAGATTTGTCTGGGCGAAGGCGGTGCTGGGCAGTGGAAATACAGGCCTGCGTGTTTCTGTGTAGTGACCTGAGCAGCTGCTCAGTCCCGTATTGAGTGAAAGCTCCTTTGAATTTGTGGTAGTGCTCATTGTGAGGGACCTTCCCACTTGGGCTTATGCAGAGTAACTACATGTGCAAAGAAAAGCAGGAAAGTAAAAACTGCTTGGAAATTCATTCCTTCTGCAGAGTGATGATAACTTTCCTCATGCCTTCACCTTTGAAATCATCTGGAAAACATTATTTGGCCAATGTGCTTTGATAGAATTCATCACCACAAGTGTTCTTGTCTGTCATGAACAAACCTAATAGTTTGTAAATTACAGTCTGGAAGAGAAGATTACTTTTGAAACATCTTTTCAAAGGAAAATTGTTCCATTAAAAGATCTTTTTCTTATAAAGTAAACCTGGCTGCAAAAATATTTTTTTTTTACTTTCATATTTGAAATAAAGTAAAAATATTTCATAATGAGAATCAGTTCAGTGTATGACTTCACTGAAAGTAGTTTTCATTTCTTCCTGTCCTTTTGCTATATGAGTGGGGGTTTCTTACTTGATACTGGTGATGTCCTGGAGATAGTATTTAATGTATATTACTGTGGGGTCTGGGGGAAATCCATTAAAGCAGATCTTGCACAAAGAAAAGCCCATTGTAGGGATGGAGGATGAAGTACCTATTTGACAGCAGTCTTTAGCCAAGTATTTTAGCTTTCTGAAATTTTTTTTTAATAAGAATTTTTTCCTAAATAATTTCCAGTCTAGTTGAAATCTAGCATTTGAAATCCAGGTCTGTTACCTTGCTGTTCCTTACCAGCACTTCAGTGCTTTTAAATTTGTTTTGAAGTGTAGAAAGTGTCTTAGAAATCTCCTGTTTTGTGAAATATTTTGACTGTCATATAAATCAAGAAACCAACACACAAAATCCTGTAAAACAAAATACCCACCTTCTTTTAGCAAGTTCCTGAGGATTTCAAAGAGTGTAAAGCCCTGAGAGTGCCTCGAGGACTTTCCTGGAGCTCATTGTACTTGTTTAAAGTGCATACATGGTTTGTGCTTATGAGCTTCCTAGAGAAACTCAGATTTCAATTCTCAGTATTTTTTGCATTTCTGTCTGGTACAAGGACTAAGTAAGTTGTTTAAATGTTGTTCCCTTCTTTCATGTTTTACCTTTTGTAGGATTCACATTCTCTGAACCTGAGAGAAGCAGTGAGAGAAGCAGAGAAGAGAATGATCAAAACAATTCTTATCTCATTTGCTGCTTCTGTGTTGTGCCAACGTAGAATGCAATATGGAGATTGTTTACCCAAAGTGATGGTGTTTTGTTTCCTTGGCCCATCAGGGCCAAGCATGTGTCCAGACTGTCAGTCAGGAGACAGTCACACGATTCAGTTCAGTTGAGTTCTGGTTCAGTTTCAGTTTAGATATAGTGTACTATAGTGTACTACAGAATAATATAATATAATAAAGTAATTAATTAGCCTTCTGATATCATGGAGTCAGATACATCATTCTTCCCAGATGAGGGGTCCCCTGCTTTTCCAATAACCTTTTAAATGCACAGGTCTAACTCTGTCCTGTGTCAGGAAACTTCCCAGTTTGCCTCTTCATTTTGCAGTACCAGGCTGCTAATACGTGTCATGCATTCCTAGTAATCTAGGAGGGACTTTTCTATTTCAAATTAAATGGCTTCAAATATCAGGAATAGAGCTACTAACTGACAGGGCAGCACTAATAATATTTACTGTTATAAACCTCTGAGATTTTGCCTACTCTGCCAGGATATTGTGACCTCTCTGAGGGGCTGTTGGTGACTGGTTGGACTGATTTTCTCTGGTAGCTCTGCAATGATCCCCCAGTTCAACTGCTGGAGCACTTTGGGGCTGGTCAGAAGTTAAAGCATGTTGTGAAGTGCACTCTCCACATGACTGTGACATGGCCAGGCTTGGTGTTCTGAGGGCTGGCAGGGTGCTGCTTGCAGCAAATAGCTTGGGAGCTGCAGCTAGACATTCAGCTCTGCCAGCTTTACGGAAGTCTTAGGATTGCATTTGGATCCTGAGCTGCACTGATGACACCTACCCCTACAGAGTCATTAGGCTGCTGGTAATGATGACAGTTCATCACGAACATGATGGAACCTGTTTTAAGATGCCATGGGAAAGAACACAAAAACTCGGTGGATTACAAAGTCTGCAGTCATCATTGCAATTTACTGCATTGTTCTTTAGTTAGAGGATTGCTTTGTATGAAGCATGAATTCTAACATGAATGTTCTTATACATTTTTACATTATATATGGAATATATTCATGGATGGTTCAGTGACACATCGAGAGTTTTATGGGAGTCTGGTCATGAATGGTATTGCTAGTTGAGCCTGAATGTAGCACAGGAATAAGTAATTGTACTTGACAGAGTGATTAATTGCATCTGATAAGATTCAATAATGAGATGTCAGTTTCTCTATATGTCCTCTTTGAAGTGATGTATCTACAGTATCTGCAGTATTTTTCAGTGGTCATTAGATTATGTGTTGAAGTGGAAAGGGGTACATGTATGTGAATGTTGTGTGAAATAAGTCCTGAAGCAATTGATTGTATAATTAGCAATTACTTAATCATGCTAGTGAATGTTAATTGCATAATTTGCCAGAAAGTAAAGGACTGTGTTACCAAAAGACATTCTTTAAGTTTAAGCTCAGAATAGCTAGAAAATAACTGCAATAATTATCTGTGTTCTTGCTCTTTTTTTTTTTTAAGTAGCATGATTAATTAAAAATAGAATCAAATACTTTAACTGACAGATAACTGATTAAAGCAGAGGAGGGTATACAAATCTTGGCATTAATAATTCACAATTACTGCTGCATCATATAAAATTGTTTCTATTATTTTAGTGGGATTCTGGGGGGAAAAATGTTCAGTATTTCAGAATTCTAGAAAAGAAAGTAAATTAATAATTTAAGTATTGTGCTCTGCATTAAAGAAACCCACAAACCAAAAATGGACATTTGCATCATCAGGTCATGCCTTGCTATGTGAATGATGAATATTCTGAAAGAAATTTGCTCTGGAGATTTTTTAACTAGGTGTCTAATTTTGGTCCTGCTGCTGTAACTTTGTGCGTCTTATTTTAGCCCTGTATTCTCTGAAGTCCAAATGGGGCATGCTGGAGAGATTTAATGTCTCAGAAATGGAGTTCAAATTTGTTTGTGCTCTCATGGGCAGAACACAATATGGCAGGGAGTATATGAAAAGTAAGTTCTTTTTTTTTTAAGTCTGCCTCCAGACTGGCAAAAAATGCCTGATGGATTTCTTTGGCTCTGTCTGATCTCATCCACCTCTCTGCCTGGAGCATGATCAGCATGCTAGAGATTAGTTCTTCTGAAAAGAGATATTGTTGAGAAGAGTGAAATTCCTGTGAAGAGCTCTTAAGCACTGGTAGACTGGCAGTATTGTCTTTCTCCTACACCATTGTTACGAGAAAACATTTCTGGTTTTAAATAGAAAGTTGAATCAGAAGGGTGTTTCTCCTGTTGTTTCTAGCATTTTTGTGATCTAAATGAGACAGGTGATTCCCACCTCTTGACAGACCTCATCTCCTGATACAAACAATCACACAGCTGGCCATAGGTTCTTCAAGTGTAATATTCAGAATTTGTGGAGATCATCACAAGCATTTAAATGGGGACATAATGTGAAGGGCATTATAGAGCAACAGTATGGATTCCGAAATTTACCCTTTAAAATTCATCTACATGTTTACTGATGAATGTTCTTCTTGCCTATTGGAGAATGGGTATGTGGCTGCTGAATGAAAGACCAGGTTTGTTCTTAATTCCTTGACTTCAGTGAAGTTGCTCCTGATCTACACTGGTGTGTGTTGGGTACAAATCAGGTAGTTATTCTACTCCTGGAGTCAGTTGTAGCCTACTTCTGTCACAGTATTTCAGATTACTACACAGGCAAGAATTCTGTCTATATAGAGGCATTTTAGAAGAGTTACTGTATATTTGTTTCTCACTGCAGACAATGGTGATTCATATACGTGTTACATAACTTCCGGGGGTATTCTTCCTTTTCATTTAGTAAAGCAGTAATTTGAATGCCAACAATGCCAAGACACCTAATTTTTTTTATATATATATATATATTTTTTTTTACTTTATTTGACAAAGATTTTTCTCTAGAGTTTTTAATCATTCATGTATTTTAGGTATTTTTCAGTATTATCTGTTCTTGGTATTAGCTTCCCTTTTTACTACCTAAAGGATATACTTTAACTCTCAAACTGCAGAATTTCTACTGTTAACGGACATCAGGTTTTTTATAGTACCATGTTTATGTAGTTCCCTAATTCCTAATAATTTTGGTTTGATTCTAGAGGACAGAATAATACTAACTGTGATTTTTTTTCCCCTCCTGTTAAGTTTTTAATCCTCTATTGCTTTGAACCTGGGGACGTCTCTGAGATGCAGGAAAAAGTGTGTAGGCGGATGCCTGATTTAATGACCTCACAGACTTGCAGAAGTCACTGTGCAAAGTATATGAACTCCCTGGTGCTGGCAGGCTGGTGAACTTCCATCAGCTGAACTTTAATTTCCAGGCAAGAAAAACAAGGCAAAATGGGTGTTGCTTAGGTTTGTATGAATGTAGTAATGTTGAATAAAGGTGCCAACTATATTAGATTTTAGGGCTCTCATTTTCAAAAGGTTACTCACAGAGTTCTGATATTATTTCAGAACAACAGCTTGTGGAAGGTAACAGTTCCATAGCAAATCTATCTAAACAGGCATGGATTGAAGGGGCTGCTAAAGCAAGAGGATACGAAACTGGTGTATTTGCAAATCCTTTTGTATGTTCTTAACTTTCAGAGAGATTCAGCAAAATCTCCAGAAATCTCCAGAAAATGAATGAGAAAAATAATTGTGCAAAAAGGTGGAAGTTGAACACTGAAAAAAATGGAAAGTGAATTAATTGGGCTATTACTTTATGAAAAAGAAAAATACAGCAGCAAAGGGAAGCAGAAACTAATTTGGTTTTGGTGCAAATGTATTGTGTCCAAAAGAAAAGCCCAGAACAGGAAATAAGTTCTGTACATGGAGAGAAATATGATGCAGTGGGGATAAATGAAGCACAGTGAAATAAGGAAGCAAAGGTGTTGAAACACCAAAGTGAAGTATGAAGAAAGTAAGAATTTGGAGAATATATGGCAAAATAACATTTGGCCAGGTTCTCAAACAGCTGCAGAACTGCAGAGTGACTGCAGGTATCTTGTAGCTTCTGTGTGTGTCTTCAGCAGCACCGGAGGGCAACATGTTAAACTGAACTGAAACTTTAATTATGTTATAGGAGTGGCAGGAGGTCAATAATATATGTAATATGAACATTTGTGACACATCAATTGTATAATGAAAGCAATTATAACATCATTAAAAGTCTGATAAACCAATAATTTTGTGATAATTACTTCTCAGTTACAGGAAATAATTTACCACAGGAGATGCTGAAAAACAATATATGAACACTAATAGCTGTAGTCACATCTGAGGCATATGTGCCATTTAATAGCAAGTTTAAATCCCATCATTCATTTGAACATTGTAGATTTTTGACAAGCAAGGCCTGTTTTGGAAAGGTAGTTACACATATGTATGGGTGTTTGTGTCCTGGATAAATACAAATTTTTGTATTTTCAATAAAAACTTGATAAATATAAATTTTTTGTGTCATTGAAGAGCAGGATGATGTGGGTTGTTCTGATTTTTGAGTTGGCTTTTTTTGTCAGATCAGCATGTGCACTGGGGCAAGGGGGATTGTGAGTAAGTGCTTGAGAGCACAGGATGAGAGTTTGCTTTTCTGAGAGCAATTAGCAAGGCCACAGGATTATAGCCAACATGAAATTGTACCACATTCCAGTTCTGAGAAGTGACTTTCATCTGTCACTTTTGAGATGCATACCTCACTTTCATTTATTTAAGCTCTGTAGCTGAACAAACTGATTCCATGAAACCGTGCCTGTGAAACAAATACTGGATTATGCTTTGAAACTAATAGAATCCCAGAATAGTTTGGGGTGGAAGGGCACTGTAAGATCATCCAGTTCCAAGCCCCTGCTATGGCCAGGGACACCTTGTGCTATCCCAGGTTACTCCAAGCCCATCCAGCCTGGCCTTGGAGACTTCCAGGGATGGGGTAGCCTCAACTTCTCTGGGCAACCTGTGGCAGTGAATCCAATATGATTTATTATTTATGAAACTGTCCTGTTTGAATAAAGGACAATCCTTACCTTTCAGAAGAGTTGTTATTCCAGACTTTCCATCATGATAAGAAAAATTTTTTAATCCTAAAAATTTATTATTTTCTTTCCTAGCAAGTGTTTTCTATTGTATCTATCATGGTATGATGGGAATTTATGAGGCTAGGATGCTTAAGAAAAAGTAAGTGAACTAAAATTTGCCAGCATTATTTCTGAACCTGATGAGGGAAATCACTGTAAGTGCATGTCATGGTTTGAGGATGGCACAATGCCAGTGCTCTCATGAAAATATATTTTCTCTAATGGCTTTTGTGAGGTGTGATCAGGAACAGAGCAAAGCAGGCTTTTAACTTAGGAATAAAGGAAACAAACTTTATTAACTACAGCATTTAAAAAGGAATAGACACAAAACTAAGAATGAAAACTCTTTAAATACATTCCTTTTCCTCCCCTCCTATTTCTTCTACAGCATGAAATGACGTCGTAGATTTTCACCCTGTCACTATCTTTCAGATAATCAACTTTCAGTCTACCATCGCCCCTCAAATAATCAACCCTCAAGTTTATTAGGGAGAGAGGAGTCTCTCCTTGAACTATAGTTTCTCCCAGAAACACAATTGAAACTTTTTGTGTTTCCATGTCACTTGTTACATTGACCAGACAACATCTGCTCTTGTGACTTCTTCCCTCCATGTTCAGTGCTCTCACTACTGCACATGGACTAGGATTGTTTTTAGGGTTCTCTATTTAAGGATGTTCTACTCAGTTCTAAAAGTAGCAGTCTCTCAGCTTTGGGATACCAGTCCCCCTTAAATTTATCTCCTGGGGCCGAGGGGCCTTGTGAACAGAGATCTTCCTCTTCACTGAAGACAGAGGGTATTCCATACCCTTCTCAGCCATCTTTGTTCACATTAGTGCTTCACTCTTGTCTCTAAAGCATTGTCTCTTTCTAAATGCAGTTTTTGTGTTACAGGAAAAACATGGGTCTGTTCATGGCTATACAAGAAAGAGTCCAGCCCAAGGCTACTTCATCGTATCCTTCCACTTCTTCAGATATCTCTTACATGCACTAACTTTTATCGTACCTGCTCATTTCTCCATGCTTCATCTCTCTCTCTTCATTTACATTCAGGAGGATTAGTATTTGTAAGTTTTCTATTATTTTAGAAAGAGGTTAAAATCTTTGCTTCTGTCTGCTCAGAACTCCCACAGCAGCCAGGCACCTTCTCTTGCACCGCATCCCTCACTTCTGGCTGGCCGTGCTGCCAGTCCATGATATCAAATTCCAAGGCAGCACAGGCACTGTCTCTCTCTCTCTATCTCTCTCCCAGGGGGTAGGAGGGGGGCCCAATGCTTCTCAGGGCTCCTCCACCCTTCCATCTTGCAAGACCTTCACCCCCCTGCTCTGCCCGAGGCTCCGGCCTACCTCACCCGGCCGCATGGCTTCCCTCCCCACCCAGCCCTGGCTGGGCAGGGGAGCTCTGACCTCCTTTACAGACTGAAACTAAGAGAGAATTCTCCTGGGAGTTCTTGCTTTTAACCCCCTGTGTTCTCATAGGTGGTCCATACCTTCAGTGGCCAAACCAGGTGCTAATATTCAAATCCAAGCACTGATTGGTTTGACTACAACTTCCCAAAAAACTCACTTTCTTAACCTACAACAGTGCAAATGGCTTTTTATTCACTGCAATTACTCTGCTGGCCTCTCTTAGGTTGCAAGATGTTACTGGGGGTGTGTATTCTATTGCCATCTGTTAGAGGTGGGACAGTTATATTCTGTTAATTGGGCCACCTATTAAAACCAGGTGGGGCAGTTTTCTTTATCTCTTCAGTGAGCCCTCTGTACCTGAAAGAATGCAAAAAGAATGGATTCTTACCGCAAAAAGAACGATTTCCACTGGGGCCCTGAACAGCAGCAAGCCTTCACCCAGATCATCCAGGAGATCACTCATGCGGTTGCTCTTGGCCCAGTCAGGACAGGATCAGATGTGAAAAACATGGTCTACTTTGTAGCTGGGAACAATGGCTTGTCCTGAAGCTTTTGGCAGAAGGTGGTTGGGGAGACTCGAGGCCAACCACTGGGATTCTGGAGCTGAAGTTACAGAGGGTTCAAAGCCAGCTACACTTCCACAGAGAAGGAAATCTTGGCCACCTGTGAAGGAGTTCAAGCCCCTTCGGTGGAAATTGGCATGGAAATGATGGAGGAAGGAAATCAGAGGAAATTGGCATGGAAACACAACTCCTCATGGCACCCTGACTGCAGGTGCTGGGGTGGTTGTTTAAAGGAAAGGTTCCCTCTACCCACCACACCACTGGTACACCACAGAGAACACATAGATTGCCCTCATCATGCAATGTGCCCATATCAGAAACCCAAATCACCCTGGGATTTTAGAAGTAATTACAAACTGGCCAGAAAGTGATTTTTTTAGTTTCACTGGTGAAGAAGAGCAGGAACAAATGCCAAGGGCTGAAGAAGCTCCACTGTACAACCAACTGCCAGCAGAAGAAACACAATACACTCTTTTCACTGATGGTTCCTGTTACATCATAGGCATGAATGTGAAGTGGAAAGCAGCTGTATGGAGCCCCACATGACAGGTTGCACAAGCTACCAAAGGAGAAGGTGGATCAAGTCAACTCCCTGAACTCAAGACTGTTCAGCTGGCCCTGGACATTGCTGAAAGAGAGAAGTGGCCAAAGCTAAACCTTTATACTGATTTGTGAATGGTAGCCAGTGCTCTGTGGGATTGGCTGGAAAGGTGGAAAAAGGTTAACTGGCAGCACAGGGGAAAACCAGTCTGGGCTGCTGATGAGTGGAAAGACATTGCCACTTGGGTAGAGAAGCTACTTGTGAAAGTCCGTCATGTAGATGCCCATGTCCCCAAGAGTCTGGCTAATAAGGAGCATTGAAACAACAAGCAGGTAGATCAGGCTGCAAAAATAGGGGTGCCAGAGATAGACTTAGATTGGCAACATAAGGGGAAGTTGTTCCTAGCGTGATGGGCCCATGATGCCTCAAGTCATCAGGGCAGAGATGCCACCTATAAGTGGTATAAGTGCGCGTGAGACCAAGGGGTGGATCTAAGCATGGACAGTATTTCACAGGTTATCCATGACTGTGCAATGTGTGTTGCCATGAAACAGGCCAAGCGAGTGAAGCCTCCATGGTATGGTGGGCAGTGGTCCAAATATAAATATGGGGACGCCTGGCAGAGTACATCACACTGCCCCAGACACACCAAGGCAAGTGCTATGTGCTCACCATGGTGGAAGCCACCACTGGAAGGCTGGAGACTTACCCTGTGCCTCATGTTACTGCCTGGAACACCATCTTAGGCCTGGAAAAGCAAGTCCTGTGGAGACATGGCACTCCTGAGAGAATCAACTCAGACAATGGACCCATTTCAAGAACAGACTTATGATTAATGCCTGGTTGGCATTAATAATGTTACCATACTTTAATTCTTACGAGCACCTGGAAACCAGAATTCTTATGAGCATCTGGAAACCAGGTTTTCTGAGCGCCAGAAAACAAAGTATTGAATGGACATATCATATCCCCTATCATGCACCAGCTGCCAGGAAAGTTCATACGACAACAGACTGCTTAAGACTACCCTGAAAGTACTTGGTGGGGGAACTTTCAGAAATTGGGAAATGAACTTAGCAAAAGCCACCTGGATGGTCAACACCCAAAGGTCCATCAATCGAGCAGGTCCTGCTCTGTCTGAACCCTTGCACACAGGGGATGGAGATAAAGTCCCTGTAGTATACATGGAAGGTGTTTTAAGAAAGACTGACTAGATTAATCCCACCTGAGGCTAAGGCAAACCCATTCATGGGATTGTTTTTGCTCAAGGACCTGGTTACACTTGGTGAGTAATGCAGAAAGATGGAGAAGCCCATTGTTTACCACAGGGAAGCCTAGTCCTAAGTGAGAACTGTGTGTAAGGTTTCATTGTGTAGAGTTTATTGATTTCAGAATGATGCAGATGGTGATGGAGTTGATGGAGTAAGGGGTAGATAATGTCTTAGGTTGCAAGACGTGGCTGGGGGTGTATATTCTATTACCATCTGTTAGAGGTGAGACAGTTATCTTCTGTTAATTGGGCCACCTATGAAAACCAGGTGGGGCAGTTTTCTTTATCTCTTCCGTAACTGATCCTCCCTCCAGGGAGATATTTTTGTTAATGGAACATTGAGTGTTCCTGCATGACTGATAAAATTACATCATCCCATTGTGAGATGTTCCACCCAGAGGGAGGAGCCAAGCATTCCTACCTGGATATAATCAGAGATTTGGAACACCACAGCAGCCTTTTCCCACTGGATTCCCAGAGGAGGAGCTTTCTTTTCCACTGGAATCCCAGAGGAAAACCAGGCCCATCTACACCACCACTGGACCTTCATGGGAAAACGATACCCTTCTACCGCATCCCTGCTGCAATAGAGCCACTGAAGGAGGACTGAAGTCACCATTTAATGGGACTGCTACCAACACCCTGACCCACAGGGTGTCAGATTGTACTCTGTCTGTGTCAGAAGTTTGGTTGTTTTTACTATTGCATTTGTATTTTAATTTTCCTGGTAAAGAGCTGTTACTCCTATTCCCATATCTTTGCCTGAGAGCTCCTTAATTTCAAAATTACAATAATTCTGAGGGAGGGTGGTTACATTTTCAATTTTAAAGAAGGCTCCTGCATTCCTTAGCAGACACCTTGGTCTTTTTCAAACCAAGACATGGCCCTTGGTCTCAAGGTTGCACATAGGTTGTGTTTTTGCAAATGGTTGTTTTGGAGATGCTTAAAATGCTGACCTTGGCTGCCTTTAAACTAGAAATTTTAAAGAAAAGTTTGATAGCAAAAGAGAAAAGTGATATTGGAGTTACAGTAATAGCTCAAGAAATAACAGAACTTTGACTTATGGGAGGTTTTAGTTATCTTCAGCTAAGTTTTATTTAAAATTTACTTACAAAATAGATACAACAATTTCCTCAAGAGCATGTTGGAGAGGAGGAGTTGCTGGTTTTCACTGATTCTGGCACACTGTTTGGAGTGTAATGACAGGGAGATGTTTGATTTCATCCCTCACCTTAGTGAGGAACTTGTATCCATCAAAAAATGTATCCTATCTCCATGGCAACATGTTATTCCTCTTCTGTAAATAACATGTGTTCCCCTTTGTTACCTCCAAGGAAGAAGGTGCTGTTCTGTAGACGCACATGTGCGTTGAGATGAGTGCACACATACAGAGTAGCCATTGGAAATCAAAAATGTTAAAGAGATTAAGTTCCTTTGTAAGAAGAACAAGCAAGATTGAAACTACAGGTATCCTGTAGCACAGGGATTCAGAAAGATTCTTTCTCCCAGTGTTGAGTGTGCCAAAGTGTTTTGCTTGTGTTTATGGTTAGAAGTATTAAAGTACAAGCTGCTCTGGCTGGTATTTGTCCTTGTACATTTATGGCAGACCATTTTTCTTGCCTTTTCTTCTGTCTCATCTCCAGATTTTATTGTTATTTTTTTCCCATTGGGTAGCTAATTGTAAAAAGTAAATTATTGAAAGCCTGTAAAGCTTCCAGGAACCCATTAAAAGCCTTGCTCCCCTGATGAGGATTTTCTGCTACAGCTTTCAACTGAGATTTGTCACTTAATCAGTTTTTAATTTGATTAGCATGTGATACGTGTTTTTTCAAGATCTCAGTCAGCATTTCAGTAAGTACAAGGTCTAATTTATCCACATAAAATTCTAACTACATCAAGCAATTTTCTTTTTAATATGAACTTTTAATTTCATCAAGTTAGTTGAGATACTTTTCCCTTAGATACATCCTGGTTGTCATTAATTATGTTACCATACTTTAATTCTGTGTTTATGAAGATGTAACTAGATTGCAGTTTATTTGTGTAAACTGTTTTGTAGAGTAGAAAATAATAAAGTTAAGATTTCTGGAAATATTTCCTTTTTCAGTCTGCTTCCAAACTGATTCAGTTTGAGGGTATAGGTATTTTGTTGGTTTCTTTTTTATTTTGTGGGTTTTTGTTTGTTTGTTCGTTTGTTTTGTTTTCTTTGCTTGTTTGTTTTGTTTTCTTTTTTCTTTCTTCTATTGCATCTTCTGTCACTGAATCAAATGTCCTACTGCTACAGGTGCTAGCACTGTCACACTTGGAATAAAGTATTTAGTATTATGTGGGATTGGGATTAGCAAAGGGCATAAATGGGACCTTTTTTTGTGAATAGTAAAAATTTTTGGTGGAAATTGTTCACAGGAGTTGCAGGCCGCTGTTGGAACATTTATGACTGAGGTAAGAGCCTTGTCTCGCCTTCCTTTTTGTTACTAAAGATGTGAGATGTGTGTTTAGACAAAAATATATGTGTGCTTTCCTTGTGGTAGTACTAAACTGAGAGATGTTTACTTTTTTCCCCCAAGTTCTGTGACAGCAGGTTTGAAAAAGATAAACTACATTCCCAGATATTTATCCTGTCTTATAGCACTGAATAAACTGAACTAAAAATTTGCATATAGCTTCTGGTTATCCAAAATATTTCTGTCCCCATGTCCCCCTGAGGCCCCCTCCCCACCCCAAAAATGTATGTTTGTGAGTTTTTGCTTACCTACTCTAAAACTAGTAAGAAGTGGTTTTATGTATGTTTCCATGTCCTAGGGTGATGTTGTGGTAGTGTACCCCCTATCGTCTTCTTTATGCCCAGACATGAGTCCTGTACCTCTAAGCTCGAAGGGAAAGAAAGGTGCTGGAATTCTTTTGGAACCCTATGGTATTCAACAAAGAGGTCCTTTCTTTTAGAGGAGACACCCTTTTCAGAATGTTTCCTCCTAATTTGTTTCAAAACTGAGACTCTCTGATATGACCAGACTTTTTAGATTAATCAGTGCATTAAAACTGTACTGAATTTTTGAGTGTAAAGCACTGCTTGGATCAAAAATTAGTTAGAGAACCACAGTGAAAAGTGGTGAACTGTGTAAAGCAGTAGCCAGATTTTGAAGGCACTTCAGCCAGTGGAAGATTTAAATCTGCTTGCCTGGCATAAATTAAGTCAGTGAAAAGAGAGCGTGGATGCTCCTTAAAATGCTTTCAGGAGAAACTGTCTCTTGGAGGCTCATGAGTCAGCATTTGAACCATTTTACATTGGTTTCCTTGTAACATTTTTGAGGAACCTAAAGGTGTGATGCCACTGTGCTTTTGTGTTAGTTATAAGGAGTCCTGTGAATAGTACTTTGCCAGAAAGTGATGTGAACACAGAGCTTTCAGTATGAAATTTAGTATCAGCTCATACTCAAATAGTTTTTCTTGTGTGTAGTGGTTGTTTCTCTTCACTGTGGTGTGTTTCCAAGACAGTGGAAGACTGTCCAAGACGTTGATTTCCCAGCAGAGTTGGTTGTAACTGTGGCCACTTAGGCTGATGTCCAACAGTGGAAGGCAACACTGAAATATTGAGATCTCCCCTCTTCCCCCGCCAGCTGGAGGAGATCTGTTTTGCTTAGGACCCCTTTGTTCAACTGCATTTACAGCTAAGGATCAGCTCACAGCAAAGGGTTGCTGCACGTCCTCCCATGCATCCTGTGGTAGCACACAGCACTGGAAATAGTGAGGAACAAGTTGCCATACACTGTGTACCACATGGTTTCTCCCTCTGAGAAGATTTTTTCACAACTTTTATCTTACTGGAGGTTTAAAGTCAACTTTGTCACCAGTTCTTTATTATCTAATTTCTGATATTTCTTGTGTTATAATGTTACTGTGGGCACCTGAGATTCTATAAGCTGAAGCTGGCATTAGCAGCACAATTATATATAGTATTAGCTCAAATACTTACCACAGCAATGGTGATTCTGCGTTTTGATTTTATTCCTAGTCTGTCATTCAGCCTCTCTTTTGAATGACTACAGACTGATTTACTATATGCTCGCACTGCTATTGGATTTCAAAAGACACTGCAGCTGTGTGGAAAACTACTGTCAAAATAAAACATTGATGTTTTGAATGAAATGAAAATGGTAGAAAATGTGAGGCTTTTAAATTAAGGATACATAATTAAGGCTGCATGGACTTTTTTGTATTCGTTTAAGTTCTGTGTCCAGTATGTGTGAAATGACCAAGTTAACCACATGTCCTCTCCCCCATCTCCCCTCATAGGAGCACCCTGTCTTCAGTGCTTCTAATCCTGAGGTCTCAAGCATTTATTTGATTGGAACTGAAGCAGCCCCTACTACTTGTGAATTTTATTTTTTTTTAATGACAGGAGCTTTTTTAGAAATGGCTCTAATTCTATTTTATTTCTTCATTCTATTTGAAAATTCACTTCATTTAAACATGAGTAAGTAGTGAGAGTTTTCTGCCTTCAAAACTCTTTTCCATTCCTTTTCTGTTCAAGATAAACAGTATGTGGGCCTGAATTAAGGGCGGGACAAGTTTTGAAATGAGAGGCCAAATGTGCAGCTTAAATAGAGCCACAGAACGGTGTGTAGGCTCTAAAGCATCTCCAGAAGTCGTTACGTCTAATTCTGTACTCACATGCAAGCCAGTTTACAAAGTTGCTGAGTAAAGTCACTGTTCAGCTTGAAGATTTATATTTCTTTGGTTTTGGGGCTTTGTTGTTTCTGTGTTTCTCTTCACTTTTTGACATGGAATTTGTTATAAATAAAATTGTTTGGGGACAAGAATTACACTTTACTCAGGGAAACCTACCCATTTTTTGGAAGCAAAGAATTTATCATCCAGCTTTTGTTACAATACTCAACTACAGCCTAAGAGTGCTGTGCTGTCCCATTTGCTCTCTTGACCAAGCTAGCCCTTTGTTTAAAGTTTACATCCTCTTTCATCACCCATAGAGTCTGAAGAGTGAGTAATCTCTAAGTTGGTGCATTGTAATGAGACATCAGCATCCAGATTTCTTACCAGGACATCTCACACATTTTTCTCACTCCCATTTAGTTCATATGGAGCTATTTCATCCAGTTGCTATAGCAACCACCTTCTGCTCCATTGAATTTTTATTATATAAAGTGTACTATTAAATACTTGATAATGGTGTATTTCACTATCTAAAGTTATGTGATGTAATTTATGTAAGTGTTAGAAAATAATTCTAGATGATATTTACTCACGCTGTCCTCTGTTCAAACAATGCTTCGTGACATTTAGATAAAGGACTCCCAATATCCTGAAGTCTTTACTGGAAGCTGATGGCTGGTTAAGAAGGGCCACTGTAGGAGATGTGCACAATCAGTTTGGACAACAGATAGAAATACTGTTGCTATTACTCATCCTCACTGTCTACTGTACACTTCCAGTTTCTCTGGTTATCATCACCCTTTTTTTTTCTGGGTAGTTTAGAATTACACTGTAGTTTGTATTATACCCCTCAAAGAAAATGCAACCAGGAAGGTACAGAACCTAGGTGTGGAATTCAAGGAGAATGACAGAAGATGATGTGATCAACATTCTATTTAAAGGTTTAAGGCACTTACAACTGCTTCAGTTGCTGTGCTGTAATTAATAGAAGGTAGCCCAAGGACACTCCCTTAGACAAACTGATTCAGGGTAATTGGACAATGGACAATCTCAGTTTTAAAAATGTCAGTTTATTACCGCGGTTAGGGTCAATAGGAGCTGTATTTAGCACTTCCAGAAATCACGTCTGTCAACTTTATTCAATGCAGTAACTTTGTCTGGCTAATGTCAAGACAACAATTTTGTTTATCTAGAACAAGTAGCTAGTTAGAATTTTTTCTGGCTCCAAGTCATTTGGATGGGTGATCCAGTCTTGCATGTAAAAGTAATGAATTTTTCTTAGTAGCAGAACTCACATTTTGCCTTTATGCTACTAAGTTTTGTTGCCATATTTGCAGTAAACTCTACAAAATTAAAATACTTATGGGGCAGAAGAAATGCTGCAGCTAATTGAAGTGCACTTTTTTCATGTCCTGAGCTATGAATTGCAGAAATTAAGTCCTTGCCATGGGCAGACAGAGACACAATTAGTTGCACCAGTATCAGTAAAGAAGAAACAACTTTAAATGTATATGGATAAAGAAACCAGCAGCAAAATTCTTGGCTAAAAAGTTTTGATCTTGCCAGTGCTTTTAATATGTCAGCATAAGGCTTCTTGCCTGGTTAACATTATCATGCGTGAACAGAAATCTTGACCTAAGAGCTGGAGAATGAATTATTCAAAACTGAGGAGAAGCAGCAAAGAAGAAAGTTCAGCCAAAGTTCAGCAACCTGTTAGGAAGGGAAGTCTAGATAGGGGTTGTGGTTGTGTTTGTGTGCTGCTCTGTGACCTTGGGCAAGTAACTTTGTCTCCAGCTTTGTCCATTATTTCTCCTACCATTTGCTGGTCTTGGCTATTTAACCTGTAATCTCTCTGAGGCAAGGATTGTGTCTTGCCACAGGAGCCCTGATCTTAGCTGAGGCTTTGGCACATGACTGCAAAGCAGGGAAGAACTAGCACAGTTTGGAAGCTGAGATAAATAAACAGAATAGTTTAAGATAAAGGGCAACAGTAGTTTGCCCTTTATCCTGGCAGTAGTACATTTGCATGCCTAACACTGACATGGGAAAACGAAGACCAGTTGTACTTGTGATATTAATGCACTTCCTAAAATTGTAATAATGTATTTCTTTTAAAGAGTCATTCTGGCAGCCTGACAAAGCACTATTTATCTCTAGTGATCAGTTTGATGTTTGTTCTGAGCAACAAACTTGTTGATTGCTTCAAGAAAACTGAACTTGCAGTTGTGTTAGACTAGAATAAATTAGAGAATTGAAGTACAGGGGAGCAGAACAGGGTGCTGAGAGGTCACTTTTTCCAAGTTCTTTGCAGATCTTGGAGATTTGCACCATTCTCTTTCTGCCGTGTAGAGTTTTTTCATGCCTTCTTTTTGCATGTCATCTCTGTTGTCCTATTAAAACTTTGAGCTCCTTGTGCACCTTTCCTATTAAATTCTTTGCACAGCACAACTCTCCCTTACTAATTTCTGTTAATATTCTCCATATCCCATTGTCTCAGAAGAATGCAGCTGTTAAATGCATACTGGGAATAAACTGTTTCATATTCACAAATTTAGGGTTTCATTCAGAAAAACAACTAAAAATCTTATGCATTTTACATTTATACAAAATAGGTATTGGTTCCAGCAAGAACCCTTCAGAAGAAATCAACTACAGCATATTAAAATCCATGTCAAATCCTGACCAAACAAAACGCAACAAAACTAAGCAGATGTAATTCCTCTGAATATCTCTGTCTTCTGTGTGGAGAGCTACCTTTTAACTGATGCTTTAATCTTGGCTCTTTTTATATAGACTGTAAGCAAGTTAGGGCGTAGATCTCTTTTCCCTGTCTTTTGGGAGGGTAACAAAGCACAGCAACCATGTTGTGACCCAAACTCTTTCACTCCCACTGTGTTTCTGTTGTAGCTTTTGTTTGTGCAAATGTTTATACACATTAGCTCTTTAGAACTGCTTATTCTGAACTTTACTCAAGGGAAAAGATACAGTGATTAGTCATCATTTTAGGATAGAGAACACTGTGCATGAAAACACATTTTCCGAGAACTGGATTTGGTAACAAAACCAGCAAACTGGAAATCCAGTTCATACGTTTTTCTGAGGAATCCCTGTAATTTTGTCAGAAAGCTAAAATCCTCATTTTCAGTCAAAGCAGTTAGCTTAGCTCTTAATAGAGTAGCTGTGTATGTTTCAGTGGAGTTGGGAACACACTGGGCAGAAGGCTGACTACTTCTGTCTACAAATCTTATACTTAAATATATATCATTCAAGTCAGAAACAGGGATAAATTGTCTACAGTACACTAGTCAAATCCTTTCCATATTCCCCACAGAAACAAGTTTTTTTGCAGCAGTTTCCTGCCATTTCTATAGATCTATTAGGCTGATATGTCTCCTGAGTGAAGAAAATTTATTGGAGTAATTTTTTCATATACACTTAATAAAAAAATACCAATTCCTATTGCAGAATGAAGTCTTAGTTTATTCTTTTTGTGCATTGCTTCTTGCCAGCTGTGCCAGAAGATAAAGTTATCTTAGCCTCTTGTCCATACAGTTAATGTTATTTTCAGTGTTTGGAAAATACAGCCAGAGAAGTGAAACAGGTGGAAGAAGGTCACTTTATGTCCTTACAAGATGCTACTGACTTCAAATTTCATTCGTTTAAGGCTGTTTATTTGAGTTAATCTTGGTACTTTAAAAAGATGGATGTATTGGGTGAGGAAAGAAATAGAACCTCTTAAAAATCTAAACCAGAATGTATTTCTGTGTTCACCCACCTGGGACTATGGACTGCTGTTTCTAAATTGCTCTTCTTGTCCCTTTCTACTAGTATCTACAGATATGTTTTTAAAGCTTATTAGTAGAAAGGAAACTTGGTGGTTTTCCTTTCAAAACCAATTGCATGTTTGCTGCATCAGAGTGTGGGGGGTGGAACAATTTGATTTCCACATGGGTTTGGCAATCACTATAATTCCTATTGTCTGCAAACAGTTGTTTAGGAGAGAGCTATATTTTCATGTGACATGGAAGGTGGGTGGAGTGGCATTACGAAAGCTATTTAGAGTGAAAAAACTGCCCACAGGACACAAGAGTTCTGCGAGGTGTCAGCACTGTTCCTTCAGGCTTACCAGCCTGCCTTGTAGTTGCTTGTTTTCAGTTTGTGCCATCTACCCCAGGATCTAAAATGAGCTAATGCTGAATAAAACCACAGAACTTCTCAGGATGCTTACTCCCTTTTGGCTTGAGAAATTAATTTTTCAGTATCAATATTTTTAAATTACTTATGGAAACATTTTATACAATTCAGTTATACTTACATCATTTAGATTGTCACTGTTTCTTGCCTAGGAAGAACTGTTTCTAGTTATTCTCACAAAATAATCTGTCTGTTTGGCTTGACTGGAATGTGAAGATTAGGACTTTGCATCCAAGTGGAAGTATGAATTAAACTAAATTGTCCACTTACATATGAGGAAAATGTAGGCAGAGTGGAGATCAGGCTCTATTCTGCTTAGCATGTGCTAATGTAGTCTTCTCAGGTAGTCTTTTACCTTGCCTAAATAAACTTTCAAATGCATGTTTCTCTCAAGGTGCACATTGAAGTTTATGTTAGTCTGCATTGTGCAGCAGTTCCCAGAAATATAATACCAGGAGAAGTCACTGAGAATTGTGTTGCAATAAAAGCCAGAATCACTTATTTCCCTTTACAATTTAAAATATTGCATAAAACTCTCCAGGGTAGAAATAACACCTCCAGCCAGCCTGATTTGTGTTACTGAAAGTAACAACACCAAAAAAACAATTGCCTTCTATAATTTAAAATTGAATGTATACCTTATTACCAGAGTAGGAGGGATGTATTTCACTGTAGTTCTCATGGCAGTGTCCATCAGGAGGAAAAGAAAGAAAAAAGTCATACCCAATCGTAGAATATCCTGGGTCACAAACATTTGGTAATGAAAACCAGAATTCGGTGAAAATTCACTTGAAATGGTTAAATTAAAAGCAGTCGTTATGAAGGGTGAATGTGTGATGCAGCTTTTCAAAATTAGTCTTTTAAAATCCTGCCTGTTTCGACATTCTGATCTGATTTTGTGGCTTCTTTGTCTCTGTGAACAGCTTCAATCGTCTCTTGCTAACATGAAAATATAAATCAGCCAAAACTTACATGAATTAAGACAAGGTTCTGCAACCTGCAGTGTGTGTGTGGGTGGGTTTGTGCTTATGCAGAGGCAGCTGTGCTTCACGTGGTGGGTGAAGGGTGTCGGAAGTAGAGCAGGCAGGGCAGGGCTGGGAACTTTGTGTTGCACACCTTATCAGAAACATGAAGCGCACGGAGAAGCAAAGGCTGTAGGTGTTAGACCCTGCAGTGCTCCAGGTTCCAGGCACTAGGGCAGTACCTCTAACCAGTTACATAAAATCCCAAATGCTGTTACAGGTAAAGGGGTACAAGTCCACCAGCATTTACAGTGTCAAAATCTCTTTGATGGGAATGAGTTAGTTCAGCTGGGTAAAAGCTGATGTCAAGGGATCAGAAAGGAATGGATGCTGTTGCACAGCAGCACTCTCTGTGTCAGAGAATGGAGGGCAGAATCCACCTGTGTTGCTTTGTGACCCTTGTGGAGGTGTCCACAGGCAGCCCTGATGGATTCAGTAGTTACGGCTTAAATTTCTGCCTCAGATACCAGCTGTGCTACTGCACCCTTGTGCACAGGGGTGCTGCTCCCCCTGTAGTGCCTGGAGGTGGGAATTGCATTCCAGCCTGGATTCCCTCAGGATCCTGTGAACTCTCAGGCCCTTCAGCAGTAGTTCAGGCACACCCACATGTTTTCTTCAACCAGCACTGCTATGGGGCTCCAGTTTGAGCAGAGAGGTGGAGCAGCAGCAGTTAAAGTTTCCACAAGAGTTTGGTTGTGTTGTTGTTGTGCAAGAGTGACAAACCTTCAATAATTTACCATCCTAACTGGTCTGAATTAATCCACAGTGCAACTCCCTTAGCTTCAGCTGACCCTGTGACATCATTAAAATTATAGAAAGGTATTGATATTTCCCTAATGCAGCCAAGAGTTTGTAAATGGAGTCGTACTAATTGTTATATAATGAAACTAAAAATCTATATATACCTTACTTTCTCTTTTGTAAATATATTCTCTTAAATAAATCAGGGACTATTTTACCCTGCAGTACTGGGTTTCCTTTGGTATCAAACTCACTCATTTGCAAAGAGATGTTAAGTGCAGTTTACGTAGATAAGGAGAAAAGCATAGGCTCTTGAGCAGAGCTTAAAAACCAGTAATGTTTTAATGGCAAACTAAAAAGTGGGTGCATTGACCTGTTTGGAGTAGGCAAAAATGTAAATTGTCTTTCTCATATTAGAATGAGTTTTCTGTTTACCCATAGCTGCAAAGGTTGTACAAGGGTGAACTGTTTATGTAGAATTTTGGAAGGGTTTGGGAAATGTTTTTCCTTCCTAAAGGAAAATCTGATGTGCTCCCTACTGAGAACACATTCACCTTTGTCTGTTCTGTGCTGAAAAGCAAGATAACCTGGTACATGCTTGAAACTGTACTTCCTTACGTTTGTCTGCATTATTTTTCTCTTCAAGAAATACTCCTCCAGGAGGGTTGTATTTATGCTGTCAGTGGTCTTAAGTTATATTTGTGGTAGGATTTTTTTTTTGTTTAAAATTTTCCTTTCTTTAAAAAAATAGTTTACTCAACTGATAATTGAACTTTGATCAGTGCTACTCAACTTCTGTACCTTGCTCCTTCTTTTCCAGGAGTGGTTATTGGGCTGGTGAAAGGTGCTGCTTCTAGGTAAGACACCTTCCCCATGTTTATTATAGCTGTTACAAAATATGCTGCAGCAAAATATTTTGATGCTGTTGCTATTAGAATCAGTTTACAAAACCAGCCACATAATTTGCCATTGTTTTTTCAATTAATATCTTTTTCAGAAATAATCTGACATACTATAAACCTGAATCCTGTATCAAGATTCTAAACGGTAAATCTGTATCAGTTTCAGTGAGCTTACTGAAGAAATAGTGAGTCACCTGAAAGGTGTTTTAAGCCATGTTCATTGCACTGAGCATCCGTTTGGTTTGGTGATTAGTTTCCTGACATCACCTTTCAGGTCTGTCTTTCTTTGTAAGTGTTTGCCAGAGACTGAGTGCTTACAGATCTGGAGCAAAGTAGACTGTTTCAAAGAGATGTAAGAAATAACTTTTGAAATGTGTGTTTCCAGAATAACAGTGGAGTTGAGTATTTTTTTTCTTGACCTTGCAGACCTTGGTGCTAGTGTAGCTATGTAGGGTTGAATGCAGCAAAAGCAGGAGAAATAAAAATAAATGGGATTTTGCTTGAGGCAAGCAGTCTTGTCCAAAGGATCTGAGGGCATGCTTGGTCACTTTAGGTGGTGATACCAGTGAAAACAAAGGTCAGTGGATCTCCACTAACTGCTGTATAGAGTGTGATTCTTTTGAGCTGTCACAGCCTCAGACAGTTCTTTTCCAGAACCTGTGAATTAGCCATAAAACTGTTTGACCAATCCAAGTCTGAGATGGGAATAGATTTTTTTTATTTTCACCCCATCCAGAAATCTGGATGAGTGGAATACCTCACCCTAATCATAGAATTGAAGAAGTATCGGGGAACAAGGCAACCTTCCCACTCTGTATTTAACTCTAGGCTAACCACCATGGGTGAATCCTGTATGTTCTTCTGTGCCAAAAGCAAGTAGGTAAACTCCTGACTTTCAGTGTCAAGGATGTAACACCTCTTGCCTGAAATGCAGATTCTTTCTTGCCCCCTTCCATCTGGAGGCAGTAGAAGCAGTCTTAGCAGTAGCAGAGGGGTGCTTCTAATGTAAGACTTACTACTTACTCATTTTCTTCTTGGCATCTGAAGGGGGATGTTAGGTTGTTTACTGCTTGTCACAGTCCCCTTCCTGGCTTTGCTGAAAATGTTTTCAGGGTGCTTCTTCAGCACATATTGTTCTGTAGTTTGAGGTTTGTCCATGTCCTTTCAGGGAATGTGGATTGCCTTTTATTCTATGTAATAGTTTCTTGCACAACATGCTCTAAAAATGGCAAGAGCAGCATACCAGTCTGGAGAAAGACTAGGGTATTGAGGAAGGAAAATAGAAGTCTGCTGGCAGGATTGTCCTTCATTAATTCTACTTGCAATTGAGAGAGAGTAAAGACCTGTCTTCCTTTCTTCCCTCTCTTAACTGCTTCTGTCCAAATAATGAAAAAGCAACTATTCTTTTGCTTTCTTTTTCACTTCTACTGTTGTTTACAGAAAAAAAAAATACTCAGTTCAGTATGAAGCTTGCACATATATTTCCATCAGATTTATCTGAGATTCTCCCCTCAGCTGGCAATGTTACTTTAGTGGAAAATCAAGATTACTGTTCTTTCTGCCAATCTGTAAATGCTGTGTGACAACTGGGCATAGATACTTAGATTTCAAATATATTTCTCTGAATACATTGCTAGTGCAGACTGTTTCTTGGTTTCTTCCTGTTATTGTAGGTGACATATTTGTCCCCAAAAGCTGTGTTCCAACCTTCCGTGATTCCATTTGGTTTTTTTGTGAATGCTTGTTTTATTTATGGCAACAGAATCAAAGCTTCAATGACTAATGCTGAATAAAGTTTTGTTGCACATATAAAGAATAGAGAACAAACTTTTCACAAAATAAAAAAGAAAACATTGTTTTGTTGCATCATAAGGTCATCATATAACTCCTTTTGGAAAGGATTTCCAGATGGCTCTAATCCAACCTTCTGCTGAAAGTGGTACAGAGACTGCAGAACCTCTCTGGGTAACCTGTTGTTGTACCTGGCTGGGTGTGTGGGAAGTTTCAAGCTCTCTTTTCCATTTCCAGTGTATTGTGTGATATAATAAATTACCTCCCTTTTAAACTTGTTGGTTGTTTTTGCAAGTAATCCTGGGGACATGTCCTGGAAATATAATGCCATGTTTGTTCTGACTTTGAGGGGCTTGGGATGCCAACAGTACAGCGTGAGCTTGCTCGGTGTTTACAGTTGGTTCTCACTGCCACAAAGTAGGTGACTGTTAAAACCTATCTGGTGTTGTGGTTAGGAGTTGCTGTCCTGCTTTGCTTCTGGAAAGTTGACATAAATTTATGAGTGTATCTTAGAAATTATATCAGTGAACTGTCCCAGTTTGGAGATAGGGAAATATTTCACTATTGATCATTTGTTCTGTGGCTAATAACATGAGGATGAAGGGGAAAAAGAACTCCTCTAAACTGGTTTTGCTATCAGCATAGGGTTGGAAGGAACTCTAACTACTGAAGGGAGATCTGTAAAGACTACAGAAAAAAAACAGCCTTTGAGAGGAGTGTGATGGGCAAGATAAAATGGTGGCTGAGTGCAGAGAACATCTCAGACTAGCAGGCTGGCCAGTTTTGATTGACGTGGGTTTTAGGCATAAATGCATCCTTTGAAAGAGGAACTGACTCCAGTGGAGTTTTCATGACTATACTAAGCAGTTTATTTTCTGAGACTGTGGTAGAGACTAACACAAAACTCACTTTTGTTTGTGGATACCTGTTGCCATGGAACTAATTTAATTCACAGATTAACTTCCATTTACGGATTCTGATGAGTATTCTGATGAGAAAGAAGAGCAGGTAAGCTGGAGGTAGTTCCGTGAAGCTGAGTTGGTTATTTCTGTCTGTCCCTTCTCAGTATTTCTGTGAGACCCATCAAGGTTTAAATCAATGGGTTCGTAGAAATGTGTGAAAAATTTCAAACTAGCTTTCTTCTGTTTACACTGAGCTGAACTCCTGTAGAAGTTCCTGCCTTTCTGACTAGAAGTGAATCATTAGTGATAAAATTATTTGAGATAAAACCTAATCTATATGTTAAATGACCAATGTTTATGTTTCTCTCTCTGCTAGGTAGATCTAAGGTGACATGTTGATCCTAGAAATAATTTGCTTTGAAAGTGTGCACTTGATTGTTGTGGTTGGATATGTAGCTCATTAAAAGAATAGGGTTTTCTTTCCCCATAAGTGAAAGGCACCCTAAGAAACTGGGCAAGGCTAAGATAGTGGAGGTGCTGAACACAAACTCACAGTACAGCCTGGATACTGGGAATACTTTATCTGAGGAAGACAATTGTCTGTGTTTTAATTTAGTATGGGTATGTGCTGCCGTAAGGTCATTCTGGGGGGTCTTTCTGCATTTCTACAGAAGGATCTCCGTTCAGCTGAAAGGGAAGACAAAGAATGGTATGGAACTAATTTTACTGGAATAGAGTAACAAATGTATAATCCTGTCATTGTTTTAGCTGGATCTATAGGATCATCTCTGTTGCATTTTACTTTTATTTTGTTTTTCCTCTGTAGGTGTCTGAAACCCAAAGTAGTCATAAACACTTTCCCATTCAGCTTTGGAGTGAAAATTCTCCTTAGTTAGCAACAGCAGCTGTGCTGTTCTCTTGTCAGTTTTGTGTGCAAAGGAGCACGGCACAGGAACTGCTTTTCATTGCAGTTCTTGAAGGCATTGCAGTCCTGTCCAGACTTTCAGAATTATCTTCTCAAAAAGCCATGTACTCTGGGTAGGAAAGCAGTGCTGCATGTTAATTGTTCCATGACGAATTTATAATGGCCATTTTTAGTTTATACTTGCAATTGCATTAGATAGTGAGAACAATGTACTAGATGGGTATTTAGAAGCCTGTCATATTATTGTTGCTTAATAATGCAAATTCGAAAGATTAAATGTAATGGTCAAAATGAAGAATCTGTTTTTAATGCCTCATGCTGTCAAAATGTGTCAGTGTTTATGCTTTAGCTGGCCATACCAGACAAAAGGACTTGCAAACAGAATGATCAAATGTACTGTGAGCCAAAATGTAACTTCTGTAGGGTTATGCTTCTGGTAACGTTCACATAATTCCAAAAATTAATCTGATGGCCTTGGGAGAGAATTGAAGACAGAGGCTGCCCTGACTCAAATGAAGGGACGCTGCCTGTGTGCATGGCATGATAGGGCATGTTGGACTCTTGTGGCACATCCACAGCTCAGTGGTGCACTGAGGACACAGCACATTTCCCAACCCCAAACTGTACTTCAGTTTCTGTCTGCTGTGGGACCTGGTATGCAGGACTAACATCTGCATCCCATATACTGTGTTAGGGAATTGGAGGAAAGCTGCCTTTGGCAATGTGTGGTAGTGCTGAGGCATAGTGGGAGATGCAGCCTAATGATCCTCATCTCCTGTGCCTGCCATGTTCAGTGTGTGTCTGATTTTGCCTGGTCACACCAGTAGCACTGGCACAATAGTTGGAAACGTCTGTTTTACAACTGAGATGCATCTTCCTCAATGCTTTTAAACCATCAGTGTTCTATGCCCACTGTGTATCTACAGCAGCTGTGGGACAGCCATCCCTGGGGACACAAGCAGTGTGGCTGCCCAGAGAATTCTCTGGAGTTGGGCATGAAGATGCAGCAAAGGAATAATACTGCAAAGAATAGAATGCAGATGTGTGGATATCCTGAGTATCATTTGACTCTGTCACACCATGCTGTTTATCAGACCAAACTAAATTGGAATGTTCAAATCCTTTACAGAGAGCTTTAGTGTTCTGAAGGAGCTATAGCCTCACTTTTGACTGCAGAGTAATGTCAATTACACTTATCTTATTTATTCTGATATTTACCAGGTTGTAGGGGATTTGAAACAGAAAATTGAAATGCAGTAAAATTTGAGAGTCTCTTTTCCTTTTAGCTGGGAAGGTATCATGGATTGACTCTGGCATGTCAGTGCCCTCCTGAAAATATACTTTTTCTAGTGGGTTCTGTGAGATGTGATCAGGAACAGAGCAAAGCAGGCTCTAACTTAGAAATAAAGGAGACAAATTTTATTAATTACAACATCTCAAAGGAACAGACGCAAAATTAAGAATGAAAACCCTCCAAATACATTCCTCTTCTTCCCCGCTTTTCTTCCACAGCATGAAATAACACCACAGATGTCCACACTGGCACCATCTTTCAGATAATCAATTTTTGAGTCCATTATCATCCCTCAAATAATCAACCCTCAAGTCCATCAGGGAGAGAGGAGTCTGCTCTTGCACCATAGGCTTCCCCCAGAAACACAATTGAAATCTCTTGTGTTTCCGTGTCACCCGTGGCACTGTCTGGAGAACATCGGCCCTTGTGACTTCTTCCCCCCATGTCCAGTGCTCTCACCACTGGACATGGGCCAGGACTGCTTTTAGGGTTCCCTGTTTAAGGATGCTCTGCCCAGTTTCAACAAAAGCAGCAGTCTCTCAACTTCGGGACACCAGTCCTCCCCAGATTTCACCCCCTGGGGCCGAGGGGCCTCATGAACAGAGATCTTTTTCTTCACTAAAGACAGAGGGCATCTCACACCCTCTTCAGCCGTCTCCGTTTTCGCCACTGCTTCACTGCACTCTCTTAGGTTTCAAGGCATTGCCTCTCTCTAAATGCAGTCTCTGTGTCACAGGAAAAACACGGGTCTGTCCATGACCATACAAGAAAGAGTCCAGGTCAAGGCCACTCCATCATCTCCTCCCACCTAGGATTCTTCTCACCTCTTCTAACGTCTCTCACTCGTACTCACTTTCATTACACTTGTTTACTGCTTCATCTCTCTCTCTTCATTTACATTCAGGAGGACCAGTATTTGTAAGGTTCCCATTATTCTATGAAGGGGTGAAAATCTTTGCCTCTGTCTGCCCAGAACTCCTACAGCTGCCGGGCACTTTTTTCACGCAGCATCCTCTACTTCTCCTTCTGGCCGGCCGTGCTGCCAGTCCATGATATTGAATTCCAAGGCAGCACAGGCACTGTCTCTATCTCTCTCCCGGGGGGCCCAATGCTTCTCAGGGCTCCTCCACCCTTCCATCTTTTGCAAGACCTTCACCCCCCTCCTCTGCCCGAGGCTCCGGCCTACCTCACCCGGCCGCATGGCTTCCCTCCCCACCCAGCCCTGGCTGGGCAGGGGAGCTCTGACCTCCTCTACAGACTGAAACTAAGAGAGAATTCTCCTGGGAGTTCTTGCTTTTAACCCCCTGTGTTCTCATAGGTGGTCCATACCTTCAGTGGCCAAACCAGGTGCCAATATTCAAATCCAAGCACTGATTGGTTTGACCACAACCTCCCAAAAAACTCACTTCCTTCTAAACCTATGACAGAAGGCAACAGAGCAAAATCTAAAATTCCATCTTCTGCTTCCCCCCCACCTGCCTTGTACCTGAAGATAATTTGATCTCTTCAGAACAGATCTTAAAGGAAATGTTAGAGAGGCAGGTTGGTAGAAGAGTTTATGATTTCCTATCATTCAGGTTGCAGTGTCATATTGCTGTATTTGCTTGGCTCTCTCCTCAAGTGACTATAACATGGGATACTTGAATCAGTTTGGTGTCATGTGCATGTTGAGCTGTAACAATCATACTGTTGCTAAATAGAGGGAATCAAGTCCCTCATCATTCACAGGTCACAGAAAGATGCAAGGCAACTAAACATGCTGGTTATGTATTTGCTAGATATGGGCCTTATCCTTTCCTGACACCATGACATTGTTGGGTGTTATGGTTATATGCTTTTATAAATTCTGATGTCAGTGGGGGTGATTGAGCATAGCATATGTCTTTGTATAATCATCTAAAGAGAACAAAAGTGATTTTTTTTCCTGCTAATCCCTGGAATGCATTACATTAGTGTATTATCTGCCTCATCAGGAGAGCCTGTAAATTGTGACATACATCATCAAAACATTCTTCCTGTGATGATTCATAATGGCACACGGTGTATTAGAGGTAATACATTTTAAAATGGCTGTAAACCACCAGAATAATTTATACTACTTTTTTCTGTAGAAAGAAGAGCAAACCTGCATACATTCTCTAGTATATAGTACTTACAGCAAAGTTCACAAGGATAAATGTGTAGTTTTATATTGCTAAATCTATTCATGTGTTAAGTACACATTGTACCAGAGGTGAGTAGTGTAAAGCTGCCTTTGCTGCAGAATTGTTAAAACTGTTTCATCATATTCATTTAGGCAGATATGGCATGGAAACTAAACATTATACCTGGGGTTATCCACCTTGTATATGATAGAGAGGAAAATAAACATGCTTTGATTAACACTATTACTAATTTGTGCAGCCATGCCATTACAGAATACTTGAAAGAGGAACCAAATAGGTTTTTCTCTCCCCTCTTTTATCTGGTGTTCCACTGTGGTCACATTGTTTGCTGAAAATCCCTGTCCTGTGGCCAGTTCATTATCTTGTGAGGAGAAAGCTAGGTGAATTCTGCTGACTTGCAGAGAGACGTTTCTGTATCTACCCAGGTAAACAGGCTACTGAGGGAGCTTAGAGCAGAATTGCATCTTATGTAGCATCTTTTGTTTAAGTCACAGGAATGTAGACAGCTTTGTTCAGAACTGTGGGCAAAGGCAGATCTTTCCCCACAGACAAAACAAGTTCTTTTGCAAACACCAGCTTTGGTGCAGTTACTTGGAAACCTATCTGAGCATTAGGCATGTAGGTTTGAGGATTAAATTTTTGGATATCATAAAGGAATGGCATGGTTGAAAGAAGGTAAAGGAACTCTACTCTGAAAGAATCTGAGGTTTTAGCAAAGAAAATCCACATAGCTACAACAATAGAATTGGAAAGATAAAATTCTGTGTAGAATCACTTGTAAATTGCTAAGCTCCGTAAGGAAAAAAAAAAAAAAAAAAAGGAAACAGATACTTTTTACTTATTTACTCTGGGTCTTTTACTTACAACTACTGATAAATGAAAACTAGCTATTTAGTCATACAAGTTGTTCCTTCCAATTATGTCAGTTTAATTCCTTATAGCTTCTTTGAAATGGTATGTCAACTGAGTAGTCCTTAACTGTATGGCTACTAGAGAATTCCCATGGTTTGGTGCCGTGAGATGACTTCTACACAATCCATGCTGACCTTTTCGCTATATATCACACCTATCTATGAGCTCACAGATTACCCTTAGAATGGGCAGTTTCTGGAAGTTCTCCACCTACAGGTGTCAGATCTGTTGGTGTGTTTTTACCTGTCTGTCCTGGAATTGTTTTTTTTTTTTTACCTTATGTGTCACACAGACTTCTTGTATTTGGGCACTTTTAAGCCAGAGGTTTCCCAGCATAGTTGACAGTGCAGTTCTTTCCCCATGGATTTGCCCAGAAGATTACAGGTGAGTACCATCTGTGCCAGTGGCTTCTTATTTTTCAGTGTTGAGAGTAATAGTTCTCATCTCTTATTACAGTGTCTTCCAGCAGCCCTTTGATTAGAAGGTGGTAGAAAAATGCTATCATATGCTTTATACTGTAAGGGAGTCCTGTGAGGAAATATCTTTAAGCTGTCTTCTTGTAAAAATTAGTTCAAAATTAACCAAAACCTAGGTTTTTAAAATGCAATTACATTGTGTTCCCTGAGCACTCCTTCTATATCTTGAACAGCAACTGTTTCTGCAGATTCCTGGACAGGTGTTCTGTTCCTTTTGAAGAAGGATGTGTTACTAGGTTCTATGAATCTTACAAGCTCAAACCATTCTGTGTTCTTTATCTTTGACCACGTTCTGACATCTAGTCTGCCAGTATTTGTGATCCTTTGTATTTCCTTTAGATAAACCTTCAGCTTTACTAGAGATGACTTCTTAGTATTTTAGCTACTGTTTAGCCACATCTGTTTTTTGTTTGATGTTTATAATGCTGGTTTGGTTTTGAAGGCAAACACTTACCTTGAGCCTCCGAAGTGGTGCCTGTCTTTATTCATAAAATGGTTTGGATTGGAAGGAACTTTAAAGATCATCCAGTTCCACTCCTGCTGCCATGGGCAGGGACACCTTCCACCAGACCAGGTTGCTCCAAGCCCCATCCGGCCTGGCCTTGGACACTTCCAGGGATGGGGCAACTTCTCTGGGCAACCTGTGCCAGTGCATCATCACCCTCAAAGGGAAGAATTTTTTGTTAATAGCTAATCTAGATCATCCCTCCTTCAGTTAATGCCCTTCCCCCTTGTTCTGTCACCACCAGCCCTTGTGAAATGTCCCTCACCACTCTCTTTTACTGAAAAGTACTTTCTGGTTTTGTGTGCATGTGTGAGAATTAATGAAAGTGTGTTAGAACCAAATCAAAAAGCTTTGATATTGTGATAATAAGAGTCAAGTGCAACATGATATTTCTAGTATACTAACAGAAAAAAAGAAAATAAATATAAAATAAATAAAGATTATTAAGTCCAGACTGGTATTTGCCTCAATAAAGAAAATCTATTTTTCTAGTCTTTCAAGCCCCACACAATTAATGTACTGCTGCATTCCATGATAGTTAAAAGAAATTAAGAATGAAACTTCTTGATCCACATCTGTTGGAATGCATGAAATAGAAGCCTTTCTGAGTCCCTCAGAGAGAGAAAGGAATTCAGGAATTGAATTGGAACCTTTAGAGAAACTAAAATACATTAAGCCATACAGACAGGAAGCAGGACTGTAAGTTTTAGTTTTAAGTAAGTAGAAATATATTTTAAGTGTCTTAAGAGACTGTGTTAGCTAGTAAAAGCCCTAAAGCCTAGTATAAAGTTCAGTAGTGTTACCTTTCACAAAATTAACTTAATTCCAGACATAATGAAAACATAGCAGAACATTGCTTACATTTCTAGATCACACAGATAGAACAATTTGCTTAAACAGATAGAACTATACATGCAGATTTTGTGTAAAAATTAACACTGCTTTCGCGCATTAGAATCAAGCTCAGATATGTGCAGGAAGAATGCTTTAGAATTGTGGTTTTAACTGGTTGGATGATTTATGAATAAAATCCCCCTGTGCTGGGGTGAAAGATGGAGGGAAGAAGAAAAAAGGTGGGGGAGCTGCTGCTGCTTCTGCTCAGGACATCGGGACTCTGTGCCAGAAAGCTCTTAGTATGGACTTTAACACTCTGAACTCTTCGCCTTTGGGACTGATGCATTCATGCAATGAACAACTTTACAGAAACCAACAACTGCTCTTGGCTTTTTGAAGACCCAAGACCCATGAACAACTCAATACATCCTGATCTCCCTAGCAGGCTTGCTGAAGATTACAGAACTAATTCTCAACTGACATAAAAGCAATGTTGTGTGGAACTATTGGCCTTCTGGTGTGAAAGCGTTGGACATAACAAGGCTAGGATACAGTGGCTGTGGTCATGGCAAGATACCTTCATTTTTTTATTATTTGGTTAGTCCTATAAAAAGTACTGAAAAAACCCAGAAATTATGGTCCTGGGATTTTAGTGAAGGGTGGCTGGGAAAAATCCTGGATGTAGCCTGTCAGCAGATCAGCTTGCAGAAGAGTATTGTTGTATACAATAAGGAATTGAAGGATTAAAATCAAAAGTTATGGTATCTTTGGAGAGAACATGAAATTTTTTAATGACTTCGCAGGAGAGTCATCTTGCTTTCTTTGAAGACAGTTTTGAAAAGTGCTTGTTTATTTAAGTGACAATGGGATTTTCCTCACAATCTATAATGGGATGAGTAAAAGTCCAGTATCTGAAAATTCCTGCAGATGCTCTCTGTTAATGTAATTTGAATGAATACATTGCAGCATTAATACATGAATTCAGTTCATTGTGAATTTTTTAATGGTCAGAGCTGGATTTTAGTATGTAAATTACTTGAACTATAAAGAAGCAGTTTTCCCTTGGTTTCCCATGTTCATTATAATTGCCATGAACGTTGTAGTTATGTCTTGCTGCGCTGTCTTTGATTCATTCAGGGTAATGTTTTTGTGCCTCTCAGCTCTTAAATACATAGTTCAGATTCTGGAAAACAAATCTAGTGTTGTCAATTGTGCACAGACCTCATTGCTGTGTGAGAACCAACCTCAGGAAGCTGCTTGCCAGAATGCTTTGAGAGAAAAGCCCTCACACCAGATCGCTTGAGGCTGATGGATATCTGGAGATTTCTCCTAGAAGAGGCATGTTCATTTTGTTTCTTTCTATGTACATTAGGATCCTGCTAATTTTGCTTCCCCTGCATAAAAGAACATTTTAAAACACATATAGTACTAAGCTGACTAAGAACACCACAGAATAGTGTTTAGTCTTTCACGGTAAATAATCTTTTTTATGAGTTGTGGCTAATGACAGCACTGTTTTGCATCTTTTTTGGAGCTGTTCTGTATCATGATTTGCAAGTAATCTTATTTGTCATAATTTATTTTTTACTGATAGAAATAGATCTAGTTTGGAACACATCCTCAGATTCCTTGGTGCTTTCAAGCAATGTGAAGTGAATGCAGTAGTTCGGGAATTTGGGAAGTACAAGTACTTCTCCCTCACCTGAATTAGGTGTTCCTGCTACCATAAAATATATTTTTGAACTAGCAATGCTGTTTGCCAAATCTGTTATGTCATTTGCCAGATGCATTTTAAACTTCTATTTAAGCTATTGATGAGTATTACAGAATGGTGTGGAAAATCAGTGTAAAACAAATTTGCAACATCATTTTTTACATTAGTTTTTATTTTTATGCTATTTTTATGCTCCTTAGCATTAGGTGGCACTGTTTTCCAAGCTTACCTTTCACAAGCAAGTCTGAGAATTTGAAAGCTGAAATCTAAATGCCATCAAGTAATGGAGGTTTTAGTGTATTTACTGTAAGATAATTTAATTAAAACACAGCACTGTGAATTGGAAATGTATTGACCACTATCAGTTGGAAATATAGAGACTTTTTACAAAAATGTTGTTACAGTTCTGGATTAATACAGCATTCCCTAGATACGCGAGACTTTGTACCACTCTAATACATTGCAGTAATAGGACCTTGGGATTTACTGTTCTGTACTTACAGCAGGTGTGACTGACATTGAACCAGTGAAAAGTTCATCTGCATTTTTACCTGACTCACTTGTGGGGTTTTTTTTGTTTGGTTGTGTGTGAGATGCTTTATTTTTCTGGGGTTTGGTGGTTTTTTTGTTTTATTTTTGGAGGGTTTTTTTTGAGAGGTATTGATTTTCTTACTTTCAGTCTGTAGGGTACCTACAGGAGCTTTGCTTCTTTCAAGTGAAGCTCACCTGTGCTGTCTTTAAAATAATTTGCCTGTCAACCATTGCATGAGTTGAAGTGCAGTTAGATCAGCATGCTTAGTCAGCACAGCAACAAGAGGCAGAAAAACATCCTGTAGCTCTGCTGAGAAAGACATGTTCCTCTGCAGTTGCCTGTCCCTGCTTGCCCTTTGAGGGGGTTCTCACTCCTTTGTCTCTCCTTTCCTGCTGAGGCAAAGCCACGATGTTCCCCTGACCTGCAGCAGGAGCTGCAGGCGTGTGCTGCTGCCAGGCTGGAGCAGGGCTGCCACAGGGCAAGGGGTTGGAAGGGCTGATAGAATAAATTCAGGCTGTGCTCAAAGCCTGCCTCATGCTCCAAGGAGTGGACTTGGCAAAATATTTCTGAGCTTCCCACCACTGCTTTGGAGGCTTTCTAGATCCATATTTCTTGTGTTGTGTAGCAAGGCAAGCCAGACCTGCAAACAGGAGTGTGAGTTGGAGCCGTGCAGTGCTGTGTCCAGCAGATGAGACCTGCTGGCATCAGGAATCTGCATTCTGCTGCTCTGAACCAGGACTTTTGGCCTCCAGGAATCATCTTCTTGGCTTACTGGTCCTTAGTAAGATTTGGATACATCCTCATGTATAAACTATGCTATCAATATCTTAGCAAACAGAACTCTGTGGTGAATGTGTAAAAATAACATTGGGGATAATAATGTCAGTGTGTGGCTTCAGTATTTAATAGGAATAATTTGATTGCTAATAGAAATTCAAGTATGACTGTTTTTAGAACATTCAATAAGCATGAAAAAAATCAGTGATATTTTTTTTATTTTATTATCTAAAAGGTTCAAAACCAGAACTGGAAGAATAATTTTTTTTTAACAAATCTCCAGCTTTACCATTCTGATTATTATTTTATATAGATTTTCCTCCTCTTTTAAAATATCCTTTTACTTTCTGATGTAAGTAATGAAAAAGAGAATACTTGCTTTCTATAGTGGCATATGTTACAAATACCTAGGAAAAAGTCCAGAATTACTGTGTTGAGACCTGGGTGGTTCAAGAAAAGTGATCTTGCTACAGGAAATGACTCCTTTACTTTCCAAATGTCAACAATGTTTAAATTAATCAGTGGAACTCCGAAGAATGTGGCTGGTCTCTTTTACTGTGAAAGCATTGTGTGATGGTGTCATGTTTAGCAGATGGCTGGGGGTTGGGGGATTTCCTCCTTCTGGGACAATAGCCTTTATCACTGCTTTCCCACTGTGACTGTCACCTTGTGCCCCTTTACAGTCAAGTAACAGCTTTGGTACAGCTGTAGTCAGTATCTTGAGTTCTGGAACAATTTGGGGATAATGACAGAGTTAATGAACCACCTTTCCCAAGATATGGTCTTTATTTACAGCAGCCAGCAGTGTGGAGCTGATGAGTGTTGAGTCAATAAGCAGCTCCCCTGTGGTGGTGGTTCCCCACTCCCTGCACAGTCCTGCCATGTGCACAGGTGTAGGTTGTGCACCACAGAAAAACAAGAGCTCATGCACCACCTGATCCAAGTCGAAAAATGGTTGTTTCTGTAACTGAACAAATGCCCCCAGCGCAGGACTGGGTGAGGGACATGGTTCATTCAGTCTGGGGTAGACTCTGACTCTACCTTGGTCATACATGGCTTTCTCCTGATGTGGAACAATGAAAAAGTTTTCTTGTAATTGCTTACAAAGCACAAAACAAAGTCATCCCTAGATACACCAGTTTATCAGTTTATCCCCCTTTTTTTTTTAAACTCAAATAAGCATCTGCATCAGGGCTAGTAGCCATTAATTCAGATTGTCTTTTGTGTTTAATTGACTTTCTTTGGCCCAGGATGTCTGTCCCTCTGCAGGGGAAAGAACTGAACAGTCTTGTCACTTACTTCTGTAGTTTATATTAATTAGCTTCTCCTTTCCCCTCAGACTCCAGTTTGCACAGAGAATTAACTTTGAGCACATGTACAGATGATTGTAATCCTTGCTATACTGAATATTAAAAAAATTGATCATTGTCTAGGGTATCAGAGGCCTCTGAGTGTATTTGTCATGTAAATGCTTTTAAGACTCTGATTGCTGTAATACAATAGCTATCTAGAGTAATAATGTAGTGTTAAATTTCTCTTTGACAGCATGCATGTTCATTTGCCGGGGTACATTTCAGGTGTATCACAGAAACTGGTTTATATGATACACCGTTCTTCTTGCAACCTCTGCTGTGTGTGCATATGTTCTTTACTCTGTGTTCTCCTCAGCAGAAAATCTCAAAATTCACTGAAGTACTGAAATACTGGGAACTATCCTATAATTCAAGAAAATTTCATACTGCCCTAGCTTACTTCATGAGTTTGTGTTACTAGTTGACAGTTACGTACAAAGTAAGGTGGGAGGAAATAACATTTAATGTAAGCTGCTGTCTAGTAAGTACTTGAGTATCTTTCTGACTTGCCTGTAATATCCTGAGGAAATAAAACACCTGCAGTCAATCCTTCACCTCAAAGGAAACAGTCTGTAGTTATGTGAGATGGCTTTGCTTCAACTACACAATTTAAGTTTTGTTGGTTTTGAGGTTTTTCTGTTGCAGAATGCACAGGACTATGGGGAAATATTTAACTGAATCTGTTGGCCCTGAGTTCTTTAAAGTTGCGTGGTTGAGCTTGCAGAGACAAGACGAGAGGTGTAAGGTAGGTACTTCCAAGGAGTCGGGAAAGAAGCTAACTGGGATTTGTGTCTCCACCCAAACAGGTGATGCTTTCTCCCATCCATCTCAGCTGATGGATACAAGAACAGTTGCTGTGGAAGTTGTTTAGGAGGGTACTGGGAGGAACTGTGTAAAACTTGCATGTTTGCTCCTTTTCAAACCTGTCTAAGATGAGGGGTAGCTGCAATTTGTGTTTCTGTTTGTCTGTCTGATATTTAAAGAAAATCTGTGGAATTGGCTTGAACTATGGTAGTCAAATGTTGGTTGGTAAGGATGATCATAGGAAGAACTAGACTGGCACTCTCCCAAATCAGAGGGGTTCACTGAGTGTCTTGGTACACAAATCCTTCATTTGTTCAGTTGTGATTAGCATGGAACTTTTAAAATTACATTCTCTTTGCTTTCCTGTGCTTTTTTAAAAAATTGAACTGACTGCCAATTATCTTTTAACGCGTTACATGACATATGACTGCATGCATTCTGCAATGTGGGGCAATTGAATGGGGGTCAGAAAAGCATTTGATATACTTCTCCCAACATATCTCTTGCAAAGAGATATGCAAAGATGTCTCTTGGCATATCAAAATATGTAGAGAATCTCAGTTTACAGAGAACTTGGAATGCAGTTCATTGAGCAGCAGAGAAACCTGCTAGTATAGAGGAAAACCAAAATCATGTGAAGATGCTTCTCTTTTTCTGCTATACAGCTGGATAGCTTTTATTCATCGTGTCAGCATATGAGGGCGAAAGGTGCAGATTGAAGTTCTGGAACTGTATATTTGGAATAAATACAGATTTATATGAAATTTCTCTTAAGGCTAAATGACTAATCAGAAAACCTGGATGTAGATCTCCACTTTCCTAAAATCTATATGAGTTTGACATTTGGTAGGTGATTCTGACTCGACTAGGATGTGGAGAGTCAGCTATGGGGTTTTTGTTAAAATTGTGTTCTGTTCTCATTCATGTTGTGATTTATTTGAATAACTATGCTGTCATTAATTTTAATAATTGGTGCAGCCAGAGCTTTATGCTGTTAGTGATAATTTATTTTCATAATGTTAACTGTTGGATCACAACATATCAGTGGAAAAAAACATGTTCTTAATGGTCTTAGGATTTCTCAGCAACATCCAACTGTACCAAAATTTTCTTTTAGATGAGACAATTCATCTGCCCCCTCACCCCTTGTTTGTTCTTTTTCTCTCAGGGCTGTTGCTTGGTTTCTTAGAGGTCAGAACTGTCATTGGGGCCGAGTAAAAATCTGTATAATTGATATGTGTGCATAATTGGATATATTGGTGCATTCAGGAAACAATTTTCACATGTGCTGGACAAGATTCCCCTTGCTTACGCATGACCCTGAGAACCAGCTTGCTTTTTTGCAGTAACAGCCAGTATTGTAGTCAAAATGGGGTTACAGATCAACAAAAAATGAAGTAAACAGTGGGCTTAGAAACAAATTCAAGAGACTTAATTCTGTTCGGTTGCTAACAGTCCAGAAAATCTAAGCATTCTATGCAGTCAATGAGTGACACTTACTCAGAAAGTATATGAATATCATCTTAAAACAGAGCTGTTCATCTTGTTTTTCCCTGCGTCTTGTCCATGATGCTGTATTCTGCGACATGGGGTTGAAGGACAATTGACAGTCTGGTGGTTTTGTGGGGGTTTTTTGTGGGGGTTTTGGGTGGGTTTTTTTGGGTTTTTGGTTGGGTTGGTTTTGTTTTGCTTGGTTTTTTGTGTCTGAAGATTACTGTTGCCTCAACATCAAAAAATTCATCCATTTCTTTTATTGTAAATGAGTATTTTTCCAAAGTCCAGCACAGAGAGCTCCTGGTGGAAAAGCAGACAAGTGCAGTGGTTGCAAAAAGAAATGTTTAAAGCCTGGGTCGTGCTGCTACAGCTATGTGTATCATAAGGATGAATGCCAGAGTATCTGCTCAAATGGTGTGAAATCTCTGGCCATATTAGGTATGAATCATCTTTGGAATAATGTAGTAGCACTAGGCATCCTCAGATCTTGTCCTGGATTGTGCATGCCTGTGATAGTGCTGGCTGCATCATCTAATTTTTGCTAAAAATAAACTGGAATTGCAGGAATCTGGTGTTTTTTAGTTGTCAAAATGATTTAAAAATAGATTATTGAAATATTAAGTAGTATAGTTCAGGATAAATATTTATATTCGTTATATAATTGATTATATTATAGTTTTGGTGCTGTTTTGCCTTAAGGGGAACAAATTGAAAGCTTAACAACTTGATTCATACTTGTTCTTCACTATTCCTCCTGTATGTGAGCTCAGTCTCTTGAATATCAAGAGTTCCCAATATCAAGCAAGTTCCCAACTGCTTTTCCGTGTAGAGCATTCCAGCACTACATAGATGTTTGTGTCCAACCTGCTTCTTCCACACACTCCAGACAGCGAGGTGACTCCATGATGTGCATCAATATTCAGGCATAAAACTTACTTCAGTAGTGCTCTACAGCTCTGTACTGTTCTCTCCCAGAGCCGGGTTTTCACAATAGCCATTATTACTTCAGAGCAAAACACTTTGAGACAATGTGTTCCATGAAGGTAGTTCCACCTTTCTTCTTGGAGATATATTAAATCATGCGGCTATTTTCCTCCTTTTTTTTAATGAAAAAACCATTCAGTAACCTTCTTTCTTAACAGAAATCCTGCTCCAAAAGTCTCTTATCTGCCAACGGTTTAGCTGTGATGGTTCTTACGCTCTGGTTTCCCCATGTGTTGTAGTGATAGACACAGAGGTGTGTTCGGAGGGATGAGAACTGTGAACTCAGGGTAAAGGTCTTACTGCAGGGACCATGGGAAAAGGGTGCTCAGAATGACTGAGTCAGTGGCTGCTCAGAGGGTTACATGGCAAGGGTTTACAATGTTATTGATAAAGGGAGATGGGATTTTTTCAGGTACTCAGCTTCAAGGGCATAGTGGGAACATGGAGTCCTGAAATACTGTTTGTGAGGTACAGTGTTGAGGCTTTTCCTAATCAAAATTTTCCTTCCCCTCCCCTTCCCTTTAAAAAGCTTGCATTCCTGTGAATCCACATGCTAAAAAATGACAAGATACATCCAAAAAAGTAAGAAAGATTATTTAGGAAAATTATCCAATGTATTTTTTGTGAAGTCTTTGGAAAGGTGTTTTGTTATTGTGTGGTACTTAACTGTAAAGCTTAACAAAAAAACATCCCTAACTTAGGCTGTGGCCTTGCTGATGTGGTACCAAAGGCAAACAGATGAAAAGGGTGTGAGTACTGGGGTTGCCCCTTGCCTGTGGTATTGCTCAGATACCACACTGTGCCTCCCCATCATCTGGCTTTCTCTCCCCCACTCCCAAGCATAAATGTGAAAATATTTTGGTGAATCAAAGTCATCCTTACTGAGTGAATGTCTGAAAAGCACCAGTACTTCAGTGATACAGTGCTCCTGAGAGCTGAAGAATCAAATCAATAATAAAATACTTCTTTAAAGGATAATACAGCTTTTTATGGAGTTTCAAATATACTATGCCTTTTCTTATCAATAAGGGCAGAATAATGGATCTAAATGAAATAACAAAATACCTTGTATTGTTAAAACCTTCTCATAATAGATGTTTTGAATCTGGTCTTACATTGTCTTTGCTTTTTTTTGTACTTGGAACTCAGCATGGAAAAATGTTAGGGGTCCTTCTTGTGACTGTAACTAATGACTTCTGTTACCTGATGGAATAAAGAAGCAGAATTCAAGGCATTGTAACTGGAACTTGGAAGTTTAAGCTGTTTCCAGAACTTGGATGCTAATCACAATTTGAATCAGTTTATACTAGTGCCTTAGGATTTAGGTGGCGAGATCTTAGATGACTCAACTTCTTAGAGTCAGGGTGGGGAAAATTAACCACAGGAGGGAGTAAAGAAAGTATTTACAGAACCTGTACTGTGGTTATATTGTAACTTCCAACTAAGGTGGAAGTGACAAAAGACACAGAATTTGAAGTGCACCTGAAAGGCCCATCCTTAAGAGCCTCTTGAGGTACCTCACGCAGGTATTTTGGGAAATAATGAGCATTTGGCAATTGGCACTGACAGCACCCCATGGCTCTCATTACAAATTAGTAAATTAGGGAGTGTCATGCTCTGAGAGCTATATGTAGATATACCCATCTGTCAAGGGTTGACCCTGGCACAGTGCCAGTGCCCCAATGAAAGGTGTATTTCCAGAATGGTTACTGTGAGATGTAACCCGGAAAGAGAGCAAAGCAGGCTCCCACTTGGGGATGGAGGGAAAAAGACAACTTTAATAATCTACAACACAGAAACATAAGGAAAAAAAGAAAAAAAAAAACCACACACAACAATCCAGAATGGAACACTCCCAAAACACTCCTCCTCCCCCCAGTCCTCTAACATTCAAAACCCCGCCTAACACATCGACTCTCAGTCCAATACCTTCCTTCACACAAGCTCCCCCCAGTTCATCAGGAGAGAGGAGTCTTCCTCTTGCACCATGGGCCTCCCCAGGAAACACAGTGGAACCTCCTGTGCTTCTGTGTCACACGTGGCAGCCGCCCGGAGAGAATCTGCCATGGTGACCATCTTCCTTCCATGTCCAGTGCTCTCACCACTGTCCATGGATCCAAACTGCTCCTTAGGTTCTTTTAAGAATGCCTTACCCAGTTCCAAGAAGTGGCCGCCTCTCACCATTTGGGACACCTGCCCTCCCCATATTTCACCCCCTGGGGCCGAGGGGCCTCAGGAACAGAGATCCTTCGCTGAAGGCAGAGAGCTCCACCACACCCTCCCCTTCAGTCTCTGTTCTCTCTACTTCTCCTCGCGGCCTTATCATTCTTGGCTTCCGGCCAACCGCCTCCCCCAAGGTGCAGTCTCTGCATTATTGGAAGAAACTGATTTCACCCGTGGCTATATAAGAGAAAAGTCCAGCCAAAGCCACTCCACTCATCTCCTCCATCTGGGGCACTCTCATCTGCTGGCATTTTCTTCAACTACTCAAACCTTCTTCTTCTTTCCCATCCTCCGTCCCCTCTTAATCCTCAGCTGGGGAGGATCAGTGTTTCTTACAGCTTCCATTGTTTCAGTACCAAAAGAGTTAAAAGCTCAGCCTGGTCTCCCAGCGGCTGGGCACCTTGCCCCCGCTTCTTCTCCTGGCCATGGTGCCAGTACAAGATATCAAATTCAAGCCAGCACAGTCTCTATCACTCTCTCCCGGGGGGGCTGCCCAGACATCCCAGGTCTCCTCCACCCCTGCCTCTTGCAGGGCTCCGGCCTCCCTCCCCTCACAGGCCGCATGGCCTCCCCTGCCCCACCCAGAGGCAGCTGGGCAGGGGGAGGAGGTCAGACCAGCTCACCTGCCGGACTCCAAAGAGGAAGTTTCTCTGGGAATGCTCTGCTTTTAACCCCTGTGTGTTCTCAGAGGCATATCCAGGTCCTCAGTGGCCACCACAGGTGCCAATTTCAAATCTGGCCACTGGTTGGTTTGACCACAACTTTTCCAGAAACTCACTTCCGAGTCAAACCAAGACACCATCTAATTTTAGTTGTAACTTATTTTTTAATAGGTTATATTAAACTGCTGTCTGCATTTAGAATTTTAAGGACATCTATTGACTGTGTGCAAGCTGCCAACTGTGAAATGAATAGGCAATTAAAAGGTTTAATTTTATGTTTCTGTTGTGGCCCATAATATACAGCAATAACATTGATGTGTAGGAAACAGCCATTGCATGAGATACTGAGACATGCTCGTGAGCTCTGTCCTTCCCTTAGCCTTGCTCTGCCTTTGTTGTCAATTCAAGGCTTCAGTGATTGCTTTCTTACATTGCCTCATATGAGGACTCTCAAAAGTCGGTCTCTTTGTGGCATTCAAATAGTTTTTAGTCTTTGAAAGGTTCTCTCTCTTCTGAAGTACAGACCATATTGCCCAGTCCACTTTCTGTTTTGTCAGGCTTTTTAACTTAGTGTAATTGTTGAGGTGATTTCTCTGAAAAACAGTGACTGAATACATACCAGGTTTAGCTAATACTATATAGTTAAAAGTCCATTCCCCATAAGAGAGTACAAGCCTCTTTTTTCAGTTTGAGAAATAAGTAGTAAAATTATCCAGATAGTTCTTAAATCCATTGTCACACACTTTAGCACCATTCAGTGTTTCCTTTCTTTGTTACTTCTTTTCTGAAATGGAAATATATTGTTTGCTCTATATAGATGATGTTTATGTGTTGTTTATAAGTGTGCAATAGAAATTCTGAAAGAAATATAGTGCTAAGGTTGCTAAGGTACATGAACTTGGAGTATTCTAAATTTTCTTAAAGTAGTTTTGGTGAAATAAAATAATGTTTTTATTTAAAGGAAAAGGATTGCTCTGTGGTGTTCAAATAATGGTTATATGCTACCGATGATTTATTTGTGTTCATATGTACCTATGCACCTTTTCTATTTGTCAGAATTTTGCTATGCTGTGTAATAACTAAAAAGCATAGGACTTTCCAGTAGATTATGCTGCACTGTAGTATATCTGCAATGGAGTACATAAGTAGGATAGATAATTTTGAAGTATCTTAAGCAGTTATTTTATTTTATTTTGGTGTGTTTCAAGAAAGGAATAATTGTCTTGGACATCTGATGTAAGCAAAGGCTTGTGATATGTGAAAATGAACTGTCTCCCTTGGAAGAACCTACAGATGTGCCCAGATTTCCTTAACTGCTTGGTTTAAAAGAATTTGTAGTATTAATTTCCAATCTTAGTCTTTCAAACTTTGCTTAATGAACTTTTCATAGGAAAGTGTTCTTTGCTGCTGTTAAACGTATTCTAGGAGTTTAAACTGGACTGTTAGGCCCGAGATCTGCGAGGAGCCATGGGCTGGAGTGCAGAGGATGGATGCAGGTATTGCTGTCTTCTATTACCAGAGCACTGCTCATCAGAGTCATGAAAGAAAATCTCCTTGCATGTGGCTGTGCAGGGTAATCACCCTGTCAGAGCTGTGCTGTTCACAGCACACAGGCTGAAGGCTGTGTCTGTCTTCATATCTGTGCACATGGGGGAATAGGTTGTAGAAGAAGTGCAGCAGAGTAAACATCAAGAATCCGTTCCGCTGCTCAGCTTTATGTGCTGAGATAACAAACAGTGGATTGGGAGGATCAGTTCTCCTTCTGGAAGCAGGAAAGTGTGGTGTGAAATTCAAGACTAAATCTCCAGTCTTTCCCTTTAGAGTATTATTGCTCCTGATACACATGTAGTTACCAGCACTTCATTTTTTAGCTTATTATTATTTTAGTGATTATTAAACAAAGGTGAAGTTTGGTGCATTTAATGAAACTGGAGGGATTTCATTCCCCTTTCACAGGCCCTGCCTTGCAGGAAGTAAACATGCTGCTGCAATGCTTCAGGTGGCTGGGGAGATGGGAAGCATTCTTACTGCTTTTGATAATGAAAGTTTCTGGACACTTCTGATGATGACTTCTATCTTACCATGAGGCAATCAAAGATTATGGCATTTGGTAATACTTTTAATGGCTTATGAATATGGAAATCTGTATGAGTTTCTTGTTAGATAAATGAGGACATAATTATTTATCACTTGTGTTCCTAAAACTGCCCTTGAGATACCTTTTGTATCAGATGCAGATATGCAATACTAGCTATCAGTAATGAGGCATTTAGGAAAAAAGTAATTTCCCTGTTATTGTGCTACTGCATTATTTTTAATGCTGCATGGAGATTTTTGAAGATGCCAGTCAGATATAATTTTAGGGATAAAGATTAATGACTTCCTACAAGCCGGCCTGATTTTTCATTACAACTTAGGTAGATATAATGTTGCTGGATGAGTGGCAACATAGAATTTTGACAAAGACATTGCAAGAAGCCAAGCAAAAAGATTTTGCAGTGCACAAAAATATAGTAAAAAAACTCTCACAATAACAAAATACAGTAAAAATAGAGTAACAAAAATGTAAATGAAAGGTATTGCAACTAAGGCAAATGGATGTAAGTTTGAAGGGGAAGTTGTGTTAAACATCTTTTCAATTGTTTACAAACACTGAGAAAAAGAGCTTGAAAATTGCAAGCCTCTGTTAATTTTTTGGGGGAGTTTCTTCAATACTTGAAGGTAGGTAAGGCCTAGATTTGTGGGGAGGGACATACTCATTTTGTATGTTGTTGCAGAATAAAACTGGTTATACAGAGTGCAAGTTGGAAAAATGTCAAAATCTGGATGTTATTTTAATTATGGATTGCCCAGCTATTTTGGTGTGCATATGGAAGAACACTGTCAGGCTGTCCTGCAGTGTATTTCCTGGCTTTCCTATAGCTGGTGGCCCATTTAGGATGTTTGATCCCCCGTGTGGCATATAGTGTTGAGTAACAAATGTATTTAAAGGTGGTAACTTGGGGAAAGGAGCCTGCATTGGGCCTGGTGGGGCAGCTTGCCAGGCAAGAATACGAACTGCCTTGCGTTCCTGCTGTGTCTCTGAGTGCTGCCATGATTTGTATAAATGTTACCTTTTCTGTGCAGGGCTTTGACATGTGAGCACTGAGCTCTGCCCTTCTCCCTCTCCTCACTGTTCGGGTTCTTGGTGTGGTAACATTCCTTAACTGTTCAGAACTGCATTCACATCACTGAAAAATAATCCACATGTGAAATTTTGTATATTTTGTCCACTGGTTGAACCCTTAAACCATTTCAGAAGACCATTTATGTGACATTTAATAGACTGTGCTGGATAAAGCAGAGGTAAATCCTCCAATGTTAGACTCTCAGTGAAGCCTTATTTCATGGTCCTTTTAAGCTTTTCCTAAACAAGGAAATAAAATGTGCTTACTGTCTTTATTCTGGTACATCCTCTTTGTTCAAACAAAATGTTGTAAAATAGTTCATAAACTGCCTTTTGATATGTATCTTGTCATGTCTGTGAAGTGTTAATTATTTCCTCTAATGATATGATTCAATGGTTAAATGTTTCACTATTAATCTTCTGCCATAAAAAGATTCCTTTCCTCCACTCATGGCTCTCAGATGACTTTTACAAACTAAAACAAAGAAATCATTCACATGGGATATCAACAGAAACAGCTGTCACTGACTTCTCATTTGCATCTTTTAATAACTAAGCTTATTTCCTTATCAGACATCATCTTTTGTCTGTATGAAATCCTAATATCTCCAGTTCCCAAGTAGTTCTAGAGTCAAATAACATGATTTTTAGCAGCTATGAAGTCTTGGAGGGCTGAGACAGTTAATTAAGGGTTCTTGATTCTGGTTGTATGAGAACTTCCTCAGCAGCTCAGGTTGAGTTGGACAGACCAGAGGAGCCAGTGTGTGGAATCCTGATTCCTTCCCCTTCAGGGAAAATCCCCAGAGCTTTGCCTTGGAGAGATACCATAGAGTCTTTCCCATACCTGGGCAGACAGAAAGGACTTCCTCATGGACTCTTGCTTAGCAATGATCCACTCCAGTTCCTTTCCCCATGTGTTCCTAATTCTTGTGGTTTCTCCTTTCTGTGTTTCCTCATTGGTTCTGGTATCCCTGGTGGCCGGCCCATCTTCCCTGTAGGGCAAAGCCCTTTGCCCTGCCCTTTGTGATGCCCCTGTGCCCTCCCCTACTTAAACCTTCTGCAGAGCACACAATCTGTCTTTAGTCTCTGGTTTCCCTTTGGGGTGCTGCAATAAAGCTCACTGAACTGACCATATAAAGGCCCTTCTGCCTCTCTTGGCTGAGCTAGCCCTGCTGAGTGTGGTGTGAGGACTTGACTGCCTTGCCTGAATGCTCACCCAAGCAGCTTTTCCACAGGAGATGCTCACTGGGAAGTATGTAGCAGCAACCAACATCTAAAGGCCATGCTGCTACACCAGTGTTGATTTATTTCTTAGCTGTGTAGCATACAGTGGATAAAAATCCACATAAGAGAAGCAATTTCCCCAACTGTCATCAGTTTCAGCAGAAAAGCTAAAAGCTAAATGAAAATACAGACTATGTTTTTCCTTTGGATGATTTTTTTTTTAATTTATCACTGAGTCACACTGAAGAGACAGAGGACAAATAGCAAACATACTGTGGAGCTGCTTGTTTATGAATCTTGGACCTCCCTAAGCACTCAACAAACTGATTGTGTAATGAATAAATGTATGCTTCCAAAGAAATGAAATGAAACAACCTGGATAATTTTTTTTTCTTCTGGGAGTGTTTGTCTGATAGAACCTGCAAGGAAAGCTGACACTAAAAGGATTCTTCAGAGCTACTAGGATATGCATATATATATGCATACTTACTTTTATATATATATATATACGCAATTTCTCATTCCCCTGTAGTTTCTCAAATCTGAACATAGAATTTTGTGAATGTGGCAGGAAGCTTATGGCAAATGTTAAAAAAATCAGTATATGAAACATGATCGATCACTACAAAAATACTGAGAGCAACTTATCTGGCGCTGGTGGTTTTTAACATGTTCTTTATTTCAAAATTCTTGATCCTGTAGCATGGAGTCAGTAAACAGGACTATTGTGGGAGTACAGCCTGGAAGGAAGTTTGAATAATCTCTTAACAAGAAGACTGGGCATGAGGATTCTAATGTGCTTAGGTATTCGGCTTGAATTGGAAACACAAGTGTCAATCAGCTTTCAGACTAAAACCTGTTTGTGTAAATCCTTATTAAGAAATAAGAAACAATGTCATTATGAAAGGCTGTTGAACTTTGGAGGATTTTGAGAGATTTAGTGCTCTTCTCTTAAGCCTCTATTCTGTGAAGCCAAGCTGGTAGTTCTGGAGTGCTGCTGCAGATCTGATACTTTCTCCCAGGGTAGTTACAAGCCTTTCTAATAAGGACACAAGTTTGAAAATGTTGATGAATTTTCTGTGAGTGGCATTTAGGTTTTGGTCTGAGTGTACTGCACACATGATGCAACAGAGGACCAGTGGTAAGGATTTTTCTCTGGTAATGTCTGCTGGTTTTGCTCCTTCAGAGGTGTTGGCTTTGCCTTCGGACTGGCAGAACAGGACTCTGAAAGGAACAGCCTTAGAGTCTCATATGATGATAGTTGCCAAAGGCATCAATAAAAGTACTTGCAATCTAATTTTGTTAAAAGTACATTGTGGTTGTGTGTATTTCCAGTGCTTGAACAACTGGATTTGAGGCAAGAGGATGAGAATAAAGTGTGTCCTAATCTTATACTTTCTCTAGTCTATGGGCTGGTTTTGGGCAAAGGCTGACTGGATGTGTCAGTATAAACTTGGAGAGCCAAACCTGCATCTCTCTTGACATTGCTCCCCAGATCACCACGTGCTGCATTTCCACAGAATTCATGAGACACTAATGTCTGTGGTTTTCAGGTGGAGGGTGGGTGCGTCCTGTGGCCTATGAAGTCACAAACCTAGCACTTTGAACTGCTTCATTTCCCCAGCTTGTCAGTGCTCTTTTAACATGAGCACATCAGCTCAGGAACTCTACAGGCAGCAGTTTGGTGTGTTTTTGCTGGGTGTTGGTGCTGCTTTTCAGTTTTCGTGAGAAATACCAAATCATAATAATAAAGACCTGTGCTAAAGTTCATTATTGTCAAAAATGCCTGCTTTTGGCATTCCCTATTAGACTGTTAATTCATAAACTCAAACTTGGTGGCATCTGACAATTGTTTGCTTGCAATTATGTTAAGCCCTGATTGATCAGAATTTCAAGTTTGTTTATTGTTGACGTGATTCCATAATTTTCAATTTTGTTGTTGATTACTGCAGTGAAATTTCCTCAGTACATTGTGTCTGTTCTTCAGATCTTAGTGTTGATAGGCAGTCAGCTATATTCTCACAATATTGGAAGTAAATGTATGGTTCTTTGATTGGAGAGAAAGGTAATTAATTGATAATAGTCTTTGAAGAATGGATAACTAGCAGGAATTCTGAATTTTGAAGTCTGTCTTAATAGAGATTTTTCTGTAATCAGAGTGACATTGAGAGAAAAAAAAAAGCTCTGGGGACTGAGAATGGCCTTTATGAGGATTTAATAACATAATAATCACCAGGGGAAAGTATTTTCTTTTCTGTCATCTTTTACTTTTCATTTGTCTTAATTTTCAGCACTTTAAACTCCTCTCTTTGGTAGCAATCTGTTGAGTTTGTAAGCTTTACCTCTGCACAGTTGTGGAATGAATGTTTCATCCATTCATCCATCTTTCTGTAAGATACAGAAATCTTCCATAGCTTCATCCCTTCCAACACCTCCCATTCATAAAAGTCAAGGAGAGATGGGTGCCTCACTGCATATTCTGGTTTGATACCCAAAACTAACTAGGGGAAGTTGGTGCTGCCCATCATTCTCCTTAGAGACATATGGAATTGTCTGTTTGATACTTACTGTATCAAACTACATTGATTTTCAGAATCCAGATTTCATGGCTAGTAAGACTCCATTTGTCTTTATGACTCACCTACTAATGGCGTGGAAATACAATATTGGTAAGGCAAAGCTTACAGGAATGCAGTGAGAGCCCTCAGTCAGACTTGGCAGCAGAGGGGAGATTAAGAAGAGATTGTGTGTTTACAGTTTTTTGTTGTTCTTGATGGATTTTGTTTCCAGAGCTGACATACTCAAAGTTTGCTGAGACTTAGAATGGAGCAGCAAACAGAACAGATGTTGTATTTCACACTGAAGTTGTTTCACTTATTTATAATGCAATTATTTGAAGGTTTCTTATGTGGCACAGTGCAAGAGAGGTCTTTTGGTGCAATAGCGAAGGAATTTGTATTCACAGGATCTGCCTCTGTGACTGTCCTCTGCTGAACTGCAGTGTAGGTGCTCAAGGAAAGCTTGTAGCTAAATATGTGACTTTGTGGTTTGAATCCATGCCTTAGTGTCATCAGAGCGCTGCTGTAAACTGCTGCTGGGATGGTTAAAAAATTAGGTGGCTGCTCAGTGCTTACAGTTTACATATCCAAGATAGAATAGTTCATTATTATTCATCTGGTAAAATAACCCATTTTTCTCTTCCACATGAATTCTATCTAATTTTCAAATGCAAAGATTATTTGTTTCTATATATGATTGATTATTCAGGCTCTCCTGTGAAGAAATGTTTCAGTATCTGTTGAATATTAATTAAATACTACCCTTTTGTATTTCAAATAGTTTTTAACATGGTATCCTCTGGAGAATGTTTTTATGTGGAAACAACAAGGATTCCTGAACACAACTAAATCAGAAGATTTAAGGCAAATGTTGTCAAAATGCTGAGAGCACTGTGAATCAGGTTTTAGTTGGTGACACTATAGCTGCTGGCTGTGAACAGACAAAGCAAAAAGGTCACTTGGTTGGGCAGTGCTCACTTCCTTACATTGCTGGTACACATTAGTTTAGAATCTTCAAGGCTTTAAGTGACACATTTAGCCTGCTGGCTTTGCTTCTAGTCAAAGGCTCCCAAAAAGTAGTGTTTGGAATTTGCAGTGGTAACCACATACAGTTTAATTAATTACATTTTAAAAAATATTCCTGTTTCAAAGTGATTTTTGTTTTACTGTGCTGAAGTTGCTGCTGCATCTTCATTTCTTAAAATACTGAAATGAAATTTAATTTTCAAATAACAGTTTGTAGAAAACTTGAGTGGTTGAGCAGGTTTGTGAAAAGAACTCATAGTCCAACAGAAAGGTTACTGCTTTCTGTTTCCAATTAGAAAACCCTATCTGATTAACCCAGTTTTGTGGTTGAAAAGGTTCCTATCTGCCTAGGTTTCAGTGGTTTATCTTGTCTAATGAGTTAGTTATCTGTTGCAGACAATTATTTCTTGTACGTTTCTTGTACATCCATGTAGTCTAGTCATGCTATTAAAAAAACCCCAAGCAATTAATCCAAAACCCAGGAAAACTCCCCAAACTGATCACTGCCAGGTAACAGAGCTGGTGCCCTGCTCAGTATATGAGTTCAGTACTTTTAACAATACTGTATTTTTAGTGCACAATACATAGCAAGGATATTGACCTGTTGGAGCACATACAGGGGAGGCCACCAAGATGATGGGAGGGAAGGAGCATCTCTCCTATGAGGAAATGCTGAGAGAATTTGGTTTGTTCAGCCTGGAGAAAGGGGTCACCTAATTGTGTCCTTCCAATACATGAAGGAAGCCCTTCAAAAAGATGGAGAGAGACTTTTTACAGGCACATGGGATGACAGGACTAGGGGGAATGGATTCAGAGTGAAACAGAGTAGGTTTAGATTAGGAAGGAATTCTTCCCTGTGAGTGTGGTGAGGCCCTGGTACAGGGTGCCCAGAGAAGCTGTGGCTGCCCCATCCCTGGAACTGTTAAGGGCCAGGCTGGATCTCTGAGCAGCCTGGGATAGTGTAAGGTGTCTCTGCCCATGGCAGTGGGGGTGAAACTAGATGACTATCCTTAAATGGCTTCCAAGGCCATTCTGTGATTCTGTGAACGTCTCTAAGTGCTTGTGCAGTATAATGGAATGTTAAAAATTAGTTCATGGACTGTTGCTTTTAAATGATTGAAGCTCTTCATGTGTCACACAGCCTCCAGCTTCCTCATACACTACATAATGTGCTTTACAGTAGTGCCTTTGGCTTCACCCTGCACTGGTTGCACACAAGTATCATCATTTGGCAGCTTTCTAATTAAACAAAGGCTGCGATTGGGCTGATGAAGTTTGCAAAATCCAAATCTTAATGATTCCAGTTAACCCTCTTCCCAAACTTACAAGGCTTCCAGCTGACAGTTCCATTATATGAGGAATTGAAACATCAGCTGTGGGTGACTTTGAGTGATGCTACTGCTTGGTGCCCTCAAGAAATCACATCTACAAGACTCAGGTGGCCAGATTTGCAATATAAATTGAGTACAGTGTCGAGCTCAGCGTAACTTCTTATTATGTAACAATAAAGCAAGAAATAGTTCAGTAAGTAAAAGTATCTGTGATAGGGTGAAGTTCACACTTGCTGTGGAGGGAATGTGAAAGATTGAAACACTAGTAGAGGTGGATGAGTAAAGCAAATAAAATATAGGTCTGAACCAACACCATTACTCTTTTCTTTCCACAAGGGAAAAAATTCCAGGAAGCGTAGACTCCTCTGGCCAAGGGCACAATATTGACAATTTAAATAGAGGTGAAAAGTGAGAAAGACTCACACTAGTCTCCGTGGAACACTTGTAATGTATCACTTGAGATTGTGTTTATTACTTAAAGTAGAACAAATATAATAAGGTGCTCTTGAAACAAATGAAATCAATTAGTTAAAGTGCATCCACATTTAGATAGTGATTTATGAAATTCTGTCAAATTTTCAATATCTTCTATGGTATGCATTTTTGGACAGTAGTAAAACAGATCTGATTGGACTCTGCAGGTTTTTAATAAAGATCTCAAATGAAACACCTGGAATGATCAGGGCAAAGTGTTGTCTGTGACTTTGGGTTTAGAGGCACAGCAATATCCTGGGCTGTTGGGCTGCCATCATTGGTGGCAGTAAGTGCTTCAGTGCTAATCCAGGTCACATGTCTTCAATGCCAGTAAAGCAAAATCCTGGTTCTCTTTCAGTGTAAAATTTCTGAAAATTAGGGAAATGCTATCAACTGTTTGCAGAGCTCTTTGAAAAACTGCTTGGAGTTTACCTCTTTGTGCTGTCATGCAATTCAGCACTTTTTTCTAGGTTTGGGGGCATCAGGTGCATTTGGACACAAAAAGAGAGTTCTAATCTATATACCGGGTATGGGAGTGAACTGAGAAAGTAAATAGGAGAGGGGTCAGGTTCATGTCTTTAGTGCATTGTGCTTATCTTTTTGATGTGGTAACAGACAAATTTAATTCCATAGCTGTTTGCATTTCCTTCCAAAGAACAGATGAACAGATGTGGATTCTGACCATTGTCCCCACATTTTATCCTCATGTATGAGGGACAATTCCAGTGAGGCAGAGTGGATAGCTCAGCATTGTTTGCCAATTCTTGTGTCATGATATGTTTGAGTTAGAAGCAGAGTATTTTTGCTAATGAAGTACTTACTCCAGCCCTTGCTCTTTGTCTCTTCCATAGCTTTTGTAGGGATCAGAAGAGCCTCTCTTTCTCGCTGCTCTGAAAATTGTCTATTTTTATTGGTGGTATATGTGCCTCAGAGTACTGGAGCAGAGTACTGAAGGAAGTGTGCTGTGGCAGCTAGCAGTGAGTTTTGAAGAACCACTCCTTGGCTTCTGGGGCTTCCTGCAGAGCCAGTCAGCCTTCAGTGCCTCAGTGGCTCCACTGCAGAACTTCAGCCCCTCTGTGCTCCAGCAGGTGGAAACTTGGGGCCAGCCATTGTTTAATAGCAGGGTCAGTCGTGGAACTACTGACTTTCTTCCTAGGAAAGCCTGAAAAATACCACTAGTGATTTTACAGAAGTGCTCTTGTAATGCTGGTTAGAGGTTAAATATAGGGAGAGACATTATTCATGAATACAAAGAGAGAATCTGATAAACAGTTCAGGAAGAAGTCATAGTTTTGAAGATATTTTTGCTCAGTGAAGAAGTCTGCTTCTATGTAAGACTTCTAAAATATAAGTAAGAAATCTCACAGGACACCTAAATTCTGTTTACCTGGAAAACTGTTTGTTAAATTTTTTCTTCCATAAACTTCAAAATGAAAGTCATTAAATTTGAGATCTTAACATGAAGAAAAAATGTTTCTACATTTGATTACACAAATGCTGTCCCCTGCACAAACACTGTAGGCGATGTTGGATTTAATAAAAATAAGTCCACCCAAACATATGGAGACCGTGTAACAACAGCCAAAATTTTCACCTCAAAAAAAAAGCTAATTAATAATGTGTTAACTCTACAGATAAAACTAAAAATCATACTTTGTATTACACTTGCTGGTCTGAAGTGTTAAAAATTATTACAGGCTGGAAGCATGAGGGTTTTCTCTTTTATTAACTAACATCTGTTTGTGTTTCATGTCCGTGTAGGCATATTAAAGTTGACTCTGGTTTTCCTTTCTAGCCTTTTGGAATGGAAATCTCCCTCCAGTGTCTGTCCTAATTCAGTACTGAAGATAGGAATATGAGGATCAGAAATCTTAAGAGAAAAATTTGAGCTGTCTGCAGTTGTTTAGTTACTGGTAATGCTGATGTAAGTGAGGGTAAAGAATTCAGCATAAACTAGAAGGGAAAACCTCATGTGTATATGGCTCTTCAGAGAAATAAGTGCTATTTCTGTAGTTATACCTCATGATATGAAAATCTCTGTATTGTGGTAATTTGCAAACAAGGTATTGTTCTTCAAGTAATTAAATATTGGTATCTGAACTCTGATTTAGTGTTTCTCTGTAGCATTGTGTTACAGTTACTAAAGCAGATTAAAATTGGTGGACAAAATATGCTTGTGAAAATTCAGTGTAAATTAACCTTTTTTCCAGTATTCCTACAAAGAAAACACAAATAGAAGTTTCCAGACATGACCTTGTTTTTGTTTGTCTAACCCTGAACAGGAACCATTACTGCATGGGCTGCGATACCAGCAGTGGCACCTAGCCCATTTTGATGCTACTTTGTTATTTAAAGTGTGCTAAGAACCATGTTACTGTAAATTGCTATTTATTCATGAGGTCAGTCTTTAAAGGATAGATCTTGTGGAAATTATTCTATCCTCTGTTGAATGTTTTAGTATCTTCATGACATTTACACATTCAAACAAACATCTTGGTTATTTCTTTAGATTTAGTGTGTTGTTGAATTGCTGATTTGAGTAAACTTTTTCATAACAAGCAATTTATGTGTCTTTATAACCACTTGAAGTCTCTTTCATATGTGGCAAGAATATTTTTAGTGTCGTATAATAACATTTCACAGTCCAAAAGAATTGCTTTGAGAGGCAGCTTTTGTAAGATTCTTAATCAAATGAAAAGATTGAGCACAAGCAAAGAAATCTAGAAATCTATTAAGCTCCTTATTTTAATCCACCCTAAATCATTTAAATGTATGCATATTTGCATGTGAAAGCTGCTGTATTATCATTGCAGTAGAATTGTTGGTATAAATAATGCCAGTCACTGTCGCAGTTCTATTTCAGTTTTAGCTGGAGAAGCCTCTCTGGAGAAACACCAATTCCTATTTAGTTGCCATAGAATTTTACAGATGGAGATGATCCCATTAATGAATCATGTGCTGCTGTGAAGTGATAGGATTGCTGAAGTGCCATGTAGTCCACATTTGCCATCTTAGGAGACATGTTTACAGATTTCAGACTAGTGGCTGTGTTCATAAATAAAGTGGCTCCTTGCTTGTGTTGAAAACCTTTATTTGTCAGAGACTATGATGTCACTTCCATACTCCTGTATTTCTGTGTGGGGTTACCTGTAGCACAGTTTTGCCACTGTAATCACAGGAAGGCTGGTCCTGTTGTCAGATGTGTTAAGGAGGTGGGGGGAAAGCCTGGCACAGAGAGATAGGAGCTTTGGAGGATTTGCCACTCTGAGTGGAGGGGGCATCCAGTTGCTCTGAAGGAGATACAGAAGGATGGACAGAAGGATGGGAAGTTGCCAATGGATGGAAGTTCATTAATTGCTCCCAGAGGTCCTGCAGCTGAATGAGGCTTTAGAGATGGGTCTGAAGAGAGGAAGAAGGGAGGGACAAAGGGCATCACCTGGCTGGAACGAGAAATTATTATCAAAGAACAACTTAGGGAGTGAAAAATGTGGAAGCTTGAGGGCATCCTAGTTTTTACAGTACCTTTTCCCAAATATGGGAAATCAAGAGAATCCCATGTAACCTTCAGATGTTGCTTTAAATCTACAATTACAATTGCATACTAGAAAATAAAATCTCCTGCATAATAGTTGTGTAACTGCCTCTCTCAACTGTAGAGAAGTGCTGTTATTTATTTTGTTCTGTTAGAACTTGGCAAAAATCATTGAGGAAGAACTGGTTTGAGTTGCTCATTTTATGTAATTAATTTCAATTTCTTGATGTGCCCATGTGAACAAAGATTTATCTCACCAACTCATGGTTAGATGGAGTTCTGGATTTAGTGGCTTTCCTGTTTTTTCAGGAAAATTCAAGGGAGAGGACAAGGATTTGCAGCTGATGGCACAATAGAACTTGGCCTTTAGTCAGTATGCTTTCTTCAGACACTAATGCCTTGTGAGTACTCTCTGCTTATGCCCTTCAGGACATCACAGAGGAAGAAATCAATCAGCCTCTGAGTTTGGAAGAGCTCATAGAAGGAAATCTTTCCCTTGATGACCAGGTTGCCCCTTCAAAACCTGGCAGCTCCACAGCAGAGCAATCCATGAAAGGCCCAGCAGTGAGGGGCAGCTGTACAAGTAATATTGAGGACTCTACATCTGACCTAACTTGTAAAAGAGAGAGTGCAAAGTCAAGAGAAGGAAGGGAATTCTTTAAAATCATTGTACCAGAGCAGCTCTCCAAATATTCTTTCCCTACCTTCCTGGAAGACATTGTGCTGAACTAAATAAGGGGGTCCTTGAGTAAAGCTATTCATCTCTTCCTTTTTTCTAATGGATATGTAGAAGTCCTAGAAAAAAGGAGTAAAAAATTGCTTTAAAAAATCTCTGCCCTCAAACTGAAACCTAGCATGTAGTAAGTAAAAAAAAAAAACCAACAAACAACAAAAAAACAACAGAAAAAAACCAACCAAACAAACAAAAAAGACATTAAATATGATGTTAAATTGAAAGATTCCCCATTTTAATTATATTAAATGATAGTAGGGGAAACTGAGGATGTAAAGGGTCATCCTTGGTCCAGGAAATAATTAGGGCGCATTTTAATGCCTCATTAGCCTCTGCTTTTGACTGGTGGCAGCTTGAATCAATGAAGTACAGAGAAGCTAGGTTTGCTGGCTTCTGCAGCTCACCAAAACTGAAAAACTGATACCATTCTTTGATTGTTCTGATGTTCCTACTTAGTGGCGTTGCCAAGTTAAAGCTCCCTGTCTGCCTGTGTGAGACCTCTTCAGGTGCTGTTCTAGCAGTGTCTGCAGTGCAAGCTGTGCCTTTGGAGGGAGCTCCAGTTTGGTGAGGTTTGGCTGTGATGGCCAGGTTTCACTAATCTGGACCCTGGGAATGGGTGGATTGCCTACAAAGAGAGGGAACCAGCTCTGCAGAGACTTGTGCTGAGGTACTGCTGTCCACTGTTCCTCAGGGAACAAATCAGCTGGGCAGCTCTGCAGCTGGGGGTACTAGGGCTTTGTACCATATTGCCTTTAGAAATGGTGCACATTCTTTTCGTACTTGATACAGTGTCCTAAAATTTGTCTACTTCACCCAAAATCCATAGTTTCAATGCTGGGGAAATACTAATTTAAAAACTTGACCCCAAAAAACCCCAAACAAAACCAGTCCTTAAACTACTGCAAATCAGTTGTTACAGCAGTTCCCTGTGGAACACCACTGTGAATTCTGTTCTATATTCTTTTAGACTGTCATGTATTCATGAAGAAAAAAGAAATTAAACTGATCACACCCAGGGTTTCTTTGATTTGTGTAGGAGTTTGTAAATTTCTTTTTAACCTTGGTAATACTTTTTCCATTGGCTGTGTGTATCTCTCTAGATTCACTGTTATAGACTGATCTGCAGAGGGCCTCAGTAGTGTGCTTTATCTTTATCTGTCTAAATTTCTGTAATAAAAATTCATTTTGGTTTCTTGTTGCTGGTACTTCCTACATGGAAATAAATATCAGTGCCCACTGCTAAATTGTGCATATTGGATTTTCCTTTTTGATGGAGTTAGTGTTGCATTTTTGAGAGCAGTCATTCTAGATGGAACTAAATAGCATGGAATTTGGAACATATCTTAAATATTCATTCTTTAATTAAGCATATAATTTTACAAACTGTGCTTTGTATTTCCAACCTCTGCATGTCCATAGTTCCTTTGGTGATGGTTAATTATTTTAGTAATTACTTCCCTTTCTATTGAGTAGCTGAGCAAATAGAATAATCTTTCAAGTAGTTACTTCTTTTTTTGATTAAGAGCAATCTTGATAGTGAAAATCATTATATGTTAACAAATCAAAATGTGAGAGCTTTAGTGGTACAGAACTGGTTCACCACACTATTATTTGATTGTTTGATGAGATGGATTGAATCTATGTCGTCAACAGCTGGGTCATTTCTGTGTCCCCAAATACATTTTGAAAATACATTTCAAATTGTATGTTGTAATATTTATTTACATTGAGGCTAGAGGTAAGAAATTAAACATCTGTTTGTTCTTTTTGAAGTAGACACATGTACATGAGTACTGCAGTAATTGAACTGTTCTCCACATTTGGTAGCATCTCATCCTCCCTACATTTCTTAAAAAGGAATAATTTGTGAAATTTAAAATTGATAAAAGCACAACAAGATTTTAATATTTGATATAGATTTCTATGTGTATCTGTTAAATATCAGGGTATAGTACATATATGAAGTATTATATGCCAAAGAAGGCCTAGTTCATCAGTGCAATAGGCTGCAGGTCAATATGGAGGCAGTGCACATAGCCCCTGGAATTTGTAGAGTGGTGCCGGCCCTGCTTGCAGATTGTGCACCACAGAGATGAATTCTGCTATCTGCTTTCCCTGGTCCCCTGGGACAGAAGCTGTGCCACAGCTTGTTTTGTGTCTCAGAATGTTTTTGACTCAGGTCAGTTACAAAAAGAAGGCAAACTGCTCGAGCTGGGCAGCCTCGTCATTTTCTGTAATTAGAAGCTCTTACAATGCAAGTATTGGGCTACTCTGTAGAGCAAGACTGTTGGAGTGCTGAAAGTGCTGAGCTTGTGATTCTCACACAGTACCTCCTGCAGATCTAGTCCAATGGGTTTCTGTGAGAGAATTGCTCAGAAATTAGTAGATGAGAATTCCTGGCTCTCAAATCTGTACCCTTGATTGAGTAGAGCTCTTCAGTACCAACTGAAGTGATTCAGAGCATGGGGACCTGAGTTCAGAAGGGCCGGGAGTCTTTCACGGTGGCATGGTGGTACCTTTCTGTCCGTGGGCTTACACTGTGCTTAGTGGAAGATCAAAGCATTATTTCTGCCTTTCAAGTATACTTGAAAAGTGGAAAAAAATAGCTACCGACATTTGTCACCCCCATGCCCCATGTGCACGATCTGATTGAGGACAGGATCCCTTTATGATACAATGGACTTAGCTTTGCAAAGTCTTCACTGGCCATGAAGTTCATGTGCTGTCTATGGCTACCTCATAGCTTCTTTGGAGAAAACGTGAGGTTATTCTGTGATTTTAAGAATCATCCAACTTGCCTCCATAGGCATTTTAGGCATCCTGTATTTGAAAGCCTTGCTCATGGGCGGGCTCTGAAAATGCTGTAGCTAATGTAATGCAGACATCACTTGCATCATGAATATCACAGGAGCCTGGTCATGGTATGGAATTTTACAGCACTTAGCTCTTGGAAAGGAATTTTCTCTTGTGACTGTGTTTTTGTGACTTATTGTGGCTCTCAACAATCTTTATGTTGACTGTCAGCCTTAGCATATCATCAGCTATAATGTCCTCCCTGTTTACATGTTCTCTTGAAACCTTTAATGGGTATGAAATCCCAAATAGCATTCCATTCACAAGCAGAGATGTTCCAGGATTGTCACATGTATTCTGAGGGTCTACAAGCTCTGTGATAGCAATTTACATGGCAAGCATAAGCATGTTACCTCAGTAACTGGCAGACTGCTGCAAGGGATGCAGAAATCTTCCAAGATCGTGGCTGCACTTCCTTGCAGGTGTTAAGGATTTGTGTCAAGCATTTGCATTTACAATAAAGCTGACTAATAATGACCATATCTGAGTTATCTGTGTGTTGCTGATTAAAGTTTGGTCTTTATATAAAAACATTTGAACAGGTGCTAGAGACAGCATACAAAAAAAACGTATTTGGAAACAACAGGTTACTCAGTATTGACTTTTGACTGGTGTAAACTGAACTTGGCCTTTTCAGTTCTTTCAAGTTTCTTGAAACAACTCTTGGTCTCTGGTTTCTTGCAGTATATTTATTTCCTGAGTACTGCACTATGCATACTTCACTTTTACAGTAATTGAGGTGGCTGGAGGTCAGCCAGTCTGATCAGGCCTTTTTAGAATCCTGAAGTACTTAGCATTGGAGATTCTCTTCAGAGATTATAGTACTGAATTGGAATTGTTCTCCACATATCCAAAGTATATTAAACCTTTATGCTTGAGTGACTGGTAGGGCAGGAAGTGTTTTATCTACATTAAATTAAGATTGTTCTGATTGTCCACATGGGTTATAAGGGACAGGATCGTGAAGCCTGGGGAAATTGAGAGCCAAGTAAAGGAAGTAAAAATCCAGCTGGAGTGTTGCTTTCAAGAGTTCTAGCCCTACCACCAGCCTTGCCTATGAGCTAGGGAGGGGGATGTCTCTCACGGATTTGGGCTGCAGCTGTAGTTGGCAGTATAATTTCACAGTACTGTAGAATATTTGAATAAAAGGATGACAATTACACCTTAGCAATTCATAATGGACTTTAACTTGTAGCTCTTGTAGAAAGTGAGCCTGCTAAATATAACTATTATTTTTGGAATGGATTTCATTTTTAGAGAATACTAGAAAAAAATTTAGAGACTATAGAAAACCATCTAAAAGGAATCAAAGCATAGAAAACCAATTTCTGGATACAGTGTGTTTTCACTTCTTTTAAGTTTCAAAATAGTCCAGAATTCTTATTGATATTTGTTCTATTGTACTTTTTCTGTGGGTTGTTTATACCAGTTTCTCAGCTTATTATTGAAGCTTTTAGATCAATGTTTAAAAATAGTAGCAACTTAGAAATGGCTTTAAAGATAGGTCTCAGTACATCATCTAAATAGGGTAACTCATAGAAATTTATTATTAAGGGCACTTAGTGATTTTCATTCGTTTGTGAACAACAGTGATATACAGCTGCATCAACAAAGACAGATTTTTTAAAAATTATAAAATAGTTTTCTATATAAATTTAACTTTCCAAGGCCTCTATGTGTTATTATGACAAAAGGGCCTCATCCAAAATATCATGTTTCTGCATAAAGAAGTGCAGTAGTCTTGTCTGAAACCTTGTATTTTCCCAAAAGAGAATATAAAATACCCAGTATATTTCCCACTATAAGATACCTAGCAATGGGAGCTGAGTTGCTTTTTCACAGTGGCAATAAAAAGTATTATAGAAAATCTAATTAATTTGATTATAATGGGAACATAGACCATAATAATCCCAGTAAAATCTTTTGTTTAAATATGACTTTCAGGGGGCAGGGAAATGGTCTAGGAAGGGGAGTTTGTGAACATGCAGCAATGTCTTTTCAAGAAACTGTTCTCATCTAGGGAAAGAAGTCAGTATTCTCAAGCCCATCAGGCTATTATTGCTGGCTTTTAGGCACTGCTTCTCATATACTTCCAACTGGGCATTTTTGGAATAAAGACAGTATTAGACCTCAGGAAACCAAACAAAATAATGAAATGGGAGTTCTTGTGATGGCTGCATTCTAAGGTTGTTTCTTAGGCTCTCTGGGGTCTCAGATCATTGCATCGGATCAGCACCACGCTGACGCTTGGGACCTAAACAGCCCCTTGGCTCTGGGTAAGGCTGGTGCTTGTCTGCAGCAAGGCAGGAACTTGGCTAAATTCCTTGGTCCCTCAGGGGGGGGACCATTCTCAGGTGTCTGAGCCCCTCCTGTTCTCCGTATGCAGCTGGTGCAGTTGGCAGCTGTTTGTTGTTACAGCTCAGCTATTTGAGGAGGTAACCCACTTTCAAACCACTAATCCAGGAAAATAAGAATGAGTATGTGTGGGAATATCCAAATAATAAAAAGCTATGTTTCTAGAATGTGACTAGTGCTTGTCATATCTATATTTCAAATCTGTATTTCCTGGCTCAAATTTATTTACATTTAAAATATTTATTATCTTTTGGTTTACTTGCATAATATAAGGTCAGTATTCTATAGATGAGTTCCTTGTGTTTAATGGACTCTGCCAAATACATGAGATTTGTGGCTGTTAGCATGGTACTATGGGGTGATAACTTTTTGGCTTAACATAATGTTTGAAGTCCTCCATTAAACTCGAGATCAATTTTATTGTGTGGTTTGTTGAAGATGTGTAGACTTTATTTTCTTTTCATGGCTTTGTAGAAACATGACAGTGGGTAGGAGTATTACCTGGATTGTATCTCCAGCAGCTCACAGAAGTTGCAGGATTGATAGCTTGTTGGTTTTCAAGGCACCCGTTTTTGGCTAGAGAATTTCTGAAACTTCTCTGCCCTTGTCACCTTTGTTGAAAGGAGCAAAATGAGTCTTGTGATGGTGTATTTGAATTCTGCAGGCCTACATTTCTTCCCCTCACTCTTTCATATGTCAGAATTTGCTTTTGCAATTTCTGCTTTGAACCCAATATATTTTTCTTCAATAGTACTGGAAAATTAACAGTTTTTTAGCATTATTAATCTACTGGAAAGTTTTATAGTGATTTTTTTTACTAGAGATCATTCAAGTGGGCAATTCAGTTTTTCAAATTCAACAAAGCATAAGGCATCAGGCCTCCTAATGTAAATAATGATCTTTATATTCCACTTTTGCCAAGATATCAAAAAATGAGTAATTTATGCTTCAGTGGGTAGGCAGTGAGAGCTTTCTCTACCAAAACATTTTATAGGTTAAACAACTGTCAAAATCTGATTTTCTTCAGGCTTTTATATTGCTTTTTAATACTTCTAATATTTATTACCTAATAAATAGCCTCTGTAATATGTGTATTTGCACTTTTCAGTGCCAGTCCTAAACACAGTCTTTTGTTAGAAGTACAGGGAGCTTTCCTGCTCTAAAATCATAGTTAACTCTATAGAGTTAGGAAGGAAGACAGAAACCCTTATAATAGTAGCATTGCTATCCTGGGACATGCTGAAGCTTAAGCAGTGTGGAATGGATGGAACCAGGGTAAAACACTCACTGCTGTTATTGACACCGTCTGTGATTGTATGGACAGAGAGAGCAAGGGCAGGGGGGTGGCCAGAGCAACAAAGACAAAATCACAAAACACAACAGTGTGTAAGTGTGTGTATCATTTGATTTGCCAGTGAGCATTTCTGGAGTTTCAGTGCAGTACTACATTGTGTGTGCAGAAGCCTTGTGACACCCTCACAGTATTTAGGAGTGACAAGAAAGTTACACTGTGAGCAGAGCAGATCTTACACTTGCGAAATTGTGTTCCTACAGATGTTCCTAGGCTGTACTACAGAAAAGCAGGAATTTCTCTTGTCAGGATTCAGCTGGGACAGCACTGAAGTCTCTGTGAGCTGCCTGTGGTGAAGTACTCTGTACTTCTGGGCAGTGCACTCAACATTTAGTTCTCCATGAGCAGTTTGTGTGGACTGTGCAGATCCCCTGCTGCAGCTGAGGGACTCAGTGCTGTGTTAGGTGGGGTGGGCCAGGCCCGGAGACTCCGAGGCACCGCAGCAGCCAAGCAGCAGGAACACTGCACTCTGCTCTTTGACAGTCAAAGCGTTTAACTCACTTCTGCATGGATTGCAGCCTGCTCCAAGAAGTCTGTCAGAATTAAACCCACTTTCACCAGAGCTAGGCATTGTCATTAGTTATACTCCAGGTGGTGAAAACATAAAGAATTAAACTATCTAAGTTTAATATGTTTACACTATTAGCTGAACACGAGCTGAATTTGTTAGGTGTAGTTTGGCATTAGTTTCATGTCATATTAGGCATTTGTGCAGAGCTGTGCCTGCCCCAGGACTAGGTCACCTTCTTCTCTGGGTTTTGGAGGTGTTCTGTGAGAAGATGTATGCATTCTGATGAGCTGCAACAACCCAAAGTAGTACAGGGTTTTAAATCTTATAGCATTAGTCATATATGGGCTTATTTCTCAGAGTACTCCCAGCTCGGGCAGGCAGGTGCACTGTGCTCTGCAATATACCCTGTAATTTTTTGTAGCTGCTGGGTTGTGCTGTTCAGGCTGTGCCTGTCCACAGCAACACAAGGAAGCCCTGACAGCCCACAGGGCCTCTGCCCTCTGCAGAGTGAGGAGTGCCAGGGCAGAGAGCAGCGAGGGCAGCAGCACCTGCACGTTGCCTCTGGAGCAGGCACGAGGTCTGAGGCCACGCTGTGTCCCACCAGCACCTTTGGGTGAGCAGTGCTGCTCCCCTCTGCTGGCCTGGGGTAACCTGGGTGACTGGGTGCTCCTGTGCTCTCCCTCCCTCGTACTCAGCCATCACAGATGGTTATCCCACTGGCTGTCTCCGTAGATATCGTGACATTTATCCCAAGGCACTGCCTGTTGTCAAATGCATAGTCAATTGTGTCATTTGCTTTCACCTGTTGGAGTTAATCTCCGTATGTAGATAGGTCTCCCCATTTTAATGACATGCTCATAATGTCAGGATTAAGTCAGGGCCAGCTGTAAATTTAACTGACTCCTGTGATGACTTTTGAAAAGATGGCTGTTTCACTAAAGGTTGCCACTTCATCCAAACTTACTTTTGTGGGAAAGAAGTGGGATGTAAAATTTTGTCTGTTTGGATTTATGAGCATAAATCTCCTTGAGGGATGGCATGCTAATGACATGCCAAATAGTATGCCAATTTAGAAAAATCTGTCAGAATAGTCATACAATGGCATGTCACATATGTATGAATTCTTCTGAAAAATAGTGGCTTTGTCATTCTAACCCTGTCACTTGTCACCAGGTAGATTCACACATTCCTTATTCTGGGCTGAAAAACTCACAGTAATTGCAGCGACCTACTGCTTCATACATTTTTAAGCAAAATCTGGAGATCTAAATCAGGAGATTTCATAATTTTGCTATCACATGAAGAAACGGACTAGTACTTAAAAGCAGTGAACAAAAAAAAAAAAAACCAACAGAATAAGTTGTTAATTTAATTTAAATAATATGGGGAAAATAAATTATTCAGACATATTTCCACTGTTTCTTCCGTTTATTTGCTCCTTACCTTGTTCTTTCCTGGCCTTTCTGGCAGATTTTTAGCTGATCTGTAAGAGAGAAAAAAATCCCAACTTCTTCAAATTCAGATTAAAATGACAAAATAATTTTTAACCTTTCTAATTCTCTTTGCATAATAGTGCAGAGATGTTTGAATATTTGATATTATGTCCTGTAATTAGGCCTTTGATTTTAGGCAGTTTTAATATTTGATAAGAAGTTTTAAAATCTTGCTCTGAACTTTTCCCTGTCTGCAGCCTGTGTCCTAGGGTGTAGATTGTGCTTTTGGTAGAGCTTTATGAGAGGATCAGTCTCCTCATCTTCGGCAGCACTCTGTGGAGGAGCAGCTGTGTTTATTATTATTTAATGTATTTTGTTTATATAGTGGACATGTGTGTACAAAGAATTAAGGAAGAGTTGAACAATCACTTCTGAACAGTACTAAACTTTACATGGGGTATCAGACTTTGAGTGCTGGTGAATTGACCATGAAGACACACTGAAAAATTCATGCAAGAAGCTACTTTTTATGATTTAGGATGCCCCTGAGAATATATATTTTGAGACTTGTTGTTCATTTGGACATTTTGCGGAAAGCTAATGTAGATGTTTGATAAAGATAAAATATTCACTTAGCACCTCTTTGTACAATAACCTTCTGTGTTTGGAAGGAAAGAAATTCAGTTTACTGATGTATTTTCAGTTAGCCAGAAAATTTCCTGCTTTTGACAGAGCAGCCAGAAGGAGAGGGAGGTTTGGCTGGTGCTTCTGCTGTGAGGCTGCAGTGCAGTTATGCCAGGCTTGATGTGTCAGCCAGAGCAAATGTTATTTTGTAAATGACTTTCCTGTTGCTGTGTTCAGGTCTGTCTCCTTTACCAACTATTCTTTGAGTGGACAAAGATGAACGTGCTGTCCATTGCCTTGTTTTTCCCAGAGTCATGGGGGCCAGAAGATTTATGTCACACCACCCTGCTCAACCAGGGCACTCAGGTTCTGATTATCTCTAAGGATAGAGATAATCTCTACAACCATCTCTCGGCAACCCGTTCTAGTGTTCAACAACCCTTACAATAGAACAGCTTTATTGTATGTTTTAAATGAAAATGTCAATGGAAATGGCCTCTTGTCCTAGTCCCTGAATAGGATCTATGTCCATTTTCTTTTTCCCTCCTCAGATGTTGACAAAATCCCTCTGAAGCTTTCTCTGCCGAGGACTGAACAATCCCAGTTCTTTTTGCCTTTTTTTATATGATCAGTGTTCCAGATTCTTAATAATAATTGTGGCACTTTCATGGACTCTTTCTGCTATGCTCATGTTTCTGCATAGCTGCTTTCTAGCCATTTAGACCCTGTGATCCATGCTGGCTTGTTTAATCCTCCTCAGCTACAGGGAACTTGGTTGAACTTTACCATGTTCCTGTGGACCCATTTCTCCATCCCCTCAAGGTCCATCTGGTCCATGGGCCGTTCGTCCCCCTGTAGTGCCTGCAGGCTCACAGAGGTGCTGTCCCATCATCCACTGTATTGGTCCCAGTACTCTGGGGTGCTCTGCTAGTGACCAGTGTCCAGCTGGACTTTGTGCCTCTGGTCACAGCCCTTTGAGCCTGATACTTCAGCGAATGCAGCACATTGTTTGCTTACCCCCTCCGAAGCTGTCCACTTTGTCCATGAGGATGTTACAGGGCACTGTGCTGAAAGGCTTGCCCATGTCTCACCATATCTGCTGGCTCCCCTCGTCCACCAGCCACCCTTTTTGTCACAGAAGGTCATCACTCTGTGCAAATGTAATTCCCCCTCTCTAAATCCTTGCTAACTACTGCCTATCACCATTTTGTCCTTCCTGTTTGGAAGTGGTTTTCAGGATTATTTGCTGCACTACCTTCCCTGTGAGTGAGGTGAGGCAGGTCAGCCTGTAGCTCCTGGCTCTTGCTTCTTGCCCTGGAAAAAATGACTGGTGTTTCTCTTTCTTCTGGTCCTCTCCCAGTGACCATCATCTTTCTCAAAGATAATGCAGACTGGCCTGCAACGATCTCAGCCAGTTCCCTCAGACTATGGAATAAAAAAAATGGAAGAAACAGTGGTAAAGGGAATGAACTGGGTTTTCTGACATCAAGATAGTAAATTAATGTTTTATGGTTGTTGTAGTTAGTTCTTTTAGTACAATGAATAGCATTAAGGTGTTCATAGTGATACTGGCTAAATTACTATCTAGGTAAGAATTCTTTCTGTCTTCAAACTATATAGGAGAAAGTATGTATTCATTATACAAGGAGAAGGGCTGAATATATGCAAACTCATTGAGAGAGATTATTCTCAAGGTTAATTGAGATATATCAGTTTGCACATGCTTTTTCTCTAACAAGTTTCTGCCTGATTACCAATGGTAAATGGTCAAATACACTTTTATTCAGAGCAGATTCTCTAAAGTCAGGCATCCCAAGAAAGATGGATTCAAGAGGCTTGGTTCAAGGCTGACATAATTAATAAAACTGTGGAACACATTATTTATAGGCTCACAGAAAACTAACTGGGAAGGACACTGAGCGTGGCTCATGGAATCGTGGTGCCTCAGTTGTCCTTGGTATATAGGCACTTCTGGCATGGCTTTCTCCATCTGCACACACCCAGATTTTCTTTTGGAAGTGTGGGGACCCTGAGAGGCATACCCTGGGTTAGAGAGACACAAGAAGCTTAATTGGCTCCTTCCCTTATTCCTATGTCCCTCCCTATTTCCCCATTGGCTCTCATCTTTGTACTGCCCCAAGATCACTGGGCAGCCCTAAAGCTCCAGTCACAGAAACCTGGACTCTTCCCATGAGTCGCCCCTTTGGACCCTGAACATTGCACTGTGCAGCTGAATTAAACATCTGTGGATACTATGCAAAGACCCTTTTTGTTTGCTTACCCTGCACTTTACTGTCAGCTATTCCTGCTGCAACATGGAAGGGCTCTGGAAATTTAGAGCAGGAAGGGTTTGTTTGTGATCTGAACTATAGATTGCTTCTATCTGTGGCATCACGATTCAGCCTGAAGGAAAGAACTTTCCCTGAGATTTATTCTTGAACTGATCACTTTGCACATGGGAGCTCCTTTTCTGTATTTACTTGGTGCTATTTTCAGATTATCAGGAATAAGGGCTTGAACTTGATGAACCAAGAATTTTTCTCAATAAAAGTGTGTTTCCACTTGAAAGCAACGGACCTTTCATAGCCACAGCAGCTTCAGACTCAGTTTCTAATGCCCATTGTTGCATATTTGGATAGAAACACTGGAGATGATTAAATGTGGAGATTCTCAGTTCAGTCAAAGAGAATTCTCCCAGGCTTCAGGCCTGGGACACTTAGAGAGGAAGAATGAAAACAATTATTATATCTTTTTCTGTTCATGTTGTTTATAGATATGTACCTTCAGAGTGCGCTATTCATAGTTCACCAATAGTGTGAAAGGTTTTTACTTTGAGACCATCAGATTTCACCTCAGTGATCTTGGTTATAAAAGGACACTACCTCTTAATACATTATTCTCTCTTTTTCACCTTCTGAACCATGGAAGTGTTTCGTCCATCCCTGACTCAATAGCGTCAGTTAGAGAACAATAATTAAGCACCTTCTGAAAGAGGTGCACAAGAGAAGATATTTAAGTGTATTTAATCAAATACAAACATGTACCAAAAATTAGTATTACAGGATCTTTACATATTTTTCTGGACCAAACTGAGCATTCTAGATGTGGAAATGTGAATGAGTTATGGATTGTTTGTTCAACCAGTTCTACCAGTGAAACAGAATGATAGAAAAACACATGGTAGCCTGGCAAAGGCTCTGGTAGCAAATGAATGCTGAATTGAGCAATTAGGCAGGAAATCAAAATTGAGGATTCAGTGTAAGGCAGCACATGGCACATGATCCAGAACAGGTCTAGAAACAACTGGAGAAACTGGCAGAGCATTTTCGGCACCTGGTAGTGTCCGTCTACAGCCAGCACTCTGCACTGGGGACTTTAGAATGGCATAAACATTTATCTTGTCTCTTCTGAAATATTTTGAGAGCACCAGTCTGATCAGGAGTAATTTTTTAAAAGACAAAAATATATAAGGACACAGCTGTCCCTGCTGGCTCTGGGGACTGTATCTCAGTTCCTGGGCAGAGTGCAGGGCAGAGCCTGGTACACGTATGTGGCACATTTTCTGTCTTAGTGTGATGAACAGGATTTTTGGCCTCAATTTGCAGTGCTAATGGAGATTTCTAGTGTTATGTGTAGCCTGAGAGAGGTAAAGCTCACATTTAGTGAAAAAATGTGACTCCTTGCATAGTATCATCAGCACCACAGAAAAAGAAAACCTGGAAATCCATAGGACTTCTTTATAGCATTCCATATCTCCTTTCATGGTGTTTAATTGCTAGGAATAGTGAAGCCCTTCTCTTCAGCAGCACTGTGTCATAGCACCCTTTAGCTGTGGTGAGGTCAGGATGGGCTGTTAGACTCACATGTTTTCTCTCTCTGGGTAGAGATATATGAGGAAATAAAAACTAAAATATATTTTAATGAAAAATGAATGGCCAGGCTTGGTATAGTATCTCCTCCCAGAATTTATGAGTGTGGGATGGTGATCTGGCACAAATTTCCACTTGGCAATCAAGCACAGGTGTGCTGTCTGGTGAACTGCCATGTACTAATAAAGGCTGTCCTTGCCCTGGTGTATAGAAAATGAAAACTAATGCACGTGGCTGGAATGTGGGGGGGGGACCTGTGCCACAGTGAACCATTTACATTCCAGGAGAAGGAGAGATTCTTTTCACTTGCATGTTAAACAGAAGGGCCTAGAGGAGATTACAAACCAGTGAGACTGTGTAACAGATAAGAAACCCAAATACTGTCCAGAACACTATTCAGTGATTGCTGCCAGCTAATGCTGTCTGAGCCCCTCCCTATTTAGGAATGGAACCTTTTCACAGCATTGAAGTCAATAACTGTACAAAGTAGGGGCTGCATCTCAAGGTGTATTGAAAGCATATGCTTTGATAATAGAGCACTTTGAGGGCAGGTTAATTGGCAGTAACTCACTTTGCTCACACATGTTAGGGAACTTTTCATGAAAAGAATGAAGTCTTAATTATTCAGATCAGCAAGAGTAATTAGGAAATATTACCTGCCTTAATAGAATGTAGGAAAGATCTTACCTAGAGCAAGATCAATTCAGGTTGTCTAAATGGGAAGACTTCCTCATGAATTTTCAGATTGGCCAGGGTGGCTGATTTTTAAGGAAACTGGTCTCAGTAACCCAAAATGTTGCTAAATTTCTTAAAGAACACTGTACACTTCAGCTTTCAGCAACGACTGCAGAAGGGTCTAAACCCTTCACAATAATACTCTGATATGGTTCCTTCATGCAACCCCTGAGAGAGGTTCCATGTTTTGGTGTTTCTTAACTGAGAAGACATTTCTGTGGCACTCCCATGTGCTTTTGGTAGTGCTTCCTCTTCAGGTTCCTTGCTCACCTCCAGGTATGTGCTGCCTTGTAGGGCCTGTGCTGTGGCAAGGAAATAAAGCTTTTGTGGCTCTCTGCTCTCAGTCACTTTTGCACAAGCAGCATAGCACAGTGCAACAGTGAGTTTTGGCAGCAGTGCAGTTTTGGAGATGCTTAGATGCTGGATTGACTTTGAATTTTATTATTTTTCCTTGATGACAAATTACACTTCCTCAGGATACAGCTTGTGTAAGACAATAGTAATGTCACTCTCCTAAATAAAGACGGAGCAAGTGAAAGCAGATGGAACTGCATTACTGATGGGAACTGAGGATATTCAGAATAAGGAAGTGGAGGCTGATAGAGACTACATCTATTCAATCATTGCCAAGGCAGGAGCTATCGACGCTCTGTACAGGACAAGATTTTCAGATAAAAATCTCTGGTAGGTTTGAGCTCATTAAGAAGATCAAGACCCAAACCAAACAGTTTGTTTGCTCACAAGTGGTACCTCTAAACTGAAAGCTGAAAATCTAACTTTTTGGTGTATTCAGTTATGTAATTTCTGACACCTTTGAGACTTCCACAGAACAGTGAAATTTTCTTAGCTTTTTTTTTTCTTCTCTGTGCCAGACCTTTTATAATATTCTAGGCCCAATTATTCTGCTAATGTTAAGAGAATTCAGTAGATAACTCTTGACCTTATCAGTGACATGGGCTTTGCTTTGCTCGCTAACGAAAGGAACATGAAGAACGTTCAGGGAAAAATGAATTTAAATGCCTGCTCCTCTCAGGTAAGGAATAATAAGGATTCCCCTGCTCCCAGCAGATGGTAGGCTTTTTTAGGTGTCAGTACAAATTTATTTCAGCGAAAGAGGAGAAATGCCTACAAGGTATTTGTGCAGAATCCTGAACTTGCTACCTAGATAGAAATTGACTTGAATGACATTTTTTCACTGAGTAATGGTTACCTGCAATCACAGAAAAGAGTTTCTTTGCAGTTTTAAAGGTACAGCTGGGTAAGCCTTGTTTAGATTTTCTAGTAAAACTGTCCTGTTCTTCAACCTTGTCTTATTTTTACCACAAAATATATCTGTAGTTTATGAAAAACGTTATTTAGACAGGAATGAAAAGGAAAACCTTGCCCTAGTCATCTAAATACAATTGCTTCCATTGTGCCAATGGAAGCCCATGAAGGTTAATAAGGGCCTTTCCTTTGAGATTAGTGGCATTAGGTCAGTTTCTTATAACAATATATGTGGCCTGCAGCTGTAGACTCAAAAGAGTTTGCTTGCATGCTCCTCATTTATAGTTAGAGGATGAAAATACAATTGCAAATAGAATAGATCAAAAATCTTTATATATTCAGTAATTACTGTTCCTTTTATCCAGCCAACCTGAAAGTTGTAGCTACCTGGGTAGCTTTGAGATAGATAAAGAAATTAATTAAAACTAAGCTAGAGATCAAAATCTTACAAAACACTCCATCTGCAAACACCGATAAGGTGCATTTTGTTCTTTCTCTTCAAACAATAGGTGTAATTATTTCTGGAATTTTGTGTTTGCCACCCAGAACAAGCAGTAATTTTTTTTTTTTCTTGGTATCAGCCGACACAAGAAAGCCAGTGCAGCTAAATTCCTTTTGCTTGGAGTGAATGGCCAAGCCAAAGGCAGTTCAATGACTCAAGGTTAATGGCTGAGTGAGGGTGGCAGTCGATTCAGAATTTGTTTGTATTGGTGGGTGTTTGAGCCCAAGGACAGCGTGCAAAGGCAGCACAGCCCCATTGTGCTCCTGGCAGCTGGGGGCTGCTGGCCCTGCCTCAGCCCTGCTGAGTATCAATACTCCACCCACCACTCACCACACCAACCACTCCTGTTCCTTCACAAAATCCACACTAGCAGAAGTTTTAGTAGTGCTGCTCCTTTGAAGAAAATAAGATAGGAGGGGAATCAAGGTCAGTTTTCATGTCCCAAGGTGTCTTGGCAGGTCACAGAAAATGAGTTTGTCTTTCTGCTTAAAACTGGAAACAAAAGAAAATTCAAGACTCCAACTGGAAGCTACATCTCAGCTTCTTACAGCAGTATGAGGCCATTTATAGCTATTGGGACCATTCCTGAGTAGGTGGTAGTAAAGGACAATTTGGTGATAAGAGGCAGAGTCTGACCAAAGTGCTTTTCATATTTGGCAAGGAGGAGGGCATAGGAAGAAAGGCGGGCACAGAAGGATAAGTGTACTTAGAAAGAATTTGTGAATTTGACTTCAAAATGTCTGTCTTTGTTTTGATTAGCTTTACTTTTTCAAGGTATAAATGAAAGCCTATACTGTTGTGAAGATGATAATATTTCTCCTACATTTTTATTGTTACATGGAGTTGTGTGTTGGAGACAGACACACGACACAACACCGTGAGTCCTTGGCAAACAGCCATGAGTTTAGTATGGCTGCTTTTTTTAAAGGACTTTGTATTTTCTAGGCTCAGACAGCTCATGGGATGGGACCTCACCCTGCCCAGCTCTCTGGCCAGTGGTGTATCTTCATCTCAGCTAGAACAGGGTTGTCTGAGGTCTTTGCTTGGGTTTGAATCCAACCTATCCCTGCCTTATCCACAGACTTGTTTTCTTCTAGATTAGTTGAGTTTAGGGGGCAGCTTCAGATCAGCTGCAATGTCACATTGTATGAGGGAAAATTTGAGGCATCTTTGTAGCCTGTTTGAAATGCTCGTTTTTTAGAAATTGAGGTGCTACAGGTAAATACAGAATGAAGTACTGTAGAGGGGGAGAACTAGAGGAAAATATACTGGGTACCTCGAGGAAGGTCTTGTTTTGGATCCTGTGTGATTTTGACAGTCAGTTTAGAGCAGTCAGACTGCCATGGATGACAGTAACCAATACACTTGTGACCTGTAAAACACAGAAAGAATCAAGAAACAGATGGTAGAAAGGTTAGTGGGAACTTTCCATAACTTGAATAATCGCCTGTATGTTTGGAGCAGAAAAGCACAAGCAATGCTCCTTCTGTGGCTTCTGTCTTAACATTCTGGTTTTTCTTTCCCCAACCTTTTCAGTTTTGTGTTTGCATAAAAGATTTGCTATAGCTACAGTTTGGGTTGTTTTTGCCAGAACCTGAAGGGACAATGCACAAAAGATGGTGGCGTTTCTTGGCGGATGTACTTACAACTTGGGAGAAAAGAAGTGACAACCTTGAAGCCAAGGTGGCAACAGCTGAATGATCTGTGCTGTTTCTCCAGAGGCAGCTACATTTTAAGACCAGCAAAAGAGACGTACAGATAAGTGCTACTTCTGCCATTGTTTTCTCTTGTAGTAGTTTTCTGCAGTGTGCATCAATCCTCAGAACTGTTCCACAAGCACTGAGAGTCAGCCAAGGGCTTTGTCTCAGGAGTGAGCAACAAGACACATTCATTTGGTGTTGTAACTAGGGAACAGAAACACAAAATTTATCTGCAGCTCATCTAGACTGTGCTGGCTTCCAGTGCCTTCTGTTGAGCGCTGCTGCTCTTCCCAGGAAGGAAATGCTTGTCTGTTCTTGCTGGGTTTTGACCGTCTGTTAGGTTTCTTTTTCTCGGGCCAGGTCTTATAAACCCTCAAAAGGGAACCTAACACACCCAAGGATAGCTTAGCTATTACCTTTTGGGAGCATATAATAAGCAGGATGGCTTCTGCTGCAGTGTTAGAAACAAAAAGGTTTAATAAAAGGCAAAATAAACAAAAAAACTTGAGCCAGGTCCAGAGGTCTGCTCCTGGTGTAGACAACTCACAAAAGCAGCTTAGTTCTTTTGTTCTCTTCTTTTCTACCTGATGGGCCAGGCAGGACTTTTTCGCTTCTATCCAATTAGATGACCTCGAGTTTTTGGTGAAGTCTCTGAGGTCCTATGAGGTGGTTTTTCACCTAATCATTGAGAGAAACTTCTGGGCTTCTTTCCTTTTTTGGGAGACAAAGGCTAGCTTTGCCACTCTTGTCCTTAGGGGGCACACTCCTACAACCATCTTATTCTGGAAAGTAAGGACTCCAAGAAATGCAAAAGGAAGTGCATAAAGCTTGTCACAGAAACCTGAGAAGACAGTGCTGGTTCCTGGTAGCTTGTTGAGTTGGTATTAGCGCTGAGAACACAACCACCTCTGATTGTTTCCTCTGCTGTTTAACAGTAGAAGCCAAGGGAGGAGGAGGAGCTGGGCTGTTTTCCTCCATGCCAGTAGAAACACCTTCTGATAAAGTTGTTTTTTCTCTTATTTTCCTCTTCCTTCGGATAATGAAGGTAACTAGAAACAGATCCAAGTATGAAAATCTGTTGTAAAATTCCAGTTCTTATAAAGGGCTTTACTCCTTGGCCTTCATTCTTCCAAGAGTGAGGAGTAACTGCATGGAAACCTGCCAGCTCCCAGTACAGTTACACAGACACAACTGGGGTACAGTGGTTTCCTTTCAGAGTACCTCTCTAATAAAATCTTCATCATCTTAACAAAGCATGGTTGCCTTTTCAAGATTTCAGATTTCTCTGAGGACATGGATTAAAAAAATACTACCTTTAAAGTGGAACATCCCCAGAATATCAGCTGCTTATTACATCTGTGGGATCCTTTGTTCAGGATGTGTAAACTGTCAAACCTGTACAAACCTGTACATTATCAGTCTTCTCTGAGAGCAAGATTTTCTTATCTGACAGTACTTCTGAGCAGGTACTGCTGTGTAATCACCACTGACTTTCTTGAACTAAGAATCAAAATGGAGCGTTTCTCAAAAAGCAAGACTGAAAGGCCTCACTGAAACTGTTTTAGAATGTGTGGTAAAGGCAGTTCTTGCCAATTCTTTTTTAGCCAAAAGAACAGTGAAAAAAACCAACAGATTTTAGGGATGAATGAGCATTGGAAAAAAGGCTGTGCCTTAATATGATTCTATGTGGGATGAAGAGAACTGGATCAAACAACCCACAGGCTGTCTGCCTATCAGTAAAGACCAAGACTTCTAGTGAATTGCCTTTCATTTTGCATTTTACTTTTTATTAAATATAGCATGTTCACTGTAGTAGAGAAGTAAGTGATTTGATTATAAGTTATTTTACATTTCAACAGCTCTTCTTCTTGCATTTTGCAGAAGCATTGTCATATTAGTTAAAAGTATAGAGAGGTGTACTTATGTAGAACCTTTGCTAAATTTCATTTGCAGTTGCAGACTTATTTCTCATGAACTGCACTTCAAAGAAACTTGAAAGTGAAAATGATTAATTTGTTTTGAATGGGATTCAAAACCAGTTTTCTTGCCTTAGTTTTGCAGGTGAAAGAGTTAAGACTTTGCCTGCACCAGATTTATGAATGTTGCTGCAGGCAAAAATTAGCTTAGCAGTTTTTGCTAACAACTCCATCCTTTTTCTTCTGAACTCCACTTTCATTCAACAGAAGTGCAAATTGTGTCCCAGTAGATTAGGTGAACTGATGGTTATAGAGGAGTGTAATGTGCTGAGTCACATGGCTTTGCTTTCATGAAGGTAGAAGAACAGGTCATAAACAAACTGAAAATTGTGGGGGTCAGAACCCTTTAGAAGAAGTAAATAATTTTTTCCCTGCATTTTTCTATAGTTGGGTATATGATGGTGGGTTTTTTTCATTTTTTTCTTTGTTTTAAAATTCTTGGGAAAATAAGAAGCAAAACTATCATACTTAGTCAACCTTGTGCCTTGTTGCATTCAAATAACTGCTCATGAAAATTACAAGTATAGTTACCTAGCATAGGTTTTATCCATAATACTTGTGGAAAACCCCTGTACCTTTTCCTTTGAAGGTGCTCTAAGGTCAGGTGCAAGAGCATTATAATTTCTGTTGTGCTGCACAAAATTCTTGGTTCTTTAACTCTACATTGACTCTTAATAGAAATAAAAAATCAGCAAGGCTTGGAATTAGATTTGTAGACTAATTTAGGTTGGAAAAGACCTTTAAGATAGAGTGCAACCATAAATCTGACACTGCCAAGTGCACCACTAACCCATGTCGCTAAGAGCTACACTTACACGCCCAACAAAGACCTGCAAGGGTGGTGATGCATCACTTCCCTGGGCAACTCTTTTCACTTAGGAATTTTTTTTGTTTTTCTAATGTTAAACTAAACCTCCCCTTGTCCAACTTCAGGCCATTTCCTCTTGACCTATTGCTTGTTACTAGGGAGAAAAACCCAACCTCCAATCTTACTGCAGCCTCCTTTCAAGAGGCATCCAGGAAACTACACCATGACTGGCATTTTGTTTCTGCTTCTGCAGCCCACGGAGAGCCTGAGGAGGTTGAGGATTGCAAGACAACCTGGCCCAATGCTGGCAAGCTGGAAATAGACTCATGGCCTAACTTTTCCCAAGTATGCCCACAGAGTTTGAGTACTTCTCCTCTAGAGGTAGATAGTTTGTTTTTCAGTACAGATGTGGGATGGTTAAAGACTTTAGTGTCAGATTTATGTCTCTGTCATTGGCATTTGCTCTGTCAGTGGCCAGGAACAGGACAGTCAGTATTTCTCTTATTTGAAACAGACTATCTCTACTTTTGTATTCAGAGCAATTTTTTAAGTTCATTCTTTCTAAGTGTGCTCTTTCCCACATGATATTAAATAAAACTTAACTTCTTGGCTTTCCCTTTTTTTATAGGATTGACCTTCTGTTTTATTCGGTATAGCCATGATCTCTTCTGCTTAACTGCTCATCATGACATCTTCTATCTTCCCACTTACCAGTGTCTTTAAATATCTTTGTATTTCTTCCAGTATAGCTAATGCCAGTTGGAGCAGGTAGAGTTCCAGAATCCTTTTCTCTGTTGTTCTCCCTGTCGTTTGTGACAATGCTCCTCTCTCCCATAACATGTAGGCAAAGTTTGAGAGAAGTTATTTGCTGGTGTAATGAGTTCAATGGTTTTCACTATTGTTAAAAGTAGGTTAGAAACTGTTGTAAAATAGTTGATAATTGTTAAGTATGTACTGTTAGTTTAGTTGTTATATTGTAAAAGGGGTTAAAAGAGTAGTTATAAGAAGTACAGTACTCAATGTACCATAACACACCTAATTAAAGTGCACCACTGCCCGAGCAAAACAAGCCAACCTGGACGGAACTGTAATAGGCCAATCAAGAGCCTTAAATCTTTGTACAAATGAAGGATCCAAACAGAAAGTAATCCAAAGGGACAAAAAACACAATAAAAAGGGGCATCTGACCCAGGGAAGCTGTGCCGCTCCACCTGGAACATCAGGGACATTGCTGCTGAAGAAGACCCAGTGCTGGCGCTACAGCATCTTGACAGGAGCGCTCCTGCTCGGCCCATGGGCCCCATGCTTTAGGCCTTTCTTTTTATTATAATAAATGCTGAAATCACTTTTAGTACCAGGAGTCTGGTCCCATTTTTAACAATTATGATCCGTAAATCACTTCCTCATTTTTCTCTTTTCAGGAACAGGGCAAAGCTGAGTACTTATTTTTTTCTATTTTTATAGCAGTCACAGAGTCTAGGTAGCCTCTTCATGGGGATGATGAACAACTTGCAATGATAAACTTGTGATGTTTTTTCAGGTGTTCCGTGCTTTTTCACTCTGACAACAAGAGACTTAATTTTGTTTCCAGTGCAGATATTTGTGTGTTTCTGTTGTCAGTGGTTCACTGTTGTTATGCTGGTTCTACTATATTTTTACAGCATGAATAACAGAGATGCAGATCTAGTACACTTAATATGCTGTGAAAAAAACAAGCAAACAATAGCAGGAAAAGCAACTCTTAGAGTGAAGTCCTTGCTGAGGGGGTAACGTTTCCTTAGAGAGATAGGGCTGCTTGCTCTTCTGGGTGTGCAGAGCTCTGCCTTGTGCCAGACATGGCCATGGGACAGTGCCTGTGGCAAGGCACACTGGGCACCATCAGCTTGGATGCCACCAAGCACAGCCACTGGGCTGGCCCAGTGACACTGGGGCTGTGCAGTGCTTGTGGATGAGTCAATGGGTTGGTACTGCTGTTTCAGCACCCTGGGTTGAAGGGGTTGTAGGATTTGCAGCAGGTTTGTACTCCAGGTTGGAGGAGCACTACTGATTACAATCACATCAATTCCACTCTGTTTGGGAGAAAAACAAAAGTTAGGTTGATTTTCACTGGCCCTGAGTGAAACCTTAACCTGAGTAGGAAAAGTGTGGGTGGCTGATGGAATGTTCCCTTGCTGAAGGGAGGGGATTTGTTTTGATGTGTTGAATGAGACTGCAAGTATCAAAACTGCTTTTTGACTCAATCATTTCTTTCAGTGCCTCAATATGTTTGATTTAGTTGAAAATGGAATTTTTAGTTATTATGTCTTTATCTCAGTTGGGCTACTCTGTTATTTGCTGCTAATGCTGAGTGAAGTACCATGATTGCTGGCTGATTTGACCTCTTTTGTCAGGGGGAGCATTTCAGTTGATATTAGTGGGTTTTGAAAAGAGCACATTATGCACAACTTAAATCCTGTTGCTGGCTGCCTGAGAAACAGCTGATTTATTTAGATATCTTTGTCTTTTAAGGTCCTTAATTCTCTTGTCTCTATTACTTAAATCCATTGTTTTCAACCTTGTTTGACTGTATCTGAATTTGAATACCAAATTCTGTCAAAAGCCTATCAAAACCAGAGAATTTTTTCTGTTAAATGCTATTAAAATGCCTTCTATTTGTTCTAGTACAGTTTAATAATCTTTGAAAACAAAACACCTCTCCAGTTTTGTGTAATTCTGTAATACCTGATAGTATTGATAGCAAGAAAACTTTGCTATTTCTTACTCATATTTTTATCAACTTGATTTATATTTTAAGTAAGACTGTAATGTACTGTATTACTGTTTATTCCTCTTAACATTTATTTATTAATGGAGTTCTTATTGAAATTAGAGACCATTATTTTACATTTTCGTACAAGTGTTTTCTTTAATAACCTAAAATCGTAACAACAAAGTTCAGCCTTATGCATTCTGTAGGTTTCAACTAAGTAAATTTTTCTTGGGCATTAAAATCAAGAGAGCTCAAATTTCTGTATAAGTAATCAATCAAAAGTAGCACAAAAGGTAAAGTGTTTAAATGTCAATTATAAATATTCATGGAAAAAATGTTTACCCACTTTTGTATCAGTAGTCCCTGAATATGTTCAAAGCAAAGTCATTAGATGTCCGTTCACACTCTTTCAAAACAATATATTGGAATCTCTCCTGGGCCTGCATTTTAGTAGAGAGCTCTGTACACCAGTACACTCTCTCTGGGTGCTGCTTCTCCTGGAGACTTTAGAGGAGCTTTAAAGATCACAGGGGACCTTTAGTTCCAGCTGCACATAATGATTCTTAATTAGGTCAGGTAATGGTGGGTATCAGCATTCTGCAGCAAATGGAGCTTGAAATGTTTTGGACATGGAAGGTGGGTTGAATTCCTCCATGAGATGCTTTTGCTGAAGTTCAGGAAGTACTAGAAAAACATTACTTTAGGCTTGGTTATGTAATTGGCCCCAAACAGGATTTTTGGTGGGGGTGGGGAAGCAGGGGAATGTCCTTTGTTTTGCTTTACAAAAATCCAAACACGCCACACAACATGACCTCCTTTAATGCTTTGATTTACTAGTATTGAAGTTGTGTGTCATGTGCAGCTGTTTTAATGTAGTTTAAAGTATTTGACTCTGTATTTTACTAAGCCTTCTGCTGCCTTCTCATAATTGGATGTGTTCCTAAGAGTTAATAATTTCTGTGCTATTTATGCCCAGTTTAAGGATTATCATAAATATTCCTCAAGCAATTGTTTTTCTATTCATATACCAAATGGATTAAGAAGCTTAGTTATGAAAAATAGTTGTTAGAGTCTAATTATCATATGGTTGTTAATGTTTTCCAATAATAGGATGCTTTCATGGTAAAGCAAGACACACTCCATTTGCAGGAGCTGCATAATTTGTCAGGTTTCTTAAGTGGTGGCTTGCAAGTTTGCCCATAGAAAAAACTAAATTATTTTAATGGATTGCACTGATGTAGTTCATTTCATCTGAAAGCCTCATTACTTTGATAAACATCATTATTATTCTTTATCCATATTAAATAACATCTAGAATCTCCTGCTGAGATCCCTTTGGTGTTAAGAGCTGTCCAAAATACCATGTGAAACAAATTCTTCGCAAACGTGTTCCTGTCAGGGAACATTTCTCCTGTGTGTGCCCTGTGCCCAGGAATGATGCTGAGCATGGAACTCCCCTCCCCCTGCTGATAGAGCTCATTGGGCTGGACAAGGGGAATTCTCAGATACTGTTGCCATAGGGTAGTGTACTTGGGAGATAACGGATATAGAACTTTTTCCATGTAATTCGTAATGAACCATTACAGGAAGACTTACTAAAATTATTTATTCTCATGTAAAATGAAATGGTTAGAAATGGAACACTTAGGATGATTTTTTTCCCAAACAAACAAAAGTGTGTAATTGATAGTTCATGGTATCTCAATATTGCACCTATACACAAGGTACAATTTAGTAAGTTATGTTCACTGAGGAAAGGGGAGGATCTGCTTTTTTCTGCTGGGATTACTCCTTGATTGTCTTTCAGTGTAACAAAGGGGTATTTTAGGAAGTTTATAAACAAAGTAAATTAATATCTGTGCTTTCCTATAGATGGTCTTTTAGGTAAAATCATTACATGTGTGAATGTTTGAATGAGTACTGAAAGTCAAGGTCTTTTCTCTTTAGTTTCTGCTGAAAATGGATGGTTGTTTTTAATGTGGATGTGAGTGGATCCATCCTCTACTTCGAAAGCCACAACAGCTTGTCACTGGGGTATGCTGCAAGCTCTCTGAGGCCATTAATCTCTGAAGGTGGAGATGAGAGTAACCCCTTCTTCTCTTAAAATTAATTTTGTTTCTCCCTAACACTTGCTAGTATCCAGTTACATGTGTGCTGAACAGAGAATACAACAGTGAGACAGAGACCAGGACAACGTGGAACTGCAGCACCACAAACTGACTTCCGGCATTGCTCTCCTGCTTGTGCCACTCCTTTGGCTATTAGCAGGGATAAGTGAAAAGATATTGGTTTTCTTCATTTTACTGTCAGATGCTTAGGAACTGTCTTATTTCATGGTAAACCTTAAAGTCTCTTATAAGCTGTTATGTCCTTGTTTTTCTTATTTAGCTTAGATGCCCATATGATGACTATGGCCAGTTAATCACAGGACAGATCTTGACAGAAGAGATTTGCAAAGAAAATAACTTCTATATTTCAAGGTATTTTTCCTTGGGGACTTAATTTTTCTTCACTTACAGCACATTGCAGCGTGAACATGATTACATAGTGCCTGAGGTTTTCCACATATTGTGTTCTCAGTTTCTTAAATTCCAGCCTATAAGAAAAACAGCTGTCTTGGTTTTAGAGTTTTGCCTCTCTGTGTTGCTGAGGGCATGTATGTCTGAGACATACATGAGGTATACGTCTGTAACCACCATTACAGAAGTGGTTAAAATAATGAATCTTATTTGTGTTGGTCAAAGAGTAAGAGCAGCTCATGTCTGTTAAACAGCTTCTAAGACTGTAGCTCATTGCTCCTTGTGAACAGATCTGAAGTTGAAAAGGTCGGTTTAAAATGGTGGTCAGACTATGGGTTACAGATAGGAGTTTTTTCTGGATTTTCTACTGAGGCTTATCATCAAGCTATAATTTCTGGTGGGCTTTTTTTCCCCAGCACGTATTATGAACCTGTAAATTTTGACACCTAACGTTTGTTTTACACCATGAGAGGCAATCTGAAGTGGGTATTTAGGGGAATGAAAGGCTCTCCTTTGACGCATTTATTATCCAGGCTCTGTGTGATAGCAGTGATTTGGCAACTACTAAACATGTACTGAACTGTTGAAGTCGTGCACCTATATCTAGGGAATGTCACTGCAGTGATTTCTCCAACAGCCAATATTTGGGGTATCATTAATGATACCTAGGTCTGACATTGGCCCATGCAGTCTGGAGTAGACTACTGCCAAGAAATGCGGCATAAGAGACATTCTTGATCCTGCCACATCTTGTGGCCACTCAGGCAAGTGGTTGAAGTTTGGCAAAGATGGACTTTGTGACGCAAGATCCCCCTGCCCCTGAGAGCCAGGTTAGAGCACACACAGAGCAGGCAGGAGAGGGTTCTCTGTGTCTTGACTGTGGCTGTGACCCCCCTCCTGCCTGCTCTGTGTGTGCTCTAACCTGGCTCTCAGGGGCAGGGGGATCTTGCGTCTTGTCCACACGCACCAGATAGAAAACACTGTGAGCCCTTTGCTCGGATGGTTCATAGGGAGGCTTCTGGAACAATAATCCTGGGATAAATAATCATAAAGTCCTGTCTCATCTCCTGAATCCACTTCTCAGATGTGCTTCTAGAAAATGAAAACTTTAAAAATCATTCACCTCTGAGAACACAATGTTAATCACATCAAAACAATCTGAAATCCAACGTTGCTTTCATTATCCTAAAGTCAGCAATATGCTCTCCTCATTGTTCCTTTCTGTAGTGGAATTTATTGAGGCTATTCATCCTTCACACACACTGCAGAAGTGCACTTCGTAAAGCTGAGAAAGCTGTAGAGTTAATAGTGTAATAATTCAGCAAGAAAAACTGATTTGCAAGTGACCCATGTATCAGGCTGTCAATGGTGCTTAAAGCTAGTTCATAAATTCCTGCCAAAGAAAGGTGTGAGCTTAGGGGACCACCCTCTTTTATAACCAAAATGGCCTTGTAAGAGTCGGTCACAGGAGCTTAATGCTGACTGTTATTCTTGCACGTAATTTGCATACCACCAGAGCAGAGGAGGCAAGGAAAACAGTATTTTGTGATCAAGAGCTGACAAGAAACAGCACATCTCAAAGGATCAAGCATTTACTTGACCCTGGACTGTGTCCAAGGTGCTCCCTCTACTCTGTACCTGTTCCTGAGGATCTTCAGCAATGAGTTTTTCAGGGTCATTGTTCTTTAAGACATACTCAGGCATGTGACTGCCACCTGGATGTGACATGAGGCCATAATTTTTCTGTCTGTGAGGACCTTATTAGGTCAGTAGTGCTAAGAAAAACCTGTCTCTCTACCTGCTAATAATACCACATTCAAAATAAAAATCATCTGGAAACCAGAATTTGCCAGAATGGAAGTTATGTATAAATGCCTGGGTTGCTGTGCAGGCTCTAGGCACTTACATAAAGCAAGTTATCTCTGGGAGAGAAAAACAGGAGGAAGGACTTTATTCTTATCAGCCAATGTTTGAACAAGGAAAGAATTGTTTGCTTTACCTTTCTCTGTTGAGAGGGGTCTGGCAGGTCTCAGGGTGGTTCTGCAGTGCCCTGGCCAGTGACCACATCCCACAGTGTGCTGGTTCCAGGGCACACAGAAATGGACCTTGCTAAGAACCTGCTTCCTCTGCAGGGATCAGCAGCAGGGGGTTTCCCCCACCTGTGTGTGCAACCAGCTGTGTCATTTTAGAAGCAGTCTCTGCTGCTTCTGTACAAATTCAGGGTAGAGGTGGGTTTCTCATATTTAAGTATTATATGACAAAAGCAGGTTTCCACGAGTTTATAGCCCTCCTATGTATAGAGTGGATCCAGCAGCTTGGTAATTGCTGAAGTTACTGATTGCTGTAATAGGCAATTAGTCTTGAATGTCCCATCAAGTCAATCATTACTTCATGTGATTTCAGACAAAAATGCTGCTTGGAAGGTTTATACACTTTTTAGCAGTCCTGGGATATGTAGATGGAAGACTTTCTAGTAATTGAAGGGCTGAAAACATAATGAAAACATAAATCAGGGGTTTGCACTCAAGCAATATATTCATGTTGCTCGCCTGAATTTCTGCATAGGGCACTGGGTGATTGCAAATACATTTCATAATGTCTCCTACAAGGCTTTTTCTAGAAACAGGAGCTAATGATCAAGGTACCAAGATACGAATTATACCTTGAAGGCATCTCCAGAAAAATTTATTGAAGGGGGCCTAGTGGGAGAAATTATACAATATGACAAACAGAAAGTCAAATGACATCAGATGTCAGCAGCACCCATACAGGAGTCTAGGAAATTGATTTTCTTTAAAAGGATTTTTATAATTGCCCTTTAGAAAATTATTATAATGGCAGTGTGCATAACATATGTCTGTTTAAAACAGACTGCAATAGGAGAAGGGCTTTTCTTTATAATCTGTTTTTATCGTCTCCTTTATCCTCCACAGGGCTGGGGAGGTTAAAGTTAAAAAATGGTTCCCCAAGATGGTCTTTAGTTGACAGTACAGCACCAGCTACCAGAACCTCATTATGGGTGCTTTCAAGGAAAACAATTAAATGTTCTGCCTTATTTAAAATTTGCCATTTAAGTGCTGTGAAAAGCAGCTACTGCATTCAGTAGCATAACTGGAAGTGGCTGGACATGACTGATGTTGAGAAGAACCTGAAATTTTTATTACCCCCATGAGAAATGCTAAAATTCTGTTTTACCTTTGTTCTTTGCTGACTGTACTATTGTTTCTAGAAAGAAAAGCCTGTGTTCTCACTGTTGACATTCAAGATTTACTGAAAGAATTGTTGTGGAGCCAGTGAATATTGAAGTTTATTGTATTAAAAGACAGTCAGAATTGTAGGTCTAGTTCAAGCAAATTACTGTAAAGCATGGAGTTTCTTCTGTCTTCAGTAAAAGCTGAGTAAAAATTGAATCTAGATCAATGACAGAACTTACAGAGCAAGGTCAGTGGATTTACATTTGCACTCTCAGTTGAGTGTTACTCTTCAGCTGTGCTCCTTCCATTCATATCTTCAGTTACTCTAGGAGCAATTTATTAAGGCAGCTAGTGGGGTAAAAACACCATTATCACTATTGACATTTAGAGAAGTCAAATTGCAGCACTTCAAGTTGTTGCTCAAGAAAGTGGACCTGTAAAGACAAAACAATGTGGCTTGCTGTGCTTTGTGAAGGGAATTGTCTGCAGGGTGTACTGCCAGCACACAGGTGGCCGTGTATTCCTGCTGTAGATACACTCCCCTTTGTGACAGAGTTTTTCTGCTGTCCGTGTGGACAAGAGCACAGCAAACAGCTCATAGTTCTTCTATTTTTGTACTCCATCACTTCAGGCCTTCACTCATTCGGTATTTTCTGGAGGAGCTGCATTATGCATAGGGCAGTCATCATGATGAGATCAGATTTTGTGATTTAATTTCACGTTCAGATCAGTGCTTTCCAAACTTTTTATGTTGCACACCCCTATTAGTTCAAAATATGTTTGAGCACTCCTCAATTTTAATACATAATGTATAATAATTACGTTTATGTATTCATTATACTACTGTACTCATAATCATGTATAGTATAAAGCATATGCAAAAATAGAAGTTCAAAAAGAATAAAATAATACTGAAATACGCATAATTAAAAAATTATTTTCTATTTCATCTCATCATTTTGGAAACACTGGATCAGACCCTGTACAAAAAAACCCAACTCCCACTGTGTTTTTAAAATCCACCAACTCTTCCTAACTTCTGAATAAACCCGTGTCTTTAATGCTCATCTACTAAAAATTGTAGGATATATATCAGAAGATGTTTGAGAATCTATTACAGCTGTAGGGGATTTTTTAAAAAGGTTTGATTATTAGACCAAATGTATAATTCGGAACTTCAAAATAAATTTTTAGTATTTACTTTGTGGGAGAGTTTCTCAAGTCTTCTCCAGTTTCAGAGCGCTAATTTTGAATATTATGAAAATCTATTCAAAACTGTTTATAAGGCTTAGTACTTTTTAAATAAATTGACTATTTCTTTCAGGGAAAATTATCTATTTTATATGGAAATATATTCTTAATCCTTGTGGTTTACTGACAAAATTACAAACAAATATTTTTCCAGTGAAATACTATTTTGCTGGTGGAGCAGTTTGGACTGGGAAAGCTAGTTGTTAAGACAGCCCCACAGAGGCAGAATCCTTTTCACAGTGACCTTCAAGAAAGCCTGTTTTTCCAGAGAGAAAATCAAGGGAGTGAGGAGTTCCTGGCCAGGAGAGCCTGGGAGCTCTGGGCTCAGCCTGACCCTGCCACGGTCCCCGCTTTGCACTGGAGGCACAGCTCCAGAGCCAGGAGGCTGCAGGAATAGCACAGCTGTAATTTTCCTAGCTTTTTAACAGGAGTTGCTAAAATTCTAAGGCTTATGCTCATATAGAAATATTCTTTCCATTTGCACTGATATTTTCAGTGGGCTTTAATGCTTGCTGGGAGACTAAAAAGAGCAAAATAAGTAAAACCCCCTCAAGCCTGTAGCTCTGATGAAACAGCTCCTCTCATACTGGCACAGGGCTCCCTGTTGTATTCTTGGGTGGGAGAAGGTGCTTGTCACTGCTTTTGAATGAGGGGAGAATGTCTTTACTATAATCTTTTGCAAGGACTTTTTAAAAAAACCTCAGTGTGTCCGTGTGTGGCTGTGTCTGTGTGCACATACATTTACAGCTGTGTGTGGGCCTTGGTCAGGCTGGGAACCTCTTTGCTGTGTGGCCCTCACATACAGTCAGTCTCTGTGTGGATGGCATGCCATCTTTTTACATCTAGTCTGAAAAGATTGAGATGGTTTTTTGGCTGTTTGGTGTTTTTTTTGCTCATCTAGAGGTCTGGGCAGGGGAATCCCTGTTTGTGGGAATCCCTGTGCAAAGGGGTCAAGTCTGTGCTGTGGAGGGAGGCTATGCCAGGACTCAGACTGGTCCTGCTGTGTGCTGGAGAGGGGCACTGCCAGAGACAGGCTTCTGTCTTCCCTGACGTACTGACCCAATGCCAAATCTCAACTTTGAGATTGGACTAATCAGACCTACTTGTTAATCTGATGTAAATTCTGTAATAATTTGGGATTTTTAAACTTACTTTTCTCTGAGCAAAACAAGTTAGCACTTCTGAAAGAAATATTTGGGTTTTAAATAATCAAAAACTGTTCACTACTTCATACTTCCCTCCTCCTTTCTGAGGGAATTGAAATAGCCACTGGAATCAGTGAACAGTGTAGGATTTGGAGACTATTTTTTCCAACTAATTTCATTCAGATCCGGTTTTTATGCCTATACCAGCCTAACTGTACTACTTAAGATGCTTGGAGCTTCATGTGGAGCCTCAAGAAGGACTCCCCTAACTTTCCTGAGGAGGTTGTTCTATGTGTTGGTGCCATTTCAGAGTAACATTGAAAGGCTTTCCTTATGGTATGAAGCATATTAAAACATATAGAGGACAGTAGGAACAAAGGACATTTTGTAATACTGGGAAATGTTTGCTAAACTGGGTCACTGTAGTGAAATGAAAAGTTTTGTTTGCAGCCATTATTTAATCACCAGCTCAAAACACTTATGAGTGAATATCATTGCTTGCATCAGGGACAACTTTATTATCTTGTTGCCTCTAGAACTGCTAAAGATTTTTCTTTTGATCCATTGGGAGCTGTTACAAAATGCTTGTAATGCTGAGTTTACATGAGGAGGAAGTATACAGATTCTTCACAATGATCCAGTATATAGAAAAGTGTACCACAAAGCCATTTAATACAAATTGTGAAATAAACATGGTATGGTATTATTTCCTTTTTTAAAAAAAAAGCTTCAAAAGGGGAGAGTTGACATGGTATAAGTCCTTGTGCCACCTAGGAAATTACCATAAAACTGAAGTTTTTATATACTGCCCTTCATTAAGGGCATTGGCACAGCCCCCTCACGGGTATGATACAAACTGACTTAAAAGGCTACAGCTTCTCATAGAAGCTAAACATCAATATCCTGTACTAGATAAGTTTTTCTTGTCCTAGTTTCAAGGTTTTTTGTCTCCATCTGTTGGGGACACCATTGCTTGAAACACAGAAGAAACGCTAAGCTGACCAGAAAATACAGCCACCCACCCATAAAAGAGTTACTTTTTCAGCAACATATTGTTCTAAATCCAAAAGCAATTACTAACTTATAAGTTAAAGCAGATTGCAGGGTAGTTTGGATCTAAATAGGTGTCAATACGTATCCATTACTCTATTCAATAAGCTAATGGAAAATGAGGTCAGAATAATGAAGCATCCAATGAACAAAAAACCTTGAGAAACAGTATCTGATCTATGTTTAGCTCTCTTAATTACAGGATAGCAGTACTGAAATGCAGCCTTTCATCAGACAGTATTTCATTTAGCAGAAAACAAAGAAACAGGATGCCTACAGTAGCCAGGGTTCTGCAGAAGTAAAAAGACTGTGTAAAACAAAACACTGCATATGGGACTAGAGGTGGCAGGAATTGTCCATCCTTGTGGCAGTCTGTTGCTGAAAAACTCAATACTCAGGTCCCCTTAGAGGGCCCTGCAGGCTTGCAACGTTGACTTGTCAAATACACACAGTAATGAATAATTGTGCTACCGGAAGGTAATACCCTGTCCACAAAGGAGATGTCAGAGGCATGTGGTGTTCCACCAGGAAATCCCAGGAATGACAGTATTGGGTTGAGACAGATGATCTCCTTGATGTGAGGCTGTCAGAGTCTGCCCACACCATGGATGTTATGTCTTGTACAGCTCTAAGTCTATGGGTGTACAGCTCTGTGGGTGGCAGTGGGCAGAGCAAAAGTCTGTCACTAGTCAAAAAGACCCCAGGAAAATCCAAGGAAAGTCAGCTTTCCCAAGTGATGGGGTAGGTGAGGATGTTAGAAATTAATACCAATGTCTGTTGAGGGGAAAAGAGATAGAAATCATAATAAGAAATAGAATGAATGGACACAGAGATGAATACAATATCTTGGAGAAAAGTCACCATAGTTCAGAAGACAAGTCAAACACCACAATTTCATGGCAGTTCCCTGAAGGAGTAGCTAAGCAGGTAGATAAGATAAAGCTGATGATATAAAACCAATTTAGACTTTAGAAAAGGCATTTACCAAGGTACCTTTCCAGTAATTTTTAAAAAACTTAGGCACGCTGTATTTGTTGAAGGACTAAACAGTCAGTCAGGCATCCAAAGGAATGGTCAGGAGATAAACCAGTGTGATGACTAAGCTTGCATGTGAGATAAAGTTATTCAGGAAGTGATGTGGACCTGGATGTGAATATGAGATGAAATCTCTCATGTACTGAATGACTGGGTGATAAAATGTCAAATGAAATTGAATGTAAATAAAATGCAAAATAATATACATGAGAAAGAATAATTCCTTATAAGTGCTTGGTTCTGATCTGAACACAAACACTAACAAGGAAGTTTATAATTGGCAGTCCAGAAAGTTTCTGGAGTTTTGCTCAGTAATGACATCAATAATGAGGAGTGTTAAAGATTATGGTCGGAATAGAAAACAGAAAGAAAATATGTCCTGGTGTCTTTATGTTTACTTAGGATACACATCCATGGCCTAAAATGCACAGTTCTGATGAAAGTTAGAGTCAAAAAGATGTAGTAAAATGAGGCAGTACAGCTGGAAGTAGAAACTGTGATCAAAGATTGTAGGAGTGTGCCCCCTAATGACAGAGTGGCAAAGCTAGCCTTTGTCTCCCAAAAAAGGAAAGAAGCCCAGAAGTTTTTCTCAACGATTAGGTGAAAAGCCACTTCATAGGACCTCAGAGACTTCACCAAAATCTCGGGGTCATCTAATTGGATAGAAGCCAAAAAGTTCCGCCTGGCCCATCAGGTAGAAAAGAAGAGAAAAAAAGAACTAAGCTGCTTTTGTGAGGTGTTTATACCAGGGGCAGACTGCTGTACCTGGCTCGAGTTTTTCTGTTTGTTATTTTGCCTTTTATTAAACCTTTTTGTTTCTAACACTGCAGCAGAAGCCATCCTGCTTATTATATGCTCCCAAAAGGTAATAGCTAAGCTATCCTTGGGTGTGTTAAGTTCCCTTTTGAGGGTTTATAAGTCCTGGCCGGAGAAAAAGAAACCTAACAAAAGATGGAGCATAATTTGTATGGAAAATTACTAAATTGCCTCGTCAGCCTGGAGAAGAGCTTTTGTTTTGTAGCTGATGAGTGGTTTGAGATGTAGTAGGGAAAACCTGTCCCTCAGGTGATTCCTGAACTTGTTGAAGGCAGTATACCTACAAATCCAGCCTGAGGGAGGGGAGATAACAGGAAACCTGCCCACCCTGTTCTGTGTTACCTTTGCATGAGAACCTTGCAAAGTGCTATTACAGGCTGAGGGGAGGTAGAGAAGTGTCAGAAGTGGAAAGAAGGGAGTAGTGGTCTAAGAGTGACTGAAAAAGTGAAAAATGTCTCCAGACTTTCATGAACAACTTTTCTAGTTGTTTGAAATTATCAGCAGCTGGATACATCTGTATTCCTGGAGCACTTGCAAAATGTGCAAAATGGGCTCATCTTACAAAAGAGGAAATTAATGTGCCTTGGGTGCTTGGGGTAAGTCCTTCATCTCCCCATACTATCCCAGGCAAGTGCTGTGGGGTGTGAAGTGGCAGTGTGGGCTTCAGGAATTGGCAGCCTGGGGCAGCTGTGCCAGTGCTTTTTAAAGATGTGGAATTTTATGAATGATTGAAGGACACTGGAGAAATATGACTTGCGCAAGCAAAGCCTCATCTGCTTCCCCAAGAGTATCCATGATTACATGCAGTCTTGTTTGGAAGTCCCACAGTGGGAAGAAGCAGGTTTCCCCTCAGCACATGTGTGTTTGGTGTGGCTCTGATTCTGCTGCTTTTCTGTGCAGAGGAAAGAAAGGTTTAACCCAGTAACAATAGAGCTGAATAAAATGGTTTTGTGCTATGTCTTCCTGTGCCTACTAAAGTTGAAAATGGAATTTAGGGGAAAAACATGAATTTTCCTTTCTCAGCATGAAGCTTTTTCTTTTCATAATAGAGATGTAAGCCTGCCCTCCCTGTCATTTAAAGCAAGCAATGACCTTTTGTGCTTGCTTGGGGTGCACGAGTGCCTCTTGTATTGTTTGATTTCTCCTTGAAGAGGAATAGCAAAGAACATGGCTGCAGCTGAGATGCACTGGACTGGCAAGTTCATGTTGCCACCATGGGGAGGAAATAAAGCTGTCACCTGTTTATGTCATTCTTTTTCTGTCCTTGTACCAAAGCACAGTCCCGGTGTGCAGAAATCCCAGCTGTGCAATGCATATAGACACAGAGTTTTCACAGCTGAATTCCTGCTACTGTTAGGGAAAGAATTTTTTAGGCTTTCTCTCAAAGGTTTTAACAAATTTGGACATGTCTGTCTAGTGCCCATGTAGGTTACTGCTTCTTAGCTCATTTTTTCTATCTGCATTGGTCAAACCACTTCTCTTGGTGATTTTATTGTGTCAATAACACTTTTTGCTTCATTAAATGATACCATTCTCTCACATACAAAATGATGCTTCCTAAGTGGGATAAAGCCTTTCACGCCAGGCCCCCACCTAAGTGTTTTGAAGACACACCTTTCTTCTTTCTGCCCTGCTACTCCTTGCTCTTAGGAGGAGGTGCTCTTCTTTTCTGCTTGATGAAAGTCATGAAAACAACCTGACCATGCTGAGGCTGCTGAAGCTCGGGGGATGTTGTCTCAGCACTGAGTATCAGTGTCAGACTGCACTGCCCTGTTGGTCTGTTCCTTCCTGCTGCTCCACACCTCACATCATTCACAAAGCAAAGACTGGCTATTAATGGGAGGGTTTAGTCTTTGCATACCACTTGCTGGGCAGAGTGCTCATCCCAGTAAGGGCCTTAAAAATGATTTGAGCAGAGCCAGTATGCCAGCCAGCAAGTTTTAGGCATTCTGATGTTCACTGAGTACAGACATCTAACCTGTCATGAACACTAGCATGGAAATGCATTAAAAACCTGTAATAGCAAATAGTGAAGCCACATGCAACTGAAACATACTTGCACTAGGAGGTTTTTTAGAAACTGTTGTCTTCTGCCAGGTCCTACCTTTGTATGAAACAGGCAGCTGCCACAGGGCAAACTGTACTTGTGGTTATTTGGCTACGGAAAATATACAAAAATCTATGAATCCCATCTAGGAAGCATGAAATTAGATGTCATTGCCAAATTATTAGAATAACTATAGTAAACCAGTATCAGTATTGGGTTTTGCCTTTATCTACTAATTATGTTGAACTGGTCTTATTACTCCCATAAATCCTGCTATACTTAGAGGAGTACATAAAATGCCAGGAGGACTGGGCATGATCTGTGCTGTTTACCAAGATGTTTATCTTCAAAATGTGGCACAACGTTCTCATCCAGGATATATTCTGACAGACTCAAGCCCATGTCAGTCTGGTTATGCCAGCATTTGGAGAAGGAGGCTGACAGTAGGAAGTAGAGTGAGTATAGATGTGATCCCTCTTGCTCTTCAGCAGCATCAGATGGATTCCAGAAACATCTCCAGAGAAGCTGGAAGCTTTATTTTTCCACTGCTAGAGAATTCAGAGTTGTATCAATGTGCCCTGTTGATAATCTTATCTGCAAAGGCTGGTGATTATACTAGATCCCATGTATAAACTACCAAACAGAATGTTGAATGGAATACATGAATTCTAGCTGAATTTTAATAGTTTTGGAGTAGAGCAAATAGAGTCTGTGTTTGTGTGTAAAGATTGTTAGTGCCAGCCAACATGTGGCTGAGTCTCATTTGAGACACTAATGGCTGTGTCACCGTGGGCTGTAATGCAGTGAAACAGTTCAGCTTGGGAAAAAGGGAATAGCTTTTCCTCTTGGTTGTGCTATGGATAGCCACATGTAAAGGGCAGTGCTTTTAGGTTATAAAATGTGATCCCAATTTTTCCTGACATCATATGGACTGACTTGCTTGCAAACTGTATTTACTATCCCCAAAAAAGCTCATTACTTGCCTCATAATGAAAGCCCTGAAAAAGAATAGAACATTATTATGCCATAACCCTTACGGAAACTGTTTTGCTTGAGCTGTACTTCTGAATTTTCTCCTAAACAATTAGATGTGCTGAGTATTAAGACTAGTTGTAGTTTTTATTGGTTTACTATGACCAATGGTAAAGTAAAAATTTGAAGATGGTGCTTGAAAGTATGTGTCATTGACTCACAGATGGAGTATTTCTGTAAGTAGAAAAATGCAGTACATACAAAGTATTCTGAAGTTTATAGGAAACATACAAGATAGTGTAGAATAAAGTAAGGCACAAAATTGCTATTCATTTTTATGCTTATCCATGAGTTGGAAGCATATGTATAAGATTCAAAGCATCTTTCCCCTTTTCTGAGATGAGCACAAATACTCAGAAGTATATGGTGATATACTCTGTAACTTCATGCTCAGCAAGGCAGTTACGATCTCAGCTGATGTTAAGAGTAGGTGCAGTGCTGCTCGACTCAGTCATCCTTCTGGGTGCCAGAAATCAGCTGAGTGTGTGCAAAACCAGCCTGAGTGTCCTGGGGTGACTTAATGATGCTGGATTGTATCCCATTTATCTGTTCAGCCAAGAAATAAGTTTTGCACGTTTGAGACTGGTTCTGAGAGCGAACGGGGGTGGGGGGTGGGGGAGGGGGGTGTTAAGAGAGGAGGAGCGGTGAAACCTCAGAGCACCCCCAGCCACCTGGGGCCACGGGGCTCTTCAGACAGGAGCACGCTCCGGCTGGACCCAGGCTCGGGAGGGGAGCCCGCGTGTATCCCCGGGCCCGGCAGATGCCCTAGGAGTGGCGGCTGTGGGCCAGCTGTGTCTGGGGAGCGGCGTGGCAGTGCCTGCTCAGGGGCCGGTGCGGGGCCAGCAGTGGCGGTGAGAGCTCGGGCAGTGCCCGGTGCGGTCCCGCAGTGCCCGGTGCGGGTCCCGCAGTGCCCGGTGAGAGCCCCGGCAGTGCGCGGTGCGGTCCCGCAGTGCCCGGTGCAGGTCGGCAGTGCCCGGTGCGGGTCCCGCAGTGCCCGGTGAGAGCCCCGGCAGTGCCCGGTGCGGGTCCCACAGTGCCCGGTGCGGGTCCCACAGTGCCCGGTGCAGGTCCGGCAGTGCCCGGTGCGGGTCCCGCAGTGCCCGGTGAGAGCCCCGGCAGTGCCCGGTGCGGTCCCGCAGTGCCCGGTGAGAGCCCCGGCAGTGCCCGGTGCGGGTCCCACAGTGCCCGGTGCAGGTCCGGCAGTGCCCGGTGCGGTCCCGCAGTGCCCGGTGCGGGTCCCGCAGTGCCCGTTCTGGGCAGCTCCCAGCCAGCGGTGACAGCCCCATGAGGATTCCAGAGTTCAACCCATGTCCAGGATTTACAAGCAAGTTTAACAGTCTGAAACCTGCTTTGCCGAGGTGGCTCTTACATTAATGAACTCTATTATTATTATTACTACGAAATGGCATCTTAGATATATTTAGGCTAGGACTAATTTTTCAGTTTGTGTCTTTCCAACCATTGAATGCTTTTTCAGAAATCTGAATTTATGAGATCTTAATGTTCCCAGTAGTCTAGCAAACCCATAAGTTGAAGACCAAACTGTGAATTATATTTTAAATAAACGAGAAGGTTTCTCTGTTGAATATTTCAGCACTAATTGTTGGGGTTTTTTCCATTTCACCAGGTGTTTATGGAGATGTGAATGATACCATCTTTTACAGCAGGTGGTCAGGTGGAGTCTCTTCTCTCTTTTGATGATGCCGTCTCAGTCTCAGGATGGTAGAAGTGTTGCTTTAGCTTTCCTACATTTTTAGAGTTGGAACTATATCCTGGAGATTTTAACAAGAATTTATCTTTTTTTTTTTTTTCTTTTTTTTTCTTTTTTTTTCTTTTTTTTTTTTTTTCTTTTGTCCAGAAAGAGCTCTGGATGAGAGTGTTTTCTCTCAGGTTACTCAAATAACTCACTTGTGCAGCATAAGTAGTCATGTCTGAATCAATGAGGGAAGACAAATGCAATCATTAGCTGCTAATATTTTGATGAATCCTGAAATGTAAAAGTACTGCTGAGCAAGTAAGGAATTTCATAGTCTTACACAGTTCAATGGCTCCTTAGGCCCAAGCATTCCTTTTGGTATGTTACTTTTGCAGTGAGCTGCACCAAGGAGATATTCCAGTCCCAGATGTAATCACTATCTTTACAGACCTTTTTATTGCGCAATCCAGTTTTTGGCTGCTGGTGATGACTTCAGTGACTGTGTGATTCAGTTGTCTCTGCCCATTTTCTGTCTGTCAGACAAGCTGCATTCAGCTTCAGAGAGGTTTCCTTTTTCCTTCTTCTTTTTTTTTTAATTGAAATTGGTTCAGTAATATAAAGTGTCAAAATGGGAATTTTGCTTGGCAAAAAGGGAGAATGATTAATTTCTTCTACTAGAAAATAATCGGAGTTGTACAGGGCAAGAGGAATATAGTTTTCTTGTTCTCTTTCTAAACCATACATAGGCAGATTTTTTTGGAAAGGAATAAAGATGATGCACAGAATTGATAAAAAATCTGTCACTCAGGGTTCAAGAAATAACAGCAAATCAGAATCACAATATTTTGAGCACATTCCATTTCAGATAGTACATAAATTATGGACAAATGTTCATAATATACTTAGAAATTTTAAAATACCTACTTTTAATTTTCTTTATTCAAATATTTATGCCTAAATAAAGGACTGTAAAATACCATAAAGCTCAAAAGTGAACTTTTTGCTATAAAGCCATATTTCAATATAAAAATTGTTGTCTTTCATGTGTCCCTCTTGGAACTGAATTGTTCCAGTTCTTCCAATCTCTCTTCATTTGCTGTTTTCTAGACAGTATGTATCTCCCCATGGCCTTCAGTTTATCCACTTTTATGCAGTAATTCCAGTAAGGGAATTCCCAGTGAAAGAGAGCAAATACTTTGCTTGTATAATAGCATTGTCTGCCCCCTCTCTGTACTCCCCAGCTGAGTTTTCCTTGGGCAAAAAAGAAAACTTATTTATTTACCACAACCTTCTAAACCTGCTGAACATGTGCACAACCTACACAAGCAGCTGATCCATTGTTAATTGTCCTTTTGACTCATCTGCTGCTTGCTGTTTTGTAGAGGAAGATCACAGGTGCTAATGCTGAAGGTTTTAACACGGAGCTCAATAGCTGGGGATGTTCTTGAAAGGTGTCAGTTAAAAAAATGCCATTAAACTTCTCAGGACAAACTTTCTGGTTTTCATTTAAACTTACTTCATTAGATTCAGTAGTAAATTAAATAGCTGTGGTTTTGTACTCAAATATGTTCTAAATGTGTTGCTGCTTTGTGCCACATAAAGGAAATAGATTCCTGATGTTGTATTGCTGGCTGTGTTAATGTTAGTTCAAACAAATTAAAAAATCATTAAAAGTTCACATTTCAGATACATTAATAGTATTTCAAGATTCCAGTTCAAAAATCATTCCCATATTTTAAGGTCTTGCTGAAATAGTGCTGCGGCATTCTTAAATGTGAGGCATAGAAAATTCCTGTAGTTTTTTTCAGCCTCTGAGTAAGCAGGCATGAGTGTAGTACGCAAAGAACAAGTGACTGGAATGAAGAGTTGTTCACTGACCTTCACTAGGGCAGAAGAAAAATTCAAATTAGGCCTGGACACCACTGACATATACACAAAGCTCTTGCTGTAAGAGGCTCATTGCTGTCCTTGGAACTGAGAGCAAGAGCCCCTCAAGCCATGGTCACCCTTCAGCAGGAAACTGCATTCCTAAAGGAGTACAATGCAGTGGTGGACTCCACTCGTGGTCAAGTATTTCAAAGGAGGTTGTAGTGAGGAGACTGTCAGTCAGTCCCTTCTGCCAGGTAGCAAGCGACAGGATGAGCCTAAATGGCCTGAAGTTGCACCAGGGGAGGTTTAGATTGGATAGCAGGAAAAATTCTTCATGGAGAGGATTGTCAAGCACTGAAATATACTGCACAGGGAAGCTGGAGAGTCACCATCCCTGGAAATACCAAAAAAATGTGTCACTGTGGCACTTGAAGACATGGTTATTGGGGAATGTGGTGGTGGTGCTGGGTTGATGGTTGAACTTGATCATCTTAGAGGACTCTTCCAACCTTAATGACTCTGTGATTTTAAATATTCAAGTAACTTGGAACTAACCATGCACTGTTCAAAACACTGGCTTTATTTCCTCTGAAAAATGGGGCAGAAATTTGGAATTATTGGTTGTCTACATTTGCATAAAGTTTTAATGTTGTCCTCATTTTCTCAATTTTAAAATTGTCTAATTTTAATACTATTTTTAAATGTAAAGCAGCGTGATTTTAGATGGTTTAAAAGTTGTCTGATGACATGTAGATGGTTCCAGTTGTTCAGTTAATTTATTGTGGGTATTTCTATCACAGCCCATACATCTGCCATTGCTTTTTAGCATTTTTATGATGTTATTCAAACTATCATTTAAATTCCAGAGCAAAACCCCAAAACAACCAAACAAAACCCAAAAAATGAACATTGACTGTTTTCTTCGCTAGCCTATTTTTACTAAAATTACTTACTTTCCCTTTTGTAACATATCCCCCAGTCATAAATGCTAGAAAACAGATTTAATGCCGATAAAAATTTTGCAAGTTTATATCATATTTTCATAATTTACCAGAAAATTATTGAAGTACTTCAGTTATTTTAAGTTTATTGCCTTATGCCTATATTTTCAATAACACTTGTTAGATGTGGCAGTCAGTTTACTTTCTCCTTTCCCACAAGAATGTTATGAGCTTTTTTAATTTGTCAGATGAAAAGGCAGGAGTCTATTATTTGCAGCAACAAAAAAGAAAAAAAAATTGAGGGTTGTTTATTTTTTTTTTTTACCTGCCACATATAAATTATTTGTTTTTCTTATCAGTCTTTCGTAATTCTGATAGATCCAAAGAGACTTTGACCAAACTTTCAAAAATAACATTTTGCTACACGGGAAATGTCAGTGTGCAGAGAGCCAGATCTGGGACATTATAGTCCTGTGAAAGCTGTGTGACATTGTCTCTCGGTTCATCATACTGTTAAAAAAGAAGGGAAAAGAGGCTTCAGCAGGAATAAGTTTTTTATATATACAACAAAAAGTTTGAGGAAGGGGAGTGAAATAGAAGATAAGGAGTGGTGAGAGAAGACTATTAGAGTAGAGGAAGATTAGGTAAAAGAGAAAATTACCATGGAAGAAGAGGAGAAAAAAGCATATGCTTTTTATATGCTGATTTATGCTGTGGGACTTACATAGCCTGCAAGGAGCCTATTAAATTTAGGTCACAATGTGGTGACTGGCAGAAAAAGGACATCTCTACTGGGGAGAAGAGGGTTGTTAGCCCATCTGAGTTTGAAAAGATGACAGCTTCCAGTTTCATATAGCTTTCTTTTAATTAGGGATTTATTCAGTCTTTCTTTTCTCCCCCCAGACTAAAGCTCTGCTACAGTGTGGAAAGGGTTATTGGCCTGTACCCCGATGTGCAGAGAAATCCAGTGTTAATGCATCTAGAATTGTCAGTATTGTTGCTTGTTGGTGGCACACGGTTTTGATTTGAGATTTTGTTGGGTTTTTTTCTAAAGCAAGACAGAGACTCCAGAGAACAGTTTCACTGGGTGCGGACAAATTTGTGGACATTGGCAAAAAACAAGTGCCTGGTGCAGTTGACTACCAAAGCCAAACCATTTATTTAAATCTTGCCTAAAGCTTTCTCTCCTGTGTGTGGAGGCAGCTCCTGAAATACTCCCACCATTTCTGGTTGCAAGAGGTTGCTGGCAGGGATAGAGTCCCAATATGGTTCAGCTTGGAAGAGACCTCAGGAGCACTGGAGTCCAACCCTCTGCTTGAGGAAGTTGCCGCTGGGGTCAGACCAGGCTGCTCGAGGCTTTATTCAATCACATCTTGGAAACTGCAAGGGAGGCAGAACCACCTCTCTGGGAAACCTGTTGCCCTGCTGGGCTTCATAGTGGAGGGAAAGGTCTTCTGTCTGCCTGTTCCTCTAGCCTGTACAGATTCTGACTGATGGCAGCCCAGCCCTCATGTGTATCAAGTTATTGACAGTTGCCCTCATTTTGGTGTTTGGCAGATTTGAAAAGTGTGTGTTCTATCACCCCTTCCATGGCATCGATAAAGATGTTAGGAGGAATCTCAGGATTGATGTGTGTGTGCGGTGCTTTACTTGTCACAGGCATCGAGATGGAGTGCAGCCTAATTACCATCACCCTCTGATCCTGATCTTGTCAGTTCACCTTTCCAGTCTCTAATGACCTGACAAGAATTATGGGAGATGGTGTTGAAAGCCTTATCAAAATAAGTGATATTTGATGCTCTTTCCTCATCCACAGATGTGGTTGTTTTATCATAGAAGATCATCAGGTTGGTTAGGTTTGATTTATCCTCAATAAATCTATGCTGACTGTTCCCAGTCACCTTATCCACTGTATGCCCAAAAATGTGTTCCAAGAGAACTCATGCCATTTTCTGAGATACTTGGGTTATCCGGCCTGTTCCCCACACAGGCCTTTTACATTTTTGAAGACACTTTCTCCATTTGTTGTGGTTCTTCTGGTCTCCATGAATTTCTAACAGAGACAGAAAATGGCCTTTAAGGGACATACCCAGTTTCCACCATATGCTCAAATGAGACTTGTCAGATCAACGACTGTAAGATCAATCTCAAATAATTTCCTGTATGTTACTGATAGTTCAGCTTCTTTTTGAACCTCTTGAAACCAAGTACAGAGGCATTTTTTGGAGAAGGCCAAGGCAGAGGTCGTGTTGAATAGCTGACTCCATTTGTCTGCTCTTTGTCACCTGCCTCATCAAGCAGCATGTCTGGATTTACCTCATTCAGCCTCTTGCTGCTAATGGAGCAGCAGGATGTGTGGGTCAGCCCAGCCTATCAAATTCCAAGTTCTTTTCTACTAGTGCATAGCCTCAAATGCTGGGAGAGGCTGTGCAGGTCTTTCAAAGAGCAGGAGTCGTGGAATGGTTTGGATTGGAATGGACTTTTAAAATCATCCTTTTCTGATGCCCTGTTCCATTGACAGGGACTTCTTCCCTTTAGACCATGCTACTCAGAGCCCCATCAAGCCTTGTCTTGGACATTCCCAGAGATGAGGGGTCCATAGCCTCTCTGGGCAAGGGATCTGATCTGCTCTGCCAAGGTTCTGTAGGCATGGCCTCCTGCCAATGCCTGGCCATTTGGATGTGATGCCAGCTCTCACACAAAGAACTGTGAGAGTAGGAGCCCTGTCTGGGGTGACAGCTGGGGGCTGGCAATGGCAAATGTGGCAATTGTTTTGTCTCTGCTTAGGTTACCAGTAAGTGGCTGTGTGTGGAGTCAGAGTAAGTGTTGGTGTTTTGCCTTCCTCTGGATCCTGAAGAGGGTTCAGCGCATCCTGAGAAACTCCTGTATCAATTGGGTAGTGCCTTTGCTGTTGGGACTGTGAGTATGAACTGGGAGGAGCCCAGGCAGAGTTTGGGCTGATTCCTGAGGGGTGGCACTCACTTCGTTATGAGCAATGGGCCTACTGGGAGTTCTGATGTCTTCAGTCTGTGTACTGAATGGTGGCGAGTCCTGGTACCCTGTTAGATATGGACCTCTGCACAATTAACCTTCCAGTTGGTTGAATCCAGATCTGTTAATTGTAGGAAATCAACTTGTAGCAATTTCCTGACTTGGGAAAATAAGTTCTATTTTATTTTACAGATATTCACATTTTAGCCATCAATACAAAGACCAGAAAATGAGGGCTTTACAAATATGAAAAATAATGTGGCTATAAGGGTATAATATTTGAAAGTAATGAATTATCATTGTGCTAGTGAATTATGAACTCTAACAAGTTTGTTTCTCTGAGTAATGGGACAGTTTGTGCCAAATAAAGCTCCTGTTGCTCAAGATGTTTTATATGGCCTAGAAAGAATCAAATAGTTTGTTTTTATCAGTAAAACAGATAACAAAAGCATTGACTTTATTTTTCTTTTCTTTTTAGTTTCATCAAAAACTTAAACCATCTGTAATTTGCATGGATATGTAATTTTATAGAGTTAGTTCGATGTTTGGCTTTGAATTTACTCTGTTTCCTGAATTATTTAGTTTATTAATATAAACAGTTTTTTGGTGTAGTTTCAGAGATTTAATAGATTTATGCCAAGGACTGCAAAAGAAAAATTACATTCTCTGTGCTAGTTAAAATTTTAATAAGGTTATTTACATAAATCATATTTATATACATATTTATATATGTATATATCATATTAAAATACATATTTAAAAATAAATTCTATATGTAATTAAAATAGTGGTTCCAGTTTTTCTTATCTTGCATTACTTTTTTTTCATTCTGTGCAACTTATTTCCTAATATGCTTTAGATAATTACAGGTATTACCTATATGACAAACAAGTATTGGCAGTTGTAATTCCATGGCATTAAAAAAAAAGAGAAAACAGAAGTCCAGGTTTGTGTTTGAAGGGGGTCTGAGGCTTGGCACAGTGAGTTGGAGAAAATGTCTCTACATTTGCATTTTAAAATGTCCACATAAGATCTGTAGAAGCGATGACAGTGATACATGTTCACTGTATTGAAAGACTGATTTCCCTCAGCTGTACATGTGTCCCAAACTGATGTGGTTAAGCACCCTGTTCTGGCATGCAGAGACATTGATTTTGAGCTGGGCAAGAATCAAGAAGAAATGTTTAGGAATAAAATTTTGAAGTGAATTATGAGCTGTGTGACTGCAAAATTTAGGGCTTAAATTATTAAACAACTCTTCAAAGAAAAGCCACTTACACAGGCAATCTCTTCCTGTATATGTGAACCACTGTAAAGTCAATCTCATGCATTATGAACATTTCTGAGGGAAGAATCATAAAGTGAAATGAGAATCTCCAGGTATCTAAACATAGCAAGGATGCTGTGAAACAGCGATGTTTTGTGTAAGAGGACATTTTGCTCTTTGGAATTATTTGTTCTGTATTTGTGATTCTCATTTGAAATTGGCTTTCCTAAGAGTGAAAAATATGTCCCAGCTGTCTTTAGAGTGTACTGTGAGTAAAGCTTAGCTTTGGATAACAGGAATTTTAAGTGTAAGAAAGTCATGCATACTGACTGAAAGTAACTTATCTTATGCACTCATTGTAACAATATACAAATTTTTTAATAAAACAGTGCAGTATTGAGTGCAGTTGAGGATAAGCAGAAATTACATTTGGTATAAGATGAATTCAGGATAAATGAATAAACACAAGAAATGATCCAGATCCTGTTACATTCTGAGCATGCCAACAGCATAAAATATAGATTCTGCTCTGTGGTATCATTCCATTATAGCTTATTTTTTCAGCCTCTGGTAACATAAAATGTAGAAATACCAATAATTATGGTGGGTTAGATCTTAGTGACTCAGTCATGGGTTATTAAGGTTGCCTTTGGAAGGGGATAAGTCCATAAGGAGACAATTGTAAGAATTTCTTATAACTGAGATAGACACCACCATGTTGATGAGAATTCTAAAAAACTCAGGGCATCCTTTTCCTGAACCAAGACACAAATCAGACAAAACTCTGGTTATTCTTTTTTTTTTTCATTATGATCAAATATCCTGTAATATAGCAGTTTTCACTCTGAAAGTATTTTATACAAACGTTTGTGATAATTTTTGCCTCCTGGAATGATGTAAAGCATGCTGGTCCTTTTTTTGTAAACTTTCTCTGGTAAAGGAGCCATTCTGTCAATATCTGAGAGTCACAGAGCACATGAAAGGAAGTGCCAAAACAATATGATAAATCCATGTGAAAGGCATTAGGTACCTCAGAGATTCCAGTCTGTAGCCATGATATTTTATGGAAAATCCTCTGCTAGGATTTTTCCTGTCCTGAGGAGCTGAGAGCCTCAGGAAAGAAATGTAAACAATAACTGTGTGCTGCTGTGGAATGCAACAGGTGCATCTTCCATTGGTCCTTGTGGATTGTTTTCAATTAGTGACCAATCACAGCCCCCTGTGCCAAGGCTGTGAGCAGTCACAAGATTTTGTTATGCATTCTATTCTATTCTATTCTATTCTATTCTATTCTATTCTATTCTATTCTATTCTATTCTTGTCCTTTGTAGCCTTCTGATCATCTTCTCTCTCTGTTCTTTTAGTACAGTTTTAATGTAGTATTTTAATATAATATATAACATAATAAATCAGCCTTCTGAGGAAAATGGAGTCAAGCCTCATGTCCTCACACATGGATGGTTCGCCACAACACCAGTCAAATGCTTGGTTTTCCTCGGTTTATAATTTCATTTTCCAGAATCAAATTTTTTGGAAAGCAATGTCAGACCGAGTACAGAGGCATTCTGTAGGGCTGCTGTTCCATTTCCCTGCCAGGGTATCCTTTGGGTAATGAGGAGGACTTTGATAGCCCTGTATGTACATATGGTGGTGTGAGAGAGTTCAGAAAGGGAGACGGGGAAACACCAATGCAGCTTGGCAAAAAGCCCCTGCTATTGTCAAAAAGCTGAAGAAAGATTTACTGGCATTCTCGACCGATAAAAACAGACTACTTTTATACTCAAGTTACAACCACAAATTATAAAATTTTAAAATTGTACACTAAACTTAGAATGTTAAATCTTTTCTCTACACTGAACAGATGATACATTCTTTCTTTGCCCTTGAAATTGAATTGAACCCAAATTCCTAGCCAGTGAAGTATGTATGTGGTTGTAGTTGTATTTCTTAAGCACCTTTTGAGTTAACAAAAACCACCTCGGCCTGCTTAGAGCAGTGTATGTGTTTCCTTGCCTTTCTGAGACGACCCAAGCATTTAAAAAATGGATCGTGTATTTACATTTAGTTTAGATGTGCATGTTGATTTGAAAAGCCTTTGGGTTTTCCTAGACATCCTTGTGAATAAAATCTTTACAAAATACATAACATAAAATTTAGTAAATGCTCAACAAAAGGTAAGCACTTCAGTTTGTGTTTGTTTTGTTCCAGTACTGTTATATGGTGTTTTAGTGGTACTTCTACAGCCTGTTTACCGTGGTAACAAATATCTGTGATAAATAATGTAATTAATTAGCTTAATTGCCACCAGTTTACTGGCACAGACATTTTTAAGAGGAGGCCGTAGCAGTATTGTACATGTGTTTTATATAAACAGACAATGGCTACAGTGTATTTTACATGTGTTTTCAGACATGGTTGAGTGAGAAAGTTACTACACCGAGGGCGTTTCATTCCCTGTGCTTTCAGAAAACTGTAATTTCTCCATCACCTTCATGTGTCATTTTTCTTTTCTTTAAAGAATAGCTATGTCAGACTGCCTGCCCTCCTGCACATTTGTGTAAAGCATTTTTCTTGGTGCTTGATGTAATTGATAGCATATATAAAATTTATGGCATTGAATTCTGAAAAATACTATCCATTAGGTAAAGGGAAGTTTCCACATTTACCTGGTGAGCTTCAAAATGCGGGTCATGAAGAATATGAACTTTTACCTTGGCAGCACACTTGCTTTCTTTGAAAACACAGGCGGTCCATGACCAATTTTTGAGAGTTGCCACTACAGGGCACTACAGTTTAGAGCCACTTGGGGTGTTAAGCTGTTCCCTGCTGGCTGTCCTTTATTCCTGTAAAGGTTCTGCCTTACATACAGGAAACAACTCATTGGGACACCTGGGCTGTGTCAGTCCCCATAACACTTCCGTTTGGTGAAAAATAAATTGGAAATCCAGGATCTCATTAGCCTGCCCGAGCAGCATGGGCCTGAAGGGTGTGTGCACATTTTTATTGGCTTCATTTGCCCCTGTGTTTTACAGCTCTTCGTGGTCACCTGAGAGCGCTGTCAAAGATGACAACAGATGGGATCCAGCAAGGCAAAGGGGTAGGGCTTGTATTAGGAAAAAGAAGAGTAAACCAAGTTCTGGTTAGCGTGAAATTTCTCTTCAGTAACATTCCTTGTTTTTCAGTGCACCTGGGAAAACTGGTGATTGCAGTTCTGCCTTTGCTTTCCAGTCTCTTTTCCCACCTGGCTCCTCTGAGACTTATTTTGTTCCTTAACTAATACCTTTCTTCCTGACGTCTTTTCACCTCAAACCACAATGTTTTCAAGAGTATTTATACAATTTTTATGAGTCATATGTTATAATAATGTATGTTTTACTTACCTGTTGAAAGATTTTTTCACAGTTTCTCCATTTCATAGTTCTGATAGATGAGAAATTATTAGTATAGACAGGAGACTTGATATTTATAGTGCTTTTGCAAGGCACCCTCTTTTGAACTTAGCTTCAAATATTTCAAATGCTTGTGCTGTCCTATAAGAAACTCTCTAGAATACTTGAGTGTATTGAGGTTTGAAACACATCTCCTTTGTGTGGTTTGGGTTCCACATGCCAAATAGATCATCAGGTATGTGAATAAAACTATAGTTCAGTTAAAATCAATGGAATTGCAGGTCTCTTTAGTTTTACTTTTGGCCCAAAACACAGGTAGAATAAATGCATGTTCCTGTCATTCAAAAATATTAAAGCCATGATGGCAATTTTTTTTTTAGGATTTAATGGATTTTTATTTCCAAAATGGGATTTTTCTCCAGCAGTAGGAAAGTTTTGGATACCTCATTTAATACTGTCAGTGTAAATACAAGCATTTTTAATTATATTCTAAGTTCTTACAGCAACCCTTACTTATTTTTGATGTACACATATAGCTACAGTCCTAGACTAAGATATTTTTTGCAAGGTATTTTGAAAGCTTATTAGAAAGACAGGCTTTTGGCCCCTTGGAGCTTCCAAAGTGAGGCCTACCCTCTAGCTGACTTGAAGATAAATGTTATCTGGGGCATAGTTTTTATTGCAGATGTTACATTTTTCAGAGCATGGGAGTTCTGTTTCCCTTTCTGCATTCCCCAAACATCTCTTGCTGCTTGTTCCTTCAGGTTGTGCGTGAAAAGCTGGTGTAGGCAGGGTTTTGTGATCCAGGACTGTATTAGAGCCATAAGCATCAGCTGCCCTGAGCCAGGTAGCTTTATCTGAGTCCTTTTCACAGACTGCTTAGATGGAACATACTCGGCAAATTTGTCACTGGCGCCTCTGTCCACCTTCTGTCCTCATCTGGAAATGGCAGCTGTCTGTAATGCCGGGTGTCTGCATTTTTTCCATGCTCTAAACAAGTAAACAAGAAAGAAAGGAAGGAAGTAAACAGTAGAATTCATGAAAAGCACAAGTGGTAACCTTGGAGACTGAGAACAGAGGGTGCAGAGCTGTTAATTTATTTTCAAGCTGAAGTGCTCAACAGTCTATTCATATTTCCTGTATAATGCAGACATCCACATTTCAGGAACAATGCAAACAGTGGGTACCAATTACCCTTGCATCTTGGAATGTGCCTCTAGGAGAGGAGACACACGAGACTGTGCAGGGCCAGCCAGGTTTCTGTGCCATCAGGCTGGGATGGAGGCTCTTGGTTTTCCTGTATAAGTGGATTTAACTTGGGGATGTGGAGCAGTGCCCCATAGTTGAAGGCAGGTTTTCACTTTTGATTATAAAGGAGGCTGTATTGCTGTGGGGAAGAGAGGTGCATGTTACCCAGCTGCTTTCTAAACCTGAGCAACCACTGCCAGTCATTTCTGCACAGCATAACAGATCTATCTCTGTCTGTTAGGATCAGGAAAAGAACAGTTGTGCTGTTTTATGATTACTTCATAATGAAATGCTAGTTGCTTTTAGTTGCTACTTACAGTGCCTGGGATATTTGGAGCCAGAAGTAATATTTCTGATATTTCTATGATGAAAAAGGAGGTTTGGATCTGTACCCCTCTGCTAACTATAGCCAGTTATGAGTTATTAATGGTGGGAGTGTCATTGCTAATCTGTAGTAAGAGGAATTAAAGTTCTTGAAATGTGCAACTGAACAAATACTGTGCAGCTCTGCAGTTTCAATAAAATGACATGTCACTGATTCTTCTCTCTTGGTTGTGATATGGAAGTATGTCCGTGTAGCTTCAGTCCCAGGTTTTTTCTTGTACATTTAATATATTTATATTTGCTCCCACACTTTCATCTTTAGAGCAGTGTAGTGTTACATTTTAGTTAAGTGGTATGCTCTGTCTCACCCCTGAAAATGTAGGGTTTATTCCACGCCTGTAATCCTCCCCTGAAGTCTCATGTATCTGTAATCCCGTTGTCCCAAGTCTTATTCCACGCTCTCTTTGAATCTCCCTCTTAAGCTGTGCAAGGGAGACCACAGAGGCTCTCCTGGCTCCTTTTCTCCCTAGGCTCTCCTTCTCCCTCCCTCTTGCCCCCTTCTCCCTCAGTACCCATGCTGCTCCCGGGAGTGGGACCCCCAATAAACCCTCATCTAATCAGCCCCCTCAGAAGCTGTGTGGAGTCTCCTTGCCTGCCTGCTGCTGCCAGCAACCTCACAGCTTAGGGGGCCCTCCAGGGACACTCTGGGGAGCCTCCTCAAACGAACCACAACAGAGCAGGTGTTGGTAAGTGCAAGTGTGTGGCCAGTGGCAAAGAGAGAGATTTGATACTAGATTGGCAGCTAGGAGATAGTATCTCAGTAGTGCCTGCCTTCCTCCTGTCAGGGCTGTTGAGGGTACGTGGAAGTGCAAAGAGCTGCACTCAAGCTTACAGTTGTTATTTAATCTCAGAAGGGCTAAGCTGTCCTAGGAGCTGGTGGGAGTTTCACCCAGGTATCCAGCCTGAGATGCAGCTGGAACTAAGAACATCCCTCAGGTGTCCCACACATCATGTCTGAATGCCTGGAGCCTCATTTGACACCCAGCAAACTCCATGACTTACTGGGCTTTTATTTGTCTCAAGAATCTGAGCCAGAGTCTCTATGAACCTATCGCCTGTTGAGAGCTGTACATATTTCTTCATTTCCTAGCACCATAAGGCTTACTGTTGTGTTGGGAGCTCAAGGGTCCTTCCTTGGAGCTGCTCTGTCCCCTGTACAGTGCTGCACCTCTGACTTGGCTTTGAGCCTGCGGAAATGCAAGCTCTCGCAGAGGAAAGAGGATCTTTGTCACTTTTTTCTCATTATTTTCCATTTAATCCTTTTTTTCAGGAAACCTAGCTTCCTTGCTCACTTGAATCAGATGTTCTCTTTGTTCTCTTACAATGTTCAATATAATATTAACAAAAATTACACACAAAAAAGGATTTCTTCATGGCTCACTCAAAAAAAGAAAAGAACATGAAGGAAACCCAACAAATCTATTTTCCTAATTCTCTCCTTCTGTGATTGTTATGCAAAACTTTCTGGGTTTAACCTGTCCTATCTCGATCACATTTCAATTTCCTTTTAGCATTTTTCCTTTGTTGCTCAGTTTCATCTTTATATAAATGAAAAATGAAGGAGTTTTCTTTGATTAATGTACTTCTAGAAATTAAAATTAATTCTGAAGTTTTATCAATTCTACTGTTTCTCCATCCTTGTAGACAGAAGCATATATTGCTTTTCAGATTTTCAGGCTATGGTCTGATTTGCAAGTACTTCAGTGATTTTACGTACATTCTTGAGAATTACAAGGAAGACTGGAGATAGTTTTTGAAAGGGCTTTTACCACAGAGAGAAATTTGGCCTGGCACTGTAATTTAAATTGGTGGTCAAATGGACTGGAATTTAAACTACCCAAAAGCCAAACAGTAGGAATGCTTCCTTTTCTAAATCCTAACACAGCAATGAAGTTGGCTCATTGTAAAGAACTAGGCTACCTCAATAACAAATATTTTTTTAAATGCAGAGAAATCTGCAGATAAATAATACAGAAAATTCCCAGATGTTTTAGGGTAATTCACAGTGGCTTTGGATTGGTTGTCGTTGTTGGGGTTTTGGTTTTGTTTTTTGGTTTTTGGGGTTTTTTTTGGTTGTTGGTTTTTGTTTTTTTGGGTTTTTTTGTCTGCTTTTTCTGTATCCTCATTTCCTTCACAATATGTCAGGCATATGGTAAAATATTACAGGCACTGGGATAAATCTTTCTGCAGAAGAAATGGCCCTGAAATGAAGGTCATGATGTTATTTTGTGGCATTGATTCATAGAAAGAGAGGGTTTATCCCAGAAATTAAGACTACATAGCAGTTCTTTCAGGAATTAAAGAGTAAGTGATCATCTCAAAAGAGATGATGCAGTGGGGAGGATAAATGTGATATCTGTGGGAACTTTGTACTGGTCTATAACCTTCGGGAAAGGACACAGGAAAAGACTGTAGAAAGATTCAGACACAGGTGAGACCAGGATCTGAACATGATGCAATTTGAGAAAGGGAAAGGCAGTGAAATTCAGGTCAGCTGTGTTTACTCATGAATATTCAAAGACTGATACAAAATGGCCATCGTGGCTTGTTGGCAGGACATGGACAATGCTGTGATGGAGCCTTCCTGTTCCTCAGTGTACAGAAACCAGAATCTTTCCTGGCTGTGCAATGGGAACGTTCCATAGGCTACTCTACTGGAGATGTTTGTGAGGCACACAAGAGAAAACCAGAAAAGACAATTTATATTTTGCTGTATTTCTAGTGTTCTGTTGTATTTTCCTCTGTATTTCTCTCAAAAATTTGTTTTGAGGGACATGGGCAAAATTATCCCAGCCAAAGAGAAAGCCAGTAAATATTTCCAGTCATGACTGGGCTAACTTATCTAGCCAATGTTTTCCAGTTTTTGTGGATGAAAATGTTCACTCAGGTGACAGTAAGGAGCTTTATGCTGTAAAGCTGTAAATGTTGTTGAAAATGGGAATTAAGGAGACTTCTGTGCATGTTCTAAACACATACACAGTAGAGATGGTAATTTTAACCATGGACATGAGGTATGATCAACTTTTATACTGAAGGGATAACACCCTGGAATGATACCTGTGCTTGAAGTGCTCACAGGGATCTTCCTCCCTGGAGCCTCACATCTTGCTGACTGAAGTTAACAGCAATATTTTAGTTAGTTACAGAAGTGCAGTATCAAATTTATACAGCGTTTAACAGCATATTTAAGTGTTGTAAGAATTTATAACATAAAGGGAAAGTTACAAATCATAAAATACAGCCACTTATTACTGTATGTACCTTCTAAGTAATGACAATTAGAAAACTGTTGATAAATATGGAGAATGAACTGAAACACTTGGCAGTATGAGAAATACAGTTTCAGTATCAGTAGCACTGATTTTCTTTCTGTCTCTGTATTGTTGTGCTAGTGGGTCACTAATAAACAACAGCACACTGGATGAGAATTGCAGTAGGTATAAAGGTACATGTTAGAAGAACCAGCTATTTCTGCCAGAGAAGGATGTATTATGTGTAAATATCCAACACATAAAAATATACAAATTCAGAGGTAGAAATAAATAGAATCTATATGATTTGTAAAATGCACAGGTTTTATAGTATTGTAAATTCTTTTCAGAGATAGTGAAAATGTTTAAGACATACATGTATAACCACTAATCATCAAATAACTATTGATAGATAGAAGTTTTGTCCTCAGACAAAGCTTCTGACATAAAAAGATGAGATAATAAAACAACAGGCACAGATCATAAAAGATATAAAACACTTGAACCAGTGATGAAGCTGGAAAATGGTGTAATGATTGAATTTGCAGCATTCTGGGGAGGTAGGGTGAAAAACCGAAGAGGAGCAGAAGAATGTCTGAAGGGGACCTTAAGAAAGTGTAGAGCTGATCAGGTGTAGGTCATTATTACAGTTTAATGATAAATCTTTGCAAAAAAATAACAAAGAGTAAAAAAAATAAAAACCAAACACAGCCCCCTCAAAAAACCCTAAATGAACAATACACCCAGAACTAAAAGAACCAACCCAAACACCCCATATTTGATGTTTGGTCAGAGATAGGCTCAGGAAGAAAAACCCCAGAACTGTAAAAGAATGAATATGCTATTAAAGAGCATCTGAAACTTCAGGGAAATAATGCTTTCAGACTCTCTAGTTCTGCTGTAAGAACATGCTGTGAAATGTGTTCATAAGCTCAAGTAACATTTTCACAGACAAATGAAAACCTGCAGCTCTGTCCAGCTTATCAAGTCTCATTCAAAAAACATGAATCCACGTTTTTTGAAGACCACTCTGGATAGTGCTTGGAAAGGGAAAAAAAGAAAATTATGAAAGCCCTCAGATTTATGTAGTAAAGAGGTATTCTAAATTTTTTTGATAAAATATGCCTGTTAATTATAATGCTATCAGATTGACCTGGATATCTCTAGTGTTCCAGATAAACTGCACAGAACTTGGCAATGAACATGTGTTAATTCTTGAAACAGATTTTAGAAGAGAGGTTTACTGAAATAACTCATCCAAATATATGTATTTCTGAATAGCAAAAATGATGGGGAAAAAGGAACATCTTTCAAATGACACTCTTCTTGAAGTTATTTGGCATTACAAACTGCAGAGCATCTGGTTTAGTTTAAAATGCCTTTAGATAGAAACTCCTTTAATCGCCAACATTTTTTTTTCAATTTTGGAGGCACCCCTCTACGTGGGCTTGCAAAGAGGTGTCAATGTACTTGTACCAATGTCCTCAGCTCTTGCTGCAGCTGGGGTGAGAGCTGTCTCAGTGGGATGCAGGTTCCAAACCAGCAGTGTTGAAGCTGCGGAGGTGGGCAGAAGCCGACTGCTGGATGTGCATGTCTGTGCTGAGATGGCCATGGGGACACTCCCCTGCCAACAGGGAATGGCTCCTGCGGATACAAAGGGGTCCCTGCAGCACCATGGAGACCTTCCTGGGCACCAAGAGCCTGCTGCAGAAACACCTAGTGCTCTGCTAACTTCATCCTGCTGTTGCTGAAGAGCAGGAATCCTCAGGAGCTCTCTGGAAAGCACAGGAAAAGCTTCCCATTGAGCTCTTTTAAGGGAATTTTATCACTCACAAGGAGGAGGAGTGATGTTTATCTGGATTTCCATCTAGCTCCATGTGTAGAGTATGTTTATCAAAGCACAGGGAAGTTGGAGGAATAAACATTTAGGAAAATCAAGGCAAACACAAGTCTCCTGTTGGTGGTGAGCATTAGAAAATCCTCGTGTAATTAGGTCTGAGCCTGCTTTTGGGTTTTGTAATGTTTTTTGTTTAAACAAAACTATATGATAAGGAATACTGTTATGCTACTCAAGATGTAGCTTCCTACTTGTAGTTGGCTCTTCCAGGGTAGACCATTCAAAAAACTTTCTAAAATGTAAGGAAAAAGAAGTAATCAAGATACTTAAAATGCCAAGGCCACCTATTCCCTTCAAAGAAAGGTGAAGTAGCCTTTATTTCCCCTGATAAACTACCCTTGAAAAAGTGACAGGAACCAAGGGAAAATCCTTGAAGTGTCAAGGAGGTTGATAGCAGGAGAATGTTTTTCCCCCAGAGGGTGGCCAGACACTGAACAGGCTCCACAGGGCCGTGCTCACAGCCCCAAGCCTGGCAGAGCTCAAGGAGCATTCAGACACTGCTCTCAGGCACAGGGTGGGACTTTTTGAGGTTCCTATGCAGGCCCAGGGGCAGGACTCAAGGATCTTGATGGGTTCCTTCCCATTCAGGGTATTCCATCATTCTGTGGAATGTACATCATATCTCCATCTTTAGTAAACTGCCTTGAAATATGCTTTACTAATTTGGCAATACTGTGATTTTATCTCTTTTTCATTAACTCTTTTCCCCATCAAATTCTTTTGATATGTTTTGTTATGATATGGAGTATGTCACTGCTTCAGAAATCTCTTTGTGGAGGTTGTAGGAAGTTTAAACCACTAGAGACTCTCTGATCAAATAAGGTCATAGCAGCAGTTGCAGTGCTGATCAAATGCACTTTTTACATCCTCATCCACTTCTCAAATGTGGTATCAGAAGCTGCTTCAAAAGAGCAGGAGGATGGAACTTCTTTTAGAAACTTTTGCAGTGCATATCTACCAGACAGAAAAAAATCTTTCTAAAGCAACATTAGAAATAAAAAATGCTAGTCTTTGCTATAACTTTTTATTATTGTCTTTAGTGAAAATTTTCAAGAGATGCCTTCACTGGCTTCTTTTAGCACCTTATTTCTGCCTAAGAAGCTGATGTATAAGAAATTTAACTTTTGGATGACTGCAATTCTGAAGTTAGCACATTCTGTTCAGTTTCACTGAGTGAGGACCTTAAATAAGCTCTCATTCCCCTTTTGATCATGGTGTTAGAATGAGCCCAAAATCCAGCCAGCTTTCCTCTGTTTTGATCTACATGTGAACATAAAGACCCACTCTGGAAACTCACCTGGTAGGCAGTGCTCACATCTTTGCTCTCAGAAAATGGATACCGATATTATTTGTGTATCACTGTTTAGTCAACTGTTCAGGCTGCTGTTGTAGATACCATACAGGTTCGGAACAAAAATTAGGCTTCAACTCCACAGGCTGTAAAAGTTCTCTGCAAGTTACAGAACGTAGCTTGAAACAGAATGAAGTTCAGGACGTCCAGTGGATTGAGCAAATTCCAAACCAAACTGCTGCTATGTATTCTACAGACAGAGGCACTAACTGGCTGTGTGGAACAGATACTGCACAGAGCATGATTTATTCTGGTCCCATCATTGTTCTATAGCAGTAGTACAAGAGTTACAGGAGAGTGGAAGACTCACAGAAAGCTGCAAGTATTTTAGATCAATGAAGCAGCATTATTTTCCTTCTTCACAAATGCCATGCTAAATGCAATACCTTTACTTTTAGGTTTTGATGTTGGATTTGTAACTTACAGGGACTCAGTGAACCATCCCATGTGCTTTTGCTTACACTGAGGAATGGTAGGAACCTTGAATCCAGAAATGTTTGATCATTGCCATCAGCGTCCCAGGCCCTTTGCTTTTTCTAGGGTAGGAAATGGTGCTATTTGCTCTCTTCAGCAGACTCATAAAGGAAGAACATTTATGGGACTCCTTGAATTGCTGAACATGTTGCCAGGGAGTAGCTTGTCTGTAAACCAGTGGGGAATATCCAGCACAAACAGATGGCCAATCTTGGTTCAGCTCTGTGCGGTAAAGCACACAACAGTTCTCTCTCTTTTCTCGTGACAATGTCAGATGAGTGATGGGGCTGTGCACAGCAGCCTCTGAGTGCCTGGGCCCTGCATGGCCATCTTTACCAGAATTACCAGGCCTTTTGCTGTACATGCAGAGATTATTTCTTCCCCTCCTTTGCCAGACCACACAAGACAGATTTGTCTCCTGCCAATGTTGTGCTGGGATTCAGCTTGTGAGGACTCTTCTGAGGAATCAAGGAAAGAGAACAGACTATTGGTGTATAGCTATTTCCACTTTTACTGCTGAGGACAGACTCAGCCTTCCTGATTGCCTTGCAAGAGAACAAACGTGTTTGATCAGGTACTTTGCACTGATGTGCAGGGCTCAGCCCCAGGTGCGTGTTCAGGAGGAAGTGTTGGGTGCAGCAGCATGTTGTGAATGCAAACCTGTGTATGCTGTATGCTGCTGAGATCTACAGCTCACTCCTTTCACTAAAGAGTGCTTGAACTTTACTTCTTCCCCTCCATTCCTTCTCCTTCTGGGACCAGCACAGTGGCATAATTAGATTCAGGTTTTAGAAGTTGCCTCAGCTGTACCACGCAGTATTGATGTAGTAGAGTGGACAGTCGGTGTGTGTGTGTGTGCAATTGACAACCCACAGCAGCTGGTTCACCTTACAGGCTGTAGGGTTCTCATGGGGAAAGGAGAGGCACAGTCAAGGTTCTACCAGGCTGTTCTTCAGATGTGGTCTTAGTGTCTTGCCAGGACACCCTGACATCTCTTTCTACTAGATATCTCTTTTTTCAAAACAGTTTTCAAATGTTTCCATTCCAAAAAGACCACAAACAAACTGAAAACCCCAAATCCCAGCCTTCTTGAAAATGTTTGTCAAGTTTACCAAAGAAGGAAGATGGTTTCAGCTGAATGTTCCTTTATTTGTTGTGAATAAATCAGATGTTGTCTACATGAACATCTCTCACTTCTCTTGTTTACAGCCTACACTGATAGTTAAGCTTTTAGAAACTTTCAAGTAAAACTCATCTGCAGAAATCTTTCCTCTTTTTTTTTGTTTGGTGGGCTGTTTTTGCCCACAATAATGTATTGTATACCTTCCTGTGGTCATTAAATTACTTGGTCATCAAGAAGGGGTTTACATACCTGTTAAAATAAGTGCACTCAGAGATACCAACAGAAAAAGATGCATAAGTATATAGTTTATGTATGCAGGTTGCAATCTAATAAAAACCCAATCTCTTCATGTTACCAGGTTTGTGAATATTTATCATCATAAGCAAGTAGCAGAGAGAGGCTGGGCTGAGGAAGTCATTGTCACCAATAGAAAACAATGTCCTGAGAGAAAATGGGTTCTTGTGAAGTCCCAGGTAAAAGCTGTTGTCAGTTTCCTCTGTGTCTCTTAAGTAGCCTTGAGCTAAACCAGCCCCATAAATTAAGGTGCTCAAGGACACTATGCAACAGAACAGACATTCTGCCAGCTCCTCTTGGGTGCCCAGTAAGGATCCCCTCATTTTCTCTGAAAGCAGCTGGATGAGCTAATTGTGAGGCTAAGGAAGCATCAGCAGGTTGCAAGAAATCATTAGTCACCTCTGCAGTATACCTGCTAAATTCTGAGTGCATTTAAGCAAAGCTGTTGCTCTCAGCCTGCAGTGCAGAATACAGACAAGTTCAAGGCTCAAGACCCCACCAGTGAGGGGCTGGGAGGGGACAGAGCCAGGACAGCTGTGCCCAAGGGATCCAAGGGATATCCCAGCCCATGTGGGGCCATGCTCAGCACTCAGAGCTGGGGGAGGAGAAGGAAGTGGGGACATTGAGACACCTGCCAGTCCATTGGCAGTAAGGGATGAATACCTTGTTCTGTTTTCCTGATTGTGCAGCTGTTGCTTTACTTATTAAACTGTCTGTATCTCAGCCTCTGAGTTTTCTCACTGTTACTCTTGCAATTCTCTCCCCCATCCCACCAGGGGCAAATGAGTTAGTGGCAGTAAGGGGCTGAGCTGCTGGCTGGGGTTAAGCCATGACATTCTCTGAAGGGCAGCCTCAGGATATCTCACCAGAGTTTTTCAGGCTTAGGGAAAAAAAAATAGGTTGTTTGGCATCTGCAAACAATACTTTTTTCTTTGTTGTGAGTTACCAATACCTGACAACAAGTCCTGCAATTGCTTAGGGAAGGAAAAGAGGACATGAAATGTATAGTGAGAAGGAATGAGGATGGAGGATTATAGTTCTGGTTTCCTCCTGATGCACACAGTGCAGTAGGAAAGGAGAATTTGCCAGATGACACACTGGGAGCAGCTGTGCTCACTGGCACTCTGAGAAAGCATGTTGCTGCTTTCACAGATTCACACTCTCAGACACTTCTATATATCATTTTTGGTGAATGTTTATATTGTCAGACATGCATCCAGGAGTAGCTGTCCATTTTCAAAGCAATTTTCAAGGCTTGATGCATCCTGTGGAATCTGTCTGGTCCATAGTCAGACTGTGGATAAGGAAATAGCGTTATGGAAAACAAACACACCGGTTCTTGTCTGCCTCAGTCCAGCTGGTGAAGCTTCATGTGTGTAGAAACACTTGGTCCACATAGAGTGTGCTTGGGACAATGTGCTGCTGAAATCTAGAAAATCGGGGTAAAAAGTGTGCACTCTCTTCATTTGCTGACTGATGAGAACAGAATTTTGCCACTGACTGGATTGTACACATGCCCTCTCTTTATAAGAGCTCTTACTGTTTTCCATGCTGGAAGTCTGAGTTGCAGTGTGCCTCTGCAAACCTCCTGTGGCAGCCCCTGCTTGCCACAGCTCAGTCATAGCCCTCAGGAATTCCTGTAGCTGGCAGTCCTCCTTAGAAATCCGATGGCATTTGTACTGCCTTACAGCACTGCTGCCAAATTCGGAAGGTACAGCTGAAACTTGGTGGAATTTTGGAATTGGAATTTTCTTAGCCAAGAGGTTCCCTCAGTACTGAGATGTGGTCTGCTTCTCTTCTTAAATGCAAATACTAGAAATGTAGTATTCAAGTAATATATAATTTTTCCAATGCTCTTATGAGAATGTTACCAACATTTCTAGTTTATTACATAGAACAGAAATACTAGCTGTATCCTGCACTTACTACTTAGAATGCAAGTATCATGAAAGAGGTTTTAAGTATTACATGTTTTGGTAGCATTTGTGGAAATCAAATATACTTATTGGAATAATATTATTTTTATAGTGAATAAAATTTTTATAGTTGATTAGTATTATTATTAAACTCTTTCTGTAATTATCCAGTATTTCCTCTGCACTCATGCAGCTCTGGTGTCACAGCCAATGAAATAAAGTGAATGTTAAAGTTCATATACACATGCACAAGTCAGGTTAGCAAATGAAAAGTACATGTTAGATGTGATGCTGCAGAAAGTACTGTTTAATTTTAGTCCCTTCCTTGGTCTCTTAGGTTGAAACTGGACTCCCATGTTTTTGTGTCAGTGCCGTGGGATTTCAGCTCGCTTCTAGGTGTGCCTCAAATAGGGGCAGGGCCCTGGCTCTTGTAGGATGCCAGGTTTTCTCTCTGCTGGATGCTGGAGTTCCGTGGTAGTACTCCAGGTGTAGGCTGGCTGCCTGGGATGGTGCTGTGGGAATTGTTTTAAGAGCAGTCAGCCACTGGAGAGCTCAGGGCTGAGCCCTGCCTGTAACCCAGGTCCTGTCTATAATGGAACTTGCATTTACTTTTACTTCATCAGCCTTGCAGTACCAAAAGGGGCCTACAAGACAGAGAGCTGGAGAGGGATTTTTTACAAGGACATGTAGTGATAGCACAAGGAGTAATGACTTCAAACTGAAAGAGGGCAGGTTTAGGTTAGATAACCGAAAGAAATTCTTCCCTGTGAGGGTTCTGAGGCCCTGGTGTAGGTTGCTCAGAGAAGCTGGGGCTGCCCCATCCCTGAATTTTTCAGGGCCAGGTTTATTTGAGCTTGGAGCAGCCTGGGATAGTGGAAGGTGTCCCTGCCCACGGCAGGGGGATTGAAACTAAATGAACTTCAATGTCTTTTTGAAGTGAAGCCAAACCATTCTAGCATTCTGCCATTTTGGGCCTTCAGAATAAGTACCTTGCCCAGTTTTCCTGAAATCTGCTGTTCTGTGCAGCCAGCATGACCTGAAGCATCATCTGGTTGTTTTTGCTGCCTCTGCCTGCAGCATCCTGAGTACAAAAGCAATTTGCAATCTACTTTCTTTTCTGCTTCTGCCATGTCATTCATTGCAAAGCACAGGCCCTCAGTATAGTAGCATCTCTGTGGGTCTCCAGTACAGAAACAGAATTAAGTTTTTTATTTTCCTTTGCAGAGCAAGGCAGTTCTTTATAGAAGGAACAGCATGATTAGCTCACTGGTTTTCATGCACTTGTTTGCTTGTATGAAGGCTTTTTCTGTCAATGGGAGGAATGTTTAACATCTGATTTTCTGAACTGAAAAGATTTCCCATCTGTATAATTAGCATTATTTATACAATTAGAGCTTAACTACTAATTGCTTGTGGTTTGTTTTTTTTTTTTTTTTTTAGTTTGCTTCCTTCTATGTAGAATATTCATCAGACAGCTGATATTGGAAAATCAGAGATTGAACAATATTGTTGTTTTTCATGTTCCTACAAGGAATGCGTTTGTCACTGAAGCAATGAATTTTTGCATGTCATCTGAACACAATTTAATGTCAGCATTTTTTTTCCTGAGTGACATGATGATGAATTCTGGAGAAAAAAAAACTGTCTTAGTGAAATTTCATCACATAAATATTCAGTCGTGCCAAGAAATTCCATAATGACCTCAAGGCTTAGCAGCTGCCAAATACACCACTTAGCATTAGCCACTCTTCTTGTGGTATCAAAGTAATACACAATAAACACTGCCAAATCTGCTTTCTCTAACACTTAGTGTATCTTTTTTTAACCTAATTTAGTGTCTGCAAATGGCATTTGCTTTTATAATAGTAGCATGTGCTCATGCTATACATTGTCCTTCTCTGTCTCTCTAGCATGGTAGGGGCTGTGGCACATCCTATACATCTTAGAAATTAGTAATTCAGTTATCCAGTAAAAATAAATTAGTGTGAACATGCTGGTGAGTGAGAGCAATCACACTCAGTTACAGAAAAAGACAGTCTAAACTTGAATGTCATCTAATAATAATAATTTACCAGGCTCAAAATATGTAAAACATTTAGTCATAAACTGGATAATCTTTATAGAAATTTGAAATATTTTAGAGATTGTGTAAGCATAGCAGTGGAATTATAAGAAATTGCAGAGTTAGGGTAATTTCTTCTTAATCTCTATGTAATCCTGTCAAACAGAAAAAAAGGTATGCACAGTGGAACCTACTCAGCTGGTGGTGGTTGGCTTTCTTCTCTCAAGGAAACCATCTCTCCAAGGCTTCCCTCTGTGCTGGCCTTCATCCCTTGCAGTGCTTTGTTACACACCCTGCAGGGCCCAACAGTTGAGGGAAAAGCAGGCAAACTGCAGAGGCTGCTGAAGGCAGAATGCGGCAGTGTGGGGCTGTGGCTGCTTCTCTGCTGTGCTCTGTGCCTGTGCTCACTGGCCAGGGCAGCAGAAGGGAGCAATCAGCTACCTGCTTTCAGGGCATGGCACCTTCCTTTGAGTCTGCCTCAGCTGCATCCTGACCCGATGCTCAGCCGAGGAGTGTCTTAAAGGTTTTAGGAGGCTGAAATCAGTGTAGCTGATTCCTGGCTCATTAAACAGGAATAGGCAAATAATTCCTCTGTTGCTTCTGTTTGTAAAATAGAAAATACAGTGTTAAGAACTTTGGATGAAAAAGTTCTGCTCAGGGTTGTTATTTGTGATGTTTTAACCCAGCAGTGAAGGTGGGATTAATGATCAGGCAATTTAAGAATACTTGCAGGATTTTCCTAACTGAGAGTGATAGAAGTAGTTTAGCTGCAGTAACTAAAAATCAGCCATTGATACAGGTGTTATTACTGTTACTACAGAATACATAAATTGTACTGCTTTTGTGTTGTACTTTGGTTTGCATAGCCATACACCCCTTCCCTCAGTCCTCAGATAAAAGCACACCTACTTGTACATGTGCCCCTCTTTTTGTCCGGGAGTTGTTAATATCCTGACTTGTTTACTGCTTAGGTGGGTATTGCCGCTATCATCCGTTACCAGTTTGTAAACACTTCTAGATTTGGGGTTTCCACTACTTTTTATAGCCTCATGAAGCAAAAAGTGTTTCTTCATATTCAATGCTTTCATTTGGAAAAGCCTAGGTTGCATTGCTATCCCAGTTGTCATTATTTCTAGCTAATTCTGTAGAAAAATTCTTAAGCTTCTGTAAATTAATCCAGTAGGATATGGTTGGCAACAGACAAAAATTCTGGCATTTCAGGTGATCTCGTAAAAACTGTCAGAACTGTCATTAATTCATAACTCCCTCTGGAGTGGCTGTCCTGGTTCAGGGCAAATTTAGGAGGGAACCCCCAAAGGGGCTCCTCTACAAAAGCAGATTCAATTGGCCCCTCCCCTCAACCGGTTTGGGAGAAAATATCTCCTTGGAGAAAAGTGGAAAGAAACCTGTTTATTAAACAATAGAACCCAAACAATATTAATCAATAAAACTTCTCACTGCTCCAAAAGGAGATGGCAAACTCAGAACAGTCCCCTCCCCAGGTTGCAGCTCGGCTCACTCAGTCTCTGATCAGTCTCTGGTGCTGGAAACGCCGCGGCCCAGGCCCGGCCAGGGGGGCCACAGGTGGAGCTGCCAGTGCTCTTCTGGGTGTTCAGTCCAGAGCAGGCTTGAACAGGTCCAAGAAAAAAGGAAAAAAAATCACAGTCCAGGGAACTTTGCCTCAGCTAGCTAAACCTAACTAAAAGCAAAGGAGACCTCTGTCCTGCTGTCTGTCCATCCGCAGACAACAACCGTCCAGGAGGAGGAATGTGGAGGAGTGAGTGCAGTGTCTGAAAACAAACTTCCTCCCCCCTTCACTCTCTGGAACAAGTCTTAAAGGTGTAAAACTTATTATTCAGTATAAATAGAACAAGAAGATTGGGAATAAAAGCATCACGTAGTCAACCCAGGACAGTGGTTCTTATGTCTTTTAGGGCCTCTGAGATCAGCCTTTCTATTGTGCCAGGCTGAAACTTTTCTTTCACAGCATACAGCTCCCAAACAGTGTATTTAGCTGTAGCTGTGTACTTTCCTTTGTTCATGCCAAGAGTGTTAACAGTATAGCATTGAATTAAACTTTACTACGACTGCAGCAGTCAGGATCTTCAAATGTTTTTCTCCAAAGCACTTCTTCCTCATAAGAGAATTGGGGAAAAATCAAAAGAGGCCTAATGCTTAAGAATTCCCATAAAGAACTTGATTGCTGTCACTGAGTGAACCAGCCACACATATCACACTGATCAGCAAAGTTTAGAGCTTTAATTTTTCCCTGCAAACTCTTTGAAAGCACGGTTGCCTAAAATGGGTGCTCCAGGCTTGGACAAGCTTGAGACAGTTAAAAGTTCTACATTCAGAGCTCAGATTCAAGTGACATCATGAATAGCTTAAATTAATTACCCGCTTCAGTCAGACTGGATTGTCGCATAAAACGCTTTAAATCAAACAAAGCACAGTATTTCAGTGAGAAGTGTCTGTCCTTACCACTCTGTCCCTCTTGGAAGGTGCAAGGAGTGCTGTGGATAGCATGTTGCAAGGCTTGTTTCCCCAGGGTAAAGCAGCCTTCAGGGGACTATAGCAGCCAGGCTCTTGAGCTGCTGATATACAGAGATGTGTTATTTCAGGTGCCTCCTACAAGAATATATTGGACAAAATGCCATGTGAGGTTGTGTAGTTTAGTGCTGCTGGAGGACTTAGTGTAAGCTGCATGTGAGTGAGACCTCTGGCCAGCTGTGATTTGTGCTGACTTCTACCAGGCTGTACAAATTCCACAGCAGGGCTAACTCCACTTCAAACTCCAGCTCCTAAATGGGATGTCACAGAAATAAGGGTTATTTGAAAACTAAAGCAGTTCTGAAGTGTGGTGAGGAGTCCAAAGGATGCTGAGGGAAAGCTTTTGAAGAGTGCTGCGAACACAGCTGCTGTGTATGGCACAACCCAGGGCCTCAGAGCTGGAATTGGGGCATTCTGTGTTTCAGGTGCCAGATGCTGCACTCAAATAAGTGAAATCCTAGTAGGGCCTTTCTTTCATGTCCTTTCCTGGGTGGTGTCTGCAGTCTTCACACTTCATCATTTTTAGGCGAAACTGGAGAATTCTTAGTTTCTTTCTGGCAGCTGTATACTTGAGCACTTCCTAACCTCCCTGCCCCTGGATAATTCCCATGACTGTTGTCTTGTAGGCAGTTTTCCTTTTTAATTGTTGTTCAGTGAGCACAGCTGGACACAAATAATTTGACGTAATAGTTAAGGCCTCCTAACAGCTCCACTCCCATCTCCTGAGGCCTTTCTTAGGATTTTTATAAAGATTTTATTTCCCCTAAAAATAATTACATTATAATCTAATTACTTTGTTACAGTTCTTTACATAATTAACCTTGCTATTTTCAAACTTGAAGAAATGAGACAGAACATACCTATATTAATGCTAAAATAATAGAACACTATAATAATCTGAAAAGCTTATGTTTCTTAAAGTTACTTCTGGGTTTTTATTTAATTTTTTTTTGTTGCTATGTTCACTAAGCATCTTCCCAACCACTGCCAAATAAAAATATTTACCTGATTTTTACTACACATCAGTAAAAACATAAGTGGTATGAATAGCGGGAAGAACCAGACACAGGGGTTTATGTTACTTTAAATGGGAATGTGTTTCATAGAATCTGCTAGTGTGAAACAAATGTTGATGGCCCTGAAGTGTGGCATGGAAAAAAAAATGCTGCAAATTTAGTGTTTTGTCATGGTTTGTAGGCTAGGTACTTCCTTATCTATTTCCTTTACCAATACAGGAATTCTTGAATTCCGGTTTTCTGATGCCATTTCATACAGATAGAGAACTGCATCAAAATCTCCTTGGAATAGATGTAATTTTATTCATTGTTCATCAGTGTCTTCTGAGTAGTCTTGGAAAGCAAGTTTCCTGATAACAGTTTCCTGAGTATTTCAGTTTTTCTGCAGCTTTGTTTTGGTGAGTGGGCTGGAGTCCCACTGATGGACTTGCATGAGCAGAGCTTCAGGCAAGCAAATGCCATAAGGTGTGTGAAATGTTGACTGGGACACATTGATTTAAATTCTCAGTATATTTTCTAAAATTTAGTAACATTTGAGGATCAAGGAGCATGACAAAAATAAATTATCTGAATACTTAGGATACCTCTACGAATAGCAGTAGAGAGATCCTACTCTACTGGCTCTCAGAATGTTGGAAAATAATATTTTTTATTTTGTTTCAAGGAAAAGTCAGAGGGGAATATAGCTCTTTTTTTATGCAGGATAAAAATTATTTTTGAAAGAGAACTGAACTTAGTTAATTTTGCTGTCCTATACTCAGTATTTAAAGTCTTTTAACATTTTTCACATGAACTAGATGTTTTGGGCATTTTCTCCTATTATATTCATAATAGAAAATATATTACTGTTCTAGATAAGTAATGTAATATCTGGCTCTCACAATTAAGAGATAGATATTATATCGATTTATAGTAATGTTATCTTTCCCCTCCCATCTTGTAATAGCCTTAGTAGGCAAGATATTTAGAGGAGGCTGGGCTGGTACCAGGAGGAGCGGCAAAACACCTGACCTCCAATCAAGATGTAAAAAGTAATGTCCATCAATGGATGGCAGAGAAAGAGTTGACTGACAAAACTTTCAGAGGGGATATAAAAGGATATAAAGGCAGAGCATCCATTTTGTAGCTGAGCCATGTGGCTGGCAGCCACAGGGGGGGCTTCCATCCTGGTAATTTTTTCCTTATTTAATAATTTTCTTGTATTTTTTGTTAAGGTTTAATAAACCTTTAAGATTTTAAAAAGTGAGCTGTTGTTTCTCACAGTACCTTTTGTGAGGAACTCACCCTATTGTTGTGGATAATTTTTCACGGAAATTTCAGTGGAAGGTAACATAGCTTTGCCCCAGCTCTGCTTGTCTCCAGTGAGGCTCCTGTGTGCAGTCAAGCCCCCACATGAGCTGGGGAGTACCAGCAGTTCCTGCTTTTCCAGCAGTGGCACTGGGAAGCACCATTCTCCTTTCAGGGCCCACTATATTCCATGCAATTTTCATGACGATTTTTCAGAATAGGCAGCTTGAGGCTTTTCAGCTGAAGGGGTTAAAATGGATGTTTCTGTCTGGAACAGTCTGGAAGCTGCTGTTCCCAGTGCTGTCAAGGGCAGAGCCAGGTTTCAGCACAGGGAGAGCCCCAGGAGCGGGCACAGCCCTTCCTGTGCTGTGTGCCACAGCCCGGTGACAGCCCATGGGCAGTGAGAGCACACCAGCAGTGACACATGGGCAGCAGAGGCCAGAGAGTCACAAGGACCCCATCCTGTGTCGTCCCTGCAGCTGCTGCTCTGAGCAGCGCCAGTGGAAATGCAGCTCCTCTCCAGCAGCTCTCAGGCAGCTCGAATCTGCGCATCCACAAAGCACAGCTCAGGAAACAAAAGTAACTAACTAACTAAAGAAACTAACGGGTGGAGAAGGATATGCGTGACAGGAGTTGAAAGGGTGTGGTATTCACATTCTCTGAACAGAGAAAGACATAATTCTCTCTCCCAGGTTTTTTCCCTGAGGAAGGCAGTGAGAAAGCTCAGAGAGAGAAGAGAAAACAATTATTTTCTCTACCTGCTGCTCCTGTTGTTTGGCACATGTGGAATGTATCATGGAGATTGTTTACCAAAAGGGATTTGTTAATTTGACTCTGCTGATGGTTTTTTGGACTGATTGACCAATTAAGTCAAAGCTGTGTTGTGACTGTCTGAAAGGGTCATGGGTTTTTCTTTAGTTCAGGATAGACTATAGTATAGTATGTAATGTACTATAATATAGCTTAATAAAGCAATTGTTCAACCTTTTGAATCATGGAGTCAGAGCACATTATTTCCTGGCTGGGGGTCATCCTGCATCAATAAAAGGGGATGGTTTTCCCTGCTTTAAGTTCTCTAAAAACTGCTGTGAATATTAGCTGTGGAAGAACTGAAAGCTGGTTTAGACCTGAATTGAGAGTATCTCTGTGTGGATGGAGGGCCTCACTTGATTTTACTTGATTTTAATAAAAGTGCATAAGATAAAATGACAGTTGAAGTGAAATATAAACCCAGTCTTTCTTTAGTATTCAGGTTCTTCATGCAGAGCTTTTTATAGGAATACCTGATAAGTCTTTATGATGAAAAAATACATTTCCAAAGGTTCTTTTGCCACTAGCTACCAGGTGTTTAAATCTTTGCCTTTTGCCAGGAAAATTCATTGATAAATGCCATCTTCTATGTAATACATTCTGCCTTGGCAGGTGGGGGCAGCTGTCTGTATGGGTGTATGTATTTCCTGCTGAGAGCATACCCTGTGTGCTGGTTACAGACATGGCAGTGCAGAGGTCATTCTGCCTGGGATGCCGAGGATGCAAACAGCAAAACACGTCCCCTCTGTTTCTCTGCTGATATGTTTTGCCTAATAAATCACATCAGTCACCTTCATCACCTCCTTGTTCTTTAAAGATGTATTTCACTTTACTGCTTTTAAACATTTCTTTATTAATTTGAGGGCTTTCTTGCTCTATACCAGCTGGTTTTTTAAAGTTTTTTTGGCTAAGGCTTTGTCAGATGGCTTTGAGTATACAAATATAGCCTGGATTTCTGTTGTCAGTATATCTATTGATACCTGTAGAAAATACTTTGATATATAATGAGGCAAAACTTCCTTCACAAAATCAGTATCTGGCAATGCCAATTTGGCTATAAAGGGACTCATTCTGTTCTTTAAAACAGATTTCACCAATTTACTTGACTTTTTGGTCCATGATTGCCCAGAATTCCTTTGGGATCAAAGCAAATTTAAGCCAGAAGTAAAACAGCACCATTGGTAGTTAAGTTTTCAGTTTCTTCTGATGTAGGCAGTTGTCATATGGTGTTGGTGACTTGTTGCTGCTCTTTTGCTTATCGGAGAATTCTTTTTTGAGTATCTTCTGTCATTAAGTTTTATTTGAGATAGACTTTCTTGCGTACTGCTGTAGAGAGAGGAGATTCCAGAGTAGAAGTCTTTCCAATCTCCTCTACCAGAAATGCACAGGGGATTTTTTTTTGGCTTTATGGTCACTAAGTTCTTCTTCTATATCTTCATCATTTTATGACCCTACAGATTCTTATCAGAGTTCTTTCATCTGTGTTTTTGTGCCTTTCAAAAGCTGTTTCTCAAATGTTTGGGGTTTTTTTGGTATGTGCCCTGGTTTGGGCAAACACCCCAAACTGGGGTTCCTCTAGAAAGCAGATTCAAGCAGTCTCTCCCCCAGCTGGTTTGCGAAAAGATTTCCTTGGAGGAAAGTGGAAAAGCCTGTTTATTTAACAGGCAAAGCATTCACCAGCACAAAAAATGAACAATATTAAACAATAAAACCTCTTGCTGCTCAGAAGAGATTACACATTCAGAAAGTGTGGGCTTTCTGTGGGCTGTAGCTTGGCTCACTCAGTCTCTTATCAGTCTCTGATCAGTCTCTGATCTACCTCTGATCAGTCCCTCTGGTGCTGGAAATGCCATGGCCCAGGCCCAGCCCGGTGGGTCACAGGTGGAGCTGCCGGTGCTCTGCTGGGTGTTCGGTCCAGAGCAGGTTCAAACAGCTCCAAGAAATTCTCTGCCTCAGCTATCTAAAAACTAACTAAAACCAAAGGAAAGCTCTCTCTCCCGCTGTCTGTCCATGCTGCAGGCAACACTGTCCAGGAGAAGGATGCAGGGGAGCAAGTGCAGTTTCTGAAAACAAACTGTGTGCTTCTTGTCACCCCCCACCTTCACCCTCAGTCTTTAAGGTGCAAAACTTATTTCTGGGCCAAACAGACAAATAGAGCTACAAATCAGCATCAGAAAGTCACCCCAGGACATTATGTCATTTATATTGCATCTGCCTGAGCTTATGGCCCCTTCTGGTTTATTCATCTGGACATGGAACTGCTTACTTTGCTGTTCAGCAACAATGGGTTATTCAGGCTTCTCTTAAGTTTCTAGTAGGCAAGATTTATTTGTAAACAAAGTTGTCTCTGAAGACCCTTCCTGCTGCCTTTAAGAATGTTACTTGTTTTAAAACTAAAAAATGAAAACCTGGTCTGGGCACTGATTCCAGTAAAGCCAAGAGTTGCTTCCTCTTCTCTGAGTTTCCTGGCTATCCATGAAATTCTGGGTCCAGACAACATGTCCCAGTATGTTTGCCACTCTTATTGGGTATAAGTGAAGCTCTCCCATCACCGTGTTGTTGCACAGTTGAAATATGACAGTATATTTTTCTTCTTCTTGCCCAGAATATCAGTTTCATGAGATCACAGCCCTGATTAGAGGGCTTGGCCAGTTAGTTTTAAAGTACTGTTTAACATATTATTCCACTTACTGCTTGGTACAGCTTACTGCACCTTTGATATATTCTTTGATTTTCATGTTCTAGGGACTCTGATTGTTTTCTTTTCTGCTAGGCATCCTGTAGGTTTATTATCCCCATCTTTCCTGTTGTCAGTTCAAAGTGTGTAGGGCGGCAAGGAGGCAAGCAGGTTCCCCATCTTACTGCTTACATGGCTGCAGAAAAACATGTATAAGTTATTTTCAATCTCTGTAGAGCTATTTCTTTTATGTAGAACTGTTGCTTTTTTTGCTGTTTCCTATTTGATTATTTCTAGCTTCCATCCTATCTTTTATATAAATCCTTTTGACTTCCCCAGAGAGCTTTTCTGCACCCATCAGCATTCTTCTTCTCTGTTGCAGCAACTTTGCACAAAGCTCGCTCTGTTCCTGGGAGGTGAATTATCCAGCACTATAGGCTGCAACTTGTAACTAAGGTTCCTGACCTGAGAGTGTAGTTACCCCTTGTGGGGAGAATTTCTCATGAACACCATTTCCAGCTGGGGTCAGAACCTTCCTTCCATGCAAGAGGGGCTGCTGACCTGGAAGTGTTGGCTGCTGGCATTGTGCTGACAGCATCAGCCCCCAGGGAGCTGCTGTTGTTGCATCTGTTGAGCAGTGCAGGATATTCTTTACACTTTGGAGTTTTTAGTTTCCCAGTCGGATGGGCAGCCTTTTTCAATTCATCCTGTCAGTGCTGGCTAGTGGGCTGCTGCTTGTTTCCTTACTGGAGTTCAGATTGACCAAAGCAACAAACTTTCCCCCCCTGTTTCTAGCAGTTGCTTTGCAGCCTGAAAGCATGTATGTGCTAGATTCACTTTCCACAAAACAATGCTAATTTTTATTAGCAGAAGTGGGGCTGAAGAATCCCAGGCAGACCTCTTCACACACACTGATGTGTTTGGTAGGTTCTTGACTTTCATAGTGTCTTTGGTTATCTGCCTGTTACACAGAAGGGCACCTCAGCAAGTGGCTCCCCTATGTTTTCTCTTAAGTATGTTGTGCTGTTAAACAGCTTATTTGCAAAAGCCTTCGGATTGCATCAGCTGTGTGATTCTGGGTATGCCCACCTGATGTGACAGAACAGCCCAGAACAGTACTTGTGCTGAGTAGAGTTTATTGCCTGCATATTTGTATTGAGGGTCACTCTACTGGCAGTAAACCACAGAAGAGGGGTTAATTCCACAGTCCCAAAGTCATTGTCGGTAACAGGAGGTTTGTACTGTCAGACAGAAAGCACCAATTTTCTATTTTCAGAAGAAGTAACTTTGATCTTGATGAGAAATAATTAAATCCTGCAGAACACAGTTCATTTAAATACAGTTCAGTCTGGGATTACTGGCGAGTTTTGCCACCTGTGTGCCCTCCTGCTTGCCTAAGTGGACTGTGGGTCATACATCAGGAAACAGCTTACAGGGACACGTATTTTAATACACAGGGTTGAACATCTGTCGCTCGTAATCAGTCACTGTCCCAGTCAAAAATAATTTCTGGCACTCAGTCAACCAAAAATACCCAAGAACAGCCTGGTGGTTGGTTCAGTAAGAGTTTGTTAGTGGAAAGAAACCAGTTGGATTCACACAAAATACAGTTCAATGGTAAAGTCTCACTGTTGTTGCTGATACAGACCTTCTCATGTTCCTCACTCTAATTTGGCATTAATGAGTTCTTACAAACACGGCCTCTGTGTTTATACATCTGTCTCTTGCTTGTTTCTACCCATCTTTCTTAGACCACACTGGAGTTTTGTTTTTGCTTTTTTTTTGTTAAGTGTGAAGCAGCTGGCTAGGGCATGTACAGTCACATACAGCTGTATAAATGTTTCTAAATTAATATCTGCTCAATGAACACCTGGAAGGAATCCCTCTGTTCCCCTCACATGTTTCAAGTCTTACAGTTTGTTTGGATACACAAATCAGTCTGATTTCCTATGTCTGTTCTTTTGAACTTACATTTTTGTATGCTTTCTTTAGGCATTTCAGAAAAATGTCTGCTCTCACAGACATTAAAATTTGAAACTAAGTTATGAATGTAAAATTATTGAGAAATCGTGAAAAGTATCAACCATTGGGTACCAAACTGGCTGCACTGAGACCCCATAACATGCCCTGTGAGTATTTCTTCGATATTAGCTTTGGTTTTGACTGCTTTGTTTGCACATTTGGAGAAGGAAATACTTGATCTGTTTGAAATTAGTGTTAAAAATAGTTGCAATTTTCAATATTGTAAAAATAGCTTTAAAATTTGAGCGGCTGGATTTTTCATTGTCTGATAGTCACAAATCTAACTGTTTAGAGTCAGATTTCAGGTACTATTTTTGCAAGCTAATGCTGTTGTGTGTTGTAAATAAGCAGACTTTGAAGAGAATTACAAATAATATTTAAAAAGTCACCAAAAAAAGCATTCAACAAACTTAAAATAGGTTTTTCTCCCTGTTTGTTTTTCTCTTGTTCCTGTTGTTCACACCCTTACAGGCAGCATTCCTTCTGTCAGAGGTTGAACATAGAACAAATCCCATAAGAAAAAACCCAAATGCTCAGGTCTCTAGATTTATCTAGTTCTGCTTAATTCCACGTATGAATTTACTGTGGCTGGAGTAGCCAGGCTGCTGGAGTAGCGAGGTACTCCCCTGCAGCCAGCAGCCTTGCAGGAAAGCGCTCCCACTGCAGCACAGGAGAGCAGCTCTGCTCCCATGCTGCAGACAGAGCTGCTCCAGGCTCGGGGAGCTCTGTTCCCAAATGCCCCAGGCCCCATGGGCAGCTCAGCCCATGGCAGTTAGCTGGGAGAGTGGCTGGAAGGATGCTGCTGGTGAGCTGAGAGGAATGCCTAAAACGTATCAGAAAGCTTTGAACCCAGCCTTCTGTCTCTTACAGTGAAATGTTTGTAACCCACATGTTTAATGGGAATAATTCCCTCATGCTAAAAATCAAATCCAGCAGTACAAATAAATCCAGTAGCTAGCTTAAAATAGTGAAGTCCAACTAGATAAGGAGACAGGGAGGGTTCATGCTTTATATACCTTAACAGATTTTGAAACGAAGTCCTGTGCAGCTGTTTGAAAATTTATGGAATTAATTTCTAAAGCAAACCACTTGGATGATAGACATGGCTGTGATTCCAGTTGTGCCAGTGCCAGAAAAGCTTTTGGTTTTGTACTGTGAACACTCTTTAATAACAGGTCTTGTATTTTGCCTTTTGGCTTCTGAAAGCAGATTACTCCCTTCTTGATATGCAGCTGATGGTGATGCAGCCTCATGATTTAGCTTCCAGTTTGTCCCTGGCTGTTCATGTGTTTGCTGCCTGCACAGTGAGGCCTGGCAGTGGCACAGCGCAGCTGAAGGAGATGCTCTGATTGCAGCCCAGTGTCACCAACTGCACCTCTGCTGCCATGCCCAGCACGAGAATGCTGTTGGTGTGATTGCCTCTTGTACACAGATGGCCTCTTAAAATGTGCTTAAACTCCTGATAGGTTTCCAAATATTTCCAACTGACAGCCTCCTTACAAATACCCATTTTGGGGAATGGGAACCAACATTTCCATAATCATGTTTGGTCGTTCACACAACCATAATGTTTGAATATAATGAGGAAAATTGTCTGTGCTAAGGCACAAGCATTGATTGGCATTAAATGCCAAAAAAGATGTTTTCATAATGAATGCATGGGTGTTTAAGTAGTTTCCCACCACTTTAATATCAAAAATGTGCTGGGATCTGCCAACTGACTTGGTAATCTTGGTTAATATCAGGAAAGTTACACACAGTCAATGGCTTTAAGCAGCACTGTTGCTCCGTACACTTCTCAGGATCTGGGCATTTTAGCAGCAATTGCTTGCTGCCTTTTATAACCTTGGCAGCAAGTTCCAAAGTGACTGCAGTTTTTGTCTAGGGAAAGCACTGTCCTGTAATTCCAAGGGACACTTGAGGACATCACTCATGATAGCTGAATAAGGACCTGCAACATTTTACTGGGCCCTGACTTGGCTCCATTTAGAGCCGAGCTCAGTAAAATTTGCCTGCCTGTGGGGACTGCCATGCAGAGTGGAATATAGCATTTACACAACTAAAGCTGAAGGGGGACTTCATTGCTTGGGAATTTCACTGGTTTGTTTGCAGTACCCTGGATAGACATTATGCCATGGCACAGCAGTGTCTGAGGCACAAAGTAAAGCAGGGGTGTGAGAGCCACTTCCATCTGCACACTGTGGCTCTGAATGGTTCAAAATGACACTGAGTCTAGTTACAAAGCAGAGCTACTGAGAAGCCATTCACACTCCTGTAATACCATTCAGATCTCATGGCAAGTCATGTGCAGCTCCACCCATCAATGCTTCCTTTTCCATTATACTGTTAGCGTGACAAAGCATGGAAGTGTTGCCAGAGTTAGACTCCAGCTCTTTTATCTGTGTCTAGAAACTGGCTCACACTGGCCATGGGAGTGTTTTAGATTGTATTTCCATCTTGTCTTACTGTCTACTCATGATTCATTCGAAGACTGCCAGATCTCACATATTTTGCTCCTGCAGGTTTTTGCTTTCTCTTGAGATTGTGTCTATTTCATCTCCCTCGCTTTTAAGTGGAAAATGCTTACTTTGTTTTTCCAGAGAGTTTGAGGATATTTCTTTCTCATATTTTTTCTGTATTACTGTGTAATTTTCCTTCTTTGTCAAAGAAGGTTCTGCCTCAAGAGCTCCTAGAAGCCATGGTTGCCATTTAATTTCTGTGTTTTCTTTCCTGTTGTGAGAGGTTTTAAAGGGTATTTGTTGTAAGGGAGGGAAAAAAATTAAGAAAAACTGATCTTACTTGAGGGAGAGAGTGTTTGGCTGTGAGCATTCAAGGAAGTAAATTATTTTCTGTTCAAGAAACTCATCAGGTCTTAATTGACATTATAGGTAGATTCATGTCACACTAAGGAAGCCTAGTCATGCTCCTCTTTGAAAAATAAGTTGCAACCCCTGGCATTATTAAGGTGCAGGACAGATTATTTTTCAATTAAAATAGCTGTATTTTCTCTCAAGGTGACCAGGTAAGTAACTGATTTCTTTTTCTGTCTACCTTGTGTAGATGTATCATATTGCAGTGTTGTAATTGATGAAAATTAGGCCTAAGACTTCTGCCTTCTTTAAAGTATGTCCACAGTCAGTGTTTTCAACCTGTGGTTTATACATAAGTCTAATGTGAGATTATCTAAGAGAAAATCTGGTGCCTAAATGCACAAAATGTTGGAAAGTGCCTTAAGGTATGGAACTGTGTGGACTTCCACAAAGTTCAAATGAGGTCTCTTTGCTGAGTGCCTTTACAAGAACAAAAATATCAAAGGATACAAAGAAAATGTGACTTGAAGTCTGATAAAAGATATAAAACAACAAAAAAGAAGGACTAATAGTTAATTTTCACTGAGGACGGAGATCACTGGCATGTCCCAGGGAGATCTCATCACCTACTCATAGTCTCAGGCAAGTGCATCAGGAATGAGGAGGTGTTTGCTTAAGTCATGGCATTGTTTTTGGTAATAAAAGTTAAAGTGGCTGTAAAGAGATATAGTGGGATCTCAAAATATCAGGTGATTAAGGGATCAAATGATAAATGAAGTGTTGAAAATGAAAATTACTGTACATTGTAGAAGACACTCCTGATCTCTACTTGTAACACAAAGGGCACTGAAGTGGTAGTTATTACTTCCAGGTAGTTTTGGTTGATTGTGTGACTGCATCACTCCAGTGCTCAGAATCCACATCTCAGATGCAGTTCTGGCACCTCTCTCTTCTCAGAAAGATAGATGAGGAACCCAACAAGGCTTATTGCATTTTTGAAACTGTTCCATACAAGGAATGACAAAGATCAGTCTTCATCTTAGAGGAGAGAAAACTGTAGTGGTATGAAATAGAGAGCCTGTAAAATAATAAGTAGAAAATAGTGAGAAGGGAAGGATTAGTAAATGTTTTTTGTAGTGGGGATAATACTGGGAACTGGGTCTTCAAACAGAAGTAGTCGTTTTTCCCCAGACTCATTATTAAACTGTGTGATTTGTTGCTCAGAAATGTTGTGGATACAAAAAAATGTAGCTGGATTAAATACATTATTATAAAGGCAAGTTCATGAAAGGAAATCCTATAAGAGGCTGTAAAATATGAAGATAGCACATCTGGATCAGGTTGTTTGAAGAGTTTGCTAAAGGAGAGATGAAGTAGTCTTGCAGTGGTTGATATTCTTCTCCTAAACCATCATTGTCAGAAATCGTGTGCTGGGCTGCAGGACCTTTGGGCTGACCAAGACAGCAGAGTAATGTTGTCAGTGATACATGACAGCAGTGGCTGACAGAAACCAAACTCTCTTACTGTACACAAATTAAAATCAGAATTATATTTGTGCTGTAGCCTTTTGCATAACTGGAGTGTTTGGCTGATGAGAGCAGCAGTGCTGTTCTGAGCTGCCTGACTCGTTTGAGCCATCTCTTTCTCATTTGTAGGTGTAGGATTATTGCACTGCCTTTCTCTAAAGCCCAGTGGCCTGTGGACTCAGTCACAGTTCAGGTACCCCTGGAGACCTGGGCTTAGAAGGCCCTCTGTATAGAGCAGTGGACTCCCTCCTGTCTTGAATCTGGTGAGCTGTGGAAAGCTGCATGACCTGCAGCTGGCAGCCTGCACAATGTGGCTAAACAGCTCCTGCCCTCACTCCAGGTCCTCTGCCTCTGTAGGAGCTGTGCTGCTCTAGCAGAGACCTTTCTGCCAGGAATGGAAATGAAAAAATTATTCTTCTCTATGGAGCGCCTTTTAGTTTTGTGGCAATGCTGCAATGAGCTTACTGCCATTGGCTGTGCTCTTTGCTTTGCCAAGCACTCCAGCAGGTTGTGGCTCTCTGATGCTGAGGCCAGAGCTGTTGATTTCCCTGGGAGCAGTGAGGTATGCAAAGGGATGTGTTTCCATGGCCTCTGCTAGTGAGCAGATGGGCTGCTGCTTCTCATAATAATTGGACTACTTCAGTCAACTGTGGCTTCATTCCCAAGTATTAATCCGTCGACTTTGAGGCTGAAGCTCACAAAGAGATAGTTTACAGTGACCAGGTGCTGTAGGCAAGTGTGGCTATTGAGGTGTTGAGTGGATTTTCTGTTTGTACAGATCTTCCTGTTTGGACATCCAATAGCCTCAAAGAGTCCAGATGGAGTCCAGGACTCCAGCTCATCCTGATTCTCTTGCAGGTGTCCTATACAGATGGAGATGTCATGGAAATGCTTTTGAAGCACCCCTCCCTATCTAAATACCATAATTTCTGTCTTCTCAATGTTGTGCTGCTGTAGCTGGGCTCTTGCCAGCACAGCCAGCCAGAGGAGTCTTGGAAAAGCCAGGAGAGAGCATACTCTGTAATGAGGAGAGAACAAAGACCTAAGGTTTGAGCAACTGTTTCCTGTTTGTCTGGAAATCTGCTATCTGCCCCTCCTACCCAAAGAGGAAACAAACATTCCTATTTTGTAGCAGAACTTCTAAAGTACAAATGATTAATCTATTGGCTATTGGCCATGTGTTACTGCTTATCAGACCAGAACTATTACATGTTGATCTGTCTTGGAAGGACTGTGAAGAATTCTCTTACACTGTGTACAAAAATACCTTCACTCAAAAAAAAAAAAAAAAAAAAAAAAAAAAAAGCTTAGTTTGCAAGGGGCCTAGTTTGGGAAATTTTCCAAATCTATTTTTAGCACAAAAAATACCATCCAATGTGTTGGAACTTTTTGTTTAGGGTCAAGTATTTCTTCTTCAAGAGTTTGCAGGAAACAAAGTGTCTGATATGGAATTAAAGGGTAATATCAGAGTTGGATGTGGATGACCTTTCCCTGTGCTTCTTAAGGATAGAGAGCTAGCTGGCATTACAGCATACTCAAAAAAAAAAAAAAAAAAAAAAAAAAAAAAAAAAAAAAAAAACAAAAAAACCAAGCCAAGGCCTGAAATCTATCATCTTAATTACTTAGAAAGAAGAAAGATGTCCTTATTCCTTGTCTCCCACATCCCGGCTGCCCTAGGTACTGTGTATTTACTCTTTGCTGCTGTGGCTCTTGCACAGACACTGAAATGTGTGATGCAGTTGTGTGTTAATAGAGGCACAGGAGAGGCAATTTCCCTGTTCGTGCATAAGTGCCAATAAAGTGTAGGGCTGCATTAGCAGCCTGTCCTACTCTGGGATAAAACTGCACAAAGAGGGCATCACACAAGTCCAAATGGAGAGGCTGGGACTTGAACTGATGCCACCTTCACCCTGTGCCCTTTTCCCGTCACAGTTCTGAGGGTGCTGCATTTATATGCACACCTTCATCTCCTTGACTTGTGGAAGGAGACTCTTTGGCAACCTATTCACTCTTTGCAGGTCAGGAAAAATGCTCTAGGAGTTGTTTTGCTATGCATGTTAAGTCGCAGTTATACTTATTCCAGCAGAGAAAAGCAATCATCAACCTGTGTTTAAAATTCTGGTTCTACCTTGTATTAAGCATGGCCATTATAATATCCTTTCTTCCTGCTCTCACACACAGCAGGATGTTTTCACAGTCCATTTCACTGCAGCATCCTGGAGAAAGCTGACCTCCTGACCTTGTTTCAACTGTGCTCTTCTGTAATACTCTGCTCATTTCACTGGTAGATGGAATGAGCAGCAAGCTACACACAGAGCACACATCCTTTAGGGAAGAATTGTGCTATATCCATGCACTGTCCTGGAAACTTCAGCTGAGAACTGCACAATGACAGGACCATTTTAGCAATGTTTGCTTTGTACAGTCCCAGAAGGTATTGCATCCAGAAGAATCTGCTGAGGAATCCGAATAGGACAGCCCATTATGTGAATGACTTGGGACAGCCTCCTGCCTGGTGTCAGGTGCAGAGAAAGCTGTGCAAACACAACATTATCAGCATTGCTGGAACAATTGCAGTAGGTCCCTTGACAAGAAAAGCGTTTTTGTCACTCACCAGTCTTTAAATTCCTCTAATATAAATGTGAGCTCACTCCTAATTACAAATGGATGAATGAAGTGTTTCACGGAAGTGGGCTCATGGACTTGCATCTTGCAGGAATTCAATGACCCTGTCCTGAACTTGTCTTTTTCTGGGGTCATGAGAGGAAAGGTGGATACTCTGGGGAGCAGTCGGATTTCGGTTCACACATACAGATAGCGATGAACACAAACATAGACACTGCCTTGTGGTTACAACAGGATCTGATTTTTCTGTGCTTAATGCTTAAATGTGTTTAGAAAGATCTTTATCTTTCCCCAGTCTTGGGATTAGTATGTTTGCTACTCCTCTCTGCTTTTTTCCTTTTTCCTCTCATTTCTATTTTGTAATCTTCGCTGCTGTAGGATTTGGTTTCCTGCTCAGACAGAAAAATTAGAGTTTCCGTCTAGACAGGAGATCTTTACTCTTTCAGAAGACAGGTTTTTAAACCAGGGCGTTAGAACAACATTCATCAATGTTGTTTGCACTACACACCCAGTCTTGATAGAATCAAAACTCTGTTGTTCCTTACGTATCACTTAGGACCAGAGTAAAATACAGTTCCTCCCCTGAGTGCTCAGTCTGATTTAAACATTGTACAGACCAATGCTGTAAAATGCTGCTGCCGCTGTGCATACATTTGTCTGCAAAAGCTCCTGATGTAAGTTTTCCCCAGTGTACTTGAGCTGGGAACTGCTGCCTGGATGCGTGGAAAACCTTGGGGAGACAGGAAATGCCATAGTGACTGAGCACTCTGTCCTGGTTAACTTCTGCAGTGCTTAAAGCACAGCTATTGCAAGGTTGTATTTGAGTCTGATTTATAGGAGAGGCCCATCCTTTAGGAACAGCTGCTGTATATGGATTATTTTGTTTCTAGGAAGCTAGGTGAGATGAATGGATAGAGCCAGATGAGTTGCTCAGTTGAATTTTCAGTACTGAATTTTTTGTTTACTTGAAAACAAACAAACTGCTCTTAATTATTGTTTCTTTAATGAGCAAAGTGGCTCAGTGATGATGTACAGTGTTTCAAAGCAGCTGTTGTGAAGGCTCTGATGTATAATAGCACAAGAAGGCAGGATGGCAAACAAAGCTGTTAGCTTTCAATAGCATGAAAATTATTGGAAAGATAAGGGGAAAGAAGTTGAGAAGGGTGCTGGGAAACACTGATTTGCAGTATCATTGTTACAAACAAAAGCTTTATTTTCAGAGGAAAAATGCTGAAGTGCTAGAGGAACTGAGCAGCTGAAGACTTAAAAGAAAAGTACTATCAGAAAAAAAGAGTTGTGCAGTTTAGTTTATGGGGAAAAGTCAATTTCATTGGCATGTAATGAAAACTTAATAGTGGGTTACGCTGTGGGTTGATTTGCAACCTGTGTGCCTTACTGGGATTTCAGTGGGTATAAATTAGACTAAATACTAAGTCCTGATGTTGCTGAGACAAGTTAGTTTTGTTTGACATTTGAAGGCTTTTCCTGTCTTTGATGAGAACAACAGCTGTAAAGGGGGCTGCTAGCTTCGAGCAGGACTAGAGGTGATTTGAAGGTGCAGAGGGATGTTGAGTTAATAGGACAGAAATAGTACAGGCCAAAAGCTCCATGTTGAGAAGCTGTTGCAGTGGCTGGATGAAAGCAAACAAAGCATTCCTCAAGTTAGTCCAGGAGCTACTACAGCCAGAAACAGTAGAGATGGTTGCACTTTGCTGATGGTTACTTGGAGGGGTCAAGTATCTGGTGTTAAACTAAAGAAGAGTTCAGCTTTTATTCTTTTTATGTAGGTGTGTGCTGAAGGTAGGCACAGGGTTAACACATTCACACCAAATCATCACCTGCTGTAGATGTAATTGAGATCAGCAGAATGTCACTGCTTCCAAGGAAATGGTGCAGATTTATGCCAGTGTGGGTCTGGAACTCAGCCTTTTCTCTACATATTTTTGTCAAATAAATAGTATGTAGTTAGACTTAGAAAGATAGGTCAGGAAAACACACCAGGATAATAATGCCCTTGTAGGAATGATATGTGTTTTGCCTCTTAGAGAGATCTGGGAGGAAAATGCAGGAAATGAAAAAAATGAAGTTATTACTGTATTATTAAAAAAACCAGCAGGCTCCAAGAAACCCAGAGCTGGATTCCTACAAAAAATCAGAGATGTTGTGGAGCTTGATCTGAAGCTCTGAAAATTATTATGCAGACATTAGTGTAAATCTTGAGGCCAGTATTGGGTGACAGTTTAGTCAATGACAGGTGAAAAATCAAAATGAAAGTGCTGTGAGCATCTCAGTGAGGCAAAATAATAATAGACATTTATCTAGCACTTAACATTTCCAGATTGCATGGCCATTCAAACATGCAGAAAGTTGCACTGATCTCAGATGCATGGAAAGAAAGGCCATGCCATATTCCTAGAGCCTCTGTAGCTATTGAACAAGTTAGACTGGAGGGTTTTGACTAAGGAATTATAGGTAATTTTTTTAAAAAGTAAGAGAATGCATACTTTATATCTAGGTTTAATGAAAAATAACAGATGTTAAGTTGAGCAGTCCTTGGAAAACAAAGTAGTTGGTGTTTGAGACTGCAGTGAAGTTGATTAGAATGTTTTAAGAGAATAAACGCAAACAACAGATTATGCCTTTCTGAAGAAAAATTACCTGTGTTATTGAAAATTGTTTTGAAGACATGTAAGGAACTTCACTGGTGAAGAGCATCCAACATCCCAAGATACCCAGTGTGTGTTTGGATACCAGTCCCTTCTGCAGGGCTCTCCCAAGCCAGCCCAGGGACAGGGCAAAACTTGGCCCACTCCTCAGCATTCCTGGAAGAGCAGTGAAAGCTGCTCAGAAAGGCCACTGGTTACAGCCTGTATTGTGCCTCATGAACTCAAGTACTGACTTAGCTGGGGGGAAGAAAAGAAAAATCTGAACAATATGTTGGTAAACCGTCCAAGGAGAGATGTGACTGATCTCCCTGGGGCTAATTCTGTGTATGAAGTTAAATATATGCCTAGAGGGTTTCCTGAATACATTCAGAAAGTTCATCCACTCTCAAGCTGGAGAAATAAATGAGTGTAAAATCATAGAAATTGACATCTCTTGGGTCTGAGTGACTCTCTGACGTTGCTGGTTGACTTCACTGCGGGAGCAGGGCCTAAGGCTGGCCCAAGTGCTCAGAAAAGGGACCGTGTTCAGGGGCTGAGCTCTGTGGGGAATTTGTGCATTTGCAGTGTCCGAAAAATTTATTTTTGTAGTTGCCATATGTGATGGCTTTTCGTAATTGCCATCTGTGGAATGAAAGGCAGTCCAGGCTAAAATGTGCACAGTTGCAAATATTAGAAAATATGGCTATTATAAAAAGTTGTAAGAACTTTATGCAAATGTTCCAGCCACAGTGGAAGGGCCAGATTCTAATATCACGCATGGTGCACAGTAACAGATTTTTCCTAGGTATGCTGGGATGCCCACACTGTGCCTGAGATTAGAATGTGTTTCAAAAATGGATTATTGGGATATGAAAGAGCCAATGATGAGGAAAATCAGATTTTACTGAGCTTTTTTTTTTCTTCACCCTTACTATGTGAGAATTGGCTTTCAGCATAGCTCTTGGTCTTTGTAATTCATTAGGAAAATTGGCAATAAAATAATGGCAAAATGTGAAAACTAGTTAAGGAGTTTTCCCCCTTAAGAAATTTCATCATCAAATTAGAACAGAGAAGTGATCTCTTTACACCCAGTTGCTCAGAGCAACTGGTGAATTTTGACTACACGAAACATTACCTGAAGCAAACCACAGTGACTGCATTCCCATGGGAATCCCCTGAGGTGCTGTCAGGCACTGGTGGCAGTGAAGTTCTGGTGGTGTGCAGGTTAATTCACTCTGCAAATCCTATTATCAGCTTATCTTCATTTGTTTAAATCCTTGCATTTGGTATCTTTCTTTACCACCCCCCCCCCCCCCCCCCATCCAGATGCTGTCTTTTTTCTTGTCTCTTTGGGGAAGAGGTAAATGAGATTTGGATACAAGCCATAATTATCCTAGGAAAATCATCCTGCAGCATTGATTTATATGCAAAATCTTGCCCTGCAGCATCTTGACAGCTACACAAGGCCAGGAAGGCAAAGCCAGCCTACCTCCAGGGTTTCTCTGCTTCTTAAATGGTATCTTGATGGTCCTTGTCTCATCTTCAATTCTCAGTGACCCAGGTTTAGGAAGAGAAGTTGGTAGGCTATTCTGTTCTCATCTCCAGAGAAACCCAGCACTGGCAAGGTAAGAAGCTCCCCTTGAACAGGTAATATTGGATTTTCTAAAATAAGGGGAGCAGCAAACCCAGCTCCTGGCCAGAGCTGATGCAGCCCTGGCATCACTCCACAGTTAGAAAGCCCCTCGTGACTTTAGACTTCTTCAGTACTGAATGGCAGCTGCAGCAGCTTTCCATGGATTTGGATTAGGGAACTTTCTGGAATGCAGAGGATGTCTGATGTTTTGAAGTACAGAGTGTTCCTAATGATTCCAATGGAAATCACAGTATCAGTCGGTTCTGAAAATTAGAACAGCTGGTCTAAACAGCTGGATTTGCAGGGAGGGACCAAACCCTCCAAGGTGTTTTGTGGGATCATTATTATACAGCAGTTTTGTGTATCCAAGCTGAACAATTTTTTCTTCAGTACACAGGATTCTTGCAAAGCAAGGGCTACCTGTGCAGAACAATTGCAATGGCAGATCCAGGCATTTTAGCAAAGGCTAAAACCAAAACTGGTCTCTGCACATGTTTTCTAATCTAAACAAAATTTAAAATTTTCTCAGTTGTCCCTGAGAGCAACACCTCTGTGTTAGTGATGTTTCTCAGACCACCTGAGAGACACTATAAAGCCTTATAACTTGCAAGTGAAGCAATCAAATTTTAATGGCAAAATGTTTCTGTCTTTGGGAAAATGTGATAAATATGCCACTGTGAAGGGGCAGAGAACTCTTGCAGGAAATATTCATTAAGACTGACTATGAATATTCAGTATACAACTGAAAGCCCACATAACTATTATATTTTAAATAAATACTTGCTTTTCAAATGTTGTTTTAACTAGTCTATCTTCAGATAGTCTCAAAACATCATTCATCATACATCTGTCTAAATGCTAGCCAGATGCTGCTGAACTAGCTGCTTTTTTAGGTATATATATGAAAGTATTCCTTTTCACAGAAAGTTTTGAGTGTAAAAATTATGTATCTGCTCATCTTTACATAACAGCATAAATTTCAAAATATCTTTTACTTTAAAACTATAGTAGTTTATATCAGAAATATAGTGGAAGGTAGCTGAATAAATAACTGCAGCTGTAAAATTTTTAGGTGCAGCATAAACAATTTAAATTATACAGGCTACAGCATCAGATGAAACTTGAATGCTCTGCATCACCAGAATGTGTTTCATGTCTCACCACCTCCTTTCCAGTTGCGCTCCAGTTGCACACAGAGACGCTGATTCAAAAATCCGCACATGAAGATGTTGAATTGCTGCCTTGTAACAAATACTGAGGACACCAAGGCATCAGTCTGTACTGATGCTCCCCATTCCCTGCAGCTTCAAATCAGCTGAAAGGTTATTGCTCTCAGGTCTCTAGCTCAAAATCTCTTCTGGTCTGAGGTTGGAAAACTGCATGGTATTGTTGCTGATGCAGGATTGGAATGACGTATACGGTTTGTAGGATGTTATGAACTGTAAGTGGACTTTGGTGGTGGACATGAGGATCCCCATATATTCTTAGCTTTTTAAATGAATTCTCTCATTCTTAGGTTCTCTGAAGTCTTATCATAAAAGAAAATAAGAACAGGGGACTGGAAAATACTGTGTGGTTAATTATGATCCCCTGCTTCATCAGGACAACATCATGCAGTTGCTTTTATGAACTTACTCTATACAACTGTAAATAAAAGTGAATTTCATGTTCCACCATCTCTCTTGAAAATGTGCCCCAGGAATGCAATGATGGAATAGCGAGAAACATCTCTGCTGGTGTAGCCCTAATATATGCACGATTAATTCACGCACATTTGTCCTTGGAGGAGTTGTTCTGTGGTCCTGAGGCAGCAGTGCTTTTCCCTCCCTCACACTCACTGTAGAGTGTTTATGGGCAGAAATCCTTTCTTATCTTAAATTCTTGTCTTACAAAACTGGTGGTAGACAGTAGCCAGACTGAGATGAGTTCAGTGGGTCAGAGCATGGTGGTAAAAATCCCACAGTTGCATGTTCAATCCCTCTGTGGGCCATTCACTTAAGAGCTGGACTTGATGAAGCTTGTGGGTCCATCCTAGCTCAGAGTATTCTGTGATTTCTGGGATGGAATGCCCTGCTGTCAGTGCCTTTCTCTTCCCCAGCTGTCTCCCACTGCACATTAATGTTTAAATGCAGTTACCTTATATGTGAGGATCAAAACTCTGCATATTCTTATTCATGGAATCATGGAATGGTTTGGGTTGGAAGGGACCTTAAAGACTTTGAGATCTGCGTTCACTGATATCTGAACTGATGTCATGCCCGCTGATGGCTGAACTTATTTCTGTGGGCAAGTCACTTAACTGTCTCTGGCTCAAACTCTCCTTTGTTGTAAATCCATGAAGCTTTGTGTGTTTCATTGCACCTGTGTCAGCTGTGGAATTTATCCAGATTCTTTCTCTGCCATATGTCAAGCTGGTGAATGGACTCAGAATTACCACTCTAGTGTTATAGATTCACAAGGTATTTTGAACTTGAGAAATTAAAACCAGGCTGATTAAAATGATTCTTTCACTCCCACATTACTGCTTTTAAGAATAATTCCAATTTAATATTGAGGAGGTATATATCAATCTGCTCCTATAATGAAAAAATTGTTGTTACCAGTAAGCACAAAGGTGTGTTCAACCATTGTTTAAGAGAAACACAAGATTGGCTACATTTATACTTGTTCCTTTCCACAGCTCTGTCAGGGATATAATTTCAAAAGCTTTCCTTGTGTAGATGTTCAGTTGTGGGGTTTTGTTCTCTTTATCTAGGCATGCATATATTTTAGACTACTTCCCTTAAAAGAAAATGTTGCTCAAAGTGAAATATTCCTTTAGATCCAGTCACATCTATTCTAATAAGAAAATTTGTACTTAATAGCTCTTGTTATTGTCAATTTTTTTCAACACAATGAAAACCTTTTTTTAATTTTTTTTCAGCACTTTTATTGATTGAAAATTATATTATTCTAAATTATCATTCTGTCAGCTGGGGGAAGGCTTGCCAGTAAAAGAGAGGCGTTATACTGGTGTTGCACATGCAAGGTCATCTCTACATCTCTGAGTGTTTGAACCTATGCTGTTGTGGTTGGTAAGAAAGGGAGGTACAAGACTCTTTGAGGTGAGGGAAATTTATTGCATTGTCTTTCCAAAATTTACTGCTTTTGGAACTGGAGCTTGGGGTATGGTGGAGCCAGAAGCTTGCTTTATTATTTGATGATAGTATCAAGTTTTTTAAAATGCCACATCCAAACATGAAAAAATGCCCTATCATGAGTATGTCACTTCAGGTCTTGGACACTAACTGGTAGGTAGAGCACAGTGATAGAACTCCTCTAAAACGTCCCCTTGTGTCAGACAATTAAATCCCATGGCATGGGAAAGTGGAAAACTGGAGAAAGTGTCAGACTGCATTTATTTTAATTTTTTCTTCCATGCAGTTCATACGAGCAAGTGGAAGGAGTTAGTGCCCCAGCATCCCCTTCCAGCTGTAGATTTCTGACTTCCAGAGGCCTCCCTGGAATGTGAGGGAGCAATGCAGCAGGAGTTGCTAAAAGCCCTAGTTAGAACTGTAATTAATGGATAAGGACATGTGAGGAATCCTCTCCTCACAGGGATTTCATATACAGTATTTCAGTTACAGTTCCTGTCAGTGTTAGGGCCCCCATTATCCCCCTTGAACGTTGCCTAGAACTGTAGCATTTTTGTAGCAGTAAAGTGTTTTCTCTGCAGCTGCATGGAACTGCAAGGGAATTGGCTGCTCAGATTCACCTCTGTCTGCTGCAGCTGCATCTGCTGGTAGAGGAAATGAGGGCTCAGGGATTGCCTGACAGAGCTGTGAGCTGGAGAACGGCTTTTGAAAGCAGCCAAGTTTGCCTTCCAGGGAGGATAAGATTTGTAACAGGAGCAGAGCCTGAGTGGAAGACCAGGAATAGAAATTCTGGGTAGTTTGACATTATTTAGGGGAGGTAGCTGGCTCTCGACAGCTCCCAGGCCCTTGAACAAAGTTTTAAGGGAAGGATAGCACTTCAGGATCTGGTAGCAGGACGGCTGCATGCCTTGGGATGTGAACAGTAGCTTGCAAGAGGTGCAATTCCTAGAAAAATGCAATACCTGGATTTGAGTACAATTTTTGGAGGAGGAGAAAATTGTGATTTTTAATTAGATGGTAGACAGTTCTCTGGCAAATTAAGGTAGGAAAAAATAACAGTCTGCAGAAATAAAAAATAAATGAGAATGTATTCTGCATAAGTCGGCTTAAGGAAGTCCACTGTAGGAAGAGAACACTGAAGTGGTCGTTAGTGTTACTAAAACATGTCATCAATACTTTAATGTCTTGTTTTTCCTCTTCTTGACATGCCTGGGATTTGCACTGAACTCACTTGTAGTGCTCAGAGCAAGACACAGAGTGGGAGGGTTGGAGGAGGGAGCTCCAGAAGGGGAGGTGGCTGGGAGAGGTTTTTGGGCTGCTGTGGCAGTGTCCTGGTGTCCCTGCTGTGCCTTGGGGAGAGCTGGGCAAGCCCCGGGCCGGGCTGGGCAGCTCCTGCGCTTCGGCAAGCAGCGCCCCAGTAGGAGCCTGGAACCAGCACAAGGAGCCGTCAGCTGAGATAAGCTATCCAGCACTGATTGCCTCATTTAGGGGATCCAGCTGATCCTCATAATGTCTGTTACAGAGGCGCTGCCTTCCTTCCTAATCTATTTATTTCTTTATTTCAGCAGGGAGATAATGGGGGCTTGGTAATCATTCCTAGCTGCCATTCAGGGATGCAGTAAATGCAGCAGTGGATTGAACCTCAGTTGTTCCAGTTCACAACTGCAGCCCTTCTAGACCAGGAGGGTAACTTGGTTCTTATTTTGAGGTCTCTGATAATAACATTACAGCTGTCCTTCCTGCTCTCTAGAGGCAGAGATCAGTGCTTTGCTGGCTGTGTAACAGAATAATCTTTACAAGTTGGGGACGGGGGAGTTTTTGTTCTCTTATATAAATGGGGGGTTTTGATGAAAAAGAAGTGTCTGTAAGTTTTATGGAGGCATGCTGCTGCCACTGAACGTAGGTAGCCCTGATGAACATTTGAAAATACCAGAGAGCTGGTAAGTTAAATATTGCAGTGCTAGGGGCTTCTCACAATTAAGTTTAAACTTAAAATTTAAGACCAAATCCAGAAGTTCCACAGCCTAATGCTGCTAAAATTGATGTTCTTCACTTTGAACTGAAGCTCTGCTGCTTCAGTAACAAAGAAGAGGTATTTCTTAGACTAAAAAATACTGTGTTGAATGTCAAGAAGTCAAGTTATATCAGCTAAATATTAAATTAATGGTCATTCATATACATCATTATCTCATACTATAAGCTGTGCAGCTGTTCATGAAATCTGCATCCAATCTATAGTTCGTGACATATCTTGACAGATACTTTACCAGACCCCCACCATGTCTAATCTTGTAGTCATCAATACAGCCTTTTTTACATTTGCTTGTTAATAAATGTAAGTCTTCCTCGATGTATGTATTTCAGCAGTGTGCCTGTATATTCTAACAGTTACCCACATTTAATGCTCCTTCATGATCTTTGGGCAGGTAAGGAGAAATGAAAATGCACTTGGCATTTGTACCTGTCATGGTCAAGTTTAATCTTTTATGATGGAAAGAAGCTGAGCCTATAAAATAAAAATAGTGCAGAAATTGTTCCTTGTTCTGGAAAACTGTCCAGATTCTACAGGCTGGAAATAGTATTTACTCCTCTCGAAAGGAATGTCTTCAGCCAGATTGTGGATATTGAGGTTCTTCCAAGACAAGAAGATGACCACAGTCCTAGAATTTGTAGCAATCCTCCTTGGCCTCTCGTGGGATGTAGATTTTCCCAGTTCACATGTGCACTGGTTCTGTAAAATTAAAATGTTGTCCTTCTGGTAGATTATTGAGTGCAGTTCCCCAGAAATGGAATTAACTCTTGGCTAAGAACTAGAGAGAAACCGACCAATGAAGATGCGCAAAATTTTCTGAAAAGCATTAGACATGACTTGAATCTGCACAGTTGGTTCCATACTGGAAACAGTGTCTTGGGTTGTTTAAATGAGGATTAGATCTATTCAGGTATGACATGTGAATATAAGATAATTGCTTTTTCTTAGGATGTCAAATCCAGCAGGCTGAAAACTGTACTACTGTTTGCTGGAGATCGATTAAAAGTTATACTTAGGGCTTACTTGGAATTCTTGCTTACTGATGGTGAATCATGGCTGAAAACAGCCTCCTGTTTTTATCTCTCCAAGAGCCCTAGGGAAAAAGGAAAGCAGCATTCATGTGGAAAAATTGTTTCCCCCCATATCATGTATTAACTTCAGCAGTTAGAAATTAGTTCAGAGTTCATGAGTATCTGAAGCTCCCCACTTTTCAAAAGCTTTGTTTCTCTTTGGTTTTGACTCCATTTAGAGTAGAAGAGTGGAATGTAAACGTCATTTTTAGGGATTATATTTCCTTGTTCTCCCTGATCTGTCTTAATTGTGTAGGAATTGAGACAGATTTTCTTCTTTCTGTTCTTTGAATGGGATCAGCAGTAATATAACTGATTAAAAAATTATATTGGCTTTGGCTCTGGAATAAGGACAATTCTTATGAGAAAAAACGTAATTTATTCAGGGATGAGCCAGTACCAGCTGCAGTGATGTATTTTTCTACACAGATGGACTGTGAAGGTTTGTTAAGCAAAGAATATTGAGTGTGAAGAAAACTGTAAAAGTTACCAAATCCAGTGCAGATGAGTGGGAGCTGAAAGGGACTTGGAAAAGTGATGTCATCATAAAAGTGAGAGCTTTTCAGAAACAAATGTTTGTCACCACTTTAAAATTTTTATTGCATTTCTTAATCTCCAAGTATTTTTGCATATCCTCTTCCCTAGTGTGATGTTGGTGCAAGGCTGGCAGCAAAGGTGTAGCAGCAGCCTGAGCCTGCCAGAGGGAGCTGGACACCTTTACAGTGTTGAGACGGGGACATTGCCCCAGAACCTGCCAGGGAAGGAAACAACTGCTGGGAATAAGGACAGGGGATATGTAGAGCCCAAAATAAATACCTCTTGTAGCCTTCAGGGGGTGTGTATTGCCAGCACAGACCATTGCTCTCAAGGCCTGTTTTGTATATTGGTTACAAAGATTTGTTTTAAATCTCTTCTGGTAGCCATTGTAAATCACTGCTTTAATTGCTGACTAGGCAGCTGGTTTGTTGAATTCTATTGAATGGCATTAACTTGTTCACTTAATTCTGAATTCCAAAAAAGCCATATTTAAATTTAACATGTTTCAGGTTCAGCTGATATGAGAAATAAAATATCGGAGAGGATGTAAGAAAAATCTAGCTGATGTTGTACTGGAAGGGTGTCAGAGAGACAGTAATGAAATAATTCAAGTTATGTATGGACATGCATAGTTAACCCCTTTCTCCCTCCTTTTTGTAGGGAGGCAAAAAAAGAAGGAACAGATTAGTGCTCCTCCTCTGTAATATTCATGAATTATGAGGATCACTTTATTTTTCTTTCTTTGTGGGTTCACAAGCTCACCTCATGCACAGTCCTTTGTCTGTGTTCATTGTTCATATTGCTGTCTCTTAAGCCAGTTTCATGTTCACAATTCCTTCTGGGACAGTAATTAACTAATAGTGATATTAGTTATCACTATTATATTAATAATATTGTTTATATTATATCCCTGGGGCCTCTGGTATCATCCTCTGCTCTTATAGGAAGGTCTCTGCCATCATCTCATGACTGTCAATAACTTTGGGAGCAGTTTTGGGTATCTTACGAGTGACTTGGGGATACTCCATCAGAGCTTGATGTTAAAATTTAGAGCATGCTGCAGACAGCATTTGTCACATAGCTCTTTCCTGCTATGTGCAGGTACTAACCCTACCATCTAGAGGCTATTTCACTTGTAACTCTGCCTCTTCTCTACTGAAGCAAGGCATTCTCTTGCCTCCAAAGCAGCCAAAACAATGAAGCTGGAAATAATGGTTTAAACCTTGAAGTGAATAGTGCAGAACAGCTGCAGAACTCCCTTGCAAATTGTCTTGTTGATTCTCTTTCCTGGAGAGGATCTACCCCATGCATACAAAATGCATGCATGCATCTCCATTGCTGCCGCAGGTTCTGGGCAGGTTTGGTCTTCTGTACAGTAAATTAATCATCTGAAACTTCCTCATAACAGCTGTTTCACTCATTTCCTATTATCTGTTATTTTAATTCCAAATAACTTATTAAACTGATGTTCATATTCAAAACTTTGGATGCAACAAAATCAAAAAATTGAGCAACTCGCATAGCCTGCACTTGAATGCCATGTTTATGCAAAATAACAGAATTTTAGAGTAGTTGGCATGAACTAATTGTCTACAGTGCATCAGATAATGTCCTAATAAAGGGAATCTTTTCCTAATTCAGGTAAATTAATCTTTAATGTTTGTTTCTTCTAAGCTAATAAGTGGGATTGCAGTAGACAAATTTTAACTGATATCTTTCTTACTCCATGGGGTAAAAGTTACAGAGAAAAAAGCAAATCTGAGAAGAATATTGATAAACTTCCATATGTAAAATGATCTGTCATATATAAAATGCCTTATGTTTTTATAAAATGAAATATCTACTTTAAAAAGTGGTAGTTTTTAAAAAGTGGAGTATAAAACGACCCTCTTAACAATGGGCTAGGCTTAGGAAAATCTGGTGTGTGTCACACAGCCGACAGTGCTGCAGAGCTGCACTCAGGGTTCTCTGAGCTGCTGAGAGAATGGTGCTCGTTTTAAATGCAGCTTTAATAAAGCTTAGCTCAGTAAGATACTGAGCTGTCAGTAACTGAGGAACCTTTAAACAAATGTACTGGACAGGTATGATAGGGTGTAAAATCAAATCTGTCCCTGTAATTCTTCTTTCCTGCATCTGTGTGGAACAGAATTGTTAGATCAGGGGATCCATTTTGCCTCTGCCTGGATATGTAATTTTATTTTAAATGTATCCCAGGCCTTTTTCAGTAGCTGTAACCAAAGTCCTACAAGTTACACAAAGCTTCTGAAATGGATGATAGGGAAGCTTTGCCCTTGCACGCAGTGTATTCTAGTGATCATTGAAGAGAAATTAACTTGAATAAGGCAATTAAATCAAGTTGATCTTGATAATGATCAGGTATATATTTTTCTGGATGAAACTGAAATTTTTAACTCTACATGGCTCTAAAATGAATCATGATGTCTTGCATAAAAATGCACCATATGAAAAGTAGTTTACAATTATAGTAATGATTTTGCTGGAAGATAAAAGAATCTAACAGGTAGGTAGAACAATACTTTAAAAATTGATGACTTGTGCGTAAATAAAAATGGTATTCCCTCCTCCCAGTAGTGCTTTCCATTAAGTAACAAATCAGACCAGAATTCCCCTTCCCAAGCCCCAGTTAACTTTTTATTTCCTATTGTTGGCTCCCCTGACCCTACAGTTCTTACAGTATCAGGAATGCCATCAGATTGGCTGGTCCTTGGTGGTCGCTTATCCTGTTCTTCCTTTTCCTTACATGTGTTTGTGGCCTGCTGAGTGGCACTCCCAGCTAATAGCTCCCTTCAGAAAACCATGCCTCCCTCTTTAGCTTTGCCTGAGGAACAAGGACTGAATTTATGTTTATATAAAATATGAGGTTTGAATTGCATTGTACAGCACTCTCTTGGTGTGAAAGCTATGACTTCATGGTGGTCTCTACGAAGCACACCTGCATAACTCATCATATGTTCTCATTTCTCTACATTCTGGGTATATGTGTTCTGTAAATCACTTTAACTTTTATAGTCTCTGTACATTCTAAAATAAATCGAAACCTAATCTTGAAGTGCAAAAGTAATATATTCTTGAAAAATCCGATTGGTATTTATAATGTTAGCCACTTGATGCTTCCCCTTTTTTTCTAGCACTCACTGTTCACACTGCCATCCTCCTTAGTCTGTTCTTCCAGCTTAATACTTCTGTACTGTTATTAAAAAGAAGAGTCTGCTTTCAGATGCTTTCCATGGCAGCACCTATGCTCAGAATCCAGAGGAAAACACAAAGGAGTATTACAAGTAGAGTAACTACTGTTTACTTAGAGTATTTTAACTTATATTTCACATAGTGAAAATATTATATTCCACATAGTGAAAAATTATTAATTTCTTCACTTGAGGTCACTTGTGGTGACATGAGGTCACCACAGGTACTTTTCCATACACATATTCTGGTGGGAGAGTTTCGGTTGTGTATTTTCAATATTTAGTATCAGATGGAAAGGTATCTAATTTAGGTTTTGCACAGCTTGCAGGCCAGATAAGGACCTTGTTGGTTTTTCTGTTCAGGAGTGGAGGGAAGGGGAAGCATTGTTGCTGTATGCTGTAACCACGTGTGATGCTCTGTGTCTGACTGAGTGGAGCTCCTTGGGGAGAAGCTGCCCCTTCTGCTCCACAATCAGAATATATATATATATATATATATGCAGTCAGAGGACAGACTTTCCCCTATCCAGAGGAGAGCAGCAGAGTTCTGCCCATGGCTGGTTGGGATCTGACCAGCTGGATCAGCCAGGTCCTCTCCTGAGTCCCAGCGTCTTTGTTGGTTACATTTTGTCATCATCTCCATCTGACCTGGTGTGTCAGTTTACCACCAGCACTTTGTTTCCAAGAGTAGGAGATTTTTGCTAAAGGCCTTCTTTAGAGAATCAAGGCTGATGTTACAGTTATCCTGTTCAAAATGATTGCAAACATTCATATTGAGAAGCCTCAGCGTTTTGTGTCCTGTAAGAGTTTATACCACCTTCAGATCCTTCCAAGCGGTTTGCACGCCCTCTGGATTGCTCACGGTCCTTGTGAGAGGCTTGGCTTTGCTGGCCCCAGGTGCAGGAGGTCCCTGTGACAGGGAACTGCCCCCAGCAGAGTGCTCTCACTGCGGGACTGCCGGCCCTGGTCATGAGGAGCATGTTCAGTGACAGTGGCTGTCTCTCACTGCTGGTGAGTGCTGTTCTGCAGTACTCATTAGCTCGCCATTGACTGGGATTTCACCTCTTTGGAATTGCTTTTTGGCGGAGTTAGTGGTGTGAAAAACCCAGAGGGCATCCCAGCCTGATTGTTTCCTGAAATCAGGCCTGTCCTCAGACACCAGGCGCAGAAGGCATCACAAAACCTTCCTGTTAGCCTTGGAGTCGTCTGTGGTTAGCTTCAGACACAGGATTCATTACAGCATCTCTTTCTCTTTAAAAAGCAGAATAGAAATGTTCTCCTCCTACATTTTGAATCTTCCATGAAAAACGAAATTTTGGCACAGGCAAAATATTTCTGAAATCCTTGTAATACCTTTTGGGTTATTATTACTAGAATCAACTTCCTTATTTACTGAGGATCTTTATAGATAATCACTGCCTCATCCATGCCTTTATAAATCTGTTCACTATTAGCTGTATTGGGCCTTTCTGATACACCATGAACTTCCAGACTTACTTTCCTCAATATCTATCAGAGGCAGTCTGTGTTTTCCACTGAGACTTCACCATGGTGGATACCCTGTCCAAGCTAGGTTGTAGTTCTCTGGATTTACATTACTTCTCTGGCTTTTAGTCCACTATGCATCTTTGCCATATTTATTCACTATTCCTTCCTCAAGAGTCTTCCTCTTTTATGAAATTACAAAGATTTTTTTTTTTAAGTACAGCATCTTAGATAGTCCTTCCACTGCTTTCCCCTTGGAATCTGAATGTTTTCCTTAGTTTGGAGACTCCCAGGAATTTGCTGTAGGAGTCTTTTTTCATCTCCTTCAGAGCTGCTGGTCCATATGCATGTGACTGGCTGAAAACATCCTCCTTGCTCTGACTTCCTGCTTTGCCCTAATCAGCAGAGTCAGTCTTTGCTGCCTGTGCTTCCCAGCTGCCTCTCATTCCCCGAGACCCAGGGCAAATGAAATAACATTTTATTAAAGCTCATGTAATTTACATTTCAGGAGATCATACTTACCTTTCTCAGCATACTTGTTCTGCTTCAAGCTATTCCAGAACATGAGTTCTGGCTGGACTTCTCAGTGGCTCCAGTAGAGTTGCCCAGAGGAAGCCTGGCTATTGCAGGTGCCACATTTGTGTAGGTTGAACCATGTGCTCTGTGGAGGCTATGACACTGCAGTGCTGCAATTCCAGAAAGTTTAACTGGACATCTGTGGTGTATTGGTGGGTATGACAGAGAATCTGAGGGTGTTTCCAGGTCTTTTGATTGGGGCTGGAACTTTGTACTGTGCACGTGGAGCATATGGGATCCTGCAAGTGCTACCGTTCACGTGTCACGGGGATTTCCAGTGCTGCACCTGAACTTGTCTGACTTTCCAATCTTTTAGCAACCATTGCACCTCTCAAAATTTTACCAGCTACTTAGCACTAGCTGGAGATGAAACACATCTTTTTTGAGTAATTTTCCCTTAGAGCCATAAATGCTAGTCACTAATAAGTGAGGAGAACGGAAACAGATGTCAGAAAATTAAAATCAATTGATTTTATGCATAATGTTAACAAGGCATTTTATCTTGGTGACAAACAGTGCTATCTTAAGTAAGCATTCATTTGACCTGGTGGCTTTGATATCAGTTGCTATGAATATCCATGTAGCACCTATTAACAAGCCTGCAGCTTTCAAGGATTTAGCAGAGTAGTAAAGAAACATAGATGTGAAAATAAACGGATCTGTAAGTGATACTTTTATAGGGAAAAAAAAGCAGCATAGTTTAGTGTGCTTGGGTGTATGTACATACAAAATATATACAGTATAGTGTAGTTCAGCATAATGCAGGGCATTAACAACCATAGCCATTTAATAAATACTGTCTTATAAACAGAAAATAGACATTAATGATGACAAGTTTCCAAAATTAGAATTGGTCTTAGATGAGATATTTAGATTAAGTTATGGAAGTTATGTTGTGTGGCCATAGGAACAAATCAAACGATAAATGTCTGGCCAGCATGAATGCATAATTAATGCTGTATGCCAAAAGGAACTGTACCAAAACAGCTTTCATGTTTCCATAAAATTGAAGGAAACTCTCTAAAAGAAACTTAATTTACAATTCAGAGCTGATGAAATAATGTTTCTGCTGTCTTTGAAGGTTGAAAGGATACTTACAAATTTTCCTGAATTACAGGGTGGCAATTAAAATTATTTCAATACCATCCATCATTTGACCACCTGCATTCCTAACCTGACATAAGTACATAAAGTATCTTTGAACTTCTTTCTCTAAAGGTATTGAAAAACTCATATGGCAGATCTGTTTATCATATTTACAGCTGTGTTAGAATTTATTTACACAAGAGGAATTTCTTTCCTCTTGCAATATCTTTAGTTTAGCCTAGAACTACATTAAACTTCAATAACTGGAACAACACCAGGTTATGTCAGGAAAATCTGCAGCTCAACAAGCTTCTCCCATTTCATTCTATAGCTTATTATTGTGATGGTATTAGTTGAGGAAAAAAAAGTTTTAATTATTGATGTTGCGATCAAGTCTGATGGTGCCAGGACGAGCGAGAGCTTAATTCCTGTCCTTTGTGGCAGTCCATTGGCAGGTAACTTGTCTGTAAGAAGAGGAGTCTGCCTTAGAGCTCATTGCAGGCAAACACAATCATTGATTTTTGTTTCAGCTGGTTGACTTGGTGTTGGTTTGGTTTTTTGGGTTTGTTTTGAGAGAATTGCATTAGGGTGGTTAAGAACTAACTATTGATTCACAGCCTAATCCTTTTTTTTATGTATTAACAGCTAATCCATGGGGAATGTGAAATTAAACACGGCTCTTCAAACTTTTATTTAGCAATACTGCATAAAGAGAAATGTGGTTGACCCGACACCCATTAATGTTAACAGCATGATCCCTTTAAATTAGGTGCCAGAATCCCTTTGGTCTGAACAGGGAAGGATCTTCCCATTTGAAAGAGAAAATGATTCAGTGGTCTAGTGGTCTAGATTTGATCCAGCTCCACTAAAAGGCAATGTGTTTCAAATTCTGTTTAATCCAGTTTGCATTGTGTGGCCAGTATTACATGAAATGACCACTCCAGTGTTCTTTAGAGCACAGCATGAGTGGTCTTTGACATCAGTGGCCCTATATTCTTCCTCAAAGGTTTCTCACTACATAGTGGCTCTCTGAAAATACTCTGTTATGGTATGAAATATTAAACATCAGTCAGGATTGCTGACAGCACTGTAATATTGAAGACATCTGTCCAATTCATAAATATATTATATTTGGCTTCTCAAAAGCAATGGAATGTCAGATCATACAAGAATCAATTTAATTTGGGGAAGTTCAGGCCAGGTTTAATTCTAGGGCATCATTATTTACATCACTCAGCGACAAGAGCATGTTCTCTTCTCAGTTTGCTTTGAAGAAGCTGCATTTGTGTCTTGTTCTTTGCTGAGTAATCTCCAGAGACACACAAACTTAGTCCTGAAGAATTTGCTCAGATGATTTGTTGTTCTTTATGTTTAGACTGTAGTAGAGCTCAGGATGTTTGTGGGGTCTCTGCCTTGCAGATCTCCAGGTGTCTATAGTGTTCATGTATGTGCATTAGTTAGAGGGGAAGTTTGCCAGTTTCAGACAGTTGAAAAATATCTGTATCTCTTTTCATACCCTAATCTGACAGGTGTTCCTGCCTTGCTTCATTTGAAAGGAATAGCACAAGCACAAGACAAATTAGTGTCTGTTTAACTCATTCCTGAGCATGCTGGGCTTTCTTGCAGAAACACCTGGGTAATAAATCCTTTCTGGACCTCATCTTTTGTAAGAGATGCTATTTTCCCCTTCAGTGACTGTCATCATCTCATTATGTTGCATCTCATCATGCAACTGTCTCAAAGTAACAAAAAAATTTCTATAGTCCTGTTGACTGAGGGTGGTTTAGGTACCTGTGAGATATTTTATAGTAGGGCTGTGTACTTCAAAAGTGAATGATTCTGGACAAAGTTATGTTTTCATTTTAAAGGACACAGTAGACAATTTGGGATCTCATAGACTAGATGACCAAAGATTCTGAGAGTACAAACACTTTGAAAACAAAATAAAGGAAAAAAATTTGCTAGGTAATTACAGGTCAAAGTATTTCAGAAATAGAATTTTTGACAATACTGACATCGCATTTGGTCAGGGTTTATCCTCTTTTTCTGTGAACAGGGGAGAAAAGGAGGAAGGCCAAAATGGACAGAGAATTCCTATATTCTAGTGCAAAGACTTGGGCTCTTAACAGTACTTCTATGCCAAGCTAACACTTCCACCACCATGAGGAAAAATACACAGAAACTACCTTTTAAAAGAGAAATTGAAGTCTCCTATCTGTGGTTTTGTTATAATTTCAGAGAAAGCTTTTTAAAACCTCTCTCCAGTGAGGGTGGAAGAATTTTAAAATTACCATAAAGTGGATCTGTCATCCTTCAATCTGCTTTAGTAGTGACTTTGAGAAAGAGAAGTACTCCGGGAGATTCCTTACCTTAAATTTTAACAGATAATCTGAGAAAATCCATCTAACCACTGGAGCTGCGAGAAAGCTTGTATAGCTGATGTGTAGGCTGTTTAAATACACCCAGGTGAAACAATGCCCAGGTTTAGAAGGAAGGCTGGTTTTAGTAATCTTTCACTAGGTGTGTAGTCACATTTCTTGCAATTACTTACTTCTTTCAGGTAAAAGGAGCTTATCTTCCCCAGCAGTTAGTTGTTTAATGAGATATAAATACCCTTCTGAAGTGTTTTCACTGTGATAATTATTTTAAATTGCATGATTTTTCATGATGTTTTACGTTTGGTTTGTGTGTCCTGTAGAGCACTGGGGATAAATCAGTGTCATGTGATAAGAAAGACTGATGTTATCACTCCTGCTGCCTAGACTCCAGCTGAATCTGCAGGGTGAGAGTTTCAGGAAGATAAAAAAGCACAGCTTCATAGTTTCTTTTCAGTAGAAAGCTGTCCCAGAGCAATGAAGTCTGGCTATGTATCATCTCAGCCTATGCCACAGATTTCCTGTAAAAACCAAGAAAGTAGTCTGAGCTGAAATTTTCTTGACTTCTCAGGTGATGACATGTAAACTTGGGGTACTTTAGGGAAGCACCACACAGAGAATGGATCAGATGGACTGTATGCCTCAGATTCGGGGCCGGCATTGTCAGGTGCCTTCATTAATGGCCTGGGCAGTGACACAGAATGTCCCCATGGCAAGGGTGCAGGTGAAGGACTGAGAGGACTGGCTGTGCTGCCACTAGAGGGGATCACACTGTGGTGGTGAAGTGGCTCAGCAGAAACCTCATGAAATTTCCCGAAAGGAAATACATTTACCAACAAATAATGACTTGTGAAGCTGTTGAAATACAGCAATTAAATATTGAAAAACACTCTCAGCAGTGAGCAAGCTGCTACCATGTCTTTTGGAAGGGAAATTCGTTGCAGCACTGGTGACTCCTTGACAGATGTCTGAAAGTTGCACTGCAGTATGTGTCCTTTCTTTTGATTTCCTGGGTTTTAGATCACAGCTTAACATCCAATACGTGTCAGCTTTTTCTCCTGTCTTTTCCGGTAAAGGTGGGCATAATGATATTTATTTGATTTCTTTTTACATTTCATTATTTATTTAACTGGAAAGTTTCCCTTTTCAGATTTCCAATACCAATGGCAATAATCACACATTAAATACCTGAGAAGTGTATTAGTAGTTATAATAAGAGGCTGTTGTAGTTCCTCTCTCTCATAAGACTCTTGAAATCTTTAATAGGGACATCCAGAAGAGGCAGACTCCAGGGGGCTTGCAAGGACTTCTTTCACTGAGTAGTTTCAAAGAAGGAAGCAAAAAGAACTTTGTGGATATGAACTCTTTCTAGATTGTTGTCATGCAGAAATAAAATATTAGTGAGTCAGAAAAAATCTTCTACATAATCTAAAATCTTTACAGTATTTTTCAAATCTGTTCCTAGGCAAGTAGTCCCTCTATACTGGCGGAAAATTAACGCGAAATGGCCTATTAGTGTCTTTATTTATAGTTCAAGACTGAACAATTCAGTGATTTATACTTTCAATTTAATCACACCAACTGATGTAGGAAATAACTGGAAATGGAGTTTTGACCTTGCTCAAGCAGACTATGTAAAATTCAATGTAGCAAAGCTTGCTTATTGAATATTGTGCAGTAATAGAATGTTTTTTGCATTGTGCAGCTTCCCAACTATGTCAATACAAGATAATGGTTTGGACAAATTACACAACTAAAGAATTAGGAATGTAACTGGAGAAAGGAAACATAATATTGGGTTTGTGGCAAGAACTCGTTTTATATGATAAAACAAATTTGTAGTTTGATCTTTAAAGCAGAACACAAAAAAAGTACTGAAGTACTTGAAATGCAAGGTCTATTATAGAATAAAGGAAGTGAGAAGACAAAGAAATAGTCTGATGGCAGCCTAGAAAAGGGCAAAGGAACTCTTGCTGAGCATTGCTAAACATTTTATTCTTAGGAAAATAATTTGGTTATTTAAAATAAGCTGATGGAAATGATGGTAGGGAGAAAAATAGTTTAAGAATACAAAGTTCAGGTTTAAGAATTTAATGTAATTTATTGTAATTTTTATCATCACTTAAATCTTCCTTAATACATTTAGGCAAGAGAGGAAAGTCACTGAACTAGTGGAAGGGCAGAAATTAATTCAGGTTAAAAAGTACAGCTCCTTATTAAAGAGTTTTTCCAGACTGAATGTGCTTATGCTGGAAAGAAGAGCAAAGCAGTGTGCGTGACTTCACACAGTCACACAGGCCAGGAGGGTGGGCCCAAAGAGCACCATCCTGTGAACAGCCTTGTGAAAAACACCAATCACTTGTTTTAAAATTTTAAAAGTTTAATAGTAATAAAATGGTTCTAAAAATAGCAATATAATTAGAGTAATAAAAATTTGGACTATTTGGATTAGGACAATATGAGACAATAAAAACAAAGAGTACAGATAGTCCAGGTACCTCTTTCTGGGCAAAATAAGCCCAGAAGGACAAAAAAGGACACACACTTACAGAAGATTAACCCTTAAAAACAATAGTCATTCACCTGATACATGGTGCATAAATTCTATTCAAACAAAAGATTCTGTCAGGTCAGTGTTAAGTTCTTCCTCTGCTGGGTGAGGCAGGAATAAGTTAGTTTCTTCTAATTGTGGAGCAATAAATTATCTTTTGTAGCAGGCACAAGGCCTGCAAGGCCTTGGAGAACAGAAGCCTGAGCTAGGAAATACCAAAGCCAGCATGACTAAGGTTTTAGAAGCCCCTCTCTTCCGCCTTTGGGACCCTGTTATCTCTCTGTATATCCATAGGTCACTTTTCCCCTGACCCTTACTATTGGACAGTTTTCAATCCCCCTGTAAGGTATAAAAACCCCTAGCTCTGCCTGGTTCGGCAGAGGAGAGCTGTCAATGGAACCTTCGCGGAGACCCCAATAAAAGAACCCTGCGGAACCCACACAGCGCTGCTCTCTCTCTCTCTGCGTCTGCTGCGGCGATACCCAGGGTGACGGCCCCAGGCGAGCTAAAAGAGCTGAAATCACTAAAGAGCTGACTGCAAATCACTATAGCTGCCTGGGCTGCCTGAACCCCCCGCTGGGCGATCCTGGACCCTCGTTGAGCTATCCTGGACAACCGGCCTCCCCGCTGGGCTTCTGCCCCTGGGGGCCATAGCTGGCGCCCCGAACATAGCCGACGCCCGAACAGCGAGGGGCCCCTGGGCCGACATCTGAACCGCCGTGATAGCCTGGCCGCGGAACTGAATGCCGGACCTGGCATTTCAGAGGAGCAGCATTTCTTCGTGAAATTGTCACTGCCTCCGCTCACCAGAGATCCTGGAAGGAGAAGCTCTTCGTTTTAGAAGGACTCTTCTGAACAGGAGGTCAGCCGACCCGCACCCCGACACCTGGGCACGCGAGTGTCCGTGGAGGCTGACGAGCAGACGACCCCCAGCAGAACTTTGACCCACAACAGACTGAAAAGTGTAAGTTTAACACAGCCTCTCTTGCGCGCAAAAATATTTTTTCCTCGGGTCCTTTTTTTTTTGGGTTTTTTCTTTTTTTTCTCTTTTTTCTGCTGGCGGGAACTGAAACATGGGATCAAAGCTTAGTAAACGATCCCAGAACGAGAGAGATTTATATTCCCTAATCCTAGAAATCCTATCTTCTAACAACTTTTCTTTTTCTAAAGGTAACCTTTCAAAAACTAACCTGAAACATTTTATAAAGTGGATTCTCTGCCACTTCCCAGATACTAATACACAGACTATTACCTTAGACTCCTTTTGGGATACAATTGGGACCACGATATATAAGTTTCAAACTAACCAAGACTTTTCTGTAACCCGGTTTTTACCTATGTTTCACGCTATCACTAAAGCTGTAGAAAAAACTAACAAAAAAATTTTAACCTCAGGGCTAACTTCTGTCGAACGAAACGAAAAGTTCTTATCTCACTTAACAGAAGCGCCTATTTCAAATGCTAATGGAGGAGATAACACCCCCTCCACCCTGGAATCCAGCACTCCACTGGGTCCTAGTGTCCCGCCATCTGCGCCGCAACCCCCCGACCCCAGGGCGCCCACGGCCCCTGCCCACCCCCTCCTCCCCCCCGCCTTCCCCTCGGGAGCCACATCCTGCGCGCCTCCTTGCTCTGCGTTATCTCCGAGAGCATCTGCGCCAGTTCCCGCCGGGACCGACCCAAACCCCACCCCTCCCCCTGCTCCCCCCGACCCTGCTGGGGCCCCGCCCACCCCCTTTGCCGTCCCTCCTGTCCCTGCCGCGCCCGCCCCCACTCCCGCCCTCGCCCCCCCCACCGCCCTCGTGTCTTTCCCTGCCCCCGGCATCATCCCTGCTGCAGCAGGGGATCAGCCCGCCTGGGTACCCGCGCCCCCCCCCCACCACCGCGCTTTTGCTTGCCGCCGGAATTGTATCCGCCGCACCCTCCCTCAGTCCCGCCGCCTCCTACATCCCGCACCCCCCCTGCCCCCATACCCTCGCTGCGCAACCCCATACCCACGCTCCGCAGCCCCCGGTCGGGACCCCCCAGACTTCCTTCAGTTCTGCCCCCCCTGCCCACGCCCCCCAGTCCTGTGCATGCTGTATCACGCATTGCACGGCCACCCCGCCATGTGCCACGTGTAGCCACGTCCTGCCATGTGCTGCCTTATACCCGGCCCAGCCACATGCACCTCTGCCAAATGGTGCTCCAGCCAGCCATAAGAAACATAAGGCACGACCTGCTAGCCCTCACTTGCCGTCATCTGATGACAGCAGTGACAGCGATTCTGATTTGGAAATAGAATATGTTGATCCTTGGGCAAAAATAAAAATGGAAGCCACACAGGCAGGGGACTGGCAATTAGCTCAGAGAATTACTGCCTTTCCAGTAGAATATAAGACGGGAAAACGAGGAGGTGCCACCACTAGAAAGACATGGGAACCTATTACAAATAAAGAACTTGTGCAATTAAGAAATACAGCCACAGAACATGGTAGAAGTTCACATATTTTTAGAAATTTCCTAGAAGCTACGTTCTCAGCACATGTTCTGGTACCCCACGATATTAAAAATATTGCCCAGTGCCTCCTTTCTCCCGCCGAGTACATGCTTTGGGAAAGGCATTGGAAAAAGCAATTAAAAACATTATCAGATAACTATGCTGCAGATGCTGATAAGTCAAATTTTACACTCGAACAGCTGGCTGGTGAAGGGGATTTGCAAAAGCCCTCTGACCAAGCTGATACTTTACCTAAGGCAACATTACAAGACGTGGCTATAGCAGCAAAAACCTCCTTACTTCTTACCCCTGATGACTCTATTCCTACCCAACACTTTTCTAGTATTAAACAAGGAATAGATGAAAGCTTTATCAAATTTGTGGATAGAATTAAGGATGCTCTGGAAAAACAAATAGAGAGCGCAGAGGCAAGAAAAGAACTGTTGTGTAAACTTGCCATGAGTAATGCGAATGAAAAATGTAAAGCAATTCTGAGAGCCTTACCCTTTGACACAGAACCTACTATAGAGCAAATGCTGGAAAGCTGCACACGCCACTTGTCCACTGAAGACACAGTGGCACAAGCAGTTACTAAGGGTGTTGCAGAAGGAGTTTCTAGTGCATGTGCAGTAATAGCTTCTAAAGATCAGGTCCGCTGCTACCACTGCGGAGATTTTGGACATTTTATAAAGGACTGTCCAGAGAGGTCACCTCCCAGGTACCCTCGCAATTTCCACCAAAGGCCCCAGAATCAGCAGTACTATCAGCCGCGTCCGGGAAACTTCCATCGGAGCGTGGTGGAGCCCCACGCAAGGACACCAAATCAAAGGCCACCCAGACCCAGTCACGCACCATCCCAGGAGATTCCAGACCACATGAGGAGGATCCAACACACGGAGCAATACCAAAGGGAACGCGCCGTCAGCTGGTAACTGCACTGTCCATTGACTTTAAAAATGACAATGTTTATCGTGTTCCCACAGGCAAACGTGGGCCAAAAGGAGGTCCTTCTAACATCCTAATTATAGGTGATTCTCTCCATAGCCCAAAGGAAATATTTGTTGTTCCAGAAGTACAAACAGTGCACCCGGGACAAGAAATCTTTGTCCAGGTGTACTGCACAGACTTACCATATTTTCTTCCAAAGGGTACCCCATTTGCACAGGCCTTTCTACTCCCTAAGAATCACAGGGAACAGCTTCCTCTCAACCCCACAGCAATGTGGATACAGGTTGTGGGACCGAGTAAGCCTGTCATCGAGTGCGGTCTTACCTGCAGAGGAGAGAAGTTCCACCTACCAGGGATGCTGGATACCGGTGCAGACGTGACCATCATCGCCCGCTCAGAATGGCCAGCACACTGGGAGCTACAACCTGTGGCAGGCATGATCACAGGGATCGGTGGAGCTACAGTTTCCATGCGGAGCAAGAACAACATCCTCGTCGAAGGGCCTGAAGGCAAGTTGGCAACCATCCGCCCATTCGTGGTAAGGGCCCCCATCACCTTGTATGGACGGGACATTTTATGTCAGTGGGGAGCCTCCCTACGTATTCCCAGTCCGGATTTCTAATTGGGGCCACTGAGGAGCGCGCACTGCCAGACACTCCTCGTCTCACCTGGAAATGCCATAACCCGATCTGGATCGAGCAGTGGCCCCTCTCTAAAGTCAAACTGCGCGCACTACATGCCCTTGTGGATGAACAGCTCGCCAAAGGCCACATCGTAGAGACCACCAGCCCTTGGAATTCTCCAGTCTTCGTACTACAAAAGCCTGGAACGGACAGGTGGAGGCTCCTCCACGATCTTCGCAAAATCAACGAGGTCATCGAGGACATGGGTCCCCTTCAGCCTGGCCTGCCCTCACCATCGATGCTGCCTAGAGACTGGACACTTGCTATCATTGACATTAAAGACTGTTTCTTCAGCATCCCGCTGCATCCCCAGGACGCTCCACGGTTTGCCTTCTCCGTCCCCTCTCTTAACAGAGAGGCTCCACTCAAGAGATATCATTGGCGTTTCCTTCCTCAAGGACTAAAGTGCAGTCCCAGTATATGCCAGTGGTATGTTGCTCACATCCTGTCTCCTGTTCGGGACCTATTCCCAGGTGCGATCATCCATCACTATATGGACGATATTCTGGTCTGTGCACCAGAAAAAACGTACTTGGACAAAGCGGTTGAAAGGACTATTGAAACCATAGAAAAGGCAGGATTTGAGATCCGTGAGGACAAAATACAGTACACCAACCCATGGACTTACCTTGGACTCCAGATCCGGGAACGGACCATCGTACCCCAGCAGCTCGCCATCCGAGACGACCCAGAAACCCTGAGAGACTTACACAGTCTGTGCGGATCCATCAACTGGGTACGTCCACTGCTAGGAATTACAACAGAGGACCTCGCTCCACTGTTCAGCCTTCTCCGGGGCAAGGAGAATCTGGACTCTCCATGCACTCTAACACCAGAGGCCCGAGATGCCATCACCAAGGTCCAGGAAGCCCTTGTCTTCACGCAAAGCCCATCGCTTCGAGCCCAGCCTGCCTTTCCAGTTCGTCATTCTGGGAAAAGCACCTAGGTTCTATGGACTGATTTTCCAATGGGACACTCAACTTCGAGACCCTTTACTAATCCTGGAGTGGATCTTTACAAATAACCAACCCACAAAGACAATTACCACCTTCCAAGAAATTATGGCACATTTAATAAAAAAGGCTAGAACTCGCCTCCGTTCCCTTGCAGGGTGTGAGTTCACATGCATATATTTGCCAATGACCACTGGGGACCTGGAGCATTTGCTCCAGACCAATGAGAGTCTCCAGTATGCCTTAGACAGCTATACAGGCCAAATTTCAGTACATATCCCAAAACATAAGCTTTTTAATCATGATGTGACATTTCATCTGACTCCAAAATTAGTCCAAAGTAGGACACCTCTCAAAGCTCTAACTGTCTTTACAGATGGCTCAGGGTCATCCCACAAGTCGGTAATGACATGGAGGGACCCTAAGACCCAAAATTGGGAATCTGACATAAAAATAGTGGAGGGATCTCCACAGATTGCGGAGTTAGCAGCTGTTGTCAGAGCCTTTGAGAAATTCAAAGACGAACCTTTTAATCTGGTCACAGATTCAGCTTATGTTGCTGGCATAGCTATGAGAGCAGAACATGCTCTTCTCAAAGAGGTTTCCAATCCAAAGTTATACCAATTGATTTCTACATTAACACGCTTAATTTCCCACAGAAAACAACCTTACTATATAATGCATGTGAGGTCACACACTGACCTCCCAGGTTTCATTACAGAAGGGAACAGGAAAGCAGACACCTTAGCCATGGCAATAGAGACTGCTAATGTCCCTAACATCTTTGCCCAGGCAAAGTTGTCACACTCATTTTTTCATCAAAATGTGCCTGCCCTTATCAGAATGTTCAAGCTTTCAAAAGATCAGGCAAAAGCTATTGTTGCCACATGCCCGAACTGTCAAAACTACCAGATACCATCTATGGGGACGGGAGTCAATCCCCGAGGTTTAAACAGCTGCCAGCTGTGGCAGACAGATGTAACCCACTTTGCACCTTTTGGAAGGTCAAAGTACGTGCATGTATCGGTTGATACATTCTCAGGAGCAGTATTTGCATCAACACATACAGGAGAAACTGCGCAGCACGCCATAAAACATTTTCTCCTCGCATTTGCAACCCTGGGAGTACCAAAGGAGATCAAAACAGACAATGGACCTGCCTATACCTCTCGTAAGTTAAAAGAGTTCTTCAGTGAGTGGGGAATACAACACAAGACAGGTATACCTGCAAACCCCACAGGACAATCCATCGTGGAAAGGACACACCAAACTCTCAAAAGAGTCCTCAATCAGCAACAGAGAGGAACAAAAATCACTTCTCCAGTTGAAAGACTTTGCAAGGCTCTCTATGTCATCAACTTCCTGAACTGCACAACCTCAGAGCCTGATCCACCAATACTTCGCCACTTTGCAAATACCACCCAAGCAAAGCTCACAGAGAAACCACCTGTGCTGGTGAAGGACCCAGAAACACATAAAGTCTCTGGACCTTTCGAACTCATCACGTGGGGAAGAGGATACGCGTGTGTTCTGCTACCATCTGGTCCAAGATGGTACCCAGGGAAAAACATAAAACCATACCTAGGCACTGCAAATACCACTTCCACAAGCAGTGACAAGAATCCTCCTGAGTCAAACACAAGACCTCCTCAAAACCAGACCAGCTCGGCCTGGAGACGAAGACGTCGCCAAACATCCATAGGCGGAGGAGAGGACTGTCCCATCACACAGCAGCAGACAAACCAGAAAGCTGAACAACATTCTGTGGCATCAAGCCCTAGACCAGGCACAGCCTGAAAACAAAACTGTTCCTTGAATTAGATGTTATTACCCTTTTTACCCTAAAAAACCCTATTGTCCCTTTTATCTACCCTTACCAAAAGCCTCTAACCTTTTACCCACTCCTCCACCCTTAGCACCATAGAAAAAACAAAAAAAAAAAAACAAAAAAAAAAAAACAACAAAAAAAAAAAAACAGTAAAAAAAACCTAAAAATAAAGGGGGGAGGTGGGAGGAACAGAGGAAAGGAACAAGAAAGGAACCCTAACCCTCCCCTCCTACCATAAAAATAACAAGTTTTGCTTATATTCCCTATCAGAAGCCCCATTCCTGCCCAAAGATGAAAAATATCTCCGTTGGTGCTGTCCTCACTGCTGCCTGGATGTTCCTCACCGTGCCATGTGCCGTCGGTTGGATCGGCCCACAGCCGAGCCATAATGTCTGGGTAACCTTAGCAAGAACATTAAAACAGGATAACATGTGCTTATCCATGGGGAGCGTGATAACCCACTTTCCACATGTCTAGTAGGAATTCCTTTCATAGCCGATGATTGGCCCGCCTATAATTCAGAGCTTCTCCGCACCACAGGTAAGCGACCCCACCAGGTACAAACTTGGGACCAGTGGACAAAAATACTGCCCAATGCTCTTGAGGAACCTCAAGAATTGGATCTGTTGGGATCCTCTAAGGCCACCTTCAGTGTCAAATTTTACTTTAGACGTCCAAAGAATAATTTGCCTGAAATTGATCTGAACAAAAACACATACCGAAAAGACATATCACCAATTAACAAAGCCTACAACCCTCACGATTGGTGTAATTACACTGCTCGTGTGATCTCTGTGTCCTCTCTCCATCCCAAAGTTCTACCCAAGGGAACGTTTCTCATCTGTGGTGACGGAGTATGGGCTGGGATCCCCTCCCGACTCCAGGGAGGTCCCTGTACCCTAGGAAAACTTTCCACCCTTACTCCAAATATCACCTTGTTGCACAATTGGAAAAAAAAGAGCGAGTTAAAACGCCACAAAAGGTCCTACACAGCATTTGATGAAAATTGCGATCCCAAATTATACGATTGGAACAAACCTAAAAAGATAGCAGTCTCTATATTCCTACCATGGGTAGCTGCAGCTAAGGCCCTGGGTGACATAAATCACCTTGGGTGCTGGCTCAGTAAGCAAGCTAACGCTACTTCTGCTGCCCTGAGCGATCTCTTAAAGGAAGAAGAAACCACAAGGCACGCCTCCCTCCAAAATCGAGCAGCGATTGACTTCCTGCTGCTTGCCCACGGACATGGCTGCGAGGACTTCGAAGGGATGTGCTGCTTCAATCTTTCTTCACGCTCGGAATCCATCCACGCCAACATCCAGAAACTGAAGGGACTTGTGAAGGACTTAAAAGTAGAACAGACCCCAGACTGGGTCAATGACCTCTTCGGTCAATGGGGATTAACGGGATGGGCTGCATCTTTGGTTAAGGGAATGTTGTGGATTTTTCTTGTAATTGTCATCGTGTTACTTATGTTCTCATGCCTTGTCCACTGTTTTAAAAGAACCATAGGGAACGCCTTTTTTCTAAATACAGAAAGTGGAGTTGTAGCAGGCACAAGGCCTGCAAGGCCTTGGAGAACAGAAGCCTGAGCTAGGAAATACCAAAGCCAGCATGACTAAGGTTTTAGAAGCCCCTCTCTTCCGCCTTTGGGACCCTGTTATCTCTCTGTATATCCATAGGTCACTTTTCCCCTGACCCTTACTATTGGACAGTTTTCAATCCCCCTGTAAGGTATAAAAACCCCTAGCTCTGCCTGGTTCGGCAGAGGAGAGCTGTCAATGGAACCTTCGCGGAGACCCCAATAAAAGAACCCTGCGGAACCCACACAGCGCTGCTCTCTCTCTCTCTGCGTCTGCTGCGGCGATACCCAGGGTGACGGCCCCAGGCGAGCTAAAAGAGCTGAAATCACTAAAGAGCTGACTGCAAATCACTATAGCTGCCTGGGCTGCCTGAACCCCCCGCTGGGCGATCCTGGACCCTCGTTGAGCTATCCTGGACAACCGGCCTCCCCGCTGGGCTTCTGCCCCTGGGGGCCATAATCTTTCTCTGGAAGTTTTAGGTGTCCTGTGGCTGCTACCTGGTGTGAGTACCTTATTCCTTTCTTTAAAAAAATATCCCACATACATACATAATTTGTATTTTAACATTATGTTATAACCTAAAACTGTATTTAACACACTACTTAAGAAAATTAATACAGCATAACTTTCTAACATAACATATATAATATTCATTTTAATATTTGAAAAAAAAGCCAATCATAAAATATGTATTTTTCACAACCTCCCTGTCTCAGGTGGAACCTGGAGCCTCATGCAGGGAAAGGAGACCTGGCAGTGTCTGTGCAAACCAGTGCTGAGCTGGAAGAGATGCAGGTGCCTGCTTTAGGTACAGTCTTGTGAGGAGCAGGGGCAGAGACATGCCAGCCCGGGCAGGGGTCGTGCTTAGGGAGCTCTGCAGGGAGGTACTCTGCTCTGCAGGCATGGGTGTGCCTGGCATTGCCTGCAGTTCTTTTTCAATCTGTGTGTAGCCTCAAAACCTTTAGCAGAATAGCTGAGGGAGTGCTGTAGCTCACCCTGGTGATTGTGAGGCCTGGTGAAGGAGGTGGGGAGCAGTTTCTGATACACTGTTCTGCTGAATTATGTTCTCTGTCAGTTACAGGGAGCTGCTTTCACACCCACCTTGTAGGTCCAGAATGTCTGTGTGAGGCTTTTGTCTGTCCAACTCTTGAGGAAAGGACTTCTGCTGGGACACTAAGCATTTTCCATTAAGTAGTAGAGTAAAACCTGCTCGTTCCCTGGAACTTAAGAGGTGTAGGGCCATATTCAAATTACGACCTGGAAGCAAATCCTCTGAGTAAGGGAATGCTTCCAGTGATGTTCAGTACTCTGTTAGAAAATAACCTTAAGATCAAGGAGAAGTTGATTGCAATGATTTGTGGTATTTCTTGTTAACAGCACTGATTTTTTTTTGCTAATCTCTTTATTTACACCTCCATGGTCTAAGCCCTTCAGTGCAAACATCTTTCATTACAGGTAGATTTTTTTTCCAAAGGATTTCTCTCATGATACAGCTTCTCATGAAATTATAAATTCATTAATTTGTTAAAATACCGTAGTGGTCTGGCACAAGGGCAAGAGGGTGTGATTATTCCTGAGCTATTAAGGGAAGGATCATTTAGATGCAGAATTTCACATAGCTTAATTGAAAGACTATAAAATAATTGTTGAAATAGGTTTTTAGTCTATTAGACTTCTCAATAATCTTATGGGGGAACTCACTAACATGTCTGAATGATAAAAGGCATAAGGATAGCTTTCATCAAGTGAAATTGTTAGTGGTGCGTATCATGCTTGAGATGCATTATAAGCTGTGTTTACGATGTGAGAAACCTTGTAATAGCATGTGATACACTACATAAATCATTGCATCCTTGAACATGATAAATGCAGAGAAATTTAATTCTGGGACAGCTCTTAAGCAAAATACATCGCCAAATTGTATAAAAATTGCTCCTCATACTACTTTTTGGCCTTTGGCTTATAAAGTATGAATGATGCAGTCCCTCTCTTTTTTCCATCCTGCACAGCTTTAGGGACAAGGTGTGAGCAAAGAGCATTAAGGCTGGAATGTTTTGGCCTGCATCCTTTGAGTCAGGTGGAAATAGTTAATCACAAGGCAGAAGCAAGCTTTGAGTTATGATTAATCCCACATGTCGAGAATTATCTTTCAAAAAATTGTTTGAGAGAGGGCATGAGCCTTTTTTTGAAAGAAAATGAGTGTGCTTGCCAGAGAAGAGTACTTTCAACATCCTGTTTGTTTAGTAGATACCTGGTGAGAGAACTCAGCTGAATATGTTTGGAAGAATTATTATTCAGCAAACGAAACCCTTTCAGAAGGCTCTTATCCCAGTTTGAAATCTGATAATGTCTCTTGGAAAGATGAAAAACACTTGGCAGGCTTGAAAGAGGCAGGGAATAAAGGACGTTGCAGATTTCTGTTCATCATGTTTTTTTTATGTTTACTGTATTTCAGTTGTACTTTTATAATAAGCTGGCAATTTTATCAGCTTTCTGCTTGTCAGTATTTATTTGGAATTTATATTGCTCTGGAAAAGCCTCTAATAACAGAACTGTCAATTTTTTAAAATGCAGGAAAATAAACCTCCAAACCCAGGGTTCATTCTTCCAGCCTTTATGTACAGTTCCTCTCAAGCTAAGGAGTAGTCCACATGCAGACTCGGCCATGAAATGTCTGCAGGAAGAGATCTATGCAAGCTACAGAAAAATATTTTACTAGATTTAATGAAATACATGAGTTTCATAAAGCAGTATAATGTGCCTGAGCAGAGGTACTGTATATGTTTATTCAGGGACTTGCAATTGCTTAAATCTCTTTCATCTCAAAGATAAAACTGTTACTGTTTTATTAGCAGCAACCCCTGCAATTGGATATTCAACCCATTGGATATTCAACCCATAATTCACATCTGATCTTCTGTGTTCATTGATACAGAGAGGTTGTGGTACATTGTGGACTTATATTGCCAAGTTTTAGAAAACAAGAGTCAACACATAAATGGAAATGCTGTGCTGCTGAAATAAGTAGGGAAGACAGGCTTTCTGTGTTAGAGTCTAAAGGGAATTTGTGCCTTGAATATTGACTTCCCCTATGTTGAGAAGTTACGTTTTGTTTTTTTACACCAAGAATATATTTGGTGACTCGACAACACTGTAGTGAATAGTGATCAAACAAAGGCAGGGAGTTATACCGGATTATCTGTTTGGAGCTGATCTTGTAAACAGGCACAGAAGTCTTCATCTCTGGTGGAAAGGCCACAGAGTGCCATGGATAGTCCAGGCAGAAGGAACCGTCAGCAGAGGTTCCTGTAGTTTCAGAAGTTCTGAACCTTTTTCTCATGAGCAGAGCTCTCTGAGTAGTTTGTCTGAAAATGTTAGTTATGCCTATAGATTGTACTATTCTGGTTTACCTTTTTTTCAGTGTGCCAATTGCTGAAATAATTCTGATAATGTTTTATAAATGGTGCTGGTTTGATGTTTAAAAATACTTTGCAACAATTCTTTTGTTCTTGGTCCACTCTTTCTAGCCCACCAGAAAGTGGGCCCACTAGTGTATTTGAAACCAGTGGGTAAATAAAGTACAGTAGATAATAGAACTTCTGCAGTTTCCAGTACAGATGCTATAAAGCTAGCACAGGGGAAACATGAAGCAGATGTTACCTTCCTCTTTGTCAGTAACAAGGTCGAAAATACACTATAGCCTTTGACTCCTGAAGTCCATCAAAATGTTCATGGTTTTACATCCCCAAAATAGGAGGCAAACAGCAGGAAAATGCAAAGTGACCTGCAGTCTTCAGTTCAACACAAATTTAAATTAGGGTCTCCTTCAACTATTTCAAAAATAGCAAGCCTCATACTTAATTTATGCCAAAACAAAACCAAGGAATTGTGGTTCAGAGTTTCACTTGGTAGATGGAAGAAGACAGATAAGGAAATACTATATTTGAGAATATGAGACTCTGAAGAGTTTATGCAGCTTGTTTTGACAACTCTTGCCACTTTTACCTTTCTTTAGTGGATGCCTACTGTATCAATTCTTACTGCAGTTCAAAACAGAAGAGTATTGTCCTAATTACAAGTTCTTTGGTCTCTTTTGTTAACATCAACTCTCACAAACATTTTAATAGCCAAGAGGACCATGTTTGTTGATTACAAATTCATAGAGCTCCATTTATTTCAAGAATGGCAAATGCAAGGAAGGCCCTAAATGGTCATATAACTGTCACAAAAGATGAAATGCAAGTTCCAATCCCTATATAAAATGGATCAAACTCATACAAACATTAGAAGAAATTACAACTATATTAAAATAACACCTGCACTATTAAAATTATTTGCAAAATTGTTAAGACTATTTCATATTGATCAGTGGATGCATTCCATTACAATGTACAAAACTAGGAAGATCTGCATTCATCAGTGTAATAAGGTAAAGTCTGAATATCTGAGTGTAGTGAATAAATGTGTTAATTAAAATTAATAAGAAGCATGTATTTCTTTGGTATGTTCCATATTTTATATTGCTAGAGTTTTATGTGTCTTTAAAACATTCAGGTATTTGTTCAAAGAATGACAGTCCATACTCAAAGAGCATATTTGACTGGGTAAGGGAGAAAAATGATGCTTTTGATGTTTAATATCACCAGTGAGATGTATGTCCTAGTTCTGACAGAAGTGCTCCATTTCAGAATCCTGTAGCATTAGATGGGGGTTTTTCTTAATTTAAAATTTACTCTAGCAGCCAGAACAAAAAGATTTTGAAACAAAGAACCCAAATGCAAATCAAAGCCAAGTCTGTGTTATTGAAAATAAAGAAGCTGTTGTTGATGAGGACTGAGCTCCAATTGAGTGGTGGAGCTCTATGTGATTGTGTGTGAGTGGAAGGTGCTAGCTCCGAAGAGGCCGGCAGCAAGGCAGGAGTGGGCAGTGGTGGAAGCGATGGGTGGGAGAGGCTCTTACATGGCTTCTCTGAGGGCACGAGTTGTGCTCTCAGCTGGAAAACAAACATGCAGACGTAATTCTTAACAAGTCTGACTTAAAGAAGGCCACACAGAAAAGAAAAAGAAAGAAAATGAGAAAAGAAAATGTGTAGGTGGTTGCTGGCTATAGGTGGGGGGTTTCTGTCAGAAAGGCTGTAGCTGGGTGGCCTGAAGGCACTTGCAGCAGTGGCAGGAAAAGATTACTATTCATGTGAGGCAATTTTTTTTCTTTCGTTAATCCTTTCTGTCTGCTCTGTATCTTTTGGGGGGAATAAATAATCCTTTTCCGATTTTGGGCCCCAGTGATCCAGCACTGTGACAGGGTCCTGCAGAAAAGCTCTGATAAAATCAGGTGCCTCAGTGTTAACCCTGATGCTGCAGAGTCCTTGTTGAACAGCAGTGACAGCAAGTAGTTTGAGGTAGAGAGAGGAGGATAGAGAAAAGACAAATCTGTTGACAAAAGGTTGTTTTGTAAGAGAAAAACGTAAACAGCACTGGTAGTGAAGCATCAGAAAGCTCAGCTATAGATTTGATGGTCTGTATCATAGCTGGTGCCAGCAGTGGCAGCATTGCCTGGCTGGGAGGGATAGCGTCAAACCCAGGAAGTTTATTGCAGGATAGGAAAATGCAGAATAGTGCACAATATATCCTCTATTATAAATCATGCAAGAGAACTTAGGGTTTTTTGCGGAAAATGTGATGATGAAATGTGGTATATGTGGCTATGTTCCAGGAAGGGCCTCTCTCATTAGAGCTGTGTGGTACAGCAGCCATTTTGTTTTCTACTGCAGCCATTTTGTTTTCTGAGTTTCTGTGGTGTTAATACACTTCAATATTTTGTGCTGCATCCCAGTGGGCTTGTCTTTATTCTGTTTCCTTTAAACTAAAAGAAATCACTGTAGTCTGAAGATGATTTCTCATTGCTTATGACAGCCACAACTTGAAGGGAAACTTCTTAATACATCTGTTAACTTTTCTGTTCACAGTCCTGAGTGGGAAAAAAAGTGTGTACAAAAAGACCGCTGACTATAGTCTTTTCGAAATGAGGTTTTGCTTGGATTTTTCTTCATTTTTTTGGGAGTTGTTTGTTTTTGTTTGAGGTTTTTGTTTTCGGGGTTCCCCCCCCCTTTTTATTATTTTATTTTATTTTATTTTATTTTATTTTATTTTATTTTATTTTATTTTATTTTATTTTATTTTATTTTATTTTATTTTTTAATGTTCAAGCCACTGTTAGTTGGCTAAGCCTTGTCTGGCAAGTGTGAGTGGAGTGGATGTGGAACAAGCATCTACCTGTCTGTCTTTCTCTTGGACTGGATATCAGGCATGAGTCTGATTGGTGGGAGTGAGGTTCCTGTGTCCTGATATTAGCTCTGCTTACTGTCAGATTAGGAAAATAAAACCAGACATTTACACTTGGATGCATTTCAGCTGAGCTCTGAGAGGTATTTCGAGAAATCCAGGTTTCATTTATAAATGCAGCTTCTTCTAACTTTTGTATAGAGCTCCATCTGATGAGCAGTGGCACCACACATATCTTTATTTCAAAAATCTAGTGGGAACACTGTCATTTTGATTGTCTGTCTCAACATAGGTATCTCCTGGTTTTGCCGGGGAAAGTATATTTATTTCATGACTGATACCACCATTTCCTCATGTATTAGCTGCCTGGGGCTATCATTGTGTTATTCTTGGGCAGGGGCCTCCATGCTCAGGTTTGTAGGACTGTTCTGGAGTTTCTTGGCCTACTGCCTCAAAATTGATTTACCCTGTGGCATTATCTGCGTCTCATGGCATGTCAGCTTTGTCTTGAAAACCAGCAAAAATCAGGCCCAGGAGCAACAGCAGCAGTAAAAGCGCTCTCTGATCCCATTACCGAGGAGTGTAAGGCAGGGTCAACGTGGGAGCATACTTAAGGTACTGTTGAATGCAGCCAGGCCTAAAACTTCCATTAACTTTGCAAATGAAACAAACTAGGCCCAGCCTCCAGTGTTTGAATGTAGATCACTGCTGAGGTCTCTGGGAGCTGTTGAAGACTTGTGAAATATCAAGTATTTGCTGAAACAGCAAACTAAAATTCCTGTGAGGTTTGAGCTTTTACCTAGGAGCAGGACCTGTGCAATTCAGGCTGGCTTTGTGTCAAGATTTGTTCATGTATTCACATTGGGTAGAAGTCAGCCCTTCTCTTGACAGCTGGAGCTGGCAAATCCCTGGCCACAGCAGCATTTGTCTGAGACCTAACTCAGGATCCAGCTGGACAATTTTCTGTATGCAGTTCTCACTGTTGTCCTGTGGCATAAGTAACTTGTCTCTGACCACAATGTTACTGTCGTGATTGTGTGTGGGTTTAATTTTTTATGTCCATGCATTTTGGCTATTCAAAGAAATACCAATTTTAACTGTTCCCTTTAGTCATTCTGCAGTGATCGTCATTGCCCTTTCTCCTGAAAGAGCAGTAACCTAAGCCTAAGTGCTTTGCGAGCGCTGTGTTTAAGAGCAGACACATGGCCAGCTGTTACAGCTCGCTTCACACTGGGTAACTCTTATTTGCAGCATAGTTTGCTGGTCATTTTTTAGAATTTCCCCTGCCAGTAGGACTGTTCTAGGTCTTACTGCTCACAGATCAATGGGCAGCTCAGAGAAACAGGGAAAATCACCATTTGTGTTCAGCAGCAGCTGACTGCTTTCTCAAACGTGAGATCAGACACACTTTGTGTGAGTGCAGTCACTGAATGTATTCATTTTCTAATCTCTTACTCTTCTCCTCCAGTGAATTGTCCTGGTTAATTTTGTATTGTGTTAAAACATCCACTTAATCAGTTTTTAATGTATTTAAGCGCAGCCTTGTGATTTCGTTAAATGCCTCTTGTCTGTATTGCGAGAGAGCACTTGATTTACTCTGCCTATACACTCCATCGCTTTGGGTTCTTCTGGCATATCCCAAATTAATTAATCACTGAGGGGAACTGCATCATTTAATATTTGTTCACATGAAACTCTCTGTTTCCCTAACAATGCTCATCGTATTGCTCTCAGACTCCTACTGGTTCTGCTCTTACAGTTTTGGAAGAACCCTTGTGGGTTCCCAGCACCGTTCTGAGTATCTCTGTGTCCCATCGCAGGCACTGGCGTTTGTCTCTGCTCAGATGGCTTCGCACAGGCGCCACGGTTTGCAGAGCTCTGTGCACTAATGCAGCCTGCCAAGGCAGCTCCTCTGCCGTTCAGCGGGGCCGCGGGTGTGGGTCGGAATGCTGCCACAACACCCCTGGCTGGCTTCTAGATTTAGTCACTTGTTTAGTCTTAAGTTTCCGTAGTCACTTTCTCACATTATTTAATTGTCTGGAATGGAAGCTGAACTCAGTCTTCTAATGGAATTATTGGTAAGGATAAACCAGTCAATACAAGCAACCTCATAAAATTCATACTGTCTTGATTTATGATTAATAGTCTCAGTGTAGACAAAGTTCTGAAAAACAGTTCTCTACACTAAAAGTGACTTCTGAAAAGAATGAAGCAAGTAATGGTTTAAAAATAAACTTTTTTTCTAACAATTGGGTAAGTAATAATAGGATCAGTAGAAATCCCAGAAAAGTGTCCTGTATTTTGTCTTTGGCCTTTTGAAGGCCAAAATACTATTGTTTTTTAAAGATGTATTTTAAAAAACATCAATCAGATGACATTATATGTTAATGTTGTATGCTAAATATATATATTATTTATATTATTTTAAAAATTTCTAAATTCTCAATATACCCCAGTTGATGACAGTCCTATGACAGTATAGTAAAAGACATTAAACAAACATGGTGAAAATTTATTTTAAAAGAGGCTAAAGTATGAATATCTCTCCTACTGTGTTGAGAAGAATTGAGGAAGGCAGTATTTTGTTATAATATGTAAATAAATGTGCAGTATGCAAAATTCCTGCATTTTGTTACCTATTTTTGTCTTTCCCTGATACATATATGCACTGTTTTTAAGACAACAATTTTTTTTACACTTAATGATGCTAACTCTTGTTTTTCTCTGACAGTTCTTTGCACTGTGTTCCATACCACTCCATCAGCTGGGTCTCTTGGACAGAGAAATCATATGTTCTCGTAAGCCCTCCAACATGGCCACAGGCAGCAGAAGGGTGCCTACATCCCATACAGAGCTGTATGACTTCAGGTGAGAAAGTCATTGAAGCAGATGAATTTTACAGGTGAACTGATTTTATGCAAATGTACTAGTGGAAATTGGTGATTCAAATGTCTGTCTGCTGAATTACAGAAAAGGTGTTTCTTGGTTAAAAATTCATCATAAAGAAATTTAAAATACATTATGAAACAAGAACTGGTAAAATAAATATCAGACAACTGTAAAGAAGTTTGAAATATGACAATTTTTTTCCTTTCTATTACTGTTTCTAATTTTAATTATTTTTTGATTTATATTATGAGGGTTTTTCATCTTTAGGTGAGTTGTTATTTAGTATCTCCCTCTCTAGTTTTTGCACTAGTTCCCTGAGGTGATTAAAAAAAAATATCCTAAAATGCATGGCATATTACCTTTTTAATGACAAAGAGGTTTTACTGGATTGGCAGTGGAGGCAGTGATTGACTGTGCTGGCAATGGGATTACTTTTCCAGTTCACTCTTCTGGTCAGACAATTCAAAGTGGATGTTAAAAGGTAAGGTCAATATATTGTTACAGCGATTTTTGTGGATTCACCATGAAATAAAGCCTTATTGACACAGTGAATATAATGATCATGTAACATACCTGTCTTTTGCAGAAAAGAAACAATTTGAAATTAATACATCAGAGCCAATGTGCTTGTACACTCTTTTTAAAAAAGACTTGCCTCCAGAGGAAAGGATGCTTAGCTAATGAGTTGCAGTAATGATTCCTTACCTCACTGGTTTGTTTTGGGATCTTTCATTTTGTTTTTGCTTTAATATTTTTAGTCATAGAGCTTTTTGTCTTGAATATTGCACTGGTAGTTTCCACAGTGGTTTTGATCACAGTTTCAGCTAATTATATATCAAAATTTCTTTTTAGATTTTTTTTTATCATTGCTGAAGAACTATATGCAAAATATTGAGACAAATTGAAATTTTTTTTCTTTATATACTGCAACACTTGGAAATACTTTTGCACATAGGAAGCGATTAGAATAGTAACAAGAAAATACTGTAAAAAATTTCAATAGCTTTCATCCTAAGGTTTTGGTCAGTCAGCACATAGTGTACAAATGATGTCATTTCCAAAGTAGTTCATGTTCTGAGCATCCATGGTACCCTTCTCCAGAGGTCTTGTCACTAGTTTCTTAGGATGGGAATCTATCTGTGTGAATGTGGGTTCACACACTTAATTTAAACCTGTACCATTTCATTTTCACTATCCTCAAATCTACTTCACAGCTTTGCCCAAAGCCATGACTTTGTATACTCACTGTAGTGTTGTTTCCTGTACATGTGTGATTCAGAAGATTCCCCAGTACTGAGGAGCTGCTAGCTGATTAGTGGCTAGCAGATATTTTGCAAAATGTTCTTATTTTCTTCAGCTGTTCCCTATGAGCATTTCTTTGTGAGGACATGATGAAACACAAATTTTATGGCAAAGACAGCACAAGGGAAGTTCTTGACCAATACTCATATAGATGCTGGAGTGCAGTTGGTAAAGAGTGTAATTAAATCAAGAAGCATAACATGTACATACTATGTTTGTAGGTAGCACACAGTGGATTGATTTTGCTCCATTCTGTGTTCTTATTTAGTTCAGATAGGATGTGGAAGGCATGTAAACTCGAACTAAGAAAGCTGGAAATTGATATAAATAAGAGAGTAAGGACTTGAAAGGATAATAAATTCTTACTGCAGATACTCATCTTTAAATACTCTTGTCGGTTATAATGCAGAAAGTATTGAAACTTATCTGGTTACTTTCTACTAAAAGTCCAAGTGGAATAACAAGTTAATTTGTTAAGTATTTACTGCTGACATTCTTTTCCAGTAAGTAATGCCCCAAAGTACGACTTGCTGAAATTAGTGAAATTATATTTATAAACGTGAGGTTGCACATCAGTTTCTGTATGGTTGTGTTCGAGGGTCCCAGGATGAGGGAAGAGAGGAGAATCTTGACTCCATGTTTCAGAAGGTTGATTTATTATATTATGATATTATATTATATTAAAATGCTATACTAAAACTATACTAAAAGATTAGAGAGTAAAAGGATCCATCAGAAAGCTGGGAAAGAAAAGGAATGGAATGAATTACAAAAGCTCATGACCCTCAGAGTCTGACGCAGCTGCATCTTTAATTGGTTATTAAGTAGAAACAACTCACATGAGCCAATCAAAGATGCACCTGTTGATAAACAATGATGTCCAGACCACATTCCAGAGCCATCAGATAGGTAATTGTTTACATTTATTTTCTGAGGCTTCTCAGCTGGAATAGGAGAAAAATCCTAGCAAAGGATTTTTCATAAAATAATGGCGACAGTTTCTGGAACAGTTTTAATATGATTTGTTGATCAGTTACTCAAGAGTTACAAGCTTCTGCATGATTTTTTGCCTCTCAGCAGAGTAGTGGATGGTGACAACTGTCACAGTACTTCTAGATCCTCTTTAGATAATCGTAATATAATTTCTTAAGGGAGATATTGTACTCCCTTAAGAAGCCACCAGCATTTCAAAATATACTAAAGCATTTTCTGTACACTTGTCAAAAAAATACATAATTTAGCAGTAATTTTATCACTTAAATGTAAAAAAGACTGATGTGGGCACAGTCCCAATAGGTCAAGTGCAGTAGGCTTCAAAGGTTACTCTCCACCTCTGTTGTCATCAAAACAGCTCTTGCTGTTCTAAAGCCCAAATCAGCCTGAGTAGTACCCAGTAAACAATAAAATTACTTACTGGACTCCTGTACAACTGGGTAGCAGGATGATGGCTGAGCTGCTGCCTGGCTCTAGTTCCCAGCCAACTGCACCCTGCTGGTCACAGCCTCATTGTGTGCATTTCAGTTTGATTTAACCCTGCAGACTGATGACAATTTGTGATTTATTTGCTTTGAGGCGTCTCATCCTTACAGCATGGGTAATGCAGTGAAGCCAGCCTCAAAAGGATGTTCTGTGGATGAACTGGACATTTTAGATGTGCCAAAATTCAGTGTCATGGTAGGTTAGGATAAAAGCCTTGAAATTCTTCAGTGAAAGAGAGTGAGGCTTCAGCACAGTCTTTGTTGCAGCAAATGAAACTGAAGATAAGGAAAAAGAGGATGAGAGTGATCAGAACAAATCCCAGTATTGTAAGTGGAAGATGCTTTTTTACAGAAAATGAGGTTGTTAACCCCATCCAGGTATGGAGCCAGAATACTGAGGGACCTGTAAAAAGGGGCAGTCTTGTAGTAGAGTCCTAGAGTGCTCTTTTCAGGGGGTGAGCTGACAACTTACAAACTCTTCCCTAAAGGCAGAGGACAGGGTAAAGGGGTGTGGGGGTGGCAGAGCTGTTAGAAGTCTCTAGAGGCCAATAAACTGATTTCTTTGGTTTTGTTTTGAATGTCAGCTACCAGGGCATTGGGGGAATCTTTAAAATTTTGTAAAGCAAAATATCTGAGAGGAAGCAATTCATCATTTTTGACTTTGCTCTGAAAACAATTTTTAAAAATTTTGTTTACTCCTTGCCTTTACACTCAGGACCCTTCCACAGTTTCATTAAGCAGAATCTATTTTCCCTGGAGAAATAAAACCCACAGAGGAATACTCTGTTCTTCCCTGAGCCAATCTTCATATATCACTAATGTCTCAATTGCTATAAAAATTATATAAAGATGACCATTAACTTTATCATTGAACATCTCATTTAAAAAAACAAATTAACATCCTTAAAGATGAAACTCTTCTGTGCTCTTTCATTAGTGACATAGTTAAATATTTTCAACTAGATTTTCACTTACAAAATTCCAGAGAGAAGAAAAAAATACTGAAGCTGGCAATTGGCATTCCAGACTTCACAGCTCATTATCTATATTATAATTCACCCACTGCAAAAACAGTATTGATGTCATTATTCAAAGAATGACAGCAGGTTTAGGACAAAATCTAGATTAAATGTATCTCTGCTCCAGCAGCAGCTGACAGCAGCATTCCAGCACAGTTTCTCCGCTGGTGGGTGCTGGTGCAGGGATCCTTGAGCACTGACAGCGCTGGAGAGGTGCTGCTCAAACACGAGGAGCTGGATTCTTGAGCAGCTGCACAGAATGCATTGTTCTCTCTGTAATCTCTCTGTAGCCAAGTTAGTTGTTTCTCTTTCCCTCATATATCTGAGTTCCCTGCAATTCATCCTCATTGTTGCAATTTCGATCATTTATCTTGCTGCTGTGTCTTCTTGAATGAGCATTCCTCCTTTGTCACTGCCTTTCAGGGATACCAGTCTGCGCCTTGCTCTGCAGCATATGGGTACATTAGACCTGAGCCAACCTCTCTATTTCCCATCTTCTCTGTGTTCCACAGAATAATGAAAATGGATGAGTTTTTTACTCTTTAAATAAACATCCTGAGTTCTTGTTAAGCATCATGTGCCTCTTACTGAAGCTGCAGTGCTCACAGATCCACATGGGATGTGTGTGCAGTGTGTGTGCACAGCTTTGGCACAGGGACAAGTGCAGATCCCTTTTGGAGTCATCCGTTATCATTCAGCAGGGGATGACCAGCAGTGCTCATGGCTCTTGAAATATAGGGCAGAATATTCTGCTTACTGTATGCAATTCTCTGCTCATGCTGTGGGAATTTGTTTTGCAGGTTTTTGTTTACAGTCTTATTTATAGGCACAGATTTGGGTTTGAATTTTGTACACATACTTAAGTTTTAGCAAAACCACAGCTCTTCTGCTTATCCATCTACTCTGGCATAAACAGTGTTGCAGTGGGAAGTCAAATCCTTCAGAGATTTATTTGGGATGTTATGAACCTCAGAAATTAAAATAAGCAGTTAAATTCCTTAAATTGACAATTTATATTTTATGAAAATATACAAATGATGTATGTTGGGTTCTTTATATATATATTTTTTCTCTGGTTCTGTAGCACAAGGCTGCATATTGATTTGTTAATAGGATCTGATAAGTAGTTTTGGCAAGATGATCTGTGATGCACAATTTGCGTAAAATCCAGCCAGGCCAACCAGGTGACTACAGGAAGAGCAAAAAATGCTGAGTTTTCCCCACATTCACTAGATATAGAAAATACATAGGAAATTGAGATTTTGATGAAATATTGTCTTGAGCCATTTCAGTAATTCTGCATTTCAGTATGGTTTGTACAGTGTTTTCCAGGCATCTTATTTCTGCCCTCTTCCTGTATTCTGAGAAATTATGTTGTCACTCTCAGCAGATGAATCTCCAATACCTAGAGGAAAGAAGCAGTGCACCTAACATGAACCTTGCACTATTGAGCACTGGGATTTTAGAAGTTGCCTTAAAACATGCATACAGATACAATCTTTTGAAAGGTCAAGACCAATAAGACTATTTACATACAGATTCCAAAATTATGTATAGATTTAAGAGTATATAGGTAAGTTAACTTAGGAAAAAAAAAACACTGAGAGAAATTATACAACATATATTAGCTTATCTCTGAAAGTCTGTACTGAAATCCACTAGTTTTGGTTTTCACATTGAACTAGGGATTTGCTTGAAGATATTTGGAGGAGAGATTTCTGCAATAGTCATCGCTAAAAACATGTCAGCCTCAAAAACATATTGTAATTGCTACCATGAAAATGTATACTAAATTGCTTGTAAGTCAACATTTCATGCAACACTACAATAAAGACCCCGTCAATGGGTATTAGAAATAAAATATAATGCAAATGGTAAACAATGTGTATCTAAAAATCAAAATAAAAATGCACAGTTAATGCAAATAGCCACGGATGAAGGAGAATGACTGAGGATGATAACAGAGCTCTGTTTCATATTTTGAAGTAACAACCTTTGGGTAATACATTCCTGCTCTTCGTAAGAAAAAGGTACATCATACATTGCTCACAACTCCCTACTCACTCAGAAATAAAAAAACCCCTTCATTTCAGAAATACCATGGTCTCTCTCTGGTCAGATTCTGTGAGTGAAGCATGAATTTCTAGGCACTTTGTGTTCATCATCATCCTGCAGCAATCTGAGCATCTCTGCCTTCCCTTAGCTAGTGATGGTATATGTGTTTTCTGGGTGTGGGACAATTCCAGCAGCTGTCAGCACCCTTCCAGAGTTCCTGCACATGTATTAATTTGTAAACTTAGTGTTTGAGATGGTGAAAAAAGACAGGGACTTGCATCCCAAAACAGCAAGTCTGAGGGGATGGCAAAGGCAGAAGAATTGTGGGGATGTGTTTTAATGTATATGAATACAAATACCATGAACAGGTATCTCATGGAAGAAAGCATGGATGAGAGGGGGAAAGGAAGGAACAATGAACTGAAGTGGTTGGGAAAACTGCATATCCTTATCCCTTGAAATATAAACAAAACTGGAAAAGAATGCTATAAAAGTCAGAGGTTTAAAAAGGGAGAGCTGCATGCTTTAAAACCATAGTATCCATCATTTTAGTGAGAAGTCTTTTTGTGGTGAAACAGGCTGGTTTTGCTAGTTGCTTGGCAAGGAATCTAGAACTAATGTTCCATTAATATAGTGGAACACAAAAGGCATCAAAACAAAAGGAGTTTTACAATAAGACTATACTTAAATAGTCTAAATTACTATATACCATACCATTAATATAGCAATATATTGCTATATGGTAGATCAAAAGGGGACAACAGGCCTGAGAATTTAATACAGTCCAGTATTTCATACGACATTAAAGTCATCCAGTCTGCCATTGTTAAGTTATGAATACTGTTTTCATCACCCCCCAGTTTCTGGATGAAAATTGGGGGCTCACTGTTGGAATACTTCATTGATCAGCATAAAGTATCTCTATCCCTGTTTATTTCACTTTTTCAAGGACAAAAGAAGTGAACTGGGAAGCCTGAGCCTAAAAACTAACCAAACAAAAACGCTCAGGTAGAAGGAGTGACTGATGGGATAGGAGGAGAAAGCTAAGATGTTAATTTGATCCTTGAGAGGTGTCTAGGACTGGGTAATGAACAGCATGGCTAAACATGTTCTAAACACTTGAAGAAAATGAGTGAGGAAAAACCTGCCTCTTATCCCTTCTTTCCTCCTCTACTTAAAATACTGTGTCTATTGGCCATTAACAAACATTCCATCAACACAAGTTTACTTTAGTAAATCTTAACACAGTGTTTCTGGCTTCTCTTGCAAACAGGCTCAAATCCATTCACTTTCTCTGTAGTGCTGAGCTGGGAACCCAGCTGTTCTTCCGTACCTTGTAAGCAGAGGTCTCCTGAAGGAGCTAGAATTTCAGGTGTTGGATTGCTCCATTTTACAATTGCATACTTGAGAGCCCAGCTCTCAGCCTGAATGCATGGCCTGTATTCCAGTAGTTGCTGACAAAGGTAATCAGCTGCAAGACTCGTTTGGCCCTGATCTCTTAGGTTCAGGTTTCTTGCTATTAAGAAGAGGCAAATCCACAGGTGTGCTGAGCTAAAAGGAGAGTCAGGCAGCTGACTGAGTATCAGGTATCCTGAGTGAATGCACAGTGAATCAAATGTCAGGGGCTTGATCCAAGTCTGTGAAATTGCCAGCCTTTTACGGTGCTAGCAGTGAAACCACTGTCCTTGAAGCTGACTAATCGGTAATGTAAAATTCTGGCAGTGCTTCCCAGACAATCTGTTGAATCTGTAGATGTTTGCAGATACAAAAGCCTCAAAAAAAAATAACACTTTGTGTGTGGGCAGTTTTGCATCCCTGTATGCCCATATATATATACACTGTATGTTTTATTCTGATAGCTCTCAAGTAAAAGAGCAATAAAAATTTTAATCAGCTGCCCTTTCTGATAGCTGGTACCTTGGGTCTCATTCCAATGCTCATTGAAAGTCAGTGATAAAGATCCCATTACCTTTAATCATGCAGGATCAGGGCCTTTTATGATGTGGTCAGTCCTGTTGAGTGTGTTTTCAAAGAATATTCACTTGGATTAGACTGTGCACTAGACTTCACTAACTCATTTCTGCATTAGCTCTTCCTAAATATTCTGGTTCAGGCCTGTCAGTAACCAGACATGTCTGTCCATGGAAACAAAGCTGAGTAAATGTTGGAACATGGTCTTGGAAACAGGTTTTAAATTTATGACCGTTCATACAAAAAATCTGCAGAAATTCTTCCTAGCAAATCATGCAGCTCATGGCTTCAGTGGTAACAGAGAAGTCTGAGGTTTAAACCCCAAATACTTCCTGATAATGAACTGATCACATGCAGGGCACAGGCAGGGAATGATCCACCCATCCTGTGTGGAACAAAGTTACTTGTCAGGCTGTTTGCTTGTACTGTCCTACCCCCAGCAACAAAAAGCAAAATAATACCTAACCTTCTAAAAGATAACATATTTACTTCCCAACTGTCAACATGTTTTTGGAGTATAGCCTTCACCCATGGAAGTGGCAGCTTCTTGCTTTGTATTAGTAGAGTCTCCTATTTTTTACTGATTTTAATGCTACTCTTCTTAAAACAGCTGAGTTTATTCAGACCAAAATGCCTCTACAAGAATTCTACATGTCACATGCATTATATTATTTCAGGAGGGAATAGAAAAGAAAATCCTCAGTAGAATTGCTTCAGAAACCAATTTTTGTTCTTGGCTTTGTTGTTTTATATCCTCTGCTTCTTTGTGGTAGGAGAACTGAATGCAAATGAAAAAAACCAGCCCAATCTCAGACACCAAATCTGTGGGATTTAATTTAGGAATTGAAACTCCGGCTTGAATTTTTCTTGAATTTAATTTGATATCTGCAAGTAAGATTATTTTAAAAATCCAAATGGTCTAAATATTTTTTTTCCTAGGCAGAGGGGTGTTTTGGCTTTATCTTATCTACATTTTTTTTTTCAGAGGCTGGTGATAAACTTTGCTTTGGGACTGTTTATGAGAACATGACATTATCTCTCTCTGCCACTGCCCCTAGGTTCTATCAAAGTGCTTTAAAAGTCCAGGGATGTCTCCTCTGTTGTTCTGAGAACTCAGTTTTCTCTTGTTTTCTGTCTCTTCTTTCTCCACTTAGGCAGAAGTTGCTGTGCAAATAGTGCACAGATGAAGGGTATCTTCTGAAATCTGTGCCAGTATTTTGTATCTCTTGTAATTAACTTAAGAGAATTATGCTCTCTTCTAGGAGAACATTTTTTTTTTACCCTGCATTGCTAATGATTTACACTTTAATAAGAAACAACACAACCTTTTGTGTGGAATTACTCTGTAGTGATACAAGTGTTTGATCATTTTTTTCAAGGTGATTCTTTATATGGAGGATGCATATGCAGCTGTTTCATTTGAAGGCCCATTAAAATCTTTGCTCATTTTTTGCTCTGGGCCTGGATGAATTTCTATACAGGTCTGCTGATCTGGGAAAGCTGGGACAAAAGTGTTTGCATTTTAAGTAACTTCCATTGGTAAAGTTGATACAGCTCTGAGCTCTGAAAGTCTGGAAAGGAGATTATATTAATTTTGTCTAGGTCATCTCTGTCATGCAAGTTGATAGCCACTTTTCCTTTTAGCTCTTCCTGTGTACTAGACACCAGTTCCTGGGGTGTGAAAAGCCAGGATTTCTCAACTGCTGTTTGAGAGCAGGCCTCTTCCCAATGTCCATAGCCCTGCTCTAAATTCCTCATGCACTCATTTATTTCCCTGTTTTGACCATATCCTTTCCTTCCAGCAGTAGTATGGGAATTTCTGCTTGATCCACAACCACTAGTTCTGCAATTTTGCTACAGCACTCTCCAGTCAGTAACTCATGCAAACATATAATGTGCAGGTTTTCATGGAGTAAAAACCAGTTCCACTCTCCACTGAGTGTGAGATTATGCTGTTCAGCAGGGATGAATGAGCACTGGAGTAATCTGCCCTGAGCTGGCTGGGTCTTGTGGAAGCCAGGAAGAACAGGTGAGAGAAGCCCCTCTCAAGAGCAGTTGTTCCTGCCTTTCTGCTCAGGGAGGGTCTGAATGACCTCTGAAGCTCCCTGACAGCTCCGGGCTCTGTGCCTTTGATGATGACTGTGTTTCATTTATCAGTTTGGGGGTTTGTTCATAGGGAAAAGCAGCACATGCTGAGGTAGGACAAGCTGAGACTTTAGAGCTTCCCCTTTTGACCCAGAGCTAAGAGAGGGGATAAACTTCCTTCCCTTTTTATCTTCACATGATAACTTTTCTTTTCCCCATCCACACCTCCTTCCTGTACCCTGCTTTTCCTGCATTTGATTCTTCATGGGCCACTTCCACATGTGAGCCTGTGCAGTTCTGCCCCAAGAGTTAAACAGTTTCCTGCTACAGCTGCCCTGCTCCTTTGCCCTCCTCAGCTGCCGAGGGTTTTCATCTACCACAGAAGAGGGAGGGATTTTTTTTCTGGGCTGGTGTTTCATGTGGCGTGTGAAGTTTTCTTAGCTGGCTTACATGTAATTCCCATCTGAAAGGTTGCTTAGAGTTGCCTGCAAGAAAACAGTCACCTTAATACAAAGGTGTCACGAGTAGTTTGGCAAGTATCTTAAAAAAATACAGTGTTATTATTAAAACATTGTCTGCATTGCTCATGCACCAAATCTTTAAATGTATCTTGTGGGTTTTTTATTCTTTCTGAACATTTTTAGGGTTATGCTCTCTGTGATAATCTCTTTGACTTTCTTTGCATTTCTGAGACACAGTGTGTTAGTGTTGGAGTGTTTCTACCATAGCAGTGGTTCACACAAAATCCAGAAAATCTCAGCCCAGCTGCTGTAGTGATCCCTTTCTAAGCAAAATTCAACTTCTTGTCTAAATTCGACTGCATATTTACAATATAGACCTAACTGATAGGCATTGGCATTTATGAACAAGTCTTAAGAAAATGGTCTGAGGAAAGGAAACCTCCTAAACTGTAATCTCTTTTAGATTCTTCACTAAATGATACCCTCATGTTTCAAGGCAGTTTAGTGTGCCAGTAGTTTCAATGTTTAAACTAATCCACTGAGGAAAGCCAGAGCCAAATGGTTAATATAATAAATACTGAAAGCAGATTATTTTACTATTTTTATCTATTCCTACAGTGCTATACAAAGACTTCTCCATTGGTTATTAAGAATTTAGGGCATGAATGAATGTCAGTGGGAGTCTGTGGAAATAATTCCTTTGACTTCAATTGGATTAGTATCAGTTTCTTATGAAATAATTGTAGGCAATCCCTGTGTAGGAATTGTAGCTGAAATTCATAATTCATAGAAATACCAGACTAAAAGAAATAAATATCAATACGACTTCCTTGTTGTGAGAAACAGACAAGTGTGATACTTTCCACAAGATAACAAAGAAATGCATCTCTTTTAAAACATCAGTAAAATGCTTCAGACATGCAATGTTAATAAAATCAATGTTCATTTGGAGTTTAGCTTTACTGAATCAGGGCCTGATAAATGTCTCTGGATTTTGCAGATTTGCTGTCACACACAAAACCTGATTACAAGCAGTGAGGATGTATTCCTTACGTCAACACAAAACATACACACTCGCTTCCATACAACAAGATAGTAACACCCTACAAAAACTTTCCATACAACAAGATAACAACCCCCTATACTGAATATACACATTCCCACAAACACCATTTTATAACCACAGAGACTGGCAACCTCCCACTACACCACCACTTCTACTATTACAAGGATGGGAGAGAAGAAACAGTATTACAGTTTTATAAAGAAACATGTACAGAAGACACAGATCTACAAGATGCAGCTCAACTATATCCAAAGAAAGAACTACATTTATTTCCTCCAGATACAAGAGACCCCTTAAATTTTAAATCAAGGGCTTATTCAGAAAACTGCTTCAATACAATTAATTACTTACAATTAATTACAATTAATTCAAGGTAATAATTTGCAGAAACTTCATAGCATTATGAGAAAAATAATTTCATTATATAGTATCACATTGTTTCCGGATGCATGGGCAACTATACTTGGTTGAGGCACTGAACAAATGAATGGTCTCTCACATTAATAGCCCATAACTAAGCATCTGTCAAGTTGCTTAGAGCTTAGGTATTCTTTAAGATGTCTCTTCTTTTCAAAGAAAAAGTAATTGATCTAGATTAAAGTAATACTTTTCTTGAAGGAAAAAAAAAGACGTTAGGTGTTGGACAGCTGGTGCTATGACTAAATTAAATCTGATTACATTTTTTGCTTTGCTGAGTTCTGTATTTATAGGAATTACATTTATCACTAAAGAATTAAAATACCAATTATTGGTCTCAAGTGACACAAAAGCAAATGCTTATGTCCTATAATTCAATATATACTAGATTGATTTCTTCTAATTTTTGATCTCTGATAGAAATATATTCAATATTTAGCCATTAGAAGCATTTTTGCATCATCCTTATTCCCTTCCAACCCCCAATGAACTTTGAAATAGCCACTGGATTGTCCTCAATTGAGGAAAAGATTTATTTTTCATAGCCAGAAAATATTTTTTATTTACAGCTGAAGAACATAGAGATAACTATTTTTGGGGACATTGCTTAAGATTTCCATGTAATTGACTTTGAAGACCATTTAAAATATCTCTGTAATTTTGAAACACTCTTGGGGAATAGGAAAACTCATCTCAAAGTTTTTATAGAAGATGAAATGAAGACTCAACTGTAGGTTTCTTTAGCAGTATATTAACTGTATAACTGGGTGGAAGCAGAGACTCCTTTTCTGCTTGATTCTTGGCAGAAAGGAATCTTCTGTATTGGTGGTAGCATTATGCAAAAGAATACATATCAGAATTCAAATAATTTTAGTCTAATGTGTATTTTTAAAAACATTTGTGTTTCCAATGTATTTTTAAAGGTTCTCTATGCAGCCTCTTTTCTGTTTTGCAAGTCATAATGAAGGTTGTGATCATTCTTCTTTCATGTGAATGGCAATGGACAGCTATCAGAAACATTCTGGTATTTGTTTAGGGCAGGGCTGGCCACAGAGCAAAAAGTGTTTTCAGCCAACTCTTTCTATTTCTCTCAGGGTAAAATGGAGCTGCTCTAGTGTTGGTATGATTCCAGACAGCAAGGTGGTTGGAGAAGAGCAAGTCATCAAAATTCCCAGAGAATCAGTCATCACATTTTTCTTTCTGGCATTTAGTGGTGTTTGTCTCCCTCTGGGCAGGTTCTTCCATCTCCAGCCTGTTGGAGCAAGCTCTTCAAGCAGAGGCTTTTCCCCAGCGTGTTGGAGCAAGCTCTTCAAGCAGAGGCTTTTCCCCAGCCTGTTGGAGCAAGCTCTTCAAGCAGAGGCTTTTCCCCAGCTTCACAGAACCCATGCCCTTATCCTACGGTGTATTCCCTGGCTCAGAGCAAACTATGCCTGTATGCTGAAGCAGCTTTTCTGTCAAAATATTCCTGTCCTTCCAGTGCTGAATCAATTCAGACATTCTCAAGAGTTCTTCTAAAGTTCAGAAATGCCCAGACCTTTCAGGAGTGTTTGTGTTCTGCAGTGTCTCCATGCAGCCCTGTGTACACACTGCTTGCACTGGCCCCCACTGGCTGCACAGCCACTGATGAATGAGCACTGCACAGCCTTTATGAACATTGCACAGCCTTTCCCTCACTGGGTTTTGAGCAGGACATTCCAGGCACGAGTAGAGGCCTGCATTAGTACAACATGGGGACAAGCTAAGCAGCAAGGTGTGTTCTCCATGTGTGCAATTCAACACTGCTTTAAAGCAATAAAAACAGAGAATAAGGCGGGTTTTGTTTCGGGAGCTAAATTTCATTAAGCGGTCAAGTTTCTTCTGGTAAAGTTCAATACTAGAAGGAAGAAGCAAGGTTTACTCAATAATACAGCTCTGCACAGGTTTGATTGATTGATTGATTGAGCCTTTCATGTACTCATGAGATGGAGGAATGAAATACAAAATGTTCCCTGGGATAAGGAGTGGATGGTCATTTCAGGTAAATGGCTGTTCTCTCTCCTTGGGGCAAAGCCCCATGATGCTTATTCATGTGAGTTATTATTCTGCTGCACACTACACTGTCTCATAAGTCAAGCTCTTCCTTCCCACATTATCACTTTATCTGTTCCAGCCTCAGTTCTTCTCTGTTGAGGAGAAATCTGAATGGCACCTTCTGGTTTTGCGTGAGTTTTCCTCTGGGTCATGGGCACGACCTGATCTTTACTAACAGAATTTCAGTAAAAAATTCAGCAGAGTTTCTGCATAGCAAAACTCTGGAAATTCAGGCTGATGAAGTATCAGCCCAGCCTTGGCTACTGCTTCCTGTACCAAAAAAAGTCTTCTAAGATTAACTTGAATTTTTCCACATGCTTATGCAACCAATTTATGCTGAAATATATATGTAAACACGGTGCAGGGAAAAAGACACTTCTGAAGGGCTTCTGAGGATATGTATAAATTGATAAGGGCACCCTGAAGATTATACACACATTATGTAAAGGCAAACTAATAGTCTCCATACCTTTGTAAAAAGAAATGTTGTTAATGATTCTATAATAATTTATTTATAATATATTATATAATGCTCTTTGAATTCTGGTGACAAGAGCTTCTGTAAGTCCCATCTAGGCACTAGGATGTTTGGTTCATTTATTTACTGCTTTCCTCTGCCAGTAGTTAATTAAAAACTTCCATATTACTTGGCTACCACTGAGAGAATGTAGCTGAGTGGATGAAAGTTCCAACTCTACAAAAGTGATATTTTTATTCACAATGTTCCCTTGCAGTTTTTCTCCTCCATGTAATATTGGTGCTGATATTTTTATCTCTGTAAGCCTTAAACTCCAGAATTTTGTTTGATAGTTTAAGAATATGGAAAGATTTTAAAAAATCCAACTAACCAATCATAACCAGCCATGGAAGGGTAGCTTGCATGAAGAATTTGAGACTGGCAAATACAGTTTTATTTTATTCCAGTTATTTTTGTTCCTATTACTTTCCATTTCTTTTGGTGATCTTCTTTTTTTAAAAGTCTTGATATATTAGGTGTGTTCAGCAATGCTTGCACCATTTGAGAGATTTTCTGAACACCCTGTAAATTTTAATTAGCTGACTAGCTTTTCTGCCAATATCAGTATTTTTCTATGTGCTCTGAGCTATGTAACCATCTCTAATTCACTAAGAAAATTTTTGTTCAGTCTTTAAAATCCAGTTTTTAGAAATTGGGCTTTCAAATAAAAATAGGCATTTGTAAAGTTAAATTAATTTTGCCAAGTCTACATTAAAAATGTCAACTTCATGAATCAGTGTATCTGCTTGATTGTGTTTTATTTCAAATAAGAGAGTAATGGTTAAACAAAAAAAATCTTTCACCACGGCAGACCATTGGTGGAACACCAGTCACATCAATGATGCAGTATTCCCAGAAACAGCCCAAATCAAAACTAGGTTAAAAATGAAAAATTGTGTAACTGGAACTCATTTGACTCCTCTTTTCCTGGGTTCCTGCCTTGGATGTATAGAGTTCAGTGTCTTGGGAAGAGGAGGTACAGCTGTCTACATTTTGTTCAGCTTAACTACAGAAATACCTGATCTTTTTTTGTTCCTAAAATACCCTGATTGTGCCCGTGCTTGCCCTTGTTTGGAAAGCAGGTAAGTTTTCTGATTTGGCAGCTCTTCGCTGACAACAGGGAAAACACAGTGCAATTCCCAAGTACCACCAGGCAGTCCTTTATTTGTTTATCTGCCTACACAAAAACAAATCCCAGCTGGTAGCAGCAGATTGGCATGGAGCCTTCAGTGGGCCCAGATTACTCCTAGGAAGGTTATTAATATCCTTGAAGTAAAACATGCATTGAAATGTCTTAATGGGGGAGAAAAAAATAAGTTTCTCTTGGAAAAGTAAGCGTCTCTTCTAAATATTTGTTGAATTATCAGTACGTAGCAAAGCTCTCTTGCTAATTGACCGAACTGCATTTGCATGTGTCAGAGGTACCTTGCTACAGCAGAACCTGGAGCTGTGTTCATAATGTCTCATCAGGGATGAAAGTCACTCAGCGTCCCTGTGTTAAAACGTGGCCTTTGTCTCCTTATTCCTGGTTATTCATAGAACATGCTGACATTTTTTTCACATGCTGGAGTTGTTCTTTGAAAGATTTCTCCTCTGTGAAGCTTTTTGCTATCTCAAATGTCAGCTACAGATCATCAGATTCATTTCTAATGTGAATTTTAATGTATCATAGTTCCTTCTTCTATTTATACTTGGCTGTCTCCAGCACAGAGCCTCCAGATAGAAGACATTACCCAAATCCTACCTTTAATCTGTTTGTATTTATGTTCATAGTGTCAGCTGACATTAAGAAACTGTACATGGGCTTAAAAATATTTTTTACATCATCACTAAATATCACTAAACCTTTTCTTTGTAGAGGTAAATTCCATACCCCCTGTTCCCCAAGAATACGCAGAAGATTATTATTTCAAATTAAGGTACAGACAAGACAGTGTGCATGATGTCCATTTATATATACTTTGAGCTGAGTATACAGGAGTGGCAGACAAGGAAGTGGAGCTTTTTGTGTGTGTGCAGGGAGCTTGGGAAGCGGTAACCAAGGAGGAAGGACAGAACTGGGGCCAGTGATGTTTAGTGGGGACACACGTTGAGCAGAACAGTGAGAGGCAGCTTTCACTTGGTCAGTAATGTGTAAAGGCTAGGGAGAAAAGCAAACAGATCATTGCAGACAAGAGTCTGGGGAAAAGGCTGTGATAAGGAGTTGGAAATAAATTAATTGTGAGTAGGAGTCAGAGTAGAAGTGATGTGGTTGACTTTTTAAAGGAGTCAAGAAAGAAGAGTGGGGTCAGGCACTTCCTTCCTAATCCTAAACCCTGAGCAGCCTCTGGAGGCCACCAGGACAGGACAGCTGCTGTCTGGCAGAGCAGTTCACTGCCTTTTGCCCCTCCTAATACTGCTGAGTACTGTGGCTGAGAAGATTGCTTGGTTGGGTTTTTTCCTTTAAATTTCTAAAATTTTTTCTTGACTCCAGCTTGGAGTGCTTGAGTGTAATTTTTTAATATCATACTCCTAAGAACAGTCAAAATCACTCCAAGAAAGAGATTAATATCTTCAGTGAAAAACTAGGGTAGATATTTAATGTATTAATTTGGATACATTTGGGTAGTAGCAAAAGGTAGCCAGTCAGTGCATAATAATTATTTCCCTCTTTGTGTTAGCAAAGCCTTGTACTGTCACACTTGGAATTAATATTACCACTGAGGTGGAATTGTGAAAAGGCTGTGCCAGCCAATTAAAATGGTAATATGACTTCAGAATCTGTTTGTGATCATATTGATTCCTTCTTATGGAACATGCCTCTGTGACCTTTTCCAAGCACATACTGTACTTTTCACACTTTTGTAGATTAATCTTGTAGAACAGTATTTTAAATTGTCACACAGTAGGCTTGTAGAATTTCATAAATTGCCAAAAATATGATAAAAACTACTGTTTTTCTGTGATAAAGAGCATTAGAGCACTGCCAGAAGATCATGCAAAGTGCCTCTGAAAGTCTACTGGGAATCCCCCATAGCAGAATGAAAATCACAGTAGAGCAATTAAGAAAAGAAAGATGTCTTTTATGAAGACATAGGTATTTTTTGTGGTGGGAAACTTGTTTTAAAAATATACTACAGCATTAGCTATCAAAGAAAATTTAGAATAAGAACAGTTTATAGTTCATAACATTTAAAAATGTAAATAAAAAGATCTTTTGAGATTTGAAGGAAAGCAGTCACTACAGTGGAATCGGTTAAACTATAAAATGTTGGGCATGGACTTCATTCCTTAGATACTCAGGTGTGAGAGATGGAACCTAAAGCAAAATTCCATACTGAAGTTCAGCTCCTCTGAAGCTTTACAAGTATGAACCTTCAGATAGAAACCAATGAGTTAGGTGTGATGGCAATTGACCTTTCTGGAGAAAGAATACTTAGGAAAGGGATTGTATGAATGGATTTTAATTGTGATGAAAAAATGCTTTTGAGTCTCATAAGAGCTGGAAATTAATGTGCTGCCAACTTTCTAAGTTACAAGAGATTCCTTGGCTCATAGAAGAGAGGTAAACGCAGATGCAGTGCTTATTGACCTCTTGCTTATTTGAGCCAGCTCTGCCTCTTTTCGGGAAATAAGAGGAATGTACACTAATTCCTTAGATGTTTTTTATAGGTAACAGGCTTTGCCTTCCACTGCCAGGCTGGTCTGTAGGTCCCTTGGCCTTTAGAGTGTTCACAGTGCTGTACGTGCTCTTTGCTGTGTGATTCTCACTCATCTGCATATTCCTTGAGACCTAATCGAGGCTGTCTTCTCATCAGAGCTCTCTTAAAAACTGGGTAGTTTTTAAGCAGTCTTTTCTGGCAACTAGTGTTGCCATCCCAGTGTCATGATCAGTCACCCCATCTGCCATGGCCTGGGCGTAAAATAAAACCAAAGTGAAAGTATTCTGATTGAGGCCTGTGGGTTTATGTGGGGTTTATATTCTTCATTTGCTGTATATTTGATATTAAGTTCTAAGCTCTCTTAACCATCACAGTCCATTCAGTCTTTCCTTTCATTTTTACTTTGTATTATCTTGTCTTCTTGATTATCAAATTGCTGAAACCAAATTTCTGTAATCAAATTTCTTTCTGTGAAATACCTTGGTACTTATCAATAAGGGCTAGACCTTCCAATTTATCATCTTTGTGATTTTTTTCTTATGCTTTCAGCATTTCTCTGATGCTGAAAGGTGGAAATAAAGGGCCATCTTACTGGGCAGTGTGTGCTGTGAGGCTTGTGCCCCTGCTGCAGGTGTGTGCTGGGCAGGCAGTGAGTGGCTGTGAGCTGTGGGCTGGCTGCTTGTTCTTTGAGATGGGTGCCCTTCACTGGCAGTGAGCACTGTGGGAGGCTGGCAGGAGCAGAGGTGCCTCTGCCTTTGCCATGCAGTGCTCTGACTTGCACACATGTGCTTTCATACACACTTCCTTTGCAGCAAGGATGACCAAAACCTGACCAGAAGGCTGGAATTTTGTCTTGTTTCCCATGGTGAGTATTTCTTGGGGAAACCTTATCAGAAGCAACTGTTTCATTTCTGTACTTGCCTCTTCCCTTCCTAGGCAGAGGCAGATGAAGAAGCTGTGGTGGATGCCAGACTGCTTTGCCCACCTTTCCCCCAAAAGGGTACTATACCTATCTGGTGAGCAGGGCATTGTGGAAACAGATTTCTGTGTGCAGTGAGGGCCTGCAGGAACACTCTTGGAGATTCATAAATCTCCACTGGAATAGCCAGGTAGCTGGCCTAGAGGGGCCACAGTGCTGCTGGCCTTGCTCGAGACAGGTAGAGGGGGGATCACACTGATCTTGTCTGGGCTTCCTGTGAGATCCTGTGGGCTGCACATTAGTGCCTTGTGGGAAGGCCAATTTAATTTGCTTTTTGATGCTCCTGTCTATCATGTACAGTAATTAATATGCTGCTGTGCATCAGCAGAAGTGAAATGATAGCTTTGTCAACATGTTTCACTTGATGGTGCAGGAGGATGTGTGCGGACATAGAGAAATGTAGGAATTATTTGGGTAGTGCTGGGGAGTTGTTCAGCATGGCAGGCACAGAGGCTTATCCCTACACCCCTACATACACTCACTGCTCTGCGAGTTTTGTCGCTCAAGGGACTGTGGGGAGTGTGGATAATAAGACCAGAGTCCTGCAGCAAAGAGTAAGATTGAATTAAGTAATGGGTAGGCACACCCAAGTTTTGAAAACATAATACATATTGAATCAGCCAAATGTAAATCTATCCCTTTTATTCACTGTATCCCAGGCTACATATCTTATATTTTGTTTAGCTTCAAGTCTCAATTTCTGCTAAGAAGATAAAGATTTCCTTGTTGGATAAATTTCCCATGACAAATTGTCTGATTTATATAACAGCTCTGGTCTTTGCAACCTTTGTCTGTGTAAATCTTGGGTCTGATGACTGTACTATTAACGGTAGTATTAGTGAGTCCTTTCAAAGATGCTCCCAGGTCCACTTCTGAAGACTTTCTGCTTCTGGTGCTTTCCACCCACAGCTGAATTCCAACTGAATGAACACATAGCTATCGTGCAGTGGCAGCAGGCAGTGCTTCCACACCTTGGCTTTGCAGCCACGTGGAAAGCCTGGGGCAAGTTCAGAGTTGCACCACCTTCTCTAGCAGCTCTCCACCTGTTCGTGTGCCCTCTTTAGAGTTCTTTCAGCATCAGTGGACATTAATAATGGGCAGTTTGCAGCAGGAACAAAGTCCCTCCAAGCATCCTGGACAACCAGGTGCATTTGCTGCAGGAGAGTGAGCAACCGGGTGCATTTCCTGCAGGAGATGCAGTGTGAGGTCTTTGACTTGGTGACTCATCATTTTCAGAGGCACCTGCCCGTGCTGGGCTCACCAGATCTGTCTGAGGCAATCTGGAACAATCTCTCAGCCCACATAACTGTTCTCGTGCATATGCAACTCCTTGCTGAAATTTTAGGGTAACTTGGTGTTATAACTGAAGCACAAGCTGGCCAGTCTCCAGTCTGGTGAGCCACTCTGTCAGTCAAGTAGAACTCCATTAAACTATCAGCTTCTGGTTTGAGTATTCCTACACGAAAACAGATTTTCTCTCCAATATTCACAGGTTTGACAGAGAGCAAAATATTTCCATTTCCCCCAGCAAACAGCTTGTCCTCATGTAATGACAGTTTTCCATCTGCAAGAACTGCCTTTTTGATACCACAAACCACCTGAGGTGAAAATGTAACTGACTTGCTTCGCTGTAAACCTGCCAAAAGTAAAATTATTTTTGCCTGTAGCAAGAACTGTTTTCGTGCCAGTGTACTTTCCAACTTTGCTAAAAGTTACATACTTCTGATTTTATCAGAACAGAAGAATAGCTGTAGTGTATCTCTTGGCAAATTAGCCTATTTTATTGTGAATAAGGCAGCAGTTTTATTTGGGACTTCAGGCTTCATATTCACTGAAGAAATCTCTGTGCATCAAATTATGCCTTGTAAGTACCTGAATCTGAGATCCTAAATCCCAGTTAAGACAGAAAAGCAGACCCATTTCTGAAAATAAAGGGAACTGCAAGTTTGCATTTTCAGCTCCTTTTGAAGTCGAGGCATTTTTGTTTTGATTTAGTAATATAGATTTAAGTATGTAAGGCATTAATTTTGAAAATATTTGACCTAGAGAATCATGTATTAGTTACAAATGCTCCAATTAGAGAGAGAGATTTCCAGAATACAGAAAAATTATATGAGAGAAAAAGAAAGCAAAATTATTTCTGTCTTTAGAGGTCTGCATTGTAGTGTTTTGGCCAGCATCATGTTCTGACAGACTCTGAGACCAATCTCAATTATAATTTCTTATTTTAAAATAATAAAGTTTCATGATGTACTTAGAACTGACTTCTAACAATGACTTATTTTTCTGTGCACTGTGATTGTCCTTATACTAGGAGATGATATGTAATTAAAAGGCATTACTTGCCCTGACGTTGCCAGCATTCCAAAGGATTTTAGAAGATGTATCATGTCCTTAATCCAGTGCAGCATTCTAAATTCTGAAGAAGGTATTCCTTGTGTGCCTGAGCAAACTTTGGCCATCAAGGGGACTCTCAGAATGGAGTGCAGGCCACAGAAACCTGCAGACTTCTTCCTGCTCTCTGATCTAAACCATGGCACTGCTACAGAGTTTTCCTCCCCAGAAACTTGCAATTTTAGGGATATGTTGGTGTTAGGTAAAGCTTCTTCCTTACTGTGCTTCCTATTTATGCAAAAATCCTTCCGCCATGGTTCCTTTATGCCAAACATCTTTGCCTTTCCTTGCGTTACCCATGGCAGCATCTTGCCTCTGCTTAGTTCTGTTATTGCCCAGGAAGGTTATTGCTCTCAGAAGGCAAAGAGCAGTGGCTTTACCCTGGTGCTGCTGCACACCCTGTCTGTGCCCCAGGTCGGGCTCGGGGCACCTCCTGCCCTCCTGCCGTGGTGGGCTGTCCCCAGCCTCTGCCTGGTCACAGAGGCTCTGCTAGGAGGAAAGGATTCAACCAGTATCTTTCCCAGTTTTTTACTGCTGCAGGATGGAGAGCTCTTAAATGAGGTTTTATGGAGTGTGAAATACAAAGTGAGAAAAATATGACTACAAGATATCCAAGCAGTCATCACAGTTTTCATACTAGTTTTCTAGGATGAAAATATTGGTCCCAGCAAAATCAGTATCAATATCAGCATCTCTGTTGATTTTTGCAGAGCTGAGAAAAATTTCAGCATGGACTAATAAGCCTTGGCTGCCTCTTTTCCTGATTCCATTTGCATTTCATCAAGTAATGGAGTATCAGCTACAGCAAATTAGAAAAACCAATCTATATTTTGACTGGCTATGGACTTGGTAATTTGACAGCGCTTTAAGTCAACATTACTTTAAAGTATTTTTAATTACAATAACATGAAAAATAGCATGGATTATTATTTCACCAGGAAATAAATGTAAAACTGTGTAAAATAGCAAGACAATTAAAAAACCCCAAACCCTCTGCTAGAAGAGACTCTCTTTAACAATTTACAGTAAAGCTTAACTCTGTGAAAATCTAAAAATTGATAGCTGAATCATCTTAAAATAATACTTAAAATGTACTTAAAATGTACTACTTAATGTAGTCCATCAACAACTGCTGGATCCCAAGCGCCCTTGGAAAGGTGTTGCAATCACCCGAGTTATAACAGGCATTCAGACTTTCAGGATGTATCAGTGCAGTAATGTTTGCATGATAAACATGCAGACCAGTGTTAAATCGTGTCTTGACTTCTACTGAACAACTACAATGTTCCCCAAATTAAAATATTTAGAACAGAATATTGAGTCACAAGAAATTAATTTAAAGAGACATTCTGCATATTGATGTATATTATATACATAAATCATCCTGAAAGTATTTTGAGTGTCACATTGGATATAAGCAGAGAGACATTACATTTTCTTTGTAAAAGAATTATTAGGCTGCAGCACCACATTGGGACTGTGGTTGTTTTGATTTTGACAGTAAATCATTTCAATAGAGATGGAATGCAAAACGTTTCAAGCCAAACCTTTAGGGAAATATATAGGCACTGTCAGCATATCCTTAAATATTCTAGAAAAGAAAAACAAAATTTAAAAAGATTCATCATGAAAAGGAGGGCAATCTCAGTCTAGAATTTCTGCTGGAAATAAAACTGCTGTGGTACTAGTACCAAATTAAAAAAGTCACAAGGGTTTTTTCCTTGGACCTGGGTCTAAATGATGGAACAGTAATGCCACACTTGCCTTGGAAACCAGCAATAATACATAAGAGAAGTTAGATGAAATAAATTTAATAAGAGGATCCTTAAATGGTGGTTTTAACTGGGCTGAATTGATGCAGTTCTTACCTCAGTACAAAGCCCTTACATCACTTGGAGCAGTTGCTTCACTGTTTCTCAGTGTTGCCTTACAAGGCTGCGGTTGTTCTGAATCAGGGTTCAGAGGAAGGGCTGTGGCTCTGGCACAGGGACGATGTTAGTGAATTGTCATAGTAGTCTGTGAAGACAACACAATAAATGTCTGCTCTTTAAAACAGAAATTTAGTTTGTAGTAAGGGCAATGTCAAAATGCCACCTGTTCAGCAGAACAAAGTTTTATGTTGTCAAGTTGTAATGCATGGTAAAAACAGAGATGTAATGCACTTACCACTGTTCTATTCCAGTCAATTCTTAACAATTTTTTTTTCCAAAAATTATTATAACACCATTCCAAATACATATAGTTGATCTACTGAGTAACTTTGCAGCAACACTCAGCTGCTTTTGGGTGTCTTGTAAAGACATCCTAACTTTTAAATCTAACTTTTAAATCTATCTTGTGAACTGCAGTTGTATAGTAAAGGTCCGCTTGCTCAGTCTCTTTCTGTTTTTGGGCAAAATCTCCCTCCATCTGAAAGCAGAAGAAATGTGGTTTAAGTGTTCAAAAATGCATACCCTTGTGGAGAGGAGTCCCTACATCTAGGGGAGATCTGGAGGAAGTTACTGTTTGGAACTGTGGGCCATGTTCACAGACTCAGACAGCTTTTGAAAATCTTATTGCTTTCTCCTTTACCATTATCTATCTGTATGTGCTGTTGCAAATCTGTAATTCCTTCAGCCACAGATTACGTCAATACTGACTTTATCACTTTGAAGTCTGCATATAATATCTCAAGATTTTATGGCATTTTTGCTTTCTTACAACTATTATGGACCAAGAATCACTGTTCTTTGTGTTCAATCCCATTTTAACTACAAGTGGTAGAGGAGAAATAATGACAACTATGTGTTCCTCCATGTAAAGCCAGCCTTTCTTTCAATCAGGCTGTGCTCTGCTCTCCAGGCTCCACAGGTGCCATGGCATTTGTTGCTGTTGTAAGCATGCCTAGCAAAAATCAATGTGATCTTCACGAGCTGTTATTCATCAGGGGTACCCTGCCAATGTCAGTGACCTGAGAACTGAAGTCTGTTACAGGTACCTAATTTTCATACAGGGCATTTTAAATTAAACTTTCCATGTTATGTGGGGGGGATCCTTGTAACATCTTAAAAACCTTTTTTTTACTATAATAAATAAAAAACAAACTGGAACTTAGGGCTTACTACAACCTGTTGGGAAAAAAAGCCCAGAAAATTGCTGTTAGAAATCTGTTTTTCATGTATGGCAGGCCTCATCCTGCATTATAGTTCTCCCAGTCACAGTTTGTACATTTTTTTGCAGTTGATGGATTTCAGCATTTGTGTAGAACCATTGCTGTCATAACTAACCATAGCACTAGATGATTACAAGTCCTTGAAAGGATCCTCTCACAAGGTAGCATGGTCTTATTCTTCCTTTTCCCAATACCTGAATTCCAGGTTTCTTTGATTCATGTCTTTATTTTCTCAGAACCTTGTATTCAAGTATATTTCTAGTATGTCCTTATATAGAAAAGTTTTTTGACTTGGTGTTTATAAAGCTGTTCTGAATCTGTTCTCTGGAGAATAGATTATTTTTCCCCTTATAAATAACTGTGTCATTAATCTTTTGTGCTTTGGGGATCCATCTTTATTTTTCACTTTGATCAAACTCTGGAGAATCTGCTTTTCATACAGAAGGAAAATCTGTGATGGCTCACTCCTGCCATTAGTAGCATTTTATGTTCATTTACATTCCTTGTGGTAGCCACTGCATTTGGCTGACAGTGTCAAGGCAGGACCTGCTGCGTGCCTGACCATGTACTGCTCACCACTGCAGGAATCTGCTGCAGTCACAGTAATAGATGAGAGTTAATGAGCATGTCTGTCTGCTTGGAAGAGTCTTGGGCTTTGCTTGCTTGTTTGTTTCCTGTGGTAGAATTAATGGGGACAAGTGTTCATTTGAGCAATATTAATAAGGTCACTATTTGTTACATAATCAGTCTAATAAATTGTGGTTTTAAAAGTTTAGTCTTAGATGCAAATAGAAGATAATTAGCTACATAGTGCTACAGTGATCACTGCTTAGTGGTAACTGATTGATGAGAAATGGTGGGAGTCTTCAGAAAGTTTCCAAATGTTTAAGTGGTTATTAGTGTGAAAGCCTATCAGTGGTCTGGGAGGTGTATTAAAGGTTGTCAGATGCCTTTCACTGTCTTGTTCCCATGTCGATTACAATGGGAGATTTTTGCAGATAGTAGAGAAATACTTCTGTTTTGTTGTTTTTCTTATAATTAGCAGACTGGTGTGGGAAGATGTCAGTGGGACATAAGTGATGTTTCCTGATGTGAAGGTGGTAATGTTTCTGAGTGTAATCAGCAGCTTCTTAAAATGGGTTTTGCAGCCATGATATGACAAGGTATCAAGTTAAAGCACTTCAGTAATTTAATGCAGTTTATTTCATGTAGCTTTCACATATTACAGAAGGATTATCCATTCACTGCATAGTCATTTCAAGATTTAAGCCAAAACAAAACTCTGTACGTATTCAACAAAGTATGCATTCCTTTTACTTAGCATTGAAGAGTAGGCAAAGATTTTCCTACATGATAGTCAGCTTGATAACCTAATAACTAAATAATTTTATCTTTGTGAGTACACACATAGTCTATAGACTGGACAAATTGCAAATACATAAGGCTGTTTTCTCAACTGGTAAAAAAAAAAAAAAAGTATGATTTGCAGTGAGTTCATGTCTGTGAATTCATATGTGCCCATTGTCCCAGAAATCTCAGTATCCAGATAGAAATGACATCATTTATATTAAGTCATGTATATAACAAAAGAGTGCCAAAGATGGAGTAATCACCTGCAAAAAGGCTGCCTAAATATTTCAGGGCCAGGTTGAAGAATAATAGTAGGGAAATGTGAGTTCTCAGGGACCCAAAATAAGAGGATCTGTTTTCATCCTAATAAAACTGCAGCTCCAGAAAGAGCAATTGAAGAAACCTAATTATTAATGTATTATTTAATAAGAGCCTGCAGAGATGGAAGACTACCAGCGATGGAGTGGGATGTCATAACTGTAAGTCTTCAGCAATTCTGCAAAAAATTATAAACTCTCTCCTATTGCTGAGGCGTTTTCACCTTCACTTGTAGGCAGACAGTCAACCTATGTATCTCACTGTGCCCCAGCGAGACATCCTCCAAGCAATTCCCAATGCATTCAAGAGTAAATTATCTTAACCCGACATTCAGAAGTGGAAACATAGTGAATACTGGAGCACTCAGTTCTACAAAGTAAAAAAAAAAGATGGCAAAGAGGAGAAAGGGATGAGGGAAGGACATGCACAGTCTGGGATACCATCATTCCAGAACTTCTCAGCCCACACACTCAAACCATGTATCTAGAGGATTTAAAAAACATCCAGTGACCTGCTGAGAAGGACAGAGAAGATGCTTTATGACTCTGCTATATGAGGAGCTGAAAGGAGGAAGTTTTTCACAGAAAGAGTGGTCAAACACTGGAATCATCTGCCCAGGGAGGTGGTAGAGTCACCATCCCTGGATGTGTTTAAAAGGAGACTAGATGTGGCACTTAGTGCCATGACCTAGTTGAGGTATAAGATAGGATGGGTTGGACTCGATGATCTTGAAGGTCTCTTCCAACCTAGAGATTCTGTGATTCTGTGATTCTGTGAATGAATGTAAAGCCTCAAGATAGAAAACTTCTGCTAAGGAGAAGACTGGAACAGCAGCTGTATCAGGAAAGAGAAAAAATATGAGGTGTAAGGAGCAGTGGTGGTGGGGCAGTGAACTGGAGATGTTCTGATCCAGAAACTGATGAGAACCAGGGAGTGTGGGCCTGAAGTAAGGCCAAAGTGCTGTCCCAAAGGAATTCAGTGGAAACAGAACAAAAGTAGCAGCAAATGAGAGCTTGATTTGTGGCCTAATGAAATGTTCAGGGAACATGTGCATTGACTAAAAGCGTTAAAAATGCTGAATTAATTGGAACAGACCCAGTAGCTCTAAAGGACATTAAGGGGTATTGTGGGAACAGGAGCCTTCAGTATTGGGCAGAGACAGCTTGTGTGGAGTTTAACCTCAAACACGTGAATGGTGCATCCATGTAGGACCAGTCCTGTGTGTGCTGACTGATAGACTGAGGACAGCCAGACTGTCTGGGTGCTAGATAACCTCATCTAGGCTGCCCTTTGCCAGATGATTTGCCATGGTTCCTTCCAACCCAGGCTGTTCTGTGATTCTGAGCTGTGTGGCTGAGGTCCATGTTGGTGGGAAGAGGCAAAGATGGGATATTCTCCCAGAATAGGCAGGGTGCTGCAGGAGGAGCTGCCTGCAAAGGGGAACACCTAACAGAGGAGCCAAACCTAAGCATCCTTGGGGGCTGGCAGCAGGAGGGAACGCAGTTATGAGGGCTTGCCTTCACAGAGAAATACGGGAAGCTTTAGGACAGCTAAGAAGACAAGACAAGTAGCAGCAGAGGACTGGGAAAAAACTACCTCAGGAACCACAGAGAGAGTCTGTAGGCATAACTAGAGACTTTTCATTTCCTTGCTGACCCCTAAGAAAGAGACTGGTTGGTGCTACCCTGAGTGGAGAGGGGCTGCTAAAAAGCCATCTCCTGTGCTCTATTCAGTAACCAAATCAGACAGCATCTAGAAAGCAGATGCCAGCTCTTCCTGACTTAAGACAACCTGTATTCATTTTCATATGGTCCATGTTTTTCCTTCCATTTAACACCTCTGTACTTTTCATGAACAGTAATACATTAATGGACCTGTGGTTTGGGGTAGGTAAAAGGCCACAACCCTATAAACTGAGTCATGTTTCTATCAGTTAAAAATTAAAAGAGCAGAGATTCTTTGTATATCCTACATCTTACAGGAATTTCTCCTGAATTTTGACAGTTCACCAAAATGATCAGTGTTTTCCAGAATTTTAACATGCCTGCAGGTGTGTGCCTTCAGAGGAATTGAAGTAGTGGAGAAAATCACTGTGCTGCAACTCACACAGGTTTTCAGTGTGTTTTCACCCTCCTCTTACTGCAGGAATGAAAGGGACCACAGGAATATTCAGAGCATGATCCCCAGTGCTCTTTGTTGCTTTAAGTGAAAATGTTCTTCTGCAGTCGTAGGAGTGATATATTTATGATCATAACAGCTCACATTACATGGTGAACATATTTGGGGTGATGGCAATTCTACTAAATACAGATTTCCTCTAAAAAGGTTTAATGTTGACTCTGTTAATAGAGAAAAAGTATGTTATGAGAGCAGATGGTGTAGCTTCTTTTTATTCTTGTTTCTTGAGTGGAAAGTTCAGAAGCTACTACTTTTTTGAAGACCTGTGCTTTCTGTGGGAGTGCTTGGTAAGCCTGTGCTCTGTGCTTGGGTTTTAATATTGACATGGGACTTAAAAAATTGACCACTTAGGTAAAATACCAAGTCCTTCAGAAATCTGCCTCTTTACTCTTTCTAGAAAAAGAGTAAGGAACAGTTACTTAGGGGTGTTTTACTGAATATTTAACTGTTTCTCTCCAGTATTCTCCCTAGGAGGTAATGATGGGAATGCCACCAGGTTTAATTAGCCCTGCTGGGCTGAGACACAGGGAGCACAGGTGCTTTGGGAATCAGCACATCCCCAGGCATGTTGGAATGCTGGCACTGAGCTGCAGGGCTGACATGGGGCCGTGCTCCTGGGTTATTTATTTAACCTGCCTACCCAGAACACTCAGCATTCACTGGAATAGGAGTGTGCTCCACGCTTTTTGTGTCTGTTTTAAACCAGCCCTTCTTCATGAGCTTTCTATTCCATTCATTTCAGTGAGAATGAAGGGTGTGTTTCAGTATTCTTAAAGCATACAGTGTAATTATTGGAAATGGTTATTAAAGAAGGTTGCATTCCCTCTGCTAGCATTATCTTGGGATAAAATATAATTATAGTCATAGAAACTAGGAGAAATTACCTCAGTAGTAGAAGTGAAAGACATTGTAATGAGGAGGTGTATTAGTGAAATTACAAGAGAAAAATTTTAAGTGGAAACAGCGAACTATTTTCATTTTGAAATAAAATTATTTATAACAAAGTGTGTTTCTCTTGCACTTGTTAGCTACCTGCTTCTGGGGAAATGTATTTTTAAATGTTTTTCCCGCACAAGTAGTGCAGGAAATTTTTTAAGACTAGCTAGATAATGTTTTAAGTAAGAAGACTCAATTTCTATCTCATTTTCAAATCCTTCTGTTGAAATGAAAATGCATCAGAATAAATTATTATTATAAGCTAAGAAGCAAATTATTTTTTTAAAATTATTATTAGTAACTTGTAAAATGATAAGAAAAAATGGACAATTTGGGATAATTTACAAAGTGCAACATTTTGTAGTAATTTGGTTTTCTGGAAAAGCATTTGCACCTAAGAAGTTGGTTTTTATGGTAGACAGGCAGGAGGAGTACTGTTCTGTTCCTTATCACTAACTAAGCAGCAAGGTGCATTTAAACACACAATGAATGTTGTTATTTCATATGTCTAGATATTAAATCTGGTTGAAAATACCTATAATTAAAAAATCCCTGCCCTGGAAAAGTTTTGTTCTGTATACGTGCATCCAGTTTCAGATTCTGCTTCTGTTGTGTTTTTAGTAAGTGCTATTCCATGAAAGAAATTCCAGGCACATTATTCTTGAACTATACAGTTTTATGGGAAGTTTCATTCTGTTCTATACTATTTTGACCCCTCTGTGTGAATATCATGCAGAGGTCCAGAATGGTAGGGCAGCTTTATTTTTTCCAACAGTTCCTAGCTTTGTTTGCAAACAGACTATTGAATTGATTTCCTATAACTATACATACAAAAAGAGGGGGAAAACTCTTTGTATTTTTAATGATATTTTGGACAAGGAAAGAAAATAAACAGTAGAAGTTTTCACAGCCCATCCATCTTTTGTGCCTATCCTGGTATGCATGAAAAGGGGCACATAGATTGGAGGAAAAAAATCCCTTCTCACATTGCTTCCTATGCAGAAGCCTTTCATGGCATGCAATCAGCTGAAATTAGGGTGTCATGCAAATGTGTTCACATGCTTGATTTGGGTCCCTCTGTATTCACCTGTTATGGTGAAGTTTCCTCCCATTTGCCCCACAATGCTGAATCAAAGCTTTTCTGCAATAAAGAAGATACGCAAGTCCATTAAAAACTAAAATTTTCAAAATGGAAAAAAATAGTTAACATTTTGAGGACCCTTGACCAGTTGTCTTGAAAATTTACAGGACATTTGTCCTTACTCTTTAAAGCTATGAAAGGGCTTTTCAAATACAAAACCAGTCTAAAGGTAATGAAGGGAGGAAAAATTGGAAATTAAAATGTCAGATGCACTTAGCAGTATCTCCATAAGAAGTCCATTCTCTGATTAAAGCCTGAGCAGTGAAAGCTTTGTGTGTCCAGCATGCTTTTAGGCCAGATTAATGACACCTTGAGAGGTGGACCTGCTTAAAAGTCAAACCTGAGATAGCTTTATTAGCTGTATTTTAATTAGTATTTCTTTCTTGAAAGCCCTAAGATAGTGCTATATGCTTAAATATTCCCAACCCACTTGGTATCTGTAGAACTGAGGCACTGAAGAGAGAAATAAGGAACCTTTTGGGTTTTTAAAGCATTGTCAAAATTCCCAGGCTCTCAACTGAGTGTGAAATAATTTAAGAGGCTTGAAGCCTGCTGCTGATATTTTACATGAGCAAAGTGAGTGGCTGTTTCAGGAGAGCTCTGTCTAGAGTCCTTTCACTGCTGTTTGGGGCTGACCTACTTGCAGGGAAATGGGAAGTTCTCATTTTGCCCTCATTGCTCAGTTTTTACAAGCTTTGTTTGGGGTTTCCCAGTGATCTTCAGTGGCTGATCAAAGGCCTGGGGTGTGGATCAGGATGTGAATGTGGCTACAGATGAATGAAGCCTTTCATAAGTGGCATGAAAGTCTTCTTCTCAGGTGGCTCCTCAGGCTCATTGGAGTGGATATTGGGACGTTGGCAGTTCTTGAAGATAAATTTCAGAACATTGTCAAAAATCCTAATAGGGTTTAAAGTTAAGGCAAATTAATAAGAGTTTATTTTCCATGTTTGATTTGTGGAAGATTAATAGATTACATTTCTTTTTTTTAACATCCATATCATTGTATTGTGATTTCCTTTTGCTAACCTTCCCTTGTATATGCTCTACACATAAATTCTTACATTTCTAGCTGCAAGAAGAAAATACAAGGCTTTCTAATGGACTTTTCCCCCACCTGTTCTGGAAAAAAAAATAATTTTTGCATGTACATATCTTTACTCTGCTGTACTTGTAAATAAGTTATGATCTCCAAAAGAATATTTCTATAGCTAATAAGATCAGAAATACCTTTTCTGTGAGATATAAATAAAGGGTTTTTTTCATATTATCTGTTTGTAAGCAGAGAAACTTGTGTATTTTTAATTCTCAAAATATCTGACAAAACTCCCTATGTGTGGAATCATTTCCTTTGAAATATTTTCATCCACTGTTTAATTTTTCACTTTTTATTTTTAACTCCAATTATTTTGGGGTTTGGCGTGGTGTTGGATTTTTGGAGGGTTTTTTGTGTTATGTTGTGGAGGTTTTCTGTGGTAATTTTTTTCTTATAGACACGAGACCTCAATGAATGTTGGGTATTTATGTGATATTTCATAGCATCTGATTTGATACAATCTGTATATCAAAGACTAAATTTCCACTATATTTGTCTGCAGCCTGATGTAGCAAGGCCCAGAGACATCCAGAGGTCACAGACATAGAGGCCATATGGTATAAAAATATTAATAACTTAGGAAAATGACAGCAAAGCAAACATAAAATTTACATTAAATCAGTGTATTTAAATAACAGTGCTTGTTAATCTAAAATACCCTCAAAGTTTTCTTAAACATCCATTTAATGCACGAATAAGAATATGGAATAGAAAGCCACTCCACACTGAAAAGCAGTGCTGGAGCTGCCAAAGGCCAGTGGCAGAGGCTGGGCTGCACCAGCCCCAGCATGAAATGAGCCTTGTTCTGTGAGTGGGATCAGGGAGGGAGGGAAGCCCACGGAGCACACCATTAAACAAGTCACAGACATCTCAAGGGGATCTATGGCATGTTTGCTACACTTCCTTCTCATGTGGCTTTTTACTACTCCTTTCCCATAAAATATCTTTCATTTTTTCTCCTTTTCCATAGAGCTGATTTTCAGCATTTTCATCATAATGCAGTTTTTGATTTTCTTAGGGCTTCTTCTCCATACTTTGAAATTTTTCTTAGACTTGCAAGACCTGAGTTGTATTTAGTTCTGCTTTCTTTTCTTTGTGTTTCAAGTACTTTTGTATTCTTTAAAGGACCTGAGTATTAGCTTCTCACTAGCCTCCAGTTTATGACCATCAGAAAATTATTGTCCACCTATGTAGGTGCAACTGTTGGACAAGTATTTCTTGGAATGGTTTAGATTTAGGCTTTCATTTCTTAAAAAAAAAAAAAAATCAAAACTCCAAACAACCACCTATTGATTTCCCCCCACCACCCCAAAAAAAAAAAATCTCAATTCTGAAAACCTACTATGCTCTAAAGTCTGATTTTCAAGCCTTTATTTTTGGTGAATTTAAAAGCAAAACAGAACAGAGGCTTACTGGCTTGATCCAAATAACTTAAAATAGAGCATAAATACATTGTATAGCATTCTCCTGTGAATCAGGTAGAATGGATCTTTCTTGGATTGTAATCTTACTCCAAGATGTTGTTCCCATATCATGGCTAGTGGTCTGAATTATGTCTACTTCCTTGTGTTGAAGCTTATGATTTATTTCTGTTTCAAATTTGTGGAATAATAGAATTTTTCACTGGTGTTTTTTGTGTATAAATCTTTCTGACCCAGAAGTGGTAATGGATAGACTTAGTGCTCACATTCATCCATACTCATTTTTGCAAACAGCAGGACAATGTCAGACAGCATGTACTAACCTAGTACAGAGGAGGGGATTAAGGGATTTGCAAAATTGGTCATGTATGGTTTAAAGGATCACTAGTATTTACAGCAATGTGTTTTGACTGCAGAATACTCTTCTTCCAAATCCTCCTGCTGAGCCTCCTATAAAATTCAAAGATAAGAGCAATACAGTGAATTGCAATAAAACCACTTCATACTGTAAAGTGGACATGGATCACATTGAGTGGACAATTGATTGCAGTGAAGAAAAACTGATCTATAAACCCAAGCAAGTAATTCCAAACAGTTGCTCCTTCTGTCTAGTAGTTCCAAACTTGTTTTCAGTCTTACCAGTGCATGCAGCTGCTAATTAATATTCTAAGAACTAAAGGAAAGAAGCTTAGCATGAAGACCCCACTGAGAATCCTTTAAATCAGTTTATTGGAATCTTGACAGAAGTGAATGTAAAAGACATTGGTGTGAAATATAGCTAAAGCAACACCCTACTGAAGTAAACACAGGTCAAATCAACCCCCTATGGCAGCTGTTTTGTGACTGATACCAGAACTGAGAGCCATAGAAAAGGTTCCTTGAACACCTGGGGCTTTTCTGACTTGCAGATTTTTCTCTCTCTCTCCCAGGTACCTTTCGTGTCTCTCCAAATTCTCAGAAGCAAGAAACTTCCATAATTAGGATAACGATTTCTGCCCTTCTCCATTTGCAGTCTGATCCCTGCACTCAGCCCTGTCACACAGCAGGTTATTTCTGCAGCGGGCAGGTGCCCTGTTCATTGCTCAGGAGATCAGTGCTGGTGGCTGTGTGTGACAGAACCTGGGACAGAGACTGAGCTGTCCAGCCCTCAATAAATGTGCAATCTCACAGTGGATATGAGGCACAAATATTATAGGCAGACTTGATCTTAATGGTTCTTACTGGTTTAGCATTCAATGTTGTAACTGTAATAACTTTTATTAAAATAATTTTTGGGTTTCTTATAACTTTTTCAAGAAAAAGCTGAAAAACCCAACCACACCAGGGCTGAATTTTTCAGGTGCCTGCGGTCCAAGCAGTGCCCAAGGGCAAAGCTTTGGCTCTCCCTTACAGCCCTGTGTTCTCTGCATGCTGAGATGGTGGTGTTGGGGATTACTCTTTACCTGCAGCAATTCCAGGACTACAGAGGGCACTTGATTCTTAGGTTACACAGGTAATTGCTAGCGGAAATTAGGTTAAATTACAAGCTGAGAAGAGAATTTGTACACTGAATAAAAAACTGCTCTGCCTGCGTCTTTCAAGCTTTACATTTCTTCTGCACCATCCCCTTCCATTCTGCCTCACAGTAAATCCTTTTTGGCATACTCCTCATACTATTCCCTTCTTCCTCCAGGGGACTGTGCAAGCCAGCCCAACTGAGGATTTTTAATGACACTTCTACTCTTCCTGCCCTCTAAACTGTAGCCTACAGATAGTTTTCTGAGGTTTTTGTCCAAGCTGTATATTTGCTCTTTTTCTGTCCTAACAGAGATTTGTTGACACTGTCCTGTTGAAGAAGATGGCAAAAAACTGTCTGTGACAGAAAGAACAAACTTTCAGATCTGTCTTCAACAAGGTAAGAATAAGAGGGAATTTCACATACAGTCAGCAACTTTTTTTTCTATTTGAGATGCATGGGTGGAGGCAGCAATTACTTTCCTCAGCTATCCTTTAAGATGCCTGAGTAATATTGCCTGAGTTTTAAAAAGGCAGTCTGGGACAGATTCATGACTTGGGCTTTATGCAGAATCCCTACAGTTTTGGGAAATATTGAATAGTTCTAAATGTATTCCAAATAGTATGAAATACAATTTTTTTTAATGCTGAGAAGAGCGCCGGGGGTACAATAGAGTCAGTGTAAGGTGTGTTTCTGTGCTGTTGCAGAGTGTGTTGTGATGTGCAGTTGTGTCTGCAGCTTGCCCAGTGCTGCATTCCCTGGAGACGTGTTCACCCCCAGTGAGGGACACTCATGGTCTGTGCTGTGCTGGGAGGTGGCAATGGCATGTATGGAACATGGAGGGGCAGAGCCCCATCGAAGGGATGGCATCACATTAGAGCACAGCTGTTTTGAAAGAATGTCTTACAAGCTTCTTCAGACTTGTTTCTGACTCTTACATACAGACTTTAATTTACTAATTACTTTCAGATTTATTCTAATGCTCTTTCACATTAAAGCATCTATCCTTACACAGAGAAAAGTTGATATTTTTCCCTTAGTGCTTAGGAGAATTTTTGAATCTGAAGCTGTACATTGTCATGTTAAAATCAGCAATATGAAAAGAAAAGAGTTTAGCGGTGAAATTACAGGACAGAGATATGTGACAAGGTCTGGGATAAATAACCTGTGGCATAATTTCATATAATTTAGTCTATTTTCTTTGTCTGTGATTAACTGGTAAGTAGAAATAAGCTTGAGTTTCACTGGGAAGAATAAAAAGTGATGTATTATTTACTATTTGTAGCAGAAATCATAAAAATAGCTTGCTTAGAAAAGCTGTCCATTGTGTTGGAAATATTTAAAAACACATTAGACACAGATGTGTCAGAAGACTTGAATAGATTGAAACAGCTGGTGAGGGCATAGGCTACATAACCCCTGTTCTTTGTTACTGAAAACTATGAATGCACTGAAAAAGTAAAGTAAATAATATGTAATATTTTTAGTTTCATGTACAGAAATACAGGCAAATATTAACACAGCAGGTGATTGGGCATTTCTGTGCAGTTCCAAGATTTTTGCTGAGCTGATTCCATTTCTCAGTAATACTACAAGTTTACAGATTAATTTGGGGTGCTCAGTAATGAATAAGAATACAGGTAAATGGAAAAAATGGTAATGAAATGTGAATCTTTTCAAAAATCAAAATCCACTTTTTACTCACTTAACTGCCCTGCTCCATTGAATATCTCAGCTCCTGGCACTGTTCCATAACATCCTCATGCAGTTGGTGTAAGTTTAAATATGCTGTCAGTAAGTTAAGCTGTAATTTTCTTTGCTGTACAGGGTCATAGCACTTTTCAGATTCACAGCTAAACCTTCTCCTTACCACCTTCTCTCTGACACCTCATAATGCCTTAAAACCTAAAGATGCTTCCCAGTAGGTCTGAGAGACTTAAGTTTATTAGAAGATCATGTTCATAACTCTACATAGGAACACAATTTTCCTTTGGGGACAGAAAGGAAAGGAAATAAATGTGGATGTGACTTATTAGCCTCATGATAACAATCCATTTTCTTGCCTTGCTGTTTCCCTAGCAACTGTTTGTGGTTGTCCCCAAAATGTGTGCTTTAAATAACTCTAAGAATGTTATTTTAGTCTGAAAGACAAAGTGCTGCTGGTGCCAAGGTAAGAAAAGTAGATTATCTGTTGCATATTATTTTAAATAGAAATATTACCAGTGATTTATGTGCAAGCCTCAAAGCAATTAATACTGGGGGCTCTGCTATGGGTTTCTTGAAAACAAGCTGCTACCAACTGGAAGTGATCTGGTGGTTAATTTTTCCTCTCTCAGAACTGAACATTTTCCATACCAAGCAAAGTGGTAAAGAAACTGTTGCACAGACTGAATGGTGTTTGGAGACTGCTAATTACATTTCCACTGGCTGCAGCAACCTCAAAGGTTGCTATTTTGGTGTTCTGCTGAGATTATCATCACCATTTGTTTGATTATACTTAATCAAAAGTCAAAAAAATCTAACTTAGCTTAAGTTTGGCAAAGGCCTTTATGGCATTATTGAAAATGGTGCTTTCTCATGAAAATGTATGTCAGGACCATTGTGCTCATGAGAATTTGAGGGACCTTTGTTACCTGGAAAGGAACTTTCCTTTCCTGCTTCAAAGCTCCCTTTTGCAGCATGTCCTTGAAGGACCTTGAGAGGCATTGTCACCTAGTTCAGAGTGTAGTTCTGGGGCAGTTTTGGCCTGTGACTTCCCATTAAGTTTAGGACACCATTTTCTTTGTGCAAAGGCTCTAGTAATGACTGCCAAATGAGCCTGCAATATGTAGTAGCTTTCATTATATGATCATGGTCCTGGTTGCAACAGAGGTGGGATATTTTCATGAAAAGAAATGTGATCTGTTCAAAGAATTCCTTCCCCTGTGTCTGCCCTCCCTCCCATATTTTCACTACAGGTGAATGAAAGGCAGCTTCTACTTCAATACAAATTAAATTAGTTATTATCGTATTGATTTCAATTGGGCTAGTAGCAAGAAGCAATTATTATAAGTGGGAACTTAAAAGGCTTATTACTGACCATTTTAATTCACAAATGGCCTACTTAAGAATGTCTTACATGGGAAAATCTCCTGTTAGGTTTCAGAGGAAAGTGTGCCTGAGCAGCAGCAGCTCAGCATGTAGGCAGAAGCAATGAAGCTTGGCAAACATATCTGTGTTCTGGAGGTCTGTTATGGCACACCAATGCAATGTCTATTAAAAACATCATCATTAAACTGATAGAAGAAATTACAGGAAGTGATTTGAAGAGGTATAAGTAATGGTAATGGGAAGAAATTAATTAAAATAAAATAGTGGCTCTTGAGGCTGGAGAGAACTTGCAGGCAATTACTGAGACACAGCAATTGGTTTTTCAGCCTGGTGGTTAGTACACAGCAGAGCAGAGCAGAGAGAGGGTGTAATCAGGCTGTCCCCGTGGCAGGGAGCTGATGGTGTTGGCAGGAGAAACAGAGGGATCCAGAAGAGTCCCAGCATGGCATCAGGGCACAGCAGAAGAGGGTGAGTGCTGACACCTTAGGGGCCGTTGCATCCCTTATGAAGGATGCTGTGTGGGAGGGCAGCCAGCCAAGAGGAACAGGGTCCTTTAGGGAGGAGGAGATGGAAGCAAATCCCAGAGAAACTGTTTGGAGCTGAGGAGTTGGCTTGGGTTGGGGTCTTGTGTTATGGTTTGCTCCAGGGGCACTGGGAGTGTGTGACCCCCCGGTCACACTGAGGCCCTTCTATTTCAAATTTTATCATGGTGGTGGCTCTGCAGCCCACAGGACAGGCTGTGGGTGTCACTCTGCTCTTAGGCAGGAACAGTTCCCCTGATACTGCATTGCTGCTGTCTCCAGAGGTGACAAAGTGGGTCAAACGTGACAGTGGCCAGTTCAGTTATAATGGGCCAGATCTTTAATGCCAGCTGGAGAAATGATGGGTCTGGTTCCCTCCAGGAAGCTGGGGAGGGACTGGGGGAAAATGTGTGGAGTGGAAGGTGAGAGGAGAAGGAGTGAGCAAGGAGACAGTGCTCAGGGATGGACACAGTGCTGAGCATGCACCAGGCAGTGCTGGGGCTGCCGGGTGTGTGGGACAAACAACCAGGGCTGGCCCAGGGGCTGGGACAAGGAGGAGGTGAGTGAAGCCAGTTGAGGGCACTGCAGGTAAGCAGGGTCCAGAGCTCTCAGCCGCACAGAGGGGCAGGAACAGGGACCACTTGACTCCCCCCAGACTCAGCAAACTCTGAGCCCTTCCAGGGAGGACCTTCCTTATAGTGAACGTGTACATTTCTTTATGCCAAGTCCAGAGCAGAAGAGGAAAGAACATGGGCTAAAGATTCCTGTTGAGTGTATATCAGAACTTTGGTACATCCCATTTCAGCCTGTATTCACCTCACTCTTTCTTGGAGACCTGAATCTCACACCCTCTGCTGCCAGCTTGCCCAGTTGCTCAATCCAGCTGGTATTTCTGCTGCCAGGAACCTGGATCAAACCAAAGGAGTTGGTTTCAAGAATTCTAGTGAGGGTCTGGCTTCTGGCTGCAAAGGAGAAGGTGTGAATTGTCAGTCTGGCCAGAGGAAAGGCACTGTGCATTTTCACAGCAGGGAAGGATGAGGGGAGAGTTTTACAATAGCATCTCAGCAGATGTAAATACATAGGTAGTGCTGGCAAAGGTAAGAGATGTTTATTTATTCCAGCTGAGGATCTGACCCTGGCTTTGGAGCTGTTTTCCTGACGTCAGTGTCTTTCATTTTAAAGGCTTCATTTCTGGTAAAGATGTCTAGGAAAGATTCAGAGCTATAAAGCAATAGTAAAAAATGAGTAAGAAATGTCTAATAATAATAATAATTCATAGATATCAAGGGGTTTCTAAGTTGTGTTTGTACAAGTTATACTTGTGCAAGTGCTTCAATCTGTTGTAGGTTCTGTTTCTGCCTCCTCCCATGGTTAACCAGAAGAAGACCATACGAGCATGCAGTCAGAACTAGGTAAAAATACTGCCTTTCCTATCTCTGGTCTCTGTGCTGTGCCTGGTTTTGGTACTGAAGGACAAGCAAGCTACTTGGCACAGCAGCAAATCAGACTCCCCGCATTTGGGGATTTTGCAGAACTGCTTTGTTTTAAAAGTTTTCTTTTCAGTGTGTTGAAAATTTAAATCACAAAAAGTCTGCATAAGTTATAAATTGTAATGCAGTCTGTTTAGATGTGTCCTCTGATTCATCTCATGTTCATCACTCAGAGGTGATGATTCACTGAGCACTTCTAAAATATTCATTCTCACATCCTTTAGGAAGTATCCCAGGAATTCACAAAGCTGTCCTTGTTCAGTTCTACTGTATTGTTTGCACGCTGACAGTTTTTGGCATTTCAGCACATTATTAATGTGTGGCTTGGTTGCTTACTTAGTATTACAAAATTATTTTTCATTATGTAGAGGATACCTGGAAATGATACCCTCTTCCTTATCCCTGTAATCCACATAAACATCTAAACCTTGTGAACAGCAAAGATTGTTTCTATAATGAGACAGAGAGCAGTTATTTCCTAATTTGAGATTTTAGCATATGCTAAAGCATTCCAAAGTGATCATTAGCAGTTGGCTAATTCATAATTTTTAATACTACCTAATAATTTATGTAATATAAATTTTGAAGACAGATCACAGTAGCACCATAATATAAGCAAGAAATGACAACTGAAATAAGATTTACTTGTGTTTTGGGTTTATTTTTCTTACAGCTATAGAATTGTATTATTCTGGTTATGTGGTTGAATTTGTCCTAAAGAGCACTATAAAACTGTGTTCAGAGTTGAAAATATATAAGATCATTTAGTCTGTCTTTGTATGTAACTTTCATTCGTGCTTGCTTTATCTCTTGTCCTTAAGGAATTTTTTCCATGGTTTTGTCCTGTGGTTTGCATGGAAATCCCATGATGTGTGGGGTACTGTGCTGGTTTAGCATAGCACAGCATTTTTTCATGAAATGAGAAAACCTCTGAAAAAAGTCTGGAGTACTATGATGTCTGCGTTTGAGGCTCCTGTTCCTTGGGGTGCAAAGGCCAGGATCTGCAGCACACATCTCAAATCCCTGGGCATGGTACAACCCCCAGGGACTCAGGAGCTGCACAGAAGCTGCACAGGGCAAGCAGGCTCAGTATGGAGCTGCTTGGGCATCGCAAAATGTCAGGAGCTGAGGTTCGGGGAGTGCCTGGGACTCAGGGGTGGGTTTGACCTTGCAAGTGCAGTAGTTCAGGCCACAAAGAGAAATGTGTCTGAGAATCTTCTAGCACAGAAATGTGTACATAAAATTCCCTTCCTTACTCTTTATAAAGAGTAGAACAGTGCAGACGACGTAGAATTAATTACCATGGAACTCCCTTTTATATAGCTTTGTAAGTCACAGCAGGACTGAAAAGGGACATTTACATTTTCATTCTCTGTGGGAAATTATGTCAAGGTACCTGCTAGGGGAAGCCTGAACCATTAACCTGAAAACTGAAACCTGAAAACTCCTATTTCCTGGAGTAGGAAGAAGTCCCTACATGCTTTGTGGAAGCCAAAGAAAACATCTGTTTATTTAAGTTGTGTTTGGCTGGGGTAAAAGCCTGAGGCAGTGCAGGATTCCTCTCATCTTGTTAGAAAAGGAAAACAATGGGGTGGTCAGTGCTTTGCTACAGTGTCTGCTAATGCATAAACCCTCAGACTTCTATCAGTCATTCATAAAATCAGTGGGAACTGCTCAGCACTCAGGGTGTTGAGACTCTCGAGCTTGGGTGAGAGCAGAACTGTCCAGGGAACTTTTAATGCATGTGCAAAGCCTTTGAAGGGAGTGGCAACATTTGAATGTAGGCATCCTGAAGGCATGAGGCTGCTCCTTTGGATTTGAGGAAAGGGGGAAGAGACAATTAATTTCTGCCTTTGATCAGAAAAACCTTAAATCCTTTCCAAATCCTTGTGGGGATCTGGCCCATTCTCCTTTATTTTTATTATGTGCTTGATGGCTGTGAAATATTAGAAGGAAATGGGATGTGATATCATAATGAAGAGTCCATATGTAGCATTACTGTCTTCTTATGACTCCAGTTGTTGCTGTAATTACCTGTGCTCCGTGTTGAGCATAGCAGGAGTGAGATGGATGAGCCACTGGCAGAGGAGTTCAGGCACAGGGACGATGCAATCAGTGCCCACTGAGCTACCCTGGAAAGTGAAACAAGTGCATGGGGCAATCATACATCATCCCCACAGATCCTTACAGTGCATTTCCTAAAGCCCAGCGTGTACACCTGCAGGAGTGGTACATTAACATTCCCAGCTGCAAACAGGGTGGAAGTGCTGCCAGTACTTCACACGAGGAACTGTGTCCTGTTGCAGATACTGGCCCCTAAAGTTTCAGTGTGGCCAGAATCTCAACTCTTGGGATTTGTAGATCTAGGCTGGCAGGGCAATTTAGGTCTTACATTCTTTGACTGCATTATTCATTCGGTGACTTAGGAATTTTCTTTCTTTTCAGCTGAAAGAATTAAATTTTAGTAATCTTTTGCAGTCTTTTCCTTTAGCTGTTCTACAGACATTTGTACTAAAAATTATCAGCAACTAAGAACTCCACATTCCTTTGTGATTGCAGAATCTATATTTGGTCAAACCTTATCTTAGTTTACTATTTCAGAGTAATTAGATGCTCTACACAGCACGATAGATGGTGGCATTTTTCTGCTTGGTTCTCCTAAGGCACAGAGAAGGAGCCTTGTTGTGAGCTCTGTAGCTCAACTGGTCATGTGTTCAGTACGTTGCTTATAGCAACATGTAATACCCTATAGCTCTGGCAGGAGCCTGAGGGTGCAGCAAATACAGAAAGGCACTTAAAGATACCATAAGCTGTTTAAATCCTAAATCTTTTGGGACATTTTTAGGTTAAAATTTCAAATGGGATAGGTTAGAATTTCAAACAGGAAAGACTTATGTTAGAAAAAGCCTACAGCTACCACAGGTAATACTGGAATAGCTGGTCAGTTTTATACCAACATTTAAAGAGCATAAATAAGTAGAGGTATTTGTTAATTCTTTACAATTGTATTCTAGGTATTGATAACTCCACATATTTTGAATCTGGAAGGTCAGTTAGTGTATTTAATCCATACAGTGGTCTTAAAGGATGATAAACCAGCATATTAATGTTTAAGTACATTTAATTACATTTTAGTTTCATTTCGGCACTAAGTGTGTAGGCACAGTGAGAAGCACAAGCCAGCAGCTGAAAGTTCTGTCATTCCCTTCATGTATTAAACAACCTGAACAGGGACTATGGTTTCTCTCCTGGCCTTGGCATCCAGGCCTTGCAGCTCCCAAGGAAATAAAAAACCTAGCTCCTTGCAGTATTCCACAGGATTATGTGTGGCTGCCCCAGTCCTGCCCATGCACCCTCCATTCCAATATTTAAAATGGTTTGGACTGAGATTCTGCTGAATGTATGTGTTGCTATCTGCAAAATGTTGGTTGTGGTTTGCTCAATTTTCTGAAAGAGAATAAGATCTAAGTTATGTAATGAATACAAAAACGTTTAAGATCTTTATATTTTCAGCTGAAAATTTTCATGTGTCAGAAGTTCATAGGTAGTGCCTTTTTTTATTTTGTTTTGAGAGCTGTTCATTGTAGGGTAACATTTCCGTGGTCTCAAAACAGAAATCTGTTGTTTACTGTATACTGTACTTCCTGCTTTTCAGAGGGTCAGTTTGTCAATGATATGCTGCAGCTTTGCAGCTCTGTACAGCTTTAATACTCCTGTCATCCACTGCCATTTCCAGCAAAACTGAATAGGAATGCACAAGAGGCATTACAGGATCTGTGTACCTCCTGCTGATCTTTACCCTCAGGCGGGCTGGTTGTGAGCACTCTGCCCTCAGGACTGCTCCGCCATGGGCCCTGCAAGGTGTGCAGCAGAGCAAAAGGAAGGCACTCCTTTGGGCCTACTGGATAAACAACAAGTAAGAGGCAGACGTGACTCCAGATGTCTTGTTACATCAGCTGTCTGCTCCAGCATGGTGGCATGTGCATTAAAATGGCAATGTTGGGTGGTACTGTGTAGACTGGCCCACATCACACCTTCTGCAAGAAGCCCTGGGGTGCTGCCCAAGCAGTTGTGGTAGCACGGCAACATTCTGCAAGTGCCAGGTCCTGTCAGCATTTCTACATCTGCACTGCTGGAAATGGCAAAGAAACCAAAGACCTTGTGACTGTTAAATGCTGCTTCCAAAGGGCTCTTGAAATCATGAGTGTCTTAAGAAGTCTTGAGATGTGAGAATCCTTGATAGGCTTAGGAGGGCTGCTCACTCTTCCCCATTTGTTGAAAATGTAAAAACTCTCGGCTGCCACAGGCAGTCTAGAAAAAGCTGACAGAAACACATGTTGGCTGAGAGCTGGTGTGTAATCTGGATTAGGGTTGTTAAAACGTTCTTGTAAACATCAGTAACCTATTCTCAGCGATCAGTCTTGGCAGGGTGAGTACTGCAGAGTTCTGACACTTTCAGCTTTGTTAGGCATGGTCTTTACACAGTTAGAGGTTCCACTTTCTTGGAAAACAAATCTTCTACTTCAAAACAAAATCTTCCCAATTTTCAAGGCTGCAGATGCCTTATCCCTGAGAGGAAAACTGACAACAAGCCTGTGTAGGCATTGTAAAGTCATGACACTTTTATTAAAGACCAGGGCAAAAAAAAAGGCAGTTCACTTCACTTTTTTCTCCCATGCCTGACAGTGGCTGGGAGTGCAGTTTGTGCTGAGTATGCTTTGGGAAAGCATAGACATTCAGGATTCATCCTCCTCTTATAAAGAAGTGGTAGCAGTTCTGGGACTTCATATGGGAGGGGTGATATCTGACTCTTGGAAAAGATGTGTAAGGAACTACTAGGCTCAAAGATTGGGTTTGTCTTTATAGTCCGCTCAGCATTTTGTTGCTTGCTGTATAGCTGCATTTAGGGTTATTAAGTGTCTTAGTTTGATGTCACACCACCTTCCTAATATATGTTTGGATTTTGCGTATTATCTCTGTGGTGGACAATAAGTATGCCTAATAATCTCATCATTTCTATGTAAATGATAAATCGCAAGATAAATGGCTTCAACAGTTTCAAGAAAAATACATAATTTATGAATGAAGTTCTTCCACAGGAGGATTATGGAGAGGCATAACACAAAATAAAAAATTCTTCTCATTTCTGGGTGTGATGTTTTTAAACAGCACTTCTGTGATGACTAGATTTTCATATTGATTCAGGGCCCTGTAGTACTTTTGATGGTACCTCACCTGCACTTACTTTTTTTCCCTCCCCATCAGCAAGAGTGAGGGGAGGCGGTTTCGAGGAAAGTACTTGGGGCCAAAGGATCTTAAAGAGCTGACGAATGTTACCTTTGCCATCATAGGCATTTTCTTTAGTGCTTGGAATTAGCTGAATGTGAGCTGGCTGTTCAGCCTCTGGAGAACCCCAGTGCCTCCAGGAGTAACCAGCTTGGGCACAGCAGTATGATTTCTATAGTGAGTTTCTAAGCACAGCTGTGGAAATATCACCAGCTTTACCCCTTTGATTTGGTTCTACATGCATAATTGTGAAAAGGAGAAAAGACAGAGCAAATGAAAGCAATCTGAATAACCACAGCAGCAAAATTTCCTTTTATTTAACACACTATTCTACCACTGTATTTATCTATTCTGTTTTACTCTTCACCTCTTACTAAACCCAAATTGAAATATCAGAGATAAAAAAACACAAAGGGAGGGAAGGATCAAGTAAGTTTTATATCTCTGAAAGGAATAGCAGAAGTCTCATTGACTTCAATGGCCACATCTCCTTTAGTGCTTTTCTTTGATTCAGAAGTGTGCTTTTGAAGCAGATCATCATCACTTACTGTGCTTTGGCTCACATCCTGTAGTGTTTGTAGAGACAAACTGAGTTCCTTTTGAATTAGAATGAGCTTGAGGATGTACTCAAGAAGCACACCTCACACATTCAAAGGAACAGTCAGACCATGGGAGGAGAGAAGGGCTAATCTAAGTAAAGGTGCTCTCAAATGGATCTAACATGGACATTAAGTTGTGGGTGCTGCTGTTTCGTTTTGTAAGTCTGCTACTGCTAGGCCACAGGATTTGAAAATACAGACATGAGCAGTGATTGTTCTGTGTGGTCTTTGTTTTAAAAGGCACTGTACTTCTTGGAGTGGTAATAGCTTCCTTAAAATGTGTTGACTGATGCAATGGCTTACAGAAATGAGTGTTTCAATTGAGATCCAATAATAAATCAAAATTATGAGAAGAAAAGAGATACCTGAAATTAATTTGAAACTGTGATTCATACCCTGAGTTTAAAAATGGGTTTTCTTGTGAGGAATTGTTGTTACAAAGGTACTGTCAATGTGTTTGACTGGTCTAAAGCATACATGTCTTGAAGAAGATGGCATTTTTAGGATGCACATCTGCAGAACCAATTTATCATCATGAATTAAATACTGTGGTTAGAGTGAAATAGCTGGGCAAATAGTATTTGCATTCTTTCTAGTACTGTGATAGTACCTTGTGAAGCTTCAATGTGGAGTCTTTGATGGGTTTTTCAAAGGAAAATCTGAAAGGAAAAATTGGAAAACTCTTGTGGGAGGGAACAAGAACATATACCCGGTATGTAAGTTTGTGCATTATTCTAACTTTGTGTGGTCTTACAGCACATCTTTTTTAATTGTGATGATTTTAAAATATATTATTAGTGATCTGAAATAATTAATCTGAAAAATTAAGGGCATAAAAAGGCATAGCATGTATTTGCTCATTAGATATGACAGTAACTCTGCAGAGGAAATTAATATTTATATATATATATTGAAACAGAAATACACTGGAGAGGAAGAGGGGCTGAGCACTGTTCTTTGCCATCATTAATAGTGGCAAAATGATTAATATTTACTACCACTTCCCATATGCTAAGTTTTTTGTGTCAGTTCCTACCATTTCATTTCCCTGAGACAAATGGTGATTCCAGTAACACTGCTGCATTTCAGACAAGGACTGCTCCGTAACTGGATCAATTTTCCTAGCTACCGTTATACTAAAATATTTTTGTGAAGACTTGGAGGCTGTGTTACAGCCTACACAGGTTTTGTGGTGTATGTGAAAGCAGAAGCAGTCAATGTACATATTAAGCTTTACGCAAATTTCTCCATTTAGTTATGGCACTCTTTGTAGAGTAATTGAATCTGTGTCACTATTGCTACTGTATTCTCTCTGGCAGCAAGCCAGCAGCTCTTGTGTATTTGGGGTAGGGCAGTGGGCTTTTGGGCCAAACATACACATTTTTGTTGCTTAACTTTTAACTGTGGGATTTAGAGCTCTATTAAGATATATATCTAAGATGTATTTGAGAAACATTTGCAAATGTTTTGACTAGCAGACATTTGTCTTATGTCACTGTGGTTGGGTAAAGCTTTAGTATATTTTATTTAATGGAAATGTTCAATAATTAAATAGTTAAGAACATGAAGCATGGTGTAAATCAGTGATGTGCTGCTAATCTTGCCTGGTTGCTGTCTATAAGAAGTGCCTCATCTCTATTGGGATTCTCCAGTAGGACAGTAAATGGGACACAATGTGCTGATACAGTTTCCTATCATTCTTGTCAGTTTCTTTCCTTTGTTCCTACTTTGTCTTTCTGAAATATGCATCAGATATAAGGAACTCCCACTACACAAGTTCCCATAGTAACTTCCCTGAGGAAGTGGGAACAAACTGCATGCCAGTAGCAGACTGATGGTTTAGATGCAGCTGTGGTGAGAAGTGCCTTTGATGGCCCAGTCTCTGGCAGCTGAGGATTTCTGCCCCCCTGCCAGCTCTCCCAGAACAGCCCTTCCATGTGTGGTATCTCTGACAGAAGAGCCTGTTGCTTTAATTACACTGCAGTCCCTGCTAGGAATTGAAACCTGAGCACTGCATGAAGTCTGCAGGATCTGAAGTGCCTTGAAGCAAGAATGACTTTCTTGGTATGTGTTCTTTCATTTTTATAACATCCCCGAGTACCACAGGAGAGCTGGCTCCAGGGGTCTGCAAAAAAAGTACTATTTTAGTAGTGAATTCTGACCTTTCTCCCCTGTCAGATGATGGCTGTCAATGCAAGGCGACCTCCAGCCAGGGAATAACATGCAATGACTCCGTGATTCAGAACGCTGAACAATTGATTGTATGTTACATACTATTACATACTATTCTAATACTATACTCTATACTAAACTAAAGAAAAACCCATGACCCTTTCAGACAGTCACAATACAGCTTTGACCTAATTGGTCAATCAATCCAAACAACCATCACCAGTGTCCAATTAACAAATCCCTTCTTCAGGAAACAATCTCCGTAACACATTCCACATGTGCCAAACAACAGCTGCAGCAAATAGAGATAAGAATTGTTTTCTCTTCTGTTTCTGAGCTTTTTCACTGCCTTCCTCAGGAAAAATCCTGGTAGAGAGAATTATGTCTCTCTCTGTTAGAGAATGTGAATACCACAGGTGACCTGTGATGCAAAGGAGCAGAGCAGGTAATCAGAGCCACTGCCATTGAAGCACCAGTCTCCTGGGTATAAATAGCATAAAATAGAAAACTAAATAGAAATAGAAAATAGTCAAAACTAAATCAAATAGAATCGTGCACATATCTCTCTGTGTAGGCCAAAAGTATTGTTGTCTTTCAGGTTTGTTCCAAACTCTTTAAGAGAAACTTAATACTTACTCTAATGTAATAATTGCTCTAATGTTCACTCTTGTGTTTCTCTTGCTGTTGGACTCGGTTTGTTTTGGGTTTTGCCCGGTTTTGGGGTTTTTTTGTTGGTTTTGGGTTTTTTATTTTTTTTGTTTTGTTGAGACTTTATTAAAAGGGCAATGTTTTTTTTCCAGTTACTAGCAAGCAGAGGGCCTTATGCATGTTAAGCATAGAAAAAGCTTTTTGAGTCTTGAAATGAAACCCTGTTAATCTGCTGCTTCAGTCCTGTGACCAGGATGTTTTTTTCTGTTGAAGACAAGAAAGTGGGAAATAAATGTTGGGCTGAAAATTGCTGTTGTGTACATGAGATTGTTCAGCAGCATAAGCAGCTCCATTACCTGTCTGCTCTTCTCAACAGGTTTGGAAAGGTGTGCTGACTCTTAATAATAAAACTGTGTGTTGTGGCCACCCTTCAACAGGTTTCTTATTTATCGTAACTTATGCCAGGGAAACGATAATGGGGTATTTCCTTTGGGAACAAAGGGCTATAGATTGTTGAGCTGGCTCAAAATCCATTCCACAGAAGTAGCAGGAGTGCCAAAAAGGGAGATCTAGTAGAGAAAAATGTGTGTCTATGAACATGCAAGTGAATGTGGATAGTCTGGTTGCCTTCAAAAATCTGCTGCATGTGGAGTGTCTGAGCTTTGGGAGACCTTCAAGGATTTCTGTTTCTCTTTCTGCTGATTGCAAGTGTAAAGATCTACATAGCACTGACAGAAGTTATTTCAAAGCAAGTAATGTGTACTCTGTTTGGGTACTAGTGACCTGTCCTTTTCTAGTGTTTAAACCTCTCCAAATAGGCCTGGAATTAACAGAATAGTAGAAAATAATTATTTTACACAACTTGAATTTGGAAGCAAGTACTGGTATGCAGGTACTGACCTGGAAGTCAAGAAAACAGTTTCATTAATGGTGAAAACATGATACAATTGCTACCGTTGTTGATGAATGAATGAAATAAACCTTTCATGCAGAGGATGAGGTATAAATCATTTTGGATAATGGTCCTCAAATGAACACAGGAGTCTGGAACATTTTATGGAAGTGGTAAAAATTAAGGAGGCATTATATGTGATGCATATCAATCCATCAGCATCTAGTTGTGATATGTGTATTTGACAACCACTTTTCCAACTGGGTTGAGTGGATGAAGAAAACACAGTGATTAGGAGCCCCACAGCAGAATGTATGTCTGTGCTCTATGAACATGACACCAGTTATCCAATTTATGCTAGGAATTTAATTGCAAAAATGTGGACTTCCAGAAAAACAATGTATATGCAAATCTCTTCAACAAGAGAGAGAAATTTGGTTTCCTTGCTGTGCTGAAATTTTCAGATGTTAGAAGCTGGTAAATGCAAATTGAGCTTTGTTTTTCATTCCAATGTGTGCTTATTAATTAGTAGAATTCTCTTTATAGGCTGCTGTATATTTTATTACTGAAGTGTGAGATCATATACTGCATTTTGCAGTTAAATTATTGTAGATACTTAATTTTAGAATAAACACATAAAGCCAGACGTAGATACAGTCATGGTGAGTTTGTTGTAGAGCACCTTAACACCTTTCCTTAGGCCTGAAAAGCGGCTTATGATTTGGTAAGTTGGCCTGTGGTAACCAGGGCTATTCATGTCAAAAGAAATGAGAGCAAATGGAGAGAGAAACCTGCCCTGGTGCTGCAGAGCAGTCACCTGAGGTGTGTTCATAAGGGGGGTGCAGCACCAAGGTAGACAAATTAAACTGTGGAACAGCTGATGAGCAGGAGGTGCAAAATAGCCAAAGGATAACATTGAGCAAAAAAAGATTCAGCTGTTCAGGTAAGCAGTGTGTTCTTCAGAACAGCATAGCAGTGAGATAGCAGCCAGAGGCAGGGGAACATCACAGCAGTCATGGACAGGGTTAAGAATATCAATAGGAACTGTCATAATGGCGTTGTGAAATTTCCTATTTCAGAGGAACTTTATGTTAAATCTTGTGAACCTCATCCAATCATTGTGTGCAAAAATTCTCTTACACAAATATCAAAGTCTAGGTAAGTCTACTTCCACTTCTGAGAGTGAAGTACCTTGCACATAGACACTAGTCCATTCCCTTGCACCCTGGTGCTCTAATTCTGTATCCTTGAGATATGCAGATTTCAAATTGACAAAAACGTGATTGGATCTGTCTGGCAGAGTTTGGTTTATTTTCCATCATTTTATTACTTTCAGTAAAATACAAAAGGGAGAAGGTATTATGCCAGAATAACTGTATGAACATAAAGACCAGTTATTCTGCTCTAATTTGAAAAATCCTTTTAAAAAAAGAAAGGTAAGTAGTGAACTGAGTATTTAGAGGGTATATCCTTCTACACAGGGTATATCCTTCTTGCCACAGTTCCAAGGCTGCTTGGTACGGGTAACCCTTCAACTGGGAATTATTTATGACAAACATGAGTAGTCTTGACTGTGTGCAAGGTGTGAATGCCTGCACAATAGTGCAATGCTGAAGGAAGGACTACATTGGGCATGCTATATTCCCTCCAAATTTTCTGCTTCCTGGTTACTGTCTGGAGCCCCTTGAATCAGAATATAGGTCAGAGCAACCGAAAGTTGTTTCAAATTCTCACGTGCCCCAAAGAGGCTTTCAGACTGCACTGTAATATATGGATCCCTGATTGCTTTCAGCTCTGTTTCTATCAAGCACAGTTCTCAAAAAATAAAGCACCTACAACATAATAACTTGTAGTGACATTCTGCTGGGGGATTTACCTCAGCTCGCAGTTACTCAGCTTGAGAAACGAGTACTAGCTGTCTATGTTTGTACAACATGCTTTGTAAAAGAAAATCTTTGAAGAGGAATTATCAAAGTATAAGTAGACTGCAACTGTGCTGAAAACAGTTCTGGATTCTGCTCTGTACCAGTGGAGGGCCATCATGAAGTGTAAACTGGAGTGTTTTTTCTCTGAAGGTGTATGGCAAACAGAAGCTGTGCTTTTGAAAATGTGTCAAAAGCGCCCCATAAAAGCTGGGATCTGGAAAGTGCTTGACCTCAGCTGTGCTGATGCTCTTTAGCAAAATACTAATGCTCTTCAGGGTAATGGGAATAGGAGCAGCCCAGCAGTGGACTCTTCTGAAGGGTTTTTCACCTCCACATCCATAGCTTTCAGCACTGTGCTACAGGAGAGGCCTCCAGAGGAGTGTTTGTCAGCTGGGAGTTCCGAGCCTGCCACGGTTCTCTCCAGGGCTGTAATCACAGAAACTGGAGCTCACACAGCTTGGTCTGACATGCTTTCTCCCTCTGCAGTGCCGCACAAAATAAGAACTGAAGAAGGAGCTTAGATTCCTAATTAAGAGTTTCTTCTTCATGCCTTCACCTTAGGAGTAAGATTTGCTGCTTTTCTTTTCCCTTTAGCCCAGGTGTCATTTAAAAATATTTTTAAAGTTTCCCAGTGAGTTTTATGGAAATTTCCTCCTGTAAGGATTAGTTTCTTGTCTTTATCTGTCAGCTTAAATAGATTAGACTTTTAAATTTACAATATTGCCATTTATTTTTAAGATGTAAAATACTGTGTGTTGCGAAGGGTGAACAGTGCAGCTTTTAGTTTATGGAAACACAGAATGACAGAATATGCTGAGTTGGAAGGGACCCACAAGGATCATCAAGTCCAGCTCCTATTACTTTGTATTTTCTTAATTTCCTGGTAATCACTACCGACAATTCTGATGGATAATAGCGTTAATTTTTTACACTATTTCCTATGTTTGAGTTAGAAATACAGTGTTTTGCCTTTTGCACTGTTGTTTTGGAGTTCTCAACTGGATTCTCTTGACTGGATTTTTGAATATAGAGCATTGTCTCTTAATAAAATAGACTTGAATTGTGTTCTAAAACGTTACCATCATTTCCTAGGCAGTATGTAAAATAATGATGTGAAATTAATTTGTCTGGCAGTGTCTTATTGCAAAACTAGTACAAATGTGAACAAAAGTGAAATGAGGACCTACTATGATCACAGAATGTGTGAACTCTGCAAAGGGCAGACTCTGGGAGCTGGTTGAGAAATTTAAACACACTCTGTGTGAGTCACTTGGAGTGTGTTTAAAATAATTTCAGGAAAAGACTTAGAACTCTAAAAGCCAACCCACCACCACAACAATAAACAAACAAGCAGCCAAACGAAACCCAGACAGTCAGTGAGGGTTTTTCATTATCCACTGTCAGATCTTTCTACAGGAAAGATGTGGAAGCTTTCACATAGACTGTGTCATGATAATATTGTTAAAGGTACTCTGAATTGTGCTTTTCAAGGGGAGCCCCGGATCTCCCTGCTGATGGAGTGCCATGGTGCAGTTAGACATTGAGCTCCTGGGAAGCACCACTCAAATTGTGACTGCTCAAGATTTGTGCAGTCCAGAAAACACCCTAAACATACCCAGCAAGGCTTGCAGGTTCTACTTCTGCAGTAAATCCAGGAGGAATGCTGTATAATGTTACATACTAGTTGAGAAGCTAGCATTCTTCTTGTGGAAAAAAAAATAAAATACGTTACTTTAGTCATAGAGGTAAAAGGTGTCTAAGGAAAAAAAAAACCCCAACTTTCAAAAGCAAAGCAAAAGACTGTAGTTTTCAAACTGTGTGAAAATCTGGGAATGTTAATCTGACTTTAATGAGGTTTTTTGAATTTACTGGAAGAAAGGAAAGTTGTCCTGAGCATGGGGTACTGCCAAGAAAGGTCTTGGAAACTCACAGTCATTTAGAGTGTGAATCTTAATTAAAAAGTCATAGACCATTATAAAATTATTTATTCAGATGGATTGGAGAAAGTGAATTTTATGTGGAAAGTGGGAAAGATATTACTATCCTTCTATTTTTTGTTAAGATATTATCCTGAAAATTTACAATGCTTGTTGGCATCACAAACCTCATTTTGGGGGTTGGCAAGGCAAAACCCCAGTTTTAAGACTTTTACTTGTAAATAGGGTTTGGAGATACTGCAGCATTGAGAAAGAGAGATGTCAAGGTCCCCTTTAATACTGATAGGGAAGAAAAGTGTGAACAGTTCAGATAGCTCTGTGTCTGACTACTTAGGACTGGAGAGGAATTATGTTAATTTAAAAATACTATTCATGATAATTAAATTACATTCAAGTTTCTGAAATTAGATATAATTGAGTCGGAGAAATTAAAGTGAATATAGAAGGAACTTTAGAAGGGCTAAATAATTATAGCTTTCAAATGCATGAAAAAGGAAGGGGAAAGCTTTTTTTTTACTTGCTTGCAAAATGCTACTTGCAAATTGAGACTGGAACAGGTACCTCTTTAGTTACTACCTAGCCTTAATAATTCTTATGAGAATTAGGTTGGTTTTCAATGAGCGTGGCACTCTCAGATCTTTATAGCTGCCTCTTTAAATTTAGCCAAGAGGAATATGGCCCAAATAACTACAGTGGTATTTACTGCTCATGTCTTTCCATTTACCAAGAGAGTCTCCTTCAAGTCTGCTTTTTATGCCATGTTAACATTTCCTGATTTCTGAGGGGGCATGGCATTTTCAAAGAGCTGTTATTTCACTTCATGTTTTAATTTATAAAACTTATTCAAGTTACTTTTCTGAAATGAAAAATGATTGTGGTGCCAATGTGTCATGGTTTGACTCTGGCACAGTGCCAATGCCTCCATGAAAATATACTTTCTCTAGTGGCTTCTCTGAGATGTGATCAGGAACAGAGCAAACCAGGCTCCAACTTAGGAATAAAGGAAAAAAAACTTTATTAACTACAACCTCAAAAAAAAAAAGAAACAGACACAGAATGAAGAATGAAAACCCTCCAAACACATTCCTCCTCCTCCCCTCCATTTTCTCCACAGAATGAAATAACACCATGGATTGCCTCCCCGTCACCATCTCTCAGATAATCAATTTTCAGTCAATCATCACCCCTCAAATAATCAACCCTCAAGTCCATCAGGGAGAGAGGAGTCCCCCCTTGTACCATAGGCTTCCCTCGGAAACACAATTGAAATCTCTTGTGTTTCCATGTCACTCGTGGCACCGCCCAGAGAACATCGGCCCTTGTGACTTCTTCCCTCCATGTCCAGTGCTCTCACCACTGCACATGGGCCAGGACTGCTTTTAGGGTTCCCCGTTTAAGGATGCTCTGCCCAGTTTCAAAAGCAGCAGTCTCTCAACTTCGGGACACCAGTCCCCCCCAAATTTTACCCCCTGAGGCCGAGGGGCCTCATGAACAGAGATCTTCCTCTCCACGGAGACAGAGGGCATCCCAAACCCTCCTCAGCCATCTCTGTTCACGCCGCTGCTTCACTCTTGACTCCAAGGCATTGCCTCCCGCTAAACACAGTCTCCGGGTCACAGGAAAAACATGGGTCTGTCCATGGCCATACAACAAAGAGTCCAGCTCAAGGCCACTCCATCATCTCCTCCCACCTAGGATTCTTCTCACCTCTTCTAACATCTCTCACATGCACCAACTTTCCTCACACTTGCCCTTTTTTTCATGCTTCATCACTCTCTCCTCCTTCTGATTCAGGAGGATCAGTATTTGTAAGGTTTCCATTATTCTACAAAGGGGTTAAAATCTTCACCTCTGTCTGCTCAGAACTCCCACAGCTGCCGGGCACCTTCTCTCGCCACATCCCCCGCTTCTGGCCGGCCGTGCTGCCAGTCCATGATACTGAATTTCAAGGCAGCACAGGCACTGTCTCTCTCTCTCTATCTCTCTCCCGGGGGGCCCAATGCTTCTCAGGGCTCCTCCACCCTTCCATCTTTTGCAAGGCCTTCACCCCTCTCCTCTGCCCGAGGCTCCGGCCTACCTCACCGGTCGCATGGCTTCCCTCCCCACCCAGCCCTGGCTGGGCAGGGGAGCTCTGACCTCCTTTACAGACTGAAACTAAAAGAGAATTCTCCTGGGAGTTCTTGCTTCTAACCCCTGTGTTCTCAGAGGCGGTCCATACCTTCAGTGGCCAAACCAGGTGCCAATATTCAAATCCAAGCACTGATTGGTTTGACCACAACCAAAAAACTCACTTCCTTCTTAACCTACGACACAATGCTAAATGAAATAACTGTTGTTGAAGAAACAAATCTAATTAGGGATTAGAGTCACGAATGCTGTCCATTCCTGAGTCCCTCACCTGCAGCTGGGAAGGGATAATGCATAGCAAGTGCCGCTGAATATTTGAGGTGTCAAGGCCAGCAGCTATCATAATGACAGCTCAGATTTACAGCTTTAAGTTGCCACAGACACTAAGGCTTATCTCAGAAGAGTGTGGGATGATTGAACTGCTGATGTAGTTGTTTCAGTTTTAGATTATTACAGTGATGATTAGAATTATTTGTATTAAAAATGTGTATTGAAATAGCTAGTAAATTTTATTATTTACTATAGTGATTAAAAACTACTTACATTGTACTCCATATGGATTGAATTTCAATACACTGAGTTTTAGTGGAAGAAAAAAGTCAAGTGCTCAGTTGAAGGTTTATGTGCTGTGAAGTAGGAAATCCCTTCATAGAATCACTGCTTTGGAAATCAGATGTGTTCCTTGAGCTAAAGCAGGTTTCAGCCTCCTTTAGCCAGTCTGTGCTGGTGAGCTCCCAGGTGTGCCCTACAGGTGCACAGGGAAGGTCCCTGCAGCACTGCTCTGCTCTTCCTGCTCACTGGGGCACTTGGAGGGGAGTCCGAGCCTGGTGTGAGCAGCACAGAACCACATAAACGGTTTGAGGAGGACGAGATTTAGCTACGGAATTATTATTTTCTAAGTAGTTTGCTTGGTGATTTAATTATATTATTGATTATTTATAAGTTACCCCTTTAATCCCTTTTTTCTCAAAATATCTGTTTCTTTCATCTTGTTGGACATGACTATGAAATTCATGTGCAAAAATGCAACTGTGTCTAGTTCTCTGCTGATTTCTTGAAATTAATGTGATTCTTTTCTTGCATTTTTTGCAAAGAAATAGGCTTCAGGCAGCCAAGTGCATTGAGGGAATGAACAACTATGCCACACTTAACTCACAAGTTTCATGTCTGTGAGTGGCAGCTCATTTTGAAAGTGAAGTTTTGTGTTAATGTTGAGAAAAGGGGGGAAAGTGTGGAAGTGTGGGGTTTTTTTTCTTCTGCTTTCCCAGAGTTCCTCATTTCTTTCATGATTTTAATGTCATTTTGATTGATACTAGATAGCTAATTACACTGATTATTTATTTTCCTATGAAACACCATATAAAAAACCAGGTTAAAGGGGATGTAGTGTAGAAACTATGGACAAAGCATTTACCAGAAGTATTAATCAGAATGGATATGAAAATCTGGGAATGTCATACAGGATTAAATTGCTTATCTTTATTTAGCAATTGCGGATTGCTAATTGAGCATCAGGACGTGATTCTAAATTGTGGGTGATAACTTTAGTATTAAGTCTCAATGTTGTTAATAGCTCAGTTTTCCTGAGCTGCTCATGAGAAAAAAACCTCCATATGTACCACTTTGAGTGGCTGGTGAAATGAAATTACTTTTCCTCTATGAATTAGCCTATTGTTTATTAGAATAAAAAATTTCCTATTGCATAATTTCTTTTTGTTCTTCAAGAACAAAACCAGACCTACTTGTTATGTGCCCTGTGCCTTGAGCGCTGCCTGTGCAGAAAATTCTCAGTTCAGAATGTTTGTAGATACTACATTTGTTTGTGGTGTTCAATCCTGCAGTTTTCTGTCATGGTCAGAGGCATAACATCTGTTCAGAGGCTTCAGTAATTAGATAAAAAATTGTAGTAAAATGACTGATCATTTATATAAGGCACTTAATCTAACAGGAATTAGGGATTGGACCATTTACTGACAGCAGTATTTTTGAATCCGCCCAAAGTTGACAGCTACAGTAAGGCCTTCTCTTGTCCTTGTCCCACTTGAGAGTTTCCTTGTGCTTGCTGTGCTGGCCAGAAGAAGGGTGGCTGTGCTGAGCTGTGCTTGGGCTGGGTCAGGATCTGTGGAAGTGATCAGCGGGGACAGTGCCAGGTGTGCCAGCAGGACAGTCCCAAGGGTGTCAGCAGGACAGTGCCGGGGGTGTCAGAGGGACAGTCCCAGGGGTGTCAAAGGGACAGTGCCGGGGGTGTCAGCGGGACAGTGCCGGGGGTGTCAGAGGGACAGTCCCAGGGGTGTCAAAGGGACAGTGCCGGGTGTGTCAGCGGGACAGTGCCGGGGGTGTCAGAGGGACAGTCCCAGGGGTGTCAGAGGGACAGTGCCGGGTGTGTCAGAGGGACAGTCCCAGGGGTGTCAAAGGGACAGTGCCGGGTGTGTCAGAGGGACAGTCCCAGGGGTGTCAGAGGGACAGTGCCGGGGGTGTCAGCGGGACAGTGCCGGGTGTGTCAGAGGGACAGTCCCAGGGGTGTCAGAGGGACAGTGCCGGGTGTGTCAGCGGGACAGTGCCGGGGGTGTCAGAGGGACAGTCCCAGGGGTGTCAAAGGGACAGTGCCGGGTGTGTCAGCGGGACAGTGCCGGGTGTGTCAGAGGGACAGTCCCAGGGGTGTCAGAGGGACAGTGCCGGGTGTGTCAGAGGGACAGTGCCGGGTGTGTCAGAGGGACAGTCCCAGGGGTGTCAGAGGGACAGTGCCGGGTGTGTCAGAGGGACAGTCCCAGGGGTGTCAGAGGGACAGTGCCGGGTGTGTCAGAGGGACAGTGCCGGGTGTGTCAGCGGGACAGTCCCAGGGGTGTCAGAGGGACAGTGCCGGGTGTGTCAGAGGGACAGTCCCAGGGGTGTCAGAGGGACAGTGCCGGGTGTGTCAGCGGGACAGTGCTGGGTGTGTCAGCGGGACAGTGCTGGGTGTGTCAGCGGGACAGTGCCGGGGGTGTCAAAGGGACAGTGCCGGGGGTGTCAGAGGGACAGTGCCGGGTGTGTCAGCGGGACAGTGCTGGGTGTGTCAGAGGGACAGTGCTGGGTGTGTCAGAGGGACAGTGCCGGGGGTGTCAGTGGGAAAGTGCCGGGTGTGTCAGAGGGACAGGACGTGTGCGGTGCTGCCCGGTACCCTCAGCCAGTGCAGTGCTCTCCATCTGTGTGTGCCCACCGGGTTCCTCTCTGAGCACACCAAGGCTCCTGGGTCACTTTCCATCCTGTTCATCCAGGCACCTGTTACACTTCCTGCCTCATTGTTCATTCAGATTTTTGATTGTTCCATAAAAAAGGAAATATCACAGACCATGAAATCTGGATGCCAGGCAGATTTTTGATTGTATGCTGCATCTGGAGCCTTTTGAATTGAGAGGTTTCTTACCACAAACATAGTGTTTACACTTTTTTTTAACCTTGATTTGGTTTCTGAGCTCCTCCCAAACCATAAGTCCATATGCATCTCTGGTCTAAAAATTTTTTTAAAACTTTCTTTTACTGGGTTTTTACCTGAAGTGATCTTTGCTTATGAGACTGAGATAGTGACTGGGAGGGGTGAGGGGGAGTAAATTACTACGTACTAGAAACATTCATGTTCTGTGAAGATTATGACACCATTGCTAATTAAACAAATAAAATCTTATAGATTTTTCTCACACTCAGTCATTTTAGTCTGTGGCTGTTCTTCATGATACTTACTCTGTAAATATCCAAAATGTTTATTGATCACCACTGGCAAGCTATTCTAATTAAGAGTGAAATTCATTAAATAAAACATGGGAAGCAACTCCATCTGGCTGTAGAAAATTAAATGAATATTTGGTAGTTTGTGATTGCAGTGTAAAATCCACATGAATAGAAAGTGGCTTTGGAAACCTTAAAAGCTCATTACCAAAAAGTAACACTTTAATAAAAGTTATTAAAATTTATATTGAACAAAGTGAATCTTGAAAGTACCGAGTTTGTAAGGTAGGTTAATTTAGAATGGAATGGTTCTATAATCAGCAGAGAGCAAGTATACTAGATAGTAGGTAGAGGCCTAGAAATGTGAAGGGACAGAAAGATGCATTAGAAATTAAAAACCTTACAAGTACTCTGATCCTTGAAGAATCACATCATGTACAGTGCAGAAATTATACACACAGCAAAGGAGGCTGATAAGGCACAGGAAAGGGACAAATTCTACAAAGATGAATATTCAGGGAAGGGATGTTGACAGAGGAACAAAATTAGAGCAAATGCAATGTTAGACTTTTAAGTTTTCCTTCAAAGTCCTAAAAGTACTTATTTGAACTCCTATCTTAGAAAGGGTTTTCTGTCTTAAAGTCTAGACATAACCCAAAATCAAACTTTAAAGGTAGTGGTGCATCAATACTTAGTAGAATCTGTGCTAGGTACACAAATAGGCACAAAAAAAAATTAGATCCAGTGTAGTCAGGAACTTTTTTCTGGTGTAAGCTTTTGTGATATTTCTCATTTTTCTCTAAGTTGAATTTGGTTAGAAAATGGTGTGCCACAATAAGTGGATAAAGCAGTGTCAGTGGTTAATCACTTCAGAATTTCAGCTCTAAAATACCTCATTCTTGCTACAGCATAATCTAAATTTAGCAGTGTCATTTTTAGCAGAAGGGAGAGAATTCCTTTGGTCTGATAAAATGTTCTTCATCTGACAAGGCCTCTACTTAAATGCAGCATGTTAAAAAAGCCTACCTAAAGAATGCTAACAAAAGATAAAACCAGGCAATTGTGTGATGTTTACAAGAGAAAAGACCTTGCCAGAGAAATCTTTCTGCAGTTCTCTAATGGTTTTTTTTCTGTACTGTAAGGGACTTCTCCTATTAGAAAGAGCAAGATGGCAAGAAAATTTAGCTGAATGGAAAATGCTTCTCCTTAAGAACAGCAACTAAGGGGTAATTGTAGTTAAAGAGTTCTTGAGGCATGAGGCAGTGCTAGATTAGCTTGAGTATATCTGGTTTTGTTAGGGCAGATTTTATATTTCCAAGCTGTGTTAACATTAGTCATTGAGTTAAAGATCTGAGTGTAGCATGGCTAAGTCTAATACAGTGCCCTTTAATTTGCCCTTTGATTAGTTCAGTATCCTGGAGGATATTCCTCATTCTGATACAGTGTTTCCACAGACTCAGTGTTGATCATTGTTGGGACAGCTCTGTTAATTGACACCAGCATTACTTTTTTCTGTTCTTGAGGTGCTTACAATTTTTTCACATTTAGTATTTTTTTCTTCTTGAAGTTGTTATTTTCAATATATATATATTTTTTTTACTCAGTGTTGACTCCTTCCTTTGTTTCAACTCAGAGTGTTCTTCCCTGTGCTACTCATAATCATAACTCATTTTCTCTGAATCCATAATTGGCTCCAAGGGACAGGCATTTCTAATTGAGGACGTTTCAGAAGTTCAGTTTAATGATTCATGAATGAGCAGGTGAATGCAAACTCACAGGTTGCTGCCCCAGCATTTCATGCTCTGGTGTAATGCAGATCTCAAACACATGGGCCCAGTACTTCCAGCCAGATGACTTCATAAGGCCATGCTATTGCTTTAGCCATTTTTGTTTCTGTAAAGTGGCAAAAGCAATATAAGCAATATTATTTGTTTCAATTTATTTCCTTCTTTTTTAACCTTATTAATTATTACTTCATATCTTAATTTAGATGTCACTGTTTTCAAGAGGTCTACTTGCACAGTATCACTAGTAAATGCCATAAACCTGTAATGAAATACAAATGCTGCTGGGTACAAGGCCTTATTGGAAAAGCCAGAACTCACACATTTCAAACAAGTATCTGCTAGCTGAGATTGAAAGCATAGGTGTGTACAGAGGTTGTGCAGTTTGTTCTGAGAAGCACTGGAGATGGGGTAACTCTGTCATAGCAGTTGCTGATAGTTAGAACTAATGACAAAGGTCTGATTTTTGGTAACTCTGTTAGGGGTTTGTACTGTTTGTCACAATGAATGACCCTTCCCACTGTCTCTCCCTTTCTTTTTGTTAGGAGAGAAAACACAGAGGAACTAACAAAAACCATCAGATGTGCTGTTGTATAATGCATGTGCTTAAACAATATTCAGAAGTTTATCTTCTTTGATGCTCACTAGATAAAAAAGTACTTACTTCAAAAATTCCAATTCCTTTTTTTATCTGCCTCAGTCAAAATACAACATGAACAACCTGCCTTTGACCAACCTAAGGTCAGATTCCCATTAGCCAAGCTTGTGACAGGAATACATCAAGGCACAAAACACTCTCACTTTAAGTACATTGTCACAGTTTTTAAGGGTAGCTACTTATCTGAAGTTGTAATCAAGTGTATTAGAAATCCTAGCAAGGCATCTGGATATATATTGAAGCATCTGAATACCTTGAGCTGGTAGATCTAGCAGACACCTATTCTCTGTGGAGCACCTGGAGACAAAGTGTATGGTAAACAATGCACTATAACAATGCCCTGATGAGACAGAGCCTGCTGGGGCTGGAGCCTGGGTAAGAAGTTCTAAAGAACTCAAACAAGGAGTGAAGGATGTTGATGGAGTATCCTGTGTTCATCTTTTCAGTTTTTTGACGTGGCTTGCTGTTGTGTAAAATTTGATTAAGGGATATTCTTGCTGAGAATTCCAACTTGTAGATCTTCTGTTCTTCCACATCTGTTGTTGTGCCATGGTCATTGTTCCCAAGAGGTTGGAGATAAAGTCTTGAGTCTTGGATTTGAGTGATCTGGAGCTTGGATGTTTTGCCAAGTACAAGAACTTGTGGGTTTAGAAAGTGGGTGAACTGGTCTGGATACACATATCTCAAAGAATTTCTTTCAACTGAAGTAAGAACTTCTCCTGTAAAAATCTAATTTCCTTGTTTTAAATATCACTTTAAAGAAAAGCAATGCTATATGTTCCTGAAACAGTGTTTCATCATTTGGAGGGTTCAGAATTGTCCTTGTCTGGAGGGTGATGCTTCCTGTAATAATGAAGTGGTTTACTATGAAATATGGTTCCAATTTTTTTGTCATCGCCTTTTGTTCTTCTGTTCTGATGGTTTATATATCCATGTAAAGAAAGGAGGAAGAGTAGAGAGGACTGTACTGAGGTATGCTTTGGTAAGCTGTTTCTGTAATGACTTGCTTCAGGTTCTCACCATGAAACAGCTCACTGTCATCAGTTTTAAAGTCCTTTGGTGGCTGTACTACATCTAAATCAAAGACAATGGTCTTATTTTTACTTGGTAGTGCTACAAGTCATGGGCCACGTTGGTTGTAGATGAATGCACATGTGCATCGTGGCTTGAACCCATCTAGAAATGGTGAATTGCTTTTGCTTATGGAAGGGAACAGCAGCTTTCTTTTCAGAAGAAAAACAGCAGTTTTTTTTCCCTCTGCCTGCTAGAGGCCAGTGAGGTGTCAGCCTTTAACTGTTAGAGTCTTAATTTTGGAATTTTGTTTACAAAATTACAGCAGGGGAGGGGCACTCAGTTTACACAGGCTCACCACTCCTTCCACGTAATGGACAACAAAGGTATTTTCAATTACTTCTGTGGCCCCAATTTAATTTTTTCTGGGTTTGCTGATGATGGCACTTTTGCTTTACTAACCCATTCCCACTCCCTCCTTTTTCTTATTTCATTAGCACCACCTTTTCTTATTTCATTATTTTTGGTGTTCTCACCTCCTTCCTTGAAGTGTAACTCCTTCAACTTACTTTGTCAGCCACTCTAGCTGTGACTGTGCTCCTTATGCTTTTTATTTCCTTCCACACCTTTCACATCCATGTCTTTTTCTCCTTTCAGAATCTTACTCTTTTTTCTCACATTACTGGCCATAGTCTGACTTCACTGAATACTATAGGAAACATATACAATATCATACATTTTTACAGAGGTGCATGTTTAAATGCTTTACTGAATTCTTCTGCTGATTACACTTCCAAGCAAAAGACAGAAATTACGGCATAGATCACTTTGAGCAAATCTCAAGGGAATGCTTTTCAGAAAGCTGCTTGAAGTTTTGACAAAGTACAAAAAAACCTAACGTTATCTACCCTGTCCTTCCAAATATAAAAGGTATAGAAGAGCAAAGACTGTCCCCAAGTTAACCCGTGTAGAAAAAATGGGGCTGTTTGCTTGTTTTCATAAAATGTCTTTACAAGAGTTAGTGCATTTGTAGGTAGTGTTTATGTAATGAGAAGACTTTAGTTGGCAGTTCTTCTTAACATGGATGTACAGGATTATGTCAATACTGCACAAATGCTTTGTTTTAAGTTCTTAGGTTGATTTCAGTGGAGTTCATTAAGCGTGTGTTTACATTCTTCTGTGCGAGCTACAAAATCAGAAGCACAGCTGTTATGTCACTGAGGAAGGGCACATCCCCTTCGGAAAAATAGAAAAGGGTTCAAAGCAAGTTCTGATAGGCAGGGAGAACAAATTTTTACTTTCAAATACTGTTCAGAAATAACTTTCAAGAAGAATAAAGCAGGAAGTTTATTTTGAAAATATTCTAGAAACAAACAGTTCCTTGCAAACCATTTGCTGCACTGGCTTATGTTTTTGTTTTGTTTGCATACTGTTTTACAACAGACTTCAAATTTTACAGTTTTGTTCTCGTGAGTTATTTTGCAAATGCTTAATGAGGAAAATTTTCATCTTGTGGGTTGTTTACTAATTGTGTTTTCCATATGTTGATATGATCAGCTTTTCTATTGAGGGATTTCATCACTTTCATCACATGCTTAAGGACTGTTTTTTCTGGAAATGGTTATATGTAGCACAGTTCTGGAAAAGAATATGGAAGCACTAAAATCTTTACTTTCTCTCAGATGGAGTCTTTGAGACCTTGCATGCTAAAGACTGCAGAACTTTGTCATACATTTTTTGGAGAATATGGTTTTTTGCTGCCCATCACTTTAAAACCTAGTGATACTAAAACCAGCGTTGTTAGCAGCCTTCATCTGTATTGGGGTTTATTCTTTGTGAAACACAAACATTTGTTTTTAAGGAATGAAAACCAAAAGCTGTGGCCACACACCAAGCACTGTGCTTGATGTTGTGGGTTTGGAGCAGACTTAGGAGCCTTCAGATTATACATAGATAGTCTTTGCCCTTTTACCTCCCAAATTCACTTCTCTTCTCTTGCCTTTTTCATACTCAGCCTTGCATTTCCACTTCCCCACTTATTTATGTTCCTGAGGCCCCCTCAGCTTTTTGCTACCCTTCTTCCAGAATTCACAGAGCAAGCCTTGGCCTGCCAGGGTTTAAGTGTGGGGCTTTGTCAAGCTCTCAGTGTTGAGTTGTTTTTTAATATACTAAATCACCTCACAAACAAGCAAATCTCATCTCCTATCACTTCCTGGCTTTTGGAAGAGCAATTGGAGAGGGGTGGACAGTCAGACTGATTCAGCATTTCAAGTAGGCAACATGTTGGTTAATACGATTTTTCCTTCTGTTTTGGTTTTGAATATGCCTACAGTATCCTGTGGAAGGCAGGGAAAAGATAGAATTATGGCTGCCATTGAAATGAAATGGGAGTTTGAGACTATTAAGGGTTTTGGAAGGATTACAATTTCTGCACTGATGAAATTCACAATTTCTCTATGAAACCATCCTAGAGGATGTACCTAAGCAGTTCAAGTGTATTGCTTATTGGTTTCAAAGCACAACATGACATACGTTGTCCAACTCCCACTCTGTGTTTATTTCTTCATAATTGGGGAAAAAGAGGAAGAGAAATAGCAGAACAGGACATGAGTCTACCAGTCTGCGAAAAACATCTGAGCTGTTCTTGCCCAAATGAAATCACTCACAATGTTTCCATTCTCTTCCACAGAAATATAAATCATCCTTTGTGGCAAAGGGTAGTCTTAAAAGATCTCTTGAAAATTGTGCATGTGCATCCCTTCAGGCTGTCTTGTACATCTAAATCAGTGTGGCCTGAGTGCCAAAAAGTGCCATCTCAGGGTCTGCCCAAGTTTGATCCAGGCAAACTGGCAGAACTCATCTGAGCTTCCTTAAGGCCCAGCTCAAGCCAGAGACTGACTATGTACCTTTTAGAGGGGGAAACCTCTTGACAGAAATGTCAGCTCCCCATCTTAGGTGAATGCAGAGACCTCTGGGGGAATGTAGTGTCCATGTCTATAGCTTGCCTTCACAAGTACAAAGGTTAGCTGTTTATCACTACTTCTTCATTTCCCTTACACATTTATTCATTTATTTATTTAACAATCTCTAAACTATGCTACTGATGATAACAGAGTTACAGGGACATTACTTTGGCATCAGAGTGCCAAAATACACAGTCCTATTTTGTCATTTGGTCACTAGCCTAAGTACAGGAGTTTTCTCTGGGTTCAGCAAGAGAAGTTGTTATCACATTTTCTGTAAATAGCCTCCTGAGTTCAGTGAATTGCATTGTCCTTAAGGTCTCAAGCAGTGGGTCAAATCAATTTTGTTCAGCTTGTAAGTGCTTTAGGACAGCACATACTCAGTGTCCTGTGTTAGTGAGGAGTATAGCCATTGACTCTGGAAACACTGGATCTCCTGACAATGAGGAAGTAGTAGTCATCCTTCTCATTGCCTGTGGTACCTTTGCTGGGATTGACAAACAAAAAGACCCAGGCAAACAGAACCAATAAACACTAAACTGCTTCTTGAAAACTGACCTGTCAGAAATCCATCTGCTGTTCAAAACTTTGGGGGTTTTTGGATCATGAAGGGACAATACAAGACACCATTCACTTTAATACAAGAAACCATTTGCTTAGTGAAACATTAATGCAAGTCATAAGATTAACCTTTTATCGCAGCCATAACCCATCTAATATGAAAGGGCAAAGCCAATGTTGTGCTCTCAGAATAACTACACCAGACATTAATTTCTCTCTGCCTTCCACTGTCCAGACAGGTGGTGATGTGCTGATTGTAAGCACTTACTGTGAAGGTTATTTTTAGGGGAAATGTGGCAAGGTGTTAAATCAAATATTTACAGCTGGTAAAAACTGAAAACAAAGGTTGTCTAGAGTTCATTCAGAATTTTTCAGACATTAGATCAAGAGCTACCAATTATGAAAAAATACTGTGAAAAAAGGAGACATTAAGACAATGAGCCTTACAATTGCATCAAATAAAAGCAAAACAAGCAGATAGGACATCTAAAGCCAGGGAGGATCCACAAACAGCTGCAGTAGAGCATCAGGTGGTAAGAGAACCTAAATATACAAAGGTGAGCTTATGCTGATAGTAACAGCAGTTTGCTCACTTTACGGGTCACACAAATTATACTGCAGCCAAATGACATAAAAAGGGAAGGATAATAAACACAGGAAGGGAGGAAATGTACAGTGAGACCCACTTCGCAGGACTTTCCCAAATACAGAACCTCAGAATTCTACTTCCATCACTGTTGAGGGATAGCCATGCCAAAAAAGCCAATTTCTGTGGCTGCAACTTAGATGAGCAAGCAAAGAAAGCAAGGTCTTTGCAATACAACACAGATTAAGGGATTTTATCTTTAGTGGAAGCTTTATTGTGGCTCAGATGACACAGCTTGATACTGCTAAGGAAAAATGGGCTGTGTCAAGCCATGTGCAGAGGAGCTTTTCAGCTGGCATCCTTTGACTTGGACAAGTGAGCAGAACATCTCAGTGAATTGTTCTGTACCTACACTTCACAATCCAGTCTAACAATGTCAGAAGTGTGGAAGCAGAGGAATCAACTTATCCCACAGGCATCATTTAAGACTGAATGACAAAATGCCATCTATCAGATGAAAGATAATAATGATATTTATCTTATAAGACATTACATAAGATTTAAAAAATACTTTAATGAATGATCTGCAGAAAGAAAAAATTATTAGAACTTACATAAAATATATGGAGGAAAGTATTGGGCAATAACCATGAGGGGGAAAAGCCCCAACATACACACAAAAAAGCAAATCAACAGATGTAACAGACAGCTGTGTGAATATGGAATAAAGAAAGTCACTATAATTGGCAGACCAGCTTTTGCAAAAAAAAAAAAAAAAAAAAAAAGGCAAACAAAAAAAACCCCAAACAAAAAAAAACAAAAAAAACCCACAACAACAAAAAACCCCAACAACAACAACAAAAAAACCATCCCCAAAACTGAAAAAGCAGAAGATGCTTCCAGTATAATCACCCTGAGATAAAATATTTACCTTAGTATCTATGTTACTTGTGCTGGTATTACTAATATGTTTCTTCTCTGTTCTGGTGTTAAGCCACAGGTCAGGTTCAGATCTCAAAATCATATCGAGGGATTTCTGAGGGGTTTTTTCCTGAAAACTGAAGACTAAAAACATTTAATGAAAAATAACTCTGCGTATCATTTAGCTTCTCATTTAGCTACCCAAAATCTATTAATTTTCCCTCGTGGTTTCTGCACACAAACATCAAGGTGGAAAAAAAGGTGGTATTTCTAGGAGGAACAGTCCAAATATTCAGATTGTGTTCTCAAAAATAAATAACATGATTAGGGTATGCTTACCACTCAGCTTTATTCTTAGTCCATACAGGATGAATAGTTTGATAAAACAAATGTGGTCTTCAAATTCTGTCTCTCATTTTTGCTTTGGCAGGGTCTTTTTTCTGAAAAATCGACACCACTGGCAACCATTATCAGACATTGTTGTCTTTCTTTCGACTGAACTAGAAAGATAGTTTTGCAAGCCCATCCAGAAATAAATGTTCAAATTTATAGAGGTTTTTGGATTAGCTCATTTTTACTGTCTTGGACAAACTGAAGGAAGTGGTCTAAGCACTGAATTAGATGAAGAGAAAGAGGAAGAATTAGATATGTTCATGGACACATGGACTCATCTCAGGAGTTTTTATATCCAGTCTGACAAGACGGCGTTCAGAGATGCAAGATCCGAGAACTCTCCCAGCAGTGTTTCATAAGCATTCTGAGACAGTTGTGATCACAGACTCCCAGCTATTCTTCTACATTCAGAAAATCTTTAATTACAAGGTAGGGGATATATTCAGATGATGTTTTAATTTCTAAAGGATTTTTTGCCTTTGAAGAAGCTGACCACAGCTGATAGACTTCATGAAGCCCCACAGCTCTGTTAGGATTAAAAAAGCAAAATTGCTCATAAGAACTGTGGTAAATGTGGTAATTATTTTTTTTTCCATCAGAGAAAAATGCCTGAGATCACTTCAAAGAAACAAACAAAAGATAGAGGAGAGTCAGCAAGATGAACAGAGATAGGGAATTGTGTGGAAAGAAAATGTGATATTGAAGCCTATCATAACTAATTGCTGACAGGGTTGTACAAGAGGCAGAATCCACGTTCACTGGCTGCAGATCTGATGGCAGGGTAGCACAGAGGTGTCTCCAGTGTGTGTAACTGAGACCATCCAGGTACTAAATGTCCAGCAGTTACCAGAGTGTGCTCTTGAGTCCCCTCAGTGGCAGACAGGAGCAAGCCCCGGGGCTCCTGCGTTGCTTGCAGTGCTGCCATCAGCAGATGGCTCAGTTCCCCAGCTCAGCCCCAGAGCCCTTCAGTGCTGGTTTGTGGCCCCTCACAGGCTGCAGCACTGCAGTGTTTCTGAGCAGAACCACCACGGGATGTGTGAAATGGTCAGTGCTGGTTTGTGGCCCCTCACAGGCTGCAGCACTGCAGTGTTTCTGAGCAGAGCGACTAAGGGATGTGTGAAATGGTCCAGCTCTTCTCTCTCTCACAAAGGCCAGCCCAGCCCAGCACAAGCATGTCCTGCCATAAAGAGAGCAGTGGTGGTGGCTCTGTGCTGGAGATGGCAAGGGAAAGACAGCTCCAGTGTTCCTAAAGCAGAGTGTTAGATCTTAATAATTCAGTAGTACCTGGGGGTTCCTAGCCAGATGTCTTGAAAGCAGAGACTGAATCACTGCTGTGAGGCCTTTTCAGCCTTGTGTTCTCTCCTCTAGAGGCTTTTATGGCTGTGCTTTGATTTCAGTTTTTTCCTTTCCATATCTGGGCTTTAGGAAAAGAGACAGATTTAGCATTTTATCACAAATGCTCTTGCATCAAGCAGGAATTGTTTTGTTCTGTGGCTACTTAAGAGCATTGCCCAGTGTATTTAGTTAGCTCTAATTAACAGCTGTAAACATAGAGGGGTGTTTAGATTTCATAAATATGTATATGTAAATAGTTTGTATGTAATATATATATTAATTAACAGCAACATATTGTACACTGATAAGGTATTATTATATCATTTAATTTGAGTATTTAAATCTGATAAGCATCTCCAAACATCCAGAGAGATAATAACTGGAAGTTGGAATGTGTGTGTTGGAAGGGAAAACAAAGTCCATTTGCATTGGCCCTAGCAACAGTGGTTTTCAATCTGTCTGTTCTCTACTTTCACATAGCAATTTCTATTAAAAGTTGCCCTTTTTTTCAGCAGAGAACAGGTTTTAAGCCACTTCTAGCTTCGCATTACCTGCTGATGGGTTCCCTGGGTTGTCTGTTATAGTAAGTTGATTCCTTTGCTCAATAATCTACGCATTTGCCTATTGGAAATAAACTTTCTTACAGTTCCTCCTCAGAACTCTCTATTTTTATAATAATTTATTTAGTGGAAATGAATTAGCTTGTTAAAATAGAATTGTACAAGGTCTTGCTGAGATGTAGTCTGTAAACTTTAAATCAGTTGTATGTCTAGTTTCTGCCTCATTTAATCTAACTCTTGGAAATTGTGTTAGGGATCACAAGAAAGATTGTACTGGATATTTCAGTCCCTAGAGAAATAAAGGCTGTGTGTTAGATCTGGTAATGAATTCAGGTTTAACTGGCTTTATCGGGAACTCTGATTCATTAAACATTAGGTATTGTGTACGAATACAGCTGTTAGAGATGAAATGTTTTTCAGCTGGTAAGGATAGAGGTGGACTCGGAAGCTGTGATTTTGGAGCTCTCCTGGCAAACCATTGTTCAAATTTGGATCTAATTATTAGATTTAATTAGATTCAAATTACACAGTGGGACAGCTCCAGCAGGTAAAATTGGGATAAGTCTGTGTCAAACTAATTCAGAGACTGGTTGTGTGGTGGCATTTATTAATATTGTGGGAGTTCCAGATTCAAATCTCTGTTCTGCCAATACATGATATGACTATGGAATTTTATGTGTTATTTCTTATCAGTTAGCATTTTTCCCCCCTGTTCTCAAGAGTCAATTTTAAACATTACATTAAAATGTAGTGCAAACTGTACGATGTAATTTGCACAGGCAGAAGAGAAAGAGTTCCAGAAAAGCAGAAGTTGAATGGCACAGGATGGCTTTTTCCTATCATCTCTCGTATGCTGCCTCTCTTAACAGTTTGCAGCTGCTTCAGGCCAGGTGTCCTGCCTGTTCTGGGAAATTCCTGCTCCACTTGCTTTGCGGTGTCTTTCCCATTGTTCTGAAAAAAAATGTGTGAGGCCTGTACACATTACATGTCTCAGAGAAGTCAAAGAAATAATATATTCTGTATGTTTTAGTTTTCAGTGCTTAGAAATTGGGAGGAATGAGCTTAAAGGTCTGAGAAGATTTCATGCCAGCAGTGGATGGCCCTTGGTAATACAGGATACAACTGAGGCAATCTTACAATGCAAATAAATGCTCATTTAGGCACTCCATGACCTCACCAAATTTTGTTCTGCATGGTCAGGGGCCAGTTTATCACTATTGCCTTACTTATGCAGTGCATTATATAACTAACTAACTAACTAAATAAAACTATATGTGATAGCTCTCAGCCAAATGGCATTGCTGTTCAAATGTTCCTTATCAGTGTTCAAAATTGAAAAAGCTATTTTAAGGAACTGCAAACAATGGAATGCTGAGATAATTTTCACATCTTTTCTTTCTCATTTAATGTAGCCATTACTTCATTCCACATTTGGAAAAATATAGCTGTGCTGTGTCCTTTTGTCACTGAATTGCATAGGAACAGAGAGAGAAGGAAAGGGATATCAAGCAAAGGAGAGAGCAATTCCTGGGTGGAGTATGGTTTCATAGCATTTTAAGGAAGGGGATGCGTGGGATTAGGTATATCCAGCTTAATTCTTTGTAAGCTAAGTATTTTGATACAAATCTGCACAGGGTGTTAGGATAATTCTAGTAAAGCAGTCTGTTGGCATCAGCTTTATTTCAGATTGCCTGCTGGTACTGCTTGTCAGTCATCTGCCCTGTATGAGCACAGGTTCTTTTCTGCTCCTTCTCGGCTCTAAACATACACACCTGTGTAGGATTGAAATCAGCCCTGGTGAGACCTGCTACAATTCCCACTGAAAGCTTGTGCCAGCAAGAAGTAATTGATGTTGCAGGCTTTTACTGATATATAAAAAAAAATTACCCTAAATATTGATTTCAGTCTTCCATTAACTGTTGAAGTAAATGTTTCTTTGTAGGGCAGTTACACTTCAAGTTGTTATAACAGTTTGAGAAAATCTAAAGACTTGTTTCACTTGATACTATTTTGTGGCTTTTGTGTAAACCTGTGTGAAATTCAATTTATCAGTAAATGAATAAAAGCTATAGTCAAAGCAATATAAATCAGACTTGCTTTTGTGTTAGAATATATCCCTGGGAAAATCACAGTGCAATAGAGTTTAAGTCAGAGAATATGTAAAAGCTGTATACCTCTAAATACTGTCTTGAAATTTCATTGTATTTTAAATACTTTTCAATTTGGTCAACACCCTAGCCCAACCATGAAAGTGTGTGCTTTCAAGGATATGTTTCTGGCATGCTTCTTAAAAAGTAATCCCATGAGCTGCTTGATTCTAGTTTTTCTTCTGCATTTTACATTCTTGTCTGAAAAGACAAAAAAAAAAAGAGAGAAATTATGAGAAATCAAATAACAGTAAGATACGCTCAAGATTCTCTCTTTGATTCTGACTGAACCACTACTTTCTGGTATTCTTACCTGTAGCAGGAGACTTTAGTAGTAAAACAGCCGAAAAGCGGTGCCTAGAACTGGAATTGTATTGTAACATCTATATTGAGATTTGTAAACTACAAGAGGTTTAGATGTGGTGATTCACACACAAGTGCTACTGCTCTAAACTCTTAACTGCTCTTGAGACTGTGTCAGCTGTAGCCTGTTGCTGCTTTTTGAGTCTCTGCTGTTCTGTTCGGACGCAGTTGTATGAAGAATTTTGTCTTTTACAAGTCTTGCAAGAGGAAGGATGAAGTGGCCGGAGCCTGGACAGATCAATGTGCAGACACTGGTGTAGGACTCCAGAAAAGCTGCTCCGTTTGGGTGTGCTCTGTTGCCTGCAGCCATTGGGCTGATGTGAGCCTGTCAGCGGCCACAGCCTTGGCTGAAGGGGAGGGGAGAAAGCAGGACATCTAAATTTGCACTTTTGAAGTTTTCCTAAGGTTTGAAAGAGTTGATTTGTGAAAAGAGCACTAGGTATGACTCATTGCAAGGAAATAGTGCAAATTGTGTTAATTAATATACCTATCCAGGTAATGAAAGTGAAGATAATGAATCTGCACATTCTAGCCCATGTTTTTTGCTGTGATTGGTTGGGGAGGCTGCTTGACGTTGTTGAGTACCAAGAATTAATTATCTTGGGTATTGTGCAGTAGGAGTAAAGAACAGCCTCTGCACTTTTGATCAATATGTTTATTAATTTCCCAGCCAGCAGAATATGGCTTGAGGAGTATTGCAGTGCTTCTTTCTGCAGTGGGTCAAGGTGTTTTCGTACAGCCCAGTCTGCACTTCTATGGATTCTGGTCCAGCCAGCTGTCACTTGGGCCCTTCCTATGCTTCACTTAGGTAAAAGAGGAAGACATAATTCATTAAGGAGATAGAATGTTATGGATAAGTAAAACTTTATAAAAGGCAGACTTTGTAAAATCATGGCTCAGGCCTGTTACTTGGGCCAAGCAGAAAAGGACTGTGAAAGAGACTCAGCTGAATTATGGGTAGGAAAAGAAGTTCTATAACTATTGCATGTTCACATTGTGGTGTGTGGTGGTGGATTGAATTTTTTTGTTATGATTTAAAACTGTGACTGATAATGGGCTAACTGCTTAATATGGCTAGGTTTTTACAATAAAGCTGCTCTCCTTTGCACCTGCCTGGGAACCCTGCATCACTATGGACCCTCACCAACAATAGAAGAAAATAAAAACTTCTGAAGCTTAAACTCAGTCTTTAATAGGTTCCTTTTCCTAAACCTTTTGTTTCTCTTGTCCATGATAATTTTTTTTAGATACCAAAGGGTGATATTGTAAAAGTAAAATGTTACTCTTTCCTTTCTTTCATTCTGATAATTCACTTTCCTCCATAAAGATGCAACTTTCCTCCAGGAGCCCACAGACTGATGTGACAATCCTTGTAGTACCTTTCGCTTTTAATTTTTTTTTAGTTACTTACATGAAGACCATGTTTGCAGAGAGTTTGCAAAAGAGACTTCCCTTAAGTAAGTACCTTTTCCAAAGCATTGCCTAAACCTCCAGGAGTGAGCCTGGCTTGTAAGTGACTCACTTTAGGCAGGTACGACTTTGTTGTTTCACTACCTTTTGTAGTTTTAATGTGTAAAGGTAGCAGTATGAGATAACAAAACTCATAAAGGGCTAGCAAAAGGAGTTGAGAATTGTTGGCAGTCAACTTCTGCATCGAGAGAGAACATCAGGAAGTATAGAGGAATGGAAGAGGACATGTGCCTGATGGACCAGTTTGATACTTTGCAGTCACAGCAGTGTACAGCTTGTAAAATAAGCTGTACAAATTAAGCTCTACATTTTTCAAGGCGGGGGGGGGGGGTAAAAAAAAGACACCTTAAATTACTGATAAAATATATGTAAAAATACATTTCAGGATGTGCTGTGTAGCATTTACCTGCCTCAGTGTTGGAGTACACTCTGATTGTGATAGAGCTCACTCAGTGAAATCTGTTTTTATGCACCCCTGCTTATTTGAATGTTTTCACATACAAATTAGTAAAAACGGGATATTTAATAGATTAAAATTAAATTAAAATTAAGCGGGTTACATTACTTTCACAGGGTTTTGAAGCAATGTGTGCATTAAAAAACTCAGCAAGAAAATTGTCTGGAGAAAAGAAAGCAAAAGGAGAAATGATGAATACTGCAGCAATCATATTTGTTGACAAAAAAACGAATCTAGCAGGGCTTGCTAACATTTGTGAAGTTGGGCATAAAAGGCTCTAGGAAGTACAGCAGTTAACAGAGAGGCAGATGTTAACAGAGTAAAATGTAATCAAGATGAATACAAAGAGGTTCTCACTTTGTAAAAGCCAACAATGAAAACATAAAACATGGGAATGCTGACTAAGAAACAGTATTAGAGGAGTACCATCATGGGAGTGCTAAATTGAACATAAGCATGCGATATGGTGCTGCTACAGAAATGAAAATGTGGGGGTACAACTGAAAGGGGACTTCTCTTTCTTTGGACCAAGAAGAATGAGTTTTCTTAAAAAATATTCTCTGGCTGAAGCAGTGTCATCAGAATTGTTAGAGAAAATGTTCTGCTGGGTCACTGCTTCAAACTGACACTGACGTGCTCCATTAAATCTTTCTCTCTTCAGAACTGACTTTTCAAAAGGCTTTGTAGATGAAAGTATGATCACTCCCTCATGGCATTAGAGAAATTGCCCCTTACAGCCTTTCTCTCTTTGTCCTGCTGGCAGAGCACTACTCCACTTCTGCAGAGAACAGATAAAATTGCTGTTTTATTCTGTGTAACCTGTTTATTGTTGCATCTCCCCATTCAGTTTTCAACCTCCACCTAAGGAGCATCCTAGAACAAGTACTCCTCCAGCAGCTGTTTTTCCAGTACTTCCCTGTGCTTCTTGCTGTGTTCAGCTGACCTTTTGTGCATAGTCTTTGCAGCTGAAAACAAATTATGCTACAAGGAATGGAAGAGAACTTCTTTTAAAACAAAGGTTTTTGTGCTCTTCTTAGGTTAATTATCAGCTTTTCCATTACCACTAAATTAAAATAAAGCCATTTATGGAGGGCTGTATAAATTGGAATCCAAAGGAGGAAAAAGCTGGATTTTTTGCTTCTGTTACAGTTATTTCTACTTCCAACAATTCATCTGACTCATGCTTTGTAAATGGATTCTTGCAGAGATCTTTCAGAGGCTTCTTTGCTTAATTTTCTTTTTAGCATTCTGTTGATTTATTTCCTCTGTTGCCATCTGAATCCCCCTTTATATGGCTTTTGACAGGTGGTTCTGGTTTTAACTTGCTGGAAGCTATAGCTGTTAGTTTCACATTGCACATTTGCTCAACTGTTGTATATTCTGGATTGCACTTTGATATTATTCCCTTTTGGTCTAATAATGCAAAGCCATATGCAATTTTAGCTTCAGAGTTATGAACTAGACACATAAAATTCTTCACCACCTGAACAATTGCTCTGTTTGAGGCAGAGGCTGTTCTTCCTGTGAAGCTGTCTGATCATAGCATGCATTGTCCTGACAGAGTACCACATATTTCACTGAACACTTTTTTTAGCAATTCCTAATTCAGGTGGCATGAGAGTTCTATGGCAGGCTGATGATGTTACTGTTCAAAAGAAACAAAGCTGTTATTTTACATTTAATTACTTTTAAAATTATGTCTGTATGCAATACCATATTCAATTCTACTTGAACATTATCTAGGCCGTTTTAGAGTGAGATTAGTCACTTGGAAAGAATTTTGAAGTTCTTACTTCTCAAATAATGAAAAATAGGTAGGCTTGTATTTTCTCTGCAAATCCCTCAGATACATGGTAAGCTTCTGGGGTAACAGCTGATGTTAGATAGAACTGCTGAGAAAAAAAGGACAGATAAATCAGAAGTAACTGCTCTTACTGATAACAGCTGTGGTCACAGAAATTAAGAAAGATTTTTCAAGAATCAGAGCCAAGAGGATGAAAGAGTCTCTCAGAGACAACAGATAGTCCTTGAACAGCTGACAAAGAGAGCAGCACTTGTGCAGAGCACCATCCAGAGCAAATGTCTTGTCAGGAATTATGCAAGTGTATTTCCTGCTGGGGGGCATCCAGTTCTTCGTGTTTGAGCTGAGCAAAGGAAAATGAACAAGGGATATCAATAATTTCACAAAAGCTGGGGGACAAGAAACTCGTGTAACAATTTGGTTTCTTTTATTCTACAACAAAGGTATAAGGATCTTATTTTCAGAACAATTAATGTTGTATAGTGAGATTTGCCCTTTGTAAATTTAGCTGTAAAGAGACTGTCATGGACAAGGTACTCCTTCCTCATGGTCTTGGCTATATCATTTATGGATAATACAGCTTCTTCCATTAAACTTTAATTCACATAGTTTTAAACTGAATCACCAAGAATAATAGGAGGTCAGGAAATACATGATTTGGAAGAAAAAAAAAGTCACATTTACAGTAGATCAGTTTGCTTTGTTTATAACAACAGGGATATTTTCATCTTTTCATTTAATGATGATTCAACAGGGGTAGTGTGGTGTTACATTTTATTTAAATTGTATGCTCTGTCTCACCCCTTGAAATGGTAGGGTTTATTTCACGCCTATGATCTTCCCCTGATGTCTCATGTATCTGTAATCCCGTTGTCCCAAGTCTTATTCCACGCTCTCTTTGAATCTCCCTCTTAAGCTGTGCGAGGGAGACCACAGAGGCTCTCCTGGCCCTTTTCTCCCTAGGCTCTCCCTCTCTCCCCCTCCCTCCCCCTTTCCCCTTCCCCCTCAGTACCCATGCTGCTCGCAGGGGTGGGACCCCCAATAAACCCTCATCTAATCAGCACCCTCAGAAGCTGTGTGGAGTCTCCTTGCCTGCCTGCTGCTGCCAGCAAACTCACAGATTAGGGGACCCTCCAGTGACTTCCTGGTGATCCCCCAAATTAATTTCTACAATTGGCGCCCAACGTGCAGCTCGAATACTGACAACCCTGAGATGAAAATGGACCTCCATTGCCCCACTGGCACGGCGCAGAGGCCCCGCAAGATGCCACATCACCATCCCACCGTCACAGCCCAAGCCGCTTTTAAGATTGCCGTCAGCCCCACGCCACGTGGCCACCCCGGGGCTGCTTGGAGCCACCCGCACCAGTCCACCACCGGGAGCCAGGAGCTGCTGCCATGGTGGCAGAGCCCAGCCCACCGCGCCCTGCCCGGAGGTGGAGGGGAGGGCCCCGCAGAGCAGGCGGGCCGTGCAGATCGCTGATGCCCTGGACCACAGCAGCGGCGAAAGAAGGAACCAAAGCCCACCAGTTTCTGGTGGTGGGGGGCCATCAAACAAGCAAGAAGCAGTTTTCAGCTTTGCCCGAGCTCCGCACCTGCCCAAAACCGGTTTTGTCAGTTCCGTGACCTCCTTCCTCAGTCTTACTCTCTCCCCTCCTTGCTGCTCCTTCTCTCTAACTCCATCCCTAACCTGCCTTCCCCTAAACAAACGCCCAGAAGTCCACTCTGTCCTGCTAAACCCGGCACTGCAGCCACATGGCTACCGCCATGTGTGCTGTGGCTGCACGGCCTAGAGCTCCAACATAGCCACAGCCACGTGTCAGCCAAGATTGCTCCAGCCACATGGCACAGCACCATCTTCTACTTCCCCTCCCTAAAATCCTCCTTCCCACTTTTTCTCCCCCATGCTCCGCCCCTTCCCTCTCTCTCATGAACCAATCCTCCCTCTAACTCCTAATTCCCACCTTCCACCTTCCAAATCCAACAAGGTAGGAGCTGGGATTAGAGAAGAAGCTAAGAAACCAAAACCTAAAGCTAAAGTAACTTTGTATTACCAGTTTTAAAAGCCTTGCATAGTCCATTGAATTGAAAATTCTACTTTATGATCTCCTTCCCCTGTTACTCCAAGAGCAGGATAATGTCCTTCTCTGTAATCCATACTCCTTTTTCCCTTATTTTGTGTAGTTCACCGGGAACAAACCGCTCGAAGGCACAGGGTACCCCAAAAAGGTTTTCTTTCGCAGAGTCCCTGGTTCCCCGTAACCTCCCCAGTTCCCAATCCCTAGCCACTTGTTCTAGCTGAAAAGAGCTCGTCAGCTAGAACTTTTATCCTAAAACCCTCTAACCTTTTTATCATTCTTATCCAATACCTGTCTTCTCTCCATTTCCCTCCCATCCCCATGAAGTAGTTTTTACAATTATGCTTTTCTAGTTCAAGTGTGTGTTCATATTGCAGATTGTCCTGTTTTCAGTTTTAGAAAGCAGGGGCCTGTCAGCTCACGAGGGTCAATCCAACAAGAAGCTGTTTTCAATTGTTTATTAGCGAGTGTTCAGATAGCATTAGCCTGCTGAATTGTAATCACTGTTGGGTTTATGCTGTCCTCAGTAGGTTCTGAGGGTGACTGATAACCTAAAATGGAGTCTGGGAAAGTATTTTAATGGTTTTCATGGTGAATGCTCCCTGAGTATTAGTAGTAGCTGAAGCCAAATTCCTCTTTTTTCTTTTTGTTTTTCTTTTAATGACCTAAACCCGGAGGTCTTCTGGGTTAAACCGGTTGGAAGGTGAAAGCAGCAGTAAAGCTCAGATCCAAGGGTGAGAATCTGAGGCCGCAAACCTGCCTGGAGTCCAGGGGGCTCCAGGTGATTCCCTGTCCTTGAGAGAGGAAGCAGAAGTCAGTGCCTCAGCCTTAAACCGGGGACTGTGGTGGTCCGAAAAGCCAGTTGGAAAAGGTTAGACACCATTGGGCCAGTCACGCTGAAAAGGCCAATCCCAAAACTCTCACATGAGCTTAGTGTCGAAGGCTGATGCCCTTTAAGCACTCACCCATGCTTTAAATTAGTTTAAAATCTGCAATATTTAACCTGTTTATCACAACTAAATGCTCATTTTATCTTTAATACCTACCACCAAAGGCAAATATCAAATCAAATAGACTGTTTAAAACATAAGCCTCACTGCAATTGTATTTATTTTAATTCAGCAAAACTGTGTAATTACTGCTTCATTTTTAAATTGTCAATTGTCATATTTCTCCTTCATCTTCTCTTTCTGATGAAAAAAGGGTGAATTTTGGTGTTACATTTTAGTTAAATGGTATGTTCTGTCTCACCCCTTGAAATGGTAGGGTTTATTCCAAGCCTGTGATCCTCCCCTGTAGTCCCATTGGCCCAAGTCTTATTCCACACTCTCTTTGAATCTCCCTCTTAAGCTGTGCAAGGGAGACCACAGAGGCTCTCCTGGCTCCTTTTCTCCCTAGGCTCTCCCTCTCCCTCCCTCTTGCCCCCTTCTCCCTCAGTAACCATGCTGCTCCCGGGAGTGGGACCCCCAATAAACCCTCATCTAATCAGCCCCCTCAGAAGCCGTGTGGAGTCTCCTTGCCTGCCTGCTGCTGCCAGCAACCTCACAGCTTAGGGGGCCCTCCGGGGACTTCCTGGTGATCCCCCAAATTAACTGCCACAGGATAGGTCTGTAACCATGGAGTTCACACAAGACAGAGTGCTGAAGACACTTAGGCATGAAGAACAGGGTGTGTGTTGGTGGACTTGCCAGTGACTTCAGGGGAAGTCAAATACACACTTTAGTGAAATGCTAAATAGGAGTCACAGAAATGGGAACAAAATACCAAAAAGGTCCTTGTTTATGCTTGGTTTTGGGAGAGACGTTGTATGTGACACTGGACAATTTGTTCCACATACTTTGTTTGCTTCACATACATTTCCCACTCAGGCTGTGAAGTTTTTGGACTGGGCTGGTTCCTACTCTCGGTACCAGAGGGTGCTTCACAACTTTACTACTACAGGGTCTTTAAAGTGGAGCTTTGGTCATCCTGAAGGCCACAAGACACCAGCTCAGACTGCACACAAAGCAGGGTGGCACTGCCCTCCTACAGTCAATCCCCATTGCCTCTTTCTCTCTGCAGCTCAAGAACAGAAGAGTACGAGGCTTCCAAGGACATTTTACAAAAATTCCTAAATTACCTTGGTTTTATGATCTGCAGTTTTTCTTCTCAGTTCATTATTACGTAAACATGGGTTTCTATACTCGCACATCTTAGCAAAGTACAGTTTGTGTAGAAAAAGCAATGTAAGATCATGTTGGCAATTATAAATTATTCCCAGTCTAAATTGCACTTATTGAATACTTCTACTGGATTGTACTTAAAAATAATTTACTCAATAATAATGCAAAAATATATGTATATCTTGCAGTCTGAAGTCTTCAGTTGTAAGTTTATTGGGCTTTAATCCATTTCAGTGCAGAAGGCTGCAAATGTCTTAGAGAGAAGAAAAATGTATGCAATTCTCTTCTGTAATCTTATAAATTGCTATACCATGTTATTTAAAAAAAACAATTAGTTGGAAGTCTTCATTAAAACCAATGCTGATGAAGGAGGCATTGGTGCTTGTTTAAGCAGTGCTGTAAAGGTCTAATTGTTGGTAACAGTTGGTCTAACAGTGGTAGTTGGTGTAATGTGATTCTAAAGAATACTCCATGATAATAAATAATCTCATAATAACTAATCACTCTGAAAAGTAAGAAAAACAAATTTGAAGAGTGCTGGTATGGAGTACTGTATTTGAACATGAGCTAGTAGGAAGAGTGTAAGATTTAGGCTACAAATTAGAGCTATTAAAAAGTCACAGTTCCAATTATAGTATTTAAATTAAAACATGGCAAGAGGTAATGAGGAATTGTATGTGGAACATGACTTTTCAAGTTACTGTTGTACTGGCTTGGCCCAGTTCTTAGCAACAAATACACAGTTGTAGTAAAAAAGGACCTTAGAAGTGGAATTTATCTGCTTGCCCTTCAATGACTGATTATTCTAGCTGAAAATGCATTTGTAGTGTGCTTTTGCAATTTTTTAAGTTTTAAATTTGCAAGTTATTTTTTAAATTTCAATTTAACTGTGGAGATAGTGAGTTTTATTAAACTCACTGACAAAATAGAATATATATTATATATAAATATAAAATATAAAAATAAATATCAAATAAAAATATAAATATAAAATAGCTAACAAAAATGAGGGACTCAGGAACAGGAGGGGACAACCTCTGTGTTTATATTTGAGACATTGTTACCCCAGTTTGCATTTTGGTAAGTAGAGTGAGATCTAATGTGCAGGAAATCTCTTGCTTCTTGAAGAGAAGGAGCAAATTAAAAGTCTTACTCCAGAGCTCATTGTCTCATGTTTTCTTAATATTAAATTGACACCATCTAGCAAGATCGGCACTAGACAAGAGTTTTCCAGCTCTGCACTATCCTGCTGCATCCAGAACTCCCTGTGCTTGTTTGAGCCCTCATTTTGGGGTGTTCCTTTTCACTCTCTGCCCTGTGTAGCTGTGTTCTCCATTCTCTGGCATCTGTGCTGTTCTGCTCTGCAATCTGCCTTAGAAGCTCCCTCGTCTGAAGTCCACCCTTTGATCCACAGAAAGTGTAAGATATCACCAAATAGCTGCCTGACTCTGCTGTACCTTTTCTCTTCTAGATCTTTGTGTTTTCTCTCACTAAACTTTTTTTTTTCCCTTTCATCTCTTTGGGTTTGTTTTTATTCTCTTTAGTCTAAACAAATTGTCCTAAAGGCAATTTTTTCTTCTTCGTCTGCACAACGCATTTCCTGGCCTCGACAGCCCCTTCTTTTTTGTTTATTTACAGGTATTGCCCTGTTATCTTTCCTGGCAGGTAATTTTCTTCTATGCCACAAGTTTAATGTGTTTGAAATAAAATTGTATGTTGTGGTATTCTTGAAAATAGCATGGTCCCAGCCCGTCTGGAAAGCTTCTCTCTTAGCTGTCTCCCTTTGCTCCCTATATGCTGCGTTATATCTCTGATTCTAGACCTAGTGCAGTCGGGGAGAAACACAACAAATCCCAAAGCCCTTTTTCTTTTATGGCCTCACTATGGACTTAGCTGTGACACAATAACGTGAACCCTGTGAAAGCTGCAGTGCTAGTTATATGTTGTTGATTAGAATTCCCTTCCTGTTAACGGGGGAAATGAGCGTCTCTGTTGGGTAGTTCAGCACATCTTCTAAAGCACGCAGGGAGTTGGAGCAGGAGGTTTGAAGCTCTTCCTGCAGGGGTCTGTGGTTGCTGACTGGAGAAGGGACCCCAGCACTCCATGTCCACCTACCACCAACCAGGCACCTCCATCAGTTCCTAGGACTGGAAAGTCACCCTAGCCCAGGTATGTGCACCAGAGGTGCCAGCAGCAGGTGTGAGGAAAGGTGGAATTAAAGGCAGCAGGATTTGGAGACGGGTACATTTTCTTTTTTGTCTCTCTTATTGGAGGTCTCACAGACTAGTCTGAACTATGAATATAATTGTGATTTGTACTCTGAAACAGTAAACTGGTCTCACTTGCCCTATAAAAATCCCTCTGGAATTGGTTCCCCATTTCTTTGCTTTTTTTTTAAAAGTTTGAACAAAATATCTCAAGGCATAAGACTTGCAAAATAAAGATCTCGGTTATCTTGGAGTCATGAACCAAACACCAAATTTAGGCAGGGATCATTCATGTGAACGGCAGATGTTTCTTAATTCATCTATTCTTTTTTAAAAGAGGAGGAAAGCAAAAGGGAGTTATAGAACATATTGCCAGTAAATGAAAGACACTTCTTACTGAAGAATAACATCTTTTCAAGACAAATGCACAGAAGTAGCCTTTTGGCTGTTTCTGTGCTTTAGGTACTGTGGGTGACTAGCAAAATACTGTAACTTTGTAAGGTAAAGCCTCCTGTAATTACCAATACTATGCAATTTGTATTTTTTTATAAAAGATATTACTATATATCTCATAAACCATTTACTATTTCTTAGATTGAGGAAGAATTGGAATTTTTCTTGAACTTACAGACACCACATCACAAAGAGTCTTGTGAAATGCATAAGGGCAGTGGAAATTAAATGAATAGGGGTTTTATTTGTTGTTTTAATTCACCCAGGTGTTCGCTTATAGAACATCATTATATCTTCCCACGAGGAGCTGCTTTCACATGAAGTGTAGAGGTGCTGCAGGAGTTACCTGCACAACTTGATGGGATAATGGAGATTGCCAGGGGAAAAAGCCACACTGTGACACACTCCTGTGGAATTATCTTCTAAACATTCCTTTCCTAGATCCAAGTGCATCATTGCAGGGGCCCAAAGCTAGACCTGGGAAGGTGTCAGCTAGGTTTTATGGGAATACTGGATTTATTTCAGTGCCTGTAAATGTGATGAAACAATCTTTGTTGGGAAATTACTGGCTGTTAAGTTGTCCTTTCAGTCTCCAATTCATGATGCTCAGCACCAGCAGGCTTTGTTTGTTTTGAGCTAAACTTGGTGATGCTTGAGCTGTGCGAGAGTGACCTTCAGTGAAGTGGTTGGGAGGAGGAGGAGGGGGTTGAAGTGATACTTTGCCTGTGCACTGAGAGAGATGGTATTTTAGTGGATCAGGACCGGTGTATGTGATACAGAAATCCTTATTGCCTGGTGTTGATCTCCATCTCCTCTCCTTGCAGAGAGGAGATGGAGGCAGGTGTGTTTCACACACACAAAGTGATATAAATTCCCTATCACAGCGCTGGGACTGCTGGCACTGTGAGGCCAGGGGAGCCTCCCTGGGGTCACAGAGACAAGAGCAGGTTCAAAGCAAGATGGATCAGGTGGGAACACGGTGTGTGCCTAGAAAACAAGGGGACCACTGTAAGAGGGCCAGAAGCTCTGGCACCGGAGGTCAGACTTTCTCTCCTCCAGCTAGCAAGGAGCAAACTAATATTTAGCCGAAAGAATTAAAGGAAATCTTCCAGATTTCCAGGACAAATATCTCACATGCATAGTTGATTAACTTTTACTTCATCTTCCTGACATAACCAGGGCCACAGGATGAGAGATGTGGAAGAGTTTATCCAGGATTAATTTGTTTTTAAACTAAGGGTTGAATAACATGCAATAAATACTTTGACATGTTAGTGTGCATTATAAGAGCAATAATAATTTAAAAAATAATACCTCCCGGGTGCTTAATTGACCAGCATTCACTTTGAGCCATAACTGAGGCTGAAGTTCTTTGTGAAAAAGAGTTGTGATTATGTAATGAAGGATGATTATAGCTCAAGCACAAGGGAATGGATTATGTTTGCAGAGATACCAAGTGCCAGAACTACGATTATTTTTGTGCCTGTAGCATCTGGTCCTGTGAGAAAGTAAATTAAAATAAATATCCCTCTGTTCTTTTACAATGACTTTCTTATATTCTTATGAAATATTTTTAATCTACACTTGTGGAATTCTTCCTCCCACATGAGAGATAATTTTTACATGGAGCATCTGCCAGTCATTTATGCATCCATGGAAAGTGCATGGAAAGAACGTCTTGGGGAATTTGACTTCTAGGATTGCAATGAGAGCTCTTTGACACATCCCAAGACTGTCTTCTCAACAGCACGGTCATCCAGAAATGGATCTCTTGCTCGGAGAGCAGCAAAACTGTCCTAAGTCTTTTACTGTCTAGGCAGAGTTAGATCAGACTCACAGTCAGACCTCGTCTTGTGTGAGGGCCATGGGGATGTGCAGGTTGGCTCCCGTTTTGTCTGCAGTTTGACAGTGTGGCACAGGGTGAGGTAGTATTATCCAGAGTTGATTCTCTTGCTCTCAGACCAATATTCTCTTGGAATGAGACTTCTTTGGTGTCAGCAAGAACTCTGAGTACTCAGCCCTCTTTTTTCTTGAACTTATTTTCTCATTGCAGGAAAATACGCAGACCCTTTTTTTTCCCAGCTCTGCAGGATGATTAGCTGCACTGTAAACAAAGGATTTGCAACCAGGCATTATTTTCTATTCCATTTTAATGTGACCATGTCCTTAGAGTACACCATTTAAGTTTTAATTGCTTATTAAGAGTAGTCATTGCAGTTAGATAATTCTGTGAAGAAACAGGAAAACAAATTACCTGCAACTAATCTTTGTTCCATTTTAGATTCTGAAAATGAAGAGTTGCCAGCAGAGTGGGAGAGAGGAGAAGGAAGGAGAAACACTGGTTAAACACACATCATTCTTTCCCCCAAATGTCAATAACAGCTTATTCAAATTTATTCTCTAGATTTTCAGGGCATTAGTTCAGGGCATTAGAAGTTTCTGCACCCACAGACAGTAGGTTGTTGGATGTGGAAAATTGTAATAGAAAAAGATGGAAGCTGTGGTCTGCAATTATGTAGCAGAAAAACAATCTAGCAGTGTGTTGAAATTACCTTTTTTCCTAGGAATAATATCATGGTGAAAGTTATTTTGTAGCACTGATGTGACACTGCTGTCTTAGGAAACAGGTTTTAGTAGGTTTTATTTTTAGTACGTTCTTAGAGAAGCCAAGTGTGTAATTCTCCCTCTAAAAAGTTAGAGATGTTTTAAAAATTCCTTTTGATAAACAAGGTATGAGAACTAATCTGAAGAAAACTGATATTCTGTGTACTAATGAGCTTCAGTTAATACTTTCTTAAGACTTTGTGAAGGACTAAAAAGTCTAAAAATACTTTGTCTTTTTAGAGTGTTTGCAAAGAAAGGCAGATACAAAATTAACTGGATGCCTTTAAGATTTCCACAGTTGATCTAAAGAGTTAAAGGAGTTTATCAAGGAAGAAGTCCAGAAGGTGTCACTGATGCGATGCTTGGGTCTGTTTGGAAATAGTCATCTGGGTTTTTTATTAAACATATTTTTGCCGACTCACAACCAGCCTGCAAAAACAATTGCCTTTGTAAAACACTGAGAGCTAAGGGCAGAGGCAGTGGGGCCATGCAAGTCAGCAGAGCTTAAGAGAGGCTGGCAGTGAGATGTGCTGTTAAAAGCACGGTGCAGAAACAGTCTCAGGAGTGGAATATTTTATGCATGCTGGCATTCTCCAAGGTTTTGGTACCCAAGGTTTGACAGAACCTGGGGGTGTGGTGGGTTTTACAAGCCATGAGTAAGGTAAAGTAGAAGGAAGGTGTTCCTATATGCTCTCAGTTTGCAGTGTGTGGTGTGGAACAGGACCTTGCCTCCAGTCACACACAGGACCAGTCCTTGGGCTCAATCAATTGGCACGACTGCTCCCAACTGAGTGTTTTATTAAGATATTTCTCTCGGATCATTGTGCTAACAGAGTTTGGTGCTGCTCAGCCTGAAGAGCTGCCTGCTGTGTAACTCTGCTGTTACAGTGCCATGGAGCTATGTGATTTAAAACGAATACTAATAGACACCTGAATTAGCTCCTGTGTTTTCCCCTTCGGAATGATACAGGAGACGGGCTTTTTATGCACTTCATTTAGTCATGTATTAATATTTTAAATCCTTAGAGTAAAAGACTTCCTGGATGATTGGAATGATGGTTCCAGATTTGTGTTTCTAGTCCGCTCTGCCAAACAAGAGAAGTTTAAAAAAGGGAAGAAACTTGTAATATCATGATTTCTTTCAATGCAACTTGGTGGTATACTTTGAAATTACTTCTTAAGTTTTAATGTCAGTAATATTTGAGCGGTTTACATTATTATTAATAATTGACCTTAAGTACCTTCAGTGAACTACTCAATTTCTAACCTGAATTTATGAAGTCTTTAATAATACGGGGCTGGAAAGCATTTATGAAAAGAAAAAAACATATGCTTCTGATAAAACCTTATTTTTCTGCAGAGAAAAATGGGGTTTTTTAGTGAGACTCAGTTCTTACTTAAATGATAAAGAAGAGGCATTTTATGGGCATTGCATTTACACAGTTGTCTCATATTATTGTTTTAACTCAAATTAGGCTTCTGTCACCACCCACGTACCAGTTAGAGTGATATTATTGCAGGGAGATGTTCTCTACAGTTTCTTAATTAAAATCAAGGAAAGAAGAATGGGCCTTTGTGCATTATTGTGTTTGGTTATTTTTTATGTGTTTTAATGAAATATCTAGCTGCACAACTAGGAAGCATTGGACACAATATTACATCAATATAGGTGCAGTTTATATCGTCTGAAAATGCAAATGATGAGTACATTTGTCCAACTGGTGTATTCACTGGAATGTCTTCAATTATTAATTTCTAATGGCTTGTAGTGATGTTAAAGCATTACCCCTGGACTGCACTCATGCTCCATGCCTCAGTTCTCCAACATTAAAATAAGGGTAGTAACTCACTCTTTCCTTTTGTCTTTTTGTTTTCTCTTTGGTGTAAAGCCTAAATTTGGGGCTTTGAGTCTCTCTCCCCTGTGTTTGCTTGTTCAGCGGTGAGGAATCCTTGAGTGCTACTGTTACACTGACTATATGAACAAATTATCTCTCAGTTCCTCAGCTCCTGGGTTTGCTGCTCCTTGTTAGGAAGGTGATTCTCTTCAATGTGTTTTTAATAAACCCCTTTTGACATTTTTTCATGACTGTTCTGCTCATTGTGAAGATCTCTTTCCCACAGCTACTACACTGGGCTTTTATTTCAGTTGGAGCTGGCAAGACTTAGGGATTTTGTATGTAAACCAACCAGACAAGATATAGGGATTGTGTATGTAAATCAGCCTGCCATTGCTCAGTTGAGTTTGTTGTCTCCTGAATTATTCCACCTCTTTCCCCTTCCCCAGACTTGTCCCATGGGAAATGGATGGCACTTTCTCAGGGGAATATTTAATGTTAATTTTCAGAATCAGAGAAAGGGAAGGTGCTTAGAGCTCCCCCCATAAAAAGTACACAAAGATGGATTTGTCCTTAGCATGCAGGCAGTCCTTAGACTGTCAGTTATGAAAGTTCATAGACAATGATTTCTGACCTAACTTTCTACTCACTCCTAGTTTCTAGCAGGCAGATCATCAGTGAAATATTTAAAGATACAGAAGCAGTACCTGCATAAAAAATAAAATGAATGCTAGTAGCTTGTAATGCAAATGATTTGTTTATGCTCTTTCACAGTAAAATATGTTTTAATTTTTTTCAGCTGCATTGCTGCAGTGATTTGAAAGCCAGATCAAGTGTACCAGGGGCATTATTATAAAACTGGAATTAAAGCTCAGCCTACTCAATTTATCTGTATCATAAAGCAGTCAAAAATGCTGATGGCAGTTGAACTATTGATAGTTTATCAAGTTTTATGGACTAATGGAATGTAGATCACCAGTACTTGTATTAATAATGACTTTATAGCACTGTTTTTAAACAAAGACAATGATTAAAGAATGTTGGTTAAACAACATGTCTGATAGATCTCTAGAAAATACTTCTTCTTTCTTTTTTCTTTTTAATTGAAGAAGCCCTAAGAGTTGCAGTTTTCTTACTGAAGGAGAGTGTGTCAGTAGCCATAAACTGGAGAACAGCTAATAAACATGCATGGATTCTTCTGATTAATTCTTGATTCCAAAGTGTCAGAGTAGCAGAGTGTGTGTGGCTGCTCACTTTCCCTCTCCTCTGTGTGCCTGTACCTAGCCCCAGGTACAGACTGTACAGCACAGCAACCACTTCGACCTGGTCTAAACTGGAAAGCTCATTATTTTGCAATTAGATGTCATGGATTTGACATTTTTTAGAATATGCAGAGTGTGTCTAAATGTGATACCCATAAGGATTGATTTGGCTGGATTTTGTCAGTCACCCTGGAAGATATCTCATTTTTCAGAAGTGGCTCGAGTGGGAAATCTGCATTATCAATGTATCCTGAACAGGAATGGCCATTTGGTGCTGAGAAGACAAAAGTTCTGCCACAGCTGCCCAGAGAAGGCCTCTCATGCAAGATCAGCTAAACATGGACAGGTTCCCAGGCAGGCTGTGGAATCCCTCCCCAGGGACAAAGGTCCAATTTCAGGAACTGTGTGTGAGCTGGAGCCTGCTCTGCTCATCATGTCTCAGCAGTCACAGGACTCCAAGCCTGGGTCCTGACACAAGTGATGAGAAATACTGCATCAGGCAGGTAGGGTCCACCTGAAACCCAAATTTTGTTACTAAAAGCCAGAAACTGAAATTCTCAAAACCCATCAGAGTAAGATGAAACATGAGACTTGTCTTGATTGCTGTCTGAAATAGGCACAGGGTTGAATCACTGAAACCCTTTATTCTGGCCGTCACCTTACATTTGACAGTGCTGTGTAGAGCATTGTTTCATTTCTTGTAAGTGTGAGTTTGGTAATAGTTTATAGGAATAATTTCTTGTCATTTTACTGGCATGAGGGAATTTGTTGGTATCCTCAGACCTCTAAGCTGTGGTTTCTATTACACCCTTTTTTTCTTAGCTCAGGAGGAAATGCACCTTGGTATCGAGAGAAATTGTTTTCATGCAGGAGTGGTTCTTGTAAAATTAATCTGAATTTAATATAAGGATAAGCATGTAGTTCATCAAATAGCATATTTGTCAGGGCAAAGCTGGCTTGACTTAGGGAATGTTCCTTAATTTATTGGCAACTAACACAAATTTAATTAGTGATCTGTATACTGAGAAAAAAACCAAACAATTTATCCCTTAGAGAAATACTTCCTGTCCCCTCTCCCTAGGCTCAGGTTCAGCCCACCATGTTTTCATGTCCCTTCCTACTCTGTTCCTGCAGGTGTTCTCCCCCTTTGCTCTGAACTGGAGGAGCTGCTGGGAGGCTGAAGTCACCTCTTGTCCCAGAGAACAAACCCAGGCAGGACAAGTGCTCCAGCCCTGAGCATCCCAAGGGCTTAGAACTTGCTTCTGTCAGGTGCTGGCACTTGCGGGCTGTAGTGAATTACAAGAGCAGAGCACACAGTAGATCGGCTTTGTTTCGCCTGGCTGCCTATCTGAGAATATAAAATGGTTTTCTTTACCATGTTGGCAACTACCTCAGGTTTCTCCTTAGTTCATATGATGGCCTCTTCTCTGGGGTGTGACCCTGTATTTACTGCTTCTCATCATTCATCTTTTGAGGTCAGCTAGAGTGTGTTGCCAAGGCAGAAGGAGCTTTGCATTTCCTTCACTGCTCCAATTTTTGGTGCTGCAAGGACAGGAGTGGAAACAGAAAGGTGAGAAAGATGTTTTAAGTGTAATTAACTGTTATTGTACTGACATAGCCTGGTTATGAAACCATCCTGTCTCCTTTCCTCTACTAGTAGGTACATCTTTTCTCTGTAACTTCAGAAACTGTGGAATAGCTTTCTTCCAATATTTTAAATCCTTGGAGAAAAATAATAGGAGGGATCAACTTGTAGCTTTAAATTACTTAAATAACAGACTGTTAATTTAAAACTACATTAAATGGCAGCACCCAGCAAGGGAAGTGCTCCCCTCTTCTCATAGCATATGCATTCTGGATGTTTACTTCATTCCATGTTTGCTTTTTAGTTCCAAGCCATCATCTCCAGTATAATTCACAGGTCTGAGAAACTGAACCTATGAGGCAAGATTAATGTTTTTCTTTCTTCTGTGCTGTTCACAGTAGAGGAAAGAGATGAAAAACCAAGTAGAAAAGTCAGACAGCCACAAGTAAGCAAAATTCTTGATCCTTCAAAGACACAGGGTTTTTTACTGACTTCAAAGCATGCTCTGTCAGACTGATGTACAGCATGAGACACAAGTCTCACAGTAGTTGATGAGTCTCCTTAAAGGTTTCCTTATGCAAATACCTGAAGATTGAGTCTGAGCTAACTTATTTGATATTTTGTCATTAGTTTAGCTTTAAATGGGTGAAGAGTCAGTCATGTAAAAGCCATTAAGTGCCTAAGCCCATCACTGAGACTTCCAAACTCCACATTTTGGTGGAGCATAACCTAGGAAGTCTCTAACTTTTTACAGGTCCCAGGATGGTTTGGTTTCTGCTTCCTGTCAGAAACAGAAGTGCCTAATATTAATACGTGCTGGGATATCTAAACCTTGACCTTCTTGGACCCAGCAATAACAATTGGTGTGAGTCCAGGGAGAAGGCTGTAAGAGGGTTGCAGTCAAGTATTTAGAAGACATTTCCCCTATTTGTTTCTGGTTTTAGTTGGATTTATTAGGTTCATAGTATGTTCTAAGCCTGTCTGCATATGAAACCAGAAACGATCTCATTTGTTTTGTTATCTGTATAGTAAGAGCTGTAAGAACTGGTTGTGGAGAGAGCATTAGAAACCAGGGGATGGATTAATTTTCTCAATCTACCCTGTATATCATTATTTTGTTAAAGGAAGCTGACTGAAATACTCAGTGAAATTTTGCAAAACCAGAGTGGTACACGTATTCTTATCCTTTATGGAGTGTCTTCTAGACCTTTCTGGGGTCTTGCAGGCAGGGGGATGCTGCTGTTTGGATTCCAGGTTGCACAGCTCAAGCTGTGTGTCTGTAATAACTCAATAATGTTCCCTCACCTTTCATTCTCACCTCAAGACTTGTATGTTGGTTTATATTATACATCAAGTGACTGCTCAAGCTGGTTTTTAGGGGTTCAGGTTTCTTGTGCTGTATTGCATTTTTATGCTTTCCTAGGTTTTTTGCCTTTAGTGTGATCTGTGGCCATGAATCGATGAAATGTAGATAACTCAAGATGGGATATGATTTCTGAGTTAACATAAGGTGCTTGTGGTTTATTGATGTCGTTCATATAAGGTACTGAAGGGCAGTTTCTTATGGATTTAATTATGTTTTCTCAGTATTTATCCAGCAGCTAATTCCAACAAGTTCAATTCTATCTTAACACCTGTTTAATGATAGGTACTTGCTAAAAATACTCAGCAATATACCTCTGCTGAGCAGTAGCATTGCTAAGCAATATGGGTTGGGACATCAAAGGCAACTTTAAAAACAGTGAACCAAGGAAAAAAGAACAAAACTTTAAAAATCCCCTAGAAGTGATGAGGGGTATTTATTGGAATCAATGGCATGAGATTTGTGTATTGGTTATGGCGTAACGTTGCACAGATCAGGCACATCTCAGAAATCATGTGTGTCAACACAGGAGATTTGCGGGATCTTTTTAAAGTGCTAAGGAATGAGACCAGGAAACCTTCTAAGAACAATGAAAAAGTACCTGCCTACCTGCTTAGCTGAGCTACCAAGGTAATACACCCAGCTTAGAGCTGCTATTGTTGCAGAAGTGGGTTTTTCTAAGTGTTACCTGTGCACACCTCTTGTGAGACACCAGGGCCTCTTCCAGCATTCTGTTCTTGGTTGGGATTTAAGTGCCTGTGATCAGACAAAAAGTGCTGACTTGTTACCATTTCTTACATCCAAAATGCTGTTGGTGAGAGGGGAGAAAGGCAGGTTGTACTCCTCTGGATAATTTCAGTGTTAAAAATATAGATAAAGAATTTCCAAGTAACCCAGAAAATGAGCTGTGAAGTTTGCAAGGCACAAGTGCTTTCTGAATGTCTTTGTGTTTATGAAGGTGCTTCTTATGGTGAGGAAATGCCTCAAGAATGTTTATATCCTTATGCTGTTATTAAAGCAAATAGTCTCCTTCTCCTCTTCTCTTTTTCTTTCTCAGTCTCTTTTTGTCTTGGGCTGTTTTATTAAGAACTAAATTACATTATCTAAAGATTTTGGTAGTGCCATGGGTGCTAAGAGAATTTCTATGTCACTGCCCCCAATGATTTGATCAATACTTTCTGGGATTTTCCAAATCTGTAACCCAAGTAAATTTATTCCAAGTGCATTCTGATTTTTATCGTTCATCTTTACCTGAGTGATTTGTTTCAAAGGTGAGGATGCAGGTGAAGAAATGGTTGTGGAGTTGCCTTGGTTTTGTATATCCTTTATTTCTACCAAAAAACCCCCGTAATTTCAGAGGAGGAAAATACTATAGATATTATTTAGAAACTAATTTAAATAAAGATGTTTGTTGTTTAGCTACAACTGTTTAAAAATAAGTAGCCAATCAAAAAAACTCATTATATGGAGGAAAAATATTTACTTTGAATCCTCACAGTTGTCTTCCTAAACTTGTTCAAACTTAGTCTGTGGCAGTAAGCCTGTCTTTTGGTGTGATTTTATGTGCTTCTCATAGAGCTTCCCTGTCTTTTAAGTGTAATAGCTGCTTATAAATAAATAAAATCACAGCACTGTTTTTACTTACACATTTTAGAGAGTCTTACTGGAATGAGTGTGGAGGGTTTGTCTTTGTGAAGGTAACGAGAAAAAAAAAAGGTGCAGAGGGGTAACAGGGCCTTGCTCAGTGTCATCCTCCAAGCCCACAGTGCTGTTGAGTCCTTTTCCCTTTTCCTTTTTCCCTTTTCCTTTTTCCCTTTTCCCTGGCAAGCTCCAGCCCAGCTGGTAAGGAAGTGTTGCTGTCAGAGCCACAGAGTCTTACTGCTTGGACAGGTAATGCTCTACATTGACACATCTTGCTTTGTCCCAAAAAAAGGAGTTGTGCTTATAGAGCAAGGCTTTGCTTTGTCAAAACAGCACATTCCAATTCCTCCATGACCTGGTAAATAGTGGAGTAGTAGTTTAGTTGTTAGATTTGTGCTCACTCATTCTGTGTTGGAAAAAGGTGGAAAAACTAGGGAATGGTGAATGACTTACATTGGCTGGTTCTGACCAAAGTCTAATGATAGGAAGCAGAAAGTCTGACTGTTAAAGTAAATTATTCAAATACCTGCTGAAGGCTTTAAAAAACGTATGCCACTCTCAAGGTTTGTTATGACAAATAATATGCCAAATAATTTCTGTACTGTGAATTCTTGGAAAACAAGTTCTGGCTCATACAATCTCCTATGCAGGGCAAGCCAGTTTTGGTTGAGGAAGAGCCATTTATCTTGCTGTGGCTGCAGCAGACCAAACCTCCATGCTAAGAGCACTAGCATTCCTGCAGCCACACAGGATGGTGTTGCTGATGAACTTGGCAGTGTCAGCTAAGGAAACAGATGAAGCCGACTTGCTGGGAGCATCATTCTTCTGTATCTCCCCACACTTCCTTAGGGTAAATAAAGCTTGAATTGTGGAAATGCCCTGCTGGCTGTATAGTATATATGGCCTTTATATGACTGATGGACAGATGGATTCTGTACTATGTGTATCCATGGCTGAAATAACATGGAATTCCCTATACTCAGCATTTGTTCCATATGCATTCTTTTTTATTTCACACAGTAGTATTCCAGGAAGGAAGCTGCTGTCCCACTTCTTATTAATAAAATAAGACTTCCAAATTTTAGTTATTATCAGGAATGCCTTTATTTTTCTTTTAGTTTTTAAATTCCGGCAGTTTTTATGCTGGTGGCTTTCCACCTCTTCAGAACGTTGTGTTTGCTAAATGACTGTCAGCAGACATAAAATCAGCATTGACATTGATAAAATTATGTCAGTAGACATAATGTAGGATTAATTAAAAAGTTTGGCATATAAAAAATCACTTTGTATAGTCTTTCCCTGCCTGCATTATCATTTCTAAAGTGAATTACACAATGCTGCTAGCAAACACTTCCCCTTTGGAGGTGACTTACAGTGCCACACTCTTTTTCTGTATGTGAGATATCATTTCTGCATACAAAATTAAATAAATAATGTTCCCAAACTTGGGAAGTTAAACCTGTTTCACCATGGGAAAGGACTGAAGTTGCTGAATACAGTTATTGCCTGCTTTTGTTTCTCAGTGCCAAACATAGGTACACTGTTAGAGTGAGCTGGAAAATCCAGAAAAAAAGGCAAATCCTTCCCCAGCTGCAGTGTTTGTGTCCAGGTTGTAGCTCTTAATCAGATCTGCTTTATCTAGCAGGTTTCAGGTGTGATGTGGAAGCTGTTATGCAAGGCGTGTGACCTGTGCTGAGTTTAAATAAAGCTGCTGCCAACAAGTTGTTGAAAACCCCCTCAGCTTCAGTCTGAATATCTCTCTTTGAGGAGCACTGAAATTCATGATAATCCAAGGAGAAATTATAGTCTTTAGAAGTGGTGTGTGAGGGGAAAGGAAATGAAGGGATTTAATCTTTGTTTATTCTCCTCTAGATTAGAATCTATAATTCATTAGTCATAATAAAATAAAGGTAGAAAAATTCTGTGGAGCTTTCTGACAAGACTTCTACCAGTGAGACTCTCACAATAGTAAAACATAGGAGAGCTAGAACTTTAGGGAAAAGAAAGAATTGTTCAAAACCAAATCACTGACAGAAGGAGTGTCAATATAAATCAAATTGGGGAAGAGAATGTGAGGTGGTGCCTGCTCCTACAGCTGACAGTCCTTGAGAAACAGGCCTGGCTGTGCTATAGCAGAGAGCATTTGTTCATGCAGCCTCTGCCTCTGCACGTTCCTTTGGGGTGACATGAACAGCAGTGATTTTAATAGATTAAAAGGTGATGTTTTAGGAGGATAATACAGATAGAGACTAGTGCTTATTTTATAGTAATTTCATTTTCCTGAAGGTTTGCAAAGTCAGTGCAGTACTTTACTGTAGTCCCCGCACAGCACTCTTGTTTCAACTTGAACTGTCCCTGGAGGAATGGAGCTTACTGATGCCAGGCTTTCAGTGGTGTAAGCAAATCACACAGAAACATTTGTTCCACGTCCAGGAAATATGGCACATGCTATTACAGCATAATTTAAAAGGAGATATTAATAACTAAAAACTGGCTATCTTAATTTATTCCAGAGTGTAATGGAGGATGAATGCTTTGTATCACAGAGATCTGGCTCCCATTTTGCTGTCAGTTTGTATATGCAGCAATTCAGCCTCAAGTGTGAGTGAGTTTGTGGGGTGGAAAAGGGGACAGTAATTTGAGTTTTAAAAAAATATTTTATGTAATTTAAGAACTCTTGTTAGAACAAACTAAGTTCAAGATTTATAATCTGAAAATAGTCTCTCACAGTGGGAACCTAATTTCAGTAATATGATAGAGAATTTTATTGTACTCCTTGAGGCAAATTAAGTGTGTATTTGTGTTAAAATGTTTTTAAAGTGCATTGGACAGGGTCCTACCACCATTAGTGGCTCTACACAGGGTCTGCCAAGATGGATCACAGTTTGATTCCTTATAAACACTTGGAGTAGTGCCAGTGCAGGGAGCTCTGGCACAGGGTGCCTCAGCCCAAAGTGGCTTCCATCCCCAGTGCCAGCTCTGGTGCCCAGAGGTGGTCCCTGGGCTTGGTCCCTTCTTGTTCTGTAGAATCCCTTTCCAGGATTTCTACAGAACAATGCTGTGGGTTTTCCTTATCTCAGCAGCAAGGGAAACTTCACTCTGTTACAGGGAGTCCTTGGGCCTCTGGAATTCCAGCCTGCAGCCAGCTCTCCCTGCTGCAGCTTTCTGCCTTCCATGCCGGGTAGTTTCTCTGGTCACCCATTAGCACTGCTCAGCAGTTACCATTTCAATTTCCCGTTCAGATACTTCTGCAGTGACCTTAGGCTGGATATATTTAATGTCTCCTGAAGTATCTGAAGTGAAAGAGGAAAACGAAGCTAGTATGTTGAACCCAAAGATTACCATCTAGCTCAGGATTTGAGACTTATGCCCTTTCTATGTGGTCTGTAATTGGTGATGTTGACACCTGTTGTCAATGCTTCATTTATTATTGTGAGGCTTAAGCTATATCTGGACACATGCATCCATGGTGTCTTAAGGAAGGACAAGATTTGTTCATTTTTACTTTGGGTAAGCCTTTCATCAAAATGCTTTTATTTGAATCTGTCTTTGCTCTGTATTTTATTCATATAGCAAGATATTGAGATACTTGGAATCTTCATGTAAGACCTAGTTTGCTTTGCAACTGTGAATTGTGACCTGTTGTATATCAGAAACTGAAGTCTGTCTGTTGGAAGTCTGTTTGCACAAGCTAGGTGTTACAGAGGTGTCACTCTGAGAAGCCATCAGTGATACGTAGGTGAGGATATTAGGGGATCTCCAAAGTCATTGTGACAAACAGATTGCTACTGAAAACTAGGTCATTTTCACAGAAACTGGGACAGCAGGGACAGGAGTCAATGAAAAGGAGAGAGAGGAATTGTCAGTTGCATGTCTCAAAAGTAAAATATCCATTGGAGCTATCTGCTCAGATCTTGGAAACTAGTTGGGTGTTTTTTCCTGGTTTTCCTGCTCATTTACATCATAATGTGCTTCCTTGAAATCAGCCATATCATCTTTTTGTGATTAGCTGTGGTGGATTCAGTCATGGCCCCTGGACCTGCTTTCAAGTCAATACAGAGCTGACAGTAAAATCTGGAATATCAGGGGGAAAATGGCAGCACTAGTGAGACCTCTGCAGTATCAGCCTGTCTACCCTGTATGTGACATGAGGAGTGACAAGGAGTGTGTTTCCCAGCTCCTGAGCCATTTACAGCTTTTAAGATTTAAATATTTAAATACTGATAGCTGCACAAGAATGCAGGTTTCCATTCAGTCATGTAAGATGCACAAATGTGTTGTGGACAAAAGCCAGTGTGAAGCTCCTTGGACAGGAGGTTTACAGCTCAGAGACAGAAGCTTTCCATGTGTTAGGAGCAAAATCCAGCTGGCAGCTGAGCCCCCCACAGCCACTCACTCACTTGTCCCCGGTGGATTGGGGGGAGGGGGGTGGGAAATTGGAATGGCAGAAAGGAGAAAACTTGTGGATTGATAAAGAGTAATTTTAACAGATAAAGCAAAAGCCCTGCACACAAGGAAGGCAGAGCAAGGAACTGATTCTTCACTTCCCATGGCTGGGCAGGTGTTCATCCATCCCCAGGAGAGCAGGGCCCCATCACGTGTGACAGTGACTGGGGAGGACAAACTCCATCACCCTGACTGTCCTCCTTCCTTCTCCCCCCCAGCTCTGAGTGCTGAGCATGGCCCCACATGGGCTGGGATATCCCTTGGATCCCTTGGGCTCAGCTGTGCTGGCTCTGTCCCCTCCCAGCCCCTCACTGGTGGGGTTGGGTGAGGGCCAGAGGAGGCCCTGGCTCTGTGTGAGCTCTGCTCAGCAATGCCCAGAGCATCCCTGTGCTACCAGCACTGCTCCCAGCACAAATCTAAACCATAGTGCTGGACAAGCTGCTCAGAAGAAAATTAGCTGAAACGAGTGCACCAGAAAAGAAGGCCCAGGAGCTAGTCTGAGTTAATTATTCAGGACAAATGAGCAGCAGGAAATTTTAGTCTCCAAGAGACTCACCATGATGAGTCTCCTTGGATCTGCTTTTTGAAAATAACACTACAATACATTCTCAACATGAGGTTCCAAATCAGTGCAGAAGACAAATCTGTGTTTACTGGTGATCTCAAGCCATTCTCATCTTATCCTACATCTTCTTTCTCCTCATAAATCCCTAACTGCTCTTTGTTAAAAGGGCACTCCTTCAGACTGTGTTGTTTAGCCCTGACAGCCTGTGCTGCCTTGACTGCAGGAGGGTGTTGTCAGAACACTCTTCCTATAATTATCAGAAAGACTAGCAACCTCAGAGGATGTCCTCTGAAAAATTTTCATCTCTAATGGCTGTGTATTACCAGCCTGTGCCTGCTTGCATGTTCTGATTAAACATGGCATCTTGAGGCTCCTTCTGTTAAAGTTTTGATAGGAGTTACTGCCTCTGAGGGTATACAGTTTTTCTTCAGGTATTCTGACTCCTTTAGTAGTGTCAGCTTTTGTTACAGAAAGAAGCCAAGCAGCGTGAGCAGCATGGAGCTTCTCTTGTCACCTCCTGGTGAAATCTTTACTGTCTCCTACTACTTCCCACTTCATCACTGGCATTCATGATGGCCACCAATGTTTTTAACGCTAACCTAATTCCAGCCATTCCTTATTCCTATAAGAAAGGTCTCCAGCATCAGACAACTTAACATACACATTCAGAGTTACTCTTCAAAGTAGACATTGCTCTGAAATCACAGCAAGATCCACAGCTCCTGCTTTCCAGAGGGTGCTTTTGCCTTGAAATTTGAGTCCCCATTTCAGGTGGAGCAGTGCCCCCCTTGGGGGACAGCCCCCATTTTTTTCCCAAGTGCTTGAAGTGCTCTGCAGAGCATTCTCTAGCTGTGTTTAGACCATTAGCAATATTCCAACAGATTTCCAGGGGAGAAACCTCTCTACCCTTTTACTTTCTTTCAAATTATTCTGTTTCTCTGCCCTAGCACTTTCTTAGCATGTGCTCCAGAAATTGTCACTGAGTAAATAATGGTCTGCTGTCATCAGTCCTCAGCAACAAATACCTCAGCAGTGAGACAGAGCTTCCAGAGAGCTGAAAGCTTTTAATCCTACACACAGATCCACCATCCATAATTTCAGTAAAATGTCTTTTCAAGGATAGACTGACAGGTTTAAATCCTAATGGCAGTCTATAAATTCTGCAAGACAGGCTTTTAATATCCTAGTCTATGGCTATACTTTCTAATTCTAGAGAATATTCAATCTATTCTTCTTTCCTCATCCCCTCAACCATCACAGGCCCTTGAAATCCTATCATTATTTTATCCAGGTGCTGTAAAATGAATCTTCTATACACTTTGATGCAAAAGAGTTTTTCAGAAACTTCTCCCCATTTAAAAGAATGAAGGATAGAAAATATTTTTGATTTTTTGATCCAAAACTTCTTATTTGGAATGGTGCCTCTCTGGGCAGTATTCTGCTCAAGAAGGTAGCAATTTTCACTTCCCAGGCTGTAGGATATAGACACCTACATGTGCACCAGATCACTGCATCAGTCCTCAGCAAGTAAGAACCAGTCTCAGCCAGTTCCAAGGCCTGCTGGTGATGTTTGCTGTAGCCCACCTTTAAAGTTTGTGCTGCCAGCCAGCAGACACCTTGGATAAGGGGTGACACAGGGCCTTCTTTACCTGCACAGGTGCTGAGGAACAGAGCATTGCCTCTGCCTTTGCAATGAGCTCAGGGTGATTTAGGTAAAGGAAGATCGTTGGACCTTTGCATAATACACTAAAATTATACTGTTACCATAGCTTACAGCAGTATTCATTTCCCAGGGTTGTTTCCAGGCCTCCCCAAGTTCTTCAGGTAATTTTTCCACCAAACACCAATGAAAACTCCCTCAAGATCATACCTGCAGGCATTGTGTGAGATGGAAACATGGCAGAGCCTGCCAAGCTCCCCTCAGGCCGTGCAGAAAAGCACTGACTTTCTCCTGCCAGTATATTAGTTAGAATTATCTGTGTGCAAAGTCTTTGGGAACAAAGCATTCAGCAAATCACTCAGTTTATTTCTGTGAATATTCATTTGGATTTTTAAACTAATTAATGTGAAGTGCTTTGAAATAATTCTGTATTTACTGTTCATTTGTATCTGGGGAATCATTTTCTCTCATGTGAATTCTCACAAGTAGCCTGAGCAGGATCTGACTGAATTACAAAATATGTGTATAAAAATTCCCACTGTTCTTGTTATCTAAACTATTCAGCAAGGAACAGAATACCATTTAATTTCACAAGTGATTTAAAGAAACTGTTTGTGAACATAATTTCTGAATGTGTTAGGCAAATTAATGTTGATTAATAAATCTATTCAATAGTTTTTCACTAGATGTGAATTTCACCACATTTATGAAATTACTGCTTTGAGTTTCTAACAGTTCCAGTAAGAATTGGAACTATGCTAACAAAATTTGCTGCTAAGGCCATAGATCTGAGCCCAGACCTCAGTCTCCTCTGTGTAACATTGACTTTACAAGCTGTGTTATAGTCCTCAGATCAGGGCCATTCTTTTATTCTGTGTTCATTAAGTGCATAGCACAATACCTCTGTTTTCCATATAATTCTTGTTATCACTTGAGAAAAAAAAGAACATTTTAAACAGCAACATACTAAAATACGAATAAACTGTTTCCCCAGAACTAGTGAAAACAGTGTAGTTTATAGTAGATGTTTTCTCAACACATCTTCACACTTAACAAGGTTGAACCCTATTAAAAAGTCAATGGAAATTTAGATTATCAGACCTCTCAAATAATTTTTAAAAGGGCTTTAATATATACTTACAGTTGTATGGTTTGCAATGAAATAATAATTTTATTATTATGTACTTCAGCAGTGTTACGCTGACCCACTAAGTTCATTAGGAAAGGACTTTGCTTAGTAACCATCTGATCTGTTCCACTGAAATATTCTTTGACTTCTGTCCAAAAGAGAAAACAGGTACATTACATACTAAATTTCAGTAAGAAATGAGAATTTAATGAGGTATCATGAGACATACAAGGTTTTTTTATACACCATTACATGAAATAGGATTAATAATTTTAAGGAAATTACCTAAAATTATGTAAAAATACAGAAAGCAGGCTCGAGGTGAATTGTTGAAGAAAACACTCTCAACAAAACGGATTTTTTTCATTTTGTTCAGGAAGCTGCTACTTAAAATAAAACAGTTTGCTTCTAAAATTCAAAATTGCATTAATGCACCCTGCATGTTCACTGTAGCAGTAAATGACAAAATTTATTATAATTTAGAGTTAAGAAAAAAATTTGCTTTTGAGGCATGGTAGCAAAGAGTAAGTGATAAAGAAAATAATGAGTACATGCAACTATATATGCATATAACATAGGGATAACATTTTAATGCATGTCTGTCAGTACAGAGCAAGACTTCCAGGGGGTAAACACTAGAGTTTGGAGGCCAGATCTGTAACTGTTATTTGTGGCACTGTCAGAGTTTTACCCCCACCAGCAGATAAACTGGTTCTAACTTTTAAGCTAAATTCTATTTTTTTTCATTAACTTTTTACTCTTCTACTGTCTCATGTCCCCATAACAGCTCTGGCTGTGCACAGCTTGCTATGGTCACCTCATGGAGCAAAGTTTTGTGATAAAGTGAAAGAAGAACATGAAAGTTCTTCTTGGTGTTTCATGCATATATGGAATTTAGGAACTGTAGCTTGAGCTGTGCTGAATCACAGGTGGGCTGCTGGAAGTCTTGTGGAATTCAGGAGGAGCAAATGCAGAGACCTGATACAAGTTCAGCAATCCATCAGGACAGATCCAGTGCACCAGCATCTTTGTCAATCACTGTCTCACAGCTGATACCAGTATAAAAACACTGGTATATTGTCATAGAATATTTAGCTGACGGTTCTTCCCCTTTCTTCTTCTCCTTCTGAATGTCTCTCATATTTTTTTTACACAAAAATATTTATTCCAGAGTTCTGCTCTGTGGAGTTTAATATCTCTTCTACCTTACATCAGCATCTAGAAATTTATTTTTTATATGCAGAACCTTGGAGGTGTAAAATAGAACTGCAAAACCTAACTCTATTCTTTTTCTGACTGGTTAAAAGTGCAGCAGTAGGAGTTAGCTGGCTAAGAGCAATTATTAAGGATTTCTTTTTAAGGGTTTCATAAAGAGTTTTTTTCCGTTCATTTTCACTTAGAGAAGTCTGTAATTTACCTCTTCAAATCAAAATTCAAAGGGAAATAAATAAACAGTTAAAATATGCTCTTAGAAACTAACTTCTAGTACCTCTAATTTTGCTGCAGGTGCATCTATAAATGGAATAAAATAGATTCAAAGGAGTGATGTTTAAATGTAAGTAGAGGCAGCATGATAAACAGGCTTGTTGTCTGTGTGTCAGACCTTATGTTGTGTGCTGTGGGAACTGCCTCATCCAGCCATACTCTTTTGTGCTAGGACAGCTTTGTTTTGTTGTGCTGGTTTGTGCTCTTATTTATATAGATGCCAGCACTTTCCTGTTTATCACAGACTTGCTAGCTGGCTTCCAGTTTGGTATTTGAATATTCAAACAGCTGTTGGGATTTGGGATAACATATATAGTGTTGTGCTAATGCTAAGTATGCATTTTTGCTTGAATTCACTGCTTTTAGAAAAAGTATATACTTCAGCAGCAAACACTGGAATTTGAGAGTGTCTCAGCTCCATTTCTTACTAAGTATTGTCACATATTTTACTGCTATTTAACTTGTTTCCTGATGATAATTACTGTTATCATCCTTTACATTGAGACTGTCCTGGAAAAAAATGTAGTAGCCATATGCTGAACATGTTTTCAACCCAAAACCAGCAATTCCAACTTGGTTCCATGGAGTTTCAGTTGTGTGTTTGTCCTGTGAGGAATCTCTGTGTGCGGCATGTGTCATACACATTCAGTAGCTCTTGGATGTCACTGTGGCTCCTGCATATGCCTTCTCCAGGCTGGGAAGAATACAGAATGGTTGGAACACAAAGAAAGGTATTCTAGGATTCTACAATTTTAAAGGGTTTTAGTTTGTTGGGGTTTTTTTTAAAGTCAGTGACTTTACTCTTAGAATTATCATTTAATGGAGTTTTATGTGAGCAGGAACTAAAAGCAGCCTGAAAGGGCAGCAGGATGTTTGTGGTGTTGCCTTGAGAAAGGTGGAGCTGCCATGAGCCTGTGTGCCCTGTATGCACTGCCCCTCTGTGTGCCCTGTGTGCCCTATCCCTGTCCCTCTGTGTGCCCTGTGTGCTCTGTATGCCCTTCTGTGTGCCCTGTGCACCCTTCTATGTGCCCTGTGTGCCCTATCCCTGTCCCTCTGTGTGCCCTGTGTGCCCTGTCCCTGTCCCTCTGTGTGCCCTGTCCCGTGTGCTCTGCCCATCTGTGTGCCCCTCCGTGAGCTCACACTGCCCAGCCCCACACCACAGCCAAGGCCAGCAGGAATAAAGCTGAAGTCCTGTTCTTCCCCAGAGAACAAAGCTGGGACGTTCTGCAGGGCTCTCTGAGGTGGGGACTGTCAGACCACACGTAGAAAAGCTCAGCTAAAACTATCCAGAGCACATTGATGAATCAAATACCTGATACTGCCTTTTTTTTTTTTTTTTTTTTGGCCAGACTGACACCAAATAGCACTCTGGGGGAAAACTATGACTAGAAAATGAACAGATACAGATAAGACATGCAAAAATGGAGTTTGTCTCCAGTGTTAAATACCAATAAAGAACTCTACTTCATTGGAAGATTGGGTAAATTACTGTCAAGGCTCCATATTGAAGGCAATATTGGTAATTTGATAGCTGGGATGTATTTCTCAGTCCTTGTTTACAGTACATTATCAGTAAACTTAATGGTCTTTTATTTTAAACCAACTGAAAAATAATTTCTGGCCATATAAAACAGTGAGTTCTTAATTTTTCTGATGTGAATCTCTCTTTAATGACTTCTGTGGAAGGATGCGTTTCATCATCTATCTGGTGGCCTTACATAGATTTTCCTTTTTTTCTTGAATCAGAATTGAAGGGAAGGATCACATAAATAAGGTTTTCACTTCTGGCAAGCTTCCTATATTATGTGAACTTACTGCAGAGATACATTTACCTTTCCTTCCTCTAGGATGCAGTAACTCAGTGTATCCAGTTGTGGAGGGTTGATCCAGACTGGACAGTAGGTGGTCCCCAGAGCTCCTCTGCAACTTCCCTCCTCAGCTGGACAGGGTAAGAAAATGCAGCCAAAGGCTCCTGCTACCATCCTGTGCAAAACAGACTCAGCTTGGGACAATTAGCTTAAATCAGAGTAGGAATAAGAAGTAAAATGAAGTCCTAAAATACCTTTTGTTCACCCCACCCTTCTTCCTAGGCTCAGCTTCACTTCTGAGTTCTCTACCTGCTTCCTCACAGTAGCACAAGGAGATGGGAATAGAGACATGGTCAGTTCTTCTAATGTTTTTGCTGCTCCTTCCTCCTCATGGGGAGGATTCCTCACATTCTTCCCACATTGGGGTCCCTTCCACGGGGTGCAGTCCTTCAGGAACAGCCTGCTCCATTGTGGGTTTCCTATAGGGTCATGAGTACTACCAGCAGACCTGCTCCAGCATGGTTATAATGTGCCTTGCCACTGCCTCAGCTCCAAGAAATCCTGACTCTGAGGCAAAGTTAGATGGAAGAGAGCTGATTTAACATTCCTGTTCAGTCTAGTATTGGTGGTCTTGCATCAAGACATATCACAGAAATATTTTGCTTTTAAAATGCTCTGTACAAGTGTGCAGAACTAGGGGAACTAGAACCAGAGAGATCATAAGCATTTATTATATTAGAAATTTGTCTAGATAATACTTAAAGCTGTTAATCGTGTAAAAGCCTGACCTATGTAAGTTTGGCAGAAAAAGTGCAGTGTGGTGGTTTGAGAGAAATACCAGCAAGACAAGCAGATGAGATTCCAAAGGTTAGAAATGCATGTGCAGGACAGGAATTAGTAAGAAGCTTTAGTTTTTGGTGATGAAGACAGCTTTCTCAAGCAGTTCTTTTGGCCACCCCAAATTACTTCCTCACCAAATTATCCTATCCAGGATCATTTCAGTAGCCAAGGAGAGAATGGTTATGAACTTGTGGAAACCACTGTGGTGAAGTGTGGCTGGGGACTGAGAACTGTAGACCTTGGTCACTGCAATACAACTTCTTATTCATGGTGTGAGTTACTAGGAACAACAATGGAAAGCCAGGCTGTTTTACTTGATACACATCATGTAAATGGCTGTGAAACTGAAATGGTTATTACTTATGTGCTATAGTTGGATTAAACCCCGTTGTGGTTCTTTGCAAACTGCTAAACATAGAATTTTGCCGTGCTCTCCTCAGTGAGGACTGTGCCATATGACCATATAGCCTATAAAAACCCTAAACAGCTCAGAGCAAGAGCACATAATGTAGAGTTCTTTAGATCCTAGCTGATGTATTTTTCTTTCCCTTTTCCTAGGAAAAGTTACTGGATTGAAATTTCTCGGTATTCCATAACGATACAAAAGCTCATCATATGTGGAAGTGTGTCCCTTGAAGAGCCACCAATAAACAAACTCTGAACAGTCAAAGGCTTCTTCAGAGAATCCAGTGAGTCATGTCCTGTATCTGGGCTGGCTTTACTGAAGTTGCTGTGGTTTGCCTCAGAATCTGACTGTGCCTTGGCTCTCCTTGGGCTGCAAGAGAAGGGGAGTTGTCCTTCCTGGACCTGGTGCTTGCACACTTACAGTAAACAGAAGTTCCTCCACTTCAGCTACATACACAAGTACTTCTCAGTTGTTTCATATCAAGCTACTGAACAATAGAAATTAATATTGAAACAAAACAAAAATGTGCCAACACTATTTAATGTAGCTTTTTTTTTAATTTAATGTGACTTTTTGAAGGCAAATGGCTACACAGTACTGTTTGAGGGATGCAGATATTTGTCTGCATATTGCAGAACCTGCAGCTCCTGAGATCCCACTATAGGGAGCAGCTAATATGCATCATCTGAGGAAGGACAGGCAGCCACCTGCCCCAAAGCCTCGTGTGGCCTTATCATCCCTCTCACCTGTGTCTGAGATCCACCTGTGGAACATGCACAGCCCACCCAGCCACAGCTGGCACTGCTTCTGAGGAACTGGACTGAGAACAAAGGAGGAACAAAGCACAAGGGGCACAGAGAGAAGGAAGAGGACAAGGTAAAGCTTTGGTTTAGGTGCTGCCTTTGAAAGGCTGGTGTAGAGGATGAGTAGAGCTGGGAGAAGGCTGCTTCAAAGTTCTGCTTGGGCTGCCTGTAGCAGTCATTCAGAGTGCAGGAGAGGAAGGAGTACTTACCTCTGCTTACTTGTTGTAACTGCAGGTGTTCTGGACTGGGACCTGGAAGAGTAGCTGCAGGCCTTGGGAGAACAAGGTAAGATAACCAGAAGTAAAATTATGCCAACAGATGGGCATGGGGCAGGAAGTAGCACCACACTTCTTTGAATTTTGGTGAGGGCATATTGGAAAGTTCTAGTGCTTCTTTATAGGTGTAGGATTATCCAGGATCAAAATGAATCCATAGTAGCAGAACCAGTTTTGTTCCTGTAACTATTTACAGTGAGGATTTTTGCTGATCCTGCTGGGGCAGGTACATACCATGCCTCATTGCAAATCTGATCTGACTAGCACGGACTTCTAGCTTTAGTACCAGTTGGTACCTGGCAGAGGGTGGCAAAGGCCTGCTGTCTTCTAGGGTAAACTCATGGTGAGTCAGGGTGTGGAAAGGCCTCATCTCTGCTGCACTGAGCACATACACCCTGCAGCAGGCAGTTGGAGATGTACTGTGTCTATTCAGGACACTTGGGTTGTGCACAAAATGTGTATGGCCATGGTTATGTATGGGTGGTGTTATTCTATCCTGTCTAGCTGGGACTGTTCATCCTACTTGCCTCTTGAAGGACTTTGCCCTCTAAGTGCTTCTAATGTTAGTGCAGCACCAGGCAGCTCTGTCTGCAGAAAAGGTCCCCCTCAACCTGCCTTGTGCTTGCTCCCTGAAAGCCACATCCTATGGAAAAAAGTGGGGACTGATCTGAAATTTGAGTAGAGAAGAATGAGTAAAACCATGAAAGCAGGTTCCTGAGTTGGTGATTAAACTCTGCAAAATGTTTGTGTTGAAATAGTAAGTCAGAGTTTTATTGGAGTAATGCTATAATTAGAAGTATGTTTTGACTTTGAAGTATCTATTTCTGCTGTAAAAGCTGCTGCTCTGTGTATTTATGTACCCACTCCCCATATATTTTCAAACTTTGAATTTTCTAATACTTTCTTCATCTTTTTGATGTTCTCAGTATAGGTAGTTTCAAATTTTTATGTTTATAGAACTGCCAGTTAATGTACAGCTAAAATGCCAACTGAAATTGTCTTAATTATGGGCACAATACAGGTCAAAATAATTTTTATATAGGTTACCTCAATAAAAGTGATCTTGCACTTTAAAAATAAATGCATGTTCTACAATAGCTCCTTGTTACTGTCAGTAGTGAGGTGTATCAGCCAGGTAGGGCAAAGCAAATGCTTTTGGAGACACAGATTTATCATAGTTTGTGGCCTTGTGGCATATGACAATTGCTAAAATTTCAAGGTTCGTAATTAATAATGGTGGCACTGAAAGAGGGAAAGAAGTCATCAGGAGAGGTGATATTTTCCTACATTAAAACCAAGTAAGGTGGCTGAGGAGAGAAGCTACTTCAGGAAGAGTCATTAAAAAAACCAGGCAGCATGGAAATGCTTTCATATTTTTCTCCATAAAAATAAAACTTGAAGATGACGGCTGGGAATTGAAGCATTACAGTCAAGAAAATGTCTTGGCCTGGGAATAACTGGGAGGGGCGGGGAAGGGGAGGAGGGAATGGGTTTAAAAGTCTTAACAGCTTGGAATCAGTAAGTTAATGCTTTATACAAAGTGTTTTCATTGTCTCAGCTGCTGTTGAGGGATTATATCAAGACTTCTTGCAACAGATAAACTGTTGTGTGATTTTGTTTTGGAGAAATCCTCAGCCTCTTTTTCATCATCTGTAAGAGATGTATTAAAGGATTTACTGGTTTGTGTAAATTTCAGAGACAACAGGACATCATGATTTTATAACTTCTTAATAATGCATGTGGGTGTCTTATTGTTGAGTAAAAGATTATTGGTTTATGGTTTAAAAAAAACCCACATTTGTTTTGTTAGCAGTGTGCCTTCACAGACATTGTATCCATCCAACTCTGTTCTATGCAAGAATTCCTAAAACACTGATCACTGCTACAACATGCTAGATTTTCAGATGTATTTCATCCTTCAGAGTAACATAAGTTGTCTTCAGCTACTTCAATAGTTAGGGTCAAACATATTAATATTAAATAATAGCAGGGTAGCAGTTGTGCCAGTGTGACATTTCCCAGTCCTTTCTTGGGTACTGGGCAGGACTGCTGGGAACTATTTAGCTGGAGTGTTGACTGCCCTTCCCTGGCCAGTCTTTTGATGAAAGACAGTAGAGGACGCTTTCTCCCTTAACAGGAAAAAGTATTCAGCCGGGGAATAAGTACCACCTGTCACACTTCTACCAAGTTACTAATTAATTCCTCCTCTCCCCCATAAGCAGTATGAAATTGCAGGCCAGAATCAGAAGGATTCTATTAGTGCCTTCTAAATTACATCTAACAGAAAAAATACCCAGTGTATTGAAACAGCCTTTACTGTACCTACCACTCTGTCCTTTCAGTTTTATTCCCAGTCTTTCCTGTTCTTATCCATTTTCTTCGGTATTCCTAAAATCTGGCAGTCTGAAGCTGAACTTTGAAAGCCTGAAAGTGTTCATGGTGCATTTGTTTTATTTCATAGCTTTAGCTGCATGGCAATTTTCATTTTCACTTACAGTGCTGGAGACAAGCAAATGATCATTTGAGTGAGTGAATGTTTTCAGTGTTCTTTCAGTTATTTTTGGCCTGTAGGAATCTGGGACTTCCTCATGGGTCCTGAAAAGGAAATTTTTAGATACTGGCCTGTCACTATGGTTCCTGCCAAGAAGTCATGAGAAAGTTGAGTTGTGGTGGCTGCAGTGATGAGCAGAGGCAGTTGAGAAAAGCAGGAAATGTTGGAGTGAATTGTTCATGAAGTGTTCATTTTCACTTGCCAGTACTTCTCTCTTAATTATAGATAGCAGTAATTGTATCTGCTGGGGTCATGTTATCATGGTATTTTATTGCTTAACAACAATCAAACCACTGGAATTACAAATGAAAGACAATGAATAGCCTCATCTTGGAAAGTGTAAGGCTGGTTTTTAATCATGGAATGAACTTAAGGAAGAGACAGACTGCAGGGGGATGGGTTATTGCTGTGGGTACACAGCCCACTTTGAGATTTATTTTTCTTGCTCCCCATTAACAATAATTGTTAAAATCACGCTCTTGTATAATGAAATGTATTTGGCTTGTAAGTGCTGTGGGTGGGCAGGACTTGTTTTTTCTGAGTAATCAGTGAAGTGAGTTGTAGCCATTGAATGGTATACATGAATAAGAAGAAATAGCTCATGTGTATTTGCAAGGCCACTAGCAGGCATGTAGAATTTATTTTCCCATCAGCTAGTTCTGAATTCATCAGTTATTTATTGGGGAATTATATATGAGAGCATTTAAAATGGAAATACAGTGCCAATCTTTATTGAATTTTTTTTAATATGTTTTCAGTTATAGGATGTGTTACCCTGCAGAACTGAAGAATTTACTGCAATCAAACCAGATATTTTAAACTTGGTTAGGAACAAGTATCATTGACTGATGTGTATTGGTAAAAAAACACTTAGTGCATAGGCATAACTCTGACATGAGGGATTCCAGGAAGTTGCCCTTACAGGAAGCCTTTTTCCACATCATCAGCTCAGTCTCTGTGATGCTCTTATGGACAGCGGCTTACATAGATGAGAGCTTTGCCTTAAGCAACCTAAAAAGCAGTTTTCTGATCAGTACTTGAGGAACTGGCTAGTATGCTCTTGTCTTATTTGTGTTACAAAACTGCACCAAAAATTCAGTGCATTCTGTTATTTTGTGTGGAGGAGGTTCAGACTTTCCCAGTAAATGATAAAAAACTGAATTACTTGCATACTTACTTTGGTCTAAATTCCTCTTTAAATCAAAGCTGCCAAATACACAAAGGGAAGCAGATATGCAGCTTGATGAAATACATGATTAACAACTTTCTTATAATTAGAAAAATGGTTGCCTTCTGTGATAAGCAGCCCAGGTTTATTTGTATTTCATTGGTCAAAAAGCAGTCTGAAAACCAAAATCAAGAGTAATGGGTCAGAAGGTAATTATAAATACATCAAATAATCAGGGGTTCTGATGAAGGAAGGCCATTCCCAAGGGCTGTGAAAGCAGTTACTGTGCTGGGGCTGCAGCACGTGGGCAGGGGCTGGGTGCACCCCTGAGCCAGCAGGGCCTCTGTCCCTCAGGCTGAGCTGAGCTGTGACCCTGCCTTTAGCTCCTGAGTGACCGAGGCCAGGGCCATAAACTGGGAGTGCTCAGGGGGCTTTGGTGCTGAGGCGTGAAACCAAGAGAAGGGAGGAAACTGGGATCAGCTGTTTGTGCTGTCCTTACAGAAGGAGGAGGTGGATCCAGTGAAGGTGGTGAGAGCCAGTTTCAGCACCAAGAGGTGGCCAGGGTCTCCTGTGCAGCAAGTCAGTCAGCAGTGGGACCCCCATCAAAGAAGCTGTGGATGCTGCAGTTGGAATAAATTAAAGAAATTAGAAATGGAAGAGATGGCTGTGAAGGGATGCTAAATTTATAGAAATACCATCCATGTAATGACATCACTAAGTCAAAAATACTTGACAGTTAGAATAGTTTTACCTTAGAAGTGCTTATTGCCACTCTTGGAGGCAGGATGACCCTCATCTGATAAAGTACTCCTTTTCTGATGGTAAAGTTCTATTCTCTCTTTGGCACTTGTACTGTCAGAGGAGTTTGAGTCACTTCTGTAGCCCAGCTTATGTAAGATTTATAACAAAAGCAATTCGCTTATGGGCCCCAGGGCTTGAAATGCTAGTCCAAAAAGGAGGGAATTCACTATGATGTTTTTTTTAAACAGACACGTTGTGATCGTGCTTATTTTCTGAATGTGATTTCTTGCCATCTTGCAGCCTTACTCACTCAACTGAACTGTTAAAATACACACTGAATTTCTGTTGAACTGTAGGAACTTGGAATATCTTGACAGAATTCACAATATTCTTACACAGTTAAGTGGAAATTAGAAATCTGTAGTTTTGTACTGAAAAAGTTATTCTCAATTGCAGAACTATATTAAGCCTTTTCTGTGAAGGTTGAGCTGCATCCATGACCTGAACATTTTTCACAAGAATATGCCTCAGAATCTGTAGTTTTTCTTAGGCATTGCTTTCACTGCTTTATTTCTGTCCCCTCAGACCCTTTTTTAAGACAGTAAAATAATCCATTTATCAATCAGCAAATCACTCATAGGTGCTCTGATATCCAGCAGGTCTGAGTTTGGTTTGTGTCTTACAAACAATTTGCTTCAGAAGTTGGAAGGCTTTGGTGGTTGGTGCATATTTAGTTTAGAGGGTGAGCATTCAGGTCGGGGCCTTTGTCCTTGGTGCCTGAACAGATCCTGTCCTGCTTTCCCACTGGGATTGGTCAGGAACATCCCCTGTTCTCTCTCCAGGCTAATGGAGTGCTTTCCTTAAAGGCTGATGAAATCCTTCTCCCCGCACAGCTGAGCTGTGACAGGAGCCCTGGCTGAAGTTCTGAATCTGAGGACATGGAGGGTAAACAGGTCACACAGTCACACAGCACTTCTGGGGCAGCTCTAGGAGCTTTCAGTTCCCAGAGTAATACAAAGTTTTACATTCAGTGTTGAGCATCTTGTACATAAATGTTACAGAATGCAGGTAATACCTACCTAAAACTGTTCTGATTAAAAGTAGTAGATTTCCCAGTTAAATGCTCCACATAAGCTAATAGGGACAAGATTTCTTAATATCCAGAACAAACAAAAATTTGTTTGTACCTGTTTCTATTTTAAATGTAAATTTATAAAGGAGAAAGCAGAGCTGCTTTCCATCCTCTGTAGTTTACCGTCCTTAATCGTTCTAGGTAGAGGATGCTGAAGGACATCTTAACAAGGCATCATCTTTGCCTTTTCTTTTTCTCCTGTCCTCAGATCATTTCTCGAACTCTCACTCAATGTAACCTCTTCAGTTTACTGTATCCATAAACCAAATCTGTGCCATTTGAGTTTCAAGAACTCACAGAATCCAGTGTGTTTGGTGGTGCTGTCCATTCCCATCTCTGTAGGCCAAAGCCATTTTGGGAGAGGCTCAACCTCTTCATCTCCAGGGCAGAAAGGCCACCCAGCTGGCCAGGCTCAGAGGCTGCTGCACTGAACTGCAGGACCAAATTACGCATTTCCTGCAAAATGTTGTGTAAAATTTCTGCGTTCTCAGAAGTAGGGGTGTTCCAGTAAGAGAGAGGAAGGTGATTTTATCTTAGAAGAATAGGTAAAAAATACAAACAATTCATGCAGTGGGTTACTACCACACATTTATCCCCTCATTCATTCTAAAAATGTAATTAAATCATCCTTCTCTCTTTGTTCAGTTTTGTTGTTTTTTATTTATAAAAGTTTGTCATTCTCTTAATGTTTGCTCTTTTGTCTCTCACTTGGATTGTCATGCTTGCTCATTTTAATTTTAGGGGTTGAAGATGTTCTTTTTATTGTCTGCTTTCTTATCAGATCAGCTTCTCAGATTGTTGCTGCAGGATACTTAAGGAATGAGACTTTCATCTGCAATAGTTGGCAGACTGCATCAATTCATGGTTGAGGGAGAAAGGAAGTTATGCCTGTTCATATTACACAATATTTTGTAGTGCAAAGATGTCTTTGCTGAATACCCCGTCTTAGATATTTTGTTATGCCTTTGATACAGTTGTGCTTCCTAGAATGTACTTAGGGTCCACCAGAGCTTCACTCTGCATCCCTGACTTACATTCCTGAATGTCTTGGATTCCACACATCATAAAAGCATTCTTCAAGTGTTGCAGTTTCATAACCACCTCTCTGCTGACTCCTTCACCTCTGCTTGTCCCCAGTTCCAAATGAACAGTAGGTTTCAATGACTGTAAGAGAGGAGGCCCAGAGAATTTAATGAGGCTGTTAAGCAACTCAAAGCTAGATAATTGCTTAAATACATTTCTGGGTGTATACCTAACAAAATAAAGGACTGTATTAATAGATCATTAAGAAGCAATTAACTTATTGCTTTTTCTTCTCACCTTGAGACCTACAATTGTGACAGCATGTTATTAATTACCTTGTACCAAGCTTTGCTTGGAACTCTTGCTGTATTTGATGTCCTCTTATGCCTCCATTGTTACACTGGCATGTAAAACAGGGTGTTTAATTTGGCTTCATTGGAGCTGTGCCAGATCCTGATGGAAACTTATTTGTTCAGTGTAAGTAAATGGAAAGCCATGCTAAGAATCACTAAACTCAGCCAAATTAGTACTCTAACACAAGGTTGTCCATAAACATTAACAGGAATTCTGTCTATAGTACAGTTGGGACTGTGCTTGTTCTAAATTCCTCATACAATCCTGATACGGATGGATGTAATGAATTAAAAACAACCTTGGAAGTGCCACTTGTAACGAAGGAAATATGGATGGCTCTGGGATATCCCATGGCTCTCTTGGGGTCAGCTGTCCTGCTGTGTCCCCTCCCAACTCCTTGTGCCTCCCCAGCCTCCCGAGAGCTGCTCTGGGAATCTGCATAGGCAGTGCATGTTCCATGGTCCTCAGGCCAGCTGGGCAGCAGTGTTGCACACTCTGGATGTGTAAGGTCACAGGCCTCCTCTTGGGCCTTCTGATGCTCTTCTCTGTGCTGTCCCCACCAGCACAGGGGGCAGGATGTACCATCTCCCTGTTTCCTGTACACCTTTCCTGTTGGAGAGCCACTTTTAGGTTGTTCTCACTTCTAGAATAACTTTAAGTTCTATACCATAGCTTGTCTAAGAGTGATAGAAAACCCATTTCAAGCATTGTCAGGCATAGCCAATCCTGAGTCAAAGGCTTTAGTGAAGTCAGACAATAGATGATTACTGAAATATTTGAACACGACTGTGATTACTGAAATATTTGAACATGACTGATCGAGCTCTTGAGGTTTGTCCCTTGTGCCTTGTCCAAGCATATGTCATATCAATCCACATTGATATTCTGAGTTGTTTTTCAGAATAACGACCTTGCTTTGACGCAGTATCAGTGAGATTTATTTGTAGTAATATGTTTCTTTCAGTACTCTTTCTCAGGTCCTGGAATGTACATCAATCTTTTCCAGGAACCTGGCTGCCCTCCAGTTTCTCACAGCTTCATGACCATAGAAATCAACTTTGCCAATGTTGCTATTCAGGAAGCCACATTGGTGCATCATCCTCTCTTTGAACTCATCTCTTCATTCTTCTAGCAGCTTGTGCTGCTTTGCAGTGTAGCAGTGGTGGTTCTGTGTTACCTGCACAGGGGATGCCATTCATCTGTTCCTCACCCTTACATAGTCTCTGCCAATGCTCTTTCTGTCTGGCATGGCTCACTCCTCCCCAGATTCTGTCCTTGCACTGGGCACCCATGACAGGAGCTTTTCAGTAACACTGCAATGACGCTGTTAAAAATACCTTGAGTCAAATGTTATGTTAGCTTCTCATTATTGGTACATATTTTGATATCCTCATTGCAGGTTTTTTCAATTTTTTTTTGCTGAATTAGTATAAATTATTCTCTAATTATATATATATTTGTATCCTAGTACCACTTAGTAGCTTATCTGGGAGGCAGACCTGTTTCTTAGTAATGTTCCAATGTTATGCTTTTCAAGGAAATTTAGTAATATGTCTTCTTAAAATTGGTTCTGCTACTTTCTCTTTGGACCTTGTTTTCATTTTTAACAGTGCTTGAAAACGAGTTCCAGTATCTGCAGTGTGCCTTCTGTTGCATACACAAAAGTGAAACTCAGCATATCAGAAACTTCTTTTCCTGTTACCTTCTGACTGAGTACAGCTAATGAGTCACAACCTGCACCGGGTTTGGAAATGTCAGGGTGTACATGTTTTGCTTGGACAGAGTTTCAGTACAGAATTCCACTAGTTACTAGCATTTTGTTTTATTTTTCTTTTATTCTGGAATTTTTTCTTTCTGCTTTCCCAACTTCACCAAGGTAAAATAATAAGGCCATTGAAAATATAACTGTTTAACTCCCTCATTCATTCATTCATTCCTAATGCAGGAGTAGCCATATAGACTATGATTCCCTGCTGTGGTATAAAAGACCACTGTGTTCTTTGCTGAAGTGTTTAAATTACTTTGATGTGGCCAAAATTTCCAGCATATGTTCTGGTTGTAATTGTAATGCATTTACAGTTAATGCAGTTATTGTAGTGCAAGGTGCATAGAAATTACATCCACAATGTGTTTTATTAGATTTTTTGATTTTGATTTTTGCTCTCAGTAGCCACTATATGTTGCTTGAATTTGACAAGGTTGCTACATCATAAAAAGAGTTTCTCAATGTTTGACCCTTATCTTCCATTATAAACCTACTGATTTTCTACTTTAATGAGAGCAGGAGAGGATTGAGGGAAGTCTCAGTGATTTCTGCACTTACTTGAGTCTGTCAGGTAAAGTAGTTCAGCCTGGCCTAACAGAAAATGAATTGCCCTCACATTGGAAAAGGTGAAGACCTTGCTTCTGTTTCTGTTGAGGAATCAGAAATTGTTTTTCCTGTTCTTAGGTCGGTTTGGTTTACAGGATTTTTCCTCCATTAAGAGGATGTACCCAGCAATGTTGTATTAGAATGGAATGGAGGTTTTGGGGTTGGTTTTTTCAGATTTTGGAAGTAAGATGTCTTGTAAATACTTGAAAGAATGCAATTCTTTCCATGATGTCATAAGTAATTGGGCTGATGGTCTCACCAAAACTTACTGCAGATGTTCAGCATGGTGGTACTGTCTTTATCTTCTCCTTCTTTTTCTCAGTTTAATACCCAAATACTCTGCATGGAGGTTACACAAACTGAAGTTTCAAGCAGTAGCTTTTCTAATAGCAGCAGGGGCATAAAATGATGCCCTTAGTGTGTGAAAATGGAAAATACATTCTAAAAGACTCCGATCTCTTCAAACCAGCTAAATTAAATCTCAGGCATTCTGAGAAGAATACTTTGGTTTGGAGCTGTGTATATGAAAGATTAAGTCTAAAGTAAATTATTTGGAGACCAACTTGATGCAGAAGAGATGATGGAAAATATTTGCAAGCCACATTGATAGCTTTGCTGGAATTAGTATGTGTGTAGAAATAGGTGTATGTGCTTGTTGACTTCACAATCTTTTCTAGACTTCATTCTGCAGCCTTGCAATCATGGGTAGTCCTGTTTTTCTAAAAGAAAATGTCCTTTAATGAGTGTAATTATTTTCTATTGAAAAATACTTACTTCTCATGTGAATGTGAGGGATGAAAGGTTTGAAGTACCAGAAATCTGGTCTTGCTTTCTTGGGTTTTCTATTTCTGAATTACCACTGTTGTGCATCAGAACTTATCCAGTATTCTGAGCAATAGACCTGTGTGTGGAGCAGAGCAGCAGTGTACCTCAGACGTAAGGCCAGAAATGAGAACTAAAAGAGATGGAAGAGCAGAACATCCCTTCTCCGTGGTGCTGGCATCACGGATTGCAGCAGGTCAAGGGAGAAGAGAAATTGTGTGTCCTCAATGAGGAGCTGCCATCTGGCTGCCTTGGGATCCAGATGTCACATTCTTTACTAGTCAGAGAATGCAACAACTGTTTCAAGGTTTACTTGGGGGGAAATTCAGCTTGCAGGGAAGAGGCAGATGTGAAGTAGACATAAAGATTTGGAAAGTAATTAGAAAAGATTGGATATTCTGTTTTATACTCTTCAGAGATTTGTTCCACCTGGTTTACTGTTATTACAAATCTTGGGGATATCCTTGAAATGTCAAATATGACAAAAACGTTGATGCCTTTTTACTACATGCGCAAAGTGTTTGGGTAAAGGCTTTTAAATGCTTTTTTTTAAACACAGCAGTCTTTCCACAGAACTAAAAACTCTGTTGTGACTAAACCACTATTTTAAGAGTGTGCTTTAATTTTAGAGAATATTTACAACAGAAATGTTCACTGAATCATTGATAGTCAGTATAATAATTAGTGTGACCAGGATCCAAGGACTGAAATTGGTATTACTCAGCAAAAAATACTTGTTCTGGCTGAGGAGGAAGCTGTGTGCATTATGGAGAATTCATTGTACATCTGAATGTGCTCTGCCTACAACAGAAAAAACAAAAAAAATCCATATTCAGTTAGCAAGTTGAAAAAGTGGTGCTTAAATAATTATGTATCAGTAACTGATGCTTTTTATCTACCCCGCAGTTCTGTTCTGTAACAGAAATCAAACTGGGACAGGATGCACACCAGCTTTTGAAGTCCAAATAAATTTGATTTCAGCAGTAGAGGGATCATGATGGCAGTTCTGAGGCAGCATTGCAGTCTGGAGGGAGAAGCATGCATTTGCCTTCAGTCAGCCTGGGGCTAAACCTGGAGGCATCCCACCATCACTCTCATTGTCCTCAGAAATTTTCTTTCAAGTTCTTGTGCGTATGTGTGTCCCACTTTGGGAACATCCCTGCCAGAACTGTTGATTCCATAATTTTTCACTTCACCTGGACGCTCAGCACTGCTTCTGAGCCTCCACCCACGTGCAGCATTTGATCCTCAAATGGGCAGAAAACACCCCATGCCTTCATTTCATGCTGCTCCAGCTGCAGCTTGTTTTGTTTGGGGCTTTTATTTCTCCTTGCAGTTGAGTGCAATTGCTGTGGTTTTTCATTCATGTTGTAGTGATAGGAAGTTTCCAGGGCTTCATTCCTGTGGGGGCTGTGTGCTCAGTGAGCTGTCCCAGAAGGTGGCCCTGGGCAGCTGTGGTGCCTCTGCTGAGGGCCAGCCTTGCAGATGGGACAGTGATCTCTGCAGCCCCTGAACCCAGGACAGAACCTCCAGGGAAATTGCACAGTGGTTTACAAACACATGCATTTTCACAAATGGGATACAAAGTTTTTTTAAATCAGATTTGGCAGCCTACAGTTTAAAAGAATACACTGTATTTTGCACACTTGCCCTCTTAACTCTAACCTTTTTATTATAAAATACACTGCTCACAGCCCTTTATTCTGTTGTCTCTGAGTCTTTGCCTGCCCCTGTTATAGGGAATGCTTTTGTGAGAGTCTCCTATAGGATGCTCAGCATTAAAACATTCAAGTCCTAAAACTCAAAAGGAACTTCTAGAGTTTTTCTGCATTCTAGCAAGAACAGAAAATGGAAAAACATTGGAGACATTTTTATGTGAAAAAACTGATGTTTGGTGATAGCAGTTTTCATCCAAAAAGCCCTGTTTTCACAAAGGAGATTGGTTTGTCTCTTACAACCTGTAGGATGTTTACAACTGCAAGGTTTTAATGCGTTTACATCCAAAAAAAAAGTTACTAACTCAGGGTCCTTCCTTTTTGTCAGCTCATTGCTTTGACAAGCTTCAGTTCTTGCATGCATAAGATGACAGGGCATGAAGACTTTCCCCGATGTAGATAAGCAGCTCTATGAAATAAGAAGTCGTCCAAACTCCTTATTCCCTTGTTAAGATGGTTACACAGCCAGTCTTACTAGCTCATACAGCTGATGCCATTGTTTAGACCATAGGTGACATTAGTGTGTTACAGCTGGTAACTGGTATGCTGCCTTCTAAGAAGGGGAAAATGTCTTGTGAAATACAGATTTTTGTTCAGTTTTGGGTGCTAAGCAACATATATGAAAAGTCTGTTTGTGTTTGGTGATTCTTTCTTGGCTCGTTTTATTATCCAGTTTTCAAAAAACTGATTGGTTTGCCGTGTGATCTTTACTATCCCAGGAAGCTCTTTACCTCTGGCTAAATATGAGTCTTAAAACTTGGGTTTATTATCCCATCCTGTCCTGTGTCAGTTTTAAAACAGACTGCAAGATCATTATATTAAATTAGGCACTGCATATGTATTTATAAAGTAATATGTAAATGAGTCCTTGCAGTGGAGATACACTTAATGAAAAATAAAAGCAATGTACCAACTCTACATTGGGCAGCTCTGCATCTGTCAAAGGTGGTGTTACACCAGTTGAATTTTTTGTTTGCCTTAATTTTCTTTGTGTCTCCTCATCACACACAAAAAAAAAATTTGGAATACTTGACATGCAGAAGCCAGCAGATGTACAAACCCAGCTTGTTACCATATGGTTCCAATGTCCTTTAGCATATTTCGTAGAAAGTTCAGATCCAGATCACACTGTCAAACATAAATTTCAAGTAAATGCTTTCCTACTTAATAAGTACATATCATTGTTGGATAAGCAGTCAGTGAAATATGGATGGATCCAGGGCACCTTTCTGTTCAGAACTACTAGGAAAGAGGGGAGCTGTGTTTATAATTGTTATTGTGTCTTTATATTTTTTAACTACCTTAAACCCTCCAGAATCCCAGCTTCCTAGATCTGCTTGACCAGTCACTCCCACTTCACTCTTTCCTGTCTTGTATCAATCATTTTTACTTCTCCCTTTGCCATGTGACTGTGTATTAGACTTTGGTTTTTGGTTCTGATATTTATGGTGTATTAAGGGCACAGCAATGCATCACCATGGTTTCACCTTTTTTCTGTAAATGTTTCTCATTGGGCTTGTGTCCTTTGGAACTTGGCAGTCGTTGATCTGTAGCATGGTGATGACAGTGACATCTGTCTGCAGAACATGGAGCTGGGGCCAGAAGCCTCAGTGGCTGAGCCTGAGAACCCAGCTCTGTCTTGTGAGCTTTGAAGTGCTCTCCTGAAATCCACCAAAAAACTAGTGAGTTAGAATGTTACACTTCATGTGCTCAGTTCAAGGAGAGATACCACATGAACCAGAGCTTCCATGGCTTATATTTAATACTGGGTGTTAGTTCCAAAATTGCCTTTTCTTTTCCTTTTTTTCCAGCCATTCTCACTGATGATAGATTTTTATACAAACAGACAAAGCCACGGTGTTACAGTTTTGGCTTGGCTGAGCCTCAGTGATCAGTTTGCCTTTCTTTGAAGCTAATGTTGAAATTGTTGATGTTGAAGCTCCCCCTTTCTCTGGGTACGTAGGAAGGGAGGTAATTATTCAAATATTAGTCCATTGTTAGTGGTTTCGTTGATATGAAACTTAAAAGACACACTGCAAACAGTATTCCAGTGTTACAGAAAGGAGACCAGTGGTGTTTTTTTTCTATTCACACAGCTGCCAACTTCAAATTGCTAGAGGAAACTGCTTTAATTATTTGGTATTTCCTTCTTATTCGATGTGACATAAAGCAGAATAGCTCCCATGACATAAATACTTGGTTAGAGGATTTTTTTAAATGCTCATTTTGTACCATACCTATTCAAACCTTTTGGGAATCTTGTTGAAAATAGTTTGTGGTTTTCGACTTTCCTTTAAAATGGCAGTGACAGGAATGATTTTTATTAATGTCTTTACTAATGGCTAGAGATTCTAAGGTGGAAGTTGCACCTGAATTTCCATAATTTGACCCGCTGATTGTATTTTCCATGTTATTTTCATTTTAATATCTTTTTCAACAAATAGTTGAACAGCATGAGCTACCCACTTTCTTCTGTACAACAGCCAAAAATTAACTGTAAAAAGAAAGAGACACTGATGAATGTGCTGTGGAGACAGCTGAGAAATACAGTAGCCAGCCTGGACACATGTTCAACTTTGTACCAAATTCTGTGGTTCCAGAGCAGCATTTTGCCAGATTTCCCTGAAGCCCTTGATATCATTGAGAGTAAGCTGACTTTGACAACAGAAAAACTCCTCTGTTGCCTTCTGTGGTAGTGAAAAATCTTAAAGGACAGTAGCAAACGTCATACTCTTTCAAAACACAGCAGCCTTAGTGGAAGTAGTGGTGATGTTTCAGCACTTTCTTCCTGAGTATTTGACCTGTGTCCCTCATGGGAAAAACACTTTGATCAGAAAGCTCTCTGCCAGGAGGAAATGTTTTATAAACCTAGTTTGTGCTCCCAGGCAAGAAGCCTGTGAGAGGTCAGTGGTTCAGGAAGAGGTTTTGTGCTGCTACTATTTCATAATTATTCTGTTTAACTTCAGAAATCTGAACAATGAGAGTGAGTCCAGCCCTTTTTTGGTTATCAGCTTTATAGTAGGACTCCGTGGTCATGAGCATGTGAGCACCAGCACTTGAATGTGGGGGAAATGCAGGAGTTACAAGAGTTTAAAGCTGGCTTCAGACCGATGAGGAAAAATAGGGAAAAGTGCCCATTGAGGATGTATCATAAAAGCTCCCGTTAAAGTATGTCCTGCCATTATAACAATTTTGCTTTTTAGGGATTACTTTTAATACATTTTGGCTTCTGCTGGGAGAGAAAGAATGTTAGGCCAGAGAGGAAAGTCTTAAGTTACATGAGAGGAGCTGCTTTTGATTTTGTGGCTTAAACCTTGTCTTTTGTTTTAGGATATTTAATGAGCTCCTAAGCTGAGTTATGACTAAGACAAATTAAATTATTTAGCTGAATATATAACCTGCCAACAATGTTAGCTTATTGTTACCATTTGTGTTTAAAGCTTGATTAGTCATGGCATTAATCCTTTGATCTAATTAATTTCCTTTAATTCAAACAACATTGAGGCTAGCTTATTGGTGTATTTATTTGACCATTATTTGATTTGGATACTGAATTTTTAATTAGGATTTTAAGAACCTCCAGTGTAATTAGTATTTACTGACATTGCATCTACTTGCTTTCACATCCATTGCCTAGGAATATTGTAGGTAGTTCCCTACAGTAAATCCCTCCCTTTGTCCTCCTGTAGGAAAAAGCCACACCGCAGCAAGCGGGGGGAGCCTGTGCAGGTGCAGAGCAGCAGGGCAGTTCCGTGGCTGATGGGTGAGCAGGTCCTGCTGCAGCCCCAGGTCAGGGGAGCTCCGGCAGGGCTGGGAGCCCCCGGCTCTGCTCCAGAGCCACTGAGGGGACACGGGACCTGCAGCTGGCCCTCCAGGAGCATGAGAGGCTCACAAGGTTCTTTGGGTGCCATTCCCAGTGGTTTTGCCTTCTCCCAGTACAGCTCAGCCTGGCTGTAGTTGCTGCACATTGGTGTTTAATCCTGAAAGCTTCCATGTTTAGCTCTGACTTCAGAGCGGGTTATCTGGCTCTCTGCTTGTGAAACTTGCAGCAGCAAATTCAGAGGGAATCTGAGTAGGAGCAGGGCACGTGTAATGGGATTCTTTGCTGGAAAGTGGTAGATATCCCAGAAAGAAGTAAGTTCTGAATGATGGATTTGCGCACCCAGGCCTTTAATCTGGGAGACAATCCATTCTCCGTTAAAATTTGTTCTTTTTAACCCACTTACATTTTTTGTTACTGTTACAATTTAAGGCAGAGAATTCCAACATTGTATGCTGAAAAAGAACCTTTCACTTTCTTTATTCTAGACCTGTCACTTGGCAAGGTTACAGCAAAAAATTTTTCTAAATATTGTATCATGCTATAATAAATGAAAGTAGAGCTTTTCAAATAGAGATATCCAAATTTAGTTATATAATTTAATCTTGGAAACAACTGAAATTTCTTTCAGAAGTGCTTGCATCTATGTAGAAAACTAGTGAGTCAAGTGTTTACTTCCACTTCTAAAATTACATATAACAAACATAATTTGAGTTTTATTCAGAGGAAAATTCATTTTCACTCTCTTCCTCACCAATAAGAAGCATTATTTCTGAAGTTTGGTATGCCCATTTCCCATGCATTAATTTTGATGGGAAAAAATACAAATGAAGCATTTAATTTAAATGATGCTTCATTTTCTAATGGTATTTCTGCCAGTTTTCAGTAGTTAATGCCAGTGTTAATGAAACTTGATTTCTAAGCAATTATGCAACGCATTTCATACTAGCAAAATGATGAATTACAACCCTTTGTTGGGATGCCAGAGTATCAGCCAACACTGCGTCTGCATGTGGGGGTTTAAAATTCAGATGAAATTCTGTAGTTATATTAAATTCAGGCTAGACACTAAATGGCAGAACCATAGAAGCATTTAAATCAAAGGTGGCTACAGGTGAGATCTTTATTGCCAGCTGAAAGATCAGCATGGTACAGAGAATCACCAAAATCACCTCTGCCACTTACTTTCAGTGTCGTTTGGGATGCTGCCTGTCAGCTGAACTGCTCTGCTCCTTGTTGCTGATCCAGGGCTGTGTCCTGAGACAGCCCACAAGGACCCTCACCTCCCCTGGGAGCTGCAAGAAGAGAGGAGAGAGCTTTCAGCAGGGTGGTGCAGAAGGGCAGGAGCCAAGGAGCCTGGCAGACCTGCCATTCACTGATCCTCTCTGCTCCAGCCCTGACAGGGGATTCGTTCCTTGGGGCAGAGGAGAAGGAAGCAGTCAGGTACTGTAGGGAGATGCTGTTCCACTACAGTGTTTTATTTTACCTTTTCAATTCCTTATGGTCTTTCTTTGAAAGTGCTGCTTTCCCTAATGGCTTGAGAGTAAATTGAATTCTTTTCCTGAATGATGTCACTGATGTTCATCCTCTGTTACTCATGTTCCTATTTAGGTCTTTAATCAATGGTGCAGAAGTCAGTCTGTCTGTCTTCTTTTTAATGTCAAATCTTTTTTTCCTGCAGTTCCTTTTCACTCTTCTCCCTGCAGTTTCTTGGCACACTCTGTGTGTTCCTGCCTTCCCTGGCAGCTGCCCAGCCATTCCCTGCAGAGGAATTCTCTCATTCCCTCCATTATTATGTGCAGTCCAGCTCTTGAGTTCCTTGTGGTTTGCTGGGGGTGAGGGGGGCTGTCTTTGGGGTTTTTGTTTGCTTTGTTCCCAGTGTTTGAAGACTCAAAACACACAGGCTGCTCTTGGGGGTTTATGAGTCATGTTTTTCACCTCATGCCTTTGATTTCTATTTCCTGTATTTGAGGTGCATTGAATGTACTGTGTTTAGTGGGTGGTGCTTCCACAATCCATTGAATTTTTAGAATGCACATGTAATTATGTGCATTATTCCTGGCTTTCTGCAAATACATTTCTGCTTTGCTCTGTGCTACCAATGATTTAATAGACCATGAAATGTTGCAGGAAAACCTGATGCAAGCATTCTGTGACTTCATTGCTAATGTGTGCCTTCTGAGGTGTATTAATCTGTTCTATAAGCACTACAAGCTTTCCAAGGTAATTTGGCTTTTAGATTTCTTCAGGTTTAAACATTTAAAAAGGAAGTTTTCCCAATTAGCTGATCTGAATATACAGTAAGAGGTTCTGATTTCTGTGCTGCTTTATCGCCTTAGAAGAAATTTCAGTTACACTTATGGTTATGAAACTTTGTTCTTAACTACACGCTGCAGCAAAAGTTCAGCAATATCTTGAATATCTGCTTTCATTTCTAAAGAACACAGAAATTTTTCTCAGGCTGATGTAGCTGAGTAACTGGCCATTCCAATTTGTAATTACATAGGGTCACAGTAGAACATCAGTAGTGCTGAAGTATTCCACTGTGAATACTGGGGAAAAAATGCCTTTGCTAAGACTTGCTTTATTAAGGAAATAAGTAGTGTATATATAAGGAGCGTTAGTCATGGAAGTGTGTAAGCAGAAGCAAATTAATTCCATTTCCTTTTTTAAATAAGATCTCAGTAAAAGAGGTGAGGTTGAAACATTATTATTTGACCTGCTGAGTTTCTTTAAATCAAACTTAAAGGGTAATTGATCAGGAAGATATAAAAAAATCTTGTTTTCTCTGAAGTGTTTCTGAAGAGATGCTGATGGGTGAGGAGTCAACAAGACAACTCAAACACTCATCCCCAGGGACCATGCAAGGCTAGACCAGGGTTATGTTCCCACTGGGTGTCGGGACACTTGAGTGTAAGGGCTTTTCTTTTGCTGTCTGAAGTCACCTTCTGAAATCTGAAGATCACCTTTGATTTTGCCAAACTCTGCTTGTGCTGCTATTTCTATATTCAGTCTTTATTAAATACATAACACAAAAATATTGGGTGTAGGACATGGGTTTTAGTAGAGGCTGTCTGTAGTTAGGTAGTTCTAGAATAGTACTTTTTTTTTATTCAAATCTCCTAAGTTTAGTCCATTTACAAGCCTTGCAAAAATCACTGTTTTACAATCCATGCAACCTATGCTTCATTGTCTGAGCCTTCCATCTAATATGCTTATCTGTGGAAGCTGCTCCACTTTGCACAGTAAAATGTATATTTTCAGGCTCACAGAGGAAGAGAATTTAAATAAGAGCACCCTTCATAGATATAAAAATTAAAAGTCATGCCCCTGTCATGGAGTTTAGTTGGTTTGTTTGATTTAACTCACTATGGGACAGCTTTGAGAAAACAGACTAGTGTGGCTGTCAGTGCAGACCAAGCAAGGGAGAGCTGTTTCCTGTACTCTGGAACAGTCTTTGAACTGGAAACCCCTGGTATCACAGTGGTACCCATGGCAGGTCTTGGCTGGAAGCTGGGTAAAATCAGTCTGGTGTGCTTCATACCCATCTTTTCTAGTTCACACTGAGATAAAGATTTATGGGGTTTTTTTTAAACTGGCATGAACATAATTTGTAGTGCCGGTTCCTATACTTGCTTAACATTAGATTTCTCATGAAAATTCTGTGCTTATAAAGACAGTTTGGAGTTAATTGTCTTGTACTTTCAGAGTGTAAAATAGTGCAAGAAAAAATCTTTTTTGTTTCATAATAATTCAAAACATTGAAATAGTCTGTGTTTTTTTAATCATACCTTCACCATAAAAATTGTCTTATTAAATATTTCTTATAGTCAGTCATAAACTTCTGAGGAATAGTTCTCAGCTGCAAGTACTGTATCAATGCAGGACACAAAAAATAAGTACATAAATATTTCTGAAAAAAGTAAGTCTTTCTGTAGAATTATAAATCTGCCTACAGTACTTTCTCTATCTTCTCTCATATGTACCACCCAAATTCAGCTTGTTAAGGACCACTGGCATATGAGAGCTTTCCTTTACAAGATTCTGTTTCAGTGTTTCCCTCCACAGAGAAGACTGGTATTATCTGGCCTTCTGAACCAGCAATTCTGTTTTCTGAAGCAGAAAATTAAGTTTTTTATTTTTACTGTGAAGAAGCCAGTGTGTGTCTCATATTCATGCTAGGCTGTCCTGACATACCAGGAGCAGCAAATGTGAAAATAGTGTGTCCAAGCACCTAGGACAGCAGAACATGATTTTTCTAGCAGAATCTCTATCAGATGCGGGTTCTGATTCTTATTCATACCAAGAGACCTTTCAATTGCTCTGGGAGTGTCAGGAGCTGTCCAAGGTAGAGGGTTAATTTATATTCTCTGGCAGAAGCACCCAGCCCCTTGCACTGGAATTCCCCCTCAGTGGAAGTACTTCATCTTCACAGCCCTGACAATGGGTTTTTCAGGTTATGCTGCTCTGGATGATCAGTTTAACATTGTCTTAGTGCTATTGTTAGTGCTTCTCTAGGTCCTGAATCTCCATAGGCAGATCAGGAGCATTTATTACAACAGGGTAAAATACTGAGTCCATGCAGTGATTTGGGCAGAGTAGCTTTTCCTGAGGTACTTCCTATAACTGTACTGTCAACCTGCCTAGTAATGTAATTTATCTCTCCTGCTGAATGTTATTCAGCTTCTCCTGTCATTTAGGTTGGAATAACAGGTAGAGAATAGTGCCTTGGACCTGGAATGTGGGCTGCCAGGTGTAGTGTGTGTGAATGACACAGGTTACCTGAAAAATTTACTTAAATGCATTGTGTCCTAGTCTTGTTTATGCTGAGACCCCTTGTGCGAGGACGCGAGGCTTGACTCCATTTTCATCAGAAGGCTGATTTATGATGTTATATATTATATTAAAATACTACATTACAACTATACTAAAAGAACAGAGAGAAGATCAGAAGGCTACCAAGACAAGAATAGAATAGAAATCAATAACAAAATCCTGTGACTGCTCACAGCCTTGGCACAGGGGGCTGTGATTGGTCATTAATTGAAAACAATCCACATGGACCAATGGAAGATGCACCTGTGGCATTCCACAGCAGCAGAGAGTTATAGTTTACATTTCTTTCCTGAGGCTCTCAGCTCCTCAGGACAGGAAAAATCCTAGCAGAGGATTTTTCACTAAAATATGGCTACATCCTAGTTTGCTTTTTAAGAGGTGGCACAGCCCATGGCCTTTCTTGTGTCTTACTTAGCTAAAAAAAAAAAAAAAAAAAAAGTAACTGCAGTGTTGATTGTATGGTATCTTTAACAAATATCACATTTACTTGTTAAATACTGAAGGAATTTTAATCTCTTTCTAAACACTAAGTATTTTGATTACCTGCCATCTCCCTCTGCTCTCTTCCCTTCTCCAAAACAGGCCAAAGTTTAATTTTTTTATTGCACTCTATTCTGCTGTCTTGCTTAGAACTTACTGCTAACTGTAAGAGCATTTCCCTTGCTCTCCAGCCATCAGTGTTCACCAGTGTGCAGCCCTGCCACATCACATTAAGCTCATCGGTCATTCTTTGTGCCTTTGTCTCATCTTATGAGGGATTTAGTCTAAGAGTTTTGGTTTATATGTTGCTGTTCTTCAGCTGAAATAAGTTCTCTGTGGCTTTCTTCTGTTGTTTGTGTGCATGTGAAACAGGGTACCAAATAAACTTCGTTATGGGAAAGTCAGAAAAATGAGCATGGTGATGATGAAATTTCCTGGTACTTAGTTATAGTAGGGAACAGTTAAGTCATCCCAGCAATGGTGGGGTGAATGCAGACTCTCACAAGGAACCATGGAGAGCAAAACAGCTTCCTATATAAAAGCAGAAAAGATGAAATTTGCCTTTCAAGGTGCTGACATTTGGAGTAAAATAAGAATTGGTTGCAGTGGCAAAATCAGTTTTGCCTTAGCCTTTACATGAATTTTGAATGGCTTTACAGAAGTGAATTACATACATTTTTAAATTACATCACTTTTATTGCTTTACATACAAGTGTCAGGCCAAGTGACTTTCCCAAGATCATGTATTAAAAAGCTGAGAGAAGAGTCTTAAATTGTACCTCATTTTCTGGACAGAAAATAAGCTTTAGCACAAAATTTTGGTTAGAATACAACATTGTCAAAATGTGTGTGTATTAAAAACCATAAAGTCATACCATATTTTAATGATAAAATGTACCATAGATGTGGTTATTCTTCGTACAGTCTAATTAACATGAAAATAAGTGGATGTGGCCAGAACACATGGAGACAGACTCATTGGCTCCCTCCTCCAACAGTATGAAACACAATAGGGTGAATAAAAGTGGTGCTGCAGTGTTAGGACAAAAATAAATTTCTTTTGTTTTGGAGACGTCAGGTGCCTTTTGAATGTGGTATTTAGTGATCCTGCAAAGATAGTGGAAAAAGCGAAAGGGATGTCAAGAGAAAATCCATCTGCAGAGGAAAAATCAATGTTTTTAAATCATTTCAATTTCTCATTTTACAAACTTCATTACATCCAATTCTATTATAAAAATCCACTCTCTCAATATAGGAAATCATTGAAAGAAGAAAGTTCAACTGGATTAGATAATTAATTTATCTAAGTCTTAAAATGTTGCTGGTTTTTTTCAATCAGATATAACAAAATTACAGAAGCTCATTTTATCAGTCCAGATACAGTCTCGTGCACAAAAGATTTTTCCAAATAAGTACATCTGGTCTGTACTTCTTATAAATTCATACTGAACTAATTCATCATCCCCAAAACACAGCAATTTACATGTTAGCAGGAGTTCACAGAGGCAGAATATGCTGCCAGCGTGTTGTTGCTGTGTATTCAATAGCAGCCCTTGTTATGTCTGTTATCCTGCTCTTCTGCAGCGCAATGCCCACGGCTGTCCCATGCACATTCCAGGGCTCTGCTGCTGGAGGTGACACCGGCTCAGCCGGGTGTGTGCTGCTCTGAAGGCTGGAACAGAGCCCGGGTGCCTCCTGCTGCTGGGACCGGGCTGCAGGGCTCCATGGCTGGGGGCTGCAGGGCTCCATGGCTGGGGGCTGCAGGGCTCCATGGCTGCAGGGCTCCATGGCTGGGGGCTGCAGGGCTGGGGGCTGCAGGGCTGGGGGCTGCAGGGCTGGGGCTGCAGGGCTGGGGGCTGCAGGGCTCCATGGCTGGGGGCTGCAGGGCTGGGGCTGCAGGGCTCCATGGCTGGGGGCTCCATGGCTGGGCGCTGCAGGGCTGGGGCTCCCTCTGCACGCCCAGCCTGGGCTCTCACCGCCCTGTCCCCGCCGGACATCCCGGCAGGACTGCCTGCATCCTGGAGCCGCGCTGATGGACAGCAGCAGGCGCTGCTTCTCGGAACTTCCCTGCCGTGCTGCTTATCTGTTGTGTCCTTACCTACATAGCTAAGAGAGAAATCAAAAGGCTCCCTCAGAGATTCTGAACTAAAATACAAGTACAAATCTGATGGTTGCTGTGCTTCTGGGGAGAGCTAAACTTCAGAGTACTGAAAGCAGTGTCTCCAAAACTCAGAGACAGCAGTACAGAAGTAGTAAGCAGTGACAGAGCGGTGGCTGAAGTCTTTAAAATCCTTCTGATTGTTCCCTTTGTTACTGTAGTTCACAGGAGGGAGCTGGTTTCCTTGAGGCCCTTGTAACAAGATATTGCAGTGCAGTGGCTTCTGGAGTCCAGTGAATAATTCCTGGTTTTAAAGGAGAACTCTTGTTTTCTAATCTCTGTCTAAAAGTCTTGTTTTCTTTTATGACACATGGTTTGCCGTCTGTTCTCAGAACACACAAGTTTAAGGATGGTAATTTTGAAAAAATAACCTTATTCTAAAGAAGGAAATACTATTGCTGTTGCCAAAGCACAGATTGGAGAAGCCTTTGGCCACTGCAGTTAAGGTTGTTGACTTCATAGGTGGAGTGTGCTCTGTTTGCAGTCTAAGGTTTTGAGTGCTTTGTAAGCTCTTCCTATGTGCTGCTTTAATTCTTTAGCGTTTTGCTACTAATCCTTGTTTTATCCTCCCTTTAGGGTATCAGAATCTTTAGGCATTACAGTGGGCAATTAACACAGCTTGCCTAAACAGCTTGGCACTTGAGTAAAAAAGGTTGGAGTCTTACTGCCAGGGAGACAGTGGGGGAATGATGACAAGCTGACACTGGTCAGTGGATCTTTCATTCATTTAAGGAGAGCTAACTACAAGGGAAAATCTGTCTAGAAGGGAAAAAGAGGTATGTGGAAGAAATATGGGGAGTTTCTCTCTGTGTCCCTTAGGTTAGACAAGCAGGAGGGCATGAGCAGGTTGGGATCATTGATTTCACAAGACAAAGGAAATCCTTTCACTCAAGAAGCAAGGATGGAACCACAGTAATATTGAACATGTATAAATAATAGAAATATTAAAAGCATTGCAAAGTGATCTGAGTGCTGTTCCAGCTCATCTGCTTCCAGTAGGTTGGCCCATGAGAGTGTTTGTTATCCAGTGCTTGGGGATGTGTCAGTCCTAGCACTGCCTTTTCCTCTGTGACAAGCACAATGTCCCTTGAGTCCCTTAAAGAGCAGTCCAGTGAAAATGAAAAGTGAGCTTCCTTAGGAAGGTGGTTATTGGCTTTCAAAATCCTTACTGCATGCTGACAATGAACTGGTAGCCTCAAAGTGCTGAGTACGAGGTGGGCACGTGTAGGAGGAACAAAGAAACACCCCCCGAGGCATTTCTGGAGGAAAGCAGCACTTCTGCCCCCTTGGGAAATGCTGCCTTAACAATGGAATTAAAACCAGAAGTTTTCCATGTTTTGTAAATGTCACTTTTCCTTTTCTCCCCCTTTCCCCTGCACTCAAAGAGGCACACTTTCTCTCCTACAGCAGCATTCCCAGCAGCAGCACAGAGGAGAGCCAGGATGGCCACTGGCACCCACACACAGTGCTCTGCCAGCCCACAGGCTCCACTCCAGGTGAAGGTGCCAAAGAGGGAGTGGGAAGGCCCAAGGAGACTGCTGTGAGCAGGGCAGTGGGAAGGTGGAGCTGGGCACAGCAGCTGGAACTGTTAGAGGTACTGGAACAGGGGTGGAGGAGACTGGCACTGTAAAGTTTTGTCTCTGTTAGATACCCAACTCCAGGGAATTATTACTGAGTTTGGCTTGTGACTGGATTTTAAAAAAACCAAACTCCTGTTTTGATCACAGATGGAACCCATTTTATTGAGATCCATATCTGGGAATATCTAATGCAAGCAGTGCCTTACATACAAGCTAAAAAAGCAAAATCAAATAGAGAAGGCCTGGGAGAAGAGGAGTGAACATGGAATAGTTTGGCAGATTTGAGTCTTGAATTTCATTCCAGTGACAGGGTTGTCTACACTGTTTATTTTTAGCCAAGATTATGAGTTTAATTCACAGTAACTGCTTCAGATGGAATCTCCAGGATGGATACAGTCGCTGAAATGTCAGTACATTTGTATATGCTGTATTCATTCCAGAGCCCTGAGAACAAGAGATTCTTCCGGGGGGGAAATAAGGAAGAGTAGGTGAAGGACAGGATGCTGGGGGAAGTGAAGCATCTTAGTCATTCTTGTTAACATAACAACTACTTGAAATTATATTGGCTTGTGTAATGCTTGCAGCTAGACAGAAATTATTTCAGTGATAATAGAGCTCATCCTGAGCCAGAAAGTTGTCTCATTTCCCTTTCTTTTTATAGTGTAATAGATATGGATATCCTATTCAACCTCTTCAAAGGTTTGCAGACATAATTATTCTGTGCTTATTTTTAACTCCTGGGGGCTTAAGTTGCAGTTTGCTTTCTGACTGACCAGATGCAGTTGCTATACTTTTGCCATTAAGATGCAGCCATTTTTTTCCCCTGTCAGAATAATTCAAAAGCAGAAAATCGAGGCTGAGTGTCTGAGATGCTGCACCTTTATAAAGTGAAACACTAATGTACTTCTGTGTACTTGCTATGAATTCTAACAACTTCAGTTTATCGGTAACTAAATATTATGTAATTATATAAATACATTTAACTATAAATATATCTGTGTATTTAATTATATTTAAAACAATTGCATGGATTTGTTATTCATATTTTATGAATGTGTTGTAACAGCTACTACTAATGCATGTTGTAATAGATATAAAATACATAATAGGTAAATTATATAATTAAATCAATAGATAAATAGGAGAGGGTTATTTTTATGTCAGCCAAGGGCAAAGTCCCCCAAGCACTAAGGTGGCCACATTAAAGGCAGATGGTTTGCAGTGCGTGCTTGGGGTCTGCCTGTCTGTGTTTACTGTTTCTTTATGAAGTCTGTGGCACCTATATAATCCACACAGAATCACAGAATGTTGAGGGGTTGGAGTGGATCTCGAAGATCATCTTGTCCAACACTTGCCACTGTCCCAGGCTGCTCCAAGCCCCATCCAGCCTGGCCTTGGACACTTCCAGGGATCAAGGGGCACCACGGTCTCCCTGGGCACCCTCACAGTAAAGAATTCCTTCCCCATATCTAACCTACATTTCCCCTCTGAATTTCTACCCAAGATGTAAAGTAGCAGAGCTCTAGTCCTCTCTTTTCTAAGTGCAGGTGAGCTAAGTATAAGTTGTGCAATATGCATCCAGATGTTCTCTTAGGGAAACCAATGCAAACCTTCCTGACAGCAAGTTGCACTAGTTGTTTTATTTACTTATTTTCATTTGAGGTTCTAAGGACCACACCCCCAGCAAGCTGGAAAGCCCCAGCCCTCAGTGATGTCTGAGAGAATTAAACTGGACTTGTAGAGGGAATGGAAGGCAGAAAAGAGCCTTTTGCTGTTTTGTCCTCTTTGGAAAATCTCCCCTCCTTTACTCCAGAAAGATTCTGCGTTCCTGGAGAAATCATTGCTTTAAATGACTCTTCCTCCACCAGAGAAGCTAAAACCTACCAGGAAAGTTTCTCCCATTCTGTCAGCCATGCTGGCTGGTCGAGAATGGTACAAAGTGTGGGAGCAATATCCTATCCTGTTTCCATCCAGTGAGGGAGCTCTGGGAACAAAGCAGCCAAGGCACAGAGGCTTGCTGGAGCAGGGAGCAGCTCCTTGAACCCTTCACCCCCTGGAAAGAGCAGTGCCTGACCCACAGATCCTGAGCTGTGGGGTCTTGGCAGCTGCTCGAGTCATGCGCTGCCTTCTATGAAGGAAACTAGAAACTGCAGCAGAAAAGCCAATGGCTCTAAAATGACCAAGCTGATAAAAGATTTGAGAGTTGAGAGGAAACATCATCCTGCACAGAGCATCTCTGTGGTCTCCAGCCTGCCTTAACACAGTCATTTTTACCATCAGGAAGTATAAAGTGAATATTTCCTATCCTGTAAAAACCTCCTTAAAGCTGTTACATCCACTTCTTGCAGTGCAAACTTTCATCTTAACTACTGCTTTTAGACTGGAGCCAAAAATTAGTTGCTCAGCTTCCAGTTCCTTGGACCATAGCAGCACATTCCTCCTGTTGATGAGAGACATCAGGAGCTTTAAAGTATTTTCATGGGTTGCTTGCCATTTCTGCTTTGGATATATTTTTTCTTTATGCCAAGCAAGTTTGCAGTGAGTTGTGGTTTATTATTTGAAAGGTGGTATTTTTCAGTGCAGCAACACCACTTCCAGTGCACAGCACAAAATCCATGGCTTTTTAATTAACACTGCCTGTGCATTTTCTTGCCTTTGAGAAGTAGTTGTGCAAAAACCAAGCCTACTGATCACCTTGGGGAGAGAGAGAGTGATCTGCTTGATCTTTAATTTTTATTTAATTACTCATATGCTAAATTGCCTGTACTGGACAACATCAGATGAGTGCTTTTGTTCTGTTGTCTCTTTTCCCAGCGCCCAGGGGCATTAGGGGTTCATTACCTGTTGTAACCTGGCAGAGCTCCCTCGGTGGTCCAGGCAGGGCCGTGGGATGCAGAGGATTCTCTGGGGGAGGGCAGGAGGTGGGAGCCCAGCAGAGGGTTGGGGAGGGTCCCCAGGGCCTCGGGTGTCTGAGAGCTGCTGGCAGGGATGGGAGGTGAGTGCTGCTTTCCAGGCTGCTGGGATACAGGGCTGTGAGGCAGGAACAGGCACCACCCCTCACTGCAGCCACAGCTGAGGCATAGGGGTTTATTTATCTCATTTCCTGAGCCTAACATACTGGCAAGTCCCCAGAGTTCAACTGGGAGCAGCACACAAGGGATAAGTAATATCTGGAAACAAAAACAGGTTTTATATAGAATTTTATTATCTGCTGCTGATAGAGACTTTTTTTTTGTCAGAAAGAAAACTTTAAAAGGCTCATGAAAGAATTTTCTAAGCAGCATAATTTTCTAAAATACTCCAGCTGCAGACTCACAGAGAATAAAGGACACAAGCCTTTCAGAAATCACTGCAGGACTTTTAAAACACCGTGCCTGGCCCGGTGTCAGGCTGCTTAGTTGTGCTCTTTAGTAGAGATGCAGCTGTACAGCTTCCCTAGTGGTACCAGGCTATGCTGGGAGAAAAAGCACATTGGCTGTTTATTTAAAAAAAACCACAACAACTCAACAGCTTTGGGATTCGTGGAAATTATGCAGACCTGTCCTCTCAAACTAATGGGCTTCAGCAATGGGACTTCACTTTCTAGTGCTCTAGTGAAAATTTTTAATATAAAGTTGCTTCAGTCATCCATCACACTTTGCTCCATGATGTGGTCATGGGGAGAGGCCAAGGCAGGCTAATGAAATAATCCCAGCTGCTGAGGTGAGAAAGCTGCAGCTCTGCCAGGCTGAGAGCAGCTGAGGGCACAGAGTGAGGGGATGTGCTGGTGAGGGGCAGGCAGAAACTGGAGGAGAAGTTATGCTCTGAAAGCTGGGCTAGCAGGGAATAAGAAGATTGCAGGAAGAATGAGAAGCTGCTTGGAGTAACACTGAGCAGTTCATCCTCTTTCAGAATTCTCCCTTGTGGCAGGAAAGTGGTGTACCCTGCTTCCCAGACTGGCTGAAGGGTGATGAGCTGGCCTTTTACAGCTCCAGGACTTTTTAACCTCTGCCTCCTTAGCCAGGAATAACCTTTTTCACTTGGGATTGAATTTGACCCAAGATAAATTTAGTCAAGATTTGGTTATTGCTCTTTTGGCTCTTCTCAACAGCCTGCAGTAGATTTTAAATTCCTTATTCATTTAGAGGGTGTTTTTTGTGTAATAAATTGCTGTGTTGAGATCAAACTGGCTACTGAGCATGGCCAGGGAAGGAGCAGACTGGCAGTGCAGGAAGGAGCCTGAAATGAAGCAATGAAATGTGCTTTAGTGATACTGGTGCTGGAAAACCTCTCCTGTAGAGCAGCTATTGGAGCACACACAGTGTGCTGGTGCTTCTGTGAGCACACCTGGCAGGCCTTGAACTTCAGACACACTGAAAAAATCCCACAACACTGACGGCAGCTTCTCAGGGGTGTACGTGCTTTTTTATTAATAACGTGGTACCAAGGTGTTAGTTACAAATGCTTGACATCAAGGTGATCAGGATCAAAGGTGTAACCTGGAGACAGGAGGGTTTCAGGACAGTCACACGCCCAGAGCAGCTCACAAGGCTGTGTCAGCTTACCTGCTGCCTCTGGAGCCCTGGGAGGAGCAGCAAAGCCAGGAGACATTACTGACGTCTTGCTGCAAACATGCTGGAGGGAACTGGAGCTGGGAAAAGGTGATTTTCTTCCAAACCTCTCCCTTTGTTCTCATTAACTGATTGCAAGGTTAGGGAAGGTGGAAGAATGATCTGTAGAATTTTTATTTCATGAGCACTATAGTTTCACAGGGTTTTATAACCAGCAGCCTAGAAATTGCCCTGCCCCAGCATCCTGAGCTTACAAAGACAGCAGCCCCAAGAGCAAAGGCACAGTTTGGGGTTATTCATGCTGCCCACACTGGGCTAGGTCAGGCACTGCTGTGCAAGCATGGTGACAAATGACCTGGAGCAGAAGCCCAGAATGTGGAGCTATCCCATAATGACAGTCAGTGACACACAGGCTTTTGAGGGAGCCCTTCCACCTTAGCAAATGTAGAAGGCCATGCCAAAGGATCTACAGGATGGCTAAGCAAAGACATCTTGAGTAACAAATGTAGTCTGGGAAGAATTTATGACATGGCAAAAAGGCAAGTTAGATCCTTCTAAAAAAATAATCCAAGTGGATTTCAGATTCAAAAGTATTTTAAAAAACTAGTTTTTCTTAAGCACATTGCAGAGATCAGGACTAGCAGGATTTGCCTTCATGACACACTGTGTGTGCAGCCATTCAGCACTCACCAGCAGAGTTCTGCATTTACAAAGTCTGTCAGAAGTAATGTCATTCCCTACAGTTGCTTTGGAAAAGATTCAAGATATGTGCATTTCACACACTGGTCTCAGAATAATGATTTATTTCAAAGTTCTTCTTTTGTGCAGCAATTAGGAAAGTTTTTAATTGTTAATGTCTGATTTATCTGAACTGCCAAATACAACAACCAGCAGATTTATTTGGGCTCACAGGAGAGAGCAGGGAGCAGAACACAGATTCCTGTTCATGTTTCCAAAGGCCTTCTAAAGAGCTGTCACCCCTGCTGGCTTACAGTCAGTGCTTTCTTTACTACATTACTACATCTGTGTTGTTCCAACACTTTGTGTGTTTCATCAAACATTTTCAAGCTTACGTTTCCAAGGCACGGTCTTGGCCAAGGACAAGTCTTTGGATGCTGCAGTCTGGACCCAGGTTTAGGGCGCAGAGTCTGGGCTCAGCTGACCTGGTCACAGGGTGACAATGCCCATGGGGGACCTGGCCCAGCAGCACAGTTAGAAATCCTGTGTGGCACACAGCAGCCCCACTGCAGTGGGGCCACTCTCACCCCTGCTAGGGAGCTCCTGAGGCCTGGTGACTGCAGGCTCCTTTGGGCACTTGGCTCCCTCCCAGCTGAGCAGAGACACTGAGCTTGCACTGCAGGAGAATCTGTAATGTTTTCAACGGTGTGCTTCTAACTAATCCAACAGCACTTTCAAATAATTTAAGCAAGTGTTATCTTACAGATTTAGAGCAAAACATTGACATATATAATTATTAAGTAAGTAGGGGAAAAGATTAAAAATCATGGGAAATTCAAGGTAAGAAAACATAGTGGCAAAATATTAGACTATTTCTCTGCCTCTGAATTCACTCATGACTTGCACAGGATGGATTCTCTTCTTTGCAGAACCTTTTCTGACAGCAGCATAGATTTCTTCTGGCTTCTCTCTTTTAATCAGGGGCTTCTTCTCTGGAGCCTTCATTCTCCACATCACAACAGGATGTCGTGGGCCAGTAGGACTCTGAATCTTGATGATCTTTGTGGATGCAATATAGGACATCTTCACTGTCTGCACCACAGAATTCATTAAGTTTTTGGCAGCCTGAATTAGGGAAGTGACACTGTCCAGCTGTAATAGGAAACAGAAACACCAGCCTAGAAGTCAGTGTGCTTTTAACCACAGTAGGCACAGGAATAAACATCAGTTAAAAAGTAACACTACCAGAGACTAAAACATAATTCCCACGTTTTCCTTTTGTGTGTTTGATCACTGTGCTCATGCTCTGCTGCTCAGATTTATTGTGATGTACGGAAATTCATGCTGGTGGGATACATAAATGCTTTGGAAGCTAATGCTAATTGGTTTTTTTTCTTTAACAGGAATTCTTGATGCTTGTCTGCAGGGTCCTATTGCAATTACTACTGATGGGTAATGAAACCAACTTGAAGAAGAGCTGTGAAAACATGAACCCTTGTTTCCTTTGTTTCAGCACTAGGTAAGGCCTCCAGCTGCCCCTGTCCCATCCCAGGCTCCCACAGGTGCTCAGGAGCAGGGCTGGGATACTCTGAAGCGTCTGGCTCTGGCTCTGTCAAAGCTGCTGAACATGTTCTCAGCAGCCAAGATTTGTATGGGATATTGAAAGTGGGATAACCCACAGAAATCCCAGTGACTGTGTGGCCTCTGCAGCTGCTTGGAGAGTGCCAGCCAAGGGCAGAATGCAGAACAAAGAAAGCCCATCCCCTTCCCCAGCATCCAGCACAGCCATGCCAGTGCCACAGCAGGCATGTCTTCTGTCACTGCTCATGGACAGGAAACATGAGGAAGCTCCCCATGGCTGGGATGGAGAAATAGTAGGATTACTCTTCAAAATGGGAGAGCCTTCACACTTCATCTTCTAAACATCCCCTTTGCTGAAACATTTGTGAAAAAGCACTGAAGCCAGTTCTCTGAAGGGCTGTCTGTGGGTTGAGTGGCAGAGTGATCCTGTCCTTTGCCATCCAGCCCAACCCCAGAGCCTTGGGCAAGGTACATATTTACAAATGGGAGTATTAGGTTCCAGGACTTCTCTCTTTCCCAGATAAAAAAAAAATTGATCAGGTGAGAGAGGTGTGTTATTTTTGTCTGTCTTCATTCTGATTGTGTAACACAAATAAAAATAAGGCAGAAATAAAAAATACAGCCAAGAGGCTGGATTTAGTTGCAATTTGGAAACACCTCTGAACTGGCAGAAAAATCTTCCAGTTAATACAACACACACTGCTGCTCTCTGGAAATGAAGAAAAATAATAAAATTAGGATATCTGGTTGAATGCACACATATGTGCGATGGCAAAGTGAAATTATCTCAATTCCCCAAGAAAAGGTGTAAAATCTACCAGATGGCCTCTAAAAGTTCATTCCACACTGCAGCACGTGAACTTTCTAGAAAGGGCTGCCAGTCTCCAGCAGCCACGGGGTGCTTGCAGAGGGTAGGTGGGTGTGTTTGGGGACTGGGATGTACGGACTGAATCAGAAGCTGGGCACAGCCCCTCAGCAGCCTTGGCCCTGCAGCACAGCTGCTGTCACCCACTTTGATGTTAACTTCAATGCACCCCCAATGCTGACCCCCAAATTTCAAACACTTCTTTATACATCTACACACGTGAAACAAACAATTTCCCAAAGCTGCACGCTGTGGGGAAGGTTTTGCTCAGAGTTCCTGTCCCACACTCCCAACGCCTCTGCCGTGCACCCCTTTCCCAGGGAAGCTGCCCTGAGGGGCAGCCTTAGCTCAGGGGCAGATGGAGGAAGGCCCTGGCCACACCTCACTGCTGGATACTGTCACAGTGTTCTCTGGAGCAGGAGGAGACACAGCTTCCTAGGAACTTCTTTCTTTTATGCTAACCTGAGGACTGGTTATACACAGACACACCTCTGCACGCACACACACAGGAAATTTCAGTTATCTGTTGCTGTCTAGAACAGCTGACATCACCATAATCCTGACAGCTTCTTGAAAGTTTTGAATAACCTTTTTTTCTCCCTACCCTAACAGTCCCTTTTCCAGCACTGGCATAGTAACACCACTACGACAAAGAAAAAGATGGTTCTGGTTCTGTGGCAGATGGTAATGGGCTTCAGGGAAGCTTCTTCCCTGAAGTCTCACAGTGACTGCAATGTGTGTAACTGCTCCACTATTTTCAAGTTGCTGGGTAATAGAGGCATGTGAGGAGGGGTGGCAGGTTGGCCAGCAAATAAATTCTTGTTTGCATGGCAGGGAGAAGGCCTCTTGAAGAAACTTCCATCCAGGAAGGATGCTACAAAACTTCAGCTGTTCTTTATTGCGACTTCAGTGTGTGTAGTGTGGAACAGGGAGAATGCTGAGGTGAGCACTAGAACTCAGCTGGCCTTTCCCCTCCTGTGGAAACAGAACAGTTACCTCCTCCTCCTGCCCCCTGCTGCTGCTTCCTCAAATCAGCTGTGGAAGACTCTAGGGCTCCTTCACTCCACCCTGGGATCAAGAAAACTGCATTTTTACTGTTTTCTGAACTATAATAATAGGTATCTACTATAAGCAGCAAAAAAACCTCAGGCGTGCCTAGTTTTGATGAGGCTGTAATTGAAACCCAGTGCACAGCCACGTCAGCCTCGCAGTCTGACTCAGGCTCTGGGAGGGGACACCTGTCCTGCTGGACACCTCCAGCCTTTCAAAAGCTGAAGAGCCAAAGCCTGACTCCAAGCCAAACTGCAGAGCTGTTCCGAGTGGCAGAATTCCCCTGCCCCTCGCCATGCCAGAGGAACTGAGCCTCTGTCATAGCATTAGAACTCCACAGAAGATGCCCTGAGCCACAAAGAGCCATGCAGGTAACCTGACCCCAAGCTGTGAGAAACAGCTCTGAGTGTCCCGTGCTGCAAGGCAGTGACCTAGGGCCCACCAAGGGTGTTTGACCTGGGGTTTTGCTGCCTTACCTGGGTCTGGGCTGAGTCAGAACAGGCACTGAGGTGCAGGAGCACTCAGTTAATGCTGCCCTTTAGGCTATCTGCCCACAGCATTGGCTGTGTCCTTGTGTCTACCTGTCCCTTCACCTTTCTGATGCATCTCGCATTTGCTTTCTAAAGAGGAAGATTGTGTTGGGTTGGGGTATTAACTGCATTCAGAATTTTGGAGAAGCTTTTAGATGTTCTTAGATGTGTACTACAGATGGTAACAATCAGGCTATACGTTTCACTTCCCTTTTTTCGGCTTTAGAGAGCAGTTTTTTTTCTACCTCAATGCCAGTAAGACTGTACAGTTTGGTGAAAATCTGTTCTATTTAAACCGATGTACTCAAGCATGTCTTCACTTGGATGATTTTATCTCAGATATTCAGCAGGCTCTTCAAGGTCTTATATCCAGGAAAACTGAAGAAATGAAACTTGGCATAAATGAAAGCCTGATAAAATATTCATTGAGCATTTAAGTCCATTTCACATAGAGAGATGTAGCTGCAAACTCTTCAATGCACAGCAAGCGGTACATAAAGATTCACAGGTAAAACAAACAAACCAACCAACCCCAAACTAAAACCTGTTTTATTTTTGCCTAACTTCACTTTCGCTCTTTCAGCATTTTCCATGGAGATGCAACATCCCAATCTTCAGATTTTACAGGTCTGATGTGTAAGTTAAGACAATGATTCATTAAAGACTTTAGGAAAAACATCCCTTGCCATTTCTCTCCTCACCTCGCCTGTAAGCAATAGTACTTGGCTGCCATTGTAAAAGGAATTCAGAATTATTCTGACCACTGTAATTTCACACTGGGGTGAAACACACATTATACAGAGCAGATGACAGTGGTTTTTTTAAGAAAAAAACCCACCCCAAATCAGGCTGGCAGCACTCATGCTGAAATCCACTCTCCCTTCTCCAGCACTTTTATTTCTCCTCTGTACTAAGTCCTGAGAGCAAGAAAGCAAACTCTTCTCTGAATAACAAAAATGAAGGGAAAGGTTAGACAAGAACTGAATTTCTAAACTTTTTTTTCAGTTTGCTTACATGCAGTGTATTTTTCTCATTTTGGTAAAGTAATTTAATATCTTGGCAGTAGTGGCAATCCATTGCTATGAAATGCTGAACATTATAATAACTGACATGGGCAGTTATTTTTACCATTCAGAATAACAAAGAGAATCATGACTTAGAAACTGAAGAAACCCTTGTGAGGTCAAAGTATTTTTTGTTCAGTGCACTAAGAATTGCTTCCATTGTCCCATGTCAGCAGTAGTTGTAAGTGGTGCAGCAGTGAAATACCAACTCTGCTTGCTGCAGGGCATGCAGAGAGGCCGGCTCCCTCCTGCTGCCATTGTTGGTGTGATGTGCAGGTGCTGTCCTTCTGCCCTAAGGCAGCAACAGACACTTTGTGCCTTGGGGACAAAGCTGTGCAGGCCTGCAGAACAGCACTTCCAAAGTGTTCTGTGTAACCTGGAGTGCCTGCAGCCCCAGCTGGGACACCTGGACTGCTCTGCTGGGAGTGTTCTTGGAGTTCTGCAGGAAACTGTAAGGTTTTCCTGTTTGAGAACAGATGTATTAGTTGGCTGTTTACAGTATCCCAAGTTGTATTTACAGTTCACCCAGATTTAGGTTTCCATACAGGTGGAAACTGAGAACTGAACACCAAATGCAGACTTTTTTATCACTGTTTGAAGTCTGAACTTAAAATTCTTTTGGAAACAAGGTCAGTTATTAAAAATTGATTTTAACTGAAACACAAGGTTCGTTATGTAAATTCCTAGAAGCAGATTTCCTTTGGTACACTACACCAAGAGACTAAGACTGAAGTTTGATTTCTTTGACTGCTGTATCTGAAAGTAACGTGAGTTCTACATTTTTGTGGAGAGCAGTGAGTGTCTGAGTACTGCTGCATTTCAGGTAAGGAGTCCTTACTATATTGTGCTTTTCATTTTAATCCTTCTTTTTTACTAGGTTAGCTAATCGCTGTTTTGAATTATTTTATGGTTCTTTCACTAAGGTTGCTCTATAAAATAGTCATTTAACCATTAAGATTAAAAGTAGCAGAACAATCCAAAAAGAGAGAAATCTCCATTGTTGAAGGCACTGAAGTTTTTACAGGGCCTTGGCCAGGATTTTAACACCACTTGCCTGCTTTTCTGAGCCTCCCCTTTTTTCCCACTCAAAGTAGTTAATTTCTTTTTAGTGGAAATGGAGATCTTGGTCTAACAGTGGCACCAGAAAACAGGTGTCCAAGAAAGGCACAGCAAAGCTAGAACTGGAAGCACTTGGTTACCTGCCATGTATGCTCATGCAGCTGACAGAAGACACTCAGACCCTGTCACAGATTCAACTCCAGTACAGCTTAGGTGGGAAATGAGCCAAAGGGAACCTTGCCATTGTGATTCTTTTCTCTGGGAACTGTTCCCTCAGTGTTTTGCTCGTTTCTGCTTCACCATGCTCTCACTCTGCGATACTGGAGAGGTTTCATCCCCATGGATGTGGCCTAAGGAAAACAGCTTCACTGCTTGAGTTTCTTTCCAAGGAACTGAGTTTTCCTAGAAACGTGGCTGTTCCATTGGTTATCTATGTTTGTGTGTCCATCCAGTGATTGCATTAAACACTGCAGGGTGTCTGGAGTCTGTTCCATGTTTTACCCATTTTTCAGGTGGGGAAATTGAATCTAATGGACTGAAAACTAACCATTACTAGAGTCTGCTTCAGGCTAAGCAGGATTCAAAGAACTGAAACTGAGTTCTATAATTAGGCCAGGCCTGTGTCCAAGTTAAATGATAAACAACTTACATTAAGGGCTGCAAAATTGTTCCTGTGCAACACCATAATGAAGCAGATGCTTAGCCAGGCAGATAGCTCGGTCTCTCCCCAACACTGCTGCTTTCCCTTCCAGAGAGGATTTTAAAAATCTCCTTTTTAGAAAAACAGGCCCTCAAGAAAAAGAACAGTGGCTTAATATAAATCCTTTCCTTACTGTTGAGGAAGAAATTGAGTGTTTGTTGCAATAATATCTTACATACACTGAGGTTAAGAACTATAGGACACATCCTGATTTTGCTAATTGCCAGAGTAATTATTACTAGGAAAAGTTAGCTGTCCTTTAGTGTACATTACCAGAAATATTTCCTGCTCATTTAAATTAGTTTTTCTCAGTAGATGCAGTTTAGAATGCAGTAGTAACTGAGCTCTCTGTAAGTGACTGAGAGGAAAATCTATCCCTTGCTTTGCTTCCAAAGGCCAGGATTTCTATATCCACACACCTGCCAGCATACACTAGGTAAAAGCTAGAAAGGTATAGTGTTACTAAATTAAAAAAAAAAAAATAGTGAAATATTTCTGTCAACTCTCAGCAGAAAAAAACTTGTGTCAGCTCTTGGGGTTTAATATCAGCTTTTAGAAATTGAGCAGTTCGGTATTTTCAGAGTCAGATACTGAAATAAGTCATTTCATGCATGCTGTGAAGCCCTACAAGTAACCTTGTCAGGGCAGCCCCTGTTCCAGTGTGATTCCGGTGTGATTTGTTCCTTCCATCCAGGGCCACAGCAAGGCTGTTCTGCCCATCTCACTTCTCTTCCAGAGGAAAGCACAACTAGACCTAAAAGGAGCTGAAATGCCCAGCTCCCATCTCCTGCCCTGCTGAAGGGGCAGCTCCTCTCCAGCAGCAGCTGAACCCCTTCCAGTGAGAAGGCGTGGGGCCGTTTGCCAGCTGCCACAGCAGTGCACACTGGCCAGGACAGCCTTTTCCTGGACATCCAGGGATTGGGACTGTGTCAGCCAAAGGCCTGGGGGCAGAGACTCTTCCTCTGCATTTTTCTAACTTCTGGCTTACAGCTTTGCCTCTGTGTTTTCACCTGTGGTTCAGCCCTCAAAGCTGGAACGCATACATTGCAGTGTCATGCTGGAAACTTGTGATTTAACGGGCCCAGGAACTCAGGAAGGAAAACAGATATTTCAGTCCAGCCTTGGAGCATGAAGTTAGACACACATTAAAGCACCTCCACTTGGCACAAAAGCAACCTGACGTCAGTGTTTAAGTCTGGCTCTTGAGATACCAGCGGGAACAGCTGAAGATAAATGAGACATTTGCAGGAACAGCAAAGGGAAAGAGCCCTTAGTGCACAGGTAAGGCTAGCCAGCCTGGGGTGGGGGGGAAGCTTCTGTGCCAGTAGGCAAATTCTGAGATACTGGGACTTGAGAGTTTGCTCTTCCAGACCCTTCCTTTTTAAGGCCAAAAAGCTTTACCTCCCTTGCCAAGTACAATATAAAATGAAACACAAACATGATTGTAAACAGCACAAAACAGAATTGCCTGACAAAAGTAATGGAACACAATATTAATATGTAAGACATGTTCATATTCTGCCCTGTGATATAATTCTCTTTAGTTAAAGCCATTGTTGGCAAAAGAGCAAACTGGCAAGGTAAGGTTTTTGCTGTGCAGTGCTTGTAAGTGAAGTATCAGCTTATCTGCATGAATGAAGGCAATTACTGTCAATCTGCATACTGCAAATGTTACCCCATTATTTTGTGCCTGAAGAGGCACCAGTTTAATTAATAGAAGGAAATGTCCATTTCTTATTTAATCACTCCTAATGAAGACTTAATGAATCCTCACCATTTGGATTTGTGCAGCTTAGAACCTGGCAATGCAAGTACTCACAATATTGGGTAGGCCTATGAATAGTGAAACAAGGAATAGTGAACAAGGAATTTTTAATGAATGAAAATAACAAAACTGCAATGAATGGAGACCAAGAAGGTGATCATCCACATATCTTCCTCTCTTTTTCTGTACAGCACCCCCTCTAACCTCCATTATCAGGGGCTGACTAGAAAGAAAGTCCTGGAGCTTGGGAATGGACAGTAAGAAAGGCAGACTACAAGTGTGTGTAGCCTGGAGTCCAAAAGCCACTAAACAAGGAGAGCAGTGAGAAGAGCTGCCAGCTGGGAAGTCCACAAAGCATCCCAGCTGCTCCAGGGAAAGTGGACTAATCAACCTCCACCGATACTACAGCCAGGTATGAACTGTAGGTAAGAAACCCCCCCAGGGCAGGGGGGCTGAGCACTGCTGCAGGGCAGACACAGGCACAGGGCACACAGATCAAAACCAGCCAGAGAGGCCTGAGCTGTGTTTATGGCTTTCAACAGTTTTTCATATGCACAATGCTCTTTGTTGTCATTCCATGCTGGCAGCCAGCAGCACCTCCTCCAGTGCAGATCATCATGTAGGTGAGAACAGTTTGCTGCAGACTGAGACACAGCTGCCCTTGTGCCATGGCACTGCCACCCACTGCTCCATGGTACCATCCAAGGTCAACCTGGAGCACCAGCTTAGGGCTTCTCTGGTTTAGGGCTCCTTGCTCCACCACAGCATCATCCACGAGCAACTATGGCTGCTCTGTTTCAAGAAGACAGCTCTTTCTTTTGCAGGTCTGCAAATCCCTCTCTTCCTCTCAATTGGTCCTTAACCTTCAAAAGAGGCTGGTTTGGGTTACTTTTTTAATGAACCACTACTCTTGTGAGAAGAAATTTTCCTTGAAGGTGATTTAAACCCAACATCCTTGTGCACCAGTTCTAATGGTTGGAGAAGGCAGGAGTGGGGTGAATGTAAGAGCCATCTCAAAACAGTGTTTATGTGTGGATTCCACCAGCTGGTACTCAAAGTGGATTTGTCACTGTGGAAGTTGGTACTGACCCATTTGAACATGGAAATGTGTCATTTCTCAGAGGAGAGGAGCTTCCCCCCTCAGCTTTCATGCTGCCAGATGCCTGTCCCAGCTCCTGAAGGAGGTGGGAGATGAGGAGCCAATGCCAGCCAGAGGAGGGAAGGATGCCCAAGGACCAGGGGGAACATTCCTGCACACACCTACATGGATGCAGCAGGGAGCACCCAATGGAGAAACCTGTGAGTATGATTATTTCCTAATGCTCTTTCTGGTGGATTTCTTTTCCCCTAGCAGATGAGGATGGATTCAGTTTCAGGTATTTGGAGACTCACAAGTTTTTTACTTAATATACAATAAAACCTTTACTATTTGCAAGGCTTGCTGTCTCCTTTTCTGATTCTCATTCAGACAAGATCAGGACTGAGGAGAATATAAAATATGATCCTATTCCACCTACAGTTTTGACTCCTGTATTTTCTAATGGAGTTCTAATATTATTTTCTGGGGAGGGAGAAGGTGGGAAGGGAGAGAAGAACCCCCCTGCTGTCTCACACAGAACTAGCGTTTGTCATTTCTTTAAAGGCCAGCTAACCTAGGAATGTGATCAATTTCTAATGCCCCCACATGCACTTTCAGAACTGGAACTTGCTCCAGCTTTTAAGAAAGCAACTCAACAACCAGCCATTTTATACCACTAGTCCATTTCTCTCCCTCTCGACCAAGGAATTTATCTGTACAACATAAATCCCACTATTCATCTAAAACTGAAGCAATTAAAACATAAAGAGTTAAATTAATACAAACTGGTTGGTTGCGCTGAAGTTGCAGGAAATCACACTTTTAATTGCATGGGGGCAGTTGAGCACAGTCAGTCAGGAATGGCCGCCCCTTCCTAAGACAGAGACCAGGGAGACTCTTTTCAATTTTCTCGAAACTGTTCATAACCACTGCCACCAGCTGTGTCTCCACTGTCTTTAAAAGGCCTGGAGTGTGAGCACAGGTCTCTTTTGTCACTGGCTAGCAATTTGACTCTTTTCTGTGTAGCACCATATTATTTTTAAAAAATGAATACAGTCCTTGTTGGAGCATTTTCTAAGATTATTTAAGAGAGTAGCAACCTTGCAGCATCTCACCTTGCTTTCACAAAACACCCCCAAAGCCATTCAGGCCTTTAAGCACGTTCTTCATTTCCAGTGACTCCCAAACGAGGCCCCTGCATGATTGTTTGCTGATCCAGAGGGAGCAGCGCCACAGGCGGGGCAGTGACCACCACGGGCTGCAGCCTCGCGCTCAGCACACACACAGCAACGCAGGCTGCGGGAGACAGCAGCGGGGAGCAAGACTGTGATTGGCTGCAGGAGCGCACCAGCAGGAAGCTGATTGGATGGCAGGATGCATGGGCAGAGTATGAGCAGGAAGCTGATTGGATGGCAGGATGCATGGGCAGAGTATGAGCAGGAAGCTGATTGGATGGCAGGGCACGTGGGCAGCAGCATGGCAGCTGAGCCAGCCAATAGGTGCCCTTCTTCTGTTCTGTTAAATGTCGGGCTGGTTTCAGTTGTGTCAGGTTAAAATTAAAGACACAAACAGGGGCCGATCTCTACAATAAAGGGATCTCCTTCAGATGCATAAGGGGGTTGCTTTGCTCCCCACTGCTACAAACACACTGTTGGCTTTCTCAAGTTTCTGGATGCACACAGGACAAGTTCTCACCCTCCTTCCTTGAAGCAGGGTTAGGATCTATAGTCAGCTCTTCGGAATTATCAATGAAGTTAAATTTGGAGGTTCATTTTTAGAACTTAAAATTTTTGCACCAGACAGATTATGCACTGTTGACAGGAGTGACACAACAAAAAAGGTAGAGAAAACAAATGTGAGGATTCTACAGCAGGAGGCAGAAATAGCAAGAACCAAACTTCGTTCCAACATTTGGCTTTTCTGTAACCCACACTGGTCACAGAACTGCTTGTGAAAAGAAATAGGTAAGGAAGAGAAACTTTGTTTATGTACAGCCCAAGTGAAAACAAGCATTGTCTTCAGAAATTATACAGTCAATTAAAATTATGTAACTGTATGTTCCAGAGGTTCAAACATGGTGTCCAAATTACCATTTAAATTAGCCAGCACAAGTATCCTATAGAAATGAGTGTTTCAAATCTCACCTCAGCAACAAAGGGTCATTTCCGATTATTTATAAACCACATAAAATGTAATAATAGTTTTAGTGAAAGGGGATAAATAGGGGTAGGCAGGCCTAGAGACAGAAATAGGTATGTACAGATATTGATGGGTAGAGACAGTGCTAGACAGGCACAGGGAGAGGCAGAGACAGAGATAGAGGTTGCCACAGGTAGAGGCAGCTCTAGAGAGAGGTGTGGGTACAGACAGACATGGACAGGTAGAGAGACAGGCTGACAGATATGGGCAGACAAAGAGAGGTGCTGACGGATTTTGTCAAGCAGAGGTAGATATTGACTATCTAGATAAACTGTCAAAAATGTCAGGGAGAGGTAGTGACAGGTACACATAGACACTGACAGAGACAGGTACAGATAGATCCTGACAGATTCTCTAAGATTTTAGCTGATTCTGTTAGATTTTGGCAGATTCTGGCACATTTTGGCAAATTCTCCTGTATTCTGACAGGTTCTGATAGAGATATTGGCAGTGCTGGAGACAGATCTTTGACAAAGATTTTGTCAGATATTGACAGGTACAGAGAGGGAGATCTATATAAGGACAGAGAGTGACATGTACTGACAGGTGGAGTAAGTATAGATGGATAGAGACATGTATAGATGACTAGTGATACATATAGATATATAGGTAGAGATGTGTATATATAGAGAGGTGTAGATAGATAGAGATACATAGAGACAGAGATGGGTTAAGACAGGCAGAGCTAAATATTGCCAGGTATAGATAGGTACTGACAGGTATGCAAGGCACAGGTCAGTATCAGCAGGTACAGACAGAGATAGGTATGGTTTGACAGAGACATATAGACGTAAGTACAGACAAGTATAGGTACAGATAGGCAGAGATAAGTATAGATAAATGCAGAGAGCTGTAGATAGGGATAGACAGATAGAGCAGATGTGTAGATAGGCAGGAACAGACAGGGATAGACAGAGATAGGTAACCTGAGACAGGTATAGGTGGATAAAGGCAGAGACAGGTAGAGATTAATATAGATAGGTACAGACAGATGGAGGGACATAGAGACAGTATCACTGGGTGTAAATAGGTATAGATAGATACAGATCAGGATACCCAGAGATGGATGAACACAGATAGCAGGGACAGGTACAGACAGACAGAGGAACAGCTGGGGAGACACTGATCCAGAGAGTGAGCATTCTGAACTATGTGAGTGGAAGTTCCTTTGAACACAGTGCAAAGTATGTAAAGGGTAGGAATGTGCCCAGTGTCTTACCTGGTTTTGGTGCCATTTTGCAGATTTACACCTTGAAATCACAACCCTATGTGCTCCAGGTAGAAACACGTCACAAAACATGGGAATGTGGAGGCATTTTATACATGGCTATGCTGAGGCCAAGTGCGTAAAAGTTCCATAAAAGCACAAAATGTCTTTTCCATGGCTAATGATACTGGCTGTAAAGGAGCTAATAACTCTTAAAGCAAATTCAAGCAAAATCAATAAATTCACTGAGGAATCAAGTCACCTTGCTCTTCCCGTTATTTATTTCTACACACCTGTAGAATGTCTTGCAGCATTTTTTTCTGGCCTGGAACTCTACCCCTGGACTGTTTTTATTGTGTTCAGACACACACACGAGGATATTCCACATGTGTGCAATGCACCTTACAGTTCTGCAAACCAAACTACTTCAGAATAACAGTGATAATGTGCTGTGAGAATTTAAAAAGAAAAGGTGATTGTTATTCCTTTAAAGCCAGAAGTCTTATGTGTCACTGCCGCAGATTCTCGCTGTTAAGCAGGTATTAGAAAAGAAAACAGGATGTGGAGTGACAGTGGAACATGCTGCAAGCACAGGAAAGCCCAACTCAAATGTAACACCTAGTCTGACCAACAGAGTACTTGATGCCACTTTTCTACTTACTGCAGACATGATGAGCTCTCCGCCGAGATTCTGGATCTCTGCTTTAACCTGGCTGCAGATCTTGAGCTGGTGGGAGTACAGCTTGATCTGTTCTAGGTAAGCCAGTAAATCCTGTTTGCACGACTGGTCTGGGCACTGAAAAGAACAATAAAAAAAACACTTCAGTAACTGCTGATTCAAAAGGATGTCTCAGGAATCACATTGAAACTTCACTGAGAACTATTCCAGTTCCAGACTGCTAGAGCCTTGCTTTTCACTGCAGTTTTATCAGGCTGCAAAGTTCATTCCCCTTGGGAAGCTTTTTAATGCCATAGTTGGAAGCTCAGATGAAGCCTAAGATTCCCCACATGCACTCTGTATTTAACACTGCTGTGCTTGCCTTAGCACTATTTCTAAACATATCTTTAGTGTATAGAGTAATTATTTCCAGTCCTTAGATGATCTCTAAGAAAATACCTCTATTAACAGTGATGAGGGCAATCCAAACAGATTTTGTAGGCTATGTAACCATACATGCAGAGACATGTTAACATCTATATGTTATGCTTTAGCTTGTAATGTGATCTATGGGGTTTTTTTGTGTTCCATCCAGACTGTATTGAACTCAATCTGCAGGTCTTCTCTAGCTGTGAGAACAGCAAAATTAGAATGTCTTATTGAAAAGCCACAAGAAAAAATTGTCAATATTTTTAACAATACAGATTTATATTATTGAAATAAAAATAGGATTGCTGTAACCTAATTTTTTCCCAAAATACATTGAGTACTTGGAGTGCAATGTTGCTCTGTGGGTACCAGGCCAGCCATGAAAGGCTGGGTATGAATTTTTTCTAAGGCTGATTCTCATTGCTCTGGCAGAATAAAAGGATCTTAAGGGGAATGGTGAGCCCCTGTTGTGCTCCCACAGCTGGAAGCAGTAAGAGTGATACATAAGCATGAGATCCCTGCAGGTTTGCAGACATGGTATTAGCCTGGGTGTGGTACACACACGATAAATACAGCCCCTTCCTTTCGACAGGAAACTCTGCTCAGCTTTGCATACTGGGAAAGCAAAGATACATCCCCACCAACTGCACACTGTCAACAATCACCTGTGGTTTTATTGAACTGTGGTCAGTGGATTTAAATCCAAACCCACCAGAAGCTAGAAAAAGCACCAATTCTACTTAAGTCCAAAAGTATTTCAGCTCCTGGCTTTGCTGAAGCAACAGTACGTGTTCAAAGGGCTGGTGTGACAATGCTGTTCTTCATGGCTATGCAATAATAGCAAGTTCAGGTTTTAGACTTAGCAAAGGTAACAGTAAACAAGGAAGGTCGGAGTGAACAATGTTAAATTAATTAATACGACTTAATATCAGTCCTTACCTCACGTTCTCCTACATCCATTTTTGTTTCCTGTATTTGGGCACAATTTACAACAAACCCAGAACACTTCCTTGACATGTTCTCTTTCTATGTGATGGAAAACTGCCCTAAAATGTTTTTATTTTTTCCTTCTTAAGCACTACATTAAGGACTGCCCAAATCTGTACTTATATAATAGTATCTCAGTGTTTAGAAAGCTGGAATACCCACTCTTTATTTAATTAATAAAAAAATTATACTTCAAGTAAAGTACAATACAATCCCTTAAAACATCACAACTCATCATACCAAGATGGTGTGTATTCCTGGAATGACATTCTTCCTCCTCTGTTTTTTTCTTTCCTTAGTTACACTTTGATTTTATCCCTCTGGCCAGAAAAACTCAAGAGAAAGGAGTATAGGGTGCCAATATAGTGCCTTATCCACTTCAAACAGTGACAATACCAATTACAGAAGTTCAGAGACAGGAATGATTATTATATAGTACTCTTTTGTGTTACAGTGTCAGGCTACTCACAGGTGCTGTCTCCCTCACACAGCAATACAGAAGAAATGTGTACCATTTATGAATGCTACAGATGATACACATCAAAGGCCAGGAAACTGAAATCAAGAACAAGACCACGAGGTTCTGTGGAAACATTTTCGTGCCAGAAGCATTCAGAACAGAAAATGCAGAGTATTGGATAAGAAAATTCTCCTGAAATGTAATTACACAACTGTACAAGGCTGTGGCATATCCACAGCTGCACTACCCCAGCAGACACAGTGCAGCCCTGCCCTGCACCGGCCCAGCCAAGGCCCAGATGGAAGGAGGAAGATTGCACTGAATCCTGGTATTCTTCCTCCATTACAGACCCCAGGGGCCATTAGAAGTGACTCCCAGGAGCACAAAACAAAGGAAATGGTTTGTAACACAGGGTTGGTCAATTACAGAAATCTTTGTTACAAAATGGTTATATTAAAATTTTACATAAGTAAAAGAAATTACTGAACAAACAAATGGAAAAGTTATCAAGGACTATTTCCCATGTCAAGCGTATCAAAAACATGTTTGGTTATGTAAATTCTGGCATGGCTGCTGGAGGCTGGGAGCACCATGGAAGTCAGGCCATGCTCTCCCGAGCTGTGTCCATACCCAGTGAAGCCTCCTGGCAGCAGCAGGGAGCAGCAGATCCATGCCTGAGCTCTGGCCACAGCACTGCAGCAGAGGGTTGGGCCAGCCAGAAAATTAAACCTCATGCCTTGTAGCATGTCAGATCAGCCATCAACAGATGTTAGGAACAAATGTTCTGCAGGGAGGACACTGCATAAGGAATCATCTACCTATTGCTCAGAAGCAGCTGGTACAAGCAGCACTTGCTCACCAGCAAAATCAAACACTGGCTGCAACAGAAGGACAGTCAACAAATTCTGAGTTTCACCATCCCACAGGTATGATGGTTACCAGTTTACTGCTGCACATTCCTGACTGGAGAGCCCATCAGATTCTGAGAGGTTTTTCCTCACACATCCTGTGGGCAGCAGCTGTTGCTAACAAGGGCTTTCTGTAAGAGCAGCATCAGAACTGACCTGCATCCCAAAGATGCAGTGGTATTTTACCCAACAAAATATCCACCAGAACATCCAAACAATGTGAGAAATTAAAATAATGCAGTGATTAAAACCAGACTGAAACCAGCACTCACCATCCAAGTGAGAAAGCCAGTGGCACAGCAGTTGCACAGGAGCTCCTGCCCACAGACCATTGGGAGTTTGCTTTGTTCTCACTTCATCCACTTGGCTAACAAAGGCCAAAGCATTTCTCTATAGAATCCAAATGTGTCTTCATGGGGATCAGCACTGGGGATAATCACACAGCACCTACAATAAATGTGTGCTGGGCACAGGCAGGAGGCAGCTTTGCTGCTCCACCAGTGGGGTTCTATCACCCAAAGGGATTACACAGTGTGTTACTGACCACTGTAATTAGCTCTGACAAGCAGCATTCTGAATGACCCCAGCCAGGGCCTGCCTGACTGGGAGCCTAATGGGTGCAACACAGAGGAGGCTCTTAATGCAGACCTCACTCTTCAGCATATTTCATCAACCCAGGGTGAGGTACTCACTGCCTTCATTATCTTAGGGCTTCCAGGTCACATTAAGCAGCAAAAATTTTCTGACAGAAGGGACAAAGAACAAAAATGTTCTGACAAAAGGGAACGTCTCCTGACAATGAATTTATAATGCACTTGTGATTCATGTGCATAGGTTGCTGTTGATGCTGTAACTGTGAGGATTTGCACCCTTGTTACTCTGAGCCATCCTAGAAGTGCTTGTGACTGTGGACTGAAATACAGCTGAGTTCTGCTAATTGTACCACACTGTATGCCTTCCCTTCAAACACAGCAACAGGGAGCTATAAAAATCATACAGATCCTTTTTTTTTACATAATAGAAATGCTACAGAATTTAGTTGTTAGTAAAAGACAACATGTGAAATACTCCACTAAAAAGTCCCCGTGCTGCTCAGGAAAGCACTACTGACACTCATGTTTGACTCTGAGTACCAAATTCCTGAAGGGCTTATCCTGTTTGGCCCAAATTCAGAGAACAGTTATTTGGTAGCCCAGAGGAATGTAAAGCTTATTTTATTTTAAGACCCCAAGAGTGCAGGGCATCGGAAACCTGGCAAAACAACAGCTGAGAAATGGAATTTGAAAATACCTTTGAGATTAAAAAAAACACCGCAATGAGAAAAGAGCTTTCTAAGTTAAAGGATAACTTTGCACCGCCAAAAAAACCCCAAAACTTTTAAACCTTCTTTTAACAGAAGTTAAAAGCTCTCTAGCCATGCAAGGAATGAGAGTACTAAGAATATCTGTAATAGGAGGAATAAAGCAAGATTCTCTTTTTTTACTAAATTTGACACACCTATCTAGCAATACTTGCAATTGTGTTCACTATAACTGAAAGGGCTGCCTTGGTTCATCTTTTGATTTGTGTTTGGATTTTTCTTGTTTTAATGCAGATAATGTAATGTAAACCTGCATCTAAAATCCAAGCAACACCTGTAAGTAAGGAGTGTCCTTCAGATGCACAGAACAAATCCCAGGGGTCAGGTGGCTCCCAGGTGCCAGCTCTGAGCGAGGACAAAGGCAAGGAGCTGGAGTGAACTCAGTAAATGGGTTACAATAACCTGGATGATGTCATTACATCTCCTAGCAACTCTGAGGGGACACACGAATTATCACCACCAGTGGTTCATGAATACTTTCCCTCACACTGATTTGCTCATATTTCTAGTCTGGAGTCATTGTACTAATACAGCTGAAATCTTTCTTTCATAGAAAAAATAATATTTCAGTGAGAGTGGATTCCCTGTCCTAAAACCAGCAAGAATTTATGACCCTTACTCATTTTTGGCTTTGTTATCTCATTGCTTTCTGCAGTCTATCAGTGACAGGTTTGAATTTTAATTTGTAATAGATAAAACCTTGAAAGCAGCTGTTGCCCAGTGCTGGAAGAAAGTGTGTCAAGATCAGTAATTGGGGAATTCAGACATTTTACCTAGTTTTTTTCTACAACTCTGATCACAACTGTATAGAGGCAAAATAGAAATTCTTTGTTATCTGGAATTCAGAAAGACACATGACAACTGCTAACAAACTGGTGTTATTTCCTAGACAGTAGGAAAGCAAGCACTGAATATGAAAATAAAAAGTGAAGGGAAAAGAAAAACCATGTGAGGGTGTGGAAACAGTGACTGTCCTGTGCTGCCCTGGACCTGAAAGGCAGCCACAAAGGCAGAAATGCTTCAGGCGTGACACCTGCACTCCTCTGCTGGTGTTGTACAGCCCTAAAGACACCCAGCCAGCCTGGTGAGGAGGCTGCAGGGGTGCTCACGTGCCACTGCAGCTCCCCTAAGCAGGCTGCTGAGTTACCCTGCTCCTGCTGGGCTCTTCTGGGGGGAGTTGAGCCATCTGACGATCTAAAAATCCAGAAGAAATAAAGCATACCTTCCAGCTCTAACACTTGGCATTTCATGGTGATAAGTAACTCATAAGTTACTTAAACTAACTATAAATAAAAAATATATGCGAAACCAAAAATCACCTTCAAGCTGAGGCTTTGCAGAGGCCAAAACAGCCAGTGTTAGGGGTAGGGGGCAGAGAAGAAGGTACAGCAAAAGCATGGATTCTGTAACTCTGCAGAGGGTGGAGAACAAACCATTGTGGAGCCAGACAAGTCTGTCCTTCCTAAGCTAGTGCTGAGACCAAGCACCTGCCCAGAGCAGCAGAGCTCTGTGCCAGTGCCTCCATCTTGTGTTCCCACAGCTCATGTGGAGCAGCTGCATTGCTGCTGGGTAATTTACCCAGGTCAGTCAGGAGAGGACAAGCCTGCACCTCTGCACTGCTGCCTGCACAGCTGGCCTGGCTTTGCCTGGCACACAGCTCATGCTCTCCACAGTGCTCTGCTGGATTAAGAGTGGGAAGGAAGGTGGCACACAAGGACCTTTCAGTCTCCCACTCTCTGCCAGAGAGCAGTGCACAGGCAGCTGGGGGGAGCATGGCCAGGACAGGTGATGTGACCTGGCCAAAGGTTCTTCCATACCAGTTCATGGAGTGTCATGGCCAGCATGGGGGACTCACCTGGAAAGGGCTGATTGCTGTTCAGGGACAGGCTGGGCATTGGTCAGCACATGCTGGGGAATTGTGTTGGGCATCACTTCTTTCCCTCTGGTCTCAGTCCTCTCTCCCCTTCTTCTTTCAGCATCAATGTTAGTAGTAGTAGTAGTAGTAGTAGTAGTACTACTACTACTACTACTATTATATTTTAAATTATTAAACTTTTTATAACAACCCATGAGGTTTCCATTTTTTCCAGTTCCAGGAGTAGGTGACCAAGGAGCTGCATTGTAGTCAGTTGCCAGTTGGGGTTAAAACAGGACAACAGCTTTTTACACAACTATTATATACTGACATATTTACTTATTTATTTAATGAGATATTTATTTATATACTGACATATACCTTAATATGTTAATAAGGAATAAATAAATAAATATTAAAGCAGCCATGAAGATATATATATTTTACATGTGTATCTATATGCATGTTCATATATACTGTATGTCTAAAATGTTACACTCATAGCTTAAGGGAGCTCACAAATATTCACACAACTACAAGTGCATGTGCAGATGGCTGTGGGTACCTAGACACGTGTGATGTATGTACACGTGCATTTCAGAGTGTACATGGCCACTGATGCACACGGAGAAGAGAGCCCACAGGGAGGCTCAGACAGGCTGTGTGCCGCAGGCACTCCCGCAGCATTCCCTGGCATCCCTGGGGGTGTGTGGCCAGCAGGGCAGGGCTCCTGCCCTGTGAACTCGCCTGGTCAGCGATGAGCCGCGCCAGGACGTCCATGCGCGAGCCCGACTCCGAGATCACCTTGGCGGCGTTGATGACATCCGACGTGTGCTTCAGTGGGCCTCTTCCCCTTCAGAGGAAGCACAGACACTCAGAATAAATCACTGCTGTGCAAACTAGGTGCAGAACAACTCAGCTGAACAAAGCAATAATCCATGCACAAGTGACAGTAATTAAATCCCCCCCACTGTCCCACAGGTCCCACAAATTTGTATTGTTTGGCATCAACAGGAAGCAGAAGCGCCAGAAAGATGTTACAGTTTCTTCATATTGAAAGTACAACCCATGCCAAATCCTGATTTTAAGAAATTTCTTAGGCAGTTTGCTATTCCCAGAAGTTCTTTTCCATTCCATGGAAAATAATGTAATATGTAAAAAATAGTAATATGTTCCAAGGAACTTCAGCTCAGTGTATGCTGAGAGCCATTATGGATATCTGGTCAGAAAAATAGTGAGATTGGCTTAGTTGGGATTTAAAAAATGTAATTAGTGCACCCACATACAAACAGAGATGTATGAACAGGGCTGCAGATCAGCTTACATGTGCCACTGGGAACACAGATAAGCCATACCAGAAAAATACTTCCCAAACAATTACAGAATTTCTTCAGAATTTCAGTCTAGGAAAACAGCCAAATTCTTGTGAACAGTCTGCCAAAAAGTCAGACACTTTCTGTATGCCTCCCTCCCAAGCCCAAAAAGCTGCTTTAATTACAGGAGAATGTTTCTAAGAACTAAGAAATAAAATGTGACTACTTAAGGCAGGAGGTATGACCACCCTTCTCTTCACATTTCCTGGAGCATCAGCCTCTTTAATGCTGAAACACTTCACCTGAACTAAAATCAACACTTAATTGCACTTCATGCATGTATAAAGTGAGCAATGCTGCTGAACTCATCTTTGCTTTCCAACATCTTTGAGAGGAATACTTCTAGTTTTACTAAGTATTTAATTTCCAAAGGCCCCAGATGAATTTACAAGTTCTGCACTGGACAAAGGAAGTAGACAACATGAAAAATTTTAATGTAACTCTTTGTTCAAATGAAAAGACTCTTTTCCTCCAAGTCAGTACGGTTTTATGTGTAAAGAACATTTAAGAAAAAATCATTTCACCTGAAAATATTATATTATGGACCTGCACAAACAGTGCAATCAGGAAACTACAGTGGTGACAAGATGACAGATAATGTTTAGTCTCTTCTTCATTAATCATATTGCTCAGCAAAGAACTACCAGTTCTTGGGAGAAAGCATACTTTACAGTTCCTTATTCTCAATTTGGGAAGCCCACATTTGGAACAACCTAGAATCCAGTATTTTACACATCACTGTTCCACAGAAAGACACCCTCTTGTTATGGTACACCTACTTGGCAGATTGATCAGTTTATAGAAGAATTATAGTGTGTGTAGGGAATGAATTTGCAAATGCAATCCCCTGTATCTAGGATTAAGTACTTGAGCCCTCACCCATACTCTTCATTTGCCTTTCCCGGTCTTTTCCCTTTGAATCCTTGTTGTTGAATCCTTAGGCCCAATTCTTTTGTGTGCCTTACTGACCCTTCCCTCCATTCCAGGCCACTGGTTCATTGTTATTTGCACTGCAGCAGTTCCAAAGGCCAGAGGTTTGTCAGGCAAGCACAGCACATCCTTTAGCTGCTCCACAAACTACCAGCAGCCCAGCAGCCTCCTGGCAAGGTCCTACCCAGGACCAGACAAACAATACCAAAGGTGAAAACAACCCAGGATTAAAACAGCCAGCAAAGGAGAGATGGCATGAACAGTTCAAGCCATTTCTGCTTAGGTAGTTCTTGTACCTGCAGCAGCTTTGCTGACATTTGAAGCTGGCTTTGAGGGTAAAGTTCTCCAATTAAACCAGGAATTTCCTTCTACCCTCTAATTAGAGATCTAATGAGAATGAAACAATTCCACCCAAAAAAATTACTTCAGACAAACGAAAATTAACTATTATTTTTCACCACAGAGATGGCCACCCTCAGAGCCACTAGAGTAGCACTCAGCAATGACTGTTCTGGAGATTTCTGCCCCATGGGGCACCTAATGCACCAATGGTTCAAGTTCTCCACTACAGCCCCTAAGAAATGTGGGGTGTGATGCCTCTGAGCTTTCAGCCACAGCTCAGTCTTGAAATGAATGTTAAATACATAGGAATTTCAGCCTTGCACTAAAAGGTGCTGAAACCCCAGAACGTTAAGGTACAAAGAAAGCTCCTTTGCTACACAACCAAGAACTGTCTGTGCTCCTTTTTTTACCTTCATGTAAAATCCAGAGCCTTTGAAATAAAGCACAGGCTTAGCTGCCTTAGGATATAGCATAATAAGCCATTAGTCCCAGTTTATGATGCTGGGAAATTCTGAGTACTCTGAAAAGAATACTTGGCAAAATACACCAGATCTGCTGAATCACTGGCCAAATGGAAGAAACTGAGAGAAAAACCAAAAAACCCACAAGAGGATGCTGGTTCAACTGCAAACACTAAGTAATTTGGACATAAGAAGAAAGAGAGAGTCCCTATAGCATTCCTGTACGAAGGCAGAGGGGTTGTTTCAGCCATCAGTCTGAACAGGAGTCCCTGAGGCAGAGCTGCTGTGAGAACAGCAGATAGCACACCCCAGTAATAGCCTACACAAAGCTTTCCTGCAGCTTTCCCTGTTTTGGTGTGGCTGCAGCACTCTGAGGGTTTCCATGAAGGAAGCTTGGACACAGTGGGAAGCTGTGCAAAAAGGTTGATTACATGTCATAAACATAAGGAGAGACAGAGGGGTTTACACCCACAACAACCTGGAACTCTGGAGTGGGGCAAAGGAGGAATGATGAGCAAGAGAGGCTGTGGGACACACGGAGAGTATTGCATCCGCAGGGATGCCCCGACAGGCAGGAATGATGCATCTGACTCCATCTTCTCAGAAGGCTAATTTATTGCTTTTTATACTATATTATATTAAAGAATATTATACTATACTAAAGGATACAGAAAGGATACATACTGAATGCTAAAAAGATAATAATGAAAACTCATTACCCTCTCCAGAGTCCTGACACAACTTGGCCACAACTGGCCAAAGAGTGAAAACAACTCATACCAGAATCCAATGAAACAATCACCTGTGGGTAAACAATCTCCAAAGACATTCCACACATGAGCACAACCCAGGAGAAGCAAATGAGATAAGAATTGTTTTCCTTTTTCTCTGAGGCCTCTCAGCTACCCAGGAGAAAAATCCTGGGTGAAGGAATTTTTTCAGAGGATGTGAATGCCAGAGGAGAGCCCTTGAGGGGCTCCAGGGCTGTGGTGGGTGGGGAGGAGGTTCAGAGCTGCCCTTCTGGAGGAGCAGCCTCGGGCTGTGGCACCACTGCCAATGGGTGAGAGCAGCCAGCGCCTGCTCAGAGGGTGGGATCACTCCATCCTCTGCTGAGGGCTCTGCACTCCTGGGATTTTATTGTCTGAAATTCAACAAAGGAGTTCCATGGGTTTTGGTGAATAACTACCAGACTCCATGCCTGTTGCCTTCAAATGATACCAGTGCAGCTGTGCACTTTGTGAATTCCCACTTCTCCTGATTTAGCACAAACTCAGGAGATTCAGAATGCCACTAACTCAGATTAACTCCCTGAATCCAGATGTTAGAGACACATAAAGTCTATTAAATCATCTAGGTTGTTTTCCCTAGCCACTGCACAGCTTCCTACCAGTTTTATATGCACTTGCATTTTTTTCTGGTAAGTTTGAAGTATGAAAAAATACTTTGCTTGAAAGGCAATGTTTCCCTGAGCTATCCATCTCACTCTCTGGAATGCTTTTCCAGATATTTAGGTCTTTCTCTGTATCACTGTAACAGCATCCCTTTCCTCCTACAGACCTACTCCCTGATCCTCCTCCACTACATGCTGAAGCATCCCAAATCACAGTGGATAGTGCAGACCTGCATGCAATAGCTCATGCACCTACAGCTGTTCAAGAAAGAAATAGAAAAAAAAAAACCTTTCCACCAAGTACCCTCTGCTGATCAACAGATCTCAAAATTTGTCCATTGTGGAGTCTTCCACCTCTTTCCCTAAAGAAATTCTAATTTCTCTGCTATGGAAACTGTGTAATATTTATTTTTTTTCCAAGTCAGCATTAATCTTACTGTTCATTCCCTGCTTCCAGTCTTTAATGTTTAAGGCCAAACTTCACCTCACACACTCAGTTACTGATGTTTGTCCCCAGTGATTTCATTGAGTTCATAACCTACAACAGTAGACCCTGGATTCACTGCATGGAAGATCTAATACATATATTTTCCTCACACCTCACTATTTCCAAGCATAAAGCCTTACAGGTTGAGCAAGCTGATAATACATTCAAGGCGATGAAAAAAAAGACTATACATACAAGCAATTATATCTCCCCAAGGTAGTGATGGATTGTTATTAGAGCTCAAATCAGCTACAAACAACAACAAAACTGGGAGTAGGCCATAAATAATATATAGAGAGATATCCAGCTAAGTCTAACAAGAAAGAAAATGGATTATGTACACAGAAAGCCGTTTGGAGTATCTCCACAAAGGTAAAGGAAGAAAAAACTCACCTCAATGTTTCTTGAAAGCTACAATCACAGGAGGAAAGAAGTTGGACTGTGTTAATTAGTACAACACCAAGGTTTTGGGTAATTGTGAAAGAGAGCCTGAAGCCTCTCAAATCTCATCGTTCTTGCTCCAAGCCAGGACAACCGAGAGCAACTCCATCCCTGTCTGCCTAAACTTAACCACATCGATCTGCAGACATCAGTATGGGGCATTATTTTCTGTTTTCATTCACATTGGAATTTTATTCTGAAAAGCAGTGATACTCTTAATTCTTACAGTAATGAAAACTTCAACTCCAAAACGTTTTTGCCATCACCTTTTTCAGGAAGAGAAATTCTTCTGTCTGCAAGCAAAGCTGGTGGCTTCCCCCTCCACACTGTGGGCTTCCCCCCCGCCCCCAGCAAATCCTCCATACAATTGCCCTGCAGCAGAAGCAGGCAGAGGGAGCTGCAGTGAGCAGTGGCTGAGGAACTCCCACCTCACACCCCACCACAGGGACACATTTCCCCACGGTGTGAGCTGAAAGCTTCACCGTTAGCTCCAGCCACAGCCCCCGTGGTCATGGCCACTCTCCGGCCCTGAGCTCCAGGCTCTGACCATTCTGCCCTCAGGCCCAGTTTACAGCTCAGCAGGTCCTGACAGCTGCCACTCTAACTGCAAGTTTGCCAGGGCACTGCAAGGAGGCACAGCTGCAACCCAGCAACATCTCTCTCTTGCTGTTCAAACCTGAGCAAACCTGTTGAAACCTGGCCAAAGCCAGGCCAGTGTCCACCTGAGCAGCTCCAGTCTGGACCATCTGTTAGGGCTGAAGGAGGCCGAGTGCTGGCAAGGGCTCCTTGGGGGTGGGAGTGGATTGGGACATTTCCTGAGGTAAGGAAGGTCAGAGCTCCTATCCAGGTGATGGAAGTTTTACTTAAGGTACACGTTTGTCCTGAGGAAAGTGCATTACTTACAGTGCTGTGCAATTGCATAAGATACTGCCATTTCTTTACTCACAGAAAGATACTCCTACAAATAATAATTACCTTTTATAGACACTATTGTGGTTAGTTAACTCAGTTGTCCCCACATTCCAAGGTAGCATTTGTACCTCCTGCAGTTCTTCCCCAAACACACTGTGTGTTTCTTCTTTCTTCTGCCTCCCACTGCTGCTCTGCAAAGTGCTTTAGTACTGGCATGGTAGGAAATCTGGATTCCAGTCTCCCATGCTGATCTCTATTCTATGAGCTCTTCTGAAGTTTGTTTTTTGTTTTATTAACCCAGCGATTGCGTGCAGTCCTGAGAACAGGAACAAGGAAGCAGGATTCACGCCTCACTCATTACAAATGCTCTAAACTTACTGAGTCAGTTGTTTTCTCCTGCAGATCACTTTGCCTGCCCCTCCCAGCTAAACACACAGAGTTTTAGGTGAAATCTGTGAAGGGCTTGGTGTTCAAGGAGGAAAAATTACACTTTTTAGAATCATGGCTATAAACAAAAATCCCTTTTATTACACGTGGTTGCATATCTCTATCAGTTACATCTACACAAACAGGAGGCAGCAGAGCTCCTCAGGAAATCCACGTGGGGAAAAATTGGAGATTGTACAGGTGGATCCCAGAGCTGACCTCTGCCAGTTTGTTACAGCTGTAGACACAAGAGCAAGAAAGATTTTCATATAATGCATTTTCTGTCTCTGTCTGGGTGTACAGGTTTGGAAATTACAAGAGAAGAACTCTTAATGCTGGTAAAACAAAGTAACTGAATTAAGGCCAAACCCCCACTCAATATTTACAGGTGAAATGGCTGAAGCAGGTCTATTCCTTAACAAAATGTAGTACAAAATGAAAGTGTAGTCAGATGAGAAAAGGGCACAGTGAAAAAATATTCAAAGGCACAAAGTAAACAACCATAAACTCATTGTAATAAATAGTATTTTGTAGGTAGAAATACCTTTTGTGAGTGAAGGAACTTAAGATTTACAAAAATATCTGGTTTCTACGGACCCAAGAATGGGACAGTGGAGTTCCAGACAATGTGAACACAGCATATATATGAATCTGTCTATTCAGTAAGTGAAAATGGGTTTAATACAGGAGTTTCTCTTCCTTGCTGCCTTCCTGCACTGGTAATACTGAGTCTGCATCTTCCTCCAAGAGGAGTAAGAGAGAGGAGGTCCAAAAGCACTGGCTTTGTACAGCAAGAGCAGGGAGATACTTTCCTTTATAAAATATTCAGGTTGGGTTTGTGTGTATTTTGTGAAGTAAAGAAGTTTTTAAAGGCTGTTCTGGGTTGGTACCTTTTTGACTGTGCAGAAGCCAGCCCCTGACCTGGTGCCCTTCCAAACCTCTTGGCAGCATTGCCAGCAGAGCAGATGCCCCAGTTGTCTGTCAGTTCCAAATGGTGTCTGCTGAGGGCAAATAAATCCTATCAATTTGAAATCAAACAAACAAAAAGCAGGCAGAATTTAACAGATATGAGTAACAGCCCAGATGATTTTTCAAGCATAAATATTGTCCGACTAATGCAAAAGAAGCATTTAATGGCTTCTGGAAAGATTAGAAGCTGTAAATACCATGTATCTTCAGGCAGGGTCTGAAACCTTCTCCTGTTGCATTTTCACGATCTGCCTAGACCATACACAGAAAACTATGAAGTCATTGCTAAGGAGATGCCAAACTTGGAAGAGCACGCTGCAAGAGGGACTGATTATCAAAGAGCCACTGCCACAGCAGAGGGCAGAAGAGAAGCAGCCTGGTTTCTCTGGGGTCTGCCTTGGTGTTGGAGCTGCTCAGTTCTTTATTCATGGCTTGAGTGAAGGGAATAAAGAGAATGCTTAATGAACTTACATTTGATACTGATGTCAAAGAAGAAGGAAATAGGCTAGGAGGCCAGATTTGGAATTAAGAATTACCTGAGATAAGCTGGAAGAAAAAGTAGATGAAATAAAAAAAGATACCCTCAGCAAGAAAATCAAACACAGAAATACACATCGAGAGTCAGTCCCTACACAACAGGACAGTAAGAAGCACTGAGTTTCAGCGGATCACAAATCCATCAGGAATCAGCACTAGCATGAAGAAGAGCTAATGGGAAATTACAATACAGAGGAGAAATAAACACTTCTTGTCTTTTTTATAGTAACAAGGTCTCTGTAGGAGAATTCCTGGAAAGATGTAAGGCTTTGTTTAGGAAAGAGAAGACTGAGTGCCAACAGAATGGATGAGGTTCGGGTTTGCTCCTATGTTTCAGCTTATTCCAGGCACTAGGGCTCCTCCTGGCCAGCGGCTGTCACTGGTGCTGGGCACAGGGAGGTTGTGGCACTCAGACAGAACAAGGTCTGGCAGCAGTGACATCCTGCCCACCTCCAGGTCCTGTCCCACAGGAACCTGTCCTGTCCAAGGGGCCACCCTGTTCCTGGGAGCTGTACTTCCAGACTCCCCCTTTCTCCAAGGCAGAATGATAATGCAACTCTGGCTAAAGAAATAGTGAAAATGAAGACCAGTGCAAAAACCCATGGGATTAGGTAAAGGCTTTACACCTCCGAGGCAATTAAATGGGAATTGAAAATTACTGTCATTTACAGCAATTTTTTTAGATCAATACAACTTTCTATCAGTCCTATGATTCTTTCTTTTTCTGCTCTGCTATCTAGGTACTCAGTGTTGATCTCACACTGGTAGTTTTCTTATCGGGGTCATCCTTCCTTCTCCAAGCCCCATCCTTTCACCAGCTCTACAAAATAAAGCCAAGCTATTATTTAGAAAGCTGTGCTCTACAAGGGACTCAATAATTTGTTTTTGTTTATCTTACTTGCTGTATTGTGCAATCCAAGACCAAAATACAGCTACCAAAATTCTCTCAGTGTTTCATACAATACAGAAGCAGATTTTTTTTTAAAGACCGTCAGTGATTATCAATTTCAATTCTGATGGCCATGTCCAAAATTCCCTGAATCTCAATAAAACCAAGATCACTTGTGGTCTCTGAGGAAAACCTGAGTGCTGTGGTAATTTCACAAAGCACCTGGAAGACCCTGTGGTACATCTGTAGCTCATCTCCAGTGCCACACCCATGTAGCAGGGATTTGTGGGCCACCAAGCAGCAGAGCCCTGCCTCCCAATCCCCCCCACTGCTTCCAAGGACGTGGTCCTGCTCTCCGTCTGTACAGCCCTCAGGTCCATCCTCACTAGTTCTGCTCCTGACCTCCCCATGCTTTTTCCAGAGCTGGCCATCTCTCACCTGTAACAGACAGCAGGACTGCACCATGACAAACACAATGCCCTTCGTCCGTAGCACTGCTTGGACAATATTTATATATTTGAGAATATATAAACACAGACGGAACCTTTTCCTAACGATACATAAGTTTTCTTCCTCTCTGCTTGGATAAATGAAGTCACAATCCAGATATTTAAACATGACAAGGACAAACAGAAGTATTTCTACACTCCCATACTATTTTGTCAGCTGAATAAACTTTATTAGAGCAATCCAGGCACTGTGAACTTGGCTGCATGGTCAAAGGTGAGCACTGCACAACGACTGTCACTAGAAGTATTTCTGGTCCCCAGTTTTAAAAAGCATAAAACTAGAAAGGAATTCTTGCTTCAGAATACAGTCCCATATAGCAGAGCACTGCTGATCCTATCACTTGTGGAACTGAGAGATCCTGATATAATTCAGAGGGAAAAATGCTGACACTACTTGAATAGCTGCTGATAATAATGTTACCTATCAGGGATGCTTCACAATTTGGAAATGCCTCTTAAAATAATTTGGAAGAGAACACAAAGCAGCAGTTAGATGGGAACAGAGGAAGGTATGTCAGGAGAGAAGCTGTAGCCTGGGAGGCAGAAAAGCAGCTGAAAATCTGACTGTAAGTTGTTAAATAACAATTCTGACAAAACTCATCACAGCAACAACAGAACAGTGGGAAGCAAAGCATCAAAGGGGTATGTTGGTACAGGTCTGACTCTGATGCACTGAATATTCATGTGTGCAGCAACCAAACACAGCAGTGTCTGGATGTTTACATACACTATTTATAGAAATGAAAATCAAAGAATTGTGCCATCTTCCCACACTTACACTTGTGCACACACACAGACAACCTTTCCCTCCACTTCTAGATCCCAAAGTCCATGTCTTCTCTAAGACATTTGCAGTTCTCTTGCAACCACGATGAAATGTGTAATTTCTATCCAGTTGAGACCAGCTGCAGGAGGCACATATATTAAATAAACAAACAGAACATCATACAATGAAATACTTTTATCTATATATAAAAAATAACATTATCAAATTCTCATTGTGATCTACAGATTAAAAGCACTTTTCAAACCTTATTTCTGTTGCTAAACTATTTAATCAGTGGATTTTACACTGAACTACTAAAAAAAAAAAAAGGAATGCCAAAAGCCTGTAGTGATTAAAAAAGTGGAAAGAGAGGAAGCTGCTGTCCTGCAGCTGGTCTCAGCTGGGTGTAAACTGGACTTTGATGATGTATCTTACCAAAGACTGCAAGAGAATTCCAAACATCCAGGGGTGTCCATCTGTGTGCACAAGTCAAAGTATGGCATGTCTTGCATTTTCAGCTCTGTAAGCACATATAAACATAGAAATACTTCTACGTTTGGTACTAGTTTGTTAAAAAGAGATTAAATTATAATAAAAGCAGTGGTTTGTACAAGACAGTGCACCTGCATAAACCTGATTATGCCTTTTGTAGGTAGATGGCATTCATGAATCTCAAGTTTAGTTCCAGAGAACATTATGTACAGCTGTAGAAACTGGTTTCCCAGTTTGCAATTTCCCAGACACTGTATTTCCTATGCCACCAGGAATGTCTCCCCAGATTTCCAGCATCTGTTTCTCACAGCCACACACCAACACCACTAACTACTGCAAAGTGAGGGAGCACCCCAACATCTCAAGTGTTCGGCCACCTCAACCAGGCATTAACTGTGTATGCATCTCACTTCTTTTTACTCTCATTATCCCTCAGATGCTTCTCCATCTCCTTCTGCTTCCAGATCCAGCTTTTCAAAGAACACTTTCATTTCCAGTCGCTAAGGGCAGCAGACCTTACCAGTCACGGACTTTCATCGGGCTGCCTATCATTTTAATCACTATGTTACATACCCAAGTTACTGTTTCAGTGACTGCAGGAGAAGTCTCTGCTATTTGCCTCATCAATCTGCATTCTCCCATTTTTTTCTGTCATGAACATGAATTACCTGGAGATTTTAACCTCTCCAATACAGGAAACCACCAAGAGCCTCAGAGACTGTGTTTCAGGAGTTTCTGAACTCTGAGCAGCAGCAACCGGCTCCTGAACAAGTAGCACTAAACTTGTAAGCACCCATTAGGCTTTGAATGCAGGGCTGCCCTGCACTCTGGGCTGGGCTGGGAGGGGACAGTGCAAAGGACACATCGAGGCTCGTCCTTGCCCAGCCGGCCAGGACTGCCCCTGGCACCCCTGGGCACTGCCAGCCTGGCTGCAGGGGCACTCCCAGCTGTCTCCTGCAAAGCTGGCACAGCAGGCACAGAGGTGTTTGGCTGTGTGCAGGAGGTCTCCAGTTGACCAACTGCAGCTGCACACATCTGCATCCTCCCAAAGCACCCAGGTGAACTACAGCCCAGCCAGCTCCAAGGAATCTGCAGAGAGTCCCCCCTGCTTCTCACTCCTGTGGGCCACATGCCGAATTTTCAACAGGAGTTATAACGTGCTCTAGAGAAAGCAAGTCTTAAGGGTCTGGAAGGAGAAATGAGACAAAGTAGGGGTGTGAGTGGTACAGGGCAAAAATAGAGCAATGCCTCTAAAAGAAGTCAATAATGTCTTCTAAAATCCTCTGGCTATGCTGTAATCTTTAAGAAATGAAACATTCTCCTTGCTTTTAAGAGTGTATCTTTTTAGTTCTCCAATAACGAGAAACAAATAGATTGCCCTGAATATCACTCTTAATGTCTTTTCTTTAAAAGAATCCAACCACATCTACACTCAGACTACTTCCTTATCCTTTCAGAGCATGCCCTGCAGCAAGGCCTGCTCAGCAACTTAAACTCTGAATCCCGAAAGGTAGAGCTTATGGCGTTATGACTGCTGTAGTATCTTTTTTTAAAAGTATTTATTCCTCAATTATGTTATTAAAAAAATTATATTAACAGAAGACATTACCTTTTGGAATTTCCGATCAGAGCACAGACACTCATGAAGTGAGTGGCAAAACTGAGTTACAGGAGCCTGGCCCAGGGCCATGCTCTTGGGGGAAATCACCTCTCCAAACCAGTCTCAGGCCTCTCCAGTGCCCGTGCCCCCCCAGCAGCATTTTCAGGTGGATGTGAGACCTCCCAGGACAACCCTGTGTCCCTCAGCTGGCCTGTGGTCCCCCACAGCCTGTGCCTAACCCCTGCACTGCTGCTCAGGAACCAAACTGACAGATCCCCTGGCTACGGAGGGGCAGCGGGGCTGTCCTCGGCCAGCAGCTTTGTCCCTGCACTTACGGCCACTGTCCCAAGGCCATCCCTTGCCTCATGGATGCAAAGGCCACAAGGGACAACACGTGCAATCAAATGAATGGAGCAACACATTCTCTAAAACATCAGATTCGCCCTGAGAACAAAGCAGGGATGGAGCACGTGGTACGACCTGACCTCGTTTAATGGCATGGACAAATGAGCAGAGAGCACTTTCCCCAACCTCAAGCAGGTAAGAACATTTCTGGGTATAGAAAATGAACTGACACAAAATATATCCACACAATTTAAAAACACAAGCTGCTTGAAGACCATTAGGTACTCTGGCAGATGCATAAGCATCTGAATTCAGAAAGTCCGAGCTAGCGGCTGAAGGTGGCAACTACCCTCTGGACAAGGAGTTGTGAAGAATCCTAATTACATCATCGCAAACCCAGATGAAAACACAACGGGGCACTTTACTTACCCATGATAAAAAATGGATGGTTGCAAAAGAAAACACAGACATTGAAGAACTGACTTCTAAAGGATTTTTAGATTTTTCAACAACTAACAAAGACAGTAAACTGATTATCCAAAAATAAATATTGAAAAACCCAAACTCAGAGTTCAGAGAGCTCTTTTTCATGAACTCCAGGAAGACAGAAAGACTGCCATGAACAAGAGTCACAGCAGGAGAGCTCTGATTCAGTAATGCAGGGTCAGCTGTTGGACACACCCAAAAAGCTATAACTGTGCATTTTTATGTGCTCTATGACCAAGCTGTCTTTTTGCAGTTTACACTTTTGATCTGTTTTCTCCCCGAATCCAACTGACCACAATCCCACTGATCATCTGACAGGAGAAACTGCAAATGAAAGCAGATTAATTATTTTCAGTTTGCTCTCAGATGCCACATCATTAACCACCACCTGTTTTGCAGCAAGAGAATAACACACCTTGTGGGGCAACTCTCTACATGGAGCCCATCCTGAAAGCAAAGACCTTGTATCTAGATTTCAGTACCAGCCAAGCAAACTGGAAACACTGGGAAACCTGACACAGGCACAGTGCTGGGGGGGTGAACACAGCTGCTGAGAGAGCTTTTAACACAACTAAGCTAAGAGCTGGATCGATAACGCGGTTTTAACTCTGAACCCTTCTTATCTCAATTTTTTTCATTCCCCTTGGCTATCTCTTCAACCACAGTAATTAAAAAATCTCACAAAGCCATCCAAAAAGTTGTGCTGTTTGGATTACTTGGGGGGAAGGGGGGTATTTTTGAGGCTCAAAGCTCCACACTGGTCATGTCTCCAGGCATTTAATTTCTAATCACGAAAGCCCAAACCATTCTACCTTCCAATCAAGGTGATTGAATTGCCAGACTGCAGTCACTGGGGACACCTCTGTAAGAACGACAACAGAAAGTATCTTCCCAAGTGAAGCAGAGCTCTGAGAGGCTCCTCTACCCACAGGTCCTCAGAAGCAGTCATTTTAGGGAAAAAGAAACTTGTATTCCTAGATGGGGCAGAAAATGGGAGAAGTGGCAGAAGTGCTGAATAGCAGTAGTGGCACAGGCTAGAAGGGAGGCCAGGCTACGGCCACATCTGTCTTGGGCATCTGAAGTGGTGCCAGGGAGCCTCTGCAAGTGCTGCCTTCCCTTCTCCAGGGCAGCCCTTGCTGTTTGCAGTACTCTGGCCTGCAGGGCTGGTCACAGCCGTGGAACAATCCCAGGGACTCTTCCCCAAGCCTGGAAGCTCTGGAACAGCCCATGCTCCTGGCTGCCATTGCCAGCTCCCTGAGCAGTGCACGCAACACTGGCTTGCCCACAAGCTGTTCACCAACAGCTTCTCAATGCTACTTGAAGAACAAGACCTCCCAGTGGTATAATTATAATTTAAGTACCCAGAATGTCACAACAAAGGAATCAGTCTTTGAAAAACCCCCGGAAAAATACAAGTTAATACTAATGTCTGATTAAAAAACACACCTGGGCTACTAGTAAACTGCTAACATTTTTGCTTAAAAATATGTATTTGGCTAAAGAGATATTACATTACTGCAAAACTGTCTTTCAGAGTGCCCATCTTGTGTTTTGCAAAGAAAAAAACCACAATTATAAAAGATTTTGTAACTACGATAAATGCTTTTTAGATTGGATGAAATTTAGGATGGGAATGGAAGAATTTTTTGGAGTTAGGGATGTTTCTGGTAGTTAAACTACGTATCTTATACTACTATGATACCTGCATTTATCAAGTTTTGAAGTTTCATCTCCAGAAAACAATGGCAATTTTTGCCAGACTGGAACACTTCCCAAGGGGAGTCATTAAGCTGAGCCCTCTGCACACCATTCATTTTAAACTTAGCAGCAATTGGAATTAAGGGGCCTACTGAACCTAGAGAGGAATCAAACCAGGACCACCAGAACCAAAATGCTCCCCAAACCTGTAATGATAGGCTCAAAGCTAGTAGTGGAAGATAGTAAAACTCACCTTTCAAAATTAGTTCATTCCACTAGCAAAGGAGTATTTTAGAATTTCTCAGAAAACTGTCCTCACCCCATTTGCTCTTTTTTTTTAAAAACACACTTTCAGTGTTGCAAACTGAAACTAATGGCGTGATCTATAATATAATTAAAACATTTTGTAGTAAAAAAAGAACAAAGTACTCATAAAAAATGTACATTTTATGTTATATATGCACCTAGCACATCTGCTATGCTACTGGGACAGATGTTTATTAATATGGATATCGGATCATATTCCTAGACTGCTAATGGCTCAGTAATCTATCTTCCAAATACCACACAAGTTTCTGAATATATGCAGAACCAATTATCAAAATATTTTGAAAAAAAATCTGCTTTACTGCTATGGCCTGTGAAAAGCACCATTAACTTGCAGTTTGGTTTCAACAACAGGGTACAATAGTTACAACATGTTGTGTTTATAATAAGTATGTTGTATGAAAGACTTAGAGACACTCCCTCTAATATGGCAACTTAAACAAAACTTCAAACTCTCAGGATTAGAAAATCTCCATTCTTCTTGTCACAGTACTACAGACCATGCCCTTACCTGAATGACTGGCTTGTAGTGAGAGAGTTTAGTTAGACAATTAGACAATTCAGTTAATTATGGAAATGTTTGGCTTCAGCTGAGCATCACTGTTTTAAGACTTCTCAAATAATGATGGCGTATTAAATTAAAGATCCTAATATCCTTTTCTAATATGCCAGCACTTAACTACTGATGCCCCACCCTCACTCTTCTCATTTCTAAGCCCTCATGAAGGTACGGATAAAGTTCCCTTCAATGCAAGTTCACTAAAGAGGAAAAAGTACCTGGCTGTAAAATACAAAGAGGAAACTACTTTCAGAATAAAAAGATCTGCTTTGCATAATGACAAAGAACAGTCTTACACTGAAATGCATTTTCTTTGTACTTCATCAATTTGATATGTGCCTTGCTCTCACTTTGGGAAAAACAGTAAGTAAACAAATTCTCATTGATATGGTTGGCTCGGAATTACCAACAGCCCTGCAGGACCAAAGGAAAAGTGCTATGAAGTTCCATCCTCCCACATCTCCCCCATTTTTCATGGTGGGCTCTGCTTACATAAACAGTGTTACGTGGAGACTGTGTGAATGAAATTTGTATTGTCAGCCCCCAAGCACTCAAATATCATGAGTCAGGCACCAAAATACCACAGAACTGGAATAAACATCAGGAGAATTGAAATAATATATTTGCAGTTCTTTGTATTTCCTTTCTCTTTTCCAAGCCTTCAGGGGCCCCATTTTCAGGATTTGCTCAGCAACCATGAAACTTAATTAAAAAATGCTGGGGGTAGGTGAGTTTCTCCTACAATAACATATCTCCAGTGCCAAGACAAGAAATAATACACATACAAAGATTTTTAACAATGTTCTGCGTTAGAAACACTGACGTATTATATGAGTCCAAAAAAAGAGCAGTTAAAACATGCAAGGTCTTAATTTCTGTCTGCTCATTAAATGGCAGTGAGGAAGCTCTCTTGCAGCCACACAGTGGTGAGAGCTAAGTGGCAATATGGCAGGAGAATGTTGGCACTGGCTAGAATCTATCACTGATGCCAAAAAAATAGCCACCCTAAAACAAAAAAACCCAGAGCAAAGGCCTCAGAAAAATTCATATGGGTGCTGTTCGGTAGAATAAGCCTTTGGCAAGCAGTCCTGTCCCTTACAGTGCTGTTCAAAGCTTACATCACTTTGCTTTCCTCTCCACCATTTTAAGAATAAGGAGTTTGCTACGGTCTGGCAATAGAGAGCATCCATCATTCCTGCTGCAGAATATGGGGGTGAGGAAGGGATTTCCTTCCCCACAGTGATGCAAGAACTCACCTGCTGAAAGGCCTGGTTGAGAGACTGCCCACTGCAGCCAGAATTTGGGGCTTACAGAGATCATTCCTTACTGTTTTGGTGCAACCTCAGCAAGACAGCAAGACAGGCCCTTCCTGATTACACTAATTAGGTACTTCAAGGTCCTCTTAACAACAAAGAAGGCAGGAGACTTTTCTGAAGGGACATAGTTTCTGCAGAAGATTGTATTAACACAACTGACACAATTCAGCCAGGCAAGTTAATTGGCATCAGCATCTGTGTCACTGTCACTTTGCTGTGTCAAGACAAAGCATTTGAAAATATGTTTGCCGCAGGCTCTCCAGTGAATAAAACTTTTTTACTTGTATTATGGTATTACTTATGTATTATGGTAAAATTTCCTAGGATAGAAAGGGGGAAGGGAGCATTTAAGTTGAATAAAACATGCCCAAAAAATTAATGAACAAAAACAACACTTCATCTGATTTTTCCATCAGTATTAAACCACACTTTTTTTCAGGCCTAAAATTATAGCAGCAGCTTGTTTCCTCAAGCCTATAGGATTTCAAGTTGAAGAGAACTTCTGTAATAAGTTACAGTCTTGGCAAGGAAGGCAGTACAACAACTGCTTGTTCACTGAAATCCAGACAAAATCTTGAGGGTTTCTGCTGCTGAGACAGCAAAGATGTGAAAAATGGCCCTGAGTAACTTAGCGAGGACTTCCCTCTACAACATCCCCATCATCATTCCTCCTCCCACCCTCCTTCTGTTTGGTTTGCCTACTGTCAGAAGCTGGGGGAGACCTCATCTGAGTGCCTCTCCTTTGGGAATGCGGGATATGCATTCCCAAGTCACCAATGAGCTGTTGCTCCAACACCAGCCACAAACCACCAGAAAGCTTTGCCATCCTGGGTCCTTTGGCCTGCTCCATTGTGGACAACAACTGCTTTTGCAGAGAATCTGATGGACAAGTCTAGAAGTGCCCTTTGAGAAAACAAATTAAAAAAAAATCCCACAGCTAGTTTAAAAAGAGAAGTAATTAATTGACTCTTACTAATCCAGACTGAACTGCTGGTTCCAAAATTGAAGTTATGGCTTGTGCAGAGGAAAGCTGCAACCCTGTGTCAGAAACAGAACATTCTTGACATGGGTAGGCTGCAACAATTAATCTGGACAGGACCTGTACTACAGACCTGCCCATGCATAGCCCTGAATACTTGGAAATGCAAACAACGTGTTTCAGGCATCCATGCAACATTAAAGGCAATACTGACTGGATGCTTGCAATGCCCCTTCCAGCAGCAGTAACTCCCTTGGCAGCAGCTCCTTCCTGCCATATCCTGTGTTTCCCACACCATGCCAAACCCTTGGTGTAACAGCACTGAGCTCTCGCAGTTCCTGCTAACAGATGTCCAGCATCTGGTGTCTGCAGCTCCTGCCTTCCTGTGCAAGCACTGAGAACCCTTTAAGGAAATCACTTCTAGAATATTCATGCTATCCTCATCTGCTACCTCTGACTGGCCCACTTGAACAGCAGTATCAACAGAGCAGGCAGCAGTAATGAAGACATTCCAGAGAGAGAAACAGAATCATGCATATTCCAGTACAGAAACCTTGAAGCACTAAATTAACTGGGATCTATGATCTGTTTATAACTACTTAGCAAAAAAAGTTACTTAAGAGCAGAGCATTACCATATGTCTAGCAATTACCACAGGCCCATACATACCAAAGAGACTTCTCAGCCATTACCCACTGAATATGCTGCTCTGCATAGATGATTTAGCCAACAGGAAAAAAAGATGTTTAAACCAATGAACAAAATTGAAAATAAACCACTGCTTGATGCTAAAAGTAAGTCAAAGCTGTTAGTGTAAACGGCCAAGTCTTCTCTTAATTTTACACCTTAATTTTACACCTAGCTTCCACAGTTTGCGTTCAGCTCTAGGGAGATTCAGACTCCTGCAAGAACAGAAACAGAACAAGGGACTGGTCATCCAGGTGGGAGAGGGAAGCTGACTGGAATGTTGAAAAGCAGGAACTAGGTTTCTGTTTCCTCCTTCTCTGACAGTGCACAGATCAGAAGCACACTTTCTCCACAAGAGCATTCATTCCTGGGGCAGGCCTAGAGGAAGAAGTATGTTCACAACACCTCTGCCCTACTCCTTTACAGGTCTGGTTTTATTTCATTTGTTTTTCTTATTGGTAAATCGAGGACCTCTGGCCTTTCCATCAGCCTAAAGAACCTCAATGACAGTGTCAGCTACTTCTTTTAAGGCAGCAATAGAGGTGCCTGTGTAGGGATGATCTCAGTGGAAGAACTATGACTACAGCAGAGATCTTTAAACTAGCTTCTCAATAGGTTTACCATGAGATGAAGTGACCCCAGTGAACTCTCAAGTTCCTTCCACTAGCTCTCACCCACCCCAGACACGCTGATCAGTGTCACTCCTTCCCTCAGCCAGCACAGAGCACCCCCAAGCAATGGGGTTATGTGATCCATACTTCCTAGCAGTAAGAATAGCTGTCGGATGATCTTAACAGTGCAGGACTGAGACCGGTTTGAGAAAAAACTGCAAAAGAACACCTTATGTTTGCAATCTGCATGCAGATCCCTCCACACTTCCGCCTTTAGCCATCTTCTTACCAGTTCAGGGGTTGGGCTAGGGGCTCACTGTGGGCATCCTCTTTCTGCCCTCCAGTCCTGTGCCCCAGCCTGGCAACAAGGCAGGAGGACGGAGAGGCAGAACTATTTGCTAACCTTTATGAGCAGCAGCACACCAGCTCAGCCTGAGGTGCACTGAGAGATGCTGAATGACACTGCCAGTGCCCCCTTAAGGAGAAAGACAGAGTTTTGATTCCCAAAAGCAGCAAAACAGCAGCTGCCAAAGGTACTGAATTGAAAAACGTGTATTAAAAATGCTATATAGTTTTGGAAGAAGTGTAAAAACCACTGGCAGGCTATGCAAACCGTGAAAGGTCCTGCTTTAATTAAAAAAGTTTGGAACAGACTCCAGTCATAATTTCAGCAGAAAACAGCAGTTCAGCACTGTTCCTGTTGTTCACTTGCTCCCAAGGTGAACATTTGTGCATAGTTTTTCTCAGAAGTATGCATACTCCAGGAAGAAAACTAAACTAAAATATTACTAAATAAAATGAATTATATAGAAAATACAGTAAGAGTGTTTGCAACCCTGCAGCTTCTGGGAACAGTTTTATTCAATGGCAACTCCATTCTAGCCCGACTTTTGGCCATAAAGAAACCAAAGGTTCTTTCCTGTGGAAATTGTTTCCTGTGGGTTGATCACTCAGAGAGAAGCAAGTCAGACATTTGGTAGGGTGAAGAGAGGGATGAGAACTAATACAGGAGAGGGTATTTTGGAAAAACAAAAGCCATACCTCTCTGAAATAACTATCCCTCCCTCTATCTGCACAGAAAAGGGTGACAACAGCAAGTGCTGCAGTTCTCAGTCTAGGGAGGAGGAGAAAGCAATAATAAAATAATGATTTCAGAATGACTGAAGTAATATACTTCAGTAGAGAAAATTCTAACTATACTTCTCCCAGCCTAGAATGTACTGCTGGCATCCCAAACAACCAAAGCCAGACACACAATGTGAGGAGCCTGTAGCTGATTTGGGTCCTGCTGGGTACCATTTCCACCTGGTTTTCAGGGTATGCTGTGCTGTCACTTCACCTACACAATGACAGCAGACACATCCAAAACACAAAGAGAAAAAACCTGTTTTTTTTCCAATGCTTATGAACTTACTGTATATGTGAATGTAGAAGAAAATAGTTTGTTTTAAAATCTCTTTGTTTTGGAAAACATTACTTATGGCCTCAATTTTTTCCCATTTTATATTCTGATAGAGAAACATCGATATACACAGTTGGTAGTATTTCTAAGGGAAAAGTAGCAGGGGGAAGATGGCAGGGAAGTCCCTGTACCACATTCCCTTCTCTGGACTGCCCACTTGCCTCCCCACCAAGATCAGAGTGGCAGTCAAGACAGCAGCACCCCTTCACTGCAGTCATCCCACCCCAGCAGCCACAAGCAATCCCCTGAGGTATCACCAGCTCTGCAAAGCCTATTCAGCCTCAAAAGCAACCCCCACTGATCTGCCTCCTTTCTATTTCACTATCTGCAAGTACTTCTCATTTTTATGTACCCCCTTTAGGTGCTATCTGAATTATCAAGCTCACAAACTCTGCAGTGACAACTCCAGACTTCTGCTTCACCAGCCAGGTCAACAGTGCAGTAACTGCCATACATCCATTCTTAGATAAGAAATTGTCAAGAGAAACGTGGGTGTACATCATATTCTGAACATGACTGATCTCTTGTAAGCAAAACTTCCATTTGAATCAGCATTAAATTCACAGGGAAAAAAAGTAGCTAATATTTTATGTCAAATTTCTAGTCGTAATTAATTCACTGCTGTGCCTACCCTTCCAATGAAGGGGTTGATAACTGCAAAAGTTTCTACTCTCGTTTCTTGGAAGCCCTCCAAAGGTTTAAGCTTCTAGCTTCTGCTAATTAATTCAGGAGGAACCTGAACATATGGTGTTATAGCCAAAAATATATAGCATATACAAAATATAGCAAATAAATCCCATAAAAATAGGCCTATATTTTAAAGGGTAAAATGCTGGGAGAGATGTTTTGCCTTTTTAATGACTGCTTCTTTATTTTCCTAGGAGACATTGCTGGGTGCTCTCACCCAACAACAGCTTGAGCAAAACAAACATAAAAACTAGACTTGCGCAAGACACTGAAGATCAAAGGCAGGTTCCACGCCGTGCCTTTGGAGAATGCTGCAAAACTGTCATTGTTAGGAGTTTTCTGCACACTGTCCTGAGGACAGAATTCCAGCTCATGGCCGGCCACCGCTCCGTACCGCGTACCCCGGGGCTGCCGGCCTGCAGCCGTGCTGTGCCCGGGCTGACCGGTGACCGCCGTGCTGCAGCCCGGGCTCAGCCTCACAGCCTGCCTCACGGCTGCAGCTGCCCCAGCCTTGCCCTCCGGCTGGTGCTGGCCCTGCCTTGCCCTCCGGCTGGTGCTGGCCCAGCCTTGCCACGTTCGGGACGTGCCACAGCCCGGCTCTGTGCCCCTCAAGGGACCGTGGAGCTGCTCCCCGTTCCTCCTGGCTGGGACTGACAGCGGCTCCCCGCAGCCTGGACTGCTCCTGCACCCGGTGCGGAGCTCAGGGCACGCCGTGCCTGCACCGGGACCACCCCGGCCCCCTCCCTCAGCGAGCAGCCGGCTGCGCCCTCACAGCCCCCGCACCTCGCTCCTGCCGCCCCAGGACAAGGAGCAAGGCGCTGAGCGACGGCAGCGGAGCAGCCCCGGTCAGTGTGGCTGCCGTGCAGAACCCGAGCTCAAGGTTCCTGCTGGCCCTGCTGGGGCGCTGAGCCAGCTCTGCCCACCCTGCGAAGGGCTGAGCGCCGCCGAGCTGCTGCAGGGCACGGCCGGCTCCGGCCGGGCCCGGTGCCGCTCGCACAGGCACCGCTCGGACCTGCTGCTGCACACAGCGGGGATGTCCCGCCACAACCCTCCCGGCTGCCCGGGACATCTGCCCTGGAAGCTAATTACTGCTCTTTACACTCCTGCTGCCTCTTTACACTCCTGCTGACAGGAGCTGGTACTTGAGAGTTCTGAAATCCCCTTGTCCTCTGACTATAGCAGACCCTAAAGATGAAAGGCAGAAGATGGCTCTTCCTGGCACAAGACTTACAGCTTGTCACTAAAATAGGAAATAGGGCTGCATTTGCTGTAATTTGTAGTTATTTGCTTCTGGTCCTGGACAGACTTCTGCCAGAGGCTACATAGATCTGTTTGTCCGCTTTATTTGTGATTTTGCTATACTTGAGTATGTTTCCATTTTATTAATTTGTTGACTATACATATGAGGCATGGACAATAGGTCCTCACGATCCTCTCTGCCCAACGAACAAAAATCTCAATCTCTTCACTTTTTTTTCCCCTCAACTTTTATGCTAAGGGTTGTAGTACTAGATATTCTGAAATAACTGTTACTTACACTAAATGTAATATTGCTAAGATCACTGAAATCTTACACAGAACTACAGAAAAAATAAAAAAACAAGCACCAGCTGTTCCCTCTTATTATTTTGAGGATCCCGTGTCTCTTCAAGTAAATACCAGTCACGTGTGGACATGTGGACAGGGGGGCTGTGTCAGTACTGCTTTGCCCTGTGCTTGTCCACACATGAGGTATGACACACATCAGCACAAACTAAGGACTGCTACACAAACAGCACAACTAAGCCTTACTGTTTAAAATGGAGCACATTTTCTTGGACTTCAATTTATAAAATTCTTTTAGGATGTGGAGCATGTAATTGCTCTAATCAGAGGAATTAATCTTCACAGCTTCCATGATGACTACAAGGCATCCTACAGCAAGCAAGAAATTAATCAGAAGTAGCTTCACACAGTCCAGCAGTAAGTCAACTAAACATCACACAAGTAAATCACCACCAGAATTTTTCAGCTGAAGAGTTTTACACAAGACTTTTAACCATATGACTGGGAGAATTCTCTTTGTGAGAATGTGTCTGGATTTCTACCTGTATGCATGAAATTTAGAAGTCATTTCCCATTCTAGCTGCAAATGACTGTTTGTTTAAAATCAATTAAAACATCATCTTAAATTAACTTTCATGTCCATATGAAAAAGGTGTCATTAATAAAAAAGGTTCCATTTCTGAGCCCTGCTACTTTGTATCACAATCTGGTTTTCCTGTAGGAAAATAAGAATTTTTTAAAATGGTTTGCAAGCATTGGCAATAAAAAAAGTTGAAACTTAGAAAGGTCAAATGTCAAGCTAAAATATTTTTTGTCACCATTCAAAAGTCTTACTGTAACTGTTAAGCTCAATAAAAAGACAGTATTATGTTCATTTTCATTTCTGTTCCAAGGAAATGGAAGTTGCACAAATAAAGCACCTTTTTAAAAAACAGTTTTTAAATGAAAGAACAAACTGTGAATGCCTCACCCTTCCAAGGAGAGAGGCAACAGATAAACTGTGAAATACTTACACATGCTTATGGTATAGAAAGATATCCATGATGTAATGATCTCACTGGAAGAAGAAAGAAATAATAACAGAACATCTGTCTGTCCTGACGTTTGCTAAAGAGCTTTTATTTTCCCAGAAATTCCAAGAACTATTTCAGGGACTTAGAAGCCTCTCCTGCCTGTACCAGAGCACTCTGAATGTCATGTGCTGCCTGCAGTCAGCAGCAGCACTTAGAGGTGAGAGAAGATGTGAGTTTTGGCTCTGACAGCAAAGGCAGAGAACAGAAGTGCCTAAAAGGGTTGTGGTTAAGGAACAGCAGGTGACACAAAAAAAGAACAGAAGACTGCAAACCCAAAGCTGATGCAAGCCTGTATCTGTAACTATTCTCTTCCTACTGTTGAGGCTGACAGGCAGCTCCAGTTTATCCTTTCCCTTTAGTATTTCTACTCCAGTTATGAATAATAGCAAAACCTGTTCCCTGACTGCAGCTGTATATGAGTCAACTGTACTTTGCCACAGAAACGCTGCAGAGGAAAGGAAGAAATGTTGTGCTGATTATTTTGGCCATTAGCAGCTCACTTTATTGATTTACAAGTATTTACCATGCTTTGTTAACCTGCAAAGAGCAGCCATGTGAAGGCTGTGCCTCTGCTCCAGCACCCTCTGCAGCTGCACGCTGCCACCATGGGAACCTGTGGCACTGAGGGAATTCCAACTGCTTAATCCCTAGCAGAAGGATCTAAATCAGACTGCATTCATGGGCTACTGTGTTTGCTTAATAATACTAATATTGATGGTAATTGTGTCTACTATAGGAAAAATTAATCCACTTAGCTTGCAGACTAATTGGATATATATATAAATACTTGGAGTAACACTGTCACAGAGCCAAACTGTTAAATTATTTTAATTTCTTTAAATGTTTCTTTTTTGCTTCTAAGACTTCAATCCACCAGGTGATTTTCCCTTTGGAATAAGGGTTGTATAAAATAAGTAACACATTTGGAATTTGTAATTTTTTTTTTAGAAATGTAACTATTGAAGGATGAATATTTAGTACTAACTATTAGAACTATATTGACTAGCAACTGTCAAATCAGATTAAATACTTGCTGATGTACATATTTAAGAATCAGCTGAAAGTATTTCTACTATAAAAGTGGCAGAAGCATCCACAAAAGTATCATATGAAATATCACATTCTATGCAAGTATCATTAATAAAGACACAATAGTAGTGTAAAGGAAATTCAGACTCAGGCACAAGCTTTTGGGATGGACAGGAGGACACATATACTGGATTTCTGCCTTCAAAATTCAGATTTATTTTTATAAATATTAGAAGCTCTGCGACATTCCGGCAGAAGGAGCAGTATCAGCTGATTGTGCTACATGGTTTAGCTTGACACCCCTCAAGGATCCATCAGAAAGCTGAGAGCCCATGTTTATTTGAGAGCAACACCTGCCCGAGGCCATTGCACACAGCCCTGGCAGGACAGTCAGGATCCTTGAGCACTGCAAACCCTTTCACTGGTCTGGCATCACTGCAGTTAATGCAATTCTGCTGCTCGTTTTAACAGCAGAATGTTCCTGCTTAGCCTGCCCTGCTGGAACAAGAGATCCTGCTAGCTCTGCTCAACAAGGCATGGATGATAAAACACATGCAAGCATGCACACACAGCTGAACTGCTCTCGCTCAGGAAACAAATTTACCTTACAGAACATCTTTACATAAGTAACACAAGCAGAAGCTGCTCTTAACACAGAACCCAAAGGAGAGGTTCACCTTCTTTGCCCAAAGCCACTATCTCCAAAATAACTGTCCTTTCTGATAACTCAGCTGGAAAGCACCTCTGTTAGCAAAACTTTTACAACCTTCAATCTTTAAGTGATTTTTGATGAAATAATTTAAAGCAGAAGTTGTTTGTTCTCATCTAAGGCTTATGATGCAAACACTGAGCAGCTATAGACTCTCAAAGGCATCCCAGACTGCTTAATGAAACAGTGCTGAGCAGTGAATGCCCTGAGATGAGCAGGGAGGGGAGAGAAAGGGGCAATTCCTACATGTATCTCAAGCTGAACTGTGACTGCAATGACAGTTCAGTAATAAAGATAGTTACCTAGTAACTTGGTTAGTAATAAAGACACCATTACCTTTTGTGGCACTGACAAACCGGTTGGTGACAGGAACAAGACTGAGCAGGAGAGCTGGGATATGGGATTTCCACGTGGGTGAGAGGAGCTGGATGGACCTGATACAAATCTGAGAGTTAGGAGGGCCAGAAAAAGGCAAGGAAGGCAGCAGATTTCAGGATGCAACAAAAAAGCTCCACAGAATTTCAAAAGCATCTGGCTGCTGGATGGGAAATAGGAGGATCTCAGGTAACTCTGAAGTAGGAAGGGGCACCAGGAAAAGTGAATCAAATAGCAAGATATGGTAAGGACTTTTATGGATGAATTCGACTAGGAATAGAACCCTTTTCTATCCTCTTTCTTTGTCATCTGTGTGTCTCATGGTCTCTTTGAGTCCCGTAACTACAGAACTGCCATCTCTATTTGCTTTCCCAAGCAGACTAGAAGCTGTCATGGTTTGACCCTGGCACAATGCCATGGCCCCCATGAAGGGTATATTTCCAAAATAGTTGCTGTGAGATGTGACCCGGGAACAGAACAAAGCAGGCTCCCATTCGGGGATGGAGGGAAAAACACAACACTTTATTTATTACAACTCTAGAAAGGAATACATACTAAACTAAGAATGAAAACCTTCCAGATACTTCCTCCTCCCCCTCCCTTTTCTCCACAGATTCACTACCCCTCAAATTATCAACCCTCAAATCCATCAGGGAGAGAGAGGAGTCCTCCCTTGCCTCATAGGCCCCCCCCGGAAGCACAATTAAAACCTCCTGTGCTTCCGTGTCACCCATGGCCCCACCCAGAGAACATCAGCCCTCGTGACTTCTCCCCCCCCCATGTCCAGTGCTCTCACCACTGGACACGGGCCAGGACTGCCTTTAGGGCTCCCCGTTTAAAGATGTTCTACCCACTTCCAGAAGCAGCAGTCTCTCAACTTCGGGACACCAGTCCCCCCCACATTCCACCCCCTGGGGCCGAGGGGCCTCATGAACAGAGATCTTCCTCTCCGTGGAGACAGAGGGCATCTCACACCCCCTTCAGCCGTCTCTGTTCACGCCGCTGCTTCACTCTTGACTCCTAGGTGTTGCCTCCCCCTAAATACAGTCTCTGGGTCACAGGGAAAAAACACGGGTCTGTCCATGGCCATACAAGAAAGAGTCCAGCCCAAAGCCACTCCATCATCTCTTCCACTCAGGATTCTTCTCTCCTCTTCCAGCTTTCCTCATGCTTGCCCATTTCATCTCCCATCTCTCTCTCACCTCATCCTGATTCAGGAGGATTCAGTATTTGTAAGGTTTCTATTAGTCTACAAAGGGGTTAAAATCCTCACTTCTGCCTGTCCAGGACTCCCACAGCTGCCAGGCACCTTCTCTCGCCGCATCCCCCACTTCTGGCCAGCTGAGTTGCCAGCACAATCTCTGTCCCTCTCCCCGGGGGGGCTGCCCAGACATCTCAAGTCTCATCAACCCCTGCATGTTCTCATCCACCTCTGCACCTTTTGGGGCTCCCGGCCTCCTCCCTGTCATGGCCTCCCCCTCCCCCACCCAGACGCAGCTGGGCAGGGGAGAGGTCAGACTCTACTCACCAACGCTGGATTCCCAAAGAGGAAGTTCTCTGGGAATCTCCTGCTTTTAACCCCCGTGTGTTCTCAGAGGCGTATCCAGATCCTCAGTGGCTACATTACATGCCAATTTTGAATTTGGCCACTGATTGGCCCGACTTAGACCTTTCCAAAAACACATTTCCGGGCCAAACCACGACAGAAGCCCAGATGAATTAAGGTTGTGAATTAAGACTCTGGCTCTTACCAGGTGATATTACCTGTAAAAAGGCAGCTGCACTTGGTTGTAACCAGGAGTACTACAGAGAGAAAAGTTTAGGCAAGCTGCAATCCTTGAAGTACTAGAGAATTACATTTAGTCTTACTACAAGGATGAAGGGGGACAGCTTTTGCAGGATGACTTTGCTAGATCTATTTTTTTCTAGTCTAGTTAATTTGTTTTGCTATTTTCACTATATTTCTTATATTAACTCCAATACTGATGCCATTTTAGAAACAAATGTCAAGTAGCAAGAACAAATATGAGATATTTTCTGAACAGTTTGCTGAGAGCTGCACTCTTTTGTTTACAGAAAGTGTTCACATGGCCCCATTTGGAATCTAACAATCTACAGAATGGGTAAGAGGTAAAAGCCCAGCAATTCTCATTTACTCTTTATACCACAGAAAAATGAGAGGGATTGTCCCAGAGCCTTCAAAAGGCACTGTGAATCCTGAAAGCATGGGCTGCATGTTGTCAGGACAGGCTGTGGAACAGCCCAGCCACTGTGGTGCATCTACAGAATCACCTCCAACACAGCAGCCAGCTCTGCCTGCTGTCCCAATCTTACCTGAGCCCTAATTTAAAATTTTGCATCACCAGAGTGCAGTGAAAATCCTTCACAGACATCCTGCAGTTCTCTGTTTGAAGGAACTTTCCCCCGGTGCACAGGGCTCAAACAGCAAAACTGCTCTCAAAGCTTGACAGCAGAGCTCCCTTTATGCTTAAACCATAGATCCTTCCTTGCTCCTTTCTCAACAGGAATTACAAGTTCCAGTGTTGTGATCCAAAGCACTGCTTGAATTAGATACACATTCCCCTATATGAGCAAAAGGGACTTAGGTATGTTTATTGGCAAATATCTTTTTAATCGTAGGTCTGCTTTGGCAATGGAAAACAAAGATCCTGCTCCATTTAAACATAAAGCTTAGGGAAAAACAGAACAAACTAAACACAACCCTGGGATTTTCTTGTATGTTTTCAGCCAATCAGGAGAGAAATTAGAGTGTTTCCACTAAAATATCATGAAAGCTTTTATACCAGGTCAGGCCATTTCTTGCTATGTACTTATACAGAAGACAGAGCAAAAAACCCAAAACTTTGAAAACCACTCACTGAGATTAAATAGCAATGAATGTAAGGTAATACCATAGAAGAACAACAGCAATCAGCTTATGAAACAAGTGACTTAAATACACAAATTTACTATTTTTCTGAGTAGCTTCTGATGTAACAAATAAAAAATGTCAGGATCTTTTATTTCTTCCATGTTCAAGAACTTGGGAGTTACATAATGGTGAGCTCAGACCCTAAGGTGAGCTGGTGCTTGCTGTGTGTTCTGTAATATTCATGCCCTGGGTGTCCAGAGAAGGGCAAAGGAGCTGGGGAAGGGTCTGGAGCATCGCAGGGAGCTGGGGGGGCTCACCCTGGAGAAAAGGAGGTTCAGGGGAGATCTTCTGGCTCTGCACAAGTCCCTGACAGGAGGGGACAGCCAGGGGGAATAGGGCTCTGCTCCCGGGGGTAAGTGACAGGATGAGGAATGGCTTCAAGCTGCACCAAGGGGAGGTTTGTGCTAGATATTAAGGAAAATTTCTCTATTGAAAGGGTAGTCCAGCATTGAAAGAGGCTGTCTGGGGAAGTGATGGAATCACCATCCCTGGAAGAGTTCAAAAACATATGGATGTGGCACTCTGGGACATGGTTCAGCAAATGAACATGGTGGTGCTGGGTTAACAAATGGACTCAATGACCTCAAGGATCTTTTCCAACCTAAACAATTCTGTGATCTGTTGCCAGATTTCCACAGAGCAGGAAATGAAGAGCCAGCTGTGCTTCTCGGCACATACAACTGCCACCTTTGATAAGCAACAATAAGAGGAAGAGCTATGAGAGTTCACCTATTACTCAGACACATAAAAATCTTCCTTTTACCAGACTTCATCTGGCATCATTAAAGAAGAAACCAAACTTCTTACTGAAGGAGATATTTAAAACCAATTTTATAACAGATGCAGGTCTTTACCCCCCTCTGACTTGCAAGTGGATTTGGAAAGTGCCAGTCTGATAAAATGCAACAGCTGCCTTCCCCAGAAAGAGCCTGCAGCAGAGCCCAGCTCTGCTCCAGCTCGATGCAACCCTGCTCACTGACACCCACCAAGATACAAAGAGAATATTCTTTGTCTCTTGCATGAAAGAACTGATTCCATGAAGCAGTAAGTGTCCTGCAAGAGTGGCTGTGTGTAAAGGCTTCACTTGTCAGCAACTATTTTACTGCTAACTAGACTGGGGGGGGTGGGGGGGGAAGGAAGTACATACACCACCACCAATATATCTTCCTTTGTCATTATCAATTTGATGAGATTTACACATCATTTGATTCAGAGCATGGCAGAAAAAGCTCCTGCACTTAAGCTTGTTTCCTGTTTTAAGGCCATCATCAAACACACAATGGCAGCAGAAATACCAGCTTTGAGAGCTATCTGCTCTGGTACTCTTCATTCTTTAAACTACATCTAGCAGCACAAGTTCTCATGAAAGCAACAGCAATAATGGGATATAAAATATGTATGAGTCTGAATGTGTACTGTCACACATGGGCTCTGTACAGAGTGTTTCATGCTTGACAGCATGCTCTGATACAAGTAGACAGAACAACAGATGAGAAATCTACAGCCTAAAAATCAAGATTTTTTTGTTACTTTTTCCCTTTCACTGAGAGCAGAAATAGAGTGCTAAAACATGTGCAAACACCCTACCAACAGATTAATAAGAGAAGACAAAGGCAAAAAAATAGGGATTACCATAGTTCAAAATATTAAAACCCCCAACACTTCAGAGCTCCTACCTGATGTGTTGCTTTAGCTGAGCCACTCAACTTTGCAGAGATGCTGTGAGCTGACATTAAAGTCCGTGTTTGCTGTCTAACAGTGTGACAATGGCCTCCAGCATTTCTAAATAACCAAGAACCTTTTTTTTACGTAATTACCTTGTGAAGTCAGTCATCTCCATCATAATCACACACATCCTCTTGGCGAGAACAATTATGTCATTGCTGGTATCATCCCAGATTTCAATCTCTGCATCAAGCTTACTCTTAACTTTTTTGAAGTCAGCCACTTGCTCAGCTATCTTTTCCTTTTCAGCTTCTGGCAATTGAGTCATCTTGGCCTAAAACAGAATAATTTGATTTGTAAAACATCTATTTCAGAGTATTTCATTTTTTAAACAAAACCACTGCACATTAATAAATACAAAGTTTAAACCCACTATGGCCTGAGCCAACTGTTTGAGTTTGAGCACTTCTAAATTTCAAAATGTATATGTTGCCACTGGGTTTGGCCAAATAAATAATCTCAGTGTAATAAGGATAGTGGTGGAATGATTCCTGAAATCATTCATTTTAACATAGCAAGAGAGAGAGATTATTAAACTCTTCTAAACAGCCTTTATGAAATATGACTGAAAAATTTTCCCATTTCCTAGGGCTAAGGAGCTTAAGTAGTTTTAAGTATGATACATGTAAGAGTTACAAAAAACAGTATTAATTCAAGTACAAAATAATCAATGAAAATGGTTAATTGTCCTCAAACACTCAAGTATGCTTCTTCTCTCTTCTGAGAGAGTTCTATATTGTCATTCTAGGAACTGAAAAAGATTTAATTGTTCAAATATGCATCTTCTTTCTTTGCAGAAGACAAATAGGTGACAGAAATCAGGATGTGAATAAGATTACCAAAAGCCCCTAAAAATGTAGCATGGTCAGAAAAATGTTTTTGCTTAATGCTCGTTATGAGTAAGATGAGCAGCCTGCTGCAGTCATGGGTCAGACACCCCTCCTGTGTCAGAAACAGGCCAGGGAGCAGCCAGGGGCTAGGATATTACATGGCCACATGGACATCCTGGCCCTTCATCACACCTCCTACCCCAGAAGAGAGGAGCCACGCTGGTCCTGCTGGCTCTGTTGCCATGCTGGTTATCTCACACCTTCCCTTCAGGCTACCAGGAACTCACAACTACACACAGCAATTATTAACACACTGTCATTACTCTATAATTACACAATAAATATTTTGTGGTTTTATTATTATTCTTGTTTAGAAAACATTGTCTACCATCAGTAAAATGGAAAGTTAAGGCCATGGCTGAATTGCTTCTAATTAATAAAATGGGCAATCAGTTCCATACATAATATGTATGTTTTTCAAGGCATGTGTTTTCAGAGATTTTATTTATGCTAGAATCACTGTCACAGGGTTAGCTTCCTCACTTAGACAAATTACTGAAAATTACAGGTTTCCCAGCATGTACCTGTAATTGCAGTCACACACAGAATCACAGAATGGTTAAGGGTGGAAGGAATCATCTGACAGTGGTCAGAATTACCCTACAGTCACTAAATTAGAAAGCACAACTATTTGGAGGCTACTTCTCCCAGGTTGTTAAAAAACTCCGAAATGGCCTACAGAGGGAAGAGAACTTCTATGATCTCATACATGTTTGCTGATGGGTGGATGTGTGTGGTATTTCCTAGCCCCCAGCTCCAACGCTGTTTTGAGCTCAAGATCACAGGCCTGGATCTCAAACCACGAGAAAGATGACATTTTAATGAGGGAACTGTGACATACAGCATCTTGCTATCTGCCAACAATAATGAGCTTCAGGTGGAAGAGACATTATCCACTGGAACAAAGGGCAAAGGAAATTACAATTCTGACTTTGTCTTTTCTCTCCTTTCCCTCATACTGCTTTAAAACCATGTCAAATTAAAAAAAAAAAGTGTATACAGAGCCTTTTAAGCATAGATTTAACTTTGTATCAAAATAAGCAACATAACAATAATTGTGAAATAAAGATCTAAATTGAATGACTATTACATGACTGCAGGTTTCTTCTGTCAAGCAAGAGAAAATTATTTTTTCACTACTTCTAAGACAAAATATTATTACAGTAGCAGATAACAGAGTTAGGACTAGGTGAGAGGAGAAGTTATAGGTGTGATATTTCTTTCCTTCTATTATTAAAAAGGTATGGATTTTTTCTTAGATTTCCCTGACTTAACTTTTTTGAAGGCTGGAGTCTCCAACACTGGAGTTTGTGTTATTGAGCTGTCCCATCTGCAGCCTGACTGACCCTGTGAGACTGGTGTTTCCTTTCATTACACTTCCATGTTTCAGTCATTTCTCCACCAGTGAAACTGAAATTTTAAGGCTGTGTAAGGACACGTGGGGAGTAACTAAGTGGTGATGACTTTGACTCTTCTCTCCCTGCTACGCTGCTGGCCAACGACATCCCAACCCTAAGAACTGGCCTTTTGCCTACCTTTGTCTCGGGCTGCTCTCCAAGGATTTGACTTTCACATAAACTTTGATCATGCTCTTAAAATCTCAGATTGACATACGTTCTTTCTTTCCTGACCCCTAACACCACGTGACTGGCCAGATCCACACCAGCACCATTCTCACCACTTCCAGGGACCAGAAAGGAAAGAAAGGCAACAGAAAGCAGCACAACACACACATTCAAACAAAATCAAGGAATCTTGCAAATTATTTAACCCTTCCAGCTTTGTAGGCTGCAATATGTCATGTAACTACAGAGAAGAAAAGAGGAAAACACTGTTTTTCTGCAATTTTGTAGGCTGCAAGGAAACAAACCCCAGTTTCCTAAATGAGCACGTGAAAAACTTCTCAGAGCCTTTACATGCAAGAACACAAAATAACCTGCTCTTCATATACTGTAGTTATAAGAAAATGTCAGAGATCCCAGAAAAACAGATTTGTGTCCCTACTTTGTCTTGAGAGCTGAGGCTTTCATTCCACCAGAGCCTCAGCAGCCAGAAGCAGCCCTCTGGTCTGTTCCTGCTCTCCTGCTGCAGTCAGTTGAACATTTGGTGAAAAAGAACAGGACCCCTGCAGATCACTCAAGTACAGCAATATATTTCAATCATGCTGTTTCACAACTGTTCTGATCATGACTTTTACCTGTCTTTTTCTTGAACAAACTTTGCAGATCCCTGTCATAAAATACACATGTGAGCTGAGCCCTGAGCAGGGGAGTGGCATCCCTGCTGTGGAACGAGGTGACCTCTGAGGTCTATTCCAAGCCAAACCATTCCCAAGTCAGACTCTGTTTGAGTGCCAGTGTGTTCATAAGTGAATTCATGGAGACACCACTGAGACAAAGAGACTGTCAGAATGAGTAAGACATGTCCACTACACCTTCTACTGCTATTTTCCTATTGAGGGAATCACTTTGTAAGTTTGGATGAAGAGGTGACAGGTGTGTTGGATATCCAGCATTGACAGTTAAGTGAATACACGCCCCCAGAGATGAGCTGTGTGGGTGTGTGATGCTGACAGAGGGGAGAAGCTGTGTTTCTTTCAATACTTTACTCCTGCTGTCACCAGCTGCGTTCTCCCTGTTTCAAGGATTACAGCAAGCCTGCTGAAGTGCAGCATTCCTTAAACAAGTTCAGAGAGTGCCTCATTTGTTCTACCATGACAGTTCTGCTGTATTTTTAGATGCAGTATAATTGGATAAAACGGATGAAGAGGTGAAAGTATTGGGAGATAGCAGACAAAGTGTTTAATGCCATTTTTGCATCAGCCTTCACTAAGAAGGTTGGCTTAGATGATGCAAGTATGGCATATTAAATGTAATTTCTCTTTGTCCCAGGGCCATAGGCCTATAGATCAAAAAGCATTATGCCCTAAGTCTGGGCTTCACCAGAGCTTTGCCACTGGCTCTCATGTCATCCTTACAAATAACCTGGAGAAGTAAGGTCAAGATGTAATCTCCAGTGGGTGGATGTAATATTGGTTAGAAAAATGCTTGCAGAGCACTTATCAAGAACACACACCGAGCCAAGGGATCCATCAGGAAAGGTTGTGAAGGGAGCTGCATTAGTCAGTGTTTCCACAGAACCAAGAGTCCACACCACACACTTGCAGTGGACGAGGCCTGGTTTACAACTCAAAGTGACCTTGAGAACTGATCTGGAAACATTACAGGGGGTAGCGCAGCTGAGACAACGACAGGGTTTGTCCCTAAGAAAAATCACCAGCACACACACGGAGCTGAGACAGAACCAGCCATGGGCAGCTGTGTGGGTGGGAATTTGTGGTTGATAAAAGGCTGTGCTCATGGCAGAAAGGTAGACCTCATACAAAGCTGCTTGTGAACTATGCACGCAGCAGGAAACAGTGCAAACCTCTCACTTGTGCTGCTGAGATCACAGGTGGCTTCACACATTTTGCAATATAAATAGTCTGGACACAAAATTCAAGAATTCATTAACCAGTTGCAGAGCACCCAGAGGAGCCAGAGACTAAAAGAACATGCAGGAATCTCCACCCTGAAGAGTAAATCAAGGTTACTGGAGTTATTCAACTTGGAGTCTCCAAAAGAGGCCATAGAAAAAGGATGCATAAGTACATTAAAAAAAAACATGCAGAAAGGAACCTCACTCTCTGTCCATTCCAGATGAGTGCTAATGTGTTAATTGCAACATATAAGGTATAAGAACAAAAACTTTCCAATAAACCATCAATTCCAGTAATGAGCTAAGTAGAGAGAGCAATAGAATTGTTCATATATATGTGTGTGTCAAGAACTGTATTTATTCCGCCCTGGGCCAAATGGCTGGATTAGCCAAGTTCTTGAGGCTCTTTCCAGCTCTATTTTGTAGAAGTATATAATATACTGCTACAACCTTGAGTATTTCAGTAACTTAATCTCTTTACGGAAATTGCGTTAAAAATTGGCAAGAAAATTAAATGCTTTTGATAGATCATGATTCCTGACAGGGAATCTTTTGCTATGTATCAAGTGTCAAAATTACTATTCATAGAACCTACTCAAAATTACAGTAGTTATTTTCATTATGCTTCAATTCTTACCAGTATTTCACGCTTGTGTAGGGCTTTGATAAAAATTTTTAAAATATTCCGAAATTGGCTTTTTTATTAACAAAATAGCATGCGCTTCCTGTTAATGTACATCAGCATTTCATTTAATGTAGGAACTTAGATGTACAGTATTTACCACTTGAATAAAAATTGCTAATTAACCTGATGATAAACCTAGCTTCCCTTCTAACTACTTTTTATGCAAGTATCAAGAGCTCTTCTTGGTCTTTGCTCTTTTATCCAGGTTTTCCTCTTTGAGTTTAGTAGATTTTTACAGCTATATAATTAATCGCTGTATTTAAAATACAATGCAAAGACAACAATGAAATAACTTAGCCTGGATTCTTACATTCACAGAACACACTGAATCAATTCTTTTTCAGCCCAGAATTGTTGCACAAACACGGTGTGCAACAAAACTGTATAAAAAATTATCCTAATCTCAGACATTTTTGCCCATGCATTCACAGAACTGTCTGCAGAACTCTGAGGAAAAAAATGTGCATGTGTGGCTGCCTGAAAGAGTTCTGCTCTTGCCAGCCCTAAGCGGATTAAGTTGTGAGGTAAAACATTTTGCCTCTTCCTCAATATGATCACCTTAACCTGCAGCAGCAACTCTGAAATTAAGCTAAGCTGTTCTCATCACTAATTCAGTAACTTTAAAGACTTAAAGTAATTTTTCCCGATCATTAACATGTACATTGTCCTGTAAGTTGAAATTAACTGGGCAAAACCTTACTCACCCCTCCTTTCAACACAGAACCCCACAGTAACAAGCCACTACCTCCCTCAGAGGAATTACACTGCTCATGACAGCATAAATAAGTCTGTGATAAGCTCCCAGAGCTGACTACACAAATTACATACAACCACCAGAGGAAGAGCTAACTTTCAGCTGGGAAAAACTGTGTTACTCCTTGAATCCATGAGCAGTACCTGTTTCTATAGTAGCTAAGGGTTTGATCCTAAGGAGCCTTTTCTTCAAGGATGTAACATCACCCTACAAATAATCATCAGTATTTTTATCCAGTTTAAGTACCCAGAGATCTCACAGCACACTGCCCAAGTTGACCTGTATCCCCCAGCAGGGGATGGTGCCACAGGCACTATTACATTCATCTCAGAAATAGGAAATTATCTGAGGGAGAGATCAATGAAGTAACATTTTCAAGATGAGTGAGGAAGATAAATACAAGGTCAAATCTCAGTCCTACTATCTCACCACTAATCTCTGCTCTCTCTCTCCTTATGGAGATAGAGTTTGAAGGTGTGATTAATAATACATTACTTTTTCATGCATAAGGGAAACAAGATCTGCTAGTTAAGATGTAGCCTTTGTTAAAAGTGGCATACACACATCACATCTGGTTTTATATGTTGTGATAAAAACAGAGAAAAAAGGCACCAGCTCCCCACTGGAGCAGTGAGAGATGTGACATGGAAGAAATTACAACACTCTTGACAAAGCAAGAGGCATCAAGAGTGCTCCTATACAGAATGAATATGGAGCCAGATATGTATAAATAAAACTGAATTATTATAGCTGAAATGCCCAAGAGAAAGAACTCAAGGAGGAAAAAAGGCTGCTCTGCAATCTTGCCAAAGGACTTCTGGAACACAGTCATTCCTGGTGCCAACACTGCAAGCAACAGGACACAAAGCTGCTGCACCACACAAAACCACACACTGCCCAAAGCTTAACATCTATCTTCCCTACACAGATCCCTCATATTGCTAAACAGCTTCTGGATATACATCTTAAAATATCAATATCAAAGAGCACTCCAAAGAGGCCTAAAATCACTCTTCTTGTTTGCTGCTGCTGCAAATAATTTGTTAAGACATCTTTTTTTTTAAAAAAAAGTGTCTGCAGGTGTCTGTCAATATGGTACTCCAGCCTGAGTGCATATGTATATAATTTAGTCAAAGCTATAATTTTCTACTGCTTTCAGGGGGTGATGTGCCATTTATGGCCCCAATAGCACGACCTGAAATCTAAGAAATTTTTTTCTAAACTATAGAATCAGGCTTTAAGCCATGGCCTCTATCTAGATGCCACAAAAAAAGAACACTTACAGAAGCTGTATTATTTTAGGGAGAAATGGGGGGAAAGCAGAAATGCCCATACTATAATGTTAAGGTACTGGGGGGGGTTAGCTGCATTAACAACAGCCTGTGTGTAACAGTCCCTTCCACCTCACAAGGTGGAAAACCTCTCCCCACAGCACCAGTCTGTGCCTCCGATTGCTGACAGCCAGCTCCCCACCTGCCACTCTTCAGCATCTACTGCTTGCTTTGTGCCCTCTCAAGTGTGTGTTATTTATAGTTTTCTTTTCGAAGAGAAGCATTCCCTCTAAGAAACACTCTGGTTTAGCTGAGAAGCAAAAGACCGTGCATGAAAACGTGATCTTTGAAAGCTTTAGTGGATCTTATTACACTTTGACACCAAGTATCTACAAACTACTCCCTGTGTTTTGCCAGCAAGCGCATCCAGCGGTGAAGGGATTAGAGGCAGAGAGCACAGCAGCGTCTCCCGGCTGGGCTCCCGCATACCCGGTCGGTCCGGCCCTCGGTCTGCACGCTGGTGCGGCTGCGGGCGTCCTGCTCCTCCTCCAGGTCGGACACGTCCTCCAGCTCCTCGGGCGTCTGGGGAAAGGCAGGAAAGGGTTAATGTCTGCCACACCGGGCAGCTCGGGCGCTCTTGGCAAACATCTCCCGTTTGGTCTGAGGTAAGGGCTGACAAGCACCAAGCAGCCCCGTTGAAGCCATTACTAAACTGTGTTTAAATTGGTGTTGGTACTGCCAGCAAAGGTGTCTAACAAGAAACCTTTACATGACGAGAATGGATTGCGAATGTGTCACTTACCAGTTCCACTAAGCACCACAAGTTCCTGCACAACCAGAAAAAATAAGTGTCCTTAATTTGCTATTTTTATACATGGCATTATTTAATCTGTCTCTGTCTGTTCCTTCTAGTCACACGAACTGCCAGTTGATTCTATGATTGTTTCACTTACGAGAAGAAATTTTCTATATAATCCAGATCTTCAGATTTATTTACTGCTTCCCTCTTCCCAAATATTATTAAAAGAAAAGGGGTTTCATGCAGAAGTTCTGAATTTTATAATAAATAACATAGCAAAAAACCCACACTGAACATGACTACTAAGGACACTAAATAAAACATTAAAACTTCTATCAGCAAAACATTGCACAATGAAGCATAGAAGGTTTTTGGGATTACAAGCCCCTTAAAAAATACTATTGGTTCTGCCAATGCAATAGGGCACTCAAGAAACTTTCCTTTGTCAAGTAAATTCACAAAAATAAAAAGCAAATATATACAGAACCAAGCTCTACAAAGCTCATGACAGATCTACCACCACCTTGACATCTAGAGTTCCAATTAGAGGGAAATCCTGATGTTCTGAGTCCCCCAAAAGCCTGACATTCCAAGAGAAACATGACAAGACCAGGACTATCAGATAACCTTAGAAAAAGACAAGCAGAAAGAAACCCAGCCATTACTTTTACCCAATTTTCAATCAAGTCAAATATAATGTTTTTAATCCAGAATTGCTGTATATTCTCACCTTCATGTTTTTACTGTCAAGGCATATACAAAGAAGATCTGTTAAGAGAGACACTGCAGGGTTCTGTCATTTTATTTCTGGGTCCATAGCACTGTAATGGCACTGCATTAGCCTGAATAAATCCACCTGCGTGCATTTGTGTCCTTTGGGAAAGAACCTCTGTGGTCAGAGGGTGGTACATAAACCACAGAGCTCAACAGCAGCCTTGAAACAAGGCTCAAATTGCACTCCATTGCTTCAGCAGCACACAGACAATTTCACTCACTGAAGAAAATCATCATTTCTGTGAGATAACACTGCAAGAAATAACTCAGTGTTGGTGCACAAGTTGGCAGAAATAGAATGCTGGGGGTGACAAATACACCTAAACTTCATCAAGAAAACAGGCAATCAATTTCTGGGACAAAGATAAGCATAAAGCTACACTGCTGAAGTGGGGAAAGGAACATCTTATTTTCACGCAAAGACTAACACTGTTATGAAGTCTCAGTTTTAATGCTGGAATTAGACCTAGTAAGAATTCCACAGTAGCCAAAGGCTGTTACCACACAAAAGTTGGAAAAAGCTGCAGTATGAAAGCAAAATGAAATTTTGGTGGTGATGGATATCCTTACAATAAAAAAAACTATCACAAACTCCCTTTCATTGAAACACTTAGGGATGCTCTAATTGGAGGACCAATAACAAAGGACATTAAAACAGAGTAACTTCAGCTTCTCAGGATTACACTGACTCAGGCAGGAAAGAGCCTTGATTAAGTTTACAGAGAAAATAATTCCTTTTAAATTTAAATTATACTTGGGTTACAATTACCATTTTTAACACCACATTGCAAATCTTGGGTTTCAATAAAACTAGTTTGGAATTTTCCCCCCAATGATCATAAAGCTGGATTCATGGCAGCAAAGCACCATTTCTTCCTGAGTGAACAGGGACTTGAGAATCCCACACTTCCAATACAGAGTTTCTTTCTTCTATAAAATATGGAATTCAAAATGTTGTGACAGGGCAGAATGGTTAATAACTTTAAGACAGCCACATTATACATAGGTGAATTTTAGTTAATGTGTTTAAGAGTTTATGCCATTGTTACCCCACTACAAGCTGTATATATTTACAAAATGGTTATTTTAGGGCCATCAAGAGAATTTTGTAGAATTCCACTGACACTGTTTTTCTGTGAAGTCAAGCTATGGAAATATTACCAGCCTCATTAGCAAAGAGGTCAGCAAAAGGACAGTAGGAAAAGGCACCTCTCAATGGCAGTCTCAGGTAAGCTTTCCAAAGATGAAATCATCACTGTATTAATCTGATCTGCCACTTTACAAACTGCAAATCATAGAGCAGAGATCTCCTTCCAGCTGCACTGGCACAGGGATTCCCTCTCCAATTCTTTATCATACACAGAACATTGACTCAGGGTCTAAGTGCTGCTCACACAAACCCCTCGTGGGCTAAATGCTGTCAGAAATCTTTTTTGGTTTTTTAAATTGTCTATGCTCTTTTCCTGTCAGTAAAACCTGTTTGTGGCTGGGATGAGGAGTTTCCTGAAGAAAACTCTCTCTCCCAGCCAGAGAGTGCTTCCCAAATCATTCTCTCCAAAGCCCACATCTGCCATGTCTTGGGGATTGTTGGTACCACAGAATTCAGAAAAACAAAACAAACCTATCCAGTTATTAAAGGCTAAAGATATTTCAAGCAGAGGGAAACTGTTGATTTATCAAACCTTAAATCACAAACCACAAACTATTGTCATTTTTAGACACATCAAAAACTGAAAAAACTCCCCACTGTAATAATGAGAACAATAGAATTGTTTTCTCTCCTTCGAAGCTCTTTTATACAATTCAAAGCAAAATTTGTGATTTTTTCATGTTGCTGTCATGATCCATTATTTACTAAATACCTGAGACACACCTGTATCTGCTTGTATGAACATTCCATGTGCCAACATGTGGCTATTCAAAAGGAATGTCTGACAACTGCATGGTTAAACTGGTATGAACATGAAGGCTTGCAACACAAAATAGTGTGCTTGCATCAATGCACAGAAATTGTGTACAGCGAGAACAGCACAGCTGGAGGACTGGAGTGAGAAGCATGGAAGGAAGCTGAGTATTGTTTAGGACTCCTAAAAGGCATCTTATCAACTGCAAGTGGCAGAAGAGGGAGAGGTTTGAGTACTGTACTCAGTGACGCAATGAATAAAAGACTTAAATGGTAAATTCACTGTGAGACATACAAAGCATGGAATTTCCAGTAAATGTATGGAAGAATGCTGAAGGGTAAAATGAAGCACAAGACTCCAGTCAGCAACAACCTACAGACTCATGTGTAACACAGTAGTAAATGGAGTTTAGAAACAAATTTGAACAGAGAAAAATTAGGTTTCCAGCAGCCACAGGAGCAGAACTCTTAAATAGTCTGCCCTGGAAGTGCTGGAGAAAGGGAGAAATTCATTCCAAGATGAAGTCTGAGCAGCCTACACTACAAACAAGGTGATGGAGCAGCTCACAGTAAACGAGACACAAGGGCGGGCAGGACACCTGGCCCAGGGCTGCAAGAGATGCTGGTCCTTTGTGAAAAGGAAAAATGTCCTTTGCTGATCCTGACAAAACCACATTCAAGTACATTCCTACACATCCATTCTAGGCTGTAATTCCATTACTGTGGCTGACAAGCTACACAAGTAGCATGTACCCCTTCTCACATTTCAATGATCATAATAAATCTGCATTCTCAGTGGGTTTGCTACTGAAGACTCGGGCTGAGGACTTAAAGTCATGTTTATATCAAAGTCTAATATTGATGGATTTGATACCTTGCTGGTACTCAACTCCAAGCCACAACAGCAAGTCATTACTATTGCACCCAGGTGATTTCAGGATATGAATTACCTTTTCATCTAGGAAATGAAAACCACTCTCTGATGACAAACCTTTTAATTTGCTTTTCTACAAGGATTTTAAAGAGAATAATTAATAAAACCAAGGTCTGGCCCTAGTCTTTAGATCTCTGCCAGTTTTTCTAAACTGGTTGCAAATGGGCTTTTTGATTTCTCTGATTTTTAATCCAAGCTTTGTGGAGCAATTTGTTTGACTAAGTTTCACAGCATCTTCTCCAACACAAAGTTTTTTGAGTCCCTCCCTCCTCAAAAGTGATTATCCAAAGAACTTTATCTATATCATTTGCTTGTAAAGGTCACACACAGCCCATGGAACTGTCAATCCTGCCAATAAAGGGTTTCAGCTGCTAGAACATAATGCAGAGCCAGGTCTAAAATCTCAAGATACACAACATAAATGGACAAACATGGTGTGAAAGGAAGCTATCTCCTCTTATCTAACATTCAATTAAATGCTGACCTTCACACTGTCATTATATGCTCTTATGCTTTATCTCATCTTGGTTTCGACAGCCCCATCAGTCATTCTTTTTCACAGATCAATACTAAAATGCAGAGCAGACTAACACCTTAACAGGAGCTAAGCTGATAAGTGATGTCTTTATTTTACTACTGCAAATGCAGTTATTTGTGCTATGTAAATCCCACAGCAGCAGCAGAAATGCTTGCCTGCACTCCAGGAGGATGAGAGTTTGTCTATTATGTCCTTCAGTGAGCACACAATGGTTTGTAGAGATTATCTGCTCTACTGTGGACATTTGCCTAAAGCCCAGATTTTGAACATCTCATCCTGTTAGGCTGCACGTCACTCAGTGTAACAAACCACAGCACACATGTCACAAATGAAAAAATATCATGCTCTGCAATTATTTATCTACTGAGTGATATTTTTGTGTATTAGTCACAACACGACTATTATCTCACACTTAATTCTGCCAGATGACACACTGCCAGAGCAAGAGTTTTGATGCACTAGAAAGAGAACAAGAAACTACAAGCATTGTTTATTTTTTCTGACTAGCTGAGTAAGAGCCTTACATAATTGTTGCTATCTAGTCATTTAAAGTACTTATCAAGTTTTTGCTACAAGCAGTTGAGTGTTGAGAACAATAAACCCCATATCATAAAAGTCAAATTAAAATACTACGTTCTTAATATGTCAATATTGTGACATATAAATACAATGGTAAATACCATCCCCTCTGTTAAAGATGGTATTCTTGAACTCTATTATTGGCAGTTCCATTAAAATGGTATCTTTAGCATACCACATTATTTGGGATATTTTTAACAAAAGAACAACAAATTATAATTAAGCCAGAGAGCAGAAATATGTCTTTGATAACAGTAATGTCACCTAGCACTGGCAAGGAATTTGTCACTAAACAACAGTAAAATTGTTATCCTGCCACAGCCTGTACACATTTTCATTTTCAAATGTAGGTACTAAACATTTCTTGTTACTAACAGAGAAAACTCTGCAAAAAATTTTTAAATATTAAAGCTGAATTCCTGTTAAGATCAGTGAAAATATAAACTTTGGTGAAAACAATGAATTTAATTATGAGAATAAGTGGACACTTTTGATACTGAAAGATGAAACTATTTTCAATAATAAAAGATGCTACAGGATAAAGAGTACATGTTTTAAAAATAAGAAATGCTGTGAACCTACTGTATAGGGCAAAAGTTCCTATGTTGTTATTGGATGCTTGGAGGTTTTGTTTGCTTGTTTCACAAGTCATCTTAGAACATTCTGCTCCAGGAGATTAAGACCAAAAAAGTTAAAATTAATCACCATTAGAAACAGCAAGGCAGATCAACAGCCTGACTCCATGTGACAATTCCTGTGCTTCCAGATCTCACTGGGCTTACATTAGGATAACAGTCTTCTCAACAACCAGCCAGGAGACAGGGAAGAGCTGAGCTGAGGAGCATAACTGAAAAGTTTAAGGTGGAAATTCTGAGTACTTCCCTTTTAAAGAAAAACTGTGAAGTTGGCACATCTAAGTAAATCGGCACAGAGAGTTTTACCACCTGTTTGCTATCCCAAGCTACATTTTTTGTGCAGGAAACATGCATTTCAGCCCTGTTTTCATTACTTCCTCTTTCCTTCCCCCAACAGTACTTTGTATGTATGCCACTCTCACATATGCCTACAGCAACTCAGAGATTTACTCCACGAAATACTGACCTAGTTATGCTGCACAAAAGCTTTGAACACATCTTTAACTCTAAAATTTGGGGGAAACTTGACAGCTGCCTGAAAATCCCATCTAGTACTGGTATCGCAGTCAAAAGGGTCCAAAGGTATAAGAAGGGTAGGATTTACAAACTGTGGTGGCTAACAGCTGACCTGGACGCCTCACAGTTATAAACAATCCTAATTATATTCTATAACTAATTACCAACATAGTAATTATATAACTCAGCCTCTCTGGGCTATTGGGGAGTCAGTCTAGGCAGTTGGGGACACAGGCAGCTATCGAATAGTTAGCCAGGTGGCAACTAGTTCAGCCCATCAGCAGTGACCCCAAACCCTGTGGGCCCCCAGAGCTGTGTCAGCAGTGACCCCAAACCCTGTGGGCCCCCAGAGCTGTGTCAGCAGTGATCCCAAACCCCGGGGCCCCCAGAGCTGTGTCAGTAGTGACCCCAAACCCTGGGGCCCCCAGAGCTGTGTCAGTAGTGACCCCAAACCCTGTGGGCCCCCAGAGCTGTGTCAGCAGTGACCCCAAACCCTGTGGGCCCCCAGAGCTGTGTCAGTAGTGACCCCAAGCCCCATGGGCCCCCAGAGCTGTGTCAGCAGTGACCCCAAACCCTGTGGGCCCCCAGAGCTGTGTCAGTAGTGACCCCAAACCCTGTGGGCCCCCAGAGCTGTGTCAGTAGTGACCCCAAGCCCCATGGGCTCCCAGAGCTGTGTCAGCAGTGACCCCAAACCCCGGGGCCCCCAGAGCTGTGTCAGCAGTGACCCCAAACCCTGTGGGCCCCCAGAGCTGTGTCAGTAGTGACCCCAAGCCCCATGGGCCCCCAGAGCTGTGTCAGCAGTGACCCCAAACCCTGTGGGCCCCCAGAGCTGTGTCAGTAGTGACCCCAAACCCTGTGGGCCCCCAGAGCTGTGTCAGTAGTGACCCCAAGCCCCATGGGCTCCCAGAGCTGTGTCAGCAGTGACCCCAAACCCCGGGGCCCCCAGAGCTGTGTCAGCAGTGACCCCAAACCCTGTGGGCCCCCAGAGCTGTGTCAGTAGTGACCCCAAGCCCCATGGGCTCCCAGAGCTGTGTCAGCAGTGACCCCAAACCCCGTGGGCTATCAGAGCTATGTCAGCAGTGACCCCAAACCCTGTGGGCCCCCAGAGCTGTGTCAGTAGTGACCCCAAGCCCCATGGGCTCCCAGAGCTGTGTCAGCAGTGACCCCAAACCCCGTGGGCTATCAGAGCTATGTCAGCAGTGACCCCAAACCTCGGGGGCTCCCAGAGCTGTGTCAGCAGTGACCCCACACCCTGGGGGCTCCCAGAGCTGTGTCAGCAGTGACCCCAAACCCCGTGGGCTATCAGAGCTATGTCAGCAGTGACCCCAAACCTCGGGGGCTCCCAGGGCTGTGTCAGCAGTGACCCCAAACGCCGGGGCTCCCAGAGCTGTGTCAGCAGTGACCCCACACCCTGGGGGCTCCCAGAGCTGTGTCAGTAGTGACCCCAAACGCCGGGGCTCCCAGAGCTGTGTCAGTAGTGACCCCAAACCCCGGGGGCCCCCAGGGCTGTGTCAGGAGAGCAGCACTCCGTGGGAGCTGGCTGCTGCTGTGTGACCCCAGCGTGCTCTGCCGTGGGCCTGTGTCTGGAACTGCAGCAGGTGACAGCTTTATACAACCTGCAGCACGACCAGAGAGGAAGCTCAGCTTTCAGGGCTGCAAACCCTTCACCAGGTTACCTGAGGACTCACCTAGGAACCTGGAAGCTTCTTTACTTTTTTCCAGTTATTTTATTTCAAGGAAGCACTTTTTTGGGTATAACTTTTAAAGAAGAATTTCAAATCCCTAAGAACAAAATAGGATCAAACATAGGTATTACAATCACACAGCTCTGCTGTAACCCAAGCCCCTGCCTTGATTCCACAAGAACCATGACAACTGATACACAGCTTCATGCAAATCACAGCCTTTACTTATGTTTATTAAGTAGGAAAAATCACCATATGGCATAGAAGCTTCTATTTTAAACTCACAAGACAATAATTAACAAGAATAGAACAGTAGGTTTTAATACAAGTGACTCATTCTTCAGCTATCTAAAACATATTCCCCATTTCCTCTGCCGGGTTGACATACATTTGCTCCATCTAGTGGGAAGCTAATTAAGACATTTCATTTATAATGGAAATACTTGCTAAGCTGTTTAAAAATGGATTGTGAAAAATGAATTAAACCATTGTTCTTTTGCTAGTAATCTTCATAAAGCAAATTATATATGGCTTTATATATGAGCAGTTCATAACTGTGTTTGAAACAGATTTCTAAACATCACCTCAACCTTTGAAAATGAGAAGAGATTAGACCTTGCTTTCTCTCTCTCAACTGTATGTATTAAAGAAAAACATCTTTACTGTCAGCCTGGCTAACTCAAAGGCAACCAGACAGGTGCTCTGCATTTTACCTCTGCGAAAATTCATACTGGCTCCCATTTTTAATAAAGGTCAGAGGAACAAACTGGCCAAGTACAGGCTGCTTACCCTCCCATCAGTCCCTGGAGTGTCATGGCCTGCCTGCCACTGAGAAAGTCTCTTCACAGCATCTCCCAGGTGCTGTGACCAAGCTGGGCCATCAGCCTTTGGCTGTGGGGCTCAGAGGGCAGAGCCTCCCGGGCTGTGCCAAGCTGGGAACATGAGGAGCATCCCAGGTGTGTCTGAAGGCAGGGCTGCAGGACATCCCACAGCCCTGGGAGCTGCTGGAGCACACACCCAGCACGTGTCACCAGGCAGGGCCCAGCAGCAGGGCTGCCATCCAGCTGGACTGAAGCACTCTGCAGGAACGGGCTGACAGCAATCTTCTAAAACTCACCGAGGGAAAATGCAAACACTGGCACCTAGAAAGGCAGGAGCTACAAACAGAACAAGCTGGGGCTGCCTGGCTTTGGAGCAGACCAGCTGAAAAGGACCTTGGGCTCCTGGCACAAAGAACACTGGGAAGGAGCCAACAGTGTACCTTGGCAGCAACACACAGCATCCTGGGATGGAGTGAGGTGAGGTGTGGCAAGATAAATCCACTTCTGAGAACCAGAGCTGAAGTTATACTTTAAAATCACATAATAGAGTCTGCCTTCCTGCAGAATCTCCCTTTCCTCTCCAGAAGCCTCCAATTTTTATGGAGGAGAGTATATTCCAAAGCTAAAATAAACCATTGTTTTCCAGGCAGATGAAATGCAAGAAAGAAACTGCTTTTGGAATACATCAATATATTAAAGGTTAAAAAGTACAGTGAATATCTAATTTTGACTCTGTTAAAAACATTTCATGGCTCAGAAAGGACAAGAAACAAGAGACAAAAAACAACAATTGAGAAATCCACAAGAAATGTAGGTTTATCAGATGAATAAAGCCTGAGCAATGGAGGCCCCCTCAACAAATATTTCTAACATGCCAAATCAATCTGTTTCTGTTACATGAATTATGCTAAATGATCACACTAAAAAAATTCCCTTGTATAGATTAATATATTCCTCAGCAAAAGTTTGCCAGTGATAAGTGCATTTCTCAAACTGGAATAGATGAAATTATTCACTACCACCTCAACATCTGCTCAAGCCTCTTCAGTCTCAACCAACCCTCTGTGCTATCTGAGCTCAAGTAAAACAGATCTTTAGAAAAGCCACAGAGTAAGCCTGTCCGTCACAAACCCATGCCTCACTGAGAAATGCACACTGCAATGCAGTCTGCTTCTCAAAGTACAGGTACCACTGCTGTCATCCTTCCCACACATTCCCACCCAGAACTTGACAATTGTTAAGCACAAATTTCTGGTTTAGAAGCTATTCCTCCCAGACACTCAGACAATGGAAATAAAACCACCCTAGCCATGAATCCTGTATCCATAATTTTCATTCCTGCTTTTAATTATCAAGAGGCTTCAGATGCCCAGGACACACATCCACCCACCCTCAGCCACTCAGCAACCAATAATGTTCAAGTGAATGATCAGTGTCAGCTGATATGGAATTAAGGAACCCACTAAGGCCATCATTGTGCAAACCAGCCTTCATATGTCCCAAATCACTAATTTCATTCTGCTCTGGGAGGCTGAGAGCCTTCATTACCAAGCAAGCTCTCCAAGCAAAGCAGAATTAAGCACACACATCCCCCCACCAATGCCCTCAAAGAACACTAGTTTGAGTCTAGCTTCTGAACATATTTATTACATTATTTTCTTAGAATTTTTGTAGATGCTAAAATTCCTGTTTGTAAGGGAAATTAATTCTTCCATCTGGGAAGGTTTTGTGAACAAGTTCTGTGAAAAGCAGTACAGAATCTTCCCCTCTCAGACATCAAATGAGAAAGTTATTCAGATCAGTACTTTGCACATTTTTCACAATAGGCAGCTTTGACAGCCTCTTGTGGCCAGTGAAACAGGAGAGACAACACAACTCTGTCATATGCCAACAGACTGACAGAGATAAAACTGGCATGAAGTCAAACACAAGAGCCTTAATATATATAAAAATTGACCAAAATCTTGTGTGTGGAATTTGGTTTTCTTCATGTTCAAACTGAATCTTCCCCTTGCAGTCTGAGTTTTTCTGTTTCTATCCATTATGAATACATAACACAGATTTTCTCCAGTCTTGTGCAACAACATTTTACATCAGTGAAAACAGCTATCCCATCTTCTCTTCTCTCCCCTTTGGTTCTCTGTTCCCTGGTCTAATTAGGACTAACAAATCTGGTGTTTTTTCATAAGTCACAATTTCTAATGCTCTGGTCATTGTAGCTGCAATTAATCAGAGTGCACTTGCTTAAACAACTAGGGAGTTTTGGAGGTTCTCACTGCTCATTTTGGGACATAAACCCTCACTTCTCTCATTTTTAACTATGGTACTTACAAAGCTGAATTTCTGCAACCAACTGTAACTCAGTAAAACCTTGCTTGGTTGCATGGGCTGAAATTAGTCTTTCAGACATCTCCAGTATTATCTGACTTGAACAGTAAGTGAACAGCAAGAACTAATAAATCTAAACACAAATTAACCATAAGCAGACTAAATTTAATCAGTAACTGGCACTGATAGAAATACTTTTATCCCATGGCAATAGATTTTTTAAAAATGTACAACAACAGAACAGAATATGGGTACTTTTTTTTTTTTAATGCAAAGGGAAAAATAGGTGATACATACTTGCTAGAAAAGCACTAAGAATTACAGGGGAGCACAGGCTAAAGAAGATGCAGCAGCATCACACTCTTGAAAAGAAAGGCAACCAGACTCCTGTAAGTATCTGCAGGCACAAAGACAGCAAACCTTATGAAATATGTCCTCCCTTCAAGGGAGACCTGAGCCTCCATTGCAGGTACTGTACCAAGTGCTGGGCACTGCACTTCCCAAAGGAAGGACACAGCTGTAGAGCAGGACTCAACAAGTATCAGCATGACAAGAAAAAAATCCAAACAAACCCAAACTTTAAGTGTGCAGGAAAGAAGCAGAAGGAGATCATCCATCCTTTATGGACATGAAGTGCTTTAAGATGCCATAAGGAGACGTATGGAGTGGATTTAAGGATGAACTTTCCAAAGGGAATGGACTGGGATTGACTGCTTGAAGGCACCCTCCAGCTGCCAGCTGTGGATATTTCTAAGAACAGGTCTGACAAATGAACACTGGGAATTATTTGAAGTTAATCCTGAGCTACACAGGAGACAAAATTGATGGAATTAGTTCAGTATCTTTAGAGCACATATTGGATTGCTGCATTTATCTTAGGTCAGATAAAAATCAGAATGTATGCATTAGTTACCCTTTAGAAAGGGGTAAAAAGACTGGTACTCTGTGGAGAGGCCAGTTTTCAGGCTTTACAAAAGACAATTCTTAAACTACCTTAGCATGAGGCAGGAGAAGAGAATCTGCATATAAACAACACAAGACAAACTGTAAGGTAAAAGGAGAGAAAATAGAAAACAAATGAAAAAAGGAGTGAAAGGAAAAGAAATTAAGAGGATACAAAGAAACACCACTGTGTGAGGCAGGACAATGCATAGCTATGCCTGGATGCAGCACCACAGGTCCTCAAAGAATGCTATGCTACATCTTTGTGGTAAGCTATTTGTATGGGTTGCTGAACAGTCCCTGACAGGAATTTCAATTATTCCTCTTACCTTCTCTTTCTGGAGGATGGTATTTTTTAGCAATTAATACTGCTCAACCTTTTTTCTTCCCCAGGCAGTAGATAAATCTCAGAGCTCATCAACATACCCAAGAATAAACAAAAAAGGAGCGGAAATGTATCACAGCCTAAACCCAAACTCTGCCAGGGAGAGGCTGCCTGCCAAAGCCCTGAGCTATCTGGCAATCCCACTGGCTGAGTAGGACTGAACCATGCCATCTCCAAAGAGCCAGGCTGCAGGTATAGTACTTGCTGCTGAGCTTTCTGAAAGAGAAATACCAGGAGAAAAAGAAGCTTTTTACTAATGAACTAAACACAACCTAAAATTTTATCTTACTTTCACTCTAACAGGTGAGAAATGTGAGAATTTTAGAGGGAGAAAACAGTCCTGTGAGTTATAAATTCAGTACGTTCTACAAATGCATGGTGCAATTTAATATGCCACTTAATAACCCAAACATGGAAACAAGAACAATACAGCAGCAACCCTATCAGACAGGATGATTTTTTCATTCAGGAAAAAATAACTCCCCTTCTGCAGTTAAAGGACAACCAGGGTGAGTCACCTGATTTCTGACCTGTGAGTTTCCTATAAACTGGATGAGCAAATCACGCAGCCCAGTCCAAGATGGAGGAAGCTGGAAGATGCAAGGTTTAAGGCCGTATTAACAGAATGGAACCACCAAGAAAAGCCTAAGTTTTAGGCATACACGATTTCAGGCTTCATCTCTCTTGGGGACTATCTCAGCAAGAAGTGATTAACTGCAAACTCCAGCACTGGTAAATTAATTCACAATTTCCACCGACGTTGCTGTGCTTAAAACCTGGGTAAGATCTGCTTCTGGCTCCACTTACCAAGGTGACAGGCAGATGTTTTATTGGTTGCCCTCTGAGCAGCCAGACTGAGCTCCACACTCCCATGCATCGCGGGCACTGGTGTGACCTCACATCACTTCAAGCACATAACACAGGCAATTCGATGGCTTTGCCTTTGCTTGCTGCATTTCCCATTCCATCACTAAAACATCAAACAATTATTCATGTCTGTTCTTCATTTGCTGAATGTTAATTAAGTCTCATGCTTGTTTCTTTATGCATTTGGAATGCAGCTTTCTCAAACCCACAGCATTCCAGGTGTATCTGACACGGCCTCTCTGTGGGGCCAGCCAAGCTCCCAGCCATGGCATGCCCTGCTCAGGTGGGGTGCCAGACTGGGGTCTCACTAGGGCAGAAGGGTCCAATCCCCACTCTGAGAAGACATCAGCAACAAACACACAGCTGACATCTGCTGATCTGATTTCCTCCATGCACAAACCACACACTGATCATAAAGTAGGCAAAAGGCAGGCAGAGGTGTGATTAATACAATACAGATAGGCAGAAGAAGTATGGATGCCAGCCCCCAGAGAGTTCTGACACCAGTTACTGTGGCCAAGCCTGTGCCTGCCCTGCAAGACTACACAGTCAGGCAGTGAGCTTCAGTATCTGTACAATAATGAGGACAGGATACTTCCCATGTGGGCTGGCCATGACCCAGCAGAGCAACCCCAGAACACGGCACAAGGGGACCAGGCTGCTGGGATGGGGCCCTGCAGCTGCTCGGGGTGCAGGGGCTGCCTGAGGCAGGTGACAAAGCCATTCTCAGGGACACACAGCTGTACCTGTGTGCACCCCTAGGCTGCACCCTCGCTCTGGATGCTTTCCAGCAGCTCTTTATCCCTCACGTGGACATACTGCTGTATCCTAACATGGAATTGTGACTCCTGCTGTGGGTGGATTTAACACTGTAGCAGATTGCAGGAGATTTCAAAGGCCCAATCACACTGGCCCATATGATCATTTCTCATGTGCTATTTTATGCTGGACCATCTTCAGCAAGAAGGAAGGCTTCTACTTTCCAAAAGAATTATATTCAACTTGTTCAATAATTGGGTTTTTTCCTATTTTCTATAATTCTATGCAGACTGCTTCATGAAGACCAGGATCACAAGGCACCCAGAGTAACAAACTAATTTTAAATTAATATTACTGCTCCACTTTCCTAATAATTGAAGTACCTGTTATAGCAATCACCATGGAGGCTCTGTTGCTGTTTGCTAGGCTACGCTGGAGGAATGGTGCAGTAGAACAGCAATTTCAGCCCAGTCCATGTGCCAGAGGATGCACAGCACTCCTCTGCTGCAACACACATATACACTGATTTTGTTGATCATATAATGAAGGGACTCCTCTGTCTCTATTTTAAGAATAGGCTGTAAATGCCAGAGTTTCTCAGGAAATTAGGCAGCATCAGTTTTGTAAACCTCTACAGAATCTTTTCAGATGAAAAGGACTCACAGATACCATATTCAACTTGCCAGGCTCAGTGGAGGATTTTTTTTTCAATTCTCTGAAGAATTTTCTTCCAAGATTTCTTTTTTTTGTGAGTCAGTTTCCCTGTTATCACTATGTCTCCTTATGTCCACCTCCCTTCATCAACTGTATTCCAACCCTGAGCACACTTTCAAGGAAACAACCTGGTGTGATTCAAGTTGGCAAGCAATGGTAATTTAAAAAAATGGAAGGAAGCTGTCATTAAAAGCAGAGCCTGAACTCAAATATGCTCATGGAATACTAAGGAATTCTAAGAACAGAAACCAAAAGAACTCAGAGAAGCAATAAAAAACCAATTAATCCCAAACCTTGTCCACTATCACACTGCTTTATCAGCAAGGACATGCATGACAAGAGGACCAGATCAGACACTGCTACACCAACATCAAAGCACAGAATGACACAGACCCCAGTGCTGCTACCCTACTCTTGTGCAGCAGAACTCAGATCAGAACCTAACACATATCATTCTCGTCAGGTTTTGAAGCCCAGTGACATTCTGAACACATCTGTGATGTACCTCATTGCTTTTCTGCACCACACTAAGAAGATCCATCCTACCAGAGAAAAGGTCCCACAGTGATAATGGCAACTGAGAAATTTACCAGCAGTGAAGGGAAACTCAGCCAGGCCCAGCCTGAGCAAGGAAGATCTCTGAGGCAGAACTGCTCCAGCACTGACAGTGCTGACTGCAGCACCACAGCTACAGCCTGAGCACTTTGTGCTCTGAGAGTTGCAGACTCCATTCCCAGGCTTGCCTTGCTTCTACTCCAGTGAGCCATTGGCAGGAGGCATATTTTAATAGAGTATCTATTATTTGTAACACTTTCACTGTGCTTCCCAGTTTTGGTTCCAGTAATTCAGTCCTTCCCTTTTAACAACATAATATTCATTCCATTTCTCTGGGAATAGAATTTATATTAGATAGTAAGCACCAAATGGCAAGGAAGGAACACACATCGCTGCTTCTTGCTCTAAGAAAAAAAAAAAAAAACCCTCAGCAAAGATTTTAATGTTCCAGAAAAAATACTGTTATGTGCTTAAGTTTCCAATGAGCCACTAAACCAGAGCTATCCAATAATTCTGGAAGCTTCTGTCTTTCTGAATGAGAAGGGTAATTCTGTGAACAATTAGAAGCATAATCACGTGTGACACTTGCAATGTAATTTAATCCCTAGACTGGGAAGAAGTGACATTTAAAGTAGTATGTAAGTCAACACTGTTTATGGCAACCAGAAGCATATTGACTCCTCTGTGTGACCCAGTAATCCCAGCACTAGGAGATTTCCATGGAAAGCCATGAAGCAATTTGCTGCTGAGGAGCTCTTATTTCACAGCCCTGCATGATGCCTACTGCTGTGTAGTCTGGGCAGAAGACAACAGAGATTTTCCAGGATGGATAACTGCACATGGATCTTACAATGGATGCAGTATGCAGTGGACACCACCACCACTGTACCTCTATCAGCATTTCTGAAATAATTTCTTATTTCCTTCTGTGTGTACCCATAATGTTTTTATTTTTTTCTTTTTTTTCTTAAACAAAACACAACACAGCATCCTTTCCATTAGCTGACACCTAAAATGGAAACCTAAGTCAGGCTAAAGAAAATTTCACCTTTAACTGGAAAAGATGGGTCCTACATTCCTGTACTGAATGTAAACAATGAGGCATAAACGCAGCCAACAGTAAAGTATTACAGACTAGCAGCAGCATGAAGTGTAGCAAGCAGCTTCCTTTTATACGTAAGTTTAACACACTATTGCTTTATTTGACCCATCAATTCTCCATTGCTGTTGTAAATCTAATAGATAAAATTAAAAAGCAAACAGTGAAGGCATGTCTTGAAAGGGGCCCTGGATAACACTGTGCTTCCACCAGCAGCTCCAGCTGATCTCCTGAGGTCCTTTCCCTGAGTGAGCCCTCTGTGCACACTTCTCTCCTTCTCCTCACTGAGGAGAGGGTGAGACAAGTGAAATATGTGACAGTGAAAAGCAAGGGTTCAAAAGATACTGCAGTATTTCTGCCTTAAAAAGAAGGCTCCATTAACCATAATATTTTGAAAAATGAAAAACAACCAAGTAGTATTAAAAAAAAATTAAAGCAATGGGGGGAAAAAACTAGTATGTGTTAACATACAGAAACAAGAGGTTTGAACATGGCACTGCCCAAGCAGTGAGTTCCTGGTACTACTCCAAATACCCACTCCCATTTATTCCTCTGTGAGTCACCAAGGGGGCTGCATGTGAGCTGCTGCTTTGGAGAGGAAAAAATCTTCCCCACCACACCTGTACACAATACTGGCCTGACAACAGCAAGTGCTTTCTCACAAGCTTATTATAGCTGCAATTAGAGGGAGTCTGCTCCTCCAGCACATCCATAAAACAGCACAGGAGTTCTACATACTGTTCCTCAGAAGGAGGCAGCTGGTTTTGGCATTCCTCTACCACTGGATGATTTCTCTGTACAGAAATAACAGAACACGTGGATGTGAAAGGACCATTTTGGAATGAGCACAGGAAGATAAAGGGAACACTTATTTTTCTAGTCACTGTTCATTTGGTATGTAAAAAAGAACCCAGAATCTAAAATCAGCAATCTCCCTGTAAAGCCTGAGCAAATGCCTGGAGCATGGGAATGAGGCAGCAGTCAGAAAGATGTACAAAGAACCAAGAAGTTAAGACCTGTTAATCTCAAAGTGCAGAAATGCAGAAGCACACAAAAGCAGATAATTTCTCTTGTCTTTTGTTAACAAAAAAAAAAAATCCACCATTTCCCAACTACCCTGTGGATGGACTCTACTTCTACTTTGTTTAAGCAAAGTGGACCTGAAGAAGGGGGAGGAGGGGGAGCCATCCAACCCTGAGTGAAATAGTATTTTATCTGTGCTCTGACTTCCACTCCTGTATCTGAGATAAGAAGGCTAAAGCATGTGCTTTTTTCCTCTTCTGTCTCTCTCCCCTCTACCTGAGATGTGAATACTCTGTTTTTAAAATCAATAAACAATCTGTATTTTTACAAACAAATTTTTTGCCTTGTGGAAACACCTCAGCTTTTAAGAACAGGTGCTTGTTATGGGAACTGGGGCAACTCCAACCTTAAGCTATTTCTTAGGGTAACATCCTGCCCACATGTTAAGACAAATGGATGCAACTTTCAAGGAAAAAACAAGAGGTGGGTATTATTAACAGATAACACTACTGAGCAGCTTTTTACTCTGTAAAGCAACAAAGTCAGCAACACAATCACTATGAGAACCTGAAGTCATCTGATTTGCTGAGGATATTAAAGGCCCTAAACTAATGAAACGGAGACCTTTGAGAGTTTGTTACATTGTACATAAACATGAAACAGAAGCAAATTGATATGTATAGCTGTTTGCCAGAAAAGAGGGATTTGCTTTATTTATTTAGGAAGACAAACTCCCCTGGTATTAAATGTAGATTAGCATTTCTGAAAACGTCTGCATGTTAAATTGAAATGTATGCTGAGTGTGTCCCAAAACTGTTCAGCACAGAGCATTTTGGTAAGATATCTGCAAGGCAGAGTCACAATAATAATGACTGACTCTATGATGCTAATACTGATATAAATTATAGCACGTATTTGTAGATTATGAGAAGACTTTCCAAGTACACTGTAAAGAACATAGACAATTCATGCCTGTTATTGCCTACACTAGAGAGGATCTAACTCACTTGGACTACAGAAGTAGAAACAGGCAGAAAACCCTGCAGGTGTAGGATAATTCTGTCATTAGTAAAGGCATGGTAGAAATTAAACTAGACACTCACTAACTGGCTGAAAGGTTTTCACCACTTGCTACCTTCCTGTCCTAGAGGTCCATGTTCTAAAAATTCCTGTAACTCTGCTGGGTGTAAGATAATGAATTCTGCTGTGATGTCTCTTACTGAGAGAAATCGAGTGTACTGAAGAACTCAAGCTCTGTTGAGGATGAATTCTCACATTTCTTTAAAACAGAATGAAAAACCATGCCAGATTTGCAACTAACAAAAGAAGTTAAAATCGGAGCTCATCCAAGGGTATTTGAGAAAGTCAAAACATATGAAAAAGCATTTATGCTGTAGACTCTTGAATGTGTACCTAAACCGAGTTTGACTTCCCAAAGGAAATTAAAACACACATTAAAAGACTGTTGGCTAAAGAAACAGGAATATTAGGAATTGATTGGAGGTGCAGGGAGGATCCAGTTGAAATAAAAGTATCTAGGTAAGACAGAAAAGAAAAACAAATGCTTTGCTTCAGTTTTCAGAGGAGCTGGGGGATGGACATCCCATACATCATGGTGTAGGGAAATCAAGGAACAATGTGCAAAACAAACTCAAAAAGCCTAACACCATAAATTCTTGAGGGAACCATGCCAGAATTCTGAGAGAAACAGCACAGAGAATACCCATTCAGCCAAAAAGATTCTTAATAAATGCTTTAATGTGCTAAGAACAGCAATTTCAATACACACTCTCCACTTCTCACAAAATTAGAGAACTTGGGTTCCTCAGTCACTGCTTCCATGAACATAAGAATAGTAAAAGTATCTTGCATAGAGGATATGAACCCTTTGCCCTCTTCTTTGTCTCTGTAAAACCTGAACAGCTGCTCACTTGTTTTTCCTCCAAGAAGAACAAAGAATTCTGTGAAACTTCTGAATTGGTGACTTTGTTTCCGCTGTTCTTGGTATAATTGTTAGGATGACTATTAGTGCTCTAGTTACCATCAGTTATTATTGTTTTGAAGTCATTCCTTTCCACTGAGTTTATACCCTAATGGGATATTGGTAGCTGTTATTTCAATCCAGCTGTCTCTCATCTTTCAACTAAAACCACCTTCACACAGAAGTTTTTCTAAAAGTTCTACCATTAATCTTAACATTCTGCAGCATTTAATGTGTATTGTCTCAAAAACCACTAACCTGTATCCTTTGATACAGGTTACATCTATATATTTCACATGGCAGAGTATATATATATTTCACATGGCAGAATTGCCTTTAATTGTACTATTTAATCTAATCTATTTCTGTAACATCAATATCCTGATTAAAATGTTATCCAGATAATGTACAAATGCTCCTGTGCAAGATCAAGCCCACAAAAATCTCTAAAACACAACAAAAATGGGATCATTAGAGTAAAAAAAATGACTGAGAACTGTGGATACACCCTGGATCAACTACCTAGTTACTTCACATCGACAGCTGCCACTGCATGAAGCAGTCCTTGCAAGTGAACATTGAAAAGCATCTTAAGGAGAGCAGCACCCTGCTGCTCCAGAGGCATTTCTATTACAGCTCAGCAGTACAACACACCTGCCACTATGTAGCTGCTCTCAAGTGCTGCCTCATACTTTGCAGGACTGCAATGAATGTTTTACATATCTTTGGTTAGGCTTGGACATTGAAATGCATAGCTGGTAATTTCAATTAATAATAGCATCGGGCAGCATTTTACAGTTAAGAACTCTATTTTTAAAAAGATTCTTTCTGTGTAATTATATGTTTGAAATGCTTCCTGAGAAACTGATCTGGAGAATTTCTGCTTTTGCTGCCACGTTGAAAAATTACCCCTTGTGAATGAGTAGCCTCGTCCATTTACATTTCCCAATTATTTTTGATCACCAAGCTCTTGCCCTGTTTCAGCCTGGCAATCAATCCCCTGTAAGCAGCGAGGTGCCATTCTCTGGCACCAGCAGCACGCTAGCCACAGAACATTTCATCTCCTCACTTTGGCTGCTATGCTAACAGGGCACGTCTGAGTAACCACCAGATCTACTAAAGCTTCTTCCAGGGAACTGGCATTGTCTGGAACGTATCTAACTAGGAATGCAAACACATCCTGACTCAGAAAATGAATGCCAGGCTTTTCTCAGCACTCTCTGTGCTGGCAATCTCTGTCTCTAAGGGATGTTGGAGTAGCTGACTAACATTTCACCAAACCTCAAAAAAACCTTCCCATCGCTGTAGCTGAACAATGGTATTCATTAAGGAGAAAGCTCACACCCTTTCTAACAATTTTTTAACTCTCCTGAGCCCTCATCAGGACTTGCAAAGTGGAAGATGGCCCTGACAGAATGCATTCATTACTACTGTCCACTCAGGTGCTGGGCAGTGCTCACCATTTCATGGGTGCACAGCTCATGTACTGCTCACTGGGCACTTCCTGGCCTTGGGCCTGTTACAGCCTCTTCACCTCTGAGGCTTTTCCCCTCATACTCCCTTTCTGAGTGACTGTCCACATACACACACCCCTACAGAGCACTCGAAGAAAATACAGTTTCCTGCAGAGCTGTGTCTGCCTCTTCACAGAAACTTACTGAAGCCGTGTTACATTCCTCAGTGCATTTCCCAAGTCCCCAGAAATGCAAATCTCCAGAAAGAAATACACAGTCATGATCAAGGAATTCAAGCCTAAGATGACTGTACACAAAGATGACTCTTACCTCACTGAGAAACAGAAGAAACTTTGCAATTTTAAAAGACCCAAGAGTCACTGAGGAAGGGATGAGAAGCACAGGCATTAAATGAAGCTTATCTAGAAAAAAAATGAGAAGTCCTCATGCAAAGTTCTCAGCCTGTGTTCACTGACACAGGAGCTGATCTGAAGAACTAACCGAGCACCACCCACAATTTGGTTTGTTTCATTTGGACCTACATCCAGCTCACAAACTCCTCCTGCTATGGGACACACGCTGGGTGTTTCAGGGTCTGTCTCCAGTATGCAAACAGCTTCCTAACTCACAACTGCAGTAAGGATGATACTTGTAATCATTTTGCACATTTGAATTCCTACTTTACCTTACACACCACAACATGTGAAGACTAATGTCCTCACCTTAGAATGGTTTTGGTTGGAAGGGACCTTCAAAGGCCACCCCTGCAATGAGCAGTCAGTTTGCTCAGAGCCCCTGGAGCCCAGCCCAGCCTGGAATGCTCCCAGGAATGGGGCCTCCACCACCTCACTGGGCAACCCGCGCCAGTGCTTCACTGGCACTCATATTGCCATGAGTTTCTTCCTTTTATCCAGCTAAATCTCTCCTCTTTCATTTAAAATCATTACCCCTTACCCTATCACAACAGGCCCTACTCGAAAGTCTGTTCTCATCTTATTTATAAGCCCCTGCAAGTACCCAAGGGCTGCAGTACGGCCTCCACAGAGGCTTCTCCAGCCCAAAGAGCCCCAGCTGTTCCTCGTGGGAGAGGTGCTCCATCCCTCTGATCACTTCTGTGCCCCCTCTGGACCCACTCCAATGCCCTGTCCTTCCTGTGCTGGGAGCCCAGAGCTGGAGGAACTCTGCAGGAGGGGTCTCACCAAAATGGAGTAGAGCAGCACACCCACCTCCCATGACCTGCTGCTCAGGCTGGGCTGTGATGGGCTTGCATTCACAAGAAAAGGAATCTGTTTCTTACCATGTTCTCAACTGCAAAGTCACTGCAGAAGACAAACTTCCTTTGAAAAATCTATCTATATTGTTATTAATGCTTAATCTTATTTTAAAATTAAATTGCTGAACATACAGACACTGCAGCTCAGTTGTTTACCATTCTTTATGAAGATATTTGGGGGAAATTCTGTGCCTGACAAAATTCTGGCTTGAATTTTAAAAATAAGCTGCTCTGATTCAGTTTCTGAACCTAAAAAACCACGCAAGTGTAAGCGCAGTGATTGTAATTTTGTAAGACAAAGAAATCAGGCTGAGTCTTCTGGTGCAAGGCTGAAAGAACTTGATATGGGAACATCAGAATCACCTGGAAATACTCTGACTCCTACATCCCACAGGTTAAAGCTGAAGAACTACAAGAAGATTTGGTTTTGTAGCTGCAAATTAGTAATTAATGAAGTGAATGAAGATCCTTACCAACCAAACAAAACTACATATTTTTAAAGTAAAGGTATTTTTGTGCAACATTCTGACGTGGTACTCAATGCAGTTCTAGATTTCTGCAGTTACAATCACACGTTTCACTGTAACCCAGATTTCCCAGGCCAGTTCAACCTGGATATGAGCTTGGGGACATTTATCACACACACAGTTCTGAATGCTCCCAAAAATGCCCTGGCATCCTGACTCATCTCAGGCATCAGTATGAAAAGAACAAATTCCAAACTTACCCGAATCAACATGACAGAGCACCTGATGTTGTGAATCGTATCATACACCTTCTTGGAAATGTCAACAAACTGGTTGTCATCAAACAGATGCACTGTGTTCTTGCTTAAGCTCTCCAATGCAATATTTACTTGACTAATAAACTCTGGAATCACTATTAAAAAGAAAAACAAAACAAAATTCAGTGAACAGAAAAGAACATGTAGTTTTTTTTCTTCTTGGCAAAACGCCTGACATTGATAAAAACTTTATTTTCTGACAAGCATTACAATTACTTTTAGTAAAAGCAGTGCAATTGCTTTTAAGTGAGAACACATTTTTAGTTTTTATTCACACTTATAATAAAATGCCCACAGTAAGCACATAAGCTGTGGGTGGTTGTACAGTACTACAAAGAAGAAATAATTTTTAAAAGGTGAGGTGGGGAAGCAGATGTAAAAATTTGTTGGTCATTTCAATAGCAATTTTACCCAAAGAATCAGGATGAACAACCTGGCTTAAAGTTGGAACCACTGCTGAACAGACTTCTACTATTTCCCAATCTGCTTTCAGTCTGAATGGAGATGGAACCAGCACAAGATGGAGGCTTATTCTTCAACTGAGGAGGTCCCACAACTGTAACCCGAATTTACCAGGGCAATGTTTGATTGAATCAAACAAACTGCATTTTGAGTCAGTTTGATTTTAACCTGTGCTTTACCCAGAATGGCCTGGGCATTTTCTTCTGATGCCGCAGGGCCTTATTCTGCACAGTGACCTCGCAACGCTGTAGCAAAGGAAACCTAGCACAGAATATGGAAGGAATGCAGATGGAAAATCCATCACATACTCAGAAGGACCTCAAAAAAGCCCAGACCAAATTCATTTCCTGTCACTTGGAGTCTGAGGACATAGAAGAAACAAATGCAAAAGGATAAAACTCAACTTGTGTAATATTCAATGTGAATAACAAACCTCATGGTACTAAAACTCTCTCTGGCAATGTGTTGGTTCCAAACACTAATATTGTTTGTGTGCCACCCTCCACTCCATAATTCCACACTCTGCAGTTCACAAATTCCTAACACATGAAAGCACTACTACTGCTAATACAATTAATGTGGAACATTTCAGGCAAATCTTGAAGAATATAATAAATCTGTAGGCAGACAAAGCTTCAGCTGAAGACAACCAGATTTCTGAATTAGAAAACCTGGCAACTTAATACTTTAGGAAAGGTGCCCCAATAATGCTTTCCTCCCTAACTTTGATGAGGAGACCCATATAGCCCTTGGAGACAGTTAAATTAATTCTCAAATTACAGTAACTTCACTGTCTTTAAGCTAACAACTGGTTGTCACTTAATTTGAAAAAATTTAAAATCAGTGCCACCCTCTTCAGAAAATCACTGTAATTGTATCACCTTCAAAAAGGTCAGTGGAAAGATTTATAATAGTTCAGAAAAAATAAAAGATACATTTTTAATTTGCAACCACATAAAATAATTAAGCAGAACAAGTGCCTATTTATTGCCTAAAAATAATAAGTACCACCACTGAGTGAGAGCTTTTCATCATTTTGTAATGGTTTGCTTTTTTGTTAAACAAATATTTTGGCCTGTAGACTATCAAAATAATTCCAAGTGGAGCAACCCAGGCTGCACTTGACTGAAGAACCACCACATCAGAGCCCTCCTCTAGCAGCATTTCAGATGGGGCTTTGCAGCAACAGCACTTTTACACAGACAATTAAAACACAAGACTGCAGATCTAAAACATGTACACACCAATGTGCTAATGAAGTGTGAAAATACACTTGGGCTATCAAACAGGCCTTATGTCCTGGTCATTTTCCCTGTGAGTGATAGGGTAACTCTTTCAAATCCAAGACTACTGGGATTTATTTCAGTTTTGAGCTCCCACCCAATGGCTAAAAAAACGAACAACCAAAAAAAAACTTCATAGACCTCAAATAGGCAACTCTCTGAAATACTGCATTAGGTGGATTGAATTACACCAATAGTGGGCATTTTCCCGTTTTTGGCTTTATTTTTCTAGGCAGCCTATAGTAGAGAAGTGGATGCAACTGAAAACAGGTGGAAATCACTCATTTTTTCAGTCTTTCAAAACAAAAATCAAACACGTAAAATTAAAAATATCAAGTGTTAGACAGCTGAGAAGTACTAAGTTTTTAGGGGATTTGTTTGTTTTATTTGTACATTTTATTTCTGTTTTCTTTGTGTTCCATTTTGTAACAAAAATTAAAAGCAAATTTCAATATGGGCATCTGTAATTCTGCCTTCCCTGAGGGGGAAGGTGCAGAAAGGAGGTTGTTTGGAAAATACCAATATGTTCATAAGCAAAATGTTCGAAGTCCCAAAAGTAATTAAAAGATTTCACACCATCAAAAATACATTCTTGAAATTAACCTAATTTACTTTAATATTCATCAAGTGTTTCCTAATTCCTCTGTTTTTTTTAAATAATACATTTCATATTTCCTTGTAGGCATGTCTTCTTCGTCCTATAATGTTTTTGCTTGATTTTGTAATCTTCAGTCAAAACCAACTAATGAACCACTCTGTCATTTAATAGCTGTCAGGGCCCAGCTCTTCACAGAGAAAACTAAACTTCAGTAACCCCTATATTCCAATTAGCAACTCAGTGCCTTTTATTTTTAACAATAAAATGATCACGAAAACAGATTCTCAGCTTTGCAGAAGGCCACTGCCAACAGCTGAGAGCACGAGCCACTGTGCTTGTACCTTTTAATTCAGCTGTGTTAAGTGATTACCACCACTCCAGCCACCATCAAACAGCTTACAGTGAAAAGCCAACAGGCTGCAAAGCCAAACTGTCCACATGTGTCCAACACTCACCTAAAGAGTGTCTTAACAAAACAAACACACCTGACCAGACATCAGCAGTCATCACCTCCTAGAAATGACCAGAAAAAAAATTTATTTATTTTTTTTTAATTCAACAGCTTTATGATTCTTCACTCGGGGGAAAAGGGAAGAAACTAGCAAACCCACAATTTATCTCAAGAAGAAGAATTTGTGGTAAATAACCGAAGTTTCCCTTCGGTGTTTATCCACATGATAAGACTCGGAGCAACTCAGCCAGTGGTGCCAGCAGAGTGGGAAAAGGCTGGAGAGCTCCCACTGGAACAAAGACTGAAGAACTGCTCCTTCAAAGGCAGCTTTGAAATGGAAGTGAGAGCACAGGCAGTGACTGAAGCTCTCTGTGGCACAGCTTCAGAGCCCAGCTACACACACACTGCAACCCAGCCACAGCTTTGGCTTAACTCCAGTGGCCTTTCAACATAGGAGACTGCTCTCTTGGGGATTCAGCCACCTGCAGACATCTTCTGTGCCAAAACAAAAGCCATTTAAAAAGTCATTAAAAAAAAGAATTGGGCAAGCTGGAGTGAAAAAATGGTTCTCCTTCTGAAGGTAAGAAAATCAGGGTAAGTTACTAGTCATGAATTGGGACTCTAAGAGGAGGGAAACTTGCAAAAACCTACCTGAAGTACAGTCAAGTAAGGCCAAAAAAGCTACGGGATGAGTTTCATATGAAACTAGTATGATAGCAGAGCACTGAAATAAAGCAGATGTGCAGGCAGGCAAGCTGAAAGAGGTGCATGCAAGCCAGCCCTATGCCAGGGCACAGGTGGGGGCAGCATCAGAAGTGACTTGACACAAGAGGCGTGTACCCCAAGTACTTCATTATTCCCCCATAACCTGATCACCTAGCATGAAAGTCAGTGTGATGGGTGTATACAGGTTGCTTATAGAGGACTTAAGCAGCTTTCCAGCTGCAAAAATTCAGAGGAAGTAAAGAAAAGTATGATTGCAAAGATTAAAAACACAGCCACCTGTTAAATGCAAGGTAATACTAGAGAAAGGTAAGAAATCTAGTTAACAGCGACACAGCCTTTATTCAGTACTTCTTTATTTAATTACACTCTTTGGGATCAAATAATAGTTTTCACTTCCTATGATTAAAAAATAAGCATTTTAAAATTTCTTCTTGAACGGTAACTAGGAATTTCAGATGGTAAGAACATTGCCTATTCCAGTAAGCCAATTTTACTGCTAAGTATTATGTCTCCTCTTAATGTCACTGCAATCCAGAAGAGTATATAAAGAATTAAAAAATAAAACCCATCTAAGCTGAGGCAACTGTACTGGCTAAGGGATACCATGTGAAATAAAAGGGAACTACTGGCAGCAGCCTGAGTCACAGCACCCAACATGCAATTCAGAATGGAACAGATTGTTTCAGTGACTGATGGAGAGAGCTTCATTAGAGGTGTTCCAAAATACATTGAAATAATAATGGAATCACTGCAAAAAAAAAAGAGAACTGTACACTCACTGCAAATGTTGAGCTGAATAACACAAGCAGGTTTTGAAACTCCAACCATTTGTGACTCTTACAAATCCACATAATGCAATCCTAACATGAAGATGAAGCTGCTTCTGAAGCTAATTTCACTATGCTACAGATCCTTAATTGAAGCCTCTATTTCTGTGATACAATGTCAAATTGGTAATGTTTTACTATACCACTGTATCCAATGGCTTTCTAAGAGATCCATTTACATATATCTACATATATATGAATATGAATGAAGCAGAAGAGCTTTGTGACTATAGGTATTTGATATACCTCTTATATTAGCATTCACCTTATTTGGTAACAAGCTTACAGGTTTTATGCAGGAAAAGATATTAACTATTTGTGGAACTTCCAACACCTGAAAGAGCTCATATTCCTCCAGCAGTTTCAATCCTAGGCCAGTGTATGAGAGGCACGACCTCAGAGTCCCCCACTGTCCCCACCGTGACTATTTAGAGCATAAAGATCCATAAATTATCCTAATGGAATTTAGTATTTCATGCCAAAGTTTCTGCATAATAACAGTGTAATACAACATGAAGTAGCCCAGGCAGAGGCCTGATGCACATGAAAAGTTTCCTAACAAAAGCAAGCTGTAATCAGTATCTGCTTCTGTAACTCAGACCTGTGTCAGCTGCAGCTGTGCACTTTGCAGCTTGCAAAGCTGGCAGACTGCTGGCAGACCCACAAGCACACAGCTGAGCACCTATATACATGTATCTGTAAGTATATCATTACCTAGCTATATACAAAAGGACGTCACGAATATTTTTTAAGCATATGTTTACAGACATATTTATGCAGAAACTACGCTGAACACAACAGCAGTTTTGTGGTACTAGATCTTCACAGCTAACAAGGGTAAGATTTTTAGGAGTTAACTAATATTTCTCACTCCTGAATGTGAGAAAATATTGACAGTAAGTGAGACCTAATTATTGGCAGTGTGTGTAATTAATGACTAACAATCCAGTAAATTGCTGCTTTTAATTTTGAAATGGCCTTAATTTATTCCTCCCCTAAACACACCCAAGACAGTGATTCAGCTTCCTACCTGGAACACAGAGTTGTTTTGCTTTGCACCAGGACAGTTCAAATGTGCACATCAGTTCCTGCTCTCTGCAACGTGCAGGCACAGGGGATTGCTTGGGACTTAGGAATCCCTGGACCACAGCCTGCAAAGGCATGGAGCACTGCACCTGGGAATTAAAGCAGTGCCCTGCATCTGAACATCACAGGTCGAGGCTTCAGTGGGATCCCTCTCAGCAATCTTCAAAGGGTTTCTTTGTGGGCATGCTTTGGAGGGAGTACATGAGTTTCCTTGTATAAGGAACTCATTAGAGACAGGTCACAGCATCCAAAAGAGCAGAGAGATAATTTCAATAATTTACATAATCCTCCTTTTTTTGAAGCCCTCTACCTAATACATTTTACTGCCATGTTCAAGGACAGACTGACCATGAGATCCCAGATGAGAATGACATTTCCCCCTAGGACAGATGAGAGGAATTTCAGAATTTATTTCTCATTCCTTAGCAGACAGTGTGGACCATGTGGGCCTGTCTTGTTTCATCAGTCCCCTGCTACAGCATGGCATACACAATCTGTGGAAACAAGAACCACTCCTCAATTCAGTTTGCGGCCCAGAACGTGCCCTTCCTTCCTTCAAGTGCAGTCTCTGGGTTTCACTTAGAGGAATCTGCACCACCTGGAATGGCATATAGCTACACAGAAGCTCAGACTAGTAAATACCCTAAGTCTGTACCTAAAAAAAGTCCCCAAAGACAGCTGAAGCTCTGCCAGCAAGAGCAAAGAGGCAATTAACATATCAGGCAATTTCTACAGGCTGCTGACCAAATACTCCCAATACTGGGATTTTCCAAAATGACTGAGCAGGACACAGAAAATGCCATAGAAAGGAAATTAAGAGGAAATTTAAGTCCTTGTGGGGAGCAAGTGACTTCATTCTACGTAAGAGAGACTATCTGAACAGAGAGCAGCTTTTTAGCAATTTAAGTGTGTAAGAAAAGTCCTGAGAGTTTAATAAAAAATAAAATTACAACCACCCTGAATCCCTCTCTGTGAACCATCTTTGGCTGCATTGTAGATGTATTGTGCTACAAACCAAAGATAGAGAATGGGGTAATTCACAAACACCTTACAGTCACCCTATAAAGGAGAAAAGTGGGAAGAAACAACTGAGCACAGCAGTTACCAACTCCCAAACTTGTCTGTGATCCCCAGTCAGCCCTTATGGAGGGAGCACAACAGTAGTGCTGAACTTACAACTGCTTGGTACCAGCTGCTCTTCATGTACTACAGTAACTTTATTTCAGGAGACACCAGTGTCGTTTCAGAAGCTCAGAACATGTAACTGAGCCATATTTTTCCAAATATAACTATGCTGACAATGAGTTGGTCTTCAAAACAGTAACAGCAGACAACAATTTAAACATTTAATTCTGAAATGCAGCCACCTATTTTGGTAGATTACTAGAAATGTTGTCTTTTTAGCAATCTGGTTCCCAGTGGGTGCAGCATCAATCTAGAAAACCTGAAATTAATTGAATTAGCCACAAAGAATAAAACTGCACAAGATTCCAACCTTTTTTTGGCCCAAAGACAAAAAAAAAATTGCATATCCCACTGGGAAACATCATAAAATCAATACAGCTTTTTAGGCAGAGTCAGATACAATGTTTTTGACATATGTTAGCCAACAACAAAAACATACAAGACAAAATCTCCTTGGACAAAATGTATTGGGAAAGGGTTACTACATTTTAGTTCTATGTCTACTACAACAGTAACTTGGAATAACTGAAATAATTTCATCAAGAAGAATTATTTTTCATGGAAGTCTGCTGACATTTTAAAAGTAAGCACAAGAAAAATACATCTTGGTAGCCAAAATCCTCAAACACTTAATTACAGTGAAATACCAATAAATGCTGTCAACCACAGAAAAGATATTTTTCTGAATGGTGCCAGAAAAATACCGTCTCTAAATTTAATATTCAGAGCTAGCCTCAGAATGATTCAGAAAGCAGTGACTCGTGACAGACTAACTCTGTGTGTGCTTCCTGCCTTTGCTGCAGCCCCTCAGAGCAGTGGGACTCTGTTCAGTGGGATCACAAACACTGGCACCAGTCAGAAGGAGCAGGAACCCAAGGACTGCACCACAACCAGAGGAGTCAGTGGCAATCGCTGCAGTGGATTCGGAATTAGGTTCTAATTGCTGAAGCCCACTGTGTAAGCTTCATTATTAGAACACAGTACACCAAAATGGATTAAAAATGAATGATATGAGAATGTTCAATTGCAGCATATAATCGTTGGAGAGAAATAAACCTGCTAGTTGCAGAAGGTGAAATACCAGTGGGTAGCTTGTTTGTGGCCAAGCTGACAAGGCTCTCTCTAAGGGTTCAAAGCAGGAACCTGAAGGGGCTGTTGGCACTCAGTATGCCAACCATAACTGCATCCTGTATTACACTTTCCACCCTACAAAGAAATCCCATCTTACCCAACTGCTTACCAATAACATTAGAAAGTACCTTCTTCAGTATTTACCTGAAATCTCTCCATCAACTAGTGTTTAAATAAATTAGCAACATTTATGGCCATTAGTGCTAATGCTACAGTCAACAGCAGGGGAAAGTTCTTCAGCTAAAGAAAGCTGCGTACAAGAGAGCAAAGGAACAGCTGGAGTATCACTTGTAACAGGTACTGACTGTTCTTCACGGACACTGAGGGAGAACTCCAACTGCAGGGGACTGCTGACAGACAGAGAGGGACTGCCAATTACATTTCCTGCTACATCCACTTCTGTGGAGAGACTATGGAAAGGCTGAAAAGGTTCCCAAGGTGTTTTTGTTCTTTACTTGGGGTTTAGAGTTTACAAAGATGGACTATAAGAAAGCCTCCTCCCAACCTACAATGCAGACATAATGATTTTCCTCCAAGATACAGAACAGCAGACTACCGAAGATTCAAGAAAACCAGTTATCAGCTCACAAACAATGGTTAAAAACTGAACAGAACTATACTGGATAATACTAGCATTGCTTCTAATAGTATTAAGATACAAACTCTAAATGTGTTTTCAGGTACAGGTTCTTACTTACCTATCCCACAGAATAAAATATAAGCAAGACAAGTAGACAAATTAAATAAACACAAGAGGACTATGTTGTTACTGGAAAGAAATATGGAGCACTGCTTAAAATTTTACTATTAGCTCTCAGGAAAAGAAAGTAATTCCCACTGTTTGAAAGGAGCACACTGAAGAGTAAAGAAACACTTTGAAAAACAGAGCACCTACAGGTTCTAAATGCTTCTTTGCCTATTTGGAAACATATAAGACTAAACCACACAGATGGACTGCATCCATTTGCAATGTTTCTATGCTTGACCACCATTTAATACACCACACTTCATATGAGAGGTCTGTATTAAGACATTCTGGAGAAATTTGCAGATTTAGAATGACGTATATGCAAGCCTTTTTACACTCGAAGTCCTTCTTAATAGTAACAGTATATATTTCTAGTAACAACCAAGTCACTAAGCAGAGAAAGAACTCTTTAAGAATTTGAGATTACTACACCAGAGTATGAATGTCCACATTAAAACATGTAATTACCCTGAAAATATGGCTCTTAAGTGAAAGCAGCCAGCATCTAATACAAGGGAAAATCCTACATACATAATTTGGAAAGGATTCTGTGTATCACCTCCTTAGACATAAGGCCAACACATCAGGTCAGTCACAGCTTTGTCCAGCTAAGTGATGAAAACCTTTAAAGACAGAAATGTCACTGCACCTTTGTTCTAGTGCTGCACTACAGTGAATAGATCCCCTGCTCTGCCCGTGCCCTCCCTGATTTTCTCTGCTGCACTTGTGGCCACTGCCCTTAGCTGTGCCACCTGTCTCTACCAAGAGTGAGTGGCACCAGAGTCACTGCAACTCTCTGGGGAAGCTGCAGGTCTATAGCCATTGTCCTTTGGCTACCACCTCCCCACACTGAATTCTCAGTCTCTCCTGCTTCTCACAAGTCACCTGCACTAAGGCCCAGCCCATCCTCAGCATCCTCTGTTCCCCAGAAAGCTTTTCCCCAGATATTCTATTTCCTGGGCCCCCAGACAAAGGAAGGAATGATGAATCTGACTCCATGTTCTCAGAAGGCTGGTTTATTATTTCATGGTACTGTATTTTATTGAAGAATGCTATACTAAAGAATACAGAAAGGATACAGACAGAAGGCTAAAAAGATAATAATGAAAAACTCGTGACTCTCTCCAGAGCCTCAACACAGCTTGGCCCTGACTGGCCAATGAGTCAAAATAATTCACAGCAGAAACCAATGAAACAATCACCTGCTGAATAAACAATTTCCAACTACATTCCAAAGGAGCAAAACACACGAGAAGCAAATGAGATAATTATTGTTTTCCTTTTCCTCTGAGGCTTCTCAGCTTCCCAGGAGAAAAATCCCAGGCAAAGGGATTTTTCAGAAAATATGAATGTAACACCCAACAGTGAGTTTGACAAGGCCTACTTTGGAAAGTGTACAGTGAGTACCATCCTCTTACCAAGGGCCACATTCTTAGATCTTTCCCATCTTATTCTGGCACTCCTATTATAATCCATCTATCGACTTTGATACATGTTTGGAATACTATCATTAAATATTGTTTATTTTACCATGAATGCTTCCTCAGAGATCTGCTTCACAATATTTCCTGAAATCTAGCCTCCCCTTCCTAAAAAATAAGCATATCAAAACCAACAGCTGATACCATCCAGAATTGCTCACTAAACACTTCTGACTTCAGACCCTTGGTATCAGTATCAGGCAATTATTTTAAGCCTCACTTAACACCAAAAATAAGGTTCCTGTGAAAACACTAACATTCTGGTACAGGAACTGCTACTTGAAACCTCAAGTCAGGAAAGAAATTATAAAACTGAACCCTAAGAAAAAAAAACCACAAACTCCTCAACTAAACATGCTTTTGAAACACCCATGGGTTTACCCCAAATGTTCCTGTTGGTTAGGAGGGCCATCAACAGTTTACTGCCTAACCTGGCTATTAAGGCCCAGTATTCCATGAGCAAAGCGTGGCTGCTGTTTTACAGTGCTTGGGAAGGGTGAGGAATTCTGCAACAATTTATTTGCACAATACCAAGATACAGACCGTCCCATCTGCTGACTGAAGGTTGTCTACCCTTGAATTTTTAATGCCTGACAACAATCAAAAAGGTGTGTGAGGGACAGACAGTTGTACATTCCTGCATGAAACTCCACGAGAAGTGCTTCAGTTCTGATGGATGCACTCCTTACACTTTGTCTGCTGCCTACTGCATCATTCCAAACAGCTGCAGCTGTTTAATAGCACTGGGTAAACTGAGGAGGTGGTCTGGTGTTCTCATCGACTGTGACACAAAACAAAGCCTGCAGCAAGATGCAATCCAGCGTCAGAGATGACCTTGTCCAGCAGAGGATTCTGGTAGAAAACAGAATATGGTCCCCAGAAAGTGAGGAGAAACTCTATTTACAAAAATTTTTTTGGTATATAATGAATTCAATGCCACTTCTCCAAACAGTGCAATGGATGGTGGTGACAGAGTTACTGAGACAAGGTGAACAAAATGAAGACAAGCTTATTGTTTATGATTTCAGCAAGAATCAATTTTACTATGTTAACAGATTTATAACCCAAACATACATACACAGGCATATATAAATACTACTGAATTATGCATATGCTCCCCCCATCAAGAGCTACTGCACCATTGCCAGATCTGAAAGTTCATGGTTTCTAAGGAAGGAAGCACGAAGAGCTGAGGGCATGCTGCCAGAAAGGAATCACTAAAAATATCTTAAGCAAAGTTAGATGTATGTAGTTGAAAGTATTATTGGAGGAAGGCGGTGCAATCACTTCATTTTGATTATGATAGGGCATGTTACAAAATTATGACTTTTACCATAAAACAAAACGTATTACATGCAAAAATGAAAACTGTGAGAGGTGCTTTTCGTAAATTTTGGTTAGGAAATTATCTCTGTGAAGAACTTAAGAATGAGCTACAGTTGAAGAACAAAAAGATACTGCAGTTTTTCAGATCTGAGGAAATCCTTACTGAGACTGGATCCATATTCACAATTTAAACCAAAACAGTCCTCATAGATACTATGAAATAGAAAATGAACTCTTAAGCACTGATGATCTATGAAATTCAGTTATTCAGTTTACAATCCTGCTTAGGAGGCAAATCATGATCCCACATGTAAATGTTACAAAAGCAAATGGTCAGAAAAGTGGTAAATTCCAAAATATTCCAAAGACTCTAGTACGTACTGGGATAACCCAGCAGGTAAATCTGACCAGCTGGCTCCAGGACACATCAGATGAAACCAACACTGCTCATCAAGAACTAAAATGTTCCTACTGCAAAAAAACTTGTAAAATAGACAAAAACTTCTGCAAGAAAGATGCCATCTCCAACATATTACACTGTTCTAAAAGACAACAGGATGAAAGGATTCTTTGAACATGGACTGGCAAAGGAAATAAATAATCAACTAGCGCCTGAGACACAGCAAGTTAACCACGGACAAGTGCAACAGACACAGCATGCTTGCAACTCGCCAAAAATTCAAAGTAGCAACAGCACCAGGGTTTGTAGGAGCAAGACTTCAAGATAAACATTATGATAACAGTAATGAGATAAAAGTGTGTCCCAGAGGTTCCGGAAAACACATTCTAAATAACTGGAAAGGTTATAGAGCTGGAAGTGAATGAAATGTCCTTAACATGTCCTATGACCATTAAGAGGTCAAGGCAGTTAAGAGCTTGTGCAAGAAAGTCACATCTGAAATGAAAGGAATGGTTTTGCCATGGGCATAGAGATAACCTTGTGCACATTCAAGAGCTTGCTTCAGTTAAAAAAAACACAGAAAAGGAACAGCAGAGTCTCCTGATCTTGTTATCAGCTATGGGAAGGGCTGTCATTAATGAAGGGACTCTACTGAACCAATGGTCCTAAAGATCTAAAAGAGAGAGATGTATTAAAAGGGATATATTAAAGTTATACAGACATTGGAAAGTCACAAGTCACTTCTTAATGTAGGTCCAAGTGAGGGAAGCTTTATGACAAAACGTCACACGCAATGACTACAGAAGGGCAATTCTACTTGAAAAAACCCAACACACCAGCCAACCAACAAAAACCCCAGCCCACAAAACACTGGAGAGAGAGAAAAAAAAAGCCATTACTGCCTATTAGAATACTGCTATCCTCACTTTCCCTGTAGGGCCTGCGGAAACTGCAGAAGCAAAGACTACACTGGTGTTCAGTGGCATTCTGACTTTAAGAAAGGCTTCCCCAAGTGTCCTCTGCTCCAAAATCAGACTGCAGGTAAACCAGGCTTCACCAAAGTGATGGCAAATTCATTACCACGGGAGCAAGATTTAGAATTCACACAATATTCTCACTTTCCCAGTTCTTCCAGCAATGTCACTAAAACAAACAGACCTCCCACTCCCCATGGACCTTAGATGGAGCAAGACCATGGCAGGCAGCAGAATGGTCATTTTCCTGGATTTGGATTGTAAATACCTAACCACAAAAAAGCATCAAAACTCAAAGGAACACCACAAAACCAAAGTTATTACCTTCAGAAACACATATTTATTCCATAACAATGCTGCATTTTCAAGGCTGCTCTTACTAAGATTTCTCTTAAGGAGGAAAGTTCTTGGAGACTCTGAGTGTGTGTTCAAGGGCTGCCCTGAACAGTGGATCTGTGCTGGGCACTCTGAAGCTGGCACTGAGCAAGGCATGGGCAGTGCACTGAGCAAGCAGTGCACTGGAGAGCAGTTTCATCTCAGTGCTTTAAATGATCACTAAGTGCAACAGCATTTTAAAGAAGCAGATGTGTGGTTAAAGGCACCTTAATGCCCACACAGTGCCTATAATCAACATGGGCATTACACTGTTATAAACAGTGAAAGAAAAGATATTTCTGAGCTAGAGGAAAGGAAGAAATGATTGGCAAAAAGAAATGTCAATGTTCAGGGTCATTTTTTGATTACCTGGAACCCCAAAAAAGTTGGTCTTTCCCCCTCTTTTTCAGAACATTCTTACATCAGAAGCAAAATCCAGTTTCTAAAGCCAGCATTTTTAACAGAATTTCACAGAAGGATCCAAACAGAGCCCTACAAAAAAAGAAAAGCCTCACTGCAGTCTACCAAATGGAGGTTATTGACTCTGTAACATAGTAAAAACCACAAGAATCAAGGGCTAACTTGATTCAATAACTTCTTAAGTTATTATCTTACAATTATCTGTAACTCATCAAAAGGCATATTTTAGACTAAACCATGCAAATACCCACAGTATTTTTCTTGTCCCATTTTTTTTCCTTTTAGCTCTTACAATAATTCTCCTGAATAGTTGCTTATAAAATGTTCCTTGTCTGGGTTGTGCACCTATTTCACAAGTTCACCAATCCCATAAGCTTGCATGCTCACTCCTCTCTCCTTCAAATGTTTTGGGGATTTTCTTTTTTTTATGTATTTTGAAGTGACAGGAGTCAGTTCTCTTCTTCAGCAGTCTTTGGGTTTCATAAGCAAGAGTAAAAATCACTGAACACTAAACAGACTTGAATAACAAGTATTCTCTTCAGGTCTTATTCTGACAGTGCTAGTGAAAATACTATTGCATAAAAAGCTTTCCGAATTAATAAAATTCTAAATTAATCTTTCTAAATTAATAAAAAACTTATGATTTTTTGTACGCCCCACAGAATGAGTAAGAACCATTCACCTCATTTTAGCCACCCCTAAATAAATAATTTACAATAAAATCAGTCATATTGGTATCTTTTGTTCTCCAAGAAGAGGTAAGGACCTTCAACTGCCCATTGACCCCATCTCAGGATCCTACCTGAAGATACACCTTAGGAAAAGCCAGTGAAGTCTCTGGATATGCTCCTCTCCCCCCACAATGGCTCAGGTGGCTTTGCCAGAAGATGACAAAATAAGTACTAATTGTCAGAGTGGGCAGGAGAACACAGACAGCCCCTTTTGCATCTCCTCTCTGGAGGGTGTCTTTTGGGTGAAAGAGAGTCATATTTCCAAAGAAGAACAGACAATCCCTACTGCAGAAGACTCGAGGCAGGGGACAAAGGAAACTGCCAGTCATTTCACATAAGCTGCTGTGACAAACCTGTAAACTGGAATTGAAAAAGGCAAGTGAAGCAGCCAGGAAAATACAAGCCATTAGTTTGTGCACATAGGCTTGCAAGAAATGGAAAAGCTGAATAAAAAGCCCAAGATGGAAGGAGGCTTATGTCATGAAAACACCACTGTATTTTTATGGCTAAGGTAAATTACTTTTTTCCAGAGAAAGGCAATGCAGTAGATTTAATCCATCCTGAAGAAACAATTAATAAATTACTGTACAAGAAAGCTCTTTTTCAGCTGTAGTAGATCAGTATTAATATAGGGCTGTAGAAGCAGCCACACTGGAAGGGCTATGAAGGGAAAGGGGAAACTGGAAGGTGACCGAAATAGCACTCCTGGGGCCAGGAATTAACTACACACATTAGTGTAACTAAATACATTCATTCATACTGGCATAGTATGTTAAAATATGCTGCCGAAATGTAACTAAAGGCTGTGAAGGTTTTAAAGAAAATCACTGAACACAAACCCAAGCACTCCAGTAAAAGTCTAAAAGCTAAATGTCTTTGGCCCACTACAGACGTGAGGCAGTTAAAATACTTCCCATCTTTGTCTCCACCCTTTCCCTTGTTTTTTTTACAAGATCTGTAGACATCAAAGTAATTGAAGAATTAATGTGTTTACACATATATGTATATCATTATACTTTGGCATTAAAGCAGAACTGCAGACCAAATTTACAATACAGACTTTTTACTCTGCCAACAGATATATGCCATAATATAAATTGTTGACTTAAATTTAACTGCTGCAGACTCTGGCAGGCAATAAAATAACAGAGGAGAGTGGTATTTAAAAGTACAGAACAAGCTCACCCTTCCAGATCTGAAGACAAAATACCTTAGGATTTTAGAGACAGAGTTCCTAAAGGCTTCATTTTGCTTTGATACAACAGTACACAAACCCTACCAAAATGCAAGTCTCCATATCTAAATCTAATAAACAGTGCCAGACATTAGGAATGACAGAGGCACCAGCAATGAAGATTTCACAGCCTCAACCACACGAGAACACAGCCTCAAGGTCAACTACTTTACCCCTGTACAGTCAAACAGGCACTGCTGGGCTAAACCCACTGCCTCCCCAGAACACACCCCGCCACGGCTGAGCACCTTCTCCAGGGTCCCCCAGGTTTCACGATGCTCAAGGTGACTTACAGCCACCTGCTGGGGCCTGGGACCACCCTGCTGCTCTTCCCTGCCCACACATCTGCATGCTGCTCCCCCAGAAACCCAGGAGCAGGGGACAGAGAACAGCCCAGGGTGACAGCCCAGGGTGACAGCTGTGTGGAACAAAGGCACAGCCAGCACAGCCTCCCCTGACAGCAGGAGCTGGGGAGGAACCCTGCACCCCCACTGTAGCCTCAAGGACTGGCTATCAGCAGGAGCTCTGCAAGGCCCTGGCAGTGCAAACACAGAGTCAGTCCAGAAAGACCAAGATCATCGAGTCCCTCTGTAACTATGTTCAACACAAGCTCATGCATTCTGTTCCCACAGTCTTGTGTGCTTCATTATGTTCTACATTGAGCCTGTGGACAGCAGCCTTCTCTGACCTAATCCGTGGCCCTGGCACATGCCCATGCAGTGACCTGCACAAAGCAGCTGTTTGGTAACACAGGTGGGTATGATCACATACCCACAGTGTCCTATGGCATGGCACACACACACAGAGGGCAAACCAAGGGATGTCAAGGCTGCAAAAACAACTTCAGCTCTGGTATTATTGAACTTCTGAAAGCTCAGCTCCACTCCATAGATGGGGCTTTTACAGAGCTTTGTCGTTAGTCTTCTCAGGGTTTTCCTTCCTGTTCAGGGAAAGGGAAGGCATAAACAGAGGAACACGATAAATATGCCTGAGAAAGAGGACCCTCCATTGCATGGTGCTGTAGAGATGCACTTGGCTGCCCACAGCTCGTAATGTACATCAGACTATACCTGAGCTAAGAAATTAAGCTCCAGTTTTTAATGCTCATTTTGTGGCAGAATTAAGATACTACTGTTGAATAGCTCACTTTGTCTTGAATATGTCTGATGTCTTCCAGCTGAAGAGACACTCTTCCATTTCTGTTTCTTGTTCTCTGCTATTTCCATGTATGCTCCTTGTCTTTAATTTTGTTTTCACTAATTCTATACTCTGCCTACAGTAATTTCTCATGAGTAACACTTTACCTCTTCCTTAGGCATAAAGGATACCCTTCACTGCCAAGGTTATTGTGGAAGTTAACTGAGGAGTTTATGGCAGCATAAATACAGAGTTCTCTCCTGGTGAACTTGCAATCAGCTGGACCTAAAAGATCCAGCTGGGATAGAATGGTTTAGGTCACACCTGTGGGCTGCAACTTACCTGCATTTTACCTGTAAGCTGAAAAAGTTAAATAAAACAAAACCAAGCAGCCCTCTCACACTTCAATATCTGTTCATTTCAGATCACATAAATACAGGTGAAAATGAGAAGTATGTGTGTCTTTTCTGCGCTCCTACTGAACAACATAAATTTGAAGTACTTTGAAGTAGTGCAAAGTCATTTGAGATATGACCATGCTTGATGTCCCTTGAAACAAGCAAACATTCCAACCACAACTAGTTTTATGCCTCCCCATCTTCTGCAGACAGACAGGTTTAGGTATATTATATATATTACTGTCAAAGCAAGGCAACAGAACAGAAATCAATGTCAACTCCCAATGTCTTTAAATACTATTGGTTTCACAAAAAACAGGCTCAGCTTTTACATGAGAATAAACTATGCTTTTCTATGCTGCTTCCCTCTCAGTATTCATCACAGCACTTCCAGAAATCATGAAGAAAGAGGGCAGTGGTGAAAACTTTTCAATTTTCCCATCAAAATATTGGAAAACAGGATAAAAACAGGCAAGACTATTTCAAACTCTTCCTATTGTTCTCTTTTCCCACTTCACTGCAATGTCAGTTTACTTCTGCTCACATGAGGACAGTTCTGCCCTGGACATATTTGAACTTACTAAGAAAGAGCTCAAACAAAATTCCTGTCTTTTCTTGTGGTAAAATGTCAGTTAAATGTAAGGTACTAGACATTTGTTTAGATTGAAAGAGCAAGGAATTAGACCTCTGAGCTCAGGAAGCCAAATCCTATATTCCAGGGATGTACAGACATGCCAGAAAATCTCTTAGGAGCAGTTTAACTGCCCCCTATGAGACTTGCAACCATTTAAAATATGAAAGTACTGGGAACTCCATAGATTTTTTTTTTTTTTTAAATTAAGTATACATTATGAAAAGCCAGAGATTCATTTATGGAAAACACAGGAACCATTTATAGAATAGAGCAGTTACATCCCCTGTGGCCAGTACAGGTATTTTCCAATATAAGATGCCCTCTTTCTTAATATGATGGAAATAGAAAGAAGACTGCTAAGTATTTTAGAAAGTTTCAAATTTGTTTTGCAAAACTGGAGACTTTTCTGGACATCTGATTACTGCTTAACAGTCTTTAAAGTGGAAGTACACAAACATCATGCACCTCCTCTGAGCTTGCCTTTCATCTACTTAGAGCAGGGATGGTGAGGCCAGAGCAATAAAGTGGGAAGCTGCTACCTCATTAGTTACAAGTCTCCAAACAATTTAAAAGGAATTAAGGACGCCAGTAACAGGGGGTTCCATAACTCAAGAAACCTTACAGAGATCACGTAATTCAAATAAAATGTTAAAAATTAGTTTTGAACCACCTGGTCTCATCCTAACTCAACAGCGTGCAAAAAGGAGAGTAGAGACCTCGGAGGGAATCCCTGGTGCACCATCCATGCGTGACACCAGCAACCCACAGGACTCCCGTCAAGACATGCAATGAAAGCTCCCCACTCGGCCTTACCAGCCCCGGAGAGATGCTGCACGTGCCCCATGACCCCCTGGGTGTACACTCCTGGCTCGTAGTTCTCCATCTCCCCGGCCACGACGTGCGCGACCCTGGCAGCGCGGCCACGGATGGCGCCCGCGGCGCGGTCCAGGCCCTCGGCGTCCTGCTCCCGCAGCGCCACGATGCAGCGGTTCACGTCCTCCAGGATGTGGCTCTCTGCAAGCACAAGGGCACTGCTTTAGCACCCACACTTAGGCACTCACACAGCTCAGCAGGCTGCAGAACTTACAGCGGCAAACCGACACTGAACAGCCTCAACGTTCTCCTAACCATTTACTGATTCCTAGAATTCAAAGGCACTGTAATACTCTGCTATAAGGAAGAACAACAATAAAATACTGAGTCAGAAAGAGCTATAAAAATATGAAAACCTTACATACAAAATAGATATTTGCAAAATAAAGAAAAAAATTATTAAAGCTGCTACATTATTGTTGAAACTTTCCTGAGCCACTGGGACAACATCTTCCATAATGAGATGACAATGACAAACAATTGCCCAACAACTAAACTGATTTCTTTTACATCAATGCCTTAGGATGCTTATGCTAAATCAAACTGAAGTAAATTATCACTCCTCTATCTTTCTAAATATAAATTTTTCAACTGGCAATTTGTACTTACCACACCATTCTTTGATACTCAAATACGTAGAAATGGGGGAAAAAAACATCAGCAGGAAGGACAAAGGAAAAAATATTGACACTAAAGACTGGTCCTAAACCAAAGGATAACAAGCACGAGTAAAGATTCAAATCAAGCTAGACAACAATAATGTCAAGAACTACAGAGATAACAGTTATATAGTACATTAATATTTCCATCTATACATTGAAGGACATACTACTATTTTTTTAGGCAAAGTAATGCAAATACAAAATTAAACTTATGGTACAAAGGTAGTATCAAAAAATAAGTCTTTAAATGATAATATGTTTACTGCTTTTAAGCTTAAATGCCTCCTAAAAACCTTCCCATTAGTGCTGGTATTGAATTTCTTTTCCTACACAGATCTGCAATTTGCTTTGTCTCACAAAAGAGTGTACAACAAGAACATTAGAAGCACATTTTGTGAAGGCAATAGACCTGCTCCATCTTCAGAAATATTAGTGAAACTTCCCTTGCACTAAGCCATTAATTAATTCAGAGCTCACAGGTTTCTTGTTAATTCATGACTGCCATTCTGTACATGAGTATTAAATTATGTTTTATGTTATCCAATAAATTAGACAATCACAGTAACTTGGACAGATAAAACACACCATTAGGTAATCCTAAACTACTAACTGGGTCTGGCATGACTACCTTGGGATTCTGCCTATGCAAAAAACCTATGAACTCCAGTTTAGTTTATGAAGTGGCTGCATCACAGAATGTCACTGTAAACATAAAACGTCCTTATCCTTTTCAGATGCATGTCACTGTTGCGGCAAACCACCCAGGTGTGAGGACACGAGGCTTGACTCCATTTTGCTCAGAAGGCTGATTTATGATGTTATATATTATATTAAAATACTACATTAAAAACTATACTAAAAGAACAGAGAGAGAAGAAGGATCAGAAGGCTACAAAAGACCAAGAATAGAATAGAATGCATAACAAAATCTTGTGACTGCTCACAGCCTTGGCACAGGTGGCTGTGATTGGTCACTGATTGAAAACAATCCACATGGACCAATGGAAGATGCACCTGTTGCATTCCACAGCAGCACACAGTTATTGTTTACATTTCTTTCCTGAGGCTCTCAGCTCCTCAGGATGGGAAAAATCCTAGCAGAGGATTTTTCATAAAATATCATGGCTACATATCACCATCTCCACAGAGCACAGAAAAAGAGGAATTTAGCAACGCTGACTTTGTCAGCACTGCATGTTCAGCATGTGCAAATTTGGTAGCTGCACCCACAGACTGACAGCTCCATGCAAGCAGGGCTCTCAGAGCCCTGGCAGCTACCTCAGCTCCTCCAGTGGCAAACACAACACGCCAGCTGGAAAGAAGGGGCCAAACCAGCAGGTGCACAAGGATGTTCCAGGCTCTAGCCTGTGCTGTACAGGTTGTATCTCACCTTTCCTTTTCCAGGCATCTCTTCCTTTGTGCTTCCACAGGGCAAGGTTTCCAAACAAACCAGTCTATGTGCATAACGATGGAGAGAGAGGTCTGACACACACAGAACACAGGAGAAATGACTAAAAAAGCCACAGTTACGTCCAAAATGAAGCAGTACAGGCCACCCTTGTATTAGTTTTAATACTGTCCATGTGTTAGCAGAGACAACAACAGAATGGATAGTACAACCACCACTTTAAGGGTCTTGCTGTGAAGAATACACTGCTTTTTACTGTCCAGAAAAGACAGCAATTAAAGGGCTTAATCCTGAGTAAACAGAAAGGCAGGGCTCTTCTGGAACCTACCAAGCAAGACCTCCATACTGGAAGATCAGTTACCTGGTTATTTCATGTGATATGAATCTCAAGGGCATTAAAAAAATAAAACTGCCCATGGTCTCACAAACATACTGTATGAATGGAACACATGGTGGAAAGTTCCCAGTTTCCCAACCTTTCTAAGGGATGTCACAAACAACACCTTTATGGAACAGCAAACTTGAGAGCGGATATGCCACAGAAATGGACCTAGACCCGTATATATGGCAAGACTACTTCTAAGCCATTTTAGAATTGATATAAATTAGACTGTGATGTATGCTCTCAGTGTGTTTATGGAGAACAAAGAGGGATACAGATTTTATTAATTTTGTCTTGTCCATCCACCTCATACTTGAAAAGCAGTGCAAGGTTTTCTTGCTCCATCTGTCCATGGCCACACATCGGGGTCCCAAGGAGCCTGCCCAATGCCATCCCTCTGTGTATCACACACGCCCAAGCCCTTGGCAGCACAGCACCCTGTGCAACTGCACACACAGAAACCACAAGGGAGCTTGTCCCCAGCACAGGCACTACCCAGCAGCTCATGCTGAATAAGCACAGCCTCTCACAATGTTCTGAAGCTCTTCCCAGATGAGCTACTTCACAATCAATAAAACTTTGCTTAACTTCATTTTCCCAAGGCACAAGTAAATGATACATATGCCTTAGGAGATCTAATAGAAAAAAAAAGGAACATCACTGATCACAGTCCAGCTAAAATTGGTTTTGGTCTCTATCTTACAGATACTTCCTTCTTCTGTACCGAATGCATTAGGTCAACTTTTGATTTTCAGCCAAGTAGCTTACTTTCCCCAAAGCAGAAAATGAAGATTAGGATGATGGACCATCTCTTTGTCATGAGTCAAAGTCTAGCAGAAGAGTTAATTGTAACAGTGGATTGATAGATGTTTAAGGAAATTGTCAGATTGCAATGGTTGCCACAGTAATTATCATGAGCAAGTGCACTGCACCTTCTGATTTCCCTCTGGGATTTTGGTGTTAGTCAAAAATCATATCTCAGCTGAGCTAACCAATGGCTAATAAAGCTGTCTGACAAAGCCATGACTCAGACTGTCTCTGGGACAAAATCAATAGCTCTTCCTCTGCGTGTCATCCAAGAAAGACACGTGATGCCCTTCCACTCCACTTGGCACTGATAAGACCTCAGTTGAAGCACTTTAATTCACGTTTCTCTGCTCAGCTAAAAAAAAATAAATTGTGAACTAAATGGAGACATTATGAAAAAAAGAAAAAAATAATTACTAGAAATTTTAAAAATTTAGCACATGAAGAAGCATTACAAAACTCAATTTGGTCTCCTGAAGACAAGACAGAAAATAAAACATTCCTTTTCTGCAAGGCCTAAATCATAAAATTAGGAATCTGTGCAGTGATAGTCTAGCCAAAAAATTATTTCTATCTTTTCCCATCTGTTGACATGATAAAATGGGAAGCACAGAATCTTTGTACAAAAAGTCAGCTTCCTTTCAGATAACTCCTATTCCCTGGGCATGGTACCTTAGAGTGCTCATCAGAAAAGGATTCCAAGTTTTCCAATAAAGGCACTATCTAGTACAGCAAAATAAACACTCCCACAGACTCAAAATTCTGTGATGAACTCCAGACATCAAACAAAGGGTAAGAACATCCATACTTAGTTTTAACAAGTTTTAGTGTCAAAGTTAAGAGAACTTAAAGCAATTAAGTGGAAAGTGCATGTCCTGGTATACAGCTCCCTGTTACCACCTCTCTTGCATTCAGACAGGAAAAAAAACCCAAAAACCCCCAAACAAACAAACAAAAAAAAAACCCAAGGTAATCTAATTCCCACCTTTTTGCTACATACTGGAGTTCAGACAATACTCAAGGCTAAATCTCCATCAGCAATCTTATGAAACAGATTTTCTTGGCACTTGCAGCTCTTTTAATAAAATACCTATATTCTACAAGCAAGATGCTGTCTTAGTCACTACTCAGAAATAAAATCACTGGTAATCACTTAATGCCCAAAGTTCCTGGCAATTTCAAGAGAAGAAATTTTAGATTAATAGAAAAGTACAGAAAAATAATTACTTAGAACAAGGAAAATACTTATCCTTTCTTCCCTAATTGTATTAACTAAACATTCTTCATCTGCCAAATCTAAGAAACTAAATAATTTCTAATACTGTTTGTTGATAATCCATCTGACAACTCTGTCATTCTGTCTCAGACCAAGGGTGGTACTGACAGGAAGGGTTCCCAGTTATCTAGGATTTAGCCAAATGCATTCACACTTCCAAAATGCTCCTGTTTTAGACACACAGAGCCATACCATAAGGAGGGTTGAAGTATCTATTCTCTGGCTTAAAAGACAATGAGCATCCAGAAAGCTATGGGCTAAAGCTTCACCTCAGTGCCTGTAAAAATTATGGTGCAAGACCTCAAGGAAAACATTTCCAGGCACCAGAAGGACAAGAAGATTATTAGGAACAAACAGTACTGATCTACTACTGGGGCCAATCAATTATGGACAAACAGACTGCTTTCAGTGATAGAGGACTGGCTCTGTGGATGGGGGCAGTGCTCTGGTTATCCCTGACTTGGAGGACACTTGTGCCAGTGTCCCCAGCCCTCCCACAGGGAAATGAGGGTGGCAGTGCCTGGGCGGGTGAACAGCCTGCAGGCTCACTGAGGAGCAGGCAGTAGGAAAAGCTGGACAGCTGCTTCTCAGGAAGGGGCATGAGGAGGCTGGGAGCATTTAAGGCCAGGCACAGAGCACAGCAGCTCAGGAGGTGACGTGGACCAGGCAGCCTGGCTGGCTGGTACTCCAGAGACAGGGCTGACATCCAGACCAACCCCGACAAGCTGGACAAATGCACCAACCAATTGCTCAGCAGGAAAGCAAAGGAAAATTTGGACTCGATATAAAGGAAAAATATAGTTTCTCCATTATGAGCATGGAGAAACATCTGAACAAATGGCCTGTGAAGACTAGAAATCAACCGATGCAGACAAGTGGGTGCAAATGCTGTTGTTTCTAGGTGCTAGAGAAAATATATTTATTACTATCTTTATGGCAGACTTTTTCAGCACTATTTAACTATAACCTTCCTCTGCAAGGGGAATTGTGATGCCAAGAAAGATCAAGCACATACATGAGAAGACTCCTGAGTTAACATGCATGAAGGAATACATCTACAAAATTTGCCAGAGTGGTCCAGTAGGATAACTTGGGAAAAAGGTAAAATCTGAGAGTATCCAGTACACCATGGAACCTAAGACAGAAATATGGTGTCTGTGAGGCTGCAAGCCAAAAGCCAGAAGACAACAGAAGAAAAAGGATGGAAGATGACTGAGGAGAGAAAAGGGACAACAGCATAAAGGTAGCCCCCTGGGCAATGTTCTTCAGGATCTATCATTATCTGTGCAAGTCCCTCCAGATTATTTTTCAGGGAAAAGAGACACAATACTCCATGTTTTTTAGAAACTTCAACCTGCAGTTTGAAACAATGGCTTCACTTCTGTTTCCAGAAAATACCAACTAGAGTGTGTATTTCTTCCAAATTTTACCTTAGGGTGAAGAAAGCATTGATTGAGTTGGCAGCTTCTCCTTAAGGTTCATTTTCATTCACATATGCATGAATGAATCGAAAATGTCAGTATCTAAACTCATGAAAGCTAAAAAAAAAAATACACACACAAAAACAAGCTCACAGAAAAACCCCATCAACAAAAACAACCCAACCCACACAGTGAAACCAAACCCACCCAAAATTCTCTGCCACATCACCAGCAAAACAGAAATAAAGTATAAAAATATATCTTAAAGTATCTGCTAATTACAGAGTTGGCAGCCCAAAATTATCAGTTTAACTAGCTGATAAAGGTTTCAGATTACAGAAAATTTCTCTCCCTGCATGACTGAGAATCTTACAGTAATATTAATCCTTTCCAGAGATTGATTTCCTTCCCTCATTTCTTTTAACACGACTACAGCAAGATTTGATTTGAGATGCTAACTGCTTCTGCTTTAATCCTTGCCCTCCATTTTGTGGGCACAAAATTCAGCCTCCAGACAGGTTTCTGGACTGTCAGCTTCCCCAGTCAGCATCCAGGACCTTGGGGAAATGAAGGAAGCACCAGTTTAGACTCTCAGCATGTTTCAGTGTCTCTCCTCTCCCAAAGTTTTACACAAGCCAAGCTCAGAGAGCTCTGCAAACAGGGAAGTTCCTGTAGAAGCACACAGGCCAACCTGGATCTAGGTAAGGATCTGGAGAGAGCACAGGCAGACCAGAAGCAGACCAGAAGCATGAACACTGGGATAGGACAGAGGTAAAGGGAAGCCAGAAAAAGTGAAAATGTCAACATATCCAGCTGGGCAGGGGTTACATCTCCTGACTTCAGCTGTCCCCTGGGCTGCAAGCCCAAGGGAACACTTCCCCCCAGAAACATGCAGGGGTGACATGAGCTCATGGAGCTTGGCCCCAGCCCCTTCACTTGGCCCAGTCCTCTTAAACACACTCTTCTTGTGTCAGCTGAAGAAATTACTCATTTTAGGACAATCCACCTCATGCTCCACATACACATGTAGAGGTCTGCAAGCACCTGGGCCTCAGAAGTGCCCATTTCTCTTCTCTGGCTACAATTACCTAAGAATGCTTAGCTCAGTTTTTATTCTAAACTTACAGGGATGGTTCATACTTCCCCTCAACAATGTACAGAGGCAACATAGAATTTTTTAGTGTATTAATACTCTGTGACATGCTGCTGACTCTGTAGGACTAGAAGGGAAAAACAAGGAATTGGAAATGCACAGGAAAGGGGAGACAATGCAGAGTAAATAAAATAGAGCATTCTTGTTTAATCCTTAGAAATCACTCTAACCACAAACTGCATTTGCAATATGCCCTCCTGCTCCTTTTCAACTGCTACTAAATTCCAGAATGAACATAGAAAACTAGCCATGTCTTAACTATGAACCTAGGCAATTGTAATGCTGATAACCCGGGAAATCATGATCTTAACAGCAATTCTCTCCTAGAAAAGCATTCTCTTCACCAAAACAGCTATAACCAAAGCCTGTGAATTTCTTCCAAAAGAGTAATTTACCTTAACAAATGCATCAACTTCAACTACTTGAAGTACAATTGAACAAACCCCTTCAATCTTAATTTGACCACATTAACCCCTGATAACAAGGAGCAGAACGCCACTGGGCCAACATGAGGCAGCAAACCTTTTTCCAGGAAAATTTGACTAGGAAACCTTTTTCTGTCTCAGCTACAGCAGGACTGACACTCCAATGTGCAGTTATTTACATTAGAATTCTTATGCTACATGTGCAAACCTGGTCTAGCTGATGGTTTCCCTGCCCAAGGCAGGGGTCTGGAACTAGGTGGGTTTCAAGCCCAGACCACTCAACGATTCTAGAATTTCCTAAATCTGCTCACAAATGTGGGGACTGACAAATAGTCCCCATTTCCTCTTCCATTGCAAGGCCTACTTCAACTAATCTGCTTTAATACACTCAGCTTTGCTAAATTGCTCCAAAAAGTAGCTAACACTGTATTAGGTGTAAATATTTTATTTCAAGTGCTTCCAGACAGATCCAAGAAACTATGAGGTAATCAGCATACATCCTTCTTCTCTGACAATGCTTTTGAGGTATTTAAATTTTAGTGAATGCAGAATACTAGAAAAACATTGCCACATAACCTCAATTCTGCATCAACAGGTTAATTGTCTCTGGCTTTTCACTTCTTCAGTGGGAGGCTGGCAAATGAGCAGTAACAGTCAAAATGAAGCTGCTGAAGACTGGGGTGGGAGAGATGGGGAATCACTGCAAGGATAATGGGATTCACCAGAATAAAGAACTCAGAGAGATTGTTCTTGGTCTGAATACAACACAGACCCAGCTGTGAGCAGCAGGAAGGACTAGACCTGCATATCCCTTCCAACCACAGTGGTTTTAGGATTCCGTGATAGAGAGGGAAGAACAGTAAGAACTGCCAGCCAAAGAGAGCAGGGGCACACCAGACTCCCCAAATGACTGGAACACGCCTCTTCCACATCGCCAAGGCCTTTTACAGACTCTGACATAGAATTGTTCAGAACATTTGCCACTGACTGGCAGCCTTAACTTAGACTTTTCTTTGAGCTTGTTATCTTAGAAGTAATAATTGCTTTTCACTCTTCATTTTAGCTACTAGATAATGGAGAATTATTTGCCTTACAAAATTCTGTCACATTTTTCCTTAGTATGTGGCAGCCAGCTCAAAAAATACACAGGATAACCATTTCCTTTATACTCAGTCTGGGCCTGTTCCCTTCATTTCCACCGCACTGCACAGCTAGAGCATTCATTATCCTCCTCAGAACATTCCCTCTCAAAAAATATTGCGACAGTTTCCCTTTCTGTCACTTTTATAAACCTCAGGTAAAAATTCTGGGAGGCTTCTTTTTTCCAGGAGATGAACTACAGAACGGGAGAGACTTTTCCTGGCAATTTGCTCCTTTGTTTCTTCACTGCCATTAGTTTTGCAGCAGCCTGCTGCAACTGTCTGCAGGAGAATTCTGAAGTACAGGAGAGCATTCTCTGTCAGCATATAAGCAGAGGACTGTGTCCCACAAAAAATGCTCCAAAAGCCCTGGCTTGGTATTTTGTGCCTCACCTGCCTGCCCAGTTTCAATGCACAGTTATTTAAAAACCCAATTAATTAAAGCAGATAGAAACTTAAAAAAAAAAAAAAAAAAAAAAAAAAAAAAAAAAAAAAAAACCACCCAAAACTTTTATTCTCAGTGCTATGAAAATTGAGATTCAATTTTCCATATCAGTTGCTCTGCCAAAAGAGGAGAACTGAAATCTGCACTTTTATTGCCCTAGGTGAAATATGAGCTGGCCCTAAACAGGGCATAAATAAATTTGGGTTTTGCCCTTCTGTGGCTGGGAAATGGAAAATTTATTTTGCTTTCTAAATTCTGCATTCAGAATCCAAATCTAGCTAAAACATTGCCTAACTTCATGAACATACCTCTTAAAAACTCAGAAAGGCCTTGATAAATCATAAATCTTTATGTCTAAAATGGCAAAATCTCTGAGTAAAGGATTATCTGAAGGAATTACATTGAGACTTACCTCAGTGGAAAGGAAAAGTCTTTAGAGCAGGGAAATAACTATCCAGATTACACGGAAATAGTTCATAGCACCTATCTTACAAATGAATGCATAGCTGATAACCCAGTTCATCATTTCAGAGTACATGCTACAGAAGAAAGAGCTGGCAATATTCCCAGTTTGGACCAAACAGTGCACGAAGAAATTTGCAATTACTAGAGAATATTCAATGGGTGTCTTTGCATCAGCTGGAAGGTTTGGACAATTTCTTACCTTCAAAAGATTTCATTTCCTCGGGTGGGGAGAGGGGAGAATTTCCAGACATGATAATATATCATCTATTTCCTTCCAGATCAGGGGTGTAAAACTGCAGAGCTTTCTGTTACCTGTTTCACAGTGTATGCAACAAAGCAGACTATTATGTTAAATGGTGGCTATTTCATTGGTCTGTAAAATATTGTTAAAAGATACCAGCCATCTGCCAGTCTTAAATAATTGCTCAAGTGAAAATTCTGACTTTATGGTAATATTCTCTTGTTACAGCTTTGTACTTGCTATACTAAGCAGGTGATCAACACCTATAAATACTTTTTGATACAACAACCAGTGCACAGAGGGACAAGTATTAACAGATAGAAAGCATTTCACTGACAAGAGACAATTGAGGTAGGAAACTCCCAAGTCTCCCTTATGAAAATGGTAACTTTTAAGCAGTGACAAACTTGTCAGTTTTCCTGGTGGATGCTCCTCTGCAAATTGTGTTGTTTGCTGTTGAAAAGTCACCTCTCACTTGCAGAGAAAAGCTGCCTCTTCATTAGGTCAGCTGGTGTGTGGAAGTCTAAGCTGGTATCATTTTTCCTTTTGGTGGAGGACAGGTGTTGCTGGCTTGTTTCCAACTTGTTTGGATTTCAGAGGACCTAAGTCTGGGAGGTGTGTTTTAAGTTTTATTACACTGCCATCCACCAAATTTCTGGGACCAAATCTGAGCTATCTGCTAAACTTACAGGCAACAGAAGTCAGGGCTTAAGTCATACTTGGTGCACCCCACACAGTCAGTTAGCAGTCTCTTGGATTTCACACTTGGGTTTTTTTCTCCCTCAGGTGCTAAGGGTTCCCAGCTTTGCAGCCAGCAAGCATATGTCCTCTCCAGCTGCTGGAGGGTTCCAAAGGTAGGCTGCCTTTGGATTATCACAAAAACCTCATTTGTATACTACTGCTTGATAACTGGTTCACAAGAGGAGACTTAGCTTTTGCTCATCTTGTGCACATATGCAAATCTGTTTTCTCATGTTTCATTTTGAAAGAACAGACAGATTGGACATTGCTGCTTCCAGCAATAAAGCACATTCCAGTTTCAGAAGTACAACACAACTGGAACCTGCTCTCCCAGACAAGGATTTTGTGTCTTACTCTTGAAACAGCGTTCTGCATTCTGCACCACAGAAGCACTGTCACCTTGAACTCTTAACACCATTGACCAAAATCTTCCCTTACCATTTGGTTGTGCTTTTTTTCATACCAGTTCTTGGGAACACTTGTGTAGTCTCCACTAGGCCTCATTATAAAAAGCAAGCAAATCAATTCCTGCAAAGCTGCACAAAACCATTAAAAGCTACTGCCACAGCTGCAGCTGGAAAGCCATTAGCAAGCAGCCTGTTGGGAAATAAACACACGAAAAATTAATCCAAATCTGCATCAAACCCATGCATCTTAGACCATGCTTCAAAGGCTGCCAAATCCCAGCTCATCCAAATCCCATACAAAGTGAATTCCAAATGCATCAGCCTTCAAAACTTTTGAGGATGATACCAGGAATTTGCAAAGCTCATGATGAGAAATGAATCTCACAGCTAACAAAGTCTCAGCTACAACTTAGTGAAATTCACAAGAACAGAGTAGGAAATCAATATGAAATTTCAGCTTCTGAAGGAAAACCTCAAGTCATCAAAATTCCAAGTCCACTGTTGAACTGCGTGACCCAGCTCCTTAGTTCTGCCTACTTGCTCAGTGACTTCATGCATCCCATTCACTCTTACCTCTCTACAGCTCTCCAGTTCACCACTAAAATGTTCCCTTAACCTCACTACCAAGTGCAGAAAATCTTGATTTAGAAAACAGTCATTTCAAATAGCAGGTTTTCATGGGACAAGGCTTGCCAGAATGGTTCCCAAAATGAGCCTGTGACACATGTCATACCCAGTGGCAGGATATGACGTACCTAACCAAGCAGTCCCTAAGAACACACCCACTGCCAAACAAGTGTAACACACTTGTAATGTTTGCCCTTGAGTCTAGGCCAGGAGTGTTGCAAGAGCAATCTGCATTTAAATCAGTGTATCAGGACTGTAAGCTACTTCTGAGGCAAGGATATGAAATATGGATATTGAAGGGAGGCAGGAGACAATGCAAGATTTTCAATTAAAACAAAATGGATACTATGACATCAACAAATCTCCAGGAAGAAGACATTCCTCTGAAGAAAACTTAAAATTACTCCAACTATCCATTGTGACATGCAGCATTTCAAGTTCTATTTATCTTAATAACAGAGTAAGAAAACCGGATGACTGTGGTGGTAACTTGTGAGGTGGTTTGGAGAAATCAGGGCAATCAGAAAGCTGTATGTAGTATTTCTGCTGGCAAGCTGGTATTAACTACTGTATAAAAGAGCACAGAGAGACAGAAATACTGCATAATTAAGAGTCCAAGTAGCCCCGTAGAGTAGGAAGCTGCATATCACAAACTGGAGGCATCAGCGCAGAGTGAGATGAGCACTGCAGCTGGTAACTGTACACTGGATTTCTAAAAGACTTTCCACTGCTATTCCTGGAGAGCTCTGAGATGGCACGGGATAAATGACAGATTTCCTGGTGTTACTTCTTACACAAGACAAAAGAAGGGGCAGAAACAAGCAGACAGTCTTCCCAACTCTGTAAGCCAGCATTTCCACAGGGATTGGCTCTGAAATAGTGTAATTCAATGCTTTCAAAAGCAATACAAAAGGAGAGTACTGAAGTAGTGAAGGAGGGAATTTTTCTTGTCTTTTCTCATTCCAGGCAGTCAAAGCTGACAACAAAGAACTGAAAACGGTATCACAGCACCAAGTGATCAGTGAATTAAGCAAACCAGTTCAATGTCAATGAACTCAAATGTATAGTGAAAAAAACCCCTAAGCCTATACAAAATACTTACCTATAAATTAGTTACTACAGTTAAGCCTAGAAATTTCTGAAGTCAATTAAGAAAACTCTAGAAGCATGCTACCTTAACCTTGGCCTTAATTAAAGGCAAATAATGCTGTGATTTCCCAAAGAATACCTGATAGTAAATATATATCTAAGGTGCTGCAAGTAGTTCTTGTGCTTCCATTTAAAAATATCCATTTTAGTAAGCAGCACAACTAAACCTCCTACTCCTCCACAAGATACATCCCTACACATTGTTGAAATGACAACTATTATAATGTTATGGAAGAAAAAGCATTTAAAAGAAAGAGCAGGGAAAGTAGAGGATATTTCCAGCGAAGGCAAAGCATTATGATGGTTTTGACAGAATTTCCAGGTGGGTCATTAAGGGCTAAGAGCTGCACCAGCAAAAACAAACTTTGCATGCTCAGTGACACCCAGAGCCAGCTCCTAGAATTGATAAAAAAGGGGAAAATCCAAGGCCATTTTCTTACAAGCCAGGTGAGAACAACAAAGAGGGTGCTTGACTATTTTGAGTGAATTCATATTTATCTTGAAGCACATTACAGTCAGGGTGAACAAACTTCATACACAAGTTATTGAAACCCACAGTGTAATTTACCTTCATACTGAAACTTTAATTAAGTGCATACATCTCTACTTAGATTCTTATGTTTATTCTCCTACAAAAAACAAAGCATGGTATTTTGCTACTGCAGGCACCAGAAGGCCAGCATGAAAACATTTAATTTAATCTTAAGTCTCTGAATAGCATCTTGTTGGTTTTGCTTTTTTCCCCATTTTCCCCACAGCTATGCTAAAGGCAAATCTCTAATTGCCAATTTTTGTGATGTATTCATCTGAAAACATGCTACATGGACTGGAAAAGTGGTAATAAACTGAACCAGAACTTTAAACCATTGATGGAAAAGAAATTATATCAAGAGAGATAAGCAAGACAAATCTGAATCATTCCCTTACCCCTTGCCCAAGTATTTACAGTGTATTTTGCAGTTTGAGTGAGTTCAACTGTCCAGATTGCCATCTTAATGACTACAACTGCCCAAAGTGATGTGAAACAGTCTGGTCAAAATCCAAAACTTAATGCTATTAATACTTCCATGCTGAGACCTGGCCTTTCCATACACAGAAGTGCTACTCATCAAGTGGTGGGTTTTTTTAATATAATAAAAGAGGTAGCAATATCACAAAGTTCAAAGGGGGATCTTGGCTCTACAAACAAGCCCTACTAGGGAACCCCTTAGATGTCTCAATCTGAGAGTCCAGACTAAGAGCATTTCAGTAGCCACAAAGATGAAAATTACTGCATTATTACATTGTCTAATCTGAATACCTCTGATTACACCCAACTCTTTGTATCTGACTCAAGCAGAGTGGTGTATTTTGACCAAAAACAAGTGACCAGTAAAGCACGTAAAGCTGTGCCTGCAGAAGTGCAAACTGCAGTAACCTCAGCCTACCACCTTCCATAATGCAGGCTTAGTGTAGCTGTTCAGCACGATGAGCACTAACATGCATTCCTGAATCACTGAATAAAACCACAACACAATAAAGAGCATTTAAAAAAAAATAAAAGGCAGAGATGTCATACACTGTTTGCAAGTGGCTACTCTAAATTAGCACAAAGCATTAAAGTTTTACAGCCTTACCCACATGTACTGGCACCTTGCTGAAGAGTTTTTCAGTTGGTTTTAATGAGAAAAGGAGGAAGGAAGGACACCAGAAGTTTTAGACTATAAACTTCAAGGGAAAGAAATTAGAAGATTTTGGGGTGGGAGAGAAAGGAAATGAAACATTTTCAACAGAAAGGCACACTACTAAAGAACCGAGCAAATTTAGGAATAAAATGAGGAGAAATTACTTTTAAAATGGTTTCTAAACTTCAAAATGCTACGACACTGGATACAACCTTTCAGAACTTTTAACCTCAACTTCAGCAGTTGGCTTTAAATAAATTTCTAAGCATATCTTAAACTTCCAATGGAATATGACAAGAATTAGTAGGGATGAACAGGCTTTTTCCAGAGTAACTACTGCTTTAGTTTGGACAGTTTGCTGATGTGTGACCATCAGTGGGAGCCATGACAAATCCTAAAGAAGCAGAACCACTGGTTAGCAGACACAATGAACAGAGGAGAATACGTTAACCACCTCTGCTGCTCTGCACCCTCCCCTCTCAAAACACCAGAAATTAAGTTAAATTAAGCTATTTTCAGCTTGAAGTTCACTGGTTTTGTTGCTAACAAGGAAAAGGGGTTTTATACTAAAACCCCAGAGCTTTTTCCTCCCTTCAACTGTAACAAAAAGATATTAACACTCCCTTCATATCTTGGCTTGTTTCCATCCTGCCTGCCTCCTATGGCAACTATAAATTATTCTTTCAGATTACCTGAGGTTCTGGAAAAAAAAAAAAACAAAAACACAGCACTGGGTAGACTATGACAGAATCATGGATAAATGAATATGATGCCATTAACAGGACAGGCAGCATCAAGGAAGTTATTTCTTAGGAATATACCTTTATACAGAATATACACTGAATAATGAAGAACAGCTCAGCAGCAGACTAACTACCACAGGGCAGAGATAAGGAAGGCTGTGTGATATTCAGAGAACATTATAAAACCTGCAAGAGTACTTGCCTGTAATTGCATTTAGGGATGTGAAAAAGCAGAGGAACTAAACAGACATGAGGGTTTTTTAAAAAAATGACTGATGCAAAGTAATTTTGAAGAAATAGAGGAAAGGTCTGCCTCTATTGCACAAAACTGAATAATGCTACAGATCTGCTACATATTTCAAAAAACTAGCTACCAACAGGAAATACATCAGATGGAAAGATCAAGAGGAGAATTAATAACATTTTATATCAGTCTAATCTCAGCAAGAGTTTTCTGTATTTATGAGAGAATGACTGCATCATCCAAAACAAGCAGTCACACTCTCCCAAAATGAGCTTCTCTGTCCACTGAGTATCGAAGAAAAACAAGGGAGCCTAAGCTTAGGAAATGTATTCAGCTCATTAGACTTAGTAAAAAAAAACAAAAACAAACAAAAAAAAAAAAACAACATCTATTTATCAACTACTTTTCTTTAAAAAGTTATGATTCGTGAAAAACACTGGCTTGATACTAATGCGGAGACAATGATATGAAAAACCTGCAACTGTCTAATTTAAGGTCTTTTAAGGATAAAGTGTGGTAAGACTGACAACTGCTCAGTGCAATCAATGGTACCTGAGCCCAGGAGAACACGAGCGAAGAACTGCACTAACGTCATTCAGCTGTTTTATGCCATCAATCACAAACAGACATTAACACAAAGCCTACCAAGAACACCAACAATATACACAGGAATAGAGTTGAGACACAAAAGTCCATCTCATGTAGCAAAGAGTGCAACAAAAACCAAAAATAACCCTAAAAGTCTGGAGCAGGCAGAAGCAGAACATTACCGAACAGAAACCAACTTCTGCAATCCAGCCAGGAATTAGTACAAACAAACCAAGAGGTTTCTGTCAGGATCTTTTCTAAAAGCACTCAACTGGTTTAGTACTACACAGGAATAAGGAAGCACTGGATCAGAGCACTGGTCATTCTCCAGTCCCCATTCTCCATCCTCCAAAAGAAGTATCTTATGGAAATACACTTACATTAACTTACTCTTAACTGACGTGATTCAGAGGAACTTCATTGTTCTGTCAGTGATGCAAGTAGAAGGGATTTGCCAAGCAGACATTTTTTTACATTTTATTGCAGTAGATTAATATTAGTTGTATTGCGTTGTTAAGACTAGTTGTACAATAATAGCCAAGACCAAATTAAAACCAAGATTTGGACCACATATAACTGAAGAGGTCTCAAATTGAATTTCTGCAGGAAATTGGAAGTTTGCTGCTTCTGCACAATATGCTTTAGTAAAGAATCTTCAGAGTTCTCTTCTAATCCTTGTTAGTCTTTAATTCTGCTTCTCTATTCTGCTATTTCATATATGCTATGGACATAAAGTCCCCCTGACCCACTCTTTCCTAATCAACTACTGAAGACCTCTCCCAGCAGTAGAAACTGCAGCAGCAGAGCTGGGACTCCAGATCTGGAGCTATAAATGTTGGGGAAAGAAGTGAAGCTGGGTATTTGCTCCCCCTTTGCAATCGCTGAATTGTGTCTTCAAAAATAGGCCTGTGGATAAAATACATAAGGTAGGTTCTTTTTCCTGATTATTCTTGCTGGTGTTTAACTGAGAAATCTTCACTGAAATAAAAAATAGGGTCTCTTAGCTGTTGTTGATGGCCATAAGACTGTTTGCACCCACAAAAAGGATTTTCTCCAACAGCTTTACTGTAACATCCAGTCTTTTGCTGCTTTCCTTGAATTAAAGCTAGTTTCTGATGGCACAGGTTTACATTAAAAGGCAACTTTTGTTCCAGCATGGTGGCATTATACTGTTTCCCACCATGCTTGGAAAAATAATTTTTAGATTCCAAGGAAAAGACTACTAGACTGGAAAAAATATCTAGCTTGAGTGATTTCAGACTTTTCAGGAATTCCCTGCACACTCCACATTTGAATGTAAACTTCTCCACTCCACTCTGCCCATCACCCCAGAACAAGAGTACCATAGAATAATGAACTGTGGCTCTTGTCCTTCTTGTCAGGAGTCACTGATTGGTCCCAATTCTTCAGTATAAATGTTCTAGTCTTTTGCCTGCTCAGGTTATCTTGAATGATCCTTTATCCCATCAGAGAACTTCCTCACCAGTCTCTGAAGTCTTTACCTATTTAAGGACCCTCAGGCCAGTTCCTGTAAGGAGCTGAATTTGTGGGGCACCTGTGGACACATTGCAAAATACTGTTCTGCTCACGGGACTAACAGTGGCAGACTCCCACATTCTGCTGCAGATTGATTTGCCTGGGTCCACATTTGCAAATATCAGTTTAGCAGTGCAAACTGCATGGGGGAATTGCATAAACCCTCACCTGAGGCAGACACATAAGTGACAGCACTCCTTATGACTCTGTCAGGTAAAGAGCAGCAAACAGAACATCTGGCAGGGAAACAACAAACTGAACATCACACAAAACCCTCTCAGTGTCTAATGACTTATTACCCATTATTTGGAATGGATTTACCTTTAAAAAAATTAATTCAATTAAAAGTGCTGATGCAATTAAAAGGGACATAATGCACTTTAGACAAATTGTATTTTAAGAAGGAATATAAAAGGGCAGAAAGCACACAACAGAAAAGGCTCTGGATCATTCGTGGACTGTACTTGAAGAAGACAGATTTACTCATACATAAGGAGGAATGAGGAAAGCGATGAACAAGGAAAAGTTGTTATGAAAACGCGGCACTTCCATTTTGGCAAAAGAGGCGCTACTATTAAAGGCATTTTAGCATTGTGATATTATAAATATCACAAAGAGCAAAATTCAAGACAGCACTAGGGAGGCTGAAGAGAAGGCCCAGCTGATGAAATAATCTCAGTTCGGGCAAGGACTTTAAGAGAAGGACACACAAGCAGCGCAGGGGTCCGTCATGCAAGCACTTCAAGAAGACAACAGAAAGGAAAAAAGAAAACCACAGGTCCTGAGAATTTTATATATATAAACACACTTCAGATCTTACCTATATGGTCCTTGAAAAAGTTAATTCTGGGACTAAAAGATCCAAGTCTTTTCTTACTGTTTTTCTAATACATGACAAAATTGAAATAATAATTGCAATTAGCCTGTCATTGCAATTATACACCATCATCCGGAGCAGAAAACATACACGCAAAGGAAGGAAATACTGACATTTCAGATTTTCTACCTACACCCACTAGGTTTACTAAGGCAGTTTTGAATAAAAGAGTATTAAAATAACACAGAAGAATCAACATTAGGAAACGAGCCTCAAACTCTGTTTCAGGCTAATTGTATGAGGGAGAAGACACTAAGAGGCAGTTTACAAGAGCAGAGGGTTCAGGATAAAACTTCAGATTTGCCACCACAAATGTAATTACAAGCAGAACAAAACTGGTTTCCTGGAAATTCATGCATCAAATGCAACAGCACATTTTAATTTATGAATCTGTAGACTTCACATCATCATGATAAATGGATGACAGTAATTTTTTAACTTAATGTCAGTGGGTTGTAAAGATTAACACCCACTTCTTCCTTGCATAAATTAACTATCCAAAACCGATAGGCTGAGACTGATTCTCTGTTCCTACAAGGCGTAACAAATCTATGAACAACAGTATCATAACTTATAATGTTTCATAATTACAATTACTTTTTTTTATCACAAGTCATTAACTCTTGCTCTCCTTTATAAGGAACAGACCTCCACTTCAGCTATGGGCAGTCAGACCTCTCTTTCACTTGTAAAGACTTGATTTCATCTTTTTTGTTCTGTAGTGCTGTTTTCCTTTGATTATAGTACCATATAACTGGCAAGAGCAAAACACAACTGGAAAAAAAAAATCAAGAAGATGCATGAATCTGAAAAGACCAATACACTCAGAAAAAGAAGAGCAGCATTTTGTTTATTATTAGATGTCATTTATAAGAACATTTTAAAACAATACAAAACAAAAGCAACAAAGAAAAAACAACCAACCTTCCGAATGCTCACAACCTTCCTTCCCTGAGTGCCAGTGGGACAGGCAGGATTGTCAGAAATAAATGACCTCTCAATCAGTCCAAGAAGAAATTTTAAATTCTCTTGAATGATGCAGAGTTCTGAATCACCAGAACCACTAGGGAAAGTGTGTTTACTGTATTTCCTAAAAAGTGTCCTGAATGAAACTCTGAATGCAATTCTGACACTCCAGAGTTCATCTTTCCCCCACAACCTGCAAACTCAGCAACTCCAACTCACCTGAGTGAGGAGCTGACACGCCAGCAGAGCACAGAACCTGTTTTGAAAGAAATCTTCTATTTTAAAAGGTATTTCTTGCCCAGAATGCCCACGTTGGCATGGGATGTACAATACTAACGTCTGTAGAAAAAACAGGGCTGTTAAACACCAGTTTTGGAATTCCCTTGTCTCAAACAGAATGCAAAATCCTCAATGCATGCTACCTTCCCTAATTACTGAGTAATTTCCAAAAAAGGGCAGATACCATCTTCTATTACACTCCTAACCTTTCTATTTAGACAGCAGTATGTGAATGTTTTAATCCCTCAGAACACAGCAAAGGTGCTAATACCCTGTGGAGTAAACCAAGCATGATTTGCACTGCTCCTTACAATTACTCCTAATAATTACTTCTTTGTACATGAACTAGTAAAAAAACCTTTCCAAAGCAAAAAAGTGACATTGCCATAGAGAAACACCTTCTCAACAGAGCCCTTAAGAACAAGCATGACATTTGAAGTTTAAACAAATTAAATTAACATGTGCCACAGAGTTCTACCAAAGGTTACAGAAGATGTTCTACACACAGTTTAAAGGAAATGCAGCAATGTTTACCTTTCTTGGAGCTCATGGCATGAGCTCCACACACATCACTGCTACCTGAATTCGTTTCTGCTTTTACTTACTGTGAAATAGACAATCATTTAAATGTGTTCAACCAAAGAATGTAAATACACAAAAAAGCAGGAGTCTTCTCTGAAATAAGCAGCTGCCCAGTGACAGATTTTTCTTCTACATAATTATTATTGGAATGCTTAATTTTATTCTTCAAGTCCAAGATATTTTGGAAAAAAAATCAACCTGAAATGTGTCATGAATCATAGCTGTATAGACAACAATAATCATTTAGCTCAATAAATCTGACAGAAGATTTTTAACCTACTAGGAAATCTCCTGAGTTTTACAGAGATTCATGTATTTTATTCATTAGCAATTGACTTGTTTCATCTGTTTATTAACAGCTTTAGCAACACCTGCATAAATTTCAGGAAAACTCAGGAACAGGAAAGATCTGCACTACAAGCAAGAGGCAGGTTCATAAAGCACTTCCATCAAAGGCTAAGTTACACAGGGAGAAAATAATTCTCAGGTTATGCTACTCTGTATGAAGATACAGAGCTGAGGCACACACAGGAGAGTAACTATGAATAACTAAGCCACACTATTTGCAGTAAATTCTTCTACACTCAGACCTAAGTCACTTGCCAGGTACACCAGCTGACCTTGTAAAGCAAGGAGGATTTCCCCAGCCTGAAGGAAAGTCTGTAACCCACATCAGCAGACCCACAAAGGGCCTGAACAGCCATCTCTGCTCATGCTGGCTGCACTGGAATATCCACACCCTGATGGCAAGAAACCTACTGGGACTCCACTCCAGCAGCTTCCAGGCCCCACAGTGATGATATCAAACAGGCTTTAGAGCAAAGAATACCCAAACTCTGCCCCTTTCAGGCAAGGGTCTACCCTCACGTTTAGGAGCAAAGCAGAACTTGGGAATGTGAACTTAGCTGTGACTTCACTTACAAAGGTTTTAAACTACTGACTCCTGCTGCATAAACCAAACAGTCCTAACTACTGGAACTAAGCCCAAAGGATATGCTCAAAGAGAAATGGGCAAGCACAGGGCCCACTGACCATATGGACACACAGAAATTAAACCACATTTAAGATAGATGAGACAAAACTTCTCCTTCCTTTCCATTGTACGCTATTTTAAGGAAAAGTCAGAAAAGTAGATTTATACAAATTTACATGTGCTTCACAATACAAGGATTTCTAAACTATGCATATGAAGGTGTATTTTAGCAGGAGCAACAGAAAAAATAGGCACTGTGCAACTGAAATGCTTTTGTTTTCCTCACTAAGGAAAGTGAGACAGGGAGGGCAGAACCTTACTTCAGAACTGGGATCTTTAAACTGCAAAAAGTGAAACAACTGTTTTCACTGTTCTTTTTAAATGCTGAAGACACTCACTGCTTCAGTAAATACAGTTTACTACCCAAGGCCCCTTCACCGAAGAGATCTGTAAAAGTGTATTTTGTGTGACAAATATCTGTGACATTGAAAATTCCAGAAATTCGACTGTGCATTCCACAGGAAATCACAAGAACCTCTTTTTTTAAGTATATGCACTTCCTTTTCTCAGAGACTTCTCACAGCTGCAGAGAGGATTTGAAAATGCAGAGGTAAATGAAGCTGTGGGGATGGATAAATGTACCCCTGTCACACCCACCTGGTCAGCCCCAGGGACTTCTGCCCAGCTCTACACCATGCACAGCAGGAATATCCACTGGGTGGGGACATTTGAAACCACAGCAATGGTTTCACAAATCACTATACAATCTCATCTTTCACTGGTGTCCCGTTGAAAAGTGATGAAAAATTTTCAACGCATATAAAAGAACAATTGGATTCTGAAAATTATCATACCTGATACAGCAAGGAAATCATCAATACTTGTTATATCATCCACAGCTTCAGTAAGGACACGGATGTGATTCTCCCATGTACTCCTATACATCTCCATGTTGTTTTTCACAACTTGACTTTTTGGTCTGGCAGCAAGAGCTAAAGCAGCATTAATAACCTGTATCAAAAACAGACAAAACCAACTAAATAATTACTTCTTCAGAAATCAAATCTTGTGTTTTACTTAACATACAAAGCAGCATTCCTGTTCTCCAAACAAAAGTTTGCTCAGCTTTTGGTTCTGTTCTCAAGCAGAAGTATCAGTCAGATGTTGCTTAGGCCAACTTCCATTTCAGCTCCATAAATTAAGAACCTGATGCAAGAGAACAGCAAAATCCCATCATTTTGGTTTTAGCTGGAAAATCACACTCTTCCAGTTTGCAGGACATCGAATACAAGGAGGTGTTCACTCACACACACTTCAGGCACACACTTACCAGAACAGCAACCATCATGTCAGTTCTGAGTTTAACATCAAGAGCTTGCTATGGAGTATCTCCACTGAGAGACCCGTCAATTTCTCCCCACCTGAGCTGATTCTTCTTAATAAAGGCATTAAAAAGGAGAAAGATCTCCTGCCCATTTATTTCAGAGGCTGTGGGGCCTCCAGCCAAGGCAGAGCCAGGCCAGACCCCAGCAGCTGCAGGGCAGGGCAGGGCAGGCTGTGGGGCCCCAGCCAAGGCAGAGCCAGGCCAGACCCCAGCAGCTGCAGGGCAGGCAGGGGAGCCCATCGGCCGCTCAGTCCAAGCCTGGCCGCTGAGATCCCGGCCCTCCCCACAGCTCGGCCACCGCACAAACCAAGGCGGCTCTGCAGCCTGCACAGAAAGCAGCCCCTGGCTGGGACTGAGCACAGCCAGGGCTGCAAACAGCCCCACGGCCAGAGCGGCTGCCCCGTTCCAGCCCGGGCCCCCGGAGATCCTGACACGGCCCCAGCGCGGCCCGGAGATCCATCACCAGCAGTGCTCTGGCCAGCGCCCGGCAGGGATCCCTCCCTGCAGGGATCACCATCTGCAAGGCCCGGGGGACATCCTAACTCTTTCAGTGCCCAATAAGGCTTGCAGACCTTCAATCTTCCCTTGAATGAGAGAAAAGGACAGAGTGAGGACACGCAGAGAAACAACAGGAAAACACTAAGGTCAGTGAAGAAAGAATCAAGTAAAATATGGCAGGAGAATACCTTAAGTTTAAGCTGAAATCCTCTTGTAAAACTATGGAGAAGAATATAATTGATACATTAGACTTTTTCTCTGTAACTCATTGGAAAGTATGTGGGATAAAGCGTTCAAATTGAAAATACGAGCAAACACATCTATGCTAAAGTAAGCAGATGTCAAGGTAGCTGTGATCCTGAGAAGTCTGAACAGAGAGAGAGAGGAGTGATGAAGACCCTGTGCCCCCAGGGAGAGAAGATCTCCGTTCCCAGAGATGAAGATGATTTCAAAGATAGATAAAGAGAACTTTCACTCTTAAACAGCTCATCCTTAAAATAGTACCCCATAAGTTGACATGGCCCATCAACATGGCTGTGAAAAGATGGGAGGGACTTCGCAATTGCAGATTTTCCAGGCAGCTGCTATTTGTGAAAATTAAAAACCATGAGGGAACTGTTTCTTGTGGAGAAGTCTCCATGGCATGGCAAGGGACACTCCTCTCCCAAAGTGAACTGGAGAAAGATTATTCTAGAGGTGATGAACTTACTGAATTGTTTCTGTACATTGTTGTGGGAAAGAAAAAGTTGTAGGGAGGAGGAGAAATGTTCTGAAAGTTTTATTTTATTCTTATTATTCTTTATTTTAGTTACTGTTAATAATGTTTTCTTTATACCCTTTTAAAGTTTTGAGCCTGATTTGCCTTCCTCCTAATCCTATCTCACAGCAGGAAATAGGTACATTGTAGTAAGTGCACTGTCACTCAGCCCACCACATTATTTGCTGCATTCGCCGGGAAATCTCAAATTCGCGAACCAAAACCACTACAATAATTTTTCTAATTCTAACTCTAAACATTTGAAAACGTTGGAAAGCAGGTTTTAAGCAGTCAGCACATACATTTTTGTCCAAATTATACATTTTGTTAGAATGCACAGTACAGCACACCCAAAAACTCAATTCAGTGCCTATCCCCCTACAGTTGCATACAAGCTATCACCTCCAGTTTCTCTGCTTCAATAGCAATATCCAATATATATCACTTTCCACAAGAACTGCAATATATAAAAGCCCATTTCTGTTCAGCTCTACAGCAGCTCCCCCAACACTTCTAAAATTAAGAAATTTGTAGAAGTTGAGGCTTTAACTGTTTTCATTCCTAGCACGCTTGATCCATTTTCACAGGATCAATTTTCTAAGCCCGGGGCTCAAAATTTCCTCTCAATAATTCTTAGGTCACATTGGTCCTGTTTTGACTTGCCACATTAACTAGTTTAGGTTTTAAAATGTGTCCACCAAGACTGAAATACTGAACCGGTAATTTCTAATTTTTCTGTTTAAGCTCCTAATTAGATATTAGCTGAAAGTCAAACTCTATTTCTGCTCAAATACAATAGTCTTTTTCTTACTGCATTTTCTTGTTTGTTTTGGCAGATTTACCAGGTTGGCTCTGCCAAAGGTAACAATGAGATGGTGCAAAAAGCTGTTCTACTATCAGAGCCAGCATCTTTTATCTCGTAAAAGATAAAAAGAACCAACTTTTGTCTCACTACATGCAATAAAGAGGTGAACTGCTTGGGAAGATCATCAAAGCTGTTACAGAATGCAGCCAACTTTATCAGATGGGTGCACTTAGAAATCTCTATGATGCCAGATACCTCTGGAAAAAAATTCCTGAAGCCTGCAGTAACTACAGCCCGAACAGGTGGGCACTCTGCTCTAACAGCACAGAGACTGCACTGGCACATCTTATGGGCTGAGGCTGCACAAGGGCTGCAAACTATCACCTCTAACCATCTCAACAACACAAACCAGAGCATTTACCTATGGCTTCCCTCAGGAAATTTACAGCTACAAGTGAAATCAGATCCATCCCGCACAAAGGCAGCTAATCCTGAACTAAACATTGACACTGTGCCTTATGGTTCCCCTGGTAAATTGCTCTAACCCTTAATGTCCTATTAAGAAAAGGCTCAATTTCACTTTGGATAAACATGGCTTTCAGATGTGTGGAAACAACTCAGAAAAACATACCATAAAACAATTCAGACTGATAGTAATGAAAACAAAATCCTGTCATATCTAAATTGCAGAGCACACTATAGACCCCATATGCCTTTGTCCTGCTGGGGAACCACATCAAGGTACGAGATTTACGACTAAGCACAGATCTAATGTGAGCTTTGTTCTATCTGGAACCGTCCCAAAGCCATGATCCACTTGCATGGTTCAGACTGTGTACTCCCAATCTAGCCCAGCAAACTTCAAGACATACATTATCACACAAGTAAAATTGAGATCTTAAACCCTCTTCTCCTGTAGAAAGAAGAAAAAAAAATCAAAAAAAGAAAGAAAACTTCACACTGGGACATACTTGGACTCACCAACAGGAGACCAGCTTGAAAATGTCACTTTCTTAGGCTTCATGAGGTTTATTAGCTTTTCTACTTCACTCCAACTATCATTCATGGCGTAAATTTATTTGAATTTGCCTCAAGAAACAATGAGAGCAAAACTCATCAGAAGACCCTGTTTCACCACTGCTTCCTGATCTAAAATAAGGTTAACATTTGTTACTGGCTAATTAAATGCAGCCTTATTCTACCTTATTATAGCATATTAGGGTGTTCAAATTCCAGTATTACTTTTTCCCCATTTGTATTCCTGCACACAAATATCACAGTGCAGGTTACCAGAAAGCTGCCACTACACCTACTCTCTGCTGGGGCATTTCACTAGGAGCTAAATTACCAGTTTTCAAATAAAACCTTGGACTTGTGAGGAGAACCTAGATGAGGACAGCATGTGCTATTATTAGCTTCACAGCAGTAATAGCCATATGTCCTCATCAAGTACAGGATACATCATACTCTATACATTCCATCAAATGAAAGCCAGTCTGAAGTTTAGCAGCACAGTGATTGCAAAAATTGAAAGAAGCTTGAGGACACAGCAAAATAATGACAGTAATAAGATCCTACCTTCTACTAACTTCTGAACAGCTACATCAAAATACAGGTAAATTAAAAGGGAATCTGAGGCGTGCACAGGACATGAAGCTTTCAGGGACATACTCCTGTGCACAATGGGCTAAAACAGAGTGTGTGGGAGGGGCAGAAAAACAAAACACCAAGACCACGACAGGCCCACAAACCCACACCTGGACACTGTTCACACTCAGCTCAAGACTGGCACAGTTACTCCTTTATTGCAGAAGTAACAATTTGGGGACAGCAGATATCCATCCTGCCACCGGAGGCAAGGAAGCAGTGTTCAGTGAGATGGTGCCTTGAGGGAAGGATAAATCATCCAGCCCAAGGTCAGGCAAAAAGAAACAACCCAAGAGTAAAAAGTACATAGGCAGGGTTGGATGAACATTACAAGACAATACTTTTACAGTCTTTCAATTTAAAAAAAAAAAAAAAAAAAAAAAACCAACAAGGAATGAAGCAATGGCAAATGTCTGTTACGGCAGTGACTATAGCAGAAGAAAACTAGAAATTTCTTAGAAATTAAATATAAGGATATTCTGAATACCAAAAACTGTTAGCCCCTCTAACCAAAACAAGAAAAATACCTTTCAATTAATAGCTTGGGTTTTGTTTGGCGATTATCTTTCTTTTCAGATGAACAGGGGCTGGCCACTCAGCTTTACAGTCACTTGCACATCCAGCAGACTAATTTACAACAAAATTAGGTGGGCAAATACATCAACTTGACAAGTAACAGCAGAGCAAATTTCAGTCAAACATTTTTCAAATATCCTTGAGAATTTACCTCCAAGAACAGAAGGGTCAGTTCTGCCCTAGTGTAAGCTACTACAGCAAAGCTGAAAGAGCTCCCCCTAGGACAAACCCCCTTTAGAACTTCACCAGAGTTCTGCTAAAGAAAGGTGAAACTTTGTAGCTCCATCTTTTATTGCTAAAAGAAGTATAACAGGATGGTCATATTCAAGGTGAACAGCATCAATGCGTCATTTGAGTCTATCATTTTTAGAGATCAGAATTCATGCCTTTGTTTAAAATCAAAACGATTCTGTGCATCTTACACTGACCCCAATTAATTTATGTAATGTGACCAGTTTCTGAACAGGATTAATTGAGGTATGTACATGGATAACACAACAAAACACAGAAAACTGGTTTCTGAGCTTTTAGAAAGTGGATTTTTTCCAAGCTGTTAGTAAACTAAGTACCTCATGCTACATCACAAAAGAAATTGTACTGCTTGGGACTGTAGGGAAGAAAACTCATGTCCAGCTGGTTTTGATAGAAGAGAACCTGAGGTTTTTCTTCCTTCTTTCAAAAATGATCACCTGAACATCTAAAATCCAGTCCTGCAGCTGGGGTGGAGTAACACACTCATCACAACACAGTCTGGGAAGCAGCTGGCTGGGGGGCAGCGCTGCTGGAAAAGGACCTGACACCCTGCTCCGTGTCAGCAGCATTCCCCAATGAAAGCTGACAGCACAGCGAGCTCCAAGGGCACAGCCACAGTGCAGAGGACGAGGGGACACTTGCTGCATCACATCTAGAAAACCATGTCCAGTTTGGGGCTCTCTGATACAACAGAGACAACAATAAGTAAGGCAAATTCAGCAGAAAGGCCACCTACAAGGTTATGGGCTGGTATGGGCTGGAGCTCTTACCCTGCCAGGAGGGAGAGAGATGTGAGCTTTTGCAGCCTGAGGAAAAGGCAGCTTCAGAGGGCCCCAAGAGCAGCCCTTGAACACACAGGAAATGACAAAACCAGCACAGACAGGCTCTTCACAGCCATGCATGGTAGAAGGGTATTCTGACAGCAATCTGACAGAGGGAGGAGCTGATGAGAGATGGCACAGGAGCAATTTCACACCAAGGTTAGTCAAGCTGTGGAACAAGTTGCCCAAACAGTTTGTGCACTCTCTGCCCTTGGACTTTCAACACTTGAGCAGTCAAAGTTTAGAGAAAGGTCAGAGTTCAGTTTGAAACTGAGCATTGAAACAAACAGCTATGAGCAAAAAGGTGTAGACATCCTAAGGTCCCTTCCAACCTGAACTACTGTTGTTCTGAAATGCAGTTACAGAGTAACTCTGTGACAAATACTGACATCAACTCCTTCTGGGGCAAGAGTGACACTCATCCCCAGGGTAATCTAGGAAAGGTAACAGAAACGTAAACAATGCAAGGAACACCATGACAAGGTTTGCTAGGTCACTACTAGGATGCAATGGTTGTACTAAAGAAACCACAGGAACATGCTGGCACTCTGCTATTTTTGCTCGTTTAACACAAAATCGTGGGGAATTTCTTTCAAGCTGTGCCTTGCATTTCTCTTAACACAGTGGGGGAGCTTAAATATCCAGATACACCCAAGCTCTGAAAGAAAGAATATCTATTTACTATTAAGTCAAAAAAACAAACTTGGAAGCAAAAACCCCCACTATAATGGTAAAAAGGTGCAAGGATATATGGCACTGTTGCTTTGGCATCTGGCCTATTAAGCAATTGCAGTAACACAGATATGAAAAACCCATAACAATTTAGAGCTTTGAAAGCTGAATATCTTGTATACAATATATTTAATAATAAAATGCATTTCAGTCAATATAAATAAATAAAATTGAGGTCATGTTGATAAAAGCTCTAGACAATACAGACACAGTCTATCCAAGGGCTAAGTGCATTCCAAGAATAAATAAATTACTGGCTATATTTGTTAATAAAACTGACTTGAATTGTTTAGTAAATTCAAAAACCCCAGCTGAAAGTAGATGCAGAGTAAAGGGAGATTATTTAATCATTATATCAAAAGTGACATGTGAAGATAAAGCAAGATTGTACTTCCACAAGAAGCTTTCATCCATTTCTGAACACTGGACAATTTCCATCCACAGCCCACTCCTCTCCTCACAACATCCCGGAAAATGCCACCTCAGCAGCATTATCTAGTCCTGATAGTTATGGGGAGGTAAGTGTACAGGCAGTACATGACCATAAAGTTTCACATTATGTTCAAGATTAAGACACCTACTGCTTCAGAGAGAGAATCAAAAATCCAACAAGAAACAATGACACAATAAGAACTCAGCAATCCCTAAAATACTAAATGCGGTGGTGGAAACAAGTAAGACAAATTATGACCCAAGTTAAAATTTCAAAGCCCTATTTGCAACCTCTACTTTAGCAGAACTAGTATTTAAAGAACTTACTAAGATTCTTTCTTCTTTCCCACAATTTAAAAAGCAGGAAGGAGGGCTATCACTCAAGGCATGTGGTTTAACACTGAACATACTTGACTACATTTGGTAATAAGTTTGATAAGTTATATATGAGTTATAAATGAGTTGTTCTAAGAATATGAGGCAACTTGAAATTCTGCAAAAAACCTCAGTGAGCAAAGAGTTACATTACCTCACCTTAAAATCTAGCAAAAGCCTTCTTGATACCAACAATTAAAGGAAGATTAAACGTCTACATGGTTATTAAAAGCTACTGGCCAAGGAACTTGTGACTAAATTAAGAGCACACAGATAAAGCAATCCCTCAAGAACAAACAGAACTGTGGGCAAGGGGGTAACCCAGCAATTCTACAAACATTATTGATCTGATACACCAGGCAAGAAATTAAGACAAAATTCTGCACAGTTTTGTTGCCTGGTGTCTTGGCAGTGGCAGTCAGTAATATACAGAAATATGTTATTACACTGGGATAAGATTTTTGTATTTTATGAAAACAAATAGTGTCATTTCACTCAAAAGCAAACCTTCCAATATAGTCTAGCCCTGCTGAGAGGCATGATGCACTCCTCAGGAACAAAACCAAACCCACACACACCAAGGAGTCCTCTAAAGCTCTTCCTACCCCTGTACACATCTGTGTTTTGGCTTTACTTAGGAACTACATGCACATTTCTGAATGAATTTGAAACCCTTCTAGAGAAAAGGCACACAAATTATCTTTAACAAAACAAACATTTCCATTATTTTAGTTTAAAATGTCACAAAAGCACAAAAGAACTGACAATGCAGTTAAATATTCAGTATTCACATTTGGGTGGATAGTCACTCTAGTTTTTGGAGACAGACATCAGAATAGGCTGAACACTTACAGACTGATTCTTAAGTGCATCCAACAGCACTTTCCTTCCAGAACTTACTTCACTTGACCTGACAAGTGCAGCAGACAGCAGACCCCCAAATACATTGGGCTTTTTTTGCAGGTCAGATTTCAGGTATCTGATTTCCATGGAACCATAATTTCAGTTACTTTCACTTTATTTTGCAGTACTGAAACTCAAGTATGGAGAATAAACATTCATATTTCTGCCTTTTTGAATACAGTGTCTGTAAGTGACCCAGGGAATGTTTTAGATACAATATTCAAAGGTATGGGGGTGGATTGTACAAATACGCTAGTTTATTTCAAGTACAAAAAGTGCATTTTTTTGACTCAATAAAAAAACCATTGTTCCTCCAACTGTATTTTTTGTATTAGCTATACACCCATTATCCAGGATCTCACCTAGGATCCAGAAAATTGTAATGCTGGGCAATAACTTTAATTTTAGCTAAGTTTGAATGCTCTAATGAAACAATTACTTTCTTATAGCCACAGTTAGATTCTGCTCAGAAAGCCACAGAACATTCCACCCAAGTTTATCAAGCCTTGAGCAATGCATTCTCAAAATCTTGATTTCAAGATAAGCATATTCTTAAAATGGAAGGTTAAAATAATCCTCAGGACTTACTGATACACATAAAAAGAAAACTAAAAAAAAAAAAAAAAAAAATCTGAGTTCTGCTTACAATGATTTTGAGTACAAAATAATAATACAAAACATAGTGGAAGTCTTATCTTTAAGAGTGCTTCATCCAGATCTGGAGTTCAGCTACCTACAGTTCACTATAAATGTATTTACTTTTGTGTTTGTCCTAGGTTACAATATAAAGATGTATTCTGTTCCCATCCTCAGGAGCTGCTGAAAGCAGGAGGGGCATTGTTTCTTCCTTATCTCCTGTTAATGGGCCCATCAATGTCTTGCCACATGACTCAGAGATAACTCCCTCCCAGAGCCATTTCTGTTTAATGGCTAATCAAGGACCCACAGCATGAGGCAGAATGATATCAGCCCACTGTGAGACGCTCTGCCCATGGGGGAGGAGCTAAGCATCCCCACCTGGATATAATCTGGGTTTTGGGACACAATAAGCAGTCTTTCCACGGGATTCCCAGACGAATAGCCACTCTTACCCACTAGTTTTCCAGAGGACAAGAGCTACCAGATTGTTTCTACAGGATCACCCCTTCAACAAGACTGTTTCATCTGGACTGCTACCACCACCCTAAATAGCAGAGTGTCAGGTTGTATTCTGACTGTGTCAGTGGTGTTTTCTATTGTTATTGCATGTATTGGTTTTTTTCCCTTTTCCTAATAAATTGCATTTCTGACTTGGAGTCTCTCACTGGTTTTGCTTTCAAATGAGAACAGTGTTCCAAGTCTCTTCATGTTTTAGAGATGTAAACCTTTTCTATGTTTTCTTAGGCTGTGTAAATGCTCTATCAAAGCACACCAGCAGTACCAACTACTTTGGGACTAAACTTCTTCCCACTGGGCATAGTTGGATTTGCTGATCAAACTGGGACAAGCCATGCAGGCACCAGCACACATCACACTCCCACAGCTATGGCACAGCTTTCCAGCACATGCAGGCAGGAAGAAAACTCTCCAGGGAATTACACAGTCTAAGGACTTGATCTCAAAAGGTATTCAGCATAAAAAGCCCCTGCATCTAAATACAACACCCATAATTATCAATCAAATTAGCTGCATACTAAAATTACAGTATAAAACAGAAGCTTCTGTCATTAACCTTCTGTTTATTGGATGTTATACCCAAGTAAATCTTTAGTCCAATTTATAATGTAATGCATATAAAACAGAAAGGTCCTTATGGACTATTTATTCCTGTACCAAATTTGAGAGAGATTAAATAAAACTGTAATGAAACTAGAACAATTGCACTGTAACTACACTACAGTTACAGTCCTTGAATATTTGGTAAGAGGAACACACATATGGATTACATTTATAAACTGGGGGAGAGGGGGAAGGACATCAGTAAAGCTCAACATGTATAACACAACTATTGCTTCATGTACATTTTGAAGTACATTATAGAAAATCCCAACCAAAACAGCAACAGGAAAACACAAACAACCTACTACATTAGAATTAATTAGTTTTTCCTTCCCTCTTGGGATTTCTAACAAAACCATCACCATTACAAACAAAACTCCTCTTTAGTCATTATTTAATGCCAATTCCCTTCATTTCCTATAACATCTATAAGCTATGGTATGGTCTGAGCTGAAGAAACAAAGAGCAGAAGCCAACAGCAAGCTTTCAGCCTCACACAAAAAGAAGTTACTGAACAGACAGAGAGCAGAAAGATAGATACACAGAGACATGGAAGATGAAAATCTATAATGTGCCTCTGGAGAGAACAGGTAGAAATAGTCTGGTAAAAAAGCGAGATGCACAGGCATCCTCAGGTATATTCCATGTCCCTGACACAGTCAGACAAACTCCAGTTTTTCACCTGTTTCTGCCACAGTCAGAAATGTAAGCAGCAGCAAACACTGTCATGCCCTTTGAGGTCCTGGAGGTTTCTGCTGTCCTCCCAAGGCCTCATTCCTTGCTCCTGGCCCCCCAATGCAGGCTTCAAGGACCTTGCTAAGGCTTTCCTTGCTGCAGGCTACTAACATCCTGGGCTGCTCCTCTCTCCTGCTGTGCAGACCTCTTGTTAGGAGTAGAAATGAGCCAAGACACAGACTCATTTAATAATGTGAAAAGGGTCCTGGTTTATTCTTCTTTACAGCTTAGCCATCCTGACTCTGACTACAGCAAACTTCTGCTGTTGGCTTTTCTGACAGACTCAGACTGCTCGCTATTTCCTGTTGGAATGTGACTGCCAGGAGTATTTCCCTATTGCCTCTAACTGCAGGTTTTTACCTAGCTCCACTATGACTGCAGGCTCCAACAGCAGGCTCTAAGTCTATCAGACCAGACTGACCTCACAGGAGATCTTTTGCAGCAGCTCTCTTCCTTGTTTCATTCTCCTTTGTGTTTCCCTGAGTTGCTCCTTCTTCCCTCAGGGCTTCTCTGCCTCCTCAAGGTCTACTTCCACTAGACACTCTTCCTCCAGGCTCTCCCTGACCAGCCAACCCACTCCTTTTATTACACTTAGATTTTATTCTTTTTAGTCACAGCTGCAATCCATCAAGGGCAAGGCTGTTCTTCTTCTTTGGTAGTTAGTACAGCTGTGACTTGTCAGGGGTGAGGTCACTTGTAATCCCTTCTTCTACACCTACACTCTCTCCCAGTTTGACACAACACAACTGTGAACAGACAAATAAGCCGAGAGCCCATGCAGATGATGTTCTTCCTCTAGCAGGATTAGTGCCAGAACAACACACAGGTGATGTGTTTGTCTTCACTTACAGCAGGACCAGCAAGGGGAAGAGCCTGCTTGCATTAAGCAAGAACATTCAGTACTGTTGGTTTAACCACAGCCAGCAATTAAGAACCACACTTGAAGCCATGCATGCAAGCAAAGGAAAACAAGGAATTCCCATCTTTAGGCACACATTCAGCCAACCCCAGGAGAACAAGGCTCCATCACTGGTTTTACACCCAATGTCACATGTGCTTGCTCTGATGTTCTTCTTATAGCCATGTGGTCAGAACACTCTCTACTGTACATCTCCTTACTGTCAGAGGTCTATTAGAGCAAATGCTCCTGCACAGGACAACAACCAGCATCCAGGTGGTGAGACCTGGTTAGCCAGGTCTCATTTCAGTTCCTGGGTATCAGAAGCTACATGGGATAACAGTTCAATATTTGAGGAAGTTACAGAAAGGGACAGTTGAAATCCAGAGTCAGGTTATGGCATCCTAGCCAAACATATTGTCCACACCTTTTCCTGCTAGGATGTCAATACCAGCACGTGCAAAATAAAATGTGAAAACCAACACCACTAAAGACTATTACAGAGGTCTTAACAAATGCAAAACTATCTACAAGCATGCATCAAGTTGCCTGTGTAGCCTACAAAATCCTAAGCATAGTCTTGAAAATACTACAATCCCATGATACACATAATGGCATGACCTTATCTGAAAACTGAAATTTAATTCCCATCAATTCATCACGTAAAGATATATTGGGGGAGAATGAGCTTGGTAAACAACACCTGAAATGACTCTGTTTGCAATAGTAGCAAAAGCTTTATGATGTAAAACAAAGCTTTTCTAACTCAGAATAGCAAATTAAGGCTCTCCCTCCTTGATAACAATAATGCACGATCATCTAAGAGATACAGGAAGGAAACAAACTGCTGCTGTACTTGCTACTTTTATTACTTTCAAAGCTGCTGTGACTTTTCCTAATTACTTTTAATTAGGAATTTAGTAAAGCAGGCAAATTGCTAGGTATTTTTGCAAATATGAATGCAAAATGAAACACAGAAAATCCCCTTGCAGATCACTCTGCCACATTTAATGACATTACAGCATTGTAGTTTGCACTCAAAAATCATGAAAACACAAGAAAGGTAGTCATCCATTGTCTTGAATTTGATTACAGTCCTATAAAACCATTTAAAAGCTCTTTTTAAAATCCTGGAAGCTCAGAGACATGAATCAATCAGCATTTGTAGGAGTTGCCCTTTCACCCTTCTGCAGGTCAGATACTCCACAGACTGATGGAATGATAGCAGCTGGAAGAGAGTGCTGGGGATCAGTCTGGCCCAGGCAGGACCACATCCATGATTCCTTTAACACCCTCCCTCAGAGCTGTGCCAGAACTTCCCACATCACTGAAGTCTGACCCTGCACAAAGGGCAAGGGAACAGTGTGCAGCGAATAAAAAGAAATGGTTGTGCCTTAGATTTCAAGCTGATGCAGAAGGCAGCAGAAATCTCCAGAAAGCTTGTTCAGCAGCTGCACCTCCTGGGACACAGAGGCACACACAAGAACGTGGAACACACAGCCCATCCTGTCACCAGTGCAGCTACACCAGACTCATGTATACCTCACCCACTTCCCTAAGTGCTTGCCAGACTAAGTGCTTCCATCTGTTCCTCATCTACATCCCCAGGTGACTGCAGGGTGCTGAGCACACACAAGAATCCCCATCACACTGCCAGTATTCCAGCAGGGAAACATCTCCAGGTTAGATGTAAAGCTGCTAACAGAGATGCACAATGCCCCAAAAAAAGCCATGTCAGATGGATTCATGGATTAGTGATTTTAGCTCCTTGCTTCAACAAGAGCAATGAATTCCCTTATCAGCCTGTGCAATTTGCACCTCTCTATTACTGCATGCTACAGCCATTTACATTTTTGGCTCTTTATTGCTGCCCATCCCCCTCTTCCAAAAACCATGTAAGACTCCATCTCTTAACAGTGGTATTATTTTGTTGTCTTGTACTACTCTAAGCTTTTCTACCCTGCTCCCCAGACTCAATAGGTTCTTTACCACAAGAAGTCTCTAATAATGATACTTTTTTGCCATTCTTTTCCTTCCTAGCATTTTGCTGTAGGACTGTCACCAACGAAATGTAGCATCTCTAACTTATAAATCCAGAAAAAAAGGATGAAGTTGAGGACATTAAAAAAAACCAACAAACCTTTCTAGGAAAAATACTTTCAAGTTTTAAAGGCAACAGGAGAAACAAATTGTTTATAAAACATTCATAGCACTGTGGTACAATATAGCAAATGCCCTCTAGCAACTTTAAAATCTCAGCCTCATGTCTTATGTACACTGACTGCAGGTGAGGCAAGAAGGATAAAACAGGACAGCTTCTGTATTGCTACTGAGGCTACTCAGGATTTGTATTTTTGTTTAATATTACAAAGTGAGAATTTGTTGAGGATTCTAGCCTAACACAACAGATGTTGGAAGATGAAAGTTAAGACTGAAAACAACCTCAAGGCATTTTCTAGTTAATTATTCTGTCTCCAAGTACTATCGTAAGCGAGCCAAGCAGTCGCAGCCAGCATGAGACTTTCAGGGGAACCTAAGAGTAACAGTGGGGGGGAGGTTCCCCCCTTCAAACTGTTTATTGGAGAAATTCAAGCCAAAACAAACATCTATCTCTGTACAGAAGCATAAAGTACTGTGCCTTCCAACACATGTTGGTGTTCCACAGCTTTAGGATTCACAGTATCCCAATAAGCTTGCTATAAGGTTTTGAAAATGACAAACCTTAATTTCCATAAACAGAGCAAGACAATGTCCTGCAAATATTAGTGTCAGTACATTATGCTAGGGCATACAGGAAAGATTTTTCCTTGTATCACTTGCAGTCTTTGTCACAGCCAGACATCTGGCTTTGTACATGTTTGTTTAGTGCAGCCTGCCCTTCCCATGAGCACTGCACTCCTCTGGTGGTACAGGCTCCATCCATCCAAGCAGGGTCACACAGCACTGCTTCCACTGAGGACTACACTGACAGCTTCTTCCACACAATGCCTCCTGGGAACCAGCAACAACAGCTCTCCAGCAATCCTGGACACTGCCTTCTGTCACCAAAGCTGTGCCACTGCCAGCTCCAGCTGGGTGAGTCACTGAGTCTGCAGTGCCATCAAAAGCATCGACTGCTCCTCCTCTGGGCTTCCTCACTCCCTTCCCTCGAGTTCAGGCATCCACACAGCAAACTACACAGGGCAGCTGACCTGAAGGAAAACTCAACCTTCCTGCTTCCCAGGTGGATTCCCAGCAGTTTCCTGACCCAGACTGCTGAGCAGCGATGTGACTGCTACTGCTACTCATGAGGGAAGGGGCAGAAGTGAGGGCTCGGGAGCAGGGACAGAGGGAAGTCTCCCGCAGCACTGATGCTGTAAACCAGACCAAGTGGCTGTGGAACCAGGATGCATGAGAAGGAACTAAACATAGGAGTGCTCAAGAAGTCTACCATAAATACCAAGGTTAATGAAGAAATCCTCATCTTCAGCAGCGTTGTGCGTGAACTTTGCAACATGGTGAAAACACACATGAAAACCATCATTTCACCAGACTAACTTTCCTTTCAGAAATAGTATTACAAAGGCACAGTACATACTTTTAATTAAATTCTCCACTGAAAGGCTGGAGATTATACCTAAGAAGTCTGATACTGTTGGCTACTAACATCTGCTGTCTGTCTTTTAAAGCAGATGATAGAGAACTCACTGATTTACCATGTTCTCCCCCATTACTTCTGCTCTGTATCTGAAGGAAATTGTATTGATACAGATAAAAGGAGTTGCCACAAAGATGGTTCAAGCAAGAATATGAAACTGTGGTTAAAGTGATGTTGGTGAAGAGTCTTTATGAGGCTAAGAAAAAAATCTTCAATGTTCCCCACTAGTTAATGTGCCAGAGCAAATTACAAAATGGATGATTAATTTCTTTCTCATGAAAGAGTAAATATACAGGAAACGCGAACTGCTAGCTTCAAAAATCCACAGCATCATAAAATATGTACTTGAACTCCAATACCTGAAAAATACAGCACATCAAAAGATCTTGCCCACTGATTAGCTATCAAGTCTCATTTTTGTGACCAAGAATTTTCATGTTTGCTATTACCTACTTCCTAGAAAATTACACAGAAGGAAATAATATCCATTTGTCTGTATCAACAAAAAAAGGCAAGACAATTTAGGTGTAAATCCATGGAAAGAATTATTTAGCTCTTCTCAAAGGAAGAGCTGAATTCCTCCATCCATTTTTGTAACAGAAAAACACAATATTTAATTTTGAGAAAAAAATTATAGGACATTCATATGAAAGCTTTATCAAAATTTATAAAGCATGACAAAGTCACAATCATTTTCTAAGAAAGCAAGCAGAGAACACACAAGCCTTGCTTGGGAAATAGAGCTTCTCAACTTGGATTTTTGTGTGTGGGACACAGAGCTGTCACTGTTGGGCTGCTGAAGGCTTCCATGACAATTTGCACCAAACTGGAGGTCATCGCTGTACTTGGGAGAGCAGAGAATGCAAGTGGCTGCTGGACTGGAACTGAGATACTTTCCCTGGATCCCTTCTGCACTGCAGACACACACACACATTCTCCAAAAACCCCTAAATCCCTCAACTCTTGGTTCTGTGATATTTATGAATTAAATGATAAATGCAGATGATTTCACATGATCCTGAAAGACACATGACAGGCTTAATACTCTCTGCTAGGAAGACAGGAAAGAAAGCATCACTACAACAGTGCTGAAATCATTAGAATTCAAAGAAAGGGAGGCTGCAGGGGCTGGTTTCTTGCAAAGCTTGGTGGTTTTTGCCCTTCTCACTGCAGGTACACGTGTGTCAATAGAGAAATAGCTCTATAATACCAAAATACAGCAGTCAGTTCCAGACTGTCATGTTTGCATTGAAGAAACAGATGAATTATGCTGGACAAGCCAAATACAAAATGTTCAAGACAGCTGTCAGATCAGTATTTCAATGGTCTGTAAATATGATGTGTATAAATATATTCCCACTGATCAGCTCAGCATCTTCCTTACACCAATACCTCTCTCCATGTTACCTGAACTGCCACAGTGATTTATTTACCAAACCACCAGAGCCAAAAAATCACCTTCTATGTTTACTGGTGTGGAATCCTTTGAACCCCACAGGGAAATCCCCAGGGCCTTGCCCTGGAAGAATATACCATAGAGTCTCCACTGAGGCTGAGAGAGACTTCCCCATGGGGACTCACAACACTGATCCACCTCAGGTTTCATTCCCCATATGTTCCTAATTCTTGTGGTTTCCCTGTTTCCTCATTGGTTCTGGTATCCCTGGTGGCTGGCCCCATCTTCCCTGCAATGCCCTTTGCACCACCCCCATGCGCTCAGAGCCTTGGCCACTGACCTCATACTTAACCTTGTGCACAGCCAGTGTTTGTGTTTGGTTTGCTTTTGGGGTGCTGCAATAAAGCTCACTGAACTAACCATATAAAGGCCCTTCCGCCTCTCTTGGCTGAGCTAGCCCTGCTGAGTGTGGTGTGAGGACTTGACTGCCTTGCCTGAATGCTCACCCAAGCAGCTTTTCCACAGGAGATGCTCACTGGGAATTAGATAACAGCATCCACCATCTAAACACCACGCTGCTACATACTGGTTTATCACATAGCAGGCAGTATTAAAAGCTACTAGCAGCATATTAAGTTCTAAGCAACAAGAAAAGATAGCATTCAAAATCACAGCTGAATCCTTCACAACTGTGCCAAGTGTTACACACTTTTCATTAGTTACATAGAATTGCTTCTCACCTCAGTTTATAACCAGATGGTTTCTATCTATCTCTCAATACTTCAGAGAAAAACAGAGCTCACCAAAATACTAAGATCCTGCTTATACCAATGCTTACACCTCTTCTTTAAAACATCTGATAAAATTTTCCATGGGATCAAATGGCTTTCAAAAAATTTTTATCACCATCTGAAGATTAAGCTAAACCATGAACATTTGTGTGTTTTTCTTGCATTTTCCTTCCTTTCATGATGTTCCAGTAATTACTCTGTACCACTCTGGTAACTCGCAGCAAGCTCCAGTGAGAGCTTTCTTTCATAGGAAGTGACCCTAAAATTCACTGTTTCAGATACAGCTCTTCTAAAATACCCCAAACCCCCTGCTCCTTACAACTCTCCAGGAATCTTTATGCTAAAAAAAAGGCTCTAGGCAGAGCCCTCTGACACATTAAAGATCATCTTAGCTGTTGCCTTAAGACCACCCACCTCTGGTCTCTACATTGACACAACTGTACCACCTTTAGGCTCAAGGACATTCTTCTCAAAAGCAGCAGCTCGGGATTTGAAAGCTGATTAGACCATAAAGATGTAAAAACTATGAAGAATTTAGATAGAAAGACCAGATTCTCATCTGCTCATCTCTGGTTTCCCACAGGATAGTTCTCCCTCTCGATGTTAACAGGTTTATCATTATTACCAGGTATCCCAGAGGACTGCTAGAGCAACCACAGTCTTCCCCAAACACACCACTGAACTGAAGCACAACAGTAACAAACCCACAATGGGTATTAGCAAAACGGCTCTACAGATTTATAGCCTTGCTTTTAAAAAAAAAAGCTTGTTTGCTTCTGTTGGTTCTTTCTTTTCCCTTTCTTTCCCATGCACTAAGCTGAAGTCAAGATTCTGCTGGCAGAACCAGGACAGTAACATGCATTCCCAATACAAGTGAAACTGGAGATCTTACTTACCTGACAACACCCAATTCTCCCATCCAAAAGTGCGTTGTATGAACAGAAATAATTCTACATCAAATTATACGCAATCAGCTATTAATTTTCTTTTCTATTATTACTGATTTAACACTAAATTAATCTCTCATTAAACAGTCATAACATTCCAGGATCATTATGTGTTTTGCATTGGCTGCAATATAAATATCCAGCTTATTTCATTTGTTGAACATTCAAAATATTTGCTAATAATTTCAGTTGACAAAAGAAAGAAAAAGAGGGTTTGTGGATGTGACAGCCTGGTCAGAGAGCGAGAAAACCAGACAAGTTTTTCCAGAATTGGCTTGTGAGACTTTAGGGAGTTGAAGATAAACAATGATGGCTTAGTATTATACACAACCTGCAGGTGTTGCTTTCCTACTCTCTGTTTTCCTCAAAGACTGTTTATAAGGAAGGTGTTTGTTGACCAGCCAGTCAGGTGAAATGCACTGATTAACTGACCAATCTGGTCTGTGTGTGTCAGAGCAGTGTATAAAAGAGAGACTCCAAAGCAAGGTGGAAGCTGGGCAAACCAGCCTGCTGGTGAGTTTGTGTCTTCCTTACTCCACAGCAACAAGGCTTCCAAATCAACCCTCTACATTTTACCTAGAGTAGATGAGATGTATGATGTATGATTAACGTAACAAAAGCCAAAAGGCTTTCCTCCAGGGTTTGCAATTCTGTAGCTGCCTTTTCCTCTGTGCTGTCAAATCTGCAAAACTCCAAGGCGTTTTCTACAAGTGCTAGGGGGTTTTTTGCTTGGTACTTTTTGGGGCATTTGGGGTGGGGAGGGTCACTTATTTCTACTATATCAGATTTCAATTCATACCATGCTTTCCTTCAATAAATATTTTGTAAAGCACATAAAATACATTTCTTTTCACTCTGAAGATTTAAGAGCATTGAGGAGTTCTGCGTGTGAATTTCCCCATTCTGAACTCTAACTGATATGCCTCACAGGGAACTTGAGATAATTATTTTCCTTATGGAATGTTTTTGAACGATATGGCATAATCTGGTGTACTGAAAAAATGCAGGAGCCTTAATCTGCTATTTCTTACTTAGGTAAAATGCAAATTGCTTTCATAGGACATGGTCCTTATCTAAGAAAGCAGCAAATCCTGCACAATGAACACACCATTAATAGTAATATAATCTTCTGTGTATTCCACATTCTTTTTTTAGTCAGATCTATAATCATCAACTAATTCACCCCAGTTTACCCTGAGGTTAAACAAAAATAAAGAAATAAACCCAAGAAACTTTCATTTTAGTACAGGAAATTAAAAGCCTAGAAACTTAAATGGTTGTGAAGAAAAATCAATATTTTATTCAAAATTAGATTTTAAGAGTTTCTGGTATTAGATATAGAGGTTTCAATTTCAATTAAAAAGCTGTATTGGGATGCATAACAATCCATTATAAAAGTGCACCTGACCCCTGGAGAAACAAAGAAGCTGGAAGAAGCCTTCTTACAAATTCAGGAACACATTAAATCATATGAGTGTGATCTGAAACACAGAATTCTTCAAGTTTTAAAAACAGACATTGAAACTGAATTATTCAAGAGAAAACGTTGATTTGTGACATTTTCAGAACATCACACTTCCTTGACAGAGATTTTTCATTTCTCTGAGACTTACATTTATTCAACAGGCATAAAATGGACTTCTCAAGCTTGCTATTGAACATATTAATATTTGCTCTTCAACTTTTATTTCCACTACATTACCACAAAAGTGTAAGAATACTTATGCCACTGTGTAAATTACAGTGTTCTTCAAAGAACTAATGATCTTGAAATTATGCAGCCTCAAGGCTACAACACAGATCAGATTCACAGGAATCAGTAAAATCTTTGCTCCAAAAGATCTATGCTGAAGTTTTATAACTCTGTAACTCTGAATGACAAAGTGAACACATTTTTTGGTACTTAATATCTTAGAATAAGTGTATCTGTAGCTGTGCTTTTTTTCCATTCACTTCCTTAAGATGCAAGTTCAAGTTTTTAAACTGGTGATCATCAGAAGAATTGATACTTTACTGTTCACTTACACAAAAACCAAATCAAGTGGTGAGTCTTTCAAGTACAAGTTCAAAATAGGAACTATTTCAGAGTAAATTAGCCCAAATTTTTCACATTACAATTGCTCATTCAATTGGGTGTTTCAGAAACGGAGCAGCACATTTTTGCAATTGCAGTTTTTAAGAACTCCTAACCAATAAGGACTATTAACCATTTCTATGTTAACCACAGAGCAAAATGACAGATTACCTAAGTATTTGCATTTATCATTTGGTCTCCATTTGCTACGCTGAGCTGTGTAAATGGAATATGAAGTTAGACAAAAGGAACACAAGGAAACATCTGCATTGTGTGGCAAACCCCTAGTCTATAGCGACAGTGGGAATGAGTGAACACCTCCTACCTGTGGGCACAAAGTCTCAATGTGATTTGCTGCCATTTGGACAATTTTCGTTCCATCTTCATTTGTTGACAACGAACAAGCAAGATTGGCAACCTTAAATAAAACAGACAAACTTAAATTAGCAATCAGCCTTGTAAGCAAGTATTCCTGCTCAGACTTCAGACCTGCCAAAAAACATCTTTGCTAGAAAGCCTTCATTTTGGGGGAGAAATATTTTGTCAAAGAATGTTTTTGAACAGGGAAACACTGCAGGAGGGAAAAAGAGCTGTGGAAAGAGGTGACAGTGATGAGAAATCTTACCACCTCACCCCAATTTAGGCTCAGCAGGTAACAGCTGCAGAGTGGTGTTTAGAAAATAGGAGGAAATTTCAAAGAGCCTAAGGTTTCAGCAGATTGCCTGTGATCTTGCCCCTTAATTTTTCAGAGCCCTTCAAACCATAATCAGCTTTTACACTGTTCTTTTAAACTTACTTTTAAGACCTTAAAGCTCAAATAAAATTTATCTTGATGTGTTGTAATTAAACACAAAGTAATTTCTGCCCTGAGCCATCAACAAATTATTCTTTTAGTTAGTGGTATGGTTTTCCACTGAAATGATCATATCATACAGCATATACAGTGCAACCAACAGTGATAACATATATGGAAACTTGAAATCTGTGGAACAACAAATCTATCTTCTATTGTAACATACACCATACAGATACAGCTTCCTTTAAAGTAAAAATCTCTTCCACAATGCTCCACAAGTTTAATGGATGAAGGAAAAAGTATCTCACTGCAAATGAATATCACCAGGCTGAAAGAGACAGGTTTGACAAAGGTGAAGACAAGAGAGGCTGAGACACTGGGATCCAGTAGATCTTTTTATCCTACTGCAGTAATATCGAGTCCTTCTGTAAACGACTCCACACTTGTCAACCATCACAGCCTTCCCTGAAGCAGCTGCACTGCCACAACCTCTCTAATGTTAATGCAGACCAAAAACTGCCTGAGAACCAGACCTCTGCAGTGCTGCAAATATCAACGCAGACAGCCACAGTTACTTTGGAGTTACCCAAAACTCATACAACACCTTCTACGTTCAGCTGCCATGAAATAAAAGCAAGTCTTCCTTTATCAGCATTTTAGGACACCACCACTACTAGTTCAAGAATGATCTACTACACCCAAGGCTTTTATTATTCTTATTTAAATGATTGAAGGAATTAAAAGGTATTAGTCAGTGCATAGACAAATAAATTACTTTTCCTATTGAAAATTCAGAAGAGATTAAGAAACACTTTCTGAAGGGGACGATATTTAGAATGTATGGCCTTCCACATTTTGTGCCCACACAAAAATACTTTGCACAAGTTTCCCTGGCATTCCGATACAATTAACTGGCTCCCTACCCATGTGATATATTATCTTTTCCACATTAAAAAAATGTTTAAGACTGAAGAAATCCAGTTTTCATCAATGCAATGACACTGTATTCTCTTTTATTTGAAGTAAACTGCCATAGGTTGGTTTTTTAATGCAGTATCTGAAAAAAATGGGTTTGATTCTATGCTTCCCTTCCTGACTCTTCAGCTTAAACTACCCACAGATTACTTTATATCATCACAATACAACCCATACAAAAAAACAACCAAAAAAAATTAGTTGTTTTTCTTTGGAGCGCAGGTCAGAGGTTTTCACTACTGATCCCAACAATTAATTCATACTGGCTTCAGTATTTTAATTCCTCTGCCCCAGTGACTGAGGTGCTTGTGTATGCCTAATTTAAATCTATGTCCACTCACACTTCCTTCCTACACCACCTATGTAAAATGAAGCACTCTACAGGACTCAGTGCAAATATCATTGATTGAAGAACTCTTCTATGTCTAAAGCAGTAACATCTCAAGGGCAAAACAAAAAGGCAATGCCAGCCATTCCACCAGGAAAAAACTCTCAGCAACTTTTTTTTTTTCTCTTTACCATAAGATTCCTCAGGTTTTTCAAATTCATTTGGCAGGTTCAAGAAAAACTTCATTTTCATTTCTTGGAGTCCAGTACAAATGTGTGTGATACGGAGCTTGTGTTTATCAGTGAGGAACTGCTCTAAGCAGTTTTGTCCCTGTCTTGATGAGCAAGGCAGATAGAGTTTACAGCAACTTCTTATCCTGTTTCCTAGTTACGCTGGCTCCAACATATCAGTACAAATACAGTCCTTGATGCAAATTGTGTCACAGTCACAGAATAATAAATTAGGATGAAAGAGGTTTCCAGAGATCATATACTCCAACCCCCTATTCAAAATATGAGAATGAACTTGAAACCGAGAGGTGCCAATGTCTCAATGTAACAGATCAGCATCTGGGGACAAATTCTGTGAGTCTTACTAGATATCATGTGGGAGATTAGAAGGGTAAAATAGTGTGGCTCTTCCCTGACAAAGCGTGCTCAGGTCAGGAAGGAGCTCTTAATGCACAAGTATTCCTTTTTATTTGACATCAACAGCAATAAGGGCTTTTTTAATATAAGAGGAACAACTTTATGATCTTATGCTTCCACTCCTGATCCTTCAGCTCTAAGCATTCCTTGTTGAGGGCCAATTAAGAACAGTATTCTCAAAGCACAAGCAGCAAATCAAGGGTATAAGCACTACAATTTTATGTTAGGCCATTTTACAACACAAACAGAGGTTTGTAATATTTAGAAAAGGTATCTTAAAAATATCTATTATGTTGGATGAAGTAGTATTGGCTACTTTGGAATAAACACATGCTATATTTTGGATGTGTATTTGTAGTTCATACTACAGTGCATTGCCAGCAGCAGATTTAGACCTTTGCCTTTCATTTTGATCCATGTTAATAAGGCTTCTGTTTCCATGAGAAAATGGGTGGAATTTTCTTCTCCTGGCATTGAAGCAGCACTTGTCCACGTGTATCTTATGCATAAGTAAAAGGGCTTTCAGTCAGTCTCAGCAGTAGGTGGTGAGGCTCACAACTCTTCCACCCAAAGACAATTCAGATCCCTGGAAGTCATTAACACGGCCTCAGCCATCAGCACACTAACTGCTGGTGCTTCCCTCAGCAGTTCCTGAAGAGATCTTCTTAACACAAATCCAAAACACAATAATTCAAATCACATGGAAGGAGGCAAACTCCTGGGTGTAATTTTTCCAAGCAGGAGCAAGGGCATGTGTGCACCTGAAGTCTCTTTTGAGGAGGTAATGTTGCTAATAAGAAGGATAAGCTGTTCCAGCAACAGTAAATGTCTATACTCCCTAAGAAAAATTCAAGCCCTAGTGTTACATGACCTTACTGTCATGTATCACACACATCTCGAAAGGTTTTTTGCAATCTGAGAAATCTTCATTACACCACAGTCTCTCCCCTAAGCAGTATAAACTACACAAATACATCACATTTCTTTTGTATTCTCTGGAAGAAACTAGCTTCCCCTAGGGGACTTCAAACACAGGTACACTGCAACTTCAAAAACAAAACTGCAAAATGAAAATCCAAGATTGCTCTCAGTCAGAAAATAATTGTCCTTCTGAAGAGCAAAGTTTGTCAGGACAAATAAAAAGCTTTCTTGTGGGCTGGTCTGATTGAAATCAGAACTCTACCAAAAAAATAACGACAATTTTCTCCAAACATTTTTAAGACACTAAAAAAGCAGTTACACAGCTTTTCCTTGAAAACATAACAAACAGAGAACAAACCATTCTTGATGAGGTTTAGCAACATCAATTAATACACTAATTAAGGTGCAGTGGGAAAATAAGTCTTTGAACTGAGCATGCAAGTGCAGCACTGGCAGTAGATAAACTATTTCATTAACTGCATGGACTTTTAGACTGTGAAGGCACTGAAGAGTGCATTTTTGATGCCCATTACCTGTACACTGAAGATATGCCAACACACATTTCCTTTTATTCCTGCTTTTAAGTTATTAAGAAACTTTGTACAGGCACTTTAACTGGTGTTTTTACTATTGGGCAAGGGTCTACCTTTCTGTATTGTGGAGGGGGTTCCTCTCTTTAGAATATGGTGAACCCCAACAACTTTTCAGGCTAGAAATTGCTGAAGAGTAAGATTTGGGTATTGCAGATACACCCGGTTAAAAAAATAGTTCAACAAATTGTATTGCTCTCCTTGATTTATACATTACACGGGACTTGCGTATCAAGGAGACAGCACAACTGCAAATGTGCATCAGTTTTAAGTTTTTCAGTTTCAGTTCCCACTCTTTACCAAACAACTGAAAGGCAAAGAAAGACACACTTAAAGGCCATGAGAGATACATTATACATGAACAAGTTCACTCTGTTGTCCAAACTTCCTTGGGGTGGAAGGCTTTTTCCCTTGTTAATGCTCACACAAGTGCATTCACACTGTGGATCCCCGAATGTGCTCTCCCCAAGCAGAAGATGAAGGCTTTAAGTGAAGATGAAGACTCAAACTTCATTCAACCTCAGATTTCCCAATGCTTTCCACTGGGTATTAATGCAAAACAGAAAACACTTTTAGGCAAAACACCCTGGAGAGCCACTGATTACTTCCAGTGGATTTCCAGAAAGGTGTGGTGATTCTTAACAGCCAACTCGCCAAAGCCATCTACTGCTGACATAACCTATCATCCTTTCTGTAGACAAAAGGGACATGTCCCCAGTCCCTTAAGAGCCTTGGGGCAAGTGGAAGCTCACGTGCAAAGTAAGACTGCCTCTTCCCTGTGAGGGGGTCTTACAGTTGATTCTGCTGGAAAGGGAGAAAAATCCTTGGGAGAGACGTTCCAGCCATGACTTAAGGATGCAATACAGTGGTTCAGGAATGCATCCTGGTTCAGACTTAACTCCAGGCTGAGAACAAAATGCAAAGTCAAATGCAAAAGTGAGATTTTTAAGTAGTAGAGGAGTAAATAATCACTGCATCACCTCTTTCATTTGCAGTTGAGAACAGCTTTGCTGATATATTGTCCACACTGCACAGCAAGAATTAAATGTACCCCCAAGGATTTTTTTCAGTCAAATTCACTCCATTAACTCCCAAAAATAAGTATTTGCTCAGGAACAGATTGTCTGCTAACTAGCTAAATTCCTCTTCCATAAATTGTACAAAATGAAGCAGCATGTTCTCTAGATGTGATCCCTTTTGCTCCACCAATAGAAGCTCCATTTCTTTTCATTATTTTACCCAAAGTCCCAACATACTTCTACTGTAAATCACTGAGGATAACTAAGTCGTTAATTCCATGAAAGCTTAGCTTCTGTTTCTTCTTTTTGGTGAAGATTTCCTGTTCCTCATATTAAATACCTCCTGTCAAGAAACTGTTTCACTGAGGAAGGACCTTCCAAAGCTCTGCCTAGCCTAAGGTTACCCAGGTCCTTCACTACACTGCAGGGTAAGCCTCAAGTCTGTACTTGGAGACTTTTTTAGCCTAGTGAGAAGAACTCTCTGATACAGCTCAATGCTGTATAACCTACAGAAATTCTTAGTACCATAATGAGAAAGTGTTACCAAAATAAAAACCAGCATGCTTCAGATTTCACAAAAAATGAACTCATATGTCACAAAACTTCAAATACAGTCTTTAGGAAGTTTAAAGTACTGATCCTCTCATTTTGCCTTTTTTCTTTAACACATAGTAAAGATCAGAAAAACTTACTGGCTTTCCACAAAAACAAGCAAGAGTATTTCTTATACACACCTCTAAGGAACACTAACCAGAGTGTCACTTCAACATGTGTAACATTCTCCCTTCACTAGCGAGGAGTTAAAAAGTCCTAAGAAACACAATGCACAAATGGACACAAAAACAGCCCAGTAATCAATCCACTGAGGTAGAGGTTAATCCTGAATAATCACAATTCAGATGGTATTTCATTTGTAAGAGAGCAACTAAACACTAAGCTGAGGAATAACATTTCAATTCCAGTATTACAGCAGTCAATACAGCTTGCAATATAAATTATATACAGTGTAAACTGATTATAACTCTTAGCCTGCTCTCTTCAAACCATAAATGAAAAACTGTACTCATGTATTTTCTGCTTCTAATTTTGTGGTATACAGAAATATCTTCTACAGGTTTTTCTCTGTTTCAACCACTAGCTTTATTCATTAAGCCTTAAGAAGTCTTTTGAGGAAAATGACTGTTTATACCAAAAAGAGCCATGAAAAAACTGCAAAGGCCAACATTAAATAATGATTCTATACTTTTTCAAGGAAAAGGCTAGACTGATGAATGTACGTCTTCCAGTCATTGCTGCATTTTTATATGCATTTATGATTACTATGTGGATTTTTATAGCATTAATAAAACTTACATAGACTACAACATGTGTTTATAGTGAAAAAAATATTCCTGTGGACTTAAAACTTACCTCCAGTGGGCAATAAAGTAGTATCACAATGTTGCTTGTTCTCCAAGCCATTTTCTACCATAAAAGTTAATTTCTTTCCAGATCATGTAAAATAGTTATACCTCAGGTCAAAAGTTACACTCTTATCTTTTATTAGCTTTTACTTTTGTGGAGAAAAACTTATAAATACTACTCAAACATTCCTTTAACACGTATTGTGCTGCTTTCCCTGCCTCCTTTAGATTTTCACCTTCCACTCTTTCAGAAAGACTCTTGAATCTGCCAATTTAACTACAGTAAGCAACTACACACCTGCAAGCTTCCTCACTCTCCTTTAGGTTTCTTTTGCGCTGTTCTAAATTTTACCTGTCTCCATGTCCTTCCATTTTCTGCAGAGCTGAATTAGGCAGTGCTACATTACTGCCTAACCCAGTGCTAATCTGACAAAATTAGCTCAACGTGCTACACACCTGAGGCTCATCACTGCCCCTCCAGGCGTTACCAACCACCCTGGTTAAGATGGTTCAAACTCCTCAGAGTATTATGTAACTTCAACTGTTTCCTACCAAGCATGTCCAATATTCTGCTTGTGTAATTAATAAAGCATATGTAAATACCCATGGCCTGGATTGTGGAGTTTTGTTGTAGGGTTAGTTTTTTTCCTAACAACATAACTGCAACTGGTTTATTTCAAGTTCCATGTGCTCAGACAAGTCTTATCGCATACAAGTTCATCCAGGGGATTGACTTGATGAATTGGGCCTCAACAAAAATGAAAACAGATAATACACACACTGTGAGACAAACACAGCAGTGTGTAAGGGAGAATTCTGCCCAGTAAAATTCCAGAATCCCTTTCTTTTCAATAAAGGTGTCAGGCCTGATGCAGAGCCCCACAAAGCTCTCTCTCACTGCTTTAGGTCACAGTTACATTTGGAGAATTGAGGTAAGGATTCGCTCTCTAGACTCTGAGCTCTAGGTACATCCAAGAACAAATACTGTATTTGTATTATATTCATGTTCTGGCAAGCTAGCCAAGACTCCAGTAAAACAGATACTGCCTGTAGTTGTGACCTGTGTCTCACTAACAGTCTCCCCAAAAAATGTCCCACCTGCACCAACCCCAGCCTCAATCCACTGCAGTAACTGTGAAGTGGCCTCTGATCCCTGAAGAAAGCTCCTTCCACAGGCTGAACATAACAGCAAGTGAAAGCTCTAAGGCTGAACTACTTGATGATACTTCTCCTCAGCACCATTTACTGGAGCGTTAGCAATAGGGGGCTTTCCAGAAGCATGCTGTATATTAAACCAGAAGAAAACAGGGTTTTCAAAAGGATGAAGTGGCAACTCCAATTCTGTAACCACATAACCTTCTCCTTTTCCTTATCTCAGCCTCAAAACGTGGCAAATCAGAGAGCAGTTACCCATGCAGCAAGAGGACACCAGGCATGCACAATTAACCAATTCCTTAAAACAACCAGAAGAAGGAGTAATCACAACTCCCTGCCAGAATCCACAGCTCTTGAAGGAATGAGGTATGCACAAGTGCTGATAAACAAATTCATTAATTGCACCTAACTGTCTGGCAGTAGCAAGATTTGATCAACAGCTATCACTAGTGGAACTCAGAAAGGATCAGGATGGATCAAACAGTTCTCTAAACTGCATGAAACCCTCAATTTCCTGCACTTCAGTAATAAAGAGGAAAATACAACACATACAATAAACTGTTAATAGAATACTCAAAATTTCAGGTCTTCTTCATCTATAAAGCACAGGCAAGATTCAGACATATGCATGAATATATCCTTATATGTTTTCTTATTACTTGTTAGTCAAATATTCCAGGAAAAAAAAAAGTGTAGGAGGGACGGTGGGTAGGACAGTCGGGACAAACAGAGATGAGAGATTTCTGCAGCCAGGTCTGGAACTCGTGGTTCATTGCAAGGGCCTGGGTGCAGGAGCTACCAGCCACAGCTCGGAGCAGGCCCGAAAGAGGAGCCACAAAGAGAGAGCAGAATTCCTGTTACAGTGCAAGAAATCTTCTTCTGAGCTGAATATTCTAATTTTCACTAACCAATCTAGTACAAGATACAAATCCTACAGCATTTACATACAGCCTATAAGAATCATTACATTATCATACTTTGTTACATTTTAAACCCAAAAAAGTGCTCTTTGGTCCCCTTCTGCCAAGCTAGTAGGGTCTGCTCTGACCCTTGGACCTGTCTGCAAGCAGAGGGTATTGTTTAATCAAAAGGGGATTACCTTCAGCCAGCCATACCATTGTTTTCCAGTTGTTTAGTAACTAAGGCTTGGTTAAGGCTTCATTTCAATCTCACTTATAGTTTCCATATTGTCAAAATCTTTTGCCAGGCAATCGTATTTATAAGGCTTTCCTGTTTCATCTTCCCCAACAGTAAAGGTCATCCAGCTTTCAATATTCTGCCAGTGGCAATATCTGTAACTCAGCACTCTGAAAGCTTTCCCAGAGCAAGTACAAGACCATCTCCCAGTTTAAAAGAAGAAATTTACTTAAGAAAGCAAGTCAGAGCCTAAGGCAGCTTATGTAGTATAGAACCACCAAGCCCTCCCACTTCACACAAGAACACATCATGTGTGTTTAAAGAATTTTTTTAAAGTAGCAGCTTTTCAGAAAGAAAACCAACCCCACTTCAAAAGCTTATCAGAAGTTAATTCTCTCTTGCAGTACTCCTGGAATCTCTCTCCAACCCAAGTGGCTCCCTCCAACCTTTGGAAAAGACCTTTAGTGTCTTGTTGTCCTGCTTCCACTCAACAGGACTTGAAAAAGTGATAAGCAGAGAATTAGTGTAACAGCCCATCCCAGAAGCTTTAAACTCAAGGACAACATGTAAAAACTGAGCCCCAATAGCGACCCAAACCCCATCCCAGACCGAGCTGTCTGTCCCTCATCACTGCTGAGCCACACCCCTTCACCTCAACAGGCGCCATGCTGTCTCCAAGAACCAACACAGAACATTTTGTAAGCCAAGAGAAAAACTTCCAAACATATTGTTTTCTGTTGTTGCCTCAGAGATTGCTATTTTAGAACTTATGATGCATGAAATTAGTCTTTGAAGCAGCAAGGCCACCAAAGCCCCCATGTTTCAAAAGACAAAGAACAACTTGAAGTAGACGACAAAGCAGAAAACTCACGGCTATGGGTGGTTTTGGATGCCTGTCCTGCCTGTGCTGCTTACCCTCAGCACCAGCGGCCAGCATGGCGAGACTCTGGTGGCCAAAAAGGTGGAACTCCAATGGACAAAACGGCAGAATGGCAGCGGTATAGCCAGCGGGATTCCACCGCCAGGTCACCGAAACGCACCTTCTGCACTCACCTTGAAAGCTCCCTTTGGGGACGTGCGGCCAGAACCGCCCGCAGCAGCACTCGCTGCCCACACCAAACCTCCGAACTCACTGCCCACACCAAACCTCCGGACCCCCTGCCCACTCCAAACCTCCCGCGGGCTGGGTCCAGCACTGAGCAAGGGCAAATGTGGGCCCTATTGCACACAGGGGTGTGGGGGGTGTGTGTGTCTGTATGTCCAATCGCTCACAGCTCTCTGTGTGTGTGAGAGTCCTACTGCTCACACGTGTGTGTTTGTGTGTGGGTCCCACTGCTCACACCTCTCTGTGTGTGTGTGGGCCCCACCTCACACAGCTCTGCCCCCTGCACCACGAGGAGCCACCGCCTGCCCGTGCCCAGCCACAGGCACACAGTGCATTCTTATGCATTACATTACTTCATTACTGCATTACAGTATGTTCCTATGCATTCACTATAGCCTACGTTTCAAATATCTTGTAAAAATGTAATTAGTCCTCTCATTCATTTTCACCCTTCCTTAATCCCTTAAATAAATCAGTAATTTTCTCAGGTTTATTAGTTCTTTACTCTCCTCTTTGTAAATGGTGGCATGAAAGCCGTGTACAGACAGCCAATTCCAACTGCCTGTGGAGCTGGACATAAGCTCATAGCTACTGTAGTTTATATGGAATGAATGTAGTTCTATACATAAAATGTTTCTGTGGCAGTGGAAGTCTCTGTTAATTAATAAAGGTTCCAAAAACATTTTATAAGAAACCCTTGTCTAATTTTTGCTGTGTGATCTCTGATCTAGGAAATGTGAAGCTGATCACAAAGAAAACATTTAAAAGTGTTTGTGAGCCTTGCAGCCCACAGTCACTTAGAAAACTGTCCAGATTGCAACTGCAGATTGCAGTGAGGTTTGAAGCATCAGTGTGGGCTCACCCAAAAGCGTGTGCATAGAATTCAAACTGCAGGAATGTGGTCATACTAAGTTCACTGAAAAACTCCTAGGAGATTCTATCTTGTTTACAGTACACTGGCCTTGAAAAGAGGCAAACGAATTGACTGTTATTCACTGCAAAGCGATGCCCCGATGAGAAATGATCCTCACGCACAGCAGACACCTGTCCAACAGCAACAAAAAGACATGCAGGAGTCACATTTCAAAGGAAACCAATCTCTGTGCAAGGAAGTCTAGAATTTAAACCTACAAACAACTCCTGGTTAATTCAGGTAAATCTCACCATATACTGGTCAGAACTTCCCATCACAAAAGCTCCTGGGACATGGCTACTACTGTCCTCTGTCCCCTCACTGCCTGAACTGTGATAGTGTGATTGAGGACAGCTCATACAGAGAAAGCCTGACTGCACACATCAGTACTGTCCTGCTGGGACAGGAGGTGTAAGGAGCTTCCTTACACCTACCAAGACCAGCCTGTGTTTTTCAGAAGGTTTTAGAAATTTGTCATGAACTCAGTATTTTCAATACTAGGCTAACAGTTATGAAAAAGCAATTTATTACAATGATGGTAAAATGTAAGCCATGTGAATTCCTTGGCAGTAACTACACTAACATTATTGCACATTGCTCAAGTTTGATGTTCAGATTCTTTTAAAAAACTTCAGCAGGAGAAGAATAAAACCAAAGGGAAATACCTAGCAGGATATTCCTTTTGTCTCAGCCAAGCTGTCATAAACAAAAACATATCCAACTTCCCTGATAAACAACGATCATTTGCCTTCCTTGTAATCAGAAATTCTAGTCCATGTCTTCCCACAGTGTTTTCTGATAATTTCCTTACTTTTTTTCCCTCCAGCCACTCTTTTTTTTTATTTCATTTATGCTGTTACTCCTGTATTGTAAAAGAATTTGCCCTACTTTTTGCTTTCTTGTCTCAAATACAAGATATGACATAGCTCCTCTAGGTATTGTGTACGAACTGCATTTCAGAACAAAGATGTTTATCAGTTATTTCATTATATCTAGAAACTCATGTCATAAAGTACAGTCTTGTAAAAACCATCACCCAGGCAATGGCAGAAAAATACTGGTTCAAAAGCCATTTGCAGTGGTAAAATAACCAGAAAGACCCCTAGAGCAGTGGTTAAATTGAGCAAGCCAAATTGTGGCCTAATCATCAGGAAAATACTCATAAATCATAGAATGCTTTGGGTTGAAAGGGATCATCCACACCCTGCCATGGGCAGGGACACCTCCCACCACCCAGGCTGCTCCAAGCCCTGTCCAGCCTGGAGCACTTCCAGGGATGGGGCAACTTCTCTGGGCAACCAGTGCCAGTGCATCACCACCCTCACAGGGAAGAATTTCTTCCTCCTACTTAATCTAAACCTATCCTCTTTCCATTTAAAACTATGAAGAGTAAACATCCTCCTTTAACAATTGTCACAGCATTTATATTCCAAGGGGAAAAAATAAAAACAAGCCAGCTATTGTACTTTCAAGGCACCCCTGACGATGGCAGGAATGATGCATCTGACTCCATGTTCTCAGAAGGCTAACCTATCACTATATTATACTATATTATATTAAAGAATACTATACTAAAGAATACAGAAAAGATACTTATTGAATGTTCAAAAGACAGCAATGAAAACTCATTACTTTCAGAGTCCCGACACAACTTGACACTGATTGGCCAATGAGTCAAAACAACTCACACCAGAATCCAATGAAACAATAACCTGTGGGTAAACAATCTCCAAACACATTCCACACATGAGCACAGCCCAGGAGAAGCAAATGAGATAAGAATTGTTTTCCTTTTCTCCGAGGCCTCTCAGCTACCCAGGAGAAAAATCCTGGGTGAAGGAATTTTTTCAGAAGATGTGAATGCCACAGCCAGAAAACTCTAACAAATAACAGAGAGACTTGTTTGGTATTTGAGAAGCACAAGCTTTAGTAAAATGATGTTAATATTTAGATGATGAGTGGTTTTTTTTGGTGCCTTTGGAATTATTCTGTTACAGCTGACTGGCTCATTACAGATCAATGTATCAAAATGATGAGACTTCTGGGGATATAATGGAATCACAATTATCACAGTTCCTAATACTCTGAGGAACTTCTAAATCTGGTTTCTGCAGTAATATGAGGCAAGAAGTCAGTGCCAATGCACTTGTGTCAGCTCTCTGTACAGTATCACCACAAATGCTAACCAGTGTGTCCTGCTGGGGAGTCCACTCCCCCTGGAGCTCCCGTAACTCCCAGCACACTGCACAGGGTGCCTTGCATTTCCAGCTGCTGAAATATGCCCCTCAGACACAGAAAGTCTGACAAATCTTTGGGTTGTTTATCTTTTGTTCCCTTGCTTCACACTTACGCAATAAAGGCTGTGATTAAGAGGATTAATGAAAATGTCACCATTTATCACCTGAAGTTCAATCAGTAAGAGGAAAGTTGAATCTTATTTGATTAATTATACAGAGGTACAAAAATTCTTGCATTATTAATTCAGGACTTGCTGCAAAATGCTAGAACTCTGTGAGGCCCTAAACAGCAAGATTCAAAGTCTTAAAGCTCACATACACTTGGAAGTACATGCCTGACTTTAACTGAACTTTATTGAAATGCTTTTCTTAATTCACTATCTTGACCACATTAACTCTGCATTAAGCATCCATCTACCAGCTCCAAAACATCCAGAAACAAGATACCTGTCTTTAAAGGCCTCCTTCCATCCTTCCATCTGCCTGCCACCTCTCAATTACTATTGCCAGACTGCTTCCACTAGAACATAATACAATTTTTGCATTTAAACAATTTGTGCATCATTCCTGTGCTGCCTTTAATTTCACAAGTAATTCCACACAACCCTCTCCCTCAAATGCCATTACCATCTTTAGGTAAATCACCTTTACTGTTGCAGGCTCTCTGTAAACACCCATCCAACTTGAGCAACACCTGGCAGCAGAGGGTTTGTAGGCTGCCCCCAGGGCCCTCACACCCTCCTGCCAACCACCTCGTTTTCCTGAGGGACTCTGCAAACTCACTGAAATGGGAAAGCTGGGGCTTACACATGACTCTTGGGCTCACCAGCACTTCCTTTGTGTTTCAGGCATCAAAAGGTTGGTTTTTAAACAGCTGTAGAAAAAAAAAAAAAAGTATGTCTAAGTAAAATGAGGTAGTGCCTCTTTTTTATTTTTTATTTTGTGATTAGGTTACTATTGCTAATCACAGGCTTGCTAAAATTAGCAGTCAGGTTACTCAAATGGGTCCACTGAGGTCTATGGACTTAAATGAACAATGAAAAAGTGACAAAAAGGACCCCCCCCGCCCACATGTCCCCAGCGTGCTGTTCCTGAGCCCTGCCTGAGGCAGCGTGCGGGGCTCTCCTCAGAGTGGGAAAGTCCCACAGCAACCACGGCAGCCTGAACGGGAATTCCCCCTCACACAAACTGAGGATGCACAGAAATTAGCAAACTAAAATTAGGTGGTTTTCGTCTCAAAAACAGAGCATTAGCTTACTAACTGAGAGTAAAAAAAATATTTAAAAAAAAAGGAAAGAATGTGTAATAAGAGAGGAGGGTTAATTAGTATAGTAATGTAATGAAAATCCACTTCCCATTTATAAATATTGATCACGCTTAGAAGAGCTTAATTTATTTACAAAAATGACATCCTAATCTGCTAACAGATACATTTTATTCCCAAAATGCTGGCCACTGTTCTGCATCCACATCTCCATCTGTTAACTGTTCCACAGCTCGATGCTCTCTGAAGCAGAAAGCCACACTGGAGTTCTGTACCTGCAGATCCCATTGTGCAAAGGGACCGTGTATCCTCAGGACAGCTGCTGTGCATGCTTCTGTACATGACTAACAGACAAACTGTACCACAGAAATATATACAAGGATATATTCTACAGCTTACAGTCTTCAACTGCTATTTTGACATATATGATCATACAACTGAAAACATATTATGGGTTAAAGAAGAACAGTAAGAGCAAAAGCAACAGCAAAAAAATGACAAACCCTTGACTTGGATTTTACAGCTGGGGATGAAAACCCTTAGCATTGAACAGCCTGAAACTAAAAATTTCCACGTAACAGGATTCATGCTTCTTGTCTTCTGATTATACTCCAAAGAAGAATGATAAAAGAGTCCTCTCTCTCCTCTGATATTCTGAAAGTTAATAAAGATGTTCCAGTAATCTGTCAGCTTGACCTCTGCACATGCAGTTTTGACGTGTTGCCATTGTCAGAAGTAGTTTTGTTTTTCAATAGCTCAGTAAAATCAATATTAAAAAAGGCAATGAAGGATTAAAATGTTATTTTTATTTTGTGTTTACCAGTCTGGGATTAAAACTGATAGAAATAGCAGTACTGCTGAGAATACTCTATTCCCAATTGTCATTGAAGGTGGTAGAAAGAAATCAGAGTCTTCCGATTGACAGGACTTTGTACATGCAGTACTTTGATATATAAGGCAAAATTAAAGGTTTGTTAAATCCATTTTAGATTAAGCTGCTATCTGATAGTAAACTATGCAAGTATATATTGGATATCAAATCAGGCGGATTGTTGGCTTTCAGAGTTCAAGTAGTTTTATTTCCATGGAGCTTGGCTCCAAGTAAAAGCTGAGTAAAGCAAAAGAATGCAGTCCTTAAGTACTGGTTGTTCAGAGGCAAAAGTAACAGGCTGCTTGAAAGTTAGTTGTTGTACACCCAGGAAAGTACAAAAGGGAGATTTGTTTAGGATGTTTTTGTTGCATCTTTCAGACCTATGGAAATCTGCTCTCAACTCAATTTTCTGAGTCTCTATATTTGAAATTTTACATAGAAAGACATAGCAAATTACATACAAAATCAGACATGGTGGCAAAGAAGAGCTATGATCTTTTAGGTGCATGCCAATAAAACAGACTGAAGTGTGAGACTCTTCCCATTGTACTTAAAGAGAAATATTTACTGTTTGCATAGAAAATAATAAGCAACCTGTTAGATTTTGCAGATTCCATGTTAAAAGTGACTTTTGGCAGAGCTGTTTTCCACAAAAGGCAGACATAGACAGCTTTAGGTCAAGAGCCTATGGCTGTGTTTTGCCTTTTGGGAGAAAGGAAGACTCTTCTCAAGCATGCTTACTAATTTATTGTCAATATTATTTTTGGTTACCAGATACTTACTATTATTTCCACCGTCCTCATTTTGCAAATGAACTGCAAATGCTAAAAACATTTAATTTTACCATATGTAAGTTCTTCCATACTGTTTGCCAAAATGGCATTGTAATTCTAATAGCATTGAACAAAAAATAATTTTTAATCTATGCATATATAAAACCTCAATTTCCATACAGAAATAGAAACAATATGCATTTTTATAACTCAAGGGCTTCTCTCCTTTACAGCATTTAAATTAATTTTTTTAAATGCTCTCTTATGGAGAATTCACTTTCAATAGATGTGCATTTTCTGAACTGGAAATCTTTGCACTAACTTGCAAACTTGTTTTTTCAGCAACACTCTGTGTCCTGCACGCCTCCCCTGCTCTGTGTCAACACATCACAACACTGATGCACTTAAATGTGTGTCCTGTTTGTTACTGTCCCTTGTTTGTAGTCCCAGAAGGCAGCCCTGTCACCCTGCAATACAGGCAAAACTGAAAAACACACTGGCAAGAATTAGGCCAGAGGCTGAAGTGTCACATTTATGTATCAGCAGATCTGAGGTCAGTATTATTAGATCAAGTGACAGAGACAAAGGTGTATTCATGTACTGAGAGAAAGGATGAAGAACACCAAGTTCACTCCACCATCACCTCCACTTCTATTAAAGCTCTGCCTCTGCTTGGTACAGCTGACCTTTAAACACTGCAGTGGGAGATCTGCATCTGTGCCAAAAGAAAAGATAATCAGAGCATTCTTCCCTGCTCCCATCAAATTCCTTTTTTAATCTGAAGTTCAGCCAGCCTATCACTCCTCCTCTCAGAAAGCATTACGTCTCCATGATGGATCAGCTCAGGAGAACAGTCTGTCAGCTTCCCCAAACAAGAAATTGCCACTTACACTGAGCCTGCTTTTCTCCTCCTGTAGATGTGACAGTTCAGTCTTCTTGTTACCTAGTTTTTGTTCACTGTTATAGACTTGTTATCTCAACAGCAGAAGTTGCTTTTGTCTTTGGCAAAAGTGAACCAGAGGCCAGAACCCTCCAATCACTAAAAACAGCTGTGATTTAGAAGGGACTAGAAAGAACACCTGGGTCCCTCAAAACTTTTCATTATTCTTTTGCCTTAATTTTCATAATTCAAATGATGTTTCTATTCAGAGATAATTTTGAAACGTCCTAGAAGACTCTTCAAAAATGTTTCCATACAATCAAATATTTCAACTCAACTTGTAATTTAATTGCAATATTTAAAACAAAAAGGTATTTCAAAGCAAAACCTAAATGTATCAAATCTGAAAGTACTAAATCTTTGTATTTTGAAAATTTTTCAAAATTGCTGCATTTTAGCATGGAATTCCCATTAATAACAAGCATTTTCAAAAAAAAAAAAAATCACTGAAGAATATTTTTTAACCAAGGCTCACAAACAAAGACTTAGACTACAGAGAGAATATTAACCCAAATCTTTTTTCATCCTGCAATATATTGGGGGTTTTTTCAATGAAACATAATCAATGTTCAGACTTAGAAGTATTTGATGCAGTATATGAGGAATACAAGGCACTGCAGCCTAAAATAACCTTCATCAGAAGAATGTTTAACATGACCCCTGGTGCCCATCAAAATACTTCAGCAGCTGAGTGTTCATTTCATATGTGGGAAGTGTCCAATATCATAGCCAAAGTGGGCAGTTTAATGTGGTTTGGGTTTTTTTTACTATGTAACTAGGACAATTCTGCTTCCTCCACATACCTGAATACCCAATTCACATTTAAAACTGAGGCACTCTGGTGTGTGCAATTATTGCGCAGCTATGTCTGAGCTTTTCCAATACTAGTACTGGCCACAAAGCCCCAGCTGATGCTCCTGGGAAGTGCAGCTGACCCCCCAACCCTGTGCACCTTTTAAGAGCAGGTAGAACCTCCAGGCTAGGAGCACAGAGCAGTTAATAAACTCAGCAGAGAGAAAACCAAAGAACACAAGAAAGACGATATTTAGTTACCACTGTGTCTGGAAATGAGAGCTGGTATGGTGCTCAATCTTTCCATCTCACTGATGTTTTGTACCTCACTGAATTTATATCCATGTTTCTGAATTGTATTACTTTGCTATGTATTAAACCAATTTTTGAAGGAAGGCCTGTAACTTCCAAATGCTAATTCAGAAGGGAGATTTGTAGGAGATCTCCCTGCTCAAGCTGATTTACAAAGGTCACTGGCCTATGAGAATAGGAAACTGTTTGTTTCTTACATTACAGTATGAGCAGTGAGCCAGTGTAGCAGCAATTTAGCTTAGCTGAATTAACATTTCCTATTCAGAGAGGGGGGGAAAGTATCTTCTTTCTCAAGACTCCTTGTTTCTATTAGAGAATTCTTCCTTTTCAGATTAAAACAGAAACCACAGAAAATCTCTCTTGATATTTTAAGCAGTACTTCTAATTTCCATACCAAATTCACTGTTGGATTAACCTATGTGAGAAGATGAATTTTTGTTTTTATAATACCCAACTCAGTCTATTGTGTTTATATACAAAACATTTCATAATCTACTCTTCAAGCATCCTTGATCTCTCAAAAGTAGATTAAAAATCTGCCCTCAAATGCAGGATATGCCTGATTAAAACTGCTATACAAAGCATAAGAAAATGCAATGTAACGCATGTCTCAAAATAGACCAACAGTCAGCTCTCTAGGCACAAATCAACTCACCTCACTTCTGTCATCTAAAAATTGTTGCTGTCCTTATTGCAAAGGTTTGGTACCTTCTCGGTGGTTTCTCACAAGCAGCTCCTCACAGCACTGACTCCTTCTCCTCTGCACAGCCAACAAACTCCATCTCACCTCTAGACCAGTCAACTTGCTCTTTTATAATACCCCTCTTAACTGGATCCAGCTGTGGCCTATAAGAGCAGGCTTGTTCTTAATGCTTGATGACTAGCACAGCTGTAACTCCTTAGGGGCCAAATTACCTTCACCACTGTCTATTCTACCTTTTATCTAACCACAATTCCCCCTTTTCTTTTAATTACAAGTTTTCCATACTTTTAAAGTCTTATAGAATGATTTCCAAGGGGCAGCCAAATCTGCAGCTGCCTTGCCCCCTTTTTGACACTATATTTCACAGTTTTTTGGGGGGTTTTTTTTGTTTTTTCTTTTTTTTTTCCTTTCCACATATATCAAACAAACAATCTGTTCAGCACTCAATATGTTATTTCTCATTGTGTCCCCAGCGGCTCACCTGTACCTCAGGTGTCGAAATCTGTCAGGTCCAGATCAGGCAGCTTCCCCTGCTGCTCTCAATGCTACGCTGAGCTCCATCTCCGGCTGCACCTTTCCCTGCAACCCACTCCAAATCACATTGGGTCACTGTGGAGATGGCCACTATATATTTTTAGAGAGCTTCTCTTACATGCTGTCTGCACACCTCTGACTCTGCCTCTCAGAGCTCCATGGTGTCTTTATTCCAGTGCTCACGTTGCAGTGACTTAGCAAACCTCCCCCTGTACTCCTTGGGGGCCATGCTATTGCTGAGGCACCCCCTGCTGCTGTGGCCATGCCACTTGCCACTTCTGTCACACAGCTTGCGTCCTGCTGCACACACTGCCATTCAGGGGGAACCCAGCAGCATCCGGGGTCCTTGATCACATCAGGGTCACCACTTGTTGCCGTCCTTATTGCAAAGGTTTGGTACCTTCTCGGTGGTTTCTCACAAGCAGCTCCTCACAGCACTGACTCCTTCTCCTCTGCACAGCCAACAAACTCCATCTCAAACAGCCAACCTGCTCTTTTATAATACCCCTCTTAACTGGATCCAGCTGTGGCCTATAAGAGCAGGCTTGTTCTTAATGCTTGATGACTAGCTGTAACTCCTTAGGGGCCAAATTACCTTCAGCACTGTCTCTATTCTCCTACCTTTTATCTAACCACAAAAAATCAGGCATCCACACTAAACTAATCATTCAGTCATAGAAGAAACAGGCACTTTATGTAATCAAGAGAAATTTTCGGGAAATCTTTATCTTGAGTTAAGAGTCAATTAATAAATAAGGTTTTAAATTGAGAAAAGCCCAACACAATAAAATCTCAGAATACCTGCTTGAATTTGCTAACTTTGAAAACAGAAAAAACAAGTAAAGCACTGAGAGGAGTAATACTGGTGGGTGAGGTGTACAGGCCTGTATTATCAGTACAGGTTTTTAAACTGAGCACAGAATGAAACATTTAAACTGGAAATAACACAAACATCAATGGTTTGTTTTGCTTTAAAATGGACTTACAGCCTAGTCCTGTGATGTTGCTGTACAAGCTGGCTTGCACAGGGCAGTTAATGTGGCTGTAAGTAAGAAACCCAGCCAGCTCCATAAAAGCAGCCCCTGGGCTGACAGGAATCTCAGCCAATTCCCTTCCACCCCAAGCTGCAGCCATCTCACCACTCCGGAGCTGGGCAGTGTCAAGGAGCAGAGTAGTGAGCGGGTTTCTGACCACCTCCTACGGAACAGCTCACACAATGAGCTCCCTCCTTTGCCACAGGGACATCGGGTGTGTGCTGTCCCTTCTCCAACAACCGCTCCGTGAAACACGTGGATATTAGATGAAACACTGTGACATCAAATCATTTTATTACTGTCACCACTGGACTTGCTGGCTGCAATAACAAAATCCATTCTTATGTGACTGGAGATCTGTCTACACAGATACACAGGTCTTTGTGGTCCAGCTTCTGAAACTTATTTCATAAATTTCTGCAATCAAGTGAAATATTGTGACAGGAAAATTAAACGCTGATGGTTTAATCAATATGGCAACAACAGCATATTTATAACTGAGCCACAGAACAACATTAACAAAGGATATATGAGAGTAGGCTATACCACTGTGCTGATTCAAATTATTGCTTGCTGATTATTTTGAGAATGCAATATCCTCTCTCTTGACATGTTGTTCTGCCTTCACTTTCAAATTACTATTATCAAATTTAACTTTGCTGCTAACCCACACTAACATCATCAGTCCAGCTGAACAACTGCTCTGAAGCCTGACAAGTGTGTGCAACATGTTCAGCTGGAACACTGCCTGACAGGATAAAGCTGAGACACTGCTCTTTATAAGAGGAGACTCACTGAAGTTGAACTCATTATTGGATTCAGAAAAACCTACATCTCTTAAAACTCTTTTTCCTGAATTTGGAGAGAATTAAACTTTTCATTACACAGGTAATTTCACAGCAGATATCTTCAAGTGCAACAAGTTACCTTTTTTAAATGAAAAGGAGATAGTCATAAATCTTCCTTATGCTATGAATATCTTTTAGAAGAGCAATGTTAAAATAAACAGGAACGGACACCTCTGTTTTCATAGATGAAAGCAATGGAAGAATGAAAGATCTGGACTACTGATTGTACTGGGTATGAGATCCAGGAATGTGGATGCCAGACTCCTCCAAGGATTAGGGTTGGCTGAATAACCAGCAAGTTCCCGGGTGATTCAGACAGATTAGCATCACTTGTTTCAGCCTCAGGAATAAATCAGCAGGAAATTGGGAGAAAGCTGTGAGCCAGGAATTTCTGCAGTATCTGCATTAACTTTTTATAAATTTTGTTTACACATATTTTAACAAGTTATTTGGAGCAGTAAATAAAATAACTAATGAAGATTTGCAAAAGGATGCAATGGTACTAGATGGCTAAACAGTAACAGCTAAGAAATTCAGTCTAGAGAGATTAAAAGTGAGTAATTTTGTGAGGAAATAATCAACATTTCTGTGATTCTATGAAGTATCTTGACTGTATTGATTAGCATGAACAGTTCTGCCCTCCTACCTCATGGGCTGCAAGCTGCTGGAAAAGGTACAGGGAAGGGAGCAAGCGAATCCTTTTGTGGCTTCCAAATAAGGACATTTTTAAAGACCAGAAATACTTTGAAAACAATAAAAAAATTAAAGAATAAGATTTAAAGAATAAGATAAGATAAGATAAGATAAGAATAAGATAAGATAAGATTTAAAGAATAAGATAAGATTAAAGAATAAGTGGCATGGAGAAGGAAGTTAGGGACTGGTGTTCATTTTCTCTTATGATAGCAGAATTCATAGACAGCAAAAGAAAATATCACATGTGGAGGTAGTCAGGGTGTGAAAGTCTTTAGCACAGGATGCTCAAGATGTCAGAGGTTTACAGTGGGCTCAGATGCACACCTGGAGCGCTTTGCAGTCAGAAACAAAGCACACTGAGAATGCAAATAGGTTTCTTCCTTAGCTTTTGCTCCCCTAGACAAAACCTAGGGATTGCCAGCACCTGAGCTGGTTTTCACCTCTCAAAGCTTGCAACAGCTCTGCTGTGTTGGGCATGCCCCACAAAGGCTACTTGCAGCTGACAAAAGATAAAAACCACCCTTTTTTAATCTGCTACACAAGGTATTGTGTATTTAACAATATGCACAGTCTTGCCTCTATCATCTGATGCCCACAAGCCACGCAACTCCCTGGAGGTCACAACTACACCTAGATGGTAAAACTGCTTTCATAGTTGTATTTCAAAAGCCTGATGTTTCATTGCCCTCACCACCAGCCTTCTCTGGTACAGTTACTGTTCTGTGCCTTTTTTTGCAAAATTTTTCTTAGTTGTTTAGCTTTTAAAATGTTTTAACTACACCTATTATCTCTTAGTATTCCACAGCCAGGTACATGCCACCCATGCTCTGGCATTTCAATACTTAAATTTATTTTCAGTAGCAGTGATGAAGCCCATTTCTGCAATAGCACAAATAACTGGCTTTTGGAGTTGTATTCTGTAACATCCAAGTTGTAAGGGAATTTGTTTGCTGGCTTTGTATCAGTGCAGGAAATAAACAACCAAGGAAAGAATGTGAGGCCTCCCCTGCAAACATGCAGATCATACCTCTCATTTAATAACCCCCTAATAAAATACAATAATGCTTGGCAACTTCTTCCTAAGTTATGGGAATTTTATACTGGATTGGATCTTGGATTCTTCTGTCATCCAACCCCAAATCTTACAGAGATTGGAATAGCTATGGAATACTTCCCTGTCTAAAGGCCGGGAACATGTCCCAAAGTGGACAAGTGATGTTTATACATTATACATTTTCACCAAGAAACATAATTTCTGCTTTAAATAAAGGGATAACAGAAATAGCAAGGATCCAAATACAGCTTATCTCCTCTTGATCTGTCCTGCCCTTGAGGCTCCCTGCTTCGGGTAGCACTTTTAGCTAGACCTGACTTCTACAGCACGTGCATGCATTATCCATGGCCCCATGTCCAGCTGGAAAACAAGCTCCAAGCACCTTGGCTGTGTCTCAGTTCTCAAGTATGTGCATGTTTAAGTATATACACTTCTAGAAACCACAACTACTCAGATCCAAGTCTACCTATACTATTTTCCTTGAGAAAGCAAGAGTGCAGTGCTCCACTATATCAATTTAAAAATACATATATTCTCAGCTTAACATGGTTTAGGCCACTGTAATGCCCACGAAAACCCAAATATGCTTCCAGTTGGAACTGCTATAGTAACCACTCTAATGTATTTAAAAGTTATTACATTTACATAAATTTATTTGGTACTACACATTCCCCAAAAAAACTGCTATATTTCTCTCACTTACATGATGCTGTCGGAAATGACTGAGCTTTTCTTAAAAATGAGATAAATCTGTTTATCTCCACAAAGCCTTTTTGTCGCCACTTGCTTAGCTGATAAGGTTTTTTTCATTTTTTTCTGTTACCTTGGATAGACTCACAGCTGATGGATGCAGTACAACTACCACCTAATTAATTTGCTGGAGAGTTTAGCAGTTGATAAATACAGTTTATCAAAAAGCCATCAATCAAGCTCTTGCTTAGAGATACTGGTAAGGGCATTAAACCAATGTAAGCAACTTTTAAGTAAGATACTTACTTCTAGTAGATATCCAGAAGATAAATAAAGTAAAATTGAAGTTAATTTGAATAGCAGCCCACGACATAATCCCCAGTAAAGTGACATTTGGAACAACTAATTCAACAATAGGAGGTGGCACTGTGTACGGTCTCTCTTTAGAAGTAAGTTTTCTTCACTGTAGGCAGCACATTGAGTCATAGAATAAATATAAATACATACACACACTGTGTATTCACACTTGCAGCAAGATCAGGCTGTGGAGTTTTCAGGCAGTGAATCTGTGCAGCCATCAGTCTCTCTAATCACACACCCACACTCATGGCCAGCTAGTTCTTGCATTTGGGACACAAATTCAAACCCATGAAAGAAAAAGAATACTGGATTTTAAGCTTAGGTCTTCTAAAATGAATCATGATTTGGGTATTTCAGCTGGACTCAGAAATTCAGTCGTTATTTGGTCTTCAGTGATCACCTGTTCTTTCTAAAAATTAAGTCACTTCAAGATGGTTTAGCATCAGTATTAAAAATTGGAAAAGACTGCAAATTCAAGTTTGTGTTTCAGCTGTCATTTGATTTTGCAGCACAGTCAAAATCAGATACTCTTGTAAATCAAAGAATAACAACTTTTCTTATTCTGTAATCACATGACCATGAAGAGAAACATAAATGCAATAACCTAATTTAACTTTAGCTCTTTACCTATTTTACTTTCATTATCTCTAGGTCACTCAAGATTAATTATTAATTCTGAGCCACATAGTTTTCCTAAGTAAATTTTCAGCTGCAGAATGAATTCATTGATTTTTTTTCCCTGTTTTTGCATTACTCCACACAAAAGCACCAAAAGCTAAAAAAACCCCAAAATTTACTATTGCGTTCCTTCCAGGCACTTGAGATGATGCTGCTGTGAACTTTTGACTTCAGTATTCCAGCAGTGTTCCAAGCTCCAGTTCAAATGAGTTTAGGTCAGTGTATATTTAGTCAGGTTTGCAGGACTGATTGTCCAACAAACGGAAATCGCCCCCCAGGTGTATTTGCAAATCTCTTAGTGCTGAAGAAGTATCATTTATAAGCAATAAGGAAGTAGATCCTTTAGAAATGAATACTGAGTCTCCAATGTATGCAGGGGATTCATTTAGCATACAGGCAGGAGCTGGGCTTGGAGATTCCTCTGGGTCCTTTCCAAGCCAGAATATTCAATGATTGTGCCAGCAAGCTCCTGGCTCTAAGCTGGGTCAGAGCCCCATTTCCTTTTCAGATCACTGCACAGGTCACAGATTTTCCAAGGCAGAAAGATGGCAAACAACTGGGACTAACACAGTGCCTCCTGTACTTCGGGCAGCAGGATCCTGAACACTGCGAGCTAATACTGCCAGAAACACACATTTAGTCAAGTTCCCACTGAACACCTTGGTGGAAAGGCTTACACTGATTTCTTAAATTACTATTCCTCACCATCTAATTCCTGTGCAATGAAATGCTATGCAAGGACAAAGCCCTCTGTCTTACTACATACCATTATAAGAAAATGGAATACATTTACTGTTACCCAAGGCCACTTATTTATTCTTTCCTGAAATGCCAGCCTTAAACATTTTTTGATATCTGCCAGCAAAGGGAGTGTTCAGTGGCAAGTCACTTACACCATATATTTCAAACAAGTGCAATTCCATCAAACATACCTCCACAAGCCTGCTGGTATGTTCTCGAAATATAGAAGCATATTCCTTTATTTCTTTCTCTCTTCCATTTTTAGCAGCTTCAATGAGAACTAGCAGTGGAACTGTGGTGTCTAAGAAGGAGTCTGAGATGTGATCTATAATGGCTTTCCGGAGCTGCAAAAGAAAGCAGTACATCAGTACCTGCTAACTGGAGGATTCATTAAAGTCTGCTGGAATTATTGTCGATTCCTATTTGTAACATAAACACATCCACACTGTGTTCATGCATTATTTACACCATAGGTCTGAAACCTAAGGCAGCTACAATTTATGTATTACACAGAAAACTGTATTTAATTTTAAGGAAAACTTTAATATGCCACTAGGTAAATATGCCTGTTTGTGTTTGTACAGATACATAAAACACTACATCATATACTGGTTCTCTTGAAATCAAGGGAGCCAAACAAATATTCCCCTTCCTTGATGAATACGCTACCTAAGTGATTGTACATGTGAAAAATTAGTTAGCCCAGACCTCATATCTCCTGGGTATTCTCCCTTGTAATTCAGATGCCAAGGGAGAAGGCTATTTAATTTTACCAAAAAAAAATTAATTTAATCATGTTTGTACTCACAAAATAGCTACATCCCATGATTGCAAATTTTCCCAAGTATTTTCTTTCTGGGAAACACAGTCTGGTTTGCAGAATGGCAGCCTTCATGGTAATTATGTCAGTGAGATTACTGATTGTGCCACCTGATAATGTATTAGCAGAGAACGAAGATCTATAAATGAGGCTGGAGTTCAATTTTCTCTGCTTATATTAATTGTTCTTGAACTTCTAACTTAAATTATTAAAGAAGTATAACATTCTGCTGTAAATTACATGTCTTAAATTAGGCTTCACAGAAGCTTGTAACCGATCACTGGGACATTACTTCACTTAAGAAATTATTTTGCATGTTACCTACACATGACAGCTGTTCATTGAGATCATGCAGCACTACAAAAAACATACCAACTGGAACAATACATGAAATGCAGCTTAATTATCCTACTGAATTTCCTACTACAAATCCAGTATTTTTTCAATGTGTAGAAAATATGTTGATTGGAACAGAAAAGGACACTAAATGTTTTTAAGCTCATCACACTGTTGCCAAAGTACTTTTTTCACTTGGCGTTTTGCTCCAATGTTTGTGTGAAAACTCAGCAGAAGTAAAAACTCCTACCATGAGAAAAATATAAAAAACCACCATCTTTTTGATGCTGCTGCTGTGTTTGTAGGTAGGGCAGTGGCCATGAACAGCAGAAAGAACAGTGGAGAAATCTGCTGATTATCAGCAGATCTGAATATGATTTCCACCACTAGCTTTTGGATAGCCTCACCACCTAAAGTCAGTTCTCCTTGACTCACCAGAGGGACAGACAAACCCTCCAAACAAACACGGGCAATTCATGTTCAGAATGGCTTCTTTGTCTCCTAACCTACTGTAGCCCATCACATTAGGATATACTGTCTGGATACACTGTATGTTCTGCAAAATAATTTACAAAGACAGAGGCTGTGGGATTCCAATACAAAATAGGATTTCTTACATTCTCAGCTTTATTCAGGCTGAAATTAAAAAATAAAAAACTACTAGAAAGTTTCCAGAAATTTTATTTACCAGAAATAAAATACACCGAACCTCCAGTCCTGCCAAGTTACCTGCTAAGATTCTCTGTTGTAAAGAGACTAAAGAAAACAGATATTCTTTCCTGTTCAAAGTTTGGTACATGAATGTGACCTTGAAGAGTCACAATTTAAAAATGAGGATTTCAATTTACAAAAAACAACAAGAAGCTGTAGAACCATCATATCCATGGCCAATGATTGATTATCTCCGGAACTCCAGAAATATTCTGGAGTTCTGTACAGCCCAGACTGTAGGACTTCCACAGCCTTAGCATGTCACTACAATAACCTCAGGCACATTTGTGGTGAGCTTGAGATGCCAATTTCAAACCAGCACCCTAATTTTATCTCTCACTGCATAGTTCTTGCTATAGCTTTTCACTGGTTTTCTTGGCTTAATTAACCTTTCACACAGAAATTATCACTACTATTTAATTCTAAGAAATGGTCTATTCTGCAATTATGCAGCAAATTGCTTCTTCAAAAAAAACACAGATAATGCTGTGTCTTGGCTGTACACAAACAAGTTTGAAATTATGTTCCTGTTGCAGCTCTGCAAAGGAATACACGAAGCTGAGAGTTGCAAAGGATGGCTTGTGTAGCATTAAAGAACAAAGAAATACAACACAATAAAAAAAGGAAAAAGACAAAAGAAAAAAGGATTATCTGAGGCAATATCTATTTCTTTTCATGCTAATTCTAACAAGCATTTCTTCCATGACTCAGTAAGTCTGTTTCTGACTCTGGCCACCTGTAGGGCAAAATGCTAAAAGCTAAGTAGGCAGAAGGGAGGCATATGAACAAAGGACAGCACTAGTAGTGCCAGCACACAATGCTAGGGAGGTTACCGTGCTATAATTAAACTTCTTCTCGCATTTTTAAGTGAAAGAGACACCAGTAGAAGAGGGAAAGGAGGGGGAGGATGATGTCTGACTAAATTGTTTTCTTCTTAAGATGAAAAGCTGATGTCTTACCATTTGAGCAGGCTGGTACAGAAGCATGGACATTTTTTGGCTTTGATATCAAAAAGCATTAAAAAATAACACAGTATCATGCCATGTATAAAACATGGGGCATAAGGTTGTCAAAAACAGTGGAGGGTAGAGAAAAAAATGCCAGCAGCTGTTTGCAACACTATTCAACATCAGTACTGATCAGCACAGAAAACTCTGTTTGCCTCTACTCACTTCTTGCCTAGATTACCCTGGCAAAAGTCATGAGCAAAGCTCGGAGCAGTTATTACTGAGGGATCTCCCTTTCCCCTTTCAAAGGGGAGCCAGGAAGGCTCTTTTGTGTCCAGAAACAGCTACCCAGGATGAAGAAGTTACATAAAAATATAAGAATATCACCAGGAATAATATTTATTAAAGCAACCAACCAGCCAGAACTGCAGAACAACCACAGGAGAAACATCTGTGCAGTCCATTCATGCTACACTGGGAAAGAACTGGGAGGCAAAAACTGAGTGTGGTAATTTCACATAATTACAAACTGGAATGAATAGGCAATTCCTTCCTAAATATTCGTACAGCTCTCCTCAGCTTCCCTGCTGAGGGATCCAGTAAATTCAGGTAATCCAATGATCCAATAAACAGTGATCCAGGTAAAACTGCACACACAGAAATGACACACACATCTCTAGCACAATGCAAGTACAAATCAAAACAAAGCTGAACAGCTTAAAATCCCCAGAAGTACTGGCCAAGCTCCTGAAATGAATGCAAGTAAATTCCCTTGAAAAGCTGGAGAGTTTCTGCAGCTCCCAGAATATCCTGTTCTGGGGACAGCTACTTTCACCTTCAGTCTTGCCAGACACAAGCCTTCCTTCACTCCCTTTGCTGTCATGTGCAAAGGTGTTCCAAAGGGGCCCATGGCATAACCCACAGCCAGGCTGCTGGCTGGGACAGCACCCCTCTGATGCTTTGGTTCATTGGGCACTACTGAAGAGATTTTAAAAATACAGCTTTATAAGGTTTCATCTTTAACCCAAATTTTGCAGAGGCAGTCCCAGTCAGAACTGAAAGTAGAATACACTGCAGAGCACAGCCCTGAATGCACTGAGAGTGCATTGCCTGACGCAATACCAGCAAAGCTTCACAGTACCATTAAAAACACAGTATTATAAAAGCTGTTAGAGCAGAGCAAACAACAATTTTCATGTTTCTTGTAGAATTGCTGGGAGACGGAGTAATGAATGTTTGTAAGTGAAGGCAAATAAGACCCTACTGCAATATCTGCAGGCACAAAATTCACAATTTCATGTCTCCCAGAATAGGAATTAAGCAAGTAGTAAGCACTCTTCCTAAAACAATTCTTATGCAATTCATATGTGTGAACATAGAATTGGAGGAAAGATATAAAATATTTCTCATAAATGCTTTCCAATGGAAAAAATGTCAAGAAGCACAGAGCAGTTCTGGTAAGAGGAAATTACTGGTTCTAGATTGACTATAAATTGGGCATGATTACATTCAGCCTGAACATTTTCCAAAGGTTTACAGAAAGACACAAATTGAATCAGTTAACAGCTTTTAACCACTGTAACAGAGTCAATAAAATGTTTTAAGCTGGAGTTTAATTAACTCATGGAAGGAAATGAATGGAAGGGTTCCTAGACACACTGAGCTGGTGATGCAGGTCTCTTGCACTGAACCCATTCTGGACAGAATGTAAGCAGAAACTGGATAGCTCCTTAGTGGTAAACACTTTATTTATATCATATTCTTCTCATTTTTCATGGTTTCCCTTGGCTGGTTATGGGAGCAGGAAGGAATTTATTCCTCATCTTGAAGCACAAGTTGGCTTGCAAGACTGAACACAAAGTTGGGAGGGACAGTCTTCCACCAGGGAGTTGATCAACAGCCCAAGCCAGAGACAGGATGAAAGAGGTGTGCTGAAGCTCTTTGTAGCTGTAAATTTACATAAACTTGGCTAGGGCAGCCTGGCTAAAAGAACTACTAACTTTTTAGGGGTTTTCTTTCTGAAAAGGCACATTACACACATCCAGCATAATCAGCAGTTTTTCTCAAAGGTATTTATTACAGAGAAAGGGTACAAACACAGCTGATGTCTACTGCTAACCTTCTGCCCTTCACTGAAGTCGTGGATTCAGGTCCATGTCTCACATTAGTTTTAGCACACTGGGATATAAAACTGGGGGAAGAGTGTGGACAGGGCATTCCAAGGACCCTCCTGTGTGGTAAGAGTTCTCACAGCTGTGAAGACCTACACATAGTGACTTCAAGTAGTTCCTTCAAGGTGTCTGTTCCAACAACCAGTAATAATTCAAGCTTATTGAAATTTAAACAAATATTGATGGCTAGAGTACATTACTGATATATACAGCAAATATATTCAGACATATTCAGCCAGTATCATTCCAGAGTTTTGAAAAGTGGTATGTGAATATTCTGTGGAATGGTGCAACTGTCTTCAATACATTTTTATTATGGAAAAGAAAATATTATTTTCAAATTGCATAAACTGAAAATAGCAAATTGGAAAAGAATCCCTCAAGACCTTTTCTTGCCTTTCATTTGCCCAGGTCTCACCTGTCTGCGGAGGTCTCTGGTCTTCTTGCACATGCTGTCTATGGCAACATTCAGGGCATTGCTTCTCTCTGCCTTGTCAGTCTGCAATCAAGGGACAGAGAACAATCAGTGGCTGTCTGGGATCACTCAGCAAGCACATCCTTTGTGTACCCAGTGCATCAGAGCGTTTGCTAAAGCATACATGCTGAAGGACTTTTCAAATTTTTCATACATTTCAAGAGCCAGTACCACAATGTTCACAGAATGCCAATTTGTGATGTTAAGCATAATTTGCTGAATCAAAACACATGCTTTAGAAGCAGTATACAGGAACAACAGAAACACTTCTTAACTTCTGAATTGCTGTAATACTCCCAGTGTAATCAACAACACAAATAGAATCATGATGATAGTGATAATGATGGTGATGATGGTGATTAATAATAGTAATAACAACAATGACAACAGTAATATTTATGGCAATCCTATTCATGTGAAACAGGATTGCCTATTCATAATTGGGTTGCCTAGTACCCTATTCATGTGAAAAATAATGTTCTCTCTCTACAAACAATGTATAAATTCAGGTGCCCACAATGCAGTGTGATTATGCTTTTGTCTGTAGTGTTCCTTTTCCTTCTGTAAAACAGACTGGGTGAGTTTTAAAATGTCCAAGCTGTTGCAAAGCAAATACTGTCCATGAAAGGGCAATCTCTTCATTCCACAGCAGATTCATCCTCAGCACCTAGAAGATTGAGCTCTTGAGATATTTGAGAGGCCTGAAGAGAATCAGTTTTATTTTCTAAACAATTTAATTTTTTTTTATTTCCACCTATAAGCAAAGTGCTTCTATCATGGTTATCTATTTGAAGAGTGTACTTCACTCAGCTTTTTTCCCCCTACAATATTACCATAATACTTCTGTGCCTACTAGCTGGTTTGGATTTTTTTTCCTGTTAGTACAGAAATAACATGAAAATACAAAACACATGATGAACTTTGTTTGCCTAAAGCAAGCAATCATTGCTGACTACCTTGGACTGCCCTGGCCTAGAGGAAAGAAGCACAAATAGTGGTGCTTCACACAAAGCCAGCACACATGACATTTACAGCACTAAGAACCAGGCTCTCCTAAATGCTAAGCAATAGCTATGTACAATGACCACAGCATTTACCAAACACCAGAAGTCTTTATTATGAACGTGACTGTATCATTTTATAAATAGCATTAAAATTAATATGGAAGTAGTAATATCATGGTAGGCACCCAGGAGTATAAGCTTATTATCTATGTATCATACTTCAATCAAAGTTATTTCCTTACTAAAGAAACCTGTGAACAGGACAATATGCTTACTATCAAAACTAAGACTAGAGGTGCTAAGAAAAGAACTCATACATTAAAATTGAATGTGCAATGTCATAAATGCCTTGAAATTATTAGTACATTCTGTATCAACTGAAAGGAAAAACTACTTTAAAAACTAGATTAGTATTTTCAGAGAGATTTAGAAAATCTCCTATGACCTTCTATCTCTGAAACTGGCTATAGTCTTTGCAGGGAACAGATGATTAAAATCAGGTCTTGGAGAAAGGCCTGAACTTCACCTTAAAACCTTCAAGGAATCCCTGGAGGTGGATACTCACTTTTGTTCCACAGCAATGCCATCATTCCTTGTACCAAGGCTTGCATAGGAACCAAAGTAAACAATGACTCCTCTATTATGCTTTGCAAGCTCTTGTCAACCTTGAAAACAAAATGATCCTTCTGAACTGCCGGGTAAACAGGGCCAGGAAAAACTCATTGGATACAACTCAGCTTATGCCTATGCATTTTCAGACTACAAAATGCACTGGCGTATCCTTTGAAAGTTTTCTATTTAGAGCCTGCTTTTCTACAAAGACAAAATCATTGTAAAATACTAGGATATTTTTCAAATTCCCTGGTAATCTGTAACTTCAAAGGTGGCCCGTAATGATACAACTGGCTTTCAGCTAACCTAAATCTTTGAAGCAGCTATTCTGAAATAACCTAAGGCAGCAAGTGGCATAAAATATTGAACAGTGAACAAGATAAAAATACTTCATTTTCAAATTCTTAACATAATAGTCAATGTCTAAAAAGCAAATCTAACTATAGATGAAGTTATTCTTCACCTCATGCTTTCCCTAAGAAATAAAATACACTACAAATGCACTGTAAATGCAGCTTCAGGTTGCAGAATATGGACAAGTCCAGACTGCAAGTAACCTCATAACTGCAGACTCTCATTCTTCCCTAAAGAAACTTAAACATTAAAAACCCCACAGTGCTGTTTGGATAAATCCTGTTTACAAAGACATGTGCAGTCTTTTCCAGTCAGGGGAACAGCTGGCTACTGTGGGAGCCCTCTCAAAAGTCTCCTGTGGGAACACTCTCAAAGACTGGTGGCCTCGAGCTGCCTCCACCTGCACCTGACACTAACAGCCCAAAAGCTACACCCGATGATTACACTCTTGAATAACCAAAACCAGCAGGTGTAACGTTTGACAGGCGTCCATTGAAATGCGGGCACTGTGAAACCAAAGGTGACCTGAGCACCTCCACACTCAGCAGCTCCCCAGTGATGGAACCCACACGTCTGGACTTAAAACACTCTGCATCTGCTTGACAATTAAATCCTTCTGGTGACTGCTGTACTTCAAAACAAACACGCCTATCCGAAACAGTTCCTTCTTGTACACAGTGACTGAATTAGGACAAGGGCTAGGAAAATTATGCATATTATTCTGGGTCTGGATTTTAAAAATCAGGCAGTTGAGCCTTTCAGTTATCCTGCACTCATCTCCTGTTTTTTCCTGTAAAATATATGTTATAACTACAAGCTATATGGCTCCCTTGTGAAGATCCTAAAAGCAATATCCAGTTCCTATTTCAAAGCATTTTTAACATTTGAAACATTTTACAAGCACTAAGTCACAGTGTTATTAATATTCCACTGAGTGAAAGTAAGTATTTTTAATTAACTGGATAGCCTGAAGATAAATGCTGGCTACTGCAAATAATACAGGCCCATCTATTTCACGCACTGGCAAACAACATTAGCTGAATGTCTCAAAAACCACATGTGCAGAAAATCTTTCCTGCTGGATTTCCATTTAAACCAGGACACACATACAGGCAGATTCTCAGCTGAAACACATGGACGTATCACTGCTGGTTTTGATGGAGTTAATTTACAGCAGCAGGGGATTGTGGCATTCCCAGGCACTGCAGGCCCTTCTGCACCCCAAGGCACACAGGTGCAAACCACAACCTCTGCAGAGCCTTGCAGGACTCAGGAACCAGTCTCCAGCCAAGCCTCTGTGGGTAGGTGCCAACAGTTGCCAGTGGCAACAAAGACTGCAGGAATTCCCTAAGCTCCAGACTTTGCTTTGAGTTGATCTTAAAGGGCTATATAGATACTCTGAGAAAGGTTTTATTTTCACTTTATTGATACTTCTGAAGGCCCACGAATGTTTAGCTGATAGCTGCATGGATCAGTAGAGTATAACGAAGATATGGGCAGAACTACTTAAGTGATCATCTAATCTCTTCTAGTACTTAGGCCAATATTCCCATATTTAAAGGTCTGTGGCCAGAAGTTAAGCATATGTTTTGTTTCATGGGATGAGTTTGTTCCCAATTAGTCATTGAACAATCCTGGGAGGAAAAAATAGAAAAAAAAAAAAAAAACATCCAGTCTACTAGTATGATTTTCTTTGTATATCCCACAATGACAGAATGGTTTGGGTTGGAAGGGATTTTAAAGCCCATCTCATTCCAAGCCCCTGCCCTGGGCAGGGACACCTCCCACTATCCCAGGTTGCTCCAAGACCATCCAGCCTGGCCCTGGAGGCTTCCAGGGATCCTTGGGCAGCCACGGCTGCTCTGGGCACCCTGGGCCAGGGCCTCATCTCCCTCACAGGGAAGAATTTCTTCCCCATATCTGGGCTAAACCTGCCCTCTGTCAATTGTCTTCAGCAGCTGTACCATGCCTCTGTGATAAACAACTTTTGATATAGTTCTATGCATCCAAGAACAATTTCAGTTTAAAGACGACTAGCACATTTATCAAAATAAGTTCACTAGAGAAATATTAAAAAAGATGACAGGCTAAAAGGTAAACACCAATCAATACTACAATAACTTAAGAAATGTCAGAGCCCTAATTAAATGATTGACTGTTTCAGCCTCTGTGTTGACTGCAAATAATCCTACACTCAGCAATTAGAGGGTCTTGTACCTTGCACCTTAATTAAAAAAAACAAACAAAAACTCTCACACAACTTAGGTAGAACATTGAAGTAAAGTCTCTATAGAGACACCAAGCATTTTATGTCTCTTGTTACAATTGAGCATGTAACATATCATGAATTTCTTTTTTTTTTGCATATGGAATTTATATATGGTTCTTCTTTTGATCTATAAAGTCACTGTGAATTCTAATCAAAACCCTAAGATTATAAGAAAATTGTAAAAAAGCAATTTTACAATTTTTTTTTTGCATGATGAAACAATCTTGTCATTACCTGGGACATTTCCACACCTCAATTTTTTGTGCAATGACAGGATTTTTTTTTTTCATACACAGCTTATAGAAACTCTGCTCTTTCAAATACTGTTGTGGAACAATAAAGAAAATACATCTACAAGCATCTGTCTCAAAAAAGCCCCAAAGAAGCCCATAAGCACTTATAAGGGAAGATCCAGTTCAATCCTCTTGCAGTCCTCATTTATCCCAGCTAGTTCACAGCTGCCAGAATTTGTTAACACCGTGCTTCAGCCACCAGTAACTAAATGAAACTAATACCACTTCCTACATTCTTTGCTAGGAGGGGACAAAGGATTTGTTACCTTGAAGGTGACACAGAGAGAAAAAAATCCAAGATGACTGTTTGGCTATGTGAGAAATGCCAAGTGTGGGGCAGAACCTCCTTGCATTCCTTTATACCATTCTGGATACCACTAGGCCCTTGGATTTGTCCCTTAAAAGAAGAATTAATTTAAATATTATTTTACCCTTCAAATTTTCAGCTTGTTCCTCTAAGTGCAATGTCCAAGTAAAAACCAAGATTGCTTGTTGGAGGTGCCATGTCTGGTTAAATACACCAGAACAAAACAATGACCTTCTCCAAACCTGCAGGACTCAGTGGAGAAGCCTGTCTCAGGCTGGAACTCAGGAATGAACTGGTTGTTTACAGTTCTTCTTCTCATGTATGTGTCACATCTTCAAACAAAATGTTTCAAAGACTTCCTGGTTTCCTATCCTGGAAGTGGATAGGAATAACTCCTTCACCACAAGCAACCTCATTGAAACACAGAACTATTTAGATGCATGAGCAATTATATGCACAGCATTCACTGCCTGAGAAATCTCTTACATGAACATTTCAGAAGTTATTCAAGGAATCCTCTCACAAGGCAGTTAAGGCAGAACCTGACACTTCTGACATTTTTCCTGTGAAAAGGTAAAAGCTCCCAGGCCTTTTTGTACAGCATTTCAAACCCTATTTTTACTGTACATCAAAAGCCTGGAAAGGGAAATTAATTTAGAAGTACATTTATTTCCTTTCTTTTTTTAATATGGAAAACACAAATTAATAACCCACAAATATTTTAAGTTGAAAATCACTACCTCCACTCAGTGACAGATTCCCTACTCTTAACATGCCTACCCCAGTGTAATTTTTTTTAAAGACACCTGGCTCAAGAAAACCTATTTCTGTGATAAACAGGTAAGCATATTTTTTAAAAAGGGATATGGAAAACCATATGCAAGTGAGCAAATAAGGACTCTTTCATGTGGAACTGTTTCTCATTATAGAGAGGGTTTTTTCTCAACAGCTTCAATATGAGATTGTCATTTTCCTCCTCTTCAAGCCCTCATGGAATACTCCCTATGGATCTAATGCTGTGAGATGTGAAGTGCCTCATAAGAAATTAATTACCTCAATCTCCACTGCTACAACTGGAGTACTAAGGGCTCTCCTTCCTGTGTCAATTACCCTTTTCCAATCAATATGCAGGAATAGCCTAGAATTTAAAACCTTTCAGCACAACCAGTTTTTGGCATTCAGTTACATATAGTTTGTAATACTGCAAAACAAATTTAAAATTTCATTCTACACAAGCATACATCAAACAGTCTAAAAAACCCAGAATTCAGAATGCATAAGCCTTTAACTATTAGAAAAACCACTGAAACACTGAAATGTGCAGATCCCAATAACGCTAAAATCTCAGAAAGAACGATGTTGCTGGAATATGCACATTGTATTGTCGTGGTACAGCTGGTCTGTAGCTGAACAAGATAAATCTGGCCAGGACAAATCCAGCCGGGCTGGCCTGGCTCATTCTGGAAGGGAGGCAGCAGAGACCTCAGGACCCCTGCTGAAGCTGGATGCAGATACACAGTGGCTGGAGAGCTGGGCAGGGAGAGCTGCCATGCCACCAGCTCTCTGAGCCGGGATGTCCCAAGGTCCCATGAAAAAAAAGAGCAGCCAGAATAAACCCATGGCTGTTTGCTGAGGCTGCTCCGTGTGCTGTGCCGTGCGGCTGTCTCCAACACGTCCCTACATCACAACATTGCACATTTTAATCCATTCTCCAAAACACTGGTGCCAGTCAGCTGAAGGTGTGGAGGATGGCCAGGTTGTCTCAAAGCACAGAGCTGGAATCTTTATCCTTGGGACAATAAATTCTCTTGAAAGTGACTGGGATCCAGTCATGAGAGAAGATGAGGAACCAACACTATTCTAAATTTTTATTCTTTCTTTCTGATACGTAAGACAAATATCTCCTTACATCAGTTTTTCTCCTACTTTTTCACACTGGGAATATTAGAAAAGTTCAGCATGACTCCAAGTTGATCCTGAAAAAACACCCATACTTTTGTAGTACTTATCTGGGGAGAAGTGTCCCGGGAGGTGCATGTGTCATACCCAGCGTGTTGGGACAGCAGGTACAACCATCGCCTACTAACAACCATCACTTACTACTTCTAATGCAAAAACCAAACACCACAGGCACTTCATATCTAAAATATGGCAGTCTTAAAACTCGATAGAGAAACCTTAAAGGCCAGTAGCACTTTATTTTGGTTTGTGTTTCCACTCCAGGCCTATCAGAGGAATCAGCAGGGAGTAAAAACAACATTAAATTTCTTTTAATCAGATGTTACTGTCATTCACAGATGATGCAGGGAGGAAGGGCAAACATAAGTAGAAATGGAGCAATACTATTGAACTGACAGCAAGAAGTATACTTGAGGTTAATCTGCCTTTTACTAAGAAGCAATTTTCTAAGTTTCTAGTCCATACTAGTTTTTAATTGAATATCCATCTACCTTCAACCAAAGTGTTCTGGCAGTTTTACAGCAGGAAAATAGAAAATTAGTTGGAGAAAATCTCATTCTACAGCAGCAGCACAAGACTTTCCTATGATGAACTATCATATAAATTGCTTGGAGATTATATGCTGTTATGAGAAAGAAAAAAGAGGATGGAGGGAGAAGAAAATTCAAAATAAAATATAGTACAGTTGCTGAGACAGTCCTTCTCATTCACATTGTTTAAAACATTTAGCTGTACTTTAAATCTGAAAGTTACAGCCTTAAACAGCAGCCATAAATAGGGAAAAAAGCCCAGAACCAAGCCATTCACATTCTGCCATACCTAGGGACAGACTGAGTTAGTGCAGGGTCCAAAGTGGCACAGCAAAGGCACATCCTGCATTTTTCAAGGAACCAAACAAAAGCTTACTGTGGCTTTTGAAGTGGCACAATGTGCTACACAATTAGATTCCTGTACACAGTGTAACAGCACTCAAATCAAACAGCATTATAAATACATATACATACAATATATTTAAAAATATGTAGGGTGACTAAAGAATTGTATTTCTATAAAAAAGTCTTCCAAGTCCTCACAGCCACTCCATGCCATCCAGTACCCTCGTGCTTTCTCCTTGTATTTCCACTGTACCATGGAGAGATAAGGAAGGTAGAACAGGAAAATGAAGCTTGCTGTGTTGACACACTCATTACTCTGGGAAAATCTCTATGATACTGTTCATGATCACTCATAGAACAGACATGCTGTGATGTTTCTTTTAACAGAAAACCGAGCACACTCTTGTATCACACTGGATGGGTAATGAAGATTGAGTTCCCTGATTTTCACTCCCACATAACTTTAACATTTCTGTGTAGCTCCCCACAAGGAAGCAGCTTGAGATAAATGTGGTGGGGTGGACACAGGACAGAACTTGGCCTACAGACAGAAACCTTAGAAAACAGCTACTTGTCCAAGACTTCAGCTCTGAACCAGGCAGAGCTTGGTAATTTCAAATAACACACATGCTATGGATGTGGCTCTTCAAAACTGTACTTCTAAATAGAAGTTAAATGCTGAAACCCCAAACAGACCACAAAATGTAATTCCATTTAATTATGTATTAATTTTATTAGTTAATCCCTTTGTAATCCAGAGTAATTAATTTAATTCAACACCATGCTGTGATGGAAGATGTGAATCTAGGAGGCTGGGAGGCACTTCAGCATGTGCAGTGAATGAAAGTCCAGCTTTTAGGGAAAGGTCTAAGTTAAGTTCTCAAATTTACAAATACTTCCACTGAACACTATCCAGCATCCTGTGTGTGTGCTGAGTCCAGACTGTGGACTGTGAATTCCTTTGATACTTGTCCAATCTGTGCAAAGGACTATAAGGTAAGAGGGAGGAACACAGGGGATCATCACAGCAAATGGCAGTTGATGCCACCACCTCAGCGGGTGAATGCAGTCACTCCCAAACAAAACACACCAACACCATGAAATACCTCCAAGGTGGTATTCCTGGAAATTCATTACTTAATGTTTCAAACACTCGGCTACTATTTAAAAATTCACTATTGCTAGCTAGAGATCTACTCTAGCTCAGAAAGTTTCTGTTGTTGGCACTTGTGGGGGAAGGCACACAGAAGAGATTGGCAGAAGAGCACCTGAACAATGCTTTTACACTGAGGACTGCCAGAAAGGGCACTTCAGAGCCATTTACCCCGCAGATGGATTTGCAGAGTGAGAAATCACTTGGGCCTTACTTGGACTGTGTGATTAGACTCGCAGCACAAGCTTGAACATCCTGGGTTCCTGCGCTACAAGAGAGAAAAAAGCCCCAATTTGTTAAAAGTAGCAGCTACCAAATGGAACAAGGGAGCCTGTATGTGATGGCATGCAGGGAAGACAACTGAAAATTACAGTCTCCTGCAGGGCTGGGATCTGCAGAATCCTGCATGAGATGAGGGGAGTCTGCTATTCAGGGCATATTCCTCTGCAGTCCTATGCAGAAATTCCCTGGGCTTTTTCCCTATTTATTTTCACACAGAAAAAACCCCAAATATACCAGTGGAAACATTCAAACTCAGCATGCAATATTTCTGATATTCCAACATAGCAATCATACTTCATGCTGGAAGTTCATTTTCTGAGGACTTTTAGCTTAAATGTTGTCGAGAACTTTTGTCTAAATTGAAAATGCAAAGTTGCATGTTTAATATTTTAAACTATTCACATCTCCAATTAGCCAAGGAATTAATTTATTATAAATGAACCTAAGTTTTCATGTAATTGTCATCAGCTCCATGAAAGAATATAGCAAAAAAAAAGGAAAGGAGAAAAATAGACTCCTAGACATAACTAGAACAGAATCAGTAGGAAAGTCATTAGGAATTATGTTGGGGAAAGCAGAAATATTATAGAGCTCAAAGACCTTTTTCCTTTAAGATTTATACTAAATCCTTCAACTTTCAATGAAATAAATTAAATACTTAGGTGAAATCTAATGAGTAACCTGTTGTTGCTGTAAATGTGTGCTACTGAATTTCATGTGAAGTTTAAGAAATGTTACAAATACAACCAGAAGATTAAAAGCAAAAGGTTAAGTAGGATCTTCATAAATACGGTTCCCTAGTTGCACATGAAAATTCAAACATTTATAGTTTGCATTTCTATATAAATGCATATAAGATCAACTTACACTAAAGAAATATTCAGGTTGCGCGGACCTGTAATCAAGGTCTTAAGAAGATCTGTTTGCATGCCCTGGAAGTGGGCACATTCCACACCCCAGTGTGTAAGACATGAAACATTTCCTTAGGAAAGCCACCGAGCGCCGGCTCTGAGCTCTCCCTGGCTGCTCCTCGGCACAGGGTCAGGTCAGAGCAGCTGCCACCACTGCAGTAACCCTCAGTACTGCAGTAACCCTCGGTACTGCAGTAACCCTCAGTACTGCAGCAACCCTCAGTACTGCAGCGACCCTCGGTACTGCAGTAACCCTCAGTACTGCAGTAACCCTCAGTACTCCAGTGACCCTCAGTACTGCAGTGACCCTCAGTACTGCAGTGACCCTCGGTACTGCAGTAACCCTCAGTACTGCAGTAACCCTCGGTACTGCAGTAACCCTCAGTACTGCAGTGACCCTCAGTACTGCAGCAACCCTCGGTACTGCAGTAACCCTCGGTACTGCAGTAACCCTCAGTACTGCAGTGACCCTCGGTACTGCAGCAACCCTCGGTACTGCAGTAACCCTCGGTACTGCAGTAACCCTCAGTACTGCAGTGACCCTCGGTACTGCAGCAACCCTCGGTACTGCAGTAACCCTCGGTACTGCAGTGACCCTCAGTACTGCAGTGACCCTCACCGCTCGATGGGCATTTGAACAGGAGCAGCAAAGGGCAGCCAGGGGCAGAGCCCACCCACTCTGCCACTTCAACAACAGTTCACTGCTAAGGAAGTGTCTTTTATTCTTTTCAAGCGCTTGTGTTTGTTCTAGCAGAGGCAGCCAGCTACCACCTTCATTTCTCAGCTGGCAGACAGTCTCGAAGTTTCCCATTCCCGAGTGATTAGTGATGAAGTGCCGCCCTGCCAGAAGCCGCACTGCCCTCTGGTTCTTCCCGGGTGCCGCAGCATTTAATGGCAGCGCCAGTGCAGGTGGCAGCCGGCAGCCACACAGAGCTGCGGTCCCAAATGCCAGGGAGGACTGTGTATCAGGCTGGAGCTGCAGCTCAGCAGGCTGCCCTTGCCCGCTCAGAGCCCTCCGAGGAGCCGCGGGACGCGCTGCCAGCAGTGGGCACCCGGGAAGCTCGGACTGAGGCGCTCCTGACCCTGCAGGTCTGCCGGGAGAGCTCCCTGCGCGTCCTGCTGGGACACCGGAGCTGGGAAAAACCTCCTCCCTCACCCTGCTCCTGCTGCTCAGGGGCTGCTGCCACTGCTGAGCGTGCATCTGGGCGTTTCATCACACACACGTCCTTCAAACACATCACAATCCTCACACAGCGATACACAAAAATAAACACAGATGAATGTGTCAGGCTGTATTTAGCTTACACTGTAAACCCACTTCGGACTGAAAGAGCTGCCACAACTGCAGGCTGATCTGATGAGAGGCTCAAAACAGCAAGTGTACAAACCTCTTAATTACCATATTTGAGAGCCACCTTTAAGCATTCCAGATCAAAGAAAAGCCTATTTTATATCAATTTGATATATAAATACTGTTAATAAGTTCCATGAAAAGAGACTCAATCATTTAGTAAAACTGGGAGCATGATTCTGAGAATGGAGATAATGTGATACTTACTAGATATATTTATTTTACTTCAGACTTCCATGAATAAAATACTTGCTATTATTCATGGAACAGAATAGCAGAATGGAAGCCCTCTTCTGTAACTCCTCCCCTCCACTCCTGTTCCACCAAAAGATATCCTGACCTCCTTATTCTAAAATCACAAGGAGAATTGTGTCTGTTTGTAGGGGAGAAAAAAGTGGAATCACTTCAAATATCAATCATTGACAAAAGTATAAAACGCATTAAAACGCCCAGTGCTGAAAGTGTAACTTCAATTTGGCATCATCTTTTGTATGTAAATAAATACACTTTCAAATGCACTTGTTGTATGTAATAAACTTCAGGGAGCCATGCTTCCAGACTGCCACAACAAGCATTGCCTAAAAATAAAGGCAGGATCCTCCTTTATTAACTTACTAAAATTTTCACACGGAAAGTATACATTTAAACACCTGCTTTTCAGAGATATTCAAGGGTGCCATATGTTCATTTTTAATTAAAGTATGTCTTCCAAATTAGGCAAAATACCTCTTCATCCACATGACAATATTATATATTAAAAACAAGTAAAAATAATCATTCAACAAAACCACATGTATGGGATTCAAGAAAACTCCAGAGCAATTGTACATGAAAAAGCTTTACATCAGATTGTGCTTATAGCCTAAGTGAAAATAGATGCTGTAGTAAACCATATTACTTAAAGCACAAAGCTGATGTAACACTGCATCTGCAAGGAATGTTAATAAGGGCAAAATCAAAATCATAACAGAGTGAGAATGGGAAAGCTAAGCAGAAAAGGCAAAGCCAATATTCCAAGCAATGTTTCCTCTGTAATTACCAGAAAGAAATTAAATTATGAATTATGGAAGAGTTGTTTCCTACTTAGACAGCATGAGAGAGAAGGATACTTGAAAATGAAATGAGTTTGCAGAACCAAGACTTAGTTTTGCTTGCTTAAGACTATCAAACTCTAGCTCATTATTTTTTTAAGGTTACTGATACACTTCTACACTCATCCATAACAACAGCAAATTAAATATAATACACATTTTTTCTACACTCAGGAAACCTCAGGTGGGCACTAACACATAAGCGCACTGCAGGCACACAGATACTGAGCTGAGGAAACCAAGCCAAGCGCCCAGGCTCAACAGCCATGCAGGTGAAGGCTCGTGCATCTTGGTGCATCACTCAGCCATGGCTGAGAAGAGCCTCAATGCCTCCAGAGGTCTTTCTGCTACTCCAGGCTCAGACACACCTGGCTCCTCACACAGCATCCAATGGACCTCTGAGAGCTGAACAAAGCCAGAGAGAACCACACCACTGAAGCCGGGAGATGCCAATATCTGGGTATGCCATGATGCCTGCCCCGTACTTCTCCTTGCCTAAAGACCTTGTGTTAGCAGAGCAGGTGCCAACTAAAGGATTCTCTGGCTTTGGGGGAATCCCATCAAATCTCTCAGTACAACTACTTGTGCCCCAAGTGATCAGAAGAGAGCAGCAGACAGAGCTGCAGGGCAGTGGAGCTATGTCTGATTTACACCACACTGAGAAAAAGGAGAAAGGAATTTCATGTTGTAAATTACACAGTCCAACAGGATGAGTTCATGTAGCCCATACTGGCCAAGTCCAAAGCCAAAAGCTGACAGATGTCCAACAGAATGTGTTTTCACTAAACCATCATGACAATCCCATGGCACTTACAAGCATGTAAAAAAAAATAAAAGAAATAAAGCATTGCCTCTCAAAATTAAGTCAAATTTTAAGCAATACTGGTAGATAGAAGTGTAGGAACTGGGACAAACCAACACTTAAAACATGTCAGTTAAATCCACCATAAGCAGCACAACAGAAGTGCTCTGAGAAGTCCCTGACAATGTATGGACAATAGGCACTGGGAGCTTCTGGATATTCTTATCCATGTTTCATGAAATTTGGAGAGGGAAGAAGGTTACTGTAGCACCTGCAAAAACTTCAGGTGCAGGCTTTGTTTAGAGCAAATGAGTGCATACATGCTCAGTTCACTTTGTGGCTGTTTTTGCAGCAAGCAGCCAACACTACCCAAGTGCCAGCAGAAATTATGAGCATGGAGGAGATCAAACAGACTGAAGGAAATACACTATAATATCCACTTAGTTGTCATGTAATAAAAAGATAAAGATCCCATGTTATATAAAATATCTTTAACTACTTGTCACACTATACATTAAGTATGATGTTTACTGAAAATGTTGCACTTCTAATTTTGCATTCTGAACAGTTTTAAAAGTAGTTTGGTAGCAATCACAAGGTTGGGAAATGTGCAGTGTACCAGTAAGTACTATGCTTTTAACAAATTTCATCCGCTAAAAACTGATCCAGCCTAATGCCATCCAATATCATTCTGAAAGATAAATACACTCAAATTTTATCTGTAACCTGAGCCTAAATAAAACCAAGACAACAAAACTGAAAGGTTCAATGCATTCAATGCCAGTTGAAGCAGCTGGTAAACCTCAATACACTGTACACAACTTTGCTGACAAAGCTAAAAAAAAGAAAATAAGGACAAGCTTTTAAGCAGCATGAACAACACTTTGCTTTCATTTTCATATATAATTGAAATATCAAAGAGAAGCATAGTCAGGGGCTCTAAATTATATACTATGGAAATCAGTGATGAAACAAAAATCAAGGAACTCAATTCCAGCATCAGTGAACATTCAACGTGGGGCAGAGAATGACAGGAAATGCCAGTTCTTGCTACCTTTAAATTTAAGAGGTTGTTTCATACAACACTGCCATTTCTGAACTTGCAAAGGACTAATGAGAATTAAAAACCACAACATCACTGAGCAGCAAGTGCCTTGTCTGCTTCAAGCCTACTATGAAGAGACACTGCCATACAATGAAGGCACCGACCGACTGAGGCTGTGGCAGAAAATGAACAGCTTCCCACCTTGGAAATAAGGTTAGTAATGGAAGAGAGAGAGTTGGGCAGCAATGAGCCAGATGACAAAAAAGCATTTCGGAAAGGAGCTCTGAAGACAATATCTGTAATTGTCAGTGGGTTTACTTGTTGTCTTATTAGGGAGCAATGTGGACTTGCAAAGCAGGGCTTGACCAAGAAGTTTTTCGCCAGTCTTTTGGAAGAAAAACTGAAGTTCAAAAACAAAATCTTTGTTAAAAATATGTTTCAGCTGTTGCAGAAGCAGTGAGCATCCTCTGTAGTTAGCAACAATTAGTTCTCTCTCATTAGCAATTAGTGTCCTGTGACTCCCACCCACTACAACACAGTTTCCACAAAACATGGGTCACACTCCTTGCTCATAATGATACATATACACTGTTGGTAAAGTGTAAGAAAAGACTGATCCAATTTGTATTCCATACTTAAATGAGACCAATTACTGATTCAATGCATTTATTAATAAGCCAGAAAATACCCTAAATTTTATGTGTGCACAACATGCACCTATTTAGAGCACAAACAACACTGGCACCACTCTTGGAATTTGTATTTAAATTAATAGGAAATGTTGCTAAACAGAAAAATGCTTCTAATTTAACTCCCCTTCTTAGCACCATATACTGTAAAGTGACTCAGACTGAAACTCTAAAAGCTGGTGGTTCCTACAAAGGATGCTAAGTACTATCTGTGACCTCATGAAGAATTCACCTCCTCAAGTTTTGAGACTATTCACATTTCTAACACACTCTAAAAAGCTCTTGTGTTCCTGGACACGTGCCAGTACAATATTCAAACCTTTCTTACTTTATTTTGCTAACAAAAGTCTCATTCACCTAAGTCTCAAGGAAGACAACTTAATTCAATTACAAATCAAGATCAATACATTTTGTAAAATACACTTCCTATCTGCAGACTACAAAACACTGTGCTAAAGAATACCTAAGTCCCACTTCAGTTTAACAATACAAAATCTGTAAACATTTGCAGATTCTGCTCAAGTTTATAGATTCTGTAGTCTCTTTTATTCTTTACACCTTAAATACAACTTGGACAAGTCAAACGCTTTTGAAAACTACACTTGTCATCCATTACTGAGTCTCTCATTAATATATATCTCACGTGACATGGCCCTAGAAGTACAGTGATGCCTCTTATCTGTGCCATGCCAGCTAATGATTTTTTGCCACATCCTCCGAGAGATTAAGGTAGCTCTCGATAATGGAATGCCGAAGAACAGCTACCCCTAGTGATCAGAGAGGCGGGAGACGAACTTCAAAGTCCTTCTTTGTTTACAGCCATTTCCCATTTTCCTCAACGAGCTTGTTGCCAGACAAAGAGCACACACTGAGCAAAGACAGTACTCAGTACCCAAAAACATATTTGCATTGCAAATAATTTTACCCGGAAGAGCTTTGTGAATAGGTTTGTGTCACATCGTTACACCCCAGTCAGAACTCCAGCTTCAAACACTAGTAAACCATCATCTAAAGAGTTAAAGCCCAATTTAAATCACTCCACTCTGCCACACAGAATTGCAAACAGATCCTTCTCAGAGTCTCTGTGCAATACCAGGAATCCCCCAAGCCACGCAGTGCAAGAGAGAGGACATCAGTGTGCTCAGATGCGGCTGGCAGAGTCCCAGATAACATCAAGCAGATCCAGAGCCTGGCACAGGAGGAATATGGAGGCACTGTAACATCAAGCATGGAAATCACCTTTAAGATCATCAAGTCCAAACATTCAATCAACACTACCAAGCTCACCAGTAAGCCGTGTCCCTAAGTGCCACATATACACACATCTTTAAACACCTTCAGGGACAGTGATAGCGCAGGTGCCCCTGGCCTCATTGCCCCTCTGGGCACACCTGGACTCATGTTCAGCCTCTCCTGCTGCCTGCCAGCCCCTCTGCCCAGCCTGGAGCTCCAGGGGGTTGTTGTGACCCAAGGGGAGGACCTAACATTTGGCCTGGAGCTTTCTGACTACTATATGGGCTCTTTACTCAAGTCCCATGGTTACTTTCAAACATGCATAATACACTCTTTATAGCCATCAAAAGAGGGATACAGGACTAGGAAAACAATTTTTACAAAGAAGCTAAGAAAAAAATTAGCATAAAAAACATTCAAGTGGCAGGAAATTTAAGGCACACAAGCTGCAACAGCAAAAAGAGATAAGAGGAAGAAATCAAACATATACTCTTCATTTACCTGAAATAAAGGAGAAATATGTTTGAGAGCCCCAGGTAGAAAAAGTTGCCCCCTGACCTTAGTGTCATATCACTGAAAAAAATATTAAATGTCTGTCCCTTTTAAAGTAAGTATTTTTGCAATTTATTTTCTATTAGATTAAAACACTCTATTTCTCTTTTGAAAGAGAAATTGGACAAAGTGTGCTAGCCAGTTAGAAAACAGGGAAGCATATTTTCATCTCTATTGCTCAAAGAAAAATAAGAAATAAATTTAACACATGATTCCCTGTACCTTATTCACCAGCAGGTATTAACTGGGCATATCTTCATATGAAAAACACAATATATGGAGACAGACACTTACAAGTTCACCTTGGGTGGAAAACAGTTGATATCAAGGAATATTACTTCTAGGGCCAGGGAAATGTGTCAGCCAGGAAATAAAAGCAAGGTCAAGGCACAGATACAATCACAAAAAAAAAACCACCATTCTGAAGTAAGACTGGAAGTAATTTGGAGCTGACACAGGTAAACACAGAACAGACAAGTGCAATTACCAGCCTGCTTTGATCTGCAGGACCACATCCCCTCTGAAGTTCCTGTGCTATTGTGGCAAGCAAAATGTGCTGCAGAGTATTATCAAGCCTGATGATAAAGCAGAGTTGCAGTCGATACAATGAAGAGCTGGCACTGTTTTGGTGAGACTGGATCAGCTGTCACATTAATCATGCCATGACACCGTGTCTCTAATGTGCACAGGGGTGCGTGATGAACTCTGAAAACCTTTTTATCTCTGTACACACAATGCACTAGGATGAGGTCCTTGTTGGAAACAAGTAAGTGCACTGAGTACAGCACTCATTACAGTAATGGAGGACTTGTACCAACCTCCTCATCAGCCTTTATCACAGTGGTTAATGCTCTGAGATTCTCACATGTTCATCTTTAGTCTATTGTAAAATAAGAATTATAATACTTACTTGAAAACACCAAAAATTAGACAAGAAAACAGTGCATCTACAACTTGCAACACCTTCAAAAAGAAGTTCTTTACTGACATACCAAATATGTTGTAACAACATGACTAAGACTGTACCTTAAGTACTAGGCTTACTTTGAAATATTTACATTTCAACATCACAGTCAAGTATATTCATAATAGTACACTGAAATGGTTTCAAAGGCACTACAAGTGCTTTTATGTTAACTGGTAGAAAAGAATATTTATATATTCAAACTGTATTTAGCAAGCTCTTTTACATCCTTGAAAACTTGACTGGGTAATACTGGAAGGAGCAGACAGGCTGCCAGAACTCAGTGGGCCAGACTGCTGAACACAGGAACAAAATGTGGCAATCATAATACCAACAATAATAATAACAACAACAACAAGAGCAGCAGCTTCCTGTGATGGCAGATAAGGTCGTGATACAACTATAAATGCATTCATAGATTTGGTCTAAACAATTTTGATAATACAGGAGTCTCTGAGGGCAGAAGAGCAAATAGGATTTGAAGCCACATCACATGAAAAAGTCTGTCTAATCATATAAAGCACTATGCAGTGGATTGAGCTTGCCTGTTTTGTGCCTCACATCCTTGTTTACCAGTGAACAAGACTGTCACTAAAACTCTCCAGATAAACATCTCTACTGCCTCGATGCTGTTTATCACCTGCCCTAGAAGTTCACATGACAGCCGCAGGAACAGACAGCAGCAGCAGTGCTCCAGTCCAGAGGCACAGCTTAGCTGTACTCTTGGCAATCACCTTTAGCAGAAGGAAGATTACAGGGGTTTGAAGATTTATTGCTTTTCATTCTGTCAGTTTTTCTGTGATTTCCTTGCCTGTGCTTCATGAGGATGACCTCTGATGTCCACTGTAAAAGTGGGAGTGCTATAACAGTGGAATCCTACCAACTACTTTCCTAATGAACACAGATGAATTTGCATTCAGTGACCACCCTTGAAAACATTTCAGTCATTTCTGGCTCACCTTACATGCAATTACTGCAGGCCCTTATGCATGTCTGAGTTTAAACTCACTGGGTTTAACTTTTTTATTTTGTATTCACATGCACAGTACTGTTCAGTGATTTAAACTTTCTGAGGTTATTTCAAAGTCTTCTCTGATAGGTGCTATGAAGGTGCTCTGGGCTTCAAACCTTCTCCACATCTTGAGGGGTTCATTTGTGACTGACTTTTTTAGTTTCTTTCTCTTATTTATTTTAATTTCTCTGCTCCAAATCAAACACTAGCACCCCAGATGTTTTTACTTTTACTGTTTCTGAAAATCTGGTAAGCTCTCATGTTACATCTCTACCTGTCCACTTTGGCACTTCATTTTTTCAGCCTTTTTGGAAAATGTGTGTACTGTGCATGTTGAAGCTGAAATCGGCTGTTCTCTTCCATTTTCTTTTCCTTTTTTTTTCCAAAGTAAGTGCTCCTGGGACTCATTCATATAGTAGCACTTCTACATTAATCACATGCCAAATGTTCACGATTCATTAATGAACTCTCTGTTAAAGGAAGCCAGCAGAAGTTGCTCATGAAGGAGTAACTTCTGCTCATAGCCTTTTATCATGTGCCTTGTTTGTTGAATTTGTCTATCAGTGTCTAATTTAAAAGTTTTATAACGTGAATATTGCTGCTGATTCCTGACCATTGAACATTTAATTAACAAGAAAACGTACACACATAGAAAGGTGTTACAATTAGCAACTGCTAATTCCATTTTAAAGATATCAATGGCTTTTTCAGTATATTGGTTATAGACAATTTTGAAACATTAATTTAAAGGAGAAATACTTTAAAAGGCAAAAAGCAAAACTCCTGGGTACTTTGAGATTCAGAGACAATTCTATGATTTTGACCAGGCCATTCTTTACAAGGAGAAAACAAAGATATAAGTGTATGTTCCTCTCTTTGAGATGCTTGGGACACAAATCACACAATGTAAGTTTGTTCAGAGGTGACAAAACATACAGGTACCACTTGCTATGTAACTTCCCAGCTGTATCAAGCATGCAAACAGAAATTTAAAGCAGCTTAGTCTCATATAACAGCAGACCACTGCAGCTATGAATTCTATAATCAAAAGGGTAAGCTCAAAGGTACAGCACACCACCTCAGAAATATGGCAGGGAGACACACATCAAATTTTAATGGTGCTGTTAAAACCCACTCATTAAAACCTCTGTAAGCACCAAAAATAATAAAATATTATTTGCCTTGCTCCTGCTTCTCCAAAGCAAATAATCAACTTGAGCATAACAACACTAAATAGGTGTTCAGTAGCATGAGATCCACAGTAGCTTTTCTCCAGCTGTGCCTTCTGATCCATTAAGTACTCAACTGAGACAATTTTAAGCACTTGCCACTTTACAGACTGAATGAGCAGTGCCCTGAATTTCTCAGTGAACCAGCACAGAGAGCTCACAGCTCAGGATTTACAAAATGCAGAGACACTCAGCCAACTGCCCACTACTTTACTGTTTTATTTACTGTTCCAGCAAAATAATCAGATGTACAGCCAAAAGTTCTTCTGTGACTTGAGGACACACACTGACCCATCAGTATGTGTACCTGTTTACTATGTCAATACGATCAGTCTAATGTCACCTATCATCCACAGTGCAATGGGAACCACTGCAGAATTGTAAAATACAACAGCAAGAGTCAGCTCTTCCACTAAGCCTTTCTCCAAGTGTTGTTCAAGGAAAGCAAGTCATCCTCCCCGATTTCCCCAGGAGAAAACTGAGGCACAGAATGCTGATGTTATGTGGCCATTGTCAACCTCAGGCCAATAGCAAAGTCAGAGATATAAAATAAAACTGAAAAAAGCAGTTTAACTCAAAGGGGTCACACATGAAAACACAACTGAACACATACATGGGGTAAATAACAGTACAGCCAATGCAACAAACTAGAGAACATAATCTGGGTTTCCTGAGACAAGACTCCCAGTGCAAGTCAAGATTTCACAACACAAATTCAGTATCCAGTGACACCAGTTGTCACTGTAACTTACTGCAGTGAGGAAATGCAGTATCACATTAACATCTGCCATACCCAGCTAAAAATCCTACACTGACAAGACAAGCATGGGAAACTGGATAGACAGCCTCCATTACCAACAGCTGAATCATTTCACCTTTCAGTCTCCCTGCTTCTGTGTTTGCAAAGCCATGTCTTCATCTTTTAAACATTTTTCCCCCTTCAAACAATAGATGGGTCCATCTTCTACTTTTGCCAGACTGACTTGCTGAGTAATGGAAAAGTTAGCCATCAGTCCAAGACAAGGTTAAGAGGAATGGGAATGCCAACTTCCCTGGGTTTTTTCCAAGTAAAAACCAAGCTAGGACACTAATCAGTACAAATCTATCATAGTTCCTGGCAGCAATTAAAAAAAAAATCAAAGAAAAAGGCAATAGCAGGTAATTGTGGTAAGAATGGATTTGTTGAAGAACAAAATCATCTGCAGGTCATGCAAACTAGAACAAATAGAATCCATTTCTTCTGCTTAATCTCTATCTTACTTTGTGCAGCACTCACCCTAAGATGGACACAAAAATTAGATGTATTCGACTGAATAAATTCCTACAAATTCCAGAAATGTATTCTGCAAATGTTACAGAGTTGGGGCTATAGAAAGAACCTGAGTTGGCCAGACTACTGATGCACATTACAGAGACACAAATTAAATGTTACAGCAAAAGCTTAAATCAATCACTTCCAAGATAAAGGAGTCCCTGCAAGTGGTTTCAGTGTACATTATATCCTTAGAGACACTGTCATCCCTCTGTCTCGGTCATCATTAAACAAGCAGCAGTGAAAAGCACTTTCTTTTATTGTTTTGTTCCATGGATTTAGGAACGGATCAATCTTATTTAAGTTCTCTAAAATGACAGTTGAGAGTGTTTTGGACGAACAGTTCTTTGTTTAGCTATGAAACTAGTCAAAAGGCAGGTCAGAGCACAGAAAGCTATCATTCATGATTTCTTCTTCTCTCACATTAGGAAATAACTCTCAGAATGAAATGAATTCATTTTACACATCCACATAGTGCTTACTTTCGGGGTTAAGATAATAAACAAAGATGCCAGTAAATAAAAATAAGCATTGCCCTTCTGACTGCAGCTGATAGACCTTTTTTCAGCAGAACAAACACAACTGCATGTTTTGAAGTTTAAGTTTGCCTCCGAATTTTTAAGGACACAGACCACAACCCCAGCAGCCCTTTTCCTTATCCCTCACATTCACACGTACTGTCGTTCTGGTGCACTACAGAGTGCTGCTGAATTTCCATTGTGAAAACACATGTGTATGCTGAGGTCTGCCTCTCCAAAAGGAAAAAGGATGCCCATGCTTCCCAGAGCACAGCCAAGGCAAACAGTCTCTGTCCTTCCCAGCTCTCCCCACATGGAGGGGCACAGAGGAGGTTTATCAGCCATGATGGGCAATTCCCCACAGGAACTGAGGCCCACAGAGGCTGCCCCAGCACCAGCCTCCACCCTGCAGGGAACAGGCAGGACTGACACTCACAGCAGTCACAGATAACAAACTGTGTGTGGTTGGAGGGGAGTGGGCAGAGGTCTCCCAGTAGTCTCTTGGAGAAAAGATAACAATGGAGCTTTAAAACTCTTCACTCAGAGGGTCTGGAAATCAACAGTACACCATCAATACAGCAGCTGTCTGAAAGGGAATAGTGAGGCACTTTGTACCTTAGAGTGACTGATGAGAAGTTAACGCAGGATGCATTAAGTATAAAAAAGTATCAAGTCAAGAGATGAAGGATGGATGAGCCAGAAACAACCAGCCCAGGCTGAGAAGGAGCCACTTGTGCACGTCTCTTACCTATCACAACAGCCAATTTGGATAGATTGTGAATCAATCTTTTATGAGCTCCAAACTATGATCATTGCTGCACATGGACCATTGTTGAACCTTCACATAGCAGGCATTTTTTGGTCACTAATAACTTGAGATTCAAACTACATCTACAAGAAAGTGGTAAAAAACGCCTAATAACTGTACTGTCAATCCACTTCCTAAACTGAAAACATTTGATTAGGTGGAATATTCAGTACAATGACACCTCCTCTCCTGCTACAGATCACCTGGCACAAAAGAAAGTACAAATCCTTTATGACAGGACCAAAACTGGGGTTTGCAACTTGAGAATATAGTGGCTTAGGGAATGTCTGCAAGTCACGTGGGGATCCAGACGTGGAGCCAAGGGCCTGCCATGTCTCCATTTTCCTGTGAGGAGGCTGACTATGCATGCTGTATAACCTGCAGTCAGCCAGAGCTGCTTTACAGGCCTGACAACAGGGATGCCATTCCGCCTGTCCGGCTCTCCAGCTCCACTGTTCCACAGCATGGCTTTGCCACACAGGACTCCAATCACAGAGACAGAAGCCAACTTCTACTGCATTTAGCCATGATAAATACTCTGGGCTAAAAGGATGTTAAGTATTACCCAGTTTGCAAAGTGTGCTTTGCAGTTATGAAATGTTTATGACCAGCCAAGCCGTTGTTAATAACTCAGCAGGATGATCCTGTAATGTAGCACCTGATATAATGGGAAAGGCACAGTCTCAGTGCTATTCGTATTTTGCTTCTGCATTCTTTACATGAGATATGCACATGAAATACTGTTCACCACCACTACAGGAACACAACTATTTGCTATATAGAGAGAAATATCTGTGGACAAGATTTTGACTGGCTTGAGCACAGAAAAAAGATTCTCAGACACCTAGAATGAATTACTTCAGAAGCAGTAGCTATGAAAATATAAGTACTATCAAACTGTACAGATTGACAGGAAGTACAGGACTAATTCAGTACTGATATAAGATTAGTGGGAATTTACTGGTGTGCATATCGAGGAGATTTGCTTAAAGTAAGTAATTATTAAGAATGAGAAATGTTTGTATCGTTTACTTGCAATATCACATGGAATAGGGGTTTTTTAAAAGAATTCTTTTTAGGGTCTTTTATTGTTCCTACAAAATGGACTCAACATTACAATTGCATTACACTTCACTATGATACAGTACCTTTATTACAGCCAAATTCCCTTTAATTTTCTCAGCCTTTAAGACACCAATCTTATAGTGCTGCATTGTGGTTATTTATTTCTTTTATTTGTTCTGTTTCTAACCTGGTATTCATTTTTCTCCACAGAGTCACTTCCATTTGGATGAAGGAGAAAACCCCAAGCTTTCCCAATTCTTCATTTGACCACTACAAAACTTAAATTTGTTCTCTTTTTACTTTAAAATATTAATGTAACTGTTTGAGATTTACACCCAAATGGGCCTAGCTCACTGATACAGTCATAGATCTTGGAAATATCAATTCCCTCTGAATGGCTTAAAAGCTGCACTGAATGTAGAACAGTAGGGGAATATATGCTGGCTGGACATCTAGCATCACATTCAGAACTGCAAAATCAGCTTTCTAAAACAACCTGGATTACTTAGGATAGTCTCAAACAACTCACACCTACTCCCCAGCTAGTTTATGAGATCTCAGGATTTCCTGTTTGCATTATGTTGACAAGACATGTCTGGCAGCTGGAAGAGAGGAGGCAGGAATGTATAAGAATGTATGCTTCTGATCTTAAAGATCAGTTGTCCTCTGAATTCTGTTCCAGCCTCATGTATTTTGATGAAGCTCACTGATCTTCAACAGCACAAATCTAATGAAAGTACTGATCTATTTTCTGGTTACCATTAGCCAATATCTGAAAGGCCCTAGTGTATCAAATGTTTGCTGCTTTAAATTTCAAGTCCCTGTTTTTAATATATGGGTCCATTGATTTGTCAATGCTTGGCAACACAACAATGAGGAAAGGCACACGCTGAATGCAGCAAAATCACCCTTCTCACTCCCCTCAAACCACCCAACTTTTGGTAGGTATCTCCACTACTGACACCCACACCTGAGTGAGCTGCTCTGAACTCATTCTGTGCCAGTAGAGAGAGAACCAACACAGACAGTGGAGTCAGGTCCAGCTCAGGAGATTCTGTGATTCTAAACTCAGCCTAAACTTGGCCTTTATAGCTGGTCAGGCTGTGGCCCCCTCTGACTGCACTGACTCGTCCCCCTTGCTGGGATGGGAACCTCATCAGGGTCAGTGGAGATCACTGCACTGCAGAAACAGAAATTTAAGCAACATGAGTTCCACTCTCAGTGTCCAAAAAAAAGCACAGGTCTCTTTAGTTTTGATAAGGGTTCAATGATGTCATTATGACAAGAGCATAACTGTAAATTAAATACCTGGGTATTTTCTGTTTTAGTGTTTTGGGGTTTTTTGGGGGGAGGGGAAAAAAACCCCAAAAAAACCAAAAAAAACACCCCAGCTATAAAAGGCATGTCCCCTAAATCAGGCAAAAGTTTTACAATTTCTTTAGCCACTAAATTAAAACACCTGAAATTGGCTATTGGGAGAGATGGATTCTGTTTTCACATACAGAATATACAAAAGATATTTCACAAATTTGATAGAAAACAGTAGAAGACAATGCTGCGTCCACTGAAGGCAGCAGGAACACTACCAGCTGTCCAAATGGAAGCAGAACTGAAGATTTTTTTCCACAAGCTTTGAAGTATTGGAAACTAAAACATCTATTTTCAAAAAAACATGTATTTTGTACACTCAATTTTATACACTCAAATTAACTACATTTTGCTGAGATGTTTTCATTTCAAAAACTCCAAAGAATTTGAAAAGCAAAAATGCCATTGAATATTCCCTATATAAAAGTCATGCTAACATATTCTTTTCCAGCAGTCCAAGCCAAATAGGAAGATTTGATGGTACTACAGTGCTATGGAGAGTTCCAGTTGAACCAGCATACAAAAAGCCCAGCATTTCCTCTTCCTTCCAGTGCACTCAATAAGGAAAAGCTCAGCTCACAGGAGAAGCTGTGCAGTGCTGAGGGCAGGCTGGTGAGCCACAGCCACTCCCTGTTCCCTCAGCTGAGCTCCCATCAGCTCACTGACACAGACTGAAATGTGCTCTTTTCATTCCCAAAAGGAAAGTCCTTCCATCCCAGCCAGAACTGCTACAACAAAAGGCCATGTTTTTGCACTGCTGCAGTCACCACTGCCATACGGGCAGCTGCTTTTCAGAGCCAGGATGGCAACCACAGGTACAGTCTGTAACCTCAGCCAAAAAACAAGACAACAGAAAGCAAGTATTAGCCAAGGGAAAAGAGAAAATAACATTTACCTGATAAAAAGCCAAAGATGGGTAAACAGGACAGAGGCTGATACTTCATCTAATGCTTAAATTCTGCTCACAAAGCTAATTGTAATTTTATTTTCTATCATAAATTCATTAGCTTTAAATCTCCAGTACTTCCTGTCATTAGTTTCAGAGAAACAAGCATTTGTTTAGCCAAAGAAAAGCTCATGTTACACACTGGACCAAGTCTAAACTATAAATTTTAGAAATGTACAGGTATAAATTAGATGCATGCATTTTAAGAACATTTTGCTATTTTAGTGCAAAAAAACTGGGGACGTTTGTGTTTAACTTCATTCAAAGACCTAATTTAAAGTTCATTCTCTTTTATAGTTATAGCTAAATTCTCTACAATATATCTTATAGTATTTTTAATAGACATTACCCTGATTAGCGCAGCTTAATGTAGAGCAGCTGGCCTAGATGATTATAGCAAACTGATCCACTGAATGACAGAAACTGCATCTCTGTGTCTGCAAATACATCCAAATTTTCATCTCCTAGTTTTCGCTGCTCCTATTTTTGTTTTGCCCCAGCAAAACATGCTAAAGAGCTTGGATTTTCACTACAATTAAAAATGTGGAATTAAAATATATCTTAATATTATGACAAATTATTTACCCTAGTGTTCAGAATCAGCCTGGTTCTATATTCTGATTTTTGAAGATTAAACTCCTGGTCTAAAACTTTTTGCCTGTCCTAGATTTGGCTCTTCAGCTGTTTCAGATACAATGCCTGAGAGACAGAAGGGCCTGACTGCCCAAGTAATTTCCTCACATCACAGAGGGAAGCTCCACTTGCATCCCCAGCTATAGGTGTGAGGACACAGGAGAGCAAAAGGCGTTTCCCCAGAGCTGAAGACAGACACACAGACAGACAGACAGAGCTCAGTGCTCAGGGCATGGCAGAAATGCAATCACCAAGCAATCACCAGCGCACACACGGCCAACAAGACACAGCAGGACACCTCCCTTAAGGCCTGAGCTGGTTCGTTCCAAGCAGCATAAATAACACGTTTTTCTACACAATTAAGTTAATTTTGCTTATTATTCAGAGCAAGAGGCTGGTGTATGCCACAAGTCACTTGTGTGCAGCCCCTCCACTGAACAACCTGAAGGAGGGTGTACATATTCATGCAGGGTCTATAAAAGGGGGGAAGTGTACCATGATAGCATGTGCAGCCTTTGTTTACAATGCATTTTACACTGATGGATTTCAAATAAACTAGCTATCACTTCCCCCTCCCAGGAATAAAAGAAAATGGCACATTCCAGAGAAATGCTATCTCCAAACAACAGCTGTATGGGTACTTTGGCAATGGATGGAACTGGCACAGAGCCCCGGCAGCACTGCCGCTTCTGTCACTCCCCAAAGGGAATCAATGCCTGATTACATTTAGCACAGCCTGTCTTTTGCTACCTTCATTGCATCTGCTATGAAATCACACTTCTCTCTTTTCATTTCTTCCCTGAGCTTTCTCTGTCCCTGAATTCCTCTGATTACTAATCCCCTGTTCACAGACTTTGTATCTTTGAAGAGCCAGGGCCAACTCTGGAGGTCCTTCATGTAAGGTTTTCCCCCTTTAAATGTGAATCTGCAACCCTTCATCTCAGGAGCTGCAAAAGATCTCAGAGCACACAGTTTGGGGCCATTCCACTGCCTTAAGACTGTCACGTGAAAAAGGACAACAAAAGTTTACTGTCGTGCCTTCATCCCTCATTCTGGGAGGTCTGCAACCACAGCAATCCCTGCATATCCTATGTGAAGAAGCCAAACGAGTCCTACAAATCTGGGGATCCTGATAGTGACTTCCAGGAGACTGAAGTAGTTTCCTGTCACCCAAAGTGCCTCTTCAGGATATGTGACAAACTCTGCTCAAGCAAAGCCATTCTAGATGCAACACTGTCATTGCTGTGTACTGCAGAGCATCTCAGATGGACCTCTGGCATTCCATTAAGGATGAGAATTAAGAAAGCTATCAGGTTTTACTAGTTCTGTATCCACAAAAGCCAGCAAAGTTAGGTTACACTATAAACAGCACCCTGAAAACACTCACCCCTCCCATGCTGCACTTCCCTTCCCTTTGAAGCCAAAAGCTTTATCCCTGCAGTGGAAGGAACATGGCCAAGCCTCACAACAGTCCTGTCATGTCACTGAGGTGAGGGCAGAGGGTGTCTGCTGCTTACCCAGTCACTGGATTTAAGGTCACAGGAAGAGATTCAGAGTATGAGAGAGGAGCAGAGCAGCACACTCCTCCAGGTGCAGTGTGCTCTCAAATCCATACCCGTACCTTTGGGATTGCAACTCATCGGACTGGTGCTCTAACAGCACTGACACTGCTGCAGCTAATGGACACGGATCCCGTGCAAACTGCAGACAAACCAACCCATCACCTCAGCAGTGCTAAACACCTGGGAGAACACATGTTCTGTGAAGTTTCTGGAATGTCCTCAAGACTCATCTACTAATCCTCCATGTACACCAATTAGTAGATTGAGAATTACAAGAATGTTCCTCACATTATTTTCAGACTTTTTTTCTTACCTCTTATTTTCTTTTTTTCTGTAAAATAGCATTTTACAGAGGAATAGATGAATAAAGCCCCAGAAGACAATGTAACACAATGTGAAATTCAAAACCAACCAAGAGTAAAACCAACTCATATTTAGTACACACAGTCTTGACTCTTCTTAAAACAAAGTGTAAGACTGAGGCTTCTGAGAACTGAGCAGAGCCTGCCCACAGTGGGACTTTCTGGGGAGCTGTATCCAAGGGGGCCCACAGTCAGAAATGTCAGTATTTAAGCCTCATTATCTAAGAACCCAAGCTAAATAGCAATTATTTTGTGAAAGCCTCAAGCCAGGAAAACATGCCAAGTAAGTTTCTAATTTTAAGTGTCCAATCAAATAAGCAGCAGCATAGGGAGTGTGAGTGCAGTGAAACTTTACACACCAACAAAAAGAGATTCCTCACACTGTCCTCACCTTCTCCCAGCAGCAAGAAAAGGCAGCACTGGAAACCACGGGACAGAACTACTGAGCTCCTGCCAGTTCCTGTGCTGATTTTGTACTCATTTCCTTGTCTTCAGAAGGTTTCCCTTGGTTTTGTTTCTAAATACAGATATTTTATAGCCAAAACAATATATACTGTGTTGTTGTAGTACTCATTCTAATCTATATACATATAATTTTCATCTGAAGCTCAAACAACATTTCAAGATGTGGAAAAACTGGTTTTGAAAGAGCTTTTTTATTGAAGATAAAACCACTAAAATATGGCTTTACATTGTTCAGTAATACTAGCTAGAGTTGTGTTAATAGTATTGCCTACAAAAATACACTATAAAATGTAAATAGTAGCATATAAAAAATACCAATTACTTATAACACATATGAATAGATAAACAAATTCAATGTGCTATTAAAATGATGTTGTATTTTTACTATAGTTTTCCCTTTTTTTTCTCACACTTTTAAACAATAATATAAAATCTACTGTCACACAGAGAAGTTTACCATTTGTGTACAGGACTGCATTACATACATATACACATACATCCTGCATTAACAATGGACTGCAGAAATAGAGTGGTGTGAGGAAGCCCTTGAGAAGAGGGCGAAATGTCTTCAAGAATAAATATTAAAGATTCAAATGAATGAATGCCATATATGTAGTATATTGTTCCTAAGTTTTTTCTTTCTATTCAGGTACTCCAAATGATACTGAAAATCACTAAAAGATACAAGTTATTATTATTCCCTATTTTCTAAACTTCCAAGTAATTTAATTTTCATATGACTTTCTCTCTGCTACCATACAGGTCCAAAAAGAACCATTCACTTAGTTTACAATGGTAAAGTGAACAAAAAATAATCTTTGCCAGAATTCAGCAGAACAATCCACCTGACATAAAAGCAAACCATAAAATTACCCCATGTATAATGTTTGTGCCCACATGCAATTATTTTTCAGATCTCCTAAAGATCAGTCCCAGTTAATTTAGTGCTATGTTACAGCTAACCACATCCAAAAGAGAGACATACAAAAGTGTTACGGGATTTCATACAAATACAAGAACAAGCATAAGAAATCAGGCCACAGGTCTCCACTGGTCAGGATCCTGCCTGTGACAGTTAACAGCCAGATATGTTAGCAAAAGTATGTAGGACAGAAAAAATACACACTGGTAATTTCCAAATTATGTGCTCCCACCTATTGGCAATATGCAGCACAACTTGCTGACCTCTGGCCTTGGTGAGCCAGGGCTGGCATCCACCTCTTAGTACAAATCCACAGCACCAGTGAGTAGAACTGTGTCTCACTGCTACCTACACATAATTCATTACTCTTCAGTCACTGAACCTCGAAGGAGAAACAATACTCTGTGACCCAGGTGAGCAACTGCACGCCATCAACAATAAATTGCAAATAATTCAAGCAAACAGTTTATGCCCAAGGGCTAACATTTGTTCACAAACTACGTCAAAGTTAATAATATATAAGTGAAGAGGAACGCTTGCTCATGAATGATTCACAAACAAATGCTGCTTTATCCAGATAATTTGTTGGTGACAAAATGTTTGTCCAAATCCCATGCTTGGAGAGCTGCTAATTTCTGGTGTTCTCCCCTTCTCTTCACCTGTCTAGGTCTCATCAGGAATGAAGGGATGGACACTGCAAGGTTGCCTGAGCTCCATCTCTTCTGAATCCTTTACTTCCCCCAGCAGTAAGGCAAACGGAAATCAGCTGGGACTGTAGCTCCAGTGTTTTCCATGAACTGTAACTATTTCAAAGACACTTCTCTTTCCCCTCTTTCCCTTCCCTCCAGTTCACGATGCTACCTAACACGAGAAGCAAGAACACGTGTCAGTGACGTGTGTCTGCTGGAATTCCTAATCACATCTCAATGCTACCATCTGAAAGAAAAGCAGACTTCCAGAAACTGCCTACTGAAACACACACTACCTACAGCTCACACTGATGCTGATTACGTACCAAACAGTGGAAGCCCCTTCTGAATGTTTGTCCCAAATTCCATGTACATCTTGTTAATCCCCTTCAATTTGCAACATTTTCAAACTACATTTCAAAACAGCTTGAGGGTTTAAACTAAGAATTTGTACTGAGTGGAGGCACAACTGTATTAATCCTTAAATGCAGTACCCCCTCCTGTACTGGAAATTTCAGGCTGGATCCAGGCACCCATGTGAATTTCTCCAAGTAACTTCAATGCACAAAACTGGAGGCCATCTAGAGATAGCACTCTTCATTCCCTCTATAATCAATCAATAGGCAGAAGACAGCCAGTTCCCAGAGGGCAATTCAGAAAATGATACACAAAAAGAACAGCTGAAGAGGTTGTTAGCAGAAAGTAATAGTGCATCCAATTCCCCTCCTCACTCAGAGATCAGACACCTGTCTCAGGATATCACACCACTCAGCCTGATATGGTTTCAGCCTGTGCCTCTTGCTTCCAGGTGTCACTTCCAGACAGAACAGGTCAGGTAGGGCAGTGTTTCATCCCAAAACAAAGCTAAAAACTCCCTTTTGTTGGCTATGTTTGTTGGCTATGTTTGTTGGAGAAGTCACATATGCTGTTAAATGAATAAAATACAAGAGGAGGAGAGATTGATCCAACACTATTCCAGTTAACCAAATAAACTATGTGATGACAACAAGCCTTAGCTACTAGATTTGTCATCACAGTCCATAAATTAGGTTTCTAAAACACTGCTTTGAGAAGTTCATCTTGAAATACTGAAGATTCCTACAAAAGACTCCTCCTCTTTTAAACTAAACAATAACATAGAACACTAACTAAAATAAATAGTGAACTTAAATAAACCATAGTGAATGAAGCCAGAGAAACAGCATATTTCCAACAGCTATGTCAATCACTAAAGAAATGATACAGAAATTATATTATTATCATTCTTCTGAGTCTTTTCCACCAAAATAAACTTAGGTTTATCCTTTTCACTTCACAGTTCATAAAATGCATTTGCCACTGTAGAATTATTCACTGCACACACCACTATTTTCAATCTTTTCCATGTGAATTCATAAGTGTCAGCAGAAAGCACATGTTTCTAGATGCCACTTCCGTATGTCTTAGTTTAATAAAAAATACTGTCCCAAATCTGAATTCCTCACTGTTTTGAATAGCAATGAAGACAAAATTTACCAGTGCTAAAGATTTTGCCATCACACCAACCACATTATGCCAGGCAATCTGAAAAATACATTTTCCTTGGCCTTCCAAGCACAACTACAAAATGTAGTGTGAAACAAGCACCTTAAAAATGGTATTTTTTTCATTAATAACTGAAATACCTACCTGTGAATCTTAATGTTTCTGTAACCCAAGCAGGGGATGTGCCTAAGAAGAGATGCACATGCAGTCTGTCATGCCTGCTGAATCCATTTCCTGACAAGGAGAAGTCCTCAATACAGCTAATACTGTCCTTACCAGATACTGCACTATAACCAAATCAAGATGTGGGAATTGTGAGGCAGTAGAGAACAGCCCTGGCAGGGCCCTGAGCAGCAAGGGAGAGCCATAGCCAGCAGCCCTGTGCTGCAGAAAACAGAGGAGGGACACACTCCCAGCTGTCCTGGGGGTGCTAGGCAGTCATCCTCAATGTCAGCCTTCCCAAATGCCACAGAAACGTCCTCTCCAAGTAAAATGTTTATGTCCCCACTGTCTCCCATCCTGTCTTACACTCCTCAGATCTCCCTCCTCAGAGCTTGATCCCTCATGCTTGTGCCTTCACCCAGCTGTGGCTTCCAGCTCACAAATCCACAAGCCCAGATACTGACCCTGCATTCCAAAGCACTTCACTCACTTTTCACACATTATCACAGGTCTCCAAGGGCATCTCAACATATCAATACCTTCGCTTTTGTTTCTACCTGTGGCGTTGTGTGTTTAAAAAACTATAAGTTGAAGTTGTTGTTAATTATTCTTTGTTAGTTTGAACAATGGTTTGTTCCTTTTCCCCCCGTGTAACCCCCTGTAATGGTTTGTTCCGGAGTTGTTTTTCCCCGTTCTTCCCGCCACTGGCCTGCCTGTCAAAGTGAGAAGTCCCCTGTTCCTCCCCCTAAGTCCCTATTTGGTTATGTCAATCTCTGTGGTGCTGCCTCCTACCCTTGTCCGTCATGTTAACCCCCCCTCCTTTTTTCGAGAAACTTCTATGTCTCTCATCCGTAACTTAGTTCCTGATTTGTCCTCGAGGCTTCCTCCCTCCCCCACATGCTTCTTATTGGATCTTTTGTATTGCGTCAGCCTACCTCTACCCTCGACCATTGGTTCCCTCATGTTTCCACACCCCACGCCCCCTCACTTTATAAGGGCTAGCCGAAGCCCTCCTCCTTTGACATTTGTCCCTGGACCCTCCTTGGATTAAAGTCTCCTTGGAACCCATACAAGTGTCCCTTCCTTCTTTCCTTTATCTCGGGACCTCGTATCTCACCATAGCCTGCGTCACCCACGCCGCGGCTGTCACCGCTACCCGGGCAGTCTCGACGAGAGCCTGGGAGCGGCCAGTCTTGTAGCGCCCCTCTGCGGCCTCACAAGGAGCAGCTAGCCGGCACCCCTTCGCTCCGAGCAACCGCAGCGTGTGTGAGCTACAGTTGGCGCGCCACCGTGGGGCTTTCTCTGCCGTCTCCACCATCACTGGCACCGTGCTCGACGCCGCCTGAGAGGGACGTTGACGCACGTGAGGAAGCCTCCCGGAGAGGACTTTCCTTGTGGGCATCGGCCCTTTGGATTTAGAGTTCCTGGCAGCACCAACGCCTCTGTGTGAGCACGCCGACTTTTGTCCGGTGGTGCTCCCAGGGGACGAAGACGCAACCCTTCCCTGGACGAGTGGAAGAACGTCTTCGGGACCGAGGACCCCCACTGCCGCTTCTTTTCAGCCTGCCAACGGTCTGGTGAGCTCCCCGTCTCCTTACCTTACCCATTTTGGGGGCTATCAGGTTTCCCACTGTCGGTTGGCTGACCCTTCTTTCAATTTTATTTTATTCCTTTCCGGCAGGGGGAGGGTGGAAGTCGAGTGGGCAAGATGGGTGTCCGTCTGTCCACTCCACAGAAAGAAGTCTATACCCAAGTTGTGGGACTCCTGAGGGAGGGGGGTGGTTCTTTTTCTAAGGGTATAGTTAAAAGGTTCGTCCGTTGGATGTTTTTTAAGTTCCCCCAAACGTCACCTAGTGATATCAGAAACAGGAATTTTTGGAAGGCTGTGGGCTGCATGCTGTCAGAATGTATCAAGAGGGCTGATCCCGCAGTCAAGGAAGGTTTCATGAAATTATTTCTTTTAATTTTGGAAGTTGTTAAAAAGGATAATTCTGATTGTGGAGGGGAAAGTAAAAAATGTTCAACGGCCCAATCCCCAGTTCTCCCTCAACCCCTTTCCCTACCCTCTTCTCCGAATCCCTTGCTCCCTACACTGGGTGGACAGGGGGGAGCAACCCGTCCACAGCAGACGCAGGGTTGCTACCGTCTCCCTGGCTCCCTCCGGTCCCCCCGGTACCCTTACCCTGGCGGTACTGGCCACACTGCCAGGGACCTTACCCTAGACCCTCTTCCCAATCCCTCATATCCCGTAGCTGATCCCAATAGCGCCCAAGGTTTCTTTAATCCTCCTAACCCATTCCTTACTTACCCCGGAGAAGTGCCGCAACATGGCGGCAATTCTATAACATCCACCCCGATCTCCCAAAATGGCGGTCGCCTCGTGGCGAGCACTTCTCCTTCCCAGAATCCCTTCCTTCCCGCGCTTTCCCCAAATCCCGCCATCCTTCCCTCAAACCCCTCCTCTTCCTCTGTGGCCATGACTTCCGTTCCTCCCGCGATCGCCCCTCCTCCTTTGCTCCCTCCTACATCCGGTGACCCCTCCCACTTTCCCATGACCACAACATCGCCAGCTGACTCTGCTCCACCCCAAAACTCCGCCCAAAGCTCCGCCCACTCCCTTCCGATTTCCCACGCTCCTCCTTCCGGTTCCCACGGCGACGTGGGAGTCCGGGGGACGGGGCCTGGGAAACAGGAACCGGTTGATGATGAGAATCCCCTGTTCCTTGCTCCTGTTACCTATAATGCGAGAGGGAATCCCAGATGGGAACCCCTCTCGTTCGATAGCATAAGAGACGTTTGCAAAGCAAAAAGGGAATTCGGCCAAAAAAGCGAATTTTTTAAGAGCGTTTTAAAGGCAACACTTTCTAACACAATGGTCCCTGCTGATTTAAAGCGTTTGTTTAGTTGCCTGCTCCCTCAATCTGAATATAAATTATGGGAAAGAACATGGAAGAGGTTAGCAGGGGACCTTCTTCCAGAAATTTTGCAGAGCGACTCTTGTGCTACCGACATTGAGGGTAATGACATCACCCTAGACCACCTTTTTGGTGAGGGTGACTGGAGCAAGGCACAAAAACAAGCAGGAGGGATTCCGAAAGAAGTTTTAGATTCCATCAAAGATGCGGCAGAGCGTGCGTTTTATAGCATGCCTTCCAAAGAACCATCAATTCCATATATTGCTATTAAACAGTCTCCTGCGGAGCCTTTTTTAGATTTTGTAGATCGAGTCAGAGCAGCAGTCGAGAGGAAGGTAGAGGACCAGCTGCTGCAAGAACAGCTCATTCTAGAAATTGTTACCACCAATGCCAACGAAGTGTGTCAAAGAATCATCTTAGCCCTTCCCGCGTCTCCGCCTCCAACCCTGGACCAGTTGATAGAAGAGTGCACCCGGAAAGCGATGATTGTCATCGAAGACATCATCAAAGCAAACCCGACTAGCGATCAACTTGCAGCAGCAGCCTTCGCGACACCCCGGAAACCTACCTTCCCAGTGGGAGCCCCTTTACCACCAGGACACCGATGTTTTCACTGCGGACATGAGGACCACTTCATTAACCGATGTCCGTTTTTAGGCAGAGCTCCACTGGGAACAGACAGAGAGAGGGGGGAGAATGCCTCTTGTTCCTTACCATCAAAAAACTAACTGATGAGCGCGGATCTGCCCCACGCTGCGATACAAGTTGGGCAGACCGCGGGGACATGATAGACAAAAAGCACGACAGTCGAGTTACCACCAGTGACTGTCGTGCACCATACCGGATGAGACTTACAAAACCTATTCTTTTTCGTTCACAGGACTGGCACATCATTCGTCCTGAGCCTGAACTTCTCTCCCGCATCCAACAGGCGGAGACCCATCGGCACACGTCATCGTTAGACTGCAAGTACCTCGTTGTCGCAGACACCAAAAACACTCCCCTTGAGATTGAAGTAATTCCTGCAATTTTAACACCCAAGCCGGAATACTTCACTCTCTGGGTGCGCTGTGTCCATCCCCCCCTCTTCCTTCCGGGAGACCAGATTGTCGCACAAGCAATTCCCATTCCTTATTTCGTGTGCGATGATCTGGATCTCTCGGTCCTTTACACCGAAGTATTGGGAGAGGAAAAGCCCCTCGTGTGGTGTGGCCTTAAGAGCGAGGGGCATTCTATACAACTTCAAGGGATGATGTGTTGGGGTGCATTAATTTAAGTTGGTTTATTCCTGTACCCCCCATTCCTGCTTATGGTTCTGCCCCGGGCTCTCTCTCTCTCCCTCTTCTGAATTGTCCCGTCAGCTACACTTTATCTTTCCTAAATTCCTCCCTAACTGCCTGTCTGTTATTCAGGGTCCTTGCCCACTCATCCAGAACATTCTGGCCTGGACATTGAATGATTGGTTTAGAGGTCAGGGTTCAACCCCTAATTTATTTACACTGGACATCCGAGCTGTTTGTTATGCGTTATTCCCTCCTCTCAAAATTTTAGATTGGTCGCTGTGTTCTAGTTATAAGACCTTGCCGAGCAAGCTTTTTTGTCCGCGCCCGACGCACCATCAATAAACACCTCCTTTTTCCCTGTCGACGCGGTCCAAAGCCTTTTCTCCTGCGGGACGCAGCCCAGCTTCTCTCCTCACGGCTCTGGGGGTTTCTCGCCCTTCTGAAGGCATTCTGCCTTAAATACTCTCCCTAGGAAGTCTCCTAGTGGGAGAGTGCCCTTCCCCCCTTACTGCTGCCGGCGGTGCTGGCCTGTGCAGCCGGGCGAGTCAGAGACCAAGAGGTCAGCAGTAGCCGCTGCAATGATGGACACAGGGGCAGACGTGACGGTCATTCCCCCACACAAATGGCCGCCACAGTGGGAGTTGCAAAACGTGAGCAGCTCAGTTTTAGGTGTTGGAGGTTCTCAATTGGCACGACAATCCAAGAGCATAGTTCAAATTACGGGGCCAAATGGGCAATTGGCCTCTGTGCGCCCATTTGTTTTGAATTCCAAATTTACCCTGTGGGGGAGAGATGCCATGTCCCAGTGGGGGGCAAAATTAGACCGTCCTGTCCCTCAAAATTTTTAGGTGCGGCCACTGAAGAGCGCCCTACCCTCAGGCTCAATTGGCTAACTGATACACCAGTCTGGGTAGAGCAGTGGCCGCTGAATAAACATAAATTAAGAGCGCTCACTCAGATCGTGGAGGAAGAGTTAGCCAAAGGTCACATAGTAGAAACCAACAGCCCCTGGAACTCCCCAGTTTTTGTTATCAGTAAGCGGGGGGGAGACAGGTGGCGCCTCCTTCACGACCTGAGAAAGATAAATAATGTTATTGAGGACATGGGATCCCTCCAACCAGGCATGCCTTCCCCATCTATGCTCCCCCAAAATTGGAAATTGGCAGTGATAGATATTAAAGATTGTTTTTTTCAAATTCCCCTTCACCCAGCTGATGCGCCACGGTTTGCCTTCTCTGTGCCTTCCATCAACAGAGAAGCTCCCATGAAGCGCTACCACTGGCGCGTTCTCCCGCAAGGGATGAAGAACAGCCCTACCATCTGCCAGTGGTATGTCGCGAATGTTCTGTCCCCAGTGCGTGCAAGGGAGAGTGACTGCATTATTTATCATTACATGGACGATGTCCTTGTATGTGCCCCCGACAGCGATATGCTTGCACGTGCCTTAGAGGACACTATCACAACCTTATCGGTGGCAGGATTTGAGTTGCAAAAGGAAAAAGTGCAACACCTGCCGCCTTGGAGGTATCTGGGACTTGAAATTACAAATCGAACCATTTCACCCCAAAGAATTCTGATAAATGACAACCCTAAGACCCTGAGAGATTTACATCAGTTGTGTGGGTCCTTGAACTGGATCAGGCCCTGGCTGGGGCTCACCACGGGGGACCTGTCCCCTCTCTTCAATTTGTTAAAGGGGGGAGAGGGGCTGGATTCCCCGAGGGCCCTGACCCAGGAGGCCAGGACAGCACTCGAGAAGGTTCAGTCTGCCATCACAGCTTGGCAAGCCCATCGATGCCGAGAGAACCTCCCTTTCCGATTTATCATCTTGGGTAAGTTGCCGCACCTCCACGGGCTGATATTCCAATGGGACGTTGGCCAACGGGATCCCCTCTTAATAATAGAGTGGGTATTCCTTGGTCACCAACTGTCCAAAAGCATAACCAAGCCACAAGAGTTGATGGCCCAGTTGATCATGCGAGCCAGAGCACGCCTGCGAATGCTAGCGGGGTGCGATTTCACATGCATTCATCTCCCCGTCAAGACATCTACGGGGAAGATGACAAAAGAGACCGTGGAACATCTACTTAGAGAGAATGAGAGCCTGCAATTTGCCTTGGACAGCTACACCGGGCAAATTCTTGTTAATCATCCCGGCCACAAATTGTTTAATACTGAGTTCAATGTGGTTCCAAAAGATATCCAAAGTCGCCACCCCCTCAAAGCACTGACAGTTTTTACGGACGCATCCGGAGGGTCCCACAAGTCAGTAGTGACTTGGAAAGATCCTCAAACTCGACAGTGGGAAGCCGATGTGAAGATTGTGGAGGGCTCTCCACAAATTGCTGAGTTGGATGCAGTCGTCAGGGCTTTCGAGAAATTTTCCGAACCCTTTAATTTGATTACAGATTCAGCTTATGTGGCAGGTGTAGTGTCCCGGGCAGAACATGCAGTGCTCAAAGAGGTCTCCAATCCTATTTTGTTTGGCTTGCTCTCGCAACTGATATACCTGGTTTCCCACCGAGAGCAACCCTTCTTTGTAATGCATGTGAGGTCGCACACCGATCTCCCAGGATTCATCGCAGAAGGCAATCGCAGAGCAGATGCTCTGGCCGCACCTTTACAACTGGCTGGCCAACCTAACATCTTTCAGCAGGCCAAGCTGAGCCATCAACAGTTCCATCAAAATGCTCCGGGCTTGGTCCGCCAATTCCATCTGCGGCGTGACCAAGCCAGAGCAATTGTGGCCACATGCCCGAACTGCCAAAAATCGGCTCTACCATCGCTCACCTCTGGGGTAAACCCCAGAGGTCTCCGCAGTTGTGAGGTGTGGCAAACAGATGTCACTCATATGCCCGAGTTTGGGAGGTTCAGATACGTCCACGTCTCTGTGGACACCTTCTCGGGAGCTGTCTTCGCCTCGGCCCACACAGGGGAGAAGGCAACAGATGCACAGAAACACCTAATACATGCCTTCGCAGTCTTAGGAATTCCATCTTTAATTAAAACCGACAACGGCCCAGCTTATACCTCTAGGGCGTTTGGTGAATTTTTGCAAAGTTGGGGAATCCAACATCGAACAGGAATACCACACTCCCCCACCGGTCAGGCTGTGATAGAAAGAACGCATCAAACATTAAAGCGAGTCCTCGCCCGTCAGCGGGGAGATGTTCAGGTTCAAACCCCACACCTCCGGCTCTGCAAAGCGTTGTTCACCATCAACTTCCTTAACTGTTCCTTTGACAGGCCGGAGCCGCCAGTCCTAAGACATTTCCATCAACATTCCCGATTAGAGATCAAGGAGGAACCCGAGGTCCTTATCAGGGATCCGGACTCCGGGGAAATTCAAGGTCCAGTCCGTCTTGTCACCTGGGGGCGTGGATACGCTTGCGTGTCCACTCCCTCAGGGGTCAGATGGATCCCCAAAAAATGGGTGAAACCGTATGTGCCACCGTCCAAGTCTATCACACCACAACTTACCGTCCCCTGCGGCGAGGAGGATCCACAGGATGGCGCTTTTGCGCAAAATCGAAAGCGCCGCAGATGAAGAGGAAACCTAATACCATCCCTCTGATTTATGTCCCCTTCAGAGATTTTAAGTTATTCCGTGTATTTATATAATGTTCTGTTTTCCCTCAGGCATCCATCATGATCGTTGTCGCCCTCCTCATCTTCTGGCAGCTCCACCTCAAGGCCTTGGACCAGTCCCTGGTGGCCGCGTGGATCGTTCCACAACCCCGAAAGAACGTCTGGGTGACTCTGGCCCATGCCCTCAACCAAAGCCATCTGTGTCTTTCTACACCAGCAGCAGAGAATCCGATGTCAACTTGTCTGGTGGGGATTCCATCAAAGTGGGCGGAGTTCCCTGACTCCATCCGGAACATCCAGAACCAGTTGAACGGGAACAATCCGCCGAATCAGTGGGTGGAAATCTTTCGGTACTGGGGGGTTGTGAACTACGCAAAAACACCAGTAGCCAATCCCCTAGTACTGTGGCGCAAATGGGTGTACGACCTGCCTTATGCTGAAGCCGAGCCCCAAGAATTCGAACTATTGGGCTCGGCTAAAGCAGACTACTGCGTGCACTTTGACTTCACTCCATCGTCCCGTGCAAAGCTCTACGAAAACATCAAACAACATAAATTAGAGTTTAGAGCATCTACATGGTGCACACACGTAGAAAAAATAAGCGCCCCATCCACTGATGATGGGTACCCCAGAAAGCTGGACAAGGGAGTTTTCCTAATTTGTGGAGATAGGGCGTACCCGGGAATCCCCTCTCGTCTCCTAGGAGGCCCTTGCACCCTGGGGCGTTTGTCCCTGGCGTCACCCAACATGACCCAAATTCCAATTCGGCACGCTAAAAGAAATTCAAAAATTGTAAAAAGGGGTGCAGACCAATTTGATGAACATTGCGACAGCGAAATTTACTATTGGGCGAAGTCTAAGAGGATTGCCGTCTCTGTTTTTCTACCTTGGGTGGCGGCGGCCAAGTCTCTCAGTGAGCTTGGCAACCTCGAGTGTTGGGTGACACGCCAGGCGAATTTAACTTCTGAAGCCTTGAGTGACCTCCTAGCTGACGAGGAAATCACCAGACAGGCAACCCTGCAAAACAGGGCTGCTATTGGTTTCCTGCTGCTGGCACACGGGCATGGGTGCCAGGAGTTCGAGGGGTTGTGTTGTTTCAACTTATCATCCAGAAGCAAGTCGATTCACGCATCCATTCAGGAAATGAAAGACCTTATCGGCACCGTGAAACAAGAAAACGAGGACTGGTTCAAGGACCTGTTCAAAAACTGGGGCCTTTCAGGGTGGATGCTTTCCCTTATCAAAGACATTGGGTGTTTTGTCATTGTTCTTTTCTTAGTAATGCTGTGTTTTGGAATCTTGAAAAGAGTAATAACTGCTTCTCTATCCAAACCTTCCCCAACATCTAAAATTGTAGTCGCCGCTGCGACTACCCAGGAAGGTGATTGGTGGGAAAATGCCGCACCGAAAGACTCAGAGACCTAAGACACCAAAGACCTTATTTTCCCTTAACCCACATCCTCTTCCTTTTTAAAAAACAAAAAAGGGGGAGATGTGGCGTTGTATGTTTAAAAAACTATAAGTTGAAGTTGTTGTTAATTATTCTTTGTTAGTTTGAACAATGGTTTGTTCCTTTTCCCCCCGTGTAACCCCTTGTAATGGTTTGTTCCGGAGTTGTTTTTCCCCGTTCTTCCCGCCACTGGCCTGCCTGTCAAAGTGAGAAGTCCCCTGTTCCTCCCCCTATTTGGTTATGTCAATCTCTGTGGTGCTGCCTCCTACCCTTGTCCGTCATGTTAACCCCCCCTCCTTTTTTCGAGAAACTTCTATGTCTCTCATCCGTAACTTAGTTCCTGATTTGTCCTCGAGGCTTCCTCCCTCCCCCACATGCTTCTTATTGGATCTTTTGTATTGCGTCAGCCTACCTCTACCCTCGACCATTGGTTCCCTCATGTTTCCACACCCCACGCCCCCCTCACTTTATAAGGGCTAGCCGAAGCCCTCCTCCTTTGACATTTGTCCCTGGACCCTCCTTGGATTAAAGTCTCCTTGGAACCCATACAAGTGTCCCTTCCTTCTTTCCTTTATCTCGGGACCTCGTATCTCACCATAGCCTGCGTCACCCACGCCGCGGCTGTCACCGCTACCCGGGCAGTCTCGACGAGAGCCTGGGAGCGGCCAGTCTTGTAGTGCCCCTCTGCGGCCTCACAAGGAGCAGCTAGCCGGCACCCCTTCGCTCCGAGCAACCGCAGCGTGTGTGAGCTACATCTACCCTTCTCCCAAAAAGTATTCCAGAGATCTGACTTCACTTGAAAACGTGCACATGTCTACAGAGGTAACTTTAGTCATCACACACATACAGCGTCTCATCCAGTATCTAACTGGAAAAAAATGAAAGAATTGCTAAATATTTTTTAATGCAGAAATCCAAGACTCCCTACAAGGAACATTTTATACTCTTACAGCCTGTTTCAGAAGTTCAACATCTCAGATCAAACTATTAGCAATATTCCTGCAACTTAGATTTCAGGTTTAGACCCTAGGGTGGAAATTTAGAAGAGTTGCAATATTTGGGGTTTTTTTGGCCCGTCAAAGTTAATGCTAAACACCAAAGCTAATATTTTCAAATATTTAAAATACTTTACCAAATGCATTTACAAGCTTATTTGTATTTAAATGACTGGGTTTCTTCCCTACCATTTAGCTTCCAGCCTCTATGGTAAGAATCACATGTTCAAAAAAACTCTGGCTACTTTAGACCAAAGTCTCCAGACTACACAATGACAGAGCTGGATACAGTTATAACATCTGTGGAAGTAACTGAGGAATGGAGACTTGAAATCTGGCATCCTAAACCTCATTAAGCTCTTCTACGCTGTAGAGAACTGCAACTATTTCTACGAAAATTTTACTCTGGCCCCAAGTGGGGAATCAGCACTGGAGAGCTGAGTTGGCCAACCAATGGATCACAGCCAATGCCCTCTGGCCCCTGGAGAATTTAAGGAATGCAGCTCACTGAAGTGACACAGGTTTCTCACAGCATCTTGGCTTATGTGGAAGACACAAAATTAAGAGTTTCATTTTTCTGGCTATTAGAAGAAATCAGATGGGTTAGTTATTCAACTAATATTAATTTGTCAAACCAGTAACCAATAATGCATTTCTATTACAGCAGAAAAAAACCCATACATTATTTAATTTCCTTTAGAGCCTACCTAAAGACAACAGCATATACCCTACATTAGTTGAACAGAGCAATCTGTTCACAGCTCTGAACTGCTCTGGTATTTACCAGCTGCAGGAGGAGCTGGCATTTTAGAGCAGTGGAAGAAGCGTGAAGCTCAGCTTACCTCCTTCCCCTAATTAACTTTTATAAATACCCTGAAAATGTAGCGTACCTTCAGGGAAAGGGAGTTTGTCCAGCCCTCCAGGCATACTGGATTAAAAACTGGGCCTCAGCTGCAGACATGAGTGTGCTGGGGTGATTGCTGCCAGTCATATTCACGTCAACCAACCTGAAAAATTATGCTAGCATTGGTGGCATTTAAAGCTGTATTTTTTTATCATCAGTAAGTTAATATGATTTATATTAATACTATCTTCCCTGAAAGAAAAATAAACCTCTCAGTAGAGAACCTCCTCTAAAGCATCCTCCCTCACTTCAGCATCAAACCATTTAGCTGTAATTAATTCAGTCACACTAAGGCCTATGAGGAACTTACCAGTAAAATCTTGTTATCATTACCATATCTTGTTATTATTATCTCAGTTATCTTGTGACTCACCTCTGATTTTTGGAATCTAAACAAAAGAATAAATTTCTTATTTTTGTTACCAGTATGTCTTATTTTGCAATAGTAATGAGCTGCTTGCAATCTCAGGGGATGTATGTATGCAATTATACATTTTAAAAATCTAAAAGTGCTAGTGCAACATGTGTAATCAATTAAGAATGTTTTGTATATGCATTAGTTTTTATTAATTCTGTGTTTATTAGGTGTTAGATAAATCCAGTTTTCCAATTGATTTTAAAGTAAATACCTTTCTATAGTCCTGAGGCATGATTTGCCTTTTGTTGCAATAGCAAAACCCCATGACTAAAATGTTTCTAGCAGAACTTTTCTAATTATTTCAATTCAAATGCCTTCCACTGTGGGAGGCAATTTGGCTGTGGTCTGAGAGTTCTATCACCACAAATGTCCAAAGATATCACTTTAATACACACTCAGAAAGGAACAAATGCTGTTTATAAAAGGTGTCATTCCCATAGAGACCAGACTGGCAGGCGAGTCTGTGTTCTTATAATTCCATTCTTCCTCAGGGAACAATTTCTGACATAAAAGTTTTATTCCCACTGAACAATTTTAACTTCCCTTAAAGAGAAGAACCTTCTCTCACTGCAAGATAAACAGAATTTTAAAGATTCAGGACTGAAGTTTAACTCATTCCATGCAATTCTGGCTCCAATGTTCCACTGCAGCCAGAGAATTTCTCTTGCTGGAGCCTATTCACCACATCTGTCCATTGTCATAACCCCAGCTAGGGGAGAAGAAAACCACTGTGATGTAGGGTAGGATCCTAGGGTAGGGTGAGATGTGCACTCCTAGAGATGAGCATTCTCTACCAATACAAGAAATAGGCTCACATCCTTATGTGCTATCATAAAGTAAAACAGTGAAGATGGACAGAGAAATGCTCACTTAATTCCATAAATAGTTATAGCTCTGAAAAGAGAAGGAAGCAGTAATAAAACTCTACTAAATATTTAGTGACTTCAAAGAAATCTCTCAAAAATCTATCATCGCAGAATGTGGGACAACATTTTAAATCAAAGATGTAAACACACCAAGAACTGAGATCCAAAGTACAGTTAGGTTTTCCTCTTCCTCTAATTGTCTGTCTGCTGTCAAACATTCTTCTCCTATCTGTGCTAAGGCCAGCCATGGGGTAGAGCTGGCAGCTTCCCCAGGCTTATCAGTGTACAAAATGCTGTGAAAGTGAAGCATTACGTTTCTAACAACACTGAAGCTGCTGTATGTGCTGTTGTAATAGCTTCAAAGCCCTAATTAAATAATGGCAGCAACTATTCTGAACTTCCCAATGAAATCAATATGGATCAATGATGTCAAACCATCAAGCTGTACAGAAGGTCAGTCTATGAGCAGCTCTGAAAAGAACCACCATTTCTGTCACTCTTGGTGTGTTATCTTTTGATAACATCTGTTATGTCTTTTTCTCAGTTATAGCATGAACTCACAGGGCTGTGATTAACCTTTTCTGTATACTGTCCACTGACTCTGCTCCACCTAATAATTTATGCACTGAAGACCTAAACAGAACTTGTGTTATAATTTGAAGGTATGCTTGCAAGTGTTGAAGACTGATAAAACCAGAACTATTTCATCCTTGAACAATCCTGATTCAGTGGTCCTAAATACAGAAAGTCATTTACTCTTGCCTTCAGTAGCATTTCATCCTCTATTTCATGATCCTGATCCATGATGAGCAGGCAAACCTAATACTTAATACCTACCTGAAAAGAGTATTAAGCCAGAGACTCCAAGACCAAGAATTATACTTGACCTTTTAAATTTTGTTCCAATCAATATCTCAAAAATTGATTTTCTCTTATTCAGTATACCCAAATGAAAGATTACATGACCTCCAAACAGGGAAAGGCCACCAGAACCTATTCTCTAGTCTGTGTTATATAAGAGCCCTAATCAACAGCCAGTGAGTATCTGAGAATACCAAACACACCCACCTCAACTATTATACAACAATCACACCAGCAGTGGTGTTCAGAGGAAATTATGACCAGAATGTTAAATTAGCAAATTTTTAGACTTGGTTAAACGTCTAGCAGCAGAACACAGCTGGATTTAGGCTGCACAAAAGTACAACATCAGCCATTGCCAGTTCATTGTAGCTATGACGTGAGAACATTTCCTGAGTCAAATGCATCCAAGGACTCCCATACCCCAACTCCCTGGGAAGTGACAACTTCCCCCTCCACACTTTTAACCTACAATGAGCCAGGCAAGCACATTACTGTGCCTATTTGTCCCCATCAGCTACCACATGCTTTACTCCTAAGAGGTGGTGAGGTCCAAAGGACAGATCCCAGGTCCCTTCCCAGCGGGCAGCTTTCCAGCCACTCTGCTCCCACTTGTCATGGTGCATGGGGTCACTGTGTCCCAAGGACAGCACCTGGCTCTGATACTTCAGTACTCCCTTATCGAATATTGGAAGGAGTTTTGAATGAGTTACACATGGGGCCTTTGAGTTGTTTTTGATGATGTGGTTTATTTTTTTACCTTCTACATAGGTAGGAAGGGTGAGTTCACTTCACACCTTTACTGCATGGTTCACAAGGTCACAAGAATCTTGGTTACAAGACTCTTAAGGATTTATTGACTAATAAAACACTGCTAACAAGGATATTTATGGTTTTGACCTAATCTTTAAATATTTCATCTTATCGACTCATGCTACCATATATGCTTTCTTAGCAAATCATGACACACAAACCTACAGTACTGCATTCTAAACTCCCTGTTTACCTTTCTAAATACTTTTATTTTTTCTATTCCTTAACTTAAGGTGTTTCTGCTTTAAACTATAAATCTGCATTTTCATATCTAGCACCTTAGTTTGGAAGCTTTTTCTAAGGTCTCAAATCAAATCCTGTGTTTAATTCTAAACTTTGGCTTACAGGCCCAAAGTTCTGAGAGTTTCTTCCATTCCAGATTCAAACATCTCTGCCTCCATTTTGTATTAAGAATATTCTTTTGATGGTTTTGTTAATTATTTTTTGTATATATTAGAGCAGGTAAGGTATTGTTATAAATATAATTATGATAATTAATATATAAATGCTTATCTTTAAAATCTTTTTACTACAGTATAAGGTTTAATTTATCTCATATATTATTTAATTATGTTTTATTATTAACTTGAATCTTATAGTTATACTTTTTCTTAATTGTCGTATGTTTTTATTAATAGTTTCTGAATTATTGATAGGTTCACGTAACACATTTTGTTAGAATTTTTACACTTATGTCTATGTATTAGTAAAAGACAATCTATTGTTGTTTTGTAGAGTTGTATGTTTCATATTTTTGACATTGGTTAACAAACTAATGTAAGAGAAGTAGTATTCGTTTGTATATTTAACTAGTTCTTTAATTGATTTAATTGTTTTAGGGTTACTGTTGAGGTAAGTTGGGGCAAAAATACAGATGTTGAAAATCCTTTTCTGAAGTTCTAAGGTTTAAAATTATCTTTATAATCTGATTTATATTGTTGGACAAACTATTTTTCTCTGTGTCTACGGTCTTTAATCCTATTTATACTGGGTGTCAGTAAAGTAAGCCTTCTAATGCTACATGGACTACTTCTGGTGTTTGATGGAAAGGCTGGTTAAGCTCTATCTCTGTAAATGAAAAACATTTCCTGTGGTAATTGTAAAGGGCTACGATTCGGTGTTGAAGACAGAACTGAGCTACAATTATACTAAGACTGTATTTTTATACACAGAGTGATAGAGAGTAATATCTGAAGTTTTCTTTTTGTTTTGTTCAAGCCTAAAACCACTCAATTTGACGCAAAAATCTATTTTCACAGGACTCAGGCTTTCTAATTCATGGGGTTTAAAGGATGCTTCAGGAAGGAATCTGGTCTAAACACTCTATCCACCAGAGGGATTTATAACCCATTGGAAAAGATGTGGAGGAATGGGTTTGGCATTGGCTAAGTATCTACTGGCAAATGGACTAAACAAGCTGAAAATGTTTTTTCAGGGTTTGAATGAGTTAAACATACAGTATCTAAGTCTGATGCACTGGGCAAGGTAACTGAAACATTGGTTTTTGGTTGATTAACAGGTAAAGCTGTATTGCTAAAGGCAAACAAAACGAAAAGACATAAACATGACATCAGATTCAACTCTGTGTTCACAGTTCTTGTATGCGAAGTAAGAGGTGTTACTCCTCAGCTGTAGTCTCTGCACAGTCCACGTTTGTGTGCTTGCTTTTTTGCTCTCAGAGCCATCAGTGTGTTTTAGTGTTTGATATGGTTTTACATTCTTTGCTGGAACCCACTTTGGTCCTGAAGAAACATGCTTGATCCTGGATCCTGGATCCTGGCACTGGTCTAACAAATGGAGAGTCCTTCTATTGAAATATCAGAGAGGCTGTGGACATATGTAAAACAAAAAGGGAATGAGGAATGGCCTCGAGCCTTTGCACAGTGTGCAAACAGCCTTTTGCCTGTGTCATTACCCGAAAACAGGCTCTTAGTGTAAGCTGACCAGACAGTATTTTCTGAGATCTGTCCCTTGTCCCAAACCCATTTGTTTTGTACAAACTCTTTGCTTCAATTGAATACCACAACATTCTCCACAGTTCTCATCCATTCCTGGAGGTGTCTATTCCAAAGTTGCCACAATTCTAATCCGTGCAAGAATTTTCCCCTTATACTGCAAACCCTGTCTGACAGAGCTCTTGTAAATGAGAAACTGCCTCAGTTTCTCATTTACAAGAACCAAGCTTTTTCATTAAAGCTGATTACAATTAATGAAATCTTTTTTTTTTTTTTTAAATCATGACTTCTTGGTCCTAAAGAAATTGATGTCTGTTTTTACTATCAGAGGTCCTGCTTTTGCTTTCTTCCAAAACTACTCTTCTAGATGCAGCAGTCTTCTTTCTCTTTCCTTTCTCCTATGATTTTGCCTTTGTAGTATCTGTATTTATGTTCCTCTAACCTAATTCCACAATGGCGACAATCCAGAACTCCTTTATGCCAGCCACCCTCCTTTTATCCTTCTCAGTCTAGTTGTTCTTTCCCTGCTCTGTGCCTGTTCTTTACCCCAACTAAGCTAATTAGGGCTCTTGGGGTGAGGTTGTCTGTGTGCAGGCATGGAAAAGGAGCAGAATGAAACAACAGCTTTAAAAAATCTCTACCCAAAACAGAAAAAAAAAAACCTGAGGAGAGGAGCATTGCATGGTAGATGTCTTGAGTATTCATGCAGCTCAATAGCAAATACATTCCTTTGCCTGTTGCCTACCAAAAAAAAAAAAAAAAAACACAACAAGACACAGCATTTTTGAAACTTACATGTCTTTCAATAAAATAATTCTAGAAAATATGAGTTGGGATTAGCCTGGTGAAAAAAAAAAGTCAATTTTTTCAAGTAGCCCTCAAAATACCAAGAACAGAAAAATAATAAAACAGAAATTTTAGAAGGTGCAGTTTAACAAATGTTTGATCTCAATGAATCATCAAGTCAAAGGAGGGAAAAAACCCAACAAAAATTTATTGCATGGCAACACTGAAGTGGTGGGAGTTTTATCTGGCACAGAAATAAGAGAAGGAAGGCTAACCATTCAGTGCCTTAAATCAAAGCTGTTATCTTTCTTTTTTTTTTTCCCTTAGTTCATTCCAAACATGTTTGTCAGATTATAAACTCTGGGAGATCCCAGATATGAAGGCAGGGGGTTGTTGTAGCGCAAGGGCAGGAGCCGGCACCCGGTCTTGCTGAACCTCACACCTGCCAGGCCTGCAGCTCCCCGGCTGCTCCTTCCAGCCCTTCTCCAGACAGGTGTCCCATTGGCCAAGCCCAGTCCCCTGCCAGCTCCCCAGTCAGCCAGAACTGCTGGGAAATGATGGAAAGGGGCTTGGGCAGCGCCCCCGCCAGCTCCCTCAGTACCCCTTGGTGGATGCCACCCGTCCCCATGGACTCCTGACAGAATCATCCTTTACTGTTTCAGCTATAACTAAATAGGAATGTCAAGGACCTGGATAAAAGGATTATTGTGTTTCCCTCATAATCTTTTTCCAGAGCAGTAACATTTTGCAACAATTTTCTGAATATCAAAACATGTCCCTTGTCTGCTACAGTAAAACTCCTGTATAAAAAATCATGCAGATGCTTAATTACTTTTTTGTGCATTACAAAGTGATTCAACCTGGATTTATATACAGATTAACAGGGAGATAGAATAAAAAATCCCAGAATACCACTGACACAAGGCTGTGAGGAACCTGAAGGCTGGTACCTGACAAGTGGTACCGGTACACGGATACACAGATACACACACAGGAACTACTCACACCCCGGTGCAATGTGGGTCAATATGCACAACTTACACTGACCTTTCACTGTGGGATCAAGAAGGGGCTGAGAAAGCTGAACATGCCATGCTAGAGTCTCATCTGAGCGGCAGAAAGGAACCTTGCATACAAGAGGCTTTACCGGTGTGCAGGGCAATTTCACAAGGTGGTGACAATCTGGCTATCTCAGTCTCTTTCCCCAGGAGTACTAATCCAGAATAAGAGGACACAAAAGCTCCCCTTTAGAATGTCACATAAAGTACCTGCTGCACTTCCAAGCTAATTGAGATGCAAATTGGAGACAAAATGTTAGAGCCTGTCTCCCTAACCCTACACGAAGACATTCAACAGCATGAGGGATAGCATACACCCCTTGTGGTATCAGAGCCAAGAGCATTTCAGCTGTATGGTGCTTTCATGGCTCCTGACTTCAGCAGGCAGACTGCATTTAACAGAAGAGTCATACTGCTTTTCCATCACATAAAATAATTCCCTTTTGTGGGGAAGTAAAGAGAATGAGAAGCCAGTACATCTGCCTGATGGATGTCAAAACCTATTCCATTAAATAAAGGTAATGGTAAAACTCAGGAGAGGCAGCAGCACTTTATAGTGAGTTCCCATTTATTCATTTTGTTTCAAAGCCAACAACAACTCCTATAGTCTTAGACTCCAAGAAGAGAGAGTATTTGCATTTCAGATTTTATCAGTCTTCTAAAGACACTACCTACAGCACACACAAGCATGTCTAATGCATACTCACAAGCTCTTAGGGAATTATGATGCTCAAATTCAAAATGCATTAATGGAATCAGTATGAAATATGATAGAATAATCACCCTGAATACCAGGAGTAAACCTACCCAAATACTGACTAGATGGAGGACTTACCTCTGACCTCTGTTCTAATCATGTAAAGTACAAATTAGAGACAAGCAGAGACAGTAATTAATTCCATAAGGAACAAAAATCAGCAAAACATACGCCCAGTAAGTGTTCTGTTAAACCATGAAACTTGATCAGTATGTTCCTACTAATGTCCTCTGACAGACACATCCGTAGGTGCAGGAAGACACTGCTGTTCTGTCACACACATCCCTATCCAACCTACTGCTATTCCTGTTCATCAGTACTCCTGGAAAGTGGTGAAATAGTGCATCTCTCCATATAATGATGTGTAAAGCTCTCCATTAGTTTTTTTAATTTGTTTTGTTTGAGAACATGAGAAACTCTCTAATGAATTCATAAACGCTTTCCTATGTGGTTCCTGCCTTTCCTGAATGACAAGAATAGAAACAATGGGAACTGAAACAGCAGATTCCTTTGCTGCTGCTGCTGGCTGCTTTTGCTTTAAACTGTGGCAAGTAAAATAAGGCAGCATGAACACACAGGGCACTTGGAGCCAGCCTCTGACAAGGCAGCAGTGCGTGGCGCCAAACAAATTGTGCAGAAAGCAAAAGACAAAGAGCAGCAAAACATGGCAGAGGCTGCAAACTTGTAAAGCACTAAAAACATTTACTCTTTTTCAAATACATTCTAGGCACAGTGGGACGTAAGGCATTTCATACATTTTCCTGCAAGTGGCCTAAAGTAAAATATACCAGGTAAGTGGCAACCTAAGCAAAGAATACAAATGTCCTAGAAAAGCACTCGAAAACAAAACAAAAACATAGTTGGAAAGTACTTCCAGTAGCTGAGAAAAAGAACAGCAACAGAAAAAAGGTCACTGGCATACCTCTCAAATGAGATGCTGAACATTTAAGAGGCTAATTTTGACATACTTAAGAAGATCAGCAACTCTCCAGCCCTTGATTTTTGCATGTAACATATTGTATTAGTTCACTATATGATCTGAGATTTAATATTCAAAGAGAGAAATATACCTGCAACTGAACCACACTGACATGATAATTAATTCTGTCAGCAGTTAAGTCATTTGATGGGAAAAAAACCCTACAAACAGTAGGAGTTCTCTCGTTCTCAGCATCCCTGATGTAATTTACAACAACCTTTTTAAAGCAAAAGATCCAAGTTTGATGTTTCTCAGTACTACGGCAATTCCCACCACATTAGGAATGGGCAATGACAGAAGGAGGCTGCTACAGTTCTCACTAAAGTTACAAAAAGCATCACAAGTAGATCTGGAGTTTGTGAATAACCCCAGTAGTAACAGTTATTGGAAACCTTTTCTAAAGCTGGATTTGGGTAAAACTTTGTTTTATCAAAAATAAGAAGTCTGCAGCTTAACTGTTACAAAGGCTGGCACTCACTGTTTTCTCTTACGTTTCTGTGTTTATGAAAGGGTGAAATATTAAATCCTGGTCTTTACATGAACATATGAATTACTGTCTTCTTTAAAATATTAATCTTTTTGTCAGCAAGTATCTGATACAGAATTCCAAATACCGTGGTATTTATGTAAGGAGCAAATGCATTCAAGGACATGTATATTTTCTTTTTGGAAATGCTCTGAGGCAGTGGTGTTCTGATACAACTTGAAGACTTTTATCCGTTTACAGATATCTCAATTCCACCAGCATAGTTCTACTTGACTTTAAATCACACTGAGAAGAACATTGAAATTGCTATGTCAGATAAGAGCACTGGATCTCTTCCAGCTTTCTGTCTCGAAGCAGCAAGTCCTGGGTATTTTAAAGGAAACTGCAAAGATCTTTGTGAGAGACAGCTCTTATTCAGTAACGTGGCCATACGGTACCTCGGTTTTTTCTTTTCCTACAACCCATTACTTACTTTATGGCTTTTACATTGAAACACCAGACTTTTATGTCTTTTAGCTTTTACTAAATACTCCCTGTGAACTCTTTATGCACTTGAACAGCACCAGGGCACATCACCTTAGAAGTCCCTCAAGAACTGTATTGTGGGGTTCAGTTATCGTAGTATTAACTAAAAGCATATAACTGAAATTAGACATACTGGTGATGCAAAGAAAAAACAAACGTATATTTGGCTTTCCCTGAGAAGTTCTTCTTTCCTAGTTTTCTTATGAATTTCAAACTAAATAACATTGTAGCACCAATCTATTTACAGTTGCTGTGTATATTAGATTTGTACACAGTTATCTTAAGATCTAGGTTCTTTTAAGTCCTGCATTGATAGAATAAAGCACATTCATTTCCTAGAAGTTTACAGACTTATGAAGAAACACAGGAAACTGCTCAACCCAGAGCAGCAGAAACAGCCACACAAAGCATTTTTGTTGTGTTAATTATATTGGCACATGTCTATTGCTGCTCTGCATTTCAACCTGGTCAATCTGTCTAAATCACACGTAAATGATGACACAAACATTTGCTGTGAAGACCAAAGCAAGCAGCCACTCCATTTCCCTATGACACACACAGAAGATCTTCCCGTCACCTATCTGTGACAGAGGAGGATTCCTGTAAGAGCACGTGGATGAAGGTGCCCCTGTTTTCCATCTGCCTGGAGGTAAAATGGTTTTGAAACCGAGCCTGAGACCATGTTTGTGTTTCTGTTTCCTCTCAGTTCCTGGTACCATCCAGGGACACAAAATAAAGCTCAGCTCTCCTGTGTCTCCACCACATGGGCTAGCCACAGTCTCTACATGCTTATCAACTGCAGCATTTCTTGCTTTCTAACCACTACTGTATGCAACTAAGCTCCAAGAGGGAAAGGTGCTTTTAAGCCTCTTACCTGCTTAGGAGATAGAGCATGCTGGGTAGAAGGATTTACAAAATACAAAAATACAAAATGCCTATCCTAATATTCTTCAAGAAAGAGAAGTAAGAGTGAAAACTCCAATTCTTCTTTTCATGTCAGCTTCCTCTCCTCTACCCTTTAGCACGGCATCCATCAGCAATTAACAGTTTGCAGATATTTACTGTTTTACACACGTATTGAGCCATTTTGAGTTGGCTTGTCATTTGTTTGTTGTCCTGTCCATTGGCTGAAAAGACAGTTTTAGTAAACAGTAGAGTACATTGTCACAGAATCCAAAATAAATATGCAGGAACCCAGAAATTTTTTTAAATTACTTAATTAATTGGGAGTCTGTTGCACTTTTTTAAAATTACCCAAACATGCTGGGGTTTGGTTGTATGGGGTTTTTTTGGTTTTGTGTTTTGTTTTTTTTTTAATTAATCACATTTAATTTAAGACAATTATCTTGGGTAGACATGAGAAGATGAGCTAATAGGTCATTTAAATCACATGTTGTTTCTTCAGAGCTCTGTCTGCCAGACACCCCAATAGGAAAAGACAAAGAAGGATGGTAAATATAGAATGGAACAGTTAAAACATCCCTGCGTGTATTTTATTTTCTTTTAAATCATAAAGTTCTAGTCCACCATCACTGGCATGGATGAGTGACCCCTGCCTAAGCAGCAGTTGATTACAGGCTGGTTAACTAAGACTGTCAGCATAATTAACATTCTGATCCTTCTCAGGAACACCAGGCTACCAAAGCTGGAATATCTACAAGCTGCCACAGCTTGCGTAATTGAAAAAGACTTGACTGAATTACTAAAAGCTAAAAAATCTGAAACTTTTGATGCAAAAAAATAACAAACTTATTTTTGCAGGAAAATGACAGAAAACAGCATTAGGCTGAAGCCAGAGGAGGAAGTGAGTAAGCATGCCACTGCAACCACTTGGAATAAATCATTTCTATGCTAATCACGGTGGGAATGAACACAATTATATGCTTAACTTTGTTCATGTTTTCCTCTTTCAGTTGCAAATCTGCTCAACTGTCATGTTTAGCTTTCTCTTCAAAATGTTACTAATGCTGTCTAATAACACATCACTCTGTCTCAGACTGGAAATCACAGCCTCAGAACACTGCACTGAAGTCCAAGCAGGAGTCCCAACAGAGGAAAGCTGGAATGCTTTATTCTCTGTGGAGTTTTTCATGCATAAGCAAGTAAAAGGAGAGACTGGAAAATACTTTAGAATATTTCAACATGTCAAATGAAATCATTCTACTCTACCCTCCTGCTCCCTGTATGCCTGTTTATGCTGAAGAGCAGTAAGACTAGGAAGTACACCAATAAACGCCTTCTACTAATTCAGTTCTGATCCTAAGAAATACCATATATACCTTTTGTTTCAAGAAGCCAAAAATATGTTCAATGCAAGTTTTATATGTAAAATTAAAAGTAATATTCAGCAAATATTGCAGTAATTTTCAAAATGGTACTCTTGTAACATTAGAAAGGTTCTGTAAGTGAACAGATATTGGCAAACTTATTAACCACACATATAAGATAATTCTGCATTTTAAACAGAAGTCTGCATTTCTGCATTTCACAACTACACTGTCCTCACATGGAATTCTGCTATTTGACCACTCAAGCTCAAAAGAAGGCATCAGAATAAATGATAGCCATAACAATACAGACAAAAGATAACCTGTGCTGGAATTCCAAAAAGGAACAGACAGCTTAACTGATGGAAAGGGTATATGTTTGAATATAACTGGTGTCAGACAAAAAGTCAAGCAAATAATCTATTATGCTAATAACCTTACATAATTACATGCCACTATTCCTTTCTTGGAAGTGAAGATACTGAGATGCCAAAAAATTAGAATAAAAGCTCAGGTTTGGACAAGTTATAATGGTTTCTGATATTATGTGGATGTCATGGGTTTCCTATAATGAAAATTCTTGCCAACTGCCTTCCTCTAGCAGTCAAGGAGCCACTGCAGCAAACAGATATTCCAAGGCTGACCTGACAGAATAATTAATTCTACAGCCTCAGCACATAGTGAGATATGAAGGCAGCTTCATTTGGAGCCCCACAGAGCTAAATGTATGGCAGGGCACAGGTCTGAAACTCCTAAGAAATGTGTGAACATGCATCATCTGTGTGTGCTCCAAGCCGTGCAAATGACAAATACTAATCTCTCAGAGATGTAGGCAAAGGGTAGGAGTGTGAAAGGAACAGCTACAGGCAAAGGCATGAGAGCAGAGGGAACAGCGGAGAAGGCAAAGCCAGCCCTGAGGGATTTACTGCACATACACATGGAACACTAAAAAGGTCTAAAGTTTGGTGAACATCAAAACTGTGCAAATGACCACATGGCTGGCACTACCACCACCTCGTCTTCACTCAAACGTTGCTGTTCCTGTTCTTACCAACACGACAGCACATGCTCAGAGCTCACTCCTTTCCCTCGGCCAGAACTGGATACTGTCAGCATTATTGGTTTTCCCTGGGACCAGGCTGCAGCCCCATCAGGATTCAGTTATGCAATGCCTCTACACTGATGCCCCAGCCCTTGAAGAGTTCTCCTAGAACAAAACTGTTCCATGAGATGTCCACGTAAATCTGGCTGCCCGGGAAGTCCATTCCCTTTGCCAGCCCTCACAGTCCGCCCCTGAGGCACATGCAGAACTGTTCTAGCAAGGCACAAGTCAGATACCTCAGGAGACTGTTGTGGCTTTGGGTTTTTCAGTGAATCCTGTCCTATCTGTTACCTGAAAAAAACAGGCTGGGGGATGAATAGTTGGGAATTCCGATAAAAAAGAACTGGCCAATGGTTCTAGCATTCCACTGGAATCTTCCAGGGAGAGAGAAAGGGGTGATGGGCACTCGCTTAGCTGAGGGGGAACACGGCGGCTGTGCGGAGAGCGGAGCAGTTCGGGTGGTTTGTGGTGCTGGACTTGTCCTGCTGAGGGTCACGGTGCTGCTGCAGAGCTCTCCTTGCTGCCCGTCTGGGGCCTCTGGCACCCGCCAGCGCCGGGAGATCCTCACCATCTCCGCGGGTGTTCGGGGGAAAACGGGCACCACCTCCTCCCTGTCTCCTGACTGGAACCCAGGCGGCTGCCACCGCAGGGATACTCACAGCGCACACATGAGCGCCTGGGGAAAGCTCAGCCCGTGCCTCCTCCCTCTCCCCGGGGCCACAGTCCCCCCGGAGGCTCGGAGCGTGAGGGGCTGCCCCCGAGGCCATGAGGGCGGCACCGCCAAAGCCATGAGGGGCTGCCCCTGAGGCCACGAGGGCAGCACCACCGAGGCCATGAGGGGCTGCCCCAGAAGCCATGGGGGCTGCCCCCGAGGCCATGAGGGGCTGCTCCAGAAGCCATGGGGGCTGCCCCCGAGGCCATGAGGGGCTGCTCCAGAAGCCATGGGGGCTGCCCCCGAGGCCATGAGGGGCTGCTCCAGAAGCCATGGGGGCTGCCCCCGAGGCCGTGAGGGCGGCACCGCCGCGCCGCTCCCTCACACGACGCCACAGCGTCCCTCACAGCGCTGCCTGCCGGCCGGGCCAAAGCCAAAAGTGCCCAGCGGGTGGGAAAAGGCTCTTAAGGCTCTTGCCGGGTTTCTTTAGGTTTATTTTTTTTATAGTTTTTATTGTTGCTGTTGTTCTGTCCTGTTACATGTGTGTGTGTTTGTGTGTGTATTCTAGTACAGGACTGTTATTCCTTTTTCCCATACTTTTTTGCCTGAAAGCACCATAATTTTCAAAGGGAGGGGTCATTTTTCCATTCCAGGAAGGTTTCCACCTTCCTTGACAGATATTTGTCTTTTAAACGAAGACAGACAAATCGTTCTTCCCAGACAAGCACACTTCATGGTGACAGCTCAGGATCTCCCAATAGTCAGGCCACCCAAACCCTGGCAGTGCTGTCTGGACAATCAGACAATAGGCGTTCTTCCAGCAATGGCATCCCGGCACATGGCAGAGTGGGAAGCATTTGCAACAAGCCTGGGTTTATTCTAACCTGATCCCTCTGGCACCTTCACACAGACTGCAGGCACAATCACAAGCAGAAGCACCAACACAGCTTTGCATATCACCCCTGCACATCTCCAGGGCACTCATGGTGGGGATCATTCATGCTCTGCAGGTTGAAGCACTATGTGGAAGATGTAATTAATTTTTACTTCCGTGATGGTCTTTCATCCTCCAGCGCCTTCTGCTGCTTCTACTCATATTCACTTTTCAGGAAGATGTTGGAGGATAAGCCTGAATGGAACAACGCTTAATCCACTGAAACAGAAGTGGTCGTATTAATTGCAGAGAGTAAGTGAAATTATAGCTTTGCATCTCACGTCATGTCTCTGGAGGATGAGACAAGCACAGACTTGCCCTTGCCAGGAAAATTATCCACAAACACCAGAGATGTCCAAAAAGGAGACAGAGGAGTCCTGTAACTTTATTTGAATACAGGGAGAGGCCATGGGGCATTTCCCCTGGTGTCTCTCCAAAATTTGGAAGGACACAGCCTCCTTTTTATCCTCGTTTCCTGGCTGCATGTCTGTCTCTCTTCCCTATTGCCTGAAGTACTTCAGAGGACTTCCCAAAATGTACCAAAAATACCTGAGACCCCTTTCTAATGTATAACCCCCCCTTTTTGTTTTCCTTGTGTCAATCAGTGGAATTCCTATGGAATTTACTGTTCTTCCCACTGTTTCTTTCATCTCTCAGTATCCAATTTTATTTATCAGCACACCTACAGTTTGTCTGTGAAGACAAGTCTCTCTCATTCCATTCATCCATCAGTGTAATCCTTCCCATTGTTTCTTTTATCTCTCACTACTAGTTTTATCTACCAGCAGACCCCCAGTTTGTTGTAAAGACAAGTCCCTAATTCTTTTCACCCTCAAACAGCCTCAAAATCACAGGACAAAAAGCCAGCCTGGGAACAGTGTCCAGTGCCTCATTAAGGCTAGAGGGCTTTCGACTGCTCACAAAACACCCAGGCCGTGGATGCTGTGATCAAAGGTTTATGTGCAGCTCCCTTCCCCCAGCGCAGCGCAGAGGCCCCTGTGGGGCTCTGTAAGACTTAACCAGAAGTGTCCAGCTGGAACAGCTTCCTTATCCAACAGTGTGTAACTGTGCATGAGGGAAGCAATAGCCCGAGTGGCCCTGTGCCAAGGCCCAGAGGGACGCGCTGGGCACACACACTGACAGATGTGTCCCTGGTGTCCTCTGCAAGATGTCCCACATTACAGGCGCACTGAATCCCAGACTGGAGCATGGCTCCTGCACTCTTCAGCTTCTTGGTGTGTGTAACACAGGATCTTTCACCCTCACAGAGTTGGGGGAGGCCTTGCACAACAATACTTCCTAGCAGAAGGGCAACAGAGTATTTTAATTTATCCATCACCCTCACCTACCACTGACCACCACTGTCCTTTAGGGCAGTATAGTTCAACTCCCGGGATAAGATCCTCTCAATCCCCTTTCCCTATTTCTTCAGAACATTCTCTGTTGCCTCGATTTCCCTTGCCCACATGTTCCTTGAACCTGGCTTTCTCACACTTCCCTCTCCTTATGTCTGCCTTCAGCCAGCGCTGCATCCTGAGTTTCCCTGTGCCGTCCCACGCTCTGATATTTACCCTGGGAGTTACACGCCCCCAGCTCTAATCTGATCCTCGTGGAACAGCAAGTTCATTTAATCACTGGCTCAAAAACTGCAGACACATTTTATTAGACTTATCTCTCCTAACGATACAGTGATAGCACACTACAGTACCATTTACAGCAAGCTACTACTGCTAACCCAGCTGACTCCTGGCTCCTTTATAGGGGAATAAAACCAAGGGAATGACACATGGTGTCACTTCATCAACCCAAAAAGAACACAGCACGGCACTTGCTAACTACAGGTCCCCAAAGGGTTGTGTGATTCACACATAAAGGCACTCCCAGACACAAGAGCTCTGTCTGTGAGCAGGAAAAAGCTGTATTCTGGTCTAGTCTGAATTCCAAATTTTGTGCACTATGAACATAATGCCTTGTGTCTAGAAAAGCTCAGACTGCATTCCCGAATGTACTTCTCATGGAAGCAACAGAAAACTTTCAATATTTTTTTTTCTTCTCTGTAACATCATCATTAAATGGATTTTAAAGAGTAAGATAAGGAATATCCTGAGAAAGGCTAAGGTGAACCATGTGACAGAACAGAGGAAGGCTTTTGATTGATTTGCATGGAATCCCACTAGCACCTGGTTTCTTACACTCTGGGAAGTTCACATCACTTCCCTCCTCCTCACTTCCCTCAGTAGAACTCAGGCATTCTACTGATGCCTGATAATTCTGTCACCCCCCCCCTCTTTTCAAATGTACTTAGCAAAGAGATGCACCTGGCTATTACAGGTGCCTTCTCATAATCCTAAAAAATGCACGATTTGCTGATTCCCCTTTTCTCTGTGCAAAGTTTCAATTCCAAACCAGCTCTGTAGAGGAACAGGCTTTCACAATGAATGCCACCTTTTCTTTCACATTTTACTATTTTGGCTGCAGTTCACACTAAGCTTTCCATAGGGAAGCTGCATCTAGGTACAAAGAATTCAGCCAGAATGAATGGAAAAAGAAAACACACTATAATATTTAACCATGTAAGAAAACCCCAAACCTTAAATTGAAGCAAATTAGTGCAAAATCAGACAGCAGTGAAATGAATCTAGAACAATACCCAGATAAAAAACCTACTGAAGTTTAGCACCAAGAGAAAAATGTGGACTATCACTACCTTAGCATAGTGCATCATTTCCAAACAACTTTGAACTTCTCTGTTGTGTAGACAAAGAAAACTATGTGTTCATCACAGGCTCTGCCCAACACATCTCTTTTCATATGGATGGATGTTAAGACATATCTAATAACACATTTGCCACTGTATTTCCTGATCTATGCCATTTTTCCCTCAGAAAAACCCAGGAAAAAAAAATTAGAGTGGTCATGGAGTCATAAAACTCAAAACTTACAAGCATCCCAGGTTCTGTGGTATCTCAGTTTATGGTTAGGGCTGAAAACCCAAAATATAGACTTGAACTTTGTGTGTTCAAGACTACACAAATAAATAAAATATTTTTCTTAAGAGGTTTTTCTTTGCAGAATAGGCTAAAATACTTTTCTCTCAGACAGATGGAATAATGTTGCTCCTGAGCACTAATGTTCAGTCAGCATCAAGTCACCAGGCCTCGGTCACTTGCACCTTCTGGCTCCTGTCCTGCCTGGGAACTGCTGCTCCAGGACTGGACAGGAGGCAGGGCTGCTCGGCAGTGATACAGAGGTGAGCCTGCAGCAACTGTCCTGCAGAATGGATGCACAGGAACTGACACAGAGCACAAGCTGCAATCACACCAGGCAGCAGCACACTCCTGGGTTTGGGCACTCAGAGTCATGGGACTGGCTCTAATGGAAGCTCTCCACAGCTTACCCGTAAGAGAAGCCATCCCCTTGGGCCTCGAGGTCTCGTTTCCCAGTTCCATGAGTTGAATGGTTGCTCCATGGTGGGGAGGGACACTGATAGACAAGGTGTAGCTGATACAAGGCAAAGGTATCTTCCTATGTAAAACACAGCTTTAACTTAATTCTCTATTTGTCATGGTTTATATGGCCAGATTGCCTAAAATTTTACAGGAAATGTTTCATACTGAGATTTGTTTCATACTGGGAGCTTTGTTTCCACTATTGGAGAAGAACTCATTCTGCTGTATAAAGATATAGAAATGTAATTTTAAAAAACTCTGGCACTTTTCCTGCTTGTGTAATTCAAAAAGGATCTCAGTAAAGAAAATTCAATTTGGCAATCCATTAACATAGATTTGATGCTCTCTCTGTTCATATCTTGATGTCTCACCCCTTTCAGAAAAATGAAAATAACTCTTAGTAAAGAGTGGCTGTTCCCTCTTATTAGTCCAGTATATTGGCAATTATTAAAACCCTAGGAAAGCTGCTGAAGCTCTGCTGACTCATGGTGGCCAAGAACTTATTTGTTAACTCCATAACCAAGGTGGAGGAGGGAGAGAAACAAAAAAAAAGAAAAAGACAGAGAACAGGCAAAGTTTGGGAAGAGGGCTGAGTGCCAGCTGTACACTAAGTTGCACCAGTTCTTCAGGAGAAAGGATCTGGATGTTATTGGGAATTTTACATACTGTGTTTGAACCGGGTGAAGAGAGAGACCTAATTTCAGGCCATTTAAGTTTAGGAACCTGAAAGAGTAATTTCAATAAAGTTTACCTCTCACAGACATCTACTGTCAACAGAGGAAGAGCAGCAGTTCCGAAAGACAAATTGACTTACCAAAGGTCTGAACTGTCTTCTTGCTGCTCCATCAAGAACAGAGACTCCCCAAGGCAGTGATGGAAAGCCTATACCAGGACACCAGACTGGCACGTGACACCGCTGTCAGCAGAAGAGCTCAGTTCCCACTGCACTCTGCAGTTTGTCACTGCTCCTCGACCCTACAGAGCAGGCTGCAGAGAGCCCCAAACAAGCTACAGCAGAGCATGGAGACGTGACACTGACAGAGATTAATGGAGCAATTAACCCTTTCCCTCTCCACCAATCTGCCCCAAAGAGAAGAATTCTCACAGAATGTGCCATGACGCAGGAATGTATTTCTGACATGAAAGATGTTAGTAGGTGTTAGACAGGAATGACTGCACTCCTCATTTAGGAGCTCTGGTTTGGTGCATTAATACTTATGGGATTACTGTAAATCTGAGGTCATTCACAGCCTAAGTACTAGCAAAGGTGGCATTTTAATGCCTGGAAAATTTTAGGTTTCGCCTCATTTTAAGTTATTCTATTCTCAAAGCAGTGAATAATTAGGGAAAAGCCAGAGCACATTAGACCAAGGGTAAGGATTCTCCCCCAGAAAGGCAAAGCAGTTCTCAGGACTGTCTGGGCTGCATTTGGGGACTGCACTCTGCACTCCTCTTCCAAGGAGCACTACAATTCTTTCCAGCCCCTTGCCCATTCTTGCACAAAAAAGAGCCAGGATTTTCCACTTTCCCACCATCATCTGTGATCACATATTTCTCAGTGAAGGAAGGCTGCCAGCATGGTGGATTTGCTGTAACACCATCTTACCCTTGCTCTGTCCAGATGAGAGCATGTGTTCTTTCCCCACAGCATGCAGGGAAGAAGGGAAAACTAAGGAAAGTCAAGGCGGCTCTCTTGGTGGTACCCCACGACTGCAAAGCATCACACATATAAAAAGCTCAGCATTACTGTACCTTCACATAAAATCCTGTCCATGTCCTGAACAACAGTAAAAACAATTCACCTCATTAAGGTACTACACCAAGCTGAGTAGTCGCTATGTTGTAAAGGTTGAAGTGTTAGTGTTGTGGCACAAAGTGACAGCAAGTTGGGAAATAAATGAGCACAGTACTCTCTTCTAACCTCCTGGCACCGAGCCTTTTAACAGAGAAGAAAAAAGCAAAAATGGAAAATGTCAGCCCCAAAAACATTTTTCACATTGTAAAAAATAGAGTCCACTCTAGAGCACTTGATAAGAGACACACTGAGGGGTCTGATACTTCACTGAAAAATAGTGAGCGGGTGCAAAAAGGTTATGTGAACACATCTAATGCAATAAGAAAAAAAAATCCTTCCAACCAAAAATTTGTATCTATGTCCTACAAACGTCACGTCAGCCCTTAAGACCAAAGCCTCAGCAGCTGCCGCTGAGCTCTTAAGCTCAGGGATGCAGGGCAGCTCTCACAAGCACGCAGAGGGTCGGGGCAGTCCGGCACCCCTCGGCAGCGCACACGGAGCTGCCCACTGCGCAGCGAGCAGCGCCCGCTCCCCGGGAGAGCTCGCTCATTTGCAAGGGAAGGCAGGCACTGCACATGCCCGCGGTGCTGCTGCCGCTGGGGGCAGCTTTACATAAGGCTGCGCCCGGCGCCAGCCCGCCTCAGTCGGCCGGAGCTCTCGGCATGCGAGCGCGGCAGCGCCGGAGCCGCGTCCCGGGCCGGGCTCCCCGCAGCTGCCCCCGGCCGGCAGCGAGCCGCGGGCCCGTGGGGGACGGGGGCGGCCGCGCCCGGAGCTGAGCGCCGCGGGCAGCACCGACCAACATGCTCTCCTACAAAGCAACCTTTTAAAAGCCAGGTGCCTAACTAGAAAGATGCAAAACCGTAATATCCATGAAGATCCTATTACCTAGGAAGAATTTGACATTTTGCTGCGAATGCTTTGTTGGGATTGATTTATTCTTGGAGTGTTCTGCACGGCTGGCAAAGAATAATGCTCCAAAAGCGGTCCATCTCCCAAGGGGTCCAATTTTTCTTCCTGGGTGTCAGCGAGCCCTGACTCACTACAGTGCAGCTGACAGGGGCTGCCATGCTTGTGGCACATTAAGCAAAAAACAAAAGACCTAAGGACGACCTTTGAACAACACAAAGGATGGGTATGTTTTTCATGTTACCTTATTAATTTATAGTTCATAGTTACTGCATAGCCTGTGCTTTAATTACTCCATAAACTTACCTTGATGTGATTTGTTATTATACTTAAATGGCTTAGGGATTACACCTTTTACCCAACTGTTTGTCAGTACTTATATTGAGGTATTCTTAAACCAAGAAAAAAAAAAAAAAAACAACAAACCTGAGTTTAAAAAAAAAAAAAAAAAAAACCAAAAAAAACCCTGTGTGAAAAGTAGTCGAGTCAAGCTAGGGCTTTGTAAATGATTGCTGAAGTAAAAGATTTTAGCATGATTGAAAAAAATGATTGATGTGTGGGGGGATAACTTTTCTAAGTTGTTTTTATTTCCAGGTTTCAATGTAATTAGGCTACTGAGCGGATCAGCTGTAGCTCTGGTAATAGCCCCTACTGTATTACTGACAATGCTTTCTTCTGCTGAACGAGGATGCCCTAAGGGCTGTAGGTGTGAAGGCAAAATGGTATATTGTGAATCTCAGAAATTGCAGGAGATTCCCTCAAGTATATCTGCTGGTTGTTTAGGTTTGTCCCTTCGATATAACAGCCTCCAAAAACTAAAATACAATCAGTTTAAAGGTCTTAATCAACTCACCTGGCTCTATTTAGACCATAACCACATCAGCAATATTGACGAAAATGCTTTCAGTGGAATACGCAGACTAAAAGAGTTGATCTTGAGTTCCAACAGAATCTCCTATTTTCTTAATAATACCTTCAGACCTGTGACAAATCTCCGGAACTTGGATCTGTCATACAATCAGCTGCAGTCTCTGGGATCTGAACAGTTCAGGGGCTTAAGGAAGCTGCTGAGTTTACATTTGCGGTCCAATTCCCTGAGAACCATCCCTGTTCGAATATTTCAAGATTGTAGGAACCTTGAACTGTTGGACCTGGGTTATAATCGCATCCGGAGTTTAGCAAGGAATGTCTTTGCAGGTATGATCAGACTGAAAGAGCTTCATCTGGAGCACAATCAATTTTCTAAGCTCAACCTGGCACTTTTTCCAAGGCTAGTCAGCCTTCAAAACCTTTATTTACAGTGGAATAAAATCAGTGTGATTGGACAAACTATGTCTTGGACCTGGAGCTCATTACAAAGACTTGATTTATCTGGCAATGAAATAGAAGCTTTCAGTGGACCTAGTGTTTTTCAGTGTGTGCCCAATTTACAGCGCCTCAACCTGGATTCAAACAAGCTGACATTTATTGGTCAAGAAATTTTGGATTCTTGGATATCTCTCAATGACATCAGCCTTGCCGGGAATATATGGGAATGCAGCAGGAACATTTGCTCTCTGGTAAACTGGCTTAAAAGTTTTAAAGGGCTGAGGGAAAATACAATTATTTGTGCCAGCCCCAAAGAGCTGCAAGGGGTGAATGTTATTGATGCAGTGAAAAACTACAGCATCTGTGGCAAGAGTACCACAGAAAGGTTTGAACTAGCACGAGCTCTCCCAAAGCCAACGTTTAAACCAAAACTCACCAGGCCTAAACATGACAGCAAGCCCCCTCTGCCCCCGACTATGGGAGCCACCGAAGCCAACTCTGAGCCTGAGCACGACACAGAACACATCTCCTTCCACAAAATCATAGCAGGCAGCGTGGCTCTCTTCCTGTCAGTGCTGGTGATCCTGCTGGTGATCTATGTGTCATGGAAGCGGTACCCTGCCAGCATGAAGCAGCTGCAGCAGCGCTCTCTCATGCGAAGGCACAGGAAAAAGAAAAGACAGTCGCTGAAGCAAATGACTCCAAGCACACAGGAATTTTATGTAGATTACAAACCTACCAACACTGAGACCAGTGAGATGCTGCTGAATGGAACAGGACCCTGCACGTATAACAAATCAGGCTCCAGGGAATGCGAGGTATGAACCATTGTGATAAAAGAGCTTTTAAAAGCTGGGAAATAGTGGTGCTTTATTGAACTCTAGGGACTATAAAGGGAACGTTTTTCTCACTTTTCTGGCACAGCTCTTCCATGTCCCTTTTTTGTACATTCATAATACTGGTCATTTTACTCTCATACATAATCAACTCATTGAAATTTAAATACCTCAATCAATGTGAAGCCTGAGCTCTGGTTTAATACAATACCTATTGTACAAACCCTCTACTGATCTTATTAAAGTCTCTCTTGTCTTTAAATAGAAAACTTCTTTCATAAGTAATCCACTGCACCTGCACCAACTGTGCCTCTGTTTGGGGAGAAAAATGACAACAATCCCAAAAAAATCAAACTCAGGGTATCCCCCTCTGCCTCCCCAAACCCAGTCCGTACTCTAAAGCTCACTTTTTGAGCCCAGAAAGAAGTAAAGATCCAGGTATGTAGTATCATATGAATTCTGAGTTGTCTGAGGATAGAGATGGTGCAGGAACAGCTCTGAAAAAAATGCCTGATTGCTGCCAAGACAAGAGAGACTAAAAAGCACCCTTAAGTATCACATCAGAGGCAAAGCAGAGGGAAACGTAGGCTTAATAAGAAATTAAAAATAAAAAGGTACAGTGGTATTTGCTGTACTGCATTACAGCACTGTGTTTCTAGGGCCGATAGCTAGCAATTGAAACCTGTTTATGTGACTTCATACAAAAGGTGCCAGTGTTTATCCCTACATTCAGTTGCCTTTCAGAAAACAGTCAAAAGGCATTCATTAGATGAGGAGCAGAAATTCCTTATTGATGCAATTAGAGGAACTCAAATGTGCAGCAGCAAAAGCAAGACCACTTCCTGCACACATTTGTTTCAGTTCTCATTAGGAATTCTCTTTTCAGGACTGTCAAAGGCATTTATGTAGCTGAGGAAACCATTAAAATCCATCATTTTCTTCTGTTTCTGTTTATTGGTTGGGCTAGGCATGCTAAGGTTGTGTGTTATGTTTTGCACAGTGTCCCTCTAATAACTAAATAAAGCTTCATCACTTAAAATGCCAAACACCTTGCATTTTAGACATACTACAGCTGCAAAGAGCTTTCAGAGAAAACTGGTTACTCACTGATGTCAGAGGAGTACACCCAAAAATCCTTTTACACAAATCAGTGACAAATAATTTTCCTCTCTTACCAAAACCCTAATGACATTACAGAATTCACAGATACTCAGTTTTAATGTCTAATTATAAACCAGTGGTTCTGGGCAAAATAGAGATTTGCACTCCAGCTATTCCCTGCCTTCCTTCTCCCAAAATCATGCATTTTGTTGGCTGCAGAAGAATGTAATATCCCCCATATTTGCAAATAAATCATACCTCTTATTTTGATTATCAGGAAGGGAGGGTATGAAATAATAAAGCAGCACCTTTATAGAAGTCAGTAATTTAATTATCTCCATTTTGCAAGTTGATTTGGCTTTGTAAACTGCACATCTTCAATCACTTGGGAAGGATTATTTCTACAAGGCAGTTTCACTGCAGCAGATTAGAAAAAACAAAACCTTAACAGAAGGTTCTTCTGAATTGTTACTGAAAAAACCCAGTCATAGCCAGTCACCTTGAAACATGCTCAATAAAATGAAAACAAAGCTAGAAACATCTCTGAAAAGAACTGATACACTTGAAAAGGTTTGGGCTGGGTTTTTTTCACGGAATGAAACCATTCTCATTTTCAAGGACTGTAGTGAGGAAATAGCTGAGGGTGGAAGCTGGAGCTGTACTGAGCCCTGCAAGAGAGACCCCATTTCCCTGAGTACCAGGACCCCACACCATTAACAGTGCAAGTGCTTGAGACACTTCAGCAGCACAGCAGAGCTGCTCCTCAGCTGCACCTTGGAAGCTGCTATTAAAAAGTCAATACACATTTAATTATCCTAGCTACTATAGGATTCAGATTTCTACCAGCACATCTTGGTTATCTCTGTACTGAAGCATTAGAGTTTGCTATAAACTTCATGTTAAGAACTATCCCTGTACTTCAGAGGCTTTCATCTCTGCAGTGGTGACTAACAATAGGTACAGCCAAACACAAGAGATTTGCCCCAAAACATATGGATGTTCATATATATACACACACACACATAGTGTGTGTGTACAAATATAAATACACATAAAAATAAAATTAAATTTTTATATTTTGTTTTAGGACTGCTAACTGCAACCAGAAAATAATTTCATACTTATTACTTAAGAATTTTTGTTATTCAAAAATATTCAGTACATCTTCTAAAACCTCTTAATGGACTGTGATTGTGAGAGATGTCTGTAATTGAGTTGGACTTATTATGCTTTGTGTTTCTTTAATGCCTTGTTCTAAACATTACTCAGAAAGAACCAATCCACAACCTCCTTCAGAAAATGACACCTGTAAAACCATCACTAGCTCCCTTTGAATAATCAATTATAGTCATGAAAAAGAAGATTAAACCAGTCTGCCATTAATCAAGGATGGGTAACAAAAATACAGTAAAAATCCAGCACCTGTATTCATGCACAGACATGCTTAGATGAACCAATTCACTCACAGCCTGAGAACTCCAGCTGCAGGTATCTCCAAACACGAGTGGGCCAGTGTGTAATTGCTGCCACTGTCTTTGACAATGCAGCCACTGGCTGACCACACACAAAGCACACCCAGTGTAACTCTCTGAACCTTGTGGACAACCCAAGTCCTGTGAGCCAAGCTTTTAAATCCCACTCTAGTGCCTATGGCTTAGAAAACATTTTGAACCAGCTCTACAGCCCCTTAACACACACTATGAACTCCATGTTTTCATGTGGGCAAAACCCACATGAACTCAGCTAAACTGAGCCTCACCACTGTCAAATGAAACACTCCAGAAGTGACTTGGTTTGGGTGGCAAGGCCACCGGAGTCACAAATTCTAATAATCTTATGGGAATGACTTGGTCTTAGCTGAGCAACTTGCAGGCCTCATGAAAGAGTTCATGGCACCATGAACTCTACTGAATACAAATGAAGTGCTGAAGCCTCAAAGGTTCCAGCAAAGAAATTTCTCCTTTGCTTCTCTCCAGTATCTAAAATCTTGATCCCATTTTGTCCTGGTTTTTGGATAGTTTGTTGCCAGTCTCTCCCAAAACTGTTAAAACCTCACTGGGGTGATGCCAAGCAGTCCTTAGAGGGTGTCAAGGTAAGAGCCACAGCAACTACCATGGCTCTCACAAACCTGTGAGCCTTCACACAAGGCCTTTGGGCCCTAAGTTGAGGAAGGAGATGTGATCCAATGCCTCCAATGACTTGGCTCCTCTTTAATGGAGCCGATACCACCAACATATTCCAATTTTAGGAGAGCAGCAATGAATGGATCTTGAAGATGTTTGTGATTTTTTTTTTTCCTGTACGTTTTTGGGATTTGTAGTCATTTACTATTCCTTTTCCTGGGATAGGTATGGTGCTCTGGGGCTACCACTGAAGACCAGGGCTTTTCAAGCTGCAGACAAAGTGCAGGATTCTTCTGTGCCCACTGTCATGTTCATTGGGTTGGCATCTATATGTATTTAGACAATGTTGAGACAAATGTTAGATGGAATCACCAGATTGCTTTATTTTATTGTAGCACCCCAAAAATGTTAAGGGCAGTCAGGACTTGGTCCGTGAGCCACAGAGAGACCATGGCAAACAGACATGAGAGATTTGAGGTAATTTGCGGGATCACACAGAGGCTGAGTACTGGGAGTGTAACCCAGCCCTTGCACCCAGATCTCCTTGCCAGGGGATTACTTGGCCTCTCACAGACCCAGCTCATGGACTATTCAAGAGCCATTTCAGAGTAACACACCACACAGAATGCAAATCTCTGGGAAAAGAAAATAACTAATGTACTAAGCAAATTTGAGGAGACTGGTAATGTTCATTCACTATGTTGAGATCACCTCCAGCAACTGCAGAGAAAGTGAATAATAATGAGAACAAGTGGCTTGAGTATAATGACTGCAAGCTTCTCTGCTGGCTGGTTTTCATGACTCACTATCTGCACCTCCAGAGTCATCCCAGCTGAAGGTTTGGCAAAGCTTTCTTTTCTTATTACTATAAAATGGTGAACCTTGATATAAAATTGAATTGCAAAATGAACATAAATGCACAATGTGCCTGCAAATACAATTAGAAATTTTCAGTTTGCTGCAAGCAAATGGTCTTTGCTGTCAGCCCTCAATGCTAGATAAATATTCCATGGATGAATTTCTGTAGAACAATAGTGACATCCAGTGGGTAGGGAGCTTAATCACAGGTATCTCCTGCATAAATCAATTCCCACAGAGATGTGTTTGCCTCTTCCCTTTGCATCCTTCTGTATCACACAGTAGTATCACACCCTTGCAGCATAGTGAGTGCTCAACTGGATCTGTGTACAGCAGCCATAACCTGCATGTGGTGAATACATGGAGAAAATAAGAGCAGATGAAAGCTGGCAGGAAATGGTCCATCCAGTGTGGAAGTCACTACTGCCAGAAAAGGGCAAGGAGTATACAAGGAGCTCTAACAAGTTTGGCTACTGGTTTAAAACTTATTATTCAGAAAGCACCACTTTAATAGACTAGAAAATAAACTCAGGCCACAAACAACTCATTCAACCTCCTAACAACAGAAAACTAAAAAAAAAAAAAAAAATGTTTATAATAATGAGAGAAAGATATTATTAGACATTAAAAGAAGGGCAATTCAATACCTAGGAACAAGCCAAAATAAGAACTTCCTCTCAAAAACACACAATGTCCAAAGAGACAAGAAGCAAATGATGCAAGATCAAATTCGCAAACAATAGCAAAGTCATACAGTGGCACATATGCCATGAATATGCAGCATATTTGCTTGGGCAAAACCTCTGGAGCATTTTGCTGTAACTACACTAGGTCTCAGTAACTCTGTGCCAATGTTCCTGCTATGACCCTAAACCACAGTAAGGGAGAGAAGACAATGAAGTCAGGCTCTGGTGATGATATTCAGGTTTCACTGCCCCTAAGAAGGTGCCTAGGAACTCATTTCCCTCCAGACTGGGGGGGGGGGGGGAAATACAGCTGTAATTCCAACTTCTGATGCTTCAGGTGCACTGGGAGATCACCTATCAGTCCATGCTCCAGTGCTTTGCTTTTTATTCCTAGCAAGGCTTTTGAGAGTGGGTATCATCACAGTGGGACAAAATTTTTGATTGTGGTGTGATTCTCGGGGTTACAGCCAAACTCTTCCCTGGCACCACCACCAACAGAACACAGCAGGGCACACAAGCAGTAAAATGTGACAGAGCTCAACAGCTATGACCACATCACCAAGGAGGTCATAACAGAATAAAAAGGGTTTTATCCAAGACCCTCTGGGACAATTAGCTGCGAGCTGATGGCCAACAATTTACCTACCAGAGAACCTGAAAATCTCATTTGGAACAAGCACAAACATAAAAGCAAGAATGAAAAAAGATTTGTAAGTAAGCACTACCTTTTTATTCAACCAATCCATCACAGAAATCACATCTCCCTGCAAGTCTTGTTTTGCTCACACTGTTATACTATAATGACCACAGCACAGGCATTCTAATTTAAGAATAAGCACTGTTTACTGAGAAAGGGCAAAAGGCTAGTTAATTCCTATTTATTAACTTCTTCCTAAGGAGCTTAATGACCTACTGATGTTATTACAGGAAATATTATATATTCATGTGAAAACTCACAAGTTTAAGATTGCTCATCACTAAAATCAACCAAAGTCTTCAACAAAACAAAATATTTCATTCTTTACTTACTGTTTGTTAATGTTTCCCACAAACTCTTTTGTTTGCCAAAAAGCAACTGAATGACTGGAGGTGTAATCTTGAAAAAAGTCCTCCAAAAACCCCTCACATGTCCTCTTAACCACTAAAGCCATTCCCTTCCTGTGTTCATGACCAGCACACTGCCCATCCATCACAGTTTACACTCCTGCCTGAAGGCTGAATTTTCCAACACCAGCATTGACACCTTGTATGACTTCATAATTACACTGTAACCTTGCTAATTTTCCCAGCATTCTGTGACAGCCAAAGTCTACTAATATATCACAGGGACACATGACAAGCAAAATATCTTAATTACTCACCCACTTACCCCTCAAACCAGGACAGAAATGCATTACAAGGTTCAGTGCTTCCCTACATCAGTGAGAGGAAATCACCTGCTCAGTTCTGTGTGCAAATCTGCTTCCTCCCCAAAGTAACAAACCCACTACCTAGCTAGGTCAGTCTCTCAGGACCCTAATTCCTTAATGCCAGAAGAAAGCAAACCTAACTGCAGTGACAGTGGCAGCAGCCTGCAGAAGCTGGCACCATGAACTCAGCCTTTATGAGTTATTCCCACTGAAATCCAGCAGTACCCCCCATACTTGCCAAGGGTAATACTGGCACTCTATCCCTAGCATGGTGTACTAATAAGAAAACACTGCATTTTCATGGGCACTTCTGTTCATGTCCATAATTATCCTGAGAGATGGAAAACAGAAAAACGCTCAGGGAAAGGACTGCATGTGGCTTACAGCACTAGTAAAAAGTCAGGAAGGGTCACTCAGCTTTTCCAGAACTTAACAGGAAGTAAAAGATGCAAAAAGAGAGAGAGAGAGAGAGAGAAAGAGAGAGAAATAGATAGATAGATAGATAGATAGATAGATAGATAGATAGATAGATAGATAAAAATGGAATGTGAAATAAAATAAACATTTCTGCATCTCTTGGAAGTATTTTAAACTTTTTTTTTTTTAAGTTGCTACTGTCAGGTTCTGGACATCTTTAGACATCAAACAAAAAACTTATCTTTTCTTTCATACCATATTAAATGAAAGGAAGAAAATATCTTCCTATGATGTGAGATATTCTCTCCAAAGCTGTGGGACTGAGCTGGTATTTACTGTTACTTACTGTTGTTGTTTCTTATGTGATTATTTCCAACAGCTGTAGAAATGGCAAGGTACTGCTGACAGGTAACATATACATTATTCTAGCTGAGCACATCCTCCCGGTGTTTGATTTTCATGGCAAATCCCATGTTGTGCTGTTGGCTCTTACATGTGCCCTTTATGGTCAGGAACAACTTACTGAAAGTTTGAATGCCAGTTCTTTACCTACAGCAGTGTGTACAGCAGTTAGCACTGTAGAATTCATGGTTCTGATTTTTTGGGCATTCTAATTTTCCAGTTCCCTAAAGGCTGCAAAACTCACAAATAGACTCCAAACTAATGTAATGAGATTATCATCCACTTCCTGGTTCAGCTCTGAGTCAGGGGAGAAAAGGTCCCCAAACCCCAAGGTACAAGCCAGGGTCCCCAGTGAAAGCTGGGCATCCCAGGTGCCCTGGTGGCTGCTCCCTGTGCTGCCCTCGGGATCACCAGCAGCTGTAGGTGGAGGAGCTGGGAACACTGAACACCTAGGGGAGGTAATAAGCAATAGTAATACATTAGCAATACAAATCCACTGAAAACACAACCATCAGAAATGGATTCCTTGTTCCAAAAATACAGACTTCGTAATGTATATTCTAGCATACACACTGTCTTGTTTGATTTAATTTGTTCAAATGGATTATTGAGCATTGCAAAAGCATCTATTTGGTCTGTGGTGAGTTGTGCAAAGGCTGCAGGTGATAAAAGTAGAGAGAGGGAACACAGTTTACAAAAAGCAGACTGGAGTCAAACAGAAAAACACTTCAGACTTCATCTTAATTAATGTGCTGTAATTCTTTTTTTTCAGTCTCTTATAGATTATCCTGTTTATTTTAAAACAGACTGTAGCAAAGGTTTTCAAACCTGCAAATGGGAATTTAAACACCCAAATCTCACCCATTTGTTGCACCAGTCTAACACTTAACCTTTGTTATGAAACATTCTCTCCATTTCTCCCCAGAACTGGACATTTGAACAAGACTCAAGGGTCACAAAGTGCTGTGGCCATCTTCATGAAGCTACTCTAAAGAATTACCTCCCAGAGATTTTGACAAATCCTCTTGCAAGGGAAAGGGAGCAGTTGTACCTCCGTGAGGTGCAGATGGGAGGGCTGCATGTTGAAAAAGGGTGTTGTTACCTGGGGAACTGCCTTCTGACCTACTGCAAAAAGGACTGGCACTAATTCCTGGCACACTGGAATTCAGTTACAGTGAACTCACCTCAGAAAATAAGCAACTATTTTTCACTTTAAAAAACAGCTACAGATTCTCAAATCTGGGTTTTTTTTAGCCAGAAGAGTTTATTCCCCACATTTCTCACTAATAACCATCATAGTAATCTTATACAAAAATACTTAGTCAAAGTATGAGAAAAGGATCATCTTTTCCTCTTCAAAAAAAGAGTAACATCAAATAACCATTCCAGCACATCAGAGTTTTGTTAGGAATGCACTATTTCTTGTAATCTGACTCTCTCAGATGGCAGCATTAGCCTTGCAGCCATCTGTGATATGAGTCATATCCTCAGAGCAGTAGGCTTCATCCTGCCCTGCTCCAGTGCACCCAGCTTCTGTGAAACACCCTGAGCCACCCAGACACATCCACTGTGCACATCACAGCCATTTCCAGTTGGGACATTCATCCCATGTGCTCCCAGGGCTGTGACTCACAGTGTGATACCCTCACTATCCTCCTTCCAAAACAGGATCTCTCCAGGCAGGGATGGAAACCCATCTCTGACACTCCTCCTAAGCCATCTCTGGAACTCCTCCTAAGCCATCTCTGGAATTCCTCCTAAGGCTACTTGTACCTAGCTCAAACAGGCTCTCTGCTTTGGAGACTAAATGTTTAGTTGTCTCTACTTCAATTTATCCTCAACAACAGTTCCCAGGTTACACAACTGATACAAAATGCAGGCCTGCAGCAAAACCCAGCAATATTATGACATGAGTTCAGAAGCTCCAATTACCAGACAGAAACTCATCCTTCATTAAAGAACAGATTTACTCCAAGCACACTGGACAACACCTTCTATCCATCCCTGCTGCTGCTGGCAGCACGAACAAGAGTTACATTTTCTAGTGAGCAAGCAACAAGCACAGAAGGTATGAGGGAAAATATTCCACATGGGAATCCTGAGCACTGAGTCAGGCTGAGCAGAAAGCAGCAACACTGCAGGGAAAAGGGGCTGTGAGGGCGGTGCAGCTGCCTCAGTTTGCAGGTACTGAAGCCCAGCAGTTTCCATGGAGGTCTGCTTTTATGAAAGTTTAGTAAAGCACAGGAACTTAGGCAGCTCTGCACAATTCCTTGTGATCCAAAAAATAGCTGGTCTGTAGCCATAGCACATAATGCTATGTGCAAAAGCAGTAAGAAAAGGATTTGAAATCGTAGCATAATGGATTGCACTGTCAAATCTAAAAGCATGCTGGATTTGGACTGTATCAGTATCATAAATTAAAAACATCTATATATCAGTAATGTTAATAGAAAGCATTTGTCCAAAGCTATGGAACTACTGATATGTATGCTTTGGCTTCATGTATAAACTGACATGGCAAATTCTAAATTTAACCAAGCCAATTTCTTTTAAAGCCTCATCACACTAATTACATCCATCAAGTGTGTAAAATACATTTTGTCAGCTAAGAACAGAAGACTTAAATTAAATGTAAATCCTTACTCAGCACTTTAAGCTGTTAATGGCTCTAAGTCGTTAATGAGATGATGAAAAGAAAATGCTCCTGCAGACTCTGTAGTGAGAATTTATTACAAGTACTCATTACTTCCGCCCAGTGCATATTCTGAAAGTGTCCCACATTTATGACAACACCCCAGTATCAACAGAGAAAGATACCAAAATAATCTTGCTTGCAAATGTGATTGTGTACATAAGTGGGGTTTGACAGGCACCTCCAAGAGAGATGGGTGCCCTCCTTCCCTAAGCCAGAGGCTTCCAGAAGAGGAGCACCCCCTATCCTGGAGCAGGGCATACTGTCAGAATGGTACCTTAGCTTAACTTCCTGGCATTTTAATTCATCAAACAGTAGGAACACTAATGGCTGACTGCACAGCATGCCTGGGCTTATGTATTTTTATAATGAATTTTGATAGATCCCCTATTAGAACTAGCTCAGAAGAGCACTGGAAAGAGATTTCCAGAACTAAGAATGTACTACAGCAGGATGGGGGAGAAGGTGAGAGTTAAAGCAATATATCCCTGTTATCCAAAACTCACAGATTTAATTTCAATTTAGTAACATCGGGATTTAGGAATTTTCATCCTTTTCACAGACTACAGGATTTCCTTTCTCTGCCTATAACCTTAAGGAGAGTTATTAAGGGAAATTCCCAGTTGCAGAAAACCCCTAGATCAGGTTTAGTTCTCACTGAAAGGAAAAATATAATTTGATTTTTTTCTTAGATTTCTCTCTCCCAGTCTAGATCCTTTCTTTCCTTCAGTCTGAGCTCCTCTCCCCTGTTGATTAGCTATTTCACAGAAAGAAAAAGAAAATGCAAGAGCTACATTTAAATGTACCAGATGCCCTCGAATTTCTACCAAGTTGTACCCCTGTAAAGCCTTGTTTACAACTTCAGCTCCAGCAGCAAGTGAGCTTCCAGGAACAAAGAAATGTTAGAGACATTTTCACAATAGTTTCAAATTGCTTCCCCCAGTAGAGAAGACTCATTGATCAAGTAAATAAAGTGAGGTACAGGAAAGTGATTCATGCTCAAACACAATGAAAAAAAATAAAGCAGTCAGGGGTATTTGTACCCTCTGCAGGAACCCTATCCCATCGACTTTTAGTGGAAATTAACATAATGTTTAAAAATTATTATGCATGAGAAAACAAAAGCTATCTCAAATGATAGCTCTGCTGTAACAGGATGCTGATTAGCTACAGAGAATTGAATTTTTGGTATCAGTGCTTTATTGGGTCACTATATGGATATGACAGTCAAGACACCTCCTCACACTGCAAAAAGGAAGCAGATTTGCCTAAGATTAATTCCACACTAGCTTAATTATTAATTAATCTCTCCCAAATGGATTTTTTTAAATGTACTTGAAAAGGCCTGTGCAAATAGAAGTGCTCTGTGTATGGATGGGAGAGTTTTGCAGGCAGGCAGGGATGCTGCAGTGTACAGGCAGCACTCCTTGGGCTGATGGGTTCATTAAAATGCAGGGTTGTAACAGCTCTTAGAGCTGCAGCTGGATAACCCATGATCCCTTTCCTCAGTTCCACAGAACACTTCGTGTCTATTTAAGAGGGCTGTTTCACGATTTAATCAAAGATTTACAATCTACACCCTGGAACAAGGAGTCTTCCCCTTTTTGAAAGGTTTCAAATAAAACACTTTTTTGTAGAGTTTTTTTCTGAATATCTGTAGCCTATGCCCCTTACCTGCACCTTCTTACAATTTAATACCTATTTTATACAATTTAATGCTTCTTCTTCCACTTCTCTGCATCCTCAGCACAAAGAAAACACAGAGACTGTCTCATGTTCTTTCCATCATAAATCGGTATGTCCAATTTCACTGAATGAATTAACAGCTTTGAAGAGCAAGAGTAAGCAGGGAAGTGCAGGAGCTGATGGAAACCTGTGCCAGGCAGTAGATGGAGCAGGACCTGCTGTGCAGCATTTGCTAACACACTGCAGTGGTGCTGCATGCTAGTGCCAGTGAGAGAAAGAGGGGGTTTGCAAATCTGTCAAGATGTATGGGCATTAAACTGTTTGGAAAACAGCCTGGAAGAAAGGAATGCCTCAAAGTCAACCAGTCAAAATTACTTGAAAACACAGCTCCTCCCTATTTCTGTTACACATCATAAAACTTGCTGTGATAATTACAAAGGTCATTCAGCCAATAATGGCAAAACATGTGGACAGACACCTGAAACTTAATCACCTACAGTTCAGTTTCAGCTCTGACTGTGTCTGAGTCAGTTCCTTCCCACTTTGGAGCAGCTGGTCATTCCCCCAGATAATTTCTGGCATCTGAAATAGAGGATCATCTAAAATGATCCTCTGTTTCAAGGTAAGGTTGGATAGGGCTGTGAGCAACCGGGCTCAGTGGAAGGTGTCCCTACCCATGGCAGGGGGGTGGAAGGAAATGGCCTTCTATAGAGGCCTTTCCAACCCAACCCATTCTGTGATTCTCTGATTCATACCCTAACTCAAAACCTCCAGTCAAATACCTTCACTAGGTTGGCCTGTGCTTCTTTTCCAGGCAGTACTGGAAGTCTCCAGTAAGCTGGTAACTCCTGCATCCTTCTGAAAAAGGTTACACCTTAGGTCTGATCAGCTTTACATTTACCTTCCCAGTGAGCCTCCTCCCAAAATATTGAAAAGAAGGTATTGTCTAAAGCCATATTTTTCTTTCCAATGGGCAAATTCATTAGAGCTCCTCTTGTAAAAGGCAGCTGGCAAAATCATACTGAAAGGGAGTTGAGGGCAGCCTAATGACCTCAGCAAACACCTTTACACTCTTTGTATGCCCCTGAAGCAACACAGGTCAGGGAAGAATCATGGCACATGTCCCTTCTGCTACTTTCATTCTGTTCAAGAGTGTAATGGACACAGCAGTGCTTGTCCCAAGGTCTCCAAGAGCAGCTTTCCCAGGACAACTGTCAGTGCAGGTGTGTTATTTTTTAGCAAGTGTTGTTTTGCTTGACAGTACTAGCACTGACTGCAAGAACCACAATGCATAACTGCCTTATGCCTTCTTGTTCTGTTAGTGTTCCACACATCAAAGCTTGCAGAGCCTGTGGGAAAGAAGCCAGTGACCATTAACCTTCACTTTATTTTATGCTTTTATAATTTCAGGAGTTTAGTTTCAGGCTTGCAGCCTTCAGGGCTGCGAAGTTGAGACTGGAGTGAAATACAGCAAAGCAGCAAATGTTTAGCATAAGTTAAAAGAGCTTTTCCTGAGTCCCCATGTCATTTCTCCCAGCTCTATTGCAACATTTATTTCAAGGGATTTAACAATTTGTTTCTCGAGTTGAAGTAAATGCACCAGAGATGCTTTCTGCTTTTGTAACAAAGAAATACCTCCTGGATTGTTAGTGGCCAGTTCACTAAGTTCCCAAGAAGTCACACTGACTAGGCAACACCTGACTGTCTTTCAAACCCTGAATTTCTTGTCAATGGACAAGATGAATCAAGGCTGGAGGGATGGCCAGGACAGCACATTCATATCTTTGTTTCTACCACCCATATGAACCCAGCAGAAAACACTATTGCTATTAAAAAGCAGGAAATCCCTCTTGTACCTTCATGCTCCTCTGTTCTTTGACTCAGACTGGTCCACTGAAACTCAAGACAAAAGCTGAAACTCAAGACAAAAACACCTACCAAAGGATAAGGGTGCCACAAAATCCCAAGACAAAGCTTAGTGAGAACTCACTTTGAGGGTATGGTTACCATAAAGTCATGAGGGTGTTTCAGAAAGTTTACCCTTCATACAGCATAGCATTCCCAAAGGTGAGTTGAATTCCACAGACTCCATATGCTGCAGTTTGTAAATCACCAGCATGAAAGTAGGACAGTAGTGTCATGCTGACAAGAGGCCTTAGCATTTAAGAATTTTCTCACTAAATAAGCTTCACATGTGGAGACTGCAACAAATCCACTCCCCCAGCATCAGCTTTGCAGCACAGCCTTCCCTTGCCAGCACAGAGCAGCTGAGAGTGCCCTTGCACAGCACCAGGGCCTGGCTGCAGGAGGGGACACAACTGCTCCTGCACCAAGAGCTGCACTTCACCTGCACCCTCACAGACGTGCATTAAACCAAGCAGACATGCAGCATTATTCCTGTTAAAACTGGGGTCCCTTGTTCAACTTACAGAATCATTTTGTTTAAGATTTATAAAACGTAAAGACTGTACAAGGTGCAAGGTAAGGCAGCAGTGAAGGGAAGGATGGTATCATCATAAACAGCCCTTTTTGCGTTCTCTTTATCAAAGGCTTGACTGATTAAATAAGAGCCATTGGTTCCTATAACACAGTAAACTGCACCAGAGAGCCAGCAGACCACTCTGCAGTGGAAGGAAGGTGGCACCACTGATTCTTTACATCTCTTACAAACCAGGGTTGGGGAGTTCAGACCATCTTGACCTGCAGGTGAAAAACAGATAATAATACACTTGGTGTCTTCTCCCAGACTCTCCTCAGGGAAAAGAGCCTTGAGCCAACACAGTGTCAGAAGGGTTGGGTTTTTCTGAGTGTTGCAGGCTGCTGGCTCCCAGCAGTGAATTCTGTGAGCCTTGTACTCCACTGGCATTCCCTGCTTCCTGCTCCAGGGGGAAGGCCTGGCACAGGATGCAGTGTTCCCACATGTGCTGCTGCTCAGGCAGGGCACAGCCCAACACTTCCTCCCAAACCAAAGGAGGCCAAAAACCACCATGTTATTTTCACTTTTCCAAGTCAAGCCAGTCCCCAGTGAGCCAAATATCTGTTGTGAACTTTGCTAACCTTCAATTTGTTTATGTTCTCGGAACTTAGTACGTAGGGCCATAAAGATTTCGTCCAGATTATATCCTCTATAGGAACTCTACATCTCTTTTCTTTCATTGCTTTGCTTGGTGAATGCAGAAATCAAAGCCATCAACATGGAAAGTATTTTCCTTATTTGGAGTTTCAGTATTAAATATGGAAAAAAAAATTAATTTTCCAGTAATTCCAAACTGGAAATAAACAGCTCATCAAGTCAGTTATCTATCAATTAATAAATTAAAGATTATAACATTTCTCCTCAACTGCTTCAACAATAGAATTAAATAGTTCTAATTAGAAATAAATGTCACTCCTTGAAGTACCTCAACATCAAAAATGTTGAAGCACCTTTCATTAGAGAGTCTGGAAACACTTTGGAAGACATTATCAATGCCATTTCTACAGAAATTGGGTTCTTTTCAGGCCATGGCAGCACTGGGAGCAGATGCTCAGCCTCCCACAGCCATTATTTTAGTTTTAGATTGTTTTCTTACTCACAAAGAAAGTGGAAGCTGGGTGGGAGACATGAGTCATGTAAAGTGAGAGCACAGCATCTCATGCAGCAGCAAGGGAGCAACCCAGACACATCCACCCAAATTTAGAAAGGTACAGAATTTCCTAAACTAAAATATAACCTTAATCCCATAACTGCACACTTCCACAAATGTTGCTTGAAACCTATAGCTATAAAATACAATTACTCAGTGCTTATAATCACCACACAGCCTGTTGTGGTTTGGCAGGCTCTCCTCCTCCAGTGTCAAATATCAAACAGATGATGGTGGCCTAGAGAACTTTGGGGAAACATAATGCCTGAGAGCAGAACAACACTGCATGGAAAAGCACTGTATCACCTCCAACAAAATACACAAGCCAGAACTCTCACAAGATTCATACCAGCAATCATCACCACCAGAATAAACAGAGGGTTTCATTTTACTAGTTTTAAAATACTTATTCCACTTGGCAAATTATGGCTGTTTTTTCTAAAGTGGCTCCTAATCTGATTGCTCAGAGATTTATGTACAGTCACAAGGTTGGGAAATTATTATTGGGAATGTCAATTCAGATAAGAACTTGCTGAAAATTGAGATAGGGACTAAAATCAGATTTTATACTTCTCATTTAACAATCTATTATTAATAAGCTTTTTAACTGATGTCAGTAGAAATAATAACTTCATATTCACAGTGCCAGACAAAATTCAGTTCCATTGCTTAACCATATTTGTCCTTCCCAAGATGACTTAGCAAAAGCATACTGATGCTGTGGTATTCATTCAAAAAGACTCCAGCCTTAAAAACAACCCACTTTTATCCCAGTGTTTATATCAGCACCAGCACGTAGCACTGACCACACCTGTCCATGATAAACTGATGAAATCCAGCTGAATTGAAAATAAGCAGTGACCCACCTGGTAATGACCACATCACCACTACACTCCAGCACCAATAGCACATGTGGAATGAAAGATGTGTCCAAAACTGGACTACACCTAGGAATGTGCTACCCCACATCCTCCACAGCAGCAGCAGCTCAGGAGAGCTCTCCTGCATTCCCAGATGGGGTCAAACTGCCAAAGGCTGCTTTTGCCCCGGATGGGGAGGTGTAAACTGTGTTTAACAGGTTGAAAATTCTGATCCAACTTCTGGTGACCCCACTAGCATCACAAAGGATGAGAGGTGGCCCTGGAGAAACAAAGAATCAAACCAGAGCAGATGCCAACAGGAAAATTGTCTTCATTCCACTGTGCCTCTGTTTCAAAAGCTCAGATCATGATGATACACGTTACAATAACCTACCTTAACTGCAAGGATGTATTTGCATCAGCACACCTCACACAGGAAGGAATTCATACACAGGGCATTGAACTCTTTGTGCTTTCTCCTGAACCAAGGATATCACAATCACACTAGGAAATGTCATATTAGATATGCCTAGCAGGCTTTCTGACTGGGTGCAACCTGTGCATAACAAGTAGAAACAAACACATACCAAAAAAAAAAAAAAAAAAAAAAAAAAAAAAAAAATAAAAAAAAACACAGAAGAAAAAATACAGCTTATGATAGTTAGAAAATTATGTCTTAGCCCTTAACCTACCCATGCAGGAATGTGGATCACCTATTATACTTCAAATAACACACTTCTAAGTGTTCTCATTTTACACTTAGAAATGAAATCTTTTTATACAGAAGTTCCACTAAAACCTTACCATCACTGAGGTCTGGCAGCAAGTTCTACAGATGAATTATGGACTGTGAATAAAAATATTTTAATAAGCCATTTTAAAATCAATTCCCTGTCCCTTGAATCAACTGCTCCTGAACATTTTCCTCAGCAAACTCCAAACCATTTCTGTTTCAACTAATCTTCCTTGGTAATAGGTAATTAGAATTGACCACAAACTCAAGAATAAAAGGCAAAATATTTACACAAAGGCATTATTAATGTACTCTTAACAAGCCTTTTGAACTGTGTCCAGAAGGACACAACATAGTCTTTTTTCACTGGTAACACTTTGTTAAATACCAACAGCAGAGGCCTGTCATTAAAATAATTCCCTACCATTGCCAACAGGCAATACCTCATATTTGTGAATTGATTCTGCTTGGTAAACTCGTGCTCATTCACGTAGCTTTGCAGAGTTCTGGAATGTCCTGCTTATATTCCTAGACCTGACTGACCCAAACAATTTATATTACCTGCACATTTTGCCATTTTCCCTTTCCCAGAGACTTCAACGTGCAGCACATGAATCTAACCTGAATACCTGAGGGCTCCCTGCTGTTAACCTTTTGCCATGTGGAAAATTGACACCTCATTCCTCCTCTGTTTTCTGTCTCTAGACAGTTCCTACCACAGAAGAGTAGCTCTCCTTTCACTTCAGCAATGTTTAGCTTCCCAAATAGCCTCTTATGATGAATGCTAGCAAAGGCTGTCTGAGCCCAATAAATTCTGTCAATGTGCTCTTCTTTACCCTGGCAGACAGCACTGATGAGCTGTTGTGGTAGAGCTGCCCTAGAAAGAAAACATTCTCTGGGCTGGTGCTACTTGAAAGCACCTAAGACAGCAGTAGTTACCTCCCCATTTTCCCCAGCCCCTTAAATAACATTTAAGAGACTGATAAAGTGCAGCTTAGTGCAGTAGCTCAAGTATCTGTTGTACGATCTCCCAGGGAACACACCTGGACTCCCCACAGCAGTTCAGAATTTCTCTTCATGCTGAGTTCAGGGGTGCCTGTAATGCTATCCTTCATTTAGCTGTTTTCTGATTTAACTGTGCTTAGTGCTAGTTTATAACAGGACATGCTTCAATTACCTAGCCATACTCCAAAGCACTAAGGCTCTGCAGGGTGTACAGATCCAGCTGCTCTCTTCAGCCACATGCACTGGACTAAACCTCGTGGGCTTTATCTCAGAGCTGTCACTGCACAGGCAGAGCGCAGTCAGCACTTCTTTCACCTGCCCCTCAGAAAACAGATGAATATGAAAATTGAGCATTATCATGCTAAAATCTATCCTTCAGTAATGGGTGTAGAATCAAATTTAATTAGGGCTTGTTGTTGTACAATGCAGAAGTGTGTAAATTGCACAAAATAAAAATTATTTGTTTGTGGTTGGCAAATGGAAGTGCATGTAATACTAGACACAAACAGCATACAAGTTTACAAGCATAGCAAATGGTCAGATAAAGGCAGTGTTACTTCAAGTAATTTTTGTTATTCTAATAATTCATGCATGATTGCCTCCAGAGTATACCAAAAAGAGAAGAAAAATAACATGCAAAATATTTGGTTATAAAACACGTATTAAATCTGTCACATTTTTTGTTTATCTTATTAAAACACCATCTTATGGCAACTAATACTGTCTAATCTGAGCTATTTTTCCCTAAAAAGAAAAATGGCCTCTTTATCCCACAAATAAATGCACCACAGGTGAACATACATTAAGTAAACACTTAATAAATTCTTAGACACCCTACACATATAAACCCAGGAGCCACTGCTTATTAACCACAATAATTAAATGCCATTAAATGGTATCCCCAGATATTTTCCTGGCACGACAGTCCAAACAGAACTTCTTTGGACTGCTGCTCCACATAAAAAGAGCCTGTGAGCCTGTGTGCTCACACAGTAGCTGGGTACCAAACCCTGGGCTGGGCACTGTCCCTGCTGTTCCAGAGGTGTGGTACTGGCATGGGGGCTGAGGGGGAGAAGGACTGGCAGACACTCTGACCTTCTTAAAGGTCAAGGTGACTGCCAGTCCTTTACCTTTCTTCCCTAAATTATGAGGTTCTACTGTCATCCACTCACACAAATCCACAAAGGAGACACAGTATCATCCTAGTGGCAAGAGTACTCCTGCTTCATTGCATCAAGCTGAATGAGGTGATGGATGTTCTTGAGGTAAAATTTAGATGACTACTTCATTAGGGGTTTTTTAAAAATATTCAGGTCTCCATTAGCAATTTCCCCTTAGGTGGCTAAAACAGGTGTTTAGAAGTTTAGCTCTGGTTTGAACATTGTCCATATATGTTTTCCCTTCACAGTTCCATGTAGTGTTCATTTTTAATGTACTTCATTATCTGTAGATGTATATTTGGAAAAGGCATACTCTTCCAGCATACCAAGCATTACATCATACCTGTTGAGAGAAGCTTCAGAAAATTGCCTGATGTGCAAAGGCAGAAGTACAGCAATTTTCACAGTAATAAAATGCAGGCCTTTATTTACAAAGAAATAGAGCAATATCTATCTTGCAGGTACTATCAGAGCAGGGGTTATTTTTGCTTTCTGTAATAAACTTAAGCAAACAAAATTTAAACGAAAAACCATTTGCAACTAGGTTACAGGAATTTTAACATAATATGGAATATTGTGAGTTCATTGCCTGCTATTATCAGATCAGGATTAGGTGTATTTGTGCTAAGGCTGTCCTTACAGCCCTGTGGAAGGTTTAATATTCTTTCATTTCTGTAATAAATCAGCTGTTCTCTCCTTGCACATAAAATGTTATATACTTGTAAAACAGCATCTGGTGGAGAGAGAAAGGAGGGGATGTGATTGACATAGGAGTCCAAAATCTGCTGTTGCTCAAAATCCCATTTTATTATACAGCTTTAGGCAAAAGCAAGACTGAAGATTTGCTTGCATTATTCTCTCCATGATACATTATTGACAGTAACAGCTACCATTATTTGGGGAAGTGATTTGGACAAGCTTCCAGAGCAAAGAAGCATGGAAAAATATTTTACCCTAATTGTTTGGGGCTTATCCTTCACTAGCCAGTGAAGCATTCTTTTTCTTCACAAAAAATACTGTAGTTCCCACTTGTCCTTGCATCACTTGCCTTGTATTTCTACAATGAAACCAAAACAGTACCAAAAATGTATCAAATGCTGTCAACAAACAGCATTTCTCACAAGGGTCAGGGCAAGTCTTTCTGAGGTTCAGGGCAAGTCTTCAGCCTCTGTGTCTGCAGCTAAGCTCAAGATCCATCACAAAAAAATATTAACTGATACTGACTCAAGGACAGATTTAAGCCGCCGAGTGAAGCAAAATTCATTGGAGTCACCTGCTCCCCATAACATAAATCCACAATAAAGCACAGACACTCACCAGTCTGACTGCAAAATTATCTGAGTATTAACACTTGCAAAACAAGTGAGAGAGAGACAAAAAAAACTTGCAAAACAGAGAAAGAGACACCCATGGGGAGACTGTATGTCCTCTTTTCCCCAACTGTCTGCAGGTCCACGGGTAGAAAATGCACTGGCCAAAGTCAAAGGTGAAGCTGTGCTTCCCTAAGGAGGCAGAAGACAAAAAAACCCTAACCAAATATGTATGTGTTTATGTGTTTCCATACAAATGCTGAGAAGGTTAAAAAAGGGATGGGTAGACTACAATACCTACCTGTAAGTATGTTTTGAATAATATCAAACACTTGGAGAAAAGAGATAATTATTGGTACTTTAGTATCTAGATAAAGGATTTTAAAAAATGCAGTAACTCATGTCAGTACAGGAATCATGTCAAGAAATTGTATCACAAATATCTTAGAATCATATCAGAGCTTGGTGAAATGTACCAACAAGAAAAACAGAATCTCTTCAAAACTCCAAGAATATGCTCAAATACAGGAAAAATACATTATTAAGGACAATCTAATCTTTTTCATTTGAGAAGAGCAACCCTGTTGTGCCCAGAGAAACTGGAATGATTGCTAGCACAGGAAAACAGCAGTAATGGTAGGGTTTCATTATTTCAGACATGCTGTGTGACAAATCTGATCTGTAGATTGTACTTCAGGGAGTGACAAATAGGGGACCCACTAAAAAAAGCCACCTTGTGATACAGTCACAGCAGTGTCAAGGGCCTCATCAAGAATATTACTACCAAAAGGCAGTCTGTAAGAGAGATCCTGATACAGTAAGATTCAATATCTCTGAAGTAGACAAAAGTTAAAAAAAAATTCCACTTGATTTTAAAAATGTGATGTAACTGAAAGTGAAAGCTTGTTAAAATAAACAAAATTTCGAATGTTAAGTACTGGCAAGTGTGTGAAGGTTATGTAAGTACAGCATACTAGGAGGTGAGAGTATACCACTCACCTCAAAGAGCCCTGCTGAAAAGCTAACAGCAAACCAGCCACTGGGTTGGAAAGGCAGGTTTGGAGAGGGCATTACCAACAACAGCATCAAAAAAGATCATTACATATGCACGTGACAGAAAGGAATATAAACCATGGCAGGTTCACTGTAAAAAACATGGTATGACAGGCCACAAAAGACTTAAAGTAGAGAGAATTGCAGCACTACAACAATCTTTAACACACCTTCGTCATTACGTCAGGAGCTGGATGGCTGCCAGAGTCTGTGGGATCAAGCTGGACTACCCACAGAAAACACACTGACTGTACAAAAACCAGATGGATCTTTTTGCACATTTGGTACAGAAAATCGCTGGGAGGTTTCCATAGATGAAAGAGTGATGCAGCTGAAAATGTGACCAAAAATGAACTGACATTTTATTGCACAATAAATTGAAATAGTAAACTGTGAGAACTCACTAGGACCAGCCATAATTCACCCATCAATTCAAAAGCAGTTCACAGATAGAATAATAACCTAATCACTATAATATACATTCTAATACTTTGGAACCTCACTAGCATCAAAAGAACACAAGATAGCACAAATGGTAGTGCCTTATTAAGAAGCTTTAACCACAAGGACCAGCACAGATAACATCCCTCCAATGTGGACTGGTAGGCAGGAGCAACAAAAAAGGACCTAATAATAAGCAAATGGACAAGTACTGTGTCAATTATACTGGACAAAGGGTTAGGGAGAGTTTTTAAAAGAAAATGTATGCCTCACGAAGCTATTGAAACTTTATGTAGGACTCTAATAACAGCTGGGAGAGCTTTACAACTAGTTCTTAATTAAAAGATCTAGAAACCTATTAAAATTATATCTGTGGAGAGACTGACTTATAAAATGTAAAATCAAAATTGGCACACACAGAGAATAAAATCCAGCTTTCTGGACTCTCAATCCCACCTGTCCCACCTGGCATTTGCAGAGGTTAACAGAACTGGGCACCAATGGGTAATTCTTTAAATACTGGAATTGAACATTTTCTGATGTGGTTCTGTGACAGAGTGAGCTCCAGCCATTCCACTAAAAACTTCCTCCAAGTCACTTTGCTATTTCAAGTTAAAATTGATTCCTGGAGTGGTGTCACTTTTCTGCTTGAACACTGTAATTACACAAATCCAAGTTTAATAATCCAAGCTATCAAGTTTAAAATAGACACATTGTTTTTCTTTTGCTGTTGCTGTTTCCCTACCTTCAAAACCCCTCCAGCCCTGATTTACCCCAGTCCCAGGTATTCCACAGCTCACACCATGACAGACACCTCACACAAAGATACTTCTAAAGTCTACAGCATGAAGGAAAGTCTCCAGGCAGGGAAGGTCTGTAATCTCTCCTTTTTCCCAAGTAAAGGGAAGCCTGTATGAGAGCTGTACCCCAAGGAAGGCTGAAGCAGGAGCTCGCCAAAGGAGGAAGGAGATGGGTGGGGGACCCTGTGTTACAAAGCCCCCTTGGAAGCTCTGCTTCTATTTCTCAGTGCCCCTGTCCTCCACAGCCAAGCTGCCTGTGCCCCATCCAGGAGGCAGCTCTGTTCCTTCTCCCCGTAATGTGTCCCCATCAGCCCACACAAGGTCTGCACAGCATGGCCCTGGGAGCTGTGCAGCCCTGGGAGCTCCCATGGCCCTGGGAGCTTTGAAAGCAGAAGTGAAGGGAAGAATAAAGTTAGGAGTGTGGGGAGAGAGCAGGGAGTAAGTGGAGAAGTAGGACAATGAATAGGGGAATCCAAGCACTTGTGGAGGCGTAAGGGAGTTAGAAGAAGCAGGTGACTGCAGCTGTGCAGTGTCAGCACTGCACTGAGACACAGGCATGGGGCTGCTCCCTGCTTCTCCTTGCAGCAGTTCCTCCTTTGGAAGGGCACTGTGTTCATCAAGATCAGGCACAAAAGCCTTAGAGACTAAAGCCCTGCAGTTTTACAGGTCTAAACAAAAGTGCATGGTGAGTCTTGCATGCTCTTCAAAGGAAAAAGAAATTACAAATAGATCTTTAAATCTGTGCTAAAAACCAGGAGTGTAGCAAACAAGTTATACACCCACTCTTTCCAAAACCAACCCTTCACAGCCACCATCTCCACTTCCATCACTATTTCCTTGAACAGACCCTTAGGGGAAATGAAACAAACTGATTTAGGCTAGTTTTAAAGCTACACCCTCAATGCCTACAAGCCGTACTGTGTGCTCAGCCTTGGAGAACGCCTCGTGTCTGTGGGTACCACTGACCCCTGTGTGAGCACATGCCCTGTGTGCAGGCTCTCCATGGCAACTGGGCTGCCACTGCCTCAGCAGGCTGCAGGTGGAGACCCCAGCACTCCTGCTGTTCATCCTGCCCACCCTTCAGCCTTAAACACAGCCCTGGGACAAGAAATCCCTCCACTGCTGGGAGGCTGCTCAGGGCAGGCAGGGCATCCATTTCCTGCCCAGGCACATTGGGCAGCTCATAGTTAAACCTTCTGCTGCAAAGCTTATGAATATTTTTCTATTAACTTCTACCAGACAGTTTTTGAGCAGCTCTACTTACAGACTACCACTGTGACTTCCAACAGAAACATTAATTTAATATGCTATGCTAGTACTTCTGTTACAACAGTAAGAGAGCAAAGAAAAAGCTTTATAATGCAGAAAAGATCTGGATTTAGCAATTAAACCTTCATTTGTATTTCATTTAGCAATATGAGAATTCTGCCAACATCTTCAGAAGGCTTTTAATATATCTGCATTAATGCACAGCTCATAAGCCAGCAGTGCTTTCATTTAACTAAGTACTCTAGTGCAGCTTAGGTTGCTGCATCAGCTGGTGCATGGGGAAAACATTCCCTGGGTGTGACTGGTTTGTCCTGTCAGCTTCAGGGAAACACAACAGAAGCAGCTCCAAATCCAGCTTCAGAAGAGCTGGAACACATGACAGTTGCTCCTAATCAGAAGCAGATGATCTTTCAAATATACATTCAGTGACCCAACATTAATGTTCAGAGAAGCAAGAGTAGAACATGAAGCAATTTCTATGTGAAAACAAGAGTCTTTCAAAATACAGGGATGACTGTAACCTACCTATTTTTTTATGCTTTAAAAAATATTTGGAATGTAAAAAGGAATGATGCAGTGTTTTCTTTAAAGCAGAAAGGAATATTGACATTAGTGACATCATGATAATAGTCAGCTGCAGAAAGGGCCCCATGTCCAGAGTATCTGAGAAAGCCAACCTATTAAGTTAAAAAAAAAAATCTGAGGGAGAATTTTGCTCAGAAAGATGCTTGTGAGATCTATATTGCCTCATTATACAAATGTAAATTCAAGGATCCATAAAATGAGAAGATTAGCTCAAGCTATGTGTTCCCTGTCAGCAGTGCTATAGAAACCCATCCTGCTGTACAGGAGCTCTGCACATAGACACAACCTGCATTTTCTTGTCACAATTAGGATTGCCCCAATCATGCAGATCTTCCAGAACAGACTCTTAAAACTGATTCCCAACCCCTCTTCTGTCAGCTTCCCATACATTTATGAGTGATAATGCTTTCCTGGCCTGAGTCACAAACTTATTCTTTTAAAATGTTTTACATCTGTATGCAAGCCAAACTGGCTATCTTCTTCAGCAGTCAGGAAACTTGAGTCCCCCCACATGACTCACTTAGCTAACACTACTAGAATAACACCCTTTTTTAATACATATATTTGGAATTAAACATCAAGACAGAGAAATTATTTTATTGATCATCAATACTGAAAACAATAATACAAATGAAAATTTTATTTATTTGGCGTTAGAATCCACCCTCCCAACATTGCAAGATCAGCAATTACAGTACAGAGCAAATGATTTGTTGTGAAGAGTTTTCCCACATTTAGAGTTAGTCAGGGCTCATGTCTCCTCCCAATGTGTTGTAAGCTGTTATAAAGAAGAAAAAGCTGCAGTGCCAGACTGTGATCCCCTTACTTATACTGCTAATGATAACCAGTGGTGTTTCCTGAAACTCCTATGAGCACTTGTGTCCACAGGAGCTAAAGACACCATTGTCTGAGTCTGCAAACACAGAAGACTGGGAATAGAATAGAAAAAAATTACCTTTTAGGACAAACCAAGCTCCTGCACATCTGAAGTCTCTCCTCCAGCCTGGAGAGCATAGTCTAAGGAAGAGCATTTCAGGGAGGGGGAAGCAGAGCACCTGTGCTGGGGCAGCAGAGACCCCCAGGAGATGTACAGAGCTCTCACTTTAAAGGGTTCCCTCAGGAATTTCTGAGGTCTGTCATGTCCCTGTGAGCACTGCTAATGATTCCCTTCTCCAGAGGGAATCTGTACTTAGTCTGACAAAGCACCAGTGAGGTTTTCATGCCCTTTTTGTTCTAGGAAAAGATGAAGACAGATCATTTAGCTATTTTCCCTTTGCCTGGGACACTTGTTTTAGAAATATTTTTTAGAAAATCAGCTCTTAAGCCCTGGGTTTGTGTGCCTGTGATAGGCAACTAGAGACACAGACTGTTGGGTGGCACTGGTGTGGTATTTTTTATTAAATCTGTTCTTTTCAAAGCAGGTAGAGCAATGATTTCAAGTTTATCACCACTGTTCCAACAGTCTTAGCTATCCAGTTACCCAATCTCCTTCTCAAATAACTTGGTTTGTTTCATCCAGCTGATGACGTTTCAATTTCAGCGTAACGAAAAGTAACCACATTTCTCTGTGCTTTTGGTTTCCTTCTTTAATGATGTGAGCTTTCAAATTCAACTGCAGTGCCAAGCTCCTCTCTAAGGCTCCTGATAACCCTTCTGGCTGCAAACTACAGCAGCACTGAGAGCAGGCCCAAAGGAGCAGAAGGGGAGCTGCCAGGGCTCAGCAAGGGAGCAGAGAGGTGGGAAGGAGCAGTGCCAGAGGCCCAGAGCACCAGGGCAGGTTCCAGGGAAAGAGCACTGAGCCTTCAGCCAGACCCTGCTGCTGACACGGCAATCCAAAGTTTATGTACTGTCTCCAAGGCCTTCAGGAAAATTAGCAGAGTAGATAATGAGAGAGAAACTCTTATCAAGGAGGAGAACTTACTGATCATTTCCACTGCAGACTGCAGCTTCACAGTTACTTCAGACTGACCTAATTACAGACTGTTGAAGACTCTCTGATTTTCTCTCTCCCTTGCTAGACCTGGTACTGAGCACATGGAGCAGGATTTGGGGTTTCACACTGGGATGTGATTCACTCAAAAATTAATTGTTGAACTTTTTCAAATTCTTAACAAGTTACTGCTAGGCTGGATCAGTTTGCTCCTTTGGCTCAGCCCAAGCACCTCAAGGGAACATTAGATTAAATGAGGTATGAAACCCCATCTGGAAAAGAACTCAGCTCCACCTAGAGAGACAGAAGTACCCTGGGTGCTGGCCAGGCCTCCACCTTCACAGCAAGTGCCCAGGTCCTGATGGAGTCGCAGCCTCTGCTGCTTTCCAAGCCCTTCATCCTGCTCAGCTCTTTCCCACAGCACGAGGCTCCAAGGCAGAAGGGCCCCTTGTGCTACCAGACTGCAAAGAAGCAGCTCCACCATAGCAGTGTGCAGCGATGACAGATGTCAGGCTTCCAGAAACATGACACAGCTTAGCAAGATGTCAGGAAAGAATATTTGGCTATCAGTATTCCATAAATAGCCAATTTGAAAAAAGCTGTTCAAGTTCTAGAAATCCATCACTTTTCTATTTTCAGGAGTTTTTCTCATTGTTTCATATAAATGTTCAGAACAGACTTCATACTTGTAAGATCTAAAATGGATGTCTTTGTGGTTTTGGACTAGAAGACCACATGCTTCACAGATACAAATGGTCAGAAACTAATCTGTGTGATAAATGAAAAGAGGAATCAAATGGTAGCAGCTCCAGTTCTGCAAATCAATTAGTAATCATTCAAAAAATTAATAAGTTATAAGCAGAATTGCCATCTTCACTTGTCTACAAATAAGCCATTTTTATTTATTATAAGCACCTGCTCAGACAAGCCATCTTTGAATTTTCTCCTTGGTGTTTCTCAGTGACACTAAATAGTTCAAAGAATTGCCTTTTGGCAATTGTCTAGGCCCTTGGCTTAGCTTCTCAAGGCCACTCCTTCTTTGGGAAGGAATCCCTCCCTGGCAGGGTGGGCAGGGCTGGCACAGGGTGCCCAGAGCAGCTGTGGCTGCCCCTGGATCCCTGGAAAGGTCCAAGGCCAGGCTGGACACTGGGGCTTGGAGCAGCCTGGGACAGTGGGAGGTGTCCCTGTGGATGTGCCACTGAACACTGAGAGCTCATCCCTGCAGAAAAAGGTTTAGGAACCTAAGTAAAATTTTGCTGAATTTACCTGGTCATTTCCTGAGCCGTAATTCTGACAACTTGTCACCTTGCTTGTATTTGCCAAGAACACTGAAATAACTGAAAATATTTCAGGATTTTCTAGAATCATTGTTGCCATGAATACACCACGCTATTCAGGCACACTCAAATGTAGCCTGGGCTCCTCATACTCTCACAATTTATTAGACAGCAAGAGAAGGTACTTTATCCTGTAGGCATAGAATACTGACAAACAAGGCTTGAATGAAAGATGATTCTTCACTTTGTGAATTCCAGTACAATTTGTTGTAGAATGATGAATAATAGAAGTAATTATAGCACATGTCTAAATCTCATCTAAACCAGCTTCTTGGGCTTCACAGAGAAAAAAAAAGAAAAAGTTATAGAAGATCATTTAACAAAGTGGTTTTTGAGATTGACAACATACAGTCCCTAACATAGCTGCTTTACTGAAAAGTGGATTCAGATTACTCTTAAGAGAAGAAAAAGTAGCATTTTCCCATATTTCTTAACCACCAGGAAATATCCTTCCCCTTTTCATTTCCTATTAAAATAAAGGTGAAGTTAGTGACTCAAAGAAAACTAATGCTGTAAATTATTGACCTCCATAGGTCTGAAATGATGGCTGGTACCACTGAATCCTTGAAACATGGTTGGAAGAAGTAAGTGGAAAAGTTTTCTACACTACTGTAGAATTTTCTAGTGGTGTGAAAGTGAAGTCTTGTGAAGTCTTAAATATCTGCCTGACAGCATAGACAGAAGTGATTTACAACAATCAAGTTCTATTCAAAAGTAGCTTGCACTGAGCTGACTGATCTTCATTTAACATGAATACTTAGCCATGAATTGAAGTTAGAACTCTCTGCCTTTTCAATGTGAAACTCCGTTTATCCCAGAGTATCTTTTACACTTGATGAAAAATGAAAAGATGAGTTCTTTCTGGTTTTTTATGTAATGTAACCACAGTCAACATGTATTTGCTGCAACATTTCACTACCCAGGTTAACATGCAGCATGGAATACCCTAGCAGTATGTTTATAGAAAACAGAACTTTTAAAATGTCTCTGAGTTGAAAGAGACAATTGGAGTAAAATGAGTGAAAAATTCATTTGTTCCTTCTCCCTGAGGACAAAGCCATTGTTTTCTTCAGTGGGAAATTAAGAGGAAAGCAGGGAAACAGCTTTGCAAATGAGGATGTGTAGAGGCCTAATTTACAAAAATAAAGCAGAACAGTTAATTCCATTAACCTCTGCCAAAAAGCAGCTTAGGAAGGATTCTTACAAATCTTCAGCTTCACAGAAGCCCAGAGCTTCTGAGAAGGCTGGATGAGAAGCCCTGTGAACAGTGCATTCCCCAGCAGAGCTCCCAGCAGCTGAAGGCCCCCCGGGAGCCTGGAATTGGCTGTGCTGCTCCAGGGGCTGGGTGGCCACACAAAGGAGCAGACACGGGCACACTCACACTGCTCAGGCTCGAAAATTCTCTGCTGTCATACTTGCCCAATTAGGGAGTAAATGAGCACACAGTGTAACCTGCCTGTGCAGAGATGAGAGCAGAGCAGCAGCACCTGTCTGCACACACTCACCCTGCTGCCCTAAGGCCACACAGCCCTTACACCAGCACACGGGAAGGGCAAGCACAGTGAACTTCAGAAACATGTTTGAAGAGTGGTTTGGATTTATCATGCAAGCAGGCCTTTGATTCACACAAAAAGAAATAAGACTTCTTAATTTTAATAATACTAAGTTTAAGCAGTGCAAGCCAGCATAATGTTAGGAGGTATTTATTGCTAATATGTTGATTAACCATCAACCAGAAAAAATTGCCAACCAGAAAAAATCCCCAAGCTTGTAACATACCACAATAAACAGAACTGCCTTCAGTGGGAATGCTGGATAAAATCTAATACAGGATTTAGCTCAAGCTGTAAGTAAAAAGAAATTGTCTTCCTGCTATTTAATTGGGAAAACTGGTCTCACTCTGAAATAACTTCCATGAAAGTTAATAAAAGACTTGCCAGTGTTTTGCCATGGGAATTAGACAGTGCCTGAGCTTGTGTCACTGCCAGAGGCCATTAGTCCCTCTCCCTGTTTCCTAATGCACCAGGGAAGGCAGCAGGCAAAGGAGAGAGTGATTCTGATTAACCAAAGAAAACAACTGTCTGAGAAGTTGATTCCCATAACAAATATCTCGGAAATTCTATGATCCCCCTCTAATAATTCACCCTGAAGGATTTAAAAAAATATCTGAGAACAGGTCAGAGTAAGGGTTAGAGATATTAAAACTACCTAATCCATGGTGCATGACTATTATGGATACGGGTCATTAAAATTTATATGCATGAGACATTGCAATCTTTACATTTCAGTAGAACTGTGGATGAATGGGAGCATCTTTAAAATTCTGCCCTACCATTCTAATTAGCCTGGCACACTTACATTTAGGAGAAAAAAAAATCAAGAAAACCTGAAAATAATGCTAATGGGAATGATTATATTAAAAATTGAATTGGGGGAGGAAAGAACAGAGACCAGATTTACCTTCAAGTTGGATAAGCAATTAATATTGGTTCTGGCATATTTTATATAAAGCACAGGAGGTCTAGCAGAATTATTTCATTCAACTGTTGTGAGCTAATACACTGCACTCAGTTGCAGATACTGCATTTTACAGAAAAGAAAGAAGGTAAAATAATCTAGAGAAAAGAAAATTACGATAAATATTCTTTTAAAATTACCTATGATGTGTTGAATCAGTTGCATTTAGAAAAGACTGACAGAGACTACACAACAATCCCACACTTGACAAAATCTGTGGTAAAAGGAGTAATAATCAACATTATCATTAACAAATGGGGGAAGGGGAACAAACAATGGGAAAAGATCCAGTTATGTGCAATCAAAATTAGGCTGGGGGACAAAAAGTACTTCTTCAAACTCCATCTGCAGTTTTCTCTCAGCCTTGTCTCCCAGAAGAGCCTTTAGTGCCTCCCCTCCCAAGGGAAGACAGGCTGGTGTGCAGAAAGGCCCCTGTGTACAACACACTGCTGGGCACTGCAGCAAACACAGTCTGCAGCTCAGAGCAGCTTCCATTCAGTTCCACCCAAGCTTCCGAGCTGCCAGATGCTGGCCAAGAATGCATAAGCTTCTTACAAGCCAAATAAACCCCACAATTCATCCAAGGTTCTGTGCAACTTTATTACTTCCTACATTAGGCTATCAAAAATATGAAGTGGTCCTAGGCTAAAGCAATGCAATGGATTGCAAATTTGTCAGTGTAAGTAGAAAACCAGGCTTAAAGAAAAGATTTGCATGTGACACAAACAGTCTGCTGTACAAATGATAGATACAGAGGAAGGTGGAGGATTGCCAACAGATTAGCAGATGAGGTGAACAATGAGACTCCAGGACCAAGGAATGACAACATGCCCTAGAAGTTTCTCTCCCCTGGATCAAACAGTGAAATCAACACTTATTCCAGTAAAGAGAGATTCTAAACCACTAAATATAGAAACTACAAATCACAGATTCAGCATAATGAGTAATAAAGATGCCTCAGAAATACAGGAAAAGCAGAAGTAGCCAGATATGATGTCATGGAGCTCATTTAAAATCTACCTAAGGCTAATTACAACAGGCCAGGCTCAAGCACCTTTCAGGATAAATCAAGTCTATCTGCTTATTGCAGGGTAGGGAAACATGGTGAAGGGATAACACAGATTCCCAATTCCTTCCATGTCCCTGAAAGTGGGAATAAATGCAGCTTTTCAAGGCACATCCTTCTCTGCAGAAGCGGCAGTGGTGTATTTCAAGGCAGCTCAGTTAGGAGGCTGCTGGTGTGGCATGGAATTGGGCAGCAGTGAGTGCTAAAACACAAAGTTCCAAGTGTTTTAGGCATGCAGAGTTGTTTAGAGATTACTGTGACCTTCTGTCATGTGTAAATACATATAGTTGGAAGGTGTTTAGCTTCTAGAGGCTACAAAAGGGTAACATTTAGGACAAGTGATGTGCATGGCACTTAGTAGTGGAGTCCACTTTGATAGCTCATGTGTTAAAGGAAAAAAAAAACCAAAAAAAAAAAATTGGCTACCCGATCAGGGAGTTCTGAAGTACAAAACAACCCTTGCATGAAGGGACCAAAACTTATAATAATCTTGCCTTCAGTATGTCTGCCCCTCAGATCCCAAGAGCAAATGGAACCAGAGTTGCCTCTCATGTCCTCAGTGTACAGGACAGACACAATGGGCAGGTCCAAAACCTGATCCTTCCAATGAAAATGGAGTTAAGGATTGCCATTTAACAAAACCTTTCTCATGTTCTCACCTTCCCTCCACCTGCTGCCAGTCAGTGAAATTAATTCAGCAAGCAGATTGTGTAAAGGCAACAGATTATAGGAGTTTAGTTTTCCTCCCTTGTGCCATGTACTATTTCTGCTACCAGCTGGTTGGAAATGCCACCTAGGCAGTCCTGGTGAAATCATGGAACTTGACAGCACTTTGAAATTCAAAAGCTGCAGAACATGAATATGAAATATGATTAGAAATATCGAAACTGTGAAAGAAAATACAGATGGATTTCCAGAGCAGGAGACTTACACAAGTCTGTCTGATTAAAGGAAATGTGAATAGATAGTATTTGTCTGAAGCAAACATGGCCCTGCAGCACATGGACAGGACAGCCCATCTCATCCATGGGACTTTAACAGTTCTTGGGTCATTCCAGCAGCATTCCATGTTGCTCTTCCAGAGCTCCAAGGTGTAAGAAATGCTCTGAGAAGAACAGCCTTTGTTGTAGTACATGCATGCAGATGCTACAATGCCTAATAGCTGTCCTTTGCCTGGACAATTAGGCAAATAGGGCAAGTAACCTGGGGGTTCTCCCGTATCAAGAAGAAACTCCAGTTCTCTATTTGCCCATATCATGAGGCACTAAAACTGTTATAAATGTCTTACTTACAATGACTGAATAGTTCTGCTTCTTGGTCCTTACCTAAATTCTCACTTCATAAGCCAACTGCCATAGGTCTTGCTACAAGACAAACTCAGCTTCATGTAATAGAGAAAATAAACTGAAGCAGAGAACTGACCTTTGTCAGTCCTGCAGGTCTCTCTCCTGTACCTAAACCGGGAGAAAAGGGTAGGCCTGGCTCATCCCAGCTCAGCTGCTGAGACTGCCCAGACTCCAGGAGAAGCTGCCACTGGAAAGCTCACATCCCCCAGCAGGGTATTGTGTCTGTGCAGGCTTCCCACCCAGAGCACAGTCCATAGAGCAGCCAGGCTAGGCCTGAATAAAGCACTGCACAGGAAAGCAGCAGCAGCAGCAGCACACCTAAATGCATGCCAGAGCAGCTCTTGGATCAAAACCCTAGAGCTGACCAGCAGCTCAAGCTTTGCAATGTCTCAGTGCTGGACAGCTCCCCTAAGAAATATGCTGCAAGCTTTGTGATCTTCCTCTGCTTCGAAGGCTGCTAGGATGCAAGCTGGGGAAGAGTACTGCATCCCCATGGGGAGGCAAAGCCAGCCCCATCATGAGGGATTTTGTCAGTGCAGGTGGAGGGAATAGCTGTGCCCAGGCACCAAAGGGGGCTGACAAATGAGCACAGCACGTACAAAGGCTTTCTGCAAGAGACAAAGTGTCTGCAGCTCTGCACATTTGTTTCCAGGTGTTCTCAGGGTCTTTTCCCAACAGGTGAGAGAGACAGATATGACAAGTATGATAATGTGTCTTGCAGCACTGAGACAACATGAAGGCAATCTGTGAGCAGATCTGAAGCAAAGAATGATGGCACAGATTTTACAGACCAGAAAACCGAGCGCTGTCAGGCAGGAGTGTTCCATGGGCATGGAATGTACACAGAAAGAGAAGAGCAGAAGACACAATGTCCTGAGAACCTTTGCCCTATGTCTGACATACCCAGGACCTGCAAACACTGAAAGCCCAAACAAAACTTCTGTACAGCCTCCAAAAGTGTTATCTTCACCCAAATGCAATTTAAAAGCATACTGAAGCCACTGCATGCTTGTGACAGGTGTACTTACCCCAAGCCTCAACGTGCTGTGCTCACACAAAGCACAGCAGGAATCACACACAGGGCTCACACACACAGGGCTCACACACACACACACAGAGCTCACGCACACAGACAGGGCTCACACACATACACACACACACACACACACACACACAGGGCTCACACACACAGTGCTCACACACACACAGAGTGCTCACACACACACACACACACACACACACAGGGCTCACACACACACAGAGTGCTCACACACACACACACACACACAGGGCTCACACACACACAGAGTGCTCTCACACACACACACACACACACACTAGTACTCTCACACACAATGCTCACACACACAGTGCTCACACCAGTGCTCTCACACACACACACACACACAGTGCTCACACACACAGTGCTCTCACACACACACAGCTCACCCCAGTGCTCTCATACACACCCAGTGCTCACCCCAGTGCTCTCACACACACACAGCTCACACCAGTGCTCTCACACACACCTTCCCAAGGGCTGTGCCCCTCCCAGGCACTGGTTCCCACCAAACTGCCTTCCCAGAGGCAATCCCACAGCAGATGGGAGCAGCACCAAGAGCTGGCACCTTTGTGTTAAACCCCTTGGCACAGGCTGCACACCCCTCACTGACTCTGCAGACAGGCTGGCTTTCCTTCACTAACTCTGCCCCAGGAATCCCAGCTCAGGAAAGGTACAACATTTCCTAGCATCTTGCCACAATCCCCTTCTATTTTGCATACAATTAATTGATTTGGACTTGAAAAATAAACACATGCATTAAGATTGATCTTCCTTATAATTACACACTAGCCCGCTTTCTAACTTTATCAGACATTTATCAGATTTTTAGCTGCAGGTTACTTTGGAAAGGTCTTATTCTGCTGCCATTATTATTGTCAGGTAATTCAATCAAATTTAATGGCATGATTTGTTTAATAGGATATTACCCAAGATGAGAAAGAATGGATAAATCCAGCTCCCAGTCAGGTTTCTGTCTCGTCTCAGCTGGAATTATGCTTCTGCTCACCACACACACGTTACATGGTAATTTTCTCGCATCCTTCCCCTGTGCTAGCTTTTCAAGTGGTTCTTAATTAGCTCTGGTTTATTTATGAAAGCATATTTTGCTAGACTTTCCCCAAGAGCTTTAGTAAACAGCTATATTAAGCTTGTATTTACTTATCACATCTCCTGTAATGCTTCCAAAAAGGAGAGGGAAGGGGAGATCAGTTAGAGGGGCAGAGCTGTGTTTGGGCTCTGCAGGTTACTGCTACTTGTAGTCCATCTCTCAAGCCTCATTTCCTTTGCAAATCATGAAATCATGCTTTTCCAAGCATGTCTGTGTGCAATTTGTCTCCTTTCTTGCTGGTTTTCAGCCAACTAGCCTATTTTGGCCTCATTTAGTGGAAGGCAAAGCTCTTAAAAATACAAAATTCTTATGAATCCTGTGAACAGAATTTGAGAGAGCACCTGTATGAACATTCCTATGAACACCAAACATCTGGTAATTCTTTCTTCTCCACACAGACTTCAGTAGTGATCCTTCCGTGTCCACTTGTCTCCTTTCCTGTCACTTTTAACCGGTTTAAAAACTGGTTAACTGCTTTGGCCTGTTCTGGCCCAGTTTGACCTCTATCTTTTATCTGATTTTTATTTTGGAAAGACAGAAGGTGGCACAATTTGTGTCATTAAAACTGTAAGTTCTACAGGATAGGCAAATGAACATGAAATTTAAAAACTTTGAATTTTTATAATGCTTGCCATTAAAGCACTTAGAAATTAAATTAAACCAAACTGATAAAAAAAATTAGTTGCAAAAATAATTTCATTCTTTTTTAGATCCCTGAAAATTTCAGAAGTTGACTAGGAGTAGGCTAAAAGGGAAAAAAATTAAAATATAATTCTGTATTTCCCAATTTAAAAAAAAAAAACATTCTTATAATTATTTTTTACATTGAACAAAGAAGTTAATGAGAACATCTTTTTTAAAGAAAACATGCTGACTAAAATATAACTTTTAAATCAACACATTAAAAAAGGGTCATGTAATTAGATGGCACTTCCATTCCACAGTGCCAATGTTCTGTTTAACTGAATGGAGTAAATAAGCTTTCTCCTATTTTTCTGACCTCTTATGAGTTGTCTTCCATGAATAAAACATATTTCTGAGAGACACCAGGGTTTTCTAAACAAATATCAATGTTTCAAACTCCTGTGAAGATTCCTCATGCAGACTCCCCACTGCTTCAAAAGAAACCTCCTGCATCTGTAGCCTTCAGTTGTATATTTGTTTCAGGATATATGAAAGCCAAAAGCTATGGCAGACAGACAGAAATAAAATAAATATGTACTTAAAAAAAAAAAAAAACAAAACAAACAAGCAAACAAAAAAACGGACAAGTGCTACGTCCAAGATTTTCATTTAAGTTCACTGAAGTGAATGGAAAAATCCAACAGCATTGAATCCAGTAGAAATCCACCCATCCACGGTCACACAACTGGATGCTGGTGGCTGAAAGCTTTTTGAGGACTCTGTGTCTCTCAGAGAACCACTTGACATCTCTTAGAACCACTTCAACAGCTCGTTAAGCACCTTTAGGAAGATTTCTCTAAGTTTTCAAACTCTTAGCTGACGAATTTCTCAGCAATGTCCCAGAGCAGTCCTTTGCTTGCTGTAAGTCAGCAGCCCCTGTGGCAGGCACTGCATCCTGCCCAGGGCTGGCACAGGAAACTGGCACAACCACAGCAGCCTTGGAGGGAAAGAAGGGACACATCATGTAGGCACAGGCTTGAAATGTACTCCCATGACTCTTTCCAAAGTCCTGAGAAAGTTAGGTAACTCCTTTCCTTCAACTCCCCCCTCTACAAAAAGGGAATATTAACATTTAACGACTTTGAAGGATATGATGAACATTAAGGCTCACTTGTAAACTGCTTGAAGGCTAAAAACACTATCTAAAGGCTAAGTATCATCCCCATCATCAGAAATTCATGGTGTATCCTTTACTCCTCCGTGTATAAGAAGGCAGGAAATTATCTTACCAAGGAGATTGATGGCACCTGGAAATTGTAGGCAGCCACCCTCTAAATTACGGTGCATGAGTCACTTTAAAGTATTACAGTTCTTCCTTCAGTGAGACTGTATTGGCTCAAGCATATATTGTCAGAAAATGATTCTGGAGATGTTTGTGAGAGAAACTGTTCCTGCAGATGACCTGTGGCCAGTACACAAAGCACCTGGGGTGAAATCCCAGCAATGGAAGAGCTGCTGGCTGTGTTTCAGGATCCCCATCCCAAAACATGTATTTCAGATCACATCACACAGAAGCTGTGCTGATGCATTGCACCACCTGCAGCACACCAGCAAAGCTGGATCCAAGCCTAAATTCAGATCTGTATCATTATGCTGCTGCATCTCTCCACTCCTTTTTTCTCCATGGACATCATTACCTCTGCATGCCCTGGTGGGGAAAAAAACCAGTCAAGAAGCACAACTTATGCTGAAGGTACTGTAACACATCAGGTGGGGAACTGCCCAGACAAAAGATACTTTAATCAAAAGCAACTTTAGAATAAGAACTATTTCTGATTCTTTCCAACAATTCACAGCAAGTTTAAATATTTTCTTCAAGTTAGAACCCAGGTAGTTTCCTTGATGTTAGGGGAGCTCTGCTGCTAAACAGGGGATGAAGATTTAAAAAGTGATTTAAACTCTAAGAAATAACTAAAGCAGCACCTGAGATATCTGTAGATTAAACTTCACTGAAATTTCTTTCATAGCTTCATGATGGTCTGTATCTGTTAGTCTTTGCAGGAAGCAACTTCCCTCTGTTAATTCTGTCACAGCCACAGTATAATGCTTGAGCCCTTTGGGTTTGATCTTGTGTAAGTGAAATAATATTGAGTGACATTTTATGAAGCAGTGTCAGCAGGTTCATTGAAGTTTAGAAGACTACATCAGCATCCTTGAGCTACCTTGACACACACCCTGTGTGCCCAAACTCTCATTCATTATTCTGGAATCCACCATGAGACAATCAAGAGTTTGCCCAAAGATCAAGGACCTTTAGTTAAAAATATTTGTGTGTCACAACCTGAAAATGTGGTCATATGCATCTCAAGAACAGAATACAAAAAAGAAGACAACAAAATCCAGAAGGTTTTTTCTTACCTCACATCATAAGGCTGCAAAGTGCCTCAGATTTTGGTTTTAGACTTTCACTCTGGCACTTTGAGTTAAGGGTTAAATTTGAACTGCTAGGATATATCATTTTCTGTAGGCACTGAGCAAGTTCAACAGTACTGAAAAACTGTTTTCTTCACTTTTCATGTTGTGGCTTCTAGACTTAGCAAGTCCAACTCTTCCAAACCTTCCTGAAATGTATTATCATCTAGGCCACTTATTTCTCCAGTGTGTTCATGTCCTAATAGTGATGCCCAAACCCAACACAATGTATTTCCTTTCCATAACTCAGGAGTATCCAAACTGACCTTGTCAAAAGCAGGACTATTATAAATTTTTCAGCAATATCTGTTACCTTTGTAAAAATAGATACGAGCCTCCCATCTCCTGAGATTTTGTTGTGTGCATATTTTCCTAGCATACAATGGTGAGAGAAGTGAATTATATGTTACTACATAAAAATAATCCAAATCTTGTTCTCTTGGCTGTGAGGAAAAGCCTGAAAATTTGAAATGAGCAGACACTGAAGACTCCAAAATTGAGGTGAAAAATAAAAATAACTTTTAAATACATTCAATTACTTTAAAATTCCTCATCTCCATTTTCCAAGCCTTATACTCAGATTTTGGACAGTCCTGTTCATGACTTTTGACCGTTTCTGAAAAATTGTCAGAGCTTCATATAAGAATCGAAGCAAAAAGCACCCCAGAAAATTCTATTCTCTGGACCATTTAGAATAAGAAGATGTCTACTGAGCTGGTATTCTCCCAGCACTGGAGTAATGGAAATCATAAGCAACTCAATCCTCACTATGAATTTTATAACTAGATTCTTAACATCACTTTGCATTTCCTTTTTCCAAAGAAAAATGAACACTGTCACGCATGGTTCATTAAGAAGTGTGCTCGGCCACTTGACACACCATGATTGATGTTGGGAAGAACACTCTGGAAAAGCTGAAGCTGAAAATCTCATTTGGATTAAGTTCTTCCATACAATCTCGAAAAATGAAAAATGGTTTAAGGCCAGAAAAAGCAATTTCCACAAGTATTTTCACTGTGCACAAAAGACATGAAGTTCCGTCTTCAGCAGATGCAATTCTTCAATTTAACATTGATTTTGACTTGACAATTTTAGGGGTGACATGAGAAAAGTAACGTAAGAAAACAGAGACACATAGAATCACGAGAAGTTAAAGGCTCAAAACATTTCTCAAGAGCACAAGGTTAAGAAAACCTTTCTATTCATCTTAACACTGCATAGAAAAAGGTGCCAATTTATTCCTAGCAAGCTTTTTTCTTCAGTTGTGCTTGTTTCCACAGGCGAGAAAAATCAAATATATTTTAAACCAACCAGCAACACAGCATAAAAAGACTGCAAAAAAGGTGAGGAAGTGCTTAATTCTCAACCTGTCATAGGCAAGCATAAGTTTCATTTCTATCAGGAAAAAAAAAAGCAATATGTAGCTGAAGAAATGGTAAAGTACCCATTCACCTTTTATGTTCACCAGTATCCAGTATGTATCCAGTGCAAGCTTTGGAGGGAGGCTTGAGCTGCCAGGCCCTCCTTCCCATGCAGCCTGTCTTGCCAGAAGAGAGATTTTTGTGTTTGTCATGTGAGCCTAGCACAGCTCACACTGGAGATCCACATAACCTGCCCTGCCAGGGTGTTCCCTGTGACAGACACAGCACAACTCAGACACTCTGGGCATCACCCTTGGCCACTGACAGCCCGGGTCCAAGCACACTCTCCTACATCACACCTTAGACACACCTGCACTTGGCATATTTTCCCAGTTGCTCTCACTCCAGCTGGCTCTTTGTTTCACTGGAGCAGGAGAACCAGCTCAGCACGTCCTGCCCTTCTGCTGTGCCTCTTCCACAGCAATGTTCACATTCTGCTCCTGGCCCTTCCCCCTGTGCTGTCCACATCAGCTTTGGGGTCGCAGTGCTTGAGAATACATCAGCCCAAAGGCCCCTGTCAGTACTAAGCTCCAGAGCAGTTTTATAAAGGTGTGGTTGGGCATGAGAATTAATGACTGGCAACAACCCCCAGCTGATCAGTAGATCCAACACCTCTGTCCAAAGGTCAGTGTTAACCTCTGTCATCAAGAGATGAGCGACCTGAGTCTCAGAAAGGGAAGTCCCAGGTGACCAAGCCATTGGCAGAGGCAGGTGACAGGAGCCAGGCTTCCTGTACCTCCTACCCTCTGCACTGGACAAGACTCAGAAACCCCCAGGTTTGCTGACCCTTTGTAAACCCAGGCAATGGTGTTAAAAAGGAAATGTGTCAATTCAAGCAAATTGTTCACTGCTCAGGATAACTGACTAACAAATAGTCCCCTGTATTGCTGCTTTCTTTGAGGAGTTAGTTGAGATTTTAGGGCTAAATTTCAGGATTTCAGGTATAGCATAGTATGTCATATCAATGTTTTGTTAAACACAAAACCAGCTTATTTGCAATAATGCCACCTTTGAAGTGAGAGTTTAAAAGCCTCAGTACTGAAGCCTAACTCTAGTAGAAGCACAGCTTTGGTGCAAATAGGGATATAAACCACGTTCTTTATGAAACTCAAGCATTGATACTAATGAACAAGGCCAGGCAGGTCTCATTCACACATCCCCATAAAGCTCTGGGAACACTCAGGACCCCAAACATCTGATGTTCTGGCATGTGCTTTCCAAGAGTGCTTCTCCAGTGGACCTTAAATGTTTCATCATTCATGAATAAATTCTTACTATTCATGATGTTTCTTAAGACGGCTGCCGACCTAGGAAAGTTAAAATGGAAGAAAATCACAGGAAACTATTTCAGCCCCAGTAGAGCTGCCAGACTTTGGTTAGCACCTTTCACAGGCAGTAAATCGTAGGGCCAGCAGGAGGATGTGCATGTCAGGAGCATTAACTCTGATTAAATCTCTCTGTTCATTTAGTCCAGAAAGTACCATCTGGCAACACTGCTTTTTCTCCCTCTCAAAAGCACCTGAAATCAAGGATGTTTCAACAGCTGAAGCGACCTTTACACTTGGAGACTCACGAAAGGGAAGAATCCACTGGTCTCAGCCCAGTCTGCCTGCAGTTAAAGCAGTCAGTGCCTTGCTGACAATCACAGGTTTCAAAGGTGTTAGATTTATGAATACAGCAAGAGACAGATAAAAAGGTGCTGCTCTCTCTCTCACAACCCAGCTCTCCAGTAAATAATCTATGACTAGAGCCAAGCAAGTCCTTGCAGCAAACTCTAAGATTAAGTGATGATTAAAAAAATGCAGTTTTTTTAATGGCTTCTTCCCCTTTCCAAAACAGTTACTTGCATTTAGAATTATTCTTTCCTTGACCACTGCAAAACAAGTGCAGTGTAACCATACTGGATGCAAAAAATATGAGGCAGAAATGCAAGCTCAAAAGACAAAGTCTTTGCTGCCTAACGAAAATACCAGTTAAAGCACTTTACTTCCCATACTCTAAGCAGAATTAGCATCATTTTCGAAGTCATCCATTTCATCCAGCATGCCACAACTTTTAGCACTACTCTATTTCAGGTGTTAGGAAGCTGTCTGGATTAGGGCAGTAGTCCATTAATACTTTACATTCCCACTGGTCTTGTCTTCTTTATGGCCTGAGAACATCAGACACAGCATTGGTTCCTGACTGAATTTTACCGCTCACTCCTGTCTCTTCTCGCACACAGCAATCACTACTTTTCAGTGATTTTGAAATAATTCTGTGATTCAATAGGCATCTACCAGCATTTTCTTAAAATAAAATATTGCAATTGGGTGTCTTAGTCTCCCAAATAAATTACAGTGCCAACACAAGTGATTAATCCTAATAAACTCTCTAATAATGGGCGAAATCTTTGGATGCTCTAAATGTCATCAGTAGAATTTTTATACTGGCAGAAAATTTGGCCCTACAGATTTAATAATGCATCAGCAGACACTTTTCAGCATTTTTGGAGGCACAAATTGGAACTCACCAGGTTTCTGCCTAATGGAAGTAGCTGACCGCCAAGGAACTCATCAGGAGTATTTGAAAATTAACTTTACTCATCCCCTCCATGCATTCTTAGTGTATTGCCTTCTCCCTCAGCTGCTGGAAGTCACGCTCTTGGTGGGGGACCCAGACACCAGGAGAACAAGGGAATGGCTAAGCCAGCCAGGATTCATTTAGCACATGACAGTGTGTTAAAAGCTCAGCCTTATGACACATTTCTCACTGATGTCACAATAGCTACAGAGGATGGATAGGTTTGATATGTCAAAGTGTTACACAGCTTGTCTGTGTTCCCACTTAAGTTCATTTAAAACAAACTTCTAAAAGATAAATTACAGTAGATGTAATTTCGTTCCAGATTCTTACTATCCTATTCACATCTAAACTGTGCTGGCTCTATTTAATAAAAGTAATCAGAATTACAGCTTTATCCACTTGTTTTTGTAACAAATGCTGTGGAATGAGCTCAGACTTCCAATATGGAAGTTTCTCACCACCCGTGTAAGAACAGGAAGAGCAGAAGACAAAAAGAAGCTCATGGCCACTTGGTGTGATCTAACTGAGGACTGCACAAGCTTCCAGACTGAGGCAGCTTCAGGAATAAAAAGATGCATCACTTCTTGATGCTATGTTAATAGTTATAATACAACAGTTTCTAATTACTTAAATACTTAGAGTCTAAAAGAGTCATCATTTTCACATTGAATACAGTTATAGCACTTAGACCTCCTTTAATGATACAGCATCAAAGGCGAGAGAGCAGTGTCAGTCAGTCAGCAGCAACAAAATCATTGCAGTTTTCAAGAAAAGAAGCAGCTCTGATTCCTGGATTCTGCCACTTTAGGACAAATTATGTATTTTCAGTTTGATTTCCTACAGGAGGTATCAGTTAAGGGTGAAGGATTTAGCAAAGTACAATTTCCAAAGCAGCATTCAGCACCAAACTTCATCAATTAGTCGGAAGATGCAGTGCTGGCTCCTGAATCAAAGAAAATGGAAATCAGTTTTGTATGAAAAGTACATTCCCTGTGTCAGCTGATTGCCTTTCCAAGGGACTGTATTACTGCTTTTGCCCCAAACTCATAGCATGTGCATCTATAATTTCTTCTAAAATCTCACCTGAGTCTATCACACTGACCATGTTATCAGTTCGTTCTGACAACACTGTTGCCTTGTCATGTGCCACAATTAACATCTTATTTTCTGACCCTCATCCCAGTGAAGGACTGCTACTCACTCATAAATTCTACATTCCACCTCTGAAACTTCTTCTCCTCAAAGACACCACTCTGATAAACCAAGAAACTAAAAAAATCTGCGAGTTTTGATGAAGAGATGTCAATTGACAATGAGAATTCTGTGGTGGATAAACTTTAAAGATGAAGTTATAAAAATAAGTAAAAATTCAGTGTTTGAATACAAAAGCAAAAGCCTGGTGAGAGATTCTAAGGTCATTACTGAGTGAAGTAATTTAACAAAAAAAGTAAATTTATACTAATGAAATTTGATGATACACAAAGTTATGCAGTATCATCAACACAGGGGCACTGAACTATTATGCTGAAAGAGGGAAATGTCACAGAACAGTGCAGTAGAAAGAAAAATATTAAAACTGATGGGAAATAATACAGTCATGCATTTAGAAACAAATTTTGTTCCCCATAAACAATGGGCTTATTCACCGGAGATAACAGCAGGGAAAGAAAAATATGAATGTATTCATCAATTCCAACCTTAATATGAAGGAGTAATGCAATATGGCTTGGAAAAAGGTGAACCTGATTCTAAACACATCTATTGAGTAATTTTCAGTAAAGAAAGAGATTTGTTAACATTATTATGAGAGATACAAGTAATTTCTCCTGGATAATACGTCAGGCTGTTCAGCTGTATTTGAGAAAGGGATTCAAAATGAATTTCTGATGGAGAGAACAACCTTTATGACAATCACTAGGATGGATGAAAGGGAATTAACAGCTTGGAAATTTATCATACAAAATTAAGGACAAAGGAGAAAATTCAGTATTTGTCAGTAAATAAACCCCAGAGAAAAGGCAGGTTAGTTTAAACTAGAAGCCAGTGAAATGTCTTTATATTGACCCTATCACAATGTAATCAGAAACTGAAGAATTTTTCAAGTAGGAAGATGAGGTCCCACAACAAAATTAGCAAAAGAACAGGGAAGGTAAGAAACATGAGTTCAAGCAGGAAAAGAGAGGAACCCCCAGATTTTTGTTCTGTTTATCCCAAGCCCCATGCTGGGTGGAAGCCTTGCTGAGAGTGCCTGGTGTGGTTGCTATCAGCACAGAGGCCCGGGGCTATGGCAGGAATGGAGATTCCTCTGTCTGCAACTGCTGCACCCTGGCAAACACAGGGGAGTCAGGCAGCAGATGAGAAGGACAGCTCAGGAATAGCAACACACTGCTAGGCTGAAGAACCCCTAGAAACTATTGTCAATGAGTCAGTAGGAAGTAGTTCTAGAGCCCTTTGTATGGGAATCAAAAGCTGGATTCAGCAAAGTGACATTCCACAAGTCTTCCTCCTCAGATAAAGCATTTTTTTTCCCCAGGCTATGTCTGACAATATCTTGCACTTGGATTAACCACGCAGGGTTTTAGGCTAACCTACTTCCCTATGTGCTCCTGAGTAACTTCATGTTCATCCCAAGCAGCATCTCTGACTCCATGCTCTGCAAACTGAGCTTCGATCACCCAAGAAGTGCTTACTGAGCTAGTTTTAAGGCACCTCTTCTAAGATTTCAGAAGCAGAGTTCTTTGGCCATGACAAGATTTAATCAAACAAGTACCAACAACACAGACCTTTCTCTAGTCCCTAAGAGGTGCCCTTCAAACACAAATGAAGATTACTATAGCAAAAGGAGCAGAGCTAACTACAGAGCCTAGAAAACATCCTCCAGTGAGGCAGGACCTTTTGACACACGTGTTATACGTTCCATTTTGCACACAGAATGCTTAACGTCACCATTATGGTTTCTACAGTGAATCCTCAATTATGAGAAGAGTCAGAATAGGTTTTTATGGCACTACTTCATTCATTTACCAAACTCCTTAAAGGTGAAATTTGCCCTAGGTGCTTGCTTGACTGTGTTGCTCCAGAAGTTATACTAGTATAAAATGTGGTTTTATTCTCAGTGATTCGAGATGATGAATGACAAGCCTTAGCCTTTAAATATTCCTGAGGCAATGCGGATGCCAAATATCCCACTCTGTAATGCTTTAATACTTCTCCAGAGAACTTCAGGGTTATAATAAAATCTGAAAGCAGGGGAACTGATGACTTTCCTGAATTCACTGACTTTTAAACTCTCTTGTTTACAGAAGGTATTGTAGCTTTCAGACAGATTGTAGTAAATGCTCAAGGCACTTAAAGTATTTGCATTTGAAAAAACCAATGGCAAACCAGGAGGCATAGGAATCATGGAATTTATTACCACCAACATAGTCCCTTACCACCTCTCATCTGTGCTGACCCTACACCTACTGAGAGGCAATGTCCAATAACTGTAGCTGCAGACTACTGGACTGGCTGAGGAAAGATGAATTTAGTGTATCTGACCAAAGCCACAGTTTCAGTGGTTGGGAATTTCCACCTTCCCCATCTGAACACACACCCATCCCAGAGCATTCAGCCAGGTGCTCCAGGAGCTGTGCACTTTTGGGCTGGATGTGTGCAGGGGTCTCGAAGCAAACCACATTCCTGCAGCCAGCTGAACCAGAGCATGTGGTCCAGGAATGTTCCAGCTGCTTGGGAGCGCTCCCTGCACAAGGTGAGACAAGAGCCAGGCAGTGCAGGCTGCTGGTGCTCCTCAGCACTGCTCCAGGCCACGCAGTGGCTGCTCTGGCTAAGCCAGGTGTGCCCCTTGTGCCCCCAGAGCTCCTCCAGCAGCAGCAACACCGCCCGGGAGCTCTGCCCAGTAGCTCTGGCACATCTTGGAACACTGGAAGCTGAGGGAAGTCAATAATCAGCCGTATCTCTTTCGGCCTAATGAAAGATAGAAGCAATAGTGATTTAATCTCGTGCCATATCACAAGCTGCTGTATGGCAGAGGAGACCCTAGAACAGGATTAAAGAGTAGAAAGAAAAAGGTAATTTTCTCTCAGAGCACCATCCTGAAAGTCGGAGCCACTGTCCCCACAAAACAGCTCTAAATGTTCAAACTACCCTGTGCACTACAGGCCATCTTATATAAGCAACTTTCCCATTTTCAATTCTTTAACCTGTTCCACAGCAGCTGTGATGACTACAAAGTATGAGAGGCTACAAAACCAGGCCACATTAATCTTCCAGTAAAATTTGACATTTGAATCAACCACATTAAATGAGTCATAAGATCAACAAAGGTGCATAAAAACCAGCTAATTGCAACTTCCAAAACTTTCATCTGACAGAGTAAGGAATGCTTTGTCCTTCATGTCACATCGATTTCAGACTTTTTTAATAACAAAAATTAAATACACATCAATACACAGATGCACAGACTATCTACCACCACTGTAGAAATTTCCAAAAATAATTATTTCACTGGTCATCTTCTTTGTAAAACATTGCCTCTGCAGTAAAAGAAAACGTCATATGCTCTTGAGCAAAAAATTCCTCTGCAATATTTCTTGTTAAAATAGTATCAGGTGATGTGAGTGGAAGCCACTGGTGGTACTGCTGCAGAAGGCAATGAAGATGCAGAGGGGCACTGCCCTATGGCCACAAGGTGCCACTGCCAGCCTGAGCAGGTGACCCCAGAGCAGTCACTGCCATCCGATCTGTGGGGATGGCACCGTGACGACAGCACCACGCTGCACTCACAGTGAAGTCATAATGCTCTGCAAATTTAATTGCATTGCTTGGCATCTCAGTAAATTACTCACACAGGCCCAGCTGGAAACTGATCGAGCACTGACTCAGCAGCACTTACTCACCAGCGCCATAAAATGATAAATAGCGACTTTCAAAGAAGATGAGGTGTGAGAAGAAGGGAAGGGTAACGAGCAAATTACTTTGTACACAACTGCTGGGAGAGACCTTCCTAACCAACAGATTCTGCATTCATCACAATTACAAACAGGCACAAGCCAAAAATGCGTTTATTTTGGTGGCATGTGAATTATAAACTCATATGCAGATCCCAAGCATACAATACAAATTATGTCTCCCAGAACTCTGAGAAGTAAGATACTAGGATCTGGATGCAAATTTTTCAAATCAAGTCTATTTCTACTAATATTAACTAAATCTTCAAATTTCCTGGAGCACAATACCCATCTAATGGGGGGCAGGAGAAGTAAACAAAAAAGAAAGAAAAAAAAGAAGATATAATCAGGTAGCCATATTTACCTTCTAAAATAGCATTAACTACTAATACAAAACTCTTCAGGTCAGGATTTGCCTTGTTCTTACCTACACAATGCACAAATTTTGTTTTCCAACTCTTCTAGTGACAGCAGTACAAAGTAAATTTTTATGCACTTGTGAGATTAAGAAAAACACTACATCACCAAGATGTTTTGCAAGTGCCAAACAGGATTTAATGAACAGAGACAGTGGGCAGAGGAGACATCTCCTCTGGATCTCTGAGGCTATTACAGATCTGAGAGCAGGTATGGACAACCCTTCTGCTTTGCCATTTCACCTTTCTCAGGATGCTGCATATCTCTGCTTGAGATTAACTGCCAACAGCAATAGCCTAAATAAACAGGATTTTGGTGTGATGTATTATCCAGGGATGTGTGATAACTCATATTGCTGGAGCCTTTCAAAATCACATTTTCCCCATAAGGCATGTCCTGTTTCACTCCTAAAAGCTCATTAGAACATTTGAAGATGTTTTTTCTAGATTTTGTTGTTGCTTTATTTTTGTGTTAAGACTTCACAGGGTTGGTTCTTGCCTCCTTTAAAACACAGAAACGCAAAATCCTTAACACTCTGTGCTTATATGTGCACATACTCAGAACAGAAATACACAGTCATGAGTGTGCATCTCCAGTTTTATAAGAAATGTATGACACGAATGAGGGCTTTATTAGAGGAGAGGAAAACCAAACGATTTCAGACAGGAGAATGGCGAGCCTGGAACCATCGGGACCATTGTCAGAGCAGCACTGTCCCCGAGCTGCCGTGGCAGCTGTGCCGCGTCCCTGACTTCACTGCAGTGGCCTCTGGGACCGAGCCCGGTGTGCAGGGACCAAGCTGTGTGTGTGTGTGTGCAGGGCCCGAACTGTGTGTGTGTGTGTGTGTGTGTGTGCAGGGACCGAGCTGTGTGTGTGTGTGCAGGGCCCGAACTGTGTGTGTGTGTGTGCAGGGACCGAGCTGTGTGTGTGTGTGCAGGGACCGAGCTGTGTGTGTGTGTGTGTGTGTGTGTGCAGGGACCGAGCTGTGTGTGTGTGTGCAGGGCCCGAGCTGTGTGTGTGTGTGTGTGCAGGGCCCGAACTGTGTGTGTGTGTGTGCAGGGACCGAGCTTGTGTGTGTGTGTGCAGGGACCGAGTTCTGTGTGTGTGTGTGCAGGGACCGAGCTGTGTGTGTGTGTGTGTGTGTGCAGGGACCGAGCTTGTGTGTGTGTGTGCAGGGACCGAGTTCTGTGTGTGTGTGTGCAGGGACCGAGCTGTGTGTGTGTGCAGGGTCCGAGCTCTGTGTGCAGGGACCGAGCTGTGTGTGTGTGCGTGTGCAGGGACCAAGCAGTGTGTGTGTGTGTGCAGGGCCCGAGCTGTGTGTGTGTGCAGGGTCCGAGCTCTGTGTGCAGGGACCGAGCTGTGTGTGTGTGCGTGTGCAGGGACCAAGCAGTGTGTGTGTGTGTGCAGGGCCCGAGCTGTGTGTGTGTGTGCAGGGACCGAGCTGTGTGTGCGTGTGCAGGGACCGAGTTCTGTGTGTGTGTGTGTGCAGGGACCGAGCTGTGTGTGTGTGCAGGGTCCGAGCTCTGTGTGCAGGGACCGAGCTGTGTGTGTGTGCGTGTGCAGGGACCAAGCAGTGTGTGTGTGTGTGCAGGGCCCGAGCTGTGTGTGTGTGCAGGGTCCGAGCTCTGTGTGCAGGGACCGAGCTGTGTGTGTGTGCGTGTGCAGGGACCAAGCAGTGTGTGTGTGTGTGCAGGGACCGAGTTCTGTGTGTGTGTGTGCAGGGACCGAGCAATGTGTGTGTGTGCAGGGACCGAGCTCTGTGTGTGTGTGCAGGGACAGAGGTCTGTGTGTGTGTGCAGGGACTGAGCTGTGTGTGTGTGTGTGCAGGGACCGAGCTGTGTGTGTGTGTGTGCAGGGACCGAGCTGTGTGTGCAGGGACCGAGCCCGGTGTGCAGGGCCCGAGCAGAGGCCAGGCCGGGCAGCCCCGAGCCCCGCAGGCCCAGCAGAGGCTCCCGTGAGGAGCTTTGGCCGCAGAGCCGAGGGTGGGCACAGCCCGCCGGAGCACGGAGCTCCCGAAAGCAGCGCAGGGCGGGGCGCAGCTCCATCCCTCCCTCCTTCCATCCCTCCCTCCCTGCTTCCATCCCTCCCTGCTTCCATCCCTCCCTCCATCCCTCCTTCCATCCCTCCCTCCCTGCAGCGCCAGGGTCTCTCTGCATTCTGATGGTTCCTTTCTCAGAATTTCTTTTACATGGGTTGATTAGATTTTACCTCAAAATGTATTGAACAGTTACTGTGTTAGATGGGACATACAATAAAATAGTTATGCTAAATACTACCTTTATAATAAAACTAAATATTTTCCATGGTGTGTTTAAGCCCATAACTTGGAAAAGCCCCATTCCCCCCTCATGTCAACCTTCCTTTTAACACTGAAGCAAAAAAAAAAAAAAAAAAAAAAAAAAAAAAAAAAAAAAAAAAAAAAAAAAAAAAAAAAAACACAACTAAAAACGCCATGCAGAAGGTAAACTTATGGAAGTCCATATGAATTTGTGACTGTAGTTGTGACTATCTCTTCCCCTTTTTTCCCCTTTTCTTACAGTCATTTCACTCCTACCTTAGTATCTGAAAAAACTGATTTTTCAAATACCTACTGCACATTCTCCAAGTAATACACATTAAACAACTGGAAAAAATGCGGCACGATTTAAAGAAGCACAAACCTTTCTGTTATGCTTAAATGATACATATTTCAGAATATGGAAAATATTAAAAAAAGAGTGATAAATCCCTTAACCCAAGGCTACTCTTATTAGATTCACTTCTCTCTGAGTAAATGGAGTCTTAATGAAAACTGTCACTAGAAAATGGAATGCAATCATTAGATAAACTATTGAATTACAAATTCCACCCACATAAGAATGGGTGCATAAAGTTTTACAGTATTATAAGAGTATATTTCTGCACCAGGATTATTAAGAAGCAGAGCTAAATGATTTTTCCTTCCAAACAGTTTATTCACCACAAAAAAAAAAAGGAACAAAAATTTCCTAAAATTATTTGACAAATAAAACTTGAATCTACCTTTTTTTTTGGCCACAACACTAAAAAATGGGGGCAGGGGGTTATTAACAATACTAATGTCATTCAAACCTTTTTTCCCTTATTTAGGTTTTCCAACTCTTCCCATAGTTAGCTGGAATTGCTGAGAAAAGGTTAAGAGGAGATTTCAGTAAGCACAGTAAAAAAACGTACTGACAGGTAGCAATTTAATACATTTACAACTTATTCATACATCAGAGGTGTTCTAATTGCCACCACTGAAAAACTGCACTCCTACAAGTGGCCCAAAATGTCAAGACCCATACTGAATAAGTAGCAGCAGCCTTGATGTTTTGATTGTACCATCACCTCTGCTTATTTCTTTGCAAAATTCCATTGCAAGTTCTGATAAGTGTAATTTTACTCCATGACATAACAACCAGCCTTCTGTGTGCCTCAGACTGAAGAAGAGAACAAATGTTAACTATTCAAAATTGCAAATTTATCTTTTTTTAGTAAATGCATGAGACTTCAGTCTTCTTGCCCTGAATGACTTTAGATGTATCTTGTTTCTACTTTAGCTCAGATACAAAACATCTGCTTATGAAGATATTGGTGTGACTTCTATTCACATTTAATTTACTGTATTGCTCTGACTCTATCATAAACACAGCCATGCATGAGATTAAATGCAGTTTATGAAATAAGAACGTCCCTTGTTTAATTTGTTTCAAGTAATTCAGCCCTAGTGGATTTAACAATATAATTAAGTTAACACCATTGCTGTTCTCTGCTGCATTGTGTCAAGAAGTGCTGCACTTAAACCTGCATCAAGGTCACCTTCCCCCATAACTCTCATAATCCCAAATCACCACACAATAAAAAACCTGCTGTCAGTGACTGAACAGATTGGTATTATTTTTAACAGCCTGACAGAATTAAAGAGTTGTGCCACCACAAAGAGAGGCCAGATTTTAAGGTACTAGGCATGTAGGAACATCAGACACGTAGTTAAAATGAATTACAACACTTCTCACGTTCCATAAAAGTCAGCTTCCTCTGAGGCTCTTCCAGGCCTCCAGAACTGCACAAAACCTTGCTGGGGAAAGGAGGAGAAATGACTCATGACACTAAAACTACCTCACCTAAATGTATTTCCTTGCATGTGTTGGAAGTGCTGTGGAAGGGTAAACAGGGCAGGTTCCACCCTGCCATCAGCTCCCCACTGCTGCATTAGCAGGCCTGCAGAGACCTCTCTCAGGCAGTTAAGCTCCAAAATGACTCTGTGTCTAGCAGATCAACATTCATTAAATAGGACATTTTCTAGTTTCCTTGCCTGCACTTCCATTATATATGGCATAGATGGAAATACATACATGGAAAACATTTGTACTTACTTCCCCTCAATTGGCTTCTGTTAGGTTTTAAAAGACTGTGAAATTATCAGGTTCACAGAATAGAATTTGCTATGTTAAAGGTCACAGTCCCAAAGATTTTGTCTGTCCTCATCAATCTTCATCCAGCCTTGTCCCACTCTGGGTCCTAAATTATACTTTCAAGCCCTGATTCCTTGAATTAAGGCCTCCAGAAACAATATATTCTATGACTGGTACCAGGGCATTTGCCTCCACCCAGATTTTTCAGACTAGCTAATTTAAAAGCATCTATTCCTGCCAGCTGTACTGTGTACCTCCCCAAGAACTCACAGTCTGTGCACTCCTGGGTGCTCGGATCTCAGCCCACAAACACTGTGCTGCTCCTGGGCTCTTCCTGCTGCAGAGCCCTGCTGGCAGGATCCTCCAGAGGCTCCACAAATAATAACCCTCCATTTCACAGAAAAAAGTAATAAATCATAATATGAAATAGGGAGACTTTTACAGATCGCCATACATTTCACTATTTCATTCCCCAAGTCAGTCACAAAGGTAAATGTAAGCTATTAAGTAATGTTTTTACTGACTTAGCATTTCTGTAGCTTACTCTGCAGGACAAGCAGCCTCCATGAACTGCTAACTTGAATAGATCATAAAGAGCATAATCTTTTTGCTTTACAAGTTCATTTTTTTTCGTTGTACGATTAGTATAGAAAGGCTGGAAGAGAAATCCTTTGATCCAGGAGGATAATACTTTAGAGAAGACCAAATGATATTTTTCTGAATTCCATCACTGGGTAAGAAAGATTGACTAATCAATCTGGATTTCTGGAACTACTCCATTTCTACTTTTCTTTTGATCAAGCTATACGTGTAAAGATGCAGTAACTCCAGGCAGGCCAAATTTATGCACCAGCTTCTTTGAACTTCAAACGAGCTTGCTGGACCCTTTAAATTCAATTTTATCTGCAACTCAATTACAGAGAAGTTGTTCTCTCTCCTCTGCCTAAGAAAGTATATTTCCATTTGCAGCATCTCATAATTTCATATAACCTCCTGTGGAATCCTATTTCCCTTGTCAAGTATGATCAGCTTCCCTAGGAAAGTTATAGACTGGAGTTAGCAAAGTATTTATCAGAAAGCTTTTGGTAGTCTTTGCGCCAGTAAAGATGATTTCAACATTTAAAATTACTCCATTCTTTTCATATATGAAGAACTGAAAACCTATCTCCCAAGTTTTGCACAACGATCAGTTTAATTCTCCCTGAAATCCTGCAGGAAAATCCCCTGCTTCAGCAATAAAATGCCTTGTTGCAACTATTTACATGAGAGAGACATGTGGGCAGCCAATTGTGGGAGGAAAGTCCTTGAGAAAAAAGCCAGAGACCATGGTTGAGCTGTGTCTGAGGGCAGGGGTGGCACCTGCCAGAATCCTGGTGGGCACAGCCAGCGTGGCAGAGCCCACTGCAGCCCCAAGGACACGGCACAGCTGAGCCCAGCGCGGGAGGGAGGCAAGCACAGTACCTACAGGGCTGGCTTCTGACACGTCTGCAATCCTCCCACAAACCCCAGCTCGTGTCTGCTGTGGGCCAGGATGGCAAAAACCCCTCCTTTTACTGCAGCACACAACGCTGCTGTCAAGCCAGCCAGTGCACCCTCAGCCTCAGGACACAGCTGACTGTTCCTAATCCCGCTGGCACATCTAGAAGGTGCCCCTTGACAGAAAATCCTCACCTGCCCTGCACAGACTACTCCAACTTGTTGGTACTGTTAGTATTAAACCAAATGAAGCTGCTGCTGCTTGCCCCAGCAATCTGAGCCCAGGAAAGCAGGCTCCTTCCCCCAAAGCTGCTTTTAAGGTCCTAGTGTGATATCCCCCTGGTGCTATCAGATTACTGCAGTTTCAGTTAAGAGTGGTGCTGATAAGAGAAGCAGAGATGGGAACTTCTTATCTACTGTGCTTGGAAAGGCAACTCAAGGTAGCTGTGCTGCACACAGGCTGTACCTCCACACCGATTCTCTTGCACACCGTGCTCTGCTGTTTAGTCATGCTGATGAGGCCAGAACTGTGAATCTGCTTCATTTCATTAGCTGGATTACAAAAAACCAATAAATCTTTCCCAATAAAACTCCACTGACTTTGCCAGTAACTTGGCTCTCTAAAAGCCTGGGCAAAACTGTTACAGAGAGATGAAGATAAATCTTGAGGCAAATTAACAGCTCCTGAATTTCAAGCTGAATTTTCACAATTGTATGGACCTGAGCTCTCAGGAGAAAGTACATAGAATAGACAGCAATTACAGGCACTCCCCACTGCTTTATATGCAATTACAGATATCCCCCAGCAACTGAATAATTTTCTTCACAAATAAATCTGACAGTGAGAACTTTTTAATCCTTTTTGAATTTGTCCTTAAGCAAGTAGCCTGTGCCAGCTCTACACTGCTTCCACGCTCATTCTGCCCCAGTAGTGCAGCACACTGAGTCTACTGCCACTTGCACAAGAAAGCAGGACCTGGCTGACAGCACAGTGTAGGAACTGAGATTTCTGAAAGATGCACCAGCCAGGAGATGCCCAGCTTCCAAGGAACAACTCAGTGCTCCAGAGGTACACATTCAATTTTGCAAATTCCCCAAAAGTTATTTTGGCAGTTGTGATGGATTTATTAATCCCCAATGAAATATATCAACAGATTAACCCCCAATTTCCTTTTACATCTACTGTGCTATTGGCGTAAGCCCAGTTAGATCAGTTTTGATTTATGATATTGAAAGCAGGAGAATAATTAAATCCATTAACCCACTCTCCCAGAAGAGATATGTAGCATTCTAAGTGGCTTGATGAGGAGGAAAAGATTCCATCTAGTCCAAATCTTTTGTAATTCAAACATGAAAGCCGCTGTGCTGTCCATCCTACGTGACTGTCTCTCCCAATTACTGCTATCACTTTCATCCTCTTTCTTCAGGATAGGGGAAGAGAGAAACTCTATTAAAACTTACACAGAGAACACACAGAAATGCCAGACATGTATTCTGAGCAAAATATTCCTCATGCAAACCAGTTCAAGACAAAAGAGAAATAACTTCCACTAGGAGTGCCTCTCTCAAGAAGCAATATTCTCCCACTGCTCCAGTGAGCCACCAACAACCAACACACAGCAACACTCCTCAGGGCCACACACAAGGGTGCTGGGGTCAGGTGCAAATGCAGAGTTTCCAGTGTTAGAAGCTTGCTCCAGATGCCACCTCTCAGTCTCTCAGCCTCTGAAGACATTCCCAGGCTCCAGGCTATCCAGGCTTTCCTTTTGATAGAGATGTGCCTGCACTGTAAGCTACATGCTGGCAACAGAGGATTCAGCCCTCAACTTTCAGGCACATCTTTTTCCCCAAGTTCTGCTGAGGTGGAACTCTAATTTTTCACACTTTAACTCAAGGAGGGACATCACAGGTGTGATTAAAACACACACTAAGAGACACATTTTGCCAAGAGCCCTGAATACACAGTTTCATAGTCAGTTGCAAAACCCCTGGGGAGTGGGGTTGTTATCTCTGTCCAGAACAGCATAATTGTTCCTTTACTTGATCCCCATTTGCTGAAGACAGTTTCTTGGACTTTCCTGAATCAGATTACTCCTGGTGATTTTACCACCAGTGAAACCTCTCAGAAAGTGGAAACTCAGTTGCTCTTTGTGATCCATGCATTTGGTGAGACAACCAGCACGACTTCAGCACTTCAGTCAGACAGTAATGTCTCCTTCTGGAGTGCCAGCACAACAGAGAGGTGAGAAGAAAACAGAGCTGAAGAAAGACTGAACAGATGGGACTTTGGCAAGAATGTCTCTGATCCCACACAAAACACAGCTATCTCCAAATTCTCTTTTAACCTGCTTGTTGCTCTATTTCTCTTACAAGGACTATCCTCACTAAAAAGTGTATTTCTTTGATCTACACCTTCTTAATTCTGGGAGCAGTCAATATTTCTTACTAAGCTAGGAACTTTTCAAGACTAAAAAGTGTGGGGTTTTTTTTTTCTTTTTGGAGGGTTGGGGAGCAGAGAGCATGGAATGCCAATGCTAAATTCCAACAACAATAAGCCTGCTATCCAGAAACCTACTGAGAAAATGTTTAATCCAAATCAGACTTGAGAAACACATAAGAGTAGTAGTTTGGTTCCAATTCAAAGTGTCTTTGAAAACTGGTATTTTAGAGTGGGGCTGAGAGGAGATGGGGAGATCACCTTTTCCATCACCTGCCCCAGCAGCAATGGCCACAATGCATTCTTGACAGAAGTCTGGCTAATCTGTTTCTGGCTTGCTTCCTGTGAAGTACACATCTCCATTTCCTCTGGCAGCTATTACAGTACTTAATTATCCCTAACAGGAGAAGTTTAATCCAGTTTAATCCTATTTGAGACCTGCTTGTTTTACCCACCACCATGATGGAGAACAGATCTTCCCTTCTTTGCAGCAAAACTGTGTAACATCTGAAGGGGTTTATCACATGTTACTTCATGCTCTCTTGACTGAATATTCCAAACCTTTCTTATAACCCATCATTTCTAGCTTCCGATTTCTCCCAATGCCCTCCTTCAGGAAATCTCTGATTATTTTGTACTTTAATGACACATCTCAATAGTGGGCATTATTCCTTCTCCAGCCAAGGCCTCACCTGTGCTGGCCAGAGTAAAACAACTTCAAGACATGCCCTGGCACTGAAGTACCTCATGTGCCTCATCTTTTTTGCATCGGTGTGCTGATGGTGCCCACACAGCCTTCATGCTGTGCCCCTCACCCAGCTGTTTCCCCACCACAGGAGCACATCTGGCCAGTCCCTCGTGAGGGCAGAACCAGGCACCCCATTTTTGCAAATCTCCTCTCCCAGCTGCTAATCTGAAGTCTAGCTCTGTCCAACAACATGCCCACAGTCTCCCCCTGCAATTCCAGTCCTCAGCTCCACTGAGGTGCTGCCCTATGACCCAGACATCCAGGAGAAGTTTCTGCAGGCCTTCATTTGCTGTTCTCCCGACCTGAGAGTGAAACCACACAGCTCAGCTGTTACAAAGCTTCCCCCATGCCCTCAGCCTCATTTCAGCATGTAACAAATAAGTTCACCATGCAGTTCACATTCCCTACCATGCTCTCATTAACTGTCCTGTGGTGCTTCAGTCAAACTACCACATATTAACAGGTCTGTGTACAATACCCATTTTATCACTGTTTTTTTCTTAAATTTAGGTCAACACAGTGGCTAGAAAGACAGCCAGTGTTACAAACACATCAAATCCCTGCTTTGTAAACACACATTTTGTGTAAAATACACAAAACAGGCATTCGGATTTCTTCCATAGTGTTTGCAGCTTCTCTGCCTCCCAGGAAGAAAATCCTGATGTCCCACAAGTGCCAGAAGCAGCCTGAACCACCAGGATATTCTGGTGTCCTGGCACACGGCCTGGGCAGAGCTCCCAGGTCAGGCATGTCCCACAGCTCTGCTCACACCTCGTGGCCCTGCTCTGCTGCTCTCGTGTGCAGCTCAGGAGCACAGAGCACCTTGCAGCAAACGTTCCTGCAGGCACCTTTCAAATCCCCTCACTCATTTTAATATACTTAAGTTTGAGAATTCACACATGAACATGCAAAAATCAAATAGACAAGAAAAGCCATTGTGATTATAATAAAAGCTAATTTACTTACCATGCATTTGTCTACAGCTGCTGTGAAAATTGCTTTAACTAGTCCTAGCTGTGGGCTGAGAATGAAATACATCTTCTGAAAGTTTATCAGAAGAAATAGGCATTAACAAAACACTTTGATTTTAAAAATAAATAAGAACATTAGAAATCAAAGTTCCCAAAGCAACTAGAAGTCTGTCATATTGTATATGTGTATTGAAGTGAAAAATTAAAATACACATATGTACAATGGAGAGACTTAAAGAAGTGCCATGGAAGAGTATTAACAGCACAGTACTTCTTCAGGGCCAGCATTAAAAAGATTTCTGTTTTGCTTCCCATCTGGAGAAACAGCAGACCCCAAAAGAACTGAGACACAGGTCCAGAAACACAAAGGATTTCCTTGAAAATCAGAAAAAGCATAAGGACCTTTCACCTAGACAGGTTTGAAATCTCCTTTAATACTGCTATCCTGGCCAAATGTACTTTTCCAGAGGCAAAGTTCTTTACAACTGGACCAATTCCTACACTAATTAATGTCTGATTCAGCTTAAAGCGCTGATCTCGATGAAATGTGGCATCAAGTATGACAGGAGCAGATGTTTTTGTAACATCATCACCACCAATTAACAACCACTTCACAGGCTGCTACACACACCAAACCACAGTGGGACTCACCATACTCCTCCCCAAGAGCTGCAACTGCAGCTGAGAGTCAAATGCAGCTGTGCAGGGGGGCCACGGGATGTTAGAAATGCCAGCCAGTGCACAGCCTGGCTGTGGCCTTTAAAAATCCCTGACAATGAGCAGATGCCCAGCACCATGTACCAAACTGAGGTTTGTACTTGCACCCCAATGCCCCAATGGCACAATTGGGAGACCTCTGAGAGCACACCAAATTACATACTTTTCCAATACTCTGAAATCTTGATTTAGTAAATCCTCTCACCCTGATTTATAATAAGTGAGTGATGATCCAAAGCCTGGATTTGGGGGATTATCCAAGGACTAACGGTATCTTTGTCAATGAGAGTGAATATATCTGTCAGTCTCCCACTGTTAATTCAGGAGGCAGTTGAAAATATTATTTGATCAAAGTATCCATAATGCATTAAAGGCCTGTTAGAGATCAGATCCAATACTGAGATAAGACATCACCCTTCAATTCTTACCGTGTATTTGAACAGAGATACAGCAATGCTTCACATTTAAGTAGGTGCCACAAAAATGGGAAATGCCTATGAAACTGATAAGATACTAGCAATTAAAAGAATAAAAGGAAATCTTACAGTGACTAGTTTAAAGATCCCCATCCTATACTTTCAGCAAGATAATTTGGCAATAAGCAACCAATAACATTAGGAATAAATATGTATAGAATTCTCTAGTCTAAACATTCTTTTCAGTCCAAAGTCTACTTGTGTGTACAGACAACACAAGCAACTGTTTAAGCTTCAGCCAAAAAAATTAAAAAAGTGTAGCAGGAAAACAGTTATGCTAAAAATCTTTCTGCAAATCCTTTTTTTTTAAAAAATGTAAATGAAATGGAATTTCTATTATTCAGTCCAGATTTATCTGTCAACAAGCTGCCAGTTGCTTAGTTGAGGCTACAAAGGCTGAACTCTACTGGAGGACCCAATTCCCCCTTTGGTGGCAATCAACATTAGACTTGCTGTGAACAAAACACTTTGGGATCCCTTTTCAGACATCTGATAAAAAACATCTTTGCATACCCTATTAACCAGTACATGAGAAAAGTACTTTAGAGTTCAGAAAAACAGAGATGGTATTTCATAGTATAAATGTATCAGACTTCTTTTATATTTGTCACATCTATATAAACAGTATGGTAATGGTAGTATGGCATTTTTTATAAGTAGGTCACCATAAATACTTGGAATTATATTACATTTCTCAAACCTGAAAACTAGGACCTCATCCTGCCAGTTGTGCCTCTTGGCACATCTACCTTAGACTTGCAGCAAATATTTCTGCAAATACAAAAGAGCCAAAACTAGAGATTTTAACATAACCAACTGGTTTCCAGAGCCCGTAATACCCCAGAGTTATGAGATCTTCATGATTAACAGGGCTGTCAGCACTGTCTGCTTAGGTGATGGAGGAGTCCACCAGTTTCACTGGAAACTAATCCTGACTCTGTCATCCAGGAGCTCAATAATGGCTTACAGGTTAAAAACCTCCTAAAATGAGCCACTGGGCTGGCTGGTTTGACAAGTACTTGCCAAAGGAAGTATCCTAGAGGTTCTGAATACATCCTGAATTACTGAGGGAAAAACTGGACTTTATGTGCACACTGCCCCTGCAGATGAGCATTTCCCTTCCCTGCCAGCCAGGGCCAGCCTTTGAGGAGTCAGGACATGAGGCAGGGGCACAGCACCAAGAGCCTCTCTCCTTGTGCCCCTCTCAGTGTTTCGGTAACACGCAAGCCAAGCCAAGCAATTCTGGCTTTGAAGAACCTGAGTGAGAGTGTTTTGCAATGGAAAGGTGGAACCACATGCTTAATTTGGGGTTTTTCCCCCTGAAACAAGAAGAGATTGGTACCATCAAAAGAAATGCAGGAAAAACAGGAAAAAGAAGGTCCCATCCAGACTTATGGCACCTTAATATCACAACACATACAAGAAACATTTGGGGTATCCTGATGAAACAGGGTTCACACTGGAGATGTGCTTTATTTTACTGTTGCACATTCTGTCCAAAGCCCTGCTGCAATGCTGAGCAAGGGGAAAGATAGCTGGCAGGTGCACTGTTAATTAAAAGAAGCTATGTCCTGGCCAGGGCTTTATGTTAAACAATTTGCTGTTTAAGCAATCACCTGTTCCATTAGTTAGAGTTGGCTCTGATTGAGGAAAAAAATTTAGAGACTAAGCTGAGAAGTATTCATAACTCTCCAACACTGAAGAAAAATAAAAAATGTAAAAGGACATACAGTTCTATCCATCAAAGCAGAAGATTCCATAAAATCAGTATAAAACACATTTGTTGAATGTATTTTAGATGTTAGAAAACCCATTGAGCAGGCACATTCCTGATTACAGAATGAGATGAAAGCAGATAAAGACTGCCAACCCTCATTCTACCACATGCATAGAGGAGTCAGTGCTGAGCTGAGCCACACCACACATACAGAGGGACACCCAGACAGCACCAACACACACAGCTGTGTCAGCAGCAGGGCTGAGCCCTCCCTGCCAGAGGAGACAAGGAGATGAACAAGCAGCCACCCCCTCAGCTCCCCTGATGCTGCACACAACTCAGTGGGCTAGTCCCAGCACAGCAGGCAAATTGAAAAGGAGTCCTGGCCCAGGGGAACAGCACTGGAGAGATACATCATCAAATTATGCTGTGGCAAAGGCTGCCACAGCTCTGGCACTGGGGCTCCCAGACACTCCTGCTCTCACTGCATTCGTTTTTTCCAATCAGACACTTAGACAAGCTCAGCTTTTTAAAACCTTCTTACAACACTTGTGCTGCTTTTCAGTGGAAGTCCTATCCCAGCAATACCATCATGCTTCTCATCTTGTGGCTGAGCTGCAATTTCCTTACCTTCATTAATTTATCCAAACAAGCTGCAGGAGCTAAGGATTGCCTTGCTCTTGCCCTGAGATGTCTGCACAGCTCACCCGGGCTTTACTCCTGGGCAGTGGGCAGCAGGATTGCCCCTGAGAGCTGGGGGCAGCAGTGCCAGTGCAGGAGGTGCAGCAAGTGCAGCACAAAGAACAAGCAGGCTGCTCAGGTGCAGTAAAAATCCTACAGTCTGACTGCTGCAGGGAAGCCAGGAGGTGATACAAAACAGCAGCAGGTTGCTCAAACCTCTTCAGGAGTAGAAAGAAACAGAAAGGACAGGTAGATTAGGATTGAGCATAAAATGCTTTTAGGATTTGTTTGTTTGTTTGTTTGTCTGCCTCACTTTCTCTTAGTCAAACAACATATGTGAAAACACCACATACTAACTGAATAAAACCCAGAAAATAAAGAATCTCAGAAACTGAAAATCCATTAGGCTGTATGTATTGCTCTTAAAGAATAAAAGATAATTTGTTAATGAAGAAGAAATGAACATATCAACAATTCAATACAAATCATCAGCCCAAGAATTGCATTAGCTTCTCTGAATGGCAAATAACTTTTACTCTCCTCATTTTTGCTCTTTAAAGCTTTTATTTTTAAACAAAAAGACAAAGCACGTTATTTATTCAAATTACATAACTACTTCTCAGAAAATGAATTTATTAGAGTGTTTTGAAAGCTCTACTGCAATTTTTACATTTACTCCAGAAAGTGAATGATGGCATGTACTGAAAAAGTTATCTATCTAGGATGCTAAGTGGTTTGTCTTATAGATACAAACCAAGCTTAAAATTAATTATTCCTCTTTTCCTTGCTGCACTCTTCTCAAGTTGCCACCTTATCTCTGGAGTAGTTCATAAGATAATTATTTTCATCCCTTTTCTCAGTAACGTCAAGAAAAGGGTTATCTCTGAATATGGTGTTCTTCTTTTAAACCATCAGTTATTACTTCTATATAAGCCAAATTTCAACCATCCCTGTTTTGAGATTTGAAAGCCAATCTGCACAGCAGGAACAGAGAAAGCAAATGCAGCCCTGCCTGAGCAAAGGCAGTGGCAGGCAGTGCCAGCCTGGCACATGGCCCCTGTGTGGCCAGCAGGCTCCGGGCACAGGGAGCAGTGCAGGAGCTCCCTGGAGCCTCTCCCTGCCCTGCAGGCACAGAGTGACTTCTGCACAGGGCACAGTGCCCTCAGACAGCCAGAGCCCGACCCGGGCACTATCTTCAGACACCTTAGGGAACCATAAGCACAATGACACAGAAAAAAAAAGGTACAGCTTAACTGGCAGGAAAGCTACACAGGACTGCTTTGTGCTGAGCACAAAGCAAGAGCATTTTCTGAGGCAACCACTGCAGCATTAATCAATCTACACACCAATTTCCTTTAAAGTTACTTCATTCTCATTCCAGCCTTCACTTACCACAGAAATTCATAGAAGTGAAATAAGTGCTTCAACAATCAGTAATTTGGCTCTTTCCTAAATCATGATGCTCAAATAATTATTTTATCACCTTTCTCTTCCAACACACTGCCAAATCCCACGTTTCCACTAAGTCCTCAAATAATCCTAGGAAAAAGCAATATCTTCTGGGCAGCACTTGGTCTTCCCGAGACCCATTTCCTGCCAATGCCAGATGCAGAGTGCAGATACAATCAAAAACTTTGTGGAAGGCAAATTGCAAGTGAGGCCCAGCCTGTGTGGCTGTGACACAAAGTCCCTGCAGAGGAACAGTCTTGTAATAAACTCCTGCGTGACCAAAGGCAGCCACCTGACTCAGGAGCAGTGCCACGACTCAGTGCATAACAGGGAGAAGTGAGCAGCACTGAAATCTTCATAAGCTTCCCTTTTATAAATCCTTGTGCTTGTAAAATCAAATAGGAGTCACAAAACGTGTTGCTAATGTTCATGAAGTTGGAGAATTTTTTTCTGTACAACTTTAAAATCCATTGCTAGAAAACAAACGTGACCCATTCCGATTAACTTCACCAGCTTTGGGGTAAGAAGTCTTTCACAGGAAATTTTCCAGTACAAGTTTGAGACTAGCAGATTTCTGCACCAGCCAACTGCATCTTTGGGTAGCTCAGCTGAATAGTTCTCTGTTCATCTATTTTTAATGTGCAAAGCACATTACCAAAAGGAACAAAATGATAAATAGCAAACTATTCTTTAAAAAGGCAGAAAACATCTCTGTCACATAAAGTTCTATCAGATATTTCTCCCTTATTCTAAAACCCCCCTAAAGAACTTCTGCCCAAGAGCACTCCAGGGTGACCCACCAAATGGAGAAACCCAGCTCTTCCCCAGCAGCAAGAAGGCACTGGAGCTGGCAATGCCAGCCCACCACATGTGAGCAAGCTGGCACTGCTCCTCTGCCCACAAGCCTGTGCAGACAGCAGCACTCCTCACCAGTGACACCTTCTGATCTTTTGGTGCTTCTTTATGGCTCCCAAACACTAAATCAGCATTTATGACTGCATAGTCACACTACTTGGAACCACTTCTGCCTTCACACTCCTGGCACTCCACAGGTGCCATCAGAGCCCTACATATGGGACCAGCCAGAGGCTGCCTGGTTTTTGATTGCTGTGTTCAGAGAATGCAGAAATGCCTAAGGAACTTGAAAGGAAAAAAATGGGGTCCATGCCACATCCTGATGCATGACACACACCAGACACTGATCTGCCCAAGCAGCCAGGTGATAACAAACAACTGATGTAGGCATTACCTACATTCTGTCCTGACAACTTCATTAAGTCATTTAATTAGTAACAGCCATCAAGTATTGCACTGGCACTGTTAGTAACTCCATCCATTGTTGCTGGATTACCTTTTTGTCTGTGTACAATGACTGAGATGAGATGTGATGATACTTTGAGACCACCAACGTGCTAATGGCATGGTCTGGCCTGAGCAAAGAAACCAATCCTTGAATTATTCTCAAGGTACTCAGAACTGGTCAAAAATACATAGATGGATTTTTTCAACAGAAAACTGCAATTAACAAAATTAATTTTAAAAATAAAAAGAAAAGTATATACACAATACCTCACTAAAAAGTCTGGAACAGTTGGATTAGACTACAATTTCTCATTACAATTTTAATGCACTATTGCCATTTTACAGATTTAATCAACATTTCAAAAATCAGTTTTGATAATCCATATTGTTGAAGGTTTAATTACTAAGACAGCATGTGACAAAAACCAGTTAGAACAAAATATTCTAATTCAAAATGAAAATATGTCCAAAATGTCAAAAGTCCTTAATTGGTTTTTTTCATTCTAATTCACACCAACAATTCTCAGATTCTTGAATTTCTATCTAAGTGGAAGTTCATGTTCCACCATCAGGATCTGCCCAGAGCTAGTTAAGGTGGAGCATGAGCCTCAGAGTATAAATTTCTCATTTTGCAAAGCAGCACTACCTTATTATCTTTAACATGCACAGAGCCATTAACACAGGTGGCTCACACATAATCTTATCCTTCTCAAGCACAGAGGGAAATTCTTTATTACCAGTGCAGTTCTGCCCACTCTGCACCTGCAGGTAGGAAATACCAACCCCAGCCACACAGGCCCAGGACATCCAGTGCCCCCTTGTTTACTACAACCTTGTTTACTACAATTTTCCTGAAACTCTGCCAAAGAAACTCATTAGTGGAAAGGATAGCCTGGCTATCAGCAAACTGTCACTTCGTATTTGGAATGTCTGGCCTAGATTTTAGAGGAGCTAATATTAAATTGACCAAGTAATGCTTTCATGCACTGAGAAATTTGTAGTCCTAAATACAGGAATTGTTTTGTTTTGGACAATTCAATACACGAACAGGCAGCCTGTGTGCCAAACAAATGTCACAGCAGCAGTGCAACTAAGTATGCACAACAGAAATGTTTTAACAAGTGCAAATAGTAACACATCTTAGAAATAAAAAAAAATCTGGCATATACTGATATACTGCTTGGGAATGTAACAGAGCTTTTTCCCTCAAGAATTGCACAGTGATAAAATATAGCAAGAAGGGCACTCTAAGAAGGAAATAAGTTTAAAAAAGAAAACTTTTTCATTAGTATAAATATCAAACAACGCATGTACAGGATGTGATGGTTAAGGAAAAAACCACTCTATTATTACTTGCATCACATTAGAAAATAACAGTTTTTTATCAGTCACGTATATACAGTAACTTTATTAAGAAACTTTACTGAGAACTGAATGATCAATATATCCCCCACTCCCCATCCATTAAATTTATAAATTGTATTAAGCCCTGCTCTTGCTTTTCAAGCTGTATCTGGTATTATTCTTCTGTTGCAATATCATTCAGTTTTTAACCAACATCTTTCTTTAATTTACTTAAATAATTACACAAAGCCCATTCAGTAATGTAATCGGAAATACTTCACTCAGAAGAGTTTTATGAAATTATACTGTTCTGCAGAAATAAACAAAACAAGCACTGCCCATTTAATGGTAAAGTCCAAGAACCAAGTCTAACAAAGCAGTATTTTATTTAAACATTAAATGTAAATTTCACTTTTCTTTTAGATATATTCTTCTTTATTGATTTTTTAAAATTTTCAGTTTGAAATTTTTGTTTAAATTCTTCTGTGTTTAGAGTTGTTTCTCCCAATATCCACTAAGAAGTCTCTTTTCTCTGTGTGAACATATCATTTCTCCTACCACTAACAATGAACAAGGACTCAGTTCCAGGAGAGCCTCTGCCAAAACTGCAGTAGCATTTTGGCATAATTCAAAGGATTTTTTAACAGATACGAAAATGCTCTTGTTCCAACAATTAGAAAACATCAATATGCTAGTTATTCAACTGAAGAGCAATGGTAGCTATATGGTGAATTGGTCTTTTGCCTATTTAAATTATTCTTTGAAGAGATTATCATCCACTCGTCTTTGAACAACACAAACCCACCCCACAGAACAAAGGAAGAATGTGAGAAGAAAACCTGGAATTCTGTGCAGCATGCATTACAATTTCAATGAGAACAGCTGCATTACACAGTGCAAAACAGACTTCAAATAGAAAACACTTCCTGCAATAAACAAACCATTTTAGTTTTAGCAAATTGTTAAATCCCAAGGGAATCTCTCTGTATCCTTCAACTAACTTAAAGATTTGCATGCAAAGCTCAGCATGTGGGGCACACTTGGATTTGAGTCAGGTACTTTAAGGGTTTTTAAGACCATAAAAATCAGCAAATGGATTAAAGCAGACTCAGTACAGGCTTTCCATCTCTGACAGGTATGCCTGGATTAGTCACTGGAATAATATTACTCATAGGTTAAACTGATGTAAGCTGTGAATGTCAGATTTTTAAATAATTTGAAAACACTGTGCACAAAGAAACACCACCATATAGAAACAAATTGTTTGAAATGTAAAGAGGAATTTCTATTGCAGCATGCCTGGGAGTGAAATCAAAACTCCATGATTAACATCCTCATTGTTCAGGAGTAGTTTCCTGTGCCCAAAGAGGCACTTGGATGTTCTGCCTTTAAATGGACTGCACACAGCAGAGAGCTCGAGGTGTGCTTGGGCTCAGCACAGCACCATGAAAAGCAGCAGGACACAGAGGTACCACAGCAGGGGAACTGAGGATGGGGGTTACTGTCTGTGGTTTTAAACCCTTCCTATGTGTGTTTTTACACACTTCCCATGGCTCTGGGACTTGAGATTACATGGGACTATCCCCGATGCTGTATCACTGACCACTGAATGCCTCAAATTCCCTGGCACTCAGCTGGGAGTGCTGTAATAGCAGCAGAACAATGAGACTGCACCCCCCTGCACCAGCTGAAGAACATCCTGCCTGACACGCCAAGCTAATAAAATTAAGCATGGCTGCATCTGCAGGAAGGGCTTTGCCAGCACCCCTCTGCTGAGCCAGTGTCGTGGCTTCAGCTACAGAACATTGTGGATGGGATTCTGTCAGCTGCAGATGTGACAGGAAAATCTGTCCTCCAAAAATGTCAGAAGAAACCATCGAAAACATCCACTTTTGGTTCTGTTTTGTGGTTGTTTTTTTTTAAATTGGTACCCCATTTTAATCTCAAGATACCTGCAATACAGAATACAAATTAAATACACAGTTTGTCTTCAACTCAGTTTCTACACACTAAATTTTGGGAAAATCAAGCTAGCAGAGTAAATAAGGCCTCCTCCTTGCTCTCAGACACAATTCCCTCTTCCCTTCAGAACGATAAATCTTGTGGCCCTGGCTTATGACATCCCAGGGAAGCCCCCTTTACCCAAACACACGCATGTGTCATCAGCTCATTCCTTCAGGCAAGCCACAGCTCATGCAGCACTTGGCAGGATCAGCCTCTGGACAGCCCAGAACCACACTTACAGTCCATGCAGCAGCAAAACTGCTTCAGTGTCAAGGGCTGACAACTAATACTTGAAACTCAGAACCACAGAGTGTGATTTCACTGTTTGTCTCAGCACCACCAGACTCTCCTGTATCTGAAAGCCGCTTTTGAGATATAGCACTAAAGGGAAGAGAGCATCAGGGCATCTCAGTGAAAAGCAGCCAAAAAGACAGTGCAGACTGCAAAGAAAGCAAAGGTGAATGAGATAATAGACTAATGGCAGCCAACATCAATATAACTGAAAGATGGAGAGCTTACACAAATTATTCATATGGTCAGTAAGAAGAATTCTTCCTCCCTAAGACAGAAATAGAGGGAAAACTATAAAACAAAGCAAGTAAGAAAGGTTAAGATTTGGAAGGTAAGAAAGAGAAAGGGCAAAGCATAAAAAGGACGATATTGACATCATCAGTTTATCAAGTTCCTTGGTATTTTCTAAACCCCCTCTTACTGGGATTTTAATAACTTCGGCTTTCACTAAATTTAGAACTTGGCCTTCATAGTTAAATGCACAAACTATATAACATTTCCCAACTGTTCACACACTGAAAAGTAAAGAACCAGCTAAAGATTATATCAATAAAATACTTTCCTCTTCTTAAGGTAAACTCATGCCCTGTGGAGTTTGAGTTGTGGTTCTGAATATTCAGAGTAGCTAATACTTCAACTTCTGGTTCACTCAGTGTTCTTTATTCTGCTGCTGTTTTATTTCTCTGTAAACAAGCCTGATGAAAAGTAATGAGATTGCCTGTTATAGTACTTAGGGGGATATGAAAATTGCCTGTTACATTAAAATAATTAGAGAAGAAAATAAGATCATATTAATTGCACTCTATAGAAGCCTACCCAAGGTATGCGAACCCATCCTCTGAGGAGCACAAAAAATTCTACTTAGAGCCCACTGGTGGCCCAAAAAGTTCAACTATCAACCAAAACAGGAACAATTAATAAAAATCTGTGAAGAGAACTGCAGTTGGTATTGTAAATTAGTGGATATTGCAGCTAGCAGTCTACAGTGGGTTTTGCTCATTATGAGAAGTACCCCTGATTACCGTGTACAGATCCTGCTCTCCAAAACACCAAGTGTGCCCTTGGGTTTGGGGAAAACTTGCTGCATGAGCAGGCCCCGGGCTCTTTAACTGAACAAGCACCCTGCTGCTCAACTAAGCCTGGCTTGGGCAAGTTTTGAAGAACTTCAAATCACTGTTTTGTTCTACTTCGTGATACAAGAGATTTTGATTTAAGGGAGCCATGAAACATATATATAATGTAAATCAAATTAATTTCATTGGTTTTCTTCTTAACGTTCTAGAACTTTCTGAGGAGAAGGGAAGGGAGTGCACTAACCTCTTCCAGAGCTTGTCCACATGTCTGCATGTACAATATACACATATTACCTACATATGTGGCTTAAACACATATTCTAGGAGATATCTCTACAAATTCACTTTTCAAAGGTATCTTTTTTAATGTGCTTTTATTCATACAGTTCCCTCATATTTCAAGATAATCTATTGGTTGCTAAATAGAGAATTATAACTAAGATAAAGCATGATGCTCGGGTTGTCCAAGCTGCAACAAACCTTACAAAGACAAAAGACAGCTCCCTTCTTCTACCTGCAGCAAAAGCTTGCTAGGCAATACTTCCATTTGAGTCCATTACTTATCCAGCATCTAAAGTAAAAGCTTTATCTGTGTTGATTCACTTTTAGTCCCACAAAGTTCAGCACTGTTGTTTTTAAATGATACCTCAGTAATTGTGCCTGCAGAGCCTATCTGATAAACACCAAATTTTATATACAAATTAAAAACAAATAAGAAGCCAAAAAAGGTTAGTGCTCAGTTAGATATGGATCTAATTTTAATAACATTTTAGAGCTACTTTAGGATAACGTACACCTCTATTAAATATTATGGACCATATTCCAAGCAACTAAATGGATTAATCTTTATTTAGTCACACACTCTCATACCTACTTCCTTAATTCACTTTACTACATTAGAACTTGAAAGACTGCTATTAAAAAGAAACAAAAATCCAAAACTGCAGGTTGTTCAAATAAAAACAAAACAAAACCAAACCAACCAACAAATGAAAACCCACATAACCAAAGGAATCCACAGAAACAAATTTAAAAAAATAAAAAAAAGGCAAGGAGATATTTACTTTGTCAGGCAGAAGAGTATTTATAAATTGTTCATTTTTCTAACATCATTAGCAAGCATAAGTGTCTAACTGAAAAAATGTAATACATACTCCTTTCCAAGTCAAGCACGCAATTAGAGCTAATCAAGACACAAGTTGTTCTCGCCTTACAAATGTCACATTCTTTGCAGGAAGGAAAGATCTCAAGTAAATATCACCCTGTACAAATTTTAGGAAAATTAACAACATGAAAGACAAAATGTCCAGCAACTAGGAAACCATGGCTCATTATGTCTTAGCCTGAACCCCAATGAACTGAATCAGTTGAACACAAAACCTTTTTATTCTGCTTTCTCCTCTTTGTTATCATCTTCTTAAAATTAAGAAGAAAGGGCTCAGTAGCTGTTAGCAGCTGTCCTCTCTGGCACTTCAGAAACTGGTAAAGGTGAATGTCAAAATTAGTATGTGAAAATTGCTGAGAATTTTTTTCAATTCCTCCTACTTAAGATATCATATCTACAATTACATTTAAAAAAATAAATCTGGTTTTCCCATGGAACCTAAGGGTGGTTGGTTGAATGGTCTCTACCCTCTCTTCCAATCCTCAAAAAATACCACTTTACTGTTCAAACATCCAACATTCAAAGCAAAGCTTCAGAAGTTCTGGTCTTTGTTTGTCAAGGTGATTTTTACTTTCTAACGCCACCCTCCCTTTCCCAGGGAATGTGCTGCATCATAAATTACTGAAAAATCATGTTGAACACTGAACAGGAAAGACTGCAATTATAGATGGACTATAATTCTAATCATGCACTTAGTAAAGATTTTTTTAGTATTAATATAAGCCTAGGGCATTCAGTCACTGATACAACTGAAGTCTAGACACAGCAGCTACTTCAGTAAGAGATTATTTTGTTTGTACTGCCATGGAGACAATGGGTCCTCCCCTTGAGAGTGGCTCAAGTGATGGTTTAAAAGATTTAAAAGTATTTCAGGTTCCTCATTTGCCCTTTGCTTCCTCAGTCTGGTCCTCCTCTGCCAGGAATGTGCAATTTAGTCTGACACAGCAGTGAAGGCTGGGCACAAAGCACCTCATTGTTTCTCACGATGTGGGACCCCCAGGTTAACCACAGATGAACATGTCAGAATAGGAAAATTGCCAAAGCCAAGCAGGATACATGAAACATCCCACGGCTATGTAGCAGAAAAAAAGCAAGAGTTGCTCAGTACTGGAAATTCGTACACCTGGACAGGTGTGCCCTTTGAAGAGAAAACACAATTCTCCGTCACTAAGAGGCCATTAATGTTTGTGTGAAGAACAATTTTGCTGTTCAGTGGAAGCTTTCTTGCTGCTTATACTTTTGGTAGGTTTTTAATTACAGCCTGAACTGAGTAGAAAATGAGTTTGAGAGAAGCAGGGAAAAGCCTGAAAAAATCTTTCCCTTTGCATTCAACTCCTCCGTGCCACTGACAGGGAATTAGTGGAGTTGATGCCTGTCCCTGGGACATCTCATGCCAAAGCTCAGCAGCTGATCCAACAATCCACTGCCCTTTACCAGGCTTTCAGAACTGGGACTTGGAAAGGTTGAAATATGTAAATGCGAAAGAACCGCCTAAGAATTGAGAAGTTTGAAGGAAAACAGAGATCTTTAGGAGTGACTAGAGATTCCTGCAGCCATCCTTTATCAGCACATTCAAGGGACAACAATTCAGCCCAAAGCATTCACTGCCTAACAGCGTGGCCTCCTCACAGTGTATGCAAAGTGCCACCAAAATAACTTCTGGTAACTTCACCCCCCACAGCTGAATTACTTCTTGGTAGGGGAGCCAAAAGGATCTGAACTCTAAATTTATGACCATCACATATTGGCTGTAACAGATTTATATGTTCCTTTAACAAAAGTTTCAGTATCTCCCTTGTTTCACAGCACAGCAGTTTTAAGTGCTTGAAGAAGCAGACAATGAAAGAAAAGGGACAAGATGATAATCAGATAGGTGTCTTCTTTTCATAACTGGCTATCAGACAGTTCTACGCCATTCTAGAGAGAAATTAAGGGACTTGTTACATGCAAGACCTGCCTAAGTTACAGGGAGAACTTAAATGCAGGGGTACAGAGGCAGGAGATGTAAATGTAGGTACAAAACATTTTGTAAATGTAGATACAAAATATTAGCCCTGTCCTAAGAGTCCTTAAGGAAAAAAAATCACAGAGACAAACTGATGGATGGTGAAGTATCTGTTTTGAAGTTCATTTTAAAATAACAAGAATCTTCCCATGGCCACAAATAAAGCATTTCATTTTGATGTGTCCATAAAAGCTGTATAGTTCCCTGGTATGTATTATGAGGGCTTGCGCCTTTTTTTAATTGAAGGCAACAGCAAAACTTGGATATGAAACAGATGAAATTCTCACATATTGACCATATGCTGACACATCCCATTCCTATGCCTATTCTGTTTATGACACTCTCATTACACTGTAATTCTGTACATTTTCAGAATGACACATCACAGCTTCCATCCTTCAGCTCATTTTATTCTCCTGTTTCGGTGTGGTTTATGGTCATCCCTCCTCTTCATGATCATCTGTTTTTCAGCTCTGTCATCTTCATGGAAAATATTCCATTGCCCTATCGTAATTTCCTATGACAACATTCTCAAGATACCCAGAATTGTGGCTGTCCCCATATGCCTTTATTTTCTGAGTTTTCATTCTCAGGATTCTATGGCTGAGTCTTGAAATTGCCCCAGGAGGTTTGAACACCCCACGTCCATGAAATTTAACAAAATACCAAAATCCTTAGGCTGAAAATATTGCCACTAATTCTAAATACAATACATTCAGAAAAAAAATGCAATTTTGTGTCTTATGAAAGTGCAGTCAAGGTCAAGCAATCACGTAGAAACACAGGCACAACAGCAGAAGCTTAATAAATGCTGTAAGGCCTTTGCAAGAACCTTTCCCACCTTTGCCAACTACTGAGATATTCCTCTGGAGCTACAAGCGTTCCTCCCCAACCAGTTCACATCTGTTTAGAAGTAAATACACTTCTGCAGGCGAGAGAAAATAACCCATTTCCTGCAGATCCCTGTAATTGCTACAGAGAGACCAGACCCAAATTATCTGCCTCCTTTTTTAAAAAAAGAAAAAAAAAAGGAGCTTTCATTTTACCCCATGGTCACCTTTCAACTGTCAGTGATGATCAAAAGAAAAACGAAGGAAAAAAAACCCCCAACATTCTGAACACTGGATTACATTCTTTTCAGGGCTGAACAGAATTATTTTAAAAAATATTCCGGTTTTCCATACAGTTTTGTAAGTACAAACTTTTAGCTGCACTTCCTATGTAAAGTAAGTCTACAGCTTTACTCTTCCTGACTGAAAAGACAGAGGGTTGCCAGAACTCCCCCCTCATTGCACAGAAATGTAATACTACAAAATGAAATTCAGCTTGCAGAACAGATGCCTCCTTGAATAGAAACTGCAATGTGAAGGCTTCTGAGCTGTAAATCTAAGATAAACTGGGGCATCCTGATGCTCATCTGAACCTGAGCTCCAAACAATATGAAGCTCACATATCGCTGGTAATTAAACACTGCTGTGGGTTTTACTCCAGAATTGCTGTTAGAGATGAGAACTACTAAAATTGCTATGATATTATTAGATTACTTATTAATTTCAAAGAACAGGAGGTTTTCATAACTAGAAATTTTACTGAGAAGGAATGAAAACAGGAAGGAAAGCTGCAAAGGAGGAGATACAAATAGGGATGTTCCCTGTTTAGTTACAATGCCAGGAGGGCTGAGGTCCCCTTCCCCAAGCACTTCAACAGTAGGAACCCTCTCACCTGTATTTCCAAGCAGACCAAAGGTATCACACTCACAGACAAATTCAAGCCACTCACTTGAAAAAGCATTTACATTTGATGTGCAATATTCCCTGACAGAGCGATTATAGCTGAGGTTAATTACATTCTAAAGATAATTCAACTTGAATCACATCTTAATCTTCTCAAACACATTCAAGCATATACGCAACCCTGGGCCTCGAGATCCACGCTGGTGGTCAGGGTTCAAACATCCTGGAGAAGAGCAGGGTGTGCGTTCAAACATCCTGGAGAAGAGCAGGGTGTGGGTGGAGGGCAGTGGCAGAGGGATACAGAGAGCAGACAGTCTGGTTTTCCAACATGCAATTCAGGCAAGAAGCATTTGGTAATGTCACTTGGTAACTGCTGCTTTTCCCTCTGGTTTTGCCCTAGATCCCGCTGTCCATGAACATGTCGACGTTCCTGGCCTACGACCAGCCCACGCTGAGCTACTGCGGGGTGCACCACGAGCTGCTGGCCCACAAGCCCTACGAGGCCAGCAGGCAGGAGGAGGCAGTGGACACGGGCCTGGAGGCTGAGCTGGACCTGAGCACAATCACCACGGCAGCGCGGATCAAGGAGCACGGGCAGCAGCTGCCCTAGAGCAGGGGCTGCAGGAAATCCTGTGTAAAGCTATGGACAACAGTGGGCAGTTCTGTGGAGTGGAGGATCCCTGTGCAAATTAAAAGTCAGTCACAAAGATTAATTGTTTCCAGTCTACAATTTGTAATTAGTTCAGTTGTGCAGTATTTTTTTGACTTCAGAGTATGACCCTTGAAAGTGAATCTTTTTCAAAACTCATCCTACCTACCTGTATAAACTGTACAGATGTAATGTATTTTTCATATTGTAAAGTTTCGATTACCAAGAACAACTGGTATGTACAGTGGCATAATTTAATTACATCTTACTTTATGAGCTTCAGTTTCTAAAGCTTCAAATTAACAAAAGTTATCTCTTGTGTTATTAAGTCACTCTGTTTTGTAGGGATCATTTTGTTACTGCTTTTGTGCCCAGACAACTTTAATCTACGATTCTGTCCTTTGCAGAATATGCACCATTTTTACTGTGTTTAATGTGTAGAATTTTATCTACTGGTTCCAGAGGGAGGGTTTAACTATTCAAACTTCTAAGAAATTCTTGAAATATATAGCCAAGTTTTCCTAGAAATGAAAATTTTAAAAAAAATTAATTCTCCTCAAACTTACCTGTTGCCTTGAAATGCAGCCTGATTTTTAAAAACAAAGCTTGTTTATGCAATTGTTAGTCAAGGCTGATGATATTTTTTTAAGCCTCACTGTTCTGCAATATAATACAGGACAGGAGACTTCAACAGGCAGCTACAAAATCTGCTGTGAGAGTCTGCCAAATCAGGCATTTGTATTTCTGCTTAAAGACAAAGGGGTCCAAAACCTACTTCTGTCACAGGCAGCTGCTGACAGAAGTGGCAACAGAAACAAATCCTTATACTACACCTAGAATGTAAAATGTCACTCAAAATAAACAACCACTTGCTGAAAAATCTAGTAATTCGGAACAAATACTAAAAGTTTACAGTCCTTTAACATCATGATAAAGCAAACAAAGAAAAAAGCCCAAAACGTTTAAAGAAAAAAAAATAATGTAGTATTAAGTCTTTAACAATTGCTACATTGCTTATTTGTCTGTCATTTAGTATCTGGATTGAAGCATTCTTATACCCCATTCTTTTGTTTTAATCTTCAAGACTTCTCAATACTGTATGAGAGTAACTTTTTATACCACTACACACTACCCTGTAATCATAAAAGATTACAGAAATTAGGAAGACATTATATCAAGCTGACTCTGTGAAAAACAAAATGGAAACACAAGCCTTCTAAAACATAGGGAAAAAAAGAGTTTCATATGGTGAAGCAATTTTTTTATAATAAAGAGAAATTATATAACCAAAAAATCTATTTTTCTGGATCTTTATCCTACCATATTTTCATGTAGCTTCAAAGCAGAAGACTGAATTTTAAAATTACAGGGCACCTGTTTGTACAAAACAAGGTGAATAGAATGAAAAATAACTTCAAAAACTGGTAACAAATCAATCTGCATTCAGTATCTGTTAAGTGGAAACAAAGTGTCAAAAGAGAATACATTGTACCGCTTATTTATTAGCACTTAGATTTTGTAACATATTTTGCATAAATTATTTCCTCTTCAAAACATTAACTGTCTTTTTAAGACATCTCTTACACCTGCACACTTCAGCTCTGTTTTTCTTCACTACACTGGTTCTTGAACCTGTTACCTTCCACAGTGCTGGAATTTTCCTACACAGAGTTTGAAAATACATTTTGCTAATTGCCCACTGCTAACAAACGTGCAGGAGTCACTCTGGAGCCCAGTGGCATTCAGGCTGCAGGAAGAAATTACCTGAATCACTCCACAGATGGTTTTGAGGTGCAGTGTTTTGGCATTCTGGCTATTGGAGCAGGCCTGAGCTGGAAGGAGCAAATACCACCCTCCCAAAAGGTGCTTTCAGTTGTTCTTACTCTGTCCTTCCGATTGTGTACTTGGACCCACTGCCCTCGAGTATTTATAGTGTGTGAACAAGGACCTGGCACTGAGGGAGTACTCAAAATGCCCAGGTGTTCAAAGGCTCCATTCCCAGCACTGGACACTGGTGAGCTTAGACTGGGGAACATGAGAAAATATTTTCTTATGCAGAGACACAACACATTTTTGATGTATCTGTTTAAAGAGGCACAGCTGGGTAGCTATTCACATAAACACTAATATTTCCCCTTTTCCCTTCCTCAACTGTGAATCAAAGACTCCCAGTCCCAGATGTCACAGGACAAATGGCAGAAGCAGAGTCACAGAATTAGCCCCTGACAGATTCCTCATACTCTCACAATCACTTCCAAGGCATCTGAAACACGAGGCTCTCTGTAACCCCAGCAGGCCACTCCAGTGCTCTGCAAGATGGATCCAACATCCAGGGCAGCAGGGGGTGAGTGCTCACCCCAATCCCAGACTGCTCAAACATGCCTTTCTGTACATGTTCAGTGGATACCCTGTTTTAAAATGCACTACATCAGCCTGAAACTTGTTATCCTCAGTAAGACATCCTCAGATGTCTTCAAGAAAGCTAGCTGGCAGGTAGGTACCTTCTCTAAAAGATCCTCATGATGAAAAAACCTAGGTTAGGCTAGCCCAGAAGACGACCCACTCCTGAATTCTGGCCTTAGCCTGTGTACACCTGCTTGCCAACAGATTGCTGCCAGCTCGATTCTGTGTTCAATTCTGGCTGCACAGGAACAGGAAATGCTTTTGTTCCATGGACAGAACAGCATCCCTAACAAAGGCCCAGCCTCCTAGCTGAGTTAGCATGAAGAAAGGAATCTGTGGGTTCAAGTATTTTTTAACATCATGTATCATTTCCCTTTGCACACACCAGGAACAGAGGTAGCCAATGGCATCCACCTCTGTCTCAGTTAAGTAACATCACCAGACCCTGGCAAGTCCTTTTACCAAGGCTGGGGGAAGTAATTAAACTTGCAAAATACAGACTGAGAGACAATATAACCTCTAGCAATGAAAAACCCGAGACAATTTTAAAAATAAACCTAGCTCCAAGCAACAATTCCCACCATCATCCATCAGTGGATCATGCTGGTACAGCAGTGCACAGGGCTGAAACGCCCATTAGCAAAGCAAACCCAAGTATCTGACTGGAGACCCTCCCTAGGGAAGGGGGTGTACAGAAAGACTGATGACTAATTTGACAAATTCCTGCATGTATCTCAAGTAAATAAAAAAAATTTAAAAACCCACCATCTATACAAGAAAGCAAATGACTGCTTCAATTAAAAGTTACGAAAATCTGCAGTACAAACTGTTCTCAAGGGATCTGAAAGCTACCACTAACATAAAACCCCACAAAATATACACAATTTTTGGACATATATCATAAGTATCAGACTTCTTTTGGCAACACACAACCAATGGAAAATGCCAGCCTCAGAAGCTGTGTATTAGGCTTGCTCTACTCAGTCCCTCCATTTCTCTCTCTCTCTCTCAAGGCATGTTTTATCTCTTATTATTTCCAAACCTCAGACTGGACATGAGAACAAAAATTGTGCAAAAACCATAACATGAAGGCTAAAAAAAAACAAAATAGAAGTGCATGGGCAACACTATGACCTAAGAAATAAGCCAGGATTCCAGTGTCACTGAGCTGTAAGGAATTCTTGATATTGCTACACTAGCAATGAAAATCCTCAAAGATGGTGAATGTTAATTAATGATATGATCATGTACAGTGTCACACACATGCAGCTGGATTCAGTTCCCAGATGGGGCTGCAACAAGGGTCTGCTGAACAGGTGAAAAAGTGAACAGTTTAACTCACGTTCTGCAGCCTGATCCTCCTCTCTTGAGGGAAAGGGCTTTGTTCTCCACAGTTTTGTACAGGTCTCAGGGCCTGGGCTTCCTAAAGGCAAATCCAACCAGCAAAGGCTGAGTTTACCAATGGCTTTACCTGGTCACATCAGAGGTACACCCAGCCTCACTAACCTGTCTGGCACAGCAGCTGAGAGGTGAAACCCAAAGAAGAACTGAGGACTGGGCCAAGCACACAGCTGTCTCCCTGGACAGCCCCCAACTCTCTGGAGGTCAGGCACCTCCCGAGCCAAACGTGGCCCCACAGCAGTCCCTCTCTGAATGTGCACACAGCTTCTTTGAAGCCACAGCAACTGGCAACATTTACAACTGCTGCAGCAAGGAAAGCTGCCTCTTCTTGTTCTGTAGGAATGAATAATCTCCACGTTCCACACAAACACAACCCTCACGTCATGAACAATGACACGCTGCCAGCTTGCAGGGAGCATGGTTAACATCCCCTCAGTCACCCAGAGGGCAGGCTCCAGCCGAAACCCTGAGATTTCTCTTAGGGAGGGCAGGGAAGTGTGTATCTTATATTCAAGATTCAGCTAACCAGAAAGGAGAAATGGTTTTTCCCAGGTTTCTCAAGTCCATCACAACAGTAAACAAACAATGAACCTGCTTGTCAGAAGTACTGCAAACATTTTGCAACACAGAAAGATAGTTAATGAAGCTCTAATAGGTACAAGTTTAACCATAATGATCCATACCTAAAAGCAGATGCTCCTTAAATTCCTCAAAGAAAGTCTAACATTTGAGTGAATTAATAGCTCTACTATAAAATAACAAAGCCAGGTTCCATTTTATTGTTCTGCCTAATTACAGAACCAGATTAATTCCAGTTATAAAGTTTCAGAATAAGGTGAACATAATCAGAGTTCATGATTAATGTTATCCTAATGAACCCCCAAGAAATTAACATTTTACCACTAGAACTTTGCCAAGAATTTTTATGTAAGCTGAAGTGCAGTGTGTACAAGTGTGAAAATCCCACATGGCACAGAGCTTCTATTCTATTTGATCACCATCAATCTGGTATGCAAATAAGCCACTCTAAGAACTGCCTCATTAGATGGCAACCACAGAGGAGCTCCTGTTGTGGGACAGCAAATGAGCCAGCGACACAGCTCACCCCTCAGCCCTCTGACAGTACAGCTCCCACACGTTCATGACAGGGGATACTTCAAAGTCCCACCCCAACAGACTAACACTAATAATATACAAATGAGCATTAATTAGTGCTGCATTAATATAGCATTGGTTTGGATTAACAGTAATGTGATGATTGCCTTATTAATTGCCTTAGGTCAGCTGACATGAACAGGGTGGATGGTCTCCTAATAAACCAGAAGAATTCAGTGTGAAGTTATACAAGAGTACGTTTTTTCCAGCTTTCATAGAGAGCATTTCCCACTTTGTATTCCCTAAGAAACAGACTTTTAAGGTGGATGCATTTCAGCATTGGTTCTATCCACAATCTAATCATAAAGTGAGTGCTTCAATGAAACATATTTCAAAGCCCAATAATTTAAACATTGTTATACACTAATTCTGTGTTTCTTAGAGAACAAAACCTCATCAACTTTTGCTGAGAATACTCATTAAAAGAAAATGATGTGTCTCTGCAGCACTGTGCACTTCAATAATTTCAGTAGTTTTATACAAGAGTGTGTCATAAATGAGGCATGGAAAGTCATTAACTGAACAATTCATATTGAATAGTTTGTTGTAATTTATGCTTTCAAAAGAAATAATGAAAGTGATTTATTTTTCTAGTAATAATGATGCACCTCCCTTTTACGTCTTGCTGTTGGTAACTTTATTTTTAAAAAACCTGTAAACTTGCACAATTAGTCCAGCCTCCACTACCCAAAAGCCTTGTTCTCATTGTCAGGAAAGGAAAAAATACAGCTATCAATGGTGTATCTGAATATGCAAACAGGATTCATGAAAAAGATATATTTTTGTCTTCTGCTTCAGCATTATCTAGACTGTTCATACTTCTCTTTACCTTCTGCAGTCTAGCTCTTTCTCCAAAGTCTAGCTGTCACAACTGAGACTGCCAGCAGTAAAACAGAACTGTTCAGACTGAGATCCTGGAGGGAAATGCCTCTCAGGTATCACCTCCAGAGCTGAGCAGCTTTGCTGCCAGCCAAACACATGCTGAAGCTTCTCTGACTCCTCTTCTTCATCACTACCTCTTGCAAATATAGATTCATAAATATAATAATGCTATAATATAAGGAAAATCAACCTTTTTTTTTTCATTCTACCACTACGCAAGGGGATGTAAAAGTTTGGGGTTTTATAATCTCTGCACGCTAAAGCCATGAAGAAATATGGCTAACAAATGTCAGTATGAACTGTGCTAACCCCTCTTCCATCAAGTGATTGTAAGAGAAACTTTAAAAGTTTCTGGAAAGAATGAACATGTTGCCCTACCCATCTCAAAGCAAAAACAACTGCATAGGTGTGCCCCGTTCCACCTAGCCAGAGTCGGGGAGGATTCTTTTGATAGATTTATTGGACACAAATAAAGTGCAAATGTGGCAATATTATATCTGAGAACCATTTCTTGATTAAAAAAAGGTAAGTGTTCCTACCAAAGAGGGAAAGAACAAGGCACAGAGAGAGGGAAAACAGAGAGGGGGAAAGAAACAGAAGACAAGGACAGCGTCACCACAGAACCCTGTGTTATAAATAAGAAGCTTGACTAGGCCAATACTCAAGCAGCAATCAATTAATTAATTAATTAATATGGTAAAGTATGAGCAATACAGGCTGGGTACAGTGGGGGAAATTTTCCCTCCAACTGCACACCAACAGTTGGGGCTTACAGGCATTGATAGGGGTTCTCATAAGCTTTCTCAGCAGTTTCTATTCCAAATTTTTATGTCACAATTCTATACACTACTGTGATTTAGTTTTTCTCAGGATGTATCCCAGAAAGGAGTATCCCCAGATGGCGGGGTCCAGCTTCCAAAAGAAGAAAGAAGTCTCCCAGCTGGTGAGGTCCAGGGTCCAGATGTGGGTCCACCTTTTAATTGCAAGGACTATAAATCTCATACCAGTGATGTCCAGCTTCCCTTGGTCGAAACCATCAATCCTGGAGGTGATGTTCATCTTCCTTTCTCAAGCTGCTTTTCAATATTTTGTTAAGGCGTCAAGATAAGCATGTTTCCTTTTTATATATTTTAAAGCTATAGTTTCAAAGATCCTTACTACAAGTAATATTCTAAAATTATACATCAAAAGGTTATTATTGCAAAATTCTTTTTAGCTAGAAGCAGAAAGTTCCTGTCAAACAGCAACATCCTTAAAGCTTTAATTCGAATGCTCCTAAATCAACTTAAGACTTATAAAGGTTAATTGCAAACAAAGGATCAGTTCAAAGGCCTTCTTCCATGCTTTACTTCCTCAGCTATTTATTAGAATTGTCTTTGTAACTGTCCCATGGTCAGTTTCCACACATATCACAATCACAGATACACAGGTTGCCGGTATGTACCTGACACGAAACACAGCTTTGTATTTCACACCTGGCTCTGTCAGCGTCAGCTTAGCAGGCAGAGAGGGGACAGGCAGGGACAGGCAGCAGGGAAGCACGGCGGGGACAGGCAGGGACAGGCGGCAGGGAAGCACGGCGGGGACAGGCAGGGACAGGCAGGGACAGGCGGCAGGGAAGCACGGCGGGGACAGGCAGGGACAGGCAGGGACAGGCGGCAGGGAAGCACGGCGGGGACAGGCAGGGACAGGCAGGGACAGGCAGGGACAGGCAGGGACAGGCAGCAGGGAAGCACGGCGCAGCACGAGGCCGTGGCGGGCAGGAGCCGGCCCGCAGGCAGGGGCAGGGGAGCAGGAGCACGGGGAGGAAAGGCGAGCGGAGCCCGCAGGCGAGCCCCGCTCGCTCCAGGATCCGCAGTGTCGCAGCCGGCCGCTTCCATGCGCTGAGGCTCCTCCCTGGCGCACTGCCCGGCACTGCCCCACGAGCCAGGGTGTGCTGGTAGGTGCGGGTGTGTGAGTGCGGGTGTGTGTGAGTGCGGGTGTGTGTGTGTGTGTGAGTGAGTGCGGGTGTGTGTGAGTGCGGGTGTGTGTGAGTGCGGGTGTGTGTGTGAGTGAGTGTGTGTGAGTGAGTGCGGGTGTGTGTGAGTGCGGGTGTGTGTGTGTGAGTGTGGGTGTGTGCAGGGCACGCACAGTCCGAGCCTGCAGGCTCTCTCTACCCTGACCGCCCGCCGGGCGCAGCCTCTCCCGGGACAGGGATGCCAGCACAGTCTTCACAGGAGCCTTTCACCTTACGTGTACCATAGGCTGGGGCATAAATAAAAACTAGATGGTCCCTCTCAATGTGCTTCTCTAACTTGTTAAAACCCCTTCAGTCTCTGGGGAACACATCATCTACATCAATGGAATGGAATTAGTGAACCTGAGTGGGAATAAACATTATTGATAAATTTGCTTTGTAATCCTGTCCCCTGGCTTAAACAGTCGCTCAATGCTACCTTCTTCCTGAAACGTTCTTCCATTCCTTTATTTCTCTGAATGACTCCTTGACCCTACAAACAGTCTCACTGAATTCACCCGGATCCCAAAGGGGCAGGAAGACCTGCCTGTGTTCTGCACTGCAAACCCATCTCGTGGTTCAGAGGTGAGGAGCTGCCTGCCTCTGCCACACTCACATCTTGGCACCCATTCACTCCTTTCTTCCCTACCTACGTGCATTTTGAGGCTCTATCTTTACTTTACAAAAGAAATTAAAATACCCACCAAAATAAAGACATTAATTCAGATAATTTATAATGCAAAATTACATCTTAAGATTCCTTCCTGTAATATGCAAGCATCTTACTATAATCTAAAATTATTCTTTGAAAAAAGTTGTTGGTTTTTGGGTTGGTTTGGGTTTTTTTTGCTTCCCAGAAATAAGCATTAATGACCTGTGTTGAGAGTTTGTAAGTTTTTCTTTTACAAAATAAGGAAGGAGGAGGGGAATTTATGCAGGGGCATTGCTAATGCCACAGAAATACAATAGTTACCAAAAAAAAAAGACTCACATTGCTAGCTAAAATTTGAAGATTTAAATGCAGAAATAATTCACAATTACTCCTGAGAGAGGATGTAAAGAAAGGAGCTATAAATGCAACTAAGTTATGCTTCACGAATAAAAAAAAAGTATTTTCAAAATTTATGGGGACCTTGAAGAGAAGATATTTAAGGCTGGTTTTTAAAAGGAGGTACAGGCTAATAAGGCACAATATAAAACAGAAGATGAGAAGGATTAAATTTAAGTCTGGACTGGATACACAGGCAAACCACTAGAGAATGGATGAATGTGAAAACCATTTCCATTTTCTTTAGTACCAAGTATCTCCTGTACGTGTGAGTAATCAGCAGCATAGTATCTGAATGTCAATCGGTAAGAGGGATAAAGAAGTTTGCCTTACACACAGGAACTAAAAGTAAATGACTCCAGGAAAAGAAGAAGACAGACGCAGATCTGCAAAACTTCTCAGGGAGGCAAATTAATACAATGAGGCTCTAACAGACCTATATTAGACCCTCAATCAAGTGCTTTTATGTTAAAAATTACATTGCTCATAGCCTCTTTCACCTAGGAGGTCTTCAGAGAAACCAAGGGAAAAGTAAATCAAAGGCAGAAGTATTAATAAATAACAATATATGTAAAGACACCAAAGTACTGCCCATATGAATATTAATTCAATTAGATGTAAAGACATACAATGCTGCCCATCAAGAGCTGATCACTGGTCTGCCTCAGTGGTGCATTTTTCCATTAACATTACAGTTTTCTGGACTATTAGTTAATAAAGTCAACATCTGAAAATCATTTAAAAAATAAGAAAACATTATAAATACAAAATCTTCATGACAGATATTGCAATGGTTAGCTAAGGTCAGTGTCTGACTGAAGGGACTGAACACATCAGCAATGAGGGGAAATGGGGGAACTCCCCATAACAACCCCTGGGAATCTTACAGTTACTTCTCACCCAAAGCCAGCATCTCCATTAGAGCTGTCCAAAAATAAACCATATTTTCGCTGAAAAACATCTTTAGGAAAAACACCCAAGAACACAAATTCATTCTCTCCAAACTGGAGAAGGAATAGATGTGTAAAATGGAAAGAGAGGAGGGAAAACCACAGAGATACTGATGGCAAAGGAAGATCCCAATGATTCAGCGAAGAAAGACTGGACAGAACTGTAACTGCTCCTGGTGGTAATGGATAAGGAAGGAAACAGGAAGGAATGAAAATGGGAGGGCACAAATCCAGTTGCTCCTTCACAATGGTTGGTCAAATGGAATGCCCTGGGGCAGGGGAGTGAACAAACAACATCTGCATCCAGAGATGCCAGGGCTGTAAAAAAAGGTGTTTGTTACATCAGGACAGCAGAGTGACAATAGAGACAGCCAGCACCATTGGAACTGATGTTACCACTTCAGCTTGAATACTTCCTTCTGTTTGGACTTCTCAAGGTAGATACATTCTTTTCCTTCTGTCTAAAAGAGCTTTTAATTTGCAGCAAAAACTTGCAAAAAATTTGGTTTAAAAAATGAATTTTTTTGCCTCCAGTAAAAACACACCAAACTCCATAAAATATTCTGCTCCCAAAATTTTTATAAAAATAAGAGCTTTGCAATCATCTATATATGATTTAAGGATAAGGAAGCAGGTTTTATGGGCTGCAGAATATTATAAATCTTTTCTGATTTATTTCATGGTAGAGGGAAAAGGGGACTTTTTGAAGGAAAAGATGATAGATCACATCTGCCTGTGGGTAATAAGGCTTCCTATAAGAAGAAATGGCATACTCTGAATAACTACATACAATCTGAGGACAAAAGAGACAAAGTCTAGTCCTGGTCAGAAATTTCAGCTGCCACAAAATACTTGTAAAAAATGTGTGAAGAAAATATGGTGAATTCTCACTGGTTATCAACAGCTTTTCTTTTGCTAATTTCCTCAGCTTCAACACAAGGTCAAACTATAATTTCATCTTTCTGCTTTGCAGAAATTCCTCCATTTTGCATCATAAATATCAGCAGAAACATCAAAACCACAGCACCATTCAAAGAAAGAAAAACAGGGGAGATATAACCAGGACTGTATTTTAACAGAAATACCAAGCATAATTTTCAAATGAAGCTTGTAAGACACTACAATAAACCATAGCATCAGGCAATATAGGCAAAACCAAAAAAGAACAATATTCAATACAGACCACAGTCTTTTTAAAAAGTAGTAAGAGCCCCAAGAGCTGAGCTTAGCTCCTTCAAACTAGGTGATGCTCTGGCTCCATCAAAGCCAGTTGCAGTTCCACCACTGGCTTTAGAGGATTTGATTTTTTCAAGCATTGGGGTTTTTGCACTTGTAGAGGAGATAATCAGGAGTCAGCACTGGAGATAAGAGTGAGAGCTTTATGGACACAGGCAATAGCCACAACACACTGACTGCTCCCAGATTCAATGCTCTCCTGCAGCTTTTCCAGGTATTCCCTATACTCAATGAGTACTTGATTAGAGGGACTCTCCTTCCTTCTCACACTGGAGAAACCAACCCATCCATGTAGTGATTTAGGGATTTAAATGCTGTGTCACTGAGAAGTGGCTGCTGGGAGCCTCCCAGAGACTGCCCCCCTCTCAACCACAGCCTGTTCCACCTTGTCCTTGAGAGAATCAAAAAGCCAAGGATCAGAGCTGTGCTTTACTGCAACACAGCTGTCCTGAGGGGCAGGAGAAAGTGAAGATCCAAGCGCTGGTCAGCCAACCCCTCTCTTGCTCATCATGGACCCTCCCCTTCCTATAAACCTGTTCTCAGGCTAAGAATTCTCAGTAAGAATTCTGAGATACTGTAACTTCATAAAGCTCCCTCAGCAGCCACAGAAACACACCCCTCTTTCTCCAGTCTCCTGCAAGAGAGACCAGTCCCCAGCTTAAGAAGCTCCAGAAGTTTCTCTCAGATGAGCATTTTCAGCTGTTCCCAATGAAAATGCCTTCTCCCTTCCTCCCAAACAGCTCCACCTGAGCAAGGGCTGCAGGGCCAACAAAGAAATTAAGTGACCTTTCTCCCTGCCTCTGAGCCAAAATATAATGCACTGTAACATTCACTAAAGAGTAAACAATTTAATAACAAAAATTATGCTATCGATCACACCATCCCAGAACATCAAAAGTCACATTTTATATCACAGTTCATAGATCAAAAGCACCACAATAACTTATATTTTTCTTCTTTGTAGTTTCAGGAACTTCAGGCTATTTTCTAGGTTGCCATATGTGTGACTTCAGCACAAGCTAACGAGATATTGAGTGAGAAATCATTAGCAGCTGGTCAAGTAAAACCACTCCATCAATCATTTTCATTTCCTTAATGTCAACAATTCTAATTTCAACTCTGGAAAAAAAAAAGTTTTAAACTGTGAAATACATCACATAAAACAGTGACATTTGATAGTATACTTTTAGATTCTCAAGTTTATTGCAAAAAAAAGTCAGTTCAACACATAATGAAGTCATTCTTCCTTTATAACCACCAAATCCAATTGTAGGGAAGAAAACAAAAAAGCTGCTTCATGTAGATCAGGCAAACAAGTTACCACCATTATTTAATGAAAATCCATTATTTTGTACCTAAATAAATCCATTATTTTTGTACCTAAAGCACCAGTAAAAATACTGGAAGAACTGCAAAGCTGTCTTCTATTTACACAGACACATTTTAGGTTGTTCTTGAATTCCAGTTAGTGAAACCAACCCATGACTACATCAGAGGACCTTTCAGGAGACACAGCTTCAGCACCGTGCCTTTCTCAGTTTTCCTGGTGCTGTTTTGTGCAGACAAACAGCTCTGCTACCAGAACTCTCCCTGCTGTTTGGCATAAGCTCCTGAGGAGCTGAGCACTGCAGTCAGTCACACCAAACCCCATCACCACCAAGGCATTTCTGTGCTCAGGACAAGGAACAGCATGGCAGGGTCCTGGGGAGGCACAGGCCCAGCTTCTCCTTTTGGCTGTCTGCAGCAGAGGCTTCCTCCATCTCTCCAGCTGGCTTTGCTGCAGCTTCCTGGTTATTAGAACAGGAAGACCATGGACCACTAATACTGCACTGGGAAGGCCCCGACGAAGGAGGAATGATGAGGAGGACACCATCTTATCAGAAGGCTAATTAATTACTATACTATATACATTACATCTAGACTGAATCTGCCAGGCACTCACTCTGCACACAACTGCACTCATCTCGTGACTTTCCTGTCCAGACAGTCAGGACACACACACTCTCTTGGTCCTGATAGGCCAAGGAAACAAAACATCTTCACTCTGGGTAAACAATCTCCATATTGCATTCTACTTTGGCACAACACAGGCACAGAAAATTATAAGAATTGTGTTTTCCTTCTCTGATGTTCAGAGAATGTGAAACCCAGAAATATTCTTGGGAAGAACTGTGCCTTGCTTTTCTCTCTGAAGAGAAATGTGGCAACAGACCACAGCAACCTTCTGAGAAAGAAAACCCAGGTGGCCAAGTGACTGCAGTGACTGCATCCCCCTCACCTCTATCCTGACATGAGCAAGTCGCTCTTTCTTTGCCTCCCAGTCCCATCTTGCAGCAGCAACCAGGTTTCCATCAGTCCTGGAGAGCCTCCTCTAGAACCCTGGGAAAATTTCCTCCCTTCAAGTTTTAAGCAAGGTGCACTCCCTGGGGACATGCCAGCCTGGGGCAGCCTCCTGCCCCCCAGGTGTCCCCTAGGCAAAATGTGTTGCAGGCAGCTTCCAGCCTGATTTTATTCTGACACCAGGAAATGACTGAGGATTTCTGCCATACAACCAAATCATAGAAAGAGTTGGTTGGTTGGGTTTTTTTTTTTTTGTAGTGCATATCCATTCTCCTCAGAAAAACATGTTAGTATGAGAGAATAGCTCACATATTACATTACACAAATGCAATTTGGTTGCTAAAGTTTTCATCTTGTAGAGCAAAATTCCTATTTTCTATTTCTTGTACTTAAGTTCCAGTTTATGAACAGATTATGGGATACAAAATGGTTAGGTAGATCCTGAAATATTAAATTTAGATAAATCTTTCCAATATAGTTATAAATTTGTCAGGATACAAAAACTCCTGCTGATATGATAAGCTGAATCATTGTTAAATGTACTATTTTCATGCAAATAGCTCATAAGAAAATAAAATCCTAGTATGTCTACAAGTATTAATAGCTTCTTTTATTAACCAGCCTTCCCCAGATGCTTGAACACAAAATTGTAGAAAGGACAGATTATTATCTGTATATGGCCTGGAAATCTAAAAGCCCCACCAAATTTCACCCTAGTTTTGATCACTGCATAGAAAAAGCATTCACTGTTACAAACCTACACTAACCTGCAGGAAAAAAAGCAATTAGTAGTAAGAAAATGCAGTCTGAAGACTGGAAATATTACTTTTATAAAACTGTAAACAAATGATCAGTGGGGCTAAGGGGGAGCTCATGTCACTTTGCATGCTGAGCACTCTGACACAGCCCAGGTGCTCCTGGAGCTCCCAGGCAGGTCTGGGCAGCCCAACCAGTCCCACCTGTGTGCAGGAACAACCCTCCCAAGGGTCCTGTTCCAGTGCTTACTCATCTGCATGGCTGGGTTTTTACTCAATACTGCACAGATTTTGCATTTTGCCAATTACATTTGTCTTTCTCTGAATGGATACAGAGAATAACTTAACAGCATAAACCTTATAAAAGCCTCTTCCATATCTGAAAATATCAGTATGTTCCTCTTCTCCTCCACCTCGTGCTAAGTTACTCAGACTCAGTTAAACCAGCTGCTTCCTACTTTTTCTAAGTTCTAAAATCCTTGCTTCATTTGTCCTTGTTATTCTTAAGCTGTGACGCCTAAAATTTCCTACGGAGCTGAGCCTTACTGACAGTTCATTTCATTTCTGATTTTCATATGGCATTGGGAGCTGCAGAGCAGTACCACTGTTAAGCCACAAACCCTGCATTTTTATCTATATAGTGAACTTCTTCCCAAGAGTAAAGTTTTGCATTTATCATTTCAATCTGCAGATTTTCATTTCCCAAAACAAAAAAAAAAAAACAAAAAAAAGGAAGAAAAAAATAAAAGAGGGGTAATGTTTTTATTGACCTATAAAATCCTTTGAAGTTTCATTTATTACTAATGAAAGTACACCATACACATGGGTCCCAGGCCAGTCCTTGCAGAATCACATTTCATTAAGCTGTCCCAAACTGACCTGCAATGGATTAAATACCAATTCACTAGGAACACTGTTTTTCAGTGACCTGTATTTTCACTCATTATACAACTGTGCTTCTCAAGTTTGCTATGAAAACATCCTCTCAGTGTGCATCACAGTGCGTAACATTACAGCAGTTTACAACATCCCTTTTAATCCCCAGCCAGCTATTCTGTCAAAGAACTACATGTATTTGACAAAACATACTTTCAAAATAGATGCTTGTGGCTACAAGCACCACTTTCATATCCTGAGCAGTTTTAGGAAATGAATATATAAGGATTTCCTGCAGCTTCTTCACAGTTATCCGAGTTAGAGGGACTGACCTATTAATTCCCTAGATAAAGGAATTATCTGTTAAGATAAATTTGACTTTTTTGTTACCTGGAAATACTCATTCCTCACAGATTTTTACAATCAAGGCAAATGCTTCACAAACTCCTTTCTTAAATATTCCTGGACTCTGCCTGGCATATATTCACTTTGCCTTATTGACTGCATCAATTTTTCCCGCTAACTATTCACAAGAAGCCTAAAGCAGGCAGGAAAGACTTCCTCTCCCCATTTAGAAATTTATTTTCTCTCCTGTTATTTCCTTCTAAATTACTTCCAGTGCTCACATTTCCTCCATTTTCTTCATTATTAAATTTGCAGGGAACTTCCTTCTTCTGACTGAGCAAAGAAGCCTTTGGTGCTGATCACCCCGTTGATCAGACCATGCCTTGCTGCATCGTCCTTGCCTCAGAACGTGTGCTTTGGGCAAGGGAGCAAAGAGCCTTTCTGGCCCAGAAACCACCTAAAGAAATCTGTGTGTCTGCAGCAGCCAGGCCCCCCAGGGCCCTCCCGGCAGTCCCAGGAGTCCCACAGCAGCTCTGCTACAGAGCAATCCCAGGACACTGCTCATTTACTCCACCTCATTTACTTCCTCACCAGCAGGGAATATTAGGACAGTGTCATATTCCAGCTGTTTGCCAGCAATGGATGATTCCAGATTTACAGACTGGCCCACAGATCTATATCACAGATATGAACAGACTCGTCACTATAAAAATAAGCTAGAGAGAAAAAAAATAAAATTTCCTTCCTTCCTTAATTAGTGGTCAAAACAAAAATCTAAACCATTCCTCCTGGTCATTTTTTCAGCCTCCTTATTTTACTTAAGTTGTAATAGCTATAGTTGTAATAGATCTGCAATAGTACTTTACCAGATCTGCATCTGAATAAATGCCAAACAAGTAATTTTAATATCTGACTTTTGCCAATCACATTTTATCCAGATATGGAATGAGAAAAAAAAGGCTTACTATTTGCTTATAATTCTATCAGACATTTAAAATGGCCTTGACAGTGCTACAGACTATCTGGAAGACAGAGCAAGAACTGAAGCACAACATCAGAAATCAGGAATATAGCTGGAGATTCTCCAGAGGAATCTTTCTTCTATTAAATTTTGCCAATTTATCAAAAGCAGAATCTTCCATGGAAACGGGGAGAGCACAACAGATCTTCTGACAAAACAGAGGCATATGCCCTGCCAGCTCTGTAAGACAGCCTTGAGACCAAACTCTGAAAGGTTCACATCTGCTGTTCCCAGTCTTTCTGGGAAGAACTTGGAGGTACCAGTCACTGAGCAGTCTTGCACTACAAAAACCCCATTCTTACAGCTAGAGAGGCAGGTGTTCCAAGGATCACAACAAACGAGGAGCCAAACAGCCTGAGGAGCTGGCAGCCTTACCCAGGCTTTGTTCAGATCTTGCATGCTCACTCACATGCAAGAGCACTCTGCTTTCCCCTTGGGATCCAGGATAATTGTTCATCTCAACAATGTGGTCAGCTGCTCCCCAGCTGCTCAGGAGAGGACAGGTAAACACTGCTGCCAGCATCACCTACAACATCCCAGTGCACTGCATTTCAAAGTCCTGCTTCAATGTGCAGCTGCACAGTTGAACACAGGAGGTAGCAGACAGAATTCAAAAGATTATTAGGCCTCTTGTTTGTCAAATCAGAAACAAGTTTTTTCTGATTACCTGAAAGCCAAGCAATAAAACCTCCATTTTCTTGCCAACTGTGGGACACATCCTGAATGCCATTATGACCTTACCTGCTCAGCAAACAGGTACAAGCAGCCACACGGCATTCCCCCTTTCCTTCACCTGCTCATTGTTTGGACTCCTTCAGTTCACACTTTCCACAGGAACTTAGCCAAGTTTTCCCCTATTTCACCTCCTTATTACTGCAAGCAGTAGACTGGAAATAGCACAGTAAAACCACAATGGCTCTGGCTTCTGTGCATCTGCTCTCTCCTGTGTGCACTGTCCATGTGTGCAGGGGCACAGTCAGTAAAGGCATGTTAATAATAGAGTGCTCTTTTGCTATACTAAGCAGAAAAGAAGCACTAACCAAGCTCCCAGGGAAGAGATTTACCTTGGGGTTTTTTTCCCACTAACTGCTGCCAGGATGTATGTAATTATATATTTCTTATTTTCTCTTATTTACATGGAATAAAAAATTATTATTACTCCTCATTTCTCCTGCAAAGAGCGAGATATATTCAAGAAAATGAAAGGAGGGATTCCTTTACCACTTATCTTCTTTTACAGACTGATAATTCCTCCCATACAATATTAGGGTTTAGGAAAAGTTAGAATCATTGCTATTTGAGAGAAAAGATAATCCTAGATTATTCCTAAGTACAGCTCCTAGTCATGTAGCTGACTTATAATTTCTTTCCATCTTTGTATAAATTTCCTTTGTTTTTTTCTCCTGCTAATGAAACAATGGTTAAGGACAATTAGAATAACCCAAGAGAATAAGGATTTTCCAGTAAATATAGCAATTAGAATCATTTATTTAATGTATTCTATTAAGCACTGCAGCTCTCTGATTTAAGACATTTATTTTCTTTGCGTACTCAAAGAGAAAGAAAATGTGCCAACTGGCTACACAGGCTTAGAAAACAACCATGAAAAGCAGTTCTTGAGAAGAGCTGATTTCAAAAGGACTAAAGCACATCTTTTTTATTAATATGATGGGGGGATGGTTCAATTGTTTACTTAGCCAGCCTTCTGATCATACACATTGGCCACAAATGCAATTATACAAAATTATCATAACTTCCTTTTTATTTTAATTAATTACGGAAAGAAGAGTAGCATGTCAGACAGGAACAACAAACAGTAACTGGAAATGAATTCACTAAAAGGAAAGTTAAAATAAGAGGGAAGTGCCAATAAATGCTGTTTGTGACCAAAGACAAAGATGTGGTTTTGGTTTTTAAGTCTTGTTTTGGTTTTCTTTTCAGAAAGAAGATGGAAATGTGGAATTGGGATTTAGATCTTCAAGTTCCTGATCTCCTTTAACTCACTGTTTTAAGATCTGGCTGAACAATTAAGACCAAGAATTACAGTTTTTCTGCAATATGATACAGTACTGATTTCATTAAAAGTGACCACAAGCTATTTCACATAAAACTCCATTGTTCATTCTTCATTAAAAAAAAATCAAGAGAAGCTAGGCAAGAAATTAAGTCCAAAAGGCAGCTGACAACTATGCAGGAATCTCCACTTCTATCAAGGAGAAGTCACGCCTGGTACTATAAATTAAGAAGTGCAGCATCTCATTGGTTGCTGGCATAAACATTCTGAATCCAAGTAACTGCAGGGAAAGCATTTGGTTTCAGCCGTGCAATAGAGCTCAACAGTCATGTGATGAAATTCTTATGGACAGCTTTACATCAATCACTTCCCAAATGACTTCTGCAAGTTTATAGAGAGAAGTCATTGCAACAGAATTGAACACAGTAACTACTCTTCTTTCATCATCTGAAAATTACCAGAGATCACTCAAATGCAAGAAACTTTCTTTTACTACTTTCTGTAATTTCTTGTCCTGGCTTCATCACCTGGATATCTTTCAATCTTCCATTAGTAAATAATGGGATTTACTGTATATTAAAAGGAGCTGGCTGGGTCATCCAGGACATTGCACAAACACTGGAATGTATTCAAATGTTCAGCATCAGACTCCCCAGATTGAAGACAGCAGCAATGTCTGGACATTATCCAGTCCAACCGACTGCTTGCTTAAAGCAGAGTCAACTCCAGACAGGTTGGGTTGGGTTTTCAATGGCCCTACAACACCAACTTTCTATGAAGAGTTCCCTTTATGACTGATCTTTTTAGTTAGAACTGATACATAAACAAGACGTAACTTTCAACCCAGAACAGAATGAAATTTAGAAATATACCTGGACAACAAAAATCAGCTGCATTATACCAGAGGATAAAAACCATGATAAATGCATCTGAATCAGCAGACTTCAGCAGCATTCCCAAAAATGGCACCCTTACATTTCCAAAAATGACCAGTCTAACATCCTCTAAGAAACAGGAAACTGGTTGAGAAAAACCTCATGTAGTAACAACCATTTTCAATGGAAAATTCTTGTAAACTAAACAGCTAGATAGATGCTGAGTTAACACATACTTGCTTATTTTTAATGCTTGTTTATTATCATAATCAAGGATTTATTTCATTTTGGGGAGAGCAAATGCTGCTTTATTGAATGTTTCTTGAAAAAATTTAGTCTTGAGCAACCCAATATATTTTCAGTGCTGCCAGGTATACTGAATACAAATTACTGTCTCCTCCAGTGAATCATCCCCACAGAGCCATGAGCTGCTCCTCACACTATATCACTCCAGTGCAAGCCTCCAGGTCAGAGCTGATCACTCCTGCCACAGCTCAGCTCAGAACCATTCCATGAAAAGCAGGGCTCAAGGAAGAAAAGCTTTCATTATCCTTCTCTAGCTCACGTGCAGACATCCCAGATCACTGCAAGGTCCGTAAGAGCATCTATAATCAGGTACATCTAACTGCAGCTTATTTTTCAGCTGTAAATCTATTTGGGGAATTCACCAGACTACTTCTGTCTTTTAAGTACACTTAAGATCCTCCTCCTTAACAATTCATATCTAATTTCTCCATAAAACAAAATGTTCACTGAAAGTTAACATTTAAAAAATGATTTTCAATTACACATACTGCATACAAAATGGAAGAAAATCCTCTGTAGGAGTGTTCAAAGTCAACTCAATCAACTACTCAGGCAATGTGAACAACAAAATCATGAAAACTACATATTTTCTTGCATAAATGCCAGCATAATATACCATATAGGCACACCAATTTTACTGCAATACATCCTTTTTTGAAAAACATAATACTCAATAAAGTCATAAAAAAAACCAGCCATGAATAAGAAAAGAACTGAGTGACACTTCCCACCCACACATGGAAATTCTTCTAGTTTACATTTTGACATACCTCAAATTCAAACTTCTCTGGAACACTAGTCTTCTTAAGACATTTAAGTATGAAGAGGACAGTAAAGTAAGCACATTCAAATCCACTCTTTTTGTAAAAAGTGACTTTTTATTTGTTCAGAAATAAAAAATGGATTTAAAAACAAGGATTTCAAGAAGTCAGTTATTTCAACCCCTTCCATGAATAACCAGAAGCCATTCTGTTCTTGAAGATTTTAACAAGGAATTTCTTCAAACTCCCTGTTGGCTGAGTCTATCAAGTCTGGGGTCAGTTCTTCAGAGAGCAGCTACACAGAACTTTGCAAATAACATACTTGTGAAAGAAAGTGGAAGTAACCATAAAGGACAAGCCAAACAGTCCCCTATTTTTACCTCCTCAGGTGTCACTGGCAACCCAAGAAAGTGTTAAAAGTCTTCATGGGGAAACCATGAAGTACAAGTAACACCAAGTGGAGATATCAGTATGCCTGAGGCATCTCTACGTCCCTCTACTCTCCAAGAGTTAGAATGGCAGTAAAATATCACAAAAAAACATTATCCATTAAAGTCTTCTCATCCAGACAGTGGGCCAGACCTTAAGCTCTTGTTGAAGATTACTCAATACAGACGTAGAGCAAGGCATTAGCACTCCACAGCAACCAAATTTAAGAGCTGAGATAAAGAGCAAGGCCCAGAACCACACCACCAATAAATAAAAATTCCTGGGTTTCCACCCATTTTCTGGTTTTGAATTGGCAATGCTCAGGTTCCAGCAAGTGACCACTCAGAGTTTGAAATCTAGAGAAACACAACAGCCCAAGTCCCAGCTATCCACTGCGCCCCTTTTCCCACAACTGAACCTTCCCCATGGCTGTGGTAGGCTCTGCACTGCCACCTTTTCCTTAAGGCTCACCCAGTCCAGCTCACACCCTGTCCCAGCTCCCAGCTGCCCCTCTGCTTTCAGGGATCCTGGCTCCTCATCTCACCCTCACTGCCCTTCAGCTGATGTGCTCAGATCCAAATAGGTCTCATTCCCTGAAGTTGTGACACAATCTGGTGGTGAAGGACAAGGCTTGGGAGGAGCCCTGAGGGAAGCCAGTTTCATAAAGCCCCTGGAGTTGCATTCCCAGCAAGGTTCAGGTATGCCCACATGCAATACAGGGCACACCTGATCATTCCTGAGCACTGCCACAGAGCACACAACATTCCTGCTCAGCCTCAGCTGGCCTGCCCTTAGGCTGCATGGATGGCCAGGGCTTAATTAGCAGCAATATAAATATGTACTTCTGTTCACTTCCTGATCTGCCTCAAGGTAAAATGTATCATTATTCTCCTCACATTTTTTAAATGGAACCATGGCTAGTGTGAGAAGAAGGGCTGGTTTGGCTCTGCTCCCTGCCACACACACAGCACAGCTGTGGGACAGCAGGACACAGCATCTGCCACCACCTGTGGCACAAGAGCCACAGGCACATCCAGACTAAATTACCCATGTGTGACCCAAACATCTAGGTAATCATGACATAAAAACCCAGCTAAGAAACAAACATCTTTAGAATACACAAGAAGGAAGTGAAATCAGAAGTGAAAAATCCGAAAAATACACTGACCCACATATATATATACACACACATATGGATCACCAACCTATAGCCATAATAAGCTGAGAAACTATCAACTAAAACTAATGAAGCTCAAATAACACAAAACAACATTCCAACAGTAAGGGGATTTCAGTTCAAAAAAGCAGCTGTCATACCAGTGTATCTGACCTTTCTTTACCAGCCCTAACAACCCAGGAGTGATCTTTACTGAAAGCCAGAGGAGGATGCAGACTACCTGTGCAGGCACACCTCCCTGTTTAATGATGGCAGACACACCAGCACCTGCAACCACTCAGTGCTGCTCACAACAGCCACTTCCACTCAGGCTGGTCACATCCCTTCTGCCCCCCAGGGAAGGGGATGTCCTTAATGTGACGAGTCAAACACAACTCACGGAACATGGAGCTGGTGTTGCTGCACCCCACTGAGTTCAGTAACTTTTCATTGTAAAGGATGAGGAGATAAAAGCTTGTCACCAGGAAAAAGCAAGTGCTTATTACTAGAACGATATGATTGTTCCAGTGGATACATTATTCCATGATTGTCCACATGACAGTATGATTGTGTCATTAGTAAAATATCCAAACTCTCAGTAGTAATTCCTGTTACTGGATGTCCTAAAATACAAATATATCCCCGAACAACCTATGTCTGTGAGTAAAATTCAGAAAGGTTAACAACAGTACACAAGTAAGAACTTTTGGAACTTTGAAGAACTTTTGGAACAATTCAGAAAAAAACCTGCTGCCTTTCAGAAGAATTGTAAATGTATTTGCAATTTACTGTGTGTCTGAATTATTTTGTGAATAGAAAAACTTTTAGGTTCCTGTGGAGAGCATTTAGCTTCACTTTCCATTGTACCATTCACTGTGATAAAACCTCTGTGAAAAACAGACACTCACATAAAAGCAACTATCTTCTGAAAATGTTTCTCTGAGCTTGCATTAAAAACTCTTTAAAGAAAAGATTTTTAAAAATGTATCTCACTGACACCAAGAAGCTGTTAATCTTCTATGTCCTTGAGGCTTATTAGACACTTTAAATAATTGAGGAAAATAAAAGAAACCAATTTAGGGACCACAAAAGCTATATTCCTTATACTCTTTCAAATGTTAGTGCTAATAAATCCTAAGTTCCTGTACAGTTTGTCAGGAAAATTAATCCACAAACACCAGAGGTTTATGTCCAAAAAGGAGACAGAGGAGTCCTGTAACTTTATTGCAATACAGGGAGAGGCCATGGGGCATTTCCCCTGGTGTCTCTCTAAATTTTGGAGGACACAGCCTCCTTTTTATCCTCGTTTCCTGGCTGCATGTCTGTCTCTCTTCCCCATTGCCTGAGGTACTTCAGAGGACTTCCCAAAATGTACCAAAAATACCTGAGACCCCTTTCTAATGTATAACCCCCCCTTTTTGTTTTCCTTGTGTCAATCAGTGGAATTCCTATGGAATTTATGGTCCTTCCCATTGTTTCTTTCATCTCTCAGTATCCAATTTTATTTATCAGCAGACCTACAGCTTGTCTGTGAAGACAAGTCTCTCTCATTCCATTCATCCATCAGTGGAATCCTTCCCACTGTTTATTTTATCTCTCACTGCTAATTTTATCTACCAGCAGACCCGCAGCTTGTTTGTAAAGACAAGTCTCTCATTCAAGTTCAAGCACTGAGGCCCAGCTTCAAAAGAACAGACAGTGCAGAACCCACACAGAATTGAGGCGCCCAAGTCCTTGGCAATAGCCCTGTTTAAGCTCAACATTAACTGGGCAGGGCACATCCCCAATCAACACCAGAGCCAAGGAGAGGCTGGATGCCACCAGCACAGCTTCCTGGCAAAGCAGCTGCCAGAGGAGGATCTGTGGAGGGGGCACTTACTGGGTGTCCCTGAGGCAATGCAGCTCCCACCAGCAACACTCAGACTGGAAGAAACCTTAAGGCAAGTGATCAAGCCAATGTGCCAGCAAGAAACAGAAGAGCCATCTGCAGGAAAACAAACCTTTTGGAGCAGCTGACCAGCACAGCTTGTGAGAGGGAGTGCAGAGGGCTGAAATGGCAGCAGGGAGGCCGAGCCTGGGAGCCACACACCAGGAGCACAAAGCCAGAGCAAAGCATGTCTTGTGTGGATTGTGGGCAAGGAAAAGTTTCCACTCTCACGTACAAGCTGTGGCATAGAGGCTCTGGAGCTCACTCAGCACAGGAGGGCATACACACAAACACCCATGAAGTATTCCACAGACAGAGCACTTGCCTGTGGAGTACAACAGTGCTACCAAGGAGAGGAAAAGTAAATTGTGCTTAAATTGTGCTATGATAACAAATGGCTGTCATCATCTTTACAGCTCATTCAATTCCCAGGCCTGACTTATTGAAACTACTAGCAGAAGAGCCAAAAAGACACTGATAAATCAGCACTGTTTCCTGGATCTATCATCTCTTCTTCAGCGAGTTAAAGCTGTGAAATAAAGTAACTGACATCTGGTAATCCTCTCATTGAAAAACTTATTTAACACAGTCTCAGTAATAGCCATAAACTGTTCTCAGTGAGAGTGTTTCCATTCATATAAGAAGAGCTCTGAAAGAAACTAAAAACTTGTCATTCCCTCCTGTTAGGTAACCTCATGCCTTTAAATCTTTTGTAATTTTTTTTCTGCTTCCTAGTCTTTGCCACCTTGTGCATTCACTGTGTTCTGCAACAAATTATATGACACTTTCCCTTACTATCATATTTCAATAGCTGCTTTCTGACTTTCTCAAGTCAGTGTGGTGGGTTATGTATTATTCTTTTTCACCTATTGTACATTATATACCCCTAAAACCATTATTATTTCTGAGGTAGAAAAGATCACCACAATTTTCTTTCAAAAGTCTAATAATTTAAGACCATTTGACTTAAAATCTTGTAGTTTCACACCAGAGATTCATCGGAAGGCGTTCTTGGGACAAACCCACAGAAATCTTTTGGACTAATACAGAATGCTGTTCACCACATCTGCATTCTGCCACATGCTCTGAATAGCATCATAGAGTCATTTATGATGGAAAAGCCCGTCAAGATCATTAAGTCCAGCCATTAAAGGTGGATGCTTTCCTGTATAAAACTTTCAGCCACTTAACAGCAAACCCTGACCCACCCAAAAACAGATATTGCAAGAGAAATTACTCAGTACTAAAGATTTACATTCCAAGCTAACCAGAGCTGAAGAAATCTCACTATCTAACCCATGTATACAACATTTCCAGAGAGGTTCAGTAATTAAGGCTGCATTCAACAGCATTTTGAGTAAAACTTTCATAGCACCTTTCTTTGGTGCAAGGCCTGAGACACGACTTTAATAAGGCATCTGTAAACTTCTAACAAACAAAGAGAAATATCAAAAAGTACAATATCTGTGAGATGAAAAAAATCTGACATGCATAATTATTCAGTCCCTACACTACATTATCCCAAGGACAATAAAATAAGACAAAGTAAACAGTCTCATAGAACAGCTTTAGATTGTGTTAACTGTTATGACTTAAAGAACAGAAAGGAATTTCAGCCTCCCAAAAAGGGAACAAATATCTGTATCACACAATTGTTCCCTCAATATGCTCAATGAATCATTCTGAGGTATCTTTAGAAAAGAACATTTTGACTGCAGATAATGTTTACAGAAAAGCATGAGATTAACATTGTGTACCCATATTAACACTATTGAGTCTCCACTGTTTCAACATTTACCTGCCAGATGTAACAAGTGTCAAATCCATTCTTCAAATCTAAAAGAAAAATCACTTTTAAAATGCAAACTACGTTCCTTTTCTAATTCACAGCTACAAGCATGTCAGACAACCAGATTTCTGGATTTACCCAACACTCCTGTCTTCTCAATATAGCAATTTAGTCATTCTAACACTTGTAAATTGGTGCTCTTCTCCTCTTCTGGTGTTAACACCGTACTTGAAAACAACACTAACAGACTGCTTACCTTTTAAGAAATTATTATTTAAATTGTTGCATTCTTCAGGAGCAGAGATTACATTTTCAAACACTAGTCTAGGAAGTGGTATTACAAAGAAATTTTTGTTTCTGGCATATGAAAGATTGTCTCTTCTGAATCAGTGACAGTTCACAATAAGCATAAAATAACCTAAACACACGTATTTTCTGTGGTATGGCATTTTCCACAGACTTTATATACATTATTTAGTTGTCCCTTAGATTTCTGGAGAAAAATGTCTCTTTCAACCTTTTAAAGACCATTTTGTGAAATGCAGGTTAAACCACACTTTAATGCCTAGTTAAACACTAAGCTCCCAGAGCAGGAGGTGCTGAGGCAGGCCTGAGCTGGGCCCTGTGTTACTCAGGGGCCCCGCATTACTCAGTTGCCTTGTGTTTGTTACTCACTTGTCCCGCATTTCTTACCCACCTGCTCTGTGTTTGTTACTCAGTTCCCCTGCATTTGTTACTCACTTGCCCCACATTTCTTACTCAGTTGCCCTGCATTATGCAGTTGCCCTGCATTTGTTACTCAGTGCCCCGTGTCTGTTACTCAGTTCTCCTGTGTTCATTACTCAATTCCCCTTGTTTGTTACTCTGTGCACCATGTGTGTTACTCAGTGCCTCTGGGTTGTTACTCAGTTCCCCCATGTGTGTTACTCAGTGCCCCGTGTCTGTTACTCAGTGCCCCATGTCTGTTACTCAGTTCTCCTGTGTTCATTACTCAGTTCCCCTCATTCGTTACTCTGTGCACTGTGTCTGTTACTCAGGGCCTCTGGGTCATTACTCAGTTCCCCCATGTGTGTTACTCAGTGTCCCGTGTCTGTTACTCAATTCCCCATGTCTGTTACTCAATTCCCCGTGTTTGTCACTCCGTGCCCTGTGTCTGTTACTCAGTGCCCCATGTTTGTTACTCAGTTCCCTTGCATTCTTTACTCAGTGCCCTGTGTCTATTACTCAGTTCCCCCACGTTTGTCACTCCATGTCTGTCACTCAGTGCCCCTCACTCAGTGCCCCCATGTCTGTCACTCAGTGCTCCGTGTCTGTTACTCAGTGCCCCATGTTCGTCACTCAGTGCCCATCATTCAGTGCCCCCGTGTCTGTCACTCAGTGCCCATCACTCACTGCCCCCGTGTCTGTCACTCAGTGCCCCTCACTCAGTGCCCCCGTGTCTGTCACTCAGTGCCCATCACTCAGTGCCCCTGTGTCTGTCACTCAGTGCCCCCAGGTCTGCCACTCAGTTGTCCCGTGTTCATGACTCGGTTCCCCCACGTTCGTCACTCAGTGTCCCTGTGTGTCACTCACGGAGCGCAGGTACTCGGCCAGCAGCTCCTGCAGGGCCTGGCGGATGGCGCTGCACTCGGCGATGATGCGCTCGCGGTGCGAGTCCCGCGTGCACGAGGAGTCGGCCAGCAGCGCGGCCCCGCTGATGATCGCCTCCAGCCGCTGCTCCAGGGACGGCCTCACCTTCTCTTCGCTCACTACCAGAGGATCCAGGGCTATTAAATTCTGGAGAAAACGAGGAGCACAGGTAAGAAAAGTCAGTTCAATGAAGCTGCTGCTTTATTTTTTACTGCAGTGAAATTATGCTCCCCAGATGTGCTGCTAGCCCTTTCCACTGGAAGCACCCAAAATACTTTTGACCGCGGCAGATTCCCTTTTCCCAAATGGGGCTACACACGGAGGTCATTTGCAGACAAAGCCAGGTTCTCTCTGCCATTCAGTCTCAGACCGAGCTTAAGCTTTGTTTCAAAGAGGGGTTCAATGTCTATAAACTTTTGTCGTTTAGAGAACAGGAGAATCTCTGGATTTAACTCAGAGCCGGCAGTGCTAGCTTACAGCTGAGAAAGTTGAGCCAGATTACATGAGGAGTCTAATTCTGATGATTTTTAGTTTAATCAATCCCACACTGTGGCAGAAAGTCACTGTTGCCACTTTTAACAGGTTTAATACAGGCAAAGATAAAAACTGCAGCTTTTGTTTAACTACTATTTTTCCAAAGGACATAGATATAAGTGCCCTTTTGCTTTTCAGTAGATAGGGTAAAAAAAAGCAGACAACTCTTTGGCTTGATAAAATTAACTACATTTGTGTCCCAAGCAAATATTCTAAGGAGAGAGAAAAGGAGACTATGAGATTTTCATAAAATGTGAAAGTAAGTATATTTGAGCTTCATCATTTGAAGAAATTTAAACCAGTAATTGTTAATATAACTGGACATCTGAAACTGTGCCATTATGGTCCTAATCTCCAAACCTAGACTCCACATACACTCATTCACCTCTTACATCACATCCATAGGTGGTTTCAAGCTTTCAGAAGAAATACTAAACAAGAAAACTGTGCCAGATACCCTGATGTGCAATTTAGGTAAATCAGAACTTATCTGTGCTTATCCAGTATGTGCCAGACTAATTGTAAACTGGAGGACTTGAATTACTTTTTTCAGTTTAGATTTTACAAGACAATTTCAGGGACTATCTAGCTTAAGCTAGAAATGAAAGTAAGTGTTATATTAGAACACCATAAGATAAAAGCTTAAACAATGAGGCAAGGAGACTTGAGTCACAAGCTTGTGTTAGAGATTTGAAACTCTGCCTCCCTCATTCCCACTAGAGCCCTTAATACCAAGGTGTTCTGGGGTCCCTCACCTCTGCTAAGCTGTGCCACATGGCCACTCTTCACTGCAGCACCAGCTTCCCTTCAAGCTCCTGTATCGCAAGCAGCCCCTCAATGCCAAGCTGTACAGTGCCCATCGTAATGCAAAACACACCTGGCAGGTAGAACTGAAGTGCTGCTGCAGAAAAAACAGCTTCACTGGCTGGGGAAGACTAAGACACACCTGGTGGCCACAGCCAATTATAGAATCAGCTGGAAAAACGCCTGCCTTCAAATCTTAGCTGACCCAAAACAGAAATGTCCTCCTTTGGGAGACAGTTTGGAGAAAGTTCACACTAAGATGGACAAATAGCACTGGCCAAAAAGCTACTATGGTTCATCTCTGAATAAAAAAATCTAGGCAGTAACAGCCAGGAAAATATGAGTTCAGACTTTGCCTACAGATAAAATGCTTCAAATAATTTCATTACTTATTCATAATCAGTACATCTATGCAGGAAAGACTCAATGAGAAGACACCAGACACACAAGAAGCAGTCTATGGTGGGTTTGATTCAACAGTGGTCAGCTACCCTGAAGCAGCTCAAAGACTCAAGCATAAAGGAGCATTTAAGAGGAGTGATTAGATCCCTGTTTTCTCCCTCACTGGTCTGCTCCAGGAAAAAAAGAGGGCCCAGGGTATGCAGAAACTTGGTTGTATTTGGTGAAGTTCTGGAGTGACTTACAGCCTTTTGGCATCCCACTGTAACTGCCCAGCTGGATGGCCACGGTCACTCAAGGACCACATGGCAGCTGAGAACACTGACAGAGACTGAGGCATGCAGGACCTGGACCATTTTGTAAGAAATCTCTTTGCATTCACAAAATGAAAGACCAGGGAAAGGCATTAGATAACCTGCACCCAACATGCTCTTTTCACAGATCTTAATATGCAATTAAATTTTAAAGTTACAATTTTGTGTTTATTTACAAATGACACAGTAGTTATAGGGAGCCCATAAGAAAAATTGTTGAGAATCTACTGATTTAAGAGTTAGCTGCTCTAATTTTACTGGTGGTTTCCTCACCTATAAATCTTTAATAACTTTCACAGTGCCAGCACTGGCAAAGGAAGAATGATATTGCAAAACATCTAGATACTAGATTGTTGGGTAAGCTCCGAGATACATTTCCACACTATAAACATTTAATGAGATTTGTTCCCACCAGACTATTTACTGCATCAATCTATTTCATGGCACTGTATTTGCAACAAGAAGATAGAGCAAAGGTTATTTCAGGTCCTTAGCCAATAGAACTTTCTATAAAGCGAGAAAAGTGTAACCATCTAACTCATAAAATCATTTCAGAAGTTAAATGCTCTATAAATTGTGCTTTATCTAACTCACACAGCTTCAATTCCCATTTGTGCTACCTAGGTAAAAATATATTTACAACTTGATAAATGGCTTTTTACAACCATCAGATCTCTATGTTCTTACATTTCCAAGTAAAAACAGATTCAATTAAAAACACTTTTTTCCCCATTTTGCGATAATCAAAAATTTCAAAGTTTAGAATAATAATAAATGTTACGGCATTTTTAAATAGTACTGCTTACACAGAGTCAAGATTAATTAATCTGTAGTAATAAAATGCACTCCTTTTGACATTTCTTTTTTTTTTAAAATGTTTAAGCAATCCATGTAAATCCAGGGTCTCATATAAGGAATCTCATTTGTCATTCACAGCTACACTGTAACAAGTTATGTATTAGTGTTACATGCTTCTTTTTACTTCCATTTATTAGGAAAATAGATTAGGAACTGTAATTTTAAAACCCATTGTGAGATTGCTCTTAACATGCAATTGTAGCCTGTTCCTCTGTGGGGAAAAGCCTGTCTGATTTGACTTTAAGCATGCCAGAGAGGCCTTCTTTGATCAATAAACTGTCACTACAAAATTTGTGCCATATTTCAATGTATTTCTTTGATAATCTTTTCTTTGTAATCTTCCTTTGAAAATTTTTGATAAAAAATCTACTACCATCAGTCCTAACATCAGTTATCCTGAAAAAGTATCACAGTCTTAGCACTGGGATGCTGAGATCTGCTAAGTCCAAGAATCCACACTCAAAACCACCCATATTTGCAAATGTGTTTAGAAACATACATTTCTTGTGTTGATCTGGGCCTACATCTGTTACACCCCATGAAAATCATGGTCTGTAGCCTCACCTCCAGGAGATCTTTTACAATTTATGGCAGGACAATGGAAAATTACACTGGTGAGAGCCAGAGCAGCCATGAGAAAAAGGAAAAACTCCATAGAAAAGCTTCAGATTAGGTCAGGAATAGAGAAAATGCTGCCTTCCCCCAGGTATTTGCTTCAATAATGGAAGCAGAAATGCAGAGGTGGTGAAAGCATATTAGCTATGTCACTTTATTTAATGATAAGCAGCAAATACAATGAGGTTTCTAAATTGCTTGATTATACAAATTACAGAATGATCCCACTGACACATTCTGGAGACAAGGACTCCAGCTTGCATGGTAGCAGCTCAAATGCAGCCAAGGCAGCATTGGGCATTGTCAGCTGAGAATCAATTCTGGCCAAACTGAACTCCTGGGTTCTGCCCACTTCCTGCAGGATATGTCTGTCTCCAGCAGCAGTGACACAACTGGAGCTAACTCTGCCCTCTGTTCAAAGGCAGCCAAACACTGAACACACATGAGGCCTTAATCCCAAACTCCTCTGAAGAAAATGAAATCATTTCAATGAGCCATCTCAATGAAATCATTTCAAGTGATACTATTTAGAGTAGGACTAAACAGAGCAGCAATCTTTAATGCCTTTAGGCTCATCATTTATGATACCAATAGTTATTAAAAAATTAAGAAACTTTTTTCCAAAAATATTGTAATCTCACATGTTTACATACCTCAAGCTCATCAAGTGCACTTCCAAGAGTAGCTGTGCGAGATGCAGGTTGCTCCACTTTATTTCCAACTCCTTGGGAAGCATTAGAAATTACATTGAGAGCATTCTGTATTTCATTGCAAATTGAATCCTTGCTGGCTGTAAGGGATGCAACATCTGAATGTTCCAAACAAGCTGAACATATTGAATGTAGGAAAGCAGAATTTTCCTTCAGGGATACACGTGCTGCAGCAATTTCATCTCGCTGATTGCTAGATTTCAAATCCTGCCAGCAAAAGAACATGCTGTTTATTTCCAAAAGCACTCCAAAACTGACATGTATAAACATCTTTTCATTTCCATCTCTACTCTGCTTAAGGAAACATCAAGTTAAATTCATCAAAGTTTGTGAAAACGGACTGTAACAATAGTTACAATTGAACCATCATTACCTCATGAGAAATGAACAAAGTATGTGTAAAACAACCACCATTTTTAGTGTGTCTTACAACCAGCACCACAAACTGTGTTTTCTTTATTTTTAAGCAGTTTTCCTCTGAGAAAACTGCCCTGGAAATTAGCTGTCATTCCTCCTAGGCATGTCTTTCCTCAGTGGCAATAGAGAAGGACAGAGGTGCACACAGAGTTAAGGCATTCTGTAATTGCTGCATCTGAACAAATTTCCCATGTTTGTTTCCCTGCCCCAGCAACCTCTGTCTTGAGCACACTGCAGAAAGGAACAGCAGGTCAGGGATACCAATCCTGCACTCCTGAGAAAGGGGAAGCATGGAAGGTGTGGAAATAAATTTGAGAGAAGCCACCTTGAGGTGCGTGAGGGCCCTGCTTCCCCTCTGTCCCTGCTGTCCACGCTCTTAAAGCACTCAGGGATCTTACCACACCCATCTCGTTCCTCCCTTCTCCACCAGACCTCCTTGAAACCCTACAGCCTCCCACCAACAGAAACAAGGGACACCCAGCTTGCAGAACTCCCCAGTCCAATTTAACTGGTTCCAGGAATCAATCATGGGCACTGTTATTTGGACAGCTGAAAGTTACGGACTTTGGAACAAGCACAGAGTCAACATCAGGCTGCACGGAGCCTCCTGCTTCATCCTGTTTTATTACAGACATTTTCATTTTCCCCTGCTTCTTCTGCATCGTGTCCCTTTGAAAAGAAAGCTAACAGATATTTGTGAAATGGCTTGGGTGAAGGAGACAGTTAAATTCAGGGGAAAAATAAAAAAGGGAAAACAGCACATATGAGCCTGTGGCACCAGATTCAAATGATGAGAAGAGGCACAATGAAGAATGAGCAAGTAAATGCATACAAAACTTCTCACAGCCTGCCCACAGGCAATCTAAAGTCTAATTACTTTCCTTTGCATTGCATCAGGCTCTATATGCATTATTTACAAAAGCATCACAGTACCCACTTCTCACTGCATGAAGTTTTTAAGTTTATGGCTGAAGAGCATTTGATATTAAATGAACCCGTCTTGTATTTTTAAAATCTCATTTACTCCAGGATATGCAATGGACATAGGATTGCATCTTACTTCCTCAGGCTAACTTAGAAATCTTGGGAATATAGTAACAGAAAAAAAAAACCCAAAAGCAAACAAAATATAAAAGAGATGTAGTCTTAAGCAGAAACAAACAGTTTAACCAACTGATCACCTGAATCAGAAAACGGTGTTTTCCTTAGTGTATTAACACATAACGTATTTTTCAATTTTTAATAAGCAAATACATAAATGAATCACCACTGTGCAAGAATGATTTTATTGCCCAGTGTGTTCAAATCCAAATGCTACTGCATCTCCAACCTCAGCAAAGCAGCTGCAATTTGTCCAGTGCACTGGACTTGCTCAGAAAAGAAATGTTATTTAAACACTGACTCTGGTTCTAATTAGTGAATCTATCTTTCCTGCAATTATTACAAGACAGGAGACTGCTCTCTTTTCTCCTGTGCTACAAGGAAGCCACAGACATACAATGGAAAGTCAATACAACACTTCAGCCTGACTGGCTTCTATTATTAATCATTTCTTACTTTGCCACATCATATGCAAACAATCAAACCCAAAAGCTTTTAAAAATTACTTTTCCCCATCTAAAACAGTCCTGTCTAACCAGGATTGAGATATTCGTAAGTAAACCAAAACTGGTAAGCCAGTAGCACAAAGCCAGTAACAGCAGTCAGTAACAATGTCTGGAAAGGTTCCATAAATTAATGCTTTTGTTTTACACAATACTGTAGAGAGATTCAGAGTCATGGCATTGATAAATTCTCCTACAAAGAGCCCCAGTTTTTTCAGTAACACGTTAAATTTTTTTTAAATGCTCAGACCCATGAAATTCATCACTACTTTGTTGTTTAGCTGCAAGCTTGGAGAGCCCCCAAAGAAGCTATAGAACCATTATTCCTTTCCACATTGAGGAAACAATTATTCCTTGAGATTTTTCATGTGAAAAAGAAGATACATCTGATAATCTCAGTCTGATCTTTTCATAAATGGACCAAAACAATCCCCCAAGACTGAGTGAATTTGCTATCAAAGCTCAGCATATGTGGATTATCAGAATAATGAACTAGTTCTTTGAAGGAGGAAGTTAGTCTCTACAAATATCTGCAGTTCACCCAGATACTTTACTACACTTCAGGCTATTTTATTTTTTCTTCATGGTTTAGCACTTTCTTCTTGTTCCAACTTCTTTTTAGACTAGTGGACTATGTCTATACTATACAGACATAAAGTATATGTTTTTCCACACTAAATCAGTTATGTCATGTGAGACCAGCTGAGATTAAAGATGATAATCCCATTTCCAACCACTGCCAATCCAAGAGGCCCACTACAGTAACATTTCCCCAGGCTGCTGTCCCAGTCCTTCCAGGACATACTTCTGTGTCTTCCTTGTATCTGGTTCTCCATGACAAGAATGGAAAATGAATGGATAATCAGAGATTCCCAGCTGTGGACTGTTCCAGCTAAACCCAGTGAATGGACAAGAAGACTTTTAAGAACTTGAAAACTACCTTCATTGTTAAGCTTTGACTGCACTACTTCAATATGGAGAAAAATAGGATAAAAAAAAATCTTTTCTTTATCCCAAATAATACATCAAAGGTTTGACAGCTCAATACACGAGGAAGGCAGCTCCTGCTCACTGAGCATTCCCATGAGCACAGCTCAGAGGGGCTGGGATCACTGTGGGTGCAAATCACACTGCTGTATTCTGCACCAGCTGCAGCCTCACCCTGCACTGCAGCACCCAGCCTGCTCTCTGCAGAGACAGATGCTACTGAGTCGAGTTCTGTATCCAGGAGAAACACAGCCATACAAACTCCACAATTTCACACTACTATAGAAATAGGGGACAAAAGCATTCATTTTTTTATCACAGCTTAAGCCTGGGCTTCAGCATTCAGCTTTCAGTCAGAAGTGACTGCCAAATCGTGCATAGCTGCTGATTCAAAGACCATAATAAAGCTCAAACTCTTCCAAGTGCATTCATGCACTGTTCATCCGGGCAAGGCTCCAGATGATAAATTTCCTAAGTATTGTATCGTCCTTTCCAGTGGAAGAAAGTATCTCACCAACAAAAGCAAGTGAAAAATACCTGGGGGTGGCACTGACAGTAGATCTCCCTCAGCTGTGTCAGTTCTGCCAGGGAACGCGTGCTTACACACGTGTTAGAGCTGACACCCCTCAGGCTCTGCCTGCCTCTCCTGGAGCTGCACCACACCCAGCCCGGGCCCTGCAGCCCCACATCCACACGGCCTGGCACCTCCAGGCCCTCTCCAAGCTGTGCCACAGGGGTGCCAGGCTCCTGGCACCTCCAGTCCCTCTCCAAGGCACCCCACAGGGGTGCCACGCTCCAGTTCAGCCACAGGTGCCCCTGCCAGTCTGGCCTCCTGAGCCAGCCCCGTCACCAGGGCACTTCTGAGACACCGCGGGGCTCTCACCTGACCCACACACTGACCTCACGGCCTGTCCTGGGGGCTGCCCCATCACCCCAAACCTCCCTGAGGACCTGGCTGTGGCTGAGCCTGGCTACCCTGGCTGGCACGCGTGGCTCCTGCCCAGGTCCAGCTGCTGAAGCCCTGCCTCAGGCAGCAGCCAGCCCTGGCTGCAAAAAGGATCCACAGGACCTTCTTCACATAAGCATTCACCATCAGCAGGGATCACCTGGTATCAGCTCCATCATAAGCCTGACCCTGCCTGCTCTACAAAATACTCAATTTGCCAAGTTGCAAACAGCATGACCTGGTGGCTCCTTTCTTCCACATAAGGCTGATGACATCTGAACTGATGACTGTAACCACACAAAAAGGAGACACAAATAAACATTGGGAAAAACACCTGGCAGGGTAAAGGCTTTGCTAGCACAAATAAACATTGGGAAAAACACCTGGCAGGGTAAAGGCTTTGCTAGCACAAATAAAACTCCACAAGATGATAGAAGTGTGCTGCACTGACCAAAGGTTCCCTTATGTGCATTCACAGCAAGTTAAACACTCCTCAGCCTATCCTTACCAAGCATGATCAGAGTAGGTGCTTGACTATGAGGAGCTCCAAGCTAACTTTTTAATACAAAAGTCTTACCTGGTCTCTAAACTCTTTTTTTCTGACCTGAGAGATCATCAGCAGTTCTAAGTGCCTCATGGTATCACTGTACCACAGCACATATAGGGCACAGAAACACCACATTCACACACAAGATACAGACTCTGTATGGCCAGAACTGTAGGCAGTTTGCATCACATGCATGAATGCACAAAACCTCAAGTGTTACAGTACAAATGCATATCAATGTTACCATAAGCCTAAGCCTTCAGTAATACCCTCTGTCTCTAAGGCAACTCAGCAGCCTTTATGAAACCTTAAGTGAGAGCAGGCAGGGAAGGGACTCACAGGACTGAGGTTCCCAGCAGAACTTGCTCTCTGTATCAATACCTATTTACTATTCATCAAACAGGAGTGATATACAACACCACAGAGCAGCAAAGCTACCTCATACAAAGCCATGACTGGATAACACCCCTGCTCTTCCAGGAATTTGTTGCTCAGACAGGGAAGGATACAGTTTCTTTTGAAGATTTGGTTGCATCAGATTGCAAGTACTGCACAATATTCCGTCTCCCCCATGCTCCAGCACCTTCCACCCCATTTACTGCTGATGGAGCAATCCTTGCTGTCACTTCTCTATCTGCTATTTCAGCACCTGGTCCTGCACTTCAATACCCTGCTGTTACCCTGCAGTCTCCTAGATGAAGTAGCTGATTCGGGAAGGTAGCAAAGCAACTTTTTCCCTGTAAGTATTATTATATAGCTCACAAAGGTTTTCACCTAGTACAGCTACAGTTACATTTGTCACCAGTGAGCTTGCCTAGACCTAGAGCGGGAAGCATTCATCAAGGAGAGGGCTAGGAAGGTAAGAACTTCCAGAAGGTCTTATCACATGTGGAAGCTTTAACTAAGTTGTTAAAGCTTTCAGGAAATGTTCTGGCCTCAACTTTTTTCAATGGAAGATGACCCACTGAAAAATGCAGCAGAATGGCCTTCATCCACAACTATTTTTTTCCCATGGTTTCACTAAACTGTCACTATATGTGACTATTTTACTTTCTTATTTTCTGAGGTTTTAAAATTAGAAGAGATTTGGGGATGTTTATTGGATTTAAAACTTGTTTCATTCTCTGCCTTAGTGGTAGTAGGCTACTTACAAACAGACTAAGTAAATTATTACTGCTGGCAGATCACTTCATATAGGGTCCACAACCAATTTCACTGATACAATTTAACAGACAACAAACAACTCTTTCACAGTTAGCCTGTTTGAGTCATCTTTATGTAAGTGACCATGCCAGAACATATCACATCTGCTAAAAGAGTTCAGGATCTCTTCTCCGGTGTCCACTGAAGTTCCCCCAGGTCTAAGTTTCTCTTCATTTCAAGCAGAACATAGTTCAGTTTTCCTAGATTTATTATCTTATTATGAAAGATGGGAAATCAACAATAAACAGGCACAAGACTCACATAAGGCAGTCTGTTCCACCTGCTCTTTCCTCACAGATTTTATACTCAGTAAATCCTCATGGCCTTTGCCCCTACTCTTCTGTCAAACTCCAGGTTAACTCTTTTTAATATTAATTATAAATACTTCTGAAATATTTAAAATAATGCACTTTTGTTTTTGTCCAATTAAAAAACCCCACGACTAAAACAAGCTGAATCAAGTAAATCAGTGGCAGCCTCCTCCAGCCTGGGATGCACCCAAACCAAAGTGCAGGGAGTATGAAGTGTCTGTAACTTGCAGACACGTCCGACTGACGTGTGTAAAGAGCATCACTCAAGCAAACAGCACTGAAGTGCTAATCCATCAAAACAAGCTTATTAGCATTACCAATTTCAGCAATGTTTAGCAGCAGGGTTTGTTTTCACTGCTGAGCTGAAATTGCAAAATGAGCTGGATTCAAGTATTTATCATGGACAATCCCCCTTTTTTTTCCTGTATATCAATTTAAGTTTTTTAATTTTGTTTTCTGCATACCTTGCAAACACTTCCAGAACAGAAACTCAGAGCAAGAAAGAAGCAGCCATTAAGCCCTTGAGCTCCAAACTGAATGTTAATGCATTATATGTGATAGATTTAATACAGAACTGAGAATAAATGACTTCCAGCAGCTGCACTCTAGACCTATAAATTGCTGTGAGTACTACAAAATCCATACAGAGGAAGAACAACTGTATAATTTATAGCATCAGTATCTGTCAAGAAATGCTGCAAATACAGAACTTGATTTCTTCCTTTTAACATTCCTATTAAAATTAGACATTATCCTTACATAGATTCCATTTAGATTAGAACTTTTATTCATCTTCCCTGGTGGCACATCAATGCAGAACACCATTTAATTCTTACCACTGTTAAACTCAATTCAAAAAGCATAAACACCAAAAGAGTTTGATAAAATAAACACGTAACAAGCTAAGGATTAGCTTGTGTTTTACATAGCAAATGCTTTGAGAAGGGCAGTACTCTGATGAGACTGTTTATACTACACAGCAGGCATCTGCCACACAAACCCACAGCAGCAGATCTCAGGGGCAAAGGTGTGCACAGTTGGATTTTTCTCCAGCTGCATCCTGACCAAGCATACTAACAAGCACCATGTCCCCAAAGTCTTATTCCTCCTGATGCTTTGGAGGATTCAGCAACCCCTCCACAGCACATGACCAACCTGAGAGTTTGACCCAACATACTGTAAATACATAACAGGAGCCATAAAAATGGAATAAACTGTAACCAGTATCTACAAACTGCACTATGTCATTCATTTTATGGAAACATTTCCAAGTTCTGGGTCCCAAATTCACATATCCACTCAAGAGCTATAAATGGTTGCTAATTTGTGGACACCAAACAAGGATTTATTAAGGGATTAACCAGATCTGAATTTTTCAGTAAGGAAGTACCTTCCATTAGCTTGTGCATGCAAATCAGCAAAGGGGAAAAATCTGACATTTTCCAGACAACAAAGACTGTAACAGTTGTTTTTAATAAAACAAACAAACAAACACATCCTTTTAACACAAGTAATTTCAAAATCCATGGAGCCACAAAGATTCTGTTTTGCTGAAGAGATGACAAACAGCTCCAGGACTGAGATCAGTATGGGACTGCATTGCCTGGTACATTGATTACCTTAAGAGACTACTGTCTGTTAACAGTGGTTTAAACCTCCAATTTAAATTGTAATCACTTTCAAACTTTTATAGTTGAACTGACCCGACTTTTACAGTTTAATTGAGTCAATGACTTCCAGGTCTTCCCAAAGTGCATTTTTTATGTAGCAGTAAAGTTGGTAAAGGCTGTTTTCTTGATCTCTAGATAGGTGAGAAATAAGGTGTTCAAGTCCCATGAAAAAATCCAGCTGAAGTATACTGGTCTGAAATAAGGCATTTCATTACAGTTTTTGTTGCAGAAAGTCATAAGTTTCAATATACAATTTCCATTTTCCTAAACTGAATGACCTATCAGAGGTTCAGTCACATGAAAGCCCTTCAAATTGGTCAGAACTCAGCCTTACCCCAGATATATAACACTATAACACTAAAAACAAAGCCTGTTTGTAAGTATTATCTCACATGGCATTATTTTAATAGATCTCTCCTCCATCTCATCTCCACACAGAACTTCAAGTTCCAGTTAGGTTTGGAGAAACTTAATAATGAAAAAATCACAGGTGAGAAATTAAGTCTGAAAAAAAAAGTTTGCTCACTTTGTACTGACTTGGGTAACATTTTCCATCACAAAACCCCTGCTTTCACCTGTTCCTAATTTTGACAAATTAATAGGTTAGGCTGAAACTTCTCACATCAGATCTTTGAAGAAGGATGTTGATTTTTCCTTGTTTGATGGGGTTTTTTGTTCACAGAAAACAGGGGTTTAAGCACTTTCAGGTTAAAGGCCAAGGAAAGCATTCTCCCCATGTTAATAAAGCCTGAGCAGTACCTTCTGGAGAAAATACATTATTTGTGGGTTTTTTTTGGAACAACTGATTTAAGATTTGCTTCCTTTGATATCATGTGAAGTTGAAATAGTAACAACAAATACAAAGCACAAAACACTACAGAGTAATGGTCAGAGAGAAGAAAACTCAGAATCAATGGTCCTGGGGGAGTGCTCTGACAGGATACACAAGGTGAAGGAGCAGAAACTGTATCCCCAGCTCTTCCCTATTTGTTTTGTCCAACTGAGAATACTTCATAACTTTAACTCTGTGTCAGAAACTCAATGTGAAAAAGCAATTTTCTCTAAATTGGTTTTAAAAACTCTTCTTAAAGAAAGTAAGTTATTCCTCCCTACTAATTATAAGCCTTGGTATTGAAGAAATCACATACTATTCTTCCAATTACTCACTCAGTGCAAAGCTTGGCTATTTTGCACAGAATTAAAGCAAAATTGTAGAGAATTAAAGCAATTCTCTGTAATTGCCACATTAAAGTCTTTGGAGGCCTGATGGTTTGCAGTCTGCAAGCTCTTCTATTTTTTTCTGTCTGCATTCCACCAAAGCTTGTTCACCACCAGCAGGCACATTGCTTACCCCTCACCTGATGATTTATTTACAGTCTTCTGGCAAAACATTGGCCAGGGCTGTAGAGTGCTCCGCCAGCTGCCTGCAAAGAGCCCCTGTGCTGCTCCTCCTGCAGCCTGGGCAGCTCTGGTGCACAGCACCCTCCTCCCTGCTGAGCCTGGGGGGGAGAGGCTCCACACTGATGTGGGGACAGCACAGCAGCAGCTTCTTCCCTCTCACCAGACACTGCCTAAAAAAGGATTTCCTCCAGCCCTCACAGACTCTGCACATGCTCTCAAGAAAAAGAGACTGACCGTCAGACCTTGCATCCAAACCGTATTAGAGGAAGCAAAAACTGAGGGGAAAATACCTGTAGAGAAGAGACTACGGAGGAAGAGAACATGGATGCAAAGTTACAGAACAGGAATTCTAAAAGAAGGAAAGAGTTAGGGGACTCCTTAAAGGCACCAAGCAGGAGGAACAGCAGGTATGGCAGAGCAGTACACACGGTCACCATGTCTTTGCCCCAAGATCCTCTCAGGGCACGGGACTGACAGGTGAGCACAGCAGCCCCTCCTGACCAGGAGGAGAAAGGCATTCCAACACCCCCAAGTCACAGAACACAGAAAGCTCAGTTTCTCTGGCCCATCTCCCTCTACACAAGACTCTTTTTGCTTCTCCAGCTGTGTGTCAAAGAAGAAAACATTTGACAGACAGAAACAGAGGTCAGCACCCAGCACTGAAACTACTCCCAGAGGATGACCTTGTGTTTTAGATTTTACCTAGGAAGGCCCCACTAGCAAAACAAGGCTAAGAAAATCAGCCTGTGCAGTACCAGATTTCCCAAGACCAAATAATTTCTCACATGCAGGACTTAAATACTTTTTTTTTTTCTACTTCATACAGAAACTTAGTTTCATGTGTCCAGCAAGGGCTGGATGCTCAAGCATCAGGACTTTGTGCTACTGGAGCTTCTCACAAGCAGCCACTCCTCTGAGAGGAATCCCACGTTACCAATGATCCCATCGTTTTCCAGTGTCACAATTTGATTAAACACAGATTAAATCAAAAATCTTCTCAAGCCAAGTGGGAAGTACTATATGAGCTTTTGCAAAAAAATGTGAATAAATGACTCCAACATAAACATTAAGTTTTCTTTTCTATTTCTGGATCTGCTCTTCTAGGAGTTGACTTACACATTTCTTGCATTGACTAGCTAAGTACTGCTCAATTAGTTTAAATGTAATTACTTTCCTCTCATTATGGTATCAAGTCTTTTGTTTGCAGCACACTCACAAATTCCAAGATTTACAAGTGTCTCTAGTGCTTTTCACTTACAATTCTGGACGAGCACTGTAATTTCTCGGGTTGCTGAGACATATCATCTTATAGTTTCAGGACTGTGAACTCCATTTATATAAAAACTGCAGTAGAGTTCTTTTGTCTTGTAAAGTTTATTTAACATGAAAATAACCTTTCTGAAACATTTCCTTTCTTCTAGATCACTCTTGTGACATATTAATGCAGCATTGAAACTTTTTTCATAAGACAATACCTCACTGTTAAAATGATAAATCACACTCAATGACTTACCTAATCAATTTACTTTTTAGATTATTATTAGAACAGCGTTTCTGAAAAGTGAACAGAATTCTTAAAAAGTGCAATCCTTCAGAGACCTGATCTTCAAAGCTAAGAAGCATAACTGCCACCTGAAAGGGAACAAATTTTTTGTATTTCATTATAATAGTCAATTTTTGCACAATATTGAAAACATTATTCTTGCTCAGGAAAAAAGTTCCATCATTTCTAATATAAATTTCTTTCAGCAGGAATGTGAGATGAGCTGCATATCTGTATATTTTAAAAGTAAGTTTCCTGGATGTCCTCTCACAGCAGATTTGAAGTTTGTGGCCCACTCAGAGCAAATGTTGCAGAATCAGAGTAAGAGCAGAGGTGAAGGAAGTCCCTCCTCCAGCTGGCTGAGGGATTGAGAGCAGAGCCAGGGCCTTGGCACACAGGCACTGGGAACCCAGCAGCAGGGACACAGGCATCAGCAACAGCTCCTGTCCTCCACAGGTGAGGGAAATGTGGGAAGGAGCACACAAACATGGCAGCAGAAGGAACCATCACCCCAGCCACACATTCAGCTTCCTGTTCTCACCATCAGGCCAGGGGGAGACAGGAATGGAACAGGAGAAAGCAGGAAGTGGGTGGGACTGCAGCAATCTTCGTCACATGTGTTTAGCAAGCCTTCTTTAGCATTCTCAAGATGCCAAAATGGTAACAAAAACACAAGAAGTATCACGCCTTTTGACATGACAGAAATGGAAGAACAGCGGCTGGCACAGGAGCACCTCATGGAGAAGGAAGGACCAGAGTCCCAAAGAGAAGGGCAGCCAGCAGGGCTCTGCCAGCCCCCAGCCTGGGACACGCAGGGCTGGACTTCCACAACACCCTGCACCCACCCTCCTGCCAAGCTCAACACTCCCTGCCTCCAAGCACACACCACTAAAAACAACTCCTATCTCATTCTAAGCCATATGTATTTCTTGCCTTTGGGGGGTTCTTTGTGCATTGGGGTGGGTTTTTTTGGTTTTTGGGAGTTTTTTTAAGTTTTTTTGTTCTACTTGAGGCTTTTCTGTCATTTTGGATTGGGTTGCTTGGGTTTTTTAGAAACCATCATCTGAAACCAAATAAATTTGTTTCAAAACTGCCCAAGTCTTCAGTATAATTTTAATGTTCTTCATCACACATTCTCTCTACAGAAGTATCACCAATCTGGAAACTTTATTAGGAAAGTGTAGCATGCAAAACATTCTCCTGTTAAACTGGTAGTCATACACTAACAGCAACAACAAGAAAAGAAAACACCCAAAAAAGCTATTTAACAAGTGCATACACCTGCATTCTGTATACTTACTCATCTTACAGCACCCACACAGCAGCTGTGGCATGTCTGTTATTAACTATTTTTCCTGCTTCTTAGACACTCTTCTTCCAGCTTAGACAAAAATAATTTGTCCTTGTTAAGCAGTCACAGAATGACAACTTCTAGATTTAAAATTAGTCTCATCAATCACTTCAGCACAGAAAAATGCCCCAAATTCAAAACATTTGAAATTCTATTGAGCAGTGTATTAAACAGCTAGCCCTGAAAACTCAGGTTTGTGGAAGTCAGTGAAGTGTGTTCACATCTGCTGCTGATTCAGCCTGTTAATGCCACAGTAACAGAAAACTGCCAAAAAGCCAACCACATAATAACAGTTGCCCTGAAAAACAATTTTTGTAATTACAGTCTTCTCAGATAATCAAGTAAAAGCAATTTACAATCCCTATAAGATGATTTTTTTCATAACATAACAGAATTATTTCCATATAGCACTTGGATGTGCTACATTGCAAGAAACTTCCTGATCATTCATGACCATTTACAGTAATTACACCATAAGCAGCAAAACAAAAATACACATTTTATCTGACCTGGCTAAACTTGCAGCTTCAGTAATTTACAAGAACAGTGGTCTAAGTGCATCTACATGCCAGAGAAAAGGCAATCAGCATGAGAAAACTACACAGCAAACTAGCAACATACGATATGATATGATATGATATGATATGATATGATATGATATGATATGATATGATTGATATGATATGATATGATATGATATGATATGATATGATATGATATGATATGATATGATATGGTAAGAGGAACAAAGCTCATATTTGTCCTCCTGAAGTGTCCAGGCACTCCTCCCTCACTGGCTGCTGCACGAGTGTGGAGCTCTGCAGGGCACCTGGACAAAGAGACCCCACCAGAGAAACTTCTGGGTCACACTGGCTGTGCAGGAGACTTCAGTCCTGCTCTAAGCTTGGAAGAACTGCAACACTCCCTTCTGCCCTAATGGTAATGGGACAATTACCATTACTCCCAAATGAGGCTGCTTAACTTCCCCAACACGGGCTGCAGATTTCCTCCTCCTCCTTCCCCTGAGAGCACCACAATGTGCAAAACCTTGCTAATAACATTAGTCCTTCAGTGGAACCTTCAGGGACTAATTAGAAGCTTCTGGAAAGCTTTGCAAAGGTGCAGCTCCAAAAAGCCCTGTATTCTGGCTAAAATATGCCTGTTGCTCCCCTGCCAAAAATCATCTGGAATGAAAGCTGCCTAAACTCCAGCTGGCTCCAAGTGGGCCATGGATGAGGTTCATGCTGGAGAACCAGAGAGAGCTCTGACCTCCAACACCTGAAGTCATTTCTCTTCTGATTAGAAGAGGGCATAGGGTGAAGGAAGCACCCAGAACCCTTCTGAGAGGTGGAAACCCAGACTGAAATATTGCCTGCCTTGCTCCATGTTTCCCCAAGCTTTCATTTCTCAATGTTCTTTACTGTTATAAAACAGGAGAAAATGAGAACTTCAGAGGATAAATCAGTAAAATAAGTTTTAGCTACTTTTGATGTGAAAAAAAAATGTGCTTCAAAAATGCATTAATTCACCTCTTAAAGAGAACAAAACCCAAAAGATGAATGTGACTGCTCTCTTGCTCTTTGTAAGAGCTCCTTATCAACACACAGACCAATGTCCTGGCCTACTGGTCCCTGTCAAGCTCAGACTCAGATCCCACACACAGGGCACCAATCCAGGAGAAACTGAAGAGGGTGACTAAGCTTTTAATCATTGAGCTGGAAACAATATCAGCCACAGCATGACCTTCAAACAAGAATTAATTTATCTTCAAAGAACTGACCCAAACTTTACCATTAGGTTAAGTAATAATTTACTTGGCAGTTCCTCTCCAGGGAAAGGTACAGTATTTTCCCACAGACTAACTATCTATCTATCTATCTATCTATCTATCTATCTATCTATCTATCTATCTATCTATCCATCCATTAAGACTGGGAAAAACTCTTCCAAAGCCATTGAAACTCCTTCTTTTCTTTCTGCAAGGAGCATTTTTTAGAAATAACTTCTCTAAGGCAACAAAGGGACTTGATTCATGAGATACTCTGCGCCTACTCACACTGAGCTCATGCTCTTACTCAGGCTCTGATTCAGCAAGGGCCCACGGAAGTGTCTCTGAAAACATGAGTGGCACCACCAGCCTCCAAGGGACAAGAGACATAGCTGCTGTTTCATTCAAAATAATTCTGATGTGGGAGTTGGTAGACTAATAAATGGGCAGGCTGTCAGTAGGACAGGGAACAGCTGTTATGTGTCATCTCTAATCATCAGAAAAAAGTAATATTTGAACATCTGGACTTCAAACAAAGGCTCCATACACTGGTATCAAATCCTTGGGCTGTACAGTTCATCAAATACCATATGTCAAAAATCAAATACTCTAATAATGTCTTCCTAGTCAGTAATGAATCCGAAAAGAAAATGCATTCTATCACTTAGATGGATTTCTCAGAATTTTCCAGATTCTTCTGTTTTGGGAAAGGTTAAATATTTGATTTTTTTGAAGAAATGCAAGGCTTCAAATTGATAGTTGGCACAAACCACAAAGCAAACAGCTCATTAGAAATACCACAGGCAACAAGTTTATCATCTTTCTGTTGTTCAGTCAATAAAGAAAAACAGACATTTAATTAAAATGAATAGAAGGCATTAGCTTTTCATGAGTAGACAATTCATGATACCAGTTATAAGAAAGCCAAGAACCAAATGATCACAATATGGTGTAGTTAATACAGCTAACAAAGCAAAGCAGCCTGTCTTATATATAAAAACCCCAGAAATAGTCAAAATTAAACTGCCTTATTTTCCAGTTTCCACATGAGTGCTCTGGTTCACCAGTTCTTACAGCCAGAAATACTTTTTTTTGTCAGGATTATGGCTGTATATATTTGCAATAGGTTAACTTCTGTAGTACTCACTACTCCAACTCTGTAAACCTTCCTGAAACCTCTTTGCTTGCAGTTCCTTGGTGAAATACACAGTTGAAGGAGGATAAGAGCGTTAAGATAATAGCTATACATAACTACTTCTCTATTTATGTCATCCACAGTTCTCTAAATCACATGGAGTGTGCTTTGAAGAATATTATACTTTTGTATTTGCAGTTTACTATCACAGTAAAGGTCAAATGGAGAAGCTACAGTTGACTAAATTACATTATGCTACTGCTTCATTAAGAAGTTTAATGCACAGTCATGTTGTAATGAATTACTCACAATATTAAATCATTAAAGGATAAAAAGCCTTACTACATTCAGAAATATTCCAATGGATAGCAAGATGAAAAAAACCACATTTAGTAACTTATTTTGTCTTCATTTTAAGTTCAGAGAATTTCTGAACAGTTCCATTTTCTCAGTTTCATTATCAAAAATATTTACTAAGGACAGTCAGGAAAAACATTTAATTTGTTACAGCAGCTTCAGTGCCAAGCACAGCCTCATATGAATGAATAAACAGGTTAAGTCCACAGAGGAGGAGTGCCATTATAAATTAGGCTAAGTACAGATAATGAAGCTACTACATGCAGGAGACATCAACACTTGGTTATACAAAGATATACCACTCTCCCATCCTGTTGCTGCTGCACAACGAGTGGGGCTGCACTGAAAAGCAGAAGTTGCCTGGGGAGCAGCAGAACCAGCACATGCCCCAGCCCTGCCTGCTCCCCACCCCACAAGCTCCTTGTTGTTAAGGAGGAGCTGCAGCTCTGCACAAAGTGATTCTCAGGGGATGCACATCTGCTGGCACCAGTCAGACCAAGAGCTGGGCGTGCTGCACCTTGGAGCCATTCAGTCTGCACTAACCAATCCCATTAGAAACGCCTCAGGGCCACCTCAGTTCAGCACAAGGGTTAGATACCACAGGTTTTCACCTCCAAACAAACCTCAGCACAGCTCTCACCTGCTGCTGCCCCACTCACCTTTCCTGGGCAGATCAGGCCCAGCTCTGTGTGCACACACTGAATGACAAGCTCTGCTTCTCCTGCCAGGGACTGCTGCTCCTCCTGCAGCCCCATCCTGCCCTAGCAGCTGCCCCCTGGAGCAAAGAAAGCCTGTGGGTTACAGCTGCTGCTGCCTTCTGCATTCAGGCTACACCACCCCATGCACACAGAATGCTTTTGGACTCACACATTTTACTCTGCCATGGTACAAGCTTGCTTAGTTCTGTCCTTCAGCAAAATACAAAGGATGCCCCTGGAGAAAGATGACTTGGGCAAACACGGAGTGACCTATGACAAACAGTCACACTGGGGGAAATTGAGAGAAAAAGACCAAATGGATTCATCATTAAAAATTTCCTTCCCTTCTCAGGAGAATGAAGGTACCCTATTCAAAACAGAAACTCTGTCAGATACTAAAACTAAATATAAAAGAGCAAGTCAAACACATAAAGGACAAAAATCAACACCAGCAAAACATTAAAAAATGAATAGCCACAGATACCAAACACTGCAAGAAAAGTTCTGGAAACACTGATAGAATAGGAGGAAGTTTAAGTAAATGCTGGAGCAAGAAAGGGAAATCTCTAGAGTCAGAGTCTTTTTTGAAAGATAAGAAGTTCACTTCATTTTTTTTTCCAGACATTACTTCAAAGATCAGTTGCAATCATAACTTAAAAACAAGAAAGAATGTAAGATTACAGATTAATACCGGAAAAGAACACACTGACAAATACTTAAGACAACCTGGTATGTTTCAAATTGCTAAACCTGTTTAGTTTCATCCCATCTTATCCTGATCAAGCCTGAGAGCCACAAGTAAATCACCTGAGACCCTGCTGGAATACTGGTGAGGTAATTAGAGAACTAGAGAAATTAGAAATTACTGATGAGGTAATTTAGAGAACTAAAATAATATATCCTTAAAGTGAAGATTTCACAAAAAGAGGAAAACAAGGAAAGCAATGGAATAGAAGTCTAACTATAACTCTTAAAAGAAAAATCCACTGCAATACAGAAAAAGAAAACTGAAAGTAAGTTACACTAATTTGGGCTGGCTCAAGCAATCTCCCTTCTTTCTCTAACAGGACCAGAGAGTGTGACTAAAAGGAGATGGCAATAATGTATGCCATTTCTCTAGCATGGCTTTTAACCCCGTGACAAGTGAGGTTCAAAGAACATGCTCTAAATGAAATTAGTGTAAGGATTATACAAAAACATCATCAGGGAAAACATCCTGGAATAGACAAGGAAGGATCACAATGAGATAGAAATATGTATTAAATTAAGGCTCATCAGAACTTTTTACTGCAACTGGACAATACCTAAATATTCTCAACCAAGGTTATGAAAAAGAGAGAAAGCTGAAAGAGAAAAAGATTACAGCGGGCAAGACGAAAACTGCAATAGTCTCAATAACTGGCATAGACTTGCACCTAAAAGCAATTTTAAAACACCCATTTCAACATGCACAAATGTCTGTACTCAAATTGGAAAAAACAAACTGCCAGCTATACTGCAGGCCTACAAAAAAAGAACCACAACAGAGAAGTCACATCTTAATGCAATGGAAACATGCTGCTCTGTTTTAAATCCATCTTCAATTCTGCCTGAAACAAACAACATTGAAGAGAAGTGAATTAATAGATTGCAGCCTGTAGAAACATCTGGTTACCTTTCATCATCTTTAACAATGATAAATCCACAGCTGAAGTGATGTGGAATAGCTGTGGGCACTACAAACCCTGCTCTCTGCCGCTGTAGAAAAACTCTCCCCAAAACAAGAGGGGAGGAGAGCACTGGACAAGCACAAGAGTCCTCAAAAAAGAGCATGTGGATTTAGAGAAATGAAGAAATTGAGGCTGCAAAGAAAAAAATTCACAAAAATTGAGTTTTTTGAGTATTTTCCTTTTAGGAACTGACTCATCTGTTCTCTGTGGACAGGAGAAAAGAAAAAAACACAAATATTTAAATGGAAGGAAGAAAAACAAATACAGGGGAAATACTTTAAAAAGAAGGATAGTGAAATACCAGTACCGATTGCACTGAGAAGTTGCAGCACACATAGGATAGACATTCTACAGAAAAAAAACTCAACAGTTGAAATTGCTCTCTGATATATAGTTCTGGTTTGGGATGTATGGATTCTGGAAGACTTCCTGTGCTCCTTCCACACATACTTTTCTGATTCTATGAACACACATTTTGAAACATAACAAATATCACAACTCTCCACCAGACTAAGCAAAAAGAGATTTCACAACTAATACAGAAGGAAATGTCTAAGAGAAGAGTTACAAAGGCATAAAGAGGTTTTCATTACAGGTCAGTAAATCAATCTCAGCTGTTTTGGTTGTGACCAAAGCAAGTCTTGTAGAGACTTGTGTAAAAATATCAGACACGTTGTCAGAACAAGCCAGAAGCACACAGGGTCTGTGCTTTGTGCTTCTGCTCTGCCGTGCAAACACACATACAGTTTTGGGGCTAAAAAGAGCCCAGAACGTGAGTTTTACTCAATGCAGCAACTTACACAGCACTAAATTAAATGCTGCAAAACACAGCAATTATAGCTGATCTCATGAGTAAGCTGCAGGTGAAGTACAATAATCTAAAAAGAAAACATTAAAAACAATCACTTACTAAACATAACACGCTCTTTTTGTTCAGTGTGCCTGAGAAGCTGCTAAACTACAGTACAAACTAACACAGATTGTAGTGCCTGCGTTTTGGTTCCAGGATTTAGGCATTTCAGCAGATTTCAGATTTCTCATTTCAGCAGTGTTCACATCTCAAATCTGCTTACCAAGTGAATTTGGAATTATTCCACAAAGCACCTGAAATCATTCTGACTGCACCAGGAAGGTGTTACTGAAAAGCCTGAACATTCCTGTGCAGGGCAACAGTGCAGTGTCTGCACCAGCACTGACCCAGGGACATGCAGCTGCACAGCAGAGACACAGGCAGGGAAAGAACTCTCACTGCAGAGTGAGCTCCAACAGCACGCTCACTACACTGCTGTGCTTGCCAGAGCCTGGCCCACGACAGCCCCTGCAGACACAGAGAGAGGATTCCCTCCCATTTTGGGCTGTCTCACCAAGATCAGTAGGGCAGGGACAGGAAATGCAACTGTATCAGCCTTGTGCTGATGCAGCTGGACAACTTTGGGCATCTTGATCACCTCTGTACAAGAGTACACACATATGACAGTATGAATCATCACTTTCTTGTGAGGTGTGCCAACCACTTCACTTTGCTTAGTTGTGGTTAAATCATGTGAAAACCATTCCATACACTTTTTGTCCCTGAAATATGAATTCCAGAATTTTTACCAAAATATATGCAGCAGTGTTTCCTTAGAGGTATAATTATTTTTTTCACAGAACCTGTGAAAAATAATGGCCCACAGTAATATTCCTTTTATTATTAATTGTAACAATTTTGTGATCTATCTTCCAACCTTTCACATAACCTGTTCAAAAGTTATTACTCATATTCTGGAATCTGTAATATTACAATTCTTAAGCTTAGCTCCAAACACTCTATCAGGCCTAAGAGCTTCTCAAACATTCCTGAACACATCTCAAAACTTATGACTGAAAAATCTCTTGGAAAACACTGCTTCCAACAGTTCCATGAATCAGGTGCATATCCTGGCACAGCTCAGCACACCACTAATCCACAGCATCTTTACACGTCACAAGAGTGCTGTAATTAGTGCTATACAAACTGAAAAGCCGGAGAGAGACCTGGTTAAACATCAGCAGGGAAATTATTTTGCTAAATGTTAAAGGTTGCATAGAATTCAACAAGCATCCATCCCCATCAAGTGGTGCCTGTTCTCCCTCACTGATTAAAATGATGTGACTCTGATGAGCCTCTGCCATCATCTGCCATCATCCCTCCTCTCCAATTTCCTCATCTAAGAGCCCTTTCTTTGCTTGCTTTATTGGTCTTGTGAGTGAGCAGGCAAATTACAGACACTGCATTAATCTGTTCGAAGGGCAACATAGGCCTCACAACCCTCTCCCTGCAAGCCTCTAACACACAATGCTTACAATAATCTGTTATTGTGCTTAGACCACCCTGGGTCCTTTTTAACAAACCAGTAATCACCCTGAAATATCTCCTCTGACAGCATACCTGGGTCATACCCAGGGCAGCTTTGCATTTAGTGATTGTGAAACCTCTCACAATTACTTCCTTGCAAACAGTCATTCAACACAGGTTTAGGCTCGGGAGCTGCTCTACTGACACTGAGGAGCCTCCAAAACCCAGCCTGCAGGTAGCCAGCAGCGATAAGCAGGGCCTGCCTGGCCAGAGAGATCTCAGGTCTGTGCTTCCAGGACACCCAGAGGCACGGACAGCACACCCCAGACACGTCCAGCACTCAGTGCTCATGGCTGAGGAGAGAAAGAGCCCCTCCACAAAGCAATGGCCTGACCAACTCCTTCCATTCACACTCCAGCACAAAGGGAACTAGAGAGTCTTGCTTTGTTTTACAGAACAACTCACCTTAGTCTATACTGGATCTATTTTAAAACTAGTTTTTGCATACCCCTCATCATAATTCATAGCACCTTCTAATGCTCAAATACAACATTTTTCAAGCATCTTCCTGCTCCCCAATTTCATACCCATCCATAAAGCCAGATCAATCCATATGTCTCCCATTTTCCATCACCACAGTGATTTGAAAGAAGACAAAGGGGAGGACAGTTAGATCATTTAACATGCATTTCTTCACTATGTGTCTCAATAAATCAGCATGAGAATATAAAAATGACTGCTTTTTCAAAATTACATGTGGAAGGATAGAGGGCTAAGATGCAGAGCACTTAATATATTTTATTTTCTATTTCATGTTTACAGTGAATGAGTCGCCTTCCATTTTCATTTTTTGGAAACTCTGGGTAGATTACTAAATTGACATAAATAGTGACATACTGTTTGCACTAAGATCTGAATAGCTGTTACACTCTTTCTCCTTATTTGGTTGTATAGTAATTGATTTTTTAAATGCTATGCTAAATGTGAAAACCTGTGTTCTTAATTTGAACATCTCAGATGCCTGAACTGAACTGATTTTCAGAGAGCTTTTCCCAGTTTGGGAAAAGCTCCCCGGGCTCACATTTCCATGGCACAGCCTCTCTCTATCCCTCTGAATTCTGTCCTCTCAGCTTCCCTCTGCAGAGCAGCACAGCAGATGCCTACTGAGCTCACATGAAGCAGCTCAGCGCTGACCATGGGGGACAGCCACGTTCCGCTGCAGCTGTCCATTTGCTTCCCTCCAGCACTCACAAATGTGCTGAGGCTGTCTGTGAAGACAGAAACACCACATGCAGCCTGGGTGAACACCCAACTCTTCAGCACCCCAGCCCTGCCTTCCACACAGAAATCAGAGCCCATATAAAGCCCCTGAAGCTATCCTTACTTTTGCACACAACCCCCAGCCTACCAGAAAGTAGAAAGTAGAAAAGTTCAGGAAAGGCAAGACTGGTTGCAGTATCAAACCATTTTCACCTACATTTGGTTTTTATAGTGACCTCAAGATTGAGAGCTGAAAATCCTAAAATTAAAGCTTCAAATAAGTTATTGCTGCAATTGTGAAAATTCTGATACAAATTTTGAGCTGAGAAAGAACAAGCTTTCACACATCTCTACACATTTCATAAACAACAGTCACTGTTCAGCAGTATGTCACTTGCAGTCTTCCTTCCTTTTTTAAAAATTTTTAAAAAATTATTTTCTCATTGCCTTAACACCTCCCTACAGTGGTAAGGAACAGCCTTAAAGGAGCACATTTAAAATACTTGTGCTGGCACCCTGGCCCCATCAGAGCTTCAGGGCTGACTTAAATTAAAAATGCACTTCAAATGTCATTAATGAAGGAAAATACTTGCTGGTCACAAGGACATTTTGCAGAAGAAAAGGTCATGATGGCTTTCTTCTGCCTGACCACAAGAAATTCCAGCATGTGTGAAGCCTGCCCAGTTAAACAAAAAGCAGAAATATCTCCAGCACTATTGAGCTGGCATTTCAATTAAAAAAATTACTCCTACAAATATTATAAAATCAAAAGGCTCTCTAGAAAATAATTATTCCAACGCCACATTCCATCTTGAGCACTAAAATCAAGAATTAGGAAAAGAAATAGAAGGTTTTTGACATTGTTTTGGAAATCTTTCCGTAAGTAGTGAAAAATATACCTCCTAATTAGTTTACTGAATGTTAGGTTCCTTGAAAATTTATGTTCAGTAAGGTAATCAGAAAGGCCTACTTTGTAAGTACACATTCTTTGATAAGCTACAAAGTTAAGCAATTTTTTAACATTATAAAACTATTAAGGTTAAACTATGTCTTACTGAATATCCAGATAAGAAAGTATTTATGAAATCCAGTGAGTGATAGATAATAACCACTGCACAAGGGATTCTTCCTGGACCCCTATGTCAGAAACACACCCTGTCAGCACATAATATGTCTGTTCTCTAGGAAACAGTTAGAAGGTTTAAGGAGGAGTGCAAACTCCAGCTCTGGAATTTACAGACACCTTGAATCAGACATGCCAGAATTCTCCAGGAGATCCATGCTCCCACAGATCTGAAAGCCATTCCTACACACCAAGCAGTTTCTTCATGGTGCAATGTAAGCGCAATCTTCTCCTGAAGCCCTATTTTCTCCTCCTCTACCCTCAGTGGACCATTCAGCAACTCTGAGGAGAAAAAAAAGGGCAGTAGCTGTCTTTTTTAGTGTGAGATGGGGAGATTCACTTGCAGGGCCAAAAAACAGTGCTGGCAGTCCCAGCTGGGAACCCACCAGGAGTCCCTCAGCAAGGCTACCTGAGCTTCCCTCCACAGTCACCAGGGTATCCCACACCATCCCCAGCTACTGCCCCAAGGATTACAAACGGCATGGGGGCTGCAGGCTACACAGAGCAGCTTTCATCTGCAGTCCTGCTGAGAGGGGCACAGGAAGAGTGGAAGAAATAATTAGGCAGTTAAGATTCAAATATTTGTCTATTTACATAAAAACATCCAAGTTTATTTATGTAGAAAAAACTCCAGGAAAGGCACAGTTGCACCACTTTTTCTGAATAAATTATGCATACAAAAAGGACAGAAAAAGATGCCGTCAATGTGTATTATCTTTTATGGTCACACTAATTTAACAAAAGAAATAGAAATTTTCATAACAATACACTAAAAAGAGCTGTGTTATTTCACAAAGCCAAGGAAAAACCTGAGAGGTTATGCACCAGAATTTAAATCCATGTTTCCATTTGATTCATAAAATAATCTATGTATTGGAAATGCTTCTGAAACTGCAAAAAAATGGGATATCAAAATAGATCTATAAATGCACCTAAACACTTCCAATATTAAGCTACATAATGAATTTGATAAATTTGGAGCAAAAATTGTAAGTATGCTCTAGTCTTCCAGTGTTTAAACTTCAGCTGAATCTGCAGGTCAAAGATGTTAACACCCAGAACATCACTGCTCATCATCCTTTTTATTTTCAGTTTGTCATTGAAAACAACCTGGTATAAAATGTTGTCTCACTAGCTTTTTGTTCCCAGATCCTATAACCTTACCTCCCCAATGGCTGCTGTGATCAACCATGTGAAAATTATTGCAGCAAATGTTGAAATTGGAAAAAAAATAAGATTAATTGTGGTTGTACCAGAAGGGATATGTAAAGCACATCACACTGCTCAGTTTTAAATAGGTCATGAGCTAGAAGGGAAATGAACACCTCTCATGCACCAGGGAGCTGGGTAATGTTAAAAATCCTACATTTTCTCTGACACCCTAGAATGAACAGAAACCTACTGACGTCTGTATTACTGCAACAATACTGAAGCAGTTTCATTTTGGTAAAATTTATTCATTTAAAAATTAAACACTGCAAAATCCACAATAATTGCTCCTTAGCTAAATGGAAGACAGCCACATCCCATGGCACCCAGGAACAGTCAGACTTCTCTTCACACAGAACCAGACACTGTGTGGCTCAACTTTCAGATTTTTTCACCCTGGATCTCACCTGAAGCCCCAGAAGATTTATACCCACTGCACATCAGGTATTGACTGAATGGCTCTCATTTACTTTTTGAGAATGCTTTGGAAAAACCAGTTATGTTCCAGCTCTTCTTTTCAGAAGCCTCTGAAATGCCGCCCATGAGGATTTAGGCCAGTAGAAACAGGAATGCTGACAGCTTCCTGTTAAACCCAGTTTGATCCAAACCCCAACAGAGAGAGCCTTCTCTGAGAGCATCAAATTCTGCATTAGTCGCGTGCTGACATAGCTGTCCTTATTTCTGCATTTTTCAAGCACGTGATTTAAAGTGCAGTCATTTAACAGCAAATAGGCTTTTCAGGGAACGTCAGAGGTGCTAATGTTTATAAATCTCCTGCATCTCTTCTGTAGAAGACAATCATGTAACTACATCCTTCTGTCCTAAGGTGACTTTATGATGCTTGTATCCCCAGTTGTCTGTTCTGCTTATGCTGGATATTGAGTTCTGTGCTTTTCAAACTAGATCTGAGAGCAAAGGGGGAGAGCAGGAGAAGCACTGGAATGTCTGAAGCAGCACAAAAACATGGAGAGCTTCAGCTCTCACTGTCTCTCACAGTGCTGTCTGCAGCAGAGACAGCAACAGAGAGCTCTCCTTTACTTTTAATTTGTTTTTTAGCCAGCTGAGGCACAGGAGTTCCCTGAACTATGACTTTTCTTCTTGGAACTGATGAGCCTGCTCTGGACCAAAAAACCAGAAAAACATCAGGATCTCACACCTGTAACCCATCAGGGTGCAGGACATGACTGATAACAGACTGAGCGAGCCAAGCTACACCCCACAAAAAGGACTCTCTCTAAATCTCTTCAGAACAACAAAAAGTTCCATTCTGTAATATCATTCATTTTTATGCTTGTAAATTCTTTGCTTGCTAAATAAACAGGTTTCTTCCACTTTCTTCCAAAAAAAATTACTTCCTAAAAAAAAAGCTACTTGGGGGAGGGGCTGCTTGAATTTTCTTTCTAAAAAAAAATTCCCAAAATTTGCCATAAATAAAAAAAAAAATACATCATACTGGGTTCTCTCTTCACTGATTACTGAATTCTTGCCAGGTTATGCCATTCCCTTCATTTTTCATCATCATATGACCAGCAAAAGCATAAAAATCAGTTCTTAAAAAGACTAAGTGTGGTTTCAACTTTTTCATCACAGATGCCTGCCCTCTTCCACACTTCTTCTATACTCCGTGATTCCAAACACGTTTAGCTTTATTAATGGGTACTGGGCACTACTGCAATTCCTGAGTAAACTCCTATGAAGCTCTGAAATACTTTCATAAGCAAGAACAGTTCCAATTTCTTCTTCAAAATTGTTACCACAAGCCAGCACATCTCTCAAGCCATTAAAACAACGAGTGCTAGCACCAAACAGAATCTGTGTTCCTAGGCCTAGAATCTTATTTCAGTCTGACCCCAGCTGTCACATCTATTTTAAATGCAAAAGATGCCTTCCAACTCAAACCATTCTGTGATTCAAAGATTCTGTGATCATTAGCTGAGGAGCTACCCCTGGAGAAATGCTGCAAAAACAATGAAGATAATTTATTCAGATTCAGAAATACACTTACACCAAATGTCACTAAAATTACGCTGCTCCAATTCTCAGTTTAAATTACTTTCCTAAATAAAACACTTCAAGTACAAAAGTAAAGTGGAAGTATCATTATCTAAACTCTTCTATCTATTTTATCTAGAGAAAACTAAGCTTTCTGCCCTCATGTTTTCGATGGATATCACCAACAAAATAAGACAATTAAGGCTTCAAGGAGAGGTACATTCACCCTACAGAGAACACAGTGGAGCTGCAGCAAAACCCTGTCCAATTCCTGCAACAGTGAGAGATCAGACAAAGACCTTTTGTAGTTACTGGGCTGGCTGAAATATCTCTGCCTGAAGCACAGACCCAGAAAGCTTTAATTGCTGCAGGGAAGCACAAGATCTGGATGTCTCAGGATCACACCAATGCAGTGGCTCTAAAATTTTTTCCAGTTGTACGGTTTATCAAGGCCATGGGGGGCAACTAACCAAAATCACAGGAAATTTCATATATATTCTCTTCTGGCTACTGTTTTAGGAAACAGGAAAAATCAGGAGAACAAGAACAGCTTAATGTGTGTGGTAAGAAACAATGATCACTTAGACTAGGAATCATAAATTACTATAATTAGAGAAGCTACCAAACACACTCAGTTTTACCTGAGTAAAACTCAACAAGTAAAGGAAGTATTTATTCATACATTTCAAACATACCTGTACATACAATCTCTGGATTACTTACATTTCATGTGCTATTTCAAAAGCTTTGGGTTACAGCACCTGAAGGAATGTTTCAATCTGATTTGTTGATGCAAAAGGTAGATACTGATCCAGTAGAGCTGCATTATTTTCACCTGATTGTTATTCTTTAATTGGGAGTGATGAAGTAGAATCTGCAGCAGTTGGTTTGCTCTCCTGTGTCTGCTGTTACCCATTTTCAGACACGAAGTAACTCAAGACAGGCACCACACAACCTTCTGCAGGAAGATTATTCAGTAATTCCCTTTCATTAGTATGTGAGCACTCATTTTGTCTCTACACCACTCCCGGGAGAGAGCAGCAGATGGACAACACCACCACTCCTCAGGGCTGTCTCATCCTCCCTGATCACAGTGACAAGTGGTTCTGGTGTGAGAAGCATTAACAGGTATCTGAGCAGCAGCTCAGGATCAGGCAGCAATGATGAGTATAGTGTGTGATGGAGTATTAAAGAGAACTGCTACACTATCTACAGTTTAGGATGGCCAGAAATATTCAAGTAACAGAAGAAGTAGGATGTAAGGGAAAAAGAATCTGTCTCAACTGATTGCTTCTCCACATTGCTCGTCCCAAGCTGGTACAGCTACATGGCAATGGACTTGCAGAATAATATCTTTTCAGTGCCACACGGTGCTAAAGCTGAAACTTGAATGGTGTTCTTTTGTCTAAACCAGAAATGGTTAGTCAATGCTTGGATTTTATTCTACAGAAAGTAACAACCCCTTATACGCAAAATACAACTTCAGCTAACCAGCAGTCCAAACTTACTACATTTTGCTGCAGCTTTTACACTGCTAATAAAGTTTCTTCTGATTTCACTAACAAGCCAGAAACTAAAGAACCATGTAAAATTAAAGCTTTTTACAGCCCGCAGGCTGTTTTAAATTTGCATCTATTTGAAACATCCAGATTCCTTGCTGTAATTTTTCAGTAATTGCAAGTAGGCCAGCACATCAAAAGTAGGCGGACCAGCGACACGACGTGTCGATGTCAGCATCCAGCACTGCTGCCCTGCACAAAAAAACAGGTTCAGGATCCCAGGGATGAAAAATCATCTTGTTGCAAACCTGTGCAGCAAAGCACTACAATTAGCACTGTGGATAATTCCTTATAACACAGTTATCTCCATGCAGATGTCACTCAGCACCGCTTTTTAAAAGCCACTTCACAAAAATATCCAGCCTTCCACAGCACAGCATTAAGTTCTGTAAGTATGTTTTTACCAAATGTTCATCTTTTACCACTAATTTTTCCTCATTACTTCATCATCCTTTCCCATCCTTTCAGTTCTGTGGAAAGGAGGGGAAAAAAAGAGGTTTTTGTTCTTTCTGCACCTCCTGCCCTCTGCTCCTTAGCTTGGCACAGACATGGTCTACAACAGCGAAGCTGTGAAGGACATGATTCAGGAATCAGCTGGAGTACCTGTCTGTTTGTGCTTAAAAAGGTACCCAGATGACAGGCTCATTCAGGACTCCAGCTGTTTCAAAAAACAACGGAACACTAACAAGAGCCTCCACAATTCTGGGTGGTAAAGATAAATAACGAGCCCTCATTTAGCTTTGGGCAAGTTTACTTAAAAGTGAAACTGTATCTGCCTGTCTGCAGCAGCTGCAGATAAAAACACCACCATTACATGAATCAGTCAAGAGGGAAAACTGGAGCAGGCAATTCTTTTAAAAAGTTACCTTAAAATTATGCCTGAATGTGGATGTTATGGCTCCTTAAGAATTCAGGGACTGGTTAAAATCATATCAGAAGGAGTAATACAGACTTGCAAGGCATGTACTGTCTGCCATTTTAAAAAGACTTTAATCCTAAAAGCACCAGAGCACATACCAAGACTCTACTGTCAGACATATGCAAAGCTAACTTTTAACAATCTCACAGAATAGATTAATCTTCTGTCTTCCCCATAACTTTATGAATAAAGGGACTAGACAGTGCTTTTTTTCAGCATTCAAGAATAAGTTTGAGAATAGGTCATCCATGAAAAATTTCAGCCTTAAGGATGAATATTTTGAAAGCTCTGAGCATATAAAATAGAATGCCAAAAGAAAAATAGTGCTTCAACTAAAACCATGGACTGGTGTTTTGAACCAGCAAGCTTTGAAGGAGAAATATCTTCTACTGCTACTGCAATTTTCTCTTCCCTTACTAAAAATAGTGACTGACAATAAATTCTCTTTAAAAGCCACTCATTTCGGAAAATACAATCTTTTCTGTTAAATAATTGTATCAAGGATATATTCATTCCCCTGTTAAAGATAAAATGTATGCAATAAGGAAAATAGTTGTACAGTTATTAGTGAATTTATGTAGCAATTTATAGAAGTTTAGTACTAAATAAATTTAAGTAAATAAATTTTAGTAATTTATTTAGAATTTATAGAAGTAATATTAATAGCTTTTTTTCCCCCCATAGAGAATTATAATGAGTTACATCCTTGTCTGTTTGGCACTTTCTTTTAACAACCCCCAGCAAAGACCAGGAAATCTTTCTCTCATACTTTCCATTCTAAAGATTATAGCCTGAAATTTCACTCTGTATGAGGAAATAAACTGAAAAAACTAGCATATAATTTTATTTATCTATTTAGTTAAAACCTTTTAATACCATTTCAGGATTACTATCTCCCATTCCAATGTTGCAATTAAATGAACCAAAATCTTCCAACCAAGACTAATTAAAGCTGTAGTTTCTCAACTACAAAGCCAGTAAACACAGTAACCTAAGTGCATTTTCCCGTCTTTTTCTTGTTTACATTTTCAGTGTCACTGCTGGTGGTAAATAAAACACAAGCACAAGATATACATCAAAACCAAGAACATGGTATAACCTCTTTCTGCTCAGACTCTTTCAGGAACAATCTGCAGGAAGAGAAGATAAAAAAAAAAATCTGAAATATGTTTCATTTCAATGTATATTTTAAATAAATCATTTGCTCTATTGTTTGCACTGAGAAGTGCTAACCCCCTTGGTCCTTATAAAAATTCCTATGTAATTAAATACATGGATAGATTTTATCAAACAAGGGTCTTTACTGTATCTTGTATGTTCAGAAATAGTTTCAGACCAAGCCAGCCTTCAGTGCTGAGTGCAGCCTCTGCTGCAGCCACCCGCCCTGGCTGGAGGGAACCCCTTTCCCTGAACACTCTTCTTGCAGGAAGGGCTCCCAGGGACAGTCTTCATTTGAGCTGGACTCATTGCCAATCACCAGAATTGCACCTTCTGGAATTCCTCTGAACCCAATGAATGGTGTCCCCAAAGGCTTTTCAGAGCCCTCTGCAGCAGAGGAGGAAGAAAAAGACAAAGAACCAACACCTCTGTGCAAGTTGTTCTCCTTGTTGTATTCATGGTATAGTTACAGGTACCAAAACAAAATCAATCTCATTCTTGAGATACAAGTTTAGAGGGTTTTGGTTTTTCTGCTGACTCACTATACATTGGCTTCACAGTGATGTGTAATTTCTACGGATTAAAACTGGTTGGTTTCACTGTGGTGCAATTTATTACTGTGTGAACATCTAAAGGACCAAGTTCCAGCCACATGCCAGTTTTAAGACTGGAGATTATTTTGGTCAATTTTTTACTTCTGCAGTAAGAATATTCAACGCAGAAGCCAGAGAACAAACGTACACCTGTACCGTTCCATTGTTATTAAATCATTTTTCACAGTATATGATTTAGCTTCTTTCCAGAGTAGCTTGACAGCTCAGATCAAAGAGGCATCCTGTGATAAAATCCCACAAATGTGCTAAAGAACAACATCAGGTACTTGTCACAGTTTATGAACTTTAAGAAAAAAACACCAATCAAAAACCATGCACAAAACCTACAAGCACAACACACTATGAACTAGTGCTACAATAATTTGCATTAACAATAAAAAATGCTAACAGTATCACTGCATTTCTATCATCTGCAACCTTACATCCTTTCATTGTTAGAAGCAAGTTTAGCAAATCTGACAGCTGTTGTAACCTCTTTTACTCTATCTAACCAAGTGTCAAGCCAGGGTTTTGTTTGTCTGATTAAATACAGAAGTGCACAATAATTCCCTGTTTCCTATAGTGGAAGATTATAATAGAAAGAATTTCCTCAGTTGTCACTCTGTGCATGCATGTGTACTGACAGTAGCAATTTCCTACTAAACTTACTAATCTTACAGGACTTCTTTAGGACCGTATAACTGAGATACTTTGATGGGTTTTTTGAGACAGGGTCACTGGGAGGACTTTGCAGCAGGGTTCAACTGTCAAGTGACAGGTACATGGGGATAAGAGGCAGATTCTTCTGTTTATTTGTCACTTGCTGGACATTAACAGGGGAAGAAAATGTTTTGAGCACAGCACATACAAGGCAGAAGATGCAAGAATATCATCTGTGTCACTACTCCTTCTTGCCAGAAGTATCATGGAAGAAGAAATACCATTATGCAATGCATTTCAAAAATCTCTTCTTGTCCTACCTCCTAGAAATAATTCTTAAATTTTACTGTTTTCTTTTACTGTTGATCTTTACATAAAGAATTGGGATGCTTTAAACAAAAACACTGTTGAAAATGAAGGTCCCAAATGCTTTGACTTGTGTTCTAATAAAACAGATCTAGAATCTCAAGCTCTTTTGTGAACCTAACTTCCACAAATTGTTGCTGCTTAGTTAAGACTTGTTTTCATCTTACAGACTAATTACCTTTTTGATCAGTCAACATGGTTGTTAGCATTTACTTTTTATTACTCTGATTTTATTATTTATCATGTATTCAAGTACCACAACCTCCATTCTTTCTGCTCCCCTTTGTTTCAAAGCAGATGTGTCAAGACAGATCATGAAGTGACCCAGAGAATCCATAAGCTCGAATAAGTCCATATCTGCTTCCAGTGCATAAAATTAAAAAAATCAAGAGCATTTAAGTTCACAGCACCCCTGTGGAGGTCAGGAAGGACTTAGGAAGGAATATTGTTTTGAACAGCTGACTGTGGTCTTGTTCAGTAAGTGACTGAGCTGTGCCCAACAGAACTTTCAAACTTGATTAACATTACCTTGACAACCAGCATCAAAATGCAGCAACTCTACCTGGTCAAAACTCTTCCCTCCTCCTCCCCTGTCTTTTTTTTTTTTCCCTTTTCTAAAAATTTTCTCAAACTGTTAACAAAATTTAAATAATGTTGTGCAAGCTACTTTCAATGGAAATACACTTTTAAAAACAAAATTATTTTCCAGGTATTTTCAAAGTAAAAACAATTAATAACCTTCTAGAGAGCTCCTGCACCACTCCATGTGAATTTACTTACACATTTAAACAGCTTTATTGGATTATGGCCATGAAGACTGATGCTTTAAGTCTCTGTACACAGAAGTCTCATTTGACTCAACAGGATATTTATCCACTAAAAAACTGCAGAACCAAAGCCATATGGCCTTTTGGCTTAGGTTACAGAATCATAAGAATATTGTCTTTTTACTCTCACTAAGGGTGAATTAACATAGTCATGGAATATGACCCTAAGGAAATATTTGTGCCCAAAAGCACAAGCCAACTCTTTAAAAGCACAAAGCCTGTTCTTTCACAAGGGTTTTCTGCAGTAAAGTAATGGACTTCAGTCCAATAGTAAAACCTGTTAAGAATGGTTAAATAATTTACAATATCAATACATAATGTACTTATACCAGTTTGGTTTGTGCTTGTTATCATGGAATCACAGAATGTCCCATGTTGGAAGGGACCCACAAGGACCCTCAAACTCCAACTCAACACCAACAAATCTGGACAGGGACATGAAAACAACCTCATGTTTCAAGTACCCAGTTTGGAGGTCAGCTGTTCCATGATGCTGAGGTGGATTAACACAGGACCTTGTGTGAGTAATGCTTAAATTAGCAAACCATACACAGCCCATAGGCTTCACAGACAGAGGGGAATGGAAGTAACAGTTCATACTTCTAAGCTGGTGATCTTACATCTGTCATAAATAAGTCTAAATCATTTATATCCCCACTAATATTCAACTTTATAAAAGCCCCACAATTCACTACTACACCAGCCTTCCCCGGTGCACTGTAACTCAGTGCTAGTGTGACTGCCCTGTTCCAACAGTGTAGTTCTTCCAGTTTCCATCACTGAATTTCTTAGAATGAAGATGAATGTTGACTTGTGTAAACCTCCTGCTGCTCTTTACACCTGCCTTATGCAGCTCCCCTATTGCCCAGAGCATCTGCTCATATTTTATCTTCAAAATGTACTGCTTCTTCACATTTTGATTTCTCCTATAACTCCTTAATAAAATCTTTGTAGAGTCAAATGATGAAAAATTGTTAAGCCCAGCAAACTGCCTTTTTTTTTTCAATGGCAGATTTTGTAGTACCTGAAAAACTTCTCCACTTCATCCCCTTTAAACACTGGGGTTTTGTTTATTAATACCGTTTAATTCAATTAGGGGCCACTGAAAAAAACTTATTTCCCAGAAGCAGAGGACATAATCTGAAAATAAGGAACACTTACCACCTAAGATTTATTCTGCCTGTATCTTTTAATTCCTTTCTGAATTTCTTACAACAGCACAGTCCATATAATTAAATTCCCAAGAACATATTAACCATTAAAATATGATTACAAGAATTTGTAACATGCTAAATAGTTACAGTAAATTCTGTTGAATTTTACCAGTATTGCAAAAAAAACCAAGTCATAAAACGGTCACTTGAACATAGCTTATCCTATTCAAATTATTCCAGACAAAAAAATTAGGTTTTTTCCAGATAGAAATATGTCTGTAACCGCATTCTATCTTCAATAAAGCTGCCGTGTGGCTTAGGGGTTTGCTATGAAAATGAAATGAAAATGAAGTATTGTCTAACCATTTACAGGGAAGAAAGACCCTAATCTTAAGAAAAAAGCCCTACAGGCAAACAGTTAAAATATTGTGTGCCACAAGGCAAATAGATGAAAAATTAAAGGAACAGTGTATGCTTAGCATTTATGCAGTATCATTAAATCTAATCATGACTATGCACAGTATTTGACAATAAGTTAACATAATATAATGCTTTTGTAGGGTTGGGGAGGGGATGTGCGTGCTGGTTTTGAACAGTGACACCCAATGCATCATCCAATGAGCTTTCAAAGACCAGGCTCTGCAGGAAATGTAACCAGGTTTACTATTCCCTGTTGTACTTCCAGCCTTTACACTTCAGCACCATTACGACCCCAAACTGAGGCTGCTAAAATGAAATAGCCAGGAAAGTTTGCTAAACCACCCCAGCTTGGTCCAGCAGCCTCCTGAGGCCCTCTGGAAACAAGTGGTGCTTACACACAGCACGTACCAGCAGAGCAGGCCCTAGTACCACTCACACAGTTCCACCTCAGCATCACAAATATTCACATCAACAGAATCAGACACGAGAAGCAAATGACAATTTCACCATAAGGAAGACTGACAAAGGTAGGGGATTACTTCCCCAGGCTGCCTGATTCAAAGAATGAGCCCTCTGCTCATAGAAGCAAACCAATGCTAGACTGGAATCCTTAGATTAGAAGTTTTAACTTGGTCCACTTACATAATTACATATCCTTTTTTAATAGCTTGCATTTGAAGAGACCTTTCTATGGCATCAGAATTATTCAATACCACAAAAACAAACCTAATAGGTAATGTACGACAGGCAGCGTAAGACAAAACAGAAAATGTACACATTTCTTTGCACTGTCTCTGTCTTGAAATGCAGAATTAGCAGCATGTGTTTATCATAAAGCACTCACCTCTCACAAAAAGAAGCAATTGTAAAAATGCACTCAGCAACATCATTTCACTAAGCCATTGCCCAGTTCATGGAGCACAAAGCTTACAGGAAACAGGTGCAATGACTACTAGAGCTGTCCTAAAATCCTGTTCATAAACACACCTAAAATTTCTGGTTTCTTCTTTAGAAATTGTACTAAAATAAGAACAATGAATGATTCTGTGTAGCAGGGAATTATTGCTGTTCATTCTTCCATTATAGAGCAGCAGCTGCATGTGTCTGCTCCTGTCATGACAGCATTGCACTGAATGGACATGATATGAAAATATAGTTTTACGTTTTCTACTACAAAAATAATTTTTCCACTGTGCCACATGGAATCAATGTCTGAATGAATTCCAGCACACAGGTAAAACCCTGCCAATTAAAATCTTCTCCAAGTCTATACCCACCATCTACAGAAACTCAGTAGTGGAGGTGGCAGAAATTCTGTCTTATGACTACTCCATAAGGTATTTATTAGTGCAGTGTGAACAGTTCTACAACTACATAGCTGTGAGTTCTACAGTTCTTTCAAACTATACTAATTTACTCTATATTCAAAGAACTTATGGATTAGACACACTGGAAAATAATTCATCTTCCAAGACAATTCCAAAACAATTGTGAAAAAGGATAAAAGCCTTTCCACTCAAAACATGCTGGACTGACAAGTGATTCTACCAAACTACTGAATTTTAAGTCATTTGGTCTGCCACTGCTGCACATTACGAAAAGAAAGCAGTGCACCAGGCTGCAGGAGAAAATTTCTTCAGGTGTAAAAAAAATAGAAAAAACAGGTTTATGAAACAATATATAAATAGAAAAAACAATAAAAAATAAACAATAAATAGGAAAAAAAATTTAAAAACCCAATAAATAAATAGAAAAAACAATAAAAAATAGAAAAAAACAGGCCTTTAACAAGCCCTGAACCATAAACACATATAGAGAACAGAATTTATAAAGCCTATGCACTGTACTTTATTTAGAAGTATCTTGCACAGGAGAGAGGTGCTTTAAGACAGAGTCAAGGCCTGCACAGAACTGCATGGTAGCAGAATGAGGCACAACAGGCACAAAATGTAAAAGAAAGCTACAGGTTAGATAAAAGCAAAATCTTTTTCCCTGGAAGGACACCCCAACAGGGGAGCAGGTTGCCCAGAGGGGCTAAACAGTCTGATCCTCCGAAAATTTCCAGGCATGCCTGGATAAAGCTCTGAGTAACCTCATCTGACCCCTGAGCTGATCCAAGCTGAGCAGGAGGCTGTACCAGGACCCTCATGAGGTCTCTTCCCAACAAAATTATTCTGTAATTCTCTAATTACAAAGAGAAAGCAGAGGAACTGATAGTCATAAATAAATCACTGTGACATTTTTGTGACATATGAAATAGTATTGCAGCAAAATTATTATGCAAGGGTATAAAGTCTTTATATGAAGGTCCATAAACCATTCTTACAGTATGCATAAACACAGTAAAATTTATGTGCATGGTAAAAAGTCTAATTTAAAACTTTTATAAAATTTAACTAGTTACATTTTATTAGCATTACTTCTTTTCAAAAAAGAGGATTAAGTATTACAATTAAGTACATCTTGCTAAGAGGCAACTATGCATTTTATTATTTAAGTGATGAACGTGCTTCAGCTTTTAACTTTGATTTTCTAACTAAATAAATTTTGTATATGCCAGAGAATTTTACAGAACAATTCCCATCAGTGCTAGCGCTAGCACTGCCCCTACAGAACTCACATTATCAATCTCAAAGGAAGCTCTATGTCAAACTACATTGTTTGACTAAGAGCACTTTCCACTTTGCTCCCTGTGTCCATCATTGTAATCTAACTACCAGAACAGCAAACATGCTGCAACAACCTGAAGCCTTGATTAATTTACAGCTAACCTCAATTCACCTACACCCACCAGAAGAGGGGTATTTTGTTGCGTAATTTTTGTGGTTTGGGTTTTTTGTTTTGATTCTGTTTTTTTTATTAAATGGTGTGAGATGTGCCTTAAGTGTTTTTATACCCGACTACACAGAACACGGGTCAGTTCCAGCCCTGAGGCAGCTTTCTGAGAGCACACAATCGTGTTTGCACATATATTTCCTACAGCTGTCAAATCTGCATCAGAAAAGACTGCAAATAACAAGATCTTGGCAGAGCACTTCAGTTTCATAGGACACATGCACAATGCAATATCCATAAAGGAAAAAAAAGAATAACCTATATCTATGTGGATCAGACTAAATGGATATTTAGTAAGGCATCCTTGGACACCTCCTAAAAGCCCAACAAGAAAAACCAACATTTTAGCAGGGCATGTTGCAATAAGACAATGGGTCGTGGTTTTAAACTAAAAGGGGGTAAATTTAAGAGTATATAAAAGGATGAAGTTTTGTACAAAGAGAGTGAAACACCAGCACAGGTTGCCCAGAGAGGCAGCAGATGGCAATGCCTGGAAACATTCATGGTAAGGCTGGCTGGGGCTCTGAGCAAGCTGATGTAGCTGAAGATGTCCCTGATCGCTGCAGGGGAGTTGGACTAGATGGCCTTTACAGGTCCCTTCCAGCCCAAAGCCTTCTGTGATTCCATGACCCCTCCCATGTGAACAGGAGCAGGCCAATCCCAGCTGCCTCCAAGAGTGGTGATGAATGCACTGGGGTCAGGCTTGGGGTTTTAGAGGGTTTGCTGCTGCAGAATGTGGGCAGTCAGGGATCCAGGCTGGAGGAGCAGGTGTGTGAGCAGTAACGCTGCAGCTCCCACAGGGGCACCCAGGACCACACACTGCACAGCTCGGCAGGGATGGTGGCTCAGAGGGAGGGGCACCAGGTGACAGCTCCCTGCAGAAATGCTCCAAGTGCCGCCTCTAACAACATTTGTTAGAATCTCATTCCTAGTAACACCCTTGCAAGAGTCCTGTAAATTGGGTTAAGGCTTATCTCTACTTACAAAGACTTTAAGAGCTGTTTTACTGACACTACTAAAAGCAGTGATGAAATGAGCTACCAAAGGCAGTGAATGAAGGATATAGAGAGAATTTATTCAAGTTACATTGAATTATCTTAAAATACTTCTCTTCTGTATCTTCTTTGGAGGACTCCAGTATTGTTCACATCTTTTTTTTTACATTATTACTGTCTATATTTTATTTTCAGAATTGTTTTTTCTCCCTCCCTTGATAACTGCTTTAATTTTTTAACTATGTCAGAAACATCTGTCATTTCTCCCCTAAACTATTCAGACACATAGGATGAGAACACATTGCCTTTCTAGACTATCCTTACTACTGAGGCAAGACTCATGTAGCATGCAGGCACAGGTACACACACATCTTTAAATTCATCTTCATTTGTTCTAACCTTTTCAAGATTCTTAACAGCTTCTCAGCTAGCTCTTTGCAATTCTAATGAACCATTTTCCAAAGCAAATAAAAACCTTCCCATTTCATTTTCACTAAGTCAAGAAGGTGGCCAAGGCCAGGATCAAGAGCTCTTTAGCATGCCTTCAATTATTGTTCTCACTACCTCCCTTCCCTGACCGCCCAGGTTCAACTCTCTTCACACCACAGCAGGGAATACACCCACCCTTCCATGATGAAAAGCAGCTCACTTCTCCCACAGACACTCCCAGTGACTTCATAGGGGAAAGGCTCACGTGGAGAAGGACACTTGGCTGTCATTTCACTTGTGTTTAAAAAATATAACCTACCAGTAAAATGGGGGGGGAGGGGGGGGCAGGAAATAGAGGAGTAATAGTCCTCCTTGTACTGTCTGTGTACCTATTCTCTCTAATCCTCTCTATTAATTTAGCAATAAAATATCATCAGCATCTCCAAGATTTTGGTTGGCAATCAAATTTTAATTACAGGGAATTTAGCTCTCCATTTAGGTTCATATCCTTGACACACAAAGTATGTGTCAAGGATACTCTAAGAATGCTGGCTTTTAGTGAAAATGTCACTTTTGCCAGGAGTTTTACCCGGACACCAGGCACATCTGTTATTTGTCTATGAATTAATAACCAGTAAGAAACTTTCACGAAAGGCTGCATAATCTTTTCAGACTCTGAAATAATTCATTGACCTCTACTAACTCAGCAGAAGAAACTAAATGCTGCAGCATTTTCTTAAGATAATCAAAAAGACTCTGCACTTCAGACACATCTTCTGCAGGAAGTGCTCAGACACCTCCTTCCCAGCTCCCAGAAACAAGAGAGGGAATCACCACTAGGAGATTGCAGCCTCCAGTTCTCTTCACCTTAAAAGATAAATAACTGCACTCTTTGACTGTGTGCTCTCTTAACCTTTTCCACCTTAGTGAATCCAGAGCTGAATTTCATTACTGCAGATAACATAAGCTGATAAATGCACTTTTTTTTTTTGCAACTGTTTGTGATCTAGCTAAAATAAACTACATAAAATTGTCCTGTGGTATAGTTTGTACTTCTCTCTCCCACAAATCAAAAAGGATCATCCTTCCTCCAGTGCTAACCAACAAAGTTACAGCTAAAATTAATGTAATTGCTGTTTCATATATAAATCTTAACTGAAGCAAGATTTTATTACATACTATCTCTTGTTCTTACAAAGTCAGATCCATGGTTAAATTAATGCAGAAAAAAACCAAATGTACTTACTCAAGGAAATAAACAAATTTATTTTGGACATAGGAAAGCTTTCACTGTCCCACTGCCAGCAGAATTTATTGTTATGAGCTATAAAAGCACTGTTACAAGTGTCAGAATCTTACCCACAAAGAAAGTTTTGTTCCATAATGACCATCTATAAAGGCCCAACTTCACTAAATCACACAAAGGCAAACTTCAAGATAGATCAGCTGAGTAATAGCCACTGATAGCTGAAAAGTAACCAGATGCAGCACTCTCAAACCATGAAGAACTTGCAATACAGACTCATGTTCTAAGAAAGCTAGATAGCAAATAAAGGAAAATATTAGAGCCTGATGAGGCCCCTCAAGCACGGTCAAGGTCTGCCTGCTCTCCCAAACCCTGATGAGAAAAAGAGCCAGTGATGACAGGCCTATATATCACTGACAATCAGATGCATTTTGGCTGGGTTGTGACAACAACCTGAAATTCCAGAGGGATGGAAAGGAGGAAGTCACGGTCAGGAATGCAAAAATTAGGTTGGGGCAGTGCCCTCTGTCATGACCCATCCTCTGCCCTCCTTCCTGCATGCACAATATCCCTGTGACTGTCCAAACATGCAGTGCTCCAGCTCTTCCTGGTGATGCTCCAGGCCCTGCATAAGCAGCTCCCAGACAGCACGGTGCTGTTTGTGCAGGGACACACAGCAAAACAGGAGACAGCATCTCTGGGGGTGGGACTGTATGTTTGTTTGAATCTGTTGTGATAGGCACCTTTCTGTGAGCAAAATGAATGAGTCAATACCTTTAGAATGCACCAACAGAAATGAGATGTGGATGACAGATGACAAAGGCTTGGAGGAAGAAGGAGACAAAGTAAGCAAAAAGTGATGCAGAGCAACTGGGTAAGAAATTTAAGTGCTAAATTACTACAGTGAGTTTTAGAGGGAAACTGCACATGGAATTATGCAAATGCCAACTACAGAATGCAACTTGATGCAGAACGTGCAGGACAAGGGGCAGGGATGTGTACAGGAGAGACAATTTAAAAAGAAGGACCAAGTGGCCAACTTGACAAGGTCACACGGACTACAAAATAGGAATAGTGACTTGGACTTGAGAGAAGACTAATAAATAATTTTTCAGGGTATGCATCAGTGATTTCTCTTTTTAGGTTTTCAGCTGCGTGTAGCATTGTTCCAGATTACCCAGAACAGCTGGAATCCAAAGGCTGAATGATTACCAAGGGTCAGAACCCTCATAAACAGTGCTAACAAGTTCTTCCCTCAAAACAAGGTTGTGAGCCAGGGAAAAGCTAAGAAGCTCCCCTGCTACACAATTCTAACTTGTTACAGAACTTGTGTTTCACGGGAGACAGAGACCCCCACCTCTACCTTCTAACTTGCTACCACATGAGGGAAAAATGCATAAAATTGCATAAAATTCCGGTTTTTTATTTCCTGTGATGTTCTATCTACTAAAGCACTGAGGAATGGCCAAGTACTATGGCCACAGTAACTGCACAAGCTGAGCCTTCAGATAAAGACAGCGAGACCCAACTGCTCTGGCAGGGTCTGCTTTGGCTGTGGCCTGCTATGAGTTCCTGAAGCAAACACATGAGGAGCAGTGCTCCTGCAGGATTTGTCCACCATTCCCAAGCATTATGTTCTCAAACCATTTTCCATTCACAGCTCAAACCATTTCCATTCACAGTTGTTTTGCAAGGCTTTGCATTTCATCTAATCTGATTTTTATGAAGCGCCAAGGCAGAGAAACATTTTATATGAGAATTTATTTTTCTGTGAGAAGCTGGTGTATGTCTGTCAGGCTGGGATCAATACAATATAACATTCCCCTCAGATAACTCTTTCACAAACTACTATTACTGTCATTTTCACCAGGACATAACATCACTCATTAGCCACTCTTTAGTAATCAGAGCTCTGCACTCCAAACTGTTATTGCCCTTCTAACTTGCATCCTTTCAGCATCTAAATAGCACTTTTTCTCATACTAAGAAAAAAAGCACAAAAAAGTAACCCAATCCCCAAACAAAACCACAAACCTCTCACCACAAACAAAAACAGTAGCTCAGACTATATGGTACATACTGTCACTGAGCCTGTAAAAATGTCAGTTGTCCTCAGACTGAACTTTTTACCTAGTCTGACATAAATCTGTTATAGTCTGAAAAAAAAAGAACTTCAAATATCCACAGAACCTTACTGGCAAGTCCTTATACACCTATAAATCTTTAACTCTTGGATGGAGACATTTAGTGATATCTTCCAGTAGACCTGGTAGTAAGAGGCTTGCTGAAGGTCACACAAGATAGCTGTGAGAAAGCAAATCTGAAAACGTTTACAAGACATTTATATACTTATCTCCCAGTTCTCTTTTTTCGTTTATGACTCAGTAAAGAATTTCTTTTTATAGTCACCACTCCCTACTGCTCCAGGCCATTTAATTTTAAAAAAAGGAAAGAAAAGAATGTCAAATCAAAATAGCGCATACATCATTTTTATAGTGTTCAACAAAGGAAGCAGCCTCTCTAAATCTTGCTTTTTCTGTAGAATATGCAGATACGTTACTTCCCAGAAAATTCTCTTTCAATTATGGCTAAGAAGCATATATCACTTTACTAGGTGATGATTTCAACCCATAAAAACATACAAAGCCGTAGGTCTAGGAGAGGGACAAAGAACTCAGCAGAGTCTTTGAAAATAACATTCCTTAATTATTTCCAGAGAGAGGAAGTCAGCACTTAGACCTCAAAGATCAATATTGCTTCCATGCACAACTATGGAAGTGTTATGTTTCATAATATTTATAAGATTTGATTGTAACGAAGGAGGAACTATGTGAAATTCTGAAAGCCACTGCATTTGTCATGCCTCTCAGAGAGGCATGACAAAAGCCTGCCAAATAAAGAGCCACGTGTTCCATATGGAGTGGGCTGAATGAACCAGCCGGTGGTGACAGAGAACTCAGGAGCCATGGCAATGCTGCTGCTGAACACTCCCTGCTCCCAACATCCAGCGTGAGAGAATGGAGATCTGCACGACAACGGGACACTGAAAGGAAACAAACCTGCCCTGTCCTTTGGCAAGGACACAAACCAAGCAATCAGCTCAGTCAGCTACCCTGACATTCCCGAGGAAAAACAATCACAGCAAATAATGAAAGACATGATTTTATTCATCTAGAAATAAATCCAGGAATGAGTAACAGCCACCACAGTTTTGTCCGGATCAAGTCTTGCCAAATTAGACTGGGTTTATGGTCATAGGATTAGTAAGTAGCAAGTATCTCATAATATGACTAGATTCTGACATCCTTCACAGGACTTTTACAAAAATGGGAAAAATGGATTAAATTTCTCTGGAATCAATGGAGATTTCAGAACACTTACCAATGATTCTCAGCAACTACGGAAATTAATTAAATCATTTTCTACAGGGGTCTGTTTTGGTTGCCTCACTATGGAGCATAACTTGGATAAGAAAAAAAGGAAAGAGAAAGTGGGAAGGGGAAGGAGAAGGAGAAAGGAAAAGGAAAAGAGGAAAAATATTTCCTGAGCAGGAGGGAGGACAAGGAACCATTAGTGTACTGCAGGGCAGAATCTGAACTCACAGTAATGTTCAAAAACAGGTGTGCTTCTCCCAGATGGGATACATTAAGGATGAGCACAAGTCATCACATGTAGGCAGGAACAGTCAGCTCCACAATGTATGATTTGAAACAACCAAATAGGCAACACTTCACAGGAAAGTGAAAAAGCTCACCTCCCTCCTGCTATATAAAACTGCAGTTTTGTTTTTTCCCTTGAGACATTGCTGCCTGACAGAACACTGCAATTGTCATAAAATCACTTATCACTGCCTCATTAAGAACCATTCTCCTTACACTCTGACCCCATTTATAACCCCCAAATTCTGGTTTTATCCCACATTAGCATAATCATATCACCTGAAGTATCATTGTATTTCATCAGGAGGAAAAAATAAATTGGTTTCCAGTCTACTGAAAGAATAGAGTTCTAATCTTAGCCACTACCTCCCACTGAGATAAACCACCCAACACATCAAATTTCATATAGGAGACATACATGGTACTATAGCAAATGTTCATGAGCAAAATCAGAGGTGTATCCAAGTCCCCCATGGAATGCACTCAAGATTCTCTACAGCTTTTTAAGTCATGCCCTTTTAACATTACTTAGTTGCCTTTGTAATTTAATTTCTAGCTAAAAATCTCATTTCCTTCCCACTGTAACACTCAATTTTGTACTGTTTGTTTGTTGTTAAATTACTTGGTGATTTCTTGGTTGAACATAAAGCATCATCCATCCTTGGCTCCCAAGACATTTCAGCTACATTTATCAGAGACAAGACTAGACTGGAATCTTTTATCCAAACTGAAGACATCTTGGGCACAGCCAAAACTAATTCAGTTTCATAGAAACAGCAACAGCCTGAGCTTTGGAAAGATGGGGGAAGCATGAGTTTTTTCCTCAGAGGTTTAGCATCCATGCAAAGAGAGAAAAATTGCACACATGGAGATACAAATTAAAATCATTCAGGCTGGAACTGACAGACACAAATCCAGCCGAACAAGGGAGCTGCTAAAACTACGGCACAGGCTGGGGAAATGTTGATATGAAAGTCTTCCTCCTACAACTCTGAATACATATAAAAAATTGTAAGCACAGGGAATATGAGCACTTTCAGGTGAGCAGGGAAAAGTAAAACCCCTTCACCCATTAAGCAAGCCACAGAGATACACAGGACAGACAGAAGCAAGGAGCAAATGACAGAGCTATAATCATGGAATTACTAAAACAAGTCAGGTGGCTGAGAACAGAATTGTCATAATTTTTCACTATCTTAGCTACCGAGACTAATTTGTTGTTTGTTGGGGTTTTTTTTAAATGAATGCATAAATCAACTATTTTAATTACACAACAACATGACAGATGTTCCTATGTCAAGGGGAGATAAGCAGCTACAATACTGGAAATATAACCTATAGTCTCATTTTATAATCAATACTGTGTGACTACATATTAAAGGAGAAAACAAAAGAAGGCATTTTCAGAATTCTAATGGCAATCAAATGCCTGTATGTCCTTAAAATTCGTCTGGAGTAAAGCACAAGGCTTCTTTAAAAATTCCTAAACAAGATCTCAACACATCCAACCCTAAAATCTAAAAGATTAGACAGTGGTAAAGTGGTAAATACAAAAGTGAACACATTCACCCATTTGTTAATCCAGGATGGCAATTCAGAAGACATAATTGTGCCTTTACCCTCTAACAACCAACCAAATGTACTGTCATTCTTAAGTCTGGAGGGGGAAAAAAAGTGAATTCCCATTCAAATTCACACAATAACACAAGCTACAGAAAGATCCATAATTCCTGCCCTTCAATTTGCATCTCAGTTATTGCACATCTTTTCAAAAGGCATGGATAATGGACAGAAAGGCTACAAGCAGTGATTAATGTACTGCACCTCTTAACTAAGTCCTCTCAGTAGTTAATGGTCAAAAATGTTCATTTGTTTTCTGGTTTGAACTTGTCTGATTTCCATCCATTGGCTCTTCTCACATTTCCATGTGCTAGAATAAAGATTAAGTTAAGTACCTCTGTTCCTGACATTTCTGAGCCATAACCTTTTCCAGGTAACTCAAGGAGCTCAGTCATGCAGCTTTCTACCATCATGCTTGTTTTCTTGACAACAAATAATTCATCCTGAACTCCCTCCAATTTCCAGCATACTTTTAAGGGGTTTGCCACAAAATAAACCTGCCAGTTGATAAGTGATAATTTCTTTCAAAAACTTGTCTCCAGCTGCTGGAGTGGAGCACTTCAGTGAACAAATCTCATACTGTGCTGGTTTTTGCTGGGGTAGAGTTAAGGCTTTTTCCACAGTAGCTGTGCTTTGGATTTGTGCTGGGAGCAGTGCTGGTAGCACAGGGATGCTCTGGGCATTGCTGAGCAGAGCTCACACAGAGCCAGGGCCTCCTCTGGCCCTCACCCGACCCCACCAGTGAGGGGCTGGGAGGGGACAGAGCCAGCACAGCTGAGCCCAAGGGATCCAAGGGATATCCCAGCCCATGTGGGGCCATGCTCAGCACTCAGAGCTGGGGGGGAGAAGGAAGGAGGACATTCAGGGTGATGGAGTTTGTCCTCCCCAGTCACTGTCACACGTGATGGGGCCCTGCTCTCCTGGGGATGGATGAACACCTGCCCAGCCATGGGAAGTGGGGAATCAGTTCCTTGCTCTGCCTTCCTTGTGTGCAGGGCTTTTGCTTTATCTGTTAAAATTACTGTATCAACCCACAACTTCTCACTTTCACTCTTCTGATTCTCTCCCACCAAAGTGAACAATCAAAGCTGAAGAATAAAAGTGCATTTAATCCATTTTAACAAAAAGAAGTACTATTTGACTGAAGAAGCAACTCTTCATTCAAAATTAAAACTTTCAAAATGCAAATTTGACCTGTACAATCATGAAGGCAGCTGCAGTACTGATAACAAGTGACTGTGAAACAGAATAGGGAATGGCTCTGCTGCATCTTCTGGAATCACTATTTCCCATAAGTGAAGTAAATTACTGTGTGCCCCATAAATATCTTTGATACCTCCCTTATCTCCTTCAGTTTCCAACACAACTTTTTAAAACATTTCTAAACATAACAAACATCAGAAAGAAATCCTAAAATTATTTTTTTAATGGATTAACCAAAATTATTTCCCATAGTTTCAGTCCTTTAGAAACAGTTTCCTTGAGGGCATACAATTAACATCAAACAAGCAAACCTTAAATCAGAATACTTTACAACAGGATACTGCTTTTGTGTGCACACATACTAAAGTCTTGTTGTCAACTATAAGATGACACATTGATGGAGGCTTCTAGTCAAAAACTGAATGTCTTTGGATCACAGCCAGCACTGCTACAGGCATCCTAAAGGCACTGTTAGCACTAAGAACAGCAGCAACGGTGGCAATTTTTCAGTTTGACAGGTGCTAAATACCACTGAACTTCACTGTAAGTCCATTTTTATTGCAGCTATTGCCCAACTCTCCTTACATGAACCTTACACTAAGAGAATTATAATAAACAGCCTTAAACCAGTGCCATTTCAGCTGAAAGCTATATGGACAACTTCCCTTCAATAGCAACAAAGACCCACATAAGACAAAAGGAAGTGTGCTCCTACCACAGCAACCCAAGAGCAGAGCTGGGATCTATCACTAAGACCCATCTTATCCCCAAGTGCTTTAATATTTTGTCCTCTCACTTCCCCTGAAAACATTCATATTGCAAAGGTGATGATATTTAGATTGATACAAAGCAATGTAAACTTTACTTGGCCTTCACTGGAAACATTCCACGAAGTCATAGACCAAGAGAATAAGTTTTAGTACTCATTGTAGCATGTAGCTATTCTTTTTTTTTTTTTTTTTCAAATTTCAGAGATGAGAAAGTATCAAGGAAATTAAAAGCTTGTTTTAATTCAAAGGAATTTCCAGTCTATCTCCTGGACAAGAAAGAAAATCTACATTTCTCAGATGTAGGCATCTCCTGGCACATTTCAAAATGGCAGCCTGGCTATAAACAGATATTCTCAACCCAAAGGAATTTTCTAGTGGGTGCTGCCCAACCATCACCCCAAACAAGTTTTCCACTTGTATAGTGCTGCCACTTATAGAAGTTTGGTGTATATTTATTAATCAGAGTCGATGTGGGACATTTTGAACACCCTTTAAAAAGCCCAGCTTTGATTTCCCATCTGTCCTGTAAACTTTCCCACTGAAGAAGTACATTGCTTCATTGCACTTCATGGCTGAAAAAAAGGTACAGAAGCAGATAACTGTATTTCTTTCAAAAGCAACATTGATTGCTTTCAGCATATAAACTCCTTATTTTACCACCAATATATTCACACTCAGACCATATACAAACATTGTCTCCAAACAGATGCAGTTACTCAGCATTTTGCCAGAGGGACTATGAATATACCCTTAACCTCATACAAGTGTATATAAGTTGTAATCAATTAAATGTGTTATCAATTTAATGCAATATCAATTAAACACTCCATAAACATGTCCCAAATTCACAACAGCTTCAGTCCCAAAGCAGGTCAGTGATTTTTGCAGAGTAATCCAACCAATTCTCAATCTTTTCACAAAAAGATTACTTTCTTTTTAAAGCAGGACAAAATTCAAAGCATCTTCTACACTAAATACACACATACATGCACTTTTCAAATCCCTCACTGCAGGTTCTCCAGCAAGTTCTACTGAAATGAAAATTTTAGTATCAACAAGCAGGTAAAACACTCCTCACCATAACCAGGTAACTACTGTTCAGATAAACAATGCAATTTAACTAAGACACAGGTAATCTAATCAATTACCTGATATAAATAGCTGCAAGTGATCTGCCCTAAGCACATGAACTGTTTGGCAACACTGACACCAAGTGACAGAATTCAGGAAAACAAACCACAATGATCCCCACATAGAAAAGTTACAGCTTTTATCCTCATGCTGTGGAAGAGGTAAAGCCTTATTTTATCATCAAGAGAAGAAAATGAATGAATACCCATAAAGAGAGCTGACATTTTCACATCAGCTATGTCAGAACATCCAACATTAAACACGTGTTAACAATTCAATTTAACTTTGATCTTGCAAACACAAGTCAAATACCATGAGCACTTCAAAGTTTGATGCATACCAACCTCACAAATTCATTTCTAAAGAAGAAAAAATTAGTGGTTTGCACACACAGAAAGTGTTGGATTCCATTAAGTTCGGTGAATTTGGTTAATTTTTCAAGTAAAAGATTGCAAATAGTACTTCTATACACTTCCATTTAGAAAATTACCTATTAATGCAACAATGTCTGCTAAGTTTCACTTACTTGTTTTGCCTGTGCTTCTCTGTGCTGAAAAACCAAAACCCAGCAGTCCAGCATCATATGCATCAAGTAAACTTGCCCCCCTGCTGCCTTACCTGAGAGTGCACAAAGCACAAAACCCAGCTGACAGCACAGTAACTCCATCAAACACCGCAGTGTTACCACCCACCGTGTTTATGCCCAGCATTGTCTTCTTACAATCTTCCGTGATCTTACCTGCTGACGTTTGTATGCCAAGTAATCAAGATTTTCCAGATCTTTTTGAAACTTTTGGTAGGTTTTCTGTAGATCAGATTTACTGGATACACTTTTCAAAGATTCAAATGTTCTTTGAAACTGTGAGGGAATATTAAAAAAAAAAGCCAACAAAAGATTATCATTCATACAGTTGCTGTGTTTCAATCTGTATTACAATTATTTTCTACTCAACACTAAGGCTATTGAGCTTTGTCACCTCTAACCTCCCACATATTCCTACAGTTTTGTTTTGACACCAATCACAGAATTCAAAGCATTGTACATATGCCCTCATCAATTCAATGAAGTCCTCTAACTTCAAAGGTTAGACTAAACACAAGCAATCAATCTCTAAAGGTGAGTGCTTCTTCTATGCCAAGTTCCAGGAAGTAATAAATGCACACAGATTTAAATACTTTCTTTTCAACTAAGAAAAGCATATGCGACTTTACACAGGCCATGAACTCATTCCATCAAGCGTAACAGCAGAACTTAGAAATCACAGGGTGCTTCTCATCAAGCTAATTTACTTAAGAGTAATTTAAGAGTAGATAATCACCTTGGGCAATGTGCCCACATTCTGCATGAAAACTGTAACAACTCCAATTATGCTTCACTACAGACCTTACTTTTAAATTTAAAACTTCTTTCATGCATACACTATTATTAAAAATAGGACTGGTATTTTTCAGAGATGCATAACACCAGCCCAGCTGTAGGAACTGTAACAGAAAGGTTAAGACTTGTGTCAGAGGAGAACTGGAGGTCCAGCTTCCTTGTACCTTCAGGAAATCATGAGCCTTCTCCTCTGACTTGCTGTAAATATCCTTCTTCACCTCATGAGCATGTGATGGCTGCAAAGCTGCAGGTAGCTCAGTAATGTTTTGTTATCATTGTGATTACCACCAGAAGCAAGTCTATAAACATATTCACACTGAAATAAGCAGGAAGAACTACACACTTGTAAATCCTTCCAAAATATTGACTGAGTCTACCGCAGTTCCAGGGCCTGTAGGTGAAGCTCACCCATGGTACCAGTGCCCAGGGAATGACGCAAGGGACTGCTTTCCAGTCAGTTCTGGAAAACCAACCACTTCTACAGTAACTACAGCCCACATTTCTCTGTACTTTTGCTTAAACTACAGCCACTGAATTGGAATAATGAACCACAGGAGCAGAAGTGAAAAGAAAAATAAAAAGAAAACCTCCACTCATCTTCTGTCCCTCTTTAAGAAGCTGAGACATAACTGAGAGTCCACACTGATCATGGATGTGGAGTGCTCCAGAGCCCCTCATTCCTGAGCAGGAGACTCAGCTCAAGCCCAAGCTGTACCTGATGCTGAACAGCCCCCAGATACTTCTCCTTGGGGATAAAAAGCAGCTGCAGTGGATTTCCACTGACAATTTACAACAACTTGCCTGGAACCATCACACAAGTTAGCACGTCTTGTTTGCCACTCTGCAGCCTTTATTTCAGTCTCACTGCTCTCATAACTAAAAGGCAAGTTAAGGCAGTGTTTTCATCTATTGGTAATTTATCTTACTCTACCTCATTAGGCACTACTAGAGGTTAACTGGGGACTTTTTAGCTGCATTTAAACTGTTTGCTACCAAAAAATAAAATATAACTTTCTCACCCAAAGTATATGTTCCTGAATTCTGTACCAACATGGCTGACAGAACACACATGCTAAGACAAAACTGCAATACTCTCTATTCTTTTCTGTTTGACTTCATTATCTTCCAATTTTTGTATGATTTGTTGTTTTCTGATTTTGTCTCTGCTCCAGAGCTGATCTGAAAGCCTTTGCATTTGCAATGTTTGCTTTCATCAATTCCCACTCCTGGCTAATCCCTTAGCTGGAAGCAACTCAATTGCAACATTTGCAAACAAGACCTGAGTTCAGTTTAAGGTGACCAAAAGCACTCCATAGTCCTTGCTTTTTTTCAAGTGTGTAAGAAACTGCTCATAATGTCTCTGGCAAGTTCATCGTGCACCTTCTGCTTCAAACCACAACATATTTCTCCAGAACTTAGCCCAAAGCTGTTGCACCCCGTTGTGGGATTGAATAATACAGGGAAAAGGTCTCCAATGATTCCCAAACTCACTAAATAAACATACGGTACAGTCTTTTCTTGAGGCGTCTTTTTTTTTTTTTTAGATAATCATCAACATGTTAGACTACAATACAGTTGTAGAAACATCATCAGCATCCTTTTAAGGATGTACTTAATCCCACAGCTTCAATTCTTCATTAACAGAAGCTCTGCTAGCAAGATCACTCACTTCATGTCCTGCAGCAACCTAAACATTAATAATACATTTGGCTCTCTGGAAAGAGATATAAGAAGCAGCATGAGAGCATGATCAAATACAAATCAAATGTGCAACTACAAGGGCAACATGCTTCAATAAAATTGATGGGTAACTGCCAGAACATCCACATCTGCCTTTAGATGCAAGGGAGAAACACTTTTTACAAATTTAACTCAAAAGTAAATAAAAAAAATCAACCAAGAAATTTTAAGGAAACATAGATATGCTCTTTCCACTGTCCTCAGCAGGAAATCAGAAAATTGTGCCTTGGACATACAAAGGTTATCAACACATATATTAAACTTAAAACTACATCTGGATCTTTCTGCATCATACTTCCTTCAGTGTGAACCAGCATTTTGGGGTGAGTGGTAAAAAAACCTCTCACATCTCTCCTGTCTAGAGGTGGAAAGAAGTATCAGAATTCCTTTTTTTTTTTTTTTCTTACCAAATAATCCTAAGAGATTCACAGAAGCTCTTTTCTGCCTGTTACATTTTCAAAGTGCTTTGAACCATTTCTGGAAGCTGAGAAGTAGCATTCCTTTGCTACTTTTGTTCTCCGTGGCACTACTAAGCAGCCACCTGGACTCATTTTCCCTCCATGGTAAAATCATACCTCTATGATTTTATCAGAGCTGCTTCTGTTTGTCAAGTTACCACAGGTAACTTCTCTCAGCATAGACAACTTTGTACCTTCAAGAGAAGAGCATGACTTTATATTCATTAATATGACAGCATTCCTTTCACAGGAAACCCCAAACTTACCAAATGCAGAACCAGAGCCCAGCACCCTGGTCCTATAAGGCAGGGTGGGTAACACAGCAGCCCCAATGTCCTGAGCAGGCACCACCAACACATGGCTGAATGAAGGCTCTGTGCTCACCCGACTGGAAACCAACACACACTGAATGCTTCAACTACGTGAAGCAACTCCCACTGTCCCATTTTAGGTACCACAAAGCAACAAATACCATCAGAACTCTGAAAGTGATGAGGACCACAGATGTGGACAGGCCAGAAGAGTGCTATAACACAGCCTCCTTGGAAGCATGATGGGCCTGATCAGGGTAAGGTAGAGTCCTGCAGCCTCCTCTCAGATGCTGATTGTGGCTCATCCAGTTAGTAAGTGTGACTGTAAGCATCAGGACTGACAGTCCCATGGTCTCACATCTTACACACTGCAATGTCAAAGATGAGAGGTGAGCTCCGACTGAAGTTTCTCCTGCGGTAAAGCGGATTAACAGCTGGGAATCCTCTGCTGTCTTTATGAGCTCCTGACGTAGCATTTTTGAGAGTTTTCTCCACTATCCTTCTACCTAATTCAGGAGCCTTGGAACTTCTGCTCTGCTGTCATATGTAACAAAAATGAGGCAATGAGATCAAAGAAAAGAGGCTGAGGCAGAGTGGCTGCACATTTCAAAATGAAATCATATTAAACTAACTAATCACACTAAAATTTTGATGCTGCTTAAGCCAAAATTTACTACATTTCATCTTCAATATGAGCCATGAAAATTAATGTCTTACCAGCTAAGCAGGAGGCTAGGACACAGAATTATGAGATTATAAACATGCAGTGCAAAGTGCTTCATTGCTTATCATTCAGAAATGTGGGAAGTGACATTACTGAACACAGAGCACAAAGCCATATTCCTGGCAACCACCTTTGAACCTCCAAACAGGAAGAGGGATGGGGGCAGCCAATCCTGCTTCTCCACCTTGGGCATGATGCTACTGCACACACCTTTAATGGCCCTTGCCTGGGAGTCTAGCCTTATAAAGGGGATGTCATCAAAGGGCCTGCTGCATTTCCTTTATGTGGTTTCCTTCTACACAGCTGGTTTAGATTTAGGGTCAGGGCTGCAAAAAGCCACTCTGTTATTCTCGAATTAGGAGAAATGGCTCTTTTTTGTTCATCTAGAGCTGCACAAGTCAAAGAGTACTTGGATTTCAGAGTATCAATATTACCATCTTTCACTGCACAGGGCAGTACAGTAGCACTGAACTATTTTCTCCATTGGTAAAATATTTCTCTTTATTTTCACATGGATTAATATGAATTGAATTAAGGACAAGAAGCAAATTTTACTTCCATTTTGACATAAGGAAGCTGTCCATTGAAAAATATACATTTCTGTTTTGATAAGGTACTGGTTCTTTAAAAGACTAAATTATAACTAAATGTACTATTTAAATTACCCAGAGATGTGGTTGGAAAAAAGCCATTCAAAACCCCTCTTAAATTCCAATTACTGAACACACATACTTATGAGAAAAAAGCTGCTCTTCTCCTATTTTGCTGTAATGGAATGGGCAATGTGCCTCCTTTGGAGAGGTTTACAGAAAGCAGCTCACAGCTTTTTCCATTCAGAAAATATCAGATGATTTTGCTGTCATTTTAAAAAGGTCTGAAGACCCACACTCTGATGATAAAGCAGACACTGTTTGTTTTGCATGCATTTCCTCATTTCTGCCTCTCAAAGCACAAATGAGTTATAAAACACATTTCTCTAGATCAGAATGATCTCTGCATGCTTGAATTGTTGATCAGACAAGCCATTCTACATTACACCAACTTTGTTGCTATACTACCAATAAATAAAGTGCCAGAAGATAATTTCCCAAGATTATTTTCCCAGCCTAAAATGTGCCTTCCCATATTAGCACTCTAGAGAAAGAAATTTCAGAACATCACTTGCATACTATTCATATATATATATATATATATACACACAGTCACAGACACTCCCAAGGGAAGCCCCCAGCCATGTTCTTCCCCTGACAGGTCCAAACAGAGTTGACTGCAATGGAGTGCTGGTCACTGACTGCAGCATGCAAGCATCTGCACAGTCCCAACAATTCTTTCAAACAGGCTTCTGCTTTCCTAATATGCCACCTTCCAACACAACATGAACTTCTCACACACACCTGTACTTCTGATGACTTCAAGCATTGTATTAACCTCTGCTACAAACCACCTTTATGTTACAGATCTCCCCAAGTTTTATGTTTACAATTTAACATTCCAGTCAAAACTTATCATCCCAGGGCTTGACAATGATTTATTTTTACAAGTTACAAAGAAGCAATCAAGAGGCTCCTATACCAAGCACAGAAGTGGATCCAGATTCCTACTGCACTCAAAAGAATGCTCACTTTGAAAAAGCCAGCTCCTAAAAGCAGTTCTTTGGAAGCTTTTCCTCTATTAATTACTGCACGTCACAGAGTGCCACGGAATTTGCAGTGTAATGATTAGCACTGTAGCGCTGATTCCAAACAACTGCATCCCATGTACCACAGACAAGCCTCTGATTGGTAGCAGGAATCTCTGTTTGATGAGGAAAAAAATAGGAGTGTGAATCAAAGGAGAAGCCAAATATTCTTTCAAAGACACCTGTCACTTTCTCAATACTCCTTATGCCCCAGAAGTTCCTCTGCCATCGGAGTGACCCACGCCCCACAAAGGAAGGTAGCAAGAAGTTAGAATTTAATCTGGCTACTGCTGTAAAAAACAAGGTTTCTATGAACACATCAGGAACAAATGGAGGGATAAGGACAATTGCCATCCTTCACTGGATGCAGGGAGAAACCGTGACAGACAGAGAGGAAAAGTCTGAGGTACTTCTCTGTCTCAGTCTTCAGCAGCAGGACCAGTTGTTTTCCAGGTACCCAAGCCCCTGCAGCTGAGCACATGGATGGGGAGCAGAACGAATCCCCCCCAGTCCAAAATGAAATGTTAGTGACCAGATACACCATCTAAGACTCACACAAGTCCAAAGTGATCTGCTGGAGGGTAGGAAGGCTCCACACACAGATCTGGATCAATTAAGCACAGTTCTGGGAGCTGAACCAGCCCCTGCATCTGAAGCACAGGGCAGCCCAAGATGACTTTCCTCTTTCATTCCATATAACCCTACCAAGTTCTCACTCAGAACACTTTTAATGCTGCTGAATACTGTGCAGGAAAGGGAGGAACAGAAAGTACTACACTCACAGGGTCCACCTTCACAAGTTACTTCTTATCTGTAGCCATTCTCTTTTTTTTTTCTCTGACAGGAGTTTTAAATAACTGTAGGCAAGCATTTTGTAAAGATCATGCTGTCTGAGGCATTCATGAAAAATATGAAGACTTGCACAGTAAATCTACAAGCATGACATGAAGAGGAAAAAGGCAGATAAAACATGTTGGCTCAGCATGATCTGAAACCGATTAGAGAAAGACAGACTGCCAATGCTCTTTGACTGAAATTCTCCAAACTTGTTACTTTCCTGCTGTTCTCTTCTAATCAATAAATTTAACCAATACCATTATCTGTTAATTCACTTAATTAAATAATATTGAGCATTACTAACCATAATGGATGAGCTGCTAACACAGCTCTGAATCACAGAGTGCAATACAGAAGACAGCCCTTTGTGTGACCACATTTTTCAGAACTCAGTTGCTTCTTTAGAGCATGGAAACTCAGACAGAGATAGGTATTTATTTAAACTGATCTCTGTTTAAAAAAAAGTATTTAAAGAAGAAAAACCTTTCTTTTTGGTGTGATGTACTTTATTTTTTCAGTGAACTCTACAAGGATCTTCCTGTTTGCACTGCACCCTCAGAGTCCTATAGGATTGTGAATTCCACAAGTGGCCAGAAGTGTTCTGTGCTGGAATGTGACCAGTCACTGAGGGTTTGTACTGGCACCTAATAAGCATTATTTACATACACATTTATTCACTTTTTGCTTGGTGACAATCTCATAGAATTCATTAAACAGACAAAATTCTCCCCGCTTTATTAGCAAAACTTCTAAAAAAGCTAATTTCCTGTTCACAGAGCTGTGTTTTTGAACATTCAGTTTGAAATTCCTCCCAGGATTACCAAATCCTTTCAAACTCACTTACCTGTTATTTCTAGTCTTGAAGAGTCACATTTCAGTGTTTTTGTGATGAAAAATATTCAGTATTTTCAAAATTACACACTGTTTAATATGAAGACTTTATTACACAGAATTCAAAAACAGTCCTAAGTCCAAGCAAAATGTACAGAAGACAATATTGTTAGAGAATACATAAACTGGAAGGAGACAGCTGAGGTTCATTTTTTTTTTCTAGATAAACATCAACAGGTAGATGTGACAGGTAACAGTAGATGAGGCTTTCTATGACAGCCAGTCACATTGTCTTTGATTTCTTTCTATTTTTATTCCCAGGTTACTGAGGAAACTAAAGTTTAATGATCCAGAGTGTATTCTGTCAGTAGAAAAAAGTATAGTTTTAAACAACAGTGTTGGAATTAACTAATTTAGGTGAGTGACCAAGACTAAAACTTTCAGCACTCTTTGATAAATGGATTTGAAAAATATTAGATACTTAAATAGGTAATTCCCCATTAAATACTTTCATATTGAGCAAGATCTCACTAATGCAGTACAGAGTGATGGTGAACCAACTTCTTTCATTTTTATATACAAATAAAGAAAAGGTCCTTGATTAGAATTTTTATGTCTTTTATTCTACTATTACTTTTTTTTTAATTTTTCAAAGCAATGTTGTCTACCCCATAAACATTACAGTGCTCAGAGACATGGAAATAAAGAGCAATGAAATTTCCCATCTCTTAAATGATAACAGCTGTAACACCCACGTCTGAAGAACAGGGTAATATGGCAGAAGTATTAAGGTTTTAGAACAAGTGCAAAGAAAAACAGCTAAAGACTTTTAAGGAGCTGATTTTCAAGGCACATTAACTTGAAAAACCCAAGAATATTACAGCTGACACAGCAAAGACAAGGTCTACTTTGACACTGTGTGAATACAACATCTTTTTGTGGGAGCAAGTCCACGTTGAAGGAAAATTTAATTCCTAAGGGAGTTTTAAAGTATAATGATTACAGTTAAACACTCAGAATAGAGCCATGATGAAATTCATTAAAATATTTAATTGCCTTTAAATCTGGCTCAGTTAGCCGTGACCAAAAGTTGGTAGAAACTGAGGGATGTTCAATAGCATATGTTGAAATTACATTAAGTCAATTTCCTAATTAGATGTCAACATAAAAGACACCATTACAGCTAATACCACTGTTGGCAAGTTCAACAGCCAGAGCAGAGACTAAATAAATATGCAAAATGTAACACACTAACAACTAGGGTGAGTCTTTTTGCACAGGCTTTACTGAGAGTGTTTTCACTAATTTATTCTAAGGGTTTATTTACAAATTCAGTTCTCCCTCCTATTAAAACGAAATATGGAAGAAGATGACAATTTAATGGCACTCTGCAGTGCTGGAGTTGTTCCTGAATGATACTCTGTATTCTGTCACCATTTTCAGTTATTTTTTGTTTTCTTTTTCAGATGGAAAACATGAAGTTAATTAGACAGCCATTTGGAAATACTGAAACTCTAGTAAGGAAAACCATCTAATTTTAGCTCTGTCATGTAAAACATACTCAAATATATCTCAGAAGAGAGCATCTAGGATTATGAAAATAAACCCTAAAAATGTAATAGATTACCATGAAAAATATCATAATTTAAGAACATTTTCCATGAACAGTACAAGAGACATAGGCCATTCCTATTACAGCTGACAAATTTAAACATACAGAACAACACAGAAGCTTCTGCAAGACAGTGCTAATTTAGCCTGTGGTGCATCTCCAGCAGTTGTCAGTGGCAGATTTTTCAAGCCCAGTACTGAAACCACACACCACTGTTTTATTATTAAATACTTTTTCTACTCTGATTTGGAGCCAAATTTTCATTCCTTATCCTCACCAAATTGAACTTGCCTCAACATGGTCCTCTAAGTCACTGTGTTCTCTCGTGGCATGAGGCATTATGAGAGGTGGCACTGATTATTCACCTCTGCCCTGAAATATTAAGAAATCAACAGAAATTTGTGATTTTATCAGTCTCTTATAAATTACTGAAAGTATTAGTGGGGAAAAAGGAACCAAAACTAGATCAAATATGCTGAGCTGCAAGTAGATGAGATTTTTTGGTCCATTTACAAATTTCATCTAGAATCTACAGCTGCCCAGGTGTTATGTGCATGAGACCTACGAGGCTCAAGCACAGAAAGAGTTTTCACGCCCCGAGAGCCCTGAGCAGACCCAGCTGTGGCTGACAGGAGCCTGAGGAGAGCAGAGCATCACTCACCACAGTCAGGTGCTGCAGCAGATAGGCCACGTCCACCATGTCGGCCAGAACGAGGAGCCTGGTGACGGCGGCCAGCAGGGAGCGAGCGGCTGGCACAACAGCCTGCCTCCGGGGCAGCGAGCAGGGATCGCTGGTGAACGCCTCTGCTGACACCTGCAGGGCCCCACCTGCAAAAGGACACACTGCCTTAGGCTGCACCACGACACCCAGAGGAAAGCAAGCCACTGAAGTTCCGTCAGTTACTTGGCAAGTCACAAGTGCTGCCAGTAAATTTGGTATCTCTTTCTTGCCCTAATGCCTTGAAATGAAGGTCAGTGATTACAGATCATGCAGGTTAATGCTCCACATCTTCCATTCTCTTTGCCTTTCTCTTCTACAGCATCATTTAATTCTGAAATAATTCCCTTGGCCTCCATACTATTACTCTTAACTGTACACAACAAAGCCAGCAGCTTTGTTAAACTTTTCTAGTCACTGCTGTTATATTACTGTGTACTTTGGTGTCCTTGTGATTAAATAATTCCTGGTCACAGAAGGAAATCAAATATTGCTCTTCTCATTACAAATATAAATTAGTGGAATGAAAACCTCATACACTCAAACATCTGACCGACATAAAGTGAAATTTGTGCCATGGAGCTAGTGACTGCCAGTAGACAGCAATATACTGCTCTCCAATGTGAAGTTTGGTAAATGAAATTCAACAGTGCGGACAACAGTGACAAACACCATGAATTCCTGAAGGAAGGTGAAAAGGACATGGAGCCAGACTGCTCTCAGTGGCGCCCAGCAACAGGGCACACACTGACACACAGGAGATTCCATGGAAGCATCAGAAAATATTTTTTCACTGCGAGAGTGACTCAGCAGCAGCACAGGCCAGGCAGGAAGGCTGTGGAGTCTCCTTCGTGGGAGATGTTAAAAACCTGACTGGACATGGTGCTGGGCAGACTGCTGGCCCTGCCTGACCTGGCCATTGGACCAGACTACCCTCAGAGGCCCCTTCCACCCCTCAACATTCTGCAGTTCTGTGAGCAAACACAAGTTAGAAGGGTCTGAATACGACCAAGCCCTTAGAAATGAGAGCGACATAAGCTGGGATAGCCAGATGAACACATAAAATCATAACCCTAAAATAGAGCCATGAGATGCAGGCTAGACAGATAGGAGCTACAAGTACAAACAGCAGAAAATGACAGCTCCAACAACAACACGATGTTGAAACTTCCTTAAATTGCAGTAGACAGCACGACAATCTGATGCAATTCAATATATTTTTATTTTAATTCCCATCAACTGGATATTCTTCCATAATTACATTTGTCACAAACAATGAAACGCAAAAAATGTCCTTTTAGTGGCACAAATAGGAATTCAGACAGACAGCAGCATTCAAAGTATTTCAATTCTTTTAGACAACCAAACAAAAAGCAATTTAAAGAACCGAAGCCAGGATCTATCATAACTCCACAATTACTGTCAGGCAGATATTTCCAAGACTCTGTTCAACACACCCAGATAAGATGACTCCCAAAGTAAATGCTGCTCTACCATCAGCTGATCAGCTACTGACAGCTACTGCTGTGTCAAATGACTGCTACTTACACATGCCTACAAAAGTCTGCTCAGGCACAGAGAAATGTAAAAAACACTATTCAGCCACAGGTGATTTTTTAAATAGTTAGAGGATTCATACACTTTATCCAGCACCAAAAATATCCAAAAACTTACATGAAAATTCCTGTAAAAACAAGTGAACTGTGAGCCTGTTGGCAATTAGCTGACAGCTCATGTCTGTGCAGACACTGCAACAACGCCACCAACTGCAGGCAGTGAGCACCTTCAGAGACAGTGCTCAGCATCACACTGACAACAGCCAAGTGCTCTTCACTGGCTTAGGAAAGACCAACAAAATTATGCTTTCTTCTTCTATTTATCTAATTAGATTTTCTTTCTCCTTTTGAAATCCCGTCCAAGTATCACATTTTCCTCTCTTCTATTTGTGTTTACAACTGGCATTCTGATCTCATTTTTTAAACTGCAGTAGTGTGAAATGCACACGGAATGCAGTGAATTTTATGCCATTCTTGTGTCCTTCCACAAGGAGGTACTGTTGCCAGCTAAGTCCTGTCACCCACTCCTGAACTGCACTGTTAGAGGCTGATGGCTTTACAGTTCCAGAGAAACACAGTTGACAATAGGAACTCATTTACTAAGGGGGGAACAGACATACCAAAGTTAGTAGAAAGAATTTCCAACATTTCAGTCTCAAACTTGAGAGAACAGAAATACAAACAAGCAAGAAAAAACACACAATAGTTTATAATACAGAATCCTAGAATGCTTTGGGTTGGAAGGGACCTAAAAGATTATCTAATTCCAATCCCCCTGCCATGGGCAGGGACACTTTCCATTAGCCCAGGTTGCTGTAAGCCCCATCCAGCCTGGCCTTGGACACTTCCAGGGATGGGGCAGCCACAGCTGCTCTGGGCACCCTGTGCCAGTGCCTCATAGCGCCAGCATTTTTCATGGTGAAAAGTTTCTTCCTAGTATCTAATCTAAAACACCCTCTTGTCAGTTAAAAGCCTTTCCCACTTGTAGAAAGTCCCTCTCCAGACCTCTTGCAGGTCCCCCTTGCGTTCTGAGAGGCTCCAGTAGTCTCCCCAGAGCCTTCTCCTCAGCCTGAACAAGCCCAGCTCTCTCAGCCTGCCTTAACAGGAGAGGTGCTCAGTTCTGCTGAGCATCTTCGCAGCCTCCTCTGGACTGGCTCCAACAGGTCCATGTCCTTCTTATGCTGAGGGCCCCAGAGCTGAATACAGGATTCCACATAGGGTCTCACCAGTAACAGAACACTTGGTAGCTCTTACTGACACTAGTGCGTGCAGACTCAAATTCTGCAGGCATGAACTAACACATTAAGTGGAATAAGTGCCTGAGAAGCTTGGGAGTCAAGGTCACATCACAGCACAGAACAACCTACCCTTTCTAAAAACACAAGATTAAACAATACAATTCACCAGTAAAATCACCTGTTCTGTTTCTACCAATACCATCTCCATCTGCTAGAGCAAATAAAAGCATTCTGCTGCAGTCAGCCAGCTGAAGTGACACTATCAGTGTCAGGGCACAGCAGATCGATACCTCCTGCATGTTCCTAATATTCAACACTGTGATAACTCAGATTCTCACAATAGCTTTCTGGAGCTGTTACAGGACATTTCTCTCCCGCCACACAGGCTCTTATCCCACTCAGATACCACTGGATTCTGTTGCATAGCAACTATTTCACCCCTGCATATCAGGAAGTTCCACTTCCACATCTCATCCAGCTCTTCCTAACATGTAATCAGAGCCATGGCACATCCCCATCATTCCTCACACCCACCTCTTCATTCTCCCTTTCCCACTCAGGGGCACCTGATCCAGTGATGCTGATGTCAAAAGCTATTCTGCAGGGGATCTGTTCTTGGTTTGATGAAAGGAGTGTACAGCACAGATAATTTAAGCCAGTTAAGTTCTGCCTCCCAGAACAGAAGTCCCTTAGATGTAGAATAGACACACGTACCTCCTCATGTAGAATGAGAAAGTTCAGTTTACTTTTAAGATGAAAGAAGGGACAAACAAGAACATAGTATAATATAAAAGATCCCTATACCCTTCCTTTAGTAAATGCCCTCTTTAAGCTCCCATTTCTTGCCAGTGAATGGTAGTGTTTTCCATGCCATCAAACTCCTGCCTCCCCTGTTTAATATCAAAAGACATTAAATATGGCCACTCAAAAACATCAATGTATTTGTTAGAATTTTCTTTTAAAGAGTAACTTAAGGCTCAAAATGTAACTCCAGCAAGTAACTTGCTTCAATTCACTGGTCTGTGTGATGACAGGTTTATCTGGGAACACACTTGAGCATGATAACAGCTAAACACAAGAAACACTGACACTGCAATAGATAGAAACAAGGCAGACAACAACTGTTATGTTTCTGACTATATATAGTCAGTCAGCAATGGCAGTAAATACCAAACATTTCAGTTATGCCCATGCAACTGTTTGAGAACTGCAAGGCATCACACTTTCACATAAATGCAAAAACTCATCATCCCAAGGATAACGCTAGACTTCAATTCAGACTTCTACAGCAACATTTCACCACATGAACAGCATTGCTGTTTTGCCTTAAAACTGATTAAATCTCAGAGCATGAATTCGAGACTGATATTTAGTGTCAGAAGCATTCAGGGTTGAACAATGCTCCTTACACTCTTTGCATAGGGCTCAGGTATTCCACAGAACATTGAATTAGAAGACAATCTTTTGAAATGCTGCATGCACATGAAATCTTAGTGAGGGTTTTTCAACACACTTACTTTGGGGTTTATTACACCATTTTAGAATAAAACTGTGGACATAAGTAGCCTCTAACAAAGCTTCACCAAATCAGATCAATAGGAAATGATGGCAGTTCTTCAGTTACTATGCTAGTGGATTTCTGGATGATGCATACAGTCCCCCACCCACAAACCTTCCTGCTGATCCATTTAGCAGAGTTCCAGAAGAAGATATCAAGATGTGGGTAGGTCTTAAAAAGTACTTTCTTGAGAGGAAACAAAGAAAAATGCAGAGAACCTCTATTTAAATTATTGTCTCCAAGCCTATAAATCTTTGATAAAACTTTGCAGATGTCAGTGGAAGCAGACACTATTTATGCAGGTAACATGTCTGTCATCCATTATAGTAACACCTTCTTTCACTAACAGAATTCAACTGAATTTGAGACTCAAAAATCTCATTTACTGACAGTGCCAAGAGCAAGCTGTAGTCAGTGAAGCCATATCCATGTTATCACGATTTCTGAAGGTTGTGAATTACACACAGATGAATTAGATACACCAAACATTACCCCCACTCTTCATTTTTATCCCATTCATTTGCTCCTTTATTCTCCAAAGCATTATTGTGAATAAGATTATCAGAAGCAGATTGAAAAAATTAAATCACTCCTTTAAAAGGAGCCCCAAATTAATGAGCTACAAAAGTAACAAAGGAGTTTTCACACTGGCAATTGACATTCAAAAGGATTAAGTGTTTAATGCTTATGATCCATCCCCAACTGAATAAGTTCAGTACGTGACACAAGGTAAAATGCAACAAGAGGTGAGACAGAATTTATTTTTCCAGATCCCAATGTGCAAATCTGAGTTTGGTTGATGTGAGTGAAATTATCTAAAGCATTTCTTCAAAATGCCATTATCCAGGACATACAAGCTGTAGCCATGTGCAAAATTTCCTAATTAATTTAAGATTGCATTGATAAAAGTCCCTGCCAGTCACCACAGAAAATTAAATACTGTATACTGTGACAGGCATGGCAGGTGACCACATGCAACCATGGCTGATGACCCCCATCCCTTCAAAGAGCTTGAAGTAAATAACAGGAGACATTTAACAGCGGCAGAATGTGGCATGAGTAACAGTTAAGTTACATATGATGTGACATACCACAAATTAAAAATAGCACACAGCTTCAAAGGTTAAAAAAATCTTCAAAATTAAGAAACTTCTACCTTTTTTACAATTGTTTCAACAATTTCTTAAAACTAACCTGTGCAGTTTGGCAAATCCTTGAAGGGAGATCAGCTGCAAGCACTCACTTCATCATTGCATAATGATAGGTGATAACATGGACTTAACTTTCTCTTAAAATGTACGAGGTATATATAATCTACCTTTATGTATTATTTATTTTTGTAGTTACCTCTGGTCTCGGCTGAGAATCAATAAGTAATAAAAAAATATTTCACATTTTCAATTTCTCTATGTATAAAAATCAATATAAAACTATGTATTTTATTCTTACCTTGTGTTATCAGCCTGTAATGGATGGGCTAACATTTTAAGAGTACTCCAAAATGAATGATTTTGCAAGAGCCTCAGCTGCTCAGTGTGACAAATAACAGTGATACTTGTGGTCATAACGCTTTTAATCACAAAGGACCTTAAGGTATCTCAGACACCATATGCATAGATCAAACTCTAAACCCCAGCTATCTCTAGATTCACAGAAAGCCAAAAGCAAGTAATCACTGCCCTGAACAGCAGCAGAGACTCAGAAACCACCCCAGCTGCATGTGCAAGATGAACAAATAAAGTAAATTTAAAGAAAAACCTGATTAAGCTCCATCTTTACTAAGGGGAGGACGATATAATTAAAACATAAACTAACTTTAACTTTGGATTTCTACAGGAACACATTTAGGATGTTGGTCATGTGAATCAGGGCCTTTGTTCTCATCCAAATATTCCCAGTTTCCATGGGGGAAAGTAAAACTCAAGAAAACAACAAAGAGCCTGCAAGAAAATGGCTACAACATTCTCTGCAGATCACAAAAACTAGCCTAGTCCTGGGAATCAGGTTCAAAATTGAGAGATTAAGTCAGGAGGACACAGAATATGATACAACTCACCTGAGAGGAGCTGCTCTATCAGGAGGGGATGACTTATGGTAGGTTAAAGGATCCATCTTCCTCCTACTCTCAAAACATACCTCCTCACTGGACTATTGTACCTCCCCAAATGAAATCCGTACTAGTGCACAAAAGAGGGAAGATTTAAGAGGCCTTAATCTGAGATTCAGGTAAACAATTATTTTCAAGAAGTTAAAATATACATTAACTTTTAGTCATGCTTTACAGCCACTGAAATGATCAAGAGGCATCCTCTCCTCATGAAAAGAAAAAAAAAATCCAAACAACAAAACTTCCACTGATATATGTATTTTTTCCTAATGGGGCCTAGCTTGCACACTTTACCTCCTTATAGGTGGTATTGCAGAATATATAATAGAATATATAATTAGACAACTTCAAGTTCAGACATTTGCATATCACAACACATTTCCCACAGATATCCTCGCTTCACTTTGACACCAGGCATGGTTAAACCAGCTCCTCGTGGTGCCTGAATTGTTTGCCATGTACTTACTCTCTTTCCGCACATCAGCGAGTGCTGCATGAAGTTCCTCTTTGAACACAACTGCTTCCTTGGCAATTTTTTCTCCCTTGTCCAGCAGATTCCAAGTGGCTTCTTCCACAGAAGCAAGCAAGACACGAGCTCTTTTGGAACGACCCTTTTTCTTACTAGAAGGATTCTGTGGACAGTTCACTAATGTTGTAACCTACATTTAAAAGAAACAAAAGAGACAAAAATGGTTTAAGTTCTACAAGTGAATTTATATTGTTATTAAAATAAAAAAATATATAATTATGAATAAGCAAAGAGATTCCCTCTACTTTAGAGACAGGCAAGCTCAGCATAAATATCAAGAACGGGCAAAAGTACTGAATTCAATCTAATGCAATTTTACTCAATACGCCTCATCTTTGTGTTCTTCCTTCTGTAGAATCAAAGCAAAGTTAACTGAAATGCCACTGTTCTATCAACCCTGATGCCAACTCCTGCCACTGCTTGTTTTAAAACCTGCTCATAATAAAATAAAAAAATACCAGTGCTATCCGAGGAGGCTTCAGCAAGGCAGGAATCATGGAACCATTATGGTAGAAGACCTCCAAAAGCATCGAGTCCAGCTGTCACGCTAACCACTAAACCATGTCCCAAAAAACACCACATCCACGTGCTTTCTGAATACTTCCAGGGAGGGTGACTCCACCGTGTCCCTCGGCCTGCTCCAATGCTGGACTCTCCTTTCAGGGAAAGAATGTTTCTCAACATCCAATCTAAACTTTCCTTGGTGCAGCTTGTGGCCATTTCCTCTTCTCCCAGCACTTATTACCTGGGAGAAGAGATCAACCCCACCCGGCCACAGCCTCCTGTCTGGGAGTTGTGGAGAGCCAGAAGGGAGCCTCCTCTTCTCCAGACTGAGCCTCCTCTTCTCCAGACTGAGCCCCCTCAGCTCCCTCAGCTGCTCCTCCTAAGACCTGTGCTCCAGCCCTTTCCCAGCTCCTCTGCCCTGCCCTGGACAGGCTCCAGCACCTCGATGTCCTTCTCGTCAGGAAGGGCCCAAAACTGAGCACAGGGCTCAAGGTGTGGCCTCACCATTGCACGATCACTGCCCTGGCCTGCTGGCCATGCCATTTCTGACACAAGCCAGCTCCCACTGGCCCTGCTGGCCATGCCATTTCTGACACAAGCCAGCTCCCACTGGCCCTGCTGGCCATGCCATTTCTGACACAAGCCAGCTCCCACTGGCCCTGCTGGCCATGCCATTTCTGACACAAGCCAGCTCCCACTGGCCCTGCTGGCCATGCCATTTCTGACACAAGCCCGCTCCCACTGGCCTCTTGGCCAGCTGGGCACACCTGCCTTGTGCTCGGCTGCTGTCAGCCAGCACCCACAGGCTCTCTCTCCCCACAAGTGCTGGGTCTTCCCATACTTCCAGCATAAGACTTGCAAGGTATCCCAGAACAAATACGCAAAATGAGTACAGACACCTTTCAGAATGCTTTCTCTCCTTACCAAAGGGGTATCCCCGTGGCCAGAGCTCAACACCTCCAAATTCTTTAGGGTTCTCTCAGCATTAAAACTGTACATCAATTTGCCCAGAATTTAGATTTACTGCAGCTTAGACCAAATTTTATTTTTACCAATGCAGTTCAACACCCATAAAGAATTTGTTTTTATAGACCATCCCACTCCACATTCCTCATCATCTGAATACAGCCTCCACACTCCAACAGAATGTTTCTGAAAGACTATTCTCTAAGGCATTGCTTGAGCTGCAACACTATGGAAAGACTCCAAAAACTTTTTTCTTAAGTGTTGTACAGATATTTTAAAGCATACCTTATTTTCGTGAAGTTCACTGATCCTTTTTAATCCTCCTGTTCCCTCTGCCAGAACATGGGTAGCAGAGTGCTACATGTGCCTTAGCTCACCTTGAGATCTCATCCATGAGTTCATGCACATGAGTGCTTTCCATGAATCATTATTTCTAAACGTAACTGACAAATATCCTGCGGGTAACATTTCTATAAACACATCTACAAACATAAAAGCCCTGACCCCTGTACCATTCATGCAATTTAGAGGGGGGAAAAGGCTCATCCACTTGACATCAACTGCTTTGGCATGTCACAAGGGAGAGAGTAACATAAATAACTCTGGCTCAGATTGTTAAAGTAGGCTTGGGTATTTTTCTGACTGTGGCTCAAAGGAAGAAAATGGAATTATTTATTGCACATAAATCAGCCAGCTGGTAGAGAATGCACTGGGAATAAAAATCTTCATCTTTTATTTTTAAAAACCCTCTAATGTCGGTTTTAGAACATTTAAGACCATTTCAATGTCCATATTTTTAAGAGTGAGTTACAGATTACAAGCTAATACTTCCAATAAGAAAGACATAATAGAACACCATCAAAAATTAGAAGCGGTCCAAAATAATCTATCAAATAGAAGGGGGTTTTTAACTTTTAAGTATTTAATCACTATTTCACTAGAAAATAATATGTTATACTTACTTTGCAGATTTTTACTGCATTTTTTAATGTAAAATACCATTCAAACTGTTCATTGATATGTTGAGGAGGAAAGGAAATAAAACAAATGAAAAAAAATTACGATTCTGGCAGGTGAAAACTCTTGACTGTAGAACCCTGCATCTTCAGCATCACTCTCAGGAAATATCTGAGGTGGCAGCTGATCTCAAATACAAGTCAAAATTTGTTAAGATAGCTCTTTACTCATAGAGATTATGGAAAACAGAAAAACTACTCTGAATTCTCTAACACAGAACCCCAATGAGGAATGTAAAAACTTTATACAATCCTACCCAGAAAGAACTAAACCACAGACTAATACAGTGTGCCATTGTTACCCTGCACAGCAGATCCCCAGCCTAGCTCTGGGAGGAGCAACACAGTTATGCTAACAGCACAGGGAGTTTCTAAGCCATTTCAGGCCACGGCCACCACGTTTACAAAGCTGAATCATGCCATTGTTACCTGTTATTGCCATTAGTTATTAGGCTTAAGGGATGGGGCTTCTTGTGGGGTCATGGTTATGCCAAATACCAAGTTTCTAGGAAACTCAAGCAGTTCTTCCAATGCTATATTCAGTTACTGGCAGCACTTTGAGACAACCTCTTAATAGTACAGTAGTTCAGGAAGCAATGTCTTGATACCTTGAGTATCATAATATTTGGTTCACCTTTAATATTAAAAATATTTTTGAGCATCAATCATAAAACATTATTTTTTGTCAACAGTATAGTTCAGTGTAACTCGATGTCAATCCCTAGACACTTAGGAAAAACAAGACATGAACTCTGATCTAATGACAACAGCAGAACCCCTGTCCACTGTTTCAAATCCAAAGTATTTGCATTATATACAACTAAACACTAGCTAATCCCACCCAGTGCGTAGAAGGTAAACTCACCACATGTAGAACTAAAACCAACAGTGTGTGCTTTCCCTGTGAGCAAACGTCTGTGGTGTGGATGACAGGTGGGAATACGAGCCTTTCAACTTGCCTGTTTTTCATCAGTGATCCAAGGGACTGCAAAATGCAGGGATTTTTCTACACGTTGTGTCAGCTGGACCATGCTAACTTTGACAACTACCTTTTCTGATGTGCCAGATGCACTGATTGAGAACTAGACTGAGAAGCCTTCCTTTCACAACTAACATCCTCAAAACACCTGGAATAAAATAAAGGCCACAGACAGAGGGAAACACCCCGGGAAATTCAGAGTCAGTGTTTTATTCCAAGGATGGAGACATTCCCAACTCAGACAGGGTTTTACACAAAACAGCTGCTGTACTGTTTTCAGAGTTTCATAGTCATCACCACTGCCAATTGCACATTGTGGGGAAGAGGGTCAACTCAGCAAGTGATCTGCAGCTATTTCCACAACTACTTCCTAGTTACTGCCCAGGCTGGTTCTGCCTCTATTTTTATCTATATTGATGCTGTTAATCTAATGACTGCCCTAACACTTAGCATGACTGGCTGGAAGTTTTCCTTCCACAGGTGTGAAACAAGCAAAGCATTAAGCTTAAAAGAGGGAAAAACAGTCAAAATATTCTCTTAGAACCAAAGCATTTCCAATTTGAACAGCCTCAAGCTTTTCAATGGTTGAGAAGAGCTAGAAGGGGGAAAATGCATAACGTAGATGGTTTCTTTGTTTTATTCTGGAACTGCACTTTCTTTGTTTTGTCAGGTTTCTTTGATCCTGCAAAACTCAACCCAAAATTTACTTTTCTTTATCTCCTCTAAAAACACCCAGAGTCTTGCAGCTGCCTCAGCACAGTCTGACCTACCGGTCTATGAGAGGATTTTTAATTCAGTCTATCAAGACATCTATTCTTACTACTTTGAAACTAATTTTATAACCCATCCACATATCCTTGACAACTTCCACTGGCCTGTTAACTGACGGTTTTTAAACCATCAGTCACATCCAGGCAAAAATATATAAAGAAAGGCAGACAAAATGAGAGAGAGGCAGCTCAGTTAATAGTAGCTGGAAATGAAGTCATAATAGAAAAGAGAAGGTTACTTTCTGAGGAAAGTAACCTTCCAGACAGGAAAAATGAGTAAGGGAAGGCAAAAAAAATTGGGAGAGGCAAAGCTTCAAATGGGGAAAATAAAACTTTATTTTTAAAGAATTACTTATTTCATGCATTGGAAATCCATTTGCAGGGTATTCTACATTTAAGCATCTCCTAGATAACACTGTGCAAGAGACCAGCTAGAACATGCAGCATTTACTATGACAGACTGGGTGGCAAAGTTGGAAGTGATAAAATGAATGACCAAACCTGGAAAGCAGACCCCCAGAAAGCTCCTGAGCCAGAGTAAAGTGCAAGTGCTGAAGAGCTGTGGGTGAGACTTTCAGAATAATGTCTTTAGTCAAAAGTTCTTCAGCCTTATTCTCTTCCCTCTGTGGTTATTCAGCTTACTTTCTGCAACTCTAAAATACCTGAATTATCAGTGGTTCCAGTAATTTCTCCACTGTAAATGTCTGGATCTGCAGATTCCGAGGATCAATTTTCAGTTTAATGTTTGGCGCTTGTGTTGACATCTCACCTGGGTAAAAAACAAGAGAAGTGCAATAAGCCAATATTAACCATGACTCCAAGCTTCACTGCCTTCTGTCAAAGCCCAGAGACTGCCTATGTGAGTATAAACTTGTTTCCTAACAGAGTCTGATCTCAAAAAATACAATTAACTTCTCCAATTTCCCATTTCTAAATCATTAAAAAAATACGCTGATACTTACATAAACTGTAGAATCATAGACTTACATTACATATAACTCCTTATGTTCACTCAGAGATTTCTACATTGACCACATGTTAAAAAAATACAAGGATAATTGAATCAAAATACCATTAAATAAAAGTCCTCTAGTAGTTCAGAAAGGATCTTTAAAGCAAAAGCATAATATTCCATTACTGAATTTGTCACAAAATAAAAACATTAATGCTATGTGCACAATACCTGTATCGTATTCCACGTGCCAAATTACAGGGGTTATATAATAAGCACCTTAAGAACAAAAATCATATACAACATTCCTTAAAATTTCTGGAAATTAACAGCAGAAAAATCAAAACATTTTGTTATTGCATACCCTGCAGTAACAAATATTTTTTTAAGTGTCAAGACAGATTAAGTTGAGAAAGCCTATTACTGAAGTCAATAAGGTGGAAGTAAAGCTAAGTAATGTCTTTAAAGTGAATAAATCATTCATTAGGAACTTGATGCAGAATCTAGAAATGTGAATTAATAGTTTTCACCAAGTTCACTGGGCCATGGCTCAGGCCATTAGCCTGAAATGTGTGTGTGTCAACAAAGAATTATAACTGCTTTAGCTGGATTGCAAGCGATTATTGTCCCAAAATAAAAGACACTTTAAATTTTACAGTAACTTAACGTCTTATAAAACACAGCTTGGCAAAGCCTTTTTAGCCAATACAGACTTCAAATACACAAATAACGGATATCTGTCCTTTTTAAGCAAGACTTATTACAACCCACTGTTGCTGTATAATGAATTAATAAGGTACTGCAATTGTGCAGGCTGAAGAGATATATTGTCACCTTCCAGTGAACCTAGCACTGATTTAATAAAACACAGTAGGTGTTTTATTTATCCTGTAGCACGTGGTGTAGAAATGGATCTAGAGAGTTAGCCACATTTCACTTACAAGCAAAGATAATATGATCAATAATTAAAGAACTGAAGTACAAAGCAATTTAGGGGGTTGCCATTCTTATTAAAGGTTACACAAGTGCCAAGTTTTTCTTTAATTACAAACTATACTAGCAGCAGAGCTAAGCTCCCACAAATTCAGCTGCATCCAGCCCGGCAATAGCATACCGAATGAATGATTTTTCAGTTTTAATTCTGAGCCAAAAGACAAAGAAAAAAGAAACCTGAGATCAGACTGACCAGAAAAAAAAAAAAAACACCACTTTTCCTTCCACAGATATGAATGGAAAGAGAACTCTAGAAACGTCAAAGCAAACTAACTGCCTGTATTTTACTCATTTAACATTTAGACACTTTCAACAAACACCAAGCAAACAAAGTTTGAGCGCCTCAAAACTGGAACTGCCAGCGGATCTCTTTCTGTCCAACACTAACAACTCGCTCTGAACGCCACTGACTCCTGTCATTCCACACTCGAGTCCCAAATGCGCCGCTGCTGGAGCGCCCGCCCGCCCCAGCGCCGGCCCTGGCCGTGCCCGGGGCCGCGGCCAAAACACCCGGCAGAGGAGCTCCGCAGCTGCGCTCCTTGTGCCCACCCCTTACTCAAAAAGCCTTTTAATTCAACAAGATACTGTCCTCCAGCTTCACCGGGATTGCATCAAACCACATCATTACACACACAGGTCTTTTTCTGCCACCTATAATTCACTGGTTTTCTAAATCTTTGGCCAATATTTCAATGAATCTGCTTTTTAATCTCACTAGGAAAAATAATATTTATGATGGTGCTGGTTACCAACCCTTATCTTCGATATTTTCACAAGTCTCCCAAAATATGGGCACTTCTTGAAATCCATCACAGTTGCAAACAGATGGTATGGACTGTGCTGTGCACTTTTTTCTGTCAGACGTACATCAGTTTCCAGGGGACAGTAAACCGGATGGGGACGGCACCTCGTGCTCCCGCTGAGCCCTAAAGAAACCACGAGCTGACTCGGGTTATTCTGCAGACACACTCTGCTTTAAACCTTGCAGGGGTTTCCCCTCAACTCCTTGACAGAACGGTGTCAGCACCTGCTTTCCTCAAAATGGAGAAATGGAACATTTTTGCTGCTTGCTCTCCGTTCTCACAGCACAATCTCCTCTGCTACATGCAATCATCGGGTCTTTTGTAAATTTTGGCAGATAAATATGTAGTTGTAATTAAGGTCAATTCCTGTTACTAAAGGACTACAGTGCTCCAGAATCCCACCACAGAGCACTCTCAAACTTGGAGAGTATTACAAATCCAACCCCATTTTTGCAGGTCAGAAAAAATGTGAATCCATTATCATGACTATTCTGGGTTGTTCTGTGGGTTTTGCTTGTGTGCTTGTTTCTTACCCTTAGCATACGGTCTAACATCAGCATTTTTATTCTTTGCTTGAGCCCTGAGTTCAAAAGCCAGTTAAGCCAATAATAGCTTTTAGCCTTGAGTCGGACCCATAACGAGTCATCAGCTGAAAGTCAATTGCGGAAACTATTGTCTCTGAAAGTTTCAGTTATATTCCAAGATATAAATAACTCACTTAAGGGCTCACTTGCTGATTCCAGCAATATTTTTTAAGTACAATTCTAATGCTTCCTGAAACTTCCTTTTGTTTCTAAAAAGATAGAAACAGTTTGGCAAGCCAGTGCAGCGAAAACCACAAAATCTTAAATTATTCTGATAATCTCATTACCTGTTTTTAGCTTACCAGGCTCTCCTTACTGTTATACACCATATAGGCTAATCAATATTTAAATTGGGTTCTTTAATTATTTCTTTTTAACTAAGGCAAGGATAAGAGGTGATAGAAAGAAAAATAAACAGCCAGTAAAGAAAATCCTGGGATTTTCTCTGGCATTTCCACTTACTACGTGCACCTCTGTCTTTCTAGATCATATTCATTAAGAGGACAAAATCTGATGTTTGCCTCAGGAAACAAAATAAAAATCAACATTCCACCTTCCTTTTTTTTTTCTTTTTTGTTAAATGCATTTGTCTACTCCAGTACAACATCCCCCTAACTACAGCAGGGGCCCTAACTGTAAGATATTTTGGTAAAAGGCTGTAAAACCTCACACTCAGTTAGATTAACCTTTACAGGAGGCGATCTCAGCCCTGCACACCAGCAGCTCTTACAACACTTAGGATGTTAAGCATGTGTTACAAGACACAGATGTGTCCCAGACCAGCCAGAAAACCAACCAGCTGCACACTCCTACCAAATGCTACCAACCTCAAGATATTGAAAATTTTGTCTTTAAATCAGATGTCAAAACTATTGAGTCTTTCGGTGTAATAAGAAAAAGACCCTGGAAAAACAGCCAAAGTCTATATCCATCTGCAATGCAACGTGAACACAGCACCTGCAGCTTTTTTTCAGATCTCTAAGTACACTGTATACAGACATAAACTAATAAGTGTCAGAAAGCAGAGCCAAAGACATTCTGCATAAATTAGAAATCCTTTACTTTAGAATCCATTTCCTGCTAGATTGTTAGAAAGCCAACAGTGCATCACTCACCTATGCTAGAAAACATATGGTCCATATGCAGCACTAAAGCAACTGTGTATGTGATTTCCTTGTGTTAGGAACTTCAGTGCGACTGCCCTGGCTCACTATGAGCTCCTGAGGCATCTGCAAGGCACGGCCTGACAAGCTCCCAGTGTATTTCAGGATGACGGACAGGACACAGCGGCTATGGAGGGCTGGCAGGGGGATGGGCATCCTTAAAGATACACAGTTGAGCATAAGCCTGGCAAGAAAGTTTGGAGCTGAAAAGGGTTTGAACAATTAGATGACACCAAGCATGAAATTACTTATATTTCCAGTGATTATTCTTGGAATTTCCAGCACAGCAACTGTTTTGCCATGCATTCTGACTGTATGCCAGCTTCAGTCTGGAGGCAATGACTCACTCTCAGACTCCTGAACTGGACAGTAAAGGGATTCATAAAGCTCTCACCCTGGAACTTGGCATCAAATTTGTTTTCTGTTGTTTTATTTCTATTGTATGTTATCCTACAATGACACACAATGTATTATCCTAGCAGTTTCAGAAAATGCAAAGGCCTATTGCCTTGTAAAAAATGGAGAAAAGTTAAAACAAAGTAGTCAGGATTTGTATTTTTTACCAAGGTATATATGGACAGAGCACCTGAGGATTTCCCATATATGAAACATTGCTGAGAATACATAATATATTTTTTTTACTATTCGGTCTTAATTTCAGTATTTCCTACACAGCTTCATTAATTGTTAACAACAGCACTCTGAGAATAAAATTTGTTAGCCTTTTTGCTACAGTCAGTACAGCAAATCAGATGTCACAGAAGCCACAAAAACAATTACTGCATTCTCCTTTAATCCTCTAGCTGACACCCAAAATAAGATATTCAGGATGCTAAAATCTTCTAGTTCAGGCAAAGAAAAGTCCCTGCTCTTGTACTGCAGAGAGACCTCTTGTACTCTATAGGCCAGACCATGCTCTGGAATGGAGCAGTGTCTCCAAACCGGGAAAGGACCCGGCCCATTTAACACCAGGTAAAGTCTATAAAGCACCTTCTGAATTATTTAAATTTCCAGACAAAGCTGTCAGGCTACTCTATAACCATCTCAGATTTCATCATTTCTTACCACTAGCAACAAGAAACATGTCTATTAGTGCACAGACACCAAAAAAGAGAGCTGGAGAAGGTGGCAAGATTCATACCCATTAATAACATTTATTCACTGAAAGCCACTTCATTTAAACAAGACTTGCATTTAGGTGTAGGTTGGCAATGAAGTAACTAGAAGATTTTTTTAATCTTAGTCCCAAAAATTAAAACCAGGAAAACTTCTTTTTGCATTTCCTTTCAATTCTGCCTGTTTACTATCCCCCTAGAGCACTTTCTCAACCCACACCTGAAGAGCAGTTAAAATTCACAAGAACATAAGGTTTCCACCAAGTTTTTGAGCACAGTCCTCAGCATAAATAATGTGATACATTAAACCTTACATCCAATCTACCAGGAAAAGAGCATAAGCCTAGTTCTTTATGGATATTGGAGAATCCCTATGGCAAGCAATGGTTCATGACTGACCTAGTGGCATTAAAAAGGTTTAATTAAGGTTTATGAAAAAAAAATAAAAACAACTTCTGAGGTAGGATAAAGCATCACACCCCAATGAACTTGTCTCATGAAAACTTCCTTATATCTAGTGAGATGAAAATTTAAGATTTTTCCCAGGTCTATAACATTTAGAACAAGCTCTTTTCCTTGTTTAGTAATCATGTTTCCTTTTCCTACAAAAACACTGTCTATCAAAGCACTGTTTCAAGTAGAGGTTGTGTTCCAGTATCACAAAAGGAAACAGAATCACAGAGGAAAAATTATTTACTCAAGATCAGAGAGAATGCAAATGGCAGAGCACTGGAATAAAACCATAACAACACTGAAGCACCTTGCCCACACTTTCTTTAATTGAGGCCAAAAAGCAGGCTGAGGAGTGTAAAACATTTTCAGATACAATTTACACTATAAATCTATAGAACATCATCTCTATTCCTTACTCCTATGTAAGGGTTTCCCTGATACTGGTATTGCTTACTCCTAGGAAGGTCAGAAATCATCTCCCTTAAACATGCTATCAGAATTCTTCCTTTGGTGAATGCACACACTTCAGCCAGCTGCAACCCACAAATTCCAGATGTTCCAGCAGAAGTGTGAATCCTACAGCCTGAGCAGCTCCACAGCCTTTGGCTTTGTACTGGCACTCTGGACTGTTTCTCAACCAAGAGCCATCCAAAAAATGTGTCATTGCCCTAAACCTACAGCCACTGCAAGAAACATCTTCCCAGTGAAGCATAACATGGAAACTTGGGAACCCGACAGTATCTCACTACCAGTAAATTAAATAATTTCACTCAACAGTGGAGTTCCGCTGGATATGCACCATTGTGGGTGACAGCAGAATTAAAATAATTCTGCTTAGGCCAGAAATACTTTAATAATCTAATGTTTGTAATATTTCTTCCATGTACATTTTTGCAGGTACTTCAGTTTTTGGTCTGAAAACTAGTTCTAATATTTAAGAAACTGAAAAAGCATTTACTTTAAAAAAAAAACAAACACAAAAACAACACACAAAAGAAAGTGTTGTGACATCAGTTGGCAGCATTTTATTTTTTTAAAAAATCATTACTATTTTTTTGACTTATTTAAAATTCTTAAGTAAAACCCCAAAATCCTTCCACATGACTCTCAGTGCTATTTTCACCGTGTGCAGTTTGAGCTCAGAACAAGGACTCCTCTCTGTTTAAGTGGCACACAGTTCTTACATGGATGGCTATCTGAGCCCCTAATGATAGGTTAAGGAGGTCTGGCTCCAAGCCCTCCCTTTTGTTATCACATTTAAAGTGTTCCTATCTGTGTTCAGAACCAGAGACCCTGCTCAAATAAAGTTCAAGTTGACCTTCCACTAAAAATAGGATATTCTTCAACTCATTAAAATAATAGACAATAATAGAAATTCCATGAGGTGCTACTAGAAGATTTCAAATTTTATTTATTTTAAATACAGTTCCCCATTTCCCCCTTTTTTTTTTCTGACAGTTATCTATGATAACATTACACTCTGCTGTTTTGCCTTAAAAATGTGTCTCAACTGCAAAGAGGTAAAAAGCCAGGGTTTCTTCTCTTTGTAGAGCTGCTACTGATTCTGCCAACAGATGTGGCTGTTTCCTACCCATGGCCTACCCCAGGAGGCTTCACCATCACATACCATTTTATGTAACTGTTTTCTAACCGATATAAATATTTGCATAACTTGTTTTGTCTAGTGACCTAAACGGTGTTTTTAGCATTCTAGAATAGTATTCTTCTTCCCCACTGCTTACAGACATGCTCAAAACAACCCCAAAATTAAAGGTAGCAAATGTGACTGATATAGATATAGATAGATATAGATATAGATATAGATATAGATATAGATATAGATATAGATATAGATAGAGATAGAGATAGAGATATAGATATAGATGATAGAGATACAGATATAGATATAGAGATATAGATATAGACTCTGAGATATGCATGAAAATAAGAGAGAAATTATTCTTAGAAACTGCCTCACTTAGGCTGCTGTCAAGCTCCCTTAGCACACACAAAAGCACAATCCATTGAAAAGGGACAGAAAACAGTATTTAAGCAAAGCCACAATCCCTCCAGGCCATGGCTGCAAACAGGGACAGACCTCAGGATGCACATTAACCCTTCCAGTGGGTTCCCATTGCTGCACAGCACCCTATTTCCTTCATCAGCTCCTTCAACCGGTTTCAAATCACACCACAGCTCAGCAGAAACCCCTCCAGAGCTGACAGAGCACTTCTGGTGAAACTGCTTCAGAAATAAAGCCTAAGGACATCCCAGCCCATTCTGACCTCTGCCCACAGTTCAACTCAAAACCATCTGGCTGAAGACCAGCCATAAAGAAAAAAAACAACCAAACTTTGTTCCAAGGTGAATTAATTTCCCAACACTGATCAACAGATTTGAACCAGGAGAAAACTGTAAGAATTCATTATGGTTTCCTCCTAAATGCCTCATTTTTGCTGTTGGATACCTCTGGGGCTTCACTAGGTCTGAACACAGCTCTTGTCTTCAATTTTACCTAACAGAAAAGTGTGCACATACAGGTTTGGAACATGCACAATGTTACACTGAATATAACAGCCCTCCTTTAGCCCTCTCTAATAATAAACAAATTTTTTAATGGTATAAAATTGTGCAGTAACACATTATTTTCACACTGAGGTGTGATAAATATACATTTACACAAACCTTGCTTCAACTAGGTGCAACATCCACCAAAGTACCAGGAGATAAGCTAAACTTTTTAGAAGAATAGCATCCATACAACACTTTGTTCTTCCTCTTCCAATATTCCAAAATGGCTTCTCATATTTGGAAAATATGCAAACACACTGCACAACTTCAGCTACTGGCTTGAAGTGGTAAAACCATGACAATTAAAATATTTAAAATATTCACGATTTTTTTTCATATTCAGAATTTTTTTTTAAATCATGTTTAAAAGTTCCTCTTTTTTTTTCTAGGAAGCTGGCTAAGAAAACCAGCCTTTTCATTTTTTTTTTTTTTAACTTTTGGAGTGATTGTTTTATCAAGCAGCTACAAGTTCCATTTGTAGCTTCATGTACTTCCACCCCTAAGAGGAAAACTGCCTACATTCTTGTTCAATCTCACCTTTTGAATGCAGGCTCCGAGGAAGGGCGCTCCTAGGAACAGCTCTGTGAAGAACTGCACCTGATGCAGCCGCACTCCAGGGCACCGACAGCGAGGCTGCAAATGCTCGCCTGTCAGTCCCAGAGGTAAGAAACAAAACGGGAGGGCAGCACTCCGCTGGAACTCCTCCCAGAATGGTAGTGCCCGAGTTCACCGAGTTCACAGCTTGCTACTGGAAAGACCACCTAGAGACACCCAAGGCCACTGCTAGCCTTGCAAAGCGGATTTGACACAGAGTTCCAGAACTTCCATCGGACACCAGGGAAGGCAATGGCAAAGCCGCCTCAAAAATCCATGAGGTTTAGGCTGAACGCAAGAAAGGAAAGGGGAAGAAGGAAAGCAAAGGCCACTGCTGTAAATCCACACTCAAGTATAGGTGCAATGCACGTCTCCTTCATTCACCTTCACAAACACTTAAAACACACTTCCAGACTGATACTCCCCCATTTGTAAGATTTTCCACTGAGGCAGCCATTTAAAAAATGGATATGAGTTAAATTTGGCTAATCTGCTAACAGAGTAAATTACAGTACCCTGAAGTGCAGTTTACAACACACACAGAACAAACCCTCCTAAAACTCCCAAAAGGCAGAGGCTGCTCAATATTTGCATCTATTCTGCTAGAGACTGGAGGCCTTAAATCATTCAGTCTGAACATTTGTACAACCTCGGGCTGAATTTTCGTTTTGGAAAATTTCAGCCAAAACAGTTTGGCTATTTGTGGTTGATTTAGAGGTAAAAAAGGCACAGATGGCCCCAAGGTTAAGTAACTTGATACTACCTAACAGCACTGGGGACAAGGAATGAGGGAAAAAACACCCAAACCTAAGAAAGGAGCACTTATTGTGACTACACAGAAGAGAGGAGGGGGGAAAAAAAACCAAACAAAAAAAAAAAAAAAACCAAAAACAAAACCACCTTGGACATAAATGAGAGACAGTACTGAAACAGTTGCAAGGAACAGGGAAAAAATCAATCACATTTAAGCCCTGTCATGCAAGGGCCAACTGATTTCAAAAGTGTCTTCTGCACTTAAGAGATGCAGAGAAGGAATGCAGCAAAAAGCATTATGGATGCAAAAGCATCAAATATTACTAATATAAACTAAGCAGACTTTTCTAGATTATATAATAATTTATTATGGAGAAATGTACGCGGTACTGCCATATTAAGCTGACAATTTTTTTCATAATTCATTCCACTCATGATCATAGTTGAAGCTTAAACCCTGACAAAAATCCTTCTTTTCTCACCTGCAACTCATGAATTTAGAAGATATGAACAATAACAGACAGTTAAGAAAGCTGCTGGAGTGAGATTTAATTTTCTAAGTACGGTATTGAAACTATATCATGCAATGCAAGTACAAATCTCATCACCTGCAGTTAGTGTTTCTCAGCATTTCTTAGCTCTCTGAGTTACTTCATGAATGTTATTTAGCAGTTAAGAACAAAAACACAATTCACTTCACTGCAAAGGTCAATATAGACAAGTGGATTTATGTAAATGATCCCTATTACACTTTTCTAATCAGATCTTTGTAACTGCATCAGTGTTTTATTCATGAAGCAAATTACTCTAGAGGTGAACAGCAACCCTATTTGTTTTAATAAACTCACTAATAAGAGGTGTTTAAAATGCTCATTTTATTTGAAGCTTTTTGAACCATAATTTTGAGTTCTCAAATGAGGAATGGGATTCAGCTGCTGAAGGTAAACACCTAAAACTATTTTATATAATGTAGGATCCATCAGAAAAACTTCTTAGACACCCCAGGTCTCCCACAGACTTCAACCATGTACTCAAGGGCTGGATGTGGGGATGCTTTAAAAGGCCAAAAGTGTCTAAAATGGTGCTGGACACCCATGTTCGGACACCTCTCTCAACTGCAGAGGCACCTGCTTCAAATTCCTTAATAAGAGGGATTACTTCACAAGCTGTGGTAACTTCATGGCAGCAGTCAGAATTAGCAGGGTTTGGACAAGGTTCTTGCCATCCCAATAAAAATAAGCACCGTCTTACAAAAGACTCTGAACGCATTTTCATATGCTGCTGAGGCAGCTGCTGGCAAGGCAGAGAGGAGCGTTTGCACTACTGCACCAGAAATGGGGCAGCCCGGGCAACTGCATTCATTTTCGGGCAAGATGGACGAAAGCACTATGCTAAAAGAGACCTCCCAAAACGCCTGTGTAAAATATATTTTTGCCTACTGACATGCTCACACCATTCATGCCACAGAAGTCAGTCTGAAATGCTGAAAGTTCTGAGCAAAAGGCAGCCAGGTCCAGGGTACACCAGAGTATCCAGAAACACCTCTCTGAACCACATTCTCTCCTCAGTAAGGGGGAACATCCATATCCTTCTTTGGCCCGAAATCCTCCCCAGTTTCTACACTGAAGGGACCATCTGCCTCATCAAGATCCTGAAGTCAGGTACACCCCCTTTCCAACACGCCCAGCTCCTTGCTCCCACTTCCCTTCGCCCCTTCCCCTCCCACCGGACAGGCGCCATTCCCTCCTTCTGGAGCCGGCCATGGCAACACACCCAGGCCAGGGCTGACCCGAAGGGAAAAGGGCGGGAATCTGAGGGGATGGACAGGGTCTGACCTGAGGGGAAAAGGGCGGGAATCTGAGGGCATGGACGGGGTCTGACCCGAGGGGAAAAGGGCGGGAATCCGAGGGGATGGACGGGTCTGACCTGAGGGAACAGGTCCTGACCTGAGGCTGAGGGGGCGGAACAGAGGTCCGGGATCTGACTCGACGGGACGGCTCGGATCTGAGGAGGGGCCACACCGTACTCCTGCCTCTGTCCCTGTCCCTGCTCCTGCCCCTGCCCCGCGGGCACGATCCCGCCGCTCTTCCTTCGCCCTGTGCCGGGTATTTAGCTCACAGAGGGAACCTGTGCACTAAGCCTGTTTGTTCGGGTTGATTTGAAATCATTTCATGTCAGTGTTCACGTGCCCTCCCTCCTGACGTACACTGGTTTTCCAGGTACTAGGTTGTTCCAGTCTCCTCCCATGATTGCCCCTCCGAAGTTCTGCTTTTTTATCTTCTGCTGTAAGACTTCGGGTAGGATTTCACAGCTGTGAATGAGAGCTAGACCTATTGAGACACTGCACTTCTGGCAAACACATTTAAAACTTAATCAATCAAATAAGGTACCCATGAAAACAAAGCAAATTTTAAATCAAATACAGTATTCGTATCTGCGTCAGGTGAAGACAATCCCAGTCTTGGTCAGCGATCATCCAGGTAAGGAACCTGGCCGACTCACCTTTCTGCATCTCATGTACCTGGATTTCATTCCCAGAAGGCAAATGAAAAATTCCAAACTGGTGAGTGGCTGAATGTACCCCCAGAATGGCAGCAGGGCATGGACAGACTGCCTGACCCAACACAGGACCTCAGACACAACCCTCTGCCCACCAGCATAGATGTCATCGTATTTTCTAAAATTATTTCAGTTCAGCTAGGCAAAAGAAAACTTTATAATCAGATTCTTTAACAAAATTTCACACTCCTGCAATAACTTTTGATGTTAGCTCTCACTTGAAACAGTTCAGAAATTAATCTATTTTTTAAGAGGGCACATTCCAATATTCTGACTTTCCATTTGGTTTCAGTTATTATCTGTAAGTAAGCCCAGTAATTAGTAATTTCTTTCTATTTTCAGTTGTTTAGACATCTGTTTACTTCTAGTAGAAACATTGAGTTAATAGATTTCATATTTGTACATTATTATTTAATCAGCCATGTCAGAATGATATTGAATCCCTAAGACATAATTTTATACAAACAATAAATAATTTTATCTAAAGAGCTGACTCTTGAAAAACAGCCTGCTTACAAAGTACTTATTCTCACCCAGAAACCATGCAGTATGAAATTAGTAGTTTGGGAGTTTAAATTGCAAAATTAATCATATCACCATAACTGTCAGAAATGAAACAGCAATGACTGAAATTCCTAAACTTAGTTCTTGAGATTTACACAAATCTCAAGACCTCCACTGCTCCAGATTTTCCTTCAAACTATCTTTTGGAATTTTCACCAGGAAGACTTTTCTTGTGTAGGAAATGTAGGCTATTCAGGTGAGAATAACCAAAGGCTAAAAAGGATTATTCCTGAAGATCCCAAGGTTCTCAGACAACTCAGAAAAGCACATGATCATTGTGTTTTTCCACATGCAGCCCATCAGTGACAGAAACCAGCAGCAATACAGACCTACAAAAATCAAACTTTCAACCACGAGTGCTAGTGCTGTACACCACAGATTCCTGCACAGGCACAATGCTAACAGGAGGGGTACAATTAGTACATCTTTAATAGAGCAAAATAACCTATCTTCAGTAGCTTGATTTGAAAAAATGGGACGTTGAGCTGGAAGACCCATGGGAATTGCCTCTAAAGCATAGTTAAATTTGGTTTTATTCTATTTGTTACTGAGTTTTAGCTTTCCTTCATTCAAGGTCTTGCAATTCAAAATGTACAATTTGATTTTGAAGAATTGGGAAGGTTTATTACTGTGATGTGTCTCTGAGGCATAATAGGAATTTACCCAGGACAGTTCCAACCAGCCAATATTATAAACAGATTTAAATTTTAGGCATAAATGTGACTAACCAAGAGGGAGATTTTCTGATGGAGTTTTTTTCAGTTTTTTTCATAACTGACCACTATCTGATTTCATTTCTAAAGCTTCTGCTAATCTGGAGGTACTAACACAAGGTGCACCTGCTTGAACTACCCAATGTCATTATTCCTCTCTGTAGAGACAACATGGAAAATAGCCTGGAAAACTCAGCAAAATAACAGGTTTTAATCACAACTCCAACAAACTGGAAAATAATGATTAAATGAAAAATAAATCAAACAAAAAGTCATGTAATTTAAGATTTGAAGCATACAAAAGGTGAGTAAATCAGGGTCTCGATACCAACATCCATGCTCAGAATGGGGACAAAAATCAAGCAATAGAGAATGGGATCCAGAAGCCTATTTTACTTTCACAGAGGTGGAAAAATATTACTCTTTATAGTGCTGCAGATGCATTATGAAAGCCAAGTCTCGTTAATAAACCTACCATGAGGGTGGTTTTGGCCCAGAGTAGCACTTTCCTGTGATATTCAGCGTAGTTGGATTTTGAAAGCATATCCATTTACCTTCTGTTTTCATAAAAATGTAGGAGATGTGTGGATAAATCAGTTGCAAACAGGAACATTCTTTTTGATTAAAACCCAGTAAATCTGGTAAAGATGTATTAAAGAAAAAGGTTCCAATCCAGTAGCACACACATGCCCAAATTTGCTAAGATTATTTATTAAAAATAAGAATGCAACAAAACATTTGGCTGCATTGACACCTACAACAACATTCAGTGATATAATTTGATAATCTTGTGACACTGAGCCTGTAATTTCATTAAAATTTAAGTAGAACTAATAGCATTTTTCTAAAAATGATCTATTACTGAGCATTTGAGAGGATTAGAGGCAAAAGCAGATTCTACAGTCTGTCAACTTCAAGAGCCACATTTTGAATAGTAAAATGAAAGCTTTGGGATAAAATTGTGTGCCTCTTTTTGCATATGCACGGATGTTTAGACACCTTAATTAATATTTAGCTGCGTGAGCAGGATTAGCAAACTGTCCACATTTATTCACACACTTGTGGTGACGGATGCCCTGCTGCCTTCATCTCAAATGTTGCTGTAAGTGAGGTGATCACGCATCTGTGAGCAGAGGCACAGGAGGCTGCAGCTCAGTTTGCCTCCACTCAACAGCCAGAAGCATCCCCACTTTCTCAGTGCTCCCCTGCCAGCAGCCTCAAATCCTTGGGCAGAAAGGACCAGCACTAGGACACTTTGGTTTACCTAACCAGCAGAAATTTCTTCTTGTTCTTCTGGATAATGTTTACAAAAAATACCACAGGATACCAATTAATTCCATGGAAGCTGCCCAGCAGCCATTATACCTCAACTAATTTTGTCACTATTGGCAAATAAAGAAGGAAAAGTTTGACATGTCCTAACTAAAGGAATGAAGACACTTTTGATTCTCTCCCTGAAACTTGTCTCCAGATCCATTCTTAGGCATTCACAGAATGTGAAATTTTAGCCATACGGAATTTTCCACAGTAAATCCTTATTTTCATTGTCTGTATGGTTTCAGATTTGTTAAATTATCTACAAAACTAACAGACAGAACAGGAGGAATACAGAAGAAATACTCTTCAATATGCAGCATTAATTTTCCTACTGTTATGTGTTTCCTCAGGGAGAAAACAGGAAATTCTGTAGTCTTGTGGTGCAAGCATTATCTGCTGTAAAACACAATTTATGTTGGAGTCATTATTTCGTTCACATTCTTCAAGGGAGATGTAAAATTTACTCTGGAATATTTGAAGTTACACATAAGCACAAAGTTGCTGTTCTGCCGACATTGCTGTAAATACTTGTTAGCTTGGGCAGAACCTAACCTATTTTTTCTGGTTTTCTGTTGCAAGCATCATAGACTTCTAACAGGAAGAAATGTTCAAACTATTGAATTTGTAAAGCTGATAGAGACTGGTTAAATAAAAGGCCACAGAGCGAGTGGTGGAGAAGGGATGGAACAAGCATTACAAAACTGACATTGCACTTAAGGTCAACTAAGACAAGAAACCTGAAGGATTGAAGTGCTTGGGGCTTAGTCCCTGTATTTCTTAAGAATCCACTTGTGTATTTTTGATACTGGTTGGTTAATCTGTCCATGTGCTATTAAAGATTTTTCAGTATCTGTCCTTGTTATTTGAAGAAATTATAAACATGAAAAACTACAGGCAATTCTATCCTAGCACCATTATTTTATATAACAGACCTAAACCAGAGTTTTATTCTCATGTCAAGATATTGCTACCTTTAAGCGATTAAGAAATAAAACTTCTGAGATTCCTTGGGGAGATAAATTCATGTTCAAAATACACCTACTCCAGTGGCACTGTGCATGTGTCCCTAAGCCCTCCTGAGATGAATGGGGCAGGAGATCTTTCTCCTTTTTAATGCCTTTATTAAGAAGAATCAGCTCAGGTGGGGAGAAGCCGACGGGTCGCGCCCACGCCGCGGCTGCTCCCAGGAGTGGCACGGAGGAGGAGGAGGAGGATGGAGCTGTGTCCGCTGGTCTGCAGGCAGAGCTGGGGATTCCGTCCTCACGGGAGAGTCAGAAATTCCGCTTTTTCGGTCTAACATTCCAGGCCCTCTTTCTAGTTAAGACCTTTTCAGGTTAGGTGAGAAGTAAAAGGATCTTAGCAGATACTGGGTTAAGTTCCTCGTCCTTAGACGTCACTTAGGTCTCCTAATTCCATGCTGGCTCGTTGCTTTTAGGGTTTTTTTCCTGAAACTTACAGGTGAAATGCATTCTCATCTGCATACCAGCTCTGATGTCACTCCCGTGCCCCTGCTGCCTGCGGGCTCTGCTGTCACCCCTGGCAAGCATCTGGGGGACAATGGCTGATCACCAACCATTAACAGGTAATTGAAGGAGAACCCTTAATAGGTGGCTGCAACATGCAGGTAACTTTCAATTTAACAGCAATCTGTTCAACTTTTTTTAACTTTGCGACTTTAAAAAAATTGATAACTTTTTATTCATGACACTTGTGTCGCTGCTCCTGGCAGGGATGGGCCCCTCAAGGCCCGCTCTCCGGCTGCAGCTTGCGCGGGGAACGCTGGGGGTCCCTGCAGCTCTGCCAGGAGCCGGACTCACCCGCAGGAGCTGCCTCGGCACCGCTCACGGGTGCACAACAGCCCTCGGCGCCCGGATTAGCTCAAACTGAAACTGCACACTCGGTCTCGAGTCCTACACGTGAGCACAAAGCAGCTGCTGTCTAAAGAAAATTAATAAATAAACAATTAAAAAAAAAAAGTCAGGATGTCGCCAATATCACTCCAGCTACTTATAATAATGAAACGAAAGCTCTGAGTATAGAACTTAAAAATCAGGAAAAATTATTATTTTTACCCATTGCAACACAGGTAGAAAGTCAAATGAAATTTAATTTCCATTGTACTACTAGATAAAAAAAATTATCTACAGGGAATTAAATTACATATAAAGGTCGCATGACAGAGACCTTTCGAGATTTTGCAATAATTGAAACAGTACAACTAGGAAGAGCATTAACGCCGCTGAAAGCTAATGCAACACCTAATGGCTGCTGTCTCCTGCAGTTCCTGGCTGCCTCCTCCCTGTCAGACTCGGGTTTACCTCGCAGGAGCGGACTCGGTCTCTGCGGTCTGACCCGGGCTTTGCTCCTCCCGCTCCGCGCCGGCCGAGCCGCGGCCGCCATTGCTGCGGGGGCGGGGCCGGGCCCGGCGGCGCTCATTGGCTGCGCGGGGTCGGGGCGGGGCCTACCGCGGGCGGAACGCCCTATAAGGCTGCAGGCTGGCAAGTGGAGCAGCATCAGCAGCGATGGCCGAGTGGTTAAGGCGTTGGACTTGAAATCCAATGGGGTCTCCCCGCGCAGGTTCGAACCCTGCTCGCTGCGGCCCGGAGGGGCTTCCGTTTTTTTGTTCCTTCCTTGTTCCCTGTCGTGTGCGAGTTTTACTGCTCGCGGCTCCTTTCCTCTGACGGCCGCTGCAGCCTCCAGAGCGATCAGCAGGGATAATGGCGCACAGCCGATCACTGCTGCTGCGGGGGTCCCGGAGCACCGGCCCGGCCCTATCCAGCCGGCTCGGGAACCTCTCCCGTGAGGGAGGCGAGTCAAGCTGCTCCGGTGCTGGGTCACTGCACGGGAAGGAAGCACGTTCAGGAGGCAGCTCCTGTGCAGCACTTCCCGTGCAACAGTTCCTGGTCATTGCCTCTGGTCCCATCGCTGGGCACCACCGAGCTGAGCCTGCTCCACCTTCCTGACGCCCTTTTGGGTATTTGTACCCATTAAGGAGGTCCCTCTCAGTCACCTCTTGGTGACACTGAATAGGCACAGCTCCCTCAGCCTTTCCTCATGAGAGATGCTCCAGTCCCCCCACCATCTTTGTTGCCCTGTGATATTTATCCTGCTGCAGCTCATCAGCCGTGCCTACGTGCTCCTCCCCTGGCCCTGCCAGGAGGAACAGTAGTGCCAAAGCAGCAGCAGGTCCCAGAGCAAGGTTCTGGTGTTGCAAGCAGTGACCAGAGCCCTCGATGGAGTGAGAGAAGGGCCCCTGGGTTCGGTGCTCTTTGCACAGCTCAGTCCAGGCCCTGCAGACAGGACAGACAGTGCCAGCTCAGGATTATCCCATGGCTTACACACAAACAACGTTCTGATTCACCCAAAGGTCCATTGTTCTGCCCCTACGTCCTACAGCTGGACAGAACAAAAATAAAGTAAATCTTGTCAGCAGAAGGCTTCTGTATAAGGAATGGACTTGCTCCATCAAACCTTGCCTTTCCTGAAGGAAGCTGCTGTGATTCCTCCTGGACCTCCAGTGAGGGGGACCCCTCAATCCTCTTTTCCTGCCTTTTATGACCTTCTGCACATGCATGATGCACATACTCACATAGTATGGTATTGATGGGGAAAAACCGGCAGAAGTTACTATGCCATTAATAACCAGGAAAAACAAAACGGGGCAGCACTCCCCACCCTGTGACTGGCCAGATGTGAGCTCTCACCACCAGGTGTGTCAGCCTCCTCCCACGCGTGGCCCCAGCACCACAGCAGGGCTGAGGAAGCGGCAGGGAGCGTGTGCTCGGGCTGCCATCAAACACCCGAGAACATCTGCCTGTCTGGCGGTGACACAGCCCTACAGCCCACCGAGTGGCTTTATCTTCTGCTGTGTGATTTCATCAGCTTTACAACAGCCTCACTGCTTACACTTTCATATCCTGAGAGATGAGCCTGCTGGGAAGGTAAGATAGCAATGTTCATGCTCAGGAAATTAAAGATACACAGTATCTCTTTTAATAATCAGAAGACTTGCTTCTATTATAGAACATATAAACTGCCTTTGTTAAAAATCTCATTTAAAGAGGAAAACAAACAATCAAGAAACGACCTTACCCATCATTCAGTATTACTCAGTCTGAGATTTTAAGTCATGTACTGTCTGTGTTTATCATCCAAACTAACTCTTACAGTGTCACTTGGCAAATGTTGGCAAAGCAACTTCTCAAATACTGGCAAAAAAAAAGTGTTGAGGATGTTTAGCTCTTGACAATCTTATATATTCTGCACTTGCACAAGTATAACAACAGCAGATAAAGATATAATCATTTTATATAATTCCAGAATCCCCCCGTGCTATTCAGTTTCACTGTGACTAACTGGCTAACTACCACTTAATTCCTGTTTAAAAATAGTTCAAAGGCCTGGGAACACAGCATTGAACAACGTTCCCTATACTCTGTATTTTGTCATCATACACCTGCACCCCATCTGCTGTTTCATAACTTCCAGATGAAAACTCCTCAGCCTTCACAAGTCCAGTGATGGCTGGGTTTTATCAACGTTTTTGTCAGGACTCCAGAGGATCTGGGCTCACCTCACAACTCTGTTTATTTTCATACCAAATCATTCAGCGCTGTAACACAGCACAGTAGATCAGAGCCCTCACGTACCCAAAACAATCGGGATCCTTTACTGCCCGCCTCAGCAGCTCCCAGGGGGAGCTCAAGAAGAGAACAGGAGCTTACCACGTCCTCAGAGGGCTGCCTTCCCTCCTCCAAGCTGAAACTCCTAATCTAATAAATGGTGTTTGGGCTTGTTGCTGCTGTTCCCCACTCCCACAGACAACCCTTTGCCGCTGTCTCCACTTTGCAAAGAGAGTTAAAGATCTCAGGGGGCCCCTGAAAACCACAAACCTCTGACTCTGTTGCCTTAATCACACCTTCACAGAGCCTGAGAACCACCACACAACCCCTGCCCCAGTTGAAGTTCCAGCATGTGAATTACATTTGGTGCTCACCAGTGCAGGGGCCAAAGCACCCCAATGACTGCTGCTGAAATGTCAGGTGCAACATTCATTGGATCTTTTCACACTACTAGCAAAAATCTTCTAAAAGTACTGTATCTTTAAAGAAGCAGATAAACAGTTTGTGCTTGGGGTGTAGACCCTGAATGATCTAACACTGACTAAGCTGTCAGGTGCTTTCTTTACTTTCTGATGTGAGGGAGAACGGGGCTGCCCACTCATTCCAGTTAACTCTTGTTACTGGGCAACAGGTCAGGTCCCACCTGGTTCTGGGGAATAAAAAGCAGAACAGGGTGCACAGGCTCCTCTTGTTTTCCAATTCATCTGAGTTTGCTCTGCTAGGACTAGATTCATTCCACTCAAGAAATACAAAAAAACATACTGATTCAAGTTTAACGAGTACAGAAATGGGAAAAAAGAGTCTGTATTGGTGGCACTGGTGTACTGGAACACCAGTTAGAACCTGCCCTCCTCATGAGGACAAATACAAATTACAGGGCTGCTCTTGAGCAGGTTGTTGCAAAACACAACTTTTGCCATGAGCTTTTTGGGCTAAGAGCCTTCCGAATAGCTGCAGTTATTCATCCAGAACAAACATCCAAAGGTTCTTTGCCAAAACCAACCACGCAATAATTGGCTAATAATGACATCAGTTTTAATGACACAAACTATTGGTTTGCTGTTCAAAGGTCTATTGTGTGTTCACTTCTCAAAGGAAACCAGCTCATTAGGTGCTAAATCGTCCATCCAACTATCCCCTTTTACCTTTACTGGCAAGTGAAATGGGCAGAGGAGAATCTGGACTCCCATCTGATTCAAAGTGCTCCAGCTGGCTTTCCATTTTTTTGTTGCAGAGAAAATTGCTCCCTATTACTTAGTATTCTTCACATACAGTAAGAGTTTCTTCTGTTACAATTGTTTGACAGACATTATATAAAATGGACCAAAGTCTTTCTTGAGCAAATACCTTTGTATGAAGTAAAGCCAGCAAATGCATCAGAAAAAAACCAAACCAGTTACATTTATCAAATGTTACAGAGAATTATTAATCTCATCTTGTAATGTTTGCAGCTGCAAAATGTGCAAGGGAGAAGCATTAAAATGAAAGATGATGTGCTGCAGAAGTGGCTCTTGGTAGCAGTGCCATCCACTCTCGGGCCAGCGTGGCTGTAGCAGCACAGCTCCAGCACTCGGCTCTCACAGCCGGGACCAGCAGCAGCAGCGCTGGCAGCAGGGGCAGCCCCAGGGCAGCGGCTGGCTCCAGGCTTGGGTGCCCACGAGGTCAGCAAGCTCCACCCTTACTGGGTAACAGCACCGGGGGCACGGGATGTGGCAAACAGGAGGGGCACAGTAACTCAGCAGCACAGCACGGCCCAGACACACACATCCCTCCAGGGACAGACACACAGCAGATCGTCCCACGTGGGACAACACTGCACTTGCCAGGTTACACTTTCCATTGGGATTCATAACTGGACTCCTTAAGCTTTTATCCATTAAGAAATTCCAAAGGAATCTCTGTGGTGGGTGGAGGACTTAATTAAAAACATGAAAGAAACCTCTTTTCTGTATGCATAAAGTTTTATTTGCTACTGATGGAATTATCTGCCTGCACAAAACCACAATGTCAATACCTGACATATTAGCCAAGTTTGCAAAAAAGAAAACAAACACAAAATAAATAAACAATAATGTAGAATTTGGAGTTGCCCAAAGTAACAAAAACTTTTCATGTGAGATTTTGTACACATTAGTGCTGACTATTCTGATTTTTCATTCCTCACTGTACAAAACCCTGGTAAAACCATGTCTAGCACACCTGAGCAGGGAGGAGAATTGCTATGAAGCCACGGGACAATGTTGGCACACATACACACGGGATGCATTTTCCACCAATACATCTTAAACCAAAAATTGCTACCTGGAGAAGTAAAGCTCTGAAACTGCCTTCCAAAACAAACAGATAGTGCAAAAAGTGTTCTTGTTAAGGTACAAGATAAGTGCTTTTTAGGAGTGCTTGATCTGTCACAGAGACCTTGGATAACAAGAAGCTTCTTATTTCATCTATAACATAAGATCACAACTCTCCTACAAGTTAAGTTTGTAATGAGTACATTATAAATCACTGCAGTGAGTACAATGCAATGGAGAAGTGAAGCAGAGCACAGAGTTAAGAGATAAGCACAGCTCTGTTTACAGTTCTTTGTCATAAAGCTTTTGGAAGATCCACGCTGAGTAGGATACCCTGGAGCCCAGGGTTCTACTGAGAGTATGTTTTTTATAACATCACACTATTGAAAGAAATATTAATCACTACACAATATTTGAGAATACAAGAAACAATATACTAGATGTTAGATAACCTCACAACATCCCTTTATATTAATACTGAAAAGGGCTTTGCTTATTGAACAGAAAAACCTCCATCTGTAATGCTCACAGTAGGTGTGATAAATCAGTATTTAGACATTGACTAGAACAACACATTACAATCAGAGAATACAAAATACAAATAACTTGTAACTGCTGTTAAAAACCCAAACTGAATGCTGAACAGATGATCTCATGCTCCTGTGTGTTTCTCATTTTAGATCTCATAGTTTCTGAATTTCCTCAGAAGGTCTGATGGAGCATCGCCTGACCAGCGGAAACGCAAGTGCCAGTAATTCCCCTCTGAAAATCCTGAGGGGAAAAAAGAGAAATACAACTAAATTATTATAAACATGCACAAAATTAAATTTTCTGAAATAACACTTGATGGTCTTCCCAAAAAGAAGTAAGCAGAGAAGTGGTCACTTCCAGTGCTCTTGACTAGCACGGACAAAGAGGAGCACAGAGATCTCAGCCGGCTGGAACAGGAGCTCACACACCAACCTCCAGCACAGAGATCAGCTGGGAGGGTGCCAAGGAGAGCAGCAAGGACCCAGCAGACCCTAAAGGGACTCACAAAGGAAAACTGAGCAAATTGCATCGGACCAATCTAAGGAAGGAGATGGAGGTGGTGATGTGATAAATCTGCAAGGGCGATCTGGGGCCTTTTCATACTAAAATGTGACCTTCCTTTTACAGCAAATGGAATCCTACGAGCAGAATTAGCCCTCATATCTGTTTGAACTGAAATAGCCAGGCAGGTGGCAGTCCAGAATTCATCCAGGCCAGCAGACAGGAACAGACAATGCCACAGTTTCAAAGTGGAACTCAATATATCAATTTTTGCTGGATCAAAACAAAAACATTATCAACATCCTAACATCAGGTATAAGCACTGAAGTGCATACACACTCTGTCAAATATATTATAATATTAACATTTATTAATGTGAATATATGCCAGTGGATAAATGAAGTAGGCACTTGATGAGTTTACAGGTTTTTCCATTCAAATACCTGGAAATTAAATTTAAATGTAAAAAAAAACAAACAAAAAAGACCAAAAAAACAACTTGAGAAAGAAGATGCCTGAAAAAAAAATCACCATTACAAGGAACAAGATTATGTTTTCTTTACTTCAAAATTTTACTGTTCTACAAAGGATACAGTGATCACTTAATTACCAAAGCAAATAGTATGAAGTTATAGAGCATAATTTTTCAAAATCAAGTTTTCAGTTAGGCCTGGCATACACTTCCTTGTAGAATTGTCTTATCAATTTTGTGCATTCTACAAATATTTGGGATCACAATATGTTTTGCTCCTCTCACAGTTCACCCTAATTTCCTGTTTGATCAAACTGGGGAGAATTGACAGGATTTTGTTTAACAGTAGTTCTGCACTAACCTGGGCCTAGGATTATGAAACTCCTGAAGGATCAGGCAGCACAGAGGGTGCCCGTGGTGCTAAGGAAGCTTTGATCAGGTACTAAACCACAGCCAGGAAGGGCTGACTGGTGGGTGACACTTTTGAAACACACATTTATTCTGGTGCATACACTACTTAGAAAAAAACAAACTGTTTGAATACAAAAGAAGCCTTCAAGTCTCAAATTTTAGACCTCACTAACTCATCAGATGCAAACTGTCCAAAACTACTGAATAATGGAAAAAAATCCCCCAAACCTAAGTATTTTATTTAACAGTTCTATAATTTATTTTTAAAAGTCACTTAAAATAACTGCCTTCTCTTTTTACTTTGCATTTTTATCTATCAGAAAAACTAAACTTTCCATTTCGGTTGAAGCATATTTTTTTTCTCCTTCTTCTCCAGTTGCAGCTTTTACTAGCAAACAAACAAGGAAACTGGGGATAGGGAGGAAGGAGCATCTGAAAACTTCAAAATTAAATAAGTAATCAAAAGCATAAAACCCAAGCCAAAATCCCATCCCAAAACCACATTTAAAAAGCTAAAAGTTCACCATACTGTTCTGGAGAAGACTTTCTCATGACTGAAAGCCCCTGTTCCAGGCCAATCCCTGAGTACTGCAATTTTCTCTAACTGCTGTTTTCACTTACTTGGGGAGTCTGGATTCTTTGAAGACTGTGGTTTCACATCAGGGATTGCAACATCTTCTTGTTCCCTGCTCCCTTCCAATAATCCATCTCCACTGTTTTCCATCTGTTGGGTCCACATCTCGTTAGTTCTAGTGTTGGTATTACCAAAGTCAGGAGCTTCCAGCATTTGGTCCTTCTTACTTTGGACAGCCCAGTGCATTGACTAAAGGAATGCAAACAGAACAAAGAACTAAGCCCTATGATTTAAGGGTTTTTAATGACTCTTTCTTATTTATATTGCAGCGATAAATGGTTAAACAAAGCACAGTGAGAAGCCTACACATCAATAGGATAGGGGAAAGTATGGTTACATGTCACAAACAGCATTAGAGAGGACACTTTACGTCAGGTGGGGGTGAAGAACAAAATGTACATCAGAATTTTAAGGGCCTTTTGTCCAGTTTCTTCTGTCATGAATTCAGACTTTTTTTAAGAGGGCTTGAGTGACTTCAGAAATATTCATTTTCAAAGCTTTGACTTCAGAGTACCCTTTGAAGGCAAGGCAATTTGAAAATATTTAAGTCTGTGGAATAACATCTGTTTGGAACTGAACTAAGCTTAATTGGATTATTTCCACTAAACATTTAAGCTCAGGCATAATGCTGTAGTTGAAATGTCTCAAACTTCTCTCCTAACAGAACTGAGATGGGTAGAATTGACATAGGAAACTTTTATTCACCTGTTCTAAAATATGACCATGTAGCCCAATCCAATATTATGGAATTGAGCTCTACTAGGGGCACACTACCAAATCTTCACAATAGCAAAATCAGGAGGGAAATCACCCCAGAAACTCCTGCCTCTGTGTCAGATGACCCCACAAGCCTGGCAGGGTCCCTCCAAAGCTCTGTGGGAAGCCCAGGGTTCCAAGGAACTACCTTCTGGATTTTTCCAATGACATCTTTATTTAATCAGACAGCATGAAAGCCTATCTGATAAGCAATATACCAAGAGGAGAATATATCATAAAAAGATCCCAACTTTAACTTAACTTTGAAAAGAAATAAAAGTTTCCTACAAAAGCAAAGTGAGCTGAAGCATTTGAAATTTATCAAGTTTAAGTAACTTAAGGGCTGAAGCCCTTAAGTTACTTAAACTTGATAAATTCACTCTAAAACTACGCCTAACTCCCTTCTGTGAATGGGCTCCTGAAGTCCTCCAGTTTCTCCTGAATTTCCTCAACACGCACAGGGCAGGGATGTCCCTGCACCACGCCCAGAGCCCGGCAGTGCAGCAGACCCAGAACTAACTGCTCCCGCTGCCGAGGGCCGCGGCTGGGGCAGCACCCACCGTTCTGACGGAGCCGCCCAGCGCCGCCCACTGCTGGAACGGGACGGCGACTCTGCTGCGGCGCCAGTGATCGTAACGCGCCCGGCTCTCCGCGTTGGTCAGCGTCTCCTTGGCCTGCTGCAGCCTCTGGAAATCCTCCACTGGGACACAGGCAAAAAGGACACCAAGGACAAGGTTTGGTTGGCAAAGAAATGAATTCAGATGCAAGGGGACGTGCCAGCAGTGGCTCAGAGCAAAGCAGAGGAGAAGGCAGAAGGAGAAGCAAGTGGCCAAGGGATGTGGGTCTGGTTCCAGCTTGCAGTTCTGGCTGGCTCTAGGATCATGGCACCTTTGGTGGCCTGCTACCCCTGAAAATCAGGACTGAAATGTTCCTTTGTCTACCAGCTTCAAAAGCTCCTAAACTTGAGAGAAACTTACAGAGTACACAGGTAAAAGGCACAAATCAGCCCCTGCAGACCACCTTAAAGAGGGAAGTTAGAGCAACACTGCTTAGAAGGACACACTGAGATCTGCAGCAGCACAGGAGTCAGAGCAGAGCAGGGCAACAGAACCATGAGCAGCAAGAAAAAAAGATGAGCAGGAGCTGACAAACAAGAATAATAATCTAAATATAGCTCAGATTAATTATTTTGTGCATTTTATTAGGTGTATTTTCCACATATGCTAAAATGTTATCCAGACTGCATGAGTAAGAGCTCTCATTTTTCCCTACAAGATAATTTTTTATGGAATGGTTACTAAGGATGCAGCTGCATGTTACTATTTGTGGAAGGGTTATAAAGATTTAGACTTTATCTATGACTCACCAATGGAACAGTGATCTATTATTATTACTATCATTCATTTATTCCAGTTTACAAATTACAGAGAGGTCTTTTGAAATACACTACACCCAAACACTAATCAAAATCGGTAACAATAAATCAAACAAGAGACAACAGGCTGAGGGAACAATTGTACTAGGTTTTCTTATTCTAATATTACTAGTTTTCAACAAATAAAAGGTCTACTTTAATTACTCTTTATTAAGCTTTAAGCCGATGAAATAAAACACATGAAGTAAATGCTCACTAGTATTGTAGAAAGGTATTTAAACTAAATGAGGCATGTTCAGGTAAAGAGAGAGTATAAAATTTCTTTGTGACAAGCAAAGCTGCTCTGATATTGGCACTTGGCTGCTCTTTTTTGTAGCTCAGCCTTGGTGAGCTCTGCCCAGGGCTCTCTGTGGTTATGAATGGGTAAAGATTGGCTCCAGATAGCCCAGGTGCTGCTCAGCCCTCCCAGCTCTGAGGAGCTGCCCCCTCTCATCAACACAAACATCAGCTGCTGTTCTGCAAAGGCTCCTCCTGGGGCTGGCTTCTCTTCACTTCCAGTCATTAAATTACATTAAAAGAAACTAAAGCACATTTATGTGCTCCTCACAGCCTTGTTCCTGGCAGTAAATTAACTGATTGATGCAAGTGTGGCACTTGAGGGCCACTGAGCATGGAAGTGAACCAATTCCATAGGTCTGGGAAGGGATACACACCAGAAATAAATTCTATTTTAACAGATGATCTACTGTAGAAAGAAAAAAGATTCAAGATCCTAAAAAAAAAATATCCAACAAGTGTCTTCCTTCACTATCACAAAGGAGTGTGCAAGTTCTGGAAAGAATATCACATTTAAATAGAACATGCTCAATGCACACAATGATTAAAATATATTGAGGGGAAATAAAGTTTTAAGGCTGAATTTACTATCTTGCCATGCTAATAGAAGAAAAAAAAATTTATTGTTTTTACACAGGAAAGAATACATACCTGCTTTGGGGTTTCCAGGATGCTTGTCAGGATGACATTCAAGGGCTTTAATCTTATATTCAGCAAGAATCTGCTCAACCTAAACAACATATTGAGACAAAGTGAGTAAACACAGAAAAGATTTGCAAATTTTCTTTTTGAAAGAGGCTGAGAGGAACAAGGAATGCTGAAAGATTTTGTCCCATTCAATTTTACCAGCTTTAGTACAAGCAAAGTAGGTAACAACAACCATCTGCCAGCAACACTGCTAATGTATTTTCATTTCCATGAATTCATCCTTAGTCTTGTTTTTGTGAGGCACAGTCATCCAGCATGGCTCTATAAAAATGTGCAAAGACATTTGACCACAGAGGCAAAATGCATCCCTTCAGTTGCTCTTTGTTTAATCAGCTCCAACTTTCAACAGAGTCTCACAGCAGGAAGCAAAGGCTCTCTGAATTGCTGAAGATCAATTTGTGTGTTCAGGTGGCTTCCTCCACATCCTCTTCATCGGAGATTCAGCCAGCATCCCATGAGGTTTCCATCTTGGATACCACAAGATAATTCACTCCATAACCAGTAGTACATATTCTTTCAAGTTAATTTTCCATGCAAAAAAGTTGGCTTGGAGTAAAATAGTTTTATAATCAACATCAGAATATTGGCATGTATTAGTTTATAATTTAATTGCAAATTCCCCCAGTTTGTTATAAAGTATTACAACCACTGGAAAAACTAACATATGTGGAGCCATGAAGCCACTGGAGTGGGCATCAGTTTAGATTTTCAAATGTTTAGTGCTTTTCCAAGTATCTTGCTGGTTCTCATAATTCAGAAGCCAAAACTTCTTTATATCATTCCAGCTCAGCTTAAGCTTTCACAATTCGCTCCAAGGTATCAAAAATTACCATTCTTTCCCATACTACAAAGGCTGTTTATACAAATTTATCATTTGTCCAACCATAAGAGCCACATACAATTTAAATTATTTACTTCAAAATTAAGTCTCATAGCATTTTTTATTTAGAATAAAATTACAGTTGACTCGACTAGCTGGACAAATCTTGTTGGCATGTTCTGGGAAAAAAATGTGATCTACTGTAGTACCTTAAGAAGTCTACACTTTTCACCCTGCTCAGTAGCTCCTTCCAGAGGGACAGATGTAATGTGGTGTATCTGCAGTCAGTAAGACACTTTAAAACACACACAGTGTGCAGAGAACTTGGTGAGATTGGTTACTGTATGGCCAGCTACCATCTCAAAAACTTAGTTACTTAAAGGGGAATTTTAAAGTTAAAATGTGTACAGAGGGTTAAAATGTAGCAGGAGGGTAGCGTGGAAGTTTTCAGCTTAAAAAAAAAGAGTCAGCAGAAAGAAAATTTGATAGGAAGTTTATACAACATACACAAAATTAATATAAAATATACAGTGAGGTGTTTTACCAAGAAAGATATCCAATACCCACTATACAAAAACAGCATTGGTCTTAGAGAAGGATGGAGGTTAAATCTCCCCTCTTCCTGTCACATCTGAAGATGAAGTAGGTGTCTGTGAGCTCAATTCTACCCAAAGCCAAGAATGAACTTGGTTTGCGTTTACTTGAATACAGCAAAAAGTCTGTAGGAACTGAGAGTGTTTCTGTTTAAATTTAACCAGGTCCAATGAGCGGGATATTCAGCAGCCCAGAGGAAAGTGCTGCAGCTGGGTGTGTGCTGTGCATGCCCACAGCAGCCTGCCCAAATGCTTGACTCCTGTACAATGTGGTGAGACTGCAAAATCCCTGTAATGCTCCAAATTCCTCTGAGACCCCAGAAGGGCACTGCAGGGTCCTGAGGGGAGGCGATCCTGGGGCTCAGTCAGCCTGGGATCTCCAAGTTCTTCCTCCTGTGTCAAAAGCAGTGCAGCAACATCTGCTGCTTCTCCCAACAAACAGTACTCGACAGCTTGTTGTCAGGACCCATTAGCATTTATTCCAGGTTTTGAATTTCATTTTCAAGCAATTTGAAAAATCATTATCACATGTACTTGAACTGTTCATTAATTGCTAAGCCCTTAAGGAATTAGTGTGAGGTAGAAAGTGAGAAACAGCATCTGTGAAACAAGGCTGCATGGAGACTTGAGCACTGCCCTCTGCTGGGATCACTTCTGGGAGTGTCCTCGAGAACAGCTTTACATTTCCCTCCGGGACACACTGAAGATGTTTACTCCCGATCTTTATACTTCACCACTAGGACAGGTGAGAGCATCTGACTAAACTTACTGAGCAAAAGACAGCTTTTATCTCTGCTGAATACATCCCTCATTACAGCAGAGTAATCAAAAGTCCTTTTCCAAATCAGAAACACAATTCCAGTTAAAATAACAGCTAAATTAAAAAAAAAAAAAAAAAAAAAAAAAAAAAAAAAAAGAGAGAGAGAGAGAAAATCAGCATACTAGACTAGCTAACAAAAAGTTCTATGGACATCTTTAACATGATGCACACTTTTTTTAGCTGCAAATCACTTAAAAATATTTTAGCTAAATCTCGTTATAAATCATGTATCTGCTGTCAAAACAAATCAGTAAAACTAGTATTTGAATTTTATTAAAAACAGCATTTAAAATATTAATATGGTAAATTACAAAGAGATATTGGTTTTGTTTTCATCTGAACAAGTGAATACATTTTTAAAAATATTATACTATGTATAAAGCCCAAGAAACTCAGCAGTGTTATCAGCGCCCTAAAGCTATGAACTTTAATTGTATTACTTGTACATAAATAGCTCCTTTTGCGTTTTCAAAACTAATAATATATATGGCAAACTATTCTTTGGATGCTGTCAAACACATGCAGTTGGCTCTCTCCATAATCCAGTCCTGTTCTACATGGCATTTTCAACCTAAGCCTTACTCCAGGCTCTTAATGTCGGAGAAAACACAGGAGCTTTCCAAGGGAGATCCTAGGAGTGGCAAGAAAGAAGGTGCACAAGGCATTTCAAATATTCCTACCCGCAGAGACACAGCTGCAAATTCCCTGCAGCCACACGAGCACGCTCAAACGGTGGATAAACTGGCGGGAAGGGACAGGCTCTTACCGTCGACAGCTCATCGCATCCCAGCAAGTTGTAGTAATCTTCCAGGTCCTCCGGCTTGCAGTTCAGGATGGCATCCATCGGCACGGGCCCAGCGGGCTCCTTCCAGCCGGCAGGGAGGCTGCGGAGCACAGCACAAGTCGGAGCTCACACGGGAATGCGGAGGAGCCCAGGGCGACAGCGGCTGGCAGTCCGGGGCGCTCCGAGCGGCGCTTTTGAGCGCCGGCAGCTGACACAGGAGCCGGGGAGGGAGCGCCCCGCTGCCATGGCCCCGCCCGCACGGAGCGGCCCTCGGCGCTGCTCCCTGGGATTTGTAGTCGCCAGAGTCACTCCAGCGTCAAACCGTGGCTCCCGCCCAGACCGCGGAGCTCTGGACACTGGAACGTGGCAGAGATTTCTCTCTCGCCATCACCTGTGCAGCCACTGCAAACCAGGCACACGCCGAGAGGCGCCCTGCACCTGGGCCATTTTCTGTTCAATTTTTATTTACAACTTCTGCCACCATCTTTGATTAGATGGTAATTATAGACGAGTAAGATTTACTTCCAAAATAACAATTACAAGGTGCAAAATTTGAAGAACAAAGCAGCAACCTTGCCAAAGTCTGTCAGAGGTCTGCCAGTCAGCTCAACACAAAGGGAGCAACCTTCACTCTCTGAAGGCTCCCTTGGGGACACAGAACTGCTCCTCAAAACCAAACAGCAACGCTACACCACTCAGTCTGACCCGCTAAAACTACCCGAGGGCATGAAACACTCACTGTCTACTACCAAATTCAACACTCCTTCTCCTGCCAAATTACTTTCAGACTGTGTACTGAAGATCTGTGTGCAAAACATGTTCTTTGTGAAACTCCTTTTACATTGAGGTGAAACACCTTAATTTTAAACAATGATTAATGACCAAGGCTTCAGCCCAGCAGAGACTCTGGACACATTTGGTGTCACCCATGATCTGTTGATTTCAAAATATTACTTCCTAACCTAACCACATGCTGATGTCTTTGCCCTGGAGCCTTACGAGTTCTGATTTTACATTTCCCATCCCTGCAAGAGCTCTGCAACCCAAAATGTTTCACATCATTAACTCCTGATGTTTCCTCAGCAGTTGCAAATAGATGCTGTGAGTGGTTATACAGTTCTAGATGCAGTGATCTTGTAGGAGAAGGATGCCCAGGATGTCACCAAGGCTGGAACAGGCCATGTGTGAATCAATTAAGCACCCAGTGACCATTCAGAGCTATTTATGAATAATAAATACAGAATTTCTGCATCCACAAGCGTTTTAATATCTGCATTAATAATGTTCTGCAATGACATTTAAATTAATCTTCCACCATTTTCTCTTCAAGGTTGCATTGTCTGAAATTTTCTACTTTTACTGCATGTTCAGATCGCCTAAGATTATACAATATACAAAGTAACTAAAAGCAATAATATTAAAAGAAAAAGCACAATCCTTGGTGAAACCATTTAAATCAGATAGAAAACTCTACCAACATACTTCTCTGAGTAAATAAAAAAATAGAAATTTTTTTACAACATCACTACAAGTGGAAGAATTAGCAATTACAAATCTCTCCATCACCATTCATAACTTAATAACCAGAAAAGTACGGGAAAGAAAGGAAAGTCTTTTAATAACAGAACATGTAAATATTTAAATAGGTTGTACTCTGTGGGAGGACAAAAAACAAACAGCTGTCCCTCCTCCCGACAGCATTCCTGACATCCCTTTCTCTTCCAAGTATTCCTTGTGTATTTGCTCAAGGTGAAAGGGAAGCTCTTTAACCCTTTTCCCCTCCAGCTCTCAGGGGCTATTTCTGTGCTGGTGGGCAGCTGCAGCTCCAGGGGCTGCACTGCACTGACAAACTGGGAGCTGGCAGGGAAAGTGCTCCCAGGGAATGTGCTCCCAGGGAATGCAGCAGCGCCCCTGCCCCCGAGCCCCCCGGTGCCTGGGGCACAAAGGCTCCCCAGCAGAGCTGCAGGCTGCTGCCTGGAGAACATAACATGCACTGAGCAGTAACTCGGCCTTTCGCTGCTCCTACTGACTCCTGAGGGGCAGCTCCCAAAGCATCATCAACAAGCAGAGCAAGAGCAGCCATGTGTATTACACAAAAAAATGACAAAGATTAGCCCCAGGACATGAAGTTCATTTAAAAGGGAATTGCAGCACAGGAGATGGCACAGACTATTGCCTACACATGCCGTGGTTGGTGTTGCTCAGGATGTACAAACTGTTCAGTTTGTGAAGTGAGGAAATCTCATATTTGTTCTCTGCACCCAGCCACCAACAAAAGGTGTCTCTCAGTCCTAACACATGCTGACAATTCTGTTTGTTAAGAGCCCAGAGTGAATCTAAATTCTGTTTCAATGTAACAGGACATTTACCAACAACTTGGAAAAATCATAAATAGCCCTTTAAATAAATCCCTATTTGAATTCATTCCTGTAAAATACATCAAATATTACAGGACTAGTTCTTCTCAACTGACTTCAGGGGTTTTGCTTCCTGAGGGCAGAGAACACATTTATGAGAAGGCCAAGGCACAACAGAACTCATTTGAGTTTTGCATGGTGTGCCCCATCCTTGTCCTCGCACAAGCTCAGAGCTGCAGAAACAGGAGAGGAGCCAAGCACTGCCAAACTGACCTCCCAAAAGAAGGCAACTCCATCACTAATGTGGAGAAATGTCTTCAGGATCAGAGGAGGCTTTAGGATCCCTGAGTCACTCCCTCACAGAAAGCCTCAGATCCTGCATCGGCATCACTTGGATTATTTCTTCCTTATTCACAAAAATAACCACCAAACCAGTCTTAAATTCCCACCCCCCTTTATATGCTGACAAAAGCATCTTGCATGTGCTTTTTAAGAATTACAGATCCTGCCTCAACTTCCAGGGGCAAGAAGGAAAAAGAACACTTCCATACAAAGTTGCATAGAATAATAAAAACTTTCTGATCTGGTTACTCTGCAGCTTGTTTTGAGAAGCAGGTAGTGGGAAAAACCAGTATGAACATATTTTTCAGGGTTGTTAATATCTGAAAGAAAGAACCAGAAAAAAAACCACAAACCTCCCTCCCCCTACAAAGACCACCTATAAAGTTACTTATCCATAAAGTAATCCCTTTGAAGCCATATGTATCAAAATTTTTACTCCCAAGGTTTTTTAAAAAGCTGTTTGTTATCAAGGCCTGCAAGGTGGAAATTCTACCTTGTCAAGCCTGGGTCTTGCCACTAAATTTAGGAATTCCATTGTATTAAATTCACTAATACTATTCCGCAAATAGCTCATGATGTTGAACAGTAACAGTATTTAAATTTCTACCCACAAGTTTAGACCAAAATTCTAGGTTGGTGGCAGTCCCGGGAATAAAGTCCAAGTTCTATCCAGTCCAAACTCCCAGGACGAAAGAAACCCCACCATGGAAAGCCCACGCGTGGCACCTCGCGTTCGCAGTGCAGTGCCCAGGTGGGGCACTAAGGATTGCTCCACAGAACAGGAGAGCCCTGGAAACCAGGGAGAACAACCGCGCACACCCTGCAGAGCACGGGAAACATAAACGGGCTTGGGGCTGTCATTTGAACAAATCCCAACTCCCGCCGCTCACCATCAGGTCTCTCCTGCACCACGCAGGCTCCATTCCTAAAGCAGCAGTGGCTTAGACAGGTGCTGACCCCCCAAAAAATCTCCAGCATGCCGAGCTCAAGCAGCGCGATGCAGAGTCCCAGGTGGGGCCAATGTGTTATCCCGGAGGATGCGGGGCGATGCCTCACAGCACCCCTGCCAGAAGCCCTCGGCAGGCAGGCAGGGGCCGTGCCCGCGCACCCGCAGCTCCGTGACCCCAGAGGCCGCTCCGAGCCCCGGCCCCGCTCTGCGGCCGGGAACGGGCTCAGGGCCGCCCAGCACAGGGCTCTGCAGCGGGGAGCTCGCTCCCGGGAAGGGGCACAGTCTGCGCGATGCCCTGACGGAGAGCGAGCCCCGAGGGCTCCGAGGGCTCCTCACGCGGCTGGCGAGGAGCGAACAGCGGAGCCGCCATTCGCCGGGAGCCGCCGAGCGGGGAGGGCAGAGGAACTGCGCGCGGCCATCGCTCGGCAGGGGCGGGCTGCGAGCGGCACACGGCAGGGAAGGGAAGGGAAGGGAAGGGAAGGGAAGGGAAGGGAAGGGAAGGGGCAGGTCGCGCCCCTCAGGCTCCCGGGCCATGCCGGGGCCGGCTGCGGGAGGCGGTGCGAGCGCCACGTGACTCCGGCAGCGCCCCCGGTCACGTGCCCCGGTTTGTTGTTGCCCGGTCACGTGCCGCGGTCACGTGCGGCGGCGCTGCCCGCGGCGGGAGGGGGGGAGGGGGGGGCCGGGCGCGAGGGGGGCGGCGGCTGCGGCGGCGCCAAGATGGCGGACGGGGACGCTGCGCCGCTCCGCCCGCGCGGCCCCGCCGGCCCCGGCAGCGACAGCGCCGAGCCCGCGGCCAAGCGGCACCGCCGCGGATCGGGGAGCGCCGCGCCCGCGCCGCGCCCCGACCGCGCCGCGGCGCCGCCGCCGCCTGCGCCCGCCGCCGCCGTGCCCGCGGAGCCGCCGGGGGGGGCGGCGGCAGAGGCGGCCGATGGCGGCCGGGCGGAGCGGGAGGACGGCGGCCGGGCGGCGGCGGCGCGGAGCGGCGCGGACAGCGGGGCCGCGCCGCGGGGCCTGCCCCGGGCGGAGCCGCCTCCGCGGCGGGACCAGGGGGAGGGCGCGGAGGCGGCGCCCGGCGAAGACGCGGCGGAGGCGGCCCCGGGCTGCGGGCGGGCGCAGTGTTCGAACGGGGCGGCCGCCGTGCCGGCCCCGCATCCCGGTGAGGACCGACCCCTCCCTTCCCCCCTCCCCTCCTCCCCGCTCCCTCCTCCCCGCTCCGGCCCGGCCCGGTGTCGCACGGGGCGCGGTGTCGGCGGCCGGCCGCGGTGAGCGCGGGCGCTGCGGGCCCGGCCCCGCGCTCGGAGCGAACCCCGGGCGCTGCGGGCCCGGCCCCGCGCTCGGAGCGAACCCCGGGCGCTGCGGGCCCGGCCCCGCGCTCGGAGCGAACCCCGGGCGCTGCGGGCCCGGCCCCGCGCTCGGAGCGAACCCCGGGCGCTGCGGGCCCGGCCCCGCGCTCGGAGCGAACCCCGGGCGCTGCGGGCCCGGCCCCGCGCTCGGAGCGAACCCCGGGCGCTGCGGCCGCGGCTCCGCCGGCCGGGGCAGCTCCGGCCCCGCGCCGTGTGCCGCACGGGCACAGCGGCTCAGCTCTCGGCCCTCAGAACACTTATTCTGCTCTGTTGCTTGCAATAAGTTATTAAAAGTGAAAAATTGTAAACCCGGTTTCCTTTTCATAATCTGTGCTGTGTTAGTTATTTTATTTCTGATCCTTAGAAACTTGCACATAGGCTCAGGAGCAGCATTCTTGACGAGTTCTTTAAAGAACTGCAAGTGACAGTCTTGGCTAAGGTTTGAGTGACTGCAGCACAAAACTAAACTAATATTTCTAAAAAGTTTCTTTCAGATCATATTTGAAGTGTACTGGTGGGCAGCATCACTGTGAAAGTAACTCACAGTACAAACTGATCAGATTGGAGTTGTGTTTTGTTGGAGTTGTTAACGTTGGCCTTTTTTTTTAAAGCAGTGTTTTGGAAAGATTTATTAAAATGTCAGACATTGCATTCTGCCAGTAGTCTTTACATTTTATCTAGGAATGCAGTTAAAGATACTTTATAGTAAAACTCTATGGAAACTTTTTGTCTGTGCAAAAGCAGTTCAAAAGGAACGGGTATAGAATAAACCTGGAACAGCCTCAGTTTTGAACTCCACTGGAACAGCTCAGAGCAAAGCCAGTGATCTCTTACCAGTGCCTTACACGAAGCCTTTTGCTCGGGTCCCTCCCAGCCTCAGGCGTGTTTTGCTGTGGCTGGTGGAGTTCTGGCCAGCAATACCCGCTCTGATCCTTTGAGGAACACTCAGGGAGTGTTACAGTTTAAACTGTTACTTTATCCTGCTTGTATCTGTCACTGTTTCCTAAATCCCAGGCTCTGTGGCCTGTGTGTGAGGAGCCTTTCACAGCGTAGGCTTTGCTCCTTGATACAGAAGCCATAAAGGTTCCTCAGGTTAAGCTTGCACCTCGCAGTTACTGATGCGTACTAATGCACTTTTTCCTTCTCCAAAATTCTCCATGTGTTCACTGACTTCGTGCATAACAAGATGGAACTCGTTGGACACTGTAAATCAATAGATTAATAGGAAATAGTAATGTCTGTGAGCACCTGTGGCCTCAGAAGAACAAGACAGCAAGAACCAACAACAAATTTCTGTCATTGATCTCTTTTCTAATCAAAAATAAAATATTTATGCCAACAAGGAGAAGGGCTTGAAGAGGAACACAACCTCTGAATAAACGTGATGGTGTTTGTGGTGTTCTTTTTTTGAGAATCAAGTAGAATAACAGCTAAAATAGTGCAGGGGGTTCTTAACTTCTTCAGATAAGAGACTGAGAACTACTGTATAGATGCTTTGCTTTACAGAGCACGACTGAAATTTGTTCTTTGTTCATATCTTAGATTTTCAACAGCTGGCGCTGAGGCAATTTCTAATAAAGCCAGTAAAAAAGGTTGAGTAGTCTAAATTCTATCAAGCTGCTCAGGTTGGAATTTAGATTTCCCCTTCAGTGTGAGCTCAGTAACACAAGTGCCTTGTTCTGCCCTGGGCTGGCTCATCGAGGCTGGGATGGAGTTAGTTAGCTCGAGTTACTCTGGCTCCAGGCCACGGGCTGAGCCCAGGTGACTGGCACCAGACCCAGCTGCAGGGCCAAATGGGTGAGAGAAACTTAGTGAAGGTGGTACAGGGGAGCATGGTCTGTGTCACAGCTGAAATGTCATAAATTGTGTATGTGGTCAGCAAATACAGCTGAGCTGCAAGGTAACACCCTCACCAAATCCTGTGAATTCGTTGTAGCAAGTGTGCACTTGTGGGTCTCTTTCAAAATGCTGTTAAAATGTTCTTAAAACCTAGTCAAAGACCTGGCTGCAATGGTGACATGTTTTCATTTCACCCAGTTTTTCAATGAGCTGAATGCAGGGAGAATTGTAAGGGAAAGACATTTTTAATTATACTTTTAAAACATTGGGATTTTTTCTATGGTGAAATATCCATAATGCCCAACACTTCAGAGAATGAGATTTCACCAAGGTCAGCGTGCAGTCCCCTGAAATCCAGCATTGAGGTAGCAAACCCTGCAGTAAATCTACCAACAGCTTGGAAGTATATCTATAAATGTGAAGGAAAATAGACATTTTCTGTGCCTAAGTGACAAAACTGCTGATTGAGCACATGATTTTTGGTTTTGTGATCTGTTTGAAGATACACTGTGTCCTTGGGCTGGAGTGTAACCCCCTGGTTGTGCTGTCTTGCAGATAACTTCCTCCTCAGCGATGAAATCATAGCCAATGGCTTTCACTCCTGTGACAGTGATGAAGAAGACAGAGCCTCACATGCAAGTTCCAGTGACTGGACCCCAAGACCACGTATAGGTAGAAGCCTGGAGCATGTTCTTGGATGCTCTTTGCCTTTGAACAGTCACTTAATCCTCCCCAGTATTCAAATTATTTTTCCTGTTGCAAAAATATTAGCAATTAGTGCTTCTGAACAGCTTAGAGGTGTTGGCTGTATTCTGTATGTTATTTAAGGAGTTTAAAAATGAATCCCTTTAAACTTGCTGTATTTTGATTTAAGATTGTCAATGTCTTACTTTTTTCTTGAATAGAAATCCTGCCACAATCCCTATTAAAAGCATACACACAGGTTCACTAAATTAGACTAATTTATGGCATATTTCTATAGCCTGCCTACTTAGTATTAATTCTTTAAGGAACAAGAAGGTGTGATTTTAGGACAGCGAGCCCTCATCTTGAGTGTTTCTGGAAAGATTGATTTAGTGGCTTGAGGAGGTAATGTCTGAAATAATTCACGTTAGATGACCAAAAAACCAACAAAAATCCCTGGATTTCTGGGCTCTGTGTCTGTTTCGAGTGATGGTTTATAATACCACTTGAAAGTATATGTATATTTGTTGTTTGTTTTTGTTTGTTTTCAGCTTATTCCTGTAAATACCAAATGTACAGTACAGATGGAGACACTGTGAAAATCCTGTTGCACCTCTAAAAGAGGTTAAGTTTGCTGTGAACTGGGATTTTTACTTGACTGACTTTCTATGAAATCCTTCATGGGTTAACATAAAATAATGATAAATAAATAAAATGCCCAGCTCTCACTTCAGAGTTTAGATCAAAATACAGGGGGTTTGATGAATGGAGCATTAAATTGGATTAATGAAACTGTACTAGTAAGTGTTAATAAATGAAACAATAACCATGATCATCTGCAGTACCTGACTCTGTTTCAAATATCTGTATTTTTAAATTTTCTTAGGTCCCTACACTTTTGTTCAGCAGCATCTCATGCTGGGTACAGACCCACGGACGATTCTGAAGGACCTGCTGCCAGAAACGATCCCCCCACCTGAACTGGATGACATGACTCTGTGGCAAATCGTGATCAACATCCTTTCAGAGCCACCAAAAAGGAAGAAGAGGAAAGATATTAACAGCATCGATGATGCTGTGAAACTTCTGCAGGAGTGCAAGAAGATCATGGTCTTGACTGGAGCTGGGGTAGGTATTGCAATGTCAGTGTGAAAATGTGGAGCCAGGTTGGTTCAGTGCTTCAGTACAGCATGCAGGGATGGGAGCAAGTCACTGTGCTGGGGGAAGAGTCCAGCCCACTGCAGCTTCCACTGGGCATTACACCAACTCTCTTCTCAGAACAAAGTATTCTTAGACACAGAAACGTGTAAACAGCTGCTCCCATGCAGAACAGTTATGGAATAAGAACACATCACCTGTCCAGAACTTTTTCTATCCTAGTCTTCAGACAAAAGAGATGGCTTTTTTAATCAAAATCTCAGCGGATCTCTTAAAATCTTAAAATGGAGCTTGAGGGACTAGAAGAATAGGATTTGAAAAGAGTTGGGGGGAAGAGGAGGAGGATGATGATAAGGACAGTTTGATCAGATTTCAGCAGACTGAATGTTACTTTCAGCACATGGTGCTCTGTGATGGTGATAAAGTTACTCACTGTTTGACTGAAGAACATTTCTGAACTGCTGCACATTTGCAGCTCTGTACCTGTGCACCAGATCATTTCTTGCTTCTGTTGTTCACACACATATGGTGTGACAGGATTCAGAGCAGATGAGTAATTAAAATTACCTTTTAGAAGAGTGCTGCTACTCCCAATCTTGCTCTTTCCATACTTGCATGCACCTGTTTCCCCTCCTCTTCCCATGCTGTTTTGGGGTAGTCTGAAACAGTGATTTCAGTCCTTATTGACTACTACAATGCTTTGATAAGCAATGTTTATCAATAAACAACTTTTATCAAAAGAGGCTTATTGTTCAGAAGTAAGAATATATTTTTTTAGAGCAAGACTATTCTGTTAGTCTGTTAGCATGTTAAAAAAAAATTAAATATCAACCATCATATCTAAGCCTGAGTTGGCAGATCAGTGAACAATTAATAATTCAATATAATGCAGTAATGCTCTAAATTTTTGTTCGCATCTTACAAAGCTTCCAGTGGTAAAACCAAGTTCTGATATCCTGTTATTACTTGTGCAGACTGTACTAAAGGGATTTTTGTCCACTTGTCAGATTTTGTTTCTGTGCTATTTCTCCTGATTGTGATTTGGGAATTGTTATATTGGACCAAAAAAAAAAAAAAAAAAAAAAAAAGGAAAAATAAATACAGAGAACCCAGACTGGTTTTGTTCTTAATGTTTCTGAGCACTGAGCATACAGAAGTGTGGTTTCCCAGAGCAACACTTTATAGTCCAATATGTAGTTTCACTTATTTCAGATTGCAAAAATATATTTCAGGTGTCAGTGTCTTGTGGAATACCTGACTTTAGATCCAGAGATGGCATCTATGCACGCCTGGCTGTAGACTTCCCAGACCTTCCAGATCCTCAAGCAATGTTTGATATAGAATACTTCAGAAAGGATCCCAGGCCGTTTTTTAAGTTTGCAAAGGTATGGTTTTCCAACAGTGCTTGTCTTGGTCAGTAAAGACAGATGACAAGATTAAAATGCATAACTCACATAAAAACTAAAAACTGTTCAGCAATATTCTCTCTCTTTTTAAAGCTTATTTTACTGTTCCTGTTGTAAGTTCATTATATAAAAAAATATTTCACATGATTGAAAAGATCTCAGTGATATTAAACAGTATCAAAAGCAGTGATTATGTCTCTTAGACAAGAAGGAATTGTAGAAACTGTAGACATATGGAGAAACAAAAAAAACCCAACAAAACAACCCCAATTGCATTTAGTCTTCAATTTCCTTGGGACCAAAAAAAATCAAACCCAAGATATAAGAATGTCTACAGGACCAGTAAGGACTTGTGAAAATCAGTCACCACTGCTTGTGCTCATTCCTTCTTCTGTTTGGTCACAATTCATACTACTGCTCTGTCCTGTTACAAAGACTGGAAAAGAAAACCCAATGCATTCTTTTTGTGCTTGGCTTTCTCTGAAAGCCTCCTATCCAGATAGTAACTAATTTTGATGCTCATTAGTATACTCACTTCCTTTGGGTTTTAGTATTAAAAAAACACCACCCCCACAAAGAAAACCCCACCCCCTGCCAAAAAAACACCACAGCAAGCAAAAAAATCAACTTACTTGAAACCTGTTACACACAGGTTTTACCAGAAAAGCCCAAATCTAATTTAGCGGCTACTTTTTACTTTTCTACTTTTTCACTCCTCCTCCTCCTCCTCCTTTTCTGTCCATCAGAATGCATGTTTTTAGTAACAAATATTGAGGTCACTTGATACTTGACAAAGGAGAGAAAGCTTTCCTATTTCATAATTCTCAAAACCAGAAAAATATCTAAACATTGCTTTTATGCTGTGTAAAACCAAAATCCCAGCTTGCATGGAGCAGTTGCTCCTGCCTTGCTGAGGAGCTGAGCAGAGGGAAAAGGAGCTGGATGCAGGGCAGTGGGCAAGGGCACAGGGAGAGACCAGGGCAAGGGGCTCTGGGCTGGCTGGGGACAGTGCCCAGCTCAGGTGAAGACTCTGTATCACTTCCACTGTCTAATGTGCTTCTGAATTCCCTAGGAAATCTACCCAGGCCAGTTCCAGCCATCTCTCTGTCACAAGTTCATCGCTTTGATGGATAAAGAAGGAAAACTCCTTCGCAACTACACTCAGAACATAGACACACTGGAACAGGTGGCAGGAATCCAGAGGATAATACAGTGTCATGGTTAGTGGGTTTAGTTTCACTTATTTTCCCTGTGGGAATTCTTACTGGTGCATGTGACAAGGTAATCGCTGTTGGAATTAAACTTTCTTTCCTTGAATTCCTGTCTCTTGCCAACAAATATTCTGATTTTTAAATGCTGAAGTTTTGTTTTAGACAGCTTACATTTAAATCAGGAATGCTTCAAGTAGAAATAACTCTTCAGGAATTGAGCTTGATGAAGGGTGTGTGTATCAGTAAAGATCCACACCCTGTTGGCACAAGCTTGGACTGTAACTTCTAAAATGCATTGCTTCTGTGTGACAACATAACATGGAAACCAGTCTTGTCATAGGTCCCTGTCACTGCCCATCAATGGAATGGGAGTCTGGGTGTTAGCTGACTCTTTATTTAGGTTATATTCCACTGAAATCCTAAAATATCCTGACACTTCAGTGACTCCACCTCATGTATAAAACATTGAGGATTAATCACCAGTTCAGTTGAACTGAAGATCATCTTGTTACACCTTCAGTGTCATACAGATTCTGTAATTATGAGGCCTAATTAAGTGGAATTGCTTTAATTGCTTGATATGCTTTCCATTTCCAAGGACTTGCATATGTCAAGCTGAAAGTCCAAGGATTAATTTTCATTAAAAGTATTCAGAACATTAGTTCTTAAATGCATGTTTGGATCATTTAGTAAACTTCAGATACATAAATCATCTAAAAGCAGCACTGGCATGTTTGTAAGGCCCATCCATCTAATTGCACCTTTGCCAGGGGCCCAGCTCGTGTGGTTTCCATACCTACAAAGCTTAGCTCAGTGCCAGGTCCGGGGGCTTTGATTCTCCAGGCAGAGCAAGCACAGTGCTCTGAATGGGGCCCAAGCAGCACACAGCTGCATCTGCCAGTCAGCTCCCCAGCCCCAGGGCTGGTTTCCATCTGTGCTTACTGTGTCACACATTTTCTTTTGGTTGGCATTTCATCTGAGGCATTTATCACAAACCTCTTACCTGCCTGGGTTTTTGCACATCACTGCTGTGCTCAAGCTCCCCATTTTTCCAGTTGCACACTGCAGGGATGGGACCACAGACCATCTTTAATGTATGTTCTGTATCAGGTGATTCTGAATGACACAGATTCTTTAAAAGCATGTGTACTTGGAGATTTTGAGGCCTTTGGAAATGAGCAAAGGTTGTTTTGAGCCCATCAAGCTTTATCTGACCTGCAGCTACTGCTCTTTAATAAATGGTTGTTACCTAATGATGGTGGCTGGAGAGAAACCAAAACTCTTCTGTGAGGTTCACACTTCTGTACTTATTCTACTTTTTTCTGTGGCTGGGGAAATAGCAAGTTAATCATGAGCAGTTAACAAAGAACCTTGCAGTGATTTGGGGAGCTCTTATGTGAACCTTCAGACCCATCTGTCACTGCAGACCTACAGTACAGTTCCTCCTATGAGAACTGTGGTGTCTGAGATGCATTCTGCTGTATTTAAAATGGCTCTTGCATTCAACCAGTGCATCTGGAATTAGATTGTATTCCTTGCCATTGCTGGAGCTGAGTGAGCAGAGGCTGTGGCCTGCTGGCTGGGAATGGCTCGTGCATGGGCACCAAACTTCTGCTGGTGAAAAATAATTCACATAACAGAGCTGCAGAGAAGTACAGCAAATGCCTCTGAGTTGGGTCTGCGAGCCTGACAGACGTGTCCCTAATGTGCTGTATAAAGCTCTGAATTATTACTATCAGCTAATTAAAGTGAGCAAATAATTGTCATGCCTCCCATAGTCCTTGGAATCCCTCACGCTGGGGGAGCTGCAGTGCTGAGCAAGGTTTCAGAAGCTGTGCAGTTTGCAGGCCTGCAGTGATCAGCAGAGCTGAGCTGCCAGTTGCTCATGAATGATCTGCTCCAGGTTTTTCTGTGCTTTCACTCTCTTTGTCTTACCCAGATACAATACCCTGAAAGCCTATTGTCTGTACAAATGCATTTCCTTAGTGATTGTGTGCTACCCTGTGTGGAGCTGCTGTGGGCTCCTGTGCTGCTGATGCTGTTTGCAGCACCACTGCTGTGTAACGAGAAGGGCAGTTGCTGCTCTCTGCTCCTTGTCTTTGCACAGATGCTTGCACAGCTCAGGGCAGTGAGAGGACACAGAATCATTTGTGTTGACATGCATGTGGTATATGGCTACTCCTAAAACAAGATTTCTGCTGACTAACACCTAGAACAACAACTTCTAGTATTACAAGGATCTCCTCTTAATTTTACATTACCTTTTTTAATGCCTGATTTCTGTAGCACTGCAACGTAACAGCCTTTTTGTCAAAACAGCTTGGGCACGAGACCAAATCTGAATGACTAAAAATCCTGATGTTACCATACGGGTTTTTCCCCTCAGGTTCCTTTGCAACAGCTTCCTGCCTGATCTGTAAATACAAAGTTGATTGTGAAGTTGTTCGAGGAGATATTTTCAATCAGGTAAAAAATCTACTTTAACTCACTGCAGCTTTCTAATAAGTAATTCTCCCAAAAACACCCCAAACCAAACCCTGAACCACCACACTGGGATTACTTACAAGATCTGCTTTTAAAAGCCTCCATTTCTCTGCATGTATTTCAAAGAAGTGCCTCTCTGTATTTTAGCATTTCCTCTGGTATTTAAAAGTATACTCAAATACTGTACTGCAAAAATTAGGTAATGGCAAAAATCAGAACAGAACCTTAAGAGTCCATTTTTAATGGCTCCTCTGATAAAAAGTAGAGGTTAAATGGTAAGCAGAAAGTTGGATTTATACTTGGTTTACATTGATCTGAATTTGGAGCCACACTGAGAAAGCATTCTTAGCCTTTTGTAACTCTGGTTGCTCTTAGAGCGTTTTCCTGTATTAAAAATGTGTTTCAAAGAGTAGCTGATACATGGAGAAATTGCTAACCACAGATGAGGCTAGAGCAAGGATCAAGTGGGATGTTGGTGTTCTAGGACCCTGAACTATTCCATGTTCCAAACTCCCCACGTCTGGGTGTCAAGTGACCTGGGACCAAGGCAGGAGTTGGCTCTGCTCTGCCAGAGCAGATGAACCTTTGACTTGGAGAGACCCTCTCTGCCTTTGCTCTTCTTCCCCTTCTTTTAAAGGAACAGAGGTGATGATTCTGTGATCAAAATTGTTTATGCAAATGAAAGGGACTCTTCTGCAGGCTCATTGATTTTTTGATAAATGCTTCAGAGTCCACAGTTGCAACTTTAGATGAGAAACATGGAAGGGATGTAAATCCTTCAGGCATTATATGTGGAATGGAATCTTTCAGAAGAGATGTTTGAGTTAAACCTTTAAGAAATGTGAATCTCATAAGCCTGAAGCCTTGTACCACTAATTACCAAATGTGAATTTTGGTTTACTCTGCTATTAAGAATATTTTTTTAAGAACATCCTACAGATATTTTGTGCTCCTTTACCTCCAGAGCCAGCTGGAGTTAGATTTTCTCTTTCTAATATACAAAGATCTGAGGGAAAAGTCCAAGACACATTCTAGCCATCTGCTCCTTTTTGGGGTTCCTTCAGTTGGTTTCCCTTGATGGTGGAATTATTGGGTGCTTTCTTGCTTGGGTACAGGGTGAAGGTTTCCACCACACCAGTTGCTAGCTCTTGTGCCAAATTGCTTTTTATCCCACGAGGCATCCATCCAAAAGTCTTTTCTTTGTTCAAACACTTTAATTTTTGGGAAAGATCATTTGACACTAGAGGAAGGCCTTCTACTTGTGATATTTTCTAATTTGGAGAGTATTGTCTTCTGTCCCACTGCAGGTATCTGTAAAATTAGTTCTTTCATTTAAACTTTCAACATTCTACATGACTTCTTCTGTAGCTGTTCTCTGTATAGTAGGGACTTCTTATGCATTTAAATGTCACTTTTCAGGTATTTTTCAATAGGTAATATACATATCTTTACACCTTTATAGCTCTAATTTGTAGCTTGTGATAGTTTCTATATCATTGCAGCTCCTTGGACTTATTGTGAAGTGTTATATTTTAACACTACAGCTAAAAAGACTTGAACTATTAGAAGGAAATTGCTCAGTATTATCTGTACATCTATCACTCACTTTCTTACTTTTCTTCTCTCTTAAAAAGTCTTTAGATAAGAAAGAGTTGAAAGAGGTCCCAAAGATCAGAAAACTCCTGGCTCGGGAAAAAAGGGCATCTACTTCTGCACAAACCTAACTAGTGACCACTTCTGTTAGTGAAGCAGGATTCTCTATTTCTGGAGGAATTAGACAAGTTTAAAATAGAGACCAAGCAAGTTCTGGCCTCTGTTCTTGTCCTGTATGCTCTTAGCCAGCTGCCTGCTACAGTGCCCTGTAGCTTTGTGTGCCCAACACATGTAACCTTTGGGAGGAGAGGAGAAACTCCAGGTAAAGCTCCACAAAAGACTCTTGGATTAGGACAGGGTTTGTATCAGATCCTCAACTGGAACCTGATAGTGAAATTTCAGTTTTTGTTCCAGTTAAACTATGAAAAGTCTGTTCCTGTCAAATGGGGGGGGGTGTGCTCTGTTGGTGTTGAGCATGACTCCTGGACTTTGGCTTGTGCTATAGACCTGCCTGGTTTCTCCCTCTATATTCCTGCTGTAGCTTTATTTCCCTGAGCAGGCAGCAGTAAGAAATGTACATCCACAGAACAATGAAATTAGGAAATATCACTCAAACTTCCCTGTCTCTGCCAAAATAAGTGCCTGTGAGATATGTGAGTGTCTCAGAGGCCAGCCCTGCAGGACAGTGACAGGGGCTGCACTGACACATGTGGGTGTCTCAGAGGCCAGCCCTGCAGGGCAGTGACAGGGGCTGCAGTGACACTTGTGTCTCAGAGGCCAGCAGGGCAGTAACAGGGGCTGTGGTGACACATGTGGGTGTCTCAGAGGCCAGCAGGGCAGTGACAGGGGCTGCAGTGACACATGTGGGTGTCTCAGAGGCCAGCAGGGCAGTGACAGGGGCTGCAGTGACACTTGTGTCTCAGAGGCCAGCCCTGCAGGGCAGTGACAGGGGCTGCAGTGACACTTGTGTCTCAGAGGCCAGCAGGGCAGTGACAGGGGCTGTAGTGACACTTGTGTCTCAGAGGCCAGCCCTGCAGGGCAGTGACAGGGGCTGCAGTGACACTTGTGTCTCAGAGGCCAGCCCTGCAGGGCAGTGACAGGGGCTGCAGTGACACTTGTGTCTCAGAGGCCAGCAGGGCAGTGACAGGGGCTGCAGTGACACTTGTGTCTCAGAGGCCAGCCCTGCAGGGCAGTGACAGGGGCTGCAGTGACACTTGTGTCTCAGAGGCCAGCAGGGCAGTGACAGGGGCTGCAGTGACACTTGTGTCTCAGAGGCCAGCCCTGCAGGGCAGTGACAGGGGCTGCAGTGACACTTGTGTCTCAGAGGCCAGCCCTGCAGGGCAGTGACAGGAGCTGTAGTGACACTTGTGTCTCAGAGGCCAGCAGGGCAGTGACAGGGGCTGCAGTGACACTTGTGTCTCAGAGGCCAGCCCTGCAGGGCAGTGACAGGGGCTGCAGTGACACTTGTGTCTCAGAGGCCAGCAGGGCAGTGACAGGGGCTGCAGTGACACTTGTGTCTCAGAGGCCAGCCCTGCAGGGCAGTGACAGGGGCTGCAGTGACACTTGTGTCTCAGAGGCCAGCAGGGCAGTGACAGGGGCTGTAGTGACACTTGTGTCTCAGAGGCCAGCCCTGCAGGGCAGTGACAGGGGCTGCAGTGACACTTGTGTCTCAGAGGCCAGCCCTGCAGGGCAGTGACAGGAGCTGTAGTGACACTTGTGTCTCAGAGGCCAGCCCTGCAGGGCAGTGACAGGGGCTGCAGTGACACTTGTGTCTCAGAGGCCAGCCCTGCAGGGCAGTGACAGGGGCTGCAGTGACACTTGTGTCTCAGAGGCCAGCCCTGCAGGGCAGTGACAGGCTGTTGTGTGCAGGTGGTGCCCCGCTGTCCCCGCTGCCCCCCCGAGGAGCTGCTGGCCATCATGAAGCCGGACATTGTGTTCTTTGGGGAGAACCTGCCTGAGCAGTTCCACCGTGCCATGAAGTACGACAAAAATGAAGTGGATCTCCTCATTGTCATTGGGTCTTCACTCAAAGTAAGACCAGTAGCATTGATCCCAAGTAAGTGACTGTCTCTGGTAATACTTTCTTTTAAAAAATGGCATCAGAAGTGGAATTCTCAGTTAAGAAACTCCAGGCTCTTAGAAACACCTTTGGCTCAATTCAGTGAGCACCACTAAATTGTAAGATGAAAGCTGCTTGCGTATGTAAAGCTGAAATGCAAATTTGAGAAAGTAAAAAATTCAAAGTGCTTTTTCTACACTCCAGGTGGATCTCAAGATAATTAAATGATTATCTGAAAAACTACTCTCTTAAACCTGAATGACTCCATTCTAAGATTCATGTCTCTCCAAGGCTTGCAATATGCTTTAGAAAGGCTTGAAGGCTTTAGAAAGGAAGCGTCTCAAAAGCAGTATATTCCTCATGTGTGCTTATGTACATAAAACAAATGCACCAAATCAACATATTTTGAGGATATTACAGTACTAATTTTAATCTTTTTAATACTACTGTATTTTGAATATTACTGTAGCCAGTATTTCTGTGCATATGTGTTTCAGTGATTGAGGAATGCTTTTAACTGGGAAAAAATGGAGGGCAAAATCCTATCTTAGCAGGCTACAGTAGGCACAGCACCTCAAACCACCATTGTAAAATTTGGGACTGGCTTGCCTTCCCGATCTGGCTGGTTTTGTCTTGTTGCAAGTGAAGGCATGAAGAGAAGCCTGAGCTTTCTCAGTAGGTTTCTGCTGAAAGTAAAACCCAAGTGACTACCTTTGAATTCTCTTTTCCATCTATAGGTTCCATCCCCCATGAAGTGCCTCAGATCTTAATTAATAGGGAACCTTTGCCTCATCTACACTTTGACGTGGAGCTTCTTGGAGACTGTGATGTTATTATCAATGAATTGTGTCAGAGGTTGGGTAGTGAATACACAAAACTTTGCTACAACTCGGTAAAACTTTCGGAGATCACAGAAAAGCCTCCCCGGCCGCACAAGGAGCTCGGAGCGCTCTCAGCTGAGCTCCCACCAACCCCTCTGAACATTTCAGAAGGCTCCAGCTCCCCAGAAAGGATGAGCCCACCCCACACTGCGGTGGTGTCAGAACACCCACCTGAATGTAAGGTAGAAAACTGTGAGCCTGCCTCTGAAACTAAAGGGACCTGCTCAGAGGAGACGCCTCAGGACACACAGGTGTCATCAGAAAACCCTGAAAACCCTGCTAATGAGCTAATGAACTCTGAAACAATGAAGGAAAATGGATCTAATGATGGAGAAAATAAAGAAAAGAGTGAAATAGTGAAGAAGTGTTGGGTAAACAGATCTGCAAAAGAACAGATTAGCAAAAGGCTGGATGGTAAGTATTAATGCTTTTCAGTATTTTGCTTCCTTTTGGCTGACACATTTATGCTAGACTTACTTTAAAGTGATAAATAAGTTACTCTTGAGGCAATCAGTGGGTTTTGGTGGCTATTTTTGTTCAGACAAGTGTCTACCTAACTCTCATTGAACCGTTTATTTCTTTTGGAAAAGCCAGTAGGAAATATTTTTTGTATTTCATAATAGGTTTAAAAATCAGTGATTACATCCTCACCTAAAAGATCAAAGTTTAGGAGGCCAAAGGTAGGTATCAAAAAATAAATCCCTTCATAACATTTTCAAATGCATTTTCAGAAAGGTTAGTTTGGTCCTGAGGTGTTCAGAAGCTGGTCACAGTAAGCATGATTTGGTATTGCAGTAGAGCTGGAAGACAATGTAATGACAGGACTTAAAGATCTCAGTGGAAATGAGGCATGTTTTTAAGGAAAGTTTAGACTTTCCAAGGAAGCCCTCCAGTGTTCAGTCCTCTAACTGATGTCAGGAGTCAGGAATTAAAGTGCAATTTTCTAAAGGAAAGGCTGGGTTTAGACTTTGTCTGATACTCCATGCAGGGGCTCCTGTTCTGTCACAGGTAGAGGAAGTTTAGCTGGGAATGTGTTCCCATAAAACAGCTGCTGAACAATCGGCATAAATTCTCTTTGGTGTCAGAGGGAGGGGGAGGAGGAACACTGAGCTTTCCAGTGAAACATTTCTTTTGCCCTTCATAATAAATACACATACATGGGCATAAATGCATTTTCATGTCATCTGATTTGTCAGGTGAGAGTCACTGTTGAAAACAGACCGATGCAGGTACCTTCTAAGCACAAGATCTTGCAGCAGTCATTTACTTCAGCATGTCACTGACTGTTTCCATTCTGTTGCAGGTACTCAGTATCTGTTTTTGCCACCCAATCGCTACATCTTCCACGGTGCTGAGGTTTACTCGGATTCTGAAGACGATATCATATCTTCCAGCTCTTGTGGCAGCAGCAGTGAGAGCGGCTCGTGCCGCAGCCAGAGCTTAGATGTGGAGGATGAGAGTGAGATGGAGGAGTTTTACAATGGCATAGAGGATGAGGATGCTCCCGAGCGGGAGGAGGAGCCTGGATTCGGGGAGGATGGAGCCGAGCAGGAGGAACTGGCAGCTGAGGAATCAGCTGAGACAAACGAAGCTGCAGGGACGGACCATCCGAGCAAGGCGCTGTGAAACGATCGCTGACTGGTTACAGGAACTTCCCACCAGCATTAGGAGCTTTGGCATGTCAGAATGAATGTTTACGTCTGAATTTAGAGCAACAAAACCATAAGGATGTAGTGTTTATAAATAACTAAAACAGATTTTCATGCTTAGTTTTTTACCTTTTTCAATAAAAATCTATTACTGCGCACTCAACACTAACTCATCTTTTTTTTAAGGTACTAGGATTATCTAAACAACTGTCACTATGTTCACTTTTAAGTTCATCTGTCTGATCAGGCATCCATGTATATAATACATATTTTTGCTTAATAAATTTCAGCTTATATTATTTTAAAACAGTTTTGAAAAAGCCATTGGAATGTTAAACTAATATAAAGGGAACAGCTAATTTAGACCAAAGAATGGTATTTTCACACCTCTTGCTTTGTAACACTTTGGTTTATTTAAAATCTTCTTACGCTTCTGCTAAACCTTTCATTCACGCCTAGTCTGTCATTAAACACTGGCATTTTCTAAGACCTACTGTGGCAGCTAATTTTTTTTGCTTTAACAGTTCCTTTGTATGTTTGAGACATACTTAATTGCAAGCAGATAGCAAGATGGAAACAAGACAGCAGCACTTGAGGAATCCAATGGTTTTTGGCTTGATGAAGAAGTGCTGTGGAAATGCTTAGGTTGCTGCGTGTGTGACTTCCTGTGGACATGAAGCATTGTTGACATTGGCTCCTTAGCAGTTAGAATCCAGCAATTTAAAAAGAAAGGATCCCCCAGTCAGAGTCTGTCACGCTGTATCCAGAGGTCACGTCTAGAGCAGCTGCTTTATAAACAGCATTTGAGGAATTGCCAAGGCTCCAGTGTGGAAGCGGAGTTGAGAAGAGTGTTCCTCCCAGCGTGTGAGAAGGCACAGAAATGAAGCTTCCTCTGTGCTCACTGATGCACCAAGCCCAGCAGAGACTGACCCCAGTGGTGGGAGCCTCTGGAGCTCCACGTGCATTAAGGACCTGCTGGCCTGAGGTCCTGAGCGAGCTGGGAAATCCCCTCCCAGCTGCCAGTCCACCCTGGACACGAGAGCAAAGCGGCTTTTCCCACTCTGCCGTCCCAAGTGCGAGGCTGCCTTAAAACTGGACGTTGCAAATGTTCAAGTGCAGATTGTTTCCAAGCCTTTAGAACTATTTTGTACAATTGCACAGTGCAGTAGTCAGTGAAACAGCATTTTTCTATAAACCACTTTTTCAGCATTGGCCCAAATGAACTCAACAATGTAGATTATTCATATACTTTGCTTTAATATTTATTATATTTTGGGAGATGTATAGTAGCTGTTCTTTGAACATAATACAATAATAAATATTTAAGAACAGCCTCCTGTATTCATCGGGAAATGTTGGCATGTTGTCTCATTGTCCAAATTTAACACAGCTCTTATTTGGCTACATTAAAGAATGCAATATGTTTAGTTTTCACTTGCATGTCACAATGTATTAGTTTGTGCTATAGGAGATATTTTAAACTGAAATACTTTGTTTTAAATTATTTTTACAGTGAGGATTGGTTTCCGCTCTTTTATATTGTATATAGTGTCTTTTATGTAATCTACTGGCATATGTTTTGTAGAAGACTGTTTAAAATGACTGGCTATCTTCCTGCAACTTTTGAAATACAAAACCAGTGTTTTATACTCGTACACTCTGTTCTAAAGTCTATTAAAATTGTCATTTGATTTCTGGTTTCCATTAATTTCTAGCTATACCTTACAAACTTACTAGTGATGCCCTATAAAGCCAAGGTACACCCTGGCTAATGAAAGGCATTAGATATGAAATGGTTTTTTCCACCTGCCCCTGGCAAAGCCTGCGTGAAGCTGCCCTGAATTCTGGGTTTATCCCTGGGCTCCCTGGGGGCTGCAGCTGCACTGAGCACACCCCAGACAGCAACAGATCTCTCCCAGTGGCCCTCAAGGGCCAGGGCCCAGTTTAATTAGCTTCCCACTGTGTAACACCTCACTGTGTGGATGATTCCACTGCACTTCTGAACCACCACCTCTCAAATGGAAATTTATTTGTATTGGAAGGAAAAAACCCAGAGGTGATAAAACTCACACGCTTGAGGCACAAAGTATTAAAACCAGTTAGACTCAACACACAAGATGTTTTTCTATCAATTACTTACTACTCTGAACGACTTGAAAACATTTTTTTCTCTTGAATAGAACAGCTGCACCTTTTTCTGCACTTAAGATGAAGTTCTGCATTTTGTTCTTTCTTGTGTCTTTGATAATATTTGAGCAGAAGAGGAACCCCAGACTCTCTTACTCCTCCATTTCACACACTGCCCTTTCCCACAGCAAGGTGTTGTCTTTCAAGAGTATTTAGCACAGTGATGAGGCAAACCATGGGCACAAGAAAACATTTTCAATCACAGCTTTTTGTTATTCTGAAGCACTCAACACCTTGCATGAAATTTGGAAGCAAAGCAGAGCATGTCGAGGTCCAGCTGTAATTTGTTCAATCTCAGAAGAGGAGATCACTTATTTTTTCTGATAATTTATGTAAATAATCCATGAAAGCATCTTAGCCCTTAGCATATATATTTAATAGAGATGCCCTGAAAAAAAGGCGAAGCACAAGCATTTGTTTGCCATTCCCCAGCCACCTTCCAGCCTACTCTGGTACATTAGACACAACAATGACCTTGTAAAAGTATTTAAAGAAGCACATGTTTAAACATCTTCTCATAATTTCTTCTTAATGGCCATGTCTTTTCTATGGATCTGGCTTGAATTCAGTACATTTTTAGTGTTTCTGATTATGGAAGAGTAATATTTTCAAATGCATGACAACAAAGGGATAGACAACATTCAGTGAGGAGGGGCTACAGGAGCACAAAATTCTAATGAAACCAGCATCCAGAATCAAACTGAAAAAAAAAACAGAGAAAAGGGAGACCACGGGAGTATCTCAAGTAATCTATGCTTAAAGACTGAATCAGAACAGCCAAATTGAAAAGCAGTTGCATTTATTTGCATGATACACTTATCTACAAAGTGAGTGGAGAATAAAACCTAGTACAAAATGCTGAATTTCAGGCTAAAACAACTGGCCATGTCTAGGTAACAATGGTGCACCAAGCTAGCTGTAAATCCTTGAGAAGTCATGGAGTTGTACCCTGAATTACTCTCTGCTAGGCAGTTTCAACACAGACTGTTAGGACTCAGTAGCAAAATGGCAGTAATAATAATCAATAATCAATAATAATAATCCCAATAATGGTGCACCAAGGGAAAAGAGCTGCTGGTTACTGCCCCAGCATGAGGCCCAAGGCTCAGAAAAGCAGAGGCACTGAAGTAAAGCACCATTCACCAACTGTGCAGCTCTCTGCTGTGGGACCGTGGAAAGGAGCTGGGCAAATTCAGGTGGGACAGGGCCCCCAGAGCTCCTGGAGGCCCATTTCCCTCTTCTGATACCCTTCTGCAGCACCTGGGCTAGCCGCAGGTGGAGATTAACCTCAGCACAGTTCTCAGGAGCAGCGGGGTCAGAGCAGCTCCAGGGGCTGAGCTTCAGCTCTTCACAGCAGCACCAGCCCAGGAAAACCCAGCCAGGCACAGCCAGAGCCTCCACCTGTCCTGCCTGGGGCATGCTGGAAGCAGGGACACCACCACAGGTCTTTAAAGGACTGTTTCTTCAGGGACACAGCCCCAAGTGCTCTCTGACCATGGCACTGTTATTTTTACTCTCACAGAGCAAGAGTTTCCCTGCAAACCCCACTGCCATGTGCCCTGAGTGACAGCCCAGGGTCCCTGCACGCAGCTCCTGCACCAGGATCCCCTGGGACAGAGCCCTGCACAAAGCAAGCATGCACCAACTACAGATTAAGTTATTTTGAAAGCCACAAAGAAACACAAATTGAAAGTCCTTAGAACTAAACCACAAACACCTCTCAGTGGGATTTACTTGTTTGGCCGTGGGTTTTTTAACTCTGTACAATTATTACCACCCTCTCCAATGGCAGAGCCCTGCTCCAAGCCCAAGCCTCGGCTGAGGGGGACCCTCCTTCCCCCAGCTGGGTGCCTACAGGGAGCCCTGGATCCTACAGAAGCCCTCAACACTGGGCACCACAGAGACCACCCCAGTAATGCTGAATGCTATGGAGAATTGGCCCGTGGAGCATCACTTCAGACTTTAAAAGCGAGCATTCCCTTCTGGGCACTGGCAGAAATCCCTGCAGGGCCCAACCTCTGCATTAACACCTCAGCCTGCAGGGCTATTCCAGCTGCTTCCTCATCTGAAGGTATTGCAGGGCTTCCTTATCTCAATTAGCCTCCCCCTCTCTTACTCCTAAGGTAGTACTGGCACCCTGTTAGGACACCCAGCCCGTGCACAGCCTCAGACTGCTCGAGATGTGCACCCCGGAGCCCTCAAGCACTGCTGCTAGCAGCTGCACCCAGAGCCTCTGTGCAGGATCAGGCCACCAAGAATTACATTGGTTTTACCTGTGAAATTCTTCAAAGACATGGCAGATACAATTTCCACTGGAAGCTGGTGTTCAGCCACAGTCTGCCAAGTGTGCTCCTCCTCCCGGACACGCTGCTGTATTTGCTCAGAAAAGGGAAGGAACCCTGACTTCTGCACTGCACTCAAACTGCAGTCTGTGTGTAACATTCATCCTTCGTTTCCTCGTGCAGTGAGGCACACGGAGGGAAGTAGTGAGCACATGCACACATTCACTGCACAGCTGAGCATTCATGACCTGCTGGTAAGACCAGCCTGGAGCACTGGTGAGATAAAGATCCCCACCTAACTTGGTACTTCCTATGTAGAATGAGATTCTCAAACCTCATTTTCCTCATCTGACATTGATACGCCTTTGGTGGGAGAAAAATAATAATACCAAGTGCTGTCCTAGCTAATGTAAAAGGGGGCTCTGATGACACTTGTGGCACCTGCCACACCTTTTGTAGAGTCACTAGTTCTGTTCACACCCAGGGGATATGCAGGGACTCAGACTCTTTAGACCAGCAGGGCTGCAGATAAGGCATTTCAGCACAGAGTGCCTGCAATTGCCAGTGCTTCCCCCCACCCCCAGCTGCCTTGTGGTTAGAAGATAACACATCTTTCTCATTCAACACTTCTGCAGAACGGGCAGGCAAAGGTTTGCAGATACAAAGTTTTAGCAGTCTCACAGAAAGGAAGTCAGTGTGAGAGGTAGGAGCACAAAGAAAAGTTATGTGTATAGACACAAACTGGCTCCCTTCCCCAAGAAAATAAAACCTGAGGACTCAGTCACATGGTCAGGGAACTCCAGTGTACAGAAATGATGGCTGGTGGAGTTCCTCCATTGATTACTTGTGCACACAGAGAAGGCAAACAGTCAAGGGCAATTCCTGGGCCTCTAAGGAGCTGTGTTAATCTGGTAACAGCAGATGACAGAAGGTGCTCTACATCTTTCAAGGTCTACCTAAGGTTTTTGAAGTCATTGCTTTAATGAAGTCATTGACCAACACAAACATGAACAGTAGATTGAAGGACCAAAACAGTAGGCTGATAATTAGTGCACCCAAACCACTCTGACCTGGCAAATTAGGAATAGCCACTTGGTAAGCAATGGGACCTTTGTCAGGGGAAACAAATATTTTGTTTTTCCTCTTCTATTTTCTCCCCTTCAAAAACTGAGAAAGGCAATTCCTCATAGTATATACAAGTAGATAGTTCTGGCTGCACACAAAGCCAACACAGCCACTCTTCAGGGGTTCAACTCTCTACCAGTGCTGAAAACTGTATTATTAAATAAAAGCTTTTATCTACATTTACCTTAACTGCAGAACCTCATCTGCCTTTAAGAAGCTCTCTTTTATAGTGATTTACATTTGATTACATTAAGCTTCATTTATTATCAAGTTTATTGCAGCAGAGAGCAGTGCAATGAATTAAAACCCTCTTCAGAGTAATTTATAAACATTCTTAAAGGGAATACCATGGCTCAAAGCTCTGTGCTCAGTAACATCATCATTAATAGCAACTCCCACAAAGTGCCAAAGGAGAAAAAACATAATGCTTAAGCAGGGCTCACTGCTTTAACAGTGCTACGCTGTGTTCTTACCTTTGCCCTGGAAAATGAGGGACAAACATCTGCTGTACCTGTAGCTCAAAAAGGCTGAGCAGTTCTGCCATGCAAATTCCATCTCCACCCCTGTACTAATGTGAAAGGTGCAATAAATCCAGTCCATGCTCTGGCAATAGCAAGTCTCCTTCAGTAGTCATGATGACAAGTTTGACATGCAACTGGTCTCCTCCAGTGAGAATTCTGAATCTTTATCAAATGCTAATTTAATTATCAAATAAAAATACTTTAAAAATTCATTATTGCAAAAAGCTCACACTGAAGCCCAAACTCATTGCCCAGTTGTTTGCATTAGCCTTTCCAACAGTGGTGCCCAAGGTTTCCTGAATAACTGAAGGTTTGAGAAAAAAGAAAGCTCTGGGCTTTCTTCCCTAGCATCATGGCTATTTCAGCTACACATAAAATGGTCTTTTTCCTCCTTTCTTACATGCTGCACAGCATCAAATATTGTATACAAAATGCTACTTGATCCAAGTAACAGAAAGCACGTCCTGCTGCCCAGCTCCTCTGACACAGAGCTGCTTCCCAGGGCTGCTCTGACTGCCAAGTGAACTGAGGGCAACACAAGCACTGCAGAAAGCCCTGAACTGCCTGCAGAAGTGATGCCACAACTATTAATTGCTCTGATATCACACAGAAGTCCTTCACCTTGTCACAGACAACTGTTTCAACAGGGCACTGCCTCCCTGCAGAGAGTGAACTAATATATGTAAGATAATCAGGAGCATTCAGCACTGCAGGACCCAACTCCATTTCCTGCAGAAGTGAGTAAAACCCAGGCCAGACCTGCAGAGAATTCTCAGGTGTCCTGAGGAAAGTGGCTCTAGCCCTGCTCTGCCAGTGGGCTCTCAAGGTGATGTGAAACAAACCATTCCAGCACCACCACCCTCCTCCCAAACTCATGTCCCAAGAGAGTAAGAAATGTGTCTGCCTCATGCTGGAGAAACTTCTGCAGCAACATGAAGCACCTGACACAGCAGTTTAGTCAGCAAGAAGTGCACAGCAAAAATTAAGGACAGCTATGATGTTTACTGCATCCTAAATTGGGCACCAAAAATGGGCAAGTGAATCTTGGATTCTGCCTCTGAGCCCTCATCTACAGAATGAGGTTCTTTAGTTACCCCTCAGGTTAACACTGACACGAAATCCAGTACAGCAAAAACCAGAAAATATCTCACAGGGAAATGAAACACATACATGTACCACTGGATCTGCATGATATGGACTAAATCACACTTTATGTGCACAACTGCACATAAAGCCCTTCTTACTTGAGTAAACACCAACTGAGTGCAACAAATGAAACAAGACTCCCATGGGGAAAAAAACAGCACTTGGACACAATAATACATAAAGGAGAAAGGAAGAAGATAGTTTTACATTACCCACTTCCTAATTTTTGCATATCTACTTTTGCAATCCTAGTGTTTTGTAATTAAAAATGGTGTTTTAGTATTACCTGGTAAAATGACTGCATAACACCTTTTTTTCCCTCTTTCTTTTCTCCTTTTCTTTCTTCCATGTACAAAAGATTAAGCTGCTTTAGTATTTGTTGGTTTCTTGTTTTTGCAAGAGGGAGGATTTCCGAGCCAGGTGACAAATGTTGGAAAAGATGGAATATGGGCTGCATACAAAGAAATTACTAAGAGGTTACACTGTGTGAGAAAGCTGTAAAAAACAGTGTTAAGGAAAAAGACTGATTTTAACTGTAGTGATTTTTTTTTTGTACTATATCAGTATGTACTGCCAGCACAGAAACTTGATGTTATATAGTTTATTGCAATGACTACATTTCCCTGCTTTTCCTAGCTGTACTCTCCAATTTAATGCACTGGAAGTTGCTCTCCACTTGAAGAACTTGGCTTTCTGCAAGTATCCGTACACATCAACCAACAAAGGTTTTCATTCAAGTCTTTTATTATAGCTTGAATTTTTTCACTGCATTTAAAAATCTAAAAAAAATAAATATTTGTTTCACAGCTGCAAGTCACATATGCATTAACACCACAAAATCTGGAATTTAACCAGAGAAGGAAAAGTCAAATCCGAAAGTGTCCAGCTAAGCACAATCGTCTCAGGGCAATTATACTAAAAATAAAATCTTAAGAAAAAGGGAGAGGGGTGTTAAAGGTTATTTCAAATGCATTTATCTGGAAAAAAAGTGAAAATTCTATTAGAAACCATAAGCTATGCTTTCAGCATTTAAAAATAAACGTTTAACCTCTTGACAGCAACAATTGGCTGGTGTACCTTTTTCTTTTAAGCTGTATTCTCGACACATGACTGCAGAGGTTTCAAATAATAAATTAACCTCTTTTATAATTGTGTCCACTTAATTACAGATTCAGTCCTTAGAAATAAAACAGCGTCTTAAGTCAGCTTGTCCATCCACATATTAAAAATGCCATTGGATGCGGTTTTGTATCGGCACTAAGTGACTGCTTCATGGATTGTACATTGTGAAGATGAATGTCTCTTGAACAATCACTTTCATTATTAAGGTTCTTAAAACAAACCAGAAAAATAGATATCTTCAGAAATCAGACTAATCACTTTTTTTGTTAAAAGCCATAAAATAAGCTCATATTCAATTACAAGCAATAGAAACCATACTGGTATTGGAACAGAACTATTTTATCACAAAAAAATTATTATTTACAAAATGAAAAGTTACCAAGTGAATGTATCAGGGAAGAAGTTAAATGTTCTTACTAAGTGATTTGAAAAACTGAAGCAAGTCTCTCATGCACTCACACGCCAAATTGTTTGCATAAGGTGAAATGTTAATTCTTGTTAGTGAAACTTGACTCCCATTCACAATACTCTCCTTTTTATTGTAAGATGGCAAAATCCACATGGCTCTGTACAGGAAGGTATGTATTAAGACAGCTCCTCAGTTTTGGAAATGATTTTTTTGGCTCCCATGAATATCCATACCACTGAACATTTTTTGCAAATAATCAGTTATATTATCAACTGCATCACTTAATCCACTGAATTTACCACCACAAGAAAGACACGAAAACTCAATGATCCCACGTTACACGGAACTTTCATTTCTCAAGTTATACTAAACTGAAACCTTCATAGTGGTCTATAGCCTGGATCAACTTAGATTTCAGGGTTTCTTTATCTGTGTATTTTGGAAGGTCAAGAAGATTAAAGCAAGTGTGAGCTACCGGCAGGTAATCTTCTCCTCCTCCTGTTGGCTGGATGACCAGCTTCAGACACCTCATTCCAAGAATTGGAATGCGATCACTGCCCGTCAGAAACACTGCCAAGAAAAAACAAAGGCTTGTAACTGCACCTGGCTGAAGACTAACACTGTCTGTGTCACATATGCTGCTCTAATCATTGCTGGCCTTTTGTAATCATTCCAGCAACGGCCAGCTTTTCCCACCCGAGTCCTTTGAAGTCTGGAAAACAGGGAATAGTGACTTCACCCTGTCTCTGCCTTCTACACCTGAGCTCATAACTCAAACACAAGTGATCCACAAAGGAAAGTATTTCATTTTAGCATATGAAACCAAACAGTCCTAAAAATACTATGAAGTTTTTCATGCAACACAACCTTCTAAATTAAAATAAACTGGCTGTATCTTTACTGAGCATTTCCAAGAGTCTTGTAAACACAAAATTAGTTTGTTCAGTAAGTAATTTATCTGAATTGGAAACTAATCTGTGATCTATTCTAAGCAAATCCTCACTCACAGCAAGCTTTGCTTGCTTTATCATCATGTACATTACCACTTACATCAATACTTTGACAGATTTACAATCAGTTACTACTCCAAATTTCCATCTCTGTGCAGTGAAAAACCTGGAGGATGTGAACTATATGTCAAAGCACAGGAAAAGATATCCTAGTTACCAAGTAGAGTGTTACCAGCAGATTAGGTTGTTGGTGTTTTGGGGGTTGGTTTGTTTTGTTTTTTTTAATGCTGCTCTGAGCTACTGTGATCTGTAACAACCCATCACCCAGAATGACTCAGGACACCCCCAAGAAAATCACAGACAAGCTCACAATCAATTTTTTCTATCATGCTTTTTTTTCCAAATAATTGATCACATCATTACAGACAAATACTTACACCTACCCTCTTATAGCAAGAGCTTGAAATCCCAGTGATCCTGTTCAGTTAGAAACTTCTGTGAAATAATTTCATATACTTACACAAAAACTGTTTCTTCTTCTCCAAAGACAACTCGTGAAAAACCTCCCAGAATATTTTAATTGTAGGATGGTCTGCCCAGTATTCTCCTTTGTATTCTGTGTTCTAAAATGAGCAGGAAATGGGGTTATTGCTTGCTCACAGAACAGCTGGATAAGCTGTCAGTGCAGCAGAATGAATGCAGTTTGTTTACAGGCACACAGCAAGTGACACACTACTACTTTCCTCACTCCATTTTCTTCAGCTGTTCAGTCTGAATTCAATATAGGGACAGATGCCTGTATTGCAAAGCATTTTCAACCCCAACAGAGGCTAAGTCACAGTGAGCTCTGACAATTGAGAATATTTACTTTTAATAACTCTCTGCAATCACTTCACTTTCTCATGTCTAACATGAAAGATTGTATAGCTGCCTCAGGGTTCTGTGGATTTTTCTGCCTCTCTAAGTCTGATTTCCTTCAGAAATTAGATGGAAAAAGTTAAAGCAGGAAGGTAAATAATATTTTAGGATCTCCATTCACTGATGTTTTAAGGTGTCAATAAATAACAGGAATCACATTAATTAAAACAGAGTTCAAGAGGACACCTGGTTGCTTTTGCAACCTGAAATTAGAATTATACAAAAGCAATAGCTAACTATGGTTCTTACCTTCTCCAGTTCCTTCCAGTCATAATTTGTGTTCCCAATCACCATTGCCTGCAACTCGCTGGGCTGGAAGAGCTGAAGAACTTTACCTCCACACACTTTGTGGAAGCCTTCATGGAATGCACTGTATAAGGAAGCCACAGATCTATTGAAGATGTAATCCACATATGCATCTACAAAATCTTGCCTGAAGAAGAGAAAGAAAGAATTATGTTAAGGAAATAAAGAGGAAGCAGTACATGTCATCTTACCAATAAAGCAGGGGCCATCTCTGCACAGAGCAGAGCATAGAAAATGAAGCAACAAGGAGCCTCATATATTGTATTGTCTGCCTTATGTTACAACACAGTGAATATAAAATGGCACACGAATGTATTTCCCCACCACACACCCAAAGGCAGTCTGCAACAGAAAAGCAGGAACATTTAATGTTATATACTTCAGGCACTACAAACACCTCCCTTATTTGTGTGCATTGCAGTGAACTGAACTCATTGGCAACAAGCTGAAAGGCCTGAATTCCAGGGAGTGTCCTGAAAGCCACTAATCAAACTCACTGTTCTATTTTTTTTTAATTAAAAAGATTACCATATTTGCACTAAAAATGCAAATCAACTTCAAAAGGACATTTGAGTTTTGCACAGCAGGAAGACCAGTGCCAAGGAGCTAGGATACTGAGAAACAGATGGCCTGTTATCTGTGCCTGGTACAAGGAGTTCTCAGATCCTGCTGGAAACATCTCCAGCAGCACTTAAGGGAGATCTAAAACTTCTTGATGTGATACAGCATTTATGATAACTTTTGAAATCAATGCCAGTGAACACTGTTTAGCTTCTGCACTGGCAGTGACCTCATTTGTACATTACAGCTATCCCACCAACACATGTTCACTGTGGAAAGAGAGAATGCATTTCAACACCACCCCCAGTCTTTGAGTAATATCACCAGTAGTTTACAGAATCACATAAACACATTTAGATTATATGTTTATTGAAGCTGCTGCACTGAAAATGCTGGAGATGATTATCCACACTCCTCCCCTTCAGCACTCCCTGAGGTCTCCCCCTTATCCATGCTGTGTAATCACAGAAGGGCAGGTAACTTGTGCAACACTAACAGTGCAAGGCTGCTCAGGGAGAAGTCACAGAGATAAACTCATATATATTATAAAATTAATTGAAGCACCATGGAATATTTAGAGCTTGAGAAAGAGGAATTCTTCATTACTGCAAGACAGTGTGTGGTAACAATGCATTTCATCAAGGCATTTCATAGGCACCTTGAAACTTTTCCCATAATTCAATTTTACAGTCACTTAGTGACAGAACATCAAACCTACACCAGAGAACTGCAAAGCTACAGTGTTTTCCATGTGCATTCAGTTCTCATGGAGTGTGCTCTTTCCATTCAATTCTCCCTTTACCCTGGGAGAAGTACAAGCACACAGAATTCATAAAGATTAAACAACAGACTGGAAAATTCTGCAAAAAGAGGACAAAAGTACCACCAGGTATGTTCTGCCTATCCTCCAGGAGCAGAAAGGGAACAAAGGGCAGGAAAGTCTGTTTTTATAAATAAAAGTTATAGAACCCTTGACCAAGGGAAAAACTCCTCCTGTCACACCTCTTCTGACAACAACACTGGATTAACTTATTTAATGTTATCTACTCTACAAAGGGAAGACTTCACTGAAATCATATTCATGTGTGAATGAGGAGTTGTAATAATGGCCCTGAAGTTCAAGTCCTCATCATTACTCACTGAATTTCAATGACATGTAGCAACCTGCACTGATGCCTTAAGAATTTTATTTTTTCACATCCTATACTGCATTAGTGCACAACTCTGAACACCACACAAAGTGTTAGTTAACTCTCCTCACATTTATTTAGACAAAACAATCCCTCTGGGCCTGTGACCCAAAGACACCCTAGAGCCTCAGGCCCCAAAAAGTATAAACAACAGTGAACTGGGGGGGGCAGAAAACTGGGGGAATTTGACTTCATTACCTGAAGCTGTAATTGGAGAATTAACCCCTGATATGCAAACAGACCAAAATGTCTGAAAAACTGGTGACCACTGTCCAGCTTGGGTGTAGCCTCTGGAAGGCTTTTGACTGCCCAGTGTATCTACTGAATCTTTTAATTGAATAAATACTGAATTATTTTTAATACTGAATTATTTACTTCAATAAATACTCACATTATTCTCTTAACTTTTTAAACTTTTCTCTTAACTTTGTCTAGCCTCTGTCCTAGGCATCAGCACAACCTCAAACATTTTTAATCTTATAAAATGCTTATGACTGGGGTTGAAAGGGACCACTAAAAATCTAGTCCAACCTCCTGCCATGGGCAGGGGCATCTTCAACCAGACCAGGCTGGTCCAAGCCGTGTCCAGCCCAGCCTTGAGCACTCCCAGGGATGGGGCAGCCACAGCTGGTCTGTGTCAATACAGGACAGCAGCTTTTTCAACAGCCCACGGGAGAGGAGCTTGGGAAAGCAGCCAAAGCAGTTGTGCCTCCACCAGCAGTGTCAGAGCTCAGCACAGGGAAATTACAGTAACACCCCCAAGGCAGCCAGCAACCCTGCAACCCACAGAACTCACCTATTTTGTTTGACTACAGGAATGTCAGCACCTTTAGGAACCAGCTCCTTAATTTCTGTTGTACCAAAATTTTCCACAGTGATCTATTTGAAACAAACAAAAATAGTGCAAATCTTATTTATTGCATAAATACTTCTTCCCACCACTTAGTTAACAGCAACATGAATGGCAGACACAGGAGCTAAAACTCATGGGAATCAGCTGCTGATGCTTTTGTTCAAACACTCCATCAGAGGCAATTAAAATAGATGGTGTGAGCTTGGCAATACATACTTCAAACACTATATAAAACTTACAGTAAAATTAAGACAAAATGCTTCTTCTATGTCATCCTCTGGATAGTCCAGTAGCTGTTGCATTCCCCTGCAAAATAAGTTACAAAATACTTGCACCAGGGGAAAGAAAAATGAATTTATTTTCCTGAAGTGTTCTTTATGCGTTGATAATTCAAAATTAAGAAGTATCTTTCCACTGTTATTTCATTCATTATCTTATTGACTTGCACCTTGTGTAGTGCTGGGAAATTCCAAGCAATCACTCCCTTTTGGTTACCCCATGGAGTGAAAGAAGAACATTCCTGCCTTTAAGACTTCAGCTAAGGGGTTCCCAAAGCAGAGGCAGTTGGTACTTAATAAACACGGACTGGCTCTTCCATTAACACCTTTGATTTCTCCTTGAATCTGAAATCTTTGGCATCCACAACACTGAAGCAATCAAGCATCCTTTTCTGTTCATTTGAGCCTCCTACCTGCTAGTGAGTCCTATTCAAATCCCTAGTCAAAAGTAAATATTTAGCATGCATTTGTTCCTGAAATAAACAAAAATATTTTCTTGATGGATTTAATTTAGAACTGAAACTATGTTCACACTTAGGCTTATAAAACTAGTGGCTAAAGCTCAAGGGGTTTGAATTTCAGGTTGTTTTTTTTTCCCCTTAAAACTCTTGTAGGATCATAAAACACAAGAGACAATCACTAACACCAAGCACTGAGACACAGGTGTTTAACAACAGTAAGTGTCAAATGTATCAAATGTCACAATGGCTGCAATTTACTCTGAGCTGTTTACCCAGTGACTGTGGAAAAGAAATGTCATATTCTTAGAGGAAAATTTCAAAATTAATTTCTACCAACACCCATTTTTCTTTCTTGCTTACCTGCCAACATCTGGCATCAATTCTTTTAAGTCATCCAGGGATGGTTTCTTATTCAATAGCTTTTTGTACAAAGCCAGAGGAAAATGAAGGTCTACAATAGTAAAATTATATATTGCTAGCCCACAGACAACACCAATCAAATGAAACAAGTCACTGTCTTCAAAGGTCTAAGAACAGAAAACAGACAAAATGGTTTAAAATAAAGAAGTTATTTTAACCTTGCAGAGTCCAGGAAGAAGCGTACAGTACAATCTAGGTGAATTTAATTAATATTTTCTTTAAATATCTATGTATCTATAAGTACCAAGGAAAACAGGATAAAGTTTAACCAGCTGAGAGTGAACTCCAAGGGAACAGAATCCTTTCTACTTAAAACTAAAAAGGCTGAGCTGCAACATATTCTCTTTCACAGGGGACCCATATTGCACTAAGGTTCTGGTTTTGTCAGTGACTTCCTATTGCACTACACAGCGATTTAAGATGTCAATTAAAAAAAAATTATCTTGGGGAGGAAGAGGGAAGAGTCACTATTGAAACCTCAGAATTAATTATCAGGGCTTTAAACACATGTGAAATTGTAAATATTCAGGTATTTGGGATCCAGCCACCCCAGTCAGTGCTCTCTGAAAGTTGACTCAAAAGTCAGGGATCAAACCTTCCAAATACAACTCCATGAGCACCAATCACCCCTAAATGCAACTGCACACAGCAAGACCTGTTCAACAGGCCACCTCAAGAATGTCTCTCTGCCACCTTGATTTCCTGATTCTGTCCTTGGAATCAGTTTGTTCTGGCTACTTCTTCCTAAAAGTCCTGGTGGGCTGGGGACAATCAGTAAGGAGTAAACAAGGAATGGGGGAAGTTTTGATCTAACAATGACCAAAAAAACCTCACTTTTTTGAGAATACTTGCTTCAGCTCCTATTCTTGAAATAAAACGACCACAAAATACTATGTTCATATATTATTAATATAAATACTGTAAGTTAAAATGAGTGAATATAGACCACAGCCTACCTTATCAGAGAACCAGATCAGCCTGGACTCCTCATAGTACCTGAACATTCCATACTTGGGATCTAGCAACTCCCTCATGATGAGCAAAAAAAATTCCTTGCGAACACCTCCAGCATCGACAGCTTCCTCCCCTACAAAAATAACCTGAAACACACAACTCAGTGAGCACTGAACTGCACAGAGACTGTAGAGCAAGGTTTGTCCAAAAACATCCTTCACCACAGCGTGTCCTGTGATACCTTGAGGGGCTTCTTGTAGTCCACGTTCTTTGTTTTCCTGAGCACCTCCACAGCATCCCCCACTATGTTGTCCCTCCGGACCATCAGTATCAGGCAGGGATTGACAGACTCAAACACTGGCAGGAAGAGAGAAGACAAATTCTGCCTGTGGGCCTGATCGACAGCCATCTGCAGGAAAACAAAGTGAGAAACTCCTGTCAGTATCAACTGTCCAGCAGCCTTGCCTGCAGAAGTGCAGATGGGAAGAACTAGTACAAGAGTACTGAATGTGCCCAAGTTCTCTTTGTATTCCTTTTATCTCAGGAAACATTTTTCCTTTGCCCATTGCTCTCAGGGAAGTATAAGAACTCAGGTTTTGACATTCCAGTCAAAATACCTTGGATAACAAAAATATCCTGCATTTTATCTAACAAAGAGTAAGCTGTTTAATAGAAATCTGGCATGAAACCAAACATACATTAAAAACTAATTCACAGCATGAAACGCAATTTATTTAACTCGCATGATAATTTCTGTATTAAAATTGTCTGAAAAAGAAAATGCTGTAGCAAATGTTATGGATATGACAGAGAACTCTTGAGCCTTTATGTGTTTTAATACTATTTAATATTGTTAATAGAAACATTTAATGTGAACATTTCCCTGAATCCATCAAATGTTGGTTACTGACTGTACATATACATTTTTAAAGGCACTTGAAACTACATTTATTATTGATTAAGAGCAAGGTAGTATTTTCCTACATGAACCATTACTTGAGCATGACTTACATCATCTGGTTATTTTCAGAGTCAGATCAATGACCCAGGTAATATTCCAAGTCTGCTTATATGGGAGGCGGGGTTGTTTTTTTGTTGTGGGTGGTGCTTGGGGTTTTATGTTTGTTTATTTGGGCTGTTTGGGGTTTCTTTGGGGTTTTGTACCTGTACTATGGGTTGATAACAAAAAAAAAGCCATCTCACTATTGAAAGGAAAAGAAGTTCCTTGGAAATGTATGGCAACTACAAAACAGTCTAATGTCAGTGTGATCCCAAACCCACTACCCTCTATCGTGTGCATACCCTGAGATGAAAAATAATCCTTGATTTTTATGGGCGAGAAATTACACAGTGTTTAAAAAAAAAACAAAAACAAAAAAAAAAAACAAAAAAAAAGCCAACAACAAAAAATACAAGCAAAAAAAACCACAAACAAAGAAAAAACCAACCAGCCAAACAACAAAAAAACCCCCAAAACAACACCACCACCCAGCCAAACAAAAAAAAAAAAAAACCCAACAGGAACACCCAAGGAGCCCAACTCAGGGAAAAAATAATGAATCCATACCATTAAAAATGGAGCCTCCTACCTGCATCTGTATGATTGCATCTGTTTGCAAGAGAGTTGTCTTTGCCTGGGCATCAAATACAAATGGGTAGGTGCAAATTATAACAGGAATATCCGTTAACTGCAATGAAAAGAACCATGTCATAGCTCAGCTTATTCAAAAGCCACAATCACGGTTAAAAAAACCTTTAAAATAGCAATCATCTAATATATCTATTTTACTGGAAAGAGAACTCAACCTTGACTTATCAATGCAGAACAAAAGCATCTTAGGAACAGTAAGTAAATTTTTAATTGTTTAGTACTTCAGCCACAATCAAAAAAATCCCCAATAAAACTCAATCAAGCCAAACCAAATCAAGCCAGGCACAAACGACACTCTCACTTAGCACATTTTCATTTCAGAACTGTTATTGCAGCTAGTGGGTATAGAAGTAGCCCTTTCTTCCAAGTGCTGTTCCAAATTTGCAATACAGACAATTACATATTTTTGCACCACAAAGATTTTTTTCAGATTATAGCCATGGCTAATTTGAAGCTTTACTCCCAAAAGAACACAGCAGACAATCCTTAACATTTCTGATTTCCTTACACTCTTCAAAAGAAATCAGATTGCATCCAATCTTACCTCAGTTAATCCATGGTTGACATCCTATGACAGCATTTGCACAAAGGTAGCAACAATTAAGATGAAAAAGCAGCATTAGTGTCTGCATTAATTACTCATCTCTGATGTAGAATTTAAAAAATATTTATTTACTGCTGCCCCCCAAGAGAAAGTTTACTGAGAAATAAACATTAACCATAAACATTCTAATTCATTTATTAAATACAAGCTTGTCTTTCAACACCCTGTTTATCAGTCTTTAAAAACAGGGCTGTTAAAGTATCATGTTTGCTTGGATGCACAAAATTACACACTTAAAATGCTTACTTCCACACATTAATTAATGACATCTACTGGTACTGTTGCAAAATAATAAAATACGGGTGGCTAGAGAAAACTTATTAAATTACTTACTACAATATTCTTTCAAAGCTAAAGTCAAGGAGCTGTGGCAAAAACCTATCCAACTCACTAATTTTCTGCACAGTCATTAATTTGCTCCCACTTATCACTCTTCTGTTTACAGATGCAGGAATTAATTATCTCAGTTGTGACTGCTAGACTCAAAGTAGAAAATTCCATCAGTTATCTGCCCCTGTAGCTCCTGCTGCACCCATTATCCAAGGGAGCTGCAGCTTTCTCATTGACTGGACCTGCCTAATATGGCAATTCAGATGATTCTGGATGTTTTCCTATTGTGGATTATTACATTCCTAACTTTTTTGACATAGCAAATCTTTGGTGACAGCATTCTGAATCACTTTTTAACTGACAGATTCAAATACTGAGCAGTGTCAGGCCTAAGAATGACATCCTAGAAGAAAAACACCTCCTTAACAATCCCTCCTTAGCCAGTACCTGACACGAGTCTGTTTAGCACTGCTCATCTGTGAAGGCATTTTTAGGAAAATAAGTTCCCCGGCTTAGAGAATCCGTAGATTTTTTTAAAAGGATAAAACAAACAAAACATGGGAGGAAAACACCCACAAAAACCCAAATAAAAATCAACACAACTTACCATTCCCAATACCTGCTGCTGGAACCAGTTGGCATAGTCATTTCTGATATCTATCAAATCTTGTATCTCATGAATGTAAAATCTGTCATACTGTATAACTTGTCCTCTTTCATTTACCTAAGGAAGTGCAATTTATTTTTTATTAGCTTTCAAAGGGATATTTTTCCATGTTTTTCAAGCATTTCATGTCAGCCACAGATACCCAGCTACCAAAAAAATTCTAGAAAAACAACAGTGCCTACAAGAAAGCAAAAAACAATGTTAAAGACACATACATGGACTATTCAAAATCCCATCAAAGAGTGAAGGAAAACACAATTAACTGCACTACAGTACTGCATAACAGGGCTGCCACTTTGAAACATGATATGACCTCAGTGGATCAGTGATAATACACATATTCATGTTCACAAGGGAATAAATACCTGTTCCTGTATTCACACAGGTTTAAATAACTCTAGTCTTAGTTATAGTATGAACACTATTACCTGTGAGCAAAGCAACAGTTCCCAGTTAAAAACAATAAGCTTAAAAAAAAGAGACGTGGGAAAAGTAACTTTATACAGAAGCTTGTCTCTACAGTGCAATTTTAATCCAGGAGCATCCACATTTTCCTAATACACACTTCTTTTCCCAAGGACTGCTAAGTGGCAAAGCAGCAAGATAAAGATCCTGCCTTAATAACCAGATAATCTAAGCCTATTTTTCACAAATACCTCCCACATCCCCCTCCAAACCACCAGATACTCAATTTGTGAAATACCCCAGAGCTGTTACCCCTTTTTCCCCCCTCTCACTTCAATCCCTACTCTCACAGATGCAAATAACTGGGTAACTCTGTGTTCCCAAAAAATAGTTAATTCCATCAGCATGTCAGACTGGAATCCAGAATCCCCATGATTCATAGGTGCAGATGGAACAACTACAGATATTTCTGTAGATGCAATTCTGATCTTTCAAACTGATCAGTAACTTAGCTTCTACCAAGTACCCAGCACAGAGATGCTGACAGAGCCAAGCAGCCAAGGACCTGTTCAGAAATGCCACAAACGTACTCTGTGCAGTATTTCCAGAACTCTGAAGGCTGTGTGCAGGAAATTAGTGAGTATTCTTCTGTCAGAAGGTGGAAGGCCCATCTTGCACAGCTTCAAAAGGTGCACTACAACATCCTTGTAGAGTTCCACTATCTTGAGGAACAAGGGAGGTTCAAGTACAGACCACCAATTTTCTGTCAACACATGGTGAACACGCAAATTTAGTACTTGTCACTGCCACACTATGTTATGTTACCCTCTTAACATGTCTGGCTAGAAAGCATAAGCATCAGTTACTACAGATTCTGAAAAAAAAAGTTGCAGCACAACAAATGTGCTGTTGTTACACATCCAATCTAAGTCCCCTGAAGTCTGCTCATCCAGACAGTGTCACAACGTAACATTTAATAAGAAAAGATGTCTCAAAACCTGACATCTTAAGTGAACAGTAGTGAGAGCAATAGAAAATGATGGAAAAGGATCTAGAGCTCAAAAAACTGTCAGTCTGCTTCTTTATACTCTCACCAAATCTACTTGAAAAAAACAGTGAGATTACAAGGCAAAGCATAACAGAGGAAAATCAAAGTGCCCTCTCAAAAAGAAACCAATTAAAAGCAAAATATTCCAAAAACAATTCTTTAAGCTGAATTTCTTTAAGCTGAGTCACAACAAGAAAGTGTAAAGAAGTACAATTAAAAAACCAGAGCTATTCTCAGCTGCATATTTGAAGACCACATCTTGGCACTAACAAGAAAAGATCAACTGCCTCAGAAGCTCAGAACAGGTGCTGCAGTCACAACCAAGACAATTTAACATCTGCTCTGCAACACTTCTGTAAATTGCTTAGAGCTTGTTAGCTGTCTGACCACATAATTTTCACTTTAAAGAGCAAAGACACATATCAATTACACTGAACCACACAGTTTAATTCCTCCCAAATGGCATCACTCCAAAACCTACAATACCAGATGAACTCACAGGGATGGCCTGTTAACTCACCCTGAAGCAACAGAGTAAGTGTTTTCTTACACCAAGCAATGTTAAGCCTTAACTTTCTCACTGGGGAATTGCAGGGAACAGTAAATACACAGCAGGTGCTGCCAAAGCCAGGTCTTCCCTCATGGAAGTTCTGTACATTTTCATCTGTGGATTCTTAGTTTCAACAGTAAAAATTCAGTTTCTTACCAAGAACTTTCAGAGGAGCTTTTTCTAGGTTCAGAATAGCTGCTCCAAAAGGAATAGCTAACGTTGTGAAATTGTTTTCATCACTCATCAGTGGGCACTCTGGTAGAGTGAGATACAGCCTCAAAGCTTCAACATCTGGTAAGGAGCTGGTCAATTTGGGAATAAGGTTCTTTTCCAAACTAGCTGCCACCTACAGCACATCAGAAAATTCTGTTTATTTTAATACAATTGAGATTTTAAACAAATGCCCATGTATATGAAAACTAATCTAGAAAACAATAATTAAGAGCTTCAGTGAAAACTATTATACATTTAGAAAATGACAGTAAATATTAAAATAGAATATGCTGATGTGTCACCTAATTGTCACAACAAAACATGGTTTCACACTTTTGCAGCCAATATACTATTGAGTAAATGCACCTATTTACAGGGTTGTACCAAGCGTAACAGTAGTATTTCTGGAGAGCTGTAACCCCAAAGATAATCCCAAATGCAAAGAAAATACACAGCACAAACCTGTTGTGATATGTGAGCATGCTCAGGCTGTATGAGTTTGTGAAAGAGTAGTCTAGCAGCATTCATGTCAACCCCTGAGAATCTAGCGCTGGTTTTGTAATGATCATCACTGCTGCAGGAAGGAAAAAAAACAGAAAGACTGAATCCTATGTTTTCAGCAACTCAAGACTTCTACCCCTTGACTTTTAGACCTACTGACTAAGGATTTAAAATATATCAGACTTCCAGGTTTTATATGACCTTAGAAACAACCAGAAAAAATCTCTAACCACAAGAAAATCAACCAAAAAGATTTGGATGTAAACCAGTCCATGGAAGGAACAGCCCTGGAATTAACAACAACCTGTGGCTGACAAATGTGATGAGCTCTGCTGGCTTACATGGCAGCAGCCAAGACAGGCTGGAGCCATTCTCACTGGGGCAGCTGACAAAACACAGGGCAGGAAAGAAGCAGGAATTCCAACAGAGGGTATCAGAGCACCACGGAGACAGGAAACCTTGGGAAGGTGTCTCAGCTGACACAAGGGACATCAGGAAGGCAGCCACCACTAATGCTCCACAGAAACACTTAAAAACCCACCCACTCACCTCAATGCCAAGAAGCTCCCATTCAGGCACCCAGCAGAGGAGAACGTTCCATCAATTTCACTGAAATTGGTCACATGTAATGTTACATTTGGTTTTCCTTTTAAAAATTAGCATTTGCAATAAAAATGCCTGTATTTAATCCCTAATGAATTACATTGTGCAAAGGATGGGACTCTGACTCAAATGTGACTAAACAACACTAGATTAAACTTCCACTCAAGACTCAACACTTAAGACAGCTCAAATCACAGCAAGTCTTGCATTCAATTCCTTTGCATACTCTTTTATTAAAATAGAAGCAATGATCTTTGAGTTGTTCTCATATTCCTTTACATGTATTGCTATTTTTCATTGTGCAATTAGATACTTAATTTCATCTTTTATAGTCATCTAAACTGGACCAGAGATGACACAGTCTCAAGGATCTAAACTATTCAACAAGCACAACAATGAAAGCACAGCAAGAGCTCTGCATCTCATAAAACCAGTAACTACAAATAGCTCTGCTATGTATGCCCAAAGCCCCATTAATGCTCAATTCACAAGCAGAATCACCAAAGACTACTTCTTTCCCTTACATCACTTACTTAGTTATCTCTAGAGGAAGTCTTCCAGATGGGAAACTCAGCAATCTTTGAATAAACGTTTCATTCACAGTCCAGATCTGCTTGAAAAGGTCAGGATACCTAAAATCATCTGGTGGCACCATGTTCTAAATAAATTTTAAAGAAAACATAAAGAATGAGGCACACAAAATTGATTTCCAGAAAAATCAGCCAAGGTTGAGCTGTCTTAGCTGACAATTTACCTACCCAGACTATTGCAGTGAAATACTCTGTTTAACAGTTCTGCACTCCCTGTGAAAGCAGAGCACACACTAAAACCATCTCCATTAGGTGTTAATTCACACACCTTCCTAAATGGCAACTCCCTACACATTTCTTGTCTCAATGATGAACACTGACTGAGCTTTAGATGTGAGCAGCAAGCATCTCCCCTGAAGCCACCAGGAGCCACTTAGCTCCCTGCCAAGCTGTGAGCGCACAGGAAAGGAGCCATTCAATTTTTCAGACAGATGTTCTTCCACCCCACTTCTATCAGGCTCCTCTGAGAATGATCATGCTTCTGTGAACATGCCCTGCATCAGCAGAGGAGCTGCATTTGGAAGTGCTGCTCATATAAAATGAATTCCACTAAGAGCTGTAATAATAAAGGGGAGAAGAAGCAAGATCATTGTTTTCAGTACGAGCACTGGCTCAAAAAGAGAGGGCAAATAGCACCAAAAACAAGACAAAACTATCAAGAGAAAACATTCCTCCTGAGGGTGTCATCTGACAATATTGAGCTCAGTGTGACAATGACCATCTGCCAAAAATCAGCACTTCTGATCCCATCCCACAGCATCAGGTTGAGGAACACTTCTGCCATTTCCCTTCTATCCAGCCAAAGAAAACAACTCAGGGAAATGAGCAGCCCAAAAACTGACTTGAGACAACGGATTTTGGCTGGGCCCCTTTAACTGGCAGGGACACACAACCCCCAGGGGTACAGTACACACAGAACTTTGGAAGAATTTAACACAAATTACCAAACCAAAGACTACTAACAGGGATACTTCTGCAGCATCAAAGTTCATCTATTGCTAATACCTTTTGTACAGAACAAGCCACAATGACTGCATTCATACAGTCTCCAGTTCACCTCAATTAGTCAGTCAGAAACTACTCCAGCAATTATGAAAATTGCACATAAAGTTATTAAGGAAGTTTTAATAGACAAGTTTTGATTTCTATTATAAGCAATTTTCCAGTTTACACCTGCTAAGTAAGTTTCTCTCAAATACAGCAATGGTTTAAACTCTATCAGAATTCAGACAAAGAATCCATCAAGTCAATCCTAGAAAAACTGCTGATTCTGTACAACCTGAACAGGCTGTGAGCACAAAGCACTGCTGCAAGTCCGACCTGTAGTTAGTTTTTCTTCATAAACATGCTTCCCCATTAAAATCCATTTTCCCTTGTTTCCAAATTAGTTTTCATCCTACATACTCAACTCTTGATGGTTCATTAATCCCCATGGTCTAATATCTGTTGAGCTGTACTGGAAACAGTCTCATGAATCTTCACCTTGGTTTTATTTTATCTCCCAACTCACCCTCCAACAGCATTTTCTTTCCATCACACTTCCACATTGCTACTTTTACTGTAAGTCTTTTACGTACTAGAATTTAAACAGATCAGTTCTTGTTACTTTAAAATGTAAGCTTTAAGGCTATGGTAAAACTGACATAACAAACTATGTCACCAGCAGTAATTCTTAGCAAAAAGCTCCATTTGTTTCCTTACCACTCTGGTGCTTTAAAATGGCTACAGAGCAGAAGACACCAAAGTTGCTGCTGTGGAGGAGGTTTGAGGAGGACCAGGCAAGGAGCAAAGAGCTCAAATATTCAATCAATTCTTCCCTTACGATATGAAAAGAAGTGCATTCATCCATCAAGAAAAAAGCTTATGCCAAAAAAGTCTCAAGAGCTTCCTGACAGCTAACACACACTAACTGGATCCAAGTCCTCCAGCTGCTACCATAACTTAGTGCCTTTTGCTTCCACACTGCTCCAACAAACTTTACAATGTAGTCACATGCACCTTCAACATCAAAATCATTTAAAATACATCCAAAAAACTAAAACCCAACTTTCACAAGCTTTGGAACCAAATTACACTTAATTTGTTACCTGTGGATAAAAATAGTGTGCAAAACTTTGGTCCCCACCAGAGAAAATTCTCTTTACACAGTAGCACTCCTCACTGTCTGTAATAGGAATAAAAAACAGACCACTGTGAAAATGGGAAATTGAAAATTATTAAGATACTGCAATCAACACTAGGTTACAAAAAGGTTCCCAACCCTGATACAATACACTGATACACTAGCTAGGTGATAGAATGGTAAAGATAATCTTTCTCTGAGGTAAGTTCTAGCTACCAGAGGCTCTCACCCACCAGCCACTGGAATCAAACTGTTTGGGAAAAATGATTACAGCCCATAATCAGTTTAAGTCTCAAGAATTTTAAGCCACTACAAGGGAACAGGCAACAAGCAGTAAATACATCAGCTGGTGCTTACCTGTGCTCATCGAGCGCTGAGCACTAAAGGGAATCCAGCTTCCTTTCACTGTGAAGGGACTTTTCCTGTTACTGGTGGTCCCTGTACCCAGCTGCCCATTGCCTCCCAGTCCAAAAGAGTAAATTCTTCCAGAAGAAGGGACAAATGCAGTGGTGTGCTGCCTAGGGCAAAGAGAATTCAGTAACACAGACCTAAGTATTGGAACAAGCTTTGTGCAGGCCTGGCCAGGACTTGTGCTAAGCAGTGTGTGAAAGGTCCTGTCATACCCAACACTCCACTGCTCTCCTGCAATGCCCTGCCACTGGCAACATTCCATTTACACTCCAATAGGCAATCCTCCTTTTTCATGGAAAGGTTCCCAGAATGGAGCTGCCAGTGCTTAGCCCCTGTCTGACCTTTAGAGCATATCAGAAATGAATGTCTAGAGACTGCCTGCACCTCCTTTCCCTCCCCATCCTGCTCAACTCCAGATGCTCCCTCTCCTATCACAAGCCTGTGAAGAACCAGCTGGGAACTTGTGTCAACTATTTTCTACTTTCCAAACACATTTGCTCTTCAACAGGAAATGAAGTGACAGCAACAAACTCTGTCACACCTCACACTATTGTTCACACTGCCAGTTTAGAAAATCACAGCCTCTCAAATATACCAAACTTCCTTTAGCTCTTCTATGAATGCTTTTAGAAACCCCAAAACATCACTAAATATCTTTTGTTAGGGGTCATTTTGTCTTCCCTGACCACAAAGGGTAAGAAAACCCCCACTTCATATTGCAATAGATATAAAGTTTTATACAAAACAAGTTATGTGTAAGAATCACAGAGTTAGCACAGAATAGACCTTACCTGCCACAGGTGATCTGTGTGACAACGCTTCCCATAAGCTCAAAAACTTTCCTTGGATTTATCTCATGGCTGGTAGAGTTATGACCCAACTGACCATAGCCTCCAGCTCCAAATGTAAAAACCCCACCTTCCTAAACAAAGACATTTTTTACATTAAGATGATCGTATATCTCAGAACAAGAAATTTCACAGAAATAGGGGTCTAATACATCTTTTCTGGTGATCTCGGCATTGCAGGGAAAGGACAGAAAATATACAAGGCATAACAGGGTCCTGAGACACAGTGCAGTCACAAGTTCATTTGAGTTATGAAAACGTGGCACAGCTATGAAATATTTATGTTAAATCAGACCCATCTAATTTCCTTATTATCATACAACAGTCCTGCCATTAACTTGTCTCATTTATAATCCTAACCCTCATTTTCCCTCTTTTCCAGTTTTCTTGATGAGCTTCACCCATGTACAAACTCCCACTATTAAGAAGTGTACTTTGGCTTTGTAACTCTGAATACAAATTTTGAAGTGATTAGCAAACAGGAAGCTGCCCTGCTCAGCAGATGATACACAGCATAACTGAAGCAGCCTCATTATTTGAAAGCATAAGAAACCAGAAATTTCAACATTGTTGTAAGGCAAGTAATTTTTAAAATGGTTTTGATTAATCAAGACATTAACCAACACCTTCAATGTTTAAACCAGAAACATTTTCAGAAGTTATACACCTTACCTCACAACAACTCTGAAACTTGCCATTTTCAGATGCTTTGAAATTGTGAATCTGTTTCTTTCAACTCTGCTCTGCATCAGCCAGGCCCTCAGCTGGAAACCATCACCAAAACTGCAGCATCCACTGAGAAAACCCAATAGCCTCAGGACAGCAAACAGTGCCAGGTTCTTCTGAACTTCAGAAGGACTTGGAGAATGCTCACACATATACACAGTACTGCCTACAAAAGGTGTGTCAGCCCCTGGCTCTGCAGGGGACAATGGAGCCATACACATGGGGGTCAATCTCTACAGTCACATTACATTCAGTATCTCATCTTTAAAGTAATTTGAAGTTAACTTCTATGCATGAAAAACGAAAATAAGCATTTAGAATGAAAGATTTCTTGTATTTGGTAATTCTTCTCAAATATTTAACCATTCTTCCCATCTTTCCTCAACTTAATCCTATATATTTACAAGAAATTTTATTCAGAATTTAGTTTATAATTTCCTGTTTAGGCAGCATTGTCTCCTGGAAACATTAAAAAAATTGGAGCATAAATATTTCTATAAGTTCTGTACCTTTGTAAGGGCAGCAGTATGATCTTCTCCACAACATATATGAACAACCTTCTGACTTCTTAAGGACTTCAGCAGTGTAGGAACATACCTGTCTGAAAGGTTAAATAGAGAAAGGTCACTTATTTTGACAATGAAAATCAAAACCCAAATAGTTTTGCTTATTTATTCTAATTTGGTTCTAGTCAAGCAAGCAGTTTAAATTTGTTAGCATAACAATCACCATGACTGAGTTTATGGATCTTGGAGATGGAAGTGTTACTACAAAAAAAACAGGGACTATGACACTAAAAAAGTTTGTAGCCCATGCTCTCACTTTCACTATCATAGGATCATATGTCAATATGCAGACAAGTAAGTACTGAAGATTACATTAGGCCTGGCACTGGTCATGAGAAAATATATGCTCATTATTTCTGTGTTTTCCATGAATTGTTTATGTGTTTCATGTTTTTAAAATGCTCCTCTAAGTTGGTATTGATACCTTTTCCTTAGTCCTAAAAACTGAGAGCCAGAGACACAGTTAAGGGATAAGGGGTTGTTACCTCAGTATTTAATTAGGATCCTTACTGGTGCACCACTGGGCCAAGGTGGAATGTGCTGCAAGGCACACACACGGTAGATCACGTATGCCATTTACACACCTCTCAAATCAGCACATCTGACAAGGATGCCCCAACGGGAGGCCTGGAGGGATGGTGTGATGGAATTGTACCCTGGATGGGCCAAATCTCTATTTTACAGGGTGTGTTCTGGAGGGGTCCCTGGTTTCCCAAGATAGCCCAGGGTTTTCCAGCCTCCTGCTACAAGGCCTTTAGGATGTTTGTTTTCCTGGCCTGACAGAACACCAGGACTATGCCAAGTTATCAGACTTAAGGAATGCTAAGAATATAGAAGGTATATAGAAGAAAAGGCAAAAAATCACCTTGGCATCAGTGTCAGTTTGGCTTGTTTGGAAAGTGTATTTATACACACAGTTTAATGTTACTGATTGCATAACAGAATGGAACACTGAACAAACAGGAAGCAAATGTAACTTCCCTCCATCGCTAGGACAAGGCAACTTTGGCAACTTTGCACAAAGGCAATTTTTAAAAATATTAGTGCTAATGTCTTAAAACCTGTCAGGCATGCTAAGATGTCTGCAAGAAACCCTATGAAGGCATTTAAAAGGGATTTTATCGAGAAGTGATGATACATGAAAACCTGGGGTTATACACGTTCCAAAGAGTATGTAGGAGCAACTGAAGTCTCCCATGATTTCTGAAAAATAACTGTAATTTTCTTATTACATAAATATGATAATTTTAAGGCATTCAGATGAGTATTTTATTTACAATCCATTTTCCCCATTTTAAATGGTCTTGACAACAATGAATCAGTAAGAAATCTAAACTCATGAAACCATCTACAGATTACCCAGTACTAAACTGTGTATTAGAGGACCCTGACAGCAAACACTGCCATCGTGGAGCCCTGTGAGCACATACTGTGCATGTAACACAATACAACCAAAAAAAGAAAGAATTTTTTGTCTCATGTAACCACTTGCTAAAAATCATTGAGTGTCATCCACCTACCAGAGGAAATTTTGGAAATGGCTAGCCAAAAATTGTGACTGATTATTAAAAGTGTCCTGAGAAAGGAATGTAAAAGTAAATGGCAGTAAAATATGAAGATGGCCTAAATGTGACTACTAAGGACAACCAATTAGTTTTGACAATTACTGCTTTTGCCAAGCAATTTCACCCACATAAAATTCAGCTCAAACTGTAACTACTGCACAGTATTTCAGTTCAATCCCATTAAGTCACAGGAAGATGTCAAACAGGGAAAGAATACAAGTGAAACAGGCAAGAACTTGAACATAACACGGTCAGCATTCTCACTACACAACAGCTGAGGAAACCCCTTCTGTGCCTTCTCCATGCAATCCCATTGGCACTGGGACACTTCAACAGCCCAGAACAAGGTTTGGTGTGTCTGCTCCTTTCCTAGGAGCTCTGCTCTCCTCGGATTCACAACCCAAACCCTTCAGCATCAAACTCTCCTGAGGCAATGTTTACTTACCATTGTCATCATTAAGACCCAGCTGCCCAAATTTGTTGCGTCCCCATCCGAAGATGGCTCCAGAAAGAGTTAGTACAAAACTATGAGCTCCTCCTGCTGCAATCTGTGCAAAAGGGATTCCCAGCAGAGATTTAATCATTTGTGGTGAGGTTTGTTTTTTATACTCATAACCTAAGCCCAGCTGGCCGTATTTGTTTTGTCCCCAGGAAAACACTTCACTTCCTGTTTGAAGGAAAAAATAAACAACCAAGAAATACAATTAATATAGTTTAATAATACAATGTTTATCCCCTGTAAGAAAATCTAAAAGTTAGACTGTCACTCTTCAAAAATTTTTGAGTTTGAAAAGGCATACAAATTACTGACTTCTGAAGTTAAGCATTCTTGTGTAATTTGCAGGCATTCAACTCAAGCATTTAATCAGACTGGAAGTATTTAAATCACATTCAAACCCCTCCAAACTGCTCTTAACATTCCTGTTTCAACAGTGCTACATCAACTGACTTTGGTTATTACAAAGCAAGACACTGCTCCATGGGAAGTTCCACTACTGCACAGATGTTTATGCAGACATCTGCTGAAGTTGCACCCTGGACATGGAAAATTTTCCTACTTCCAATCAAAAGACTCATTTAAGGTTTTCTAAGATGCTTAAATTTTCACAGACCATTTAAGAGACGTATATTTTTAAATACTGTCTTCATTACACGGCCACCAAAGCACAAGGTTTATAATGTCATTTGATACCTTACAAAGCAAAAAAATTGTGAAGAATGACAATCAAAGACCTACTGATGTTAAGACTGCTTCTAAAATGAAATATTGTCTTGAGCAACCAATGTTTTGCCATGTTATTTACTATCCTAAAGATCAACACCCAAATACAAAATACTTCACTTTTGTGAAGTAACATGTTTTCAAGAGCAATGTTACCTTCAAAATGCTTCCTATGTCTCTCCCATCTCCACCTTTCCAGTAACAGTTTTATCAAGATGGGGAAACAATGAAACCCATCCCCTGGAGTACTGGTCTCAGATTTTATTTATTTATATTAACAACTAAACCCAAAAAGCCCTACAGCACACATCAAGAACAGAAACAGAGCTGAAAATCCATGACTTGGCCATAAAACAGTGATGCTGTACTTGAAGCCTGTAACTATTTAAAACACTGAGTGAATTTCAAATCACGAATTCCTGTGACATTCTTGCACCTTTGACCAACAGAACACTTGACAACACAACTCTGCTACTCGCTGCTTTCTGCTGCAGATCTGAACTCAGGCAAAGGGTTACTCCTAAAGTCTGCCTGCCTGCAACAAAGGCAATCCCTTGGGTTATAATGATAATTATGCCTGGGAATAATGGCACAGGAAATGCTCAATAGGAGCCCAGGAAGAGTCACATACAGAACCCAGGCACACATAATCAGTATAAACTACTGGATTTAAAGAAAAAAAAATCATTCATGTACAACGAACACCTGCCTCCCCACAATTATTTGGTTCATATTTTAAACACATATTGTTAAGAAACATTGACAAACTACAAACATTCCGGAATTTTGTTCTGAGTTGGGAGGTTCCCATTAACACTTTTCAGCAGCCACTTCTCCCAAGTGGAAGTTTTGGCCACAACTCTCCTACCTCGTGATGAGACAAGCGACAAGCAAATTTAAATTCATTTTCGTTTCTGGAGAGCTGCACTAACCAGACATCCAGTACAAGTGAGGCCAACTAAGTATGTGCTCAGAGTGCCAGCAGAAATTTGAAGACAGGTATTTAAACTTTCAAAAGGTAGCTTGTATGTGACAGGGCATTTTAATTATGGAAGCACCGAAAACCAGAGGCTTTGCCATAATAAAGCACACAAGGAAGTCACTCCTGCCAGCCTCAGTAACTTGAGGGTACAGGTTAAAACAGACCAGTGTGCCAGCAGGATGAGACAGACTTGGGGCCAAGAAAAAGAAACAAAATGAAAAGGAAGTCACGTGAAAGCCAGATAATGAGAAAAAACCAACACACACACCCCCCGAAGAAATAAAAGCACAACTCAACAGCCATTTGTACATTTGTTTTTCAAATTCAAGCTTACATCATTACATTACACAGCCCCTACCAACCTGAAATCCCATCTATGCTAAGTGGTAGCATGTTTAATAAACACACTTCCTTTAAAAAAAAAATATATATATATTTTGAAAACTTTTGAACTCCCTGGTACGAAATTACACAAAACTTTACGAGAATTTGGCTTACCTTTTGAAAGTGCTAGTGAGTGAAAATAACCACAAGCAACCTGGACAATCTGGATCTCTGATAAGCTTTTAATATTTCTATTGGGGTAAGAAAACAGAGAAAGAATCAGATCATGGTATGAAATAAAGGGTAATATACAAAATGTGAATCCTTTTTACTGAAGTATACTAAATATCCCAACTTTAATTAGACACTATTTTGTAAAATCTGAAGACAACACTGCATTTTTTCTAAACCTTTTAGGGTCAGGTTCTGTCTTATTTTCAAATAGATCAAATCTGTAACAGCCCATAATGAAGAATTAGGGAGGTTCATGCTCTGGGAAGGTGATCTCACACAGATGAATGGAGGAATGAATACAGAATACAAGAACCACCTCATTCTTACTTTCCAAAACTTCAGTTTATAGACATAATACATATTGCACAGTATTATAAAGAAGTTGCAAATACATGCACATGTGCACTAAAACTAACAATGCTTTCAACTTGGGATGACAAAAAAGTTTCTAAAGGGCCTGTGGGCTTTTAAATTTGATGCAGATAGAACATTTTTAATATTATAGTCATGAATTACTAAGGTTCCAAGGAATTGTTACTTTTGTGTGTGGACTTAAGGTAGCTGAAATGCTTATGGCATTCTGAAAACAACCCTGGCCAACGTGAATTTTTTTAACTAGAGGGTGTATTATTCAATCACAGCTGAAAAGCTTTGGGGTGAAAATTGAAGTATAAAGATAGGACAGCAAATGTGCCTTCTTCAAATTGAAAGTTTAACACTCTACTTCTCTTTAACTTCTCTTAAATGGCATTCATACTCTTAAAATACCCATCCTCCTTTTCCAATGTAAGTCTCATTGTTAGGGGAGGACTATTAAAAAAACCAACAAGCAAAAACATCCCAAAAGCAACAAACCAAACCAAGCACACCTGTAACACACTTCTCACAAGACTTTCTGAGGAAGAAAACTGTCAACACACAGCACTCAAGTATCATAGATAATATATATTTTCTATATTTATATGGCTTAACCTGTAACAGCAGAATAGCTTAACCAATGTGATTTAAGCACATTATTTTTTAAAAAAGGCAACTTATTATGTACTATTTTTAACCTGGGCACTCTGACGCATTCCTCAGTTCCTGGCAAGCCAAGCTGTCCATCAGTAGCCAGACCCCAAGCATATACCTGACCTTTGTCATTTAATGCAAGAGTGTGGGCTTCTCCACATGACACAGCTACAATATTTTGGGCATCCAGTGCACCAACATGCTCTAAAAAAAGGAATAAATAAAATTAGTTGGTTAAAAAAAACCACTACTAACAAGCTAAGCTTGATTCAAACAGTTTACACAGTACTAAGACATCAACTGGCATGACATTCAACTAAGCCCGTAAGTTCCACTGAAACACCCTTTATTTAAAATTATAAACATGCAATTCTAGGAGAAATAAGTTAAATTTGACACCCTGAAGTAACCAAGTAATGACTGTTTCTGGAGAAATACACAGAAGTGCACAAAACCTGCAGCTTGATCCTAATGGATCCTTCTAATCTTGCCATCTGAAAATGAGTGCAGAAACTCAATTAACAGTAAGGTCAAATAGATTATTGTCAAATGACTACACGTGTAGACATTATGTAAGAGGAAAACATTCTACCACAGCAAATTAAATTCACCTATTCATTATTAAGAAAGAGCCTGCAAAACAAGGCAGGGCAAATTACAGACTAAAGCTAATGATTTTGCAATGAGCTACACAATGTCTTCTTTATAATGCAAAATACTGTAGAAACGGATCCTAAAGAGTCATTTTTCTAGACATACAGTGCACGCCTCTGAAAAGCACACACTAAAATATCTTTGATTTTTTTCCAGCAGTCTGCACCAATGTATTTGGAAACACTCAAAGCTTGGTTTTGGGCTTATGATTTGTGATCAGAATAACATTTCAATTTCAGCAATAAGTAAAGAGAATATCATCAGGGCCTGTAATTAAGGCTGGAATTTTTAATAGTTCGCTTAAATAAGGGACTGCTTGGACATTTTACTCCCAGTTTTCAAACACAAATTCTATTCCAGCCTAAGAATGGCACACGACTGGAAAAGCCTGTGTATTGTCAACATTACGGGCACTCTAAACACAGCCCAGCCCAAGTCAGCTTCACAACAGTAGCTCACATTATCTGCAGCATGACAGGCACTCAGCTTCCAAAATAAACTAACACGGGCAGCAGATATAAGTTCTTTTTATTACATCCAGCTGGTCTGACTAAAGAGGTTACCACCCCAATTCACCCATCAGAGCCTCCCACAGCTCTGCCAGTGGGAGAGGTCGTGGAAGCACTCCCCAGCTCGGGCACCAGCACACAGATTAGCTCAGGCAATCTCCCCCAGCTGCTGAAGCAGCCAGCCTGACTGCCTAAAATGGATTAAGGAACAGCCACGCAGTCCCTATGGCAAGTAGAGCTCTAGAAGGAGCAAAGAAGAAAGGCAGTGGGGACAAGGAGGTAGCAAAGACAGTCAGCAACAAAATTATCTTCAGTTAGCAGAAACACATTTAAAAGAGAGCATCCACCCATCTATAAAGATACCAAGCCTCTTCGGGCTGTGCAACTGAAGTTATCCCAATGCTCTGACTTCATGCAACACTCAGCAGCATTATCAGTAACCTCTGGGTGAAAGGAAGATTAGGGAGGACATTACAATCCTCATGTGTCTGAGCATGTTAAAAAAAATTAGAGCAGGTCCATTACATATGAAAGGTCATGCAAATTAAAAGTCAGATATTTTCATCGTAACCTTTAGACTAAAAGACAATCGAGCAAAATTTTCGAAGTGGGGAACAAGTAGTCAGAATAAGTTTGACACATGCTGAGTTTTTCTTCATGTTCATGAACCTGATGTTGCACAGGATTAAAGTTTATCATACTGTTTCCCAACAGAAGTCCACATTAGTTAAAAAAAAAAAAAATCAAGAAAATCTTTAATTGGCACCAAAACTGAAACTCTACGTAAAGGAGAACTACTAAAATACCCCATGACACCTCATTTCCATTTGAAAAATTTGTGGCAAATATTGCGCCAAGCAAGTTGTGAAAGTGCTCTAGGAGTGATTAGAACCAAGTCTCAGTAAGCCTTTCCAGTTTGCTACGCTGTGCTGTGAGCAGTGAGCAGCACTGTTCCCTGGCTCTCAGCACCAGCTATGACTCACATGCAAGCTCTGAAGGGAGCCCATGTGCACACTCCTCTGCAGTCAGTCCCTGCAAGATGTTTACCCAGTTCTGCTCCAGAACTGCACTAGGAGGGAGCAGAAACATACACCGAACATGGGTGGGAAGAAAACAAGCCCAAAGAAGTGTTACACAGCATCCTTTAAGCTTTTCCAAATCCTCTCCCCGTAGCGCTGCATGTACTGCTAAGTCTTTTATCAAAAGTTTTATTTTTAGTTCTTACGGAAAGAGAACATTGCTTCAATCAGACCTGCTGTACATCACATATTAGACAACTAAAAATTGCATGTTTCCCTGCAGTGATATGCCAAATACTCATTCCCACCATATTCCAACAGTCAATACAGGAACTACAATGCCAACCCAGGGACTGCAGCAGGCCAGCTCCCCCTGAGATTAAGAACGGTCAGCAAGCCTCCCACAGCCATGACTGTAATAAAACCTAGTGGCAGTGTCCAGCTGCACCGCATGCAAAAACATGGGGGAACTGCCATGTTCCATAGTGCTTGTTTCCAACTGTCACAAGAACCCATCCCAGCAAAGCAATGCTTTTCCAGCTAAAAAGATGTGCATTCCTGGAAGAACTGCTGTGCATGAATTTGCCCCATGCACAGACACTGGCAACCCTGGCTTTGATGAAGCACAGTAAAACAAAAGCCACACCCACCAGCACACAGAACCCCCACAATTCATCACTTCTAAACTTACCGGGTCTTTTCCTGGCTTTTTCATGCCCTAGTTGTCCCAGATCATTGCATCCACATGTATAAACTGTCCCATCATCCAGGACAAAAACAGTATGTCTCAGTCCACATCCTACATCTCTGACCCTTTTATTTAGGAAAAAGTCACTTTTTCTGGGTTCTAAAACAATCTCTTCATCAATTCCACCCAATCCAAGCTGTCCAAAAGATGCATTGCCCCAGCACAACATGTTTACACGTCTTTTTATCAGAGATCTTCCACCTTCACTTTTCTAGAATATTCCTTCTGCGTAGCTGTTAAGAAAAAAGGAAAATTTACATTTTTCAGTATTGTCCCCTACATTTACATTACCTTCTATACAGCATGTAATCCATAGCTCATTTTCTCTCTACCAATGTATTAAAACCCTGAATAATTTTTAAGAGTGTGATTTGCTTTCTTGGACAGGATTTGCATTAACTCTGCAGTAAAATGCTTTTGTTCCCATTTCCGATACAACTTTTAAGATGTGCAGGTAACTGGTTTTGCATAAGTTTGTTTCAAAAACTTAAAATATCATTCTTAGTAAAACTTTTTAAATGCCTAATCCAAATTTATACAAACTTGCAGTTGCTACCAACTCCAGCCAGTGGACACGACTTCAAATATATTCCAAGGGGACAGTACAGGCTACTTTCTTTAGCTGAGGAGATGCATGACTCCAGGATGGACTGTGTATGGCCTCAAGATCATCACCAAAAACAACACTTGACTCACAGCTTGGAAAAAAGCAGTCAGCTCTGATCAATCCAGTTATGCAATACAAAGTACAACATGCTGTGTCAGTCATTACATTTAAACGACTAGCAGTCAACTGAATTCACAATTTAAAAGAAAATAAACAGCTGAAACTCAAGTCCCCCGTCCCGCACTGCAATCAACACCAGCTACAGCTTCAGTTACTCTGCAGCAGCAGGAGGCCATATACACAAATTCTCCAAGCAAGCCACACCCCTAATCCCTAAATTGCAATTATCAGTATTTGTGCTGACAAACTCTGTACCTTTTTGGAAAGGATTCAAAGCTGCCCTTCTCTTTCATTTGCAGTAGTCCACATGACAAAAAATCGGTGACAATATTTTCACTACTCCTTACACCACATTTCCACAACAGCAAGTTTCTCTGCGTTTTCAGAGCAGTTTAAAAGTCAATGCAATTTAATGTGAAATTACTATAAATTTTCATCTGTGACCATTATTTAGAAGACATTCTGCAGGGTCATAACATGTATAAACTACCTAAATTCCAAACTGCTTGGAGAAGCAAGCCAACATCTAAGTTATCATCTAAGCGTTATGTACACCAAAGGGCAAAATTCTTGCCAGCACAACAGGATAAACTATTTTTTCTCTGCAAAAGACAAAAGGCAATAAACAAGGCACTTATTTTGTGACCACATAAAAAACCCCAAAAGCAACACCGCATCGAAACAGCCAAACAGCTTAAAATATATTGCATTCTGTTTACCTATCTCAGGAGGTGAGGCATGATCAAATATTTCCCTAGCTATATCCTACCACATTCAGAAGGGGACATCGAAAGGAAGACGTCTTCAGTTAAGACATAGCTACGCAACAGCACACGTCACACATCTCTAGCAGCGACTTGCTCCAACCTGCAACACAAGAAATCAGAAAAGATGTATCACTATAGTTCTTCGAGATTTCTACAGTCAAGATTTATCTCCAACAGGGGAAAAAAAAATAAAAGTTCTCCTTTCTGTTGAACTACATATGTATTTCTACGGAAGGCGGGGTTGTTTTGTTTTGTATCATTTAAGAGTCAGTAGCCAAAGTTCTGTACTTTGATCTCAAATCACGGCACTCTGTCCCCCTGTGCGTGGCCATCAGGGCCAACTCGCGCCGCCGGCCGCAGGGCACTCCCGCGTGCCGGGGCAGCCCGGCCGGGGCAGCGCCCGCTCTCCCCGCGCCGCCGGGGCAGCGCCCGGGCCGTGCCCCGTGAGGGGACCCCGCCCGCCCCGGCGCTCGCCGCGGCCCCGCGCTCCCTCGGCGGGGCTCGGCTCCCGGGCCCGCCGCGCTGAGCCGAGGAGGGAGCGGCGGGCGCGGCCCGGCGGCGGAGAGGGGCGGCGGCCGGACCCCTCCGCGCCCCGCGGCTGCTCAGCGGCGCCGCCGGGCCTGCTCCCAACCGCCCCGGGCCGCACCTGCCCCGCGGCACCGCCGCCCGGCCGGCCCCGCTCCCGCGTGCCGCCGTGGGGCCCCGCGGCCCGAGCGCGGCCCCGGCCACTTTCCCGTCCGCCCCGCGGGGGCCGAGGGCGGCAGCGCCCGGCTCCGCCAAGGCCCGGCGGGACTCACCGGTGGTAGCGAAGCGCTCCGCTGCCCTCCGCAGCCCGCCCACCGCAGGCGCTCGCCGGCCACGGCCGGGGCGTGAGCAGCGTGAGCAGCCCCGGGCGCGGTGACAGGGCCCGGCCGCCGCTGCCGCGCAGGCGCCGGCTCGGCGGGCGGGACCGCAGCGCCCGCTCCACCGCCCGCCTCCCGCCGGCCCGGCCTCGTGGTCAGGGGCGGGGACGCGGAGCGGAGCCGTCGCCCGGGGCCCGGCGGAGCTCCGGAAGGGACGTTGCGCTCGGAGGCACCGCGTGGGCCGGTTCCCGCCGTTGGGCTGTGAGGAGGCGGGGCGAGGAGGTGACAGCAGAACCGAGGCGTGGGAGCGGCCCGAGAAGCGCGGAGCTCCGGGGTGACGCTCTCGTTCTGCCGGTGTGCTCGGGGGTGCAGCGCCGGGCGCGGAGCTCGGCCGTTCCCTCCGGTGCTGACTGAAGCTGTGCGCGTTCTGGGCAAGGGAGCCCATGTGGGCGCGGCAGAGCCGTCGTTGTGTTACATCGCAGCTTTGAAACTGACAATTAAAGAACTAGAGTGGGTTCTGGGGCAGAGAGCTCCCTGAGAAGAGGTCTTCGTGTGGCGTGTTCCGTCTGCCTTGCAGAGTTCTTCAGACACTTGGGCGCGTGTTGCTGATCCTGATTCCCGATCTGCGGAAGGCTGTGCTCGATCTCTGAGGGCACGAAAAGAGCGAGATCAGTGAGCGGGCAGGAGCTGGATCCGCCGGGGCTGCAGGAACGGGCTGTTGTTCACGGCGCAGTGACGCGCGGTTGGCCGCGGAGCGGTTCCCCGCTGCTGAGGGAGGGCGTGCGGCCGCTGAGCCCCGGCCCTGCGCGGCCACCCGCTCCGGGGAGCGCCTGGCCCTGGCTGCCCCTCCGCAGAAAGATTTCAGCTTTTGGAGTCTTCCAGTCTGGTCACAGGCTTCTCTTAGTGTCTATACCCAAGATGGGCACAGTACAAAGGTTTTTTATCACTCAACACGTATCTCTAGTGGAGGCCGCTAAAGGAGAAGTTTACACGCCAGATACATTTCTTAACTTTTTTTTTTTTTTTTTTTTTTTTTTTTTTTTTTTTAGCCCTAGTATTGTGCTTGGTAGTGGGAGGAAAATCCATTGCAATTTATGGCTTGGTAATCCAAATGAGACTTCCTTATTTAGCAGCCTCTTTCCAGAAGGATCCACCTTTATGTAGGTCGGGAAGTGAATAAAGGCCGGGACCAGGCGTACGTCACAGCAAGTGATTTTGCAAACTGTGTGTGAGGCAAGTTCTGTGTTTGGTGTCCTTTTGCCCTTTTGTTAAACGGAGATCATTTAACAAAATCCCACTAAATGGGATGTCTTGGTCCAGCCGTTAAACACTCTTGTATATGTAAATAGGTAAAATTCTACAGGACTTCTCAGGATTTGTGGTTGTAGATTTATCAGTAAAGATCCAAACCAAAAATATGAAATTCATACCTAGACAAAATGAGATTGCTGCATGGCTGACACAAGCTAAATGATGCAGCACTTTTCAGGGCAACAAATGCCCGGTTTTGCTATTTAAAGGAGAAATGTGAGTGATTTGCCTTTTGCCATTCTGCATCTAAGACTGAAAGGTTAGCAGGAGCTGTGACACAGAGCAAATGGAGGAAAACATTTCATTTATTATCTTCTAAACTTCCTTTTTCCTTTATTTGTGAACCCAACGGGGTAGTAACTGTGAATAACTAACACACAGTGAAATGGATTTTAAATATTGGCATTCATTGTGCAATGTGTCCTCTGACCAGCGTGTGGGGATATGCCCAAGTAGTTGAAGAGAACATTATATGCCCACTATAATTTTATACAAGGAAAAGTCACTTGGTATAACTGGCTTAACACATTAAATTAAAAATATATAAAGCATGAAACAACACAGTGTTGCACAAATCTCAACATCCTTCTGCAATAGACATAGCTATTTTATTTTAAAGAATTATATTAATCCTAACATCAGATTACTGTAAATTGAATAATTCAAGTATGTCTTCAAATAATGTACAAGCCATATTTTTATTCCACATGTGAAAAATGTGTATTTTATGATTGGCTTTTTGCAAGTATTAAAATGAATATTGTATTATGCTAGAAAGTTATGCTATATCAATTTTCTTAAGTGGTGTATTAAATATAGTTATAGGTTATAACATAATGTTAAAATAGAAACTATGCTATGCAAGATATTTGTTTAAGAAAAGACTCGCACCAGATAGGAGCCACAGGACACCTAAATCTTTCAGAGAAAGGGAATTTATTGCTCCCTTATCAGCAGAAAACTAACTTCTTCCCACCTCGCTCAGACTGGAAGATGGCATGAGGATTAAGAGGAAGAAGCTGACAGTGACCAGACAGAATCCTGTGTTTGAATGGAATTTATGCATCATGTATGAGGTGTATGAATGTGCAACAGGCGATTGTTTTTAAGGGTTAATCCTCTGTTAACGAGGGTCCTTTTTCGGGCTTGTGTTGCCCAGAAAAAGGTACCCGGACGTCCGTATCTCTTTGTTTTTATTGTCTCATATTGTCCTCATCTCAAATGTTCAAATTTTATTATTCTAATTATATTACTATTTTTATAACCATTTTATTACTATTAAACTTTTAAAATTTTCAAAAACAAGTGATCGGCGTTTTTCACACACATATCATATATCTTAGCAAATTTGCTTTTTTTTGTGCCAGAGAAGCAATAGAAGCAATATCCTCCCTACCATGCCTTAGTGCCTTGTGGGATCCCCTTCCTGGGGCTGAGGGCCCGCAGGCAGTGGGGCAGAGGAGGTGTGCTGCGTGCCCCAGCACTGCCTGGGCTCCCTGCCACGCAGAACAAGCCATCCTGAGCCTGCCACAGGGGCCTTCTGCAGGTGCAGTGCTCAGGGGAACTGTGAGGTGCTCGTGCCTCAAAATTCCCCATGTCCATTCTAGTACCTGCAAAAAAACCCTCAGGGATGCAAAGTCCAGTGAAAGCAAGAAATGTAAATCTGCTTAACTTCAGGGAAGGAATTTATTTCCTTGTAAGTGCCTTAGCCCTGAGGGTTTCCTATTACCATTGCACAGTCTTCTTATTGATGGTCACAACAAGCAAGAAACTATTTTCAGTTCCCCTGCCATAATTAAAATAGCAATGCTTGGCTACTGCCTGGTGATAGCTGTCAGCACAATTGTGGTTTTTAAATTGTACCCCAATTAATCCCCCACTGAGATAATACAAAAATGGGGAAAAAATCATATCTAGGCTTAACTAATACATCCTTTATGCTTAATTACTAGAAAACATCTTTCAGTTAATATACATGTTTCTGGTATAAAACATAATATAGACTTAATATATAATATACATATAATATATTTTGGCTACAGTGTTACCGCATAAAGCTTTCTGTATAATTAATAACAGAGACACACTCTGCTCTCTGCCTTCATTTTCTCCTGGCAACAGCCAGGACATACTTTATAAACTTCAATTCCACATTTCAAACCCCTTTGCTTTATTCTTTGATGTGTCACAGACTACAGAAAATAGAAATGGGTGTCCAGAACAGCTGATAACATGAAATTTGAGATGTCTGCATTTTGCTGTGAGAAATTACCTACCTTTGTGTGAAGCCTTTGTGTAGAATATTCTTGATTAGAACAAAGAAAAGGCTTTAGAATGCAAATAGGCTTGCAAACAAGGGATGGTCAGACCCTTTTGTGCCATTTCAGTTTCACATTTCATCCTCAGATTCTTCACAGGATCCATGCAGAGAGCTCCCATACACAGAGTATGTGTTTTATGTATGGCTCATGGCTCTGCCATGGCTCAGTGTGTTGTAGTTCTCTCTCTGCCCACCCTGCTCACAAACAGTTCTGGTTAGCTCAAATGCAAATGTGCTGACCAGGAAGACCAATCATTTATTAACTGATAGCAACATGCTGAAACCAACTGAACAGTTTTTTACCTGTTTGTGAACATAAATCACTATAAAAATACTCAACTGACAACATTGCAATTCCTGTGGATAACCCAAGGCATCTGATAAAAGGAGCTGGTTAAGGGAAAACTGAGGAGACACCTTCAAATTAAGATAAGCAAAACCAAAAACCTGCAACCCCCCCACTCCCCTCATCCTCTCAGGCCACAAACTATAGCCAAAGGAAAGCTATTCATAGGATGATGAATGCAAAGAAAATGAAAAGGCAGTGAAGGGTGAGGCTGAGCCCTGGACATGAAGTCTATAATGAAGCAAACAAGCTGACCTTTGTGTTAGGGATGAAGCTCTTGCATTCACAAAGCGTTGTGTGGATCCAGTGTCCCCATCCCACACAAGCTGGCACTGAGTGACTCCCCTGTGCCCTGGCAGTATGGCAGCAGCCACACAAGTGCTGAGGCACCTGCAGGTTGGGGCTGAAGATGCTGAACATTTTTGAGCATCCTACACAGAGTGTTGGGAGTGCAGCCCCTTCCCACATGTGGCATATTTTCTTCCTATTGAAGTGATGTTTCACACTATTTCATGTATTTTTTTGTTATAAATAGATCAGCAGGCCAGGTGCTAACTGAGCACAAAAATTCCCATGTAATCTTTTGGGGTTTTTTTGGTTTAAGAGATGGATGCTGAAACACCAGTTCCCATGTCATTAAACTGGGCTTTGGGTCAGGCCAAAAGTGACCTTTGATTTTTAAGATGCAATCCTTCAGGAATACAATATCAATAATTGAGCAGGCTGTGCCCTGCAGAGACCGATTTGGTAACACGCTGAACCTCAGCTTATAAAATAGCTGCAAGTGGTGCCACATGCTGCTGGTTCTGACATGACACTGTGCCTCTGCACGGCAGCATGATGAAGCACCCTAAAATTAGCCTTCTTACTATTTCGTAAAGAGCAGGCAGAAAGGTAGCAGCCTGCACTGAGGAGAACAAAGAGGCACAGGAGAGGACCAGAAGTGAGGCTCACACACAGCCTGGTCACAGCACTTCATGGTGAGCACTCTTGGCTTCTTTGCAAATTTCCATGTGGGATTGTTCAGGGTAATGGCTTATCCCAAGCGCAGGCTGACCTGATCGTAAAGAAAGAAAGAAAGGTGCTCATGTAAACAGAGGTGGGGAGGAGGGACCTGTTCTTTCAGGGGAATTGGGATTCAGCAGAAGGGAAAACTAACGGTGAAAATTACATGGATGGTCTCTTTGAAGGGTGTGGTGGGAACTGGCATTAAATTCACAAAACCAAGTTTGTTGTTACTGGAATATAACTGGGAGTGGAAGAAAAAATGGGCTGATATGAAAATCAGAAACAGCATGAAGAAGTCCCTTTCTATTGAGCCAGACTGATTTTGTCCTGTTACTCCGTTCTATCTCTACCCCACTTACTGCACATTAAAGTCCTTCGCTTTACAAGAGTAAGATTGGAGAGCAAAAAAAGAAAAATCCAACTTCCAGGCAGTAGGAAGATAGGGGTGTGGACAGTGGAGGAAAAGAAACGGTGAGGAAACATTTGAATATGTTCAGAGGGCACAAGAGGCATGCCATGAAAGGGATGTGAGCAGTGACTGCTAGGAGGGAAGGGGGCACAGCAGAGGACCCCCCCAGCAGCTGGGTGGGACAGCCTGTGGCCTCGTGCCTAAACAATTGTCAGTACATGCTGTTTTCTCTATTCCTGTAGTAGCACTCTACGAAGAATAGCTGGGAAGAAAATAACACAGGCATAAACTGTGCCTGGTACATTCAAGCTACATACAGCTGTTTCTGCTATTAGTTATCACTCAGAAATATGGGACTGTTTTGCAACACAGGTATTTTTGTTCAGTAAAGATGATTGGACAGTACTCTGCAGCTTTTGTAATTTAATTCGGGACAATATTTACAATTTCACATGTATTACCAAAAGCCAGAGAGGCAGGATTCTATAAGATCTCTTTTGTGCTGTAAGCAACCAACAGATATTTGGTGAAGCGAAGACTGAAGTGTGTCAAAGTGGGAGTGAATCTATGACATTTGTATCAACTACATCAAGTACAGGACATCTCCGTTCATAAAGGGGATAAAATATTCACAGTGGTCAAAGGGTCTTGGACAGGTTGAAAGCTAAATTTCTCTCGCAGATGTTGTTAAGAAGTTCCACAGAAATTGTATGGGAGCAATCAGAGCTTGGAGTCCTTGAAGGACTATAACTCTTAATTTTCTGTAATGTAAGTCTCAACCTTGGTATTAGAATAAAAAAAAATTTTGGAGATAGAAAGTGAGCTGCATGATCTGAGCAATCAAAACCTCATAACTGTCTGAAAAATGGAATCACTGCTGCTCCCTACACACAATTCCTTTGTAGAGAAACCCAGTGACTCCTCATGTTCCCAGAGGTCTCCTAAGTCAATATTTACTTTATTTAGGAAAGAAAAATTGCCACAAATTAGTAATCTTTTGTTTCTGTTTACTGACATTAGAGTGGTGCAAAGTGCTGCCAATTTTGTTGTTGATTTTTTAGTATGAGTGATTTGGATGCTCCTATTTCACTGCAGAAGGCTTTGGGTCAATGTTTTTGGGATAATGTTTCCTTGTTTATTTGGTCTACCAGCCCAGAACAAACTGCTTCCATTTAGAACTTCAAGCTTGAAAGGGGAAGCCAGAGCAACTGTATATCGTTTGGAAGCAGAAACAGTAGAGCAGCCACTTGTGCCAAGCCTCCATTGCATTTAGCTGTGCCTTTTTCTTGGACAGGGAAGGAGGTAGCAGTGATTCATCACCTATGTCTGCCTGATGAAGGCTTTCTTGTCATTCTTGTCAGCAAGTCTCCAGGACACCACTAAATATGATCACTGGTCCCAGTCAGAAATTATCATTTCAGAGGCACTGGATACTCCCCACTTTACACAAACATATTTGTTTTTATAGGAAATAATACAGAGATCTTTTCAGCTCCTGGGCAAGGTTCTAGAGCAGCAACATTATTCCTAGAATTCACAGAATGAATTTGAGAGAAGCCCTGGAGATTTAAGTGAGATTGTTCCTGAGACTGTCTCAGGAAAAGACAGAACATTTCAAGAGGATCCGACTGGCACAGCAGCTTCTGCTCACCCCATGGCCCAGTGGAGACACCCCAAAGCAGGCAGATTACAGGAGAGTCAGCTTGAAATACCAATCTCCCCAGAAAACAGTTACACATCGTATTTTAGCCAATAGACTTGTCAAAAAATATTGTGTCCAAATGTGAGATAACTTCTGCAAATACAAACAATTCAATACAAACACTATTAGGTGCTTCTAGCTTGTAGCAAACTCAGCCAGGCAAACTGGCTTTTTAAGAGACAGTATCAATATTACCAACTAAATTCCTTTGATTATAACTCCTTTTCTTTTTTTTAATAAATGAAGGAAAGGAATGCTTATTTGTCTCATGAACAAGTGGTTGCTTTGTTGCAAGCAGGAATTGGATTAAAAATCACTTTTTTGAGAGGCAAATTATGTGGTCTTTATAATTTTTCCTGACCTCTTGTTGAAGTTTGAGGTTCTAAATAGTTCATCACCATGATAAACCTGTTTGTGTTGTCTTCTGTGTTTATAATAACCATAAGCATTAAAATAGTCTGTTCATAACTATAATAGTCCTGCAGAATTATAATAGGCAAGAACCTAGAAATGTTCCATTTATAGCCATTACAAACACTTGTAATTTCCAGTGTGTTGTATCAGTAATGACCCCGCAAGAATCCAGTATTTGGGATTAAAATGTCTGGACATTTTCAAGTCAAAGTGTTATCTTTTGGCAAAGTTTTAGTTTAGGATAGTTAATAACAACACATACAGTTTTAAAATCTTCATTTTTGAAACTTCCCACACCAATCGTTTTACAGCTTATTTTGACTGGATACAGAACTATTTGCCCAAGTAACAGAAAAACAGATTCTGTTATTATAATGATTTCTGATGTTTTCTTAAAAACCCACAGCAAGTTAGAAGAAATACCATTTGACAAGTAGAATTAAATGGATTTAAAAATATAATTTCAGTATATATATTTTGAAATGAAATTTAAAAGCTCAAGGATTATCAAATAAATTTATGTTTATAGCTATATTTCAAGAAGCTTAAATTTTTTTAAATTAATTTTTGATAAATTAAAGATTCAAATAGCATGCTTGACTTTGCTATAACTCCTTTGGACATATATTGATCAACATAAAGAGAACAAAACTGGAGACTAGTAATATATTCCTCATCAAATATTTTCTGATGTAAACCTTTGGCTTCCTCAAATCCTGCATCTTAGGATCTAGACCAGGGAGAGCTTCACATCTCTGCAGAAGATCCAAAGGTTTTCTCTTGTGCCTCAGAAATAGACGCCAAGTATTTCAGGATCAGGAGGCATTCGGTATGTGTGGAGTTTCTTTCCTGAGTTTCCCAAGCCCAGGAAACAATCCTGTTTGGAGCCCTGTTACCCCTCCTTAGTAATTCCAATGACACAACTGAAAGGAGCCCGTGGGAGCACACAGAAAGTCACTGCACCTGCAAGAGACTGTCCTCAGAGTGCTCATTTTGGGAGTCAGATTGTCCACTGGCTTTTGGATTTTCAACTTTATTATCTTGATTGCAGCTGGGAAAACTGGAAGTTCTCCCTGCTGAGCCCTTTCTCTTCACCTGCCCCAGCCACTCAAAGCCATCATTTTCCCTGCTTCCCTTTCCTCTGAGTCAAACCCTGAGATAGGTCAATTATTTCTCTGTGGAAGTCAATGGCCAGTTCAAACTAGCTGAGCCTGGATGGTTTGGTGTGACAGCTCAGAACCCCACAACTGAGTCTATCAATATGAAACCCCACGTTTCTACTCCTTGCATTTCACATCAACTCTATCCAGCACTGCATGACAGCAGCAGTTCTGCTCCCTTCCACTCCAGCCCCCACTCATACTTCTCTATTCCCTCCAACACTTTAAATCCTTTTCAGCAGAAAAATGCACAACAAATCCACTCCACACAGGAGGAATAGCTTTCATACCCACAGGTTATAAACATTATGATTGAGACTTTCTGAACTATGTGCCTTCAAAATGTGTACTGTCGTTTTCAATAAATGGTGAGTAAAGATTTAGGTGACTACCTCCAGTCATTTTAACTTAAACTCTTGGCCAATGTGAAGGTCAGCACCTCAAATGGGAATACACAAGTAGATCTACACAGGCAAGTCCTAAGATTTTTCAACAAAAATGTAATAAAATTTAAAGCTTATCTTTTTAACTATTTAATGAAAATATAGTCTTGGTCTTCATATCCTTTGACTTTCCCAACTAGTAAATATTTCTTCATAAAGTAGATGTTTTCTTGATTTACTGTGTTGTCCTGATTTAACATTAAGAGCATTACATTTAAAATTTGGTTCAACTGTTGAATTTCCACAGACCCACATGACCAATTAAGCATGGCAGAAAGGTTTTGTTATGCTTTAAAAGGCATTTGCTAATCAGATTAAATGAAAAACACTTACCATATTTGTGTTTTCTTTCTAAGTATCACGGTTTGAAGTCTTCCAATATTCTTCCTTTTCTAAAGCAAAAGAAAAAACTGAGACATTTAAAAAAGGATTTCCAAAGACACCCTGGCCAGAAAGAGAATTCCTTTCTATAACTGGTGGCATAGCACAAAGCATTAATATATATCACTGATGTACCAGTTGATCTAAACTTGGCTTGTTATATGCATGGTTTATCAGATCACAATGTATTTTAAACCCTCTGATAGATCTTTTGACTCCTTCTGTTGAGTAAATAATGTTTTGACTGGTATAAAATTAGATGGTTCTGGAGACTGTCAACTGAGTAAGCAGAACCACTGGCCTGGCAAAGTATGAATTGATATTTCTGATTGCAAGGTGACTTATTTGAAATAAATTAGAGGTCTTATTTAAGGTCCTAAAAGAAAAGGCATAGCTTCTTTCTTTCTTTCTTTCTTTCTTTCTTTCTTTCTTTCTTTCTTTCTTTCTTTCTTTCTTTCTTTCTTTCTTTCTTTCTTTCTTTCCTTCTTTCCTTCTTTCCGTCTTTCCTTCCTTCTTTCCGTCTTTCCTTCTTTCTTTCTTTTTCTTATCCTCACTCTTTTTCTGTCTTATATATTTGTGAAAAAGTCACAAATAGCTTTGGCACATCTGACCATCTGCTTGGCTAGTCAGAATGGCCAGTACCTCACACTGTTGCTGGTCTGAGAGAATTTTCTGGGTCATGGTCATGTAAGTGAGTTTACATTACCTGAATGCCATTTGTTCTTCAGCTAAGCAGAACGATTCTGATACTGATGGTGTTTCATGAGCTGGTACTAAGAATTTCCTTTAATCCTCCTCTCTGTGGCTTCTGAAAGTTTGCTTGTGTTTTGACATGAAAGACCTTTTTTAAACATTAAATCTACCAAATCTGTCAGTAGAGTTGTATCCCCAAAACCCCCTGGTGTTCCGAAGCTTCATCAGTATCTATAGATAACATTTTGCAGCGCATCGTCATACACATTTTTACGGTTGACGTTATAATGCGAGTGAGTTTAGTGTTACAATGCGACATTTAAAGAGGGAAGGTGACTCAGTGGCCCGGGGGAAGGCGTTCCAGACCGATGAGGCAGCGCAAGGGACACGGTGCCAGAGTCACCGGGAGGGGCGGCAAGCTGATCCCGGGTGGGCACGGAGAGGTGACACACTGCAGGGAAAACTGCAACTCCAGCACCTCATGGGGCCAGGCTGGCCATGATACTTGATGTTTTCACGTCAAAATCACCCTGTTTTAATCCGGAGGAGGGAAATGTTCAAAGCCCGAGGAGCTGTGCGGGGAGGGCCGGCTGTGCAGGGAGCCCTGGGCAGCACGGGGCACAGCCCCAGCGCCCGGGCCAGCCCTGGCTCGGTGTGCTGGCACTGCCACGCTCCCCTGCTGCCCCCGTGTGCCGGGAGGAGCGGCTCCCTGCCGGTCTGGGGACAGCTCTGTCCCCTGTTGCACCGCTGCCACACGCCACACACAGGCTTTCCTCTCTCCTGTCACATTCTAGCAAACTGGTATCACGCCATCACCTAAGCCGCGCATTTCTATGCAATCTACCTGAGCAAGCTCTTGTCTCCAGCCAGCTCTTCTGGCCACCTCAGTGAACAATCAGTCATTGCTGCTCTGCAGTCTGTTTATCTGAGGTTTACCTAGCGGAGGTGGTCCCACATCTGCAGGTTCAGAGAGGAGCTGTCATGCCACTACTGATAAACACTGAAACTCTCATCTGAATGTGCCTGGAAAGCAAGAGGTCTCAAGAAATTATTTTTAAAATGTAGACTGTCCATGAATGCTCTCTCCTTATTTCCATCTACCAACAATTCAAGACATTCTAATTAGGAGTGTATCTTGTGAAGTACAATTTTGACAACTGAGTTATAGAAGGTTTTGTCCTATTAAACATCTGATAGAGCTGGTATTTTGTACAGTTATGCTTGTCTAGAACAGGTTCAAAACACCAGCCATTCTCATTCTGGGTTTGGGTTCTCTAAAATCCTAAGGGTCCTGATCTATACTGCCACACCTGAGCAGCCTCAGCCTCCTGCCACCTCCTGCCACCTCCTGCTCAGCTCTCTGGGGTTCATTTGCTGCGGCCTCATGGCCTCTAACACAGACCAAACAACACTGGAAAGACACTACCCCAAGCAGAAAAAAGATACTGAAGGTACCTATATTTTATATATAGGGTTTTTAGTTCAGACAGAAGCCAAGATTCTTTGAGCTCATTTTCCTCATTACTATGCAACTCACATTAATCAGGTTTCCACAAATAATTGCCATACTTTGTTTTGTTCTTTTATGTTAAAACCACTTGCAAATAGACTCTCAGTAAAATCTCCCTGTTCTTTCAGAGTGTGGGAATTTCTTTGCAAGTAGCCCGGGTTAAATTCTGCTCTCTTTTCTAGAAGTATGAAGCCATTTAAGTGATAAGAATATAGAGTGAACTGTAAATCTCTGTTTGACAAATGTGTAATTGGAAATAGAGACTGTGGTTACAAAATATGCCTCCCTGGACTGACTCTTAATCCACTTTTAAAAATACAATTCACAACATGTTGTTGTGTTAATCTCAACCCCAAGCCACAAGCATTCATGCTCCTGTCCCTGCACAACAGTAAGTGGTTAACAAAGGTAGACACTGCAGATGTCGTATACCTACTTAATATCAACTTAATATCAACCACAGAAACAGCTACCAGGAGAATAAAATTAAACTTTTCTACAAGTAACGCAAAAAGTCCAAATAATAAAAATATAAATATATAATATGGCTTCCACTGTAGCAATATTACTGTATTTCCTTTTCCTTTAGATTTATTTAAGCAGATAACTGCCACTCTTTGTACCAGCCACTCTGACATATATCTTCAGTTGGTCTTAATTATGGCTATGAATTTATTATTATTACATATTTTGGAGATGTATGTTCTAAAGAAGGGGAGAACAAATTGAAATTGATGGACGTGTGTTTGGCTTAGTGCCCTCTCTTACACTTAAACCCAGGAAAATCCCAAGTCCATTGGTGAATCAGCTCAGCAAGGTGCTCACACCTGCACCAGCGTCAGGCTGAGGCACGGCCGGGCAGGGCTGGCTCAGCTGGGGACCAGAAACAGCACAGCAAAACGAGCCTTGTCTGCCACACCAGGGTCCTGTCAAAAACAAGAGAAGGAAAGACATGAAAGACAAGAAATACAGTGATGAAATAAAAGAACATAGGGAAGGAGAGGGGTCATAGTAGGAAGGCAAATCTCACATATCACCAAGTGTCCCAAATTAGGTGAAGACACTAGCACTGGTATTATCAGATCCCTTCTATGGTCTTTGTGGTTTAATCGTGCCTTGTAATAGGGACAGTGAAATCCTATAGCATCAAAATGGATCTCATAGTCTCTGGTGATGCTGGGAGCAGTAGCCCGGACTGTAAATCTCACACTTTTCAGTCAAGCTGGTTGTTTGGCATTAGTGTCAAATCAAGCTTCCTCCTTGCTTCACTTGCCCAAAGAATGTCATTAATGGAAGAGCACATACCCAGTAATCAAACCCAGCCTCTGGGTTATTAGTTTTAATCATTGTTTTCTGATCTTGTGTTTCTGTCAATTACCAGACATAGTCTCCAAGACATTGAATTGTATAGATAGGAGTCCTCATTAGTTTTATCTCAATTGCTAAATGATTTTTAAAACCAATCTGATACAAGAGGGTGCATCCAACTTTTGCTTTTTGGGCAACTGCCAGCCTCTGTGTGTTGGTATTTGCTGTGTGCTCCATGAATCATTGAGGCCTGAGGGTGCTGACCATGGGAGCAAGGCTGGTGTGAGCCAAACTCTGCGCCCAGACATGGTGGCCACTGCCAGGAGATCCTACTAGCCACATGAGCCTTTCCAGGGAGAGCTCATGCATGTTCTATTTGAACCATAAGGGGAAACTATCCACTTTAAAATCTGAATGCTAGCAGCTTGTAAAATGTTGGTTAGACATCCCAACATTAAAAAAATAATTTCCCTTAGAAAAGGAAGAATGTAGGAGAAGCTGCCGAAATATTAACTTATGCCTGTGAACACTTTTTACTAACTCTTTAGTATCACAGGCATTTTTGAAAGGCTGATATTTATAACATTGTACAATGGCTAATAATGGACAAGAAAAAATATCATAATTTAAAATAAGGACATGGGGTTCTGCATGTTTTTAGACAGGGAATCTGCCTTAAAGAACCTGATGCTCTTACAATTGAGTAGAAGCTTTTTACAAGAAAAGTGATTTTACAATTGCCACCTATAACATCAATTACTTCATGTTCTGGAGATTATCTATCTTTATAACATTTTTCAGCTGTACCTTGTCTACTGCAAGACAGCAAACTACTGGTATATTTTAACCTATTGAATAATTTTGAAAAGCAAATAGATGGAACATTGGGGTACAAGAGATTGTGGTTCTGTGTGGATGACTGGAAGATGCTTTCATTACTGTAGTTATAACTTTCTGGAAAAGTCTGACTCCTCTCCCAGTGATGACAGTGACAGAACAAATTCTGATTTAATTGGAAACAGCATCAGGCCCCATAAATCACAAGTGCATTTCATCTAAATAATGGATGAGACTGAAAAATTCTCTGGTAACACTTGGGCAATCCTCAGATGAGGCGAGGATTGAAGCTGCCCTGTGCAATGATAAAGTCTGGTTTGGGCTGGGTGCAAAAGAAATAGGCACTCAAGGAATGTTTTAACATCACTATTTGTACTTTCTGTAGAAAAGAGGTACCATTTCTATCATCCTTCTAATATGTCTCAACTTCTAAAATTAGAATCCAAATTAGGATTACACAATACCTGGCAGACTCATGGTAAGAAATGTGCTGCATAGTGATATGAATAGAAAATACCCAACTCATCTTACACAAGGTTTGTAAATCACTTGAAATAGCTTTTCCAGGAACATCCAGAAATTTGCCGTTAACACTTTTCTTACCGAAGGAACAATGGCCTCATGATAATTCATTAAAGTCTATAAAAGAGAAACAGGGCTTGTCACTGCTCTTCAAATTACCCAGCCTCTAATTGTAATTATTGAAGCAGCACCAGTCACTGATGCTTCAAGAAAAGACATCGCTGCTCTTGCCCAAAGCTGCACAGGGAGGGAGCAATTCACTGCCCCTGGAACAACCTAGTCTAGGAAAAAGCAAATGGGCACTTCATAGCTGAACATTCATACTTGACCCACAGCCTAAGCCTCTCTCCACCCCATTAGAACAAACTTGGCTAATGCACTATTACACACTACCTATTAGAAAGAAATCAGATCAGCCTTGGCAAGAGCAGGATCAGTGCTTGGTGGGGTGCAAACCAGGAGTGCACAGTAAACATTTGCTGCACAGGGCTCTGGAGAGATCTGCAAAATCACTGGAACTTGAATGCAAAGGGCCTTAAGGAAGCTTTCAAAGAAATGGCGTGTCTCATTTAATGGTTCAGCACTTGCCATTAATAGAATAGTATTAATTTCATCCTAATGTCTAGAAAATCAATAATTTTCCATTTATGATGAATCCATAGGTTGGCAAATACAGTCAGATAATCTGACTGAGGAATAACAGCCAACCAGCTATGTACCAAGTTCCATTTTAAACTCACTTCTTGTGAGTCTTGTTTGAGCTTGTGAAGGTAGTTTGGGCTTTGACAGCCAAGATCTGGAGAGAAATAGTGCTCATGTAATTTATTCTAGGACACTGTGTCTCATTCTTCTGCCAGCCAGCAAAGACAAAGGGACATAAAGCTGGAGGTCATCATACTTTGAAGTGCTTTTTTTAGTGCTCAGTAGGCAAAAGCCTGATTTCATTTTTTTCTATAAATGCAGACAGGAGAGCCACAGTATTTTCATGGGCTTTAGACTGTTACTTACAAACTAGTGAATCTGAAATTCTCTGGTGTTGCTCTATCAAAATGCCAGCTCTGCAAGACCTGGCACATTTGCTGTGTAGGCTCCAGCTTTTTGTGGTTCCTGGAATTTTTGGCCTTGTACCATCTGCTATTACAATGGTCTGTCTGCCACAGAAAAGGCTTATAACTGTTTGTGGTTTCTCAATGCTGTACTTTCTACATAACCCTGAGCTTATTTATTGCTCAGATTATTCAATGATTTTGCAATTCTAACATCTTAAACTCTGTCTTAAAGTGGAAGTTTTTTGCTTTTTTTTCATCAGCTTGAATAATTTTGCTTATCATGCACAAACAGCAGTTCACAAACAGCAAGACTCCATGGTAAATAATTGCATCTCAGCAGAACTCCCCATAGATTTACCATTATTACCAGGCACATCAGACGTCATTTTCAGGCTGCAGACTTTGTAGACTAAACATCTACAGACACTGTCCAAACCACAGCAGCACGGGGTACAGTATCAACAGGCAGTCCCTGCAGCACTGCATGGCTCACATCTGCTGTTACAGACACGATAAAGAATATCTTAGATCTCTACTTCAGATATAAAGTTACATCTTACACCACCCAACCCATAAAATGCCTCACCTGTGCCCAAAAGAAGGGCTGGTTTTACCACAAAACCTTTCCATAACTTCACCATAAACTCATGCTCATAAGGTATTCTGACAATGGTACCTGTGCTGGTTTTTGCTGGGGTAGAGTTAAGGCTTTTTCTACAGTAGCTGTGCTTTGGATTTGTGCTGGGAGCAGTGCTGGTAGCACAGGGATGCTCTGGGCATTGCTGAGCAGAGCTCACACAGAGCCAGGGCCTCCTCTGGCCCTCACCCGACCCCACCAGTGAGGGGCTGGGAGGGGACAGAGCCAGGACAGCTGAGCCCAAGGGATCCAAGGGATATCCCAGCCCATGTGGGGCCATGCTCAGCACTCAGAGCTGGGGGGGGAGAAGAAGGAAGGAGGACATTCAGGGTGATGGAGTTTGTCCTCCCCAGTCACTGTCACACGTGATGGGGCCCTGCTCTCCTGGGGATGGATGAACACCTGCCCAGCCATGGGAAGTGGAGAATGAAATAGGAATAGGCAGATCCATCAGGACAATGAATGGGTCCAAGGTTGGTCTCAGTGGAAAAATTTAGGGGTTTTTGACCATGGGAAGATCTACTCAACAGCTAGTCTGCTCTGACACCTGACTGGGTGCACCAATCAGAGTGGAAAAGGTGCTCTAGCACAGGAGCTAGCAGGCCCATTGACAGAGCTTTAAACCAGCTTGGAAGAGGTAAAGGGACATAACCAGGCTCACCAACGCCAAGGGACAGGATGCTGTGCCAAAACTGGAGGAAATGAGCACTTACAGATCCCTCAATCTGCTTCACAAGGTGTTGGCTACAAAGTACCACACCTAAAATGTTTCCACACTAATTCACACAGTACCAGGAGCAAACAAGAGCAGCTCCAGGCTTTGGCCCAGTCCCAGAGTTTGACATCACTGTATGAGTGAAACCTGGTGTGATGAGTCTTGTGCCTGGAATTCCCTGCTGGATGGTTACAGGCTCTTCAGGTGGGAGAGGCAGGGCAGAAGAGGCAGAGGGGTGCCACTGTATGGAATAGAAGGGTTAGAATGCATGGAGCTCACAGCTGCAAGGGCACAGTTGAGAGGCTCTGGATAAAATCAAGAGGCAAACAAGGAACACAGATGTCATTGTGAAGTCTCCTATAGACCTCCTATGCAGGAAAATAGCACTGACAAACTTCTCTTTGAGCATCTAAGGACGCTTCCACATCGACTGCCTGTGTCCTTATGGGGGACTTCTACTTGCCAGAAATTAACTGGTACAACCCAGGCCAGAAAATTCCTAAAAAATCCCAGATGACAACTTTATGGAACAGGTCCTAAGGGAGCTGACTTGGAAAGATCCCCTCATTGACCTGCTGCCTGTCAGCAGAGAGGATCTTGTGAGTGAAGTGGGGACTGGGGCTGTCTTGGCCACAGTGACCATTAAGTGATTGAGTTTAAAATGTCTGTTGACAGGAGGAAAAGTGCCAGCAGAACTTCAACCCTAGGCATGAGGAGAGCAGACTTCAGGCTGTTCAGGGAGTTAGTAAGCAAGGTCCCCTGAGAATATGTTTTTGCAGGTGCTGGGGTCCATCACTGCTGGTCACTTTGTAAACATCACCTCCAAAGTGCACAGGAGCAGCAGTTCCCAAATGTTGGAAGCTAGGCTGGTGAGGCAGAAGGCCAGCTTGGCTGAACAGGAATCGTCTCTCGGAAATAAGGCAAAAAAGGAAAGTGTATGCCCAGTGGAAGCAAGGCCAGGAGACACGGGAAGAATACAGATATGTCAGTTGCAACTGCAGGGATAAAATTCATGAGGCCAAAGCTCAACTAGAGTTGAAGCTGAACTCTAGGGGACAATAAAAAGGAGTTTTTTCAAATACAATAATGGCAGGAGGCAGTGTAGAAATAACATGAGCCCATTCCAGGATGAGGCTGGTCACCTCAGAAACAGGGACACGGACAAGGCAGAGCTGTGTGACGCATTTGTTTCCTCTGTCTTCAACATGGATGATGGACCAAGGGGGTCTCAGTGCCTTGAGCTGGAGGACCATGACTGATCAATTCCCAGCTGTCCCTGAAACTGTGCAGGATTTGCTGCTCCAGTTGGATCCCTACAAGTCCATGGGGCCTGATTGGCCCCATCCAAGAATCCACAAAGAACTGATGATGTCATCTCAAAGCCTGTCTCTATGATTTATGAGATGTGTTGGGAATCCCAGGTAACTGGAAGTTGGCAAATGTTGTCCTAGTTTTCAAGAAGGGCAAGAAAGAGGACCCTGGAAATTAAATCTGTCAGTGTCACTGGCAGTGTTATGGAGAAGATTATTCTGGGAGGCATTGAAAAACACCTGAAAGAATGCAGTCACTGGTCACAGCCAGCACAGCTTCATGAGAGAGAAGCCCTGCTCATCAAATCTGACTTCCTTTTAGGACAAGGCAGCCCACCAGGCTGATCAAGGGAAGCCTGTTGATGTAATCTTTCTGGATTTCAGTAAATCTGAAATTTTGATATTGCCTCTTCCAGGATCCTTCTGGACAAGACATCCATCCCACAAATACATTATGGGATGGGTGAACAACCAGCTCATGGGTCTGGTGCAAAGGGTGACAGTGAATGGGGCAGGCATCAGACTGGTGGCCTGTCACAAGGGGGTTCCACAGGGCTCCATCCTCGGCCCTGTGTTCTTCAACATCTTCATAAACGACTTGGACACAGGACTGGAAGGGATACTGAGCAAGTTTACAGATGATGCAAAGCTGGGAGAGGCTGCTGACTCTGTTGAAGGCAGGGAGACCTTGCAGAGAGACCCTGACAATTAGAGGACTGTGCAATCATCAACCATATGAAGTTCAGCAGAGGAAAGTGCTGGATTCTGCAACTGGGACAGGGCAACCATCTTTCCTCTGTGGTGACCAGTGACAGGAGCCAAAGAGCCTGAAGCTGTGCTAGGGGAGGTTTAGGTTGGATTTTAGAAAAAGTTTCTTGACCCAGAGGGTGGCTAAGCACTGGAACAGGATCCCCAGGGACCAGAGCCCCAAGCCTGGCAGACCTCAAGGAGGGTTTGGACAATGCTATCAGGCACATGACTCTTGGGGACGGTCCTGAGCAGGATCAGGAGTTGGACTTGATGATCTTTATGGATCCCTTCCAATTCAGCTTACTCGGTGATTGTTTTATTTGCTTGTGTGCACAACTTTTGTTTCATTTATTGAACTGCCTTTATCTGAGTCCATAAGTTCCCTCACTTTAACTCTTCCAATTCTCTCCCCCCTCTTGCCTGGGGCTGGGAGTGAGCAGCTGTGTGGGACTTTGTTACCAGCTGGGGTTAAACCAGCTCAATGTTTTACAAAAAGAGAGGGAAATAACAAAAATGTATCTGCAATACATCAGGAATTTTTACATGAAAGAATTGCCTTTCCCTCTGACTTTCCATACCATTACAACTCCCAAAATAATGTTCTGAAGAACTACATTCCACAGATGAACTCCTTTTGTAGCACAGGTGCTCACTTGATAATGTTTTGAGAGGTCTGGGAGAAGGTCAAGAAACCAGATCTTACATCATTAGCTATGAAAAGGCTTATATATCAAATCCCCATCATAAATGCATAATATTTTAGTAATCTTTTAAAATCAGAATAGTGAAAACCATTTTAAAAAATATCAACAATTGAGCAGCATGATGAACTGTTTAAAATTACAGGCCACTTTTTGTTGCTCGTGTGTAGGAAGAGTAGAAATGAAAATCTCATCTCTGTGTTACAGATGTGGTAGGTTTTGGCCAAGTCAAGGTTTTAGTAAAGGTTTTAAGCAATGAAATTCTATATAGTAACAGGGTTTCTCTGTGTACTGGTTCAAGTGTGAAGTTATTCCACCTATGTTTCTTTCTCAGTTTTATTTAGAGCTTAGTTTTGATTGCCCCTTGTAATTGCTTTTCCTCCAACAGCTCATTTCTGTGCTTTCAATAACAGATGTAGAAGTTCTAGCATTCTGAGGATCTGTAGTTATGGGTCATTCTGCAGGATTTCTGCACTGTTTCACTGCGTTTATTAAACTGAACACTCCATAGAAGTCAGGAATATTTTATATTTAGATAACACATTTACTAAGTTTGCCTTTGGAGTTGCAAAACTTTTATGTCGTTACCAGCTGATTGTTTCCCTGTGCCCGAAACCTTCGAGTTCTGATGGAAACTTAACGAAAGAGCAATAACTAGTAATGTGAAAAGGCTGAAGTGTAAAGCAGCTGCCAAGAGGGATACAATGCCACTCCAGAGGCTCTTGGATGAATCAGCAAAAGCCACATATGCATCTCTAGGGGCCGTTGTGTGAGCGAGGAGAAGGCACTGGGTGCCATAGGTGCTGTGGGAGCAGCGGGTTCCCTGTCCAATGAGGTGGAATGCTCCGCGGGCACATGGTTTACGCTGCTCAAAATAACTTGGGACCTGCAAACTGACAAATGCTGCTGCTCCCGTGGTGACAGGTTGTCCAGCTCCTCACAGCCATCCTCACAATAACGAAGGTTAACTTCCCTCACTCCATGGACTCCTAGCTGTTTCTGTTCCTGAGGACTCGAAGAATCCCCTCGCCTCCCTAACTTTAACCTCACACTCCTGGATAACTCTCAGCGCTACTCACTGCCACGCTGGGCAGCAACATCTGGAGGAATTAACAAAGGTAATCCCTCAATTTCACATTGGTCTACGTTTTGATTTTGCAGAGTGTAGCAGAAGGGTTTGATAAGCATGTGTATTTGAATGCTAATTATAGCTGGTAAGGCATATACAGGGAACAAATACGTTTTTAAACCGACTTAGGTTATGCTGAGGTATGTGCATTGCAGGGAAAGAGAAACTGTGCTCTGCAGCATTATAAAGGACCTGAATAGCATTGGTGGGGTTCTCAAAACCTCTCGGAGCCAGTTGGACTCCTCTAAAGAGTCAACAAGATTCTAATGACCTGAAAAGTTCCTTGCTGGGATTCTTTCCTCTTCCTGCTCATCTTCCCTTCACGAAATAATGGAGGAGTGAAATATGTACATTCTTGTATTCAGCCTTAAACCAAGATGCCATCATTTGGAAGTCCTTCTTAAGCAAAATCAAACCTAATTTAATGCGACCCCCATAGTTAAATGCTTTCTATTTATTTAATTATTTATTCTGTCATGTAAAATGACCCCCGTGGCTATATTTAGTGCTGGGAGATCTGCTCTCTGGATTAATGTACACAACAGCTGCAGAAACAGTCCTGCTGGAAGGGCATAGCTCTCACCCTTGAGCCCACTATCTCCTTTGCTCTCTTTCTCTCTCTCAGAAAAGTATTTGACTGTCAGTAGCAAATGTTTGGCCCAATATATTGCAACATTAAGCAGTAATCAGAAGCCCATGTTAAGTTACCAAATAATACATCAACAATTGACAAGAGAACAGAGTAGCTCCTGAGCATATGTTAGCAGAACATTATACAAATCATGCTAAAGACACTGATTACTCCGTCAGCAGTTTTGTTTCAAGCATGAGGTTTACATTTGTGAAGATGCTCTAGAGTTTAAGAGTGAAAACAAAATCAGCAAGCGTTAATGGAACAATTTCATAAACTTCAACTCTGCTCTTCTCCCTCTCCTACACCTCCTGAAGGTTCCTAAGGTCAGGATATTTCTTTGTTTTTGTCTGTCTTTAATTTTTTTTTTCTTTCAGAAACAGCTAACAAAATTAAACAGCAATAGCATGGTAGTTCCTGTAGCTGAGCAGAATAATATTTACATATCAAAGAACATTTATAGTCAATTCAGGAGATAGGTCTTGTACATGGCAGAGTACCAAGCACAAAGGGAAACTGTGTGATCTGTCCTGGTTTTGATTCCTGTGCATTCTTTAGAGATTTTACAGCAAGTCTTGCTGTGGTACTGAAGGAATCTTTTTTTATCCACAGCTGATAATAATTAGTAGTCTAGGCATATTTGCACATAAACATAACATTAAGATAATTTGTAAAAAATGGTAATTGGGCAATGCAACCTCCATTGTAATCTAAACCATAGGGTGAGGGGGGAAAGAAAAAAAAAGTTTACTTTTCTGTTTAAAACTTAACTGGATTAGTGCTTGTTTTCATAAACAAGAGTAATGTACAGGAATGGGCAAATTATTCCTGTAGAATATAAACCTCATTTAAACATTGCAGTTTGAAAATATGATTAAAATATGAGGGCTTTTATGTTACAATGTTCTTAGGGATGACTGTTGAAAAAACATAAAAAAGAACAGTGGACAGAAAGAAATATAGTGAGACTGTGAGAAAAGAAAGGCACAACTGAAAAACCTGAGAAGAAAAACACAATCCAGATTTCTTTTGTGCCTAATTTAACACTTAAGTTCTCTTTTCCACCGGGAGCCTGTATTTGTAGGAAAACTGAATCTCATTTTAAAACCAACCAGCCCACAGATTTGAAACTTCCAGACAAAGAGATGTGCAAATGCCACGAGGTTTGCACAGCCCTGCTTTTTCCGTTTGCACTCGCTGGCTCTGGCTGGCAGGGCTGCAGCACCAACACTCGTGTGAGTCCCTGGCTCTGCTGCCACTCACACAGGGGACAACAGAGGCTTCTGCTCAGCACTGGGAGCCATGCAAACCCTCATTGCAGGGCTGTAGTTTGTCAGTCTAGGCTGAGCCTGTGCAGTTCCTCTGAATGCTGAGAGCTAAGCTGCCGTTTCAGTCCCAAGCTGGAATCCTCAACCACGTGCAGCTGTGGATTTGTGCACTGCTCCCACACACTGCCAGCAGGACCCACAGAAATGGCTGAGTTCAGAGCATCTGTCCCACAACCCCTGAAAATGGATTTGCAGTCTAGCAGAGTGGTGTGTGTGTGTGTTTGAACCAGGATAAATGAATATTGTTATCTGCTAGCTATATTTTCATTGAGGACTTCCATATGTACATTCAGCATCAAATTGTGGGTCCCTGTTGCAATTCTTTTGGCCTTTCATATAAACTTTTTCTCATATGGGCAGTCCTTGAAGGAAAGAGGTCTATATACATTACTTGAATCAATAAAAACTTGTCCTACATTGTGAGCCCTTGAAGTTCCCTCAGAACTTGTCCTGATATCTGAGACCTGGCTGCACAGGTCATTGGGAGAGGAGGATGGAGAACCATCCCAGACAGGTCTCAAAGACAGCCATCACCTGTCTTACTTTCAGAACTTTTAATTTAGAAATCAGCTGAAAATGTATTTCTTTTAATGAGATGTTTTTTCTTCAAGATATTGTTTGCCTTGCAGTTCAAGGACATTCACTGAGGAGGGAAAAGGAACTTGAGCCATGGGATAAAGGGCCTCAGTTCTCATTTTGAGAACTACTAAGGGACAATATAAATTATGAAATAAGGAAGATCTTTTGTGATGAGTGAAAAATCAAAGATCTTTTCATTATATCAGAGTACAAAGGAAATGTTGAAAAGGTTAGAGAGCTCTTAATATGCTTTTCCCTTGAAGCAGAGTTGAGTATTTCCTCCTGCTTAGGGTGTCTAATACTGTAACAGTGAGGTCATGGGCCAGGGCATGACTCCAAGTGCACACAGGGCTCCTGCAGTGTCTGCTGCAGAATAACTTGGAGAGAGGATTTATCCCATCCCATTTCGGAGGGATTCTGTTTCCATAAGAAGTTGTTACACTCCTGAGTCTGGAGATTCTCCACTTTCCATTTTTAATTACATTACTTGAAACTGGGAGTTTAGTTATCTGACTCATTACAGGGAATGGAAATCAAAGCCACTGAAGTGTCTAAAACAGCAAAGTAAACCACCCTCTTCCACACAGCTTTCTAAACACTATTTTAAAAATATCTCACACACACGCCCCCAAACACACAGCCTTAGTCCTCTACTCCAGGCCAAGCTTTCCTTGTCTGGAGTCTCAGCCTGTCTTGCAGCAGCCACAGCTTGTCAACAGGCAGTACCAGAAACAGTGACAATGGCCACTGCTAAGTGACAATTCCTGCAAGCCCAGAGAATGTGACTGTGGTCCTCCAAGGGCTGCAAGGCAGAGCACTTGTGTCAGCTCTTACCTTGTTTTTCACAGCTGCAATCACACAGTTGGGACACCCCCATAAATGTTACCTCTGTGCGGGTAAATGCAATTTATGTGCAATTAAATTAATCATGAAGTAGATAGAGCCTCTAATATTTGCTACATTTTCCTGTTTCCACACTGAGTGCTGGGCATGCAGAGTGCTGCTGTGTAAAGGCCACAAAGGTGCCTCTCTGCAGAGCAGAAGCAGCAGTTTGTTTCCTTGCTGCTCTGCTGCTGGGGTTTCACACAAAAGCACTCCCAACAGACATAATGGGAGTTGAAAAGATAAGACAGGAACAACACGTACCAACTGAAATTTCTCCTTTTAACTTTTGAAAACCAAAGAAGACGTTCCAATGCTTTTTGCATTAAATCTGCTAATTGCATATAACCTGTTTATTCTGACATACAGGAGAGTTTGAAAAATTATCTTTAGGGCATCAAGCTTTAGAAGCTGTTCTTACCAAATGAAATGGAGATATACCAGATATTAATGCTAATTAAGGGAATCCCAGATATATCTGGGATTCACTAATGCTATTTCTGTAGGAAAGACTCAGATCTTTCAATGGTGACTCAGGAATGAGTCTAAGAAAACTCAAACAAGAAGAAATGGAAGTGTTTGGTGTCACTCTATGCAAGGCCCCAGTGGTACATATTTCCTCCCTTCCATGTAAGGATTTTCAAGTCAGGCCACTGCCAAAACAAACTGTGCAAACTTTTTCTCCTTTGTGAATATTTAATCCTGAAGATCCCTTGGCTAATAAGAGAACATTGCCATAACCATGGGCTCCTGGAAACTCAAAGCTTGTTCAATTAGTTGCCTAATGGAAACTGAATTAGCAGAGTGAAGAAATTCATGGAGTCAGTTTTGCTCATGGCATCCTCTGGTGCCTTTCAAGACAGCAGGGGCCCAAGGTCACTGCAGCTGGTGTCCCAGGAAAGCCAAAGATGCCCTCGTGCTGTGGTTTGGTGCTGGAGCTAATGAGCCAGTCCAGAGTAGAGAACTGCAGGCTGCTGGTGGCAGTCACCCCATTTCCCCCTAAATAAGACCAGTTTAGAGATGTTACTTGTAACCAGCAATGCAATTCCTGCCCTGGATACAGGTTCATTACCACACTTTTCCAGTCAGCAAAATCATTGGTGCTTTCATTGCCAGCACAGATTGCTGCTGACTGTGTTTCTGCTAGATTGTCCTTCTTCCTGCCTGCTCAACACAGTTATCTGCACTTATCTGCTCAGCAGAGACATCTGCAATTACAATACACTGAACACAGTTCTTTGAAAAAAAAACCCACAACAAAATGGACATCTCTCAAGGCATAAGCAAGGCAGAATTAATAACCATAATGGGATTGCCCAATTGCCTCACAGCAACACTTGCTGAAACTTACCATTTTCCATTAAATTAAAAATATAAAATTATTCCAAATATTTTAAAACTTCAGTAGACAAGCACTGCCTCAAAGTGCTACATTTGATTAGAACCCAACGACTTCATTACTAAAAATAGAATAAAAAGTCATCTTCTACACAAGCTGAAAATAGAGAAGAGTTAGTTATAAAATTCTGACCCTGGGTGAGCTCTAAAGAAAAGTGATTGCCTCTAAGTATTAAGAATTTGGCGTCACATTCTCATTAATATCTTGCTTCCCAACTCTAGGAGGAGAACTCTGCTCCCTTCTACCCCTTCTGCTTCAATGGGCAGAAGGAAGGAAGTTGTTCCAGCTCCTTTGCTGGGGAGCTGTTTGTTTTCCTCCCTTTGCTATCAGACAGTGGCTTCCTCACTAGGTTTTTCAAGCCAGAATTATAAAATTATTTTGCCTAAACACATCTTTGAGAGTAGCTCCTTTTGTTGCAGTGATACTCCTTAAGCAAATTAGCAGAAATTATTTCTTTCATGTTTCAATGCTTTCGATTCATCAAAAGATGAATAGAAGACCTGCAAGAACAAAGTGTCAGATGTAACCAGAATGAAGTCTCAAATAACCACACTGAACACACAGTTGCTTGACTAAGGTTTCCTGCAGAAAAGCTACACTGTGATTAACAACCTCTGCTGAAACAGACACAGCACTATGAAATAGCACTTATGTCTGTGCAACAGAGGCAAATGGAACCCTGAATACTCTCAGACAGACAATTTCCATATACTCTTCAGACAAAACCATTACAGGAGTTCTTAAAGTTCCTTTGACTTCTGGTTTTGATTGCACAATACTCCTTCCCTACTTAGAGCGTCCAGTGTCCTCTAAAGATCTGCATCATCTTTTTTCAGCTCTGATGACCTTTACAGACACTGAGATGAAGTTGTGCCATTCTGAAATGCTGCAGAAAAGTGGCCAAGAAATGCAGCAAGCTAAATTTTGCCACCTTGTAAAATACACACTTCTCCAGCCATGTAAAATACAGCCTCCCACTGTGTCCTGTAAAGCTACAAGGAGCTGGACGTTCTACCTCAGCCAGAGCCACACGTGGAGAGGTTCTAGGCTGCAGTTCATTCATGGACAGGTCTGTCCTCCAGGCTGTAAACTCCCTATGCTAGAATGTATTTAAACTCTTGGGAGCTGAAACTGTAGCTTTAGCTGTGACCTTTGCAGCACACAGTCTGCGATCAGCACATAAACAAGCTAAGAGAGCCCCTGAAACACGTTCAGCTGCACTGAGGGGGCACAGCTGCCCAAGAAGTTAAAGCTGAGCAAGCAAAAGCAGTTTCCACTGAGCAGGAGCTTTAAGCCTCATGGAGAACTCTTTGTACTCTTAAGAGGTTAAATTATAAGCTCTGCCCAGTCATGAAACAGCTCACGATATCATCTCTTGTGGGCTTCCCAAATCAATGTTCTCTGTGTGCCACAGCCTCACTGAAACACTGCACCAGATAATTTAATGCCAAGTGTTCAACTGGTATCACAGAGCCTGGCTCAGCTGCAGCGACTCCACGGTGTGCTTAAAAGCCTACAATTTATATGGATTTTATTTCTTGTTCATTGCACAGGTACAAACTTAGCAATGTTTTGATTGGGTGCCTCTGTAGTCTTAGTGGTTTTCTTTGTTTAATATTATGAAAATAAAGCAAAATCAATACAAAATGCCCAATATTTACATAAGCAAGAGTATTTCAGTATAAAGAAACCTGCCTCAAGCAGAGGGATTAAGGTCTCAAAATGCACATCAGATTATGATAGCTGTATGTTCATTCATTGAAGAAGAACATAAACAGTTTAAATTGAAACCCTCCTTTTTGTAAATAAGGAATAAGGGCTGGCACTCACATTCCAGGAAGAAATACTGCAGCAGTATGAGACATTACCACTTCATTTGTTCTTAAGCATCCCTTTTCCAGGGACAACTGTCCCACTAGAAAAGCCCAAAGCCTTTCACAGCAGAAATACCTTTTTAACTTTTCCTTCCCTGATAACTTCAGCTGTTACACAAGGCTGTGAATGGAGATGGCCAATGCTGGGGCACGGATGTTTTCTTTTCTTGATGCCACGACAGGAACAGAACCTTCTGTAGGGTGAGAAACCAGACAGCTTGGGGTAGGAATACCTGAAACCACTGCAGCAAGATCTGCCACACCAAAAATGAAGCAGGAGGAGATAATGAGCACTGCATAGTCTGAGAGACAGATCCAGTGAACAGTCATGCACTTGTTTGAGTACCTGTGAGGAGTCAGCTCTCTGAATGGGGTACAGAGCAGTCATTTGTCTTCATATGTAGGGCAGCAGAAGAAGAGGGTGTTATCAGGGTGTCTGAATCCCTCTGCACTCATCATGGCCCTCATGTAAATAAAAGGGAGAACCCCACACAGTTACACTTGTTCAGGTATCAGAAGGGTTGCTTTAGCTTTGCTGATCAGGCATGCAGGTGAAATGTGGGCTTCCTGATGCTCTCATCTCGTGTGGTACATTTTTTTCAGAATCAGGATGACCTAAGAACATGATTCTGAAAGCCCTATAGTACAAATTATGTTTGCATCAAATAAAGACACAGTTCTCTACTTACTTTCAATAAATAATGACATAGTTCTCTACTTACTTTAAATAGCTTATTAGAAAGAATGCTGGATTTAAGAAGCTGTGGGACATTTAGCACCATTATAGCTTCCTATAATGCATGAAAAATTGTCATTATAGAATATTTTAGTTCTTTTTCCTTCCTCTTCACATCCCTCTTATGATTTTGAGGGTTCATTTACTTACTACTTCAGTGCTTTTCAAGCTAAATTTACTTCACTTTAAAGTACTGTTATTCTCAACAGCTTTCAGTCCCTGAAATATCCAACACTTAATCTAATCTGGTGAGATTGTTTCTTAGCTAAGAAATACACGTCAGCAATGATGAAGATTTGACATTGAAACTCAGCTAATAGCTCTGTAGTTGAAGTTTTGCCTTGAACAGAGTAGAAAACACCACACTCTCAGTTACTTTATGTGAGGCTACTGACAGTAGAAAGTGATGCAAGATGAACTTGACTGGGTAAAGGCAGCAGTGTCTGGCAGGATGTGCAGAAGCAGGCCTTTAACACAAGGCCATCCTTATGCCTCAAGTATTACAAGTACTTCCAAGTTTTCAGCACACAGATGCAGTTTGAAAATGTTCTGTTCTGCTTTTCAGAAGCCTGTCATTGTGTTCAATCAAAAAGATTGCTATTGATAAGGTGTGGTCCTGTTTGTCCTTTTTGTTGGCAGCATGCAAGACGACACTTTAGAAACCTCAACTTCAATATCTCAGCTTCTGAGAGAGAGTTATTTAGCAGAAACTAAGCACCAAGGGAAGAGTGAAAGAAGCAGATCAGAGCCAGTTTCTCATAATTTCCACTATGGCAATGCTTCTGGGGATTCAGATGAGGTAGCTGCCCAAGATGACCTCCCAGATCTGTCTGCCTTTTTGAGCCAAGAAGAGCTTGATGAAAGTGTAAACCTGGCAAGACAAGCTATTGATCAGAATCCACTGGAAACTAAACAGGATGAGCTTCAGGCACATTCACAGCGCTCCCCAGATCAGCTGAACAGCACGGGAAAACACAAACAAATGGCTCAGTCTACAGCTCTGAAAACATCAGACAATGGCCTGCACTCCAACTTTTGTCAGGAACATGTCAGAAATACAAAGGGGTCCAAAGGGAGTTCTCAAGATCTAAAGAAACACCACCTTCCTTCTGAATCAGAATCCAAAAAGGAATTCCTAAACAAGGCAGCAGATTTCATTGAGGAGCTCTCATCACTTTTCAAAGCTCACAACTCTGAAAGAATACGACCCCGAACATGCAAAAACTACAAGAGCAAAATTGATTCTAAGAACAAGTCTGCTCAAAAAGGTAGCTCTAACCTGTCTCTCACATCAGAAAACAGAGAAAGGCTTTCCATTCCAACACCTCAAGACTTGGAAAAAAAAGCAGAGAAAACTTTTGAACAAACAGATGATCAACAGGCAGCAAACCTGGAATCTATCAGTCAATTAACAAGTGCAGAGCTGAAAACAGAATCAGAATCTGCATCTGTATATTCTGATGAGCCCATTGGACAGCCACCACGCTTTACTCAAAAACTGAAGAGCAGGGAAGTTCCTGAAGGATCCAAAGTGCAATTGGACTGCATTGTGGTAGGAATCCCAGCACCTGAAGTCAGGTAAACATATTCTGCACTTGTCATTTTGTGTTTCTGTAATGGTAGGTGTGTGCAAGTGGGAAATACCTTGTTTGGGAAGAATATTATTTCTACTATGCTTCAGTCTAAACTCACTGCTCTAATTAACAGTTTTGAGGCATTCCCTTGGTGGAGCCATTATAAATGTTGTATTGTGTTCAGCCCATAAACTTGTAGAGGAGTCTGACTAAAAGAGAAAACAGTGCCAGAAATTAAGGGTTTTTTAACAGAAAACAAACAGGAAATATCATCCCCTAGATATTAGGAACACTCTCTGCTTATAAAGCAAGACTCTGAACACTTCTTTTGCTTATTTCTCCAGGCACTTGCCTTGATAAATGATTTTAATAATAAAAATGTCAGTAGGATCCCTGGAAGTGAGAAATTATTTTTCCCCCTTTTATCATTCATAACTTATAATGCAATGACAACAAGTGAAATCATCTTCTCTTATGGACCTGAACCTGTGCACAAACTCAGACTGGCTTTGTTCATATTCAGAACAGGTGAACACTGAATTATACAGACTGTAGTCCAACACACAAAGTTCATTTCAGGTGTTTTTCCAGAAGGCCACAACACTGTCCTTATAGCAGCAGTCATGTTTGTGCTGTTGACATACATAGAAGTGACAAGGTGCTCATGTCATCCAAGTTTAGGTGTTTAACAACCACCAGAATTAGCAGCTGACACTCTGAAGTCACTGAAGGCTTGCAAGGGCAGGCTGGGAGCCCAGGAGCGATGGCTCATCCTGCAGATATCCAGGGATGAGCAGAATGCCTGCACACCCCACTCAGGAACCACTTGATTCCACAGAAAGGGATGGTGGATATCTTTGTAACTTGGGTCCATTTGTGCCTCAACAAAACTGAAGCGTTTTAGTTGAAATTTCTATTTCAACATTTGATTTTGTTAATTTTGATTAATTAAATAAGTTACTTATGTCAATGCCATTCAACATAGGAGCTTCTACACTTCTGTAGAATAAGCATCCATCAGATACAGGAAATTAGGGACAGGGAGAAAGAAGTCCCCCAGGGAAAGTTAGTCCCAAGCAGCTCAAGAGAAAGATCAGGCTCAGCTTTCAGTTTCACAACTTTAACTAAAAAAAAAAGATAAGTGACAAGGGGGGAACTCTGAATTCTCTCTCCCTTGTGTTTGTGTGTGTATGTATGTACTATATTAAGGAGAAAGCTGGGAATGTTAGCTCCTTGAAGAGTTTCCTGACCATAACTATTTATTAACAAAACTTTGTCATGTTCATCCAAGATTCTTTCAACTCCACCACTGTGCAGAAGTAACACCAAGAGAGGGTGCAAAAATTGTCACTTGACTGAGTGATAAATATTCACTTGCTTCCATGTATTGTGGCCTTGTTAGTCACTGCTGCAGCACAAGGAAACCAGAAAACAGAATGTACTGTGGGATTTGTGTAGCATTAATCATGGGGACCACAAGAATGCAGCTTTTTTTCCCCTAAAAATAGTGCTTATCTTTGATCTGCTGTGCAAAGCTTCTGAAAGAGTGAAGGAGGCATCTTGTTGGCCATAGTTGTGGGACTGTGAGCAGAACTGTGCTCAGCCAAATGTCTTGCTTGGAGGGTAAGACTTTTCCAACGATTATGGTGAGTTAGTTCTGTGTCTGTGGAGTAGAATCCTGTGCAAGGGCAGCAGGATTCTAATAGATAGGTAAAAGAAATTTAAAAATCAGCAGTCCCAGGAAAGGATCAGCTGGCAAGGTAGCACATGATGAAAGAAAGCTTAATGACCTTTGACTTGAAATGGACTTCCTAACCACAGAAAGGGATCCCAAGTGCCTTAAAATGCATATATTAGAGATAATTACAAAGTGGAAGTCATACTGTGGGAAGCCAGAGCACTGTGAAACAAGAACAGGATTCAGCAAGCTCTGTAATGCAGTTAATCAGTCAACACTAGGAGCAGTCTGATGGTTAAACTGATGTAATGGGGATTACAAGAGAGAAATTAGAGACAGGATATTTAGAAAGAAGCTGATCACAGGGATAGAAAGGACTGGAAAATATGAAGGGCAGATACCATGTTTGAAAGCAAGATAGTACTAAACCAAATCGATGTAAAAGATGGTGTAAATTACATTCGTGATGGATCAGGGTCAAAAGACTATTTTGATTATTTATCAAATTACCAAACCATGGCAATGATAAAACATTACAGGTGTGGTACATAACTATCCAGCACAAGGGCTCACTGAGGGAAAGAAAACTGGATGGTGGAGCAGGGGAAGAAATGGGGAACTGATGTGAAACACCAGGACATGGAAAGCTAAGTCCTCTTGGCTGAATTCAGAAAGACCTGCCCAAATGTTTTTAAAGGTAACTCAGCCTTAAAGAAACAAGCCCACAATTCAGAGGAACTCGTTTGGCCAGCCTATCTAGAAATTTGTGTGAGAAGTGACTCATTTTTCAGTGTCTTCAGCTGAAGACTGATACCACAGGATGTGTGCCTCCAGCCAGCTCAAACCTCAGCTGGCAATTGAAGAGCCCTACTGCAATTCCTGCTGACTGCTTTGCTCTGACTGCACTGTGCGTTAGAAACAAGCCTTTGAGAGAAATGTATGGTGTATTTCCAAAGTGTTTGATGATCTCCTTCTCATGCTCCCTTCTACAGCTCTGCTTCTCTATGAGTAATGGTAGGTGTGACATTTACTCCCCTCTGTGAGGAGAGCGCTCCCTTTTCACTCAAGTTCAGAGGTGTCTACATTTTTCCAAACTGTTTGGCACATCACTCTTAGGTTAATTTTACTGATGAATCACATTGCATGGTTTGGCATACACAGCTATGCTGGAAGTGTCATGAGGATTTAATGTTCTAAAAACAGGCTGTATGTCATAAGGTTTCCATGAAAACATTCTTTAACATAGGCATACAAAGCTTAAAAGCTGCATTTTATGCTGCTTTGTTTGAGGAGACCAGACCTGCAACTAGTCACAGATTTTTAGAAACTCTGGAACCCTGCAAGATTAATTAAGATTTTTCTTCCTGGCTGCCAGATGAAAACATTTCTCTGTTTTAGTGCTCAGTCTACAGCCAAACTTCTCTTACATTCAGCTCCAGTCAAGTCAATGGATTAAGGTCTGGGATGAATTTGGCACAGGGGATGACACTGCCTGTGCTGAATGTGAACCTCCCTTGCATGAGGAAGCTCTCGCTGCAATGCATGGCAGGAATGAAATGTCAGTGGCAGAGCATTGCTACTCCAGCCATGGCACGTATCTCAGAGTCAGAACTGCCCTGCAGCTGACATTTCATTGCTGCCACGCAGGTTTTCATGGTAAGTGTAAAACCAAATGTTAACAAGGAAGGAGTAGTATTGTATTTGCAAGGACCCTCGTGGCAGGAAGGAATGATGAATCTGACTCCATGTTCTCAGAAGGCTAATTTATTATTTTATGATACTATATTATATTAAAGAAAACTATACTATACTAAAAAATACAGAAAGGATACAGAAAGAATGGTAACAAGATAATAATGAAAACTCATGACTCTCTCCAAAGTCCCAACACAGCCTGACCCTGATTGGCCAATGAATGGAAACAATCAGAAACCAATGAAACAATCACTTGTGGATAAACAATCTCCAAAGACATTCCACATGAGCAAAAGAGAGGAGAAGCAAATGAGATAAGAATTGTTTTCCTTTATTTCTGAGGCCTCTCAGCGTCCCAGGAGAAAAATCCTGGGTGAAGGGATTTTTCAGAGAATGTGAATGCCACAGAGTAGATACACCACACCAAAGTTTCCATGAAGCTTAACTTCATAGGAGACCAATTGGTTTTGATTTATAAACATTATGAGACAGCATTCACACAACATGCTCCTTTTTCCAACTTAATCTCAAAATACTTGAACATTATGCTGAAAAGTGACTACAGAACACACTGCACAGAGAACTAAACACAGGTTTGAAACAGGAGTTTATTCCTGAAGCTTTAAATCACTGATGCTGCAAATTTGAGACTAACCAAAGGAAAAAATAACTGCAAAAAAACCCAATTAACTCAATACTGCTTCATGGTTTGAGTCTACTAAAGGGATATAATACTTGTATACTAATAAAAGAAGTGTAAAAATTAGCTTGTGTTTTAAAATTTGCTTATAAGAAAAAGAAATTTTGCCTCATAAAAGTATGATACAGACTTAACTCTGCACAAACACAACAGGTTAATTGGAAAAGCTGATCAGTAACACAGTGAGTTCTACCTTAATGGCAATTATATCACAGCATTTCGTGTAATGTGTTTTGCCTGATGTGCCAATTCAGTAAGGAAACACATTTAAGTGGACACAAAAATATAATATCACTGTACTATGCAAGTTATTTTAATGTTCTGAAAAGATGCTGCTGGAAATGAAATCAAATTGTAGACACGGGTATCTCATGAATGCTTATTGATATCTGCTAAGGCTCACACACTCAAACAAGGCTACAATATAAGGAAGAGAATGGAGTAGGTATATAAAAAGACATGAGTAAGTGCCATGACTCATGTCCCAAAGTACACAGTTGCCTACATGAGTTACACACCTAAAAGGCAACTTGTACATTCATATACCAAATTTGTGCCTGTAGCCACACAACTGCATACATAAACCTTCTCTCCTGATAAAATGACCATTTTCAGTGACCACCAACCGCAGTTCTTGAGAACAACAGCAGAATAAGCCATAATGTAAACAGAATTTTTAAAAAGTCTCCCTTTAATATCACAGGAATTCTATATAATTCCCAAGTCAGGAACTTGAAAAGGCACTAATAATTGCCACAGGATATTTTCAATCGACCCTGTAATGCACATTACCACACCTCTCCCTTGGGACTGCTAAACATTTCCTCTACTTGCTGGTGGTAGGGTTGTTCATCTGTCACAGGCACGGGAGGTTTGTGCTCTGGATGCCAGCTACGAGCTATGGTGTCTGTACCTATGCTGTGTGAGGACAGCACTGAACAGAAAAGAAAATGTGATACTCACTTCTGGGGACCAGTCAAAAAAACCTCTTTGTATCCAAACATTAGTGGTAAAAATTCCAGATTTGGGCAAGCCACTACGGGCAAAGTTTAAAATAGCTGTAGCTGTTCCTTCTGTTTGAAGAATTTTGTTTTGGAGGATCTGAGAGGACAATGACAGAGTATGACCACTAAAAGTTGATCAGAAGATGATAGAAAAATAATTATTTTTAAAATAAATGTATTTTGAATGGAAACACAAACCAATAGTTTCAAAATAAAGATAACACAAATAAAGATAAGTATTTTCAAAATAAATGCTAGCAAGGAACCATACAGATTAATCTATTTGAAAATAACGATAATGGTACTGTGATCATGAAATCCTTAAAGGGAGAGGTAGTTTATAAATTATGATTTTTAAGACCAGTGATTTCACATTTTTATAACTATTTTTAAGTGCTGCTTCACACCTTGGGGAAGAAGTTAAAGAGAGTGGTAACACACTCCAGGGCAATAAGTGAACATACACACATGTATAGTTCATTTTGCTCTTACACTCTGCCTCAGTGTCACTTTGGGCACTGTCAGGAGAGTGTGCTGGGTTAGGTGGATCTGTCATCTGAGCCACAACACCCAGGGGCTTCTTGCTCATCCTTCCACACGTGCCAGCTCACCTGGCATCCTTGGGTTTGTGCTGCTGTTACTGCTCCCTTTGTGGGAGCACAGCTGGCTCTCCAGCTTCCAGAGGTGCTGTGTGCTCCATGGGTCTGGCTGGTGGCCAGAACACTGTCTGCATCTTCAACAAGCTCCCCTGAGGTTTGGGAAACAGCCTGAATGGCTGCTGAAAGCTACCTGGAGTAAAGTGCAGTCCTGGATGTGTCCACAGACAGAAGGCAGCTCAGGGCATCCCTGGAGTGAATGAAATGCAGGGAATTCCCTGTGTGCTGTGAGAAAGCCGTGTTGGATGGCTCACACTCATGGGCACAAACAGGCACTGCTCTTCTGCTCAGCTACAGAATCAGCATTTAAGTGCTAGATCTGCATTCCTTGAGGCTCCTTCCTCAATTCTCTGCTATACTTCTCTTATATTCTGGGTTTCTGCTGGTATGGACTGCTTAGAGATTGTTTTCAATATATTAATTCGGGATTTTCTTCATGCTTAATTTGTAGCACAAACTTGTTAAAAAGTTCTGCAACTGAGTGATCAAAAATTTTATTTATTCATGTTTTTCTAAAATATCTGAGATGGACATGTATTGAAGTACCTTACAGTGTAAGACAGGAGATATTAATTATTACAACTTCTTAGTTAAAAACCTATCCTTATCCTTTCCACAACAATCTTATTTTCTGTAGTACCAGTCAAATGTCAACAGGTTCTTTTACTAAGTTACCATAAAAGATGGATGGAATTATTACTAATTTTTGTAAGTCAATTGAATAAACAATATTGCCAGTGTGACAGCCCCCATCCTCACATGCAGAAGATGCAGTAGCTAATCACATGTAATGAAGAAAGTCACAGTAAGAAAATACTTTACAAATACTTTAGTGGCATTTTATATCTATCTATCCATCTACCAATCTTCGTGAGAAAAGTTACAGTGAAGATGAATGCACTTAGGTTTGGCTTTTCAAATTTAGCTAGTTATCTATAATTACAGGTATTTCTGAATATTATCTCAAACATTTAATTCTGGATCTTGATACACAGCACAACATCTTCTTTATAAAGCCTAGATTTAATTTGAATCTGTTTCTGCAGACCCACCTGCTTTGTGTGCTTCTGTTCTGTCTTGTAACCAGCATCCATCAGTCCTGCTCTCCCCTCCTAGCAGCTCAGGGTGAGCTGGTGCTTCCTGCCAGTGACACATCCTAGAGAGCTCTCCGTGAAGGTTCTGCTTTCCTTTTGTGTGGATTCCTGCATTTTCCACTGAAACAACCCTTCTGAACACTGAGGGACTTAGGAATGCCTGAGATGAGAGTGTGAAAGCTCTAGAGGGCCCAACAGATTCTTGGATATGTAGCAGTGTTTAAAGAGGAGCACAGCAATGTCGTGCAGAAAAGCACTCCAGGTGCAGCTGTCTCTGTGTGGAAGGACCTCTATTGTAATAGATCAACTCTCTCACCTTGTGATACACTTCTGCCATCTTTTATAAAAAGGAGATTGTTAAATATATGACAAAACAAATTTCAGTCACGTTCTGAATTAACATGAACTTAAGAAACACAAGTTTGAGGGATATTTGTTAACTTAGAGTTGGGTGGTTTTTGCTGCACATTAAGCCATTACACAGATCTGATTGTACCTCAAGAGAAATTCAGAGCTGGACTGACAGTGTTCCAAATTCAGAGCTCTTTTACTCTTTATTGAATATTATGAAAATAATTCATATTTTATTCCTATGACTGTTGATTCAATACTTACCTGCAGTACTCTGTCAGAATCTTCAGCCTAAACCTGCCAATTTTATCATCAGAAAAACTTCAAACATTATCTTCCTAGTCATCAACTTGTTTGCACTGAAAAACAATTTCTTTTTGCCTTGCAGGTGGTACTGTGAAGGGAAGGAGCTTGAAAACTCACCAGACATCCAAATTATCCAGGCAGGTGACCGCCACTCCCTGATCATTGTTGAGGCTTTTGAGGAGGACACGGGGCGTTACTCCTGCTTTGCTTCCAACATCTATGGAACAGACTCCACTTCTGCAGAGATTTACATAGAAGGTAATCCTACAAGTGCTGCAGAAACTGATGGCTGAAACTGGTCATAGGATTAACATACAATAACGTATCTTGTTTGCTAACTGTGATGGTTTTGCCATAAAAAATATAGCAGGAGTCAACACTTTCCATTGTTACTAATATAATTATTATTTTCCTGTAAAACATGCTTCAGACAAGAAACCAGGCCTTTCATTTTATTGTGTCACTTCCCAGAGATTTTATACATCTCACTGCAAGATCCAAGTCTAAAAATACTCAGATTCTGAAACTACTTTGTATTTTTGTCTGTGGAACTCTACAGAAGTGTAAGAAACTAAACTTTGTGTCTAATACTTATTAATCCCTTTTCCCTACAGTCATTCTTGGGACCTTGTAACCAAAATAAATATGCCATCAATTTTATATTCTACATGCTCAGTAGATGCTGTAAATCAAACAGAATATATATGTGCAGATTTATGTGTCCTTTCTTTCTCCTTATGCTTTTTACTGTACCTAGTAGGCCTAAGAGTGTTCTATTTATTATATTTCTTTTTTACACATCCTTGGGTGAGCTTTGAGATTGACTCCATTATTGTGCTAGCATGACTATAAACTTAAAATAAATACATAGGATTTTTTTTCTTTTTCTCTCAGAGAAGCATACCATGAGCACCATCCCTGAGCACAGCAGGGCCATTCATTAATTAAAGCACTCCCCAAAAGATTAATTTTGTTCTGCTGTTATTCTCCTTCCACAACTCTATCTTGACAGTGAAAGGACAAATTCTTTTTCAGTATCTGCACTGCCCCTGACATCAGTGGGAGATGTCTGTGCTTGGCAGGGATTTACAAGCTGTCGAAGCAGGGGCCAAGGTCTGCTTTTACCCAGCTCAGTGGCTGCTGGATGGGAGCCATGGCTGGTGGAGATGCTCACTGGCAGGAACTGCAGAGAAAATGCAAATCCCAACACAGTGAAGTGCAAAAAGTCTCAGTAACTAAGAGCAGTTAGTAAACAGAGCAAGTATCTTCTTCACACCGTGTACAAGGCAGTAGCTGGAGAATAACAGCTACAACCCCAGGTCTCTCTCTTTTTCCTTCTAATCTGATAGCATCAGGTGTCTGAGAGAAGAAAGCTCATACTCACAACAAATCATTGTGGCATTTGAAAAAGAACCCAAGGAACATCCAGGTATTCATTCCCTCTTGGATGTCACTCTCCTCACTTCAGCTGCACCTCCTCCCAAATCTGCCTCACCCAGCAGCAGCTCTGCACCTCGCACAGTATGGAATGGGTTCACTTCTCCTGCAATGGGATCTTCTGTCTGGGCACAGCTTTAGAATCCATACCCACAGAATGGTCTGCAGCAAAGCTGAATAAAGGTTTGTGTCATTCAGAGAGAAACTCAAAACCCCTCTGCTAAATGATTTCTTTTATTTTTTTCACAGGCATCTCTTCTTCTGACTCTGAAGGTGAAATCATCAAGGACGAAATGGATCAGTAAGTTTAAAATCAATTGCACCTCCCATATTTCTCACAGTTAAAAACCCACAAGTGCAGACATTTTATATATCTCACTGCAGCTTCCAAGACATTACCATTCTGTTTAGGATTAGTTTGGATTGGTTGGGTTTTGTTTGTGCACTTGTTTGTTTGCTTTATAAATAGTATGGAACAAACATTTGTTTGCTTTTGTGTACTCAACTTTGGATTAAGAATTGAAATTTTAATATTAAATATTTATATATAAGGAAAGATGTTACCATAAAGATAGAAATTCTAAAATTAATTTAATAAAAGAAAAGCCATTTGACTAGATCCAGCTTAAATGCTGATTTAAATGTCTGACTTGAACAAAGAATACAGTACAGTTTCTCACATGAAAATACAGAAGGTTTTTGGCAGAATATAGGTAGAGATTGTTTATTCAGATTTAGGATAAAGAAATTAATAAACATGCACTACAGTGAACTGAAGTGACGGTATAAAATACTACTTAATTATAAAAAGAAAATATGTCATATGTAATCTAAAATCTGAGAAATATTTATTTATTCATTTATTTATTTTTCCTAAATGAAATCCATCCCCTGATGATTCAGAACCTGATCCAATGCTGTTAAAAATCTTTCAGAATCAAAGTCCTTTTATTAACTAGAAAGGGAGTCAGACTGGTTGAAAACTAAAATAAGCAGTCTTTTATTTTGAACTCCTTTGTATGCACAGATTCAACATCAAAAGCAACCAGTCCTTGATAAAAGAGGGCCTAGTCAGATAGATGTATGCATCCTGTTGGTTTTTTCCATCACTAAGGAGAATTACACTCATTACAAATGCCAGTTTTTAAAATGCAAAGAGAAGACATTTGCAGTGTATTTGACTGAAGACCTCAGGCTGACAGCAAATCCTGTTGTATGCAATTTAAACTTCAAGATCATAAAGTATTCTAGATGGAATTGGTTTATAGACTTTGATAAATGTTAGGGGTTTTATAAAACTTAAGAAAGTCTCAAGTTTGGGATGTACTGCTAATCAGTTTGGGATGAATTGTGAAGTTTTCCATTCCAGCTCAGCCTTGTCCAAATGTCACAGGCTTTTTCCCCTTTTTTTTTTTCACATTCATCTCATTAGATGTGAGTGTAGGGTTGACCATGATCCTGATCACTTGATGGCATCTCTAAATCACTTACCTCATCAAATTGTGAGGTAATTTTTTTCTCAGAATGCTGCTCTGACATCATAGTAGGATTTCCTCAAATGATCACATTATGAAACACCAGGTTTGGGTGCAATAAGAATGTCTTCATTTCTGCTCAGCTTCCAGCTGTCATCACACCAATCTGAACACCTGTAACTAAAGGAAGTTAATATGAGAACAGGTGCTAAAAGAAGTTCAAAAGAGAAATCAGTGATCACAACATTTGTACCTTCACTCTGAGTAAAGCCTCCTCTGTTTTGAAGGCTAGCTTTCCTGGGGGGAACCTTAAACTGAATTAAAAGACCAGCTGTTCAGTGTCTGCATTATTTCACCTAGCAATAAAATTAAAAAGGGTCAACTCTTGTATTTTCATATATAAACAACCAGAAAGTGAAGAGGTGTCAATCTGCACAGTAGCAAAACTGATGATATGTTGGTCAGAAAGCATGTATTTTTTAAATTTTTCAGCAATTAATTACTGAATCCGTATCCAAGCAAACCACAGTATTTGTGTTACATTAGAGGCCCAACTCTTGACAGAATAGAAAATAGCAGTGTCCTCTGTGAAAGCAGCGTGGCTTTCTCATGCTGCTCTGAGCTGATAACACAGCTGGGTTAATCCAGGCCATTTATTGTACCAAGTATGAGAGGTGAGAGTGGCCAGATGTGCAGGTTGACTCTCCAAATGCAGCTTTGCTAGGAGCGCAGATCAGCTTGGATCAAGAGGAATTCAGTGCCAGCAGTGAGGCTGGGGTTGGCATGTAACTGAGACAGATGTGACTTAGGGACACACACAGAGCTCTAGCTTCAAGTTAGAGAACTTGTTCTTGGTTAATATTTCACAGCAAACCAAAGCCAGCCAACACCTCTGTGAATGCAGCATCTCCTGCTGTCAGAACTGCAACCAAGCACCAAGAAACCTGCAAGGCACCATCAGCTGAGGCTCAGCCTGTGTCTGTACTCGTCCAGACTGTGCCAACACCTCTTAACCAGGTAGGGGGGACACCATGGTGCATTTCAAGGACTAAAAGTGAGCTCTTAATAAGGTGTTTCTTCTACAGTTTGTGACTGAGAGTCCCACATGTTCTAGCACTTGCTTTGCTGTTGAACTCCGGCTTTGAGCCTGGCAGCCATCCAGGCCACAGAGGAGAGGCCGTGCCTCCAAGGCAGCCTGGCCGCGGGCCGGGCACCTTCCTGCCCGGCTGCAGGAGCAGCAGGGGAATCCGGGGGCAGGCCCGCAGCTCCGGGGCTGCACGGGACCCACGGGACCCAGGCGCATTCCCTTGGTTCTGACACTGCACGGGACCCAGGTGCATTCCCTTAGCTCTCTCACCACACGGGACCCAGGTGCATTCCCTTAGCTCTGACACCGGGATCCAGGTGCATTCCCTTGGGCTGCACGGGATCCAGGTGCATTCCCTTGGGCTGCACGGGATCCAGGTGCATTCCCGCAGCTCCGAGGCTGGAAGGGCCCCTGGATGTGCCTTCTCCCCATCGCAGGCTGCCTCATCCACTTCCCAGCCCAGCATGTTTTCCTCTCCCTCGATGCAGAGCTCACTTGAAATCTTTTCCTTTCAATGAAACTTATTTTAAGCGGAATCGTTTCACTGCTATGTTTACTTCATATGTAAATAAGCTTGTTTGCCACATAACATTTTACTTTCCACATCAAAGAAAATTAACATTACCATGTTCTAATTAACATCACCGTGCATTGGGAGTCCTTTTTGTTGCAAACTGACAGCAAATTCACAGCTGTGAATTCTTCCCTGGTAGGAAAGAGGAGCCATACTTACTTAAAACCGGAAAGTTCACGAGTTTCTCACTTTACAGTGCCTTTTCAAAGCTTACAGCCCAGATAAATCTGTAACCAGTGGTGGTAACCAATGACCAGACACTGAACAGGTGAACTAATGCATGTTTGCTTTTGATTACAATGAGAATAGAACTAAGCCTCTGCAACACTTTGCCATTTTGAAAGAAGATGCTTAAGTGTAATAGTTACTTCAAAAATCACTACTTTTAAATTTTGTTGGCTGATAAGGCACCATTTATGTGTAAATTTGGCTATTTCCTGGGATACTGAATCATTAATTCTGCTGCTCTGAGGCAACTCCTATTGCATTAACATAAAAAACGATATTAAATACTCAACCTATATAACAAAGTTTCCCAGGAGGAGAACAATTCCATTCTCTTTTACTGAGTAGGATCAACAGGTTGATATCCCACCTCTGTAAAGGTTTGGTTTTGGCAAAAGAGAAGAATTCTAGTAGCAGTCACACATGTGACTTAACATTTCCTTGTTAGCATCAATAACTATTTTGTAAGTTAAGGATTTTTAAAAGAAGATTGTGACCAAGCAGACAACATATATTTGCCTTATTGAAGTATGAAGAAAAGATGTTACAATACACTGTGCTAAAGCTTTTCTTGCCATGACTAACTGAGTAAGGCAATAAAGTAATAACATTTTTGCTGTTATCCTATCCAGGAAGATCACCAGCACCTGTCCACAACAGAGTTTCTGTTCATTGCATTAGGTATTTTGCTTTGGACTTCATCCACCAAAATCTCTTTTATGTCATTCCAAAAGCACATTTCTCTTGTATATGAGAAAATAGTTTCTGCACACCTAAACATCATCTTGTGATGCTTTGCGATCTACAGGCTCAAAGCCCCACTAACTATTTGCAAGGACTGGATGGAAGACCCATAATTGCTGCTCCTGTATTTACAAAGGTAATTTCTTCTATGACATATTTGAAAAGTAGAGGTCAGATAACTGTAAAGAGGGATAGTTAAAAATGAGCTCTCAAAAAAAAAAAAAAGTTTTTCCTAAGCCATTCAAGGGTTTAAGTGGCTTTATTAAATCTTACTGAAATCAGTATTACATCCAGACCATGAAGACATTTACTGACTGTCTATTCATTTTCTCTAATAGATGTTACAGGATATTTCAGCTTCTGAGGGGCAGCTTGTTGTTTTTGAATGTCGGGTGAAAGGAGCTCCTTCCCCAAAGGTTGAATGGTATAGAGAAGGAACACTGATAGAAGACTCTCCAGATTTTAGGATATTACAGAAAAGTATGTTTCTTGTGTGAAAATATTGTGTCTAATAAAATACAGGCAAGCAACAAAATTGCTAACATAGCAACACTGAATTTCTTATTACAACTGTAATTTTAATTTTCAAATGCAGTCAGAGCATCTGCAATTTTCTCTAAATCACTGAAATGCTAAAATTGTGAAAATTCAACAGAAATCCCTTAAATACCACAGTAAACTAAACCTAAGTGAAACAATGGTTCATCATATCTTGATTTCATGTGGGTCACAGTTTCAGAAATTGTCTTCAAGATAAAATAAATGTATGCCAATATTAAAAAAAACCCTCACCCAGCTACTTGGAGAATTTATTTCCTATTCTCCCAAGTTCCCAACAGTGTTCATAAGTGTTCACATTGTTCAGTGGCCTTGACATACCATTGAGTGAAAGACCTGGCTGTCTTCACCTCCCCTGAAACAGAAAATTGGATCAAAAAGAGTATTCCATCATATTTAGAAGGTCAAACTTTATATTTAGTGCTTAAGGAAAAATAAATATTGGCAAAAATAACTATATTCAATCTAACAATTCTTCTCTTCTTCCCTTTAGAACCACGATCTATGGCTGAACCAGGTGAGGATCATCAAAGGTTCATAATTTTTCATTACATAAGTGTGATGGTTTAACCTCACAAACTATTAAATATTAAAACTTCATTATTTAATTAACATAATTTCTTCCTCCTGTTCTATAGCTACTAGTAGCACACATTTCACTGTAGACTGTTCCACAAACACATTTCACTATAGACTGTTCCAAAACATGCAACTTGAATTAATTCAATCTCTTTTGCAGAAAATGTTTCCACTTTGCTTAGACCCAGTTTTAACCCAGGATCTAAACAAGTTAAAGATTAACAAAATTAATGTATGAGGGTCCCCTGTACATCTGAGGTCCTGAAGTATATGAGATGAGGTAGAGCTGAGCTATTTTTATCTAGTTTACCAGTTAGGGACCATTGCATCAGATGTTCAGCCATGTCAGCCATCCCCTGTGCTCCCGAGCAGCGTAATGTGAGAGTGCCACATCAGGTGTTCCACCCCTGATATCAGCAAATCCTCTAAATGTGGCTGCATCTGCTGAGACCAAGGATCAGGGCAGAATGTGGACTACCTCACAGGGTTGGAGCAGAGGAGCCCTGTAGCTTTGGTTATCTCTCCATGACAGAGTCACTCTCGTGAATCTGTCGTTATGCGTTTGCAATTAAAGATATGAAGCTGCTCCTCTCAAGATGGAAAATTATCAAAGGAGTATTAATTCTTATGGAATATAAACTTCTGTATTCTCCTTGCACTACTTGAAATGTTTTTATCCCAAAAAGAGTCTTGAAAGAAACTGCCTCTGTCTGAGATTTAGGGATATAAAAATGGAGCTTCTACCAGAAGCCACGGCACTGTTCTGTTACTGTCCAGTGGCATCACTGCTGAGTAATGTGAAGCAGTTTTTAGGGGATAATCAGTTGGGTGCAGTTGTCACAGCCTCATCACCTGCTGCTCATTCAGAAGGAATCTGGATTTCCATGCATGCAGTGGTTGGCAGATCCCAGCACGATAAACTAGACACTATAATGCCTTAAACTAGTTCTGTTATCATACTACTATAAAAAACTATTATTCTCCTAGAGTTGATAGGAAACAATCTCTTTGTTGCTATTGTGTTTTCCTTGGTGATGACATGAAACAATCAAGTCTAAGTGTGCAAAAGTTCTCATGGTATATTTATCCTATAGGGTTTTAGGAAAGTCTACTGCAAAATTGTAGAAAAATAGTCACTGAGTAGGTGAAAAAATTTCATCAGCCCACATTTACATTCACTTTAGCTTTTACAGTCTCTTCTCCCAGGTACTTAGCCAAACCAAAAGACTTCAAATCCCATCATGACAGGTATTTATGAGCTGGCACTGCTGCCCATTTGTGTCAGATACTGGTCAGACAGGAATGGCATAAACCCAGACTGACTTTTCTAGATGGAATATAATTTTTCCTAGTACAATTTTGCTACCATATTTTTGGTGCCCATTAGTCATCTTCACAAAGAAGTCAAAAGACAACTTTCTGTAAGCACAGTTAGCACTATCCCCTCTATCTGTAAATTTGCACTGGTATTTTTGAAAACAACAGTCTATATGTATGTGGTTTATATTTATCTCCATTACAGAGTGACTCCACTTGAATTGTTCCCAGTCAATTAAAATTAATCTTTCAATCATCAGAGATAAAAAATACCTATATTTTAGTGAGCTGAGAATGTGGAGTACACTATATATTTTTCCAAATTGAATTTTAAGTTCTTTTAAGTCTGCACTTCAAGTGTTAGGAAAACATTTTCTAATGTTTTCCACACACTGCTGACACCTGTTCTTTGCTTTCATTGGGCATGCTGGAGCACAGAGGGTACCAGCTGCTGCAGACAATGCTGGAAACAGCTGCTGCACACAAAGGCTGCCAAAACTGATAACACTGATGGAACTAGAAATAAACTGAGCAAGGTGGAAGTCCTTAAGGAAATCTCCCCAAAGGTAGTCAGGGTTCTGTGTGTTTGTTGTGTACTGCATGTTCACTTCAAGTGCTAACCCTACTCTGATGCTTTGCAGAGGAGATTTGTACTCTTGTGATTGCTGAAGTGTTCTCAGAAGATTCTGGCAGTTTCACCTGTACTGCAAGCAATAAATATGGCACAGTGTCCAGTATAGCTCATCTGACTGTCCGAGGTAAGTCACTTGGAGTCCTTTGCTCCTGGTAAATACAGCAGGGCAGGCTGTGATTTGTGCTGTGCCCTGTTGACTCCAATGCCACTCAAGTTCTGGCAATGTTCTTCACAACTAAGAAGTGTGAGAATTCTCTGGGAAAAAAAAAACAACGTTTGTATTTCAAAGATGTAGTAGAATAATTCACTGGGGACATGGCTGAAGACCACTGATTGATTTTCCAAAATGGAGCAGTGTCCCTTTTCCCTCTACCTTTACAATATTCCTTTTTTGAAGGGAATTTGTTCTTAAACAAATAAGGTCAATCAAGTTAGTGCAACAGCTGGGAGGACATCAGAGTGAGTTTTCTGAACTGTAACTTTTGTGATTCCATTTCACTGATTTCTGGCATTTACATATCCCAAAGTTCTGCCCTTTCCTCTTCCAGCACCTGAGGACAGCAGCAATGCTGCTGCCCTTCACACGACGAGCTCCATCGACTTTGTGGCTACTGAGCACCAAGCTCCCCCCCAAGCTCCTTCCAGCCAGGGAGCAAACCAAACCCCCAAGCCCAAACTCGAGGGTGTTCTTGTGAACCACAACGAGCCCAGGTCCAGCTCCAAGGCAGGGCTCCGGGTGCACTTCAAGCTGCCTGAAGACGAAAAAGGAAATGAATCATCCTCAGAGGATGGACATGGCACCACAAACCAAAGCAGGCCCAACCATTTCCCAGAGAAGATAAACGGACAGCCAGTGAAAATACCAGAGCCAACATCACCATCCAAGGAACCTCCCCCAGTACTGGCTAAACCAAAGCTGTAAGTAAACAAAAGTCCAATTCTCAGGAGCATCACCGATATTATTTAGTATTTATTGACCACAACACTATTGCCCCAGAGCAAAAACTCAAATGCAGACTAAAAAGATTACATGGCATTGGCCTAACTAGCCATAATCTTAGAAGACAAATTCTCCAGTGCTAGTTTATTTTTTCTGTTTATCCCTCTCAGGAAAAGTGACCTCCAATTTAAAAAGGAAAATGTTTTCCCTTTGAAGTATTATTAATTCCACAAGGTTTTCTGCTGCAATCAAGTGGTGAAGAACACTGATCTTATACAGGCAAAATAAAAGCAGGTTCTTCAAACATATCTCACTCCGGGTATGAAATATTGCCCAAAGCAGCCATATTCAGGCTTACACATAGTACAGACTGACAACCAGCAAGCAACTGTCATCCCAAAGGCCATGCCTCATGACTTGTATGTCCCACAAACGTCATCTCCCCCTAAAACAGATAGAATACTTGGAAATGCTTGATAATGTGAAACCACTTGAACTAAAAAGTGATTGGTGCACTGGGAGCTGAAGTGGAAATTTGAAGAAGTAATGTAGTTTTCTTAGAGGACAATTAATGGAATTCACACTGCAGATTATTATGAAAAGTATTTTCAGCATTTTTCCAACCTCCCACACATAATTTAACAACAAGCACACAAACATCTTCATTTAATTTCTTAAATAGGCACAGGAAGGACTCTATAAAGTAATTCACTGGTACTCTCAAGCCAGGATGTAATTTCATAGCATAAACATTACCAGGCATAAACATTACATTCCATGTAGCAGAGGAAGAACTCAGAGCACAGGGTTTGAACTTGTGGAGCCCACATTCACACCCTACATATTTTCTGAGCTATAGTGAGTTTAAGAGGGGGGCAGAAGAAGTATTTAAGTATCCAATACCTGCATAAAGCAGAATTTCTTTCAGCTCCCCCTCCCAAAAAAGTCGTGTTACAAAGAATTGCTTTACTATGTAGATGTATACATGAAAGGCACAAAATCAGGCCCACAGAACTACTAACTCCACCATTCTACTTGATGGAAGCTTGAAATTGCTATCTTTATCTGCCTTTAATGTGATTTTTGTTTAGTACATTGTATAAATGAAGTCTTTTAACTAAAACCAAATTATGTTGAGCCTGTATTTGCTTTGTCAGGAGCAGTTATGTGGTCTCTACATCCACATTTTCTACTTTTTATCAGTAGATATTTAATACTCATAGTTTATTACGAAATCCTTTTCCATATCTTCTATGTCTTTTCTGGTTTTGGAAGGGGAAAAGCTCTCCTGTTTTTCATGTGCTGTATTTCCATATACATAATAACTAAATAAACCACTTGACAAGGCAAAATTACTTTCCTTAATTGCAAAGTAAAAAAGCCCTGAAAAACTATCTAGTAGATAGCATCTAGGAAAATAACAACTGCATGGAATGCAAGTCCTCTCTGAATTATCCACTCCTGCCTGTCACTGAATGTCAACACCACCTAAACTACATTGGTAGTATATCCTGTGGTGAATTATTACAAAGCTTTACCAAAGTGCTGGTTTCAGGAACCACTTCAGCAGGAGGTAAATAATGCAACCTGGCTTACAAACACTCATTTAAATTATGATACACCAAATCTCACTCTTAGTTACACAAGCAAAGAGGTACAAAGGTGACTTTGACAATGATATCCCTTAAATATCTTTGAGTAAGATTTATATTTATATTTCACATACTAAAATGTAAGAATTATCTTCAGTTAAATAGCGTGTGGATAAAAAGCTTTGGTGCCTCTGGCAAAGAAAGGAACATGAAGGAAAAGGTTATTTTAGTAGAAAACTAATATTATGCTCCTCTCACAATGTCAGAGGACGTGCCATGTAGCAGTTTCCTGTCTCTTACTGTATCACAGGACATCGAATTTTTCTCTCTGAATTCATACACAGAAATGCAGCCAACTGGCTCATTTGGGGCTCATAACCAATTCTGTTCATCTTTGTTTTCTGTGCAGTGATCAGAGCCAGTTAAAACAGCTCCACAACCAGGTCCTGCTTGAACAGCAGCAGGTGCACCAGGCATCTCTGAGAGAGCTGTCATTCAACAGCACTTTGGTGACTTCTGCCACTTCCCTCTACCAGCAGTCCTCCTCAGCCCTGCACAAGCAGAGCTCAGCCTGTGCTCCTCAAGCCTTCGGCTACGGCCGCCCCAGGCAGCTCCTGGCCCCACAAACGCCGCCAGCCAGCCCCTGTGCCAGCCCCTCAGCCTCCTTCAGCAGCGTCCCCCCGGCCACCCCGAGGACAAACCACGTGGAGAACTTCATGGCAAATCCATCACGGTCCCCAGGAGGGTTTGCAAGCAAAAGTGAACAGTGTCTCCCAAGCCCCAAAGAGCCCGTGGTGCCTCCACTAACGCTTCCTCCATGCAGTGTGAAACAGTTCCAGCCCCAGGCCGTGACTCCCGCTCCCCTCTCCCCACCCGCACGGATCCAGAACCCAGTGGCTTTCCTTAGTGCTGTTCTTCCTTCCCTTCCTGCTGCACCATCCACCAATGCCATGGGACTGCCCAGAAGCACCCCAGCCACGTAAGTAGCAGGAACCACATGCACGGAAGCAGGGACAAATACTCAAAGGGAACTGGGATGTATTTCTGTCCAGGTGCAGGGGGGAGTCATTGACCTGTAAAATAGAAAAGTGAGTTATTCAGCTATTCTGGTCATTTAATATAACCTTTACATCCAGTAAAGGAAAGAAGGGATAATACCTTCTGTAAAAAGACAGAATTCAAGATGGAGAAATGTGAGCGTACAAACAGATATACAAGAAAGTGGGGGCTCAGAGGTTCATAAGAATGTACTAATGTGAGAAAAGAGGTTTAATGAGCTTGCAGGATAAGTCACTCCAAGACTCTTTGCTTACACCAGATATAAAAACATTCATACTTATTGTAAGCAAGAAGTAAAGTTTTAAAGGACATTATACTGCAAGGTATTTTCTAGTCCAGGTGAATCTAAGAAATAACTTCTGTAAAGGTATTTTTCTAGTTGCAATACTTTCAACATTCGAGGCCCCCCAGAAAATCTCAGAAGAGTTAATGGTTTGCACATAAATACTTTTATTAACAGCCAGCATGATTTCTATGAAAAAACAGCTACCATGACACAAGCAAATAAGGATGATGATGTAGCAAGGTGGTGGCCTTAAGAGTCTCTGTTGCTGGAGAGAGTCTTTTGTGGACTGTGTGAACTTTGTCTTAGCATGGCTAGTGCCTGTACATTGATACAGCTATTTACCCATAGAACTCCAAATCCTGCACAAAGTAAGAAATATTTTATCAATGGTACAATTCAAGGTAGTCACAGCAAGTCACAATCTCCTGACCATCCTGCTGATACTAGATCAACCAATGTTATTACAACAGAAAGATGTGTCCCTGTGTCTATAGCACTCACCACTTGGTGTGCCAAGAATCCTGCCTCCAAACCAGTACTGCACTGCTCCTCACAGGCCTCCCAGTTGCCCAGCACAGCCACATAATTGCCATCACCCCATGGCATGTGCCTGGAGCTCTTCCCAGCCCTGGCATCCTGATCAGGCACACAGCATAAAGCTGTAAGGTCACAGTGAAGGTTTTCACTCGGGCCAGCTCAAGCTTTTGGTCTGCTTCCACAATGCTGCAAGAGCAAGCAAAAATCAGCTGCAGCTGTCACCAGTGCCCTTGCAGCCCTTCAGAGCTGGGGCACAAGTGCTCAGGGTGTTCTCTTTGCATTCATGACACTTCACCTCTGCCATGTGCCTTCCTCTCCTTCGCTGCTGCACAGGCATGGCCACACAAGTCAGCACAACGTGCCTGCCAGGCAGGTGACTAGTTAAATGTGCTTTCTTCATTTCAGCTTTCTGGGTGCCAGCCCACAGCTGAATTCCCACACAGCCAGTGCTCCTTTTGCTGAGATTCAGATCCTGACCTCTGCATGGGACAGCAGGGCACAATGGTCAGGAAGGAACCTGGACAGTATCTGTGATCATCTGTAAATACCTATTGAAGTTTCAGCTTCCCTTTTTGGCATTATTAATGACAGTAATTCTGGCTACACGAGGAATGAGAGCTCAGTGTCTGCACAACACCACAGGGATGATGCCTTGCAAAATAATCACCAGTTATGCCTTTACCTAGAGCCTGTTATCAAGATCCCAACACCTCTTCTAGTAAACTACCAGGATATTTCACACTTCCTAGTAGTGTCCAGCTACTGTGTTCCAGCATGGCATTCTCACAGCCTCCTGCACTCTCACAGACTCCTAAATTCTTATTTAAGAATGCAACTATTTTCAAACCTTAGTAAAATCAAACACACCACATCTGTAAAACAAAAACAAAAAATAACTGTTGATGTTGGGTGTCATAAAAGGGTGAGAGAAATTAAAGAAGTAAAGTTCATGGAAAGAGTAAATGATCCATGAATATGTGAGATAAAGATCAATGACAAATTGTATTAACTTTTAAATTATTGCCTGATAGCAGTCAAATGTACACATTGTACACCTAAGATAACACCTAAACTCATTTCTTTAGCATTTATTGTGACATCATTATTGCAGGACAAATATAAATGGAACTTAGATGTTTATTGTAGCATTACAACCTTTACTTTCTTTAAGATGTGTGTTTTTAATTTCTACTGCCTGGGAATGGGATGCCCCATTGAAATAGTAACCAAAAAAAAAAATCATATCCTGTGATATGATTGTATCCTATGTAAATAAATAATAGGTTCCACCATAATGTATTATAGCATACAGGTGACAAAAACATATATATATATATATATATATATATACACACACAATATCTATAGATATACTATATATTGCTGCATGTTAGTATCAGAATTTTCTTTTAATAGCCCAACCCAGGGATTAAAGAAAAACTTGAAGCCTCTGCCACTAGCAACAGAAGATTCCATTCGGGAAAACAAAATTGCACTTGTAAAGGACCTGGAAAGAAAACTGCATTTCAGAGAGGATGCTAATCAACAAAGTGGTCAGCAGGTAAGGAAATCAAGTGTTATTAAAGTAAATTTTACTCATGAACAAGACACATATGATGATGCGGAAAAAAAGGTGTGGGTGAGCTGCTACACGACTTTGCAGGGGGAGCTTTTGTGTGAGGACTGGTTTGGAATAGCAAATTGGAACTTTAAACAGAAAGCATGAGGGATGCAGCTGTAGAAAATTCACTTTGTCACTGAGCAGTATTTTTCATTTCTCATCATCTCATAGGCTGGTATGAATGTAAAACTTCTTTATTTTCATGGAAGCTTCTGGACATTGGCTTTTACTTTTTTGCTTACAAGTTGCTCAATTCATTGCACACACACATTCATACACTGTTTTAAAACTAAGAGTAATTAAACAAAACAGTTCAGGATAAGGTTTTTGTTTTTCTTTCAGCTGAACTAAAATGGACTTTCAAATTTTTTGCACTAAACCTATTTTTCTAAATTTCCAAACTTATATGAATTGACAGGGACTTCTTGGAGAACTTTATTATAAAAATTTAGCAAACTAAAAAACCTTTTACAATGTTCAAGGAATAAAATATCAGTTCACTCGTAATTGGAATCAATAAATGCACTGGATCTGAGCACTGTCTTTGAAACTAAAGAAGAAATAAAGAATGAAATAGTATTTAGGGGCTGAAATGACTAAATGAGGTTCGAGCACGCTGAACAAACAGGCTAAGGACTGTTAGACAGCTGCTGTGCCTGCAGGTGATTGTTCTTCTCTCACCCTGGCCATGGAGCACTCCACAGCTGCCCCAGCTCAGGCCTAACACAGAAAATCAGGTTTTGCCCCCATCTTTGTCAGCCAAAGAACTTTTCCCAACATCCATCAGCCCTTCTGACAGAGAACGTGCAGGGAGAAGCAAAACTCCACCGAGCTCTGGAGCAAAGTCCCTCTGCAGACAACTGCAGTGTAATCCCTGAGGGTTTTCAATTTTACTGTTGACCTTTCTTTCTGGCAGACCACACTGCCAAAGCACTTTGAGTAAAACAATTGGCAAGCAGAAGGTTTTGCAGATGAATCCCAAGTGTTACAATTTGTACTCACTATGCCAGTAAAACAAATTATTTAGAGAGCTACTGTGAAATACCAGTCAGTCTTTGGAGTTAACTGCATGATAACCCCTTCAGAAACAAGGATCACTACCAAAGTTATCTGCTGACAGCAGAAGATATTTATACACTTATTTGCTATTCTATATGAGGCCAAACCTAAATCTTGATTATCAATTTCCCCAAACACTGGAAAAGTTCAAAGGTGGCACTTCTCTAATTGTTACAGTAATTAGAATGCCAATGGCAATGAACTAAAATCAATAAAGGTTTCCTCATTTTCCTCTCAATTCTGAACTTTAATCCCTTCTGATTTTACTCTTCTCATCTGAGAAAAGCCTACTCCAGCAAATTCAAGCCTGAGTTTTCTCCTCAATGAAGGCAGTGACTATTTCAACAGATGCCAGGATGAAGAGTATTTTCCAAAATTCCTATTGCTTTACACTACACAGAACAATCAACATAATGAGAATATGCTGGAGTGCTGCATTCACACCCCCTGTTCTTTCCTCTCACAGAGGAATGTTAACACAGAATTCTGTTAACACAGAATTAAAAAAGGAGACATTTTCATTCCACACATAGAATATCTGTATTAAATCAATTATTGTAATGGTAGGGCAGGGCTTACCTGTCATAAATACAAATGCAAGTCTCCTCTGTGTGAGAGATCACTGCATAATGGACTATAGCATCCAGTCAGAATCTCAAATGTTGGTTTCCTTGTATTGTCTACATACTATTTTAAAAATTCCATCTCAGAAAATGTGTCCTCTGGTGTATTTTTATTTAGAGCATTGTACTGGGACCCCGCATTTCAATAGCAGAGTTCATTCTCATTTACAATACCTGCAGAGCATGCAGGGAACATCCAGAACAAATGCTGCAGATGACAAGCCTGTGCCTTAAAGTCCTGGTATTGTCTTGTATTGCTGCATAAAGGACAGTAATGAACAGGAGGGATTTGCATTCTGGTGCTCTATTTATTATCTAAAATTGACTTCCATATGAAAAATGTTCAGCTCACAAGATGAGATTTTCCTAAGTGTCAGCATTATGCACTCAGCATGATATCTGATAATCCAGATGTACTCCTTCTGTTTCATCCAGTACATCATTCATCACCAACAATAAAGAAATCCAGGATGAGAACAGAGCTGGGAATTTTGCTGATGCTGCATGAGACAGAACAGATTAGTCTCCAGGCTTCTACAGCCATGATGACCAGGAGGTGCTGACAAAAATACAAATATGTTTTTGCCAAGATTCTAACCACAACTTTGATCAAGTACATGCAATAACAAGCTGTCATTTTTACCAGAAAAAACGATCATGCCCCCCATTTCTGCAGATAGTGGCAAGTTCCAGTGCCAGGTGAATTTTTGTCACAGCTAGGAGTGCTGACAAAAAATGAGATTCAGTTGCACTCATACATCTTCAGTCAGATTTGCTCAGTTTTTTCAAACAAAAGGGGCACTAATGGCTTTATGCAATCCCAGGAAGATGTTAGGACAAATCCCAGGATGGAGGAGACCTGACTCAGTGTCTTCCTTGGCTCAAAGACAATTGAATTCCTAACTCTGAACTGCCATAAGGACAGGCTTCCCTCCTTGCCAAGGGATACGTGTCCTGTTAGTGCTGTCCCAGGTTGCTCAAGAAATGCAGCATTCTTTAAAGCAGCATAAATAGCTGGAAATTCCACCTTTCAGAACAGCTTCTGTAACAGGGGACCTGAGCTAGAAAAGCTAGAAAGATAGCTAGGTGGTAGAAAACCACCTCCTCCAGCTCTAAGAATAAAACTTAAGACCAGGCACCAAGAACAGGCCCTCAATTAGCAGCACATTTCAAAGAGCATTTCAGGTCAATGATTAGGGTCCTCTGAGGAAGCTGTTAGAATTTTTTCTTTCAGATTGTGATGGAGAAAAGGAACAGAGGCAGACTGAGACAGAGAAATAAAAAGATAATCACTCTACTGCCCAGAAATGAGGACAAAAAGCTCCTGCATTCTTGTCCGCTGGTATTTGAAAGCATTCACAGGTTTCACCAATATAAATAAATCTATTAATATTTCCTCTGTTAACAGAGGAAATTCAGCTTCACAGGCAAAACTTAAAAATTAATGATACTATCTCCTCAACATTTTGTTATGCAAATAATATAAAATATAAAAATTATGTAATTAAACCTCAAAATCCTCTACAGTAATAAAACTAAATTAATTACCCATGCAATAATAAAAGAAAGCAGAGTTAAATACCAGGGCCTGGTTTATACATTTTGGTTAAAAGAACGACAAGCCATGCTCACATATCTGTGTCATTTACTATGAGGAATATCATGTGGCAATGCTGATTGGTTGTGTCTTACATAAGACTCAGATAGCAGCCTTATTTTTAGGACATAGAAAAAATCTACAGCTGTTTAGAAAATTATGCCCAGCCCTCACATGAATATTCTTTACCTCTGCTAGAGAATACTTGATAAGAAATTCCAGAGCAGAAGAGATGCAGGGTTTGTCCAAAAGCTCCTCAATCACTAAAAGCCAAAGTCGTATGCAGGTGCCAACTCACCACACCTGACACCAGTAACACCTCAACACTGAGCACACAGAACCAGCTCCCATACTGAGCCCTCAGTCTCAGAAAGGCCCACAAATCACCCAGAACTCTGCTCCCAGGGCACAAAAATTACACTTCAATCGCTCCAAAAATCTGCCTCAAAATCAAGCTCCACATAATCTCTCAAAGGTCAGTAAATGTAGGCAATTTTAGACTAAGGATGGGAATTTGACCACAAAGACTCCCCATGGAAACTTGTGTCTTTGTACTAGAAATGAAAAGATTTGAGAATCTGACCAAGGCAAATTTATATTAATAATACCATATACGTATATTATATTTATATGTATAAACTCCCTGTAATTGTGGCAGTGAACATGGAACAACCACTTGTGGCTGTCTTCTCAAGACCTAGATCTAGTCAATACCAAATACAGCCAGGTTTTCACAGCAGGGATCCTGGCTTGCAGAGCTCCCCATGCTGGGGAGGGGAGCTGAGCTCCTCATGGGTGCACACACCCACTCCAGCTGCAATTCTGTGGGAATGGGAGATGGCAGCTCCATGTCCTTGCTCCTGCACTTCCTTCTTGCTTAATCACTCTGAACTATATTTTGAATATTGTCTAGCTAGACAATGACTTGTAGGGCTCTCCATGGGTTTGTGTTTGGGTAAGCATGAGATTCATGCTCCATATAATTCATCTGTAGGAAATATGTCACCCCAGTGTAGCTCTTCATGGGACATGACAAGTGGAGTAAAGCCTGCACATTGGATCTGCTGCTTTTGACTGCCACTGCTGAGAGGGGAACAGGGAGAGGAGAGGAGAGAGAACCCAAACTAATCAGGAGATTCCAGTCAGAGTAGCCTAGATTAGACTGTGAAGTTAAGGAGTGTTACAGCCTGGAAACAGATGCTGAGATGCAATATATGCCACTTTCTTAGATAAACTGTTACAGGGATTTAGAATAATTCTGCCAAAAAAGCAATCTAATAAAAGTTACAAAACTGGGATTAAATTGGGAAATTTGTCTAGTGTTGGCATTAAGTTGGCAACAGAATTGTTTTTACATAGTATATGATGATCAACATTGGAGTAGAGCTCCCCATGCCTTCCTGTTTGTGGTAATTTCCATGAGTTACTATCCTAACATCAGATTATTTTGACTCTACAAGCTTCTACTAACTGTTAGTATGTATATTCACTGAATATATAACTAAATGTATGTATATTCAGTGAATCCTCCTAAAGATAAATTAAAATCCTGTTAAAGATCCTGCTAAAGATAAATTTGAACTACAACAGATGCAGGATTTTAGAACTCATATTCATATACGAAGGTGCTTAGAATCTAATGGGAATTACTACACTCTATGCAATTCCTCTTTTTTGTCAAAAATATTCCCAGGTAGCAGAAAGGCCCAGGAGCTAAATTACTTGACAAGATCTAGGGGACCATGATCCAGCTCTGCTCTGTCACAGATTTTTGTGTTACCTTAACAGGTCCCTCAGCTTCTTTAGGTCTCAACTTCCCACAGGTAAAATGCAGGTAACAGCCCTGCCCTGAAGGGTGCTGTGCTCTCAGACTGCCAAAAATTATGGTAATGGGGCCAAACAGATCCATCACAGAGACAAAATGGTGTGAACCTGTGCCTTCAGCAAGACTGGCATGGAGAGATTTTGTTTGTCATGCAGGACAAAGTACAGCCACCCACCAGCAGCCTACAACAATATTGCCAAGGCAGGGCAAAGGCAAGCAGGAGGAAAGCTGCATTGCCACAGAGTTCCACCAGAACAGTACAAAACCACTTCAGATACATATTCAGCATGTTTCCTGGCTTTGCTTTGGCCAGTTTTAAGTATTTTAACCCTTCAAACTAAACTGTGACGATATTAATACAAGCACCACTGCCTATTCCCATTTGCCTACACCATCCACACTAAACAGTGTGCATTAGATGCAGGAGAAATAGCCAGGTTTCAAAAGCTGCAATTTACTCAGCCTATAGAAATACATACCATTATAGATGCATTATATACATTATACTTTGCACTGAGCATTACACCACTGAAGAGGAGTGGTGAATTTTCAGCTGGTAGATACAATAATTTTAAATATCTGGCTACTGTATTGAACAAGTGTGTGCATTACTGCCTGTAAAAGTTTCATGTTCTAGGAAAAGCTGCCAAAAAAGGAGCTGCAATGATACACTTTTGACTCCAAACCAGGGCCTGAACCTTTGTACTCTTTCCCTCGGTCTCCTCAGGATGCTGAACTGCAGCCTAGTTTTAACATTGTACCCCATGGCTACATGGGCTTGTTCTTTCTGTGACACTTTACGAAACATTTGTCTGAACCACAACAACAACACTTTGCCCTACACCACTGTTGTAATCACATTCAGAAATAGGCTTATGGTTTCTCTGATAAAAACAGTTTTTTAGAAAGCCATATTAACAACTGCTTTCTGCTCTTGCTAATCCTTAAAGATAACCTACCAAACAAGCAAAAATCTCCAAGGTTATACTCTGCATACAAAGATGTATTCTCACTTATTTCAGAGATTTCTGTTCTTTGTAAGAAGTTTGGTGTAACACCTTCAGCCTCTGAACATTGGTGTTCAAATTTTCACAGCAAAGTTAACTTGGTCTTGTTGGTTTGGTTGTAAATTGATACAAGCATATATGTGCACACAGAACAGGTTTAGAAAAGCAAAGACTGGAGTGTGAGGGCCACCCACAGGAAACAGGGGCTGTAGAACCCTGACTTCAATGTTTTCTAATTTAAAATGTATTTTTGAATAGAACTCCTCCAAATGAGCAGTCAAACTTCTGCAGTCAGCCTGCACAGCTCCCTGCCAGAGACCTGCATTTGTACAAGGACACTCAGGGCTTCCATGGGCAGGGAGGCAGCTGCCAGCAATGACAACCCAGTGCTGATGGTGCAGCAAAATGCTTTTGTCTTCACAAAGTGCTACTTTTATGCCTCTTTCTATATATCCAGGGTCACATGCAAAGGAAAGTGGGAGAAAACCTGTCCATGATTAACTTCAAAGGGTCCCATGAAACGCATTCCTTCCTCTATTGTATTTTCTTCTGCAAGCAGACATTCGAAAAGAAGGAAGTGCCCATATTTCTTAATGAAGTAATCTGTAAGAAGTTAATAACCTCAGTGCATCAGCCAGGAAAGAAATCATACACTGCATTCACAGAAAACTTTTTAGGCTCTAAAGCAGACACAAGGTTAATTTGGTTACATACAACTTGAAAATGATTGCTCTAAGTTTTATTTATGTTAATTGGTTGGATCACTTAAGACAGATCTGCACTTTTTGAGTAGAGGGAATAAAAGATGTAATTGTCTCTACCAGCATTATTTGACTTCATCTGTAGGCCATCATCAACCTACATCTGTAGCCACAGCAACCCTACACTATTAATTTCTTATAACATACTATGACTTCTTTTGGACAGCAATGATTCTAGGAAAAAAATCCATATGAAAAACTGCTGACTAAACTCAGCTGTCTATAAACAATACTGGACTGAGCCATCAGCTTGCAATATTTCAAAATTTAACTCTGTTCTGCAGCATTTTGTCCTGCAGCCAACATTAATGTGATGCCTTGAAAATGCCATAGCCCTGCCTTTCTGGCCCCATTACTTCCCTCTGCTACAGCAGCCACTCCCTGATTCTTACCTGATTCTGCCTTCCTAAAAAGACACGGGCTTGTTCTCAGTGTCAAGGGTAAAACAACAACTGCTTAACTTTCCCTTGGAACACTAGAACCATCTTGCCATCTGCATGGGAAAATGATCCATTTGGTTGGTGAGAAATCAGAGAAACTCCAGTTTTACACTGGCTTTAACGAGATGAGAATTTGATCTATAAAGCAATTTGCTGAGACCTGCTGCATGAGAGCAGAAAAGCTGAGGAGATGAAACTCTATCAGGCTGTTTGGTGCTCCCCAGGCAGCGGGCAGCCCCCCGAGCAGGGCTGGTACCAGGCTGTGCCTGGCTCCCAGCCCTGGCACGGCTCCCACGGGCACAGAGCTCTGCTTGGCACAGCCGGGCTCAGGACAGAGCCAGAGAGCAGAGAGGCCCTGTCAGAGTGGGGCAAGGTGTTAAAGGCAAGGAGGTGTTACATTTAGTATTTATGTGATCTGTGGGGCCAGTGGTTGTTCCCCCAGGACAACACACACACGTCACAGCTCTGTGTGACAAACAGCCTGGAGTTTATTCCTGCAGCTCCTTCTACAGGAGCTCCAGTTACTCGTGTGATTGCTTGGGGTCTCACCCCATCCAGCTCCCTGGGCACCTGCATGTAGAACTGCATGATCCTGGCTGAGTCCTGTGCAGATGGATCCAACCCATCCTGCCTACTCCAGTGCCACAAGGAAGGGATCCTGGAGCAACCTCAGCTCCCTGCCAGTGCTCCTGGAACCTTGCAGCTCTCCTCACTGCTCTGAAGCTGCGGGGAATGAGCAGCCCTGCAGCATCAGAGAACAAGGGACCAGTGCAAGAAGGAGCAACTTCATTCACCAAATTCCTTTCCTATCTACTCCAAGCTGGATGCCTTTTCCAAACTGGAGGCAACCTCCTCAACACAGACATTTTAGATAAAAATGCACAATATCTACCACTACAGTCCCAAAATCAGACAGTACCAGGGTGTTTATTCAACCATAGCAATTTCCAACTTTTTCTGCTTTGTGGCTGCCACATTTTCACCCCCCAAGGCTTATAAACTCCTATCTCCTCAAAACTCTGCTGTAATATCTAAACTTTTGGCCACTTCTGTCTCCTTGGTCTCCTGAAGAAAGCAGAAGAGTTTGTCAGCTAAAACTTTTTGCTGCCTCCATCTTTTCTCCCTGCTATCTGGAAACTGTTGGTCAAGAGCATAATCAGCAGTAGGATGGAATGGCTAAATGATCAGGGATGTAATTGCCAGTGTTTTGGGGTAACTGCTGGTTCTTTAATTAACTTTCTATAAGATTTCAGACAAGATGCACTTTCTGAACCTTGTTTTTTCAGCAAATTGAATATATCTAAGGATTTGCTACACCCTTATTTACTACTTGTTGGTTTCTAAAATTCAATTTTCAATAGAAGTAGGAAAACTCTAGGCTTAAAACCTGCACAAATCCAGGTCTGAGCAAACTGATTTGTCTTCTACAGGTAATACAAGATTTTCCCCCAAAAGGGCAGTTTGTAATGACTTCAGCAAGGAGCTCTTGCAGCTGTGTGTGTGTCAGTGCAGTGGGCAGAGTGTGCTGCCTGAGTAGTCCATCCAGGTGCAGCTGCAGTGCTCCACCATTCCCAGGACAAACATGGCTTTGGAGGCACAAACTGAAGCTGGCTCTTGCTCTCAGGCTTCACAAGTCACAGCAAGGGAAATGTGGTCAAATGCCTCCCGGTCTAGACAGGAGATTTCCTCATGTAAAACAGCTGAGTGATGAGACATTTCTAATTGAATTCAGGGGATCAGGAGAAAGTTCATAATCACATCAAACTATCTAGAAATGTTCATTTATTAGGAATATGCTGGGTTTATTGCATAATCTGGTTAATCTTCTAAGAATTTTAATGTAATATATCTTGCATTCTCAGTTACACCAGCCAGAAATCTATCCAAGTTTAATCTGATGTTAATTACTCTGAAAATATTTCCCTTTCTTCCTAATTTTCTCTTTTAGTTGGTATAGATTTCTTCATTTAATTACGAACTAAAATATACAGCATTCATTTCTATAATTAGCAGGTCACTAATATTTGAACACAAAAACCTAAAAAAATTGGTATGTTTTAATGATTTCTTTTGGTCAACAGTGTGCAAGAGTATAATTTTTTTTGACAGGGACTTAGAGGAATTATATGTTTGATTTCTTTTGCTGCCTGTGAAAAAACTCAGTGTCATTACACTGTGCAGACTCACAATGCAGTACCTGTGTTTGCAAACCAAATTCAGTTTCATGATGTCCTAGCTTTACTTAGGCTTTTTTATTTTCACTTGTAGAATTAGTCTAAAAGTGTCAATGGCTGCAAATACCCCAGTCTACAATACCTTTTTCTTGACCTAGAGATGGGGCAACTGGGAGGCTTTTTAAAAACTTTTATTCCATTTTCAGTCTCATGAGAAGGGTGAGACAATACAGATGTTACAATCCACACCACCACAATCAGAAGCTATTTGCTAATTACATTCTAAGTGGTTCTTGGCCTATCAGCTTTTTGTCACACCATGCTGTAAATGCCTTAAAGCCAATAATTTAAATAAGCCACTCATGGCACCTACTACAATGCATCTTTCATAGCTCTATTTCTCCAAAGTATCTAGTGTTATTTGTAAGGCCACCTTTTGAAACTTGTTTCTAGCTCCATTTCTCTCTCAGCAATATCTGCCCTGTTCCACGGCATCTCTAAGCCAGCATTTGTTATCTCAACGTTTGCATAGAGATGCACACCGTGTGGGCCTTCTGTCAGGCCCTGACAGGTCTCTACAGACGATGTCCTGGCATGTCCCCCAGGCCAGGCCAGGGCAGTTTTGGTCAGAGCTGTGTCCCTGTCCCTGCAGGAATACCGCATTTCCAGCTTTGAGCAGCGGCTGATGAACGAAATCGAGTTCCGCCTCGAGCGGACCCCGGTGGATGAGTCGGACGACGAAGTCCAACACGAGGAGATCCCCACAGGCAAATACATTGCTCCCATCTTTGATAAGAGACTCAAGCATTTTCGGGTAATGGAAGGATTCCCTATCACATTCACCTGCAAAATAGTTGGAATACCTGTTCCCAAGGTAGGTCGTTCTCACTGTAACTGCTGAAGGAACAAAACCCAACTCCCCACCAGTTTCTGTTCATCCCTCCTAGGCACATGGCTCTGTGGAGAGCTCCCAAATGAATAATTCCCCCCACCTTTCTCAAATAACAGTATCTGCTCCTGAGCATGCATCAGGCCTTGAGGTCCAACCACCTGGCTCCAGGAGACCCAGAGCTGCACAATCCCCAGAACCTCCCAGAAAGATGAGAACTGATCTAACCAGGAACGTGCCTAGAGCCAGGGAAAGAGAACCTGACAGGCCCAGCTCTGACATGCAGCTTCCTGAGCTCAACCTGGAATCATTCTCTTTCACATTATAACTGACCTGCAAAGTTTATAATATTCTAAAATTGCATTAGCTATTGCTCAACTTATGTTATTTTTCTAGTTACTGTTAAGTCACAGGGGGTGTCTGATCACCACAGGTCTACTGGTTCAAGGATGGCAAGCAGATTTCAAAGAAAAACACGCATTTCAAAATGAACAGAGAAGAAGATGGAACATGTTCTTTACATATTGAAGCTGCTACTAATGATGATGATGGCAACTATACGATTATGGCTGCAAACCCACAAGTAAGGGGTTTTATTTTGTTTTACAAAAATGCTTGTTTTATCTTTTTCTAATATACATTAAGAGGAACACAAATTAGGCCACATGCTTTGACATCGAGTGGTGACAATATCACAAATCTCTCTCACAAAGCATCTCCTATGCTTTAGAGCATAGGAGAGGAAACCATGTAAAGATGACTGATGAAACTACTCCCCTGTTACACAGACAGTCAAAAGCACTAAGGACATTTTCCCATGTTGGCAATTCCTGCCCTATCTCCTTCCCACTCTCTTGCTGATAGGTACCTTTTGAGATATGCTGACAAGACAGACATGATGTTTCAGGCAGAAAGAATAGAGCAGGAACAAACAAATAGTTACACTAAATTTCAAACTGTTACTGAACACAATTATATTCTTTATCCAGGATGCAAAGATATGGATCTGCAAATAGTCTCATTCCCTTACACCATTCTCCCTGACCCCATGTGCTAGCTTAGCTGTTTATTTAGAAGTACATTCATCAGGCAACTTTTTCCAGTTTAAATGTTTCTCTTTTTTGAAATTATTTTTCTGTTCAGTTTCTATATGGTGCATTTTAAAGTAGTCCAGTACAAGGGCACTAGCAGACAGTACCTGTGGCATGAATAAATAAGCAGAGACAGGCACTGCCAAACGCATTACCACAGCCTGGAAGAGTTTGAGAAACCCCTGCCTCAACTGCAGGCTAACAGCATTTGCTTTGGGGAAGTGGTATTCTCACTGTAGTTCAGCTACTTTATAAAAATAAATCCTAATGCACTGTAAGGTTCAATATTTGTACTTTTAATTAAACAAGCCATTAACCAACTATTAATTCTGTTTCCATTGTGAATTGCAGGGGAGGATCAGTTGTTCAGGACACCTGATGGTTCAGAGTGTCCCTTTTCGGGGACGAATATCCACAACTCAGCCTCACAGGTGAAAGAAAAATGTCCTGCAGACCTTCTTTATGCTTTTTACTGAAGGCATCCAAAATAACCACTGCATTCATTGAACTTCAGTTCTCAATCATATAATGGAAATAACAGCAGCAGTTCCTTCCCAACAGGTCACTTCTATGTTTTTGAAGGGCACCCTGAAATACAGGGAAGTTTAAGTACAATTTCATTTACTTGTTGTAGTGGAGCTAAAGGCAAGGGGTGGATTAGCAAAATGAAATTCAGCAAAAAAAACCAAAAAGAAGCAAAGGCTGGCTTGGGAATCTAAGGCTACTACATGATATAGTTAACTTGATAGTCTTTCTAAAGGGAAAATCTGCAAGAATTAAATTCCAAACAGTCCATTTCTTTCTGAACTTTTATTTAACTCAAGCTCTCTCTCTATCCTTTTCCTCAATTTCTTTTTTTTTTTTTTTTAAGCATTAGTGGAAAAAACAATTGAGTTCCAACCACACACATGTGATTTTTGCATTGCAGAACACGACCCCGGGTGCCAGAAGGGGACAAAGAGGCAGTCCAAGAACGCTTTTTCAGGCCATACTTCCTGCAGGCTCCAGGTGACATGGTGGCACATGAAGGGCGACTCTGTAGGTTGGATTGTAAGGTATTAACTGGTTCTTCTGTTCCCTCTCACTTTCCCTACCTCTGTACATGTAGTGCTATGTATTTTTGTGTTCTTTATTGCATGCATGAGCACTTTCCATTCAAAGTTTTAATGCTCCATTTTTAAAACTATTTCTTAATGCCATTGTCTCTGAGCTGATTCCAGGGATTTCTTTTGAACAAATATTCTATGGATGAAGAACACAGAAAACACAGCCCAGAAACAGAAGGCTCACTTACAAGGTTGTTCAAATTACTAGATGTGTTCACTGTGTCCTTTACCAGTATGAACTCCAGAAGTTCTGCTCCATTACCAAACTCTTGAATATAATCCAGTATAGCACAAAACCATGAGAAGGAGAGGATGCAGCACGTTGCTTTGTGTTCAAACAAATGTTCCCATTGTATTGGACTGAATTACTAATGATTAATACTCCCTGAAAAGAGGGAACTGAACCTAGCTCATTTTGTGCTTCCCCAGCATGCACAGAGGTAGAAACATCCCCATTTACTGATTGAGATCCACAGTCCTGGCATGAAAGAGTTGTCAGAGGTTAGAGTACACAGAGAGAACATCCTGTTATTGAACACCTTTAGGAGAATCATCTGCTCCGACCTATTCTGGAACCCCTCTGTGTCCCTGCAGTGCAGCAAAGGTGGCAGGGCTGACACTGACCCTGAAGAGGGAGAAGCTCTGAGGCACAAGTTAATGCCCTGAAGTGAGCAAGACTCATTACTACTTAATTTATGATGTAAAGTTTACAAGGAGCATGCCAAAGAATTTGGTTATTCCTAGCTCTGCTATCCTGGCAGAGCTTGTGAGGCCTTAAAGCATGTGTGGCATTGCACAGACCTGGGAGAGAGCAGTCCTCCCTCAGACAAGTTCCACTTCCCTCTTTGCTTTCTAAAATGTTGGTTGGAAAGCAGTATTTTAGACATGAGTAAGTACTGCTTCCTATTGAAAAGATTTTTAATACTACAATACAGTCTATTCTTTCAAAAAATACTTAATTTGTAAAGTTATAAAGCATGCAAGTTCAACAGCTATGAAGTATTATATAATTCTTCATCAAATTTTACAAAATACAAAGTTATTTGTATGGAACTTTTTTCATCTCTGTTAAACTCTGTAGTATTTTACATCAAGGAATTTGATTTCTATTCAGCACCAAAAAAGGAAAACTAGCAGATTATTAAGAGTCTTTTGTGAACCTCATATTCTAATTTCATATTTCAAACTAAGTTTCTTCCTTTCCGACTAAGAAAAATGTAGATATTTAATGTATTTTTAAATCTTTTTACTTGTTTGTTTTCTGGGTTTCTCCCTTTTGGAAGCAGTCAGCAGAGAACCAAAAACTGAGAAATAATTTTTTTTTGAAAGAAATCTTTCTGGTCTAGATTTTGACATGATTCAGCTGGCATTTGTAAGGAGGCCTGGCTCTGCATTTCCTAACCTCTCTGTGCCAGTGGGACACCTGTCTGGAGCTGTTTCCCTGTCTCCTAGGTGAGTGGGTTACCAACTCCTGACCTGACGTGGCTCCTGAATGGCAAAGCTGTGCTCCCAGATGGCAGGCACAAGATGCTGGTCAGAGAGACTGGAGTGCACTCTCTGCTCATCGACCCTCTCTCCCTGAGTGATGCTGGCACTTACACCTGCCTTGCCACTAACAAAACAGGACAAAATTCATTCAGTCTGGAGCTCACCGTTGTAGGTAAGAAGCACTGAAAAACTCACCTCAGTGATGAAGTTACCTGTATGCATTTCTTCACACTTACCTTACATAGTTTCCCTACAGACAATTATAGATAAATATTTCATGCACTGAGAGCAGGAAAATCCCACAGCTGTAGATGCAGACATGTAATTTTTACATATATATTTCCCTCCCCAGCTGATGGAGGGAAATGTGCTCAGATGAGTGCACTCCTGTTACTAAGAGAATGCTGTAAGAATTCTGCCTCATCATCACCCATCCTCACTTTCTCCCCAGAAAATGCTTATGGTTTGAATTCATAATATATATGTTGAGGTATTTCAGCCCAAATTTTATTGTTTAAAATGTTTTTAAATAAATAAATTTAATCTCTTTAATAAAGCCTTAAAATATGTGAGATATTGAAATGTATAGATCTGGCATTAATTTTCTGCAATGGTAGTATGTTTAGACCCATTATACATGCATATATTCTTTTATGAACTTCAGTTCTGCCTAATATTTACTTTATATCCCTTTACAAAGGCTATGTCATGGCATTTCACTTCCCTTCCAACATCCCACTAAAAATTCACTATTTTGGTATCACAAGAATAATTTTTCTTGTGTTCTTCCATACTATTCAAAGAGAAACAAAGAATAAAATATCTGTTATTGAATAATTCTTTTTCCAGCAAAGGAAGTCAAAAGACCCCCCATGTTTCTGGAGAAGCTTCAGAACTGTGGTGTTCCAGAAGGCTACCCTGTCAGATTAGAGTGCAGAGTTGTGGGAATGCCACCTCCCATATTTTACTGGAAGAAGGACAACGAGACCATCCCATCAAACAGAGAGAGGATGAGGTATTGTAACACCCATGCCTGAGTTTCCTGTGCCTGGACCAGCTGCTTCCATGAAAACCTCTGTGCTGAGTACAGATGGTGGTGCTTTCTAACAGCTTCCTTCACCCACAGAGACCAAGGTTTCTACCTTGCCTCCCTGTGGGGTGCACAGTGGCTGTTTCCTTGGTTCAGAACAAAGCCACAATGCACCCCTGCTTCAGAGAGGGGGGACAGAGCCTGTGGGCCTGGCAGAGTGTATGGATCTCCCTATCAAACATGCCCTGAGGTGGTGTTTTAGTGCATTTCAGCACCTTATTCGGATCTCCCTATCAAACATGCCCTGAGGTGGTGTTTTAGTGCATTTCAGCACCTCATTCTCTAAGCTATGTTTCACAGTTTAGTTCCAATTGGGTATGAATTCAATTTCAGAACATTTTCAGTGCCCCGGAGCATGGGATAATAGATTTGTCATGTCAAATAGAGCAACTTAACAAAGCTGGTCACAAAGGTAAAGCCTTTGATCCATGCTTACAAAATACAACAAAGTTCAGGTTCAGCTCTTGCAGTCAAATGCAGCCCTATTTTTTAATTTTTGCAAAAGAAAAGCTGATGAAATAATGTGCCTGGCTGTAATTAATGATAAACGAAGTGCTTTCTTTTTTTTTTTTAAGATTTCTACTTCAGCATATATCTGATTTTTAGCATTTTATTTCACTTGGTTCCAAGTAACAGCTCGATGCAGTCACTGGATCTTTGAGATCAGCTCCAAGAAGTCCCAGCCCTTCCCACACACACCTGCAGGCTCTGAGTGCAGAAAGCTGGCTCTGCAGCAGCACTGTTAGGGATGGACACCAAGCACAAGGGAAAGCATTCTTAGAAAACTCTTTTAGTGGTCACCCTGTCCCCACCCAGAGTCTGCTGTCCCTCTCCAAAACCCCACCTAACACCTAACCCTGACCTTCTGCAGCCTATAGTCTATATGGTTTGGGCCCTGTCCTGTTTAATATCTTTATAGATAATCTGGAGAACTGAGTCTGCCATTAGCAAATTCATGGATTACACCATATAGGTGTTCCTATTTCACAGGGATCGTGGTTCTACACACACACATACACATTGTAGTTACTGGAAAATCAACAACTCTCCTAAAATACCACATTTCCAGCTGTTTCACAAAAGGTTAGAAAACAAATTTTGCTTCAGCTCAGCAGAGGAATGGCTAAGGGAAACCTCCCACACCCTACAGTACCAGGAGCAAGCATAAGGGGTGTGACAGCTCTGCTATTGCAGCCAGCTGAGAGCAGAAACCCCAAATGCCCCCAGTGGCTCTGCACAGACCCACGGGCAGCACCATCCCTGCTCGTCCCTATCTCACCTCACTGCTTCCTGCCTGAAGGCAAGAGAGGCTTTTGTAGCACAACAAGGACACAGAGCAGCTCCTACACCACTGCACCCCCAACACATGGCAAATTGTGTAGTGCAGGGAACAAAGGGTGAAATGTTCCTTTTTTTTATTAGAGCACAAAATGTCCTCTTGTCCTGCAAGCCTGTGGTTTCATTCCAGCTCATATGGAAACAAAATCTCAGATTTCAGAACATCCTGGAACTTCAAGTGTTCTGAAGTGCTTATCTCACTCCTCTTCCTTTGTAATGAGAGAAACACTCGGGTTAATAGACCAGCCTCAGCCTAGAGAGCAGAGGAGTCTCAGTTCTGTCATATCCTGCTGGAAAGGTTTTCCTGGAAGTTGCAGCCACAAAGTCTTAGATCACTGGAGAGCAAAGGAAGTGGAGGGAACCATGCAGCAGGTTTCTTTCAGAGTGCTGAACAAATTTGCAGAACAAATCTTTCTGATCTTCCCATTTGGTCACTTTCTCATGCAAAAAGGGTGCCCCAAGAAAGTTTTTGACTGGCTCTGGTAGCTGTTGTGAAAAATATCACAACTTTGTACAAGTGCTCTTGGTATTTTATGTTCTTGCTCCAGCTCCTGCATTAGGAAAAATACAGTATGATTGTGCAGCAGCTTTGCACAGGTTTAGCTCATTAGTATTCAATAAATAATGTGAATATTAACATATACAGAGGAACAACTCTGCTCCCACAGTCATACCATGGCAGTGCACAACTGAGAGGAGCCAGAACAGATCTGAGATTTCCTGATCATTGTTTGAAAGCAAATCTATTGACTATAGACTGCTACCTCTTTGTGAGTAGAGACGACAACGTACCTGTTTCATATTTAATATACATATTTTAAAATCTGAAAGCTGATGTGCTCTTGAGAAATACTAATTCCCAACCACTTGTTTTCCAGCATGCATCAAGATACAACAGGGTATGTCTGCCTCCTGATCCAACCTGCCAAGAAAGCAGATGCTGGCTGGTACACCTTGTCTGCAAAGAATGAAGCTGGCATTGTCTCCTGTACTGCTCGACTTGACATATATGGTAGGTATTGCCTGGGAAAGAAGGGAAAGGCAAGGCCCCAACTGCTTCTTAGTCTGGCTGTGACATGGTTAGAGATCAGTGTCACAGCGTGGCCACAGCTTCATAAGCCCCAGAAGAGATATAATGATACAGCTAAATGGCCAAACCAGCCCTGCTGCACCGCTGTAAAGGACGGTAGGGACAAAAAGCCAAAGCAGGGATTTGCACAATGTTCTCTACTCCCACTGTCCACCTCCCAGAAGCCCTAGACATATAAGCACACATTTTCATGTTGAACCTTAACTCTACTACCTCCTCTAACAAGTCTGTGCAACAGCCCTGACCTGGCAGAGCAAAGAATTGCACACAAGAAAGCAGAACCCTTCTTCCACAGAGCATGGGGGTGCAAACCAAGCCTAGCTGATGGGGGCTACTTTACATCCAATACCTTTGTCTAGGACTCAGAAGACCCCAGCCCACCTCAAGAACTACAGCACATCATTAATCTGCCATCTCTGCAAGATGGAATAGAAAAAGCAGAGTATTTTGATCACTTGAGCAGCATAATAAAACAGAAAGCATGTTCCACAAACTGGAGAATATATATATATATACACACATATATATATATACACACACACACACACACACACACACATATATATATATATATATATATTCCACAAATTGGTTGGATTAGAACCAGACCCTTGAAAGAAAAAAAGAGCCCATGTTTTCAAACTCATATGTCCATTTTGGTTTTTAAACCCCACCCAATTATCAGAAGTGAGTCACCAGTGCATCTCTGTCAGCCTCCTGCCACCTTGTGGTGGTATGGGCAATAGTAATGGAAGGCTCAGGAGAGGGCTAGGAGGAGGCTGATTTGAGAAAGGTCAAACAAAATTTCAAAATTCCTTAGGTATCTAAATGCTGAAAGACGTGAATATTCAAATGAAGGATTCAAGGCACAAATAGGAAAAATACAGATGAAATGCATCCCAAGTCAAATCATATTTTCTAATGTATGTAACTCACACCCCAAAGTGAGTGAAAGAAGTAATTTTTGTTTGTGCTATTTTGAATGGATAGGGTCGAGAGACTGAAGGTGTGGCCTGATATTTGCAATTCTGCATGCAAAGAAAAATAATAAGGAGTAAATAATGAGTTCAAATATAAACAAATTTGGTGCTGCAAGAAAAAAGGAAGCTCTTTTTAAAATATTTCCAAATAGGCTCAAAATTCAGCATGGAAAGACATTTCCTATCAATGCTTAACATGTAGGTTGTTGTCTCCCACACTAAAAACCTCAGAGCATTGGAGCCTGAACTTGACTTCCATTTTCATACCCTTTCATTTTAACTGCTGACAGATATGTCTGTAATTTGGATGCACACCCATATGGATAAACACTAGCAAAGATAATACATTTTTCCCTTGTCTGAAGTGCTTTAGGGATAGCAACTACTAGGTATTATGTAATATGATATTTTTAGGAAATTTTAGCAGTATTTGTTCATATGGGAGCATGGAGAATGGTACTTTTAAATTACTGAATACGTGCCTTTGGAATACACTTATTTCAGGATTTTTTAAAAATTTAGAAAACATGTTAGTAATTGTAACTACTACATGGCAATAAAAATTGCAATCACTTTCTTGAAGACAAATCATCCAGAGGGTGAAGCAGAACAGAATCAGAGCCCTGGCCGCTTTGTTCATCTCTGTTCATGCTATGTATGTTTTTAGTTCTGATTGCAAGGGCTGTGGAGAAGGCTCCAAAGATTTAATCATTAAATTTTGGACTTTGTGAAATCCATGCAAACATTGCCATTGAATTGAACAGGGATGAAACTTTATCTGTAGACTTCAATAGAACTGCTGAACATCCAAACAATACCAATGATAATATCTGAAAGAGCAGACCCTAACCCAGAAAGCCCAACGCTGTGCTCTCTTCAGGGATGTTGGAAGCAATTTCCGGGTGTGTGGATTGATTTCCACCGGTTCTTTGTGACCCAAACTAGAGGTTTACAGAGCCCACTGTGTTTCTGTCGCTGCAGCTCAGTGGCACCGTCAAATTCCACAAGCGGTGAAGCTGCGCCCCGGGGGCAGCCGCTACACGAACCTCAGCAGCCAAGGACTCGACATCTTCTCCTTCCCAGCTCCTGAGGGCCCCCTGCTCTTCTCAGCCCCAGCCCAAAAGTTGGTGGAGAGCGAAGAACTTTGAAAAACAAACACTTGTTCCAGTTGCACCTGCGGAGATACTTAGAACTGTGAAAAACTAAATAATAAAAACAAAAGAGGTACAACTCACGATGCTCAAGGTTTACAAGCAACTCGTTTGTAATTAAGTGTTCTGCTGCTGCAAATGCTGCAAGTAACATATCGTACAAGACTTTTGCATATGATTTTAATGCAGGATAATTGTGGTATGGAGTGTTGTGCAATAAATTCAGTACTGTGTAGTTTGCTAAGAATTACATAGTAAACATAGTTTTCAGCACCTAAAAGCCAATACCACTTTTACTTCTTGAATTAGAGCTACTGCACTGTAGCTGCCATGGTAAGGATTGATGATGATTAGCTGGAATACTGCCAGTGAAAACACTGACATTACAGTAACACCAATCCTGAATGAGGGTAAACAACAAGACTTTGAATGTAATTTTTAAAAAAACATGCCAAATAATCACAAAGCATAAGTTAAATGGAAAAGATGTAACTCATTTTTATATATTATTATTATGCCAGCCTATTCTAGAATTTTTGAACTCCAGGCTAGGTAATTATAGTATTTCATGTAGGTACAGCTGTATACCCTAAATATTTATATCTGTGTGTGTGTGTACTCTATGAACTGTGTATTCTTGGTGTAAGGGTTCATAAAATAAGATACAGGGCATGTGCTTAAGGCACATAGGAAATGGAAATTCCTCTTGTCTGGAGCATGTTCTCTTGAGCCCATAGCTGAAACTATTTACCAGATGTGCTTCATACTTTTTTCTTTACCATGTTAGTGATCCTCTGACTTTAACATGGATGATACCAAACTTGTCACTCATGGCTTTTAAATATCAGTCTCTTTTTCCTAATTTTTAATGTGCATCTACCATCTAGCTCATTTTATAGCTAAATGGAAACGAATTGACCTGGTACATTTTCACCCCCATTTAGGAAACAATCACAAGTGTAGTGTCTAATAGGAAGACAGAAAATTCTGTTAATATACAAAAGTTAAGAAGTTAAGCAACAGTTATATGTAAAAAGCTAAACAACCCCAACAGTAGTAATAAATAAGGCAAATTAATGAAAGCTCAACAGAAGGTGTTAAGTGACAACACTTAATGATTGATTTAAATATATTTGGCATCTATGCAATTACATCAATAGCCCCAGCTGTAAGAATCTGTGGATGTTTAAGATGTTTCCCTGCATCTTCAAATTACTGCTAACCCTCTCTCTAGACACTGGTTTCAAGCACTTCTTACTTACTGCTTTCCACATGGCTGCAGAATGCCACAAAGCCATGATCAAAGTCACAGAGATAGAAAAAAATTTAACAGGTACTTTCATTTTAGACGATGTTTGGGGATTCTTCAAACTTAAAATTTTAACTTTAAAAAACTCCATATGCAAAGAAAAAAATGAAGAGTTATGTTAAGAGCAAAAGAATATTGGATATAGCCAGAGACTGAGAAAGAGAATGTCTTTCACTGAGCTCCCACAAATAGAGCTTCTGTTGTTCCTAACACTGATTCCCTCAGGATTTAGAGGAGGTGAATTTCTTGTGTTGTTTTACTTCCCACCTGAGTGAACACCATAAAAAAACCCCATCATTATAACTCTTATACTTTTGTTAGGAATCTCAGGCAACTCAACCCAGACTGGACAGACCAGAAAGCTAAAACACAGTCTCATCCTAAGAGTCAAAACAAGGTACAGGCATTTCCAAGGGAAAGCAGATGTTGCCCACACTGTACCTCTTCCCTGGCAGCCTAAATAAAACTCATGGCTATTCAGAGTGATGCATTGAGTTAAGTGACTTCAGTAATGAGATGCAGAACCTAAGACATAATGTGGGTCTGATCTTCCAGGATAGAGAATCTACTGCTCCTGTTACCTTCATTTGGTTCTTAGAATGGCTTAAGGATTCCAAAACTACACCCAAAATTTCAAGTTTCCCACATTAGTTACTACTCTTGGAAAAATAATCCAAGAAAAGTTATTGGATTTTGCTTGCTTAATTCAGTGCTGTTGGGAAACGGAAAGGTAGGAAATTAAGACACAAAAGATCAAACTCACATCTACAGCCATGGTCTTCCCATCATTTCACAAACCAGAGAGTAGGTTTGTGAAATGAGAGTATTGGAGTAGAGAGAACTCCAGTATTCCAGGTTCTATACTGGCCATCAGGCTTTATCCCTCAGCACAGTCAAGAGATTGCCTGCTTGGAAGTCCCCTGTGGCCCCTTTTCCTGGCTGACATTGAGGGGCTGGCCCAGATGATCCCCTGACCTAAATCACTCCATGCTTCCTAAATTATTTTCTTTTCCAATACCTGTCTAGATATCCTACCTGGATTAAGTTACCTGTCAGCTAAGTAGGAACTAAGAATTCAAGCAAGCACAAACTTTTCCTTTTTTCCTGAAATCTAACCCATTAGACAAGCCCAGCTACAGGAGTTCTTCACACAGTGTAGAAGAAAGGAATGTTAGTACTCTCCTCTGGCAAGTACATGGTTAGCATTGCTGGAATCATACTGACCAGTATTACTGACAGCAGCAGTGGTGTTCACATTTTACAGCATCAGACACCAAAAACTCAATGCAAATTGAAAGACAAAGTGCAAACATGCAAACCATCTGTCTTCACCTTTTCTCTGCAACACCAGAGGAGTGTCCCCAAACAGATTATAACCTGAGCTGACATGCTGACCATCATGAGGTAAAATGTTTCTTTAAATGTCCATTCAGTTCTTTGGAAGTGGGAGGACAAGAAGCTGAAAGACCTTTCCCAAAGACCTGTGTATGAGGATTAATCCTTAGTCATTCAAGAAGGGGCCCCAGAAATCTCAGTGAGAGTCAGGCTACAGAAGGCAGATCACCAAAAATGTGCTAGCTGAGCTGTAATATTCTCTCCTGAACAGTATTTCCTAGCAAAAAGATCAAAACCCTTCACATTTCCCTACGAATGCAGAAGTCAGCAATTTCAATTCCTTTCAGTGACTCCTGTCCTGGTCCCAAATGGTCTGTAGGTGTTACATTTTCTTCCCTAACTGCTGCAGGGCGTTTCCCCTCTGGGTGTGCTGAGCCCCTGCAGGGAGCCTGCAAAGGCAGCTTGTGGGCAGGATGCCAATGCTGTCTGACAGGTGCTGTAGATGTGCTCGTCACAAGGAACAACTTGCAAGGAAACGACACCAAAATAACACCTGTGTTGTTAAGTGGTGGAAAAGACAAGGGAAAAGGCTTGTGGAAGGGAAGGACAGTAGAACAGTCCCGTGTTGCCACAACATGTCAGGATGTGCTAGAGCCACTCTGCTCCCTCCTGAACAACCTGGCTGCTCTTCACTGAACAGCCAGTTCCACTTCACATCAACACAGCCTCTCATCCTCTAATGCTGGGCAGGCTACTGCAGCAACAAAATTTCATGTTACACCTGCCACTGAAGGCACTGTTAGTTCTTAACTTCCAAAATCCATGAAGCCACCACAATGTGGAGCACAATGCTGAGTAAGTGTGATATAGAAATGCTCACGTTTGGAACCTCTCAAGTGTTCACTGATTCACAATCTTGTAGGCTGATTTGGTTTCCCCTTTTCTCCTAGTCCTGGTTTGGAGTACAGCCAATCAGAGGCACAGTATATTGCACACTACAGCAGAAATGACATCTTTTGGGTTGCAATTCTACATTTCAAACAGTTTTCTTTCTGCTTCAAACCTTTGGTCCAGACTGATGCAAACCCAGCCTACATCAATGCATTGATGTCATTGGACCTCCTGCCTTTGAACCACTGGGTTGAGTTCCTTGCTTCCACATGGAAGTGGAGCAACCCTTCTGAAAGCCTCACATCTGCTACCACGAGGAGATGAGAGCACACACTGCAAAAAGGAAAACCCAAGTCTGCAGTTTGCATCTCAATATGTAAACAACTGCCAGTCCCGATTGTTTACAGCAATTGTAGGTACTTCAACCAATAAATCTGGAATACAGATTCATTTAAGAACTGTGTTCTTAATTCTACCAGGTTTAAAAGCACTAGTTTCTGAAAAATGTCTTTACAAAACCTAATGAAATATTTATGCTGTTAATACTGGAGAAGTGATTCATTGAAAATTGCCTCATTATTTCCAATACGAAAATATTCACTTTGAGCTTTAACATTCTAAGCTAATATTTCTTCTTGATGAAAGTTGATATTTTTAATTTTTTTTTCAAAAGTCATTCTCACTGATAAGAAAAATGCTCACATCAGTTTTATAGTGTATTTTAACTGCACATGAAAGGAAAAAAACCCACCTGCCTGTTCAGTAATGTATTTCCCTTCATCTCACCTGAACTTAAATGAATGCTTCAGATTGCATACAAGACTGTGTCCTTCACATAATAATTGTGAAAATAATTGTGACAATGTGCAACAATGCCAGAAGTTTTCTCAGAACTTTGCTGTGACAGCTGATTAATGAAATCAGACTACATTATTTAGAAAAAAAATAATAAATATTGTCAAGTTATATACTAGCCATGCTTCTAGCAGGTAGCTGTGAAATAAAGTTGTTGCTTTTTTAAACAATTCTTGGTATCAGTTCCCATCAGTTTTAAGATATACTCCTACCTACAGCCTGCCATAGCAGAACTCCATCGTGTGTCAAACATTCATTGAGAGTCTCCTGTTCCCTGTCCCCCTCTGCCCTGGAATCCCTGAGTGCTGCAGCCCCTCAGGCTCAGGGGCCTGGCACTCTATATATATATATATATATATATATATATATATATATACATCCACTCTCTATATATATATGTATAGTCCACTATAAGGAACCATTTCTTGCACAATCAAAAGAAATCTTGGGCCATGTGTGTGTGAATTTAAATGGGGGTCTCCATTTATGCCAGTGGGAATTCTGTTCAGCAACTGCCCATCCTTTATGATCACACTGTTAGTAACAGGAAACACAGTTTTGTAAAGAAATGGAAAAACATTGAAGACAATCTGAGATGCAATAAAAAATATTACTACACACCCCAGGCTGCAGAAAGCCAGTCAAAAATGAACTTCTTATTCCTTGGAGTTACATATGCAGACACTTCAAGCAAATTTTGTAAGATATATTTTTGCATACTTATTTCTGTACAAATGAAAACTGAACGACAAATTAGAAAAAAAATTAGTAGACAATATGAAAATGTACTCTTTAGTAGAAGAGACATTTAAATATTATACATGGGGTTGGTTAGGGGTTTTGAAGCCAGGTTTGCTTAACATGTAATTAAAGTTTAAAATATAGAGAATTTTTAGGAAGTCCACAAGTACCAGGTGAAATAAATGGGTTTTTTTAAAGATATCTGTGTAGAGGAAACACTGGACAGCTTCTTCCATGAACAAACATGTCTTCATCCTCAGTGCACCTGTTTTTTTCCTGTGGATATTTTGTAGAAATAGAAGAGCTGAACATACTTAGAGCAAAAAGCAGCTCTTCTGTGAATTATTTTTAAAATCTGGTTAAATTTCACCCTAAACTACAAAGAACTGCCTCCATATTGCTCAGCTCAAATAGAGGAATCCCAAGAGTAGGGGTGCCTATGTTAAGGCAAGAGCTTCCTTTGGCAAATCAATGCCTCTGGCCTGGAAATAGTACTTTCTAAAAACTTGTTGCGAGTGAATTCCATCACAGGAGGGACTTCCACAAAGATTTCACATGGAAAGTTTTACTTAACAATATAGAGGGAGTGAGCTAAATATTGAACTACCTAATGATACTCATGCTTCCCCACAGGAGGAAGCTGCACTGGCATTGACTTTACAAATGTATAGCTGAGTCAGGGACATTTTTACTTTGAAGAATGGGTACTGTGGCACCATTTCAGAATTCCAGTCAAGAACTGAGACTTGCCCTGTGTGTATGTATAGTACAAGATGGACTGTGCACTAAATACCTCATGAATGGTGAGATGGAAGACAAAAGCCTAAAAATTTGGGATGAGTGGAAGTTGAAAGACATGCTGATGATAAGGAAGAAAGCACTGAGTTTTTATTACTAACACATGTTTTGGGAATGTGCTACCCTAATTCTGCTTTTAGCCACTGCAAAGTCCCTGTAGTTAAAAATGCCACTCTAGTTCCAAGCTCAAAAACAACTCTGGGCCTGTCAAAACAGGGTGATATGATTAGAAGAATTATAGAAGCACAGCACCTGTAGCTTCAAATACTACAGAAAGTCCTTTCAGAAAGATAGAGGATAATTTCCCACAAATAGTTCATTAGAATTTCACACTGAGTTTCAACAGTGAAACACATATCTGTACAATATACAAGACACATTAAATGAAGCAAGCATTGGCATCCCTAAAGCTCCCACAATAACGTGGTTCTAGAATGACAGTGATAACTGAACAGATGGAGCAGATGTAGCACTGATACTACAAACAAAAGTATTTCAGGTTTGCACTGCACTGTTCAGTGGGACAAAGATTGATGAGCAGACAAAACTCAGCCTCTAAGAATACACCAAGCTCTGAGCATCTAAGCTTCGGCTGATCTGGAGGCCTAATAGAAACAATAATTATTTAATGGGAGGGGGCATGAAATGCCCACATCAGCAAAGTCCAGTACAGAAGGTGGCTCAGAGCCATTACCTGACCAGCATCAAAAAGTCAGTGGGGAGGAAATATTTGGGAGCAATAATCAAACCCAAGTCAAACTGTCAAGTTTATATTTCATAAATGTCACTGAAGCATTTGTAAAGGAAAGCTATTAAATCAATGATTTACTGAATAGTAGTTGTGTTTGAGAAGTCCCAACCAGCATGGATATTATCTGCTTATCAAACTGCACTCAGACAGAATTTTTAATGATCAAACTTTCCCATCACCTCAACTCACTCCCCAGAAGGCTTTGGCAGATAATCAATAGACAGCTGTCTGTGCACTACACAGAATTTACTCTGCTGCCTTCACTACTACAGTAAACTGAAATTCCCAACCTCAACACTGCACACTCCCAAGAAACAAAACCAATACAGCATTAGATAAAATTTTCCCAGCAGCAATATTCCTAGTTATAAATAAAGGTATCAATAAACATTCATGTCCCATTAGCACAACAAAATCTAAGAGAATGGGGAATACAGGGGATTACAATTAACCATACTGATCAGAAGCAGAGATTGATACCATGACATGATTTTTAAGTGCTCACTACCTACACACTGCACTGAAGAGCTTTGCAGGGCTTAAGTTTCAATTCTTAGTAACTTTTGGTAACATGAGCACAGATATTTCATGGTTGGTGTTGCTTTGTTCCTCTTTATGAGCATTTATTACCATTTAATCATTTCCTGCATACTAATCCATTATTTTTTAACTATATCATCATATGCAGAAGATAATAAAGTACAATGCTGCACAGAAGAAACAAAATTGGAAGAGAAATGGCTGTTAAGTATACTTTTACCTGAATTACTGCAATGTCATGACCCACAAAAACAAATCCTATGCCATTAGCATGGAAGCATCAGTTGTGTTCTTGCACCTTATTCTGCCATTTATCATTTTGTACTGTATTCCCCTTCCCACCTCAGCTTTAGGCAATCTTTCACTAATCCAAGCTCTCTATGTCATATAATCACATGGCTTATTGACATCTAATTCCTGTTTCAGCATGGAAAACCCACTGCTGTTAGCAGCGCAGGTGAGACAGTGTCTGCCTGAAGTTTATAGCTAACACATTAGGGTAAGATAGCACATCATTTAATTAACAATTGTATTCATAGTTGTTACACACATAAACTTGCCACTTAATGGTAAGGAATATTCACACAGTATTAACTTGACTGTATGCTGGACAATAACTAATTCTACTGGCTGAGTAACATGACTTCATATCTTAGGTTGAATCCACTTTCGGCTCGCTGATAAAGACCTAATGTAATTCACACGAAGCGAATATAATAATTAACACTAATCATTACCTTTAAAGAGGCTAAATATAGAATTAAAAACCCATTCCTGAGTGCCAGTGTTCAAAGGCGAGACTTGCTGAGAGCACACAGTGTGTTCCAGCCAGCCGCCAGGGCAGCTCGCAGGGCAGGAAAGGCAGAGGCTGTGACAGTGCCCGGGGAGGAACGGCAGCGAGGGACAGACACAGGGACAGGGACAGACACAGGGACGGGCACAGGGACGGGCACAGGGACCGGCACAGGGACGGACACGGGCACGGGGACGGGCACAGGGACGGGGACAGACACAGGGACGGGCACAGGGACGGGCACAGGGACGGGCACAGGGACGGGCACAGGGACGGGCACAGGGACGGCAGCTCCTGCAGCATAGCCCGCTCCCCAAACACGCCTTCGTTCCTGTTAACGCCTTTGTTCTTCTCTGAAAGCTGTTCAATGGTCGAAAATAACTCCTATCAAGCTATTCATTAGCCGTTCGGGAGAATCCTAAAACACAAGCGATGGCAGCAGGCAGCAGGGAGCCCGCCAGCCCTCCCTGCTGGAAATCCGCCGCCAGCTGCTGGGGGCTCGGCTGGTTTTCCCCTTCCCTCGCCGGGCTCTGCTCTGCCAGGTCCCCTCCGCAGCAGCACCCTCCAGCTCACAGGCTGCTGCACCGCAGCAGCACCGCAGCCCAGCCTGCAGCCTCTGCACCCCGCCGCAAACACGCCTGCTTCCCCTGCAGCCCTGCTCTCCTCCTTTCTTTACCTTCCCAACCTCCTCTCCTCTTCTGCCTTTTCCCCCAGACCCCTCTATCCCCCACAAGTGAACAAAAGGCCATTCAGCACATCACCAGGGCTGAGATTAACTCAACTGCTCTGCAAGAATGCATCGTAATTATTTCCCAAATTTGTACATAAAATACACTCCTTACTGTAACTGGAAAGAAAATATTTACTGGTCGTTTCTTTAGCACATGAAACTGCCAGGATTGTGATAAAAGTAGTGTAACATTTGGGGCAGAAAATCCACTAATAAGTAATTCTTAGAGTAGGAGTTTCAGATATTTGGTGAGGACATAGCATATAAAACACTTTATTTAAGATTTACAAAATCTGTTATTGTTTCCAGGTAACATAAGATTAAAAAATAAAATCCCATCATTTAAAGCCCACAAAAATCTAGAAGCTTAGATTATTTTCACATCAGCATTCTCATTTATGGTATACAATCACACGTGTTTTTACAGCCATTGAAAATAAAACATTCCTTCCATGACTTGAAACCAGCTCTTTTTCGAGCATACAAGAGACACCATAAACTGGATTAAAGCAAACCTACACAACTTTGGAACCCATATGTCAAACTTACAAAGTTTAAGAAAGTTAGTTCTCTGAGGACTAGAACTCCAATACATTATAAAACTTTTTCCATGTGAACCATTTATGCAAAAAGACACTAAAGAACAACTTTAAAGCTGACATAAAAAGAAAAACACGGAATGAGGTCCATTTCTAGTGCTATTCCATTCAGTTACACCACGGGTCAACTTGTCCCATGATCTGTAGAAATACTGTCGTGATTCAGCACAGTTAAAAAAAAAACCAAAAAACCAACTTTTTAATTAAAGCATTAAATACACTAGATAAACTAGGAAACAATTGTCAGAAATGTTTCAAATTAAAGTATAATTTCCACCGGTATTACATAAATTCATTCATCTTAAATACCTTTTGACTTTATGTTCTGAGAGCAAATTTATTTTGTCAAATGACTGCAAGATGCAAACAAGAATGAGCCATTATAATGCCAATATTACCTTAGTCAAGCAGATTAACTCTTGCTAATCATTAAATTACACATCTGGCCTGCTGCAGACTGAGGTGGCACCAAGTTCTAGTTAGCTATCTGGAAGTGCTCGGGGTGGTAGCTGAACACCCTGTGCGCGTAGGGCTCGCCGTCGCCCGCGGGTTTCGGTGCCGGGTAGCGGTGGTAGCTGTCGCCGTGGAAGTGCTCACAGTGCAGGCTGAGCCACTCTCGCTCAGTGCTGAACCTCTCGGCCTCGGCCAGGATCCTGGTCAGGGCCATGATGTAGCTCAGAGCCATCTGCAGGGTCTCGTACTTGGACAGTTTCTTGTCCTGCCCCCACTGCGGAACCACCTTCCTCAGGCGGTCGAAGGCCGTGTTGAGGCCCTGCATGCGACGCCTCTCGCGGGCGTTGGCAGCCAGCCTCCTCCTGGCAGCGTTCTCCATCCTCTCCGAGCTGCACCGCACGGCACAGCCCGCTCCGCTCCTGCACCGCGCGCCCGGCTCCACGCCCGAGGCCAGCTCACTGGAGTTACAGGTTTTCATGCAGCTTCGCTTTCACACGCACAGAGATCACCTAGCAAAAATTCGCTTTCTAAAAAGTGGTAAGGAAAGCACTCATGGAGTAGCCTTCGTACCACTTGAATCTGTTTCCTGATATCAATTATGGGGTATTTTTCTTGCCTTCTAAAAAATAAATATAATAAAATAGAACTTCTTCTGGAAACATCTGAAAATTTTCTTATCGTTGAAAGAAAGAAGCATTTTTTTGCCTTATGCTTTCATTCTTTAAATTTCTTAAATCTCAAAAAGAGAGAGAAAACAATGAAATCCCCATTCTCAAAATGTATGTTACGACGAAAACGGTCCGTTGAACCCGAGAAGGATCTTACTGGATTAAAGGCACAACAACTCCAAATGGCTGTTTCCAGTGAGAGAAGTCCTGATTCAGCCGAGGAGGGGATTTTGCGATGCTGAAGGGCTGTGCTCTGGAGCCGTGACCTCCCAAGAGAGATCTCTCTCCTGGCTCTGCTGGCCAGCAAGGATTGTGTGGAGCGGACCAGACGAGGCTTTATAGGAACGGCAAGAGCTGAACAGGTGGCAGCAGGTGGGCGGGCGGCACGCTGCTGCCATCCCAGCACCTTCCCACCCTGGGAACTACAGGGGGAAAAAGCCAAACAGCAAAATCCCAACATTACAGCCTTCATCTGCTGAGAAGTCTTCCAAAGCCATTCTGTCCAGCCCTAACAACTTGCCATCTGGAGTAGTGTCTGGCTGGCCCCACAAGACTCTGGGCAGTTAAGCAAAAGACCCTTTCAATGGATAATCTGTTGTAACTCAGGGGGGGGAAAAAAATCTCTGTGCATTGTAGCATTTGTACATTAAAACATGTGAAAATTCAGGCTAAATATTGAGGATAGAAGAATAACTGCATTAATCAAACAGGAGAAAGAGATAAAAGATACACAGCCAAGAATGCCACAGTTTTGCACATATGGTACCAAAATAAGTAAACTCAAATTATTAGAAACCCCTCAACCTTCACAATTTTAATGTTGTAGAAAGCACACAACATTGCAACCAGAGTAATATCTTAAGAAAAAAGGGGATTATATATTTGCCTGTCAGCAAACTCAAAGTCATTAGAATAATTTAAATACATTTAAACAGTTAAAATGTAGCAATAGATTTATGTAATAATTGCAAAAATATTTAGATGGGTTATGATAGTTATACACAAAAATATGTAAGCATACTAATCATCTGAAAATTGCCCTTTTTAATACACCCTATTAAAGTATATATGCGTATTTGACATGAATTAAAGGTGTATTTTTAGTAATATCTCTAAATAAGTGACAAGAATAAAAGAGGATGTGAAAAACAAAACTGCTTTCTGGCAGCAAGGGATCAATTCTGCTATAACTGAGATGCCAGAGGAGCCACAATATACACACACCCCTGCCCCATAATAACAACATCTTTCTTTTACTGTACTTGTATTGTACTAAAATCACAACTACATAAACTTACAAGGAAATATCACATGATCTTTTTATGATGTACACAAAAGGAAAAAAAAACCCTGCCACACAATGATTTATTATCTGTATTGATTTCAAACTTAATTAAATTGTTACCAGCATTCATAAATTAGTAACTTTTTTCATCAGAGACTGAACACTGTATATTTATTTAGAACTATAGCTCAATTGTTTTCATCATGACTCCAAAACTTGGTGTAGTTGTAAACAGCTGATTAATCCCTAGCAAAAGCAATGCCAATGAAATGAGGTTGAATAATCCAAAAACAATAGGATGCAATTGAACACTAATGGACTCCAGCATGACAGATGTTGGACGTCGGCTGTTACGCCCAGTTGCTCTGCTCTTAATATTCCGCATCCTAATGATCATGAGCAGAGATGATAGGTGGGGTAGGGAGTCTCCATTATCCCATTATCAAAATGTATGCCACTTCTTCAATTTTTAAAGAAGTGCAACTTGGTCACGTTTCATTAGAAATTTTCCACTCGGCTATCTGTGTGCGCTGACCTGTTCTCCAAACATAAAGAGCCACTACCACTCGCTAAAGTGCCACTTTCTGACCTGTGTGAGAACAGCTCCCTCCAAAAACCCACAGAAACATATGTCTTCCCTAAAGGATCAGCAATTAGAGCTTGTGAGATTTCTGTTTCTGAAGATGCTCCATGGGAAGCACTGCATGTGCAGTAGAGAAGATCCCCATCTGATCTTCGTGCTACTGCTAAAGCATATTTCAGTGCTCCTGCAGCCTTCTAGCCCTAATAAGTCTGTTGGTTAAACCCTATGTCTCTTACAATGAATGTCAAACAATTTTTCATGTAAAAGAACACCAGAGAATTAAGGTGTTCTGTAAGTTAATAAATACTGTGTGTTCTCATGAGAGCTGCTACTCAATTCAGGTAGTTAATCACTCTTCATCTTAAAGAGTGCTGCTAACATCATGCCATAAACACAAAAAGCTCCAATTTAAAATAGAGTACTGTATTTTTTCACTCAGCAGCAGTTTTCTTTTTTTAATCTAATATGTCTTGAAAGTATAAATTATAATGAAGATTTCAAATTTATTGAAAATCACAGTGATTCAGAAATTTTGTGTTCTCCTTCACTAATGCACAGTAAGCCAGTACACAGCAGTGCTCTTAATTCTCCCTCCCTAATTGATTCACCACCATCATCATGCTTTGACTAACATACTGCTGTAATCTCAGGAGAGAAGCTGTGATTTATCTCTCCTACTGAACACGCTGTAAACTTCTGCTTAAATGATTTACTATCAAATCACAGGACAAGAGCCCAGATCCCTTTAGACTAATAATAGGATTTTATAGCTCATAGGCAAAGCTAAAAAATGCTGGCTTATCAAAATACCTGGTTTTCATAACTTAAAATTTTGTAAAGTTCCTGCTTTATGAAAGCAAAATAAAAAATGTATCAAGGTCTTATTCATACAAGCTAGTTAATTTGCACATCCCCACTGCATAGCCTTATCATAGTGTTACCTCAAACTAAAAAATAATCTGCTTTATTGCTCAGTGAGTAAGAGAAAGGGTATCTATGGGAATTTTCACAGGTTTCCTTCACTCAGTTTGATTTCCTGTATATTTCAGCTTGTCTTAATTAGTTCTTATGTAATCTTATTCCCTCCTCTCTTTACTTTTAATAATTCCTCATATATATTACTATTTTAAATATTTTTACATTATTATCAATATTTTTATTACATTTTATTTTTAAAAGATACTATATATCCTGATGTGATAAATTGCTGTGGTGCTAAAACTTTTTCTTAAATCCTAACTTATATTAGTTTAATGGGTTTCATTTCCCAAAAAATTCCCTTTTACTCTTTTTTTTCCTCATAATCTTGAGGCAGAAAAACACCAACATCACCAGAAAGAAGTTCTGTGTCTACCCAGTTGCTCAAATTTCAATCTTTGATTCTCTAACTATGCAGGTACCAACGTAGTGTTACTCCATGATCCTTGCAGCATTATTCCTGTGTCATATTTTAATTCTAAACCAGTATCATTAATCAAAATATTATGTTTCACTCAGAGAAAAACAAGAGACAGATAAGAATGCTATTTCAGTCATAAACCAGATTATTTTAGCAACTTCAAGTCACCACCAATATTAGGAAAATTAAGGAGAGGTTCAGTCCATTAAAGAAATTAGGTAGTTTCAGGATTTATGACTACATACATAAACCCATTCAAAATTGTCTGCTAGGTATCCAAGTTAAAAACGCAGATGCAATTAGTGCAGCACCCACTAAGAGATGGATGCCTTTCACCGGTACTACTATGAAAAACACGATCTAATTACTTTTATTACTTTTATTGGGGATTGACTGGGACCAGATATAAATTTAAAATGAAGTGAAAGCAATATTTCTGGTTAAACTCTAATTCCTCCCTACTTTCTCTACCTATATTTACAAAAACATATACAAGCAATGTATCAAAACAAGAATCTTACCTCTCCCTTCCAGGCAGAACTATTTCCTCCCAGGTAGGACCTTTCTAAAAGGCTCAGGACTCCTCACCCTGCCGTTCACCCTGAGCAAAGCAGAAGGGATGGCATGCTATATGCTGCCTAATTAAGAGCAGGTGGGAAACTACCAAAGCATGGCCATCCTTAAGGGCCCCACTTCTTGCAACACTTGACACAGCTCACAAGACAGGCTGGAAATCCATGGTGTGCAGAATCACTTCTTTTCCTGCCTTGGTTGTTTGCATTGTTGTCCCTGTCACAGCTACAGAAGGATCCAAACCCAAAAATTCACTAGAGAATGTTGTATCCTGCAGGGACAGTTAGTAACTAACACTGGAAATGGAATAACAATAACAGCTGCGGGAGGAGTTTGTAGTCATTTCACCTGGGGCTTCCCACCCTGGCACTGGACACCTTTTCCTATAAAGTAACAGAGCAGTTCCCTTTCCTCCTCAGGCTCTCTGGGCTGAGCTCTCCTTCCCAGCAGCCAGGTAACTGTCCCAGCTGCACCTCAGGCTCTCTCTGCCATCCCAGTTACCACTCCTCAATTCACCATTTCTCTTCTGTTTCACATTATCCTTCTCACCTCCTCCAGGTGAGGCTCAAAAAAGCCTCAGGGGTTTTTTTTGAAACAGGAGGTCAGAAACCTCTTAAAAAAACAAAAAAGGAGAAAGGAGTCCTCTTACCACATTACTAGAGGAATGTGTCTTGAACATTTAACTGTTCACCTAACATTATATATTGAATTTGGCTACATTAGTTATCTTTGTATACGCACACAATAGATGATGAAAGAAGTTTCCACCTAGAATGACACTGCAACCCACTGCCCCACAAGAGCAGCAAAAAAGCTCTGAGGTATTACAAAGCTAGTGAATTTTCCAAGTATCACACACATGGCATGTGCTTAAAAATACAGTTGTTTGTCAAGACCAGCTGCACCTGCACTGCTCAGCAATTTGCAAAAGCTGTCCTGATGTTTTTCACAAGGGAACCTACAACACACCAGGGCACACACAGCAACCTGGCACAACGCTCACTGCTCCAGCAGAACTGGGCAAGGAAGCTTGGCTGCTGCAGGACCACAGCTGTGGCAGCTTTGTTCCACAGCTGAACCAACTAGTCTGGCTAAATACTGACTCTCTGTTCATCTTTCAGCTGTGAATTAACTTGAGCAGCACTACCTCCAGTACCACTGGGCAATACAAATTTTAAAAGAAGTTAAATTTACTTGTTAAGCATTACATAGGCATTCTGACACAGGCAAGAGCAGAACCCATTTATTTAAAGTTTCTCTAAACACCTTTTATTTTCCTATATACTCAGTTTCAATGAGACAAGAGTCTTCCAGGGAAGACCTTCCATTAGTCTTCCATAGCTTGAGAATTATTAAAAGCACTGTGCATGCTCTACACCATGAACCAGATGAGGGAAGGAATCTATTTTATCTTCCTGATTCCAAACAGGAATTACTGTTTCTGTGATCTCTAATAGATGTTTTCCTAAGCTGTTCTATAAAACCTCTAACAGGGTAATCAGCAGCACAAGTGGTAGATCATTATCTTTTCATAGATCAGATACCTCAGGATTAGAAAGATGAAATAGATGGTCAGGACATACTCCATCAGCTGATTTGACCACATTTCCTCTCAGCAGAAGGAATTATAAACTCAGGACTCCTGGGTTCAGCACCAGAGTCTGGAGAGAGCAATTCTCCAGAGGTTGTTCATCTCTCAGTTCTGAGGCTCTTACCTTAGTCCTATTCTCCCCTCCTCTTTTCTAACTTTTTCAGGCGTCTCTCATCCAGTTATCACCCTGCCCATTCCTCACACCTGTGCATCACAGTCACCTCTGTAAAATACAAGGGGCTCTTTGAGGTTACAGGGATGGCAGCTCTCATGTTTACCCCCTGTGCCCACTGCCCTCCAAATGCCATTGGCTGGTCCTTTTAGCCTCAAACCAGAAATGTTTTATTCCAAACAGCTTCTGCAGAGGTGGCAACAGCGAAAGCCCAACTATTTATGAATCTGCCTGTATATTAGGATGTGTGCACATGTTTTTAGAACTTTATAAATGTAGCTGAATTGAATGGAATGCTTGACACTGCAGCAACACCACTGCTACAAATGAAACAAAACCAAAAATCCCAAGCTTGCTGCAAAGAATGGATGAACCAAAATATTTTAATAGGAAATCAGCTGTGCTCTTCCTTAATCAACAGACATGGTCAGACAGCCTCAAGCAGAAAGTATGATTTGTTATTACATTTTACCTGCTGACAGGTCAGCCTTTTGCTGGATCAGGTGGTGTTATGGCTTTTCTGTCCCTAGGAGCTGCTTCCTCCCAAACACCAGCATGGGAGGCCTCAGACTGAGCCAGTTCCCCACACCAACCTTGTGAAAAGACAATCTTTCTTACATTGTAGTTAGTTACTCTTAAATTACCTATTTGCTATGACATCAGAAGCACAAAAAATACATTAACATTATTGCAATCACTGCTAAAAAACCCCTCAATTTCATTTGCTCTACATTTTAAAAAAATACCAGGACCATTCACAAGTTAGCCTTTAATTTTTTTCCTTTGGAATTGAGTGGAAAGCCTACAAAAAGTCCTAAAAATAGAAACTGAATGGGTAACTATGCTGAGAGACAGTATGGAAATTCATCATGGAACAAAATTAATTTTCTAGAAGACTCTTCCCAGCTGTTGAAGATCAAATATCAAGGTGTGAACAAACAACCCCTTTTTATTTTTTGATAACCTTCTTTCTCTTAATCCCTGGGGATTGTATTCCTGATACACAGGAGAACTAAACCTGTTCATACAGTATCTACAGGCTTTGGTATTGGCAATGAACTGAGTTAAGCACAGCCTATGGAAGAGAGAGCTGTTACAGGAGTGGATCTTTCTGTTTACTCCTGAGGGGAAAAAGGAGCAGAGAAAGGCAGATATAAAATGTGTGTCATGGTATCAAAAGAGAGGAGTGTAAGAATGTGCTCCCACTGAGTTTCCCAAATACCTCATCAGAAAAAATCTTATTTACAATCAAACAAACAAAAAACCTGCTTGCACATGCAGATTTTGGTCAAGCAAGGAGTTTGGTGTACTTCAAAAGCAGGAAAAAAATTGCAGCATTTTATTACTGAATTACGTCCTATTTTATTAAAACTTTTCTGCATCATTTCCAACTGTGAAAAAAATGCACTCCCTGAGTGAAAGCACCATTTCTCTCCCCAGACATGAACAGCTAGTCCATCTCACTTCTAGTGAGGTTTTTTCCCTCACATGCCAACTGTCCAGGGGACAGGACCAATGACAGCCACTCTGAACATTCTGCTTGTTGTTCCTTACACCAAAAACGTTGATTTCCTCAATTCTTTCCTACAGTGAAAAGTCCCTCTCTACTGTCTATTCTCTATCAAGAAGGATAAAGACCTCAGACTGGAGCTGACCTCTTCCCTGCACCTGTTGCCACAAAACCCAAGGAGAGGTGGAAATGAGTGCTGCCATCCACTCGTGGGACACTGACTTGTGACTTGAAACCTGCAACCTGCTTCACTCCAAGAACAGAAATAATGGATGTGCAGAACAATACAAGGTAGTTTAAGGATGAAAATGAGGGTGGAATTTGTTGAAAACAGAAATACTTCTTGACAAGTAGACAAAAAACAAAAGCCAGTAGAGAATGGTCTCCTTTTTGAGAAGCAGAAAAGGAAGAAGCTCTGTGTGGAATAAAATATAGTACCTAATGCCATGAACCTCTAAAGACCTGAATATATTTAATATTCAGCCCAAAGTAATCTCACTGAATTTAAAGGCAGTCTGCTTACAATATTAGACAGCAGCACCTGGAATTTCAGGGAAAAAAGAAAAGTGATAAAAGGCAATGGGAAAAAACAAGGGCCACAAGATGAGATATAAGCAGAGATACAGGCAGGAGTAGAAAGTGACAATAATAAAACATGGGAAGGTTTCAAATGGACTGAGCTGCAACAGTTTGCAGTAGCAGGAACACACAGTCCCTAAGATTAGAAAGTGTCTTTGTTTTATTTCTTCTCCAGCCCTCTGACTGATTGTTGTACCTTGGAAATGAATTACAGTTATACAGCTGGTTCCTAGCCAATTAGGAAGAAGACTCTCATAACTCCTCATCTCCCAAAAACATAATTAATGCTACAGTTAATGTTGCTTGCTCAAAACAAAATCGTGTATAGATCAGTTTATTGACTAATAAAAATACAAGAAGGAACAACAGAGAGAGTGATGCCAAAGGATGCTGTAACCTTTTTATAAAATCATTTTTCACTTCAGAAGGAGTTATTTTCTTGTGTAAACAGGCATAAAATTACTACCCAGCGCCCTGCTTCTCATTGATTTCTACTTGGCACAGTTTGCCAGATGCTGTTTGGTCTAAGTGCTGCCTTGACCTGCCCTGGTGACGCTGGCCCCTCTCTGCTTTGTGGCAGCATTTTCCCAGCGGGGAGGTCCCACCCCTCTCATAGTTCAGTTGCAACTTTTGCTAAAGGCTCAGAGGTTACCCATATGTTGTAGTGGAGGGGCCAGCCTGGCTGGAATTAACTCGGGAGTGGCGTCCAGCTTTGTGGCTGGAGCTGGCCCAGAGGAGATTATAAATGCCCCAAAACTAATTAAATATTTTGTCTCCTGCTGGTAAACAAAGGCGAATGAGGGCAAAAATACGAAATGCCTGATTTAACTAGGATCTGTAAGTAGCTTGACAACAGCAACCCTGAAGCCAGTGATGCATGATTTAAAAGCCCCTAATGGGTCAAAGCTGTTACACAAATGAGACTTTTGTCGATTATCCTTCACTTTATATATTTGCAGAACTGTTACATAAATGTACTTCCTATCAGTTGCCAGAGCACTTCACAGGAGCCTTTCTGGGGTAAGAGCCATGCAGCCCACATATTTGTTTGGAAGCTTTCTTAACTTTCACTTTTGCACTGAAGAAATACAGAAAGTAAATATAACTACCAAGGAAATAGGTACAAATAAGAAGTGATAGCATTTTCAGTAACATTTTCAAGGATTTGAACTGTCATGTGCTGCTTCATAAAAATGAGAGAGAAGAATTCTCAGTTAATAACAGACCTAGTAAAATGTTTTCAATTCCATTTTCTCAGCTAAGTGCCTTCTTCTAGGCACTTATATTTAAATTTGTATCTATAAAATACATATAGAACATATCTAATCAGTTAAATTATTTAAATGAAGAATAATATATATCTAATCAGTTAAATTATTTAAATAATGGATCACATGATTTTGATATATATAATTCAGATTTCATGTATTCAGTTATGTAAATCAAAAATCCACTCTCGTGGCATTTTAAATATTGTATGTCCATAAAGATATACTATCACTGCTGCAGACTTAGTTTCTTTTCTCTTAGAAATATGTAAGAATTGTCACATAAATATTCCATGACAATGTTTTAGAAGGTTAAGTGATGAAAAGTCTCACAAAAATCCCATTATGAAAGAAAACGAGAATTGTAATTTGATGTTCTGTATACTAATTTCCCATTTATGTTAACTTCACTGTGTTTCTGCAATCTTACTGCAGCTAATGGGACTAATCCAGTATCCAAAGGGAAAAATAGCTATAAGGTTTGGTTGTCCAGGACCACAGTGCATAACGCTGTAAACTAGAAAGTGACTTGTTCATGTTCACCTCATCTGGGAGGACATGTGTTTAATCTTTCTATTTTCCATAAGCTCAGTTTTATTAGCTTTTTTTGAAAAAACCTTTACAGTAAGGTTATCTTTATCTTCTGAAATTTGAAACTTACTCAAAAATGGCAAAGATCTAGTATATGAGTGAAAGAAAAGGAAACCTTTAAACAAATTGATGTGTATATATATACACACACATATAAAATATTTTATATATATATAACTTCAATTTTATTGTACTTTACCACTAGATCTTTACTTTATAATTTAACTGTTATGCAAACTAAGTAATCCTCAGTCACTTTAAGTAAATGTTTACACTAAGGGCTGATGTTGCAATTACTGCTTTCCAAATTAAGGAGGAACTCTTGGAGCTCTCTTGCTCTGCACCCTGCCCAGACAGCTGAGGGCCCACGCACACACTCATATTCCACATCTGCTCTTTTGTCTGGATGGACAGCAGGACGCCACAGAGGTTTCCCCATCAAAGAGAGGCAATTCTAAAAGATTAAGATGTTCTAGTTAGGCACATGGTAACATTTGATGTTCCAGATTTTCAGCTCTCCCAAGTCACATTTGTGAGCTCTAATGAATTGGAGGTGGCAGGTGTATCCTAAAAGCTACCAGCAAAGGCAGTTGTGAATAAAGAAACACTTAATGTCATGCCTGCTAATAGTTAATGCTGGCTCAGAATGCACAAAGGACAATGTTTCCCATCAGGCACAATAGAATAAAGTGATAAGCCACAGCTAGGAGGAAAAAAAATCTCACTGCACTCCATGTACACAGCAAAAGGACTGAACATTTGATATCTAAAAGCTAGGTATTGCCTTTTTTCTCCCATGGAGCGAATTGTTTCTCTTAATTCCTTATTTCAGGATTTCAAGAGTCTTGAAAGTCAGCATTGTATCAGATTTCAGTGAAGTTTTCTTCTGAATTTTTGAATTCTACAAACTTGAGAATGGGAAAGTAAATTATTATCTTAGTGGAACTTAATTATTATCACAGTGGAAATTTTAAATTAAGAGTTCTAATAATTTTTTACAGAAATATTTTCAGCCACTGCTGTTATACAAGTTTCCTTCTTTCCACACAAAATAAATTACACAATCATTCTTATTTAATTGCATACATCATGATTTATGTAAACAATTACTCATGGACTTTAATTCCCATAAAAAATGCAGGAAGGCAGCTCTATTTCCATTGCAGCTGGCCTTATTCACATCCAATTGAGAAGTGAAAAGATATGTATTAATTTTTTTTCTTACAATTTAGAAAAAAAAAAGTCTGACCACAGTAATAATTACACTTGTGTAATTCAGACTCACAGAAAAATGTGCCTCTGATGAAAGTGCTATTGATTTGAAGAATTAGGGATGCTTTTAAAGTCAAACACGAGGAAAACTTGCGAGGAATATGGGTGACAAAACAGGAACATGTATGTGTGGCTGGACAGGAGACATGAGCCTGTCTCTACTTTTTTCAGCAAGGCTGTTTTCCAGACAGGGTGTTGATATTTTCTCCCCCAAAGCAAAAAAGTTTCAATAAATTGCACAAGGCCTTTGCACAGGCCCAGTTAGAACCATGTAAGAAGATTTCTCCTAGTTAAGACAAGACTGCCACAATCAGTGTCAGCTGTCACTAAAAGAACAAGATGCCTGAAAACAACTGAGGAGAGGAAACAAACACACAGAACTTAAGGTATCTCCTGCTTTTCCTTGGCTGGCAGGAAAGCCTAACAGAAGCAATGAATTCATATTGTACTGTTCTAAGGATCAAGATCCCACTTTGTTTTTCTCCATCTCAAAATCCTAAGGCATAACACAACCTAATCCACACTCCCAATCAGCCAGGAATGCAGCAAAGACCACCTTCTACATACAGTTCCCTTTGGAACTGGCTGCACTGCTCTTCAGTCAGTGCCAGTGCTCAATAAGACAATCAAATCCTTTGTTAAGAACTTCCAAAATGAAACAGAAATACCAATTAACTGGTATTCTGTCTGGAACTAATTTAATTCAAAGGTGTCTTCTAGTACCTTGGGACATGGTGTGTTCTGCTCTGGAGAGAATCAATCGGTGAGAGATTGATGAAGGGGTGGGGAGGTCAGGTTTGCAAATACAGAACCATCTGCAGAGTCTCCTGGGCTGGTACCTGCAGCATAGTAATTTACAGGAGCAGGTGTTTCCTTTTAATCTACATTTTTTTTCTGCTGAAATTGTAACTTTATTAAAAAGTGCCTGCAGTTTATTATTAACAGGGTACTTTGTTCATTTTTGCTATTAACTGACTGCTGAAAGGTCTCTGAAAATTTTAATGCCCATAATCCTTAAAAATACAGTTAAGAAAAGAGGCTGTGATGTTAATTATGGAAGTCAACCAGACACATCTTTAGAAAGCTGCTATTGTGTAAACACAATAAAGCCCAAAAGTCTGTTCTTAAAATAGAATTATATTGTTCAGGAATGAGCCATTTCTTCCTAAATAAGGGTGACTGAAATGATTCTAGCCGTGAAGATTCTAATTTATTTTTGTTTATAGCCATAATTAGTTATGGAGAAAGGAAGCTTTCTGAAACAGAAAAAAATTTCAAGAATTCCAGCTGGAATTTCCCACCTTGGTAGGATGGGCACTCTGGTCAGTCCCCTTTGGTTTGGCTCCAAAGCACAGCAAAGGTCAATAAAGAAGACATTTGAAGTCAGACTCAGGTTCCTGGCTTTGCTGCACCTCACACCCTGCTCCAGCTCTGCTGTAATCCACATCATCTCTTCCCAGGCCTAGCATCTCCCAACCTGACTGCCACATCATCCAAACTGGCTGTGCAAGGGTTTGAACAGTGCCCACATTGTCTCCACTCAGGCATTGCACCTCCTGCTCCTCACACACCTCCTTCAGCTCCTTCACCTCAGCCTCTCCACAATCCCACAAATGTTCTGCAGAATTTTCCTTGGGTTTGCCTCATGTACTTTACCTGCCTGTAACTCCTACCAGCACAAAAATGACACACAGGGAAGCAGTTTCCTGGTTTGGGTGTACCACCAAAAAAGTCACAGAACACTGCAATGTGAATAAACCTTGGGCTTATAGGAATCACAGCATTAAAATCCAAGGAATATCCTTCATTCCCAATCAACGAGGAAAAACCCAAGTAAAAAAAAAAAAAAAAAAAACAGAGAATTTTTTTGTTTTTCATGTTCTGCTTTAGACATTAAATCTAAATGTCTTAGTCTAAGACCAACTTCCTAGGGAAAAAATCCATACACACCATTGACTATCTGGTCATATCCTAGGTTTTATTCTTCCACTTTCCTATTCTTTGGAAATTTTTATTTATGGTTTGCAGTAAACTTCAGGAAAGAAAAGGACAGTGACTCAGCAACTGAGAAAAATCCCTTGTTCTGTGTTTTTGTTTAAGTCTCTTAATTTCAAGACAGATTTACTCCTTGGGGGAAAAAAATAGATGTGAGAATAAAATGTGCCTAATTGGCAGATTTTTCAGTTTTTAATTGAACTAATTTAATTTTTACTTGACCCAGCATCAGCCTTTATTTTAATTTAGGTTTTGGTTTTGTTTTTTTTTACTTCTGGGAAGGTTCCCTCTGTTCCCGGCATGTTTCCCTGTCACTCTGATGAATACTGAGACAAAGAAATCTTTCCTTTCCCAGAAATAACTGCCTCATCTGTTGCTAATTTCCCTTCCTATCCCTTATGGAACACATGGCTCCTTTCTATGACCTCTTACTGTGTGCACATTCATGAAGTCTTTATAATTTCCTATTCTTGCAAAACTTTCCAAATTTAATAACACCTTTTAATGTATGTTTTCTGTCTATTCTCATCTAAATAATGCACAAGAAGTGCAAAGTAGTTTCATGACTCCTATAGGCAAACCTGTTAAATGGCTTATTGAATTATTCCCATTTTCTTTACATCCCTTTAAGCTCTACATTCATTTCCATAGCAATAGATTTTGGTATGGTTTCTGTTCCTCACTAAAATTTCCTGTTTTGCCTCCTTCCTCATGGCTTTCTGCTTTCCTCCTGGCCCCTACATGAGTGTGTCCCTGCAGAGGCACATGCCTAAGAAGCAAAATAAGCAAAAGGGCATTTAAATGTTCACGTCTGGGCTGCTGGATCTAGCCATGGATTTACTCCAGCCTTACAGTGGCCTGAAGCTTCTGTTGGACTCTCTCACAATAAATAACACTCAAGTGCACAGGAATTTTTGGAATTGTATTTCCCTTCATGTGATTTGCTCTTGGTTCAACACATCTCTATGCCACCAGTCTTAATTAGGAGAGCAGCACAAAACAGTTCTGCAAATCCTCTGCACCACAAACACTAAACAAATCCTCTGCAAAAAGATGTGAAACAAGGCCACACAAGTTCTAAATAACATTACTTTAAGTTTGCACAACCTATTTTTTTATATGGGAAGACAGAATTTGTCACAACTGATTTCCTTTACTGTTAACTGAAATGTGCAATACATTAAAATAAGTCTTAGTGAATAATCAGGATCAGCTGGTCAGCTACACAATATTTCAGAATAAAGTTGCTCCTCAGAAAATAAGTGCTTTTTCTTGCCACTCTCAGCAGCCTTAGTTGTTTTGCATATGGTTGCATGTTTAATTAGCAATCTTTCTGTAAATGTCTGCAATTAGACAATGATGATTAATAAAATAACTCCTTTAAAGCTCCATTTAGGCAGCAGAACTGCACAATCAGGTATAATTAATTCATCATTAATAAATCATGGCTGATTAACTAATACGTTGATTACAAACACATTACTGCATAGCCTCCCACCTGAGCTCTGGTGATTTTTCTATCCTGAAAAGAAATAGAGACAAAGTAGTAGTAAACTACAAAAAAAAATGCTTTAAGCAGCAAAGATATTCGTTTGGTCAGGAAATTTAGATAACAAGACTCTTTGAAATGTATGGGCCATGTTCATTATTAGTCCTCTTGAGTAAAAGAAATTATTGTACTGTCTATTTGTTAAATGTGGATGGGTGAACAATAACTGGTTCTTTAGTTCACTTATACTCCTAAGGAAGGCTTTTTTTCCACAAGCCTTTCTGATTATGGGCCAGATTCAGCCTTTGCCTAAGCCATCAGGAAGAATGAGATGCAGCAGCACTGCTGCTCCAGAAGCCAGGAAGAACCCAGGAACAACCCAGGGAACAATGTGAGCTGTGGGGACAGCAGGCCAGGGCCAAAGCTGCCACAGCAGCTGAGCTGCCACAGCTGTGATCTGCACCTGATCACAGGTCCAGGGTTATAAATCATACTGCAGCTCCACCAACTCCAGCAAGACTGAAGACAGGAGAAGAATGTGCATTTCATTTGGACACTCCTTTTGCTTGCCACCTAGCCTCTGAGTTGAGGAGCACATTTAAATCACATTTTTGGTGTGTTCTTTCTAGCTGCAGGAGATAGAATTTTCTATTTAAACTAAGATTCTCACACTTGTCCAGCTACTTGGACTTAAGATGTAACTAACAAGTTCTGATAAAATTCAAAATAAATGGAAAGAAGGGAACTTGGCACAACTAAGTTCCTGCTGATTTACAAGGGGATGACATCCAACTGCTCCCATAGTATTAGGCTGTCTTCTGAATTCAAAACACGTCACCCTGAAATATTGCAAAGAACTAAAGCAAAGGTTAAGACAGAGGTGACTTGAAAGGGAAAAGTTTTAGCTAGAGTAACTGAAAGTTCCATATTCCTAATACATCCAGTGAAAGACCACATCATGGTGACAAAATCTGAAGCAGTACATTCCATAAAGATTATAGAAGAAGCTTTCAGTTTAGGAGAAAATCTTCAGGTTTTGAAAAATAATTGACATTGCTGTAACCAATAAAGATTCCCCTCAGATCTTAATCAGCTTCATGTGCATCACAAGGTCAATCTGTTAAATCTACTAAACCTTTAATTAAATGTTGACTAAGCAGCAGTGCTAGGATCAAAGGCAATACCATTTGAAAATACTGTTCATAAAAGAGAACCACAAGGCACATTTCTAAATAATTTCTATGTTTTCATATTTTAATTCAAGTAAGTTAGTGAACATGGCTACCATTTCAATATATACCCAAGAAAATGTATTTTTAATTAATTCAAATTTCATGAAAAATTATCTACATGGGAAAAGTTTGATTATCAAACAGATGCTTACAGTTTAATCCATGAAGCAGTAAGGGATTTTAAGATGGAATTTGGAAATAAAGAGAATTATTATTTAAAAGCACAAAACCAAGACAGCTGTAGACAAACATTTTCATTGGTCAGTGTGCATAGGATGTGGCAAGATGGAAGTGAAGAATACCAAGGATCTTGAAGATCAGAAGTGAGTACTTTCAAGCAATTTTTAAAAATGGCCAATGAGCAATCAAAGACTTTTGAGAACAGTAGTAATTCACTGCCTAGAGCTGAGAGAGCATAAAGAGAGCAACACAAAAATGAGTAATTAGTGAGGGAAGAGGGAGATCAGTGCCAGTTCCTTCACAAAGTCAGGTTTCCTTTTAGTACAACAGCAGTTTGCCCCGCAATGTCAACTCTTCCGTCACTGCGCACGGAAATCTTCAGCTCTCCTCCACGGCGGGAACACTGGAAAGCTAAAGAGAAACAAGAACCCACAGTTAAAAAACTACTGTGTATCACAAATGATTTAGAAATCCATGAAAACTCAGGCAAAGGAGGCTTCTGGCTGCAGAAAGCAAGCAGCACCAGGGCAAAGAGTGCACTAGGGACACCCTGGATGAGTTGCCCCCATGGATGAAGGTCAGCTGAGGGCGTTTCCAACCAGACCTCGCCTTTTGAGTCTGACAAAACTGCTACTTAATACAAGCAGAGAGGGGGAGTTTGCTTTGTTGTAGCAAATTAAGTTTCTTCCCTGTATCTAGAAGTCTTGGATTCTCCCTTTGTGGGATACAGTTTTTGGAGGGAAGAAGGAAGAACACCAAGTGTTATCTGCATGAGAATGAATGACTGTTTTGCTGGCACTGAACACCAAAAGTTGATGCTGCATTCAAAGAACATGCCTGGCTAAAGGATAGTAAGTTCACAAAGGCAGTGGGGAAAAGTCTAAAAAGAAACATAGATGCTGCTTCAGCTGTCAGAAACTGACACCAAATTCTTACACAGGATGCATCAGATATTGATTTATAGAATCTTGAAGACATCATTTAATACAACTAGATAAACCTGAAGTAGAAACAGCCTTCTGGTTGTAATTGCTTAGAGAATTAAGCTTTTCTCTGACTGTTGAGCAGTACACAGGTGGGATGATGTTCACCTAGCATGTCTCTAACTCATTTCAGCAGTCTCATTTTAGTTGCATGACTTGACCAGAAAAGTCTGGTTCAGATGGCATTTAGAAAAGGTTTGAGTTTCAAGCAGTGTTGCTTTTGTGAAAGGCTCTAAATGGATGAAGAGGCAATGATGTTCACTCTCCTTACTCAATGAACTTCCAACTGCTCCAGAAGCTGTCCAAAGCCAACAAGCTCTTGGGTAGAGATTGTACTCAGGTCCCAACAGAGCACAGGCTCTCTGATGCCATATATGCTGTATGCTTTAAAACTATTTCTCAGGCACTGCTGCTAAGAAAGCTCTTCTTTGATCAGGAGATTAGATTCTCAGACAAAGCAAGCACTCCAACAGAGTGGAAACATGAGCTCTTTAGAGATTGAGATTGACACTTCCTGTTCTTTTCCATTTATAGAACCATGGGTTGTTTTTAACTCATCAGAACACCATCTATGTACGGAGTAATGCTTCAAGTAGTAATTGAAGTGAATATTTTAGATTCTTAAAAGAGCCAGACCAGCTAAAACTGATCAATTATTATTGCCAGGTGTGGAAACACACCTAAGGCCTTCTACTCCCACATACTGAAATAAAAGAGATCAATTATTTCAACTCTTCAAAGGTTGGTTGGGTTTGGCTTTTTATTCTTTAAATGTCCAAACTCTAGCTCTTTCATGTCAGGATTACTGAGATTGTTTTGATATTGGTCCACTTTATTTTACTTTACTTTTACTGCATTCACACATCAGCTGGTGGCCTTGTACAAACATTATCCTCTTGTTCTGGAGCTCCTTACCAGCCTAGATGGAGCTCAATGACCCCTGCTTAACCAATTTAAGGAATAAAGGATTTTCTTCATAATGTCATCAAAATGACATCAGCTCATGAAGAAATGACACTCTTGTAATAATACTTAAGAAATTCAAATTTTGTTTGAATTTCTCAACTCTACAGAGGAATGCTGAAAGAAACATTTGTTCCTTAGCCCAAGCAAAGATCTCCAAGAGTTTTTTTTATCCTATGAAAAAAGCTGGACAAATCTGGTGACTGATGGAGGGAAGCACCTCTCCTTTGAAGAAATGTAACACTTCTGCATAAATCTGATATTGTCAATCTATGTGTTGAGATTACTTTTACGTAAAAGATGAAAACTGCAATGAAAACTCTTGACTTCCTGAGAATTCAAATTAGCAAAAGCTTAAATACAGGTAGATTCATTGTACCTTAACAAAGCAACTTCTCCTGTCTTTTATATTTTTTTGTTGTTGGTAATGTTGGTGGTAATTTTTGTTTCGTTTCTGTCCCCCAAAAAATAACCCTAAAATTCTACAAACCTGTTCTGTACCAGAAGGAATCAGAGAAGTTAAAGGCAGTAACAAGAAACAGATTTCCCCACAAATAAATACAGTTGTCCCAAGAAAACTGGTATAGCAAGATTGCCCTAGCTTCAACTGAGATAAAAACTGTCGTGGATAAGCCCTTTCTCATCACAATAACTTGGGAAGTCCTCTCTAATTTGTTTGGTTGTATGGAATTCCTTATGCAGGTCTATAAATGTTACCTCAGAAATATGACAACAGTGTGAAGGGCTGGATACACAGACAGCATTCACTAGCAGCTGGGGAAGTCTGTACATCTGAGAGATTGTAATTTGTATACATTGCAGAGACTCCTCAAATGAAAGAAAGGCAAGGACTGACACAAAACCCTGACTGAACAAGCAGCTTAAATTCAAGGACATGGACCCAGCTTCAAGAAAAGATTATGAAGTATTTCACCTTGTAAAAGTACTGGAAAATTCTCTTTGTAGTTGGTGGGAGTGCTTGTTGTTTGAGAATTTAGTCTAAAAAAAGGAGGAAGAGAACCCAAACACAGGAAATTTAGTCTGATGCTTCAGAAGAGCTGCAGCTGACCTCCTAAAGGCCTCAATAGCCAGAGAGATCTGACAATAGATTTCATGTTCCACATTTTTATATTACTTTATTTTTATCTATTTGGGAACTAACACATCCTTCATTCTATGGAAGAAATTCTTCCTTTATTCTTGCAATAAAAAATATTGGATATTACAGAAGACACCACAGAGGTTTCTAAAAAGTCCAAGAATGCTTTGATTTATTAATACTTGCTGATATGGTATGTCCTTGAATGCCAGCTATCTTTTCCAAATCATCTCATTAGCAGTAGAATTTGCTCAGTACTAACTGATACCTCTCAGATATGTAAGGAAAAGTTATTTCTCATAAACATACATCAAATTATCTTGTCCTGTTTAAAACAGTTTTTTATGATTTCTACCACAGAAGATGTTTGAGGACATATAAGCATGAAATATTAATGAAAAAAAAAACAACCCAAACAACACAAACCTATCTTGTGGACTAGAGATAGGACTTTTTTTGTGCTAAACATATTAGAGAAGCTGATTACAGTATCAATTGCCCTGGCTGCTTGAGCAAGTTTCTCTAAAAGCAGAATAGGGACAGTACATACAAAATATATGAAAATGAAAAACAGGTAGAAAGTGTCAATTCTAAGTACAGACAGAATTCCAGCCTATTTGAATACTTGAAGAAGCAGTGTCTATAGATGCTAGGGGGAGTTTCAGTTCCACATTAACATCCAAAAATGTCAAAATCTTCTGAGAAACAGCCAGTCCATAAGGACACATTACCAAATACAGTTTTTCATCTTCAGAAAATATGTTGAGATTTCCCCCCCACCACCCCCCAACATTATTTAAGCTATCACAGATACTGTGTGGTGTAAATGCAAATACAAGGTCTTCTGGACAGAATGTTAAATCTTTCCTCTGGTCCGTGATGGAGAAGGTCCTGTTCATGGTGGATCCTTTAAAGACTTACCATCCTCAAGAAATCCATTCTGAGATTCATTTGACCCAATACAGAAAGGTTGATATTCAGGCTAGCTGCTTGTTTGGGAAAGTGTTTACTTTTATGGACAAAGAACCTTATTAGATCAAGTATCCAACCTCTGCTCTCAACTAATGCAACCAAAGGCTTGTGTGCAGAATTGTCCCTGTCCCCTCTTGGGGAACCAGGAGGGGATGAGGGTATTTTGTATTGCTTCTCTTGTTCTTCTGTTCTCTGGCAAAGAAACAGGAGAAGCAAGGAGTCACCCAGCACCTCCTCAAATAGCACTGTCACATGTTAACAGTTTCACTTGGTTTCTTTCCACCATGTTCTTAAGTTTCTTGCTTAACAAAGATGTGATCTAATAAGCATATCTCATAGATTGAATCAAAACACATAAACATTCCCTGAGGTTCCCCAGCTTCAGGTATGATGAAAGGTCATGAGAACTAAAATCCAAAAGCCAAGATCAAAAACTGACAGCAGAGAGTTATGATCCAGAAACCAACACTTCAAACTCCCTGGGGCATGATGTGTCATGGTGCTGGATAGGAAAGAAAGCAATTTCTCAAAGACTACCTCACACACAAAATATTACATAATATTCTATTCATCTTGAGGAAATGGAAAAGGAGTTATGCTACAGTTTGGATTGCAGTAGTAATACAACCTTTTCTTTTCTAGTGAGTAGATTTACATAAATGGACAGCTTTGCAATAAAACAGTTTCTCTTACCAAGCATTTCCTTCTTCCCCAGCTGCTCTGACCAGTAGCTGCTTAAAACAGCATGAGCAGATCCTTAAAAGAAATTGCAAAACAAAGTAGAGAATTAAATTATAATCATTACTTTACAGAGTAAGCATAGTCAAAATGTAAATATCATAAATCTAGTGCCTTGTGTGTTTAGGGTAAAAAAAAAAACCTAAGAGAACTTAAGGCTTTATAATTTCAATTTATGGTAAAGCAGTATTACTTCCACATCCTCTAGCTTCAAAGGAAACCTTGCTAGGTGAGGGCATTATCATTAGCTACAATTCTCATCTGACTAATAATTAAATGGTCCCTAAGCAAAGAACAGCATCCTGCAGCAATCATCAACACACTGAGTGCAACGTCAGAAGAACAGGCAGGAACACGTCCTGCTGCCCTAAGCATGCAGCCAGCTGAGCTCCCACAAGCCTGAGAACAGCAGCAGTGTCATGAAACTAGGGAAGATCTCAGCTGAAATGCACTGGGAAAAAACCCAAACAAAATCCAAAGCACCACAAAAAAAAGAACACCAACAGAAGAGGATATAAATTTCCACTGCAACACTCATCCAGTAATGAACTAGTCTCTCACTTTTATCTAATTGTAATACTTGAGGGAAAAGATCTGAAAAAGACACAAGAATATCTGGCCTAATGACAGTAAGAAGCTGATTAGATTTTTCTGAATGAGTTGGCCTCAGTCATAAGAGTTTTTAGTTTAATGAGCACTCCTGCTATCCATATAAACCAGTAGTTTATAAGAGACTCTGAAGTACAAAAACAGATTAACAAATTTGAATAAGAACCTTTTAATAGAACTGAAACAAAAGTATGAGCTGCTTTTCATACAAACACATACCTGTAACAGGGTCTTCCAGAACTCCAACCCAAGGCGCAAAATACCTGGAGTAAAAATCATGGCCTTTTCCACTGGAATCTCCCTTAACAGTGAGTATGAGCCCTTTCAGTTTTCCTGTCTTGTCAGCTGACAAAAAGCGTTGTGCACTCACTTTCAAGTTTTCCAACACAGACCTTGAATATAATTATGAAAATTGAATAGCCCACAATTCTTCATTTTACATGAATATAAGTACTGAAAAGAAAAATAAAGCTATAGAATCATTTTCTCTACAATTGAAAACCAGCTCTGAAATATTAGAGGAGACAAGATCCCTAGCATTGTCCTCACAATGGTATTTGACAGAAAAATCACCTTGAACCTAATACACTCTGAATGAGCAGAGAAGAACATCAAGCCACACATTTCCTATTTATCTCTGAAAACAAAGCATCCTGAAATATTAGCCACAAAAAAAATCACCTTGTTTCACATTTTAATCATTGAAAGAATTATTGCCTCACTACAGAATGTACCAAGTGCTCCACCTCCTTTCAGAGCAAGCAAATAACTAAGGTCACTCAGGTCTTCATGGTATTCTAAAGCAGTCTACAACTGGCTAATACCTCCCTACAAAACAGTCTGAAAGAGTGAAATAATAAGTACTCAGCTGAGAATATTTCTTTTTCCCCATTACCCCAGACTTTAACCATTAGTTAGACCAAACTTCAAGTTTGTAATAACAGTAATTTGGCCTGATTGAAGAAGTTATGTTTCAGCAGTATATACCTACATCATACTTGAATTAACAATGAAATTCAGATGAGATTAACAAATGCTTTGGAATAATTTGAATTGGAATTTTCTCTCTAAAGCTACTTATGGTGCTGTTAAGCATGTGTAAGCAGATTACAGTGCAATGGAAGTAAGAATCCCTGGCATTGTGCCAATGTGCCCTGAACTGAAGCAGGACTCCCAACTTCCCGCCAGGTTACTGGATCATCTTTAGGCTCAGATGGATGGGAAAAATGCACCACCATTAGAACTGTTTCCTACACCTCCTTCTCTTGAAGACAGAATTCAGAATGATCTTACTCAGCTTTGCAGCCTCAATAAGCTCACATTAAAAGATAAAATAACTACTTTACACAGAAATTTAAATCAGGGGTTTCCAATCTCCACCTGATTTAAAACTAGATAAAGGAGTCTAGCATGTAAGGAATAAACAGGCAAACTCAGTGTCTGCATTCTTGATTAAAACAATTAAAAGATTGCACTGTACCTATCATAAGTATCACTGAGGCGCACCAAGAGTTTCTTTGTGTCGGGAGAATAACGAACGTCTTGAACAATCATGTCACCAACCGCTGCCTGGTGGGAAATGTAGAGACAGAAAAAAACCCATCACCACTTGAATAGAAAATATTATTCCCTTAGCATTTCTGTAGAGCACATTCCCCGCTAGAAGAGGGTTTATGCAAGGTCTTCCATGCAACCCTCAAGCACAGGCAAGCAAGATAAGCAAATGCACCAAGTGTTTGTATGGATATGGGTGAGTTACAATGTCATGTCAATTTGGGAAGAAATCCAGGACCGAGAGGAGGGCAAGGACACAGACTGTCCTCTTATGCACACAAAAGGCTGAAAATGCCATTGAAATAAATATTGACACTTCAGTCAATGGAAATGGGAGACACAGGTTCAGCTGCAGCACTGTGGAGAATTCCACTCCCTGACCTACTGACTCATTACTGAGAGCTCTGAAGTTTGGTGTTTCCAGTTCAGGAGTATATCAAGCAGTGCCTTATCACCATTTTTTAGCCATTTTAATACATAAAAATAAGCAAAGCTATTATAAATGGTTTTTTTAAGACAATTGATGGATTCTTCTTTTACCTTTATCAATTCTTCTACTTCCTTAAGCTCCTGAAGAAAAATAAAAATACACACACTGTAAAAAATGCAATATATATACATATGCAACTACAGACAGACACATACACTGACATACACATACAAACACATACTTTCCTTGAAAACCTATCGTGAATAAAATTTTGACTAACCTGGGGGTAGGCTGTATAAAGTGGCAAGTCCAGGACAATATGATCTTTCACTTGTCTGGCCTTTAATTCCCCACTCAGTGTCACAAACGTGAGAACTGAGTTTGTATTTTCTAGAGAGAACATTGCAACATTATCAAATTAGAATTTTAATCTAAATTATCATAGCCCTCGGAGTAGCTCAGTATATTCAGAAAAAGTTAGTTATGCAGCTCAAATATATCTAGAGCAACACTGTATTGTAGGCAAAATTTCCAACTAACTCAATAAATCTGCTGAGGCTAATAAACACAGCAATTGTCAGGGAATCATTCCTGCATTTGCCTAGAATGAATGGGAATGTCCTTTTAACAGAAAGAGCAATATTCCCTATTCATCAAATCCTGCTATAACTCTCCCACATGACATTTGCATATTTAGCACTCTTCTTAAACCAGAGTAAAGCAGGGCATGGGAATCAGAGGGCAGGCATCAGACTACAGCCTTGTAACTACAGGGCAGAAGCAAAAGGCAATACCCAGGGTATCTCCACTTGTGTTCTACAGATGTTCTGAATGTCTAATTGCCTTTGTCTTAAAAAATAGAGATGTTAATTAGAACTAAATGTTCTAAAAAACGATAGTAATACATAGGTTGTAAACCTACTTTGTACGTGGAATAACACAGCAGCTGATGCAAGGGTAGCATGACCACAGAGAGGAACTTCACTGGCTGGGGTGAACCATCTGAGCCCAAAGCAGGAGCCTTGAAAAAATAAACTTTATTTAGTGCTATTAAGTGGAAGAAGTCTATATCTTCATTTTATCTCAATATATACAGAGTGATGATGTTTCAGTTAAGCAAAATGCATGTTACAATCAGTTTTGGTCCTAAATACACTTTAGGTACCCATTTCACACTGATTTTTCAGAATAGCTATCCCTTTTGAACCAGGTCAACAACTTTTACACGCTGCACAGATTTTCCTTTGTCCTGAACAGGTCTTATTTAGAAGATAAAGCCTCCATGTCCATGTGTACTATGAAATCCTGCAGAGGCATAGTCATGATCTGTATCACCTGCAGGCCAGGTTACCATTTAGATGGTTTTGTTGGTATAACAGAACCTGTACTGGACTTAGTCAGTTATTATTGGAACACACATATATGATACTTGGTTTCCTTCAACTTTTGCACATGCATTTCAAGTGAATAATTACCACACAAACCCAACTAGAAGTGAAAAATAAAAATAAATCTTTTAAAATCCAAACCAGTCTTGTCATTGCTACTATGAGAAGTTCGTGCATTAATGTCAGTCCCCTCTAATAAAAACAAATAGAACCCAGACAAAACCCTGTGGTGGAAGCCAAGGGCCCCAGCAGGGAAGTGCTGTGAGAGCTGGCCCAGCCCAGCCGTGAGCCTGCTCCGTGCTGCTCATGCACTGCTCCAAGTGGGAACTGTGCCTGGGAGCAGGACATGGAGGAGTCATGCACAGGCCTGAGTGGAGACAAACATGACCCAGAACAGCTGCCTGGACACTGCAGACACACAGCCAGACTTGGACTGAGAGGACATCAAGCACTCCTATAAATTCACACGTCTCTAAAATACCAGAGTTGATTGGTTTGGCTTTCTTTAATTAACATTAAATTAAACATAGTTAAGGTGCAGGCCTGCAGAAACACACGCTGTGTCCAGGAGCCCTCACCAGACCAATTCATGCTCCAGAAGCAGATGGTAAATGACATTCTGATGCTCCTGCTCCACTCCCACCACCCCCCAGCACACACAGTCTCAGGAGCAGCTGAGTGACCAAATTCCTTTGAAAGACCTGTGCAGCCCTGGGGCAGATGTGTGGGTCTGAGCCACAAACTAGCTCATTAGTACCCAAAGCACTACAGTGATAAAGAAGCTGCCATTTCGTATGCTGCTAGATATGGATGACTTGAAAATAAGTGTGTTAAATGTATTGGCAAAGTGCTAACATGAAAAATGAAAAGTACTGTAACTTCTTGCTCCAAGCAATTAGTCTAACCCTAAAATAAATCCCAGTTTATTAACAGGAGCAAGCAATTATAGTTACTACTATCCTTAATTTTTTTTATTACAGAGACTGTATAAAATCCTGCTCCCTGAACAATCCATCAAACAGCAAAGATGATAAACGTGACTCGTTAACCTGGAATCCAAGTCCAGAGCACTGGACGAGCCCCTTGGCTCACACCACCACACAACTGCTGAGTGAGCAGATTCAGCAACCTGATTCAGCTGAAAATTAATCCACAGAGTGACTCTGAATGAATTCTGCATTTGTCTGATGTTTTCTTGTAAGCAGAACCACTAACTTTTGGTAAAGTCGTCTCCAGGTTTCAGTTTTCTGATGAAAGCTGTTTCTGAAAGGTTCATTTCTGCTGCAATTTTTTGGTGCAAATCTTCATCCAGGTCCTAGGGATGACATAACAAATCCAGTCAACAATAGATCAAAAAATGCAGAATCAAACTTTCTGTCAAATACAGACATTTAATTTTCTATTATAATAAAACATAGATTCAGTTGTAATTCAAAATAATCTCTGAGGGTAAAAAAAAACTTTAAGTGGGACAATACACTCCCTTGGCAGGAGCTGAGAAAGGACAAACTGGCAAAAAAAAAAAAAAAAAAACAAAACTGGAACTGCTGGAGCTAACAAAGTGCCTGTAATTTAAGCCAGTGGACATTGAGCCCAAGATACCCAAGCCCCAGGGATTGTATAACGTTCTCCTTGGCACATGCTCCCCTGCTCTTTCCCCACCGTTATGCTGACTGGCCAGGTTTGAGAATCTAGTCTTTAAAATACTGAAACTCAAGCGAAACAAAGGGACTGAAGGGACCTGCTCAGGTTCAGCCTCGGAGAGATAAAAATGTGCCCTTTAAACTTGAATTACTTCCTTCAATAGCTAACCCTTTTCAGCCAATAATGCCATACTACAGCCACAAACTAATAATTGGTAACACTAGAGCTGCACTTGCAGCCTGAATTCTGTACAGTTAAACAACATTCTAACAGGGCAGTTACATTCCCTTTATCCCAGCAAGAGTTCTGTCAATTACTGTAAAGATCCCAGACCAGAACAAAGACCAGTAAAAACGTTATTAAAACAACCTTTTTTTTTTAATAACATGGAACTTTATTGAAATACTGCCATCCTGTGGCACCTCTGAAACAAAGAGAGGACTGGTTTTGCCATTCTTGCATCTCTCCTGATTTTTTCTGTAAAGCATCTGCTGAGACTCTGGGGGGAGCAGAGAACAGCTGTTTTGCACGGCTGCATCACACTTTCTTCATTTTAGAATAAAATGCTGAATTAGGAGCTCAGCTTTAGCTGTCACACTAAAGCCTTTACTCCAGGAACTGCAAAAAATTTAAATGTTTGCATTTCACAAAGTCATCACGCAAGTAAGGTGGTTTCACAGTACCTTGATGTAATAAAGTAAAAGTAATATTAAAAAATGCAATTAGAAGCTCATAATTTTAATGCAGACATCACTTTGAGAATATTTAGATTTTATGTGGCCAAACATAAATCTGAAGGGAGATGTTCCCAGTCATACCTTTGGCTGACCTGATAAGTAGGCAATGCTACATGAGATTTGGACCTAGGAACCTCTAGAAAGGATTCATATTGGCATTACAAGCTGTTGCCACTGGCTACTCTACATATATTTTCGTATTTACAATTTTCATCAGGAGTTAATATACAAACAATACAAAGCCTGTACATTTCTAATCCATCTTAATAATTATTTTTGTTAGGAATTGGTACCAATTAGTACCAACTGTTCAGAACACCCTGATGAGGAGGATAACTACTGTCAACTGCACCAAAACTACCGTGCAACATTGAAGCACTAAAACCCGGCTGCATAAACTCGGCTAAAGCTGAACCCAACACGCTAATGGTCAAAGATTCACGTTGAGGTCTGTACCTACTCTTTTTCTGTCCCGAGAAAGAGCAAAAATTCAAGAAAAAAAGGGAGAAAACCCATACCAAAATCAAACCCCACAGTTTAATCCTTCTACTGATCACTGATTCAGTTTTACAACAGTACTTTTCAGAGTTCATTCTGAATCCTTCTTGACTCTTCAGAACTCTTATTCTGAACTATTCTTGAAGAAATTAAGCCATTTTTCTTAACTCAAAATAAATCCAGTCTGTTCCTTAATAAAATATTTTTAACAGCCCACAAAATATTCCAACGTTGTCTTGTATGACATCGGTTTGATGAAGGGGAAAAAAATAAGAAAAAAGAGCACCGCTGTGCTAATTTCTCTGTATTCTTGTGCCACAGCAAACAAGTCTGGAAAACAGAAGTCTCGAGTAAAGAAAGCAAAGTCTATTGCAGTGCTGAGTGCTCAGTCCAAGCACAGAACGGCAAAAGTCATTGCAGTACCTCAAAAACCAGTTTCTGAGGTGCTGCAGGGTTTTAACTTACATTCTCAAGCAGACAAACTGCCGCAGGATTTCCAGAAAACGGCCGGTTTGTAAACGCATCAACCGTAAAGATTGGGACCTGCATTGCCGTGCGCACCTGCTCGGGCCCCGCCAGGGCTCCCTAAGCGGCTTCCCCCGCCCGGGCAGCGCGGCCCCGCGCTCCCGCCTCGCTGGCAGGCGGGGCCAGCGGCCCAGCCCGTCACTTCCTACCGCCGACAGCACTGACACTCCTTACTACGCTCAGCAGTTTGTTTTTTTTTAATTTTTTTTTTTTTTTAGTTAAAACACGCATTTTAACCTCCCTCGCCCCCAGCCCCCGAGCGCCTCAGCGCGCCCTTTCACCGCGGCGCCCGCCCGGGTGTGCCCCGCACGGCGGGAGGCAGCTCAGCTGAGGAGACGCGGGCAGCACCATCGCGTGCGCCCACACCGGGCAGCCTTCCTCATCCCCGCTCCCTCCCGCAGCTGCGCCGGGGGAGAGGAGCGCGCTGAGGGAGACACACGCTGCGGAGCCCGGCCGGCCGGAGCCGCCGCCAGCGCGGCCGTGAGGCGAGCCCGGGCGGGAGCGCGCCCCAGCCGCGCTGCGGGCCGCGCGCGCTCCCGCTTGGCGCCAAAACCAGCGGCGGCGGCCGCGTGAGCGAGGCCGGAGCGCGCACGCGCCCGGGCGGCCCCTCAGCAGGGGAGGCGGCGAGAGGCACGGGCGGAACGCCCCCCCCCCCCTAACGCGCATGCGCAGTCGCTCCCTTTCGCCTCCCCCCCCCCCCGCTCTCCCCGCGCGAGTCGCGCGTGCGCGGGAGCCGCCCAGGCGGGTGTGAGGCGGCGCGCGGCGCGGGTATCGCGATAGTCGCGCGGCCCGGACGCTCCGCTGCCCGTGGGCGCTGCGCAGGTGAGGGCCCGCCGGACGGCTCGGCAGCGAGCGAGGAGGCGCGTCCTGCCCGGCCAGGGAGGCTGCCGGGGCACGGCCAGGGGTGCGCGAGGGACTCGCGGTGAGCGCAGAGGGCGAGCGGGCCGGGCGGGCGGCGGCGGGGCGCGCCGGGGGGCTCGGCGCGCGCGGGGCGCGGGCGGCGGCGGCGCGGGGCCGGGCTGGGGCCGGGCCGGGCCGGGCGCGCGCGCGGGGGCGGGGGAGGCGGCGCGGAGCCTCGCTCCCGATCGCGGCCGCCATTTTGAGCGGTGCAGGCGAGGGCGGCGGCGGCGCCGGGAGAGCGGCGGGCGCGGGGTGCTGGGGCGGCCGGGGCACACGGGCCGGGCGGCGCAGCGCGGCACCGCGCCTTGGGCTGGAGGTGGGCAGCGGAGTGCGGCGGGGGGCGCGGCGGGAGCGGGGCGGGCGGGCGGCGGGCGCCCCGGGGAGGCGCGGTAAATGGCGGCGGGGAGCAGGCGGGGGTCAGGGCCGCGGCCCGGGGAGGGCGGCGGGAGGCGGGCTCGCGATGGCTCCGCGCCTGAGGAGGCGGCGGCGGCTCCCTTTGTGCCCCCCGCACACGCCCCGGTGGCTCGCACGCGGCCCCGCCGCCCTCGGCTGGGGGCAGACAAAGGAAGGCCTTGTGGCCCCGGCCCCTTCCGCAGCTCTGACGCTTCAAGGGAAAAAAAAACCACAACGAAAGAAACCAACCCCACAAAGCGTTAGGGAGCGGATGTAGAAGGTGCTCGCAGTGAATGCCGAGCCTGCCCACGTGCTGCCCGCCGACCACGCGGTGCTCCCTGCAGCAGCCCCGTGGCGGATTAATGTCCCCTGGCATGTGCTTAGGTGCCCAGCTTCAAATCCAGAACAGAAATACAGCTCATGATCCATCATGTCATCTAAATAAAATCTTAACAGATTTCTTTTTTGGGGCGAGACTTGGGCATGGACAGAAACTCGGAGGGTTTTTTATTTCTGTTTTGTTGGGGTTTTTTTAGGATTTAAATTAAGCAAAAATGGACTGGAGTGGAAAACACAATGGGCCTAATGATACAACCAATGACGGAACGGTGGTACGACTCCGAGGCCTGCCTTTTGGGTGCAGCAAAGAAGAGATTGTGCAGTTTTTCCAAGGTACCTCCAGTATAGTCGAAGTGTAGTGGGTTTCTTTAGAGGCTTTTTGTATCTTTTGCACAATGTTTTGTACGTGTTTAATAGCTGTTAATGGGGTGGATGGGGAGGGATTGTGTTAAATTACTTATCTTAATTAAGATTTATGCCCTGTAAATGAAGCACAGATAACTATAGCTATAGTAGAACGCAAAATGTACCTGATTTTGTCGAGGTGGGAAACATGCCTTGCATATGGGGGTAACCTGAATGTTAGCATTTGGATCAGTTAAATTGCTTGATTGGTAGCTATATTTTCTTCGTGTAACTTAGGGGGTTGCATTTTTGTATAGTCTAAACAGAAAAGAAGTACGGCTAAATTGATAAATGTTTAATGAAAAGATCATGGGCTTGTATTTTTGGGTGATGGGGGAAACAAGGTGGTTTTCTTTTTCGTTGTTGTTGTTTAGATATGCTTTAAGTATTTGCTGCAGATGGGAATGTTTCAGCCTTTAACACTGTTCCCCTTGACGGGGTTATTTGTCCTTGGGTTAAAGGGTTGGAAATCGTGCCAAATGGGATAACATTGACGCTGGACTACCAGGGGAGAAGCACAGGGGAGGCCTTCGTGCAGTTTGCTTCAAAGGAGATAGCAGAAAATGCTCTGGGGAAACACAAGGAAAGAATAGGGCACAGGTGGGGATGGAGAGTTTGGGATGGTGTTAAATCTTTATTTTTTGGGGGTTGTGGGTCAGTAATGCTTTTGGGGGGTTGGGGACCATTGGGGAATTGGCTGTTTTTAAGAATTTTTATAACTGATCCTAAGTTAACTTGGCAAATACAGTAGATTTGGGGGGTGGGGGAGACAGTATTGCACTGGGTAGTTTGCTAAACTCAGAAAACTGTTTCAATCATGCTCGTGTAGGGTAATTTGATAAATGCTGCTATAGCCATTGTTTTTCAACAGTATGTTTCTCATACTGGAAAGATACGTTTTAAGCTTAATTTGTGCAGCTAGAATTTTCACATAGTAATTTTTGCCACTCTAAAGTGGGCTTTTTTTAATACACTTAAGATTCTTACAGTTTTGAGGAGAAGCTTAAGTTGTATGGTATTTCTAGTCACTGCTATTGGCTTGTTTAGCTCTAGAAACGTAGTATGGCCTTTTGTACAATTCAGACTGCTTCTGCCTGTGTTCTTACTGGTACCTTGAAAATCCTCTTTTATTAGATACATTGAAATCTTCAAAAGTAGTAAGAGCGAAATCAGAGGATTCTCTGACATGCCAAGAAGAATGATGGGACAACAGCGACCTGGACCATATGATAGACCATTAGGAGGAAGAGGGGGTTATTATGGAGCTGGGCGTGGAAGTATGTATGACAGAATGCGTCGAGGAGGTGGTGGATATGACGGTGGTATGTTCATCTAATGAACACAGGTTCTCTTGGCAGTTTCGTGTTTCTGACATACTTGTCAAGAAATGAGAAATGGTGGTAGCTCTAATGCCTCTTAGGTTGGATGTATTTATCTGAAAAAAACTTGTAATACATCAAAACACGTGGCTGAGTATTTAAGATGAACACTAATAATAAGGGAGTTATTTTCATTAGAATCAGATCTTTCCATTTGCATGTTTCAGTCTGTGTTACATAAAAAGAAATGTACTTTTGCACCATGTTCAGAAATCCAGGTTTGACAGTCTGCAGAGGCTGTTTGCAGAGTTGAGTGTTGTGTGTGACTGCTGTGTGAGTTCTGAGCAGGAATGTAATGGCTCCTTTCCTTCTCTCCACTGCACAGGATATGGTGGCTTTGATGATTATGGTGGCTATAATAACTATGGCTACGGAAACGACGGCTATGACGACAGAATGAGGGATGGGAGAGGTAAAAGAAATTCAGTTTATCCAAAAAGGTTGTCCTGATACTTGAGTTGCAAGACACACTATTTCCAAGACAGAGATAGCAGCTTCATTCTGCTGTTTGGTAAAGAAGGCTGTTTGAAAAGGGGAGGGGATTGGGGAATTGCAAGAAAAGGTAAATAGATTGCTTAACAGGGCTGCTGGTTTGGGTTGATACATGGGAAGTGGAAACACCATGCATTCACTGGTATAATTAAGTGCTTTCAGAAAAGAGTAGTGATGACTTTTGGCTTTTCATGATCTTAGAGGTGTGTGGGTTTTTTTGGTTTGGGTTTTCCAATAGGCATGGGAGGACATGGCTATGGAGCTGGAGATGCAGGGTCGGGGTTCCATGGTGGCGGTCATTTTGTTCACATGAGAGGGCTGCCTTTCCGAGCCACGGAAAACGATATTGCTAACGTAAGTACCACGGGGAAAGGGCTTCCTCCTGCCAGCAGTGTGCATGTCCTATCTGTCCCAGTCCAAACTCGGGGAGCCTTCTCAAACCAGTCACTGCTACGTCTGCACAAAGTTAACGAGCTTTTCTAAAGCTACCGTCTGAGGTGGGATTACCAGAGCAGTCAGCAAAGCTATATTTAACATTAATCCCTGCACTCTCTGCTCTTTTGTTTCCATAAAAGGTGTATTGCAGAGACAACAGTTGCTGTAATCAGTATCTCCATTTTAAGGCCTTTAGGATTTTTTTAAGCTTACCTGATTTTATGAAAATGACAGAAGGTGTGAAACTTAAATTGCTTAGTTTGCATATTTGTTTGTTGTCCTGAGACTATTTCAGGAGGGGCAGGGTGGGCAGGCTGTGTTGGCTTGGAGAGGACTGTATCCCTCTCCGAAGAGATAAGGGTGGCAGGTAGAGGTGCATCTGCAGGATCTTGGGAATGCATTCTTGTGTCAGTGCAGATGTGGTGTTGTTGGGAAAAAGGTTTTCTTGGAATACAAGGCCTGGTTCAAACATAGCACATCACTGGAGAGAGGCTTTGCCAGTGGCACCTATGTGTTACATATGCAGAGCTCCATTCTTTTGCTTGTTTGCTTTTGTGGGAGGGTTGGTTTGCTTAAGTGGAGGTGTATGCCAGTTTGAGTGTTCCATTTGGAGTAAAGACTGTGACAAGAAGGGCCAAAAGTCAGGCTTAGATCTGGGGCAGTGAGGAAGAGCAGCGTGATTGACAGGCAGCTTCTCTTGAATTCTGTGAATGCATCCTTGCTTTGAGGAATCTGGAAAAGCAGAGCCAAATGAAAACCAACTGATTGTTTTCTTGTCCAGGATGCCATTGCATTTAACTGTTGCTCAGAGCAGTGTGTGTGGGCAGGAGTTGTTTGTAGCTTTGCATTCAAAGAAAGCTCCTCAGGCTCTGTAGCTGCAGCTCTCCAAGCTCTGTAGTAACAATAGGTTGACCTGATGTTAATGTCCCACAACCACTAAGTACTGCTTTAGAAATTAGTAGTTAAATCTGTGTGGTAGGATGATGTGGAATTAAAGTAGTGCACCACTAACCATGGAAATGGAAAAAAAGTACCTGGCTTGAATGAATTCTGCATTAAACATGATTGGTTTTAATTTGCTTTTCCCCTAGTTTTTCTCACCACTGAACCCTATAAGAGTTCACATTGATATTGGAGCAGATGGAAGAGCTACAGGAGAGGCAGATGTGGAGTTTGTAACACACGAGGATGCAGTGGCTGCCATGTCCAAGGATAAGAACCACATGCGTGAGTGTCGTGTTCCTGACTGCCGCTCGGCCAGGTGCTAGCAGGGCTGGGAGCAGCAGCTCCATCCTGAGGTGGTCACAGTTTCCCACGTTTGTGGCCTTTTGTCTGCTGCCTTTAAGGGCCGTGGGGGGTTGCTTTGTACTTCTGCTTCTGGTCTGGAAAACAAAATGCAAACTGAGGCTTTTTGCTTCTTACAGAGCATCGGTATATTGAACTGTTCCTGAATTCTACTGCTGGAGGTGGCTCTGGAATGGGAGGCTATGGCAGAGATGGAATGGGTACGCATCAATTGCACATTTAGTTGATGCCTTGCCAAGACTAGTGAGTCCCAAGCTTGTAATGTTGCACTTTTGGCTTTGCAGATCAAGGTTACGGCTCTGTTGGTAGAATGGGAATGGGTAGCAATTACAGCGGTGGATATGGAACTCCTGATGGCTTGGGGGGATACAGTAAGTACAAGTTCTCTTTCACGTGTCTGGGGGAGTGTGTGAATGACTGTCTTTGATGGGGGGCACTGGGCTGGGAGAATGGACAGAGGGGCACTGCTCTTCTGAAACTCCATCTCTGGGGGCTTTGCACATTGTGCCACTGCAGCAAACACTGGTTAAGAGCAGTGGTGCTGGAGTGTTGTTAGTGTGAGTTGTCACCTTCAGCCATTGTTCTGTATCACCCGTCCCATTTTTTCTTTTTTTAAGGTATGTATGCGTGACCTTGTCAATTGTTTGCAGGTCGTGGCAGTGGAAATAGTGGAGGATACTATGGGCAAGGCAGCATGGGTGGAGGAGGATGGCGTGGGATGTATTGAAGGATAGCCTTGCTTCTGCAGAACATCTTGGAAGAAACAGTCTCTGGTCTACTAGACTTTCTTACAAAATTTAATTTCTTTTGTATTTTAAGAACTTTATAATGACTGAAGGAATGTGTTTTCACAATATTATTTGGTAAGCAACAGATTGTGATGGGAAAATCTGTTTTCTGTAGGTTTTATTTGTTGCATACTCTGACTTTAAATAAATTTTTATATTCAAACCACTGATGTTGATACTTTTTATACTAGTTACTCCTAAGGATGTATTGCATATTCAAGACTACAGTCGGTTTAAAATGTTGTACTATGGTTCCATAAAGGTGGTTGTACTGTAACTCCTATGAACACTGATTCAGTTCTATGTAATCCTGGTCTAGTGAGCAAATTTAAACATTCACTTGTTTAAGGGGAGAAGGGTAGATGAGTAGATTAGTTGATTTGGTAATTACTTTCCTAAGCCCTTTTGGTAAGTTGTATGTAGTAACTGCAGCGCAGCAGAAAGCTGTGGAGGCTCAGTCGTTGTTCCTCCTGCTGCCAGCACCCCCAGCAACTGCACAGCTGTAAAGGAGCAGCACCCCTGTCTGCCTCCACAGCACCCTGCAGCCACATTTATTTCCACCTTGCTGGAGTGGTTGGAGCCTGCATTTCACACAGGGGACCTGCAAGTCTGACTGAAACACGAGCACAGCTTTTAGCTAACGTAGGTCAAGTACTAGTTCATTTGACGCTTTTTACTTAGTATTGTTTTCACAAACACGCTTTTAGGAAGAGTGGGGGATTTGGAAGCAAGTTACTTCTTTTCTTTCTTGAATTTATTGTATTTAAACATGGTTCAGCATTTTCTTTCACTGCACAGAGCTGATTTGTCTGTATTTGTTCAAAGTTTGCCAAGCCATTCTACATAGGAGCTCATTAGAAGCCAAGATCTCTAAAATATCTATAGGCCCAATACTTCTTCAGGAACACACAACCCAAACACGCTGATAAAACTTTTTGTGCATTTGTGACATGTAAGATATGTAAGAAACTTACTGTTTGAAGACACTTAACATACCTGATGTGTAATGGAAAAAGGTATTTATTCTTCTGAGCCAGTGTGATCTCCCAAATTAACTGCTTTGTCCTCAATGCCTCCCTTAAAATGTCAAATGTGATCTTGGGTATTGCAAGTCTGTCACCTGTTTTGCTAGTACTGTGTTATATCTGTAATAAATGTCTTCTTGTGGGAGAGAGGAGAATGGAGTTTATTTCACCAGAGGCTGTGTCCGGGTGTCAAAGGGCGTGGAAGAGCTGAAAAGGGTAACTGGCACAGGAAGTGTTGGCTAGGAAGGGGAGGGAAAAGGAGTTCTTGACCATTTGGACCATTGTGCTCTGCAGAACTAGGGGGCTTTTGGTCTTGCCAGCGAAGCTGAGGTGTTTCCCGAGTGGCAATGGTAGCACCAGAGTTAATTCAATAGCAGAAGTACCTTAGAGTGAGGTGGAGGAAAGGTCGCTTGCAGCAGTCTGTTAGCGCGGGCACAGCAGAGCGAAATCCTGCAGCTCGGCAGCGCCTCCTCGCCTGGGAACAGCTGGGGCTCCATCCTGGGAGGAGCTGACACCGGGCCTGGCCTTTGGGGAGGCTGGGGCTGTGCTTTGGGCAAGCTGCAGCCTGCTCACTTCAGCCCCAGCCAGCACACGCTGTGCGGGACACGAGTCCCTTGTGCCCGCCCGTCCCTTCAGCCGCAGCGAGAGCGCTCAGCTCCGGCCCTCAGCTGCCAGCAGCAGCCTCGACCGGCACGGGAGCCGTTCCCGTGCCCGCTCCCACAGGAGCTCCCGCAGGCCGGGGCAGCTTCCTGGCCCTGCTCCTGCCGGGCAGCACCGGGGCTCCGGAGCAAACACGGCACGGACCTGGCGGAGCCGGGAGGAGCACGAGGAACACGGCATCGACACTGGGGGCTGGTGAACGCCCCCAGCGCAGCAAGGCAGAAGTGGCTTCATTCCCCAAAAGGAATAAAATGCTGCTCTGGTCCTGTCTGACAGTTCCAGGTTCCTGTGGGTACCCCACGGCTCTTCCTGTGCTTGTCTTTGTGCGAGAAGGATTTAGAATTGAGCAGGGTTTTTACAGAAGGACAGAATTGCAGCATTAGTCACAGCAGTGTCCAAAAACCTTAAAAGCAGGCCAGGTATATAATTTGATGCCAAGGGAAATTAAACGATATGGAACATCCAGCATTCATTTTGTTCAAGGCAGAAGTCTTACCTGCAGTCAGTAACAGCAATCTGAATATTACACATTTTTCCTGTGGAAACAGGACAGCAGAGGGGAGGAAAAGATGGCAGTTAAGTAACAAATTAATTCATTGCACGTTACGGAAAGGCACTGTAATCTTGTTTTAAAAGATTGCCTATTTTAAATTATTTCTGTTTAGTTGCATCCCTTTTCACAAGTTATTTATTAAAGCAATACAGATTGGTTTTACCCTACCATCTCTATCCTGCATCAAACCCTGCTGCCTCCATGCCTGCCCCACAAAAGCCCACCTGGAAACACTCTCAGGAAACACATGAGCCTGACTGTGTCTTTGGCAGGGTACCCTGCTCCCCAGCACAGGCAAAGGCTTTCTAAGCAACTTGAACACAATAAAGTAAAATACTCTGAATTGCAATTTTAAATTAGGTGACATTATTCTCAGATAACTTAAATTTATTTTTTTCCAAAAGTTATTTACAGATTTACAAGTATTTGTGTTGTATTTTACAAAAAGTTACATAAGGTCATTTTAAAAACATTTTTCTTTACAAAAGCTACATAAGCAACTACATGGAGGTGTTAAAAAGAACAGCTACGTTAGCTTTTAGGATATCACTAAATCCCTATCCTCAGAGCCAAAGCCAAGCTAAACAAAGTGCAAGGACAGCTGAAAGACCTGTTTGCAGCCTCCCTTTTGCTGCCAGCAGTGCTACTCCAAGCCCACGGCTGAAGGAACTACAGGGCTGGTAATCCTGGAGCCTGGGGGGTCCAGGGCTGGAGCCCAGGCCAGGAGGGGCTAAAGGGGAGGAGGGTGCAGTGCAGTGAGCTGCAAGTGAGGGCAGTTTGTCAAAGGATATTATTTCTATTTGCCTATGGAAAGAACAAGGATCTTGCATTCCAACAGAAGTTACTGTCAGTGACAAGAGTGGGTAGATTCACAAGGGTTCAAAAGTGCTCTGCAAAAAAATGAAGTTTAGGAACCAGCTCTGAAGGTTTGAGAAAGATGGTGACAAAATAAGGAAGAACCTCCCTGTGCAGCACAGCAAGGACGTGATCCCCAGCATTTAATCCCAGTCTTTCTAGGTGGTTTCTAGAGCTATGCAGTGGCTACACGTACAAGCTTGAGAGCATGACTTGCATGAAAATGATACAGAGACTTGTTCAAGGTTACAGACAATGTCAGAGAAGAGGTCTGTGCTGAACAGTGAAACACAGATACATCAAATTAATAGTTCACGTGAAAAATCATTCAGCAAAACACACCTTCCTTCAGGAAGTGCCCCGAGGCACTGTTTGTTCCCGGGCTGAGCACAGCTCCCCTCACAGCTGGGGCTGCACAGAGGAGCTGCCAGGGCAGGGATGCACCAAACCCTGCTACTGCAGAGAAGCAAACGGGCACACAGCATTTGGCAACAACTTCTCAGACCACTGCACTAATTGCCATACTTTCTTCCAGTACAATTTAAAACCAGCTATTGCATGGTTTCGCTTCACAACAGCCTAGCACAGGCACTGGATTAGGTTGGACTTGTGGCACATCAGCATGTGAGAGTATCACCTTTCTCCAGATCATCTTAACAACTGAAATATTCATCCAATACACATTAACACTGAATCTCCTGTATAAACTGCCCTGCTTCCTCCCAAAAAACTGCTAAGCCATTTGGTAGACCAACATACCTTCCGGGGTTCTTTTCTTTTTAGATGTGCATTTTCTACATTTTCTACATTTGTCCCATTGTCTCCTTTTGTTTCAAGAGGAAGCAGAGAAGTAACTCATCCTCAGTACCTTGAAATGGCAACTTCACACTGCTTACCTCAAAGTCTGGAAATACTGTGGCACATTCTTTAGTTGGTGTGGTGGTTTTGACAGGATGAGCTAAACAGCAGAATGGATAAATATCTTATGGCACGTTAGAAGAGCACCTCTGTATCAGTATTGCATGGCAGGAATCACAGACCCGGACTGGCTTTGGTGAAGAGGGCAGAGGCAGCTCATTGTCAGAACAGGCATTGCAGAAGATCTCCCCACAGTTCCTACAGTGATGCTAAATCACAGGCAGAAGAGTAAAAATTGAAATTTACAATGGAAATGTACTTGGTAATTGGATACCAACAATCAATACACACAGCACAATCCAAAATGTAATTCCTGACTCCTCCTTTGAGTCAGTCTGCAAAAGGTAATTGATCAATATCCCAAACTGTGATGCAATCCTACACAAATGGTGTTTGTCTAGGATTGCACCACAGACAGACACAAGGTCTTTCTAGACTTTTTTATATATACACACATATATGTGCTGAAGATTTCATTCAAACTCTGGACTAAGGATGTATTCTGCTGTAGAAAAATGCAGCATGACCAATGACATCTGAAACAGTGGATGCCTCTGTCAGGTACCTAATTGAGATGTAACATAAAAAGGTAAAGGAAACTTCCTGCACACATTAATAAAGCATGGAAATTAATGTCATATTTTAGTTTAAAATTACAAACTCATATTTTCTTACTCTAGTATATAAAAAAATGCCATAAAAAGACTTCTACACATGTCAAATTCTAAGTGTGCCAGAGCTGATAAGAGTTTGAGATAACAATTCCACAAAGTAGTTAAATAATTTTTAACTAAGTTGCTCTGTGGAACTTCCCTATGACATTGTTTCTTTTGAAGTCAGGGCCCAACTGCATTGTATGTATCAAAGAATTAGAAAAATATCTCAAAAATACCTCTGCTTTCACCTGATCATTGACATTTCATGCCACATCTCAAAGATAATTATTACCTACATCATACTTGTAATAATAATTACATAATACTTATAAACACATTGGGAGAAATTTTGTTAAAGTTTTACCTTCCTTTTGGAAAGTGAAAATTCCTTTTCACACAGCTTGCAATGAGTGGCTTCTTTGTCCTTCAACCAAACCTGGCCCTGGAGAAAAAATTATCATAATTGTATGTATCTGATGAAGTTAAACTGTGGGCTCCAGGGGACAAGACAAATCAAGAGCAGAACATTCCCTGCCTGAATGCTCAGTGCCCTGGGACCAGGGTAATGTCACAAAGACACTCTAGAGCAGCACAGGACTTTTCCAAAATACTGCAAAACCTCAGGGGACAAGACAGAGCAAAGGTGCAGAGAGAACATGCCTGAGGTGCCAAAGCTGGGCAGTGGCTCAGCTGGGAGAGCAGAAAGAATCCAAGCCTCCAAGTGAAGCCAATGTCCCTGTCCATCACATAAGAACAGTCCTCAAGATGCAGGGAAGCAAAAAAAAAAAACCCAGGACAGTGTCAAGAACTGTCAATTTCCTTTTGTTTAAACCACTTAATAAACCCAGAAGTCTGCTCAACTACTCCAGTCACTTTGACCTGGACTGCAGCAGTATGCCAGGTGACACAGGGTCTGCACAAAGGTCTGCACACCTTTGATCACCAGATGTGCACAGAATCTCTGCTCTCAAGTGCACTCTGCTGTCTTTGAGAAAGTCCCAAACCTGCTGACATTACACATCATATTTTATCAGCTTTGATGCTACAAGTTCACTTATTTCTTAGGATGATCAAATATTTATTGATCACTGAGAAGTACTATGCAGTTTAAGCTCAGCTGGCTTCACATTCTGTCCCAGATTCACTCTGTAAGTGATAGAAGAGTGTGTGTCATTGCAAGAAAAGGGCCAAAATGCACAGCTGTGCATCAAACAAGGAAAATCAAAGCAAATGCATTTTTTCCAGGAAGTTACAAGGGAGTGTGGTTCTCTCCCACTGGAGGAAATCATACAGTGAGTCTCTCTGGAGTAGTTGCTGTTGGAGAGAAGTCTTCTCATGCTTATGAAAGATTTCAAAAAGAACAGTTTAAAAAAATTTTATTTTCTCAAAATGCTACTGACCTGCAATGCCTTGTTTGCTTCTTTTATATCTTCTATTTTCAGCTTTGATCTAAGAAATAAGATAATGCTACTTCAAACTTCCATATGGTTCAGTTATGCTCTAGCAGCTTAAAAAGCTGGTTTAGGTACTTAAATTTTAAGGCAAGTCCTCTGAAGAAGAGTACAAGACCACATTATGTCACTTTGGAGGAAGCAGCCTCCCCACAACCATCCAGTGCCACCCCACTGAGAACTGGGTCACAGGAGACACACACAGAGCTATTCTACAGGGCATCAAAGGCCACATAAATCACAGCAGGCTAGAAGACAGAGATCATTAAATGAAGCTTCCCCACCATGCAGCAGAAAGGAGGGTGCTGCTTGCCAGGTGTCCCCTTCCATCCACCCTCAGAGCTGGCTCTGCCTGGGTGGGGTTCCTCTCCCTCCCAGGCTGTGCTCTGGGTTTGTGCTGAGCTCAGGCTGATAACACAGGGATGTTTTGCTGTTGTTGCTGAGCAGGGCTCACACAGAGCCAAGGCCTTTCCTGCTCCCCCCAGGGCCAGGCTGGGGAGGAGCCTGGGGCTGCTGGGGAGTGAGGGGACAGCCAGGACAGGGGACCCAGGGATATTCCACACCAGTGGCATGACACTCAGTATATAAAGTGGGGGAAAGAAGGAAGGAGGACATTTGGAGTGATGGAATTTTGCCTTCCCCAGGCACCATTCCACGTGATGGGCCCTGCTCTCCTGGGGGTTGTGGAACACCTGCCCAGCCATGGGAAGCTGTGAATTAATTCCTTGTTTTGCTTTGCTTGCATGTGTGGCTTTTCTTTTCTCTAGTAAACTGCCTTTATCTCAATCCTCAATGTGTTTTCCAGCTTCTGCTTTTCCAGTTTTCTCCCTGATCCCAGTGGTGGGGAAGTGAGTGAGCAGCTGTGTGGGGCTTGGTGTCTGGCTGGGGCTCAAGAAGAGCAGCACTGCCCTGCAGCCAGAGCTGTTACCTTCTCCCTGGGGCTCCTTGGGAATGCCAGAGCTGGCAAACCAGGCAACTGTTCCCCTGCAGAACAAAGCCTAATGCCCTTCAACCTGTTTTTGTTCAAACTGTTTTCTTTTGGATTTTCTGTTCAAAGCATTGTCATTACCCAGGAGCTCACAGCCACCCCACCAGCCAAAAGTAACAATTACCAGGCCTGACCTAACTAGACACATTGACTTCTCACAACTCTCTTCTCAAAATAATAATAATAATATTGCCATATACAGTCTAATATGCATTGCCACTGTCCCACTATTTTCCTTAATTCAAGTGTATATGACAAAAATAATATGTATAAGTCATCATGACTAATAAAATTACTCGCTCAGCTTGGATGCCAGTTCTTGGAGAGCAGCTTCTTGGTCCTCACATATGCTTTTCAGCTGCTTGTTCTTCTCCTGAAGTTTAAGGAACTCCTTAAAACAAAACAAACAAAATAAAATGAAGCCAAATTATTCTCAAATTGTGCTTGCCCTACTGCCTAGGAAGCTGCTCCTACTGAAGCTGATCTTGCTGAGAAAGCCAAGTGCATGAGTGATCCCTCACACTCCCTCCAAATCCAGCCTGAACAGCAGCTGCTCAGTAAATTCCCTCAGACCCCAAGAGATAAAGAAACATTTCTGCTTCTGTAGCCCACTGCAGGGAGAAAATAAACCTGAGTGATTGGAGATTAAACCTGGAAAATAAGCCTGGGTGACTGGAGAGGCCAGGAGCACAGAGAGCCACAGGTCCAGCCCCCAACAGAACTGAGAAGGGAAAGCAAGGATTTCATTTCCCCTTATCCAAAGTACTGAGTTCTGATCTGAGGACTAAATTGGGAGTAAAAAGCCCATTTTTTTCCTCATTCTATTTGTGAGAACACATTAACATAATCTTTCTTGTATATTTGCAGAAATTCTTTAAGATACCATGTCTAAGTCCATAAATAACATTGCAGTCCATTTCTAAATTACTAGTCAAAATTTGCTGCAGAATTTACTTTCTTAAGGGTAACTATTTCTTGGGTCTCTGTTCTCAGATGAGATACAGTCTCCTTTTCCTTCTGAAGATCATCCTCCAGGGTTTGCCGCCACTCTTTTTCTATCTTCAAATCTGTTTCCAGCTGAAGCCTAGAACAGGGAAAACAACAAAAATCACTGTGCACAGCAGTAACACTTCTGAAAACAAAACTGAGCTTATTTCTGGGTGCAATAGACTATTACCACAACAAACTATTAACTTACATGTTTTCTAAAACAGAAATAATGTGTCAATATAATGATATTTTAGGTATCAGAGTAATAAACAACTGTCATTTAGAAAATGTTTTTCAAATTAAGTTTATTTAAAGGACCAGGAGTATGGCACAATCTTGAAGAGGTGACCTTTGAAATAAATGAATAAGACTAAACCACAAAATTCTGAAGTATTTTTAAAACAAGCATAAGGCAAAGCCCCTTAACTTTATACAGCTTGTTTCTAAAATAAACCAAACCAACCAGCCACGGTGTCATTGGTGATGCAGACAATCACTGCAGGTATCCCTGATACCATAAAAGTTATTTAATTTTATACCCTGAGATGTGAATCTTCAATTTTAGACTAAAGTTTATGGCATTTTGAACAGAACTGAAAATAAAGAAGGAAGGACTTTAAATTACTATTTTTATTGAGCATTCTACACAGCTGAGGTTCAGCATAAACAGGGATACAGATTCTACTGGCTTAACTGAACTTCAGCTAAAGGAATTAGGGCTACTCTGACAGAAGACCCATTCTAGCTGGAATTTTACTATTGGTTTTATGGAAGACTTGGTGTTTAGAATGTTATGGGGTAGAAGCACACTGTTCAACCTTCTAGATCTAAACAGTGCCAACACAGGAAAAGAGGAAAAAAAATCTGAGAGTATTTATGCAAGGTCTTTTGATGGGAAACCTACATCCACATTAATTTTCCTGTTTTAAAACCAAACCCACTTTTAAAGGAAAGACTTACATTTTGGGACACTACCTCAGCATCTGGCTGGAAAAGAAGTGAACATGACCTGGAGGTTTCAGAACTGCAGAATTCTAAAGCTGGGGTCTGAACTGTTCTTTTGCCCAAATCTGCAGAGGTGACTGTGGTAGTAAAGTGAACATTTGTCATGACAGTTGAACAAATGGATTGAAAGTCAGAGTTCTGAGAGAGGCAGGGGAGGGCTAATAACTGGATTGGAAATCACTCATTTTTAAGCCCCAATCTTTGTGCCAAAGATTTCTTTCAATAACTGATGCTTTATCTTCCCAAAGAGAGAAAGCGCCTGTCCTTACAGGGATCTTCTAACATTATGTACTGATTTAAATTAGTACTGAAGGATGTAACAGGAGAAAGACAGAGGGGTGGCTTTTAAATTAGCTTTTAACTTTTATGACTCTACTGGATTTTCACTTTTTATTTCCTGTGCAGTAGTAGTTAAACCACTTCTACCTCATCCTTAAGCTGCATCAATCAAACTATTACTGTGCCATTTCTGGTTAAGTCTACACTACTCCATACTTGTGGGCTTTGTTCCAAGTGTGTTTTACCACTACTCCACTACATATTTTCCTCCACTTAGGATAATTTCTTCCTGAATTAAGTTGGCACTTTTAGCCAAGAAATAATGCTGGTTTTCCCCTTCCTTTCAAGCTGTATGTCATTTTAGAAGCACCCAAAGCCAGCTTGGCTTCCTTGGAATGACACATTTTCTTCTGCCTTGCCAGTACCTGACACGAAGATCTTTAGTATTTGCATTCTGTTCGAAACCATTTAACAACAAGCAGCCTGCATTAGGACAGAGGACATATTGCAAATGTAAAATGTTTACTGCCATGCCTTTTTCCAAACAGGAAATAAATACTCACAGCTGTTTCTCCTTCTGGGAGAATTCGTTCTGCAGGCTTTCAGATTTATTCACATATTCCTGCTTAAGTTTCTCATCCTCAGCCTCTGCCTCCATTTGAGCCTTCTCTGCTTGCTGCAATCTGGTGTAATTCAAATCAACTTTGGGTAAAACTGAAGCTAGAACTAGGGTGTAGAGGGTGAAGAAGACAAATAAAAGAAAAATGGGGAAATAGAAACATTTCTAAATAAAAACAAAGTTTGGGGGAAACTCACAAACTCAAACGAGAAATCCATACAATGCCTAGAGAACTTAGCTCCTGGGTTTGCATACAGCAAAAGAGTAATCACTGTAAGTAATAATTGTTTTATTTTATACTCATGAATAACAGGTGCCAAAGCATGATACATATTTTGGAATCAAAGCTTTTCTTTTTCCTTTAGCATATGTTCATGTGTTACTTCTGAAGCTTTTTTCCCCAAGTAAATTCTGTGAAAGTACCTGGCTTGCACTAATCACCCATTAAGACAGGGCAGAGCAGATGTTGTGCAAAAGCAGCTCAAAACAATTGAGGCATAAGGTTGCATACAGAGCACTACAATCAGACAGCAAAAAAACTTGACTAGCCTAATACAACAAAATACACCCTGACAGGTCCCACTACATTTACAGAACTACCTACATAATTTTTAATTTAAATAGTCTGTATTAAAAATAATGCATTCTTACACTGGTGAAAATAGCTCCATACTATAGACAAATCAAAATGATTAATCAAGAAATGAGGGATTGTTATTTGATTTAATCTTTTCTTTCTGAATTCCAGGTTTGTTCAGCTGACATTCCCCTTGGAATGCATTGGTTCACTGTGGTTCCTCTCTGGTGGGTATATTGTAACAGAAGTAAATGTACTAAGAGGGGACTTGTGCTATATCATGATTACACCTGCCTGGAGCATAGAGGAGCCTGTAAAATCCCAGTGAATGTCCCCACCTGACGCTCTGTGTTCTGCAAAACTGCCCCAAGGGCCTCTCAGGTAAGTGGTGTGAGAAATCAGTGAGATGGCTGACTTGTCACCTCCCAGCAGCTCCCTGAGCACAGAGGGACTCCCAGCTCCCAGTGTCAGCTAAAAAGAAGATGTGTCAGCAATATGTCTGCATTTGTGCTTCTGCTGATGAAGTTGCACCAGAGGGAGTTTCCAAAAGCTGCTGGTAAACAAGTGAACAAGGCTGGAATTAAACCACCTTATCAAGGGTGCACGATCTCACTCAACCACCCCAGGGGCCTGAAGAATGCTCCCAGTCACATCTGCAATGGTAGTGCAGAGGCCAAGCCTTGGGAAGGAAAATATTGAGAAAGAGCAGGTCCCTCCACGGTGCAGAAGCTGACTGAAGCTACACAAGACACCAACACCAAGAGCACATTAAACCCTTCCCTAAATCACAAAATCAACTGCAGAGCTGTTTCCACAAGCAAGGCAGAAAGGGAGCTTGCTACCCAAAAGCTGCAGCATCATCTCCAGCCCGGCACCAGGGCTGGCTGCACTGCTGAGATTCAGGCAGATGCTGAGCTGGCTGCAGCTTGCAGCTGGATTTGACATGCAGATCATTCTGTGGCAGACACTTGTTTGTGTAGGTAACACTGAGGTGGAAAAGGCTCCCATTCGTGCCATGGTCTTCCTGTTGTTCATTCACTGTTTCTGGTTTGGATTTTCTTTGAAGATGGAAGACAGTTATTTTTCAGTAGCCACCTCATGTTAAAGGCTCTTTCTGTCTCCAAATCAAGGAACAAGCTAATACACAACCATGCAGTAGAAACCCTTTCTGTACTACTGCATCCTGTCCCCACTTGTACAAACACATCCTCTTGTGCTGCAAAACTCTACAATCATTTTCCCAGCCAACATCCACTACAGACTTCAGAGCAAACATCAGGGAGTGTATTGAGGGCAGCCAGCAGCCTGAGCTCTTCCTGCAGTGCAGGCAAGCAGCAGCTCACAGCAGGAACAGGAGCTGCAAGAGCTGCCTAATGATGGGTGGAGGGAGGGAAAAGGGTTTGGGCACAAGCACGGTGTTGATCTCGGTGCAGACACAGCCAGGCAGATCCTCAGCTGACAAACAGGTTAGGCAGGTTCAGAGCTGGCCCTAACTAAATCCTGCTCACTGCTCCACCTCCAGGGCAGCCGTGCTAGCAGGAGTCACAGCTACACAATCTGCTGGAGCACTCTGTCTCTGCCTGGAGCCCCTCAGGAAGCAGGCTCCAAAGACTTTTTCACTTCACCAGAATGTTTCACCCCAGGACATCAGGGAGGTGGAACTTGAGCTGTCCCAGAGGCTGGCATCCCTCCACTGCACACACACAACACAGATGGTGGCACCACCCTCTTTCCTCACACCCATCCTCCTGAGGGAGCTCAGCTCCCTCCCTCCAGCTCCTGCCACTCTGCTCAAGAAAACACTGCTAGTTACAACCACAGAACCCAACAGAGAGCGTGCTTTTGGGGTAAATACAGCCTAAAAGTGAAAGGAATAAGCAGGGGAGAAGGGAAGTGTTAGCCAGAAGGGCTACTTTTTAAATCTCTTAGTACCAAAGAACCAGAAAAATCACTAATTAGAAACAAGTGTCATAAAAACTGTGCAGTCAAAATAAAGACATCTAACCTCTTAAAATAAAATTTGACAAATAAGTGATTCAATAGCATTAGAAAACTAGCTTACATTTGCTTAATAATAGTGCAGTAATTTACTTTTTTTTTCTTTTGTTGTTTTTTTTTTTAGGAGGGGTAAAGTGAGATCGGAGGGGATATTCTTTCAGAAAACAAACCAGAACCCAGCTACGATCAGTTACAGTGCAGGATTTCTAATACCACTTTCAAGTTTGAACTGGAAAATTCTGAAGTCCTATTTTATCAGCAATTATTCAACACAAGAGATCTGGAGGAGCTGTCAGAATGATATATCCTTGACAAGTTTATACTGGTGCTGAGCCTCATTGCTGGCACATTTGACGAATGACATTGCAATAGTCCTAGTTTGAGTTAACAGATCTTTGTCACTTCATGAATGCAGTGGACAAAAATCAAAGACAGATGAAGGCAGCAAAACAGTAAAAACAAAAATTGGGATAAAAGGATAAAAAGAAAAAGAAAAAAGAGGAAAAAAGGATGTCAATAAAAGAATATTCATGTCACTAATTTTTTTAATACATAAGCATGTTTTTCATAATCAGATTTAAATGAAAAAAAAGACATGTCAAACACCAACATGACAGGGCTTATGGATATGTTATATTTTACAATTAGAAAGATCAAGATCAATGATGCATATAAGGCTACTAAATCAAAACATGTGAACCACATCTTAGTATTATGCAGTACATGCAGTCTAACATAATGTAAATTTATATTCTGGAATTTTAGTCTTTCACTTTTCAACCTTTCAGTGTGAAAACTCATTAAGTCATTGAAAATAATGGCACTTCCAAAGCAATGGACAACAATTATAACAGCTTCAGCAACAACCAGTGACCCTTGAAGGCATTAATGTTTATATTAAGCATATGCTTAAGTATAAGCAAGGTTAATGCTTCAGTTTCTATTGCATTTCATTCAGGGGAGGAAAAACAGGCAATAAGGAATCAGAATTTTGAAACAACTGAAAGAATGACTTTTGATCTCAGTATAAAAACCTAGGACCAGAAGAAGGATGGCAGAGGAAGAAAACTGAAAGATTAAGTTTGTATTTAAAGTGAGTGTGTTTGTCAACAGGAAAAAAAAAATAGTCCAACAGCAAAGCACTAATTAGAAGTTTCAGGAAGGTTTGGTTTAAATGTTCTAGTTGAAAATTACATTGCAATGGCAACTGTGAGAATGCAGTAAGATGTAAGGGAGTGGAGTTGTGAATAAAGAGAAACAAAGATGAGGCTGTACCTTTGTTCCAGTTGTTTCATAGTTGCATTAATTTGATTGGTCTTATCCTCTAATCGACTAATTATTTCATTCTTTTCTTTCATAGCATCTTCAGAAACCTGTGTTACAAAAGAGGTCAAAACTGAAGTTTGTATAATTGCACCACTACCCTGTGGGGGCTTTTTTTCAGTGTCTAAAGGGGCACATGGTAAAAATCAAGTTTTGATTCTCTTTAAGGATTGCCTTCCAAAAACCCTTGAGGACAGTATGTAAAATATTATGCCTAGAAAATTTGTAGTTTTATACTCTGCAAGTGTAGATGCTATTTAACATTCAATAAGTATAAATGTTCCCCTTTGATTTCCTTCTTTAATTAATCACTGTAGAAGTCAAAGTTAAATTCCCTGACCAAGTAGCCCATTAGAACCTTACCAGTGAAGAGCAAAGAGCTTAGTCCAGAAAAACACCAAGGAACTCCTGCAAATCAACTCCCCCCAGATCCTAACACTGGAGAACATTCTCTTATTTTTCTCTCCAGCTCTATTTATATTTCTCATCCTCTGGTCCAGTTTCCTCACATCTGCAGATGGGAAAAGTAGAACCCTCTGTCCATCACTTTAATAATCTCTCCACAGCATCCTAATTTTTTTTCCCCTCATTCTGCCACAGATTCGATGGTTTCTTGTGCTGGTTTTCATAATTTACTCCCTAAATCAGTCATGTTTTGCATGGTATATGGCAATTTGTTAACTGCATTTGGGGTCCCTGAGATCCATATTCTCCCACAAAAGGCATTTTGTTGTTAAGAGATTTTCTTAATTTGTTGACAGATTTTAAAATAAACCCAAAACTGTAATCAGCTTTTTTCATTTAACATACCTTTGTCTTCCTTTCCCTACTTTGGAAGGTCAGGGCTTCTCCTCACTATGTGCCTACATTCTTCTGGTTTCTTTATACAACACAGGCCAAAAAACTGTCCTTGTTACAGTACACTATTACTGTCTCTATTTCACCAAGGATATAACTGGGCCATGATCTTATCCTCATGCTCTTTTCTCCCCTAAACCCAGTAAGTGACTGCCTTAAGAGCTTCTTTGTATGAAACCATGTTTACATAGGTAATGCTCCAAAATGTCAAGCTGACCTAAGAGGCACAAGGAAACCAAAACTCTGGGGAGCAGCAGCATCCAGCTGACCAGAATGGTAATAATGCATTTCTCTGTCTGTGATCCATTCAGCAGTCTAGCAGCAGATTGTCCCTTTACCTGCAGCTTTTGGTACATTTCCACATTAATTGCTTTGACTTCATCAAGCTGCTGCCGTAGGCCGATGAGGGTGTCCTGCTTCTCATGGATATCCTTCTCCAGCAGCTTCATGGCAAGCTCTATCTCATGTTTCATGCTAACTTGAACCACTAGCTCATTCTCCATATCCTATAAAACACAACACAGTGCAACACAAAGGATTTAGATAACTATGGAATTGTTTATTTCTGTTTTGAAACTCTAACAGAGCTGCAGCACCACCTATTTTACCACTTCAAAAATTCTGCCCCTCTTTACCTTTGCAAATTATCCATAAATGTGACACTCATATAATCACTCTGGGAGAAGACAACTCACATGACAAGAGATTACCCTGCCAATGTTGTACAGAGTTGCCCAAGTATTAATTACAAAACCAGAACCAATATATATGTATTTTCACAGGAAAGATTTAGCATAGATAGAGAGCATACAGTATTGCTAAAAGCTTACTTAAAAATTTATCCAAGAAAAATGTGTTTGTTTTTTTACCGTTCTTCAGCAACATTACTACAGAAATACTGATGCTCTGTGAAAACTCCCTTTTTATTATAGGCAGTTAGAGGAAAGGCTGCTGATATAAACAAAAGGCAGCAGCTAAAGCCCAGAGCAGCAGAAGTGCTGAGACAGTGAGTGCTGTGAGAGGGCAGGGCCGGAGCACCCACCTGGCGCAGCTGTGCCTCCTCGCGGAGCTGCCTGCGCGCCTCCGTGTACATCTCATCCAAGCCCTGCCTCGAGTGCTTGTAGGTCTGCAGCTCTGCCTCCACGTCCACCTTGGCTGCCTGCAAACGTACAGAGCTTCTGTCTTCCCTCCTCATAAGTTCTGCAGCTTGATGGCATGAATTGAATGTAGGCATGCAGTTGGTAGTAAGTGGGAGTGGGGCCGTGGCCAAGCCTCATCCCAAGGGGCACAGTTGGGAGAAGCAGGTGAGCAGCACTGACGGCAATGAGCCACGGAGTGCCCAGATGTGCTGACCAGCCAGGAAAGGGAACAGAGGGCACGCAGGTGCAAGGCAGGAACATGAGGGGTGTTAAAGGCTGGGCTAAGGAACAAGAAGGGCAGACACTTGCAGCCTTCTGAAAGTACATGGTGATACTCTGTGTGTTGCATCTGTCTCACCTGCAACATGTGCTGCCACAATTCAATGCTTGTGGGGAATGTGAAGAAAAACTTACAAGCACATCCTCCAAGCACAGGACAAACATGGAAAGAGCTGTTTCTGCTCTGTGGCCATTGGCTAAATAATGAGAACTGAGTAAAACCAGCAAAACATCTATACTGCAGTGCTGTCCTCCTTTGGGGTCACTTGAATACACTACACATGCATACGACTGTAAAACAATCTCGTGTCCTAGAATTTTAATTTACTTACGCCATTTAGAAAGCTCCACAGATTTAATAAGCTCTTTCCCTCATAAAAGTTGTTTCAGATTGGGAAAAGTTAAGCTTACTTGAAGCTGAGATGTACAAACTTTTGAACAAAAAATAACCACATTATCTTACAACATTAAAAGTGGTAAAAGTAACATACCTCTAGATGATGCTGTGTTTTCATTAAAATCAGAGTATTTTCACTCCTTAATTGATGGTTTTCTTCCTGAAGTTTAATTATATTGTTTTTTGCTATTGCTAACTGAAAAGAAACAAATTAAAAAAAACCCAAAAGCACTGTGACTACTTTTGAGAGTAGAAATAAAGGGAAAAATGTTCTGATTAATGCAAGACATTCTCTGCTCTATTCTCCCTGCCTGCCAAACAGAGGATTAACTGTTTTTAAAGAAAGCATGAAGCCCCTGGTTTTAATGAGTCACTTTCATTACACAGCAGCAGTGTGTTCAGGATACTTCACTGTTTCATGTTTGGTGAAGAACATGCTTTCTTTTTATTGCTCCATTATGACTTAAAGACCCTCAATTAATTATCTTTCCTCATCCTCAACTACTGCTTTCCACTTGGCTTCAAGTTCATCCAGTTTTCATTTTCTTTTTTGGGCATCTTAATATGTGATTTGGAGCAGCTTACATAAGAACGCCTCCCCCATATGAACAACAAACATATTTACAAAAGATGACATTTCATAACTGGGCCCTACAGTACCCAGCTTAATGTCAGAATTATAAACCAAAGGATCAAAATAGGTGTAGAGTTGGGCTGAAAGCTCATAAAGGAACCAGAATACTCTGAGAATTAACACTCAGAAAAGATGCTCTCACTCTGTCTGGATACATTACTCCCAGAGTGAGTTAGCTGTCCCTTCAGCAGCTGAATTTAGAGTTTTCAATTTTCTCCTTCATTAACTAAAAAATGTGTGCTCTATCTTATAAAGCTAAAAATATTGGAAACCAGTCACGCATCAAAGACAACCAGAAATATAGGCTATAAACACAAACCCAGAACCAGACAAGTCTGAAAGCTGTGTATAAGCATCCAGTAAAGAAGAAACAATCCTTTGGCTAAAGCTGAGGGCTGGAACAGAAATAGCTTGGTGAACTACTTTTTGTCTCTTTGTAGCAACTGGTGTCATCCATTCTAGACTAGTCATCTGCACAAATCAGACTGACAGCTGGCACTGAGAAAGGAATCTCTTCTAATTTTGTCCAAAGTTGAAAATTGCAAAGTTCTACAGAATTGATGTACTGATTCTAGAGGCTACCTGGCAAGCTGACTTCAAGTCCCTGCAGCTGCTGCCCTTCTTTAAGCCAAAAAAAGGTATCTGAATATATTATACTGAGCTCCCATAGCTTAAAATAATATAAGTATATTTAGAAGAACAGTCTTTCAGAGAAAACAATATGCTACACATTACTAAAATAAAAAGTACCTCTTCAATCAGCTTCGTGTTTGATTTCTCCAGTGAGTCAACTCTTGCATGTAGACTGCTAACTGTGCTACTGAAAGGGAAAAAGAAACAATGGTATTCAAGATTACATCAAAACTCCTTCAACCAAGCTCAAATCTTTAATGCAAGGTACAGTGATTAATGGTTAAGAGTTGTGAGGTCTGTTCCCATTACTGGAAGTTTTCCTAAATATAAGAAAATTACTCTCCTTTGTTGAACATTTGTATGCTTCTTTCCAATTCCCAATGTCACCCCTGTCACTTAAACTCCTGTTCGGCCAGAACTTCCCATGCATTCTCCCTTTCCTTTATCCTCACAACCATGTTGCATCCAAAAGATAAATGAGTTCCCCCTATAGAACAAAACCATTCTCCAGATTCTCTTCCTCCAAAACACATTTCTTTCATAAAATCATTTGTTTCTCAGCATTTTTTGAGATTTCTCCTCACACTATCTCTTTCTTGATGTTTCTTGACTTCATTTAGGAGTCTCACCAGAGTTTTATTGCCTTTTATTACTCTGTTGCTTTTTATAGTATCAAACTACATCTAGGCCTTTTCTTAACCTGATTGCCTATTTCTGCAGGAAGCACCTTTTTTCAGGCTGCACTTCACACACAGGGAAACACATAACCTATTCTGTAACACCATTTACTTTTTCACATATTTCTCTGTGGTGTCCTCAGAAGTTGCCAGTTCATCAGTAACAGCAGGGCAGAGAGATTAATACATTTTAGGATGTCTAAACACAAACAGCTGAACTGAAATAAAATAGGAGAGTTGCTGAATGACTGATCTGACAGGAATTTCTGTGCATAAACCAGAGTACAAGAACACACAGAAGCTCACCTGGACAATGACATGGCACAAACACCACTGCCCTTAATTGTAATAGCTCCTTTCTCCTCCTTGACTTTCATTTTGCTCATATTTGATGTGCTCAGCTTTTCTGTGCTGTTGAAGGTTTCTGCTCAGTGACACCATTTCAAAGCAGAATACCCTTACTCCAACAGGAGCCTTAGAGTAACCAATGATCCAGATTACCAGCATTAAAAATTTAAAAAGATGATTACATTTCAAAATGGAGCTAGATCAGCTGTTCTACAGATTCTACAGAAGCTCTTTCTGGCTTTGTTGTTTGTTTTGGTTTGTTGGGGTTTTTAGCTTTTTAGCCCTTCAGACTTTACTTTTGTACAATAGTCTTCAGAGAATTTAAACCTGTTCTTCTGTTTGCACAGCAACAAACACAGTGGTGGACTAGATTTGTCCCACCCAGCAAAGAGGAAAATGCTGCTTTCCTGAAAATTATTTCAATGGGAACCTCAACCTACCACATATAAGTAGCTTCTAGCAAGCAGTGAGCTTATTCCGTTTAAATACTAGACATTAAAGCCACAAACTAAAATATTCTGCAAGGCAAAGAAATAAAACCATATGGATTCACCAGAAAACTCAAAACCACTTCTGGCAAACTGTTAAATGGAACAAAGTTAGAATCCAGACCAAGCTTTTCCTTCTAGTGAACTTATGAATCATGAGGACCTTCACAGCTCTGGCCTGTTGGTTTTGTGTTTCTTTGAAGAATAACTGTCCAAAAGCATGAAAACTGTCACTGAGCTCTCCAGGAGAATGTCTTTTCCTACTTCACTAAATCTTCAGTCTAAACATGGAGAATTTGCAGTTTTTTCTCTGAAGTTCTCTCACAAAGCTGTGGTACAAAAGGCACTTACCTGTAGGCCTGGCCTGACACCCATACTTCAAAGTAATACTTACTTCAGTTGCCTGTTTAGTTCCTCAACATAATTCTTTTGGTCCAATATTGCAGCAATCTGTATATCTCTAAAGCAAGCACAAAATAAAATTAACAAAATTATGTACTAAACCATGAACTGAAAATATACATGTTTATCATATGCACATGTCCATCTCAACTGTGTTTTTAAGAATAAAGGAAGCAACTTCATCTCATACTCATGAAGGTAACAACACACACGTTGTATCAGTGAGACACAAAAAAATCCAATGTTTTTACTGCAAACAATTTCTCTACATGAAACATAACAGTCTGAGAAGGTTAAGGATGTTTATTTACTCTGCCATAACTCTGGTTCTTTGAAACTCTGACCAAATACCAAGGTCTTCAAGGCGTGCAGGTTCCTCTTCACAAGCCTGCTTGGAGGCAGGAGGTGATGCTGCTGAGGTTTGCTTCAGACTGCAAATATTCCCCCAGCTAACTAATAACACGGAACAACACACTGGGGCATTCTTCTCAGGATGAGAACATTTCATTTTCAGGGAACCTCACCTAGGCCCCAGCCAAGAAATCATTTGTTAACATAGAAAAGAGGAGGTATTTTGTGAGGACATACCTTTCTTTACCCCCAATGTCATCATCACTCTTCAAATACACAGAGAAATCAATCACCCCAACCTAGGGGAGAGCAAAGGTATCATTTCATCTCATGCAAATAAGTGCTGCTGACACTTACAGCCTTGTATTTATGCAATTGATAAAACCTCAGTTACAGCATTTTTAAGGTTCATCCAGTTTCATCCAGAAGCTGAAAAACCTGAACTATAACACTTTAAACAAGATTTTACTGCTGCATAAACACATTTCACCACTGAGTAGCATTTTGTCAACATACCAAAACTATGCTCCTGGCTGTGGCTGCCATAAAGGTTCAGAAGTTTGCCTTTCTGCTCAATAAAACCTGCTACTTCTGGCTTCTCTGACAAGGTGCCTTCTTTATACTACTCTTCAAAACCAGAATTATTCTAGACATGTTACAAATGCCAAACTCGGACACACTACAACCAGAATCTCATCTGCACAGCCACTAGTACCTTCTCAAATTGAGTTCTCTCTCATGCAGCAAGGCCACCCAGTGATAACAGAGCTATAGCTAGCAACAGATTTTGTGGTCTGTAATACACATATTTAATTCTCAACACTAAGAGCAAGTTGATAAGTTTTTCATTGACAGGCCTGTCAATGTTATATATTCTTTTACACAAGATCAGTGCCTGAAACTAATATTACACAGTAACTAGAACAAACAACTGAGGACAAGTTAACCACGGGTTTCAAAAGCACACACACACAATTCACTGTAACTTCTCTTTCCCAGAGGAGCTATTTTTTCATCAAATATATGAATATAGTAACAACCACTTAAGCTACTATGATTTCTTTCCACAAAGAAGCTGAAAAAAACCAATCAGGGCTGAACACAGTCTACATTTATTTACAAATACCTGTGCATCTGCTTTTAAACAGAATCTGTTAATGTTTTCTTGGAAAAGATCAGGGTTAAAAGTCAAAGCCCATTCAAAGCAGAAAGAATTCCAGGTTTTGCTTTGCAGAATCATGGTCACCCTCCTAAGAGGTCATAAGGGAGTGTTGGTTTCAGGTCTCTGTATCACTTCTGTGATGTTCCAGAACAGCAATAAACGAACCAAGCAGGGTGAACTGATCATGGAACTATACTTATCCCACAGAAGAAAAGGATGGGTCACACAAGTCAGATGGAAAGAACTCCATTTGAGGACAAAGCACAAACCTTCACCCTTGCACTCTGACCATTATCTCCATTCAAAGGTCTGGCCCCGCTGATAGTGAGGTTAAGGCAACAGCCCCACAGACCCAGGAGCTGGATCATCACACCCTGAACAGTCCCAGGTAGGATTTCTAACCAGTCACCACTCCAAAGTAACAGAATCCACAAACAAAAGTACAGAAAACTCTCACGGATTGCATGTACATTCCTTTACCTGCATGGACTTACTTGTGAATCCAGGTCTTCTCCCTTCACACACAGGTTGGCATCGATCACATTCAGCCCAACTAACAGCCCAACAATCACTGCTCCTTCCTCCTCCATCATGAGTGCATGATACTCATAAAACTCACTGTGTGAAGGAGAAAATTGCATCTTACTGGTACATTAATTCGATATACATCCAATAAATTAATCAGAAGTGACATACACATCTAAATCTTATCTTATTGTAGCCTTACTACAGCATCTGTAAAGATGAACTGGCCCTGCCCATACTTTCACCCCATAAATATTTAAAACTTCAAAGTGCATGGTTAGTCTCAGAGGCTATTAAAAACAAGGATGCTGCCTTAGGCTCTAGATGGCTGGGACACTGTGGGGAGGGAACAAGACATATTTTGAATTTTAAACAAAACAAAACAACAAAAGAAAAAAAAAGCCAAAAAAAAAGCAATGCAAAGGAAGAATGGCAAAAGAATTACCTTTTGTTAAAACAACAAACAAAAAACCCCCTGGAATTTAGTGCATACATGCTTGAAATTCAAGGAACCAAGGAAGAGATTAAATGGATAAAAGAGAAACTTAAAGGGCTGAAAAGCTAAAAAGGTTTTTAAAATATTGTCATAGTTTTGCACCAAAACTACTACAAATATAAATACTTCACTGAACAAGAGAATACAAGCACTTTCTTCTGTGTGTACTTTTAAAATAAAATTTTAGATTCTATGTAACAAACTGTCTTTTCACTGGAAAAGTCCATAGCTGCTGAACACCAACGACATCCTTACATACCAGTGTTAGCTATGCACAAAGTCAGTCTTAAAAATATGTATAGCTTATAAAACTGAAATGAAGAAACATTTGTGCTTTAATGACTCCATCAGACAGAAGAAGTTATACCAGAAGAGAACAATGCCAGTGTTAGAACTGTGAAAGCAAAGCCCAAAGCAAGAGCCCTCCTTCCAATGCAGCTCAGTGGAAACCACACACATGGTAGGGATGAAGTCACCTCCTCCCAGAGCACAGCGGGGGAATGCAGGATTATTTTTTAGGAGACTAAACCTCTGAAAATAAGTTGCAAACAAAATCCAGTGAATTGCTCACCTGAGGAGGTCCCTCTGAATGATTAAACAGCGAAGATAATCAGCCATTTTCTTCTGCATCAGCGCCAACCGCAGCCAGGCCCGGGCACGGCCCAGCGGCGTCCTGAAACAAAGATCATGAGGACAAACAGCCCCAAATTAACAACATATTGATTAAATCATGCTCTTTAACACCTTATCAGTCTACTGGTGGAGCAATTGGTGTTTCTGAAGGGGTACTTTAAACTATTAGTTGAGCACCACCTCATATGTGGAAAGCCATAATGTTTAAGCTTTGACTCCAAGCTTTGGGATAACAGAAAGACTTTCAACTACTCGGCTGAGCTTGGGAGCAGAGCCAGGAAAAACAAGAGTATAGACTGCACGAGAGCCTGATAGTCATGAAAGTCCTGTTTTCTGCTGAAGTAAAATGCTTACAACAGTAGAGACTCCTTTCTGCAATTTGGTTGTTAAGAGTTCAGGGGAATTGCAAGAAAATGAACCAAATTCCCATCACAAGCCACCACGGCAGCTTCCCTTCCCAATCCTACTCTGTCTCTGCCTTTAATTGCAACTTCAGTGCTATCTTAGGAAGAAAATGCCAAAAAAGATAAAAAAATTACCTATGTAACTGGCAAACACTAATATCCAGCAAATTACACCTTCCTCTTCTAGTGCTTGCATACTTACAAATGGTAAGACATCAATGAAAAAGAAAACCCCCTCACAAGCTGTGTTAGGATAGGAAGAGAGTAACACACCTGGCAAGGTTATTACTTCCTCTGGATTGCTACAAGAGTAAATAATAATTTACATGCCTATGTGCTTTAGATAAGGTCTAAAGCTATAAATTAGAACCCTTGTGCTGCCATACATCAGTCAGTGCAACCAAGCCCTTTTGGAATATCATGGATGGCCAAGTGTATAGCTAAATACAAAAGCAGAGTGCACTGGAATGGGAAGAGAATAAATTTACAACTGAGTAGGACCGTGCAGGCAAGAATCTCAAAAGCTGCCTAATTCTTTCCTCTTTGGTATGTCACCTTGTGGTTTGATACCACCTTTGCTGACTGCACTCACCAATGTTTGCTGCAGTTCTAGACTGCAGAGTGACTGATACAACCTGCTCCTTTTTGCATTTTTATCCACCTCCCATTCACCTGTGCACTCCCCCAACATCAGGTGCTAGCTGTTCAAAGGCTTGTTTGATGCCAAATGAAATCATGAGACACCTGCAGATTCTCAATCAGGTCCTTTATTTTCCTGCTGCATTTTAACAATACTACTTACTTAAGGCCAGGCAAATCTCTGACACTTGCTGCTATTTCCTCAGCTTCTGGATATAATTTTTCCACAAGTTCCAGAGGACCCCAGATGGTTTTATTGTAACTGAGAAAGGATTTTCTTACTATGAAAAGAAAAATCAAGTAACTGAATTAATTTAAATCACTGCAGTATCTTCCTTCATAATATCTGGTGTGTGAAAGTGTTGAGTCCAGAGTTCCAGATAACTCTTAACTGAGACACTGGTCAGCTCACCAGTATCCAAAGCCAACTTCCTTTACTGTGAATATAAAATTGATATGCTAGAAAAAATAACATAGAAAGGATGTCCAGCTAAAAATATACACTACAAACATACATGCAGTTGGTAAACCCTGGACCTCATACAACAAATGCTGTACAAAAGGACAAGGTGGTAAATGTGGAAATACATGTGGTGAATAATTAATTACACTATTCATTATAAAAGGTGCCCATTTACATTTTTTTTTCAATTCTTTATGCAATGTTACATTTTTTGTCTACTTCCAGAAAGAAAGGAAGAAAAATGGCATGTTTAGGATGAGAAATATGCAGCTAGACCAATATCCACACCTTTCAGGCCATGCTTCAGGCAGTGCTCCATGACAACAAAGAACTGCTGCAAAGGTGGGTAGTCAGAATCCAGAGTGCGCCCAAAGCTCAAGGCTGATTCAATGAGTCCTTTGATACTCAGTTTAGCCATGTTTAATAAATTTGCTCTTTCTACAGCTGTAGGGTCCTTTACAGCTAAGACAACAGAGAAAAAAATGTTATGGTTCAAGTTTTAAGAGTGACACAAAGAAATAAAGTGCTTCATGTCCACCTTGTTAAAAGGAAAACTTACCTTAACCTAATAAACCTAATAAACTTAGCAGAACAAATTCAGTAGGTGCTGAATAGAGAAGCATCCAATCCAGAGCACATTCTCAGTGTTTCAACAGGTGAATGAAAACCCCAGTCTGGGAATGTCAGTTCTTAGGTACCATGCTGTCCCAGCAGGTCTCAGAAGCAGCCAAGCCCCTGCAGTTAGCACAGCACCTCTGCTGCATGGCTGCAACCACTGCCACGGTGCCAAAGCAGCCTTCCTGCTAATTTATGGATTTATTTGGTGTATTACAGCCTACCTACAGAAGCAGACATCATACTTTTTATATATAATCACTTTCCACTGTAGCTTTAATTGCACAGTCACACAAACACAAGCCTTCCTCCTCAGGCTGTTCAGAGTCTCTGCCACTAAACCAGGAACATTTTCTGGAAAGTACTACACACTGAAAATTCAGTTTCTCACTTAGCCACAAAGTATTTTCTAAACAAAAAATCTTAAGAATTAAAGGTTTTGCTTTAACTTGAAGCTTTTGGTAAACTTTACAAGTATATACTGCAAAAATACATCTGGGGATTAAATCTCATCAGTAAAAAATCCACAGCTTTTTACAATCATCTTAGTTTGACAGAACAGACAAGGCTCCTCTTCTTAGAAACCCTGCTCCTGAGAACAGAGTGCTCAGGAAATTCTTAAGCTTATTTTCATTTATAATGAAGCAATTCAAACATTCAGACCAGAGCCTATTTTCTCAGAGACACAACAAGCCTCTGTTTATTCATTATCATCAAAGTAACCTGGGAAAAAAACAAGAGTTGATGATTTACTGCTTAATTAAATCCAATAAGTGAAGTAAAAAACCAAACTTTTTAAAAGACATTGAGACACAAATGTCAAAATATCTAGAAAGACTTGCAGCTGAGAAAAAAAAAAGTGAGCCTGCTCCTTTGCAAATCTGACTATTGGTATCTGATACAGACTGTATCTGTCTGCACGTCAGAAAACACAAAGAACCCAAATCATCATAACAGATGGGCATTTTCTCAGTTCCTCAACAGCAATGAAATGACTTATCTCATTTCCTGCAGACTTCAGGTATTTAGGGATTGGATATTAGAAACCCTGAAAACTACGTTCTAATTTTCTGTTTCCCTAGCTGCCTGCCAAATACCCAGCTACCCTGAAACATAACCTATCTCTGCTTTCTAGGAAAAATAACGACTGGGATTATGTACATGAAACAGCCTTAAAATCTGCTTTTATAGTTGCCCAGAACTTCAACAGAAAACCCCAGGAGACATTAGAAACAATAAGATAATGAGAGACAGGGATCTGGCAAAACTGTACGCAGTCAGCAGGCAGAGCTCACTGCTTTGTCTGTTCCTGCTCAGCTGCTGGGCACTGAGCAGCTCCACCAGCAGCAGCACCAGCACGGCATCCCTGGGACAGGTGGAGGCTGGCAACAGCAGCAGCCTTCCTGCCGGCAGAGCACACATCCTGCTCTTTCACCAGCCTTGCTACTGACAGTATGAAATACAAGTGTCAGAGGAGGAAACGCCTTGCTCAATGCAGACTGCAGGTGGGTAGCTCTCCCTTGCTACACATCCTGTCTATTTCCCCAAAGGCATCATGAAAATTCCTTTGTCAGGTGACCTCATTCTGACTTCTGGAGCTGATCCTCCTCACACAGACTTCTATGTCTGCTGTCCTTTTAATTACCATCCCTCTCCTGCTCCTTCTGAAGCGAAATGCATCTTAGGTCTGTTTTAAAGTGCGGTCTACCTGCATGTTTTTCTTCACCCGCTTCTTAAAAATATAAATGGCGAACAATTTTTTTTTTTAAATTTAAAATCAATATTTAGAATTTAATATCGCACGTGTAATCATAAATCTCAGCTGCCGCTCGAGTGCCGCTCTCACAGAGAGCAGAACAGGGGTATGAGAGAGGGCAGAACAAGCTCTGCAGGGCTCTGCTCCCCGAAGCAGCAGCAGCCGAACAGCATCGCCGGCATCCCCGGCTCGGAGCGGCGAGCCTCGGCCCGTGAGGCGGCACGGGCACCGAGCAGCGCCGCTCGGCCCGGGGGCTGCGGGCGCCGTCCCCGCGGCAGCGCCCGCCTCTCCCCGCCCGCACCCGGGGCACCGCCCGCACCGCGGCCCCGCTCCCGCCGGGACGCTCCCTGCCCGCGGCCCGCGGCCCCCGCCCAGCGCGGCCCCGCAGCCCCGCTCACCCATGGCTGGAGAGGAGGAGCCGCCGCCGCGGCCGCTCCCTCAGGGCCCGCCGCTCCTCCCGCCCTCGGCCCGCGCCGCGCGGCGCCCCCGGCGGCGGGAGGACCCGCCCCTGTCGCGACAGCCCCGGGCACCGCCCCGCCCCTGTCGCGACAGCCCCCGCCCCCAGCATCACCCACAGGGATGGGCAAGAGGGCCAGGGCAGCCTCGGGCAGCAGCTAAGCACAATCAGGCAGCACCAACTTGAGGTTTCTCCACCCTTCTGCTGTGACATGAAGCTTCAATCCCTAGCATTTATTCCACATAATAATTCTGTATCAGAATGAATAATATTATTCTAGAAAAATCTGTGAGTGTAGTACCCTCAAAGGTAATGTGCTGGGGGAACCAAAACCAGTATTTAATTTAAAAATAAATAAATAAATGTTACATTTTAAAAAATGTAAATTTTGGGGGTTTAATTTTAAAAAGCCCATGAATGTGAATCTGGCTAGAAAAGAGCCAAAACTCACTGAGCACATTTGTCACATCCAGATGGGATCTCAGCTGATGCTCACTGCACCCTAAGCACCACAATATGCTTTGCTTAATAATTATTCTTTCCTCTCACCTTCCTGGGCAAGGCTAACCAGCAACCTGTAAAATAAAAAGGTGTTCTTTACCTTGGCCAGCTTTAGAGACTGCACGAAACAGCACAGAGGGTGTGCAAGGAAGGAGCAAGGCACAAGGGCAACACAGGGACAGAATACAGCCCATGGTGACAGGGACACTTCTAATAGCCACCATTCCCACCTCTTACAAGGAAAAAGGAACCTGTGCATTTAAACATTAAACTCTGAAATAGTCACACTCTGATCCTGCGAGTCAGGCATGAAACAGCTTCCTTTTTTTTATTTTTGGGAATCCCGGCAACACACAACACAGCAAGCATGCATGTGCGTGTTTTCCAGCAGCACGCATGGCTGCTTCTGCATGAGGAAGCTGTTTCAAAGGCAGACACAGAAAAAGTGATCCTTCACTGCTAGAAGATACTCACTTGCTCTGTATATTCATTGAAACACAGTGTTTTAGAGAATCACATCTCAGTTTTGTTCGAGACTACCAGAGCAAAACATGGTTTCATCTGTAGGCTCAGGATTTGCTGCTCAGTCTAATTTTTACCACATGACAAGGAAGGATGCATTTTCTAAGTGGATAAGGAAATGTTCTTCTGTTTGTTTTTCATGCAACTTCATGATGGGATGGCAATACCCTTTATTTAAGTTTTTAATAGCATGCATGTTTTAAGTTTTTTATTTAAGTGTTTAATAGCATGGTGTCTCTTGCTTCTTCCTCTAGAGCATTTGTTGCCAGAAGATGAGGTGGTTTTGAATTCTAAATTGTGCAACTGAGCTTGTGTGACAGCTTAGTCACATTGTGGCCTTTATTGCCTGGGATCTGCATGCTATTGAGTGGCTCTTATGGAAACCTCCAGATCTGTTTCTCCTAAGGGCAAATGCCAAGGGACTTTTTAAGAGATACCTAAACACTGAAACAAAATGTACTTAAGTACTTCTGCCTGTAGTTTCCTGGATAAGCATTACTTGGTGTAAGAAAACAGATTAGCGAAATCTTAAGAGCTTTCTACACACAGATCCTAATCACAGAAAGAAAATCTCTTCTAAAGAAGTACTCTGATTATAGTACTCACTACTATAATAGTACTCACTACTACAATAAAGTGTCAGAGCCCAGGGTGTTTCCCTGATGGTCCTGGATGATCCCAGCCCCAGCCAGGGGGCTTTGAAGCCCTGGCAGGGGGGTCGGAGACCCTGGCATGCAGCCAGAGACCCCTGGGGCTTGGAGTTCCAATGGAACAAATTACCACCTTTGTGTGAAGAATTAAAGGTCACAAAAGTTTAGATAGCATAACGGTAGTAGTTATAGGGTGAAAAGAGAAAAATTGTGGGGGTTTTACTATAGGGGTCTAGGAGGCAAGATGGAGGGATTTGGGCATTGTCCTGTTCTTCTTCCTTCTTCTTCTTCCTAGCCTCCATCTTCCTGGTGATGGTGGCACTCTGGGGTTGGTGTAGAGTAGAAAGTCACTGTCTAACACAGGTGATAGGTATTGGAACATAACTGTAAGTATCAAATATGTAGTTTATAGTGTAAAAGACAAGGCCAGCCCCATAGGAGGGCGGTGTGCCTCAGACTGACCTGCTGAACAGACCTCGGCAGGCCAGGCAGAAAATGTTTTAGACAAGAAATAATAAACAGCCTTGAGAACTACAGCCAAAGACTTCTGACTCCTTCTTCAACAGCTGGGTTGGGGAAAAGAGACTTTTAATATATCTCAGGGTCATCTTGACCAGAGGAGATCCCGAGAATAAAGAGCATATTTTACCCTATTTTTTTCATCTTTGGAAACACCCAGAGTACAGGCACAGTTGATGAAGCACGTATTTTCACCTGAAAAAGGAGGAGATCCTGTCAACTTTTCAAATTATTGTTGCACTGTTCTAAATATTTGCCTTGTATAGAGCAAAGTATTAACAAAGCATAAACAACTTTAATGAAATCAACAGCAAACTTTTATTAGTTCAAACATTACAAAAAGTTAGGGAGCAGTTTAAAAGAGTGAAAATGCCCACATTTAACAAGTTTGTCTGCAGCTGTATGCACACAGCTAATTGACATTGATCCAAGAGAAAACAAATGTTAATGATTCTGAAGAATCAAAAAAATTGATGTTTCCATCAGCAGCCTTGGAAAGAAACTTGTCAGCCTCTTTGGTCTAGAATATGAGGTAGCATAAAGAAACTAACAGAGATCCCTCAAGTAAAAGGTGTTTTCTGTTGTTTATATGCCGTCATCTTTAAAAAAATAGAACCTGAGCATGTAAGCTTCTTAATCAGCAAGCTGCATGTCTAGTTTTGTTTCTTTTTTGAGTTAAACACTACAGATCAGACAAACTGCAAACAAGAGTTCTACCATGAAGCATTTCACTTCAGATTGATCTGCTGAACACATAAGTTAATAACAGGGGATTAAGTGAAATCAGCATCACATTTCTCCCTGAGGTATGCAAAATCAAGAGATTAGAAATGTCATCAAGGGATCTTCACATGAGAGATTAATTACATTATGTATATAAATATAAAAGACTTCAGCACTTTTAAAAGCAGGAGTAGACTTGTGAGGTTTTGAAGAAGACAAAGACGTTTTTTCTAGGTTTTTTTTCAAATAGCACAGTACCTTAATTAGGAATTCTAACAAGTGTTGTTATTGTATGTAAACTACGTTTTCAAGTTTTGAAAACCAAACTGAGCCCAGAAAACTGTGGCTCAATACAATACTGGTTTATGCTCCCTTCCTCTTCAAGTGTTTCCCCACTCACTTCTGCAGGTAACTGCTCATCAAGGTCAAAGAGAATACAGCAATATCCAGCAGTGGAAGGAACAGAGTGCTTCATATTTCTGGTTTGTCACAAGTAAGCTGGGTGCTTTAGTACTGCAACCATCAGCTTTTTTAAGAAATGTCTTATTCCACTGAAAGGAAACTTCCAAATAATTGAATGCTTCCTGTTTTGGCTGCCTGCAGACTGAACAGTGCACATCAGCACTGACACCCCAATTACCAGCTATTTACATTAAACAACAGCAGAAGAGAAGATACAAAGGCCTGCAAAACTTTCCATCTTCACACTCATAAGATGTTACACTTGTGGATACTTTCATGAGCCCCGGCTGGAAGATTCAAGATGTAGCAAGTTAAGGAAGCATTTTAACAACACTTGGCTTTCACAAAACCTGTTAGAATATGCATTGGTGTTTGCAAAGAAAGCAGCTAACAAGGTTCTTTCCTGTTTAAATAGGAGATGGAAACAGCAATAGCTAAAGCTTATTTAGTACAATGCCAGAGAGAAAGAAAAAAATTACCAAGTCATCTGAAAGTTACACTATTTTCTTTTCCACCAAGATCATTCATGAAGCAGATGTGTTCAGTGGAAGAAAGCAATCACACTGATGTTAAGATGCCAAGAAACTTGAAATGATCACAAGAAAAAATGCAAAAACATTAAAAATTAAAAATTCAGGCCTTGAAATCAAAAAATTATGTCCAAGTTGACTTGCAAGTCAGCACTGACTTTTTCTGCTGTTGAAGACAGAGCAGGTTCTAAACCCATCCCCTAGCTTGATCTCAAGTATACTTCTGGCAAATCTAATCAGCACATTTTGTGCTGTGCTGCCAATCACTGTTAAAAGTATAACCCAAATAATCAAAATCTTCCCACTCTTACCTCAAATCTCAGTGAGTCAATCCTACCTTTCCCCTTTCCCAAACCAGCATGGAGAAAAAGGATATCATTGCCTGGGACTGCAAGTGGCAGAGGAGCTTCTCCAGGGGAGGATAGCAGCACAGGGATGGAACACAGCCCACCATGAGCAGCTTGTGCTTGGCTCTGGTGATGGCCACGTTCAGGCGGCGCCAGTCCTTCAGCAGGGTGCCAAGCTGGGAAATAAATGTCACTTGCTTTTGTTTGTCCTGCTCAATGGACATAAACCACTCATCCTCAAAACACATCTAAACTACTGGAATTGACTGGAACAAAGTTCAAATGGCCAACTTACATTTTCATCAATGCTGCTCCTAACAAAAGACACAATTATGATACTTTTGTCTCTTCCTTGGTATTTGTCAACTGTGTTAACTTCCACTCTGTTCTCCTTCCATTTTGCCATCAAGTCAGTGATTGTTTTTAACTGATGTCTGTAGGGTGATATAATGCCAATGTCTGAGGGCTTACAGCCAGCCTGAATGAAGAAGGAACCAGAGAAAAAAATCTGTCACTGCAGTTGGCTTGGGAAACTCAGTATGGTCAGAAAGATTCTTCTAATTAATTTGTTTTATAAACAGTGCTGCAAGATATTGTATCTAAACTAATGGAACTGTAGGTGTAACTAGTATTAACTAAAGGAGATAGAAAACATCAGTTACTGCAAGCTCCCAAGCTTTGTCTTAACTTGGCACAAAGACAGATATCCTTGAAGTCCTCATTTTTCTTTCTTCTTTAAACTGCAAGATGAACACTTAGAGCTCCTGGTCTGTGTTTCTGGATGAAATAAGGAACAAAGGCAAATCCTCTGCCCTCCCTCCCAAGAAAGCCCTCATCTCTTAAAAGAATTTGGCATCCAGCTTGTGTTTTTTGCATCTCAGATCCAAGCAGGCAAGGACAGGGAAGAGAATGCAGACCTCAGGCTCCCCACTACACTGACATGAAGCCAATCTTCAATTTATCCTTAAATTTACCCTTAAGATTATCTCCAAGAGAGCTACCCAACACATACAGTCACAACTACTAAAGCAATGTAAAAATATTAAAGATATCCCTCCAAACCATGTAATAAAGTAAAAGATACCTTAATAAATAAGGATGTGAGGAAAAGCACTATTTTAGCTTCTGTCACATTGCTTATGCCACCTTTTTCTGCATGTTCTGGTGCTGGGACCTTTAAAAATACAAACAGAAAACAATTACTTTTGCTGTCTATAATGGGGTACTATGTTCTGTCCCTAACTCACTGAGTTGTATGTGGATTTATACTGATGGTATTAATTAAAGAAATAAAGTTAAATGCCAAGTTTTACTAAACAGAAGAGCCTGTACTGTGAGTTAACTTCAGAATACTGCATTTGCAAAACAAATTGGAACGATCCCCAAAATAAGTCTCTAGCACTAGGCTTGTCACCTTAAGAAACTGCCAAACTTAATCCTCTGACTTTACAGTTCAGCATTATACATCATAAATCAAAAAACCCAAAAATGGACATTTTCCTGCTGATAAGGTAAGAGAGCAAATTATAATTTACATGGGACTTTTGCTTTAACACTCTCCATGCAACATTATTTACAGTGAGTTTTCTTCATTCCATGGCAGAAGGGATAATTTTTTAATGTTTGAATGCCTACATCTAAAGCTATAGCAAGAACTATCCAAAATGGTGGTATTAAATTGTAATATAAACTCCCAACCTTTAAATAAAGTATTCACTGGATTTACCATTTCTTAACTATTACCTGCCATTCTCTACATCATACATAAATGAGGCCAACAAGCTCAGGATGTAAACTCTTGTCATTGTAGTGTCACAGTTTTGTAATTTTTTCTTTTTGCTTGACTCCTGCCTACTCTAAAGTTGAAGTAGCACCAATAGCAATGAAAGTGTGTTTGGAAGCCTCCTAATTCCATGTGCTCAAGTTCTCTTAAAGTAGAAGAGCACTGTTTTACTGCACAGTTAATTTCTGACCACACTGGCATTAGTGTAGCTAAAAACTACACAAAAATAATTTCAGAAAAGAAGCTCTAAAAGCTGTGTCCTGCTTATGGTAACACATGCTTACATTTATATTTCTCCTGTTCCCACAGGACACCAGCAGAACCACTAACAAAAACAACTTGGGCCTAGAAATTCCCAGACTTGCCCTAAATCAAGGATGCCATTTTTCAAACCAACAGCCCCAAGCTGTCAGAGAAGTGCAGACTGACACAGGGGTTGACAGAAAAGAAACAAATAGATTTCCCATTGCTGTCACAAACTTGTTGCATTGTTAAGCAGAAAACAATAGAGGCTTTTTCTTTTTTTTTTTTAAAGCCTGCACAATAAATGTAAGATTCCTGGTGGTGTCATGGTATTTTTTCCTCTTCCTTCTCTCTGTTTGTATCCCTCCCTGCCAAGTCATAAGCATTTCTTGGTTACACTATAAACAATACAGGAGGGGGAAAAACCTACTATGAAGTGAAAGGAAATAAAAGCTGGTTTTGTTTGTTGTCATGTTCAGTGAGGTTTTTTTAATTTCTCCCTTCATGATTGCCACAACACATGGAGTTCTGACAGGAAGTCCAAAAGGAGAAATGACATTATAGCCTCATGTCTCAACAAATCTAGGATATTTTGGAAATAAAAACTTTCCTCCTGGCTCTGTGAAGAGGACAGCTGTCTTACACTTGAGATAGGCTTTCTAAGGGAAAAAAACGGAACAGAAACTCTACTTTTTTTTTCATTGGCAATTTTGCTATCATTACTAGATAAACAGTGGTTCAGCCAGATTCCTATTAACAGGCCTCTTCCCTGGGACCAACTGTCTGCTTTCCTGGGAAAGGACTGCAGCTGTCAAGGCATTCCTGGAAAATGTCTCTGTTTAGTTTAGACATTTTTAGAAATTTCTCTAAGGCATCAAAGTAAACTCTGCTTGTTTTCAGGTCATTAAAAAGATTCTATCAGAACTGTTGGAAAAAAACCATAAATCCTGTACAGTGTCAAAAGAGCATAGAAACACTGGTGAGTTCTAACCAGGGTCAGTATAAAAGATCATCAGTTGATATAATTATTGGCAAAACACAGCATTAATAGGCATCAACAGAAAACCTGTTAAGGAGGAAAAAAGACTCAAATCATAATCCAATCACCAATTACAGCAACAATTATAAGAGACCACAAACAGGTACTAATTTATTCATCTTTTTCCTCATGCATTTAAACTCTTCCTCATTTTTCCTGCAATTCAGTTTCTTTGCAGAATTTTTATCTGCACTAGAATTTTACTTTCCTAGCAAAATTCTGTGTCTCCATGAAAGGACACACCTAAAGCAACTTATTCATCCTTTGCACTTCAATGTAGAGAATGTCTGCAAAATTCCATGGAGAATTGCAGTTATTGCTGCCACTGGCACACAGCTTTGCCACCAATGACCCTCAGACAATGGAAACAAGGCCATTCCCTGGTTGCAAGGACATCCAGTACAGCTACACATTTTGAGCTACACTTTATAGGAAAAACAAAGTTTAAAGTCCATTCAATATCTTCTGAAATAGTATTTAAATTCAAGTTTTCAGCTGTTCTCAGATGTGATGCTTCCAGCAGCAGCTGTACCACCCTGCTCAGCCCTGCCAACAATACCAACGATGCTTTTGTGTGCTGCACACTTCACATGATGCTGGAAAAACACTTTCTGAAGCTCCATGTTTTACCCTACTCTGAATGAAGTTTTACATGTTGAAAGAGCATAATGAACTTTACCTTTTCTGTGTTCAGAAAACACACAGGTGTGTCTGGATCAAGGACTTCTTTCAGCCACATCTTTGAAGCATCCCCAATGTCCAGTTTCAATTTCTTTAGGTTGGGCAAGTTAACAGTGGCATTTGATACCTTCTCTGAGCCACATTCCAGTTTGCCTTCATATACCAGCATGTTACTCAATGACATAATCTTACTAAAGATTTAAAAAAACAAGAAAAAGCAAAAAAATCTCATCATTTCAATCCCACATCACGAACACATGATGAATAATTTTTTAAAATACATAAATGTTGAAAGTACCTATTCATTCTGTATTGCACAGTTAATTGGACAACAGCATTTTGGTTTTGTTCCAGCCTTTTAAATAAGCTTTCACTCATGCCAAGATCTCTGTTAAAACACAAAGACAAAAATCAAAATGCATCAATCAGAACACTCCAAGAGCCTTCCCAGAATCTGTGACTAGTAATTGTCCAGCAGCATTTTATCTTACCTTGCTTCTGCATTCAGCACAAGTGGAGGCAGCTGCTGATGATCCCCCACCAGCACAAACCTTTTGGAGCAGAACAGTGGGCCCAGGCAGACGAGCTGGCTGATTTGGGAAGCTTCATCAACAATGCAGAAGTCAAATTGCTTCTGAGCAAAGATGGGGTGATTTACTCCCATGCAAGATGTTGCTACCACTGGCTGAAAATTGAGACACACTTCAAGGATAAGGTACATTTTACATCCTTTAGCATTATATTCTCCATATTAAAAGAAAAAATATTTCCCATTAAACTGAACTGTAAAATTACAGAAATCAAATTATTTATCCTTGAAATCAGACCAGCATTACTTAAATATATATTGGCCTGACATATTCTCGTATCAATTGCAAGTGACAAACAAAACCAGCTTTAGAGCAGACTGTAGCAAACAACTTGCTCCTGTCATGTGTTCAGAGTGATGCCAGGTTCTATTAATGGACAATTCATGGAGTGTGCTGAAATGACTGCAGTGAAAAATCAGGTGGTTTGGTGTTTTTTTCAATACTGAAGAAAAGATAAAACAACAACAGCAGCACAGTTCTTCCCACTGCTGTGCTTCCACTGCAATCCAAAATGCCCAAAATAAGAAATGCCAAGTCATTCCCCTTATGACTTCAGTCATTCCCCAGCAATACTCATCAATAAAAAGTAAATGGCAGCTTTTGTGAAGTTGGCATTTACTCCAACTACCATCAAACCTTATTCTTTCAGTGAATTTAATTTAAAGCTGCCACTGACTCACATGACCCAGCTCCCATTATGGTTTGTATTAACAATCACACAGACAGCACTAATCTTTCCATCAAAAATAAGGGTTTGGCCAGGTCAGCTCCACAGCATTCCACTTCCTCTTCCCCATCTGCTGATTGTACTAATGGCACAAGGAGCACCAGAGGGAGGGAGAAGGGACAATCAGCAGCAGAATGTAAATAATGCTAAAGGAGGCTGCAGCAGCCCATTCACAAGACCTCAGAGAAAAGCACTGGAGTCTTTGGGGCTTATTACTTACAATGATGAGTTACTTTGTGTGGCCATAAACAAAGCTTCTCAGCTTGCAGACTTTATGTAGGTCATTACTGGCTATAAAGAAATTGAAACAATGCAGAGGTTGAGTATCTCTTTCAGCTCAGATTTCTTACAGCAGTACACACCCTTGGGATGGGTTTCTTCTCTGCAGCATCCAAACAAAATACTAATGTAATTATCTTTAATAATTTGAAGAGCTAGGGAAAAAAAAACATTTTTCTCACCTGACTATTATAGACCTCTTCCAACTCCGTTACAGACTTAATTGATCTAGATCTGCAGATTTCTTCTTCTGTATATTTCTGAATATCTGGATGAACCTTCTGAGTTTGCCCCAAGCGCAAGAAACCAACTTTGAATTTGGCCAACTTCAGCAGGACATTGTCCACAGCCGTGTGTGTAAAACTGGTCAGAAGGACACTAAAGCCACAGGCAGAAAGAATTCTCACCTAATGAGTGGCAAAGGGAAGGAAAAGGAGAAGCTGTTAAGGAGAAGCAGAAAAGGTTTCATCTGCAAGAATCAACAATCCCAGGTTTGCTAAGGTGAAAAGCACATGGAAATTTGGAGGGAGCCAGGAATAAACATGAGTTGGTCTGTATCAGTCTCTCTGGCCAGACTGGCCACTGACAATGTGGGCAACAGTCCTGAGGGCTCCCATGGCCAGCAGGCTCACAACACTGCCCACACAGAGCCAAGAACCTGGATGTGCACTCCCAAGGAACTGCACTCCAAGATCCCCACTGTAAGAAGAAGCCAGGCAGCCTGGTCCCATAGGACTGCTCTCCATGGCAGTTCAGCCACTGGAGACTCAGGGCAATGGGCTGATCTGAAGATAGCAGCAGCTCTCTGCTCTCCAGCCTCCTCTTTGCACAAGCTGATGACAAATGGAAGCAGGGTAACACTGCTCTTTCATGAAAACCTCACTCAGCCTACAGCCTGAATGCAGTATGCTCCTACAGTTCTTTCCTGGGGAAATACCAGCTAGAGGAGATGGATGCAGACTGCACATGGATTCAGCCCCACAGGTTCATACAATTTACAGTGGACACATTACTGGCTGCTCAAGAGTCCCTCTTTTGAGCTATAACTCAAGATCTGAAGACTTGCTGATATTTGGAGCCAAAGAATTTTAACACTAAAGCATCACAGAAATGATTAAATAGCACACTTCAATCTCCTCCCTCCCACATACATTCCTACACAAGCAATTGACCATCCTACACCACAAAAGCCAATTTTAGTTCTACCAAATATAGGTTAAGCAAAAAGAAATGTGTTTTCTTCCTTGAAATTATACAGATACTGTTAGATCAAGTCATGACACTGCACAGTTGGTTTAATTCTATCCTCTAAATCCCACCAAAAAACTCCAAGGTACATGATCTTACTAGAGCACATATTGTAGTCGTTTTTCCTGTTCCAGGCATACCCACAATAAGTGTGTAGTCTTTTGAAAGCAGCACTTGTTTCATTGCCTGTTTCTGAGGCTTATTTAGACCTTTCAGAAGAAAAAGCAAAATTAAATTACTACACTTCATCATAATTGTATTAATTACTAAAGTCACAGCAAATCTGTAATTTCCTCCTTCACTAAAGCCCTTAATGGAGGCAAGAACTGAGCAAAGTCTGTAGGTTCTAATGAAGATATGACAATAAACATAATACACAAGATAAGTAGTAGAAGGTCTGCACTATGGTCGTAGAAATAAGTCACTGAAGACATTTTTTTATTTTTAGACCTTTTGTGACTTTTTTTTCTAATATCTTAATTGACCCCCTTCATATATTGTGTCTGGGCATTTGTGTTTGATGACTTTCACATCCAAACCCACAGCTCACAGCAAGGGCTGATGAGTTGCACATACAGCAGCATGTTTAGAACAAACATTACAGCAGAGCTGGTTTGCCCCAGCCTGATGCAAACAAGCAACTATTTGGACTAAGTAAATCTCAAGCAAAATAAGACTTCAAACTGAGTTTTTATAAAAAGTTCAGTTTGCTTTAAGACAGCTCAGTTAAATTTATGTTTTCACAGGCAACTCTGTCAGAGCACAAGTAAACATTTCCATCAAATACAAGATGCTGCCTCATACCTAAACAAGTCTTGTTTTTAAATAAATGCCACAAAGCATGACACTATGTTGACACTTGTCAACAAGTCAGCAAGAGTGATTGATTATACAAGTGAATGTTTCCACCAAAGCCTATCTCCTTCCTCTCCCTCAAGTCAGCTTCCTCCAGAACTGTCTCTGTCCATTCCTTCTGGAAAGGTTACAGAGGGAATCACATGGCCCTCTGTCTGCAACTGCACACTGCAGCCTCTAGCAAAAATAAAATAAAGTTGTGAGCAAGGGGCTGATCAAGTCTTCTAGTGATTAAATGAGTCTTCAGCTAGCTGGAAGACATGCAAGGCAAGAACTTGGTTTTAATTTTTAAGCTGAGAACTATCACAGGATCCCAAGGTGGGAAAAACTCCTTATGTTTATAGCATGACAAATACTTTGGCTATAGAGACAAACTAGTAAACAGAGTATTTTGGGGAAAGTCACTTTGTACCCTTTAAAATACTTGCAACAGTTTCCTTTGCTTCAGGAGGAAGGACAGAGCTCAAGTGCTGAATGAAACGTGGCTTCTGGAAGTCAATTATCAAGTTGCGGAGCCTTTCACTGTGGATAAAAACAAGACAAAACTGAATTCAAATAAGAGTTGCCAGTTGAGAAACTTCATCTGAAAATACTGAAAGCATGAAATTAAGTTGATTTTTCATACCTGACTGGGCAATCTTTCATCAATTTAGAAAGATTTTTAAAAGGGACTCCTGTACCAACATCTCCTTCATCATGATCCAACCTAAATACAGTGTTCTTGGGGAGGTTTGACAAATTCCTGAAGGATGACAAGAACATGGATAAAATAATTTTGTTTACCAGCTGTATGTTGATTAAAGACTTATTACTACATGTTAAATGATATCTTCCAGGGATCCCAGAGTGAAGCAACACTAATTGAAATACACTATTAACTGCTCTAAAGAAAGCATGATCCCAATGAGGGATAATAAAACACAGGCCCAATTTCGACAATAAAGACTGAACAATGAAAGTTACTATTAACACAGTAATCACTGTACCAATATAGATCATGCTAGAGATGTAAGTAAATAGAGTTAAAATGTGCTTTTATTCAAACAACCTGATTAAATTGACAGGCATATATACTGACCAGGTACTGACAGTTTCAGTCAAGACAAGAGAATCTCTGAAGGGTACTACTCCAAAGGCAGTGATGCCTTGTGAAGGCTGACCCAGAACAGAGGCTAGATGGAGCTAAAGAATAAAGTAGGGATTTATTAAAAGGCCTCCATGGATCCACCTTGGGCAGCACAAGAGCCCAGCCAGGGCTGCATCCGAGATGAACCAAAATGGTCACAAAATGGACACCCAGTCACAGGGCCTCTCACTTTTATAAGTTCTGGTCCATTTGCCTATTGGAGTTAATTGCCCAATTACAGCTTTAGCCCATGAAGTCCCATCCTCCTTGTTTTTCTCCCTTCAGCCCACATTGTTTGTGCTCTTGGGCCTGAGATTTGGGTGGGTGTCCTTGGTCCCCAGCTAGAGCAGGAATTGTTTTGTCTCCCTGCTCTGTGCAGAGAGCTCACCATCCCCTAATATGAAGCCCAGACCCACACACTGAAGCAGCACAGAATCTGAAAAATAGAAAAGCTAAACCTGAGGCATCACCAGTAGGAAGAGTCAGGACATGTCACATCTTTTAGGACATCTAGCAGCACCCTTCCTCAGGCCAGTGCCAGAGAATTTACAAACAGATATTTTTCTTTTTATCCTATTACCTGCCCAGCAAACAGGAGACTTTTGTTCCACTGACTTCTCTAACATAGCCAGCAGCCAAACCAAGTAAACCCTTTTCCTCTCCACTCACAACCACTCGATCACCAACCAAGAGGTTTGCCCCAGATAAGGCACCATTTCTACGCTGGAAAAAATGTAGAAACTGTCCCTCAGAAACTTCATGGACTTCATCAACTCTGATCATGTTTCCAACACAATCTCCAGCCTTCTCTCTGAAGGTATTAGAAAAAGAAATATTTTAATATTAACATCCTCTCTGTAAGAGAACTATTAAGAATAAAACCCCCCAAGTTAAAAAGCCATACCACCCACAACCAACCATCAAAACCAAAATACAAAATCAAACAAAGGATAAAAGGAAGCATCAATGGCATGAGTTTAGCAATTAAGCCTTACCTTTCCAAAGAAGGTGTCATCCATATATTTTTATTTCCCTTTTTATGCTCTCCACTTTGCAGCTCCAAGGTTAACATCAGATACCAGAAGCTGAAATACTCCAGGTGGGAGGGTTTCAGGTGCTGGGTCTCTCTGTCAATGACAGGCACCAAAGCAGGAGGAAAGGCCACACTGGCCATCTTCTGCTCCACAGCTCTAGGGATAGAACCAGCCACAGGAAAGGCTCAGCCTGCATCCTTTTTCACCTGGAAGTCCATATGCACATAACAACAATCCAAATACCTACTGTAACATACCAGACAGATTAATTTGTCATTACTTGAATACAGTAGAACCTGTATCCTTTGCTCAGATGCATAATCTTGTATGAGTAACTTCACATCATCTCTATGATTTTGAAGGGCACTAGGTTAATCAAAGACCAAATATAGTAACACATACATTTACAGAGTCTACCTTTTACTCCTTTTATTGTAACATATGAGTGTTATTTTGATATCTACCTAAATCAAGGGGGATTTAGTAGTTAATACACAGCAATCTTCAAGCCCACTTATTTCAAAACTAAATATCAGTAGACATTATACCAAATAATGTATACAACCAGAGAGAGAAAAGCTTATTCAGAAGTAAATAGCTATCCAGCTGTATCCTGCTGCTGCAACAAGAGAGTATTAGAAGCAGGATTTCACAAAAACATGTCAGGTATCCTCACAAAGCTCCCTCAACATACACTTTGACCCCTATAATTTTAAAAACAATCAGGCATTCTAATTCCACAAGAGCACCCCACAGGCTCTCCTTTTCTAACAAACCTCATTTGATCTCTTCCACATACAATTTTGGTCGGGTTTTTTTGTGCAGCATAGAGACTAAAACTTGTAACAGTTGTTAAAACAATTCAATAACTTTGTGTGAAATTTTATGGAATATTTGCTCACTACTTCTGTTGACCAGGAGATGCAGTAACAGTTCAGCAGAGTAGTATCAATGTATTTCTTGTGTCATACCCTACAGGGAAACACTCTTCTACAGAGTGAACCTGAAAAAGTGGTTCTCCAGCCAGAACTCAGGCCCAGAGACTGCCTTTTTCAGAGAGCTGCAAGAATACAGCTTTTAAAACAGACCTGTTATTGTCATCACGTATTTTGTTGAGACTTATCTCCGATTTTGTCTTGCAAAAAGTGTACCTGAGCAAACATATTAAGTCTCTGTGAGATCACGAGCTGAATCATACAAGTTGTAGAGAATCTCTGGAAGATTCTTTTGGGGTGGAAAAGTCTTCAATATATACAAAACTGTCAACCACAAAAATGAAATTATTATATCAAAAGATATAATTATTCAATCTCATTTAAAAACATTAGTCAGACTTTTTTTTTTTACCTGCTGTATAGAAAGCAGTTGTGCATTTGGGAGCAATATTTACATGTTTGACTGTCATCAATCACAGGAGGCAAAGCAGCAAGCTGTGAATTCTGCCTTCCCACATCGGGTTTATAGGTACTGTGTGTTAAGTAGAAGGCCACATGATTTCTTAACTTCATTAATTCTGTCAAGAAAAGGATAAACTAAGCTGATGGTTTTGCTTGTAAAAACTTATACCTCAAAAGTAATTAGCTATCAACTTTTTAGTCAACTAAGCACTGATTAGTCACAAAATCCTTGCACTGTATTAATAAAACAATTTAATTTTTAACATAAGGTTAGTAACAAGTGAAGTGTTCCCAAGAACAGCTATTTTCATAAGAGTAAACATTACAGTTATAAAGAAAGATTTTAGAAATATTTGAGAGAATTATGGTTTCCAGAGAAGGGGAAGAACTTTACCTCTTCGGTCCATGCGAGCTCCAGAAACAGGATACATTGTACCAGTTTTTAGATAAAGAAGAAATCCAGCTTCAGGATCCATTCTCCTCTCTAAATTCAGCAACGTGTACAGAATAACCTGCAAACATTTTACATAAATACATATATTCACACTGGAATGCATATTATTCCAGTATAGTTGTTGTGGTTTAACCCCAAGCAGCAACCAAGAGCTCACTCACCTCCCCACCCTTGCTGAGGGTTGAGAGAAAGACAGTTTAAGATGGAAAAGAAAAGGCACACATGCAAGCAAAGCAAAACAAGGAATTAATTCATGGCTTTCCATGGCTGGACAGGTGTTCAACCACCCCCAGGAGAGCAGGGCCCCATCACATGGAATGGTGCCTTGGGAAGGGAAATCTCCATCACTCCAAACCTTGGAGTGCCCCCCACCCTTCCACCTTAGATAGTGAGTTTGATGATCAGCTACATGGTCTGGGACACCCCTTTGATCCCTGGGTCCCCTGTCCTGGCTGTCCCCTCACTCCCCAGCAGCCCCAGGCTCCTCCCCAGCCTGGCCCTGGGGGGAGCAGGAAAGGCCTTGGCTCTGTGTGAGCCCTGCTCAGCAACAACAGCAAAACATCCCTGTGTTATCAGCCTGAGCTCAGCACAAACCCAGAGCACAGCCCACATTTATCTACTGTGAGGAAAACCATTGCTAACCCCAGTCAAAACCAGCACAGCACTAAAACCAAAACACATTCTAAACTGCATTTAGTTCTTCCACAATTTATATGGCTAAACAGCCATTATTATCACAAGTCTTCTAGAAGCTGTGAGTAGTAAAAACTTGACCAAGGATTTAAATTAAAAGGCACCTTTAAAACCTTATGTCAAGGCTACCACCTCTCTAAATCAGGCCAGCTATAACCCTAGTTACTGAAACAGTCTGCTTCAACCTAATATTTGAATGTAGTGAGAAGAGACTGAAGAACAGACATTTCAGGATAAAACCCATAGGTGTGCTTGAAGGTGGTAAATGTTATACTTCTTACTACTAAGTTCACTTTAGTTTTATACCAGCAGCTTTGGGCATGCCAGGATGAGCCACCCATGAATTTAGATTATACCACATACAAAGTGTTTCACACTCATAAGACAAAATAGGTCACCTAACAAAAAAGTACACACAGCCACTGAGAAGGGAATTAGCCATTTGGTGCTTGTACCTGACTTCTGTGCTCTATGGAGTTTGACTCCTTGCCAGACTTGAGCTCTAAAGGCATTATCCGAGACTGCACTCCTGACTGGCAATGGATTTTCACCCTGGCTGTAACGTCAATCTTTCCCTTCAACCCAAACCTGGGAGACCAGATATTCTCTTCAATGTCCAAGACCTCTACAACCTCTATCTTAGAAGATACATCTTCTGTTTTTCCATCATTTGACCTAGGAAGAAAATTAAGCCAAAAGTTAACAATTTCCCTTAATTATTAATATTTAAACATTAAAATGTGTTGCAACTCAATATATAATATTTCTGCATTACCAGTGTCCTTTAGGCTCTAACTTAAGAAATAAAATGCCTCGAGATTACTCACTCAAAGTAATCTTCCCATTAACAGAGGAAGCAACATATCAGAAAGTAACTTCAGTTAGTTTTGGTATTCATCTAAATTTCAAAGTTAAAATGAGACTTTAAACTGTTTTTATTAGTTTTTGGTCTTTTCTCAATAACAACACTCTGTCATACACTTGACAGTAGCCTACAGGTTTTACTCAGACCTGCCATTTCACTAAAACTTTAACATTCTCTGGTTAAAATTAACAGCAAGAAGCCACAGACAAGAAGAGCAGCTTTTGAGTAAAATCACCACTTCACCAAAGAAATCTTTTATTAGTCAAGAACTCCATTTGATTAATAGTTTCACATTCTGATATGCAGTCTTGCTCATAACTACAGTAACTCCTAGTTTAGTCAGCAGCTCAAATACCCTTTCTCTTCTGCTCACTAAAAGCTCTGGTTTATACCATGTTCACAAGGATTTCAAGATTTTGACATCAGTTCCCCCTCAGGCTTCATGTCTTGCTCAGTACTCCCAATGGCAGCTAAACATGCAGCACAAGGTCAGCTCTACAACCAGTGAGGCCATGAATTAGCTCCAAATCACCCAACAGATGTGCATAAAGAGTTCTAAAAATTTCAAGTAAACTAAACAAGATATACAACATAAAATGGTTTAAAATTTAATTCTGGCTTCTTACAGTTTTAGTTGCATTTTGTTTTGGTTTGCAGGATTGTGCATGAAGTCTTCTGCCCACTTAAAAAATGATGGCAAATATTCTTCTACTTCTTGCATTATTTGTGCTTGTTTCAGATTTAAGACATACCTAAAAAAAAAAAAAAGACGTGCACATTAAAGCATTAAAGAAACAAAGTATTAAATCTGCTGTTGATACTAAAGAGATTTGCCTTGAGTAGCAACAAGATCGTTGGAAGTAACTGTCAAGTTTTTATAAATATCTATAAACTGTAGACAACAACAGGTGCATAGAGGTTCAACTCAATTCATAAAACTATTAACTGAACATCTATTAAAAGAAATTACCATACCAGAACATCCATTTCTGATGTAAACTTTGAAACAACAGGTACAGCACACTGAGAGCATCAGCGTGGCAGATGTGATGAAACCAAACTAACAGTGTGACTGCAGGAAAGCAGCACCAGACTCATGCATTTAAAAATGGCTATTCCTACAATTCATGCAATGTTGAATAAAAAAATTAAAAGACCTTTGGTTTTAGTCTGGATATCCTCATCTGCTCCTTACACACATTTTAACAGAACATGACCCAGAATCATGTGGCACTAGATAATTCAGTACTGGCAACCACTGGAAATAATGCCATTATTCCACAGCAGCAGAGAAATACAAGTGGATTTTGCATTGAGGAGTGCAACTGACCACGGGCAGCAGACTTATGCAACTTATTTTTCCATGCCAATAAACAGTAGCCTGCATATGCAAAAAGGAATTGCAAATTAACAGTTCCACGGAGGCTCAGAATGACATAAAGGCCTTTAAGTAATTTCAGGAGCCACAATTCAAAACACTCTCCAAAACAGAACTAAGAGTAATAACTCTTGCCACTACAACTTTAACTTCTGACTCATCTGGGGCTAACAGATACTGATATTGCCCAACACACAATTTAAAACAGTACATATATAATGATTTTTAATTTACATGGGTAGAATTGTATTTTAATCAAGCCTGCAGTAAAATGTTAAAACTGACAGCCATTCATCTTCCCATTTTCTGATGGAAATACTAAGATGATTTGTTTGGCTAGCATTTCTATCAGCTTTGCTAAGAAAATAAGTTAAAGGTCATCTAAAAACTGAGACTTTAAGCAACTGATAAAGATATGAAATTAACAGACATTCAGTTCTGGGTCAGTTACAAGGTTCCAGGTTCATTGCTGAGGATCATAATTAACTATTTGTCCCACTCAAATCAGCTTTGGGAGATGCCTGGAAATCTAATGTTACAGACACAAACACTGCAACCTGCTTGGTCTAAAAGTAAAAAAACCACCCTGCCACATACAGTTACTCCAAAAGAGTAGTTCAGATATATAGAAGTAGCATAGCAGGGAAGGAAAATAAACTAAGCTACCAAATGAGGAATTGCTTAATGGAAACTGGGGATCTTTTAGTAAGATAAAGTCATTTGGCAGAACATTCTCCTAATACCAGTGCTACATTTTCTAAAGTACAACTTAAATTGCTAGTTCAAAGTGTTCCTGCCCTGTCTTCCACACATAAAAGGCAGTTGTAATGCTACTTACATTTCTTTGAGGTACTTTTGTCCATACACAATTTTATTGGCTAGTTCTTGCACCTTTTCTTGTGTCAAGTTATTGGTGACTGATTGCTGGAAGATGTCATGAAGAATTGTCCCAACGAGCATTTGGGGCGAACCCGACTCGGAGCCCTGCAACAGATGCCATCATACCTGAAGATTTATGCCCATTTCATGCCAACTTCTCTGACAAATTTCTGGATTTTATTTGCTGCACATCACAGCCTGCACTTATTTAACCACAAGATCATGACAGCTTTCACCTCACTAATGATTATCTGGTCAAAGCTGCCTGTGAGAGCAGCTGAATTGAAGTGGGTCTCACTTGTTGCTTTATGCCAACCCCGACAATGTCAGGATACAATGTCTGTGATTGGCAGGCGAGAAACAAAGGCACAGATTAAAATAAACTTCGAGAAAATTCTGCCTGCAAGCATTTCCTAATGCAAATATGTACCTTTACAATCTTACACAGATCTCTTGCATGAAGCAGTTTCCTGTCTGTCACCAGCTCACAGGAAAATCATCCTGTGTATCACCAACATGGCTCAGAAACCCATCAGCAGGGCTGGGCTCTGGAGACTCACGAGAACTGAAAGTGGTAGGGAATGACCTTGACACGAGTCATACCAAACAGCTGGAAACCTTAACACTGTGGTATTATGGCAGCCCTACAGACCAGTGGATGGTGCTATCCCAGTCAGGACCCTGTGCATTGTCCCAACAATTATTTTATCCCCCTTACTTCTCTAATAAAGGATTGAAGAACATTTCATAGTCTTAATCTCCTGTACTTTTCTTGTTACAGTCACAGGTTCCCAGCCAGGCTGATTATCACCCTGTTAAAATTTTCTTATTCATTTGGACTTATATTCCTATCATGCCTGGGAGTTTTCATCAGGTGAAACTGGCAGCTGTTGCTTCTCCATTTATCAGCATATCTCTCATGTATCGGCAAGGTACTACCACAAGAAACTTCTCCTCTTTCCAAGACAGAGCAGCTGGATTCAGACTCCAGAGTTAGCCCACACCAATTATTAACTGAATTAGCTATACGTTTCAGAAGCTCTTGGCCAAGTGTGGTTACATTTTCATATGGATGGCAAGAGACATATCCCTCACAAAGAATTCATATCCACAAAAAATGTGACAAGATATTCTAACAAAGAAAATTATCAGAATTATAAGTGGAAAGACCAGTTCTTTAGCCCAGTAGCTGTATTAAGAGTACTGCGTTATTTCAGGTGCAATTCTCAAAAAAACAAGACAAGCTCAACCAGAGACAGTTTCCACCCCACATTATTCTGTGTTGTAGACATTCTGAGTTGCTAATAACAACATCTCTAACAGCCAGATTTGACCCTGAGCTAAGCCACCAGTGTCAGTGGAGCAGAGACTCAGTGGCAGTGTGGGATGAACACTCACCCTGAAGCGTTCACTCAGCACTGCCCTCCTCATGCAGCGAATGCTGCTGGAGACGGTGGTGCCCGAGAGCAGCAGGTCTGGGTACAGCACCAGGTACCCACTCTGGGCATTGATGAGCCAGGTGCCAGAGCTGCACTCCCCTTCCAAATGAACAATGTCCCCTGGAACCACCGGGACAGACTCCCTGCAAGGGAACACACCCACACAATCAGTGTTTGCAAATGACAGACACAACGTATCAGAAATAACACACCAACAGAGGAGATTCAACATTCTTTGAAATGCTGGGTTGGGCTCTTTTAAGGAGTTGCCATAAAGAAATCCTGAGAGTGACTAAAGGCACTTTTACAATGACAAAACTGCAGGGTAGCAGTGCCCACTCAACACCCGTTACCTGACATCAGGTTTCTGGGGATGATACCCATTATGCTAGCATACTGATAATGTTGCATGCAACAAAGATTCTTTCAGGATCCCATATCATCTTTAAGGCCGTAAAACTCAACTCACAGACAACACAAACAAAACTGAGTCAATAATCCAGTATTTCCAGTATGTTTGTGTGGATTACCAGCCATTCCTGAGGATGCACAGCTCTGTATCTTCCAGTGAGGGGGAGGCTGTAATTGTCAAGTGTTTCTCAGGGTCACTTCCATTTCTCTGTACTACGCTGACCTCCAGCACACGGTATCTGTTGTTCAGCCCATTCTTCAGGATGGTATCAGGTGAGTCAGCCACTTTCTTCTGAAAACTGAAGTAACAGCTAATTACAAAGAATACTGCGCTGTTTGAAAACAGCTGACCTACATGCAAAAAAGAGGGGAAGCTTCAAATATAAACCAAATTTCACTCCCCTTCAATTTTTATAAATATTTCGTTTGGTTGTTTTTTTTTTAGTCCTGTACAGTAGAGTGTAGGAAATCTCTATAAATATTAAGCAATTTGCTATTTATCCCAGTTAGTGCTTCATTTTTGTATCCACATATCCATAACTAATAACAATATCCATAAACTAATTATAACTGTACTGCAAACCCTGTGCTTGGGAGAAAGCTTCTATCTCCCTGCAGGCATGAACTCCCGCAGCCACACAGACACCTCGAACACGGAGCAGTGAGTTTTTTACCCATTACCTGGAGTTGTTTAGCAAACCGATATTCAAGGCTCAGTTTCCAATGGCCCAACCGTGAGGCACAGCGGCCCAGCCGTGAGGCGGAGCGGCCCAGCCTGCCGCTCTGCGGGCACCGAGCGCTGCCCGGGGGAGCTGCAGGGCGGCCGGGGCCCCGCCGTGCCCAGCACAAGCACCCTCGGCAGCGGCGGCGGCCCCTCACCGCTCACCCCCGGCAGCCCCGAGCGCTGCCCAGCCCGAGCAAGGCCGGTGCCGCCCCGCCAGCCCTCAGAGCCCCGTCCCGCCTCCCCGCGCCCGGAGCCGGGAGCGGTTTGGCAGTTCAAACCACCCGCGCTCCCGGCTGTCTCCGCCCGGCTGCGGCTCCCCGCTACCTCTCGGCCATGGGCAGGTCCCGTGCGGCGCTCGGCTCGGCTCGGCTCGGCTCGGCTCGGCTCGGCTCGGCTCGGCTCGGCCCGGCTCGGCCCCCCGATCACCCGAGCCCCCCGCCTCACGCGCCCCGGTGCCGCCGCCGCGCGCCCCTCCAGCCCCGCCCAGCGCGCCCCGCGCGGCCAATGGGAGGCGGCGGAGGGGGCGGTTCCCGCGCGCGCGAGCCGAAGGCGCGAAGCGGGAGGGGCGGGGCCCGCGCGCTGAGGGAGCGTGAGGGGCGCGGGGCGCGGCCGCCGCCGTTGCCCGCCGTAAATTTCCACTTTGTCAAACGCTGTCCCCCCGGCCCCACCTCCGTTACTGGCGCGGTGGTACGGGGTGATATTAGACGTGCCTTCCGCTCCCAATTCGCTTGTGGGACAATCTGAGCCGAGAGTCCAGCCGTTCCCCTCATAAAGATGCGGGCTCGCTGGCTTTGTGAGATGGTACTGAAGTTTCGCATACACAGGTCTCACTCTGCTGCAGAAAGGACAGTTTTGGCCCATGGTTAGACATCTCAACAGAAGGATCAAGTTCAAATTGATGAAATTTAAAAGGTGAGAACATTCTTAGGTTAGCCCCTTCTGTTTTATTTGGGATAGTCCTGAAATATATGTAGTAAACTACATTAATGCTGCTTCCCATTGCAACATTATTCTCTAAGGGAAGCTTAATTTTATAGTTGCTTGTTGATATTATTAAATGCAATCATAATGTGGAGTGATGTTGAGATTACTTTGAACACTTGGTAAACTTTTGTGCTGTAGTCTTTTTCACATTGCCTATACATCTCCCATACACCAGAAAATAAATATTTCAACAGAATAGGTTTAGGAAGTACAAAACATGCTTTAAATATATTTTTGAAATTATCTAAAATGCAACCAGTCTGGGGAATCTCTAGGGAGAAAGGTGGACATAAGTGTTCTTGTGGTTGTGAAAAATGTTTGCAATTTTAAGATACATCAGCATTCTCCAAATACAACTGTGTAAATTCAGGAATCAAAACACTTCCATACACTGTTAAATTTTATTTTGAAAAACTAATTCAGGAAATCCAGCACAGTTCCATCAAGTAGGTAAGTTTTTCACATTCAATACTGGACTCAAGAATTTAGGAGACACTTTTTAGTTTCTCTTCCTCTCAGGCATGAACATGCTGAGTTCTGCTTTATTCTGCCTTACAACCGCTTAACTTACAATGATACTCCTCAAATACATCCCTGGTAGTAGAATTAAGATGTAAAACTCTTACCTTAATAATCCCTAACAGTATTCACATGAAAAAGAACTGGCTTATTTGCTCACACAGCAAAACAACGTAGAGAAAAGAAAGGCACTTTATTTTTCTAATACAGTGGATTTATCTCTACTGCAAGAACTTCAAAATGGAAAAGTTCAACCTAGTTTTGAACTTTTGGCTAGTTTTCCTCTATGGGAAAAGATGAAAAAAGTGTATTTGTTGTCTCTTAATTAAGAATGACAATGTTGTGCATATTTACCTATAAGAGCAAACAGATCATTCCAGAAATATGTATTCCTCCTGGTTGCAACACACAGAGATCACACAAACACACTGGTTCAAAAAATTTAATAAAATATATCCAGATACATTTCATTCTCTGTCCATTGCTACACTGTAAATTTCAAAGAAATACACATTTTTAAGAAACTGGGGGACAAAGTGAGCCACAGAAGTTGGTATTGAATATGTAACTGAAAATCCAGTTTGTTAAATTTGTCAAAATTAGGCAAATCAGTCTTACCATCCATCACTTAACATAACCACTGCCAATTCTTAGAAGACACTAAAATATTTACAATAAATAAATAACTTACATGAAGTAAATGCTTTACAGTTTCCTGAATCAAGTGAGTAAAATCAAGAGTACCAATGCAAATCATGTATAAAATAATTCCTTCCAGAAAAGGAATCACAGGAGGAGGCCAACATGCAATAGTCTATTGCATCCCATGACTTCAGGAACAGTACAACAGTACACACACACACCTACAGAGGCCAATAAAACCTTAATTTTCCTTTCTCTGTGAGGTTGTGTGTGGTCCATATGCCTAAACAAGTAATTGCAGCAGCATGCAGTCTTCTTTGGCACCATGGTTTAAGGGAGGGAAACACCTGTTTACACCATCTGGGACAGTACATACACATAATATCCTCAGCCTTGAGCAAACCAAACCAGGAACACACAGCTCCACAGAAAAGCTTCCCAAGATCAGACCCCTGCCACAAGGACATCTTTTCTAGCACGCAGCCCTGTAAATGTCCCACCCCTTTTATTTGTGTAGCACAGCATTTCTCAGAGTAGAATGTTCACCAAGGAACAGCTTTCCCAATTGCAAGGAATCTAATACTGCTAAATACATCCTGCTGGTTCTAGCTGAAATGGCTGAAGATCCCTTCCTGTGTAGCCATCTGAAGACATATGCATTGTTCTTGCACACAGAAAATGTGGACAGAACAAGAATAAAAGGCTGCTTGAAGTGTGCTCTGCCAAGCTCAGCTTCTACAGACCTGGCAAGGATCTGAATGGCAAAATCATTGCATTATGTTCAAATCGGTTTATTTCATTTAACTTTTAAAGAACAACAGATGCCTAATTACTAGCTTCAAAAGCAGCATAATCAGCAGCACATAACTCCTGGAATAGTGATAAATAACTAACAGCTTGGAACCCGTATAGAACATGGGTGTCATCTCCAAAACCGTGTCATTCCTAAAACTCATCTAATGAAGCCTAAAAGATAAGTGCAAAAAGAGTGTTTAGAGCTAGCTAATGTTTATTTTGATGTGTTTTGACCTGGTTTTGACTTCAGGAAATTAACCACATTTTGGCAAATAAAGATGTCAAACAACAGCAGGTCCACAGTAAGAGAAAGCTTTTTTTGTTAAAACTTCAAGTCATTTATTCATCCATATAATTTGAGGATTGATAGTGTAGCTTTACAGAAAAGTCTTCTAAGAGAAAGAATCAGTTGAGGTGCAAGAATTGTTTCATAAGTTCATATGTGGTGAAAGCCACGGCCTGGGAAGGAATGCAGCGAATGTAATTCAAGGACAGACCACGGTACAGTCCCCTTCGCACTCCGTGCTGTTGGTACACGTACTTCAGCGTCTGCACCATGGTACTGCAAAGATAAATCATGAGTGGATACACGTATTCAGTATCAAAATCATTCTCCTTAAATACAAGATACTTTCTACTTGGGTTTTAAGAGATCCATGGCGAAAAAGCCATGGCATTCCACACAGCAAAGCCACATGACTAAAAAGCCACATGTCACTAAAAAGACAGCCTGGGCTTCTGCAAGAAATTTGGGCTCAAGGGCTGGAAAATGCAAAGACAATGGTGCAGTCCCAGCTAAACAAGTGTTGGTCTGAAAACACCTGCCCTGCAAGACATTTTACAGTATTCTACACCAGAACAGCTCCACACATTCTCTTGCCTAACTGGCAGGAAAGAGCAGAGAAGCATAAATTCCTTGTACAAATAATAATCTGAGAATACAATATTTTACCTTATTAAAAGCAGAAATTGCACTGTATGTGCAAAGAGAACCTCCTTCAGATACTTGTATTGAAACTAAGCAGACATGAAATGGAAAGCACTTAAAGTGCTTCCAATTTCCATGCTACTGAAGACAGTGCTCTTGGAGAGCATCTTCCGTATGTTCCAAAGCTTCGAGACTTCCTGCCCGCTTTATCCTCTCATCCTCTAAAGACAGACCCGTGTCTCCCCATCAAGGCACAGCTCTCTATATGGTCACAACACAACTGTTAAATGGGGTCTGTAAAAGCAGTCCTCACAAATGCAAAAAGTAAAACCCTGAGAACATCTCGGGATCTCCTCTGGTCAAGATGACCTTGAGATGTATTAAAGGTCTCTTTTCCCCAACCCAGCTGTTGAAGACGGAGTCAGAAATCCTCATCTGTAGTTCTCAAGGCTGTTTATTATTTCTTACCTAAAACATTTTCTGCCTGGCCTGCCGAGGTCTGTTCAACAGGTCAGTCTGAGGCACACCGCCCTCCCATGGGGCTGGCCTTGTCTTTTACACTATAAACTACATATTTGATACTTACAGTTATGTTCCAATACCTATCACCTGTGTTGGACAATGACTTTCTACTCTACACCAACCCCAGAGTGCCACCATCACCAGGAAGATGGAGGCTAGGAGGAAGAAGAAGGAAGAAGAACAGGACAATGCCCAAATCCCTCCATCTTGCCTCCTAGACCCCTACAGTAAAACCTCCAAAATTTTTCTCTTTTCACCCTGTGACTACTACTGTTATGCTGTCTAAACTTTTGTGACCTTTAATTCTTCACACAAAGGTGGTAATTTGTTCCATGGGTGGAACTCCAATCCCCAGGGGTCTCTGGCTGCATGCCAGGGTCTCTGACCCCCCTGCCAGGGCTTCAAAGCCCCCTGGCTGGGGCTGGGATCATCCAGGACAGTCAGAGAAATATCCTGTGCTCCAACAAGAACTATGAACACATTTTTACTTTAAAATCATCAGGAGTGGAAAATAACCAAGGAAAAACAAAGGCTGGTAAAGAAAATAGAACAGAACCTTCACAATTCAGCAACATCAAGGCTGTTCATGACAGATCACTCAGGCTGCTCTTGGTAGGATCCAGCCCTCCACACAGGAGGTTCACAGTTCACAACACTGGGTTCCGACATACACAATTCCACAAGATTGAAACTAACCAAGAGAAAACTGTCCCAGAATTTAAATTGATTGAGACAATTTGAAATTCAGAAAGCTTCTCAAGATGAGAGCTGATTTAGTACTACTGTGATTTTTAAGTTATTATGGTGCTTCTACTTCTACTGGAGGAACCTCAACAATGTGCAGGGTGTAGGAGATTACTGCAAGCGCAAAAAAAAGCTCAAATAAAATTTTATTATGCAAAATCATCTTATGGAACAGATTCTGCACCACTGAAATACTCTGAAACTAGCTCATTTCAGTAGAAGCATTTGGTCTCATTTTTCAGAGAGCTTGCTGATATTAAAGGTAGCACCAATTGCATTAAAATACAAAAAAAATATTTTACTAGTAGAGATACAGCAGGATTACTAACAAGGGTGCCATTGTTATTTCAGGCTTTTTTTAGCCCCAGATTGATAATGGTAGCTTTTGTCTTTTATTACAAACGTAATAACTTTTCTTATTAAAAGCACAAAGAAATCAACAGCATAGTAGTTCAGGGGGAGAGAGTGGCTGTTTTCTTAAGGTAATTGCTTTCTTTTAAAGTTTAAAATTAAGAGCTGAACTTAGGTCAGACATCCAGAACTGAGTACAGATGAAAAGGAAATACTCACAGGCACTTCTCAGAGTCTGGGAGAACCGCTCCTAACTGCATTCGCCTCCGAGTCACATCCAGGGGATATCTACAGAGGAGACACGGAACTGCAGCTCAAGCACGTGTGTGACAACTGCCGGAATGTTGTTTAAACAAGAATACAAAGAAGTCCACCAGCTCTCTTTTCACTGATCAGGAATCCAGCTTAGATTCCCAACACAGCTGAAAGCTCTCCAAAAAGGGAGACTCCCCTTACACAACCAAAACCAGCAAACCAGAACTCTTAATATATTCCATTTGGCACTAGTAAGGAAGACAAATGAAGATCAGATGAGAGTATAAAACAGTCTGTAAAATGCTGAAGGGAGAAGACACCTGCATTGAAAATAAAGTTATTAACAGTTTAAAAATTAATAGGCAGTGATATTTAAAATGCAGTGATTTAGTGAAAAATCCATGCTATGTAAGTCCATTAAATTATTTTATGGACAAAATAATATAGAACAAGGACAGGGTGAGAAAGGAAAAGGCAAGCAAAGTAATAAAAAATGCCAAATACATATCTAAGACTTTGTTTGATTTTGGGGTTTTTTTAAATCCTATGGTTTCACAGGTTACATAGGTTTGAAAGTAAATTGGAATAATAAAGTTCTGCAAGTTAGGATCAGGGTCAAAACTTTTTAGCCTTCCAAACAAGAGATTGTTACTAAAAAAGATTCCAGTGGGTTTTAGGAGATTTGCCTGGATTTGTTTAATTGACTCACTGGATAACTCTTAAAAGACCCTGAAGATTAAAGAGATATTTAGTAAGTGAAACAATAGGAAATACCTGCATTTCAGTATTTGATTAATTTAAAAACCTTATTAATAATTAGACTTAGATAAAACTGTGTCAGAGAAAAGTTTCTTTAGAACGAACAGCTACAGAGATGAAACCAACCCCATACCCAAACTCACGATATGGTCTGAGCTATTGCTCCAGCTATGCCACCACACAGCAGGTTCACGTGTGTTTTCAGGACTAAGACATCGGGGTTATCTAATGAAGGCCGTCCCAGCAAGTTAGGTGCTTGAGCAAGTCCAATGCTCTTTAAGGTACCAAAGGTAAAAAATGAAAAACCTAAAACGAAATGGAATTTTATGAACTTTCATAAAAAACCAATTTGTTGATGTATCATCATAGACAGAGTTTAATGATAGTTTAATGATAGTTAAATAGTTAAATGAAGCTATTTTCCCTTTTGGAAGTTTTTTCTTAAGCAGAATAACAGAGAAACAATATTTTGAACTTCTACAGAAACTTCTGTCCAAATGGATTTGTGTTTATGCATAACGCTACAAGAATACTTCAAATAAGCTGGATGTGAGTTTTAAGTTACTGGATTGCTGTCAAGAATCTTTCTTGCTGCTAAGAATTGCTCCGGAGATCTTTCAAAGTGAGGGACATGTCTCAGCTTTTGAAAGCGAGGGTATCTGAGCCGGGCTGTTGTGCTCCTCTGCTCCACATCGCTGCTGCTTTACAGGGGGAGCGTTCACGGAGGAGCCACCAGGAGATGGAGCCAGCGGAGGTTCCGAGGCCGCATTTACAGAGCTCCCAAGGCTCCCAGGGACCTGCCTGCAGCAGAGAAACAGCCTCCTGGCTTCCCTGGGGAAAACTGGCAAGTACAAGACAACCACTAGTTTACCTTTCTCAGTCTCAACTCCACACTGCAGAAAAGCTAGGCTTTGACTGTTGAAGACACTTTTAAAGGAGCATCATTGAAGGTGATTTGGACAGAAGATAATCAACTAGGTGTGCAAATATATTAAACAAATTTAGTAGTGCACAGAACTGCTGAAGGACTGGCACGTTCTGGTTTTAACTTACCAGCATATGGTGCCATTCCCACCACAGTTGGCATCAGCCCTCTGTAGAATCCACTCAAACCACCTTCCTTTGAAAGAAAAACACAGCAGCATTTGTAGCAAGAAATACAAGTGCCTTGAGCTACCCCACTGTTCAGATAGACTCCCACGACAGCAATCTGACTAGCACCATCTACCACCAGGGAGCTCATGTCACATTCTGCTTCCTGTGCCTGAAGAATTGAAGGGACAACTGCCTGGCTCCAGAGGAGATAAATAAGTGAAAATGAAGGCGAAAAATCTACATCCAACATTATAACTGGAAACATTTATGCATTATACACAGCCCTCCTCCCCAAATCTTTTTGGTAACATTACTACTTTTCTTGAAAAGCAGCTTCTCTGCTGTTTCTGACCTCCCACGTACGTAAGCCTTAGCTACAGCTCAGCAGCCTAAGGCAAAAGCAATATCCAAATAACTTCTTACATTAAAAAACTCAAAGTGCACACAATGAAGTCATTTTGCACTAAGCCATTATGTTCAATGCAACATTATTTAAGAGATACTTTGCTTTTTCAGAACTGAAGATTAAAAGAAAAAATACCTTTGTGTAAATCATCTTGAATGCATGGATAATTCCCATGTACTTGTGTTCCCCTTTTACTTGGAACGCCAGGCGAACTCTAACCATATCAAGAGGGTAAGTACAAATCACTGCTGTAATACCTTTATTAAAAACAAAAACAAAACAAGCAAACAAAACTCACCTACACCTTATCTGATTCTAGGATTATTTTGAAAAGTAGAATTTCCTTTTCTGGCAGTGAATACAATAGCACATAAAACTATTTTGTTACAGAAATGCTTAAAGTCACAATCAGTAAACAGGAACACCAACTCCAGCAACACACAAAGGATTTGTTTGTACTTGGTGTTCACTGAAGCAGCACACCCAGGCCTAGATCTTCCAAGATTTATGGGCCTAACTCTACTCACCTGAGCTTTGAAATTCATAGCTCCTAAGAATCAGGCTAATCAAGTACATCAGTTTCACTGGACTGCAACCATGAAACCTAATGCTACCATATTAAAAAAAAAAAAAAATCAAACCACTGAATTTACATGTTTTATTCCAAAAAGGTTCTGTCAGAATTTGGTGTCATTACTGGGTATAGATACATGTATCTATCTACTGTATCTGAAAATACTAAACATATTCTAAAGACACACTAAACATATTCTAATTACATCTAAAATAGAGCCAGGCTCGTACTGATGAGAAGTACTTAACTGTGTTGCATTACTGCATTTTAATACTTCATGTTACATCAGCACTTCTATTTTAAAACTGAGCAGAAAAGCTCTCTAGAGTTAAGATGCAAAATAAAAGGGAAAAAACAAACCCATATCATAGAACTAATCCAGTTAGGAGTTACTTCAAAATAGCTTAAATGCTGACCAACTTGCAATTTTGGAAGCACAGCTCCAGTACAGAAAACAACAATTCTAACACTTGCCCGAGTAACAAATTCTTTCCAGCTGCTAGGTATTGAGGTAAACCACTCAGTGGCTGACAGTCTTTGGAAGGAATACTTAAAACTGTTGACTAACAACAGTGATCATTTTCTGATGGTACACCACAGTCACCAAAAAAACCCCACCAAAGAACCAAAACTCAAAAAAATCTGGGGAAAGGCAGAAAAAAAGTAAAAACCATTGTAATTGGCACTGCTTTCTAGAAACTACTCTGATTTAGCCAAATGTAGCTTTTAAAAATTGGTCCTACAGCAGATAAGTACACTTTTGGTGGAAAGAAAATTGTCACCTTTTTTGGTCAGAAAATTGTCACTTCCTTTTAAATTTTAATATTTTCTTAATGACACCTCTTTTTGAAGGTTATCATCTCTCCTTCTTTCCACAGGGCCAAGACAAATCCATACCAGGGGAAGAAAAAAAGCAAACAAAAACCAACAACAAAATCCAAATGCAGCACAAACCCTGCAGACAAGCTCTGCATAATGTTTATGCCTGGGGTTAAAAAAAAACCTAAAAAAACACTGCTCTGATAAGCTTTATGATCTGAAAGTTATCAGGAATAGATGGTGAGATTAAAAACACTGTAAGTGAGCTATCCAAAAATCTGACACTGGTCAACTCTCAACTGGGAACCAAGTTAGTGGGATTCTGGGTTATCCCATCAGTAATTCATTTTTGAAGACAAAAACACCTCTTTTGGAGATTTTGGAGAAGTCCTCTGAACAAAAAGCAGACATCTGCAGGTTATTTCTGAGGTTGTCTCACCCACAGGATTCAACACATGGAAGCTGCAAAACATTATAGCACCTTCAAGACTGTTTCCACTGACTTACATGAAATGCAAGGCCTCAGTCTAGAGCCTTTCCCTAATGGATTCCCTGAGACGTCCAGAAATGTCATCAAACTCAAGCAGTTGAAAAAAAATTAAGGGAGGGGTAAAGCACTTTTTACAGAGCTTAAGCGTGCACAGGAAAGCCATCCCACTTCAGAAAACAGACTTTACCCCCTCTTCTCTTTCCAATCATGCACTGGTATCTGTCCAGGCACTTCCTCTGAACAAAGGCTAGCAACGGACCAACCAAGAGCTTGCTGAATGCACCCTTCAGTGAACACACTCTGAAAATGGTACAATTAAAAAAACCCCCACAGATGAAACTGAAAGATATGGTATGTAGAGTAAGGATTTAAATAGAAACTTTCACTTTTTTTTTTCTTAAAATCCTCTAGCTATGAAATTTTGAAAAAAAAATGAAAGAAGTAAAAAGGGGATTTGGGACACCAGCCACAATATATGGTGTCTTGCAGCAACTAGGAGAGGCGTGTTACTGCTTTACTGTTCATCTAAGGAAAATGTACACCCAAGGGATCAAGATTGCTTTGGGGGCTCAAGACAGACTCTATCCTTTCCAATGGCAGCAAGCAGTGGGACACAAAGTCATTGTGGTGAAGCCTACAAAACTACTCATCTCACCTCTGCTCCTAAATACTGCCTTATGAGAAGTCAGACCACAGCATCTTAAGGCTCAGTCCCAGGCTTGAAAAAGCAAAGTCTATCCCCACTAATGATAGCTAGGGAAAAATCTCTGCTGGGGCAGTTAAACAGGACAGATTCAAAAGTGCACCAACAGCTCAGAGATACATACAGCACTTGCCACCGATCTCAAATCACCTTAACAGGGGAATGCAGCTACTCCCTTCAAAAAGCCACTTCCTCAAAAGCAGCCGACTTTTGCACTGCCAGGGAAAGACCCTTCTTCACTTCCCATACTGTCCTCAAGCACCTTTGACACTCTTGGGGACAAGATACTGGGTGACACAGACTAGTAGTAGTGACACTGAAGCACATTAGACTGTCCTTGATTTCCTTCCCAGGCTCTGGCAGTTAACAATGAGATTAGCTCCACAGGGATTCATCAGTCTCCCAATTTCCCTGCTATCCCTCTGTTCTTAGAAATTTTATTTCTTTGGAAATAATAATAAAAAACTATCTGGAGCAAGAAAAAAACACAAGTGAAATACATTTAGATTGCAAACACAAGGTGGTATGCAAGTTTTATTATCTCTGTATCATGCTCTTTGTACTGTACCAGTAGCTCCAGAGATCAAATTAAGCACTGCCAGAGGATTCAGAGGAATAAAGCTCAAAAAGTGATAAGCACAAGACACAGCCTTGAACTGCAGATTTGCTCTTTAACTAACAGAAAGATTAAATTATCCAAGTAGCATCTTCTGAACAAAATAAAGCTTCAGAAACTACAAACAGAGAAATTGCTGATGACAAAAAATATTTATCAGGTTAAAGAACACCTAATTTATCACTTCTAATATTTATGTCAAATAAATAATAATTCTATTTCCTTCCATAGCATATCCGAAGAACTAGACCAGATTTTTTTTTAATGCTGACTGAAGTAGGTAACTGTTAATTACACACTATTTAAAATGGAGACAGCCAATATCCTCCTAGATAATGCTAGGTCACTACTATTTTAAATCACTTTTAGTAAAAGTAAAAAGCTAAAAACAAAAACATACTTCCTGTGTTAGTTTAATGGCACTTGAGTTTATTGTAGATAACATCTAGTCTTTTCTGGCTTTGTTATTTTGAAGTTAATCAAGTGCAAAAGAGGAAATACACATTTCTGTGTTTTGATTTGGATTTTTTTACTGGAAAACTTAAAAAAAATTAATTTGTAAAATCATCCTGTGATGTTTTATTTAATGTTACTTGTTCATTTTTGTTGTTATTTGATAGTTTTCTTTCTTAAACCCCACCAACCTCTAGGATTTCTCTTCTGCCCAGCTCTGTCTTTCCTTAAAATAACCTATACCCTACTTACCTGTTAACAAAGTGTTACAGCTGAAATTTGAATCACACAAGACTCAGGAAATTCAGAGTTAGAGTTTCCACAGTAACTTTAACTGGGTCTCCTTAAATATATGCATTACAATAGGCTTTTCTTCTCTCTCCCTCCACTGCCCCCATCCTCACTGCCCTGTTTTCCCCTGTGGATATGCTTTTGATCCCGTTTATCACTTACAGAAGACACTTCAATGTTTCCCACCACTTTGAGCAGATTCAGGTCTGTTGACCAGTGGTCATGCTGGAAACACTGACATAAACAAGATTTAAGTTCAGTGGGTACAGAGAAGTGAAAGCAGACAGCTGCCTGGCTAGATGGTGTAGCAGGGACAGAAAGTTCAAAGAAATACAGTTTATCTAGTCTCAATTTAATCCTGCATCCCATCGAACTGTGAAGGCCCCTCTGCACCAATACTGGGGTTTGTGCAGCACATCATGTCCTTTGGTGTTGGAGGGTGTAAGAAACAGAAAAATATCCTTTATTGGAGCCAGCACAGGAGGGAAAGCAAGAAATATTACCAATTGCTTTCAAGTCTTTTCTTTTTTGTTTGCAAACATAGAAAACCTCTGTACCAGATTTCAAACTCTCTGCTCTTCTCAGTGTCTCCTTCCTCCCCTCTATCTCCTTGATATACTTAAGATAAACCCTCTGCCTCTTATTACCTAAAGAACATCCCAAGAAGCAGTTAATGCCACCTAGTAAACAAATAGTGAGACACTCACATGTGACACTTTATAAAGACTTGACTGCTGTGTTCATCTCACCCCCAAGTCAAGCTCGGTTCCTCATTTTTGGAGTTCTAAAAAGTGAAACTATTGACTATATGTTAAGCAGATCGTGCTTGCCAGATAGACCTGTACATTAATTTATTTCTGTTATTCCAACCACACAAACCAGATTTAACCAGAAAGGTGCTTACAACAATGCCAGATGCTATTAATTTATTTATGGGAAGAATTCCACCCCATCCAACACTGACAGATTAAGCTGATTATTCAGTGTTTTCACAGTGCCTCCCAGTCAGGTTCCCAGTCTCTGACAAAGCTCCTGGAAAAGCTAATAATAATAGTCTTTTTTGGGATTGGGGGCAGGGGGAAAGTAAATTGCAAAATGTTCCTTAGAACAGTTAAAGCCAGGGGAAAGTGGAAAAAAAGGAAGAAAAAAATAACATCTATGGATCTAGGGGGTTTTTTTGACTTTTCAGATATAAAGCCAGCCCAGTTCTGGAACATATCTTAGCAAACAGGCTTTGTTTGTTTTTAGGACTCTTCTCATTGTTTGATTTCATTCTCTTTTCTCTGATGCCACGCAAAGCCTCAATGATTTAATGAGATCTTCCTAATTTAACTGAAGGTAGTATTAAAAATCCCAGGGTTTTCTCCCCAAAAGAAGCTAAATATGTGACTATTTAAGGACTGTCACTAGACAGTACACAAAGGAAAAGGACATGCAGAATTACTTCAATTAAAGCTCAGTCCACTATTATTTACCTTTCCCTCTTTTTTTTTCTTAGCTACTTTTGACTCAAAGACTAATAAGAGGAAAACAAATAAATAATCATACTATACACTGGCAGTTTACTGATAGGTTTTTCTGCTGCTATTGCACTAATTAATAAATGAGAGATTTTAACATTCACAAATATGACCTAAAAAGCATCATGACAATCCTGCACTGGACACAAAAAAGTACAGACATTTCTGGCAAACCCAAAGAAACTACTCATTTGAGAAGCCACAGTTCTCTCTATTTCTGTGGGCATATATTCAGCCTAGCAGCACTGGCAGAGGGGCTGATGAGCTAATTTCACCAGAACCTGCAGCTTTATAGTTCATACTGGTTTTTACACTTTTTAAATGCCATAATAAAAGACTATTAAAAAACTGTGCTTCACAACGTAGCACAGAATTCACGGCTTGCACAAATATGTTTTAAAGAATACTCTTACACAAACAGGTATCAGTTAGGCAACCACATTAAATAAACCATTTACTAGTACATTTGCTTAATCAAATTTGCAGGAGTTGGACCCAACACCACATCAAATCATCCTCTGAAGGATTATTAACTTCTCAGCAAAAGGTATGTCTGAAATCCAAGTACAAAACTATACCTGCCATGGATCCAGCCATTAATCGATGTACATGCCCAGAAATCCCAAGATGTTTCTTTATTACCTACACAATGTGAAGCAGTCACATATCAGTCAGATATCAGAAAAGACAGGGAAACACAGCACAAAGCTTATTAGCACATTAGTGCAAACTCTGCAGCAGTTTCCAAGAAGTTTACAATGCTATAAATTCAATCCAGAACATTTAATTACTGTTAGAATTTTTTAACACTGTTTCCACTGCTGCTGTTTCCAATTTCTTATTAAAAACATCAAAGAACTAAAATTCTACTAACAAAGCAAAACAGTAAGTTGAAAGTATTTGGATTGTTCACTTCAGAAATTAATTAATTGTTTATTTAGTTATCATTAATGTGTTAAACAAGGCAAACTGAGTATATAGAGAGCAAAGGACACTGAACAAAATTAAGAAATAAGAAGAGGTCAATTTTTCTTACATGCACATCATGTGAAATACTCCCATAAAGATTTTAACTGGATTAAAAGAAAAAAAAAAGAAAAAGGAGAGGAAAAAAAGGAGAAATAAAAATGAAGAGAAAAAGGACAACATTTCAGATTAAGTTAATTACAGCCTGGAAGGAAGTTAGAAATTACTTTCCAGGCTTTTTATCAAATAACTGAGACTTTCTGCTATAAAGATCATTTAGTATCTTACTCCTTTAAGAATTATTTTTCTTTTACATAACCATGCAAAATACTGTGAAGGTTTCTGGTCAATTAATAGGTAAAAGAAAGTGCTATGATACTAACTGGGTTCTTGAAATTGCAGATTCATAAATAATTTCAATTACAAAGCATGGCATGCAGTCTTTTATTCCACACAATATAAAATATGTACAGATCAACAGCATTCATGATTACAGCACAAAGAAAAGAACCTACAAAACCCATTACAGGAATTTCTTTGTATCAGTCTTCTGAAATTTACTCTTAGGGAAGGGACTCACAATTTCAATCCCATTGTCCTCAGTAAATATTGTATCATTTACTTGGCTGGGTACTAAATTTGATCTTTTAAACATGAAATTTTTCCTAATAGCAAAATGGTATTTTTTACTACAAACAGCAATATTTAAAATATGCTTATGCTAACAACAGACCTCAATGAGATGTTGCAAAGATTTATCATGAATGGGTAAATGCAGAAAACCAGAAAAGAATCCACAAATCTTTCAGAACCCTGAAATAAGCATTTTTATCTTCAAGGTAATTTTTATCTACAGCCTGACATAATAATTTGTCAGGTCAAATGTAACAGTCATATCTGACAGACTTTCAAGTTTAAGTCATTTTATCCATGAAGTACTAGGAATCCCAACATAAATACAAAGGAGTTGTTTCATTCTACATTTTTTCCTACATTATTCACAAAGGGCTACCTCATACCAATACAAATAGCAGTAGAATTACCTTTAAATTACCTTTTGTTTTCATTAAAAGAAAGAGTATTATTCTCAACAATACAAACATCTAGAAATCAGTGTGAATTTCTTTTTCCTTAAGCAACATTGCAAAAGCTTTCCAGTTGCCCTGGTATTTTTAATGAGTAAATACTGATAAAATTAAGCCACCATAGAAAAGATGTGCAGCTACTTAATACAACACAGAAGTTTCAGTGTTAGTTTCGCTCACTCAACCAGTCTGTATTCAGTGCAGGCAGGGAAATAAAAAGAAAAAGGAAAACAATAAATTCAGCTACCTTTTTATATTGGTCAAATGCCATAAACTGAATAGCGCCATACGGAAAGATTCTGATCATCATCGCCCCATTTCCTTTATACAGCCCAAGGTAACCTTCCTTTTTGGGGACAGCACACAACGTAGAAAATACTCCTGCAGCAATAATAAAAAAAAGGTATTTAACACAGGGAAGGAAAACAAAAATCAAGGAAATGCTACCGTAAAGAAAGCATATAAAGCTGAGGCTGCATCCTGTTGCTCAAGTAATGCAGAACATCCACTTTCACTGCCCAAACACTGCCAGAGGGAAGAGCCTTAAGGTGAAGTTTTATCAGTTTTCTCATCTGCCAGACTCAGTGAACCTCCTACTCAGGCCCCAGTACTTGCCTGGACTGTGAGCAAAGCTCCTGCAGGTACCACTACCCATCCACAGCAGCCTAAGGCCAGCAACACAGGGGAGGCAACTGGCTAACTTATAGTTGAGGCAATTATAAATAAATAAATAAATAATGCATTAAATTCTAGAACCATGGCAAAATTATACTGCGACATGCTGAATTACAGATTAAATGCCATCACTGAAGAAATCAAATAAACTTGCTGAAGACTCTCATTACTTACAACTTAAACATCTCACACTCTATCTCAGAGTTGTTGTGCAACAAGAAGCAATCCGACTGCCTTTTAATCGGTGGGAAATAATGCAACATCACACAAAGTTTGGGCAAAACCTATAGTTTTACTATAAACATTAGCTATGCACAGTTGCTATCAAATTTACTTTTAGTTTGATTCTATTTAAAAAATTAACTGTGACAGTCAAACAGTTTTAACTGAAAAGCAGCTACTAAATAAGAACAGAAAATGAAAATGATATCTTGCTTTCAGGCAGGAAGAAAAGAGTGGCTGACAAACTTTCATTTGAAGTTTAAACAAAACAAGTAACTATTAGTTTCTGGGATTCTAAGAATATGAATAGATTAGTGCACCTTGTTACTACATTATTGTATATTAAGGTATTATTACACATGTAGTAGCAAATTTACGTTTAAGATGTCATGCTTATTACGTGCCACTGAACTTACTTATGCCAGGACCAGAATTTCTCTCTACGCTGCAATGATGAGTTACTGTTTCTATTTCCTAGAACACAGCGAGATCCACAAGCTCCACAATGCAAAGGTATAAAAACACACAGGGAGGACTTTGATGAACTGAACCATCGTGTCTCTGCACTTACAGGTACCTCATCCACATAATTCTCCTTTTTTGCCTACACGTAACATGGACACACATTCAAGTCAGACACAGTTCAAATAATCAGCATCACATCTGACTCCCAAAATAGGAAAGAACATAAGATTTTACTTGCCAAATATGGCACAGTACAAAGCAAATTGAAGATTTAAAACCCCAGTCAAACCAATTAGCTCACCCTTCAATTCTTAGACTTGAGTGTATACTTGTGTCTGTGTTACTAAAACACATTGCTTGTATTTCCCTTTTTGCCACAGTGAAATATATATCTACTGAATTTTATGATTTAGCAATGATTTATTTCTCCAACTTTTAAATTATATTATCTTTAGTGGCTAAGTTAATGACAAGTTCAGTTACATGCAAAATTAGCCAACTCAAAATATTTTTTTTTTCCCTGAAAATTGCAACACTTAAATTTTGGAGCAAAAGTTATGCCATATTTCAGTAACATCTGACATAAATGGCTCAAATACTCTGCACAAGAGGGCACTGTTACAGCCCGCAGAGAGCAGCTCTGGACACGTGAGTTTGCTCTCACCATGATGCAACACAGATGCTGAACACAGATCACCTGCACCTCACAGCAGGCACAAACCCTCTGCTCCCTGCAATTCCCACCAGCCATGCCTCTGTCTGAACTGCAGGGATCCCCATGGCCCCCGGGAACCCCTGCAGCACAGTTCTCACTGAAATCACCCAAGTTTTGAAGCTGGGATTGTCAATCTCCTGTAAGCAGAAGATCAAGCCTAGCTCTTACATGCCTTTTTGAGGATTATTCTGGCATCTCAATCTCTAACACATCGGCTGATACCACAATTTACACAGGGCTTTGTTTTTCTTCTCAAACAGAAACAAAACATGGCACACAGCCTGACCAGGCAGATATAACCTTCTGTCTGATGAGCACCTTTTTATCAGCCTCATCACTGAGTAAATTAATACACCCAAACCACACACACTGCATTTAAAACCAAAAATTAGCAGCCATCTTACCTAGATGTTTGTAATGGTGGTTATGAGCTTGCAGCAAAATCTTTACTCGATCCAGTGGTGCAGTAGTTGTTTTGGCACAACATCCTGCAACACCTTTCCAAGAGAGAAACAGAAGATTGGCAGGATGAAAAAAGCTCTTTAGATCAGCAGTTCATTAAGAGATTTTTCTAATGTAGATAACTCAGGAACTGGAAGAAGCCCCAGCGACAAGTAAACAGCTTCCATTAGATGCTACAAAGCCCCTAAAGCCTTAGGGAAACATTTAAGCTACTTTTCCTGTTTACAAAAACCCAGCCCACTGTCCATCTCAGCTGCTAAGGTCACTGCAGAAGGAACTTTCCTGAAAGTTACTCAAGTTACTGTTCCAACCTATTTCCTCTTTCCCTTTGCGGGAAACAGCCCTCGCTGATCTTCCCAAGGAGGTGGGCTACGTGTCTGCCGTGTACCCTGTGTACTTCAGAGAGCGAGATGCAACAGAGATGTAAAAACCGTAAATAAACACAACCTCCTCCCACCCCCGGCAAATCAGTCACCCGAGACAACACCTTTAAAAGGCTTTTTCTCTGTAAGGTTATTAATGTGGCGTTGTGTTTGCCAGGCTGTTTCGCCCCTTCACACCGCCTTCACCTTCTGAACAGCAACCTCCACAGTCTGAGGACAGGGATGGTCGCCCTCCCCAAATACCCCGAGGAGGGTTTGGGCTCCGGGAACATTTAACTGGCGGCTGACCGGGGCTCCTCGCAGCTTCTGACACATGTGCAAGTCACTGGCGTGCACCGCGCCACCCGCCTCAGTGCCGCGGGGAAAAAGGAAACGCTTCCCCAGGTGACGAGACCCGGCGGCGGCGGCAGTTTCACCGGGGACAGCGACAGCCACGTCCGCCCCCCGCGCGGGGCACCCACCTCCGGCGATGAAGGAGCGCAGCCAGTAGAAGTCTCGGCGCGCCGCGGCCGGGGGCAGCGCGGCGCCGGGCCCCGCCGCCGCCGGGGACGCCATGGGGCCGGGCCGGGCCGGCTCCCTCAGGCGGCGAGCGGCGGTGCCCGCCGCGCCGCAGGGGCGGAGCTGGGGGCGGCCCCGCCGGGCCGGGCCGCGGCGCCTGCGGATCGCGTCAGCCGCGCCGCTGAGCAGGCCGGTCAGCCCCGCCGGGGCCGCTTCCCAGCCTCTGCCTGCTCCGGGGCACGGTGCCGCACGGAGCCCGTTTGTTACTGCCCCCGGGCATCGCCTGCTGCTCCTCAAGCCGCCCATTTCACCAACAAATACCTGTATGAACACCTATGGGCGCACACAACCAAAACCTAAAGAACTCTAATTAGACTGCACTGTAAAATATATACATTTCTTTCAAGCCATTTAAATAGCTACTTAAATATTTATTTTATCTACAATTATGGTTTCATGCCCAGAAAAAATATTCAGTATTATTATTTATATGCAAGTTCCAAAATGCATCAGAAGGGGAAACATTGAAAAAAAAAAAGAAAAATCACTGGTTTTAGAATCAGAAAGGCCAAACACTATGATTCCACAGCTGTCAACATCTGAACAATTTTTTAGATTTTCTGCAATGTGTCTGTTGATCACAGTATATAAGGCTTTCCTTTATAATAATAAATACCAGGAGGTATGTATTATTATAATTGACCTTTTGTCTTCAGCTGCTGAAGAAAACACAAGAGTACTCTGGGTGCTGGTGCATGGAGCAAGGAGGGAGCACACACCTGATGCCTGGTGAGAAAGCCCATGCTGTCAGCTTTTCCATTATTTTTCTGCAGTTACTCACCTATTCCTTACATACTTTTTGCCCCATACATCTTGACCTTGGATTTCAAGTATTTCACATACCAATATGCCTTTTTAAAAAGTTAGTCTTCTAACACAAAGAAAACAGTCAAACAGTCAATGCTTGCATGAGTAAAAGGAATCACTTTCCAAGAAAAATTGCCAGAATATTTTTGCTTCCTGCTTGTGTCAAATTGCCTTCAAGAAAAATTAACTCATTTTTCCCTTTAATATATTATATTCTTTAAAATTAAGCATGTATCAGAATTAAAAAAAAAAAAACTTCCTTTGGCTGTTAAATCATTGCATCATTTATATATGTGAGAAATGGCTGTTACAATATTCATTCTTTCCCACAACTAAAAAAAGAATAGATTACTTCTGCAAAACATTAAATAAGTCCTTCACAGCAGAAAACCCTCAATCCTTTTTACCTTTTGTAATGTACCTGCAAATTTTTTTGTTGTTGTTGTTGAAGTCACTCTTTGTAAGTCTCTTACAGAAGGGCAACTGTTCTGTGAGTTACTGAAGCAGATTTTTTTAAGTCACTGTTGATGCCATTTTCTCCACCCAATTTGTATTCTTTTGGGTTTCTGCTCAGGAAAAGCCTCCTCCCACCACAGCAACCATACTGTGTTAACAGCTCCAGCTGTAGGAGCCTCATTTACTGATTTCACACAGAAAAGCATTGCAACTGCACTAACAGCTGAAAGTCATCAAGTTTCTAGAGTTTCACCACCGACTAGAAAAATCAATAATTACATAAATGTGCTGTCACCTCCCTTAGCTATGGGCAGGATATTTCAAGAAGATACTTTGTCAGCTCTCATAATTTAGGGAAGGGTTCCTCATGTGTGTGTAATGTTAAGGAAAGCAGTAAAAAAAATTGCATTGCAAAACTAAACAGAACATCTTACATAGATATACTAACACACAAAGCAATTCAGCAATGAGCTTTATGTATCTAGCTTTGTTGGTTTTTTTTTAAATACTTACTGGTATAAAGCACTTTCAAGGTTTGTTTTCTTTATGAGAGATTGTAGTAGTTCATTTGCACCCTTAAATCTTAACATTCTCCCAGTTGTCACTTCATCTTTTTACCTCAAAATGTTTACACCTTTTACAGAATTTCTCTGGTGGTATCTCTTTTATGATGCATTATTAAAAGTCATCAGAAATTTTGATGTCATTTGGGTTATACTCATATGTAACACTATGACAGCCTCCCCCAGAAAATCAACAATCAGCAGGGGAGGACATTAAAATTACAATACTCAGGAGCAGAGCTACAAATTTGAAAAAAAAAAAAATCAAGCAGGTAAGTAGTTTTGTCAATTGTAATTTGTTCCTGATTTTTTTGTTGTTAAAGATGCTTGGTTTTCTATACCAAGTTGCTTGTTGTTAAAGTTGCTTGGTTTTCTAAACATTTTAAATATATATCAATTAAAAGAGACTATTAAGGTTCTAGTTAGGTAAGCTGTCCTTGTAGTAGTGGTTGCTGAAAAGATTATTTTCAGTGTTCTTAAATGCTGGTGTACACCAAGCCCTATTATGGGATAGCTGTACAAGTTTCCATCAGGTGTCATACCTCTGTAAGCTTTTGAAGTCTTTAGGCTTGCTTCTGGTTTTTACTAGTTAATGATCTATCAGTAACTAGTTAGCTATCTAGTTACCTGTTCACTTGCCCCAAACCGTATCTACAGACATCAGGAGCACATAACTTTCCTCACATGATAATCATTCTTCTTCTGCCACAAAAATCACAGCCTGCAGATTACAAGCCTAGCAAGCCTCAGTTCCTCAGGACTGTGCCGTCCCAAACTCCCTTTACCACTGTCAGCAGGTAACTAGAAGTGCTTCTTCCTGAGGTGAGCAAGGAGCCTAACACAGCAGAGCTCAGGAGGTACCTCCACTGGCAGGGCTGGGACTGGGAACAGCCTCCAGCCTCAGCCTCAGCACAAAGCATCTCTACAGCACAGCCACAGAGGCAAGAGAGGAACAGAAGGCCCAAAACAAAGCTAGAGGCAAGCCTGAGGGTCACCTAGAAACCAAACCCAGACAACAAACAAGATCAGAACCAACACACAAAACAAACACACCTACACCAGAGCTTAGATAGGAAGCAATTACCTGGCCAGGCCTGAGCCTAAATGAAGTTCAGGGCCCATGAAGCAGGTGTGTGGGTGCAGGCCCCAGGTGAGCTGGTCAGGGCCATGAAGCCTTGTTGACACCCTCAGAAGCCTGACAAGCCCAGTCAGTGAAGTCTGTAATGAACAGAAATATTTGACTGATCAGTTACTGAGTCTGCCAATACAGTGGGTGCCAAATTTCTCTGGTTAAGCAGGTCCCTTCCTTTCCTTCAGGTGCCAGGTAGAGGTGTGCCCTGTGTGACCCCTGTATCACATGGTTTTACTGCAAAAGTGCAGCACACTTGAAGCATCCAAAACTCTTGGGTCTGTGCATGCACAATTCACCATGTCTTGCCAGATGTAATGTTTACCAGCAAGGTACTGCACAATCATTCTGCTGTCATGTTTTTTATTGCTCATGTACAATCACGCACTGAAGGGCCAAGATTTCCAATGAAAATAGAAACTGGCAGCAAACTGCTGTCCACTGCAGGTCAGGAACATCTGTCAGGAAATATTTAGAATAAATGCAGTGGGCCTGTATAATGGGTATCAGAAGATGAAATCATAGTCCCTTCTAGCTTTATTTCACATAAAATGGTGTTAGTGCTTAAAGTATCTGTGTTCAGTGTGCCTACAGATGTTAACCTGTTTTCAGTGCCAATCAGGCAGGTAGATACTATCTACAGAACCAGGGCCAAAAAAGACTAAATGAGGAAGTGATTGTCAAAACCACAATTAGAATTCAAGAGTTTCTGCATTAAACTCATGTTGTTTGAAACTTTACTCTTTCAGACAGTGCCAACTAACAGTGCTGTGGGTGCTTTATCTCATTGTCTGTATTACAAATCCAAAGGCATTGACAGTGTTTGGCCTGTGTTCACCTGGATCCACAGGCACAGCAGTGTGGCACCCAGGTGGTCACATCTGGGCTGTGAGCAGGCTGGTCACTTTGTCATGCTGGAGTCCAAGCTAATAAACGTGAGCAGGCTTTGATAAAAAGTGGAAGCTGTAATCCGTGTTTTGTAATCACACAAGCAAACAGCTCTAATGTTTCAGTATCAGCTTTCCACTACAAAGGAAGCAGGGCTAGCTAAGATAGGCCTGCTTAGATCAAATCTGTCCCTTAAAAAGCAGCTTAGGTATCTTTGCAGTGTAATTCTCAGAACTTTTGGTTTGAGAAGGGCTAAAGTTCAGCATCAATCTAACCTTTCTTAGCTTGGACTGATGCTGCTGCAGAGGTCTGGTGCAGATGACTCTGCAGGACTAATTCAGGCATACCTGAACAGTTGTGCTTCCAGGGTCAAGGCCCTGAGGGCACTAACAGGACCAGCTGCATCTGGAGTCTCCACCCACATCCTTTGCCCATGGGCCCAGGAGCTCTATTTCATTTCTACCCTGGCTGAGGAATCAGTTTGGTTTGTTTAGAGCCTTAGTTTGGGCTTGGCCCCTTTTAGTGTATATGGACTCTGTTCAGTACTTACTGGGGTTGTGTGTAATTTTTCCTTACTCTGTGGCTCTCCAGACCTGTAGCTTGAATTCCAAGTCAAACTTCAGACCTACCTCATCCTCTGGAAGCTGTTTTATTACCTGGCCTCGTGCCTGAACGCAGATGGTGCCCCTGGGCCTGTTCTGTTTACCCTGTGTGTGTACAATGGGGCTGGCTGGTGAGGTCCTTGTCCTGCTGGCTGTTGTGTGGGGCTCCCTGTTTCTCAGCAAGCAGCTGCCCCTCGCAGCTCCCTCATGTTTATCACGCACTGGAATTTTGCCAGAGCTGCCTGCAATGCAGAGCTGCTTACAGGTTTGTGCACTTTATTGCTTCATACCATGCTGTTCAGTTTTATTCATTCTATAAGTGGGTGTTAACTTGTGTTTTATTCTGGAGAAGAGCATAGGGATAGGAGCACTGTGTCAGACCAAAGGTCCGCCAGCTTAAAACCTTACCCAGAAAAACAGCCAGTAGCATATACACAGGGAAGGAGGCTTGGGTAGCATACAGGGCCCTCAGTGCACCCTGTCAGCTTCAAGTAACATTTAGTTAAAATAGTACTTCTGTGTTGTGTGGTTTTGGTTAAACTTTCTTCCATTATTTTTGCTTTAAAGAAAGAAACTCTCTAAAGCGTTTTGTCTCTTCAGTGTGCTGTAGTAAGGACTTCTGTGGTTTGAAAACCTGTTGTATGAAGTTGTTGTCTATGCTCTGATTACAGGTTTGATATATTGCCTTGATACCCTCTACTTGAGAGAAAGAGTTCGTTGCTTCTCTAAACACACATTCAGTGAATGAGTATATCTATCTGATATTACTTTCCATGCTGGTTTTGTTTTTTAGTATATTGGTTGGGGTTTCATCCAGACTGCTGTCTTTCTAGGGTAGAAATAGTGGTGCATTTAGCTGCTTCATGTACAACTGCTATGTTCTTATACGTCTTTCAAGTTTCTCTTTGCACCTTTTAAGCAAACCAGAACCACACATTATATTTGAGATATAAGTGCACAAGAGATATGGGCTAAATAATGATGGCATAGGGGTGTTTCCTGTTCACTTCCCCCCTTCTTTTGTAATAATCCCTGACACTCTGCTTGAACACACAGAACGGCTTCACTGCAGCACCTGTCACAGTACCAGGAGCTCTTTTTTCAATGGTAGGAGTTAAGTCAGAAGCTGTAATTTCCATGTTTCACTCCATGTGCCTCACTTTGCATTTCAGCGAAAGGACTTAAGCTGCTGTTTTATTGCCCAGACAGTCATTACTGTGGGATCTTTTTCCAAACATCTAAACTCAGTTTGTCTTGCTAGGCTGAGTATCTTACTGTTGCCAGAAAAGATTGTGATCTGGTGCTACTTGCTTCCCAGGATGGAAGACCTCAGACCATGAGCAAATAGGTCTGTAGGTGTGAAAATGAACAATTATTAGTTCTTGTTTGTTTCCTAGCCTTTAGCATGTTTTTAATGGAGCTGTGATTGTGCATGTTGGTGCTTTGGGTGCTCCTGTTAACCTGTTTATTCTAAATAAACCTTAGCCCTCATTATTTGTTGCTTTCCCTCAAGTTACTAATTTCTTGCTCTACATGTTATTCAAGCTCATAACCTCTAACTTATTGCCATCTCTCCAAGAAACATATCTTGATTATGTGGGGTTTTATCATCAAGTTCCAGTTCCTTCAACTTCTGTTGTGTGCAGCAGTTTAAGAGCAATAATTCTTTTGCCTCTCAAATCACCTGTGATTTTATCTTACAAAAATAGCTTGTATACCTTATATTTTAGCAGGACAAGTCTTTAGAATGATAGAAATCTTGATATCCAGCCCTAAGGAGGAGATGGAATGGTTACATCCAGCAAAGAGAACTTGTGCATTGCTAAAATTTCCTGCCACTGAGGGCAACTGTTCAAAATTCAGGTGGTCTAGGTTGCACCTTGTTTCAAATGAAGTCTGTGAGCTTGGCTAAGATTGCCAGACTGTATTTCTCTCACTGAAGAGCAGCAGTGACAAGGGGCTGGGCAGATCTGTGCCTCTGCTTCTCCTTCGTCACATGGCACTTAAACCAGCATTTAAACCACCAGCACTTAAACCACCATTCCTAAATATGCATTTAAAAGCCAACCACGTTGGCTTTTAAAGCATATTTAGGAATGGATGGATGTGGATAGTACTGCTCACTTGTGTGCAGCAGAAGAGCCTCTCTGCAGGCTCACACTTGAAGTGCTTTATATTGCAACAGCTAGAGACTTAATAATAATGAAGCCTTTCTAAAAAAGTACTGCTTGGGTATATTGTTTCACAGATCCCATTTCCAACATCTGTTTTTCAGTCTGAAGAGATGTTAGATTTGGTGGCCTGCTTTTCACAAAAGGCTGTGGTGATAATGAGGGGTGGAAGAAGTCGGTCAGTGGACTGACTCTTCCTCTTACCATAACATTTTACTCACCCGTTTCCCTCCGGGAAGGAGCAGCAAATATCGTCGGTGGCTCTTAATGAATGAGGTGGGGGATGGGAAAAGAGCGAGGCTCATTATGTTTTACGTCCTTGCGGGAGGGAGAGGGAGGCTCAGATCATCTCCCTTCTCAGCCAGCTTCTTCCCCATGCTTCTGGGAGTGTTTTCTCCACGCGTGGGATGGCCGGGCCCTGCTGGACGCTGGTGTTCGAGTGTCCTCCTGGATGGCACATGTAAGGAAAGGGGGTTTGTCCCCCGCTGAGCCCCTCGCCTGTCACGGCTGACCCGGCTTTCCCTCTCCCGGGCTAAAAGAAAAGGGTGATTTTATAGAGTGCCATCACCGCAGCTGACCGGGGGGGTCTGCGGCGTCAAACCACAGCCTCCGCAAGTAACGGGATAATTTGCCTTTTCTCTTATTGCCGTCATTTAACGTTGTTGTTAAATAACCCCCGGCGTTACCAGCCTGGCACGCCGGCGGCTGCTCTCGTGGGCAGCTGTGGGGGCACGGCCGCCACTCTCCGTGTCCCCGGGGCCGCGCCGGGTCACCGGGGGCCTGGGTGCGGTGCGGGGGGCGGCGAATCCCGCTCCGGCCGCGGGGATCCAGGGCGCGTTTTGCCGCCTGCCGGGAGGGCTCGGTGCGGCGAGCGCCCCGCCGAGCCGCCCCCTCCCCGCTCGCTCCCGGAGGGTCCGGCCCGGGGCGACGCCGCCGCAGCACGGAGCACGTTTCGCGGCGCGGGGCTCCGCGCCTGGGCTCGTCGCGCCATGGGAGCCGCCCGCCCGCGGGGGCCCGGGCCGTGACCCGCGCCTCGCCCCGCTCCGAGCCATGCCAGCATCGCCCCTTGCCGAGAGCTGCGGGCTGGCCGCGCCGCAGCGCTGGTACGTGTGCGGGACGGCTCCCGGGGCTGCTGCGGGCGGGAGGGGGAACGGCGGGACCTCTGCTCTCGGAACCCCACCTTTTTTCTTTCCTTTTTTTTTTTTTTTTTTTTTGATCCCTCTGTTTTTTGCACTCCTTCCCCTCTCTCTTGTCCCCTTGGCTAGTTGCAAAGTTGAGCTTCGGTAGAGTGGGGAGGGGGAGGTAGAGGCACCTCCGCGGCCAGGCTCGGAGCCCTGCGGCTCGGGCCGTTCCGAGCCGAGGAGGAAGGCAGGCTGGGGGTTATTCAAATGCAAAACGGAGTTTGTTGGCCGAAAAAACGAAGAAGTCCGGTCTCCCTGGCTGTGCTGGAACGTGTTGAAGCTGCAGCAGACAGAGCCTGCCTGGAAAAACCCGCCAGGCAAGAGAAACTGCCTGCAGCCTGCGTGGAGGACAGGGAACAATTAAAAGGGACCCTGCCCGGCCGTAGCGGCCCCCGGCCAGCCGCAAAGCCCCGCAGCCCACTCCTGCCGTCCCACAGAACCGGCGAGCGAGGGCCGTGCAGCATCACCCCGTGGAGGTGCCGCTGGAGTGTGGGGCTGGGGCTCCCCGCCTTGCCCGCGGGAGAAGCCGGGCGCTGCGGGTCCCCAGCGCCGCCGCTGGGGTCGGCCCCATTGTCTGCAGCCCCGGGGAGGGTTCCGGGGCTGGGGAGGCACGGGCAGCGGCGGGGCCGGGCCACGAGGAGCCGCTGCCTCTCCCGCAGGAGGGCCCTGCCTGCCCCTTCCTCCCTTGGGGTCCGCCTGCCTGCACTCAGGGAACCAGAGCCCTGCAGGGCTGTAGCCTCCGGGGCGCTCCTGAGTGCTTGTCCAGCTGCCCTTGGAGCTGGGGGAGGAGAGGTGCCGCTCTGATGGCAGCTGGCGGGAGTGCTCCCTGCTGCCGTCCCCGTGAAAGAACCAGGGGAGACGGATGAATTTCGCCGAAATGGTGAGGAGAAAGGACGCGGCGGGCTGCTGGGCGGCAGGAGCAGCTAACCTGACAGAGGTGTGGCTGCCGGGCCCGAGGAGCGAGCGGGGCACCGGCTGGGCTTGTGCCGGCCCCGGGCGCGGCAGCAGTCAAAGGAGACGCGCCAGTGCCGTGCCCAGCCTGTGCTGCTCTCCGCCAGCCTATCCTGCTGCACCCCAAAGACATTTAAAGGGCTACGTAGTCCGCAGCACTTGTGTCTCGGCCTGCGTAGCAGCTGGCCAGCGTGGTGAGATTGCTGCTCCTTTAAGGACGAGAGGGGAACGTGGAGCAGGGCGTGAGCGCGCCGGTGTCAGTGGAGTGAGGCGACTCCTGAGAACCAGCTGGCCAGGGTGGCTGCAGCAGCGTGCAGCTGCTCTCATCCTGGAAATCACAGTGCCATAATGGCAAAATGGGCAGAGGTCGCAGCATTAGGTGTTTAAACGCGACCGAGTGGATTTCTAAGGCGGAGGTGCCTCTGCCTCTACATTTTCAAGACAATGGACAAACCTGTGAAAACAATAATAATAATATTCCAAATAATAATAATTCTCCCCAGCTGTGCTCAGTGATTTTTGAGGTACTCTTGTGGAAAGGCAGAAAGCTATTCTGTGGTGTAATTACCCTGTTTTCTTTATGTCAGTCAACGTGAATTAGGAAAACAGATTGACTTGGGAAAATGTAGCATTCAGTCATGGTCTGGGCAGGTAGCCTGGTCCACCCTGACTGTAAAGGAGGAGAAAGCTGGTTCATGCTTTTTGGGGTAGTTGCTCTGCCAGCACAAGGGTTGGTGCTGGCTGCTCTTGGGATGAGGGTCAGTCCCTCAAGATAAGAATTTGTTGTGCTTGGAGGAGACAAGGGCAGATGAGTTGTGTAAATCAGGTAACTGGGGAAGAGCTCAATTTGAGATGTACCAAGGAGCTTTGATATTCACAGTTTCTGTAAGACCTAATTCTTCACCATGTAGTAATTAAAAATCTTCACTAATAGTATTTTGAGTGGTGTGGTAGCCATGGTTGTTGAAGCTGGCGTAAGCACTTCCATCCTGCTTTCTGTTTTCAGATACTTAAAATTTCAAAACACCTATCAGGATGAAATTTTCCAGGCTTAATCTTTGCCTGAAGGTTCTTCCCTCCACCTCCCCCTTCTTTTAGCTGACTTTGAGATAAGGTGATTCAGTTAATGGTGGTGGGGTTGTTTTTTTTTTTTTTGCCTTTTCTTGTTTTTAAGAAAAGGCAAACTCCCTGAAGAAATTAAGTTCTTTAAACAGCATAGATGCAGAATTAGAGAAGCATGTGATGAGCTAGGTTGTTTTGTTTGGTTTGCTTGCTTTTTTGTATTCAAATATATCTGGAGTGTTCTGGTGGATGGGGTTTTTCTTTGATGAGCCTTTAGAAATTACTTGGTATATTTTTACTTTTTAGCATTCCTCCTGTGAAGGTCAGTGCTTGGCTGCACTGCACATAGGTTAAAGTAAGCCCATGCTCCTGCCTGGCTGAAGGGAGGATACTTGCACATGTGGTGTGAGTCTTCACAATTGATTTTTGGTTCAGGTTGTTTGTCTGAGGCTTAATCTGGTTTGTGGTTTAGGTTTAGTTCCTTGCCACAGTTCTTTTTTTTAATTTTTTTTTATTTTCCCCCTAATTGTTCTAATAGAGCTTTCTCCAAACTGGGAGGAGGTTTTCTTGTGGTATCTTTTTCTCTGTGTGACTCACTGTGTAGGCTCCAAGGTGCATGAAGTCATTGCACAATGCTAACCATGGCCATCTCCTGCTGGATTCATGGAGTGTCCCTATTTCACAGCAGCCTGCATCTCCTTATGCATTGGGGGTGGCTGCTCTGCCTCATCCTCTAAACACAGAGGTGGCCTTCCGGAGCCAGCAAGGACAGAAATTTAGGATGAAGTCCTTGGTCTGCTCAGCATCATCCTGTGTTGCTGATGAGTGAGTAAAGGACTGTGCTTTGTGTGCCTTTGTCTGTCAGACTGAGGTGGCATCCTGCAGTGCCTGTCCCACATTCGAATGCTACTGGAAAGTATTACCTTAGCCAAAGTTTAATATATGTGGATGAAATATGTCCAGTTGCTTAAGAATGGCATAGTCCTGTAACATAAAGCAGAAAACCTCTGTGGAGGAGAATGGAGTCGGGAGGCCTCTGTGTTTGAAGTAACTCATGGTACCGAGATGGCAGATGAGAAGTTTCGGTTTTATTTCTTACCCAAAGCCAAATGTGTATTCAAGGATTAAAGAGGGGGGAAAGGGAAAATTAAAGCTGATTCTCCCCTCCTAACCCATTTCCCTTCTTTTCATATACAAAGTGTTGTACAGAGCAATGAGTAGATGCAGGGAACTAGGCCAGATTGGAAAGCAGGTTGGCTTTGGTGCAGCTGGGAAGGACATGCAGATAATATGACATGCTTTTGCACCTGAGTGTCAGATTTTTTTAATGTCTGTCTTCTCTGGTGTCTCTTGCTTCTTCCTCTAGAGCATTTGCTGCCAGAAGATGAGGTGGTTTTGAATTCTAAATTGTGCAACTGAGCTTGTGTGACAGCTTAGTCACATTGTGGCCTTTATTGCCTGGGACCTGCATGCTATTGAGTGGCTCTTATGGAAACCTCCAGATCTGTTTCTCCTAAGGGCAAATGCCAAGGCACTTTTTAAGAGATACCTAAACACTGAAACAAAATGTACTTAAGTACATCTGACTGTAGTGAAGCCAGGTGACTAGTGAAACTAGTGACTGCTAGCTGTGTCATTTTTTTCTCTATAGTGCTCTGTTCGTTCAGGGGTCACTTGCCGTTTTTCACAACACCATAAAAATCCTGCCATCATTTTTTTTACGAGGACACGTAGTCTAATATCTTTCTTTTTCCCCTGCCATCTTCCAACAAGAATCAAGTTATGTAACAGAATCTTGATTGTCAGTCTCTAGAATGAAAATTTGATTTATGTTTTTTTTTCTCATTTGTGTAAACCTATTTGGGGGGGGGTTGGGATTTTTTTGTTGATTAGGGGGCTGTTGGTTTTGATTTTGGTTTTTTCTGGATGCATTCTGACAGTATGGGGTTAAATTTCCTAATTACTTTGTAGGTAGAATTCTCATTATAATTGTTTGGAATTTTGAGAGGAGACAGGACTAAAAGATTTAGCCTTTGATTAGCTTTTTTAGCAGTATTTGTTGGGGATTATAGCAGTCAGTGGAATTGTTCCAGATTTATTACCATGAATGAACAAAACTTAAGCAACTGGCCTTAAAACCAGCTTTCAGCTTTGCACATGGATTAGGAGAGATAAGTTGCCTCAAGTAACAGCTTCAGGATGCACTGATGTGATCTAGGGCAGTTCCCTGCAAAACCTCCTACTGCCCCTTTTACATCCCAGGGATGCCTGTGCTCCCCTGCCAAGGATGGCAGGTCTCGCCTCATTTGGCTTTCAGAAGAAAGCACTCAAGTAAATGTGTTCCTCTCCAAGATGATAGAAAACTGACAGGTTATTATACTGCCCCATAAGGTTTATGTTTTATAATCCTGTTGAGTCCACATAGATGTTTTGGAAATCTAATTAATTGCATGTTGTGAAATATGACCAATGTGGTAGAGCCATTTGTTGTCCTTAAGGAGCAGCATGAGATGGTTTGCAACTGCTGCAGATATCAACAGTCCTTGCCAGTGCTTTAAATGGAAAAGGGAAGGTAAAATATTTCCTAGTGTTACAGGAAAAAAAAAACTTGAAAACCAACCTTGCAGATACCTAATATTCTGATGCTAACTGTGGAAGAGGAAACAAAGAAATAGCCATGTCATTTATAGGACAGGTTATTTAAAATGTCAAGACAGTTTTTAGCTAGCAGTTAAGGTGGTTTTGGCAGACTAGCATTCAAGACTGGGGGTTTTTTAAGGGAAGCAGAGATCTCTTGCTGACAGCCATTTTGCCTGAGAGTAAGATCACCTCACAGGTCAGGTACTCAAAGTCACAGACAAATATAACTCAAGTGAAGCATCCACCCCTACCCCCCAAAAAAATTTCCTTTGGGGGTCTATTCAGATCTCTTCTGAAAAACCTAAAGTCACTCCAGTGACAATATTGAAACAGAATGGATTAAAGTGTTGCTGTTTTTGTGACCCTGTATTGTCATCTCTGAGTCAGACAAAGCCTTTGCCATCCTTTATAATGCAGCATTTAAAGCCAGGCAATTTCCTCCTAATATCACCATTCTTCTTTTAGCAAAAAAAAAAAAAAAAAAAAGGGAAGTCTTGAACCACTCTGTTCAAAGCCTCTATAATTTTAGCCCTGAAGAGAAGCAATGCTTTGGCATTGGTAGTTTTCTACGTTCTTGCCAGACAGGTGTGTTTCTCTGTATTAAAAAAATTTTTAAAAAAGGACAAAACCAACCAGAGAATTCCAGGATGATCTTGCCTCTTCAGTCCTGAAGCAATTTTGCAATTTTCAAATTGTACAATCGCAGAATGGTTTGAGTGGGAAGGGACCTTAAAGATCAACTCATTCCAAGTGCTTGCCATGGGCAGGGACACCTCCCATTAGTCCAAGTTGCTGCAAGCCCCATCCAGCCTGGGGATGGGGCTTCCAGGGATGGGGCAGCCACAGCTGCTCTGGGCACCCTGTGCCAGTGCCTCACCTTCCTCATAGGGAACAACTTCTTTTTAGTGTCTGATGTGAGCTTGGCCTCCTTCACCTTGAAGCTATTCCCCCATTCCCAGCCCTGTCCAAATGCATGTAATACATACTATCATGTCATTGTAGAATGATCAAAAAAGTTACCAAATTGTTGGAAATTAAGCTTCTGATTGATAAATTTGATAGTCATGCTTCCTGAACTTCCACAGTAACAGCTACTACTGGTGTAAGCAAACAATATGAGCAAAGCATCATTCACATTCAGTATTCTCAAAAATCCAGTCCGTTTCCACTGCAGACCTCCTGTATTCTCTGGTTATTCCGCTTCTGTTTTAGGCTGATAAAGAGAAAAGACTTTATCACTTCCGTGCCCCTCTTGATTCACACATTGCTGTGTTGCCTGACCTTTGTTGATGGCTTGCTTTCTGCCTTGGTCTCCTGGCTATAGGCTCTGAAAGTAGCTCACATTTATTCTGCTGCCACTGTTGTGTGGCTCCTCCTGTAGCTGATGGCTGCAGATGTGCTTGCTCCTTGCTTGCAGCAGGTTTTGCAGCCCTCCAGGCCCTCCTTTGGAAGGAGTATCCCGGTCTCTGTCACAACCCCAAGACACTGGGCAGGATTTTTGCAGGCTGCCAACAACTATTTCATGGACCTGCTGGTGTGATGCCCTTTTTGATTCATGGAGTGACTCCTAATGGCCACGTCCCCCTTCCCCCATGTGCCTCCAGAGAAAGGTAGGGGGAGAAGGGTGCTTGGATTACCTTCCTTTCAGTGGTGTATTTCTTTTACTATTTCACTGTCTGACCCAACTTTTATGGAGAGCTTCTGTGGGAGCTGTTCAGGTCTCTTCTGTGACCTTTGAAGCCTCACCCACGGCTATAAACAACTGCAGGTGTCTGCTTGGTGTCTCCAGGCTGGATGTGTTCCTGTGTAAAATTTATTCAGCTTGTTCATTGTGTGTTTGGTGGGCACTGTTTTCTGTGCTGCCCTCAGAAGTGTGTTTAGCCCTGTCTTGTGCAGCGCTGCTGGCTCTGAATGGTATTTGTGTGTGTGAAGAAGCCTGCTGTCTCAGTAATCATGTTCGTCTGATATGCAATATGAAGATGTGATAGAAGATAATCACATCACGTTTACATAAGATACTTGCTTTGTATGTTGTAGTACACAGGATCAGTTAGCTTGCTACAGCTGAATAAATAAGAGACAGGCTTCAAAATGCTTTAAATAAGCTACTCAAAAAGAGTTTGGGGAGTTGCTGTTAGCCTTGGTGGGTGCTGTGGCCACTGGGCAGCCTGCCCAGGGCAGTGACCAAACAGCTGGCCAGAACCAGGCTGGCTGCCAGCGTGCTGCTTTGGGGAGCAGCAGCCTGGTGGCCCCACACAGGGGCCAGGTGAGCTGCCTGTGCTTGGGGCAGTGCTCCTGGGCTGCATTAGCAAAACTCTCCCACCTTCAGCAGGGCTCAGAGCAGGCTGTGGGCAGTGATCTCGGTGAGATCACCCTGTTGGCTTCAAGGTGGGGTTTGAGGTCACAGGAGGGAGTGGTGATGCCAGGAACCTGGTTGCTCTCTTCTTTCCTTTTCTATTTCCTTTAGAAGCCAAATGCCCTTTCTTTTACTTCCATTTGAGGTCAGGATTTTAGACATCATCCCCATACTTTTTGTTCTTCCTTTTCTTGGCCTCTTCCCATCAATGAGAGGTGCAGAAGGCCTGAGGAATGATGATGAAGGGAAGGTGCTTCCCTGCTGGAGAATATAGAACCTCTGGCTCTGCCTGTTTCCATTTTAAGGGCCCTTGTCTACCCACATGATCTATTCATACAGCTAAATAAAGCTTCTAAAGCCTTCTATAGGTACTTAAATAGCACTATGTGCTTAAAAATATGTACTCGTGAGAATTTCTCTACTTTAAAAAAGCCCGCCTTGAAAGAAATTGGTTTGCAGCATGAGAAATTTGTTGTATCTTTTGAGGTGATTCAGTTTGTTTGGGGAGTTGGGCGACCTGTGCATTGCAGTTGTGACTGGGGACAAAAGCTTGAGATAGATGTGTGGTGGTTTTTTGAAGGTAAATTAAGTCTTAGTGATGAAGCACAGACATCTGCCTTGCATAAAGCAGGATGTAGGCAGACAGTGTGGAATTAAGGGTTGAATGTAACACATTGTGCTGTGAAGGTATTCTGGAAGATAACACTGGGAAAGACCATTCTTCCCTAGTGCAGTTCCCCTGTAAAATCACAGATTGATCTGATCAATCACAGATTGATCTGATTGGAGCTACTTACTTATCCCATTTTATATGGAAATTTACCACGATGAGCTACCAGTGGGTGATGAAAGAATGATAGATGCCCTGGTGATGATATATTGAGTACACACAAAAAATAAACTCAGCTTTGTTCTTTTGTGCCTGAATGTCCTTACACTGATAAATATTAACTTCTTACCCAGGAGAAGGGTATTGGTTAATGAACTGTTAATAAAATTGAGAAAACTAAAACTTTATAGTACTGACATAAAATAGTAAATATGTGATGTTGCCTGGTCATTTGAGTTCAATTTACTTATTTGTGTTACAGGCCTTTAGGCAAGCTTTTGATTTTGTAGTATACTAATTTTTTAAAAGTATTTGTGCTAGTTGAACATAATACCCAGTACTGCTAATTCTGATTCTACCTCTGTATTTTTAAATTTTAAAAATGGTCAGCTGAAAATATGTGCACCGTTTTTTAATTAGAAGTATATTAATGCTGTTTTGTATCTTTTTCTGTTTCAGAGTTGACATTGTATGAGCACAGAAAGCAGCAATGGGAGTATGCAGTTTTCTACTGAAGAGGTCTCTCAAGAGCTCATGATTTTTTTTCCATCTCTCCTCTTAACACTCCTCCTGCTCTGCAGACATGGCTCACCATGCGAGGCCTTCCAGATCAGCCAAAAAAGAAGAGTTAGGCAAAAGGAAAACTAACCAGAGCAAAAAGAAATCTAGCCAAGTGAGAAAGAAAACCACAAAGGCTTCCACAAAAGCTGTTAGTTCTGGAAAAGGTAAAAAGCCAGTGCAAGAAAAAGATGTTAAGAAAAAACAGCAAGAAAAGAAACCAATCATGAGCTCTTCAGGTAGACTTCTCAGGAGCAGTGTAACCAGAACCTTGTCTGGAGCATCTTGGGTGAGTTTGGAGAAAGCTGACAATATCCTCTTTCACAACCAGGATTCCTTCAGCATCAATGGCTTCACAATGGCTCTCCGTAACCGATCCTTCTCCAGAAGATTTTCCCAAACTCCAATAATTGCAAAGCCCAGGAAAGCTGCAGCTCAGAAAAGGCTAGAAACAAAGGAAAAACATGAACAAGAAGCCCTGGCAGTAGTAGAAGAGAAAAATGATGAAACAGATGAAATAACTTTGAAACAAGATTTAGCTCAAAAAGAGTTGGCTGCTCTGCCTGGAGAAGGCTATCTGTGTGGTGCAGGGGAAGAGCCTGTTATCCCATGTGCCAGTCGGGATGAGGAGGCAGAAATATCTGAAACCGATGACTGCATTCCAAACAGTCAGGAAACTGATGATGGTACAGAAGCTTCAGAGCTGAAATCTAAGCATGAAGGTCTGCCCTGTGAGCAGATACCCAGTGATCTTGATACAGGTAGTTTGGCTGAAGCATTTGTTGAAGATGCTGCATTGGTGCTTCCATCTTCTCCTTCTGACTCTGGAATTGCCTCTGAATCAAACTCGAAGGTGCATGCAGAGGCTCCCTTCAATGTGGTGCCTAACAGTACAGACCCTGACTCCAGCTCTGTTGATACCTCAAGCCTCAGCTCAGCAGTACTGATAGAGTCAGTCACACTTGCCAAATTCCACATTGGAGCAGGGTTGGACATGGTGCTACCTAGGAAAGAACAAAACTTGGATTCTGCATCTCTAGTTACCTCTGAGTTTAACTCACAAGAACATTTATTAGAAGATGCAAGGTCACTGGCAGCTTCCTGCTTGAAGGCAGGCTGGGATTTGGGATCTGAGAATAAAGACATTGGTTCAAATTCCAGTTCTGTAGCTGCCTCTGAATCAAATTTGCTTTTACATTTTGAAGGTGCAAGCTCACTTGCAGAATACCCCATGAAACTGGTTGTGGATTTTGTACCCATTCACAGAGAACTTGATTCAAATTCAGATTTGAGCTTTACAAAAGAGAATTCAGAATTTGACACAAAGAACATATTTAGAGTATGTGAACCAGTCTCCAATACCTCTTTAAACAATATTGAAGTAGAGGACATTGAACAGCTTGTTAAATGTATTGATGCAGAGACATTAATTTTGAATTCAGGGTATGTCCCCACTTTATCTTCAGATTTAGAAAAAAGCACAGTTGATAAAATCTCTGCTGAAAGCTCTGGACAATTCTCTGCAGGTTTTGTTTCAGAGTTGCCTTCATGCATGGAAATCTCTGCTCTTGCCTCAGAAAAAGCCATAAATGCAGATTTGCCAGCTGACTCAAGACTGCAGCATAATGATTATTCATCACAGCTGGGAAGTGTCGGAGTAAGCTTGAATTTGGTTCAGGACAACGTGAGCAACAGCACTGAAGCAGTTGAGGCCTCAGGGCCATACTCTCTTAAAAATCCAGCTGGTGATTGCCCTCTTCCATATTCATCTCTGCTCCCTATGCTGGAGAAGAAGAAACGAAGGCGTTGTGGAGTGTGTGAGCCCTGTCTGCGGAAAACCAACTGTGAGGAATGCAGCTGCTGCAGGAAGCGCAAAACGAGCCACCGGATATGTAAGAAGAGAAAATGTGAAGAACTGAAAAAGCCACCGCCACCAGTCACGCTACCTTTTGAGGTAAGACAACAAAGTTGCAAATTAAGTCACTCTTACGAGTCTTGAGGTGCATCTTAAAATTCTGCAAAGGGAAGTGCTGGCCACATTACAGCTTCAGAGAGTTCAGGGTGGCTGTTGGTGTGAACAGGTTGTGCAGTAACTTCCTCTTGTCAACTGCAGAACTGTAGGTTAGAGTGAGCTGGAGTTAGTCTTGTTCCTGTTAAATAAATCAAAGGTGAATATGGCTTTAACTCTCTGTCCCAGGGTATATTGGCCAAAAGAATGGATTAACTGGAGTGCATAAAGAAATGAGGAAGATTTGGGCGCAGAATGTGGGGAGGAGGGAGATTGAGGGTAGTCTTAGGAGACTGTGAATTACAAGGGAGAGTGTTAGTATTTTAAAATACTGAAGGCTAAAAGCAAAGGAAGGCATATTTTCTGCTCTTTGGTTCAGTTAAGGTGATTTACTTGTGATGACAGATTTGGTGGAAATCAATTTATAAACCTCATGACCAAGTTGTAGCTGCATTTTCGCCTTTCGCATCTCTCTGCCTTTCTAATTGTCTATTCTTCTGTTTCTCTCATTTCACTTCTCTTTCCTCTCTCCCTTTGTCCTTTACCACATTCTCCAGACATACTTTTTTTTTCTGTGTTTCTTATTAATTTTTTGACCCATCAGCCTTTTATAACCCAGGTCATAACTTTTGGAACAAAGAGGAGGGGAAAAGACAGTCTATATGCCCATGTGATAACAGCACTGACCTTCTGAGGGATTTCAGTTTCAAGATCAGGCTTTAAATCAGGTAAGTAGGGAGTTGAACAGAGATTTCCCACATCCCAACTGAATTCCCTGACCTCTGAGCTGCAGTGAGACTCTGCAGTGCTAGGTTCTGCTGGGAGTGTTTTCTTCACAGGATCCAGTAGTACCTGAACCACAGAGGGGGGAGAGGCTGTCTTGGTAGTTAAATCACTGGGACATGTGCCTTGGGATGTGGGAAACTGAGGTTCAAGTCTCTGCACACCAGTGTGAGCTCTGAGAGGAGCAGAGAATGCACCTGCAAAACCTTTCTCCAGAGCAGTTTCATGAAAGTGGTGTGTTCTTACAGCAGGTAGGAATTCCTGTGGAGGTCTCAGGAGAGCTCCTCTTGGCACTGCCCTGTCCTGTGCTTACCAGGCTTGGCAGAGAAGTCCCTTCTGGTTTGCAGGTGGGCAAGCAGAAAGCAGAGTCCTGTAGCAGTGAGGGATATGGTATATTCCCCTTTGTGGGGGAAGTATGTTTTAAGACATGATGTTTAGGGAAGTAGGCTCAAACAGTTTGACTCAGAATTCATTCAAAAACCTCTTTCTGTTTCAGCTGCTCCTTAATGCTCTTAAAAAATAAGTGAGGAGAGGGACAGCTGTAATGCAACTCTAAAATAGATATTAAAACAATAATGGTGGTAGAGAGTTATCATGACCTTTTACAGCAAAAGAGTAGTGACATTGTCCTTCTGTATATTTAGTCAGTGGGATTGAAGAGAAGTTCATGGGAGAGGATTTGTAGAGTTGAGGTAGGAAGTGATCTAAAAGCCATGTTTTAAGAATGGTTTTGGCAGGGTCAGTGAAAGGAAGTACTCCAGCTTTTCTGTCAACCTTTGTTTTCCAGGCTAAACATACTACTTTCCTTGTTGCTCAGCCTGACCTACTCCTTGCAGATTAGCTTTGCCCTTCACCTTTGTCCTCTCTGGGCACTCCTTTTACTTTCTTTATGAGAGATTTCTTGTTTTTATTCTTTTCTTTGGCAGCTTTTATTTTGGTGTGTTTTTATTTCATTAGAGTGGCCACATTCTGTATGATACATTCAGAGCTGCACCAGAAGCCTCCTTCATTTCTTGATAAATTTTGTATGAAATTTCAGGGTGCTGCATGGAGGAAATGAAGCATTCCTGACATTTAAGAACATGTCAGGTATTTTCTTTTAAAATTGTATTTGAATGAAATCTGGTGCCTTTTCAGATATTCCTAGAAAGAGGTTTTGCTTCATTTGCTTCATTTTCAATCTCTAGAAACTGTGCTCTGAGGAAATGAGAAAGTATTTCTACAATGTTATATCAGCTCTTTCAAGGTATTGAGATAGGGAAGCTGTTGGGGGATGGGGAATGCTATCACTCAGCTTAGCAGCTATCCTTTAGATAAGATTGCAGGGAATTCCATTGTTTTCCCAGACTGGTAGTACTGGGACTTCTGTGGCAGTAATGTGTTTCAAATAGGAAGTAGCTGAGGAAAACCCAAAACTGTAGGTCTCTGTCCATGGTATGGAAAGTGAATATAAATAATTAAAAGAAATGAGGTTGGCTTCAGTGTGTTCCTTGTTCAGAAGAGTCATGCTTCTTTCTCTCATGTTGGTGGAATGTAAGCATTTTTGGAGGTGATTCAGTGGGAGGAGGGGTAGGGGGATAGAGCAGGAGCATATTTTAAATGTTGGTGTTTTGCCTTAAAGGGATTATCTCTCCCCATTCTAACTAAAAAATGCAGAAGTCCCAGTGAAGTCAGTCAGAGCTGTGTGCATTAAATGGCTGTATAGCTACTGTGGGGGTTGGCAGTCCATTCCTGCTGCTTAGGAAAGAAAAAGTGTTGGTTTTCTTTAGGAACTGACGTGGATTTACAGTTACAGGAGTAAGGCCTGGCTGGTAGAAGCCATCAATGTAAACTGAAGTGCATATTCCAGCACCCATGCCCACGTGTGCACAAGCACTCAGCCCTTGGAGAATATCAGTTCCATGTTTGGAGCTGGCAATAGTTAGGTTACTGTTATTTCCATTAATTCACACATAATCCAGATAAAGATTTGAAAACTATATTGGACTTGAAAAATACCATTTAATAATAACAGCCACATAAACATTAAGTGATATTGTACCTTCCTGAATGTAATGGGTTTTGCAGGGATGTGACGTCCTGAAAGTCTGGATATAAGGCATTGTGGGCTCTAGTTCCCAGCCCCTGTGTGAAGCAGTATTGTTGCATATATTGCTCCTCTTCCTGAGGAATTTATACTGTGCCTCTTTGCTTTGGAGCTGGTAAAGAAGAATCCTAAAACATATAAGGGAAAACATTTTCTTGCTTATTGAATTTTTTGAAAGGGTAGCGGAGTAAATAAAATGTAAGCTTTCATAAGAAGAGGAAAAAGGATTTATCTTGGGTTACTGTTCCTCTCAGAATGAACAATGCAGGAGTACTTCACAGTGAAGAGTTTGAGACGCTTACCCACACAGGATTATGATGCTGCCACATTTTTCTCTTGTCCTTAAAGACTGCTGTTTTTGAAACAGTATTGCAGTTACTGAGGGCTATTTTGCAGCTATTTTGTTCCAAAAAGCAGATTTAATTCCAAGAAGTGGTCTGCTTTGCTGTGACAGTGTCAGGGCTGTCTTCATGATTTGCAGTATGGCATGAGGATTTTGTAGGCTTCGAAAGTAGCATGTGGAAAGGTGGCTCATGGTTTGTTTTCTTTTCCCCATGCCCGAAGGGTTCCTGTTTTGGCCAAGCAGGTGCTGCAGACGGAGCCTGGAGCTGGCTCTGTGGGCTGATGGGCTCCAGCTCACCAGTGCTCTGCTGGGGCAGCTGCTGCCCTGGCCCACGGGGGTGCCAGGCTGAGAGCTCCAGTTCTGGGCTGAACTTGTAGGGCCTCTTGACCCCACAGCTCCCCAAGGCCCATGAGCTTACAGGGCTGCTGCTGAGCTGGCACTGTGGGGACCACTCACCTCTTTCTTGATGCCTTGTGAAGGCTGGCCTAGAGCAGAGACTAGATGGAGCTAAAGAATAAAGCAGGGATTTATTAAAAGGTCTCAGATAGATCCGCCTTGGGCAGCACAATCCAGAATGGCCACAAAATGGACAACAGGTCACAGGGTTTCACACTTGTATAGGTTCTGGTTCATTTGCCTATTGGAGTTAATTGTCCAATTACAGCTCCAGCCCTTGAAGTCCCATCCTTCTTTTTCTCTCTTCAGCCCACGTTGTTTGTGCTCTTGGGCCTGAGATTTGGATCAGTTGTCCTTGGTCCCCAGCTAGAGAAGGATTTTTGTCTCCCTACTCTGAAGAGAGCTCAGCATCCCCTAACATGAAGCCCAGAACTACACTAAAGCAGCACAGAATCTGAAAAATATAAAAGCTAAAACCTGAAGCGTCATTTTGCAGGGCTTGTCAAGACAAAGTGCCCACATTTTAGGGTCCTGGCTAGGCAGGGAACCCTCTTGGATTGAAACCATCTGCTGGAGAGAGCTTTAATTCCTATTAGAACTAAATAGCTAGATTTAGGGGGACCTGTAGTCAACAAACTGGCCAAAAAAATGAGGTCACTGAGTGTTAGTTCACTTGGGTTGCCCAAGGTGTCTCAAGACATTTTATTTAATTGCTGTAATCTGAGTAACATAAAATATTAAATAACAATAAGGGCCTGCTTGTCTGTGGGTTTTTAACACACTGCTGAAAAACCCAGACATGTTGAAAAAGGATGCTGCAATTCAAGTTGGTTGGGAGCTTTCCAGTAAGCCATTCCTTGAATGGAAAATGCTGAATGAACAGGAACTGTTCACAGCTACTATCTGCCTTAATGCAACTATTTTTGGGGCAAGTTTCTCGAGGATTGAGAAATGAAATTTCTTTAAAACTTGAAAAGAGGATGAGAATTACTAGAACATGTTGGTGGTAAGGGCTTTTTGCCTGATGCAGACCAGGGGCTTGAACTTAGGTCTTCCACATCCCATCTGTCTCCTCTTGAATTTTGAAAGTTTTGCTCTGCTTTGGAACAAAATCAAATGCTGAAATCTGGGAGACAAAAAGAAAAAGAAAAAGGAATTCTTGTGTTCCAGCCAGGCCCAGCTATAATCAAGAAATTTAGACTTTGTGGTATTTATTTTACAATAGACTCCAGAAATATTTAAGGCAGTTGAATTTTAAAAAGTGCATATAAAACCACTCCTGAGTAGGATACCTGAGAGCTTTGTGAGGGGATAGCACACAGCAAGAGGAGTTTGCTAGTGTGTGTGATGAGCAGAGCTGCATGCAGCCTTCCCTGGCCCACGGATGCAGGGCAGGGAGTTGGAGTTGTGCAGTTCACTCGAATTTTGCACTGACACTCTGTGGGAGTGTAAAATAATTACAGCTCACAGTACTTGGCCATTTCTGTGTTCCTGGGTGTGGACCATAATGCAGGCTAAATTACAGTGAGACGGATTAGTTTGTGCTCTAGTTATTTTCAGAGGCTGTATTTAACAAGTTGCCTCTTCACTGCTCCTTGTTTTCTGTGTTGGTTCTTAAAGCTTTTACGGGGAAATTATTTGAAGAGGTTTCTTTCCTTCCTTGTGTCTGAGGACCTCTAACATGAGCTTACGAGGAAACCTGAAACTGCTGTCCAATACATGCACCAGTCTGGGGTCTAAATCACAATATGGGGTCTTAGGTTTCTAAGCAAACAAAATACTGTTTCTTTTTTTCTTCTGTATTGTAAAGCATTTAAGTAGCCAAAACTACCAAGAAGAATTGGGTCACTAAGTGTGTGTGATTTCCACTCTCTCATTCTTAATGTGCAAAAACGACCCTTGCAGACGCGGGTATTTGGGGGAAAGAATAAAAATCAGTATTTTAATTTTACCTTATCCTAAATCCTGTTTAATACATCATTCTGATGCAACAAATAAAGAGCTTAGATACAAGGTTGCATCAGACAACAAAAAATGGGTGACGGCTTTCTCTGATTTAATTGCTACCGTGGGGAATGAGTTGTGTGTCCCTGTCTGAGCATTTCTGCTATTTCACTGATTTGGACCAATAAGTGGACAGTAATTACATTACAGTGATTAAAAAAACAGATTGCAGTTTGTAGCTGATGAAGAGGTGTTCTTAGGGGTTTTTATCTCTAGTGAACAAATCCATGACCAGCGTTCTGGTTTAGATGTCAGCTGTGAGTTGTTTCAGGGGAAGCTTGGGTGCGTGCAGTGATCGGCCCGTTGTTGTTGTTGGTTTGTTGTCCCTAGTTAGCGAAGTCTGGGGCCCGGGGGGGCTCGCTGGGACCCCTCAGCCGCCTTCCAGCCGGGTGGACGTTGGGAGCAGGTGTACTTGTGGGGAAACAGCCGGTCTTGATGTTTCTGTGGTGGCCGGTTCCGTGGCAGCCCGTCGGCAGTACTTCGTTCTGCTGGGCGCTGTAGGAGTGGATAAAGCCGGGGGGTCTCTCTCACCCGGCTCTAGAGCGCGGTGGGCGCTGCCCCAGGCTGGGACTCTGAGGGCTGCTGCAGCCGCGTCCCCTCGGCTCGGTGAAGGCAGGCGCTGTGGCTGCGGCCTCCACTGGGGAGCCGCGATTTCCACTCTTTCTGCGGAGCCCCGCCGCGGCCGCGGGTGCCCGGCCGTGGATGATGCCCGGCGTTGTGCCGCCCGGTGTGCGCACGCGTGCGCGGGGGCCGTGTCCTCGCCTGACCCCGTTCTCAGCGCGGCCCCAGCCGAGCCGAGCGGCCCCGGCCCCGCTGCCCGGTGCGGGCGGCCCGCCCCGCCGGGGCCGTGCCCGGGGCGCGGGGCGGCGCCGGCTCCGCGGGCGCGGCGGCTCCGCGCCGGCTCTTGCGGGCGGCCGCGCGGCGCCCCTTTGTTGGGGCGGGAGGCCGCGGGGGGGCGCTGCGCGGCGCTGCGCGCTCCCGCGGCCGCCGCTGCGGCAGGAAGCAAAGATGGCGGGGCAGGGGCGCCGCCGCCGTGAGGGGGAACGCGGGGCGCCCGCCATGTGAGGGGCGCCGCGGGGGCGGCGGACGGGCCGCCGGGAGCCGCCGCCGGCCCGTGCAAGGGCCGCGTGTAAAGCACTCGGGGTACTGCAGAAATACCGCTGTGCCACAATAAAATACGGAGGGGTCTGCCTGCCTTTGTGACCACAACTTATATTCTGCAATTTGATGTTTTTTTTAGGTCCTAACAGAAAACAAAAGGCCTCAGAGGAGGAAGCAAAGAGTTTTAAAGGTAACCGATGATTGCTTTGATATTTATCCCCTCCCGTTTTGAGCAGCATTTTCTTGTCATACAGCCCGGGAAGGCAAAGGGTTAAAGGCTGGGTAGCGGCGCTTTCCAGCTATTAAGCAGATTAGCTAATTTTAAAAGCACAGAACATGTCCTTTCTTTCTTCTTTCTCTCCAGCATTTTGTAGACATATTTGAACCTCCCTGCACAAGTCTGCAGACCAAAAGTTTGCTTTCCCTTGCACTGAACGTTCCCTTTAATTTCTTCTCTTCCTACTTTCATACTTTCAAGTGTAACAGTTAAATGTTTTTAGCATACAGGTTTTATGGCATCTGAAATTTCATGGGGAAAGTCAACGTTAAACTGCAAGCCAAGTTAACAAAAGTGGAATTTTTATACTTACTTTACTGAAGTTTTTATATCCTCTCTTTCTTTAAACTTTAGAATACCTCAACTGAAACTGAAAATCCTGTAAACTTTCAACAACCTTCAGTTTCAGTGGTAACATATTCCTTCCACACTTCTAAGGTGGCTATCTTTCATGATAACAAAAGATTGGTCTTTCAAATGCAAATATCTTAGATTTTATACCAATATACAGACTTGCTACACTCATGGCTAATGTTTTGGGTTGTTTGGCTTTTTTTAAAGTAACAGCTAATATATTAATATTGCTTCTCTCAGTTAATCTTTAGACTGTTTCGGATAGAAATAAGTCATTAATTCTGTTGTTGCAAACTAACATTTTGGAGGATGAATGGAGCAAGTAAGAGGGATGGTTTGGGTTAGATGAAGCTAGTGAAAATGCAAACAAAAAGTATGTTGTTAAACTTACTTTGTTGAACTATTCCAGTTAAATGTAATAAGATAGATTAGTATTGTTTCAGTACACTAAAATTTCAGAAGTTATTTGACATAGTGGATTTTATAAATGCTGACTGGTCTGTAGTGTCGTTTTACTTGAAAACATCCCAATTTCTTAACAGCTGTGTTGTCATTGTTACACATTACAGAAACTTTGGTAAGACAAACCAAACCAAAGATTAAGGAAGGAGCAGATAACCTGTCCAACCTGAAGGGTGTCTGTCTTTTCATGTGGAGCAGTTGTGCAAACCACCTACCTGTGTGCTAACACTAATTGTGTTTTTATAATGCTGGCAAATGTTAGTGGGCTTTTTCTGCATTAAAATATACCCAGAACAACAAAAATACTAATGATTTTAATTATTCATTTTAATCCTGCTGCTCTTTGTAATATACCACATGGGCATAGCTAAAATTTGAAGTACTTGCAAATTCTGTCATTTGTGCTGTTGACAGTAGTATGCAAAATAAGGAGTGTTTGTAGAGGAGTCAGTTTATAATGTGTAATTGGCGTGCTGCCTGTTCTGGCAAAGAGTGGAAAATGCAGTTTTTTGGTCACAGATACCTTGTGTTGGGTGTCTGCCTGCAGTCGTGGCTCATGGTTGGTCTTGAGATTTTCCTCTTGAGTGCATTTTGCCACTGTTTGTGGTTTGATGGCCCAGCAGGTTGCTATGTAATAGTCTGTCATTCCTCTCCTTTCCAACAAGCCTTCTGAAGAGTTTTTTTCCACCCCTGGCTCTTGAATGGAAAGGATTGTCTGGTTCTGTGTGTGTGTTGTATCCATGTCAGCGGTTGGACCTGGGTTGATTTGTAGTTTGACTTTGCAGAACTGATTCTGTGCTATTTCCTCTGAGGTTCTAGGTACTGTTTTTGTGTGCGAGTATTTGTATTTGTTTGGTAGTGCTGGAGTGTATTTCCTAGGAGTTTGTCTCCTTGTATCCACCAAAGAAGGCACAGTACCTCTGAAGGCACCTCATGGAATGCTGCACTGGGGTTGGATGGGTTGGCCTTTGGTTTTGGATGGGAGAAGGGAGGCTGGGCATCTAAGCTACACTGCAGCTCTGTCAGCTGCAGTAAACTTTAAAAAAGCTGCATACTTTGCAGACTTCTTTACTAGGGCATTTTTTTATATGGCTCTAACTTGGTTTCTCCTGTTGGTGGGACACCATGTAAAGTGGTGTTCTATCTGTCAAATTATGACTTCAGTGTTTGATTTTATGATTGGTGGTGGCTGAGGGCATCTGACCAGTGACATTTTCAAAATTCCAACAGGAAGTGCCTTTTTAAATTGTATTTTCTTCAAGTAGTATTCTTAGGCTCCTTAAAGGAGGATTTGTAATACTTTCTTCCAATAATACATGGAGCTTTGGGTTTTTTTCCTAACTCTCATAAGTTTTTATAGATGCACGTTTATTTACTTTTACAGGGTTTGTGTTCTAACTGTGCTGCTGAGGACCAAACCATTCACAAATTCTGTACAGGGGGAAATAAGCAGTGCTTTCCAGTTGCAAATGGGTTGGACAGATATAAACAAGACTAAAAGTGATGCACACTATTACACTGTACCTTTTGTGTACTGTTTGTAGTTTTCTATACCCAAGTCTTAATGCTCCTTTCTGGTTATTGGGTGACTCGTTTAGGAAATTCATCTGTGCCATAAATACTGGATTAGGTTCTCCATGTTTATTTTGAAAGAACATCTGAAATATTCATCACTTCTAGCAAGCAAGTGCTCATTAAAGAAAGAAAGCTTTGTAAGCTCACAGTAATGGATACAAGGGAAGGAATATACTTAGTTTTCCTTAGGGTTTATATTGTGTTATTTTCCCAGTTAAGCAAACACTTCTTTAATTTTATTCCTGGTAATGGAAAACCTATATAGAAGGGATTCATACTTAAAAATTAATTTGCTGCATTTCTAAAGTCAAATTATACATCTGCTTCACTTAACATCATCCTTTTTAGCCACTTACTGGTGTTCTGGCTGAATTTGAGCAGTGCAGTGCACGTCTTCCTAAGGATGGGGAAATGCTTGCAGTCACTTCCAAGGTCTGTATTACCACAGAGCTTAGAAGAATGGGGCAGTTGCACAGGGCCTCGTGTTGTCAGGGAAATCTACCCTGAGCCCGTGCAGGCAGCAGTGAGGATCAGAAGGCAGCTGCTGAAGCTCAATCCGTGGTCTTTCCTGGGGGTTCTGGGGAGCCAGGCTGCCTTTGGGGTGGCTGCAGGTGCTTGTTGTCCTGATGGAGAATAAAGAAACCTGAAACAACAACAGAACAAAAGGAAGAAGAAAGAAAGGGAGGGGAAAAATAGGAAGAGTCTGGGAGAACTCCCGAGTGACATATGCAGTGCTGAGTGAGCTTGTGGCTGCCTGCACAGTCTGTGCTGTGCTGTGTTTCTGCACGAGCACTGCAGCGCTGATCGGGGAGCCAGCAGGCTGACAGTGCCTGCTCACACCCTCTAACATCCCCTCAGCTGAAGGCAAGCCAAAAGCCAGAGATGACTCAGTATCTAGAGCTTTGGGGGTGTTTATAAACATCATACTAGGAACATGAAAGTTTTATTTCCATCGAGGCTGCAAATAACTGATTGAGCACCCTCTTAATTTTTCTTTTCTAGATATACAAAGCATAGTCTTGTAGAAAAGCAACTTTAAAACATTGTGTGCTTGGCAGAACTGCTGTTGCCCTTTTTAATGATGCAGTTTAGTTTTGCAGCTTAAAGAAACTAAAAATACACTTTTTTGATCAAGGTCATGTATGTGTTAACAAGGTTTAGGAAATCAAGTGCTAAATTTCATGATGATGCTTGGAGTGAGCAAGAATTGAACTGATTTTGAACACTTATTGTAGATTATGGTGTATATTTTTAGTGCAGAATATCTGCCAAAATATTTAGCTGGATGAAATTAAATTTTATGACTTTTTTCCCCTTTAAACTGAGATATGAGCAAGTCAGTGGATGGAATTGCACTGCAGTGGAATTTTACGGGGAAAGAAGGAAGAATGGTACAATACAAGTTGGAAAGGATACTGTCCAGAAAGGACTTCTCATATTTGTTGTGTTTTTTTTTTTGAATAGACATTATCACCTTGGAGCATATTCCATCAGTAAATACCAATTAAAATTGCTTTGAGTACTGGTTGAAAGTTTCTACTTATTTTTTATTCCCTGCCTTTTTGCTCCTGTTTTTTTGATAGGTAGACCTTACTTTTGGTATCAGGGCATCCTACACAAACCAGTTAACTTGTATTTTTAAAAGTAAGGTAATTAACTTAGCTGTTACATGAATTTTTTCAACATTTTTTGAAAGAAATGTTTTCTTTTTCGCCTTTTTCGAGCTGAATGTGCATCTGTCTAAATGGGATTGAATCTTTAATTTTTTTGCTTTTGGTAAACTTATGCAACCTCTTGATGTGAGCAGGCATGATTATGGTTGTGATTTACACAGGGCATTTGCCCATGCAGCTTTCCCAGCGCTTCCACATGAATGCACTCATGAACATGTGAAGCACTTGCATGTTGTTTGTACAGTTCAGCCAGTACTGCTCATGTACGTAGATGTTTTTGAGCAGAGCTCTAACAAAGAAAGCCTTTGTAAGTGATCTGTAAATTATTAATCTTTCTCTATTTTCTAATCCTTATTTTTCCAGTTTCTGGTGGAGTGGAAGCCTGTCCCTTGTGAATTCTTTCCTGGGGTGTGCAGAGATGCTGTGCTGCCCTTGCCGCCTGTTCTTGGAGGGCTCCCTTATTCTGTGCAGTTCTCTCTCCCATCCCTCCTCTGGTGTCCCCGTGCCACTCTCCACAGCTCCCCAAAACGCTGAGGGAAGGAAGGCACACTGCCCTGGGGAGGAGACAGGGAGGAGCAGCCTTTTCTGTTTAACTCCTTCGTTGCTGTAGCAGAGCACTTGTGAGCATAGTGCCCCTCCTCAGGGATCGGTGGGGGCTGGGAAGTGCTGAGTGAGGCCAGGCTGAACCTCATGAGCACGGTGGTTTTGGGGAGGGTTGCATGTTTTGAATCGTGATTTATTGTAGATCTTGACTTTATAGTAGATCTCATGATCTGTTTTAGTGTAGGGCCTTCCACTTCATTGTATTTAGAAGTGGAGCTTCAAAAAACTAGAAGATGTGTTTGTGATCAAAAATGTCATAAAATACTCAGTAAAAGCAGCCTAGCTTTTGGGGAGGGAGGAAAATGTGCCTGTGGAGATGAAGGTCAGTTGTGTAGGCATATTGATTGATACATTGTTTAAATGTTTGAATGAAGTATTACAAAATAAACACAGGGTTTCTCTTCCAGGTATGTTGCTTTGTTGGCATTGTTTGCATTCACTACTGCATTATGAGCATTATTCAATACTGGCACTTGCTGTATGTGATGCAGGCATTGAGATGGATAACTGAGATGGCTCTGCCAATTCCAGTAATCTGTTCTCAGTGTATTGCTGGCCATACATTATTGACAGTAATACCTAAAATATCCTTTGAAAATGGGTGCTACCTGTTTAAGATCTGATACCATATTGCTAAGCAAGTTTGTTTATTGCTTTTAGCAATTGATGTGGGAGAAAACCATTGAGAAGCCCTAAACTTACCTGTGTGGCAGCAGACTCTTTACATTTGTGGGTTTTTTTGTTCTTTCTGCCAGGTTTTATGAAGAATTTTGTTTAGTGTTACTGATTATGGAAAAGTTAATTTAACTGATACTATGGCAGCAAACTTTCCCACTGGCATTAGTAGGAGCTTTTGTAGAGACCAAGAGATCTTATTTGTACTAAAATAAATTCTTAATTATAGGATTTCATTGGGGAGGTAAGAAGAATTCATGCTTTCTTTTTAAATGTTAAATGTATGAAACTTAAATGATATAAAGAAAAAGGAAGACAGCATTTAAGCAATTAACAATAATCCCTTTTCATTCATTTATGTAAAATTAATTTATAGACTATTGACAACAAGGCTGTCCTTGTTGTCCTAACAACTTTAATATTAAGCCTTCTAGAATATTAGGATTTCTTGAAGCTGACTTACAATTGAGTGGTTTGTGTCTTGACTGAATTCCTTTCTCTGTGTTTTGTTGGTGCTGTCTGTATTGCATTATAATTTAATCAGTGCCCTGTAGTAAAACGGGGCTCTACATTTAATTTTCCTAAAATAAGGGGTTGGCTGGACTTGTGAATAAGAAGGAAAACTGCTGTGTGTTTATAAATGCAAAGCATTCACTTTTGTGAGACGGTCAAACACCACAGTTGCAGTGCTGCTCCATAACAGCAGTGCTGTTACTCCAGCCTGGGAGTGAAAGCTGCTGCTCCTGTAAAGAGCAAGTGGAAGTTACAGTGCAAATTCTGTAAAATTCTGCCTTGAGCTTTACTTAAACCGTAGGTGTGCAAGCTCTCAGGCAGAAAAGGAAACACAATTTGCCATTTTTTAGGCTTTTCTTTCACATGAGAGTAAGCAAAACAGATGAAAAATCCTGAATAGTGCTGCCTCATAGCCTGGTGCCTTAAGAGATCAGCATGACTATTTTTTTTTTTTTTTTCTGAGTTAAGCTGCTCCTGTCACTGAGTTTTCTGTTTCTGAGGACTATTAGTTGCTCCTTTTTATCTTGTGACCCCTCATCAGCTTTAAAACCAGGCTGGAATGGTGTTGTGTGTCCTGAGCAGTTCTGGTCTGAGAGCTGCTACCAACATGTAGTAACTTGTAAATAATATAATTGGTTGTACAGCAGGTGGTGGGGCACAGACCGTGGTCCTAAATTAAGGAGCTGAATATCTTCCTGGTTAGATTACAGGAACTGTGAAAAGTTATGTTGTTAGTTTGACAGTTTGGAACTTTATTGCACTGTACTTGAAGAGAAATTGTCTCAGTTTGGTTTGCAAGTGGTAAACCCAGGAAAGATCATTATGAACACTTGTTCTTGTGCTGGGAGGTTGTAAGACTGTGTCCTTTTATTTGGCTTAAACAGATTTTTTTTTAAAGATAGCTGAAAGAACTTGAATTTGAAAATGCGCATGGACAAAAAGTGCATCCAAACACCTAACAAGATGCTTAAAAAAAAATTCTTTGCTCTGTCTTGTCGCAAAAATATGCACCATAGTTCAAGGCCAGTCTTCTCCAGGCTTGACTTTAAGTCATTGAGTCTTGTTGTACTTTTGTATACTAGAACAAGGAGCCCTCTGTTATCAGCATTCTTTTCCACATAGACTGAGCAGGAGTTTGTGGCTTTTCAATTTTCTTTCTCTTTGGTAAATTGGAGAGAGTGAACTTGAGTCTTTCACTTCAAGATGTTTCAATCCTTTGTCATTCTTGTGGTCCTTGGAGCCCTCTCCAGCATATCAATGTCTGACTTGAATTGGGGATGCCAGAACAGGATGCTTTATTCTGCCAGCAGGTGCAGAAGTGCCAAGTGCAGGATTGAAAGTACCCACTCTTTTCCTAATTATATTGTTATTTATGCACCCAAGAATCTAAGTAGCCCTTTCAGCCATAAAGCTGTACCAGGAGTTTCTATAGTTACTGTGCAGTTGATGATTGACCATGTTAATGTCCTCCTGGAAGGCACTGCTTTCCAAGGTAGAAACCTGCCTTTTGTACATACAGTCCCATGCCTCCTGCTAAACACAGAATGTCTCTCTAGCTGTAATGAAATGGCTGGCATGCCAGCTTAATTTACGAAGCATCATGTCAGGTCTTTGAGTTATTTGCTCTTTTTTATAAGTATTAATTTACTGCTCTTTCAGATTGTCGCTGAGGAGGTTACACATGACTGTGATTTGCTCCCTGAAGCCCCTCTTATGAGCACTGTGATGATTCTCCATTTGCAGGGAAGGGCCAGGCAGCACTTCCTTAACACTGTGCTGATGGTTTCATAAATGAGTGGACCACAAGGGACATTAGCTGGGGTGGGTAAATTCAGAGGCTGGGTTTCTTTCATCTTTGCTTTTGAGCTAAAGTGCACTGGGAGGAAGTTCTCTTAGGGAATACATATTGTTGCAGATTGTATCATTTTTCTTTTCTGGCTTAATTGAGTGCTATATTTTCCAGAGCTGCCAGGGTCTCTTTGAGTGCTTGGTTTCGATGTTGATGACAAATGATTGAGTAATTCAAAACACCAGTAAAAAACAAACCAAACCAAACCCAAAACCCAAGGAAAACAAAAATGACCAGGCAAGATGCTTGTTTATATTTGCTTCTGTGGCAGAAAAAGTGCTGTAATGTTTGGGGTTTTTCTTTCTTTACAAATCAACTTCTTGGATGCCTGTATAGGAGAATGGGGTGTCCTTCACCCTGTTTTTTCTTGCTCCTGTTTGTAGCTTTTACAAGATAGGTATAGGAGTTGATGGAAAACAATAATTTGAGTTTGTGGCTGAGAGATCCTGTACCCAAATAGACATCCAATAAATACATTTCCATGGAAGCCACCATTTGAAGCCTTTGCAGTCAGAATTAGTATCCTGTAGTTTTTAATTTTGTAGTAAGTGTATCCTTTGGGGTCTGATACTGTAGATCTAAGCAGTCTCACTGAAGCTGTTGCACAGGGTGGGGTGGGAGGACTCTGCTCTGGTAGTGGTGTAGGAGAGAAAAAGAAGAGAACAAAGGTAGGAAGACTTTGAGGCCATAATGTACTAATTCCTCCTGGAAAGAGACAATAAGGAGCTTTTCTGGAGGGGAGGCTGGCTGGTATTTGAAGAATATATAGGATATAAATGTAGATTAAATGGAGATGAGACAGAGCTAAGCTGTAGCATGGAGAATGGTCTTTGCTGTTGTGGCTACAAATATGGAAATAAAAGCAACCAGCAACTAGAGCAGACTTTTCAGCTGCAGTAAGATCCAGTGTGAAATGCTACCTTGCTGTGATGCTCAAGTTGGTGAGTGGGTGGTTTGATACTCAGGGAGGTTGGAAGTGAGTGGGATACCTCCAGGAGAGCCTGTATGTCATACCCCAGGTCAGGTTCCTTTCTCCAGATTTGCAGAACCTCTTGTTCCTCTGACTTTCTGTATAAACCAGCTTCTGTGGTCAACTTGTCGACATAATTTTACCAAGTCCTGTGCTATCCCTCAATGCCCTCTGTGAATGCTGCTGTCTCGAGGAACAAAACACCTTGTACATTCAGCCTGTGTTACATTAACAAAGGGCCCCAATCTGTTTCTGTGCATTATGACTTATAGAAAATGTGCTTTAGCTGAGCCACAGCAGGAATGTGGTACCCTGAGAGACTCCTCCATGCAGTTATGCAGTGTGCTGGGACCTGCTTTATGCCTGTGGTGAGATTGATGGAGAATATTCCCCAGCTTGCAGCTTGGCCCCTACCCTGCTATTCTCTGTTTTGGGAGCCTTCTTGGACACCTGCTCAGACTGCAGCCTTGGGCAGCAACCTATGGCGTGGTGCTGCTGTCTACAGTGTTGGCGGTAGTCAGACATGTCATGTGGTTTGAGATAGAAGTTTATTCTTAGTTGTATTACTGTATCTGCCTTTAATGACAAAAAAATGCAAGAAGAAAATGTAGCTGTATTCGGGAGGTGGCCTATAGCTTCCACAGCATCCCACCTTATATCTGTCTCTGTTCTAACCAGTGCATGATTTCCTACATAGCACTCTCCTACACAGCACTTGGCACAAGCACCTGCTTCTCCACACCTCTGCTCTGTCTCCCTGTTGCCCCTCCTATCCATGTCTTATCTCCTTTTCCCTGTATGTTGGTCCTGTCCAGTGCAAGTCCTCGATTCTGCTGAATTTCTGCATGAATTTGTACTTGTGCTGGGCAGCAGACAGTAGTCAGCAGGAGTAAATGACAGAAGAGCAAACTGCTGCTAGTCAGCTATGTGGTGATTTCTTGCCTCTTGGTGAGGCAATGATACCTGACTGTTGGACCACGAGCCAAACACCTTGTTTGAATGTTAGATTAAATACATTTGTGTTTAATTACATTTACATTTGCATTTTTCCAAACAGTTTTTCTGAAGCAGCACTTACATTGTGGTTTTGGTCCTCTGAGGAGCTGCCAGCTCTGTCCCAGCTTGGAGGGACATGTGGGGCTGGCTGTGTGGCTGCAGACACTGCAGCAGCATCCAGGCTTACCCATGGCACTGCAGCTTGCAGGTGCTTCTCACCCACTCATCCTTTCGTGCTGATGAATGTTGTGACCCTGCAAGAGCTGTCTTTTGGGTCATCCCAGTTTTGGCACAAGCAGGGGGTACGAGTATTGTTTGGTCTGTTGGGCACTGGGCTCACATGGACCTGAGCAGAACCTTACAGGGAGGGCTGGTTAGGGAATTTGGCATTAGTTGTCGTGATACTCATCAAGACTTGCTTGCAGAGGCATTTTATCAGTAGCTGGACAGGGCATCATCTGTTATTTCTTGTTTACGAGAGTAATTGGTCCTGGTGGTGTCCTTTGGTAGAGTGTTTGTTGTTACTTCCTGTGGAGGTTTGAAATGAGACACACAAATCAATGGCCTGCTCACTGCTCAGATATGGGAATATCTTTGGTGTAGCTTAAGCATTACGTTTTTTTGGGAGTTGGTGAATTCTGCATTAGCTCAGGGGCATCGTGTTAAAGAAGTTTTAATAGTAAGTCTGACTTCAGAATGTCAAATGATTTTCTGTAACTGGCTGTTTGTGTGTGCTGGAAGCAGTAGCTCCCAGAGGAATGAATTCTTGTGTGTATGTATATATGAGATAGTGATACAGGCATGGCCACAGCAGGCTCTGTGTTTCCTGTCCTAATGGCACAAACTAGTGCAGAGCCTGAGCTTGAGTGTGGTTGGTTAGTGGCTCCTGTCTCCTGGCAGAGCAGAGCTCTCCTTAATGACAGGGGAAATTACTGGTATTGATCTGCTTTATTCTTCAGCTTTTCACTGCATTTGTGTAAAAGCCTTGAAAAGTGATCAGATCAGACTTCTGTGCTTACCTCCTGTGAATGTTATCACTGTTGCTTGGGGTTGTGATATCCTTGTCTGTACTTTGCACTGGGTTTTTCACATGCAGGTTTAGAACTTGAAGATTAATTGTTCCTAGGTAGAGGGGAAGAGCAAATGAACTCTGTCCCTGGTAGTGTGTCTGCATTTCTCTTTGTGGTGGGAAATAAAAACTTCACATGCTAACAGACTATCCAGTGGCCTTTTCTGTTTGTGAGGGAAAAGAAATGTATCATTTAGTAGACACTGCAGTTCAGTAATAGGAGATAAAGCAACACAGTGCTGGAAAGGCAGAGTTTGATTAAAAAAATAACATCTGATTTAATGACAATATTTTGTCTTCATGTGGAAAAACAGAATATGAACTAACTAACTCGTGCCAGTGATATGATTCATCTGGGGGTTTTTTCTTCCTCATTGCATGTAGGCAGCTTCTAGTAATGTTAGTGGAAAATATGAAGTATGAAGAATTTTTTTTTAAGCAATTCCACCTTTGCTGCTGGGATCACTGGAGTTCTGTAGGGACATGGTGCTGTACCTGTGCAGTACTAGCAGATCAGAGAATATCCTGAGTATTTTTGAGCATAGCAATGCTTTTTGATCAGATAAAGTATTTTATTGAGGAATAGCCTAGTTGGGAGGACTGTGATGACACTTTTATACTGAGTACTGTCTGTGGATTCTGTGTCAGATCTTCTCATCTCTGCTAATTGTGGATGAAGCCTCTTCCTTTCCTATGCCTCTTAGTACTCCCAAATTACCAGACTTAAGTTATTAGTTTCTTCAATGTGGTGAACAGTCCCTATAATGGTGAATGGAATACAAATGTGGTGTTGTGTTGAAAATGTGTAATTGATGGGGAATTAGTTTTCATCTATATAATTTTATGTCTGCAGCCTCCTTATTGTCTGATTAAGTAATTTTTAATAAAAATTTACATGGTTGGGAATCTTCTGGATTGGTAGAGATGTTAGATGTACTTTTGCTTAAGAAAGAAGCAGAATTGTTGCTCTTTCTGAAGTTAAGTCAATTGAATTTCAGCTTTTGTGCAGGTATAGAATTGTGGGGTTTTACTCTTTGATGGTGGACTCTTAAAATATTTTCTGGTACAGTGTCAGAGACCTGTGTGATGTGTTTACCCCTGCTAGCAATCGAATGGTGGAACCTGTTCAGCTTTTGTGGATCCCTTAGAAAGTGCTCAGTGACCCCGTGGGTCTGGGAATCATTCACAGAAGGTCACCAGGATCCAGAGGAGCTCCAGCTCACTGACCATTAGTCAGGCTCTGGGGCTAGTGAAAAGACATTAAATCAGGAATCTTTTTGTATATAATATTGACTTAACTGCTCAGGTGCTGGACATGTTTTTACACAACATTTCTGTGAGGGGTTACGATGCCTCAGAACATCTAGGATGTGCTGTGGATTCCTGGGGTTGTGTTTTGTCACTTGCAAGGTGACCACTGCGCTCCGGATGGAACTGCCTTGTTTTTTCTGGGGGTTTGTGGCAATTCCATCTCAATGGTTATACTTAATAATAAGTTAATTAAATAAATTCAATTAATCATAAATCTATTTTGCATTTGTTTTCCTGAGTTTTGTCAGAAGTCAGTGCCCTTTGTTGGTGTGAGCACAGAACCATCTCTGAGTTAACTGAGTGGTTCATACTGGTGGGATTTTCTGGGCACTGCTGTGAGGTACTGTGCCTACATAGGATTAATTAGCCCCTCATGTTGCTGATATTTGATTTGAAAAGCAGTCCTGGTTTTCTTTTAAGTATGGCTTAGGGTTACAGGGGATAGAAGAACTCTTAAATGTTGCAATCAGATAAAGGTACAGCACTATCTACTGTGATTTAAAAATTATTTTTAAAGGAAATTTAATGTAAATAAAATCTGAATAGCATAAGAAAAATTTGATTCCTGACTTAATTTACTGTTCTGCATAAGTTTCTGCCTTAATTAGTGTTATTTTTACTTTGTATAACTCCTTACTTCATATCCATAATGCTATCTTAAGGCCTATTTATATAAAAATATAAATAATGTATGTATATATTCTTTCCAGGACACAATATTCTGACTGTCTAGATTTTGACATTGCTTCAACCACATGAATGGCATAATATCAGTGAAGGTGAAGAACATATTTAACAAAGCACTAAAATGTAGCATTTACCAAAATACAGTTTTGAGTAGCTTACATGAGAGACTGTTGGGAAACCTGGAAATTTCCATTTAAATACAGAAGCTAAACAACTGTTTAAAGAGTAACTTCCAAGAGAGCTGATGTAAATTGGCTTTCTATTCATTTCTGCTTAGGGTTTGTAATTATTTAAGGACTTGAAGCAAGAATGGTGGGTTTTCAGGATTAGCTAGAGTATCCAACCAAGTGGTGTATTGGTCAAGCCAGTTTATTGGTCTAGCCAAGTGAATGTTGTTACTGCTGAACTTTGTGATATAATCCCTTGGATTTCAGTATTGCTTTTAACATAAGTTTTTTACCCTTTTTTTAATCTGCTCATGCAAATTAATTCAGAATTGAATCCTTGCATCTCATTTTAAATGCTAACATCCTTTATCTGACTGTTCATTTCATTAGTCTTCCACCACCACACTTACCCAGTTTCCTCCTCTGTCCCTCAACAGTGGGGAAAAGTAGCTATAAATATGGATAGGGTCTTTAGCCTTCAGGTTATTTTATAACTTCCTGTTTGGTTTATTTTCCAATATCTGTGCCTAATTAGGGTATTCCTCATGTCTGTCAAAATAGGGTTTAATTGCTGTAAATATGAAGCTTCTTATTTTTAATGTGCTTTGAACAGCTGTTACAACAAGGGTTTTTTATTATTGTTTTATAGGCAAATTTAGAAAACAAAGCAGTAAATGGCCGCAGACCAGAACTCATGGAATGCAGTATATGTGGTCATGGTGAAAAATACAGGGTGAAGACAAACCAAGCAGTACCCATTGAAAATGTGCAGTCTCAGGAGAAAGAGAGAATGACTGGCTTGGAAGCAGAGAAGTGGGCACACAGCGAGAAGCCATCCTTTGGTGTCCACGTCAACGGCGACATCCGCGGAGCCGTGACGGGCACCCAACACTTGAAACACGCTGACCACAGCGACAGGCCAGCCTCTCCCAGCCAGCTCACTGAGCCAAAAAAACCCTTGGTGCACACCATCAAAAATGGCATAAACATCCTGCATTGTTCACCACCAGAAGAAGTTGCTTCACTGAAAAACGTGTCTGCAGAGGAAAGGACAGATTTGACAAGCAACGTTCACATGCAATGGCCGAAGGGTGGCAATCTGAACAACATAGTAAGCACTCTGACGAGTGGCACTGGCTGTGTTCACCCAGAAAACCAAGGAAATCTTTTAATGAAAGAGGAAAACTGCACCTGCAGCATCTTTGAATATTCTGATAAGTCAGTTTTGCAGACAGGTTCCAGCTTGGATGTGCAAGAAAGCTTGTGTTGTCCTCTGCTGCCTGAAGGGGAGCTGCAGGCAGGGAAGGATGGATTTGAAGTACCAAGTGTGGAGACACAGCCTGAGAATACTGCACTCCAGCCCACTTTCTTGTCCCTGATTAAAACCAGAAATTTAACTCTGGAGCAGGTTGTAGCTATTGAAGCTTTAACACAGTTGTCTGAAGCTCCTTTAGAAACAACTTCACCAGCTAAAAGTGAAAGTACTGAACGTACAGGAGAAACAACTTCCAACTTGCTCCACAGTTTTAAAAGGGATATCTCATCCTCCTTTACATCCTCTGCATTACAAGAAATCAAAGACACTTACTTACAGAATGAGCAGCAGCTCTTGGCTCACTGCGCTCACTCGCAGAAGCAGCTCCCTAATAAGGCAGTGTTATACAATGGCCAAAGTTCAGTGTCTGAACTGTGTGATAAACCTGCCAATCCAGCTGGGGAAATGTATAAATTACAGTTACCCTCAAGAGATACCAAAACTTTATCTGACCTAGCATCTAATGCAGCATCGTTTTCGGGACACGATTCCAGCAAAAGTTGTGCTCATGAGCCAGTCACCCTCACAGGGTATTGCAATGCTCCGTGTGATGTCCAGCATACAGGGAACAACTTGGAAGCTCCTGGCCAGTTACAGCAAAAGCCATCGTGCAATGATTTGAAATTGGAAGGTGGTTCTGTGATTAAAGAAGGGGGAATTCACAGCCAGGATGAAGAGGATGTAGCTGCACAGCTAACTCAACTGGCAGCCCTGATTGAATCAAACCAGACAAATCCAGAGCAGAAGAACAACATAAAGGCATCACTGCTTAATCTGATATCACATGAGAGGCAGCCAAAATATAACCAAGATGTGTTGCAGAAAAAAGAATCTGTATTTTTTAGGCGTAATTATAGTTCCTTACTGTTAAAGCAAAAGCAAGCAACAAATAAGAAAGGAAATGCCGTGCCATGGAAACCGAGACACAAAAAGAAGCCTCAAGAAGCACGCTATCAACAAAATAATCAAAACCAGCTAGAGCTGTTGTCATGCCAGCATAGTGAATTGCAGGACATTTGGATATCATCAAAACTGCATAAGCTTGGTCAAACCATGCCACAGGACTCTAGGGTAGCTCCATCTGAAAAAAAATCTCCGAGAACCAAAGTACAGAGAGCACTCAGTCAAAATACTTCAGCATCACAAGAAAAAAATAGATTATTTCTTCCACAAGCACAGATAAAATTCCACAGGTGTTTACCTGAGGCACCGCAGGAGAAAAAAAAAGACAGGTTGTTTGGCTGTGAAGTGGTGAATGAACAAATGAAAACTGTGGGCTCCAGTGACCCACTAGGTGCTGATCCGCTGAAAAATGAAGTTGCTGCACATAGCCAACACAGTGACCTGTCCTCCCGTAATCCTCTGGCTGGTTCTCAGCTGAAAACTGCATCCTTGTTGAAAAGACCAACTGAAAACCTACAGATGTTTACAGAAAAATGTAATTCTCAGGTACAGCAAACAGCAAATGTCAGTCAGGCGCATCCTTTGCCACCAACTTTTAACCGATCTAACCTGAGAGCTAACGAAATGTGTAGTGAAAACAAAGCCTATGTTCAGCAGGTCAGACAACAGGTAGATCCGAAGTCCCAGGTGCTGCCTGTTCCCTGTGGTGGGGCCCAGGTACCAGGTTCTGCTGAAGCTCTCAGGAATATGGAGTGTGTGGGTGAGGTGACCGTTCTGACATCAACCAGATTGGGTGCTGACCACGCCCAGAGCGCAGGCGACTCAGGGTGTTCCCCAGCAAAAAACACGCTCAGCAGTTTCCTTGAATCACCTATGAAGTTTCTTGATACCCCTACAAAAAATTTAATAGACACACCTACCAAAAAAGGACAATCTGAATTGCCAACTTGTGACTGTGTTGGTAAGTGGTTTTGCTAACTTTTGCCTGTACATTTCAAATGGAGGTGTGCTCACGTTGCTTCCTCTAATGTGAGGAGTTGTATATGGCAGCTGTTGCACAAGAATTAGTGTTTCACCATTAGAAGACAAGAGGAAATTACTTTTCCCCTCTTTGCAACTTTTGCTTGGTGTTCTTTGGGCCCGCAGAGCAAAGCAGAATTGAGTAGTTCTGTGCTGCAGCTGGCAGTTTAAATCCTCCACATTAAATTTAAACCTGGAGGAAGGGGAGTTTTTCTGTTCATTGCCATTGCTGACTAGTGCTTTATGTGCACTTACGTGCATTGTTTCAGGTCATGAATTTGATCTAGAGCTGGTTTATGCCTGAGTGGGCTGGGCAGCAGTGTCCTGGTGTATTGTCCTTGTTGCTTAAATCTGGAGAGCATAGCTGGGGGTGGCCTTGCTCCTGTCACTGTTAGTCCTGATGGCTTGGAAGAGGCCAGGCCCATGGCTCCTGACACCTCTGGCCGTGTGGGGAGAGCTCAGGGGGAGTTGAGCTGGGGCCAGGTGCAGAGTGACTCTTGCAGCAGGAGGTGTCAGAGCAAGCTCTGCATGGAGGCTATGCAGACCCAGCTGGGCTGAGGGTGTCAGACACGTCCTGTTGTCACTATGAAGGCACCCAGGTGGAAGGACAGGTCAGAGCCTCACAGCAAATGGTCTGCAGGCAGATTTTCACCTTGGCTTCTGTGTTCTGAATCAACAGAAGGCTTGTTTAGAGGCCTGGGTTATGTTTTCTGTTCTGCAGGTCATGACTATCAGTTAATTTATTTTACTGCTCTCAATTCGTCTTTGTCTGAAATGAATTAATAATGTTCCTACCAACAAGGATATTGGGAATTTTATGTAGTTACTACATGCCAGCTTCTCTAACAAAAGTTTTAAAGAATGCAAAATATTGCTGTAATTAGGGTTTTACTTTATAACATTAAAAAAATGCTAGCAAAATCATTGGAGGAAATAAACATAAAATAATTTCAAAGTATCTGAAGAGAAAAGCCTGTCATACTCTTCATTCAGGCTCAAACTTTGTGTTCTAATTTAATTCAGAAGGCATTTCTGTAAACTGTTTCTAAGTTTACTTTTAATGGGGTAAATAAATTTTTGGATGTGCCAACATAGTTTTCTTTACCTGTTTACAGAGCAAATTATAGAAAAAGATGAAGGCCCCTATTACACACACCTTGGGACAGGACCAAGTGTTGCTGCTGTAAGAGAAATTATGGAGAACAGGTGAGGAAAATTCAGCTTTTAATGTCATTGTAGTTTTGACTGTCTAAACAGCCGAGAAGTAGAGCTCTGAGAAAGGAAGTGCTGTGTTTAGCTTTTTTTATTGAACTTTTGTCAGTACTCATTTGTCAAGTGTTTTCTTGTTCAGATGTGCATGAGGTGAGCATGAGCACTGCAGGTCCAAACTCGTGTGTCTTTTCTGAGCCCAGGGCTGGAGTTCAAGTGCAGTGTGTTCTGAGGTGCCCTTGAAGTCAATAGGAAGGACAGAGATCAGCAGCTGGCAGAGTAAGGTTTTCTGGTGTCCTACCTGTGAAGAAGCTGTGGCAAACTGGAAAAAAAGAAGGTCATAATAGTGACTGATTGCACTAGGATTTATATGCAGATAACATATCCTAGTGGCAGAAGTTTATCAGGAGAGAGATGTCAAAAACTACTCTTGCAAGTAGGGTTTTAAATTAAAAGGTTTTTTTTTTTTCTTTTTAAATACTTTATTTTTCTTCTGTTCTCAGTAAAAATAAATTCATTAATCTTTTATTGAAAATGTTTCATCTTTCAAAATTGTCTATAGTAGTTTGTTTTAGTAATGAACTTTTTTTAATGCAGGTATGGAGCAAAAGGAAGCGCTGTGAGAATTGAGGTGGTGGTTTATACAGGAAAGGAAGGAAAGAGCTCTCAGGGGTGTCCAATTGCCAAGTGGGTAAGTTTTTATATTAAACCAATAAAGTTGTTTTGTGTGGCTTCAAATGATGTGTAGTCCTTGACCTCAAATCTAATCTGATCTTTAATGAAGATCTGATTTCTAATTGATTGAAAAGTCTGCCTGAATAATGAAGGAAAATAATTTTTTCTTTGTTGTTTAAATTGAAGGTGTCGTGCTGTATGTTGTGTACTGTGTTTGAATGAGTGTGAAAGGGAGAGGCTTAACAGAGCTAGCAGAGATGAACAAGGGTAGAAATACCCTGACAGTGTCTGAAGTTTGGAGTGTTTTGTGAATGATGTCATTGGGAATTGTGAAAGAGAGAAAAGAAGAGATGGTTGCTTGGGGGAGTTGGAAAACTATCCAGGAACATTTTTTAAAAATCTTTTCAATTGCACGACCACTTGAAGAAAAGAGAGTGATGGAAGAATTTCAGTCTCATATGCCAAGGGGTTCATTACTATTTTTGAGGAACTGCACTCAGTATTTGAAAATGTAAATGTTATGATGATAGTTTTCACCAAAGTCTTGTCTCACATTGCTTCATAGGAGCCAGGAAATGAGGTAACAGATACAAGCTCCAGGAGAGAGCTTGGAAAGAATTGATTGTCCTTAATCTTTGCTGAAACTGCTGAGGGAGGTAAAAAGTAGACTGGAAATCTTGTAAACTGAGTTTTGGAAAATAATGAAAGAACTTGGTTGTTAAAACTAAAAAATGTATTACTGTATTTAGGAATTTCAGACTTGATTGAAAAAACTGTGAAGGTAACTACAGTTGGTAGGGTAGTATTTGTAACTACATGCCAAAATAAGGTTATTACATATTGTATGTGAGTGAATTTGCATGTTAAATATTTACTGCTTGTGCTTGGAACAGTCAAAATGTGTTTCTTATGCTTAATACATAAACTGTTTTTCAGAAGGGAATCACATATGTGCTTGTGCTTCACATAAAGTTTAATACCAAATCCAGTATCCAAGAAAAAAAAAAATTAATTTCATAAGCAACTGACCTAAAAAGAATGGAAATACTTTTCTCAGTGCTTCAGCTAAGTAAAACACTTAGTTTTAACTGAGGACCAGAGCTAAAAATTGTGCCATAGAAACAGTTGTGGGCAGCTGAAAGGAAGAAGGCATTTAAAGCTAACTGTTAACCTTGATTTTTCTGTTGCCAGTATCAGCTTACTGTGTTTTGTGTGAGGCAGGAATGGCAGCATTTATGGTGCAATGGTCTCTGAGCGTGGCTGGCAGTGTCCCACAGGACTGTGCAGTGTGACAGGCAGAAAGCCCTGGGGTACCTATGGAGAGGGCTGCTTTAAGCTATGAGAACCTGCTCTCCAGTTAAATTTTCACCTTTTTGTGTTTAAAAGGTTTGTGAGACACAGCTTTAATGTTCATTTAACTGAAGTTCTAGGGATCAGTGACTTTCTGTTGTGGGGGTTTACACCTAAAGGGGAAGAATGTTTTTCCAAGTCTGCTGTTGCTGTGCGACTGTTCAGTACAAGAGAGGGAAGGGAATCCCTGACACCTGTAGAACTGATTCACCCTGTATAAGATGAATATTTTGGGTTGATGTTTTAATGTGTTGCATTAATTTTTCATGGATAGTGCTACTTCTGTTACTTTTATGGAGCACATTTGGGTTTCGGCTATAGCCAAAGAAACTGGATGGTGAGATTTGATTGAAAGTGTCTGGAAAAGGTTTGCTATGCTCTTTGATACCTGTAGCCAAGAGCTCTGGAGCTGCACAGGGACTTTCACTTACTCATTTCCAGTTTCCTTTGGAGCAGACTCATTTCTGCTCTTGCCCTTAGGGCTCCCCAGGGACTCACTGCTAAGAACACTGGGATGAAGCCCTGCTGAAGCAAACAGGATAGAAGAATGGAACTTACCTCTTGATCACATTAAACTATTTTTCCCTATTTCCACTAGATGATTTAATCTTTTTGATTTATTAGTAACTTATTGAAGGAGGCTTTCTGAAATACCTGTGTCCATACGTTCTTCTGTTAATGACTGTATTCCATAATACTGATTTTCTCCTAAGTTATTTTATCTTCAGTGACTCCCAAGATGCACCTGGTGTGTTAAACATCTTCTGGGACAGGCTCCTTTCTTAGATTTCAGATTGTCATAAATTTGCAGAATCACTTCTTTCACTAAGCATCTCTTCTGTATTTTTTTTCATGTATTATATTTTAGGTTGATACTTTGCCCCTCTGGATATGAACAAGAATTCTCCTATTAGTTAAACATTTTCAGTACATATTGCCCAGGGTTGGAAACAGTGTGCCTGTTCTATGTGTAGGTATCAGACTGACACCCACATAAACTGGGGAGATGAGCTTGTGATTGTTTTCAACTGCATGAGGCAGCAACAACATTGCTTGACCTTTGGGCTTTTTCTTTTCCCCATCAAATTGTATTGTCTCATTTGTTTGTCAAAACAGAATTGATGTTTTGCCACAGATTCCTAATGTGTGGATGGGTATCTGTGTAGGTAACAGGTGTGTGGTCAGCAAATAACTTACCATCCTGGGACACTTGCTGGGGTAGATGGATGCTTCCTTCTTTTCTGTTTGGATTTCTTTTGCTTTGTCCAGCTCATCATGCTGTTGTGAAGTATGTTCAAGAAAAGAAAGCACTGAAATGACTGCCTGTCACTCTGAGTAGCCTGTTTGTGTGTTACTGTGCATCCCTAGAACCAGCCAGTGACTGGACTCACTGGTCCCACTGTTTGATCAAGAGCTTCAGCTGGTAACAGATGTGTTGTGGTTTGGTTTTCTCCTGCTCTGGGTAATGGTAAATTACAATCACCTCAATTTATATGAAAGGGTTGATGAATTTGTGAGTGGTTCATGAGTAGCTCACTGTAGGCATCATCCTGCAGCACTGAAGCCAAAGGCACATCAGTGCTGACCTCAGAGGGGGTTGAGATTTGGGTCTTGCTGGTTTTGGATTAAATCCATTTCCTGTGGGCTCCTTCTCCTGAACTCAGTGGATGTTGACTTGGATCACCTATGGTATCATTGCTATCTTTTGCCTTCATTTGGAGTTGTAATGCAATTTTTAAGTCCCCAGCTCTGGGGAAAAAAAAATGAGGGAGAAGAAATGACAAAAACCCTCCAGGCCAGGCTGAGGTTCTTTTTGCCAGTACTGTGTCTCTGTAGCTGATCAACAGCACAAAGGTGGAAGAGCAGGGCAGTTGCCTCCCAGAAGACTCACTTGGTTTGCAGTAATTCACAGCTTTGTGCTTCCCTGAGCTGAAGGCAGTGTTTTTGTGTTCAGTTGCCTTTCATAAATGTTGTCTTCTTTTCCCTTTCCTTCCTGTTCCCTCATGCTGGAATTTAAAATGCAGGCAATATGATTTCAGCCAGTGCTGTACTCCCAGTAATTCCTTGCAGTTGTTTTTGCTTTTTCACTGTTGCAGAGCAGTGATTTGGCATTTCCACAGCCCTTTCCATCATTGTGCCAGATTGTCATTCCTGCATGGTAATGCCCAACTCAGAGCCCATCTCTGTCCCAAAGCAGACCCACAGAAATGCTGAGCTGTGATTTGGGAAGTTTGAGCTGTCCCTGTGCATCAGCATTCCTGAGTGATCCCTGCCTTGCCCACACAGACACACCAGGCTGATGTGATCACAGCATCAAGGGATTTCTTCCAGGGGCTTTTTACAGAGCTGGGTCCCTCTGGTGATAAGGAATTAAAAATCAAGACAATGCAGATCACTTTTGATACTGCAGTTGTTTCACCCTTGAGTTTCTTTTGTGGGTATCATCTGAACTTGGCAAACTCCTGCTTTCTGGGGCTAGGGAATGGGGGTTTGGGTTTTGTGGGTGTTTTTTACGATTGTCCTCTAACCACTTCTCTCAGGGCTTTAACTTCAGAAAAAATTCTTGCGTGTCCTCTGTGAAGCTTTCTGACATAGGATTCTTTCCAAACTTCTTGTTTGTGAACATCTGAGCCTTATCTTTTCTGAATGTTTTTTTTTTTTTTTTTCTGTTTTTTTATTGTTTGTTTGGTTGTGGGTTTTGTAGTTTAATAACAGTTGGATGATCTGTTAACCTTTTAGATTCTGTTATACTGGTGATAGCCCTAATTGCTTTGAAAATACAGTGCTATGGTGCTTTTATGCCTTTTGGAAGTTGTTTCTTAGACTTTTTCACTCGTGGACTGTTTGCCTTTTTTGAGTTTTTTATTTATAGCTTGACAGATCTTTTTTCTTTATGTTGGCTGTTTATTAGTAGGCTGTATTTAAAAAAATAAGGATGGAATAAAACAGATAAACATCCTTATTACAGTCCTTTGTACAGTTATTGTACAAATGCAAACCTGATATTAGCCACTAAAACTAACGTTTTTGAAGTAATGCTTAGATAGCCCACTGTTATAATCAGGATGTTCTAGATCACTGAACTGGTAGGAATTTATAACTAAATGAAAATACATTTTGTTAAGTGCTGAGTGACACTCAATAACAATAAACTGTTCTATAGATGAAGAGATTTTTTTTCAGTTTGCTAGTTTGGTTTGAGTTGAGAAAGTCATTGAAAGTGGGAATTGAGAAAGTGAGGAAAAGGAGAAGTTACTCCTGCTTTGGCTCTCTCTGTTACTGTTAGTAGTAATAATATTGTTACTGTTATTACAGTACTTGTTAGTTGCTTATTAGTATTAGTAATCCATTGAAGGAAAATGGCTCTGTGATGGTTATTTCTGTTCCTGCCTGGCAGTTCAGGGGTCAGGAGTTCTGGTGCAGCCCTGCTTGGTAGGGAATGGTGAAGCTGTCATGTAATTTGAACATGGTTGGGGAGTTTTTAAAATAGATTTCAAAAAGACTTCAGAGTAAATTCTGCAGGACTGACTGTCTCCTAGACACAGGTGTAAGTGGGATGTGCAGTTCCATTCTGCCTTAAACAGCCTACTGTACTTCATGGTTTTATTTCATTTATGGAACTGTCTTTATGATTAAGTGATGTACTCCACAGAAGTCTTAAAGGACATTATTTTTAGCAGATAGAGAGGGTCGTTGGTGGGGCTTTTTTCACTTTTTTGGATGGTGGTTTATTAGAGCATCACTGTCTTGCCCTAGTGTTGTACCACGTTATGATAGTGTGTGTAGCTGTGCAGGCACTGTTTTCACTGTTGGCTAAATACAGAATTAGAGGGGTTTATTTTGGACAGAAATGTTTGTAGCATCATCCGAAGTAAACTTGTTCTTTAAGTAAAAGGAATAAAGTAAAAATGAAGGAGAAAAGCTATGTCAAGGTGAACAAGGTTAAGTACTATTAATGAGCAAGAATTTTGATATTATCACTGCTTTATTTAAAGCAATGTGACCTCTGAACAAAATCCCTACCAAACCAAGTGCAGCTTGCCATGGCTGCAGTCTGGCAGCAGGGGAAGCTTGAAGGAGTGAGGAGGGGAAGGGCCCTGGGAGCTGAGGTGGGCATTGTCCTCACTTCTGCAGTGCTGGTGGCAGGATTGCAGAAGAATCTCTTACCCTGTGTGTGCTGCCGTCTGCACATCTGTAACCACCACAGCACCGCTGCCAGGAGCAACTGCAAAGGTGTTGCAGATGTTGCACATCAGTGCAACTCCTGCAGAAATGGCTAAGGAACCTCACAGGATTGGATTGACAGCAGCTGTTCAGAGCCAACTGCTTTGATGTAGTCTGCTAGCACTGAGAAGAGGAAATTCAGCAAAGTGGAACTTATTTCCATTTTAATATCTCTTAGATGCTGAGAATAAAAGGCTGTAACATTTTCCAGTAAGAAAAGGGTTTTAATGTGATTTAGTGTGTGTTTAAGGGGCAATTAGGAAAAAGGAGGGCAGACACTTCTGTGACATGCTGGGCCATTTGTCCTGCTGTCTGTCACAGCACCACCTGTCAGAGCAGCAGCAGGTTTGGACAGCACCTTGCACTCGTGGAAGGAATTGTAGTATTAACTATTAAGGAATTAGTAGGGTCTTGTCCTGTGTTGAGGGATCTCTGTACACAGACTCTGTACAAAGACAAAATCTGCAGGTTAGAAAACTTGAAGCCATTTACAACTTAGTGTTGTAAATGAGTTTCCTATTTCAGGCAATTACAGAGAACAGTTTAGTATGTTCTCACTTTCAAATCAATTGCTTATACCCTGCAAAGCAGACATAGTTTATTTTACTGAAGAAATTCAGAATGGGTTGGAGGGAATACTGCAGTGGAACATGATGGAGAGGAGAAATACCTAAAAAGGACCTTTTTGTTGGTTCTGTTGTTTTGGGGGAGGTTTATCCAGTAATTTACAGGAGTTTATTTAATGCAGTTAAACTTTTGTGCTCTTTGCTAGCGGTGTCTGGTTTCTATCATGTTAAAGTTAACACAGCTCTTCTGGTGATGGTAATTGGAAAGTAATTTCTCATCCATGTTGTAATTCAGCATCTGCTGCACTGAGCTTCTGCAGGCTGACTCTTAGCTACTTTCATAAGTCGTGTACGTGCTAATTTAGATAGACTGGCTTATGTCTCGGGACATTTTTATTCACAGTGTACTTATTCCTTGTTCTAGAGCTCCTGCCAAGGAATAGAACTTGAGCATTTGGAGAGCTGAAGCAGGTTTTATTGATAGTGTAACTTCACTGATGCTGTTCATTGCAAACCATTTAGAAATTATTTTTAAAAAGTGGGAGGCGGGAGCCAAAGTGCTGATGATAAAAAGTTGTTTAGGATAATGAAGAGGAGGGCCAGGCATCATGAAGGGCAGGATGGACTTGCAATCAGAACAAATGGCCATTAAAATAATAGCTAAAATTCACTCGATAAATATAAAGACAAAAAAAACCCCAGTGTTGTAGTGTCATATACACAGTGATGGAGCACTGTTCATGCTCAAGGCAGTGGTTCATTAGATATCAGTCTGTTCATCTGTGATGGAAACACAAAACAAGCAGGTGAGAATTATTGGGGAGGAACAAAGAAATCATGGACCATAGTTCTGCCCCTGTGAGAAAGTGTGTGGCCCCTCAGGCTGGCCGAGTCTGGTCCCCCATGTCCAGAAAACCCAGCAGAACTGGGAAAGGCAGGGGCAGGAAGGGGAGAGGAAAGCAGGGCTCGAGGCTCCAGTGGCATGGAGAGCTGAACAGCAGAGTCTTACCCAGTCTCATCCTGGATCAAACTAGAGGGCACTGGCAGGTAGCAAGCTATGCAGGAGGAAAAGGCAATGTTTTTTTCTTGCACATAATTGTATTTAAGCTTTTCTGGTAATTTAGTGGGTGGTAAATTGCTGCATAGATTTAAAAATGAGTGGAGAAATGCAGAAAAGGCAAATCATTAAAAAGCTGGGAGAGAGCACATCCCCTGAGCTGCTGGGTGGGTGGCTGGAAGATGCCTGCCCTCACTGAGAACCATCTCCACATCCCAGTGCCTTTTTTGCTACTCATCCCTAGGCAGCTGTTGTTAGTCAGGGTCAGGATAAGGCTGGACAGTCTGCTGCTCTGACCTTGTTCTTGTACTCTGCAACTTTTAGAATCCCTTTCTGTCTCTTGACTATCCTTTTATGCCAAAGTTTGATAAGGCTTAACTTCTCTTGTTTATCCCATAACTTGTTGCTGAATTGCTGGAGCAAATTCTGCTGGATAAGGCACCTCTTCAGTAAATATGCTGTAGTTTTTGGCTTATGCTTTCTGGTAAGAAAATTGGGTCTTTGTGGCTGTAGAGAAAGATGTAGCTGTGGTGTAGCTTGCCCTAAGAGCTGTTGATTGTGTTTGTGTCTCAGTTAGCTGTGGCTCACCTTGAAGGCTTGCTCATATTCTCAGGTTCTGCTGTTTGAGACTCTCTGGGCTAGCTGATAAAATGAATTATTTGAGTTGTTGCCTTCCCTTGGATCTGCACATCAACAAGAACACCTGGATAGCTGCAGGAATGCAGAACGTGGTACTGGTGGGTGCACAGCTACAGCAACGGAAGGATGGACAAAACTGGGGTTAAAAATGGTCAAAATAACTAAGTGTCCTGCCCAAATTAGCAACCTACAAGGATGTCGTGGTTTAAGGCAAATTTGGGAGAAAACCTCCACAGGGGGCCCCTCCAGAAAGCAAACCCACATGGCCCCTTCCCCGCAGCGGTTCGGGAAGGATTCCTCGGAGAGAAGTGAAAAGAACCTGTTTATTTAACAGGCAAAACACCCCCAGCACACAAAATGAACAGTATCAGATGATAACACTTTCACTGATCTGAAAAGGATGAGGAATTCAGAAATGTTTCCTGGGAGTGGTGGCTCTGTTGTCGCTCCCTCTGTTGCTGGGGATAGCAGCTGCAGCCACAAGGTGCAAACTCTCGGTGTGTCCCAGGTCCCAGTCTGGAGCAGGCTCGAGTGGTTCCAAGAGAGGGGGGAAAAAAAAAAAACTCCAGGGAAAATTTGGACTGCTTAGCTAAACTAACTAATGAGCAGGAGCAAGAGCAAAAAGCAAAAGCTACCCTGTGTAGTGCCCCTGTCTCTGTGGCCCACTGACTGCAGAGGGAGTGAGCAGGCTGATAGCAAAACAACAGCTTCGCTCTTCAGAGCCAGTCTTGAAGGCACAGAACATAATAGCCAGCATAAACACAGCACAGGACTGGGGATACAGCATCACCCGAGGACAAGGATGATACTAATGGTACTGTGTGTCTGGTTTGTGAGTGCTCCAGGGAAGCTCTGTAGAAGGGGCTGTGTCCCATGTCAGTGGTTCCTTTTGTCCCAGCCATGGTTATGTTTGCACACAGGTGAGGGGTGGGCAGCCTTGTTACTTCATGCCCTGTTACTGAGTGCAGGGCAGGACCAATGGGGATCAGTTGAGCTTTGTGGAGAAGTTTGTTTTGTTCTTTTCTGAAGTTCTGTGTTGCAGCTGAAACAGATTATTCATTGTTAATGTGGGAGTCTCCATGCATACTTAGCACAGATGACATCGAGTGCTTGCTGAAGTGAGCTCAGGAGTGATCTGGCCCTGCATACTTCCAAGAATCATTTAGGCTAGAAAAGCCCTCTAGGATCACTGAGTCCCATCATTAACCCAGCACTGACAATTCCACCACTAAACCACATTACTAAACGCCTTTTAAGACATCTGCATGTATTAAAATTCCTCCAGGGACTCCCCCATTGACCTGGGCAGCCTGTGCCAAGGCTTGAAGACCCTTCTGTGAAGAAATTGTTCCTGATATCCAACCTAAAGCTTCCCTGGCTCAACCTGAGGCTGTTGCTATTGCTTGTTGCATTTAAGTGTTACATAATGCTTCACAAACTTGTTACAAGTCTGTTTTGTTGATTATGTTATTTTTTCAGTGTGAGTCAGTCAGTCATGGTTAGCTTGTGTGGAAAAGCAATTGCAGGAGAAAGTTTTTAGAATGGGAAAATAAAAACCGTAGCCTTTAAGTTCCCCCACTTAACAAATGATTGCTTTCTCATGCCTTTTAAATTCATTAGGGACCAAAATTAAACAAACTGAAGTGCTAAATTATTTACTTTATCACTGTTGCTAACTACATCACAGAAATCATGAGTAATACCAAAAAACCTTTGGGCAAATCAGGTTTGCCAGCTGATTTCTGCATTGTTCCCAGTCTGAGAAAACACTCTAGAGTTCAGTTGTCCTGCCCAAAGCTGCTCTTCTGTACATTGAGTGTGGCATTGCTGCAGATTTATTATTATTATTACACAAGAGAGACTCAGTTTAGTACTGCTGTGAGGATGTCAGGGGTGGCATGTGGAGGGAACCCTCAGTTCCCAAGGGAAAGCAGCTCAGCTCCAGCTCTGGCTGCCCTGTCCCTGGCTCTGGGGCTGCTGTGGTGCAGGGTGGGCTCCTCTTTGCCTGTACCAGGTGGGAGAAGTGCCTGATCTGATCTCCAGGGACAGCAGTGCTCATAAATCCCTTCACTGCCTTTGTGGCCTCAAAGGTGAGGGACTCTAAAATGTTTTGGGGTCCAATAAGAATATTGGATTCTCTTCTGTATACATAGTGAAGCAAATTCCAGCTACATTGAACTCCAGAAAAGTATGGTCTTGATTTAAAGGAAACAGTAAATTTTCTTTGTGTTCACTCGTTATTTTTCCTGGGCACTCTTTCTAGTTTAAAGGTATAAAAGAACTTAAAAAGAGCAACCTGATGTTGTACCACACTGTGCTATTGAAGTTACAGCCTAGAAATATTTTTAAAAAAAAATTTAAAAAGTAAAAGCATCATTTCACACTGAGTAACAAAATTAAGTTCTGGCTTGAAGGAACTGCTGCCTGAGGAATGTAAAACTCACATTGACATGAGTAACCTGTATCAGCCAGAACAGATTTCTGTAAACCTCACCTAAATGTGAATGAATTGGAAGATCTTTCTTTATAAAACATACTGAACTGCTGGGGAGTCACAACCAAGACTCGTTTTGAGGAATGGTCTATCAGAGACATTTACTCATATTCTCATTAAGGCTGATTGTAAGAGTATATGATTAACTTTAGCAGGGCCATACTTCATCTCTTGACACAACCTTTAAGCTTGCTTCTTCTTCCTGCTCAGCCTGCACTGATGCTCTCTCCAGCTGTTCGCCTGTTGCAAACCTTTTCATTTACAGATGACCTGCAAGTGTGCTTTGGTCCTGCTTTTGATAAGTCCAGATGACTTGGATATTCAGAGGTGATCAGGCTAAGGGGTCACATGTGAATGACAGCAGCACATCTGGCAGCAAAGCAAATTTGACATCAGTCCAGTAGGGAATCTGCCTGAATGCTCAGATATTTGGAGCTATTGAAAGAGCAAGTGAACTGTTGCCTTCCTGTTTTCCTGGTCCATGCCCAGTGCTGTTGTCTGTTACCTGCAGGAGCTCTGCTGGTGGAGCGGTGCTGGGTGAAGCCTGGCTGAGCAGCTGCATGCCTGGAGCAGGTGCATTGCAGCAGAGCTGGCACAGAGGCCTGCAGTGCAGGGATTGGGCACACAGAGAGAGCCACACGGGTCCCCAGCCTGTGGATGACAGGGCTGAGGAGGGTGGAGCTTCTTCTGCCTTCGAGAGAGCCAACCCTGTGGGTCTTGAGGCTTCACACTGGAAAGTTGACACCTTTGCTGGAGGCTTGGTGCAGGCTGTGCTGGGTAAAACACAGTGGATGAATAAATAAACCTGTTTTCAAAGACTATGTTCTATTCTTACCTAGATTTAATGCATTTTTGGTGGTCTTAAATGCAGCTCTGTTTCAGATTGTGGCAAAAACCTAAATATGTGGGAGTAGGACTATAATTTTTTCCCAGTTTTATTCAGTAACGTACTGTATTGTTCTATACTGGAATAAGACTGCTGTGTGTATCATACAGGTTAGTAAAAGCTTCATCACTCTAAGAACTTAATATAGGTAGTCTAGGGATATGTTCTGAAAAATCACGTTCCTTCCCTCACTAGGAGCACAGTCTGTTTCATCATTTTCGTCCAATTTTTCTTTGCAAGGTGGGAACCATCTTAGATACTGATCTCTAACAATGGCAGCTGCCCTAGCACATGCCTGTGTGTGCTTTGGGAGTGTGTTTTCACATTCCTGCTTCTGGAGTGTTTGGCACTACGTTTTCTGTTGTATTTTCAAGGTAATGTTAGGTTCTCAGGGGATCTGTTGTCCTTCTAAAGGTTATTTTCCTTGTAATGCATCTTCTTTATTGTTTGTGTACAACACCTAAAATATTACTTCTCCTGTGATATGTACTGCAGGGAAAAAGCAACACAAAATCATGTTCTACACCAGAGATGAATGTGCCTTGCTGTCCCAGTCCTGCTTGCAATGGGCACTCTCTGGGCAGCATTTCTTGCTTTTCCAGGCCTTGTTTGTCCCAGAGAAGAGCAGCTCCTGAGTGGCGCCCATGCTTAGCAAAGAGTAATCCCCAGGATTCTTGCAGGTGATCCGGAGGAGCAGCGACGAGGAGAAGCTGCTGTGCTTGGTGCGTCAGCGCGCCGGGCACCACTGCCAGACGGCCGTGATCGTGATCCTGATCCTGGCCTGGGAGGGCATCCCGCACCTCCTGGCCGACACGCTGTACAAGGAGCTGACGCAGAGCCTGCGCAAGTACGGCTGTCCCACCAGCCGCCGCTGCGCCCTCAACGAAGAGTGAGTCCCCCGGGAGCTGCGCTGCTCCTGGCAGAGCAGCCAGAGTCCCAAACCAGCTGTCACTGCAGGGTCACGCCTTGCTCCCGGCCTTTCCTAGGGAAAAGGCTCTCAGTGGGAGTTGTGGTGCCATTCCTGAGGCGAGGAGAGGCCGTGAGCTGCTCCTGGCTCTGGGCGTGCTGCCCAAACACCACCAGTGTGCCCTGTGCACACAGCAGTGCTAACAGAGCTGCCAACAAGAGGGGTTGAAACTTTGTAAAGTGGAGGTGAGGTTGAACACTCAAAACTAGGATATTCCTCCCTGTGCCTCTGAGAGGAATTGAGTTGAATTGATTAGAGAATATGTTGCAACTGCAGTGCTGCCTGTGCACTGATTCGTGTGTAGCCCACGTTTTACAGACTCTGAGAGCTGCGTGGGGACCTGAATCTAATGCTTGTGTTCAGAAAGTCAAATCAATTTGGAGTTAATGGTTTTGCCGCACATAACAGAAGAACTATTGGATTTAGGGTAATGTTAAGTAGTAGGGCTGTTTTCTTGGTTGAAGATGTTACCCAACTGGAGAAGTCAAAATGAATGCATAGGTGTATTTATATAGCTGTAACTGTTTATGTTTCTGCCCCAAATTTGGGTGTTGGGGAAGTTCAGACTGTCTTCATGACGAAAAGCCAGCTCTCTACACAGGAGTATTTTCTTAATAGAAAATAACTGGTTAAGCCATGAATTTTACAAATTCCTTTCTTATGCTCTGTATTATAAAAGAAATAGCAAAATAGTACTGACCTAAAAAAAAACCAGACCCAAGAGCTGTGTTGCCAGCTGACCTGCTATGTCTCTATTTCCTTTTGTAGTCGTACTTGTGCATGTCAAGGACTTGACCCAGAAACTTGTGGAGCATCATTCTCATTTGGCTGTTCATGGAGTATGTATTTCAATGGCTGTAAGTTTGCCAGGAGCAAAAACCCCAGGAAATTTAGGCTTCTCACTGATGACCCTAAACAAGTAAGATATATTTTTTTTCTCAAAATACCTTTTCTGATGATTTTCAGAACTAGATGTTCTCCACCCCTTCTCTCTCCCACGTGTATGTGTAACTTACCACAGACTTACACCTAACAAAGTTTTTGTAACTGTAGTATTTAGAATAAATAACACTGTGATTTCATTCAGTGGAATAATTACTATGTGTTTATATACCATAAAATTATTCTTAATGCTTTTCTGCATGCCTGTTTAGCTCACTGTGTAACTCTGTGTGAAATTTTAATTCTTTGTGAGTGAAGGCCTTTTTCTAAGGGCCAAGCTTGCAGCTCAGGGTTTCAGGCCTTTTGCCTTGGCACAGAAAATGTTGTACCTTGTGGTTGCTGCTTTCCCACTGCTGTAGAACCAGCTGACAGCCTGGGCTCCCCTCTCTCACCAAGAATAAACTGGTTTTCTTCTGTGGACAGCGTGATTTTTAAAAATAATTTTGAAGGAATTAATATACTAAAATGAAGTGCAGTGAAATGATACCATAATTGCTGCTTATGGGTGTTAGTGATGCCATAGGGGTGAGGCAGCACAGAAAACAGTGGTGGATTATGTGAAGTAACAAACCTCTAAAAAAAAAATCCAGCCACATTAGTTACTTTCCATTGAAAATATTTTCCTGAAGAAGAAATAAATAAATAACTACTGCCTGGTGAACAGAGACTTCTCAGGGTGGCTCCAAAGTGCCTTTTGTTCTGACTGTAGGTGTGTGCCACCCCACTTCCCTATAGATCTCCTGGTGAAAGTACCACATCTTTCCTAGCATGGCTGACATGTTTTGGGCACTGTTGGGCACCCAGTGCCAGGTTCTCTGCTGGGGTTGCACTGCAGTAATCTTTCTATGTACACATAGTGTGAGACATCCCTTCTTCCTTGATAGATGTCACTTGATTCACTGCAGGTAAATATTGCTCCCAGCTCCTGACTTGTTGTTCTAAAAGAGTTTCTGAAGTGTTTCTCATGCACAGGAGTGCAAGCCCCCAGTCTCCCCTGGCACTGTGGGTGCTCACAAACCTCATTAGGGCCAGGGTGGGGCTTCTGCCTCAGCACAGCACACTGCCCTTCTTCCCTCCTCACTGAGCACCTTTCTGAGGCTCTCCAGCCAAACCCAGCTCTGCTTGTCTCAAGAGGGAATTTGTTTTATAAACTTCCAGTTTATAGGAAAATGTATTTATTAGGTGTCCTTTCATTTTAGGAATCCCATTCCTTCTGTGTCCTTCGCCACTCCTTGTGTGTTTAGGTTCTCCCCTGTATAATGCTGTGCATGGAGCATTTTCTCTGTAGGTTTCTGATGCTGAATGAGAGGAGGTTAAGGGATATTTCCACAATATATTGAGGAAAGAATGGTTCCTAGGGTAGATATCCTCCCGGCAGGATGGATAATTAGGGATACATTAACTTCAGTGTGGTTCAGAAAACCTTGTGGTAGACATTTGCAGCTGATAAAATTGGGTTTAGTACAAGTTAAAAATACAGCATTATCTTGTAATGTAACATCCCATTGAAAAAAGAAAAGTCTCCTGGTGTTTATGATGGTGTTTACAGTGTGTGATGATAAGTGGGTTTTTTTAAACAAAACGTAACAGCTTGCTTCATTTTGCCACTATGCACTGTGAGAAACTGAAGCTGCAGTTGTCTCTCAAAGCTTGGTCCTTGGAGGAAAAGAAATCTGGGAGTCTATCACTGCCCTCTGCTTTCTCAGTTGGTTGGTGGTTTTCCTGGAAAAGTAAAAACTTAGGATAAGGATTTAGGGATTGTTTCTACAAATAAGAGCTTAAATATGACACTGCTGTAGAAGCCCCCCTGGCTAATTCTGTGTTTATAGGGATTAGCCTAAGGAAGGCAATATTATTTCTGAATCCAGTAGTTATTTCCATTAAGTCTTGATTTTTGCCCCTCTAAAGAACAAAATAGTTAAGAAATGTTCCTGTTAAAAGTTCTGCTGCAGTATGAGAGAAGACCTAAGAGCTGAAGATAAATGCTATGAGGAGTTTCTCACATGGTGTGTCAGCACAGGCTAAGGCCCCATAAGCAAAACACTAACAGAAGACCTGGGCTTCCATCCCCACTCAGCTTGGGATATGATTTTTCTCCTCTGGATGTTACTTCTGTGTTTTTGTGTGCATCATACCTCACTCCTTGATTGCATATGGAAAATTATGCAGAAATCAGTTCCTGTGTGCTGGGTTGCTTTGACCTAGCAGGTATCCTCTATTGTTACTTGGCTGATTTCTGTTCAACAGCTTTGGTGGTTTAGTCATGCAAAAGCAGGCATTTATGGTTAGTGGCAAAGGGCAGCAGAACAGAAGTCAGTTTCCTAAATTATGAGGTAGAAGCTGACCTATTGAGCATCTCTAAACTGGCAGAGATTCTTTTAAAGCAAACTGCAGCACTGAATGTTGCCTTTCCCTGCAGGAGGAACTTCTTGAAAATAATTTGCAAACGTTAGCTACTGATGTGGCTCCGGTTTATAAGAAGCTTGCTCCAGAAGCTTTCCAGAACCAGGTGGGTGTGTGAGATCCAGCTCTGATAAACAGTTGCAATCCCAGCAGCAGCCCCAGAGCATGTTCTGGGTGGAGCCCTGGTGAATCCCGGTGCATTTGGCAAGTTTTCATACACTGCTGCTCTTTACTTGAGGGGCTTAAGCTACTTGTGGTGCTTAAGCAGCACCATATTTTTATATGTGAGAAATTATTAGAGATAATACTGTAAATAAAAGGTTTTTACTGTCCAAGACATTTTGATTGTGGCTGACCTGATTATCTCGTTGGCACCCAGCCACAGATGTTCCATGTTTCATAGGAAAGCACCAATTACTGAGTCTGCCTGGCTGCCTGGAATCTGTCACAAAGCTGTTGGTGGCTGGTGGGGTTGCACACCCACGCTCTCAGTGCCCAGTGTCTGTAGTTTGTTCTCCTTCCAGGTGGAAAACGAGCACATGGGCCCTGACTGCCGGCTGGGCTGCAAGGATGGCCGACCCTTCTCCGGCGTCACGGCGTGCATCGACTTCTGCGCCCACGCCCACAAGGACACGCACAACATGCACAACGGCAGCACTGTGGTACGTACAGCCCCTCCTCACTGCTCTGTGTCCCTGCACAGCCCCTCCTCACTGGGTCAGTGCTCTGTGTGTCCCTGCACAGCCCCTCCTCACTGTGTCACTGCACAGCCCCTCCTCACTGTGCTCTGTGTGTCACTGCACAGCCCCTCCTCACTGCACTGGGTCACTGCACAGCCCCTCCTCACTGGGTCACTGCACTGGGTCACTGCAGGCTCCAGAGTGCTGCTTGTGGGTTCATTTCCATCAAGGTTTTGAAGTTGTTTCAGAATTAACTGTTGCTATTTGCATGTTGCCGTTTATTGATGCCCATCTTATTTGCACTTATTTGTAACTGTCTACAGAAGACAAGAGTTTATTTTATTGCATAACAGATCAAAAGGGGGCTGGGAGTGATCCTTCCTACAAAATACCTTCATTCTGTAAAGACTCCTGGTCCTTTGGAGAGGCTTGGCCAGAGGACACATCAGTTATTCCTGGGAAAGGGCTGATGTTAAAGGCAAATGATTGTCTAACCAAGGAGCTGTGCAGACCTCTGCAGAGGAAAAGCTAAAGCAAACTAATTAATTAGTAACTTACCTCCCCCCGGCTCACCAAATTCACTCTTTCTTGCACTGGGCATGTACCAGGTTCCATGTTAGTGTAGTTACAGGCCAGGAAGTATTATGGACTGTGGTGGAGCCAGGTGTCCATTACAGTCTTTAAATCTCAGTGTGAAAGGAAAACCCACAGACTGGTGTATGAAATGCCTTGATGGATTGCCAGTGAGAAAATTGGTTGGGAATTACGCAATTAAGTGATCTTCTAGAAATTAAGGCCATAGTGTTGAAGAAAGACAAACTCAAAGCAGAAAAGATAAAACTGGCAGTATTCTTTGTGCAGCTGGAGCATCACAGTGCTCTGGATAGTCAGGGTGACTTCTTGTACAGCAGTAACAAGAGTAACTTTTTTATCAAAGGGTTATATCTGGAAAAAAATCTATCTAAAATCTCTGCTTACACTAGATTTTTTTTTTTAAATGCATACTGAATTATTGTGTTGCTGTGATTCAATAAAGTGTTGCATTTGCACCTATAGTTAACGCTGAGCATTTGTATGTGACAGCAATGAAATGACTGATACAGTTGTTTTAATGTTAATTTTGTGCTTGTAAGAGGACCAAATGTCCATTCCTTTAAAGTATGGAAGCAACTCTGGGAATCCACCAGGAATGCCAGTCCTCAATAGACTTAGTGTTGGAAGTATGCATTAAAAAATTGCTTCTGAAGCACAGGAATTTGATACCCTTAAAGATTCTAAACTTGAAAATGAGACCTCCTCATCAGACAATCTACGTTACATGCTTTTTGATGAAATTTAGTTTGGATGTTCTGAAAAGAATAATTTAACTGCTCCATTACCTCTTAAATTAGAGACACAATGGCAGCTGAGTCTGGTACTCATTTTGCCATACTGGATCCCAAAAAAGTCATCATAAGTTATGGCCAGAAGCAGCTGGAGGGACAATTAAACCTTTTTTGTGGAATGTATTGGGGAATAGTTCTACAACTGCATTTATCTGTAAGCACCTGATACCATTTCAGCTTCAGATGATCCTTGATGGTGTTGGTACTTCATGGATTGTGTGTGTGTGTTTGCAAGTAGTTCAAAGTCTCAGAAGCATGGAACATTACAACTTGTGCAAGGTCGCTGTCTGCTTATCGCTTTCTACCAAGTTCTGCCAAATTCTGTCAGTTTTGCAGAACATGGCCAACAGAATACTCTGCCTTGCAGTCTGGTTTTCATGGGTAGCTCACTCACAAATAAATACTGCATACCTGTGTTCTCTTTATTTAGAGAGGATTTCTCTTTATTTTAGTATACTTGCAGCAAAGAGCTATTTGTAAATAGAAAACAGCTGTAAGTATCAACACTCGAGTTTACCTGCTTGAATTGGGACATTATGAAGGCAAATTGGAGTTGGGAGTTGCCTCTTGGTCTCTGTGCAACCTCCCCAGTGAGGAGCTGTGGCTGTGTTTGCTGTTCTGTCTGTGCACAGTTACAGTCACATGAATTGGAAGACTAAAGCAAAAAATGTTGGTTTTTGCAAACAGGGTGGCAGGACATGCTGGGCTTGCTTCAGTCCAGATTTTCATGACAATCAAAATTAGGGTTGTTAGCTTTGGCTTATAACCAAGTCTGGTAATACCATAGGAAATCCAGTGGTGAGGACACAAAAAGAAATTAGTACATGTGATGCCAGCATCTCCTGCCTTCCTGTCTAGTTCCAGAAGGTGCTGTGTGACTTAGCTTAAAATACGTGATGATTTCTTACAAATCACTGATCACGATAGAGGGGTTATTTACATAACTGTTGATGTATTTTGTCTGTAAAATGCACCGAGTGCAAGTACAATTCTGAGGTGACAGTTCTCCCAGAGATTCCTTTCTCATAATGTGGTTATGAACAGAATGAGAACAATTTGCACTGCACTAGAGACCTTCAGCATCCATGACTTGACTGTTTTTAACTTTTTTTTTTTTAAACTGCTTGTCACACCTTACATTTTGAAGTCCATACATGGTGTACTTGTCATCTTGGCCCTTGTTAAGTGTTGCTAAAATTTCTTCCCTTTCCCCTTACAGGAGCACAAAATCATTATTTATAAACTCTAAAGTTCTTCTAGCTTAAAAAGGCTAAAGTAAATGCCTTGTAAGTTGATAATTGCATAGGCTGCTGGCTCTGTTATTGTGACACCTTTTTGTTTTCTCATCATTGGTAAATCACTTTTACTGCAAGTACAACAGGGATTCTGCATGGGGCACCCAAAGAAAAAGAAAACCAGAGTCTACTCAAATTGTTTAAACCAGGCACAGACATAAGTTCAGCAAAGGATTTAAATGAGGTTAATAATAAGGAATAAGTTTACTTTACACTTAAATGAATATATTTTAAAACATTCTTGCATTTTTTTCAGTATGTGTGTTTGATCCAGCTGCACTATTTGTATGTGACTCTGAAAATTCATTATGCTGTAAAGTTTGTGTTAACAGTGGGAGTGTCTTGGAAATGCCCTCTGGAGATACAAGAGAGAATAGCAGACCTTAACTTACACAAATTGGGGATTACCATTGCATGGTAATTACCACTGAAGATTTGAGTTGCTAAACATTGTTCTTGGCTAGCAGAGTCAAGCTCTGAATTTACACTGCTTCTGGTAGAAGGCTAAAAACAAACACTCCCTGCTTGCTCTTGTAGTAGAATGACAATTCTACAGAGATGTAAACTAATGTGTGTGTCTGAAAGAAGCAAAAATAATTTCTGCCTACAAATGAGTTTTTAAAGAACTTTAAGGCAATAAATATACCGCTGATTTTTGCTTAGACTCTTTTGCCATCTCTTAACATCTCCTGAGGGCCACTGATGTATGTTACAGCTGCAGTGTTAGGGTGCATGTTCCTGATGGATATGAAGCTAAATGAGCAGCACAGATAAAAGCTTTATAGTTATTGATGGAGCCTGTGAAATGTAAATGCTTTTGTTCCTTTATCTGTGAAAGGTCATGTTCTTCATACCTGTGGGAATCCATTTAAGGCACTGGCAGTGTTCTTTTTGGGGTTTACAAGTGACTGGGACAAAAAGGCTGTTGGTGGTTCTGCAGGCTGTATGTGGGTGTTGCTCATCAAGGGGGCCCTAGTTGCTGGGGTGAGGAAGGAGAGAGACCAGCAGCAGTTCTGTCTAATCCCTGGTGCCACACAGTCTGCAGCAGACGTTGGGAAGAAGGGGAGGAAGATAAATCTGTGCTTTGAGGGCACCTACAATATGTAATTATTACTGGCCATAGAGCTAAGTACTGACAATCACCAGTCTGTCAAGAAACTCTTAGAGGCTCAGATGAAACCCCCAACCCTGTGCTTTTGCCATACCTCGCAGTATTTCGGCAGGCACAGCCCATCACACCCCTGGCACAGGGCTCCAGGCTCTGCAGTGGCTGACAGGATGGCTGTGCATGGTTACATCACATTCTGCATCCCCTGCTCACTTTGGGAGTGCAGCAGTTCCATCTACTTCAATTGGTGCTTCAGCTTATCACAGGAGGAAAGATGAATCCCTGGACCTGTAAAGGAAGAATTTCTGTTAGGTTTTTATATTGTGCAAATGGAGAAACATGAGGGGTTCACTCTGCCAACCTGTGAGCTCAGCAGCTCCTGTGCTGTACCTGTGTCACCTGGCTGATGGCTCAGCCTGGGGGCATGAAGTGGGCAAAAGGAAGACATGTTTGGGGGCTCCCTTCTCTGGTTTTGACCTACACACACTTGTTCAGGGTAGACCAGGCCAACAGAACAACGTGGTTTGTCTTGGCTGCAGAGGAAGAGCAAAGATGTTTTATGCATAATGGTGGGCAGGGCTGCAGCAGTCCCTGAGTCCCATGGGGCTCCCACTGTGTCTCCAGCTGCACAGGGAGGGGTGTGTAGGAAACCTGATTCCATCTCCCAGGTTTGGAAAGGCTGTTTGACTGCTCCGCTGAAACTTGAATGTAAAACATCTGTTATTACAACACAGTGGAAAAGGCTCCGTCATTTCTACATGTGAGGTTCAAGAGGACACAGGCAGATCAAAGAGACCCAAATAACACACTGGAAGCTGTGTGGCTACAGATGGATGTCTGGAGGGGATTGCACTGAGTTCCTGGTGCATTTTAAGTTTAAATGAAGGGAATAGTAATCAAGTTTCATAAACATGCAACTTTTACCATGACATCACTAAGCCCAGAATAGGTAATGAGTTTGATCACCAAGCACATTGGAAACCTAAACAAACCTTTTGGCCAGCATTTCTTTGGCCTCTGAGCATCCTGGATGATTTAGCTGCCTGCTCTGGAAAAAGCAGAGTAGCAGGATATGCAACTTCATGCTGTAAATGGCCTTTAACAGACTTGATGGCTTTCTCATGTTTGTGTTTAATTTTGGTCAGTTTGCAGCAGTGTCAGTACCAATGGAAAACACTGCTTTTCACTTCTCAGCAATGGCTCCTAAGTTCCTTCATGGAATATTTTGCACAGATTTGAATATTGGAGTACTTTTTTAAAGCAGATATTTCTCTATTAGAGAACCTTTAGCTGTAAGTTTTTAGCTAATCTGTACTACCTTAGTTTATGGTTGGTTTTCTCATACCATTATTTTCAGTTATCTGTTTGCCCTAGCACCCTCACTTTAATGTTAAAATATGTTAAGGGGACACTAACTGTGAAAGTATATATGTATTAAAATTGGTGTTATGGTATTTAGGCTGTAGATGTACTGGTCTTCAGATCTGGATACAATTTTGGTTATACATTCATTTCCTACTGTGTGTTTGAAGTCAGTATTTAATATACAGGGTGTGCTGGAGTTGATAGTTCAACTTTCATCATAGTTTTGTCAATATAATACAGCCCTCATCTTGTTCAGTTCCTCAAAACAGTTCTTCACCTTTCTTCTTCCACAGGGTGTTGGCTTTTGAATGGAAATGGAAACTGTAAATTGGATGAGGGTCTCAATTTTCAAAACAATAAATATTATGGATTCAGTCTTCAACATTTCTTTCAGACTAGTGCATGGGCCAGACACAGGCTGGACATGGTATTCTAAAAGACCACTGCCCGTTTTCTGATGAAAACAAGTGGGAGCCAGGTCCCTCTGCACTTAATTTTATTACTGCTTTTGTTCATGGTCTAGAATAGAAGAGTACACCGGGCTTTCTAAAAACATCACTCATATATAATCATGCTCTCTGTGTGTCCAGCCCTCTCTCACCCTTCCTAAATAATGTGGCATCTACTGGCCAGTTTCAGCCAGATGTCACTGAACTTGGCAGAAGCAGAATTGTCTTTGGAGATCTTTGAGCTCTTGCTGTGAGCTGTGTGATGTCACTGTTGAGTGGGGAGAGCTGGGTGCCAGAGGAGGTGGCCCCAGGCCTGGCTGGTGCCCAGCAAGGTGGGAGCAGGGAGCTGGGCCTGGGGGTGTGGGGGTGGCAGAGCCCACAGGAAGCAAGGTTCCAGTCCCTGCTCACTGAACAACTTGTTGTTTTTCCTAAATCTGCCTCCTAGTGCAGAGGCTGCCCAGAGGAGGTGAGTACCTCAGTGAGTGCTACAAAGCAGCTGCTAACTGCCTTGGAGCCCCCTCTGCATCCCTTCCAGCTGCCTCCTGAAAAGCTCTTCCTTCTCTCTGCCCCTCAGATCTCCTCCTTTTGCTGCTCTGCAACTGCCAAGCTTTGCATAGAGCTATTGATAAAGCCCAAGCCACCACATTTTTGGTTCAGGATTTTAATTTTTGGTTCTGTACTTTTATTTTTTTAGAATTAATTGTGTGATGCCTTTTTGCAAAGCTGTGCTATGAAATAAATGTTTGGTTTTTTTTCATTCCCTAAATAATAACATTCTTCTCCTCTGGAATGTAAGGAATGGTGACAAGACTGGGAAATTGGAGTGACTGTTTATGATAGGTGTCAGATTCAGCCTGCAGAATGATGGAATGATAAGCTTCCATTTAGGGAGCATCGTCTCATCCTTGGATAGTGCTCCTGTTCCTTTGTGTGTAGTTAGTAACTCCTGTGGATCAGCAGCTTCCCTAAGCCATGGTATCCATGTATGGCTTTCTGGCCATGTAGCAGTCCCTGGGGAATGGAAGTGCCAAAGCTGCAGAAGGTGGATGTTTGTGCAAGTGCTCGGGCACGCTGAGCTGCTGCCATCCCTTGGGAATGGTGCCAGGGATCGCAGTGCCGGTGCCAGCGCTGCTCCCAAGGGGCTGGGTTAGTGTTGGTAGCAGCAGGAGCTCGGGGAGTGCTGGAAATGTTCAGCATTTATAATGACAACAAGAAAATGATTGCAGTAATTTCTGTTGTGAGCTCATCAAACTGGATATAATCAACACTCTGCTCTGAGCCCCAGGGTCTCACAGTTCAGAATGACAGGAGGTAGGGCAGTGGCCTAAGAGAACATTTCCTGGGTCCTGTGGGTTAATGACAGCAGGGTGTTGATTTAAGAAAGTGTTGAGAGAGGGAGGGAGTTCGAGCTGAGATTTGCAAAACTTATAGAGCAGTATAAGTGACTGTTTGTGCTGGTTTGGGGTTTTTTCATTTACCAGCCAAAGCAAAACACAAAACCAATTCCAAATCATAGGATAAATTCCAGTAGACACTTCTTGTGTAACGCAAAAATAATTTTTCCTGTTTTGTAATCCTTAAAAATTAATCTGAACATCAACAATACATTTATGCACTAAAAAACATAATCAGAATGCCTAGGAACTTTATAGCGTATTTACAGCTGAAATTATTTACCAAGGCTGGCACATATTCATGGATACTGTAAGCTGAGAATTTCACTTTCTTGTCCAAGACATGTGCCTTGATCTTACAGTATAAAGTTTTTCCTGTGTCATCACAGATCAAACAATTATTTGTCAGATGTTTGCGTTTGGAAGCCCCATAGAAAGCCCCATAGCCTTGAGGCCATAGAGCAGAGTCAGCAGTGAAGGCAGGATGAGTGCCTGAGCCTTTTTGTAACTGGTGCTTTGTGCTGTGGATTATGTGTGACCCCTTCTGCTCCTGCCAGGTGTGTACCTTGACCAAGGAGGACAACCGGCGAGTGGGGGTGATCCCGAGCGATGAGCAGCTGCATGTGCTGCCTCTGTACAAGATCTCCCAGACAGACGAGTTTGGCACCGAGGAGGGCCTGGAAGCAAAGATCAAAGCCGGAGCCATACAGGTGCTCACAGCGTTCCCCAGAGAAGTGCGGATGTTGGCCGAGCCTCTCCGAGCTACCAAGAAAAAGAAACCGGACACAAGGAGGACCCCGACTGAAAAGCAGCCATTAATAGATAAAAAGTATTCAACACCAGTAAAACTGAAAACGGAAGCCCCAGAAAATCTTGGCAACACTTTGCAATGTTTAGGTGAGTGATATTTAGGAAATTTTACCAGTCTGTTCTGATTCCGTGTTCTCTTACACATCTGATGGGAGGGAAAAGCCCCTTTAAAACAAACCACTTGTGTATTCTGCATTTTAGGGGTTAATGAACAAGTCACTGTAGCCAGTGTTGTTTGGGGCAGAAAAAACCTCAGGTGATCACCCAAAAATAGTTTGTTGGTGATCTCTGAACACCTATGAAGTATTTCCAAGTTCCCTTATTGTAATAAATAATGGCAGTTTGACCACCTTGAAAGAATGTTGTTGGAATGTTGACCTAAATAAGCAACTTGAATTTGTGTCACTTTGAAGTACAAGAACTGTGCTCTCCACTTCCTATGGCAGATGATGGCTTTCTCAGATGCTGAGCTGAGGTACTTCCCTGTCAGTGGCAGAAACGCTGCTCACAGCAAGAGAAGTGTAACATGCCCCGGGTTTTATGGAATGGCAGGGCAGATTGTCCCTTGCAGAGCAGTGCAGCCTGCCAGCAGCAGGTGCCAGGGGGGCCGTGGTGGGTCCTGTGCCATGAGCCCCATGGGCTGGACTGGGCTGTGGAGGACCAGGCCGGGCTGTGCTGGGCTAGGCTGGGCTGTGCTAGGCTGGCATGGGCTGTGCCAGGCCAGGCTGTGCTGGGCCAGGCTGTGCCAGGCCGGGCTGGGCTGGGCCAGGCTGTGCCAGGCCGGGCTCTGCAGGGCTGCGCTGCCGTGCCCAGTGGCACAGCGTGGGTCAGGCCTCCAGGGACTGGCCAGTCATGAGATGCAGAAAAGAAGGGAGAGGTGGAAGAAGCCACGGACTTAAATTCTCTGCTTAGCGGGTGAAAAATAAATACAATTAAAGCACAGCCTGTTTGGAAGAAGAGAGGAAAACTAGCCCATCTGCTGTAATTTCGAATGTCATTTCATAGGAGACATCCAGACCTATGTAGCATTTTTAAGGGGAGGAATAACAGGTAGATGTGTTTCAAAGAGTATGTGCCTTTTGGGGGGATAACGTTTAAAAAACAAAACGCATTTGCTGCACTTCCATAATTGAGTGCCAAGAGCTGTTAAAACTTTTTTTCACAGAACACATCTCTCTCCTGAGGTGATGGAGAATGCAATTCTCAAATGCTGGGTTTAAAATCTTTAGGGCAGAGGCCTTGCCCTGGGGTGGGGGCTGTTAAAGTCATTAAACACTTCGTGGTTTATTTCATAGAAAGGTTTTTAAAGAGTTGATGTGGCCTCCTCATGTTCCCATACAGCTTTCAGTTTCTGCATCCTAACTGTTGTGCCTGTCATTATCTCACTTTGACTTTTTTGCTTTTTACTTATGGGAGGAATATTTTTAATTCATCACTGATTTATAAATTACTAGGGGACAGAGTAAAAGAAAGAGTAATGCTTCTAAACTGTTTAAAACAAGTAGCCATGCTGTGTATTTATGGAATAAAGAAGAAACACTGACAGTGTTCTATGAGAGTAAGCAAGAGCTGTCTGTGGGGTGCCAGCCTGCCAGCAGAGCACATGTAAAGCCATGGCAGAGCATGGTGCAAAGCCCATCAGAGTCGATGGAATTCTTTCCCATTATCCCATGGACTCTGGGCTGAACAGCCCATATGAGACTCGGTCCCGTGAGGAGCCTGTTCCCAGTCCAGCCCAGCATCAGACAGCCACGGCTAGGAATTGGTTAAGGGGCTGACAGAAACTGAACGAGGATGCCTTCACAGAGATCTGAAATAACAGGCAATTGGATGGAAAGATGCAACACAGCCAAATCATGTGACTCAGTATCCATTTTATAAGGATGGGTTTACCTGCAGCATGTTGCCAGATAGTTTTTGGGTTTTTTTTAAAGGCAATTTCTGAGTCAGTATTGGAATGCATGAATCATTGTAATTCAGTAACTGTTTTTGCTGTGATGGACAAGATCCATAAACATGCTTTTTCCTTTGATCGTAATGTGGGGTTAAGGCAGGTCAGAATTTTGACTGATTCACAGGCTGAATTTCAGACTGAATTTCATCAATTATATAAAAACTGAAGGTCAGCAGTGAGCTGCTGGGAAGCATTTCTGTAGGCCTGGGCTGTATGAATTGGGATTCAGTGGTTATTTAATTTTTTCTGTTTCTTTTCTTCATCCTTTTTGAAATACCTTTCTATTTTATATATCAACAGCCTGACTGGAAAAGGTTAAGGCATTAATTGAGCAAGGTTATTTTTATTTTATATATATATGATAAATATTTGTGTATATATGTGATATATATATAGAGAGAGAGAGATGTGTATAGTCATAGAGATATGCCTAGAAAGCTAAAACTAATCATTTTGAAAAATCTGTTGTCAATGTCCATTTTTCATGTTAGAAAGCAAGTATGCAAATATAAGAGAGGTATTTTGTTGATTGAGAAGTACTTACGCTTTGGTGTACATTTCTTCTAGGGAACAAATCAGATGCTTTAAAACCTGGAATAAAAATGGAGACTTCTAACCACCTTTATGCCATGAAACATACTTCAAACACTACTAAAAATTGCTCTTTATTGAAGCAGTACACGGCTTCCTCCCCCTTCAAGGTGGATGGTTTACATCCTTATCCATCTCTCGCACATAAGTCTGGCCTAACTGCAGTGACTAATATTCAACAAGATTTTTCAGTTCCCTACGGGTATTTTGAGTGCAGTAACAAGCAACCTCACGTGACACCTTATGTTAACTGCAAGAGCTTTGATGTGTCAGTCAAAGATTATACTGGAATTCTGCTGAACGAGAAGGTGAACGGCGTGCCCCCCGTTCTTCCTGAGGTCACTGCTCCCGGCCCCCCAGCCCACAAAGAGCCCCTGCCCCCTATACTTGAACAGCAGCCAGACAAACAGAATTGTCAGCTTCAGCTGGACACTTCTGCCTCCTCAGAGATGATCAGCTCCTGTGACTCGTCGGTCCCGCCGAGCTCTTTGGCAAAGGATGCCATCGGAACTGCAGCCGACTGCTCCCAGGGGTGCCCGGTGGAAAAGGGCAGCTCCCATGGAGGACAGAGCTGTGACTTTGACTGTGCTGATGTAAAGCAAAGCAGTGCACTGGGACAGCCAGCTGATTCTGAAGAAAAGGCTGAGGAATTGTGGTCAGACAGCGAGCACAATTTTTTGGATGATGACATTGGTGGGGTCGCTGTGGCACCTTCTCATGGTTCTATCTTAATCGAATGTGCACGACGTGAACTCCACGCTACCACACCAATTAAAAAACCCAACCGCAATCATCCCACAAGAATTTCTTTAGTTTTTTACCAACACAAAAATTTAAATGAGCCAAAACATGGTTTAGCCATGTGGGAAGCAAAGATGGCTGAGAGGGCGAGAGAAAAAGAAAAAGAGGCAGAACGATTAGGAACGGAGAACCCTGAACTGAACTCTAGCAACAGAAAAGCAAAGCAACCAGGTGAAAACAGAGATATTTTTTATGAAGACAACGAGTTCAACCAAATTCCATCCCGCAGAGCATTAACAGTCACCAAGGACAACGTGATCACAGTCTCTTCATACGCCCTGACACGAGTGGCGGGGCCCTACAACCACTGGGCGTAGGCGTCCCGGGGCGGTCACAGCTCTTTCTTTCAGGTGCTGTTAGAGAACAAGTCTCGTGTCGTTTACTATTTGCTCATCTCAACCATTTTAAGGCTGAGGTAAAAACAAAAAAAAGGGGGGGGATTTCTTCTTAAACTGTGACTTTAACATTTGGTGGTGCTCAAGCACATTTTAAGCAAAAAAAAAAAAAGTTGTATAGTTTTAATACATTCTAAAGAAAGATTTTGTTTAGGTTATTAACCTTGATTGAATCATTCAGTTTATTACCTTTAGGAATTTATATTTTGGTGCTTTAAATCGTCTGTTTACTACAAAAATCATTTATAGCTATTTTAACAGGTTCACATTTTATGGTGTTAAATCAAGTTATACAGTTATAGCTCTACACAGCTCTTGGTGCTTAACCACATCAAACAGTTAAAAATAAATAAGCTGAATTATTACTTCATGGTGCCATTGCTTTAACAACTTCCAACCATTGCTATATAGTCCAAATTACAGACAAATCTTTTAGAAAACCAACTAATTTTGTTCTTTAGATTCGTCGGTAGAATGAAGTTATTGGTAATGATGGCTGGAAGTTGTTTCTAAGCTGTAAATATATATTTTAAAAGCACTTTCTATTTTTAAAATTAACTTGAAATAGTATAGTATAAGGATCATATTGTCTAAGGTTTGTGCATACTCTACAGAAGAAATGATTTTGTTCTTGCTGTGCAGAGTTCCATGGTGTTACAGGTGCAGGATGTGTGCTGATAGCATATGTGGTGGTTTTCAACTTGCCCTTTTTCACTGAAGATTTTATGTTGCATATAAACAAACATTTATGAATTATAGAACCTTTTTATTCTTTTTCAAGAGAGTGTACAAGCATGAAAGAGGAGGTGTCTGGTCAATACGTGTTGGGAGTTATGAATATTATCTGGTTTTTTTAAAGGCAGCATTTGTTATGGTTTCTTTGAGCAATAAGTGCATCAGTCTCATTTGTTTGCAGCGTTCTAAGTTAACATGGCAACCAAATGTTCCTAATGCCTCAGGGGTAGGATTGTTTTGGGATAAAAAGTTACCCCCTAGAGTTGCCTTATTCTGTTCTGATAGAAAAAAATAATTAGGGAAAAACACAAAGGAAGTGTTGGAAAACTATCAAATTTCTAATATTTAGCAGCAAACTTTTTGTTAAGAATAACCTATCTGTTATATTCACCAACTTTCTGAGTTCATTTTTTTTACAAAGATGTTTTGTAAATTTTTCAAGCAATTTATACATTTGACATGGAAAAGGCTGTATCCTTCCTTGAAATTTATGTTCTTTATTTCTCTTAGAAAGTGACATATCACAAAACGAGTATTTGCTAAACCAGAGGAAAAACAGACACTCCATTGCTTTTAAATACTGTAGCATCCCACTCTTCTTTCTGATTCTCCTCTCCTATGTATTTCTTGTTTAAACTTATTTATTTAAACCAATTACCAAATGACAAGGTTAGCTAAGGACTGACCTCATCCTGCAGCTTCTTCCATGCGAGTGGCTGGAGGCAGGAGGAGCCCTGAGCCCAGGACTCCTGGTGCTGGGTCAGGCCCACAGACAAAGTGTCCCCTGCTCTGCCTGAACCTGTAGGCACAATGAAGTCACTTTTCCAGTGTGGAAACATACTAATAATATACTTGATAATATTATACTGTAGTGGTGCTGTATAGAGGAACATGAACTATCTGGATCTGCTTTACTTAAAGACAAGGTGCTTTTTCCTTGAGGAGCTGAAGTGCAAGAACTCCATTTCCAGTTTGGTGTGAGAAGCACATCAGTGGTGTTTGGAACACACAGAGCCAGTCGGGACCTTGGTGCTACAAATCCTTTGGTGCGGCTCTAGGTCCAGGAGACTCTTCTGGAGCCAGGTCTGAAGTAGCAATCACTATGGAATGATCCTGGCTTCAGTTCTGCAGATTCCTGTTCAAATTGACAAAGCTATTATGGCAGAGGATGGAGGAATTGAACCAGTTCTTTGTATCTTACCTATTTCAAGTAAAACCTGTTAAAAACCGGGTATGCTGCAAATTTTAGTTCAAAGCTATTAGTTCAAATAGAGGATATGAAGGGATTGTAAATAATGATGAAACAGAACCAATATTATGCCATTGTTTTGTACCAGCAGTTTTATGCTTATTAACTATGTAATATACAGTATACATCAAATCGTTATGGTATTTTGTGTGCCTTAGATTTCCATTTTAAAACTTGGATATTTCTGGTGAGCCGGAGGTTAGTAGGAATTGCAGCTGTCCATACAGTCAGTAGTACTGTACATTCCATAGCTGTTCAGTCATGTACTTGTCCCACCACGTAGAGATTCATTTATTGGTTTCACTGATAGCCCTGACAGCTTCAGTTTCTGTGATGCTGTAATTTAGCACTCTCACGTGACAAATTTTCTACACAAAGTTGGTAAGCTACAGAGCCCTCTCTACCTTTTAAAATGTTCATACCATTAAAGTGGTTCATTTTTACTTGAATCTTCTCCTACAAATGCCCACATTTAACTTACTGGAAACTTCAGATAAAAATGTTCCATTGAAAAACCAGCAGCTTCCCTCTAAGAAGTGAGGCACTGAAAGGTGGATCTAAAAGGATTCCTGCAAACAGGTAGCCCAGGTCTACCTTTTCTGACAAAGAAATGTGTATCTTAACATGATTAACGCTATTAACTGATAGGTGCTAAACTCACAGTTACTACTTCATTAATATTACTTACGTGACAGAAGTATATCATCTACACTATAACACATCACCCACGGTGCTCTTGCCTTGGCTGGCTTTCAGCTAAACTGCTTTTTCAGCATGTCCTAGCAGCAGGTTGGCCACTTCCACTTCCTGCTGGACGTGTAGTGGGCTGTGATTTGAGAAGCTGATCCTTTCTGTTGCTGTACTGCAGTATAGAAAATGCAGCTATTTACTGCTTTTACAGCTCTGTGCTATTTCTTGTAACACTTCAGGATATTTATCAATCTTGTACACAAATTGCATTGTTTTCAGTAAGGTTATCATTTTATCACAGTGTTTATGTCTTAAAATCTTCAATTCTGTGGGTCTGTTCTTTCCTTTGCAGCCCACACAACCACTTGTAATTTGCTCTTAGGTTTTAACCCAAGTCCTTCTTGGATAGCCAGACCAGGAGCTGGATCAAAAATCGAGGTAGTTGGCTTGGTCAAACCTGCATGTTTTATTTGGTTTCCTCAGCTGGCACAATGTTCTGGGTGAAAAACCTGCTCATGGATTCGGGTGTGGGCTGCCAGTGGGGTGTGCTTGTCTTTGGATCAGTTTTTACAGTATGCCAGGAAAAACTGTCATGATCCAGCACAGAACACCTGTGACTTCCCAGAAGAACTCTGTGTCATCCCTTTGTCCCCTGGGTCCAGTACCACAACTCCACCTCCACTGGAGGGGAGGAGCAGGGCTTGTTGCAGGACCAGCTCTGCTTGACTCCTGGGGAGTCACTGCAGTTGTCTCCAATTAAACAGTGAATTTACTGATTTTTCACATGCTAGTGTATTGCAGGAAATAGAAATATTTCTATAAATACTTTAGTCACAAGATGCAGGAAACCTTGTAAGTACTTAGAAATACTTGCAGCTTCCAATCTGTAACAGTTATATTCAGATTTTTTTAAGGAGTTTCTAAGAATCTTAACTGCTGGTGAAAGTCCTTGTGTTGTTACCTATGACAGTGCTCCTCTAGATGTGGAACAGGAAATAACTGTTGTATCTTGAGCAACATTTTATGTTAAGCATGGGTAAATGACAACTTTCTAGTACTTAAGATTCTTTCTAGCATACAGCCATATGGGGTTTTTTAAAGACCTTTTTCATTTCATTGCAGCATTAACTAAATATGGTGCATTAAATTTGGGTCCTGTTCACACTGCTGCAGCCCTGCTGACTCCAAAGGGCTCATTCATGAGGTTTTCCTGCAATTTCCATATTTAATTGGATGGATATGGACAACAGTTGACCAACATGTGTGCCAATTCAGAGGTCAATCTTGCTCTTTCACTTCCCATGTAGCTTCTCTAATGTTGAAATTCACTCAATTTATCAAGCAGTCATCAGCTTTGTAATCTATTTATATATCTGGTGGTTTCTTTTCCATAGGAATCCTGTCATTTCTAGGCTATCAGAAGGAAACAGCTGTGCTCTCAGATACAGAAAACTCAATTGCATGGCCACTTCCATGCTTTGTGTATGGTAACACCAGTCACGTTCAGGCAGTGTGGGGCAAACTCTTTCTGGCTTATTGTGGTCACTGAAATTCAGGTTAGGGTCTTTGTGAAGTCTGCTCCATAAAATTGTGTTTGATTCCCTGTGTGAAAGCTGTCTGCCACGCTGTGAGCTGTGATGATCTGCTCTTCAGTAGCAATTAGAGATGAGGAGCAGTCCAGTCACTTTTGGGAATTCCTGCTTTATCAGGTCTTGATCTGACTTGCAGGAGGAAGTGTGGAGGGAATGTCTTTCCACTGCTTTTTGTGACACCACGGTACTGCACTGCAATGTCTGTGTCACAGCACTGCTCTAACCAGTGACACGTTTCATTGTGGGTATTGTGTACAAATTCACCTCTTTCACAGTTCCTCCACAGGCAGAAATCTCTCCTTTGGTCTCTGCCTGCATCATCTGGTTTTGAAAAGTAGCAAAGGAGAGAGTTGGCCCCCGTTGTCAGTACACACAGACACAAGGCAGCAAGCACTGCTGCCATGGCCAGCTGCTGCCCTTTGCCACCACGCATGGAGGACACAGAAGGTGATGGGATGCTGGTTGGACTCCATGGTCCTTAAGGTCCTTTCCAGCCTTAGTGATTCTCTGCACAGCATAAGTAAATCACAGGCAAAGTTGTGAAGGTACAGTTGTTTTTGAGTCAACCTTGTGTGTACGTGTAGTTGCCATGGTACTTCTTTATGCTAACACGTCTTTTGGTCCATCTGACTTTAAATTCAGTAGCTTGTTTTGTTTAGTCTGGGACACACTTACATTCTCCTTGAATCTAAAACAGTGACCAGTGTCAAAAGTCTAGAGGATGTGGCTACTTACTGTTAACAATTCAGGAAGTGGTTTCAGTCTCTTCTGGGATTACCTGATGTTTAGTCAGTCTTCACAAGTTGCTACTAAATTATAATTACATCATTACATCAAGGAAGGAGTTTTACATTCGAGGTTTCCTGAAAGAGCAAGGATTTCTAATAGTAGAACCTGATCAGGCACCAGGATGCATATGGATCACTTCCCCTAAGGAGTGGTTGAATATATGCTGCATTGATTACTTCCCTGTTAAAACCTTTTTCGTTCTTTTAGAGAACAGGCAAAACTTTTTAATACTGTCACATACTTGACTAAATCATGAAGACTTGGTTCTGTGTGATGTTGTGTTGTCTCCCTGACAAACACTTGATATGGCCAGTGTTGGTTAGTAGGGATCTCTTTTACTCTGGAAGCTCTGGCCACCTTTCTCCGTGGTCCTTCCGAATCATCAGCTGTGGTCAGTTAGTGCTGGGTCACTTTGCCCCCTGCTGCTGGATGCTTTCAGTGCCTGTAACTGCCCCAAGAGATTTTCCCTTTGCAGATCTGCTTTGGCACTGGGCATGAGCAGCACTGATGCTGCCAGCCTGCCCGTGAGCCCCCTGCACACTGGTGTGACAGCAGCCATCTCCATCTCAGCAGTGTCACAGGGGGCTGTTCTCCTGGGAACTCTCCCAAAATCCATTTATTCCAGTCCCTGCAACAGGCTGCCCACAGAGCTTGTGGATGTGCCCCCTCCCTGGAGGTGTCCCTGGCCAGGTGGGACAGGGCTTCTAGTGGGAGGGGGGTGGAAAGAGGTGAGCTTTGAGGTTCCAACCCAAACGAGTTTGATTCCTTGATCTTATATTCTGTATGTTACAGTTCTAGGCTTTTTACTTCACGTTTTCTCATACAGAGCCTAGAATATTACAGGTTGGATTTTTTTAAAGTCCAGTTCTTTGGGGAGTAGAGAGGGACAATTCATAATCTGTCACAATCACTGTTTTCTTCTCTTTTTTTAAATCAAATAATCAGTTTTCCAGTTAATTTTCAGATTTTTTAATATAATTGTTACAATCTATTCTTGTATCTGCAAGTAGCCAAACAAAAGAGACTTTGCAAGACTAGAAGACCATCATCCCCTGAGAAGGAAAAGTCATTCCCTTCTCAGAGTACAGGATTTTTTCATGTGGGTTGCATCTCTGTGTCCTCTTGTCTTTTGAGTCACTTTTAACAGCTCTGCTCCATTCCTGACATCAGACAGCTGCTGCAGCCCCTGGTGATTGCAAGAGCAGCAGTGTTTCTTTACATCTTCTTTAAATCTTAGATCAGTCTTTGTGAGATATCCAAGTATTATATATGTTAAATGCCTGAAAAAACATAGGACTGCTTGGAAAAAAGATGTTCTTCCTCTGTAGCAAAAAAATTTAATTGAAGGAGTTTGAGAAGAAAATAATTAAGGTGGTTACTGCCTTTTATTAAAGGGTATTGAGGTGTCAGCATTGCTGTTTCTTTGTCTTTCTGAGAATTAAGACTTGAAGATTTTTTCCAATCCAGCTTCCCAGTTCACCATCCCAACAATTGCTCATGGTGTTCAACCATGTACTGCTAAGCCTCAGCTTTAAAAGATACAAAATGCTTCTTGGTGCTGTATCCTTAATTCCTGCAGACAGTGTCTTTTCCTTTCTTCTGCTGGGCCATTATATATGGCATTTTTCCACACAGACTTCTATTCAAATGCCAGAATCTTCCAGCAGCATCCTTGCAGTGAATGCAGGACTGGGTGCTAAGTACCTGAAGGTGTCTTGCTCTGGTGTGACTGCCCAGTGGTGCTTTTGTCAACCCTTTGCACACCTTACAGACATTCCTCACAAAGACACAGAGCGCAGGTGACTCAGAACTGCATCTGTAGGGAGGACAGGTTTGGCACTCAAACTGCAGAGTTACCAGCTGGAGCAGATGGACTGTGTTCCAAAGAAGTTGCACTGGAGCCAGGGATCTGCTAGCTTTGATGTTCAGTAGTGCAGTTGTTGTCACAGAACGTTTTAATGCTGTCGTGGAAAGTTTTGTGACCTGATCAATATTTTACATGTATATCTGTATTTTTATTATATTGTAATGGAAAAAGGGTCTAGGGTTTGAGAGTTGTCTTAAAGTAAGAATGGAGGCCCTGATTCTCATTTATACTACTGCCCTTTGCATGGCATTGGGAGGATAAAGGGGCCTTGAATGGATGTCACTTCAGCTTACATCCTTTGGAGTATCCCATCACACTGATCAGAATATAAAAGGTCAGTAGTATAAATAAAAGCAGTTATCAAATGACTGATTTGTACAATCATCTGAAATCCATGTCATGGTATCCTTACTGTGCACATACTGGCCAGTAACATCCAGAATGTTCTTCGTTTAGAAATACAGGTTGAAAAGAGACCTGCTTGGGTTTTACCAGGTTTTAAATATTTGCTTGTATTTGCTGTCCTTTGCCCAAAACCGTCTACAAAGACAATGTGGTAAAAGATTTGTACCTCTAGGTAATGGCCAGCCCAGAAGTCTCACAAAATTATCAAAATTGCTATTTTTATGGTAGTTCTTCTTAAAATACTTGCTGCCCTTTATCATAACTTGGATCCCTTTTACTTGATGATATAAACTGGGGTTGTGACAATCTACTGAACTCCCTTCAGTCCTGACTTCACACCCAGCAGAGTGTGCAGTGTTGTGTGCTGCTGTCACACTCTGGTGAGTTTGGGGACAGAGTTAAAGCCAACACCTTCTGCCTTCCCTGACTGTGGTGCTACTTGCCAGGGAGAACCCTGGCATTGCTCTGCATGCCTGAGTCCTGCAGAGCTCCCCTTGCTGCCCATGCAAGTTCTATGTAATTGTAATTGGAAACAACAGCCCCGCTGCATTGCAGTTATGCAGTGCAAACTTCTCATTCAAAAAAAGTTTGAGGAAAAGGAAATGTACTTTCCTTCTTAAATTTTTACACTGCAGTGGTACTGCAGAGCCTAATGAGAACAGATTTTGTACCAGCTTTGTGAATGCCTGTCTAATCCATGCAGCTCAAAAGGCAGCAGCTGAACTTATGAAGCTCTTGTCCTCTAAATGAAAAAATAGTTGTAGTCAAGAAGAACAAATGGGATATCCCATTTAGTACTGCTAAAAGAAAGGCAGTTCTACCCAATGCAAACATTCATCCATTTCAGTCTTTACCAGTGAATTATTCTATGATTATTTGCTCAGTTTGGAAGAGGCATCTCTTCATAATGTGGCAATTTCATGCCAGGTCACAAGTACTGATCAGAATTTGCTGTCATTAAGAAAGAACATAAATCTGTAAGGACATGCTGGACTGACATGCAGTGGCTAATGAATTCCTTCCTGCTTTGGGAAGATAACAGATTAACAATATGCCAAAGCAAAAGAAAAAAAAGTAATGGGTTTTTTTCCTTCTCTCTTTCTTCTTTTCGATCTTTCTTTCTTTCCTTGGGATGCATTTGATATTTATTTTTCAGCTTTGAGTTTGAGGTTTTATTCCCAGTTACCAATGTACTGTAATGAAATCTGGAACATAAAACTAACATTTTTAAGCAAAAGATGATGTACAGGGAGAAAAAAATCAGAAAGAAAAAGCACTTCATTATGTCACAGTATTTACAGGAGAAAGTGTAAAAATTACTTCTTTTCTCAAAAACCATTTGGGGCCTGATTCTTTCCTGGTGTAACTGAGCGTAGCTCCCTGAGGCTGGTGGAGCTGGGCAGAGTTAGGCTAGCTGAGAAACTGAACCTTAAAATCTTCTTTGCAGACAAGGGAACCCTTACCAGCAGTACTTGAAGACTTGTGAGTTGTGACTGCATGTTACTTGAAAGATCTAATTAAGCTATGTTTTTTGGTGCAAGCAGTTGTTGTACATGATTTCATGTTTATGTAGCAAGATGCATTGAAATGTTGATACTAGTATTGAAACATACATGTAAAAATTGTCGTTGTGGAAATTGTCTGTTCTGTTCTATTTTCTTGTGTGTCTCATCTGTTTAGAACGTAAACTTTCTTTTTTTTTATTGTCCTAACTGAATAAGGCTAAATGAATACTGTAATTGAAAATATATTTTAAATCTTGTCATGAGTTTTTAAAAAGACTATTACAAATTGTATCATTCCTGATTACACAGAACTTTGTGGGTGGTTTTAAATAAATTTTATACTTCTATTTTGCACTTAGTCGTCTAATTTTTCTTTCCTGCTCTTAGCAATAATTACCACTATCATGTGTAGAATTGTATTTGTTAATTATCAATAGGACCTGTGCAGGGGCTTCACCCAAAGGGTCAGCAGGTTCTGCACTGGGAAGGGACAGGCATAAAACCAGTCCCTGTGCTCAGTCTGCCTCTGCTTCAGGCTGGACTGACCTGTGCCCAGGTCAAGAGAAGCAAGAGAAGCAGCCAGAAAATCTGAACTTCATTTTCTGACTAAAAAGGACAAAACAGTTTGTGAACACATCTGTACAGGGCCTCTTTTTGCTGCCTGTCTGGCAGAGCAAGCTTATGGGAATCACTTACTGTGGCATTTAACTACAGCCACTGGAAATACTTCTACCACGTTTTATTTGCTGTACATCAGAGGGTGTGGTTGGGGCTTTTTCCTCAAAGCAGACCTCAGCACTAGCCTGCTTCATGACATTGTAGTGCACAACAATGCTAAACAGAATCCCTGTTGTTCAGATTTGAACAAAAGGAAGAATTACAGTTCTGCTCATACTTGCTTCTTTTCCTTCTCCAGTATGTGCAGCAGCGAAATAATAAGCAAAAATCATCTTCCAGGTAACTGGAGTCTCCTAGAGAGCAGAAAAATGCTGGTACCCTCTGGCTCACTAATGCCCTGGAAAGGAACTACATTGTGTGATGTGGTACATCCAGTTCCTGGGGGATGGGTGTGATCATCCAGCAGGGAAGCCTTGACCCTCCTGTGTGAGCTGCCCTCCTGGAGGATGATCACCACCGGGGTCTGAGCAGATGTCCCAGGCTGCCCCAGCCCTCTCTGAACTGCAGTTCACAGTGTCACATTCCAGGGTTCAGGAGAGAGTCAGGAACCCCCAGCACAGGGGTCCTAAGGAAGCACACGGATTTTGAAAGGCACTTCAAGCCTTGGGCCAGCCCCAGGAGCATCATTCCTGAGGAAGGGCTACCCGTGAGAAAGGTTCCCATTTCCCATTCTGAGGCACTGCCAGCCCTGCCTCCCCTGGCATTCCCAGCAGGAGCAGGCAGGGTGATCCCAGCAGGGCTGCAGTGTTACATGGAGAGCAATCAGAGCATGGCTTCACCTCCCTTATGGAACAGAGCTGAGCAGATTTACCTGCCCTGGCATCCCTGCTGCCACAAGTGAGTTCACCTCCTGGAACTGCCTTCAGTGCTTTTTCAATATCCTGGATTTCTGATACATTATACAAGGTAACAGAATGTTGATGTAGTACACTTGGTTGCTTTTAAATTCTTAAGCCTTAGATTGCAGTGCCTACTAAAATGCTGTTAATTGTTAACAATTAATTAAGCTGCAAAATAAGCTTTTTTGCTGGTGCTACAGTTGAGTTTTGTGTAGTACTCCTGCACTGCTACACATCATAGAACGCCTGGATTTGCTGTTCAACAATGCTAATGTTGGTTCCTGCTGTTGATAGTTAATATTTAACAGAGAGTGTTAGTTTATATTCAAAAGGGTATTCATCAAAATACTGGGTTTCTGTGCACTCTGTATATCACAACAAGCATGAACAATAATGTGATTTACACACAAGCAAGGTAATGCTTCAATTAGTGTTTTGGTTCAGGATGCAGCCTGGATAGTCTAAAATAAAATACCAGCTATCCCCATCTGTCTTTTTAATCTTAGACAAACTGAAAAAGTATTTAAAATGTGGAAATTTAAACCCAGCTATTTCAATAACCATTGGCTGGAGCATAATTCCCAAGATGGGCCTCCAATTCCATGTCCAGTGTTTACTTCTGGATACTGCTTTGTGATACATACCACTAATACAAAATCTGAGCATTTGAATTCTTGAAAATGTCCATGTCTTTTTACCCCAGGTCAAATATTACTTACAATCCTGCTGTACCAAGTGTGCATCTCCATTTGTAACGTGACTGGGCAATCCTTTCATGCTGTGTGATCCTAAAGGAGTCCTAAATTGCTGCTGGAGGCATGATGGAGCCTTTTTTCAGCTCAGAACAGCAAAACCTTTGTTTCCTGTGGTGTGAGGAGTTAGCCGTTGAGTTTCTTGTGACCACTTTGTTTTACACATAGACTGTTTTTGCATGACGATGACTGACTCCCTTCACTGCAGGAATCCCTTCTGGAAATGAAGCACTGAGCCTCTGCTTCATCAAGCAATAACTCGAGTGCTAGACCCAAACTCACTTCCACAACAGCAGAAAGGACTCACCTGGATTGTGGCTCCTAGAGCTTTTAAGGGTGGGATTTGTTCATTTTTTGTGCTGTTGCAAATGGTCTTGTTCCATGAGGGTAAGAGGCTGCGAGAGGTTCAGGTGTGTCACTGTGTAACAATCCTCAGGCCACAGCTCTGCCGAGGTGGGTACTCACCAACATTTTAAAAAGAGAAGCCCCAAGGGTGCTTGGAGTGCTCACAGCAGGAGCCAGAGGCTCTGGAAGCCCCAAGGAACACAGGATTCCCCTAACATGCAACTGCTGTGGCACCTGAGCAATGAGCAGAAATCAGTCTGAGTGGTGTCCCTTGCTGTGCCTTGCTGCTGGAGGCCTTGCCTGGGCTCCTGTGCACACAGAAGCTCCGGCTGCTCCCTGCTCCTCCTGCACAGCCTGGGAGTTAAACCGTCACTGTGCCCGGCTGTCCTCACCAGGAACTGCTCTGTCTGTCTGTCTGTCTGTCTGCAGATGGCAGGGGCTGAGCACTGTGGAAGGGCAGTGTGTTCTCACCTCTCCATCTCCTGCTTCTCAAGCACGAGCTGAGGCTTTAAAGGTGGTCAGGATTTTCCTTGTCTCTGCTCTCCCGTACTGCCTGTCTATGGATGTACCTCCACTTGGCTTCCGTGCGGCTGGGATACCCCAGGATTGTAAGCAGAGAGCTGGGAAACCTTTTCTCTGTGTGCAGTCACACCCAGTACACTGAAAAACAAAACCAGGGCCTCCCTGAAGGTGCCCAGGGCTTGATCCCAGCCAGGCTGGGTAAGGAAAGAGGAGCCCTGAAGATGAAAGGCCCTGTTGCTGTGCTTCCTGGCAGGGTGAATTGCATCTCCTTTTTGATGTGATCCTGCAGCTCACAGAGCACCCCAGGCTGCTGGGGACCTCAGACCATCACCCTGTGCCACTTTGTGTGGAAAACAAAGGTGGGATTTTCCAGCAGCTGCCCAGCTGTGTCTGGAGAACCTCCAGGCATGGGGACTCTCTCAATTGTTCCAACTGAAAAAAACTCTCTCTTTTACCAAGGTGAAAAATTTCCCCTGTGCTTCTGGTGTCTGTTACCTACAAAATGATTAAGAATTACTTTATTTATGCCCTGATATTTCTAGTTGTTTAAAACTTTGTCAGAAGTTTGTTCTCAATGCATTTAATTTTATTGCAGTGTAGCAGACCACAAAAGCTTTTCTGTCCTTACCCTGGGACTCTTAAAAACAAGCAAACAAACAAACAATTATTACTTGCAATCAGCTAAACCTGAGCAGGTTGGTTTATCTGTTACATCCTTCCTGTATTCTTGAGGGGTCTGGCCAGTTCAGAATGGCTTTTGTCAAATACTTTGTACAGCAGTCTGTTGTATTTATTATTAAATGTCAGCACTGACTGTGTCACACGCTTGGCAAAGGGTGAAGAGCATGTGGCTACAGGCAAAAGGACTACAAGGGAAATTTCTGTGCAGCAAAAACTCCATGGTAACTTGTTTAGGTGCTTACACGCTGCACTTGATCACAACTGAAGCACCACAAAGCCATTCACTGGGCTGGTGCTACCACTCCTGGGTATGTAGAAGGTAAAAATGTGTTTGATTCTCTCTGAAGGATCTCTTCTGGCCTTCTGAAGAGAACAAACAAAGGGCTGCAAAAAGCAGCTTCCAATAGTGACAGGTTTAGAGCTGCAGATTAATGCAGAAGTTGAACAGGATGCACAGCAATGTGTTTCCAACAAGAAAATGGAAAAGTAATAAAATGATCTTTCATGCTCCACATTGAGTGGGATAACCATGTCCCTGTACGTGGCACTGAGCTGCACAGACACAGATATCATCGCTCACTTTTGGCTGAGGGCTGCTTGTTAGGTGTGAAACACTGATTCCTGTGTCCTACCAATGGTGCTGACATCAGAAGCCTGCTCAGTAGAAGATCATCATTTCTCTTCCAGTTCTGCCCCAAAATGCATAACACAAATACAATTAAATGTATGAGGTTTTGGGGTTTTTTCCCATTTTCACCAGAAAATCCTTCTCCATTTTTCTTTCATAGCAGACATCTAAGATCAGAAAGCTGGAAGCAACAATTCACTTCATGGGAGTGAATGCTTCTAATTTGTACCTTTTTCTCAACCCGCCTCATTATTTTGAGGTGATTTGTAGAAATCTCATATATTTCACACTTCTGTCCTCTCATCAATCTTGGGTGAAGTTGTCCAATGCACTTAAGAGATAGTCCAGGGACCTAGAATTATTTTAAGAAACAAGACCAGAGGTGCCTGTTTTTCACTGCCACTTCCATGACAACTGTTTTTCATCCCAGCATCGTGGTTTGTCTTGAGCACAGGATAGAGAGACCTCAGCAGTTGAAAAGGAATCAGCAGCGTGCTAAAAGTGGCAGGGGCAAAATCTGCCAGGTAATGTAGCAGTGTGTACCTGGGAGGGAAAAGTACCAGAAATGTTCTGCTTGAGGCACAGGAAATCAGGGCTGTGGTTCCTCTGAGCTTCCTTTGAGAGCCTTCACTGTCTGGGCCACAGGAGTGCAGAACACTTCACAATACTCTGATATTCACCCACAATTACCTTCTGCTTTAATACAATTTTGCTATTGTCCTTTTCACACACAGTGTGGGAGAAAGTCCTGCAACCTTTTAAACATTCAATCTTGTCTCCAGGTTAAAAGGTACAGACTCTGCTTGAGTCAGCTGACTGAGCTGGATGGAGTTATGCCAGGAAGAGACAAGGCAGAAAATGTGTAGACTTTAAAAGTAAGAACTATGCTTCTGAGTGTAAAACATCTAAACCCTAATCTAATTTGAAATATAATTTAAAAAGCAAAGGCAGATCTGTCTTTATATATTATTAACTAGCAGATGCTGGCAGAAATTTACTTGCACTTGATGATCTTCTGCCTCTTTCTCTAGATGCCCTCCAAGATAATCCACCTCACTGCGAGTTTGATGTTGCTGCTTCTCAGATTTTATTCCATCACCAACTTCTGCTTTTAATGACAATGTAACACTTCGAAGTCAAATTTTCATTTACGAAGTGCTGACTTGCTCAAATGTAGGTAGGAATTCATTTCAAAACAAACTCGTGTGAAAAACTATTTACGGGATGGAAAGGTGTTTGTAACACCACCAAGGTCATGGGTTTGATCAATGCCTACATGAACAGGCCACTCAAAGAGCTGCACTCGACGATCCTTTTAAGTCCTTTCCAACTCAGACTAAGAAAGACGAGAAATTGTCCAGAACTCCTGAACTGCTTACTGCACTGATCCTGGCTGCAATTTCCGTGCCAAAGCGCCTTAAGAGCTTTGACGCGTCTGTGGCGCGGCTGCTCTGGCCTCACCTCACACGACCCCTGTCCCCCCTCAGAACCGCCCGGGCGCGTGTGGGCTGCCGGCGGGGCGGGCGGGGGCTGAGGCTGGGTGTCTCGGACAGCCACGAGGCAGCTGGGTGCGTGTGAGCCCCGCCGAGCCCTCACTGGGGCAGCCGGGGCAGCCCCGGGCCCGCGGCGCCCTCATGGCGCTCCCGCCGCAAGATGGCGGCGCCGCCCCGCCCGCCTCGCCTCGCCCAAGATGGCGGCGCGGCCCCGCCCCCCCCGCGCCGCGCGGGCCCCGCACGCGGCAGGGCCGGGCGCGCGCCGCCCCGCGCGGTCGCAGCCGTGACGCGGCGCGGGGCATCGGCGCATGCGCGGGGCGGGCGGCGATGGCGGCGGCGCGGGCCCGCGCAGGTACGGCGGGCGCGGTGCGAGCGGGGCCGGGCCGGGCCGGGCCGGGCGGCGGGGGAGCACGAGGAGCGGCGGGAGAACGAGCAGGGGAAGGGACGGGAAGGCCCCGCTGCCCGCCCGCCCGGCCCGCCGCCGCCTCCCTTCGCCTTTCTGGCGTGCGGCGCTCTCCGCCCGGCGGCGCGGCCCGGGCACGCGGCCGGGAGCGGGGCCGCGAGGGGTGCAGGAGCCGTGAGGGCCGCGGGGAGCGGCGCGGGGCCCGGCCCGGCCCGCCTGGCTCCCGGGCTGCCGCGGCCCGGCCCGGCCCGGCCCGGCCGTGCGGAAGGCGGGCGGCGCTGCCCGCCGGGCCCGGGCTGCGGATAACGACCGCAAAGCCCCTTCGGCACGGACAGCCTTCCCTCGGCCCGCCCGGGAACGGCAGCGCGCTCCTGCCTTTGGGCCGCGCCAGCCCCGTTTAGAAGAAGGGGGAGATGGGATTGTGCCTTAGGAAAATCAAATAACTTGCTTTGCAACTTTCCGTGTTCCCCATCCGCGGCGCATGTTGCCCACCGGGCTTTAGGGATGTAAAACTAATATTTCGAGACTCTTTTTTTTTTTTTTTTTTCTTTTGTGGCTTTGTGGGGTTGGGGTTTTTTTTGGTTGGTTGGGTTCTTTTTTTTTATTTATTCTTTTTTTTTCTTTCTTTTTTTTTTTTTTTTTTTGCCCAGAATTAAAATAGCCTGACAGTATTTGTTTCAAAGATTGCAGCTGCGCTTTATTTTACTAGATTGCAGTTACGGAAGATAGACACCCGGGAGATCCTACCTTCTGCCATGGCTCAGTTTGGAGGACAGAAAAATCCCCCTTGGGCTACTCAGTTTACAGCCACTGCGGTGTCTCAGCCAGGTCAGTTTACACGCGGTGCTTGAACCCTGACATCTAGGAGATTTGGAGATTCCATACTTGGCTGTGCACTTCAGAGGGGCACGATGCTAACTCACTTATCTACAGTCTATGTAGGTGGTTTAAATTGGGAGTTTTTTCCCCACAATAGAGACTTTAAAAGTCGTTGTCTGATACTGTCTGTTGGTTTTGTTATTTGCTTTTCTTAAGGGGTAAAATCCCAGGTGAATTTGTGTTGATTGTTTTAGTCAATAAACAGCATATCGAGTTAGTCATATCCCAAGATGTGTAAATCAAATTACCCCCTATTAAATTACACGGTTCTGGACTAAATAATATCAGCTCTAACAAGGCATTTCAGATTTCTTAAGTGCTGCCTGAGTTTCATTTCTTGGTCAGCCTGAATGTTTACAAATTGTTTTATTAATAGATTAGGTATAATCCACATAATGGAAAGTCCTCTGAAATTTGTTACTTGGGTGAGAAGGGGGGGTATTTATTTTTTAATGCTGAATTAGAATTTAAAGGTTCCTATAACCAGAGGTATTGCTCTAATAATGGTAGAGAGTTTCCTTTGATTTAGCTAAGAAGTGTTAATTGCAAGTCACTGGTTAAAAAACCTGGCTGGTTGCATTTGCCTGTTGGCTTACAGCACAGAAGGTTGAGGCAAGGATGTGAAGCTTGATGCACGGTGAATTTGGGTGCTTCCATTTCCAGTTCTGGAGTGCCTTGTGCTTTTCTTGAGTGCAGATAGTTTGTTACTGAGATGTTGGAGTTACGTTGTGCAGTGTGAAGAGAGCTCACAAAGCTGAGGGTTCAGGATGTGTGGGTTCTGCAGTTGCTCTGGTTTGGCATGAAGTTCAGTGTCACACCTCCTTTGTCAATGGCAGCCTGGCAGAGGCTGGGAATGTGTGACATTCCTTGGAGGTGCATCTCTGGGATAGGAATCTCTCCTCTCCTGACTCAGTTTTCTTTCCCAAGGTGAATCTTCTGTCTGCAGTGTTTCCCATGGGCACTGCTGCACTCACACTGTATCCCCAGGGAGTGACACCCCCCTGTGCCTCACAGCACCTTGTCCCAGTCTGCCTTTTCCTTTCCCTCCATGCCCACTCTGCTCCCTTCCCCACCCCAACTCTTGCTGTCCCTAAGCAGCTGCCCACGGACAGTTTTTCTCTGTTTCTCTGAATAGCTCACACTTCCCTTATCCAAACGGCACTATCTCCTTCTGTAAGAAAATCCCTAACAGCTGGAAGGGGTTGGGAATGTGGGACAGACAAACTTTGCTTTTGGTTGTCCTGTCAGACTGGGGCAGACACTGGAGCAGTCAAAGAATGGGAGCTCCTGGCTGGACTGTTCTTGGTGTGTTGGCTGATGTGACAGCTGATGCATCAAAAATAGTGGGGGGAGCTCCATGTCCTGTTCCAGAGGGAAAGCTGCACTAAACGTGCCAAGGGCAGGAGCTGGCAGTAGTCTTAGAGCTTGCTGAGGTAGGAGCAGGAGGGGTGCATGGAGCCTGTGTTTGTGTCTTACCCCTTTTCTTGTGCTTGTGACTGCCTGGGCCAGCCCCTTCTGAGCCTGCTTAAATTGGATGAGGTGCAGATGTAGCTGGGGTGGGACTGGTCAGCATCAGTTGCTGTGAGAGTTCTCACTGCTCAATGAGGCCAGCATCTGCAGGGGTTTACAGCTGTCCCTCTGAGCCAGCAGCCCCTGACTCAAACATGAGAGCCACTAAAAATGTGACATTTAGTTACACTTCTGCCTTCTTCCTGTGCTACCTCCATGTTCCTGGTGTCCTCTTCACGTTGTCCTTTCCTGTTCCTGCTGCAGTAAAGTCACCATGTCTGCATCCTCTTTGTTCCCCTGAATCCAGTCCCTGGGATTCTTCTGCCCAGCTGTGTTTTTTACGTAATTGTTCCCCTCCTTTTTTAGTTGGCATTTTGGTTTATAATGCAGAGCACAGGAAGCATCTTTTGGAAGGTGAGCTGTGTTCTTTGACACTGCTGGAAGCTGTAGAGCAGTGTTTCTGGTTGAACTTGTCCCTTTTAGTATGAAGTTGTGACCTTCCAGGGAGGCTGTTTTCCTAAGGAAGAGGTGCTGTCAGAGCTCAGGTGTGCTGACCAGCCTCAACTGCTGCTCACCTGTGTTGCACCCAAGAAATTGTGCATATTGGTTTATCCTTGTGAACCATCAGTGTTGAGGGTTTGTGTTTTTCATCGTTTTGGTTTAGGGATTTTTTGGTTGATTTTTTTGAGTTGTTGATGTGGATGCTGAGTTGGCCATCCCTGATGAAGAAGTAACTAAATTAGGTAAAGCTCTTAATTATTAAGGTGTGGCACACTGGTTGTAGACTGATGTGCTATGTAATGAAGGGTCTGTGATCCCTTTGGGAGGGTTTATTAATTACTCTCTGTGCCTGTGGAATTAGAAGAGGGATGGGCAATTCCTGGTGCCAGCAGAGATCAATGTGTGAAGAGAAACTCCCACATGTAACACAGTGAATTTTTGTCTGCTCCTCATCCCATGCTTTTATGCATCACAAGACTAAAACCAGAATAAAGCCCCCGCCGTGGTGGTTAAGCATTGTTAAAGAACAAATTAAATCATGCCTACTACAGAAGATTACTTTTACTTGCATAATGATGTGCAAACTCCTGAAATACCTGCAAAGGAGAATTTCCTCCTCCTCTCTAACCCTTCATTTTTGGCACCTGTGTGGTTTGTGTCACAGTGCTTGCCCTGTGCAGTTGATGGGTTGTGATGAAAAGCCTGGTTTTACAGAGCTGTGGTGCTGGGAAGCCCTGGCCCTGCTGTGTTCTGCCTGGTTGGTGGTGTTGTCTTTGCTGTATCAAGGCTTCGTTGCGTTGGAGTGAGGAGTGGTGCAGCTGATGGGGGCTGAAGTGCCTGCAGCTTGGTGTCTGGTGGCCCTGTGAGGTGACTGAAGCAGTGTGTAAGGACAGGGTGAGCATGTGCTGAATCTCAGCCCACTAAGGAATAGGAGCTGGTGCACAGTGTGCTGGCTTGCTGTAAACAGATGTCCCGTGACAAATGGGCTGAGCCTGGCTTCTAGTGTGTGCCTGTTAAAAGGAGTGCTTTTGGAGGAGGTTGTGTGATGTTTGTATTGCAAGTGTGTGAAGCTTAAAGAAACTCTGAAGCCCAAGGACCCAGTCTCATAATTTCTGACAACTGTGAGCAGTGTTCCAAGCCCTGCACGGGGTACTCCTTTATGTCATTCTAATAAAGCTGTGTCACTCACCAAGGAGACATGTAGCTGTGTATTTTGAAGATGTTTCCCTAACTTCTAGGGATCTTTAAGGTTTAGGGGTAGGAAGGGGCACTACTAAATACTGTCTTTGTGTTGGTTGCCACAGAAATATCTATAACCTAACGCAGAGCTGCAGCCTAGGACCCCAGTTTCTGTCTGAGCCCTTCCAGCTGAAGGTGCCACACAGTATCTGGTGCCAGTGAGAGTTGTTTGCACTGCATTTGAAGGAAGGCATCTCCATCACTACTTACTGAGATGATTACAAATCCTAAGAAGCTATTGTTTGCCATTGCAGATGCTTGTTGCCAGTGATAATAATGTGGCAGTCAGATGTCAGTTCCAGCTGAGTCTGATTAATTCTCGGTCTCTTGTTTTTCTGTGTGATTTTTCCTTTTTGTTCTCTATCTATCTTTATTTATTATTTTTTTTTAAACTAGTAATGCAAACTCAGTTGCCTAATTATTTGGAGCCTGTTTGACCAAGATGAGTACACAGATGAAAGGTAGTCAGTCAGATGAAAGTCTTGGAATACTTCTGGGCAAATCAGTGAGAACAAGATACAACTTTGAAAAACTTGTTACTACAGGTGTTATCCTCAGAGGATCTTGGCTGTCTTTTGTCTTTGCCCCTTACTTAGTAGGTTGATCTGCAGTGTTGTCGACGAAGATACCCAGTTAATATTAAATGCTCAAAAAGTGACAGTAGAGATGGCAACATTTCTTGGTTTTCCTTAGTTGACAAAATGGGCTAAGGGTCTTAGGATGGGCTGGGAATTGCTTGAGATAATTCTGGGTAATGCTGACATGGAAATTGTCAGTGTGAAACTGAAGAGCTGAGTAGTCCCAGGATCTGGTTTTGGGAGTAGGCATTTTTGTGGGTACTGTTGGTACACAAAATAGAGAAAACTTGTGAAATTTGCTTTTGGTAATGCTTCCCAACTCCATCCCCCTATGTTGGAACAACATTAGGATAGAACTTTGGACTGAATGACAATAGTCACACATGTTCAAAGGTAACAGCATGCAGCAAATTTCTGCACTAATGGGAATTTCTGCTTGGCATGTGTAAGTAAGAGGAGAAAGATGAATGCATTGACTGAGCCAGCAAAGTATTACAGCCGAGAAAAGTGAAAGTTGTCCCAGGATACAGCAGCAGAGCTTTTGACTTATATTTAAAGGTCTGTTTTTAAGGCATGTTATGTGAGACAGTGGTGAGGATCCAGTTGAGGGTGTCCTTCTGGATGGCCCAAACTGCACATTCAAGTTGAAGCTGGTGATCAAGCAGGAGGCAAGAGGATGAAGACAGTGGAGGGTTTGTCAGGAGAGAAGCCTCAAATTTTGTTTGCTGGCTTGTAAAGAAATGCAAATTTTGGAATTTTCCAGGGGGGAAAGTTAATTGAATGGTGTACACTGCAGAATGCTTGATTTCACTTTTAAAATACTTCCTGGAATGCTTATGTGGCAATATTTGATACAGATCATAGTGATAGCAATTATTTTCAGTGCTGTTTATGTATTTCTTTCCTGTTTCATTCCAAAATGATAAGATGATCAGTGCCATCAGCAAAGACTGCTTTGCTGGCAAGGGCAGTGTGGTAGGAAGGGTGACATTATTCAGGACCTGTTGAGTGGGGTACAGCATTATGGTAACAATCACCCACTACAAGCAGTGTTTTACTGCATCCTGGATCAGGAATGAGAGCTTCATTCTGCATCACTAAGAACAGTGTGGAGCACAAACTCTGCAGGAATACTGTAAATCTGTTCCTCATTCCATTTTCTTTGATGGCTTTGGGAGAGAGAAGAACTGTGCTAATCTTGAATGTTGCTCAGTTCTGAAGATGGCTGGCTGACCTGTTTTTGCTGGCAGTACGTTTTCCTGCCCAGTTTCTCTCTGGTTTTATTTAAACTCGTGGACTAGACTGATAGTTTAATGAAGTGATATTTGATCATGCAGCTGCCGATAACTTTTTTTAAAAATCCTGCCAGAGAGGGAGCAGGTTTCCAGCTATGTTTGCAGTTTTTTGCTGAGATTTGCATTTTGCAGGGCTCTTTGTCACCCAAAAGATCCATCTGTAAACCTTGAGCATACCTTGTTCAGAAGCATAGCCTGTGCTTAGCTGCTCCTCATGATTTGCTTATGTTCTCTGGTAAATTAAAAGCTGACATGACAATAAAATAAAGTAATCTTTCCTTCTAGGCAGTTTGAGTCTGGGCAGCACAAACCCTTCCTATTAAGAGCTGGAGAGAGCTTCAGTCTCCTTATACAAGCAGACTGATTAAACTCTGCTGTTGCAAGGCTGTTCCTTCTCCACCAGCCCCCACTCCACAGGGGACAAAGACAGCACTGAGTGAAGCAAAAACTTGGTGATTTCAGAGGACACGTTCCATAAGCCTCTGTTTCATAGATGCTGTTACAGTGGAGCTTTCTCTTGCCCTCAATAGAGTGCAATGTATTCATGTGCAGAGCAGAGCAGCAATCTTCATTTGGCTCATGCAGAGCCTGGAATACCTTCAGGAAAGTACCCGGGGGTGGGGGTGGGTGCAGCTACAGAGCTGTAAAATCCTGAGCGCTCCAGAGAAAGAAATGTAATGGTCTCTGCTCCTCTGCTGTGATTTGCTATTGCTAGATGAATTTAGAAGAAAAGCTTGGTAGATGGATTTAGAAGAGAAGCTGGCAGGATGGGTGTTGAATTTTGCGACTTTTCACCCCCGGGTGAGCCTGGCTGAGGCGCCGAGCATCGCGCACCGCGTCCGGCGTGAGGCGCGGTGCTGCGGGCGCTCACTGGCCGTGTTCCCCCCTCTCTCCCCCGCAGCTGCCCTGGGCGTGCAGCAGCCCTCGCTGCTGGGAGCCTCCCCGACCCTGTACACGCAGCAGACGGCGCTGGCAGCCGCGGGGCTGACCACGCAGACCCCCACCAACTACCAGCTGACCCAGAGCGCCGCGCTCCAGCAGCAGGCGGCAGCCGCGGCCGCGGCCCTGCAGCAGGTAAAGCACACACCGCGGCCGGCGCTCCCCGAACTCCGTAGAGCTAAAGGATCCAGGAGGAAAGGAGAATGGAAAATGGTGAACATTGCAGTGTGAACCTGTCTTATCCATGGGGGGGTGGCGTTTGTAGCTAGCGGTGGTGGGATTGGGAAGTTGGGCTGTGGAAAGCCCTTTGGGAGAATGGGTTTTGCTGCATCTAAACTGAGCATCTCAAGTATCTCCCACCACTGTATATATCCTTTATGGGATTTTGCATGATTTTGTAATGTGCCTTAACTACTGTCTTAAGCGTGAGGCTTAACAAAAATTGCTGACTTTAGCTAGAAAGAGAACATCAGGGCCCACTCTAAAGGCTCAGAATATTTGTTATTAAAATTATATACGTTGATATTATTAGCTATTTTTAAATTAAAATTGTTAAATGTTAATTATTTTTATCTAGAACTTTCTAAGCAGGTAACATATTTGGTATTACTGTGGTAATAATTCTCCTGTTCATAAGATATTTTGCTTTTATCTGTTTCAGCAATATTCACAACCTCAGCAGACTCTCTATAGTGTACAACAACAGGTTTGTCTGATTCTTACTGTGTACATCACAAATAACTTTAAAATAATGTTGATTGTGTGTCTTGTAGGATTTGTCTCCGAAATCATCCTCATATGGGAAGTTGTTAAAGAAACTTAAGTAATACTTTGTGTGACAAAAGAGAGCTTGAAGTTCATAAACTTGGAAAGACATATGCAGAATGGAAACCTGCCTACCTTCCTGCAAAACAAATTTTAAAAATACATACTATTCCATGTGTAAATGATTCTCTGCTGAACTTTGCTCCAAACAGGGCCGTGTATTTTAACTGCTGGAAGACGCTGTCCAAAAACGTTCCCTTTTGGATTTTTATTATGATCTTCTAACTTAACAGGACTTTTTGAAAACAATAAAAGTACAAGGGAATTACATGCCTAAGCTGTTCCAGCTGCCAAAATTTTTTTGGTATTGCTATTAACTTTCAGTTCAAAAAAATTTAGCATTTCTCCTTGCTGTATAAACCTGGGTTATACAATCTCAAAATTAAGCCCACAAGCACAGTTTTACAGATGTGCAAACTGCTGAAATGATCAAGCCCTAAAGGACTATTAACTGACTCAGATTAAGCAAAAACTCTTACTTGTAAAGAGGAGGTAGAATTGTACAATTTCCTTAAGCATATAAAATTAATTTATAACTTTATTTATTTTAAGTTGCAGCAACCTCAGCAGACCCTTTTAACTCAGGTTAGTTTGGTTTTATTGTTTGGTCTTCATCCCCAAACACAGATAATGCAAGAGTGCAAATTTGTGATATCTTGGTTCTTTAATCTGTAACATGAACTAATGTGAGTGGACATTTTATTGGTACAGGTTTATTTTATCCAGATGTTAAAATATGCATAGCCTTGGTTTCAAAAATTAATGGCAACCACTCTTCCTTAATCTTGAAGGGAACATGTGTTGATTATATTTTAATATTTTTTTTCTTTGAACTTCAAGTGTCCAGTTGTTTTGCAGTAAATAACAAACAGGAAAGATCTTTCTCTTCTTTGTGAAGGAATTTAACTTCCTGTATTAACAGTATGTGTATAAAGAGGTTTAAACAGAACCTTGCTGAGCTTGACGGGTTTAAAACATGCAGCCATTTAACACATTGCAAATTCCTCTAGTTCCGTTTTCACTTGAACTTTTAAAGTTCAGGCTTTAAAAAGGTAAACATGGTTGGCTTGATTTCATTATCTTACTGTGTTCTGCTTTTGTAAGGGAAGTACGTGACCTGTTGAATTAGGGAAGGGTTTGTGTTGGCCTCAGCCTTTGCTGACTTCTAACGCTACAGGTGGGATATAAATGCACAATGACCTCTTAAGCATTTATTCCTAGCAGAGCTGGGAATTTATCTCCATTTCAGGCCCACTGTATGGGTTACCTGTAGACAATAATGCAGTCTTGATGCCTTTTGTCTGGACAAGTTACATTTTTGGGGGAAGCTGACTCTTGTAAAAAAGAAGGATAAACAAAACCAGTCTTCATTCAAAGTAAGAAACCTGTCATCTCCAAAAAAACCAACAACCCAACAAAAACCACAGGAAGCTTCCACCGTCTGACAGTGTCTGTCCTGGGTGCTCTAGTCATTCTGAGCTGCTGTCCGGTGGCTGAAGGCGCTGTTCCCTGTCCGTGTGGCAGCTTCAGCCCTGAGCGCGGCTCTGTTTTGCTTGCAGCCGGCAGTGGCGCTCCCGACCAGCCTGAGCCTGTCCACGCCCCAGCCGGCAGCGCAGATCACCGTGTCCTACCCCGCCCCCCGCTCCAGCCAGCAGCAGACCCAGCCGCAGAAGCAGCGCGTCTTCACTGGCGTGGTCACTAAGCTGCATGACACCTTTGGCTTCGTGGATGAAGATGTCTTTTTTCAGCTTAGGTAAGCTGGGAGCGCTCGACTGCTGATGTGCTCCGTGATGCTCTCAGTAGTCAGAGGTTTAAGTGATTGCACACTAATTCTCTGTGCAATGTTGTGTTGTTTTCATTCAACAGTGAAAGTCAGAGAGGTCAATAGATCCTAAGTCTGAGTTTCTTCATGTGAATTTTTGAATTTTTTTTTAATACAAAGCCCAAAGCTTGGTGTTTACTAGCTCTGTGTAATAGGAAATTGCAGAATTAGTGGGTGATTAAAAGCATAAAACCTGCTGTCTGTATGTCTTAAATTGGTACTCTTTGGGGAACTTTACCCTTAGGGCCAAAGACAGGGAATTACTAAGTTCCTGTGCACACCTGAACTGAAGCAGATAGCATTAATGCTGAATTTGGGGGTAGATACTCTTCCCATAAGCTTTTTTTAATGAATTTTGCCTACTTTCTCCCATCTTTAAATGCAACATGCAAAAAACCTGTCTGATTCTTTCTGAGAAGAAGAATCCTCAGTAAAAGGAATCCTAAAGAATCCTCTCACATACGTTTTCTGTCACGTTTGCAGTGCTGTTAAAGGCAAGACACCTCAGGTGGGTGACAGAGTTCTGGTAGAAGCTACTTACAACCCCAACATGCCGTTCAAATGGAACGCCCAAAGGATCCAGACGCTGCCGAACCAGGTGGGTGGGGCTGTAGGTGCCGGGCAGGGCTGGCGGAGTGGAGCTCTCCCCTTCCTCACTGCCGTGTCTCCCCAGAACCAGAGCCAGGCGCAGCCGCTGCTGAAGACGCCGCCGGCCGTCCTGCAGCCCATCGCGCAGCAGACCTTCGGCGTGCAGGCGCAGCCGCAGCCGCAGTCCCTGCTGCAGGCACAGATCTCTGCAGCCTCCATCACGCCTCTGCTCCAGACACAGCCTCAGCCGCTGCTGCAGCAGCCGCAGCAGAAAGGTGCTCCTTCAGTGACACTTTTTGGGGGTGACTCTGGTGCTCACTGGGTGGTTGTAGGGATGTGCCCCCTTGTTGATGGAGTGACAAAATTATTCTTTGTCCCCTTAAAAAGGAAATAAGCCCAGAAGTTTGTCTCCTCAGTTAGGTGAAAAGGCATCTCATAGGACCCAGGACTTCACCTCAACCTTAAGGATAGCCAATTAGACAGGATCCAAAAAGTCCAGCCTGAGTAATTGACTAGAAAAAAAAGAGAACAAAGAAACTAATTGCTTTTGTGAGGTGTTCTATCAGGGGCAAGGACTCCTGCACCTGGCTCATTGTTTCTCTGTAGAGAGATTTGTTATTTTGCCTTTTATTACAACTTCTTTGTTTCCAACACTACCACAGAAGCCATCCTGATGATTTTATGTCTTCTAAGGTAGCTGAGCTATCTTGGGTGAGAAATAGATCCCCAAGAGCTTATGAGACCTGGCTCGAAGAGACTCCTATTTCTGGTGATGGTTATTTTCTTGTTAATCAGAAGGTGGAAGTAATAGCTGAAATATTATGGAGCAGACTCTGCTGTTTTTTCAGATTGAATATGTCTCCCTGCAGCTGTGTGCAAGGCACGTTGCCTGCAGTAGCTCAGAAATCACCTGGTTAGTGAAGTCCCCATGGACTCCTGTTCATGTTAAGATTTTGTAATCTGAAAACACATTCAATGTAGTTTTTGTTCGTTCTCAGACAAGTTGGGGGGTTGAACGTATTAATAGCAGTGCAGTCCTTCAGCATCTTCTGCAGTTTTCCACAAAATCAGGTTTTGCAGTTGTGTTGTTAAAGCCGTTGTTCCTTAGCTTATTGGTTTCAGTTAGCCAGGTTGGCATCTGAGAGGAGAAGCACTGCCAGACATGGCAAATGTAAAACAAAGGTTGTGAAGTCTCTCAAACTTTGAGTGGCTAAGGAATCAGTGATAGAAATGATAATATTAGGACTGGTCTTACACAGTAAGAGCAAGGGCAGAAAACCGTAGCAGAATTGTTTTGCATAAATGCTTACTACAGTTTAATTAGTTGTAGTTGTTCGTTGGAGTTTAGTAATGTTTGCTCCACTTAAATCACTTGGTTAAATATCTCAAGGCAAAGAAATTATGTGCTGAGGGATTGATGTAGCAATATGATACATTGATTTAGCAATATTTTTTTTATTTTTATGTATGAAAAACCTTAAAATGAGGATTTCAGTTTTCCCTCAGTGAGTAGGTAGTATGTCTATAATTTAAGGTTTTGAAAAGGCTTAGCTGTTAAGATGAATTCTGTGTGCTTAGGTTATATTAGCTTCCATCTCAAGAAGATGCTTTTAAACCAAGTTCACTTTATTAAAGTGTGTCAGTTTATTAAAGAGTGTCAGTTTGCCTCAGTGCAGAAAAGCTTAGGTCTCTTGAGTTTCTTTGTGTGGGTGTTAACAATGGATAAATTTGACTGTAGAGTTAGGTTAGAAAATGTACACAAGTGAAGCAGCTGTAAGCAGCAGTGTTTGCCAGGTGTAGGTGGTTGTCCCCTGCTCTGTATTGATGCTGTATTCTGTTTCAGGTGGTTTGCTGCAGCCCCCAGTCCGCCTGGTTTCACAGCCACAGCCAGCTCGAAGACTAGACCCACCATCCAGGTTTTCTGGGAGGAATGACCGAGGTGGAGACCCTATGCCAAACCGAAAAGATGACAGGAGGTATGTAGACCAGACTGTGATCCAAGCATTCCGTAAAGACCTTTCCTCACCCAGAGCTGAGCTGCTTGCTCCAGAGTGGGTCAGCAAGACCACAAGGGGTGTTATCCTTAGGAATTATGGTAGAGTTCTTATCTACCTGAAAGTAAGGAGTTGTGTAATCAGTTTCTCATGTAAAGAGGCTGTTCTGAAACTTCCCTTTTTTGAGTTGTCCCTGACAGATGTGGCTTCTGTTGTGCCAGAAATCATTTCGTGTTACCAGCCTGCAAAAATATTTGCATTTTGTGTGTTCTTTAAGTCGCGAAAGGGAGCGGGAGAGGCGCAGGTCCCGGGAGAGGTCTCCGCAGAGGAAGCGCTCCCGAGAGCGATCGCCACGGCGCGAGAGGGAGAGGTCCCCGCGCAGACCGCGGCGCGTCGTCCCTCGCTACACCGTGCAGTTCTCCAAGTTCTCCTTGGACTGGTATGTCTGTAGTGGCAGGTGTTTCCCTGCAGTTCACTTAGTCATGGTGCAGCTGCTGTGAGCCGTGTCAGCCCATGTGTGTGTGTAAGTGGGCGTTGGATGATGATCCTGACTGCACAGAGGGGTCAAGTATGGAATGGCTAAGAACCTTGTATGATGAACTTGTTGGAGGTTCTGTGTTACTTTAGAATGCTACTGCAAAACAGCTTTATAGTGATGTTCAGTGAACATTGCCTAAATGCAGACACCTGAGTTGGAAGTGGTTAATAGTTACTTTTTTTAAAACTTCATCCGTGACATTCAAACCTAATGTTATTGAGATTGTATATATACAGCATCAGATATACAGTGGTTGTGTTGCCAATTAATATATCTCTTGATGATGTACTTGGTTAATAGCTCTTAACTGCTGTCTCTTTACTGCGTGTCTTTCAGCCGGAGCTGTGATATGATGGAGCTGAGGAGGCGTTACCAGAACTTGTATATCCCCAGCGACTTCTTTGATGCTCAGTTCACGTGGGTGGATGCTTTCCCTATGTCTAGACCATTTCAGCTGGGAAACTACTGTAATTTCTATGTAATGCATAGAGAAGTAGATCCTATAGATAAGAACGCTGCTGTCCTTGATCCACCTGATGCTGATCATCTCTACAGTGCTAAGGTTTGTATGCTTTTGCACTGATACCACTATTCATTAGAAAATTTTTTATCAGTAGGGTGCAAAACTGGGTATAACAGAACTGAAGACATTCTGCAGTCATTTGAGCAAAGTACAGTGTTTTAAACTTTTCAGTAAAAAGCTAGTACATAGAGCTTAAAAAATCACAACTGGAATTCAGTTTGTTTTTCTGTTACTAGAGCTGTGCTAAATTTGTGTTTACAGAGGGCTCTTCCATTGTCTGAACTCAGTTGCAGGGATGTGATTATAGGAAAAGAAAACCAGTTCATGCAAGGTCTCTGAATGATTTCTTAGGCAATTCATTTTGTGTAGTTAATGTAGTCCTTTTTATTCCTTCAATACAAACTTGATGCAAGAATGAGTGATGATGTTTTAAACCTATTCCATTGCTGAAACAGTCTGTGGAAAAAAATAACTGAACTCTTCTGTGCAGTTTGTTTGTTATTCTGTTTAGTGGTATTTTCTTTCCTTCTTTCCTATTCATCTCAATATTTATTGTTTTGTTTGAAGTAGACTGAGATCGGTCTTTAACATGTAATATTTCTAACACAGATTGGCAAAATCTCAGACCTATTTTAGTGACAGACTTGAAATGGAGCAGGTTTTAGGAAAATGTTTTGATAAAGGGGTCTTTTATCTATGATTACGGCTCTTGATGCATATTTTGACATTCACAAAGGGAGAGGCTTAGCTTACTCACCTTCTGTGTACAAAAAACATAAAGCTCAAGTATCAGACATGCAGAGCAAGAGCTGCCCTTCAGAATGCTGAGCTTTAAAACACAGTAACTGAGAAGGAGCTTCCTGTTTTATCATACAGCTGTTTGGGGTATAGAGCAGCCTTGTTGAGCTTTGGTATGTGTGTTTGCAAGTTGTGGTCGTTGTTTATCAGTGGTAGTGAGACTTCCACCACAACTGCTCTGACTTGCACCACAGGTGATGTTGATGGCTAGTCCTAGCATGGAAGATCTCTACCACAAGTCATGTGCTCTGGCTGAGGATCCCCAAGAACTTCGTGATGGATTTCAGCATCCTGCTAGACTTGTAAAGGTAAATATGCTTCCATGCCAGACACTTTTGGCAATAAAGGTTGGTTATAGAGCTTTGCCATTTTTGACAACAAGAGAGGAGCTTGTAGACAGCTGAATGATGACTTCATTTTTCCTCTGAAGAGACCTAGTTTATATGTCAATTCTTTTTCCACTTTATAGGAGCTTCACATTTACTGCTTTGTTCCACTTAGTTAAACTAAAATAATTCACTTTGTTAGCTGCTTTTTACAAGCACTTACTGATTTTGTAAGGGCTCAGCTGTGAAGAGAATACACATGAAGCAACAGTTAAGCAGCCGTTAAGTGAAACTTAACCATTGAACTGAGCAAGCTGTAAGTGCTGTGGTGTTTCAGGAGACAGACTTGTTTTCCAGTTAAATTCTAACTTGCAATAGATGGGAATACTTTCATTTATAGGTATGATGCTCTTGTGGTCTCACCTTTTGTAGCTTTTCTTCTTCACTTCTAAGCAGGCACATCTGTAAATGTGTATCAGAGTTAAGACACCATTTAAGTTACTGTCTGTCTTTTGGGTTAGAAACCTTCTAATTGCAAAGGGCCAAGCCTATACCAATAAATGAACTTGATGGAAAATCTTGAAAGCAAGAATGAGTGATGATGTTTTAAACCTATTCCATTGCTGAAATAATCTGTGGAAAAAAATAACTGAACTCTTTCTTGACTGATTTTCATTTTCAGATTTCAAAATAATTTCACAGTTTACTCACGGATTTCATTGTGTGTGCTATGAAATATTCTTTGCACTTTGGGAAAATGACCTTTGACCCCTAGCAGGGGAACATTCAGAAGACTCTTTTTGTCTAGTTTTTAGTGGGTATGAAAGGCAAAGATGAAGCTATGGCTATTGGAGGACACTGGTCCCCCTCACTGGATGGACCTGATCCAGAAAAGGACCCTTCGGTGCTGATAAAGACGGCAATTCGCTGTTGCAAGGCTCTTACAGGGATTGACTTAAGTGTGTGCACGCAATGGTAAGTACTGCACTGCAAAGCCAAGTACTCTGTAGAAATAAATACTTGTCTGTTACCAGGACTTTAAAAAAAAAAAAAAAAATAGGAGGCTGGAAAAACCCTTTTTCTTTGTCAACTGCTCTTGGTAGTTCAGGTGAACTACTGAAAGGATGTTCTGTTTGGTAATCAGCTTGATTGGTGCCAACTGTGCTGAATACTGCATTAAGAACTAATTAAAAATTCTGGGTTTATTTTGACATGTTATACTGTAATTTTTTTAATGAATGTGCGTTGAAAATATTTTTCATTTTGTGCATAGCTGGAGAGGATCGTCAAGAGAACTTCATTTCATTATTCTTTTGTTATAAATAAATAGCCGTTTGTTATACAGCCATATTTTCTCTTGGTGAGTTTTTGTCCTGCATTAACATTCACCGTGGTTGTACCAATACCAGGAAAGCCTGTTGTATGCTAAATTTGAAGTTCTTCAACAACTTCTGTTTGCACATAAAACCTGCTTGGGCTAAACAACGAGTTTTATGAGAAGCATTTTGTTGATTTTCCTCCTTTTCAGTTGCCAAACCTTTTTACAAGTGTGCCAGAAGAGAAAATATGGCTTCCATAATTTTTTTCTTTAGATAAACTTCAAGGTCTTGCAGCAAAATTTCTTTACTTGATGTGCTACAAGTGATCTAGGCTCTTTAAAATGTATTGTAGAATTTTTTTTCCAACATGCTTCTTCCCTTGCAACAGGTACCGTTTTGCAGAGATTCGCTACCATCGCCCTGAGGAGACCCACAAGGGGCGTACAGTTCCAGCTCATGTGGAGACAGTGGTTTTATTTTTCCCGGATGTTTGGCATTGCCTTCCCACCCGCTCAGAGTGGGAAACCCTCTCCCGAGGATACAAGCAGCAGCTGGTCGAGAAGCTTCAGGGTGAACGCAAGGAGGCTGATGGAGAACAGGCACTGAACGCTAATCCCTTTTTCTATTTCTGCTTCTCACAGGCACAGGAACACAGGCACAAAATGCACACCACATACTACACAACACACATACACAGGAGGAACATAACTGGTAACAATGACTGGTAAACCAGCTTTCAGCAGTGTAGTGAATGTTGCTTTTTATTTTTATTTCAGCTAGTTCACTAACTTTAAATGTGTATGCTGATATCACAAACGGAGTTAAATTGTGCTTATGATGCGCAGAAAATTTTTATCGTAGACGTAGTTGCTGGAATCTGGGACCAGTTGTTGAGTGAGATTCAGTTTATGAATAGCTGTCTTCAAACATTTTGCCATTTTCTGAAATTTCTAAATTCTCTCTTGTGGCCAGTTCTAATTGTGATATTTGAAATTGAACAAACATTAGTCTGAAACATCTGAATTTCAGGCCATGTGGCTGATCAGCATCTTGGAGTAAGGGAAGGTCTGACTGAACAAAGAGTAATTTGGGGGATTTAAAATGTGGGGGAAGATCACCCACTGTGTGGTTACTGGAGACCAGCAGTGTCTGTGTAACCCCAATATCCTTTGTGGTGTTGCTTATCACCCTTTTGTGTTCCACAGATCTGGCTTGTATTGGCTGAGTGGCACTGTGATCATTTATAAAGTGGTAGAATGTGTGTGTGAACTTGTCTAAATAATAACTTTAGGAGAAGACTATCTGAAACAGTTGTGACCTTGCACAGATCAGCAACAGAATTTAAAAAATAACTGAAATGCTTTCAAGCTTTCTGAATGATAATTTTGAAATTTTGTTTGTCAGGATGAAGAGGAAAAGGATGATGGGGAAGCTAAAGAGATCTCTACGCCTACACACTGGTCTAAACTGGATCCAAAAACAATGAAGGTAACAAACACTTCGGAAAATTTGATGCCATTGTATTTTTTCACTTTTAAGACGTGACCTGAAATGCAGCTGTATGTTTCCTTAACTGAGCAAGAAAACTTCAGTAGTGTTTTGCTGAATTTATAGGTGCCAGATGTGGTATCACTATATGCAGGGATGACTCTTGGTTGTAGAAAGTGAATACAGCTAATTAAATCTACTCTGAACTTTGTACAATTAAAGAATATCACCTATGATGCATGAACTGGAAAACAAGAGTTCTGTAGTCTGCCAGATTACTACTTAGGTTAAGAAATGTAGCATCTAAAATACTTTTAAAATTGTACATTTTTGTACCATTACTGCCTTTTTTAACCATGTCAGGAGACAACATAAAAAGTTTTCTGGAAAGCAGTAGTGATAATAAACTATTTTACTTTAACTGAATCCTTTCCCTGCCTCTGTGAAAAGTTCCTCAGAAAGAAATTTTTTGTGGAAAACTTTTGTGGAAAACAATTTAAATGCAATAGATTTTTTGTATCAATAATTAGTGGTTTTCAGCACATGTTTAAAAAGTAGAGTTGACTTTTCAGTGCTGTTGATTTTTAGCTCACTTTCTCTACTAATCCAATGTGTTGTGATGTCACTGCTGGGTACCACTCACAGAGCTTTTATTTGCCAGGTAAATGACCTTCGCAAAGAATTAGAAAGTCGAACCCTTAGCTCTAAGGGACTGAAATCTCAGCTGATAGCTCGACTGACAAAGCAGCTGAAAGTCGAGGAACAAAAAGAAGAGCAAAAGGAGCTAGAGAAGTCTGAGAAAGAAGAGGAAGAGGAGGAGGATAGGAAATCTGAAGAAGATAAAGAGGTTAGGATTTGGACATACTTGGTTTAAGTCCTGTGTATATATTAAATATATGAAATATTTGTATAAGTATGTATAAGCATAAAAAGCAGAGGCATGTGCCTACTTCTGCTGGGATTTTGTTGTTTTCAGGTGACTGTACTGGGAACTCTTGATGTACCTTGAGCTGCTGAATTGGGGAGAACTCTTGTCCAGTTTGAATTACTTTGTATCAGCCAAATCAGCTCAAATGTGCCACTGTACTAAAGGCACCTGAATTAATGTTTGACCTTAAATCTAAGGAAAAATAAATCCAAGCCTCCTGAAAAAAACCATGCTCAAGACGAGTGAACACATTAACAATACTTTAAATCCTTAAACCTACATGAAAACCAGTTGCTTAGTTCTGTTAGCCTCTGTGTCTCACAGTCCAGCTTCTTCGTGTGGCTTTGGTTTGTTTTCCCCTATTGCAAAGCTTTAATCTTTGCTTTTGGATACTTACTGTATATTGGAGTTTCTCAGTTTTGTGGTTTGTAGTTGCCGTGCCTAGTCTGGTTTGCTAGTTCACAAAAGTTAACAAAATCTGTGCAATAAGGCCAAAGCTCAACCACAGAAAGGGGCCAGAAATGTCTAGAGAATGGCTTGTGCTTTACTTGCTTTTAAACCTGCCTTTTTGTATGTTACCTGCTAACCTGTATGGGATGATTGAAAGTCTTACATTTTTATACATCCCTGTAAACCTTGTTGAGGGAGGAAGGGCCATGTGCTTGCTAATTTTGTCAGCTGCTGCTGCCTTCTCCCACAGCTTGGATGGCGTTCAACTAGCTTGGGTTTCTTGCCACAGCTTTCTTTAGGAGTGAAGGGGAGCTGTGATTGTGCTGGCTTTTTATGAAGCACAAGCTCTGCCTTGACTTTTTTTGTAGTCAGGAGACTTCAGTATTTGTCTCTTGGCAATCAGTAAAATGGTGGAATTTTACATTTTGTAACCCTTTGTTTTATTTGCATCAGCTATATTATAGAGATTGCATTTCCATAATCAAGAGTTAGATAAACTGTCATGTGGTAACTGTTAGGGCTGTGTTGGGTGTCTTTGGAGAGGTGAGGTATGAAGGTTGACTCCTCTGGGAGGAGTAAACAGCTCGCTGTGCTGTACAGCCGTGCGCTGCTTTCAGCAGCTGAGGCTTCCCTTTGCTCAGGAAAGCAGCGAGTCCCAAAAACGAATGTAGGGGTGAAACTTCAGCTTTGGAGTCTGCTCCATGTTGGGTTTTGGTCCCTTTCAGGAGGAGGAAAGAAAGCGGCAGGAGGAGCTGGAACGCCAGCGGCGGGAGCGGCGCTACATCCTGCCGGACGAGCCGGCCATCATCGTGCATCCCAACTGGGCAGCCAAGAGCGGCAAGTTCGACTGCAGCATCATGTCCCTGAGCGTCCTGCTGGACTACAGGCTGGAGGACAACAAGGAGCATTCCTTTGAGGTAACACTGCAGTGCTGCTGCCAGTTGGCTGTTCTGTTTCTTTGTAATTGTCGTGTGAAAATTTCTGAATTGCTTTGGTACAACAGGAGTGTACTCACTGCACGGCGTCCAGAGGAATACACAGGTTTGCAGATATTGAATGGAATTTGTAAAGTTGTTTAAGCGTGTTCAAAGCAGAATGTAAGAAATCTGACACTTCATAAAATTCTGATATGGTGTTAGTTGCTAAAATTGCACGTCATAGCTGTTTTATCATGATTATATAAATTTTTAATACATATTTTAAAACCTTTTGTCACTACTCCTTTCTTTATATGCAGGTATCATTGTTTGCAGAACTCTTCAATGAAATGCTTCAGAGAGATTTTGGTGTCAGAATTTACAAAGCACTGATTTCTCTCCCAGAGAGAGAGGACAAAAAGGACAAAAAAAGCAAAAAAGATGAGAGAAAAGAAAAAAAAGAAGAAAAAGACGATGAAACAGATGATCCAAAACCTAAAAGAAGAAAATCTGGAGACGATAAAGATAAAAAAGAAGAGAGAGATGAAAAGAAGGTCTGCAGTTAGTTCATATGCAGTCTAGCCTGTCTGGATCAATATTAAAGTGTTTCTGTTTCTATTTTACATTACTGCTTTCAAAAACTCAGTTCTTGTAATGTTAGTTAATTGATTAGACTTTTTGATCTATTTAAGTATGCTTGAATTATATTCAGTAATTTAAAATTTTTACAGGTGTATTGGGAGTATTTTAACATTGAGCTGTATCATATAAATTTGTATCTGTTCTTAGGTGACTAAGCATAAATGTAGGCAAATTTTGACTGGTAATAAGGATTTTACTTTGCTGGGTTTTGATTCTGACTAGATAAATATTCAGGAATTTTTGTTACAGAAGGAAGATAAAAGGAAAGATGATTCTAAAGATGAAGAAGAAACGGAAGAGGACAATAATCAAGAAGAATACGATCCAATGGAGGCAGAAGAGGCTGAAGATGAAGATGAAGGTATCTTGAACTATGAATTTTGTGACCTTTAACAAATATTTTTATCATTTCTGATGATGTTCTTTCAAGCTGGAGAACACACTGGAACTAGACAACTTAAAATTGCGTTATTAAACTAATTTTATTTTAGTAATTTTGACCAGTTCTACGTCAAATGTGAGTACCTTTATGCCAGGCACACAGTATGAACGTAGTGAATGTGAGCTAGCTGTGGTGCTCCGAGCAAGGCATGCATATAGAGTGGTTTCATTTTTTTCAGAATGCAGACCACTCGCAGCTCCCATTGAAGTCAGTAGGAGATGTGAGTATTCAGCACCTCTGAAAAACCAAGCCACTTTCACATGCCTAACTTCCCACTCCTCAGTTCTGGAATGCCATCTTGGTTTTAGCTAGGACAGAATGTGCTGTGGGTGCTCTTCGGCCCATGTCACAAGTTGTTTTGTGTTTGAGTGGAGTTGTGTCAGCCTGAAGAAAGAGGGGAAGGGTCTGGAGGACTCTGCAGGCAAGGGCAGCAGCTCTTCCCCTGCTCAGGGATTCAGGAAGGTCTGGAACATCGTGTGTGCTTTTTGGTTTGCACTTCAGGGTAGTTGCCTGTCTGCAGAGAGGTTTTGCTAGACATGTGGGTTTGAACTGTGTGGATACTGCAGTCCCAGCATTTTCAGTTGTATTTTTGGCAGAGTACTGCACCAGCCTTAAAAAGCTGGTGCTAATCTGTGGTTTCCAGAATAACTCCTATTTGCTTATAATTTGTCTGCAAGAGTGGCCTGGGCTTGTCTGTTCTGTACAAGTGCTGCTGCTTCCCAGAACCTGTGCTTGTGCCATTCCCAGTCAAGAGTTGCTGAGAAAACCCAGCAAGCCATGGAGATGCAGGAGAAAGCAATTGGTTTTCAGAAAAGGGTTGGCAAAATTAGCCACGTGGTGTAATACATAGTTTTTTCCAAGTTTTCCTCACAAGGAAGGTGAGCTTAAAACTGAACTTGGCACATGATTCTCTGACCCAAGACTTGCATGGAAGGTACAGAGCTGCATGCCATAATCTATCCCAGCAGCTGTCTCATCCCCTTTTCTTTCAGTCCAGTTTGACTGTACTGTCTACCTTTAGACAAAAAACCTGCCATTTGTAATTCACATCTAATAAGTCGTGTGATCTGTGACTTCTTGGAGAATCTAAGTCATAGGGAGAGTAATCTCTCACTCAACATGAGTATAAGTACATGGTTTTAATTACATAGTGTATATTGGTTTTATTATATGAAGTATTTGAGAGTAAATAATACTGAATTTGAATAGGAATAACCAAAGCTGAGTGCAGACTCTGCCAAGCCTCATTAGGGAGAATTGTGGTAATTTCCTGCACACCACTTAAATAGATGGGAGATGTTGGCAGCACTCATTTTGGTCTAGTTAGCATTTGTTTCAGCTCTTCTGTCCTGCCTGTGAAACACAGGGAAAAAATTATAAATGGCTTATGTTAAAATAAGGCTAGAGAAAAATCAGAACTTAGCAGGGCTCACTTCAATGTGTTTCTTTATTATTTTTCAGGGAAGTGTATTGCAGATGGTTGGGGGTTTATGTGGACTTTCACAGTGGCAGCATGTGCTCTGGTAATGGTTATATAATGGTTTGCTGCGGGTATGGTGAATTTTCTTTCTGTTTTGCAGACCGAGACGAAGAGGAAATGAACAAACGGGAGGACAGAAAAGAAGGAAATAAGCACTGTAAAGAGAGGGCATCTAAAGATAAAGTAATTAACACCTTTCTTAACGACTGCATAGACCTTGTTAGAGGTGTCCTAATTACAGCTTAGCTTTATTTTTATTAAAAGACCTGTTTTCCCTTTGAAAACAGCTGTTAAGTAAATGATTGAGGGCAAAGGGATGTTTCCTATTTTATAATAAGATTAATTCTATGACCATTTTTTGCATACTAGCGTGAACAAAAGGCAATTGTGTCTACCAGCTATTACTGTGCATTGTGATATATTTCTTCTCAATACTAAAAGATTCCTTTTCATATATAGCTTTAATTAGTCTTAACATAATCTAAGTAGGTAATTGATAGTAATATTAATTACCTGACTTAAAGTAACAGTAAAATGAACAGAGAAAAAGCTTTTGTTATGTCAGAAGTTGGTATATTTTTGGAATGATATTTAATGATCCCATAATGAATTTTCTCTAGGAGAAAGACAAGACCCAGATGGTAACTGTTAACAGGGATCTCCTGATGGCTTTTGTTTATTTTGACCAAAGTCATTGTGGATACCTTCTGGAGAAGGACATGGAGGAGATCCTGTACACTCTTGGACTTCACCTGTCACGTGCTCAGGTTTTGTATACTACTAAAAAACTTCCCAAATGTTACAGGACTGTTCTAAGTGAGAGGAATGTAATTTAGTTTCTACTGGCTTTGCTAACATAGCTGATCTCTTATTTCTACGCAGCCACTTCATATTTGCAATGAAATAAGAGTTTAATGTTTTGTAAATTGACAGGGGATGAAAAGGTGAAGTTGGCAGTTTAAAATATGCCCATACTGTATGTGTAGCTTTTGTCTCTAAATTGTATTTATTCTTTTCCTAGTTTGTTTGCATTTTAAGCTCTAGTATGTTAAAGTTCAAAAAGCTATGCAATTTCTTTTACATTTTCCAAGCTAAACTGTTCTTGTTTAGGTAACAGGATGTCTGGGTATTAAATGACACCATTATTTCTTTTCATGTGTTGTAGGTCAAGAAGCTGCTTAATAAAGTAGTGCTTCGAGAATCTTGTTTTTACAGAAGACTAACAGATACTTCTAAAGATGAAGAAAACCAAGAGGAGTCTGAAGAGCTACAGGAAGATATGTTAGGTGGTATTTTTATTTTTTTCTTTTTCCCCACAAACTTCCAGAGAGTTAATTCTGTGTGATAATGAGAGTTATGAAGTACTTGATTTCTTGCAGAAACTAATTGAGCCACTTTGGAAAAGTAAGTCTTTGTCAGTTCAAAAGTAACAGGGTTTTTTGTGCTTCCAACACATAATGTTGCACCTCTAGGATAAACCCTTAATATTTTGGAATAGGGAAGAGGACAGAGGTTAATGTTCAATATTGATGAACATCATTCCACGTTGTTAGTTTTGAAGTCAGGAGACTCAGAGCTACAGGTAGTAGAATGGAGCCTGAGTTTTGAAGACAAATTCCTGCAGGAAAGAGGCATAGAATGATTTCTTGAAAGAGAATGCTGCTTTTTGGCAAGGGGGAGAATTGTGGTCTGGAGAAGGAGAGAAGTGTGAGGGATAGAGCAGCACACCTGTGTCTGTATGTGTTCTCCTGAGCTCTCTGGGGTTGGTCTCTAGGTGACCCTGTGGTTATTAAGGATAGAGCAGCACTGAGCTCTCTGGGGTTGGTCTCTAGGTGACCCTGTGGTTATTAAGGATAGAGCAGCACTGAGCTCTCTGGGGTTGGTCTCTCGGTGACCCTGTGCTCGCTCCCCCTGCAGGGAACCGGCTGCTGCTGCCGTCGCCCGCGGTGAAGCAGGAGAGCAAGGCCCTGGAGGAGAACGTGGGGCTCATCGTGTACAACGGAGCCATGGTGGATGTGGGCAGCCTCCTGCAGAAGCTGGAGAAGAGTGAACGGGTGCGGGCAGAGATCGAGCAAAAGCTGCAGCTGCTGGAAGAAAAAACAGGTGGGATGTCACTTGGAAGGCAGTGCTTACAGGGGTGCAAGGCAGGTTCTTCAGCAGAGAAATCAATTTGGGAAATTTGTGTGATCTAAATTTTATTCAAGTTGAATGCAAGACTTTGAATGTAGTCAGAATTGAGTATTATCAAATGGTAATTCAATGCAGTTTTTAATGTTCTTTAAAAATCGGTATTATGGTGTTGCACATAAACAGAATATTAACATGCACAGTACACAGCATTGGAAATGACGTTTTCATTTCTTCCCTTCCTAAGATGAGGATGAGAAGACCATACTACAACTGGAGAATTCTAACAAAAGTCTGTCTGCGGAGCTAAAAGAAGTAAAAAAGGACCTTGGCCAACTGCAAGAAAATTTGAAGACCTCAGATGATAAGAAATTGCAGTTCGAGGGTCAGCTGAATAAGACAATCAAAAATTTAGCTACTGTTATGGATGAAATACAGAGTGTTCTCAAACAGGTTAGAATTGTTTAATTCCATTTTTTGTTATTGTAGGCAAACTTCTGTAGACTAATTATTGAAACAAACACTTCAATATAAAAACAATTTTTACATTAATTCAGGGCAGGAGTATCTTAACATATATAGATAAAGAGCTTAATGTTTGATTGAATATTTAAAGGTAACAAATATATTTTTTTCTTAACCTGCAACATATGTTCCTGACTTCAGTGTTTTTTAAAAGGTATAAATATTCATGTAGATCTCAAACTGAATGTTTTCCTGTCCTGATCTTGTCCATCTCCCGCAGTCCAAGTTTGCTCCTCTGTTTGACTGGTCAGGAGTACTTTTTCAAAGCAGAATTCAACTGTTTCAGTATGTGAGGGTGTCTCAGTAAAATGAGTTTCAAGCAAAACCCAGAAGCTCCAGAGCATTTCTACCCCTCAGTTTTCAGGGAGATCCTGGAACTGGTTATAACCAAACTGAGCAGGATACCAGTTCACGCAGTATCCTTCAGATACAAACAGTATCTGTGTCTCATGCTGCTCTACAGTTTGCATGAGAAATACAGCTTCTACAATTGCTCTCATCCTCTCCCTTTTTCCTTTTGAAGGACATTGTGAAGAACGAAGATAAAGATCAGAAATCCAAAGAAAATGGAGCAAACGTATGATAAACTGCTGCTGTTTAGAAGAATGGTGTTACATAATGTAATATAAATCATGATACCAGAATGTATGGGAAGTGATGCATGTTTGATTTTAGTAGTATAAATATCTTAGTTCCAAAAGATGTATAAAGTTTTATGAATGTGTCTGCTCCAGAAGATTGCTTGTAATTCTTAGCATTCAAGTTGAGACACTCCTCGAGTGAAAATAATTTTGCATTGCGAAAAGTTTTAGGATGAACTTTGTTATAGTTTTAACCCTAATAAAGTTCATCAATGTAACGAACAGTAGCAAGTATTTAATTACCAAATGTTTTTCATTGAAGTCTAGTGAAATCAAAATTTTCATTATTTATAGACTTGCCATTTTTCGGTTTTTGTCTTTATTTCGGTCTAATTAGTCTTTTTAAATTCAAATATAAATCACAAAGTAGCATGCTGCTTAATTTTACAAGTAAAGTTTTTTTTTAAAAAACAGCTTCTTGGATTTTTTTTTTGTTTTCACTTGTCACAACTTTTTTTCCCTTCTAAATATAACTTTCTTTCCCAAAGCTGCTTGTATTAGAGTCTTGTAATATACAGCAGTTTGGATGAGTTAAGAAAGCAATAGAAGCCTACCAAAATACTGCTAGAGTTGTAAGATTTATATGAAAATACATGGGCCTGGTTTAAATGTGTGTCATTTATGTTCACTAAATTGTTCTTATCTTTGGATTAATATATTTACTTCTTTTGAATAACAAATGCAGTGTATTTTGACCTATGGTTGGATAGCAGGCCAGCAGATGTCAGAATAATGCCTTACATGGAGAAAAAGCTGCTGCTGTAAACTGCCTTGGCTTAAATTTGGACTGACGAAGTGGGTAATTACTGCTAAGACTTCAGTCCAGCCAAAAAATAGATCCACCAGTAACTGTACTGCATATTGTAATTACAAAGGAGCAGGAGACAACTTGGTTTGTTGAGAAGGGGTAAGGTGGCCTTTCTTTTTGTTCACAAATCACTAGGGATGGAAACTCAAATGTTAATGTGACTTCTTGTCACAGGCAACTTACTCAAAGACTGTGAAATATCAACAGTTGTGTTTTGGTGCAACTTTCAGGAAAATTAAGGGGTTTGAAAGTTGGGACAGAAGTGTTTTCTTACAGAAATGGTTAATTTTAGCAGATGTTTTCTTTTTTAGCCTAGATGTCCTAGGTAACTAAATACCTGTTAGGAAAGTCCAAGTGCCATAATATGTATGAATAACCTACATGGAAACTCATGTAGCTTTATTGAGATACACATTAAAATGCCTGAATTTATGTTCAAAAGAGTCTAAGCTGGTGCTTTTATCACTTACCTTTCTTGGCTCTTTTGGAGCTAGACAAGTGGAATAACTTTCATTCAAGTAACATGCATAAGCTTCCCCCTCATTCATCTCGTTTGAGTCATTGTATAATACCTGAACTGTTCACAGTCGAGTAGGAAATACTATAAAAACACTATTTGTATATAAGGACACAGAAAATACATGCTTTAAAAATTGGGAGATAACATCTCAGAATGATAGAATGAGGGTGGTGATAAATTTATCTTATGAAAAACATTATCTGTGGTGTACAGGTGGTGTTAAATTCTTTTGTAATCAAATTATATTTTTCACCTTTACCTTTGTACAGATTTTTGACAGCATGTTTAATTTTTGATGTTGAGCACCATTTGTGTAAATGGACTTGGAAGAATTGCATCTGAAATACTTTGTTCCTGAATTTCAGCAGTATGTGTGAACATACAAGAAAATGAGTCTAGAATTTAAGATAACATTTTAGGCACACTGAAACATCTGAAATATTTTGCTTGAGTATTTTTACCTTAAACTGCTGAGCTGAAAGCAGTTTTAGAACAAGCAGGACTCCTCATCTCATTCTTCACTGAGGGGCCCTGTGAGACAGTTGCTAGAGTGATACAGATTTTTACAATATTTAAGAAAAAGAATATTTGTTAGAATGACTGTAGTCTTTCTCTATATTGATTTGATGTAATAGTGTTTCAGCTACTATGTACAGTCTGCATTTGTGTTGAAAAGGAAATTAAATGGCTAAAGAATAATGGGAAAAAAAAGGAAAACTTCTACAACCTACACAGAACTTGACCAATCTCCTGAAGCACAAATACTCTGAGAGAGAACAGGCACCTCTGACAGACTGATTTGCTGGGTCAAACAGTACAAAGTTCTGCACATGACCCATATTGATGCTATTAGCTAAAGCTTCTTAGTATTATTTCCAGAAATATAACTAATTCTAAGGAAAATTGAATGGAGTATCAGTAATGGAGGTTTGGAGAATCGATCTTTTGTCTGTTTTGATTTATGAACAAAGTTTTTGTATTTCATGTCCACATTTCCCACCTTACAGTCTTTGTACTTTTGAGTTGTTTGTTATGTCCCAGTTAGTGGCAAAAGGCTGCTGAAAGTGAGCCTTGGCATGCCACTTGTTTGGACTCCTTAAATCATCACAGATGCCCTGTTGGAAGTGGTAAATCTTGGACTGCTTTGTTCTGTAGAGAAAGCCCTGCTACAGCAGGCCCACAAATGGAATCTGATCTCTGTTCATAGACTTATTTCCCTCCCCTTTGCTGTTTTGTCTAATTAAGAAGTTTAACCCTTACAAAATTACATTCAGCCCTGTGGATGTCTGTGAATGAGGCTGGGAAGATCCAAGTGGTGCCTGAATGCAGACTGACCTAGGATAAGCCCCTTTTGCTGGGGCACAGAAGACACAAGTCTGAGTTCCGTTTCACAGAGAAACTGGCCATGGTGAGGTTTTGCCAGCTTTCTGTGTGGTGAGGATTGCCTGCAGGAAAGGGGGCTGCTGCTGCATGCTGCAGCTTATGCCATGATGGAGACACCAGGGTGTTCTTTACTCACCCAGGGCTCAGTGCCTGTGCCCCTGGTGCCCGGGCACTGCTGCAGGACTCCTGCACTGCAGAATGATTCCCCAGTTCTTGGTTTGTCCAGTGGCCTCTGCCTCAGTCTGGAATGCCCTGAGTGTACAAAGGAGAAATTGGAATTCTCTCTCTGGTGTCTGGGGGTTTCCACAGCTTTTACAGTTTAGTTCTTTCAGTATCTAACATTATAAAGCCTAGTCCTTTAACATAACTTCTTTTTCAGTGTTTAACTGCTTTGAGAGAGAGGAATGGCTTCCAGTCCATCTTTCTGCTGAGTAATATGCTGTGTGAATATGTTTGGACTTATGTAACAGTTAACTTTCACTGATAATTTTGTCAGGAATGTGCACAAAATGTGTTTTTTCTCTTGTTTTTCTGTACTGTATGTGTACCCAGGTCAGGTTCTTACCTTGAATGCATTTGTTCAGTGCAGTTTATATTTTAAAATATAAAAGATAAAAGAATTCATTTTGAGTGACGAGTCTTACAGCCAGCAGTAGATTGCTAAATGTGTAGGTAGCACAGTCACTGCACTTCCACTGGTATCTCTCAGAAAGCAGAAATGGGTCAGGTAGAAGTTCAGCTGGGACTTGCATATTGCCATGGAATGTGACAATAAAGATGCCATAAATAATGGATGCCTTGACTCAGCCATCAAAACTGCCAGTTCCCTTTATGTTTCTGCATACTGGGTCTCATTGATACACTGCACAAAAGTTGTTATAGTAAAAAGCTCTAGTAACAAAATGCATTGTTTTCAATGCTTTTCCCTTATTTATTCATCCTCTATTTTATCCACAGCATCACCATACAGAGTATAAACTAGAGCTTTGGAACACACCAAATCTCACCTGACACTGTGTGTCTGGTGGCATAATTGTGTTTTGGAATGTTGCTTTTCAATTTCTAGGTATCTAATACCAGAACTTGCCTTGAAAATGCAATGCTGCTTTTGATTTCTTGTATCCTGCTGGTTTTAAATTGTCTCTAACAAGAGAATTCTAACTGGTGTGAGGATTTGGATCAGGTCCTCCACAGTAGGTGTAAGAATCAGTACCTTTGCAGATGTGATTTAATAATGTTGCAAGTTGTTGTATATAGTCAAATATTAGTTCAGCTCTCTTTATTCTTCTCTTTAAAAGGACAGCAGAATATTGCTGCTGGGTAGATTTGTTGGTTGCATGCTGCAGTTTGATATTTATTTGTAGAAGTTTCCTGAGCTGGATTCCAGCCAAGGTGACAGATTCCCAGTGCCAGGTGTTCTGATAGGAAGTTGATTCCCGGGTTATTTTGCCCTCAGCCTGCTGAGGGACATGTGCAGGGATGCTGCTGGCTGAGTGGCTGTTCACATTTCACCACAAACAGCTTGGGTGGAGGGGAGGAAGAAAGACCTCTAGGAATCCCAGTCTGAAATCTCCCCACTCTGCTTTTCAGCAGATATTTTTCAAGTACTAATTTGCTTTGTTATTTTGTTGCACCTTTTCAGTGGTATACAGGATTTGTTTGAGTTTCAGTGGATTTTTTTTCCCGTATTGCTTAAACCTTTTTTGTTTTCCATACACAGGGTCATCCAGTTACATTCCTGTTTTATCATGCAAGGGGCAGAGACAGCTGGAGAATTGCAGCCTTCATTTTTGGTCCCTTTTTAGCAAGGCTGGATGGTAGCCAGCAGATGAGATCTAAAAAAGCAGAAGTTGCTGCCACATGTGTTGTGGAAATGAGCAGCTGGAGACAGAAGTACCTGCAGTGCTGGTCTCAGGGGCACACGTGTCTCACAGACCAAGCTGCTTTGTGGTAAAGCAGTCCAGGGTCTGTGTGCAGAGCACGAGCTGAAGGAGAAGGCAATTTTCCCTCCAGTATCAGGTACACGCTGGGTGGGTGCCTTGTTACACTTCCAGCTTGGACACTCTAAAAAGAAACAAAGAGCTGTGGGAGTTCTCTTAAGCAGCTGGAAGGACTCCTGCCTGTTTCACAGGGGGCAGTCTACATCTCCCATGAAAGGCTTTCCTTTTCAGCTTCTCTCCTCATGCTTTGTTTTATCAAAGTGCTATTCAGGTGAGTTAAACACTTCGTTAACGTTAAATGGAACTATTAGAACATTCATGTCATAAGTTGCAAAGTCTTGGGAAAGAGTTTGCAAAAGCAACTTCTGGGTATTTGTAAATAGAGAAAATGCTGCCTTTGTCAAGTATCCCCTCTGGTATGAGAAAGCCATCTACAGTGTGACTAAACAGATGAAAATACAGATTAGCTGCTTACCAGTATTGAACCTGATTTTTGTGTCTTAGTGTTCTTCCTGACATCAAGCTAAGAACTTTTTTTCCTTTCTTTTTATTTTTTTCTTTTTTTTTTTCCTTTGAGTGGACGGTGATGTTTTCATTAATAACAAGGAGAGGAAAAATAAGTGACTGTTAGTACTGGGACACATATGGATGGCAGCACATCTATAAATACTCAGACCATCCATGGGATCCAGTAATATGCTTGTAAAGAACATGCAGTCAGCATTTTCAGTTTTATGACTTGAGCATGTAGTGATGGACAGTACAAAATACAAAAAGGGACTTGTGGGGACCACACAATGTACAATACTGCTGATCCATGGACAAAGGCAGAGTTTGTATAGTGTGACTTTGGGTAGCAGTGGCTCAGAATATGTAGTATTGATAAGAGGTGGCAGTGAGCAGTGAAAGAAAATTAATCCACCTTAGGTCTTTTTTTCAGTTAAGACAGTTGAAAAAAATATTTATTCTAACGCAACGTGGAATTTAAGAACCTATAACAATTCCCTAAATAGCACACTGAATTGGACACCAGATCCCTGTGTGAGCACCGAGTTCTAAAGCAAGCTGTGCCCTTACCTTGTCTGGCAAGGATTTTGTGGGGTGGATGAGAGGATGCAGAGCTCTGCAGAACAGGAACAACCTGTGCAAGTGCCTGTAAGCAGCGCACAGGGCAGCGCTGGAGCCTGGCCTGTGCCCTGTGCCGGTGCCTCCTTTGCCTGCGCTGCCAGCCCTTCCCCAGTGGCAGTGTAATCCGAGACAGGGCAGGAGCCCTGATCCGGGGGGAGAAGGGGGAGGGGGTCTTTTGTCTCTCTGAAATCTCAGTGCGAAATAGAGGCAGGTTCCTCAAGCCCAGAGTGGGATTTTCTGGAGGAAGAGTGCCCTGCCCTGGAGCTAGGAGCAGCGGGGACAGAGGCAGAGAGCTGGGCAAGGCTTCACCACAGTGGCAGAGGCACAGAGCCAGTGCTGGAGCCCTCTGGTGCCGCCGAATTTATTGGCTTTTATGTTGATTCTTCGTGTGTGATCCCGATGGTGACATCCTCTCCTGTGGAGCTGCCGGCTGAGTCAAGCAGAGGAGTCTGAGCTGCCATCAGAGGCCTCGTCAGCTGAAGCACCAAACCACTCTCAGGGCAGGTTAACTCCTCTGGCATTTTGTGACTGGCCTTGTCAATCCTGGCAGGCAAAAATCCTGTGGAAAAGTGGCGAGCAGGCAGAGCATCACCAGGACAGCTTTCTGCAAAAGCACAGCCTCCCCTTCCGTCGGACACTGGGCCAAACTGGGGTTGCTGGTAGCCTGGCTTGCAGCAGAGTCGTGGTCACCTGCTGAGTCCACTGCAAGGGAGACTGGGCTCTCGTTATTCAGGAGAAATGTGGTAGGAAGCAGTCGTGCCAGTTCTGTTTCCTGGAAGAAGTGGCTGGATATAATGTGTCTGGAGCCCCAGAGCGAAAGGAACTGTAAGGTGCATTCATAGCCCGTGGAAGACTCAATTAGGTTCATTCTTCGTGGATGTTTTAAACAAAGCATCATGCACTGGGAAGAAAGCTGGGGCTGGATGGGATGGATTGAGGCAGCACAAGGATTCCTCTGAGACAGAGCTCCAGAACGTGCTGCTGCTGCTGCTGAAGGTAAAGGTGGAGGGCGCACCGAGGGGGGTGATGGCTGAAATCAGCAGCTGCTTTCAGTCTTGCATCCTCTGGAAACGTTCACACACATTAAAAAAAAAAAAAAGGCAGTCCTATGAAATGATCCCTTAAACATTTTCTAAAAGTTTATAAAAGTGGACATGATGAAATATCTATGGAGAAATCAGGCTCAGATGCATTCAAGTTGCTACCCTAAATGTCTAGGTATTCACATTAATATTTACTGCATCACACTGGTGAATGTTTATCCATCATTTTCATTTGCTACCTGCAATTAGTACATATACAATTGACTGTTCTAGTGACCTCTGCAGTCTAAAGACACCAGGCTGTAATGAAGAGCTTTGTCTACACAGAAAGTACAGCTGAATGTTCTTAATGAAAGTTTGTCACAAAAAGTTCTCTGAAATGTGGTTGCAGGATACACCCACCAGCATTCCAATGGTGGGTCAGATTAAATTTCTGCTCACAGCCCTTGTTTTCACGCGGGACGTTGGTTTTGGTCAGTAAATCCCTCTGCAGTTGCTGGGGGACCCTGCGGTGTGCAGGGGCCATTAGTGCTGGGTCTCCTCTACTCTTGGTCCCGTGGGGCTTGTGTCGGTTTGTCCTGCTCTTGTCTGACCGACCTTCAGCAGGGGCAGACGACACCACAGGACCTCTGTAGTTCTAGCACTTTTCTGTGTGGTTTGGGCATGGTTGGTGAGGACTGCTCCCTGTGGAAGGTGCTAGAGGAGTACAGAGTTCAGCCTAACGCAGTAAGGGACACCCCAGCAGTGCAGTCCCTGCTCTGTGGCAGCTTCAGCCTTTTGATGTGAAGCGCTTTGTGCTTTAACTTTCCCAAGGCTAAAGGATAGGAAGCATTGACAATCCAACCAGGAATGCTGCAGTGGTGACATTAAACTCTTCAGCTCCGTAGTAACTGCTAGGTACTCGGTGAGGTGCAAACAAATCTCTTTTCAGTTGGATTTCCAAAGGTTAGTAGGGATTTTCATAGCTGTCAATTGGAGATGTTTATTTTTACTTTACCCTGACTGTAGCCCTGCAATCCTTTCTGTCTAGGGATGAATTATATCTTAATTCATATTCTTAATTCCTATTCATTAGTATATCTTAGTTCAGTTATATCTAGAAGTGCATTTTGCTTCATTTCAAGCAGGACTGGAGATTAGATCACAAAAACTTTTTGTTAAAGCTAACTAGGAATTCTTCAAGAAAGAATTCAAAACTGCACTTTTTCTCCAAGCAAAAGAAATTGCCAACTTTTAGAAGACTGAGGAACTCTTAAATGATACGTTTCAAAACATTTAACAGGAAAATATCTCATGTCTAGCCTGTGTTAGCCTTGGCTAGCTCAACTTTGTACTTTCTTAACACTGTCTTAACTTAAATCACATAATTCTTTTTTTCCTGTTTCTGGTATTTACCCTTCTTTCCCAATAATTTGTAATGAATAGCCACTCCCTGTTGCAGCCCCATTTTCTGGCTATAAAATTTCTCTCTTCATCAGTCATTTCTTGGGCACTGGTAACTTCACTGAATGGTAACATCTGGTAACGCCAGCTGGAGTTCATCTTCCCTAATCACAAATTAACCTGCTGCCCTCTTAACTCAATCCAGGTGTTAAGGAGAGGAGTTATAAGGAACAAGAGTGCTTTGTTGGTCTCTACCTAAAAAGCATAGGTATGTTGGGAATGGTTCTTTCTTACGGTAGTTAAGTTTTATATTGCTGATGAAAAATGATATCTTATTGCTGGTCTCCTGGGGATGATTTAGAGAACTTGGCTCCACTGTTTTTTACCTCCTTGTTCCCAGTAACCTCTTTTCTGATGCATGGGATGGCTAGTTGAATGCAAATGTAAGTTACTTCCGTAAATTAATTAGATCATTTCCCCTATTATCCTGCCTCTTGCTGCAGTAACAGCTAAAGGAGTTTCTTACAAGTTAGAATTCTCTCACGTGTCTTTGTGAATTTTGCTTTTTCTAACAATTAATGTTGAAGTGATATTTTCATGATTTTACTTAAAGTTCTGGAACCTTAACTGAAAAAAAAATTCAGTTTGAGTGTCTTTATTTAGGTAATGTTCTGATTTTAAATTATATATTCTATGCCTTCTCTTTCAAAAGTCATCATAATGGCCATTTTCTGCTCTGGATTACTTTTCTCCCATTTCTTATATATATTATATATATTTTGCTCTAGAAAAGCAAGTAGCAAGTTGCATAACTAAAATGCAAAGGACAATGTTTTCTTGGCTTTTGGGTTTTTAAAAGAAATTACAATATTTTAAGAACAAAGCTGTTGGCATCAGATTGGCTGTCTGTATTTTACATAGAGAGATTTGACTGCGTTTTTAATCTACCTGCTCTCATGAAACTGTTTGCAAAAATGAGAAATTCAAGCCACCTGGATTTTTCACGTTTCCTGACTAAAGGCTGGGATGTTGGGAATCAAACAATGCTGTTCCTAGGAAACATTTTCTGCACAGGTAGCAATAGCAGCATTTGGTGAAATTTCACAAACAGCTGGGTGTACCAGGTGTCAGAGATGGGAATCAGCCTGCACTACCTTTATGCTTGGTTGCGGTACACGGAAAAGAGTTGGGAACGAGTTTTCAGGCTCGTGAGAACGATGAGCCAACGCTTTTGAGGTTTTCCCTTTTAAACCCACACCCACTTGTTTGCTGGGCAGCAGATGAGAAGCAGGGGCCATTCGGCACCGCAGCGGAGATTTTGCCAAGTCCCATTTCAGTGAAGAATTATCCAGACCCTGCTGCATGTGGGTTTAAAGCCCTGGGCGCTCAGAGCTCCTCCTCACTGCTTCCCTCAAGGAGCCTTGCGGGCTATTGTTTGTCCTCAGAAGACAGATTTGCTCCCACAAATCGTTGCTCTTTATCCCGGCAGCTCAAATTAGGTTTTGTTCTAGGGAAGCACACCGGGGCGTCCTGACTTTACAGAGCAGGCTGCACCTTGACTCCTACCGGTCACCAGAAGTTTGATCAAATAAAGGGGAAATTCAGTCCAAAATCTTGTAACTAACACAAATTGTGTTTATTCCCAGATAAAATCCAGAAATGTCTCTCTCGTCCCTTCTGATGGGGAACTCATGGTACACACAGGACTGGGCAGGAGCTTTTATATTCTGCTTGGGATATGGAGGGGAAGAAAAGGGGAAAATCACGGCAATTACAATTTTCCTCAAAGGGTGAAGCAGGGGCTAATTTTAAAAACTCGATCTGGTAACAGACAAACTCTGAAGGAATGGTAGGAATGCCGAGATCTCCCTGCGGCCCATGTCCCGTGCTCGGCTGAGTTGTTCGGTCCATTGTTCACCAAACGAGGGGCAAAGTGCTCCTGTGCTGTGAGCCTGGGGGTGCCTGCAGAGCCCTGCTGGGACAGAGCCGGGGCTCTCAGCGAGGTTAATACAATCTCAAACACTCGGATCGAGCGCACTGACCTCCCGAGCCATGGGAGAGAACCTGTGGTGGCAGTCCAGGAGAAGGCATCTCAGCCGCTGCTTGTCGCCCTGGGTCGTCACTGAAATAAATGGGCAGGAGATCTTTCTCCTTTTTAATGCCTTTATTAAAAAGAATCAGTTCAGGTGGGGAGAAATCAACGGGTTGCGCCCACGCCGCCGCTGCTCCCAGGCGTGGCACGGAGGAGGAGGGTGATGCAGCTGTGTCCGCTGGTCTGCAGGCAGAGCTGGGGATTCCGTCCTCACGGGAGATTAGGAGATTCCCCCTTTTTGGTCTAACACTCCGGGGCGTCTCTTTAATCAGCATCTTTTCAGGTTAGGATGAGAAGCAAAAAGGATCCAAGCAGGTACGGGACTACGCTCCCATCCTTAGATGTCACTTAGGTCACTTGTTGGCTCGTAATTTTAGGGGTTTTCCTGTAAAAACTGTAAAAATTCGGGGCGCAATGCATTTCTCATCTGCATACTGGCTCTGATGTCACTCCTATTCTCCTCGTACCTGGAGGGTCTGTCCCGTGTCCCTCCCTGGCAAGCGGCCAGCATCAGGGGGACAATGGTTAATCACCAGCCATTAACAGGTAATTGAAGAACTCTTCTTTAACAGTGAAACTAACTTACAGCAACTGGTCTGACTTGTTTTTAACTCTGCAACCAAAAAAAAGAAAAATACAACTTTCTATTCATAACAGTCACCAGCTCGTTTCTGCCATCCCAGCCTGCCTTCTCCCGTGACAGCAGCATCTTCCATGTGCCTGAACAGCCCGACTCCTTTGTGATTCCTGTCCAGTAGAAAATACCACAATGAAACATTTTTGCTTAGCATTTAGAGGCTGAATTTGCTGTCGGTTCAGTATCTCTGTAGCAGATCTACAAGGAAATCTACTTCTATTCACAAGGAAAGCTAAGAAAGCCCTGTCCTTTCCCGTTAGGCTGGAGCTGGGATGGGCATGCAGACTGGGACTTTTCTGTGCACAGCTAATGTGCTGGTCACCTTTTCCAATGGGAGCTCTGCTGCAGGCTGGAAATTTCTATCTCTTGGGAAAAATCCTATTGAAGAGTGGCATTGAAAGGACAGTACACTTTTCTGTGAAGTGTCAAGTTTTATACATTTTTGCTGGAGGTATTGAATGAACTGCAATGAGATCAGACAAGGAATTGTTTTGTGCTCTTGTTTGTGCATTTGTAGAGTAACCTGATAGGTCTAACTCCTCACTTTTCTTGTGTGACTCTCCCACAGAACATAAGGAGAAGAGAAGCAGCTAAAAATGGGCAGATAGTCCCTGAAACTGCTTTGATACTCAAACAGAATCCCTGTGATAGGAGAGGGCTGGAATTGAATCTCCTGAAAATGTTCAGCAACAGCTTAAGGAGTAGGGAGCAAAACTTCTGCTGTACTTGTGGCCTGCAATAACCTTTCAAAGAGCTGGCACAGCTCTGGGGCACTGTATTAGTTCCCAGGTGTAACTTATTTAGTGAGCTCAGCAGGCACTGCCTGCCTGGCTGTGGAGGTCCTCATGCCCAGCTTCCCTGCATGCTTGTACCAGCTTTGGGGAAGAGTTTTGAAGCACCACACTGGCACTGGGATCCATCTACAGCTGGTTATTTGAGCATTTCCTGCTTATTAGCAATTCTCAGAGTTGCTTAAAATGAGAGACAAATTCCTGTCCTCAAGCTACCTGGCAAGCTTTTGGGACATATTTGTTTTAATTTGAGTAATTTAAATTTGTTCACAGCAATGAATGTCAGTATCAGCACGGTTCTGCTGCAGGTTTATTGAAGCCACAGATGAAACTATGGCCTTGTGAGTAGCTGATTTCTGCCTGGCCTACGAAAGGTCAGGACTCTGGAGTGGATATTGTTTGTCAGGCACTGCAGTTGTACACAGGAACACACAACTTTAATGAGGATGGCAGCTCAGCAAGAGGCTGGGGATGTGCCTCCTGGGATTCCTTTCTTTTGGAATCCCTTTCTTCCAGTGTCTTTCATCCTGCCCCACAAACAGGGATGGAGGTTTGCAAGTCAAAGGAGAATAATTTTGTACTTCAGTGGTGCTGGCTTCTGTGAAATGTAACTCTCAGCATGTGGTCATGCTTTGCATTGAGCTGGTTAGGATTATTTAGAATTCTGTGCCTTTTTATTTTTATCAGGCCTGAAAAGAATGGATGACCTAAAATGGTGCTTTATTTTGCACTGCTGTGGACAGGCTGCCAAACACGAGGGACAATTTGAGTTTCTAACAGTTTTGTTGTCAAACACTACTTTAAAAGTTATTTTCAGTAAGGTACTATTCAGAACTTGCATGTTCTGTTGTAATTGGGTTTTACCTGTTGTCACAGTCATTCCAGTGACAACTCTGCTGATGCATTTTTAAGGAGGAAAAAGGGAAGAAAACATTTGTGCTCTTTGAAGGAGCTTTTTATCCACCTTGCTATTATTTGCTTTTGATCTAATTCTCTCTGTGTAATGATTGTATAAAACTTACATTATTTCATAATGTTTACTATCTAATTTTAGCTGGCATTTAGCCCTTACCACTGAATTGACACAATAAAGCATGCACATTTAAAGCATTTCCATATAAAATTCTTACCAAGGTGTTAATCCTGTATTACAAAAGCCCTTTCTCAGTAGAACATGTATTGCACTAACCATAAATGCTGTACTCAGACTGACTGAACTCACAGCAGCAAGGTACAGGGCCTGTGATGTTCTTCAGAATCCTGATGCATTTACCAGATCTGCTCAGATTGAATTACTTGAACGGTGTGATCTGTAAAAACATTTGTGCATGCAATTTTTTTTCATACTACCCCAACAGTAGTTTCTAATAATACTGTTTAGCAAGTATGACTGAACAGAAGTGTATAATTTTTTAATTATAAGCTCCATTCAACTTAATTTACTCTGATTTTTAAAATATAATCTCTAAGTTGGAAAGAACTTGGTATGTATTGTGTATTTCTCGGTGCTAAAGACTTTCAGCAGCAAAAGCTGTTGATTCTGTCTTTTGGGTGACAACATCCTCAGTCTTTTGAATTCTTGCATGTTGAATCATGAAAGGCAGATCTTAACTGTCTTTTAGAATCAGGGTAATTGGAATAGGCCTAATTTTTTCTGTCTCAGAAAAGACAATAGTTTGTGTTAATATAATGAAGTTAATGAAATAAATTACATTAGTTTGTAGTGCTTCTGCTGTGGTCTTTGATATGGTTTCAGAATCAGAGAGTTCATTTCAAGGCTACTTTTAGCTTTTCTATACTGCCATCTTGCTTTAGCACCCGTCCACCCCATTGCTGTGCAGAGCAGCAGCACTAACAGTGAGCCCCTGTTGGAGTCTCCAGCTACACCTGGAGTTCAGTCATGCAAAAAGAGTTAAGAATACAGGAGCTATTTATCTGAGAGCTGAAGAGAAAACGAACAGTTCTCTCATATGGACATGCTTGGCAGGGTCTCGTTACCGTGTGAGGACAGTGTAACCTTGTTCCTCCAGCTCGGGGTTACCCCAGCAAACCCGTCAGCTCCTGGCGGTCAGAAGTGCCCTTTTTTACAGAAAGCAGAGGGGGTGAGGGTGGCTGTGGGAGATGCAGCTGTGGCCCAGCTGCAGCAGGTGACTGCTGCACTTTGTCATTGCTGTCCCACGGGGGTCAGACCGGGCTGCTCAGGGCTTGCTCAGTCACAGCCCGGGAGCTGCTGGGGCTGGAGGCTGCGCGAGCTCCTGGGCACGCTGCTCCAGCCGTGCTGTCCTCAGAGGTGAAAAGGTTTACTGGAGAGCAAACCTGCACCTCTGCTGCTGCAGCAGGTGCCTGTGGTGTTTAACAGGTCTCACCAAAGCTATTTCTTCCCCAGCTTCTACAAGAGCCATTCCCTCGGCTGTGACTCCCAGGCAGGTGTTCCAGGCCTGCCCATCTTGGTGTCCCTCTGCTGAATTTGCCTCTATTCCTTAGCTGCTTCATAGACTGTATAATTTATTTTTGCCCCTGAAATTGTTCTACATTTTCAGCATCCCACAGACACATGCACATCTCTATAATTTCCTTTGGAGGCTCCACCTTGATCTGTGGGATTCAACAACCCACTATCTTCACCGTAAGTGTTCTGCTAAACTGGCTTTTGAAAAAACATTTACTATTTACTGAGTCCTCTGTAATACAGTGGCGTTGTTTGTTGTTTGGTTGCACTGTTGGTCTTCTGTGACATCGTTTTGGCTGAAATTTGGATTAACTGAAACACGGAAAGGGTGTTTTATATCACTAAAGCCATGGAGACAGTTTTGGGAACTGCAGACTAAAGTCCTCGAGTTCAGACTAGTGCTGTTCAATCTGCAGTGCCCAAACAATTCCTCTGAGACCTCTTATGGTGGTAAAGATGCTGCTTTTCATTTCTAAAGAGGTTTGTTTTGTTTTTCCCTGCGGACCATAAATTGCAGCCTAATGAAAGGATACAGAAAGTTATTTTCTAGCAAGGGGGTCATCCTTAAATTTGGATATCCATTTAGGGAGAGTGGAAGGAAAAGTGGCTGTGCACATCCATCAACATCCCAGGCAGGTGTGAACTTGCCCCTATACCATTAAAGTCTTGTTCTCAGCTGAATGAAAAGCCTCCCTGCCATGGGATTTGTCCTAAAACAAGATCTGAGGCCTGCTTGGTCCCACTGCCTGGTGTGATGGTGGCTCCTGTCCTCATCCGAGCAAGGGGCCTGGCTCCCAGGGAAGCTCCCACTGCAAAAACTCTTTGCTCTCAGCTTTTGCTGCATGGGGTGGGACTGGGACAGGTGTTGCCTGTCCTCAGCTCTCTCCCCCTGATCTGGGATTTGCTGAAAAACCTCTGCAGGGAGCTGTGCTCTCCTTTGAGCAGCTCTGTGGGTGCTGCTCCTCTGAAAGTCTGGAACGTGACTTCCCTGGGCTGGGGCAGGGTGAGCTGAAGTCAGGCAATGTGCAAAGTGAATTTTGGCTCATTCTGGGGCGGGCAAACACGACCATAGGTATATCTTACTGGCAAGCATTACATTGTACACTTTTCATGTCTGCTTTTTATGTGCCAGCACACATCCAGGCAAAGGAGGCAGCAGGAATAGTGCAGCAGTTGGAGCTGGCCTTCAGCTGTACAGGCACAGGAATGCACGGCTTCATCCCAATGCTTCTATAGTCCATCTTTCACTCTAAAGGTAAGTACCTAGCCAACCCCCATTACTGCTTGCTGCTTAGAACAAAGGTTTGGACATTAAAGAGCTATTTGGATTTCTGAGATTTATTGCAGAAGAGAGGGCACAGCTGGAGAGCAGTTTTAGTGGGGAAATGCCAGGGTTATGAAGGGGATTTTTTGGATAAGGCCAAGTGGAAAAGCTGTGCTTGTGTCACATTCCTGTGGTAGTGGATGGCAGCACCTCAGGACAGTTAAAGGAGTTAGAGACACTGCCATGGCTTATTCATTCCTGTTCTGTTGTTTGGCTCCATGGTGGTTGCTTTGCAACTTGCTTGGGCCCGTTTAGTTTTGTGTTATTTTTTTATCTCCTTGCAATGAACGTTTTGAATCAATCTGTGTTTTACCACCAAGCCTCACACTAAATGCTGAAACAGATAAAGATGACCTTCCTTGCTATCAGCTGTGCTGTGTGTTCAATGCATATGTGAATTGACTTAAAAGCCTTCAGCATGCTGCATTATATGAAAAATAATTATCTGCACTGCTGTTGCTCGGAGTTGAATTTTTCTGCCAGTTTTGCAGTGAATGCCCCAAAGGTGGATGTGCTTATGCAGCCCTGCTTGCTGACTTTGTGCCAGCTGTGGGTGAAATGCAGATCTCTGCAATTGGGCTGTGCTCTCTTGAGCAGTGCATTTGGAGCTGCATTCTTGCCCATGTGTTCAGGCAGTGCCTGTGGAGCTTGAAACCTGCTCCCAAGATGCTCTTGCAGCATCCAGCTGGCCATGTCAGTAGCTTTGCTAAGAGCTGAAGGGGTTAATCTCATTGAAGGTCAAAGATGCACATTTCAATGGCAAAAGCGTACCCACTGTGCTCAGTTAAGGAAAACTGTACCACACTGAGTGTATTGGTGTCTTCGTGTTCCTGTCTGGGCACTTGGGCAGAGGTTGCAGGAGAGAGCTCTTCCTATTTTTCCTGAATCTTTCTTTCTTCTCACCATATCTGCCTGTGGGGTTTGTTGTTAGCTGGTGAAAGACTTTGTGGCTCTGGGTTGCCATTAGCACTAAGATTAGAGTAAGGATTTCATGGCTCTTGGGTAGGATCCTCAGGAAGCACTTAGAAGTCATATTTCCAAAAATTCATAAACTTGCATTTCGGCATAGGCTTTCATTGGGAAGGCAGAAAAAGTGGTTGGGTTTTGTTGGTTTTGTTTACTTCTTATTAAGTTGTATGGCATCATCCTTTGAAAGTTTTAAGGAATAAAAAGTTAATAAGAATTCAGTAAGGATAAGTGAATCATAGAAGGTTGGGGACTGTAAAAACCAGAAGTTGTGACCAAATGGAAGGCACTCTTTGCCTAAATGCCCTGATTTGGGAGGGTCTGTCCTGGCAGGAATCAGTAGGTACAGAAATCTAACATTTCACGTGTTTGCAGCTTCTTTGATGTCAGCTGAAGAAGTGTTGGTGGCCTTAAACTGACACTTAATTGTTTTTTTGAGGGTTGTACAAAATAATAAAAAACCCCAGATATTGTTTGTTGTTCCTGAGAGCTTTTGTTAGTTACAGTAACAGACATATTACAAGATTTAACAGTTTCATTTAACTGAACTATTTACTCTTTCCTTCAGTAAAAGGATGTTTCTGAAAACAGGACCTAGTACAGGTACTAGTACAGAGTACTTGTGCCAAAATAGTTTCTCTGTTATATACTTAAAATTGAAAATGTTAATCTTAATTGCCTTTGTAATTTACATAGAATTTTTATTCTTTAATAAGAACACTTTTTGTAAACTCATTAATGTTCAAAAAGGGTTTTGCTAGAGTTCCCAACTTTCTATGATGCTCTTATTAACATTTTATTCCTTAAAATTCTTTAACTATATGTGATTTTTGCTGTAAAATGTGATTATGATGCACTCTAGGCTATAGAAAAGCAGAAGCCTTGCAGTTGGTAGCAGTACTGCTCTTGTTTATGATCTTCTGCAAAAAGTGAATGACACCAAATAAGCCAAGGCTTTCATGTAAAGAGGCACAGGATCTGTGGCATCTTTTGTATAATCCATTCCATGATAGATTCTCCCAACTACAGAACAGAAACATCAATCTTCTATTTCCATATGCTGTGTCTTCTCTGCCCAACAGATGTTTTGGGTTTTTTCTGGAAAGGATTTACTCCTAGCCCTTATTGTTCTGTAAACAGTTTACCTGAACCCTTAAGAAGTAAATTGAGTGCTGTTGTAATGAATGCCTCTCTATTCAATTCACCAGAAATAGCCGGGGTTTCACCCAGATAAACTTGTCTTGTATGTAATTTTTCTGAATAGCCTGAAGATGCAAAAACTCTGCAACTGTTAAACAACTCAGTGAAAAATGATAATGCTCACATTACAGAGATGGAACAAAAATCACTTTGTGCTAGTCAAGAATACCCAGAGGCTTTTCTGTGTGCTGAGTTTTGTTACCCAATGCTCCTATTACAGATGACTTCCCACACTGTGATCTGTAAGTGCTCCAAAAAGAGTATTCTTGGGTTTAGGTGTCCAGGCAATGAGCAGAGCTTGAGCAGACCTGTAAAGCAAACTGGAGGATAAGAATGCCTGAGCCCTGGCCAGATTGGCTTTGGTTAAGGTGGCTCTGCAAAGGCTGCAGAGTGTGGAGGGAAGGAGGCTGTGTTCAAGCAGCTGGGCTCTTGACTGCTGGCAGCTCCCCACAAAGGTGGAAGCAGGCCCTCCTCAGACTGTGAAGACAGCAGGAAGGTGATTGTCATCCGATTTATGGAGAGTAGGGAAGTGGGCAGGGCTTTCTGCAGGGGGCTTTGAGCTGTAAAAGGACAGACACTAAGGAGCTTTAATGAGAACGGTGTGCTGGTGATTGTGCATCAGGCCCATGAGACACAGCTTGCACAAATTGATAAAGCTTCTCCATGTGCAAATCTAAAGGATGCAGCTTTTAGGTATTTCCAATGAACTTGGGAGACTGAAGCACAACAGTTATTTAGCTGGGCAAAGTAAATCTACAACGTTTTTCATAAGAACTTGATAGACACTTGTAGGCTGCTGCCTGGGCCTTATCAATGTCACCAACGATCTAATTCCCGCTTTCACATTTTCAGGTTTTATTTCAAAGTCAAAAGACAATGATATCTAACATTGATGTTGTTAGCAGGTGTGCACTATTGACTCTGCAACATTTTAGACTTGTGTTCAAACATGATTTTAGATTTTAAAAAATTCCTTCAGTATCAAGCTAGCTTTTATTTAATGCTTTGAATATTATTCTGAAACAGCCTTCCCTGAATGGAGGATGGAGGCACCGGATTTGATGCTGCAGAACAGATACAGATAACAAGAGCAAGATAATAACTATAAAGATAATGAACAAATTTTAATTACACTTGGTATTTTACTCCTTAGCAGTCTGGTGCTCTACAGGAACAAATGGTCAAATTGGCAGCAGCACGGTGTGCCCACAGCAGACTTCAGACAGAAAATTATTCACGAGAGTCATTACTGAATGCTGATGGCCTTTCCCATAGAAAAAGAAAGCTTGCAATGCTTTCTGCACCTGCAAGGAGTTTCCTAGCAACACCACCGAGGAAACTGTATGCCAGGATTTTCTTTTCAGAGTTCTTTTTGTTGAATATAGCAGCAGTTGTAAAACAAAGGTCAAGAGCAACTTAAGCTCTTCAAAGCAATGTTGTGTATTACATTTACTCAGAGAAGTGTTTGTGTTGTAGTTCTCTGGCTAGAAGATAAATATTGGGTTACAGTGTCATCCAATAGACAACGGTGGTTCAGTTAAACGTGAACATAGCTTAATCTAAAATGTCACTTTCTACTTGGGGCAAAATTCCTGTTAGTGTTTATCCTTGTGAAGGAACCAGCAGTCCCTGCTGCCTTCTGCCTGCCTGGCAGCTGGGCACAGCCAGGAGCTTTCTGAGCAGCACAGAACATCACCTGGTTGTGGGAACAGACCATCAATCTGACTAAAAAGAAGAAAGGGGGGAATTTGGTTTTTTGTTTTGTCTGAGGAGCTGTATGCAGTCACTGTCAGTGTGTGCACGGACCTCAGGTGAGTCCCTGCTTCATGCCTTGCCATCAACAACTTCAGGGCAAGTGCTGATTTCAGCACAGCACGCACAGGTTCTGTGTCAAAGTACTTGCTGGGCTGGTCCTCGCTGGCTTTGCCACCTTGGGAAGGGGAGAGGTCAGAGTTTATCTGTGTTTTATGGATGGGGGAGTTTGGGTGAAGGACTAAGACCCTTTTCAGCCCTCTGGGCTGGGGGTGCAGAGTTACGGGGGAAGATGGGCCACACTCTTGGCCCCTCCAAACTTCTGCTTTTGTCATGCAGAATAAGAACAATGTTTTTGTCTCTTACCAGGACAGATAGTGAGGTGGCCTAAAAAATGCATGCAGTTGTAATAAAAGTTTTTGATCTCTACCCAGTATACTAAATAATCTCTAGTTCTAGAACCCAGTCTAAAAGTGGCATTTTACCAATTGTATTCAATTTCATGTGCAAGACAAGGGACAAAGCCTACTACTTGTATTTTTTTCCTTGTGTTCTGACTTGATGAAGACATTTTGTACTTAGATCATTGTATGTTGACTTTTCCCCATTAGCTACTTGGAGAAATACAGGTTCTGCATGGTTTAGCGTGTAAGCAGTCCTCTAAAAAATCAGCAGTTACCAGAAATAATTCTCTCTCTCAGCTCCCTGTTTATTAATTGAAATTATGGCTTTGGCTGGAATTTTATACCAAACAAATGTGCTTAAGGCAACCTTGTGTTTCCTTCATTACAGAGGCTCTGGACAAGTGCTAGCACCACCTCCCTCCTCTCAGAAATATTTACGAGTAATTTGCCAAAGAAAATTAGCTGAGGATAAGGGAAATTTTCAGTGGAAATCTTTCACAGCTAATAGAAAAAATGAAACACTATTCAATTCAAATAATTTTCTTTTCTTTTAGGTGATGTGACCCCTGCTGTCATGGATCCTCTCTTGCAGCCAGGCTCTGTTCCTTTGGCAGAAGAAATATGCTGGACCATATCAGACATGAATGCAGATCATGTGCTGGTCACTCAGGAAGCTTTAACAGAGCAGTTAGTGAAAAATTATCCAGGTAACTGGTTTGTTTCTCCCTCCTTTAAAAAGTGGCTGTATCATCAAGCTTGAGTTTCTGATACTGGACAAGGGATCAGGGAATGCTTACAGGCAAAGCTTGTGAAGGAGTACAGTTAACAGGCAACTGGTAGAATACAGGAATGTGCATATTTCTCATCAATCTGTGAGTGTCACTACACTGACTTGCCACAGGTTTTAATAAATCTTTGAGAACTAGACTGTAGTTAAGAGTATGCCCTTTCTGGAGGGTGGGAAAGCACAGAAGTGGTATTTAGGTGCTAGACATGGAACAGCATAAAACAGACTGTTAGATCACAGAGACTCTAAGTCCTCCTTTAAGAGACAGGAACACAGCTGACTTTGACTTCAAAGAGACTGGGTGGGAGTCTACATCTGCTGTTTGCTATCAAAAACTACAACCAGCCTCAAATTCAGGTCTGTTGGTCATATTCTAGCCCTTTCCTTCCTGAAAGGAAATTACTTACACTAAATGATCTTTAGTTCTTCACTTCTAGCCCAATGGGTTGGAGCATGGTGCAAATGATGCCAAGGTTGTACATTTGGTTCCCATATGGACCACTCAAGAGTTGGACTTGTTGATCTTTGCAGTCCCTCCCAACTCAGAATATTCTGTGATTCTGAGGGGGTGGCAGCCACTTCCCTTAAATATTTTCTATATGTCTGAAGAATATCCCATTTTCCTTAGATCTGCAATATCAAAGTGTTATTGTGTTTGAGACTTTGAACAGGCTCATTCTGGCCCTCTCAGGAGGCTGCTCTGTTTGATACTGAGCTCTTCCTTTGGGTCCTCTTAGCCTTACAGCTCTGTGAATGTTATAGGCTGATCTGGTAGGCATTAAACCAGTGGGAAAAAAATATTAAGGCAATCCCACAAACTGGCACAGAATCATGGCAGGAATGTCATTGCAGTCAATAAGTGCACTGAGATAACCACAAGGCAGAATTTGTAGGCCAGCCAGAAGTAGCATTCTCAAAGTTTGTAGGGTCCGAAGGTATTTCTTGCTGTGTTTTCACACTGCTGGAAGTTCTTAATTTGGTGGGCAGGAGGTCAGCTGTGACACCTGATGGAAACCTGCAGCTGAAACCAGTCTCAGTGAGGTAATAAACTGACATTTGACCAAACTACACCAGAAACTTCAGAGTGATGAAAGCCCCTGTTAAATACATGCCAGGAGGGAAATGCTTTGAACAAGAGGTTGTTTGGTTTGTACCTGGCAGACAGTCAGGTACAAAGTCTCTCTCATGAATATCATATTCTGACAGACACAAAGACAACGTCCTTGCTCCCTCACAGTGGTGCTGCAGTGGCAACACAACTGGCCTTCACCTAAAAGCTTTGGGTATTTCATTTTCAGGTGATTTCAGGGCTGTTGTATCAGAGAGATCTTTTGGCCAGCACCCATTTTATTTGAAAACTTGCTTCTGATTTGAAGTATTTGCCTCTTTGTTCTAGGAATTGCAGTGCCTTCCCACAATGTGTTATATAATATCCTTGGCACTCTAATTAAGGAAAGAAAAATCTATCATACAGGAGAAGGATATTTCATTGTGACTCCCAACACTTACTTTATCACACATGATGCCACAGAAGACAAGAGAAGGATCCTGTTGGAGGACAGTTGTTGCTGTTCATCACCTTCCATCACTTACCTGGTAAACATTAAGCCCTGCACAGACCTAGTGAAAGAAAGCATTCCTACAGTACCCTGTTGCAGATCCTGCCATTGCTTCCCTCACCAAAAGATGCTCTGTGAACAAAGGCATCAGCAGGTGATGAGCCATGGATCTAAGGGAGAGGGAAAGAGAGGCTGCAGTGAATTGAAGTCTTCAATTCGAACTCGAGGCATCTCCACATCTGCTGAGAACCATTCCTGGGACGCCATCAAATCCCTGACATCTGTGAAAGCAAAGCTGAAAAGCAAAATGTTTGGCCTTGGCCTTTTCTGGAGAAGTGGTTCTAAGAAAGAAAAACACAAGAAAGAGTACTCCACTTTTTCAGGCCAGTTTCCTCCCCAGGAGTGGCCAGTCAGGGATGAAGATGACTTAGACAACATCCCATGTGATATTGAACATGAAATCATCAAGCGTGTTAACCCTACTCTCACAGTTGATAATTTGATTAAACACACAATATTAATGCAGAGGTTTGAGGAGCAGAAAAAATGTATCAGTAAAGAGAAAAAATACATCAGTAATGGTACCTTGGCTGAAGTGCCAACACTCAGGCAAAACCATCTTTCAAAGGATTGTATTCAAAGGGCACCAAGTAAAACAGCAAAACACACCAGGAAAACCAAATCAAAGAAGAAAAAGCAGATTAGCAGGGCCAGCAGGAAATCTCACATACAGAAGCCAACATCCCAAAATGTGAAACTGGAAGGGAGCTTTCCACTGCCCATCAAAAACCCAGAGCCACCTGATGCAGCAGTGGAGTCCCACGCGATATACAAGAAGCAGATTAAGAATCCCTTCCAGGGCCTGCCATGGAGACCTCGCAGCTTTCATGCCAGAGGGCACCAAGGTGGTGGCAACAGTCGGCTCAAGGGCCAGACTCAAAGGGGAGGAAGGGCTTCCCAAAGGCCACAGTCCTGGGCCTCCTCAGGACCCTTTGGCTGTGAAACTGAAAGGCTGCGTGCAGAAAGTGAGGCTGACAAAGCTAAGCAAAACAACCTACTCCATGCTAAGAGGTCTGGCCTTCCATTAAAGAAAGACAGCTTCAGTGAAAATAGCAGTTGTCTACAAGGAGGTAATCTGCAAATAGATAACAGAGGCAGACACTTCCTGGAAAGCAATATTTCAGAAGAAAATGTCTATAAAAGAATAGTAAAAAAAAAATCCCCTTGCTCCTGCATTGAAGATGGTGGTGTGTGCAAAGAGGATGCAGAATTTCCATTCTACCTGGAAGATGAGCATTGCAGATGCAAAGCAGGCACTGTAAGTGAGCTGGTAGATCGAACAGCCAGTGAGTTTCAAAATGTCCATCTTTCAAATTACATGGCCAGTGTTAATCTGGCCCCAAAAAATGGTGTGAAACACAGCCCAAAGACTGATAAAAAGAGTGAACTTCTATTTAGCTATGACTGTGCCAGGCATCCTGGATCAATGGAGCTGGAAAGGGAAGGGTTTACTGACAACTCCCACCTTCTGTACCGAAAGGGACACGATGGTGACACCTGCACCTCGGCACATCTGGATGACAATTCTGAACACCTGTCCCCTGGCCATGCCCCCTCAGACACACAAGGCTGGGGTACAGCTGTGTCCCTGAAAGCCTCTCAGGTCAGTACCTGCCCTGCCCAGCACGACACAGCCACAAATAAACGTGATATAAGGTATAAGGGGAGTGCCAGCCTTGCAGAATCACTCGATGGCTCAAAGGAGCATCCAACACCAGACTGCACAGAGGAAAGCTGGCTGTGCAGTCAGGTTCTCCTGAGAGGCCACAGAAAGGCTGAAGAAAGTGGCCTCACTGGCTGTGGGAAGGGCTCAGCCGTGGCAGGTTCCTGCCAGGCTGACTCTGGTGCTGGCACGTGGCAGAGCTTCACCCGTGAGGAGGGCGAAGGAGCAGCGCGCTGTGCTTTGGGCTCGTGGAGCACAGAAGTGAGAGCCCCCCCAGGACAGCAAGAGCAGCTTGTGCAGAATACCTGTCCTGTGAGCCCAGAACAGAACCACTCAGAAGGGACAGAAACCCACAGCATCACAGGAGACAGTGGAATCGACTCCCCAAGGTAAGAAAACACGTGACACTAAGATGCTTCATCTCCAAACTGACCATCAGATTTAGGCAGAAATGTTGCAGTAAATCACAAACTCCTTCCCCAACATTTGTAAAATGTTTTACATTTGTTAAAAAAAAAAAAAAGTAAAAATTACATTTGCAAAAAAAAAAATTCTATTTTTTTTTAGATTTCGGTGTTATGACCCAGAAATACCCAAACTGTATAGTTCTGCTAAGTCCTTTAACATGAACATTCTCCCCAAATTGCTGCTGCATTTTGCATTTGTTTTCATGAGGCACAAGTTCTGTCTTGCAGGCAGAGATGACCAAGGACATGGTGTTTGACAAGCTGCAGTTTGCAGGCAGGTTCAGCTCACACAGATCTTGGATATTGCCATGGATTTTCCAGCTGTACATAAAGAATAGAGATCCTGTAAAATTTAAAGTGGAAAATACCATTTGACCTGCTCACAACAGACAGAATGTGTACATCACCTGAGTTTTCACAGTGTAGGTTTTGCCTGTAACTACACCTGAAAATCCCTTAATGGAAAATAATTGGTGTGAAACAAACTTTTACACAGTTGTACATGGAGACCTCCAAAACTCAAGTAAATTGGCAAGAATATATGTTAAAAATCACATCCTTTTTTTGTTTTTTTTTCAGCAACAGGTATTCTTAATATCTTAAATGAGTGATATTTGACTGTAATTGCACCACTGGAGTCCTCATTAGGGTGGTACTGTCACCTTGAGAAGCCAGAAAATGAAGGAACAAACCACAAACTACAGTTCCTAAGGGAATGCTGCTCATTGCTAATCTTTCCCTTGAGCAGCTCTTGGCTGTGCACCCTTCCAAGCACATTTCCTGTGTATTGCTTGGACATGAAGATTTGAAATCTTTAGCAAAATGTATTTCAGAGGATCATTTTGACTGTTTGTACATATGCCCATCTGTGGCACTAAAAGCTAAGCCAACTCAGTACATTTTTGGAATGTGGAGTCTGACTTTCTGATAATTGTATCATTTTAGGTGGACTGAAAAGAAGATGAAGCTTCCTGCCAAATTCTAAAAGTATAAATAACAATGCAAAAAGGAGGACAAGTGAAAAGAACAATTAAAACAAAATTCCTTCCTTCATCTGACTCTGGTTGTGAATATTTGATTGTTTTTTGAATGAGATTGGTAAACTTTCCCCTTGTAACAAGGTAACCATGGAGCTGGTCACATCAGTGAGGCAGTCTCTAAATCAAAGCTGTTACTTAAAACTTTTGACAGTAGTGTCTGGAGAGGTCATGTGTGTTTTGTTTGCCCTCATCTTTAATTGTTCTTTGTGTGTGTCCCTGTGCTAATAAAAGCGAGAACTGGCATTCTTCACTCAGCCCACACCAGTGAGCTGGAGGGGGTTTGTGTTTCTCCACTGGAACTGCAGTTGGACAGGGCTGTTTCACTCTGTAACTCTGCAAAGTGTTTCCTGCTTGGGCACAGAAATCGGCGCACGCTTCGCTCTCCCTGCTGGAAAACAAAACAAATGAACCTTACACCTGCTTACTACCACAATTCCTTCAGTCCCGGGGTTCTCTGGGAGCTCTGCTGTGTGCTGCAGTGCTCCCAGCCCTCCTCAGTCTGCCTGCTGTGTTTGTATCTGCACAGCAGGGTTTAGTTTTTGCACAGAAGACATGCTGGTGGCAGGAGACAAGGGAAGGCCAGCGCCACTGCTGTGGGCCAGGCCCTGCTCCTGACCTCCCATTCCCTGAGGAATCCACATCCCGGCAGCTGCCGGCATTGCTGCACACCTTTTACTTCCTAAGGCTAATTTTGACTTCTTCCTCTCGCTTTATCCCTGTAGCTACAAGCAGATTGCGCCGGGCTCGTGCTGCGTGTCGCCACAGGCTTGTGGATTTTAAATCTCAGTCATCTGGTCACACTGCCCTTTCCTACTTCAGACTTTTCACTACTACTGAACGCTTGTCTGCGGTAGCAACCGAGGCTAGAGTCGCAGCCTGTAGAGCTATGGAGGTTTGTTCTGGAAGGGCAGGGCCCTGGCAGGGCCGGGCCGAGCCCTCATGGCGGGCCCGTCATGGCGGCCGCCCCCTCCCAGCGTGCGGCGCGCGCGGGGCGCGCCGGGACTTGCAGTCCTCGCGTTGTCCCCCGGGGCACGCCGGGAGTTGTGGTCCCACGCCGACGGCCGCAGGCGATTGGCTGCCGCACCGCTTGGCCCCGCCCCCGCGCTGCCGGATCCGCCGTCCATTGGCCGCCGGGCGCCTGGGCCGCTCGGAGCGTGACGCGCGGCGAGCGCGCGGCTGGTGCGGAGCGCGGCGTGGCGGAGCGGCGGCGGCGAGCGGAGATGCCCGAGGCCACCCGGTGCAGCAGCAGCAGCAGCAGCAGCGGGGCCGAGTCGGGCTCCGACTGCTCCATGGACACCGAGGGCGTCCCGGAGAGCGGCCGCCGGCGGCACAAGGTACCAGGGAAGGGCTCCGGGTACGGCCTGGCCGCGCCCGCCCGCGGAGGCCTCGGATGGCGGCCGCCCGCAGCGCCAGCGGCGCGGGCCGGGCCGGGCGTGCGCGCCGTGCCCGCGGGGCGGCCCGGGCCGGGCGGCCACGTGCGCGGGCGGGCCGGGCCGCGGCCTCGCCGCGTGTCGCGGCGGCCCCGCCGGACGCGCTGGGCCCGCCCGGGCCGGCCGGGAGCCCGGGAAGCGCTTTCCCCGGCACCCGGAGCGGGACAGAGCCCGCAGAGCCAAGGCCCGGTCGGCTCGTGGTCGGTAACGTGTCTCCTGAGCGGCGGCGGCCGGCGGGGAGCTGTTGCCTTGTGTCAGCCACCGCCCCCGTCAGTAACTAGAACGTGCACTTGAAGCTTTAACTGTGCTGCGCCCTCTTCTCTGTTCCGTGTCGCTTGGATCCACGAGCGTGTGTTTTCATTTGCTCTGTGCCTTGTCAGAAGGAGAAGAAGGAGAAGAAATCTAAACGCCGGGACAAGTTTCAGAGGGGAAAGACTCAGACAGATGACAGCGAGGAATCGGATGAGGAGCGTTATGCCCCGAAACCCAAGAAATCAAAGAGTGTCAGTAAACAGAATGGTCACACGAAGGAGGAGAGCGTGGAGAAATCGAGATTGTCCTCCTTGAGCAGCAAATCCTCCCGCAGAAGCCGACAGAGTAGTTCCAGTGAAACGTCAAGTGAGAGCGAGAGTGAGAGCGAGCAGGATCAGGTAAAGCTAATGACCGGTTTTAGTTATTTCAGGATGGTATGGCTTTGCACTCCTGCATTGTAACACGGCCACAGTTAGAAGGGCTTGTGTTCCGTTCCCTCCCCCCCTTCCTAGTCAGTCAAAAGTGCTGGGAGGTGTCAAGATTTGAAGTCCTTGAATTGTTCAGTCTGCCAGGAATTTGCAAGAATTTTGAATCATGACTGTGCTGAGGTGTTGGATCAGTGCATCATGGTTTCCTCACTTCAGCACCTGGTGCTGGGGTAGCTGTTGCTGGACAGACAGATTGCACTGAGATGGAGCTGAATGTGATTCAGCATCACGAGGTGTATGTGATTTTTGGGGCTGTCCTGTACAGAGCCAGGAGTTGGACTTGGTGATCCTTGTGGGTCCCTTCCAACTCAGGATGTTCTAATTCCTTGTTTTCAGTTTGGGTTTGAGTGTTTTGCATTTACTGTGTGCTGTTAGGTATGAAACAGCCTTGACCTCCAGATCACTTTTGCTAACTTTGTCCAAGTTTGAAATATGGTGTTAAAACAAAGAAGGCTCTTTAGCTGTGACACTGTCACTGAAGAGTATGACACCAGTGCCTGTGCTGAATTGACTTGAATTTACCTTGAATTTACTGTCAGTCATGTAATATTCACGTGAAATCTTACCTGAGTTTTTGTTTACCTAACAGGAATTGACTGGAGAACAGAAGGAGGGTGCTTTCTCCAATTTTTCTATTTCCAAAGAAACTGTCCAGCTTCTTCAAGGTAAGTTTTTTGGCAAGGTGTGAGCGTAGAATGTCAGTGATCTCTGTTGTGTTTTTATGCTCAAACACCCTGGATCAATAAGCTCTGAGATGTGCTCTGCTCGTGCCCCTACAAGCATGGGTGCTGTGCAGAAGACATTGATTTCCTCCTCTAAATACACCTTTGAACACACACTTTGCAGTGGTGTCCAGTTCAGCCTTTGCAATAAATTTCTAAATGACATGAGCCAAGGAATCAAAATAATGTGTGAGAATTTTTCAATTAAAGGTTATTTTGGTGTGAATAGAGGAAAACCAATTATATTTAGAATCTCTGGTGTTTGTTCATACATGAATTAGTATGAATTAAGAACAGAGGGGGTTTTGAGATGTGAATTATGTGAAAGAAAGAGATTTTAATGGATAGATGAGGAGTATTGCATAAATAAAGGCACAGTGCTGACAGTATTTCTTAAAGGCTGATAACTTCCTCTGTCCTAGCCAGCACTGTGTCTGGTGGTGTGAAGTGGAGAATAAAATGAACAGTCCCAGGGCACTCTTTGCAGATGACTCATCTGATCAAATAAATCAGTGGAGGTGATGATACAGTCCTGACTTACTTGATGGAAGTTCTTCTTGCAATAATTCCACTGAAGAGTGTGAAAGAACACTTGTAAAATGACCATATTAAGGAAATCTCTTGAACTTGTCACAGCTCGAGGAGTGACGTACCTGTTCCCTGTGCAAGTGAAGACCTTCAACCCAGTCTATTCTGGCAAGGATGTCATTGCTCAGGCACGAACTGGAACAGGCAAAACATTCTCTTTTGCTATTCCCTTAATTGAGAAACTTCAGGGAGACTCACAGGAAAGAAGAAGAGGCCGTCCACCAAAGGTAACTGCCTGGCTAGGATGGTGATTTTGCTTTGTCTTACGTGTAAAGGATTCAGGTTTTTTCAGCTGCTGGTCCAGCTCTTTAGGTCTGTGCAGGGGTAAGCTAACCCACATTAAAGGTGATTTGAAAGCTGTGTCCACTGCATCCTGTGCTGCCTGCCAGCCTCTGATGAGGAGCAAGGAACACAGCAGCTCTGTCCACTTGTCAGTTCCTTTTTCTGCCACAGGGAGACCAAAACTACAGGTGGTCAATGTGTTCCTGTCTAATTTTGCTCAGTCACGTTACCAGTTCAGGCCTAGTGGCTCCTGGATGCTTCTTTTTCTCCTAAACTGCTGACAGATTAGTTACTAATTCTAACTTGACGGCTTGTTAAAAGCTGTCTACTCAAACATGTTTCTTTCTAAAACGTGTAAACAGTGGGAGGTTTTAAAAATAGACTTCATTTTCACTAGAAACACCACCAAATGTTGAAGCTTCTGCTCCAGAGAATGCAGATTTGTTATGAGTTGTGTTCATTCTGCTAAGGAGTACCACGAGTGGTTTTTCACTGAATTCTTATGATGCCTCAAAAAAGCCTAGAGAGGCCAAGGCTGAGTGTGTCCTCATTAATAATTTTTGTCAGTTTGTTTCATCTTGTCAGTCATCTCACAGGTTACCTAAAGTGCCTTCCAAAAGTAGCACTAGCAGTTCTGTGTGCATCTGCCCATCACATTGCTTGGCTGACTGAGAATGCTGTCTCTACATTTGGCACAGTCTTTTGGAGAAGGAAGGGCTTTCTTCAAGGGAGATATAACCCTTGCAAAAGATTCCAGACCTCACTGCCATAATGCACTGCTGCCTGCTTTTTGGTGGTGGGTTTTGATGTTGGAGGAGGTGCTGGGATAAGGATGTTAGGGTTCCTTTGTGAAGTGAGTGGTCCCAGGCTGGAGAGCAGTGCTTCAGTCTTGTTTTAAACAGCAGCTCTGCAGACTAACATGTTACCCTGAGCCACAGGGAAGCTGAGAGACAGCTGACAGCTCTTCCTTGCACCTTCTCACAAACTGTGAGACAGAAACCTTTTGTGATCCACACCCTTCAGTCTTGCATTCCATCAGTGTGTGCACATGTAGAAGAAAACTTGTAGCTGGTCTGTTCAGGAGCTAAAGTTAAATAAGATTTAAGTCTCTCCTATCCTGTTTAAAAAGAAGTTATTAGCCTGTCCTAAATGAGTATATGTTGAAGGAGTTTAATGATGTTACAAGAGACTTGAGCAGTGTGTTTCTCCAGCCTTTGCTTAGGTAATTATTTTAAACAGATTTTTTTTTTTAATTTTACAAAGGGTCAGATCTAAATTAATAATCAGAAGTCTAGTGGTTTCTTGGCAGAAGCCATGCTGAGAAAACATCTGTTTTGTCTTTTTTTCTGTGCAGGTTCTAGTTCTTTGTCCAACAAGAGAGCTGGCAAATCAGGTTGCCAAAGATTTCAAGGATATCACAAGGAAGCTGACAGTAGCTTGTTTTTATGGAGGAACTCCCTATAATGGACAAAGTAAGTGACTCTTAGGACTAATAATTTAAATATTGATTGACTTCTGTATTTAAGAAGTGCAGTTGGGTTTTCCCAGCTCAAGAGATGCAGACTGTTCATGGGAAATTCAGCAGTTCAAAATGTATCTTATGGAGATAAATAGCTGTGGTTCTCACTTATGTTCTTGCTATTACTTATCTTATAATTTACCTTAAATTAAAGTGAAACAGAGTATGCTTTGTGTATAACCTGTATCTGGGTTTTTAGGTTCTTGTAAATCCATTTTGATTTAAAAAGTTTAGTCTTAGAGCTGTGACTGGGTATGTGTTTTTTCATGTGATTGGGGATATGTAGAGGATTTGTAAAGTGGAGAAGAAATTGTTATGACAGCATAATTTGCTGCCTTGGTGATTATAAACAAGGAATGAGAGTGAGCTCTTTAATTGTGATACATCTTGAGACATTAGGGATGATTTTTTTTCCAGAACCTCAGGAAGGAGCTAATGTCAGTAATTTGGATAGTTAAATAAACTTTTTTTTTTTTAAAGTTTCCAGTTAAAGTAGATAATTTGGGAAGAACTGACTATTTCTAAAGAATATTAAAAGAAGCTCACTCTTGCTACTTTGAGGCACAGGGAGAGAGAGGGAAGGTTGGTAAGTTGTTTTTTTTCCCCTTCAGGAAGAGCAGTAGATTTTCTGCCGTACGTTTTTTCCAGATTTTCTCTTCCAGTTCATAATTTGTTCTCACTTTTGTAAGGAGAGTACTTCTGAATGATTTAAGAAGCTGTTTGGTTAACACCATGTGTTACTGCTGCAGAGAGTGCTCCCTAGCTCACTGCTGACTCCTGTCTTCCAGTTGACCTCATGAGAAGTGGCATTGACATTTTGGTTGGGACTCCTGGTCGAATCAAAGACCACCTGCAGAATGGCAAGCTGGACCTTACCAAGGTCAAACACGTTGTACTGGATGAAGTTGACCAGATGCTGGACATGGGATTTGCTGAGCAAGTGGAAGACATTTTACGAGTTGCATACAAGAAAGGTAATCTCAATATTGAAACAAATAGTAAGAAATATTAGTAATAATTTAGTTGGTGAAAATTCAAGTATAAGGTGATTTTGTTTAGAAATTATTGAATATTATGTATTGTGAATATTGGGATTCATTCACAGAACGTGTGCAGAGCTTGAACTCCCATACCTAGGGGGTCTGCAAATAAATGTCTTTGGCAGTTATCTTTAAGTTGTGCTTGGACTTCTTCAAATTAAAAGGAGTTAGTTTTTTACCATTTTCCCTGCTTGAAAACAGACTGGAGTAACTTTTTCATAATCTTGAACTTATTTAGACTTTATAGAATATTTCTTACTCTAGGTGTCAGTAATGCATCAATTTAAAAAGCTTGATTGACTTCTTTACATTAGGTACTGATATTTATCCTCACTTTTAATCACCCATATAATCGACTTGTGTACCTGTGAGGTGAAATGTATGAGGTTTGTGAAGCATTGTTCTCTTTTCTTGTTAAGATTCTGAAGACAATCCCCAGACCCTGCTGTTCTCTGCAACTTGCCCACACTGGGTGTATGATGTGGCTAAGAAATACATGAAGTCTAGATATGAACAGATTGACCTTATTGGGAAAAGAACTCAGAAGGCTGCTACAACAGTAGAAGTGAGTAATCTCATGGGAAACGTTTTCAGGCTTTTTCCCTTTTCCTTTATGCTACAAAAGTCACCTCTTCCTAAGGTGCATTATCACAGTGATGTTGGAAGTTGTGAGAATTTTTTCCAAGCTGTTCAGGTTGGTTTTGGGTTTAGGATCTATCTTACGTCACAGGTAGAGAGATTTCCTTGTCAGTTTTGTGGGTTTTCAGAGAAATTCAGGTTGTAAGCAAAAGGCACACATTAACATCAGCCTGCTGCTTTTAATTCTCCACGGACATCCCAGCTGGCTTCTGGTGTTCTGTATACAAGATACTTTTTTTCAAACTTCCTGTAGTATCTCACCTCAGTAGCCCTTTGCTTGCTGTGCAGTAAATACCACAGCAAGGCATGTAATACTTATATATTAGAGGCCTTATTTTCTTTTACTGTAATTATTTTGTTGAACATTAGACTAATTGTGGTGGGCATAAATAAGAGCCTTAGGGATTTTGGATGGTCCAGGATCGTGAGTTAGCACATTTTCCCCATCAGGGAACTGTATAACTCTCTACTGTTTCTGTATTTAACAGTTCCAAATGGATTTTAAAAGAACCTTAACTTTACATAAGCTAATCACTGGAATTTTTTTTCATAGCATTTGGCAATAGAGTGTCACTGGTCTCAGAGAGCTGCAGTTATTGGAGATGTCATTCAGGTCTACAGTGGCAGCCATGGGAGGACCATTGTCTTCTGTGAGACCAAAAAGGAGGCAAATGAACTGGCTCTGAATGCTTCAATCAAACAGGTATTTTATCACGTGTGTTAAGTAACAAAACCTGTCAGAGATGTACCAGCTCCATGTTGATACCAGACCTCTGCTGAGTAAGTTTTAAAGAGAGAGTTTCAAAGTGCTAGGGCAGGCTTTATGTGTGGTCAGATAGGATTTCACTCTTTCTCATAGACATGGAACAAAAATTGTAGATTACTGTTTTGACACAGCCAAGCATTGCATAGATGGTGTGAATGGCAAGTTAGGGCAGGGTTTTCATATATCACAGTAATTAGATATGAGCTGAGACACACATTGCAGTTCTGTTTTCCTGCCCTTGTTAAAGGCCTTTGAGGTATATGAATAAGAATTATGAGTACATATTTTTAGACACCTAAAATAATAAACTCGATAATTCAGTTCTTCTTTATCTTGCCACTCAATACCTATCAAATACCAAGATTTTGTACCCAAAACTGACCACAGAATGGAGCACTGTCTTGGATTTTGGTATGGTTCTAAAATAATACTGTTTTTCAGGATTGCCAGTCGTTGCATGGTGACATTCCTCAGAAGCAGAGAGAGATCACACTGAAGGGTTTTAGGAACGGTTCATTTAAAGTTCTGGTTGCAACCAATGTAGCTGCCCGTGGTTTAGATATCCCAGAAGTTGACCTGGTTGTACAAAGCTCACCACCAAAGGTAGGAGACTGTTATGTTGGATGCCTTGTAATGATCTGTAGTTTTGTTTTCAAGTGGTGTAATGCTGTCAGCTGATGGTATTGACCACACCGAGTTCATTGTGCTTAAGGGAGAGAAACATCCAAATATGTAGAAGTAGTTTCTTAGAGGATTTTTGGGGAGTAAAAAATAGTATGTTTAAAGATTATTTCCTTAAAATGTCTTCTTAGGAGGCTGTTCAAAGCCTTCCCTTGGAAGCTGGGTATGGTGATTGCAAGGCTGGGAGCAGTGGGAGGAATGATTCTCTTTAATGGGGGTGAATGTGAGGTGTGGACCACAAGGGTGAGAACATTGGCTGAAATGAAAAGGGTTTAAAGGAAACAATGCAATGTTCCAGTGAATAAGCTATTAATTCTGCAGTAACCATGCTCCCATGGATGTGCAGGAGAACAAGATTGTTGTAGAGGTGCACACACTCCAAATGTGTGGTGGTGCATAAAGAAAAGTTGATTCATGCTCATGGCTCTGGTTTTCAAGCCATGATTTCTAGATGATTATGGAAAAGCATATTTGGTCAATACTAGTGAAACAATGTCTTCTAATTTAATTCTGTGATGCAGTTACTGTGCATTGTTCGGTCTTAACTGTACTGGCTTCTACAAGTGGTGTGGATGCAATGAATTGATGAAATGGCAATGAGTTAGGTGACTCATAGGCCCTCTGTTTCTGAAGGATGTGGAGTCCTACATCCATCGCTCTGGGCGCACGGGCCGAGCTGGGCGGACTGGGATCTGCATCTGTTTCTATCAGAGAAAGGAGGAATACCAGCTGAGACACGTGGAACAAAAAGCGGTACAGTACAGCGTTCTTACTGCCAGAATCTCAGTGGTTCAGTTGCAGAATGCAGTTATAAAGCAGCCAGAGGAGGTTTGGGTACCTTGAGGAGGGTGGCTGCAGGGTCAGTTAGTGTGGAGCACTGCAGGTTCTAACACCCACTCCTTTTCAGCAAATGCCAGTAAAGCTTGTCCTTGTGGAAACGACAAAAAACACACAAAAAAGTGTTTCCATGTGGTGTTCACCCTGCTTATCATCTGATCAGTGATGTGCATATGTGCAGCTTTCCTGAGAACTGTTGCTTGCATTTTTGCACTTTGTGCAGTGTTCCATATGCTATGGAACATTATATGCTATATGTGTTCCTCAACAATTAAGTATGTCGTTGTGATGAGATGGTTTATTCCTGGCACGTAAAGCAGTGTTACACTTAGACTAAGGCTCTGTAATTTGTACTTAAATCCAAACCTATCAGACTAAAAGTAGTAATTCAGAATTTGTAGGACTCTGTTTTCTCCAGAAATGTACCAAAATGTCTAAGTCTAAGGTCACTGAATCATTTAACCCAATCTGGTACATAAAAGCCTTCTAATTGTTACTGTTTTCCTGTAATTTTAACCTTACCATTTTCACTAGGAAAAATTGGAAATTAAAAGGTGAAAATAAGAAGAACTACAGACTTAAATGCTTGTTGTGTTGGAGTTCAGTACTGCTTCTTTAGAACTGAATTAATTATGGTCTGCAATTTTTATTTGTCTTTTGCCTTTTAAATTTCAGGGCATTACATTCAAGCGCGTTGGTGTTCCTACTGCAACAGACATAATAAAGGCTTCCAGCAAAGATGCCATGAGGTGTGTCTGGGGACTCAGGCCCTGTTGTATCTTTCTTCCTTCCCAGTTCAGAAGGAACTTTACTGTCTTTTTGAACTTTTTACAGTTCCTTTACTGTCTCTTTGAACTTTCTGAGCACTGTTGATATCATGGACTACTGTGATTTTTTTTTCTATTCCAGAGCCTACTGATGTATAAATTGTTGATATTTTTTGCTTTAACTACTTAGGTGCCTGGATTCTGTTCCTCAGACTGCTATTGAGTATTTCAGAGAATCTGCTCAGTTGCTAATAAAAGAAAAGGGACCAGTTAATGCTCTGGCTGCAGCTCTGGCCCATATTTCGGGTGCTACTTCCATTGAACAGCGCTCACTGCTGAACTCGGATGTGGTAAGGAAGGGGTGTGGCTTAATGCTTGTCTTGAAACTGGAAAGAAACAACACACCTCTGTGTTGTGTGAACAGAGAATTATTTATCTCCTGACCATTTTGTTTAAGAACTATACTCAAGCCAGTAGGAACTACTTATTTTGCTAAAAGCAACGATGTAGTGGCTGTAAGGATACTTGATGCCCTGTAACAGGACCTACTTGAAGATTTAATTACTAAACTGTAAATTGGCAGGTTTCTCCTGTCTGATATATGTGCTGAAGCTTATTCCTCTGCCTGAGTGGAACATGCCCCATTTCTTTCTAGGGATTTGTTACAATGATACTACGCTGCTCTGAGGAAATAAGCAACATGAGCTATGCCATGCGAAGGCTGCGAGAAGTGTTGGGTGATGATATTGATCGGAAGGTGAACAGGATGTGTTTCCTCAAGGGAAAAATGGTAAGTTTCTGTTTTGTTTATTTGATGGGGGCTCTTCTGAATGCAGCCTTTTCTTAGCAATTGTCAGGGGAGCTATTTGGTCTTTTTCTCTATTCCAGGCACTGTTGGTGATGGGCCTCAATCTGTATTTTTAGTGCTTAGGGCTTTGCTGATATGCTCAGGAGGTAGGATAATGCATGGCTATGGGGATAGCAGAACAGGTAAAAGGTGTGAAGAGTATTAACTCTGCCTTAAGGACAAGACAGAAAGGTGTTTCTTAGGACAGTCAGTTCTAAAAGTGCCTGCCTGTCAGGTGGAGATTTGTGGGCTCTGTTGTTTTTAGTTGCAGTCACTTAAAACGTTTACCTTGTATGCATTAAAATGATTCTTTCTCTTTAGGGTGTTTGCTTTGACGTTCCTGTGGCACACCAAAAAGATATAGAGGTACGTTCATTGCAAGTTCTGGGTGCAGTAGGCTGCAGATGAGACTGGCTGGACTGGGTTAGACTGAAAACATTTTGTAGCCTTTCTCCTGCCTTTCCTGGTGGCAAAAGGGATGGCTTGGAAGGAATTGAAGAACAGAACAAGCTCACAGTGTTTCTTTTCTAAGGCATTCCCCTGAGACCAAAAGTCTGTAACTTGGAACTTTTTGCACTGAGAAAAGTGGTGCTGGATTCATCTTTCTAGGCAACAAGCTTTAATCCCCTTTTCTCTGTTCCCTGCCTCCTGTTTTCACCCAGAATTCTCTCCACAGTAAAGTGAATTCAGATTTTTGCTTGGTAGCCATTAGTATTACCATGCCAAAATTATTGATTCCTTCAGTTAGAAGCTTGAATCCTGTACATCAGCTCACAATTTTACCTTTTCAGTTGAGCAGACTTAATAATTATTACATGCCCTGCATTTGTATTCCTAGAACTTAACTTGCTGTGTCTGGCTTCATTCCGATAGGCGAGGTGGGAAGATTCCAAACACTGGCGTTTGTGTGTGGCCACTGAGTTACCAGAGTTGGTCGAGTCCATACGAGGAGGAGGAGGAGGCAGTGGTGGAGGGAATGGCCGCAGCTTCTCGAGCTCCAGGAACGGTCGGCGTGGTGGCTCTGGTAGAAACAGGTTCAGGAGCAGAGGGCAGAAACGAAGCTTCAGCAGAGCGTTTGAACATTAACTTCAACAATCCAGAAGTGAGGAAAAAATGGGACTGAAGTATTTTATATTACATTACACTAGGCTGTTTCTGTGTGTTTGTACCATTGGGGAAAATACTTCATTAAGATTTTTTTTTTTGTCAGTACTACTTTGCTCATAAACAAGGTTCTGTTCATTTAAAAAAGTACAAAGAAAAAAAAACCCAAAAAACCTGCAAGAAAAAAAATGTTTCTTTTGTTTCTCATATTGCTCTTTGAATCTTTCCATAATATGTCTGTTGCGTTCAAAACTGTAGCCTGGTTCACTGTATAATACATAGATCTGAATTGCTGCTCAAACCTGTACATTTTCTGATAAAATTAAATATTATTTTACAACTTCATATTTAGTTGTCACGTATTTGAAGCAGTATTTTGCAGGTGGAGATGTGGGAAGGTGCCAGAGTGGGGAGTGTGACACTAGGAGCCCCTGAAAGAAAAATCCATTTGGTTTTTGTTTTGTGGATTTGTAATGAAGCTCTTCTTTCCCTAAAACATAGTAGTTTTTAGTTTCTGTCCAAAATTGTCACTTTGTATAAAATGGGGGTAGGAAAGGCAGTTTCAAAAGCATGAGGGGAAGCCCCCTGAGGGGCAGCAACTCTGAGGAGACCCATAAACCCGTGAGGGTGTTGTAAAATGTGGAATATGTCAAGGTTATCGCGTAGGTAAGGATGTTCTTCAGTGTAAGATGTTTGTATGTTTTCAAATCTAACCAGCGGAATGAATAGCAGCAGCCCTTACGCAAGGACATCCTGGAGTTAACAAGCTGTAAGGATAAAGTGAATCAGTATGTTGAAGTATATCTATGTATACATTGTTGGGTTGGCAAAATACTCAAGGTCTATGTATCTTGTGGGTGAACTATGTTTTAGTATTGTAACTAAAAATCAGGCTATGGGTCAGGAAGGCACCTACCTAGGGGGTCAAGTCCCTTTTCACGAGGGTGTGGAGGCATTATCTGGGATTACTTAACTTGTATAGAAAGCACTAACCAATCGCTATGGAGGGGCTGTGCTGGGCGCGTTCCTAACGCTGAATTTCTGAGTATGAATGATGGTGGTGCCACACGTGTGCAACGCCACCGAGCAACGCCTTGCGCAGCTCCGAAATCAAGGTCTCGAGTGTGTGTCATCATCGGCTTGTTGCACACCGGGGAACGAGCCCGGTTTGGTGGGCAACCGCGAGAGCCCCGTGAGGGGAGCGGTCCGTGAGGGGAGCGATCCGTGAGGGGAGCCCCGGGGAGCGGTCCGTGAGGGGAGCCCCATGAGGGGAGCCCCGGGGTGCGGTCCGTGAGGGGTGCGGTCCGTGAGGGGAGCCCTGTGAGGGCAACCCCGAGGAGCTCACGGTGGCGGCGGAGCTGACGGAAAGCGCGGGGCGGCGCGGCGGAAGGGGCGGTGCGGGCTCGGCGGCCGCATGGGGGCCGTGTGGGGTCGTGCGGCGCGGCTCGGGCTCCCCGCGGCGCGGGCGGCGGCGGTGCCGGCGAGCGGCGGCGGGCGGCGGCTGGGCTGGCTGTGCGGTGCCGGGGCGGGCCCGCCGCTGCCGCTGCCGCTGCTGGCGGCGCTGCCCCGCGGGCCGGCCCGCCCGCCTCACTTCCTGCGCGCCGGGGCGGGGCGCGCGTCCTGGGGCCGCCGCGCCGAGACCGGCCCCGCCGCTGGCACTGGCACTGGCAGCAGCGCTGCCGCCGCGCACCTTCCCGGGGAACCCCCAGCAGCCATGCCCGCCGCCGAGCCCGAGCACAGCCCCGCCGAGCCGCAGGCGCCGGCCGGCGCGGAGTCGGTGCGGCGCGGCCGCCGGAGGAAGGTCAAGGTGGGAGCGCCACGTGCGGCCGCGGGTGCGGCCATTTTGTGCGGGCTTGCGGGGCTTGAAGCCGGCTGGGGGCGGGCGGGGGGAGGAAGGTGTTCCCTCCCGGTGACCGCGGCTTTCCCGCAGCAGGAGGAGACGCCGGGGAAGAAGGTGAAGCAGCAGGTGAAGGCGAAGCGCCGCGGTAAGGCCGAGGCCGAGCAGGCGCAGCCCGAGGAGAGCGAGCTGGGGGACGGCGACTTCGAGCCCCCCGTGCCCAAGAAGACGAAAAAAGCCAAGGAGAAGAGCAATGGTGTGGTAGGAGAGAGCGACGCGTCCCAGCCGGCGGTGAAATCTGCCCCTGCTGTGCTCGGCAGCGTGACATCCCCGGCTGCTCAGAGCGTGGCGGCCGCAGAGCAGGACAGCCACGCCGAGGTAGGGATGCTTCGCCAGCAAAGCCTTTGTCCTGGTTAATTAACGTTCCGCTGGTAATTAGTGCGCTTAATAACGCGTACAGCGCGCTGTGTGGAGACCTGAGCTGTGGGGCAGTGTGGGAGCACGAGGAATCTGTGGGCATTGTGCCGCGGACATGCGCTTGTTCCTGGGCACGGGAATGCCGGGCATCCCGCCTCTCATCCCGCCCGGATGGGTGAGGCTCGGTAGTGCACGCACCAGCACGTGGGAGCTGCTCTCCACGTGCTTCCCCTCCCGCTAAATCCCGAGGGGAAGGAAGGCGGCTGCCTGGGGGCAGTTTCCGTGTGTGCTGCTCTTCGTGTCGCGGCTTGTTGGTGTCCCACAGCACAAAGGTTTCTCCCCGCTGCACAGGCAGCCACGGTCCAGAAACGTGCTGTGCTTTGTGCTGTGCTTTCCCTCTCTGATGGGAGCAGCTTTGAAGAAGAATTGGCCAAGTGTTCCGTAATGGAAAGGCACAGTTATGCTCATTAGTTCATGCTTCTCACACAAACGTGCAAGGGCCTTTCTGTGGGTAGTTTTGTGTCTAAGGTGAGAACATGTATCAAGAGAGTGCTTTTTGTACCTCAGGTGTAACGATGTGACTTATTGGATCTCTGAAGGAAAAGCCAAATTTTGTGTTTTGACTATTTATTCACGTGTAAAGTTCAAAGCTCTTTGCGTGGTGTAACACATAGGGGGAAAATCCTGCTTTGCACAGTGAATTGTGACACCAGATGTGTTTTCCTGTGAAAAACAGTTTTCTCAGGGTTTCAGTGGACTTTAATTAAGATTTTTAGCAAATAGTTTCCATTTCCTGACTTGCCAAGCATATATGTACAAGTGCCTACATCAAAAGGGTTTTCTTTTTCATTGAATAGAAAGGAGGTATCTGGTTAAATTGTGCTTGTAAAGCAACTGCACAGCTTTTATTGAGTGGCTGTGTAGGGTATGTTCTGTGCTCCTCTTGGAGGGACACTAAGTCTTTTTTCTGTTTTTTTTTTTTTTTTTTAATCCTATTAGGAGCTGACAGAAGAAGAAAAAGAAGGTGCCTTCTCTAATTTTCCTCTCTCACAAAACACTGTCAAGCTTCTCACAGGTTAGTTCACGTGGTAGAAAACATTTCTGTAAATGTTTGGTCAGAATTGTGTTCTGTTACCTACATAAGCCAAGTGTAAATATTCCTAAATTGTGTTACATTTGTATGGTAAGGATGGCATAAGAAATCACTGTGGATTCAGAGAATCTGCTGTTGTTAGTAGAAAAAAAGTTTTCTGGTTTGTTCAATTTCAGATGCCTTAATATGAAATTATTCCTCATGGAGTGGTTTTTCCTAGATATACATTCTAGAGACACATTTCTCATCAGCATCATTCTATGTATCTTTACTTCTGTTCCTGTGTCTGCTGTCTACAATATTGCTTCTTAGACAAGCCTGATGGAGTTTTGTATATGAAGAATATTTGCCTTGTGAGAACAGATTTTCAATTCTTGAAACAGATTGTTTATTCTCATAGATAGTTTGGGGCATTTTCATCTCTCTTTGTGATTAGTTTTGTTGAGGAAGCCATTGCTGTAGGGTTCTTGTCCCCTGTGTTGGGTAGATGTGCAATTCTTATCCTTTGGAAAAAATTCTCCTTATTGCTTTCTGTTTTCCTTGTTCTGAAGTTTCATTTGGATGGCTTGTTTCACTTCCACTGTGCAAAATCTCCTTGAAGTTTTACAATGTTTTGAAATAAACGTCATTGCCTTCTTGCCTTAAAAACCCAGCTACCACAAACTCTTGAGCTGTATCAGAAAACACATGTTGGGTTTTTTTCCTTCTCCTGTTGTCTTAAACTGTACATAACAAAGAAGACTGTATTTCATTGTGGATACTCAACTCTCACTGCGTGGGTGGAACATCTTTTGATCTAGAGTAGGAATAAACCACAAAGCTGCATGGTTTTCTTTTAAGTTGCAATTTCTGTTGTGTTCAGGATTTGAGGTGGTGTGCCCTTCATATCTGGGCAATTTATATATGAGGACTTCTAATTTTTGTTTTGCCTTTTAGTGAAACCTCTTTCAATTCTCTTACAGCTCGAGGTGTAAAATACCTGTTCCCTGTGCAAGTGAAGACTTTCCAGCCCATATATGATGGCAAAGATGTAATTGCTCAAGCTCGAACAGGAACTGGGAAAACCCTTTCCTTTGCCCTTCCACTGATTGAAAAGCTCCAGAGTGTCTCACAGGATGGGAGAAGAGGCCGTGCACCAAAAGTAACTTACACTTCAGGGTTTACACCAAAACCTTAGAGCATGGCAGGTTTTGATTTTACTGTTGCTTTGGGGCTTTCTGTTGGGAACTTCTTTGTCCTTTGCTGGTTTTGTAATAGTGAATGCTTTGCTCAGATCAGGAGATAGTGTGACAGAGTTTTGCAGCATGACAGTAATGGCACATTTTGTGTTTGGGGTCCCCTGTGCCTGTGTTTGGGCAAACAGGGCACTGCAGCAGTGCCTAGGAAACTGCCAGGCTGCTGTCCTTGGGCACGGAGCAGCTTTGGGGTTCAGTCCCCTGCCTCTTCTGAGGTGGTGTTGGAGTCACCTGGACTTGTCCCTGTTTGCTGAGCTTGTTCCTCACTGTAAATTCCACAGTGATAACTGAAGGCTTTTGGGTATTTTTTTTTCCCCTCATGATGGATCCTCAAGAGATGCAAGTGGAGTTTACCAGGGATGGAATTGGTAATCTGATGCCAGTGATCAGATACCTGTTCCCATGCATTGCAGTGCATGTATTTATCATTAGGCTGCAGAGCTATATACAGTCTGCAGATTCATTGCCTGCTTTATCTGTTTATTTTATTAACTGTAAAGGCAATGTAAATTTTTAAATCTTACTACCTGAAAGATTTTAAGGGATTAATTCAGATCTTTGTTCTATTGGTTCATTCTTAAATGTTGGGAGGAAGGGTAGATACTGGAGGAAGGCTGGTTGGTGGAGAAAAGGAGGGATGTATGGCTGGAGTGCATCATGCTATGTATGTATCTTTTACAATCTAACTACACCAGATTTAGTGACTGTTCCTACCCCTTAATGCTGAGCTGCACCTTCATTGCCCTTGGTAATGTGGCTTTAACATACGAAAGAAAATTACTGTTGTTCTAGTCTTGGTTATCTTGTAGCACTTCCCCTTGTTCCCTCTTGCTGGCCCTGAAGCTCCTTGTGGCAGGGAATATTAATATTGCTGGGATGTTGGGAAGCTGTGGGCACCTCTACAACAAGTGCAGAGTGAAGATGGGAGTGCAAGCTGTTTGACATGAAGTAAACTCTTTTCTCCTGCACCTTCTCCCAAGCACAGCTGCATTTTTGTCTGGTTTTCTCTCCCTTCAGGTGCTGGTTCTTGTTCCAACCAGGGAACTGGCCATTCAGGTAGCCAAAGACTTCAAGAATTTCACAAAGAAACTGTCAGTTGCTTGTTTTTATGGAGGAGCTCCATATAAAGAACAACGTAAGTAACTGCCAAGGAATTACTAATGGATTGGAGCTGACTTTCCAAATGCATCCCATAAGTAAAAATGGGCTTTTTGCCCCCTCAGACTTTGAGTTCAGTCAGGAACTCAGTTGGTGTGGCTTTCAAAGGAAGCACACAGCCTGGGTTGAATTATTTTAGTTCCAAAAAATCTTCAGGGAAAAGAATGGTTGTAGTTCTGTGAAGTGTCTAGTCCTGTTAATTTCTTCTTTATTGTGTTTTTTTGTGAACATAGACCAGGACTAGGTGACAGTCCACAGAAAGGGGAGAATGTGTATGTGCCTGTGGCTCTGTGGATCTCCAGAGGTAGCTGTGACCAAGTTTAGCTGGAAAATGGAATTGTTTCCATGTAGTAGAGCTCTGAAGGTTTCTAATGTCAAATGATTGAAATTGGTGTATTTCCTGTAACTTCAGTGAGGTTTGGCTGGTACTCCCCACAGAGCAGCTAGGGCTGCAGTTAACTCCTGTGTCTGTTACTTTGGATGTTGTGCTTTATTCTGAGGTTAAAGGGCAGCAGCTTGTTGCTTCTGAAATGAGAAGTGTTGCTGTTGCTGACTTCTTATCGTGTTGTCTCTCAGCAGTCTGACACTGTCCTTGTTTCTCTGTCTTCCAGTTGATCTCCTTAAAAGCGGCATCGATATTCTGGTGGGAACTCCTGGCCGGATCAAAGACCACATTCAGAACAGCAAGCTGGAGCTTTCCAGTGTGAAGCACGTTGTTTTGGATGAGGTGGATCATATGTTGGACATGGGCTTTGCTGAACAGGTGGAAGAGATCTTGGGGTCGTCCTATAAGAAAGGTGAACTGAGACATCAGGGGAGGAGCAGGGGACAATGCAGAAAACACAGTTATGCTGCTTTAGAAACTTCTGGTGCACCTCCAACTTAAAATCTCTGTGTGATGCTAGAAAAGGGGAAGGTAGAGTTGGAAAGGGTTCAAAAAGAGGTGTCAGAAGGCTGAAGGGCTGGAGTGGCATCTCTGGAAGGAGTGGAGTGAAAAAAAAGGGGGAAAAAGGCAGCAAATCCAACTCCCTAATCCCTACTGTTCCTCGTCCTGAGTGAGGTGACTTGAGCAGAGGGTTAGGTTCTGTCTGTACACTTGTCACCACACAAAGCTGACAATGAGGGACTATTTGCTCTATTCTGATATAGTGGGTGTTCAGCAAAGCTGTCAGGTATGGCACAGAAGGTTATTTTAATGTGTGTAACTCCTTGCCACATTTCACTAGTTCCAGAAGTTTTGAAAAGGATTGAATTATTGGAAATAGAAATCTCAGTGATTAGTAAGGGCAAGACTTACCACTATGGCTTTGAAAGCCATGAAAAGCTAACTGCTGGCATATTGTTCCTTACACATATGTGTACACATACTGTACTGACTTAGTGCACACAGAAACCTGTCAGTGTGAGAGCAGCTCTGTCTCTTTCATCAGTTCTCAAGTGTCAGGGTCTGTTGAGATATCTGAAGTGGATGGCCTTTCCTTGCAGGCTCTGAGAACAACCCGCAGACGCTGCTGTTTTCTGCAACTTGTCCACGATGGGTTTATGATGTAGCAAAAAAATACATGAGAGATGAGTATGAACAGATTGACCTGATTGGAAAGAAGACTCAAAGGACAGCCACAACTGTGGAAGTGAGTTCTGCTGCAGAGGAGTGCAGGTCCTGAGAGCAAATGGCCTTGATAAAATGTGTTATGCATTGACTTTATAAATGGGCGTGTGGAATGACTTCTCACATGGTTCACACAGATTTTGTAAGCAAAGCTTTCATGTGGCACCTGTCATTTGCAAGCTTAAAAAAATAAAAATGCTTTTTTTGTTCATTTTGTCTGTCATGAGTGGCTTAGATTTATCATAGGTTTCTTGTTTCTTTCCCAAACAGCACTTGGCCATACAGTGTCGCTCATCTGAGAGGGCAGGAGTTCTTGGGGACATCATCCAGGTCTACAGTGGCACCCGTGGGCGGACCATTGTCTTCTGTGAGACCAAAAGGGAAGCACATGAGTTGGCTATGAATGCTTCTCTCAAACAGGTACTGGGGCTCAGTGGAGAGCAGTGGTCGGGGTTGCCAGGGGTTGAATGCCCTGAAGTAAATAGGGGGTCGCAGCTGTGTGGAGAAAATTGTTTCTGTGCGTCGTTTTAAGACTTGTGAAAGCTGTTTCTAAAAATTCAGCTTTGAAGTTAAAATATCCTCTTGACAGAGATTATGAATTTATTCCTTTGGCTTTAAAGTAGTGCAGGACACAGATCAATAGGAAATGCACAACCTGTGCTGAATAAACAGGAGATAGTAATAATTGTAAGAAACAGAGAGCTAGTGTAGTGGACATGTCCCATCTTATATTAGGGTGCTTTTTGGATTCCCATCTCTTAATAGCAGTGGTCTTTGAACAGTCATTCAGGAAAATACAGCTAATATGGTGGAATGAAATGCCTTGTTACCCTTGGAAGGTTTGCCAGGAGTTTGTTTGGACCGCAGGTGATCTGTTGAGCAGGTCTTCTGTGCTTGCCTGAATTCCTATCCTTTTTCTGAATGTGAGGAAAAGTGCTGCATATTTTTCAGAGAAAATCCTGTTTGATTCCAAATGCTGATTTATGGAGAGCGAACAGTGGTGGGAGCACATGGTTTGCCTAGTATTAGAGAAATCGCATGTACCATCCGCATTAAAAAGTTGCAGCAATAATTATAATAACAAAAAATAATTATTGTTATTGCAACAATAATTTCTGCCTGTTGGCCATGCTACTTTCATAGTAAATCCCAGAGAAGTATCCAATAAAGTAGGATGCTTTATATTCCTTTGGTATCAGCTTTGTAATTATTTTCTGTTGCTCTGCACAGTGTTTTGGGGTTTACAGTTAATCTTTAGATGCTGCAGCCTAGACTCACACTAAATGTCATGTTAATGGCTTGTTTTACTGACAGGATGCCCAGTCCTTGCATGGTGACATTCCACAGAAACAGAGAGAAATCACATTAAAAGGCTTCAGAAACGGTGTGTTTGAAGTGCTGATTGCAACAAATGTAGCTGCCCGTGGGTTGGATATTCCTGAGGTTGACCTTGTTATACAGTGCTCACCACCAAAAGTAAGTCATTAGAGGAAACTAAAATTGGATTAACGTTTTTTTTTTTTGGTGCTGGGATAGTGGGTTATTTCTCTGTTTCATCAGAAATATGTTCTCTTCCAATTAATTTTTGAGTTCATGATTTTTTTGTAAATGCTAGGCCTAAAATTTTGTAGTTACAGTTTTACAGTTTGAGCTTTGATTAAAGTCTTGGGTTTTGTTTACTCTGGAAGCTCATAAGATAGGTTTTGACATTGTGAAACTTTCCTGGATTCTTTCTGAATGTTGCTGAGTTTCATAAGAATTCTAAAATATTTCTGTTGCTTTTTTCATATTTTGAAACTCCAGTGGAGCTTTTTATTTAAAACACTTGAAATGTCTGTCAGCAGGGTTTGTTAAAGCTGAGCAGCATACTTTGGGTGGGGGGGCACATGCAAACCTGAGTGGCTTACGTGCAGTTGTAAGTTTGGGTATAAACACGTAATGCATCACTCATTAGGCTTCTGAATTTGAGTTTAGCTTGTGTTTAATCTGAAATGCCAGCAGTTTAAGTAACACAAGGTTTTCTGACGTTGACCTGAATTTGTGAAGGATGTGGATTCCTACATCCATCGTTCTGGGCGCACGGGCCGAGCGGGCCGGACCGGCATCTGCATTTGCTTGTTTCAGAGAAGAGAAGAAGATCTTCTGAAACAAGTCGAGCACAAAGCGGTGAGTTGTACCTCAGAGCTCTGCTTAAGGAAGTTAATCAGCTCCTAAAAGGACCCTGCCACTTTTGGGCTTTGTAATCATGGGTTGCTGAGTCCAGAATGGGAGTCTCCAGTCCCATAAACGAGTAGGCCTAAAGTGCTGATTTTGGTGTTTGTAAATGCTTCTGTGTCGGCCTGTTCTTGCATTGCCTGAGCCATCCCATGCTGGCAGTCCCCCGTGCATGTCAGCAGGCAGGCTGGGACAGGAATGCCTAAGGCAGACTTGCATCACAGTCTGCATCTACATTGGAGTAAAGTAGCTCCAGATTAACAAAGCTGGGAACTTAAAAGTTCATTTTAGCTTTAGAAGTGACTTAGCAAAGAGTATGTTGATCTTGCAAACAGTAAGTAGAGATCTCAGTAATGTGATTTAGACAGGATTGAGTTGTAGACTGCTGGCAATACCTTTAATTTGTTTTCTTGATTTCAGGGTATTACCTTTAAGCGTGTAGGAGTTCCCTCTGCTACAGATGTAATTAAAGCTTCAAGTAGTGATGCCAAAAAGTAAGTTTATTTGCCTGTTCTTAAAAAAGGTTTAAGGGATGTTGTTGCTCTAGATGCTTAGAGCTTAATGCACATCTTTAAGGGATCAGGCCTGTATGTGAGCATGGCTTTGCCTTTGTTGTAGAAGTCAGCTGCTTTGTGTATAGACAACATAAGATGGTATCAGTAAATCTGTGTGCTGAGCATAGACCTTTTCACAGAACATAATGTTGTCTTAGTTTTTGTAAAAAAATAACCTTTGTTTATAAAATCAGAAATCAGTGACAGAAGAGGGAAGTACTGTCCTGAGGAGATTTTGTTTGCTCAGATGACGTGGTGGAAACAGCGTGCAAAAAGCAATACTTGGTATAATGAAGAGTTACTCTGCAGTAGTGAGGGTGTTTTAGCCCTGGCTTGTGTTTCCTTGTGTTATTTCTGAGGGTTGTGGCTTTTATTCCATGCAGCTGTGTTTACATTTGCTGCCCCTGTGGTGGAAATTGTTTGAAGCAGGTTATTATAATTTGCGAGGATTTGACCAGTATGAAGCAGATGATGGGCATGGTGTTGGGTTCACTGTGTCCTGAAAAATGCTGGGGGAGCTGGTGTACCAGAAATAGCATTACAGAAGTAGCTGTTCTTAGTTTCCGATCTTTTTTTCCCCACTGCCCTTTTCAGAAATAACTGATTCAGGGTATGTCTTGAATGTGGCTGCACTTCACAATTTCTTATCTCTTTAAACCCATCTTGCAACTGTGTAGGTTGCTGGAGGCCGTTCCTCCCTCTGCAGTGGACTACTTCAGAAAATCAGCCGAAGAGCTGATAGATGAGAAGGGGGCAGTGGCTGCCCTGGCTGCAGCCCTGGCACACATTTCTGGGGCCACTCACATCCAGCAGCGCTCCCTGCTCAACTCCACAGCCGTAAGTAGTGATGCACCCCTGGTAACAAGGATGCATGCATGAATTGCCAGTGTGGCACCTCCTTCCCAGACTTTTTCAGCTGGGGTTCTGAATAGCTGTTACCCCCCAGGCTCCTGCTGTGTTGCTTGTTCCTTAGCTGAAATCAACTCTTCCCAGGAGAAACTCAAAATCAGTAAGTTTTCTTGTGATGAAAATTGAAAGAATTTCTCCAGAGACTGAAGTGACAGAAGACTTTGATGCTCTAAGAGAGTTTAACTAATGACATTTTACAAGCATATAGATTAGTTGGTGCTATTGCAGTTTCCTCCTTATCAAGAATCTTTTACATTTGTCATACTGCAAGTGTGGCATGTGATTGCCTGATCTCAAAGAGATCTTGACTGAAGGAAAGTACATAATTTCCATTTTCTAATGCATTTAGGAGAATGTGGCCCAGGTCATGGTGTGGTGACCCAGTTTTGCACATACTGTGTGACTGAACTGTGGTTCTTGTTTGAGGTTTTTTAATCTGTTTTCTAGCAGCAGGTTTGACCAAGTTTAGCCTTGCTGAACATTTTTCTCTGTTTGCTGCAGGGCTTTGTGACCATGGTGTTGAAGTGCTCAATAGAGATGCATTCCATGGGCTATGCCTGGCGGGGGCTGAAGGAGCAGCTCGGGGAGGAGGTTGATAACAAAGTGTCTGCAATGCGTTTCCTCAAGGGGAAGATGGTGAGACGGGCCAGCCTTGGGAATGGAGGGATATGTGGGGCTTTGTGTGTGTTCACATGTCACCAGTTTGTGCAGGAACTGAGGCTGGAGTGCTGAAGTACTGGTACAGAATGTTGGTACTGCACTATCCCTACTCAAACTCATTTCTCAGGAAATTATAACCTATCTTGATTATGCTGTTTATGCATCTGCTCTTGGGAAAAAAAAAGGCTTTGATATTAATTGAGTGCTTTAAAACACTTACTAGAGACATTTATCCTAAATGATAATGCAGGAATTACCTCCTAAAAAAAAGCATCAGAAATATATATATATATATATATATATATGTATAGTGGGATTGGTTTTGAGACCTTTATTCTTTCATTGTAAATATGTGCCTTTTTTGTTTGTTTGTTTTTAGGGCGTGTGCTTTGATATCCCTGTTGATGAGCTGAGTAATATACAGGTATGTTTGTGTAGCCAGAGCTGGCTTTAAAATCTGGTGATTTGAAAACTGGCAACTGGCTGTATAAGATTCAGTATGGGGTGCTTAGGGAGGTTGTGGTTTAATAAGGATTTTGCATAGGCAGCAGAGTGATTAGAAAGAATGCAGCAGAATCATTAGAAAGTACCCTGCCATGCCTCTTCTCATTTCTGTTCCCATGATATTACCTGATTTCATTAAACAAAATTCTGTGGTCTCTGGCTGCTCTGTGTTCTGGCCTCTCCAGTGTATTTGAGAATTCATCAGTTTTCTGTTGACTTCCCTCTTGTCCCTTGTGATTGTTTATCCTTTGTCACAGGACTGTCACAGGACTGTATCTCCCAGGGGGGATCTAATGGCCTGTTTTGGCAGGGGTGGGATTTGTCTGGAAATGCCCTTGCATTCAGCGTTGCTTCTGATGCAGCAGAGCCTTGGACACCCCTGCAGGCGGGTAAACCCTGGTTCCCTTGCTCTGCTTTCAGGAGCAGTGGAGGGACACGCGGCGCTGGCAGCTGTCGGTGGCCAGCGAGTTGCCTGAGCTGGAGGAACATCCCCAGGATGCAGCACGAGGCTCCTCCAGGTTCGGGAGCAACAGGCAAGGAGACTTCAAGAGAAACGGCTGGTTCAAGAGTGGAAATCGGGGACTTTAACAGAGCACTGACTGAGCTCTGCTACAGATAATGGGACTGAGCTGAATTTTATGAGGCAGTAAAAGCCTGTTAGACACTCCTCTTTGTCTTTATTCCTTGATAAAGCAGCCTGTTTTTGAGGATGGCGAAAAATCACGTTTGCTGAAGTCACTGGGTGTTCTGGGAGATGTTTTTTTTCTGCCCAGCACAGTAGCTGCTGCCTGTAAGGGCATCTGTGACCTAGCAGTGGGCGTGCCTGGAAACTCAGCCCTGCGAGGGAACAGAATTCATGCAGGCACGGACAGTGACCGCTCCTTGCCTCTTCAGCAGCGCTGAAAAATCGGGTTCTGAAATAAATTTTCAGAAAAACCGGCCATCCCCCCCGTTCCCCGTTCCTTCCCCGGGTGCGGGGCTCGCTGTCCTGCGGGCGCTCCCTCCCTCCCTCACGGCGCCTGAGGGGCGGGGCGGGGCCGTGGCGGGGCGGGGCCGTGGCGGGGCGGGGCCATGGCGGGGCGGGGCCGGGCCGGCGGGAAGATGGCGGCGGCGGCGGGCGGAGGCTGGCCCGCGGTGTGCGAGAAGTTCCGCGCCGCCCGCACGCTCTCGGCCGTGGAGTCCCTCAAGGACCCCGAGACGGAGCCGTACCGCTCCAAGTACAGCGCCCGGGCGCTGCTGCAGGAGGTGAAGCAGCTGCTGAGCGCCGCCGAGGAGGGCGGCGAGGCGGTGCTGGCCGTGCGGCGGGCCGTGCTGGAGTACGAGCTGGGCGTCAACCACACGGACACCGAGGAGCTGTCGGCCGGCGACGAGCACCTGCAGCGCTGCACGCAGCTCCTGGAGCCGCACCGCCTCTCCCCGGACTGCGTGTCCCTCTACATCCAGGCCCAGGTGGGCGGGGGAGGCCGCGGGGCTCCGGCCGAGCGGGGCCCTGTGTGGGCCGGGGGGCTCCGGCCGAGCGGGGCCTTGTGCCCGCGGGCTGGGCCGGGTGTTCTCGGCCGGGCACTGCCGGGGGATCCGGGGCGCTCCCGCGTCCTGGCAGCTGCTGCTCGTCCTGCCCTAACAAACGCAGCAGCGCTGGCCTTCAGTTCTTGCTGGGAGGAACCATTCGCCGGTGGTGGTTGTTGGAGGGATGCTTTTCTGGTTTGAGCCTCCTGCTGGCGCCTCGGGGCGTGCAGAGCATCTATAAAATATGTTCTCATTCAAACTGGGTGTTAATAGATCAGCGTGCTTTTCTGGACAGACCGAGACAAAATTTGTGACAACTGTGCAAGAATAAATTAGAAAAAGACTTCGCTACGTCCAGAATTTATTTGTGATACATTAGCTCATTGGTTGTCAAAGTGATGTTGGGAGATGCTTTTATTGATACATTATCCTGAAGCGATAAAGTGTTTGTTTTTTCAGCATTGCCTGTTATATTTTAAGCTATTTCATTTTATCTGAGATGGATAAATACAGTTCTGTTGGTGTTTGAATTAATATTTTCTCCTTATTCTGAAGAAGGGAATGATCAAAATTAGTTCTTGCTACATGAAGATTCACAGAAGGGCTTTTACTTGATCACTTTGTCATGGTCAATGAAGTATTCTCCTAGTACATGAAATAGAGCAGTTATTTAGATATTTATGTCAAAAATGGTTGCCCTAACTAGAGAAGGCTCCATAGTGCTTCCTCATCAAACTGTCAAGGAGCTGTGGGCTGACATGGAAGGGTGGAAGTGGAATGATGACTTGTCTTGCACTGGTTAAATGAGCGGAGTTGTCTGGGACAGTGAGGTTCCATCTGCTCCTTGTCCTTCAGCGTGAGGGTTTGGATACACTCCTACCAATCCCTCATCCTTGGGGAGGTGAGGAGGTTGCTCCAGCTGCAGTAAATAACATCTTTCCCCACGTCCCTGGGGAGACATGGCTCTTGTGGCTCAGGAGATGCCACTGTGCTTCTGACCTGGGTGCTGGAAGGCAGCTCTTCTCTCTGTCAGCCCAAAGTCTGCATGCACCTCTCTGTTTTGGGGCCTCCAGGATGAAGTTTGCAGTGCATGTGGGTGCTGTGGTCCAGCAGTGCTGGCTCTGCTCTCTCCTGGCTCTGTCCTCAGGGGTGGAGCTGAGCCAGAGCTGGGAAAGGAACCCTCAGCTCCCCAGGGCTGGAACTGGCTTGAGTGCTTAATTTAAACCAGTTCTGATTTAAAAGCAGTGGCTGCCATCAGTGGCAGCACTTCTCCACGCTCTGGGATGTCTGCAGTGTGTTCCACGGCAGTGACTGCTGTTTTGTAGGAAGAAGCATTCCTTTTTCCTGCTGGGCCTCTTTCTTTATCCCCACTTCTGATTGCTGAGCTTTTGCATAAGACTGTGTTTCCCAGTCTCTGTCTAATGCAATCTGGTTTGTTCCACTGCTTGGCCTTGGGCAAAGTGTTTCAGTTCATAAACAACATGTGATGTGCTTTCTTATAAAAACAGAGGAGTGGAACTGAAAGGGGCACAGGGCTGGCATACAGCTACACATTCTAATTATTTTGAAGGTTTTTGGGTTTGTTTTTTTTTTATTAGCCCTCTTGAGTTTTGTAACAGCACTGCCTAGGATTTAAATTAGCACATCAGACATAGATTATTATTAACACCATCTTATTAATAAAATTAGAGGTACTTTTTGTCAAAGTTGAGTCCACAGATGCAGTTGCTTTAATTTAAATTTGAAGGCAATAGTCTATAACTTTTGGACCTCAGAGGTGCTCTTAATCTCTTTCCATTGTTGAAAATATACAAGCATTCATTCCTAGCATATTTTTTTCTTGTTATTTTTTTTTCTATGGAGTCATGTTAACAAATTTCTGATTTCTTGTCTCATTTTGTGATATTTGTATGTAACATAAAAGCTGCGTGAATTGGATGCAGAACATACTCTGTGAAAAAAGCTCATTATTTGAACACACTAGTCCTTATGTAGCAGACTAAACAGAGAAGGACTGTGAGGTGTATTTTTTATGTGAAATTTGCTGTGTGAAACCCCCCCCCCCCCTTTTGAGCCACTTACAGTGAAATGTGTGGGCACGATTTCTGCTTCTTGAAATCCATTGTATTAGAACACACACATACATGAGGATGAAGATTGATCAATTGTTTGGAAAAACATGTGTGATTCAAATGGAATGTGACTATTTTTTTTTTCTTTTACCTTTAGAACATTCTGGGGATCCTGTGGTCTCAAAGGGATGAAATTGAAACTGCACAAACTTACTTGGAATCTGCAGAAGCCTTGTACAATCAATACATGAAAGAGGTACTGTGTTAATGTCTTGGCAGGTCTTACTTTCACCTGCCACTTGCAGGTTAAGTAATCTTTGAAATAAACATGCAGTGGAGTTTTGAGTTTCTGTGCTGTATACTGGCTGCTGTGATACTTTTGGCAAGTGATACAAATTGTACAGCTGTGTAGGACAAGGCAAATTAGTGCATTACTTGCTAATTTCAAAATAGAAAAAATTTTGCTGAAAAATAATGGTCCCTTTTGAAAACCCCTTAATAATCCAAAGTTGATACCTGGTAGAATTTGGATTTTAATGAGGACTATTATTAAATGTTATCTTGGAAATGCAATAAAAATATCCATTGCTTTCAGTGGGAAAAGGAAGCAAAACTAATATTTGCATGATTTGCTCTGACTGTGCACTGTTTTACAGGGGCAAGTAGTTTAGTTCCATATCCAAGAGGACAATCTCACAGACAGCTAACCCTCTCATGCATATTAAACAGCCTTTTGAGCTGTGGATTCTGCTGTGGATCCTACAAAGACTCCCTTGTGCTATTTTTAAGCTCTTTGCAAAGCTGTTCCTGTGCTGAGTTGCCTCAGGGACAGTTGTGGAGTGAACTAAAAACATTTGTGGCCTTCAAGAAGCAGTAGCTGTGTCTCAGCACAGCTGAGTAGGTTGGACAGACCTTAGTTTCATGAAATTACAGGTTCAGTTCAGGTTTTGCTGTGAAATTGGTTTAGAGCACTGATTATACTTGTGGAGATTTACTTTTATTCTTGGTTGGTGACTGCCCTCTCTCCACCTTTGCAGTCATGCTGGCCTGCAGTGGTAGGAGAGGTAATGGATCTAGAACAAAGCCCCACTTGTGCTGAAAAGCTTGTCAGTTTATTTCCTGCCCTCTGGATCAGTTGGGCTGACCAGAGATACTGCATCTCTCTAATTAATTCCTGGTGTTCAACTTTGATATTTATACCCAGCCCCAGCTATCACATGACTCCCAAAAGCATCTGGTACTTGCTCCAGCTATTATGAAATTAAACTGGTGCTATGGTATAGTGGATTGAAGTGCTGCCAGGTACTTCACATTTGCACTGTAGACTTTTCTGAAACTTTAAATTTTTGTTAGTAGTGGTTACTGAATATTTCTTCTGGGACTTTGCTGCCTGACTAGGTGTAGTGGTTTTGGTTTGTTAATTTGAGATTATTTTGTTAATGTATTAAAGAGTGTGGTGGGTTTTAGTGTTGGTTAATTGTTAAGTGTATTTTTTCTTGTTGTGAGGTAGGATTAGGAGAAAGGTAAAGTATGTTTAAAAGGATGTAAAGAAAAATTTATTAGCAGTAATTAAAATGAAGAGTAATAAGAATTAGAGTAAAACTTTCAGAATACTTCTCTTCTGTTGCTGCCAGGTGTCCCCAAAGGGTAATAGTTAGCATTGCCTCCATGGTCCCCAGGAGGCTGATCAATCACTTTATTATTCTACACTTATTAAGAAAACCCATCACCCTTACTCATGACACAGGTGGACCCAATTGATCCTTGAATCCAAACACATCGCCATTGACCAAGGAATCCACCTTTGGTGAGCAAATCTCCATAACACATTCCACGTGTTCACAACAACAGGTGCAGCAAATGGAAATAAGAATTGTTTCTCGTTCTTTCCTCTGATCTTCTCACAGCCTTCCCCAGGACAATGCCTGGCAAAGTTGTGAATTGCTCTCTGTGGCCACTCTCTTCTCCTTATAACTTTTTTTTCTTTTTGACAATGTAAAGAACAAAATCTAAAATTTTCGTTAGTTTACTAGGAACTAAAAGAAGAAAAAATCCCAAATTTCTTTCATTTTTAACATGTATTTTTTCACACAAACACATACAAGTCTCTAATAACTAAAAACCTTACATCACTTTTGTAAGTACTCCCTGTACAAAACCAAAGCACCAGGGTTATTCATACACAATGATCACTTGCCACACTTTCCCCCCACCATTATTTACCTCTTACAGTTCAAGGCATTGTGCAGTCAAACATAATTATGCTTTAAGTCTTCCTTTTAGAAGAAACCACAGATTTATACAATGGTGCCAACATTTGTCGTTCACAAATTATAAATATGTGAATGTAGTTTTTGTAACATTCCCCATTTCTAGGCTGTCAGGGAGTCTTTGGTAAACTGCTGATGATGGAGACATTTTCCTGAGCTGATGGATTTAGTTGTTTACTGACTGGGTCCAATTAACTTAAAAAATTGGATAGGGTGGTTTCTCCCCCTAAAGCAAAACCAAGGCAAAGAGCTTGGGCTAATGAAGTCCACCTAGAAGGAAGAGTTGGAGAGCTCTTTCTGAGGATAAGTAAAGGCATAAGGCTTAATATCAGAGACAGATCTGTAGATGTACAGGAAGGAGGCAAGAATGTTGCTTACTGTGTCATTTCAGTTCTTTTCTTTGCAGGAATAGCTCTAGTCTTGGCAGAATATACTCCAAATCTTGTTAGAACGTTTGTATCTAAAGGAAACAAGAGGAAGAGTTATAAATTCATCTCATAAAAACTAATGAGTTGTAAACAAAGACCTACAGATTAAAAGATCATATAATATAAAAATCTACATGCCTCTGGTAGGTTAAACATGCTTTAGTTTATTTGTCACTATGTGTTTCAGGTACATTTGCTCAATTTTAAGATGAGTAAAACTCTTATATTAAAAGCAAGTAAATCCCCTGTTCAGGGATTTTTTATGAGACACAGTACAAACATAGTGTGTGTTCTTCCCTGTGAAGTGAGTGCATTCTCTGCCTTTGTGCTGTTCCTGCCTAAGTCTGCATTAACTCATAAAAAGTATTTATTGAAGCTGACTTTTATTTGTTGCCTTACTTTCTCTTTGGCCAAGAAAGAAATGTGGTTAGGAAAGGGCTAGACAAGCTGCATACTAACCTGGACTTTGTTGCTGGCAGACATGTTGGACACCCTCCAGGATGCACTGTGTAATCAGAGAAAATCTCTCCTTAAAAGATGGTTTCATTTGAAGTGTTTTAGAATTGGCACCTGAAGTTACTCACAATTGCAAAGGAAATGGGATAAGCCCAGGCTAATAAAGCTCTGCCATAAGCAATGTTCATCTGTTGGGATTGCCTGTGAACTGTCTGGTGACATTATTGACAATTGTCTTAGATCTGGATACAGCAATGTCAAAAGATGTATAGTTGTCTGTGTAAGGATTCTGACAGAACTTGTGGTTTGAAGAACAAAAAAGTGCTTCTAATGATGGGAACCACCACCATCCATTAATAACTTGCATGTAGGTTCTGCCTGGTAGGAGGGTTTAGCAGCTTCATCCTGCAGAGACGTTGTGTGTTGTCTCATTTGTTTGTCTGAGTAAATGATCTTGGCAGCTCGTGGATTCTGGGAGTCCCTTTAGAGCAGTCTTCACAGCAGCTCTGCTGAGCACTCAGCACTTGGTGTTCTCTGCAGTACTTCCTGCAGGATGTTTTCTTGCTACTGCTCAGTGCAGCTGGGCAAACGAATGTTTCACACTTGAAGGAGTGCTTGGTACTAAATTGATGCCTCAGAGCCCAGAATGTTATTGTACAAAATAAAGATGCCCAGTAGAATCTTGCAGAGTCCAGGCTGAGTATCTGTGGTGCAGGCAGCATGCATTGCTTTAATGTACATAAGCAGAAGTGTCCTGCAAGCTGTGAGCCTTGTCCGTGTAGAATTGTGACTTTCATCCTCTGAATCTCCTGAGTGTTGTGGAAATGCTCTGGAGAAGTGGCACTGAGATGGGTTATGTGAAGCTTTGTTGAATTTGGGATTGGCAAATGGTAAATGATTTGTAGCCAGGAGAGGGAGCACAGTGCCACAGAGTAAGAAATGTAGTTTGCTGAATGTGTCATGTACCCTTGCAGGATGGAAATCCTCCCCTGGATCCCAGTGAACATTTCATGGCAGAAGAAGAAAAACTCACAGACCAAGAAAGATCCAAAAGGTGGATGTTAAGCAGCATACTTACTTTTTTTTTATTAAATTATGAGTAAGTATTTAAGGAGGAAAAAGAAAAACATCTAAAGAGACTGTTGTTGCTTTTCCAGATTTGAAAAAGCCTACACACACACTCTGTATTACCTGGCACAAGTGTACCAGCACCTGGAGATGACTGAGAAGGCTGCCCAGTATTGCCACACCACGCTGAAACGGCAGCTCGAGTACTGCGGCTACTGCCCCGTGGAGTGGGCCCGCAACGCTGCCACTCTGTCACAGTACTACCTCTCCAAGGTATGCCTCCAGGCTTTTCTGCTGTAATTCTGCCATTAATGCAGCTGCCACCTCAAGCAGTTGTTCAAACAGCTCTTTGGGACAGCTCTCCAAGATGAACTGAAAGTCTGTACCTATAAAACCACAAGTTTCTTCTGACATGAGGCATCTGTCAGGTTTTTTCTGAAGAGGACGTGGTGGCTTTCCTGTGGGGTTGTGATGGCAATGGGGAAGATGAACAGGGCTGTAAACATGAGAAAAGCTCTGTGGTTCATGAGATATTAGCAGTGATGCGATGTCATGTTCATAAGTAAACTTTGGGATTATAATAATTTAAAATTCTTTATTGTGTTGTTCTCTTACAATGAAGTTTGAAAACAAAAAGCATCTGAGGGCCAAGGTATGGCTTCTTGTTTATAATAAATTATTGTCCTTTGTGCCTTAGCATGTGCTCAAGAGTTGTTTGAACCTATGTGAACATGAAAGTGAATATGTGAGTTGGTAGCTGTTTGCCATGTGTTGACTCTAAACAATGCTGTTAGGATGTGCTAACACGGGAAGCTTTATTTAGGAATTTCTATATTCCAGGCTATTTAGATGCTCTTTTCTGATGCTTTAAAAGATTCCTGCCCTACCTATGGCAGTTAATGCTAATTTCAATAGTAATCCTAATTTCCATATCTTTTTGATGCAGTGATAGCACTAGTTATTTAACAGTGCACTGCCAAATATGGGTACAGGAATCTGATCTGACTCACGGTGTGAGCTGTGTGTCCGGCTGTTCCCACTGTGGTAGTGTTTGCAAGGTGTCACTTCCTTCACCTCAGGGCAGCCAGAACAGTCAGAACATTCAGTGTACACAGCCAGCATTAAAGGAAAGGCTTGGTGTTGTGGCTGTGGTACAGAAAAAACAATTAGAACATATTGTATTCAGTAATAGGTGTGGAAAAATTGTGTTTTCGTCCAGTGCCTGGGGAATATGCTCCAGAGCCTCTCAGTTCTGTCATTTCCCTTGTGGTCGTGTGTGCTCACTGTCTGAGCTGAGGGGTTTGGCCAAGTGACAGCAGGGCTTGAGCTGCTCACACCTGTGCTGAATGCTGCTCTCTTTCTCTCAGGAATGTTTTATGGAGGCTCGACACTGTCTAGCAGCAGCCAATGTCATCTTCAGCCAAGCTGGACAGGTGCCATCTGCTGAGGACTGTGAGTTTATAAAAAATTTTGAATAAAATTGTTGTGAATGAAGCATCACTATGTGTTAATGTTTAAAACTGAAGTTTAACAAAATGTACAAAACTTACCCCCGTGTTAATTTTCTAAAATATGTTTTAATAGAGTTGAATGTTTCTGAGAAGTGACTGGTACTACAGCTCAAGATTGGCTGTGTAGACCCTCTGAGAAAAAGTGCTTGTTTCTGGTGTTTCAGAAAGCAGTAATTTAGTAAAAGTGAAATTTAAAACAATATCTGCTTCAAGAGTGGCAATGTCTCTGATCCATTTGGCTTTGTACACGTGCTAAAAATGCAGTTTGGCTCAGTGATCAGAGGGCAGTCATTCAGTGAACCAACCCAGGTGCTTCCTGGAAATAGCTTTAAAACAGGGAGCAAATCTGCAGCTCTAAAAACCCCAAATCCAGAGCGTGCTTGTGTTGTCTTTTGTTGCTGGATGCTGCAGCCTCATCAGTGGCTGTTTTTGGAGTTGAGGCTGCCCTCCTTGTTTGGGCCTTGATGCAAAGGAGCACCTTGGCAGTGCAGTGTGAATAGCAGGAGAAGAAACTCTGAGAGAGCTGACCCTAGTTTTAAGGACCTATGTTTCCATGATGGTGTCAGTGCTCTGTTTTAGGCCTAGGCTTTACTTATCTACAGCACACCCTTTTGTGTCTGCCTTGGGCAAGGGAAAGCTTCCAGTTGATAGAGCTTTAATTCATGGAGAGGGAGCAAGAAGGAGCCAGCTAAGTTCTATCTTGATTTCTTCCTGCACCACATAGGAATAGTGATCATCCTGTTTATTTTGGTGAATAATTGCTTATCCTACCTTCCTTCCTTTGCATGGGACAGAGAGCTGGGCTGTGGACTTGCAGAAGGCTCTAACTTACAGAAAGAACAATACACAGTCAGCATTGGCCATTCCCAAGCACTTCCATTTTATCATGTTAATTGGAATCTAAGCGAGCACAGACATAATTAATAAATGTGCCTTTTCTTAGATTAACAGCAATTCTTAATTCCGTGATAAGAAATTGATTTGCTCTAATGAAAGATAATGAATGCAGTGGGTCTGAGTGTGAAGTTGGGTTTTTATTTGGTGATCAGAAGTGCTGCTGTCCTGTAGGAATGTCCTTGTTCAGCTAACTCACTGCCTTCTGCAGAGAGACTGGGAAATGAGTTTTTGTTGAAATCTGTTTGGTTTATGAAAATTTTATCTTGAGAGATCAGCAGTGCTGCTGTCTGTGATATTGGGGAGACTTTGGGGAGAAAAATACAGAAGCTGTAGAGCTAATAAATGGTGTGTTTGTACCAGGTAGCTTAACCAAAGGCAGTTTCCCCTATTTTGTTCCCTTTTTTGGTAGCAAGTCTGGGGCCCATTGCAATGCAAATGCCCTTACCATCCTCAGAAACAATTACTAGGCAGACAGCTGAAGCTCAGAAAATGAATTATCCTGATTTCCTTCTTGTACTACAAAGAGTCCTGGAAACCTTTTCCAGTAAAACATCTTGAAGATTAAAGTATTTTTAAAGATACATTATGATCTATTTATTTTCAGAACACATACATGACAAATCCTTGCTAATCTGTACGAGTTTCTAACAAAAATGATAATTTACAGAACTATTACATAAACTAACATGGAGAACATGTTTCTGTCTAAGCATGAGGGAAATGAAATACAAGTATATTCTTTGCATGGAGCATTTGAGGGTCTTGCTGGAGTGCTGGACTTCTCTTAAAGTTTTTTTGTGTTTTTATGTCCATTCAGCAGATGAAACAGAGCCAGACCAACAGGACCTTCCACAGAGGAAAGCTGAAATTGCAAGGTGTTGGATTAAGTATTGCCTGAATCTTCTGCAGAGCGCTCGAAAATTGCTTGAGGTAACAGAAGATCTGTTCTGTAGCTGTCATTGTCTAACAGCAAACCAAGTCTGCTTTGATCTTTGCAAGAGGAGTCAGTTTGCAGTTGGTAACAAGGAATAAGCAATTGCCCAGTGAGCAAAACAATAAATGCTTGCAGTGCAGCAAGTGTTTCATGGTATGCTTTGACTTAAATGCAACACTTAAGAGTAAGCACAGATAGGGGATCAGCTCTGTGGAGTGATCAGGGCATTGTTTTTACAGCAAATTCACAAATTTTCCTCCTCTCTGCTGCATTTTCTTGCAGCTTGATTTGACAGATTCCTTATTTAACTGCTAGTAAGAACATTGTCTTAATGTGCAACAGTTTTCTGTGCTGATGTTCTCATTCATTCAAGCATTTGATGAATTCAGATTTGATTCAGTTCACTTAATTCATTTAAATATTTCTTCAGATGTTTAAACCAGCATTTGCTGAAATGCTTTATGAAGCAGAGCCCTTGGGCTTAACATTTATTCTTTTGGCTATTTTGTCACACAGGGTAGAGAGACTGAACCACCTTAATTTCATGTCTTTTCAAAATTGATAGTGTAAGTGACATGATTCTTTTGTTAATATAAGGCCTCATATATCAACGATTTCTGTTTTGTCTTGCTCACTAGTTTATATTTCAAAAGTGACTCAAAATGATTCAGTCTCTCTTTATAAGCCATATTCATTTTTAATTAGCATGCTTTCTCATTTCAGGATAACATAGGAGAGCTGGATCCCGACAGGCAATTGGAACTTAAAGCCCAAAGGAAAAAAGAAGAGGATGAAAAGGAGAAGGGCAGGAAAAAAGCTGTCCTTTTTGGGACAAGTGATATATGTGACTCTGTCTTAGCCGTGGAGGAGAAAGTGAGCAGTGTATATCCTTTAGATTTTCAAGAAGCCAGAGAAGTCTTCCTGGTTGGTCAGAACTATGTTCAGGAGGCAAAAGAGTTCTTTCAGGTCGATGGTTACGTTACTGACCATATTGAAATTGTTCAGGATCACAGTGCTTTGTTTAAGGTACTTGCTTTCTTTGAAGAAGACTATGAGAGGCGCTGCAAAATGCACAAGCGTAGGATAGACATGCTGGAGCCCATCTACACAGACCTGAACCCCCAGTACTACCTGCTGATCCGTAGGCAGCTCCAGTGTGAGCTAGCTGACACCTATTATGAGATGATGGATTTAAAGGTGGCTATTGGTAACAAGCTAGAGAAACTAGACTCACACACAGTTAAAAAAATTAATTCTCTGGCTCAGTTTGCAATCAAATATTATGAACTCTTCTTAGATTCTTTGAGGAACCCTGATAAGGTGTTTCCTGAAAAACTCGAGGAAGATGTTCTTCGCCCTGCCATGGTGGCTAAATTTCATATTGCACGACTGTATGGTAAGCTTATTACTTCAGACAGCAAAAAGCAACTGGAAAATATGCAAACATCATTGGAATATTACTCATTTCTGGTAGACTATTGTGAAAAGTATCCAGAAGCTGTCCCTGCCATTGAAACTGAGCTAGAACTCAGTAAGGAGATGGTGAATCTTCTTCCAGCAAGCATGGAGAGGCTAAGAGCAAAGGTGTCTTCATTTGAATAAAAGCTTGCCTTGGAGGCAGTGGGCACTGTCAGAACAGTTACCTGTCCAGGCCAGTGCTGTGGCACAGCTTCCCTACTGATTGATAGAGGTCAGGTGTCTGCAGGGACATCCACCTGCAGCCTGCACTAGTGTAACCTTGTGAACAACTCAGAGCCCTCCCGGTCCATAGCTCACCCACACTAATGGTATAAACTCTAAATGTAAAGTATAAGTCCAGCTAATGCTTTGTACTCTGTGTCCTATATGTAAATATACACCTTTTCTCCCTCCCAGCTTTTTATTTGGTGTATGATTCAGTTCTAAAGTGTAGTGCTGTATGAAAATAGTTTTTTTAAAGAGAATCTTATTTTAATTTTTTTTTTTCTTATAAACCTGAGGCATGTTCTTCCAACTAGAATGCATTTTATCTCTTCTAACGTTTGTCCCCAGAAAACTTTATCAATGTGAAGGGAACTTGTTTTTAGTATTTATTTTGTATGTTGCTTGTTGTTCTTTTCCTTGTTAATCAAAATCTGTTGATATAGGCTCAATAAATGGACTAGTCTGGCTAAATGTTTCTTCAGAGTCCTTGGAATTCTGTTTCCTGTGTCTTACTAAGCTACAATACATGTTTTAACTTTGGCCAAAGTAAGTAGTTGTAAACGTGTTTCCATATGAGTGTCTTTGTTAAAAACACATGAGCAATTGTAGTGCCAGAAGCCAGAGCAAGAAAGCAGCCAACTTTTTGTGGTGGGAGGAGATGCTCTGCTCCTAACACACCGTGGAGCATTCCCAGGTCCTGTGCTCTAGTGCTGCAGACATTTCCTGATACAGCTTGATGCCATGGCTGGCTTCTTACTCTGTGCTGCTCAGGGAGCCCAGGAGCTGCTCAACTTCTGTATTTGATCTCTAACAGCTTCAGGCCCTCTCTGAAGCTGTTTGAGATGAAATACAGGCAGAGCACAGGGTCCAGCTGCATGGCAGGAGATGATGGCCAGAGCTCCAGGGGACATGGGGCAGGTGGAGGGACAGTGGGACTTTGTGCAGAAGTGCACTGGCAGTCCTGTCACTGACATGTGACACAGGGTGGGAACATGTTCACAGCACTAGAGGCCATTGAAGGAATCCAAAGGAATGGCCATTGGAGGAATGTCAAAACAGCTGGATGCTTCTGGAGGTTGGAGGGGAGGAAACATCACATTTGCTTAAAGGGTGTGAGGGGAAAGCATGTACATCTGAAATGTATGGTGAAAATCTCTTCTGCAGAGAATTCTGCAGGCTAGACTGCAAATAGGCCAACAAAAAATGGGTGCTGGAAATGAGCAGCAGCAAAACCCAAAACTAGACCAGCTACTTTTGTGCCTGTAGAGTCAGGGAGAGAGTGAGTGCACGTGCCTGTGTGTGTTTTTTCTGTCTTACTAAATAATTGTCTAGTCAGCCTTTAGGAGTTTCATTTCTGCAGTGAGATCTTTAATTCAGATTTTCCTGTGGCCTGAAAGTAAGACAGCCCTAGTTTCTCAGTGAAACATTTCTCAGCAGCCTCTATTGCACATTGTTTTTGTCTGATTTCAGTTAAAGCTAGTGTGCACTTTTACCACAAACAAAAAGATAAAATTTTTTTCTAACTTTTAGTTTCATATTCAAGTAGAAGGCAGCAATATATGTTTGGAGTAGTTGTTTGGGGTTTTTTTCCTTCTATAATTTTGCCTTTGAGCAAATTTTGTAGAGTATGATCATTAGTTTTCTTGTAATTTGGAGGAGGATAGTTTGTGGGCTATCCTAGAATAAAAAAATCTTTTTTCCCCCCCTTCAAATACTGGTCTGAAATAAGTGTAAAAAAATACCTGCAGGTAACTGGAAAGCTGAATGAAGTGTGGGGTGATGTATCCTTTTTAATAATTTGATGTATTCATTTTAACCATCATCAGGTGTGCAGAGAAACACCCTGAATCCACTAAAACCCCAGTGAGAGCTCAGCAGACAGGTAGGAGTAGGTCCAGGGTAAAGCAGTCCTGATTTCAGAAGGATCAGAGCTTTTTCAGCACAATCAGCATGATTGGCACTGTGGCTTGGAGAGCTCTCTCCTCTGAAGATACCCAGAACACTTTGGCTTTCCAACTTTAAAAAAAATATATTTCATATAAATGCGTATGAAGTTACAGAAAGCAATTATGCCAGTTCATCTCCTAGACTAAATATTCAAGGCTTCTGCCAGCTAATTATATTTTATTACTGGAGGTTGCATCGTGCCAGAGGCTCAGCACAAAGTACTATGCTGTGCTTCTTTTAAGACATATCTTTTTAAGAAGACCCTTTGAATAATTCCTGTTTGTTCAATGATTTGAGAGAATGAACTTATGTAAGATTCTGTATTTAGTTAAAAAAAAAAGGAGGTGGGGAGCTTGTTGGATTAGGCAGCAAAGCTCCCTTCAGGAATGTTGAGTTTTAACTGTAAAGTATGTGTGAGGTCAGGCATTTATTTCAAAGATTAATTGAAGATTAGGTTCCTGTGAACTCTGTTTAACCTGCATTCTATTGCTTTCTGTACAGCAAAAATGTCTTACAACTGAAACCTCCTTTTTGTTGTTCTACTAGTTTTTTCTCCTTAGCCAGCATAAAGCAGCGAGATTTACAAGAAGTCCAAGTTTCTGCAGAATTCCTGTCAAGTGTGAGATCAGAGCTATGACCTCAGTGTACTTCTTCAAATAGCATGCAACACTCACGAGAACTGATTTGGTTTGATTAAAACCAGTTTGGGTTTCGTTGAAGCACTTAATTCTTGTGCTGGCTAGAGATATGGTAGGTGTCATAAAATGGAGTGATGGGTATGGTTGTGCTGTGCTTCAGTATTTTGTGAGAGAAAGAAACCAGTGCCTTCTTGTCTCCCTAGCTGGTGTTTCCTGGATGTTTTCTGTGGAACTGTTCACTGTAGGATGCCCAGATGTGGTCCTGCAAAGGAGGATGTAGTTGGGCTGGCAGCTCATGAGGCAAACCCTTCTGCAGTCCTGAAATTACAAAACTAAAGACTGTTACGATAAACCAAGTGCATAAAGTTGTGGTGAGAAGCATTTGTCAACTTTCTTTCCTCTTCTATTGCAACATCTCTGGCTATTTTAGAGCTTGCTACAAATGATTAATTTTTAGTTTGAAAAGTGCTTTTACGTACTTCCTGGGAACTCTGTCCAAAGTGCCTCCTAGTGCTGTTTCGTTTTGCAGTTTGGTGGTTTCTAACTCCTCCTTGTCACGGGTAGGTGCAAAAACAGTGGTTTCCTGACAACAACTAATTGCCTGGCTGCCTTTTTTCCAAAACCAATGTTTGGCTGTGCCTTTGCAGCTGAAGAGCCAGGCAGACTGTTGGGATATGAAACACAGCACCTTCGGAAAATGTGTTGCATCCATTCAGAAGAGAAAATGTCTGTGTTACTGACTGTTTGTTTGGGGAGAAGTGACTGATAAAGTGGTTCCTTAACACCAAAGGTTTTAATAATTTGGGTGTTTATAGCAATATTTTAAATACTTAGTGCTTGAGGTTTTGGCATCTGGTGTGCACAAAATACAGCAAAGTCTTTTTACATGCTCATTGTTGCTGTGAAAGAAATTTACTAGTTGGCATTGGACCACAATACAAGGATTTCTCTATTTGAGTTTTTTAATGCAATTTTCTGTAGAAACAAAGAGGAATTGGATGAGTGATGAGTGAAAGACTGGGATAAGCATGTGATGAGTGAGCTGGTGTGAGTCTCTGAATACTGCAAGAGGAGTACAAAGTGCTTGTGTCAGAGTTATTCTGAGATCTGTGGGTGAAATGCATTTTTTAAAAAAAAAAAAAAAAAAGGAATGAACAAGATGATTTTCTGCACACTTAAGTTGTCTTGGAATGGAGCAAGAGCAAAAAGTTCCCAGAGAGAGTCTCAAACCACTCTGAGGCCATCTCTGGACTGCCAGTGGATTCAGGTAACACCAGAGGATTTTCACAGCAGCCCATGAGAGAATGCAGTCAGGTGGGCCCAGAGCCTCCTCCCACCTGCATTCCAGGACTTTTTAAATAACAGAGGTACTGATGAATCATTAGAAGTGATTTCTAGTGTAGACAAGGAGACAGAAATTGAGATACTGCATTGTGCCAGCATATGGTCTGCAGACAAGGAGGGGACAAAAAAACCAACATAATCCCCTGCTAGTAAAGTTTATTTTGAAATCAAATATTTGCCAATGGCTTGTGCATGACACCTGATAAGTATCAGACACTGCTATCCATCTTGCCTGTCCACATCTGGAACTTTTGTCAAACACTTTTTAATGTCTCCATGTGCTTTGCCTTAACGTTTTCATATGGTACAGAGCTGCCAAGTTACAAAGGGCTCATGGAAATATTTTGCTTCTCTCTGCAAAGGCACAAGGTATTGCAAGTGCAAGAGTCTTGAGACTCACCTGCCTGGCCAGCCTGACCTGGCCTCCCTGCTGCACCCTTTGCTGGAAATGTTGCATGAGGTGAATCTTGCCCCAGGCTTCAGCTTTCCCTCCAACTGATCTCTGAGTCCTTGAAGTAAGAAAAGACAAAAAAATATTTTTTCTTAGTTAATGCAAATGATGTTTTCAAAAGGGATGTGCTCATCTTGAAAGGGGGCAGAGCAGCTTTGTCAGCACTGCAGTTTCTGAACGTGAGGAGCAGCAGTTTGGGGCCTGTTGCTTCGTGCTGCAGCAGCAGCCACCCAGAGAGCACAGAGCAGATCCTTCAGAAGGAGCTTGGAGGCCTGGGGAGTGCCAGTCCTACTGGGAGAGGCTCTGTGGCAGAGCTGATTTTCCTGCTTTTCCTCATTTTTCTCTTCTGTCACATTTCGAAATGAAAGGATGCTTCTACTAAATCAAATGTGCTTAAAATTAGCTAAGAAATGCCTAGCTCCTTTGTTTGATAGAAAAAAAAAATACTGTTTTCTTTTAATGTAAACATAAATTCACCTCTTTCCCAACAATTCTGTGAAGATCACAAAGCTACAGCTCCAGGCTGGTTAACTGGAGCCCAAACACCAGCTCTGCTCCACTTTACACAGAGGATGGGAGCAGCAGGTCTGGTTCATGGGGAGACCTCCACAGGAGAATCACTGCTCCCAGTTCCTCTTCATCTTCCTGAATTTACTGACATCCTTTCTCCCCACACACGGTGTGAAGTTTGTCTGTGTCACCAGTGGTGCTTGTACACAGAAATGAGTTTGCACTTGTGCAGGCAGTGGAGGCAAGGTGAGCTGCTTGGCGTGGATCTGTGGGCAAGAACCCAAGGCTGACAAAAAGCATCTGAAAGCTGCTGGGTAGCTCACTCGTGTGAGGCTGTCCTGTGCTGGAGTAACCACCTGATGGAAAAATAGCTGTGCCTAATTCCTGTTACTGGGCTTGAACCAGTAACATGCAGCAACACCACCTGGTTCACAGTGAAAACACATTCCCTGAAAACACTGCAGGAACAGGGCACCAGGCTTTGCTTTGAAAATATCTTTGTACCACCATCCTTGTTTCCCTTATTAATTCATTCTGGGTTTAGGGGTATTTTCCCAACAAATCCTGTGTGACCCCTTGCTCCACTGTGCAGGTCCTGCTTGCACTGAGGGCTGCTGCTGCTCTGGATAGAGTTTTAGAGGACAGTCAGCTGCTGAAATTGCCTCCCTAATCAGTAACCAGAGCTTGGCTGCTGTGTCGTGTCTTACCAAGCTGTTGCTTTTAAACTGTAGTCCTAAATTGTCAGCCAAAACCTTCTGCTGCACTGTGCTCCAGCAGGTGGAATCAGAAAGAATCAGCACTCCCAGCAGCAAGGAAAGCTGCTTTTCCCACCTGAAGGACAGGCCTGATGCTTGGTTAACGTTTCTGGGAGAGAGGGGAGATTGCTGATGGGGAAAGGTCGTTGGCAGCTTCCTGTGTGTCAGCAGCTGTGCCCAATTTTGATGCAGCTGTGGCTTTCCAGCAGAGATCTCCCCCTGCACTTGCTGACCATGGGAAGAAAGAAGGAGCAGTTCTTCTGTGAGATCTAGATGGCAGTGAGTGCCTGATTTCCACATGATAAATTTCCTCAGTGCTTTCTTACAAGATCCAAATCTTATCTGCAGGGCCCAGGCCCTGATGCTGCCGTCAGAGGAGAGAGGTGGAGGCACGAGGGGCCGAGGGATGCCTTGTGCTGCCTGCCCCAGGATGCTCGGGGTGCAGGGGGAGCACGGGTCAGGCACTGAGCTCAGAGGTGACCCAGGTCAAGAATTAATTTTTACTCAGGGCTGGATTTAGAATTCCCTCCAGCTGGACCCAAACCTCTCTCTCAGGGTTGCCAGCTCTTTGCTCTTTTGAAGAGGAGAGATTTTTGCTTTCAGACCCCAAAGGTTGGTTGGTTGAACATGAGCTGGTGGCAAAAGGCATCCTTAAACTTAGGACTGGAGGGCAGCTCACTTCTGAAGGACATCAAAGGTGATTTTGGGCATTTAATAGGGTGCTTGTGGGGACTCCCTGAGATAGACCAATGTGCTCAGGGTCTGTTGGATATCCAGGTCTCATGAATCTCATCCCAATTCAGCAGTGAGTGTCGGGGCAGAAAACTGTTCTGCTTTCCCAAAAGTCAAGATGGGCAAAACAAATGCTCATTGTGTTTAACCCAGCTGCCATTCACTCTCCCCTGTGCTCTGCCTATCCCCTGGTTTTTTTCTGTTGCCATCATTCTCTCTTCGCTCTTGTTTCCAGCTCTGCTTGTAACAGATGTAGCTTTTTCTGTACTGGCTGCTCCCCAGAGCAGTGATCTGTAAAAAATATATATTTCTACTTTCTCAGCAGAGCAAATAAAGAGCTGAGCATCACAGGCAGGGCCCAGCACTTCAGGAACCCCCCCAGCTCCAGCTGTCTGCTGGCTTTGCTGCTCCATGAGTGGGGATGAGTGTTTGAGGGGTGCAGGGGTCAGCCTGGATTCCCATGGAAGCCAGGGCCGAGCTCCTGTCAGCTAAGGCTGACCTGAGAGCAGAGCTACCCCACAGCAGTTAGGCTTTATCTGATTTCTGAGCAGTTGTCAATCAGAAACTTCTTTATCAGGACCTGCCTGGACAGATAGTGCCTTGCCTTTGAGCCTCCCTGATAAGCAGCAGGACTGGGGGTGCCCCTGCACCCATGGGAGTCCATCTGTCTGTCTGGCTGCCTGTCAGGAACACGGGCTGCAAAGTAAACCTGGGCTGCCTGCTGAGGAAAAGCAGCAGAGGGAGTGCTCTGACACTGCCGTGCCAGACTACTCCTCTGGGCCAGCCTGCTCCCTCAGCATTTGCCTGGCTCTCTTCTCAAGCAGAGAAGGGCTTGATGTCCAATGAATTGGCTGGAACACGGCCGTGATGCCCCTCTGGGCTCCTGCTGGGATTTCCTTTTGCCCCATATTGTACCCTCAGCAGAGCAGGTGTCCTTGTGCCAGGCACTCCTGCAGGGTAGGCCACATCTAGTGATGTTATAAATTAGTGATTACTCCGGAGCCAGCTGGGAGATACAACAGCCCTGAAGGTTCCTGCTAAGGAGCAGTTCCACACTTTAGTGTTTATTGTAGTTTAAGACTACTCCCACATTTTTCAGGCACATAATGGAAAGTCCTGGGTGTCTGCTCAGAGGTCTGGGTGCACAGTGTCAGGGCAGCCTTCTCCCCTCTCCCCAAATTAATGCCTTACAAAAATGCAAAGCAAGAGCTTTGCAGGTTAAGAAATTTGAAAATAATGGCAGCACTTCCGTGCAGGAGCTGTAAACAAGGCTCCAGGAGCAAACTGTGCTCTCAAATACCTGCTCCTCATTTATTTGCTTCTTTTTGTAGGCCTGTTCTGTTGGGATATTTAATCTTTCAGTTTGCATACACAGGATCTAGGCAGGAAGAACATTATCCTATGAATCTTTCTCACAGTTTATAGAAGGCAAATTTGAGGTAGCTGACCTTGGTAGGGCGACTGAGCTCTCCTCTGTGGATTAAAAATATTTAACTTAAAATCCTGTTTCTCTTGAACTCTGATAGCCATGCCATGGCACATTTCAAGGTTAGTGTTCCAATATAGTTTAGCTCATGTGCTGTTCTGTGTTTAAAAAAAGAAAGTTTGTTAACTTTCAGCAGTTTGTGGCCTCTTGCCTAAGATGAGATTTTTAAAAATTAGATCTGATCATTTTCATTCTATGTCTTGAGTGGTTTACAGACAGTGCTCCTTGGGCATCCCACGACACTCCACAAAGGGCATGCTTTACTTTTAACTCCTGCACATCCCAGACTGTTTCAGATCCAGGTCTCCAATCACTGCTGTGTTTGTAGGAAGGTGGAAAACTCTACTTGCCAAGCACAGTGGGGTGTGGGCAGCAGCAGAGCGCAGCAGGGCAGGAGATGGGCACAGGCTGACCCCCCCTGCAGGCTTCAGGGCCCTGTTACACAGAAGAACGTGAGACAGGGGTGAAACATTTGCTTTGGACTTCCTACAGCTACCAATTGTAAAGCAATCTCATTTCCTGAGGCGTGCTGCAGACACAGAAAAAAAATAACAAAACTGTGTGGCAAAACTGCCAGTGCTACGAGTTCCCCCATCAGCTGATGGTACAAGACAGATAACTCGAGATCTCCCTCCACATACAGGGAATTTGCAGCTCCCCCAGCTGCTGCAGAATTCCCAGCTGCCCATGACCGTGCCCGCGGGTGGGCATCAATCTGGCTGCATCCCATGGGGCTTCCATGCCATGGTGGAAAATGCCCTGGGCTGGTGGGAAGGGCAAAAATAGCCTGTGGAGTTTTGCTTTCTCACAGTGGGGTTGTTGGGCCCAGAGCAGGGGTGTGGAACAGGTCAGCGTGAACCCGTGATCAGTGGAAAGTGAGAGGTGCTACTGCAGGGATGGTTTCCACATCCTCCAGCAAGTGGAGGCTGATCATCTCCCTCCCCTGTTTGCCCTGCTCCCTACTCATGCTGAGCACTGCCTTAAACGAAATGAAAAGAAAATAAGAAAAAAGAGAAGAGAAAGAAAAGAAAAGAAAAAAGAAAAGAAAAGAAAAGAGAAAAGAAAAGAAAAGAAAAGAAAAGAAAAGAAAAGAAAAGAAAAGAAAAGAAAAGAAAAGAAAAGAAAAGAAAAGAGAAAAGGAAAACAAGAAAAGGAGGAAGCTGATGCTAAAAAGACAAAGTAGAAATGAGGGTAGTAATAAAAACTACTGCACACGAGTACTTCTGCACCTGCTTGGTTTGAGTCTCCTATTTTTCCCGTGCCAGAGAAAAAACCCCATGTGCAGAGGCTCAAAAAGCTGAACATGCAATCCCTCAGTCCAGTGGTAAATCCCAGCCTGGAGAGGGGAGGGAGCTGCTGGAGTCTTTTCTGCAGCTTTGTGTGGTTTTGGTGGAACACCATGCCCTGGGGAAAGTCACTGCTCAGCCCAGATCCCCACTGGGGGCCTCTGTGGACTTTCCACCACACAAAAATAGATTTACCACAGACAACTTGCACTATCAGCCCCAGGACCGACAAGGTTCTGCAGCACGTCAGGCCCACACGTCAGTGCCCCAGTTAACCCAGCAGCACTCTGGGCGAGTGAGAAAAGCCTCCACTGCTGTGATAACCTCGTAGTTTGTCATTTCTTCTGAAGTGAACTCAAGCCTGCTTTAATCACAGCCAAAAGGCAAAAGGTATGAGCTAGCTGAAAGGGAGCTTCTATTTTTCTGTCTATATAAGAGTTCTCATGGCTTTTCAGATGTGTACCTTGTGGAGCCACATGTGATCCAAACCCTTTGCCACATTCCCTGGGGCATTTGCACCACACAATGATAATCTGGCCAAGCAAATTGCCTGTGCTCTTCCAGAAGGAGTTGATATGTTTCTACCAGAATATACTATCTAACTTAATAATTTTTTTTCACTTCTACTGCAAATATCTATGATTCTGCTTTCAGAAAACCCCCCAAGCCTGGCATGAGATTCCAGAGATAATTTACTTACTTCTGTGGGAAAAGATGATTCCCCAGTTAGTGAAACATGTACTGACTCGAGCAGCTGGCTTCTAACCCTCTGGTGGACTGGTGAGGGCTTGAGGAAGGAAAAGCAGTGCCAGTGCCAATACAAAAATGCAGTTGACCAAAAATCAGGGAGCATCAAGCACTGCTTTTTCACCCTGGAGCCCTCTCAGCATTGGGCAGAGGCTGGGTGGGATGTGTGCCTTGACCACGGGCTGCTGGCAGCACCACCTTCATTCCAGCTTGTGGGTCCTGGGTCTGCTCTCCTCCTTGGGCAAAACAGGAGGTGAAGGCAGAGGAACTTTTAATTTGGACTGATGGAGGCAGGAAGGCCACAGTGCTGGGCTTTTCTGTTCGTGTCTCGCTCCCGTCAATCAGGAAGTGGTGACGCAGGTTATGGGCTGGGTTTGAGGTTTTGGAAACTTTTTCTAAAAGTCGATCTCCTGGCTGCGTCTTATTTCTGCAGCGTGACGCTGTGGTGAAGGCTGGTGGGAGCAGAGGGATGCCAGCCAAGATGCAGCTCCTTATCAGATGTAACGGGAGGATTTTCCTGGCTGTTTGTCTAATCCTCTTTGTGGGGTACACAGCACAAGGTAAAGTGGGGCGGTTGTTCTCGCGGTAATCCTCTTTCTGGGCTGTGCAGTGGGGGCCGAGTAAGCAGCCTCCAAATTTTACAAACTGGCCTTCTTTTGGGGGTAATGACATCTACTCAGAAAGCCTGTTTGCTAATGGTTCCTTTTCTGGGGGTGGGAAATGGCAGAAAATGTGCTTTTTGCAATTGGAGCATTTCAGTTTTTGAGAAAAGACTTCACAAAGTATGATGTTGCATGAGTGTATGTTTTCAGTCTAGGTATCTCAATATATATTTTTCTAAATGTCCCTTTCATAGTGGTTACTGCTGTTACTCAGTTATGAGTTACAGACATAGTGTGTAACAGTTCCCATGTCATAACTCCTACGGTCTGTGTTCTGGGGGGAGCAGGAAAGGAAACTAGTTGTAAGTGTGAGGAAACCAAACGGTTTATTCCGTAAAACATTGCAACACACACCACGAAAATGACAAAAGGGAAATATTGATCCATGATGCCCTGCCCTGTGGATTTGTTTCTTGTGATAGAAAAACTGCTCTTCAAGCATGTAGAGTATAATTTATCCACAAGCCAAAGCTGTAGCAGTGATAGGCTCTCAATATGCATTACCCCTCTGAGGCTGATCTTTGAGGGATTATAGCCTGCTTGCTCTGTGCTGCTTATTTGCAAATTTTTCAGCTGCAGCTGTTTATTTTGTTGTCACTGTTATTATTAAAAACCTTCTTAATAATAGGCAAGGAGAAGAAAATAAGTATGAAAAAGGAATATACTGTAGAAGCAGCAGGAAATTACACCCGTGAGATCTTTTCTCTTTTACAGGAGAGTGTAGGAGGTAGCTGAAAGTCATCCAGTACATTATGGAAATATATAGGGCAATAGAGAAGTGTAATTACGGAAAGATATTCCCAGGAAACGAAGAAAAAAATAGATAAAATGCCAACAGGTTGAGAATGCACCAGGAGGTTTCTGAACAAATTAATTACATGAGACCAAGAGGAACGATGAAATGTCACTGCTTCTATCTTTATTATGTGATCCTTATTTTGTCATTTTGGTATTTTTTGAAGGCCCACATTTTCAGTGACAGCCCCAGTCAGGCATCTGGGGAGCACCAGAACTGAAAACCTGGGTTTACAAAACCTCGTTGTGTCTAGGAGACACCTGAACTGTCTTTTCTCTGGCCTCCATAAACCCGAAACCTGCTCCTGTGGCACACCTTGAGTTTCTCAAAACTTGAAGGGGCAGAGATGGAGCCCTCAGAGGAAAGAGGAGCCAGCTCTCTTCTGGATGCCTTGTCCCCAGAGGTTTTCATATTATTTTCACATACCTCCACCCTCGAGGAGAGCTGCAGGAGGCTGAGCCCCCAGGTCCCCCATGGCTGTGCCATGCTGTGAGCTGGGGATGAGCCTTGCTGTGACAGCAGTGCTTTGCCATGGACTTCCTGGTGCTGGGTGTGAGGGGATTCCCTGGGATTTTTCATGGACTTCCTGGTGCTGTATGTGAGGTGTGCCTGATGTCTCTGATCACAAAAATGTCACCTAGGATGTCAGTAGCCACTTTAAAAAAAAGTCTTCAGGGTTACTTTACTTTTCCGGAGGTTGAGCAATCAGGGCCACTCAGATTACTTTCATCTGCTCTTTTAAGCCTTATTAGGCGCTCATAAAGTTCACAGGACCTGGTGAATGATGTCCTGGTCCTCATGGACAATGTGTGGCTCATTCCAACAGGTGCTCCGATGCAGAGGGCGAGGTACAAGAGGGTGAGGTGCCGGCCTGACCCCATGTCTGCCAACTGCATCGAAGAGAAGGGGCCCTGGTTTTACATGCCCTCCGGTGGGGCCAACAGGATCCTTCCTCCCATGGCAGACCCGTCCTTGTGAGTTCATTAATGCTAGCACCCCAAAATGTATTATTCCTGCCTTGACGGTCCTGTCACAGCGTGGCTCGCCCACGGTAATGTGAGGCTTTGATGTGTTCATCTGAGAGGGAAAATTGCCACTCTGCCTTTCAGGATGAAGAGATACCAGGAGCTGGGCGACATATTCCCTCTCTCAGAGGAGGATGCCGGCTCTGGGTCCAACACCATGGTGGAAGCAGAGCCAGCCTCTGGCTCGGGGCTCGGTGACAATGACAGCTTCCCTGAGGCGAAGCTGCCTGTCCTCCTGGAGAGCCTGCGGGGCAGCGAGCTGAAGGAAAAGCTGTCGGAGGAGGATCTGTTCCTGTAGGGCTGGAGACATCGTCCTCATCGCCGCTCCCCTGCCTCTTCCCCAGAGCCTGAAGCCATGAAGCGGTTTTAAACCAGCATCAATAAAAACTCTGCCTTAAGATCTTTACTGCTTTCGCTTACTAAAAGCATTGTTGCTCAGTCTGAACTGCCTTTTTGTGTGTGTGCGTGCAGCAGCCATCCCAGTGGGGGGAACAACAGTGATGGGTGCACAGCCGGCTCTGTGGGAAAGCCATCGTGCTCTGAAGGGGAAAATTCCAACCCTCGGTGCGCTGGGAGCCGCCTGCACTTTTACAGCAGCCAGCCAATCGCGCGTCCCCAGAGGTTTTCACATTATTTTCACATACAGGAGCGGGAACTCCGGCCGAAAGGAAAGGTTTATTTCCTTTTATTCCTTTATTTCCTTTATTATCCTGAGGGCGCCCCACAGCGCCGCCGCCTCCCGCCCGCCAGGCGGCGCCCTCTCGCGGCGGGCACGGAGCTGGAGGGGGCGGTCACGTGCGGCGGGGCGTGGCCTGGGGGGGGAGCCCGTGGGGTCACATGACCAGGGGCGCGCGGCCGGGGGCGGCTGGTGCGGGTGCGCGCGGGGCCGGTGGCGGTGTCGGGCCGCGGAGGGGGCGCGTACCATGGTGAGTGCGGGGGGGGCCGCGGCTATGAGGGGCGAGCCGGGGGGCGCGGAGGGGGCGCGTACCATGGCGAGTGCGGGGCGGGGGGGCAGCGCCGATCCGCCATCGCCTGAGGCGGCGGCGGCGGCCTGGGCAGGGCGGCGCCTCCTCTCCCCCCTCCTTCCTTCCAAAAGCAAGGATTTAGGGGGTTATTAATTTTATTTGCGGATCGAGAGTGGCCGCACGACCTCGGCAGGGCGGGGTTTGCTGGTGAAAGTCGGGTTCCGTGTGCCCCGCGGAGCTGCCGTCGGGGAGAGCGCCCGGGCGGAGCCGCGCTCATCGGGATCTTCCGGCAGTGCCGTGAGGCAGCGCTGGGCTCCGCTCCGCGCCGAGCGCACCCTCCAGCACACCGCGGCCGCCCTGCGCCGAGAGCCCGGGGCGCTCCGAGGGAGAGGCTAAAAAATACGTGCTGTAAAGAGCCATCTGGATCGATGGCTTTGTGCTTCTGGGGCGTTCGGGTTCCCTCACGCCTGTCCCCCGTGCGTGCAGGAGCTGCTCAGGGGTTCAGGTGTGAGGCTGGGGTTCCTGCACCCTCCGTCAGCCGCTGCATTCCCACAAGTCCTCCAGTGCAGCTACTGCACTTCAGGCTGGACGCAGCTGGGTTTGGTCCTGATGTGGCAGAATCTCCAGCGTCTGTCTTCTGCACAAAACCAAGAGCGGAGCCTGGCATTTGGCCAGTTTCTGGAAACCCCAGTTCTCCTTCTGCATTCTCTTAAACTGTAACATAATAAGCCCTGTGATAGCTATCTAAAATACTTCTTGTTTTGCATAGCTTCCCCGCAGCAGTATCTTCGATAGCAGCTGGAGGAGATGCCTGCTGCTGACTTCTTTATTTCATATGTTCTTGTTCTCTCTGAAGGAGATCATAGCTAATCTTGGAGGAGTGCAGTTGAAATATTTACATGCATTCTCCTGAGAAGTGGTGTGTTACAAATGTTTGGTCTGGTTGACCATTTAAATGGTCAGCCTGTGATTCAGAAGGTACTGTGAGAGCATCCTGTATAGTTTGCTCTAATGCAATGTGCTTCCTTGTTTAGTTAGAGGGGAGTATAAGACTAATCTGGAAAACAAGTACAGTTTCAAGGAAAAAATGTGGCCATGATCAAAAGTATCTTGTGTTTAAAATAGTCTACAATTTGGAATTCTTGTTGAAACTTTCTTCTTTTTCTCTTGCCCTTCTCCAGAAGCCAAGAATCAGTAATGGTTCTAGTGTGCACTGTTTGCAAAACAAAATAACAAAAAGCATTTTTCAGCAGTCTGTACAAATCTGTGCTTGGCAGAGACCTGGAATACATTTTGGCCTTCTATCTGCTGCCTTGTTGGTCTGCTGCTGCTTTCACCTTGGAACATGTAGTGGATATAACAGGGATTCAGCTGGAGTCTTACCCATCTTTGTGGGTTGAAGTGGGGCCGATTGCTGAGCACACACAAAGTCAGTTTGATCTTGTGTGAATCGCTCTCCTATAGCTCCAGCTTGCTCTGTGTCCTCTCTTCTCTAGGAGGGGTGAGCATGAAGTCACTCAGTGTTCCTGCTGCCAAGCAGTAGTATTCAGATCAAATCTTCCCCTAGGCTGTTTTTTATGCTGCATTTCAAACTTCAGGTCCCCCAGAACTTGGAAAGAGTTCTCACTCCTTTTTTTTAATGTTAAATTGGTGAAGTGGCAGTGATTGTGTCGTTTAACCCCAGCTGGCAAGAAAACACCACCACAGCCGCTCGCTTATCTCCCCACCCTGCTGGGATGGGGAGGAGAAGCAAAAGTAAAACTTGCAGGTTGAGGTAACAGTTTGATAACTGAAGCAAAGTGAAATATAATAACAGTACATAATAATAATAAAAAAAAAGGAAACATGAACGAGTGAGGTGCAGTATAGTTGTTTACCTACCTGCTGACTGATGTCAGACCCCTGTCAGCCCCTTCTGGGTAACTCCCCAGTTCATACACTGGGCAGGGCATTCTGAGGTGTGGAATATCCCTCTGGCTGCTTTGGGTCACCTGTCCTGGCCATGCTCCCTCCCAGCTCTGTGGTGTACCTCCCCACTGGTACAGCATGAGGCACAAAAAAGTCCTTGACTTAGAATGAACCCAACTTAGCAACAGCTAAAACTTCAGTGTGTTACCAATGTTGTTCTCAGGCTGAATCAAAAAAACAGTGCTGTATCAGCTACTGAGAAGAAATTAATTCTAGAAGAACATATATCTAGAAGACATTAACTCCAGCCAAAACCAGGACAGACTTTTTCGTGTATACCAAATTCATCTGGTTGAAGCAGATGTTCTCATGGAGATCATAGTGTAATTTCTCAAAAAAACCCCAAAATCACACTGAATTAGTGAAGAGTCGTCTGCTTTACATCAAAGCAGATTAGAGCCCAAATCTTTGGAGGAAAATGTTGGCTTTTGCCCTAATCTTAGTGAGTTTCCCACAGAGCCATGAACATGTTTTGCAGCTTCTCGTAAGGGGTGTTTGTGTGAGATCAAAGGATGATCTCTCGCGTTCCTGTGTTCAGTGCCGGTCAAAAGTTCGAGCACAGAGAATGCTGAGGAAAGGTGAGGACAAGCACTGTGCCTGGAGCAGTGCCACAGCTGCACCTGTAACCCCTCTGTGCTGGCAGCCTTGTGCAGCTGAGGTGGAAACTGCTTCACTTCAGCTGAGGGGAAGAACTGAAGAGCTGTGGGAAGAACTGCTGCCTCTCAAAGCTGCTGGTGCTGTCTCCTAAGACAGCTGTGGTGTGTAGGCAGAGGCAGCAAATAAAATCCCTGTTCCTGTTCCCCAGCCAGGGGGTTGCTTTGGGTGATATCCCTTGTTATTGTTTCTTTCCCTTCCACTTTGCTCTAGTGTTTGGGTTTTTTAGTGGTAGGAATGGTAATTGCGCTGTGTACTTTTTATAAACGTGACATTTTGTAAGAGCTGTCACTGCTGGTTACTGACCTGATTTCAGTTGTTTGCTGGATGAACAGCTGTCCTTTGTCATCCCTCTTTCTTGGGTCTCTGGTACATAATGGCTTTGTAACTTCATGGAAGCACAAATGGCTTTTCCCTCCTGCGTATAGTGTAGAGCTGCAAGTAAACACCACATTTCAAATTGAGTGTCCACTGTGTAGTAATTAATCCAATTCTTGTTATTCCAGAGTTTTCTTGGAAACCTTTTCGTTCCTGTTTGTGAGATTGATGTTGTGCTTAATGATGCTGAAACACGGAAACCTGCAGAAATCAAAACAGAAGATGGTAAAGTAGAAAAGCATTTTCTCTTCTACGATGGAGAGTCTGTTTCAGGAAAGGTAAATTTTTGTTTAAAAGTGACTATTAATCACTGTTCTGATTCTGGCATGCAAATGCATATTGAAAGGTAAATGAAAAACTGCTGTAAGAGCTGCATTTTCAGCTTGTGTTGTTATTCAAAGAGGAAACTGTTTTGCTATGTATGTTTTTTTTTTAACCACAGTCATTCAGGCAGCTGATAGAAGTCAACATTTTTGAATAGTAACTATTTATTTCCGGTCATCTGATATTTATGAATAAGCTTTTTATGCAATGATGTGCAATTGCTGTTGCTTCTGATGAGAAAACTGTTTAAAACTGGATCCCCCTGCTTCCCCTTCCCTTTGAACTCCAAAATCCACAATCCAGTACAGGTAACAGTAATTTCTGGCTGGCACAGTCAAAAATTTGCATACCCTGAAGATAAGCCTTGCGTTCCATGCCCTGAAGTGATTTCTGGATTGCAACAGAGGAGCAACATATGTAGTTCAGCTGACTGCTGAGTCAACAAGAGTTTTTCTTACTGGGAAAAAAGACAATGAAGTTGAGCTTTCCAGAGCAATTTCCCTACATTCAGTGTTGCACCTAGGCACTCTCTGCCATCACTCTGTTTTACTGGAGCCATTCTCACTCTCCGAGTATTTCTGTTAAGATTCACTTCTCCTTCAAAAGACTTCAGTTGGGTGCTGTTGGGTTCTGAGATTGACTTCTGAATGCCTACTTTGATCTTGACTGACCTACAGCACCAGGCATCTTCCTGCTCTGGCCATACCTTTCTGTACAAAGATCTTGCTTCTCTGGAAATATCCTTGCAGGGATGTGAAAGGCCACGAGATGAGCCTCAGACACAGGAAACTGAGGGAGAAGCTTATGATGACCTGATGGAGCAGTGTTTGCTTTAATTGGGGATGCCTGAGAGAGAGAGGTGCCTGATGAGTTTTGGCTAACACAGGCACAGTGGCATGGGGAGGTCTGGGAGACCAGAAAATTTCTGGACAGCTTCTCTCTACCCCATCCTTTTTTTCACCACAATGATGGATTGTTCCAGTGATTTACTTCCAACTCAAATAGTGACAGTGTACTGGATTTTTGTACAGGAATTTCTCTGGTCATCACTGCCTTATAAGAAAACATCCTATGTGCTTAATATTTACATGTTTCAGTACAATGTAACCTTGTGGAATCCTTTCTTACCTGTTTTTAGGAATCGGAGTCACAAATGAAAGTTTCATAGTGAGTTTCATTATCTGTTATTTTTCATTGACTTAGCCAACACCAGTATTTAGCTGTCTGCCAGAGAAGAGACTGAAGCTCACATGACTTGAAAGGAATCAATCTCATGGCATTTCATTTTTGAACTTCCAGATGTGACTGTCAGAAGATGCTTTGAAGCATCATGACTGGCTCTGCTTGAGCTCTGGCTTGGTTACTTAATTTTGGGACTTGAAAGTTCCAATTTTAGTTACGAAATTCAGTCTCGTGGATGATTAGATTTTTCTTGAATGTTTTAGTGGTGCCTTGGAAATGCTTAATTTCATGATCAGCTGTTTGATTTGGCTGCCTTCAAGTTCTTGAGAAGAGATCTTGCTTTCCACAGGCATGTGCTAATAGGTTTTCCTTTTTACTGAGTGCTAGAGTGAAAATGTTGAAAAAATTTAACTTGTGTTTTTTTGTTTTTTTTTTACCTCGGTAGGTGAACGTCTCCCTTAAACATGGGAAGAGACTAGAGCACCAAGGAATTAGAATTGAATTTGTAGGACAAATTGGTGAGTTTGAGCAATAAAGGGGCTTTTAGGTGCTTGTGGTTTATGAAACTTGGCACTTGGGACTATCAGCAGTTTGGCTCAGACAATGCAACCTGTTCTGATCAGTGGGTGATAAGGGCCAGAGGAACATTGTTTTCTTTACTTTAAAGCAAGTGATGTACTAATTTGTGCTACTCAGAAAGTCATTGGGAGAAAGATACACACCTGGGAGGGAGAACTGGGTAGGTGAGTATTCAGTCTGTCTGTGACTAGCTAAAAGTTGGATTAATAACCACTAGAGATTCAAGAAAACTGAACTTGTGGTCTTCTCTGGAAGAGAAGAGGCATACAAAAGAAATTAAGAGGCAGCTTACAGCAAAATAGTTTTAAAATTTTATGGTAGTTGGTTTTATAAAACATACTAGAAATGTAAATTCCTGAAAACTACGAAAGTCTGTGTGGAGTTGAACTGTGAGGAATCTTTGTATCTATCTCCTTACCAGTCCAGGTAGTCTCTCTGCACCCTTGGGCTGATGCTAAAACTCCTTCCTTCTCAGAGAGCTCTTTGCATTGGTGTCCCCCTTGGGAGTAATTGCTCAAGTTTCAGCCTCTTACAACTGACTTTAAATGGAATTTCAGAAATTCCCTATTTCTCATCAGTCAGTAGGCTCCAGTAGTCTGTGTCTGAAGTGTTGTGTAGCAGTGTGTCAGACCTGGCACCTGCTGCTTTATGCTTGGAGGTTTTGATCAGTAAGGTTGTAAATTAAACTCTGAGAATAAAGCAGCACTGTGATGGGAGTGAGGCATATAGACAGAGGGAAAAAAAGAGCTCAGGGATATCACCTTCATTTAGTCTGCTGTCTTCTAACAGCTGTACAGATTGCTTTTCATCTTGACTTACACATTTTATTCTCTAGATTAATTGAATTTGATGTAGTGTTTCTTGAATTCATACCTTTCTGGGACTTTGTTATGCTGCATTTGGAAGTCCACAGAGATATGCAGGCATGGTTTAAACTCCTGCTCTTTGTACTTGTCCGTGTTTTCTTGCATCCTTCCAAGTGTCAGTATAGAAACGCAGAAAGGATTCCAGTAGTGTCATCTCTCTGCACTGTCTGCAGACTAACTCCATATCAAAGCTGCATTTTAAACCAGCTCTTCAGAGTACAGCTTTTCTGACTGACTGGCACAAAAAGTGTTTGATATTAAGCATTAGATAAACTATGCATTAGATAAATGCCTCTCCCAGCAAACTAAGTATATTTTTAGACAATTTGTGGTCATATTAGAAAGAGGAGTTACTAGTTAGTGTTAGTTTCTGCCACATTGGCAGTGATAAATTCTGGAGTTGGTCTGTTTAGTTCATTTATTCTCTTTTGAAAAACTTCAGTCTGTGTAACACCATCTACCAATGCTGATGTTCAGTTTTGAATGGAAGAGAAGCTTATTTTTAGATACTGAAGTGTTTGGGTTTTGATTTTAGGGTAATTTTTGGTGAAAATTGCACAACACATATCTAGGAATGAATCACTGGCACTGCCCTGGGTTGAGGAGATGCTGTTGCTGTGGAACTGCCTTTGTTTCCAAATGACTGATTTAGACCAGGGGTCATAATAAGCCATTTGACTGTAGACTGGTAGTAATAATAAATTACTTGCTAGATGTTGTTAATTTGCAGACCAGATTAGGATCTGGTCTATCCTAAATAAGGCAGTCCTGACACTGCTTAGGTTTGTCCCTGCAGCGATAAATGTTGGAAGCCAAAACCAGGCAATGCTAATTACAGAGCATGCAAAGCAAGAAGTATTTCTTAAAGGTAGCTAAACTGTCATTAACAATCAATGCCATGCTAGTGAAGCTCTCAATGTGTTCTCTTCATTCCAGTTAGTTCTTTAGGGATGCTAACTGTAGGTTGCTAGAACTGAAGGTAATTCGAAAATCTGAATAAAACATTTGGTCAAATATGTGTATTTTAAGTTAATTGCTTCTGTTATACTCTCCCACCTGCTGCTGCCAAATTAAAGACAATTTTGTTTGCTAAAAATAAACACTGAAACATATTTTCCTTTAACTTTCTAACTTTAGAACTCTTCAATGACAAAAGCAATACCCATGAATTTGTAAATTTAGTGAAAGAACTGGCCTTACCCGGAGAGCTGACCCAAAGCAGAAACTATGACTTTGAATTCATGCAGGTTGAAAAGCCATATGAGTCCTACATTGGTGCCAACGTCAGACTGAGGTTTGTAACTGCTAAACCTTTTTTTTCCTCACCTCCCCTGCAGAAAATTCATAATTTAGCAATTATGCTGCCCCCTCTTTCTTCCTTTTAGTCATTACATAGAACATGTAAAAGCCAGTAGTGTGCCTTGATTGGAGTTGTGGGGATTTTAACACAATGTGGTCTTTTCTATTTAATTTGGAATCACTCAATGCTGTTTGTATAAATAAAATTCCTCCAGTTCAAGGAATTGAAGACAGTGAATCAAGTGAAGACAGTCCATGCATCTCCTCTAAAAGAAAAACCCATACCCACAACTGAAGAAAACACTCCCACATGTGTTTTGTCTTATATTTTGGAATCTTACTCTTTTCTGCTTAGTCTTATGCGGTGGTACACTGGTCTTTCAAAGAATAGCAGTACTTCAGAAGATGAGGGCTCTTACTTAGTAAATCTGAATAATTCTGGCTAATCCAGTGGCTTTCTTCCTAGGTATTTTCTAAAAGTGACAATAGTGAGACGGCTGTCAGACTTGGTGAAAGAATATGATCTGATTGTTCACCAGCTCGCTACGTACCCAGATGTAAACAACTCCATCAAAATGGAAGTAGGCATTGAAGACTGTCTGCACATAGAGTTTGAATACAATAAGTCAAAGTAAGTGTCAGAGAAAAATGCTTTTTAGTAAATAACTTGGTATAAAAGGGTCCAGTATGTAATATATGGTGACCAACTTCCCCTTCTGGAGACTTAAAATGTAAAGTACTAATTACACAAAGGCCTTTTTGAGATATAGTTGGCTGTTCCGTCTTCAGTACTAACAGGAAGGTCATTAGCAAATATTTAAGACTTATTTTTTGCATTTATGCCTTTACAGTATGACTAATAGCACTTCCTGTACTGATACTGGTGGAATGATGGAAATATTGTAGTTGCTCTGGTCTGGCTGAAGTGCTTAGTTCACTGGGGTAGTAAGCTCCCAGTAGTTTCCAGGCAGATAGCTGCCTGTGTGACTTGTGTTCAAGAAAGTGCAAAACTTGTGTTTATTTTTTAACAAAACCCTCCATTTTGTTTTCTTAAAGGTATCACTTAAAGGATGTGATTGTTGGAAAAATTTATTTCCTCTTAGTGAGAATAAAAATTCAGCACATGGAGTTGCAGTTGATCAAAAAGGAGATTACTGGAATTGGTAAGAGAAACAAAGGCCAAATGAAGTGGCAGCTTGTGTGCCAGTTGAGCCTTATGCAGACCTGGAGGCTGAAGTCAGTAGTAACAGTGCTGGCTGAACCTGTGCTCCACCAGCTTCTTTCTCACTGGTGTTTGACTGCCATTTGCATTTTGTGCTTTGGCAATGATACTTCACAGTCAACACTGCCAGTGTGTTTAATTGCTCTGGGGTTGTGACTCTTCACAATTGTGAACCCTTGTAAATGGAACTTGGCCATAAATACACAGAAGCTTAATCAGCCTTAATAGATAAAGAGCAAGGGAGGAGGTGTAAAATGCATCCTGAAGACCCCCTTGCCTCTACAGGGATTGACTGGTTAAGGGGGCTTGGTAAACATCAGCATGAATCAGTCATGTTTTTGAAATGTGTCATTTTCTGTCATCCAAAGAAATGGATGTGATAGAAATACCAAGTGGCTTTGTAGCAGAAACAGCTTGATCATGGCAGAACAGGCTTGTGCTCACTGGAACCAGGCTGGAAGAGGCTGTGGCTCATGGCACTTCACTCCCCAGTAGCTGGGGTTCCTGGGAGCTTCTTGTGTGGAGAATGAGAAAGCTTCCACTAGAGGAAGGGCAGAAGGCTCTACTTTACTGCTGGCCCTTGAGCTGGCTGATAACCCTTCAGTTCCTGGCTTGAGCATGGCCTAGCAGTACCAGCTGCTCACCGAGCAGAGCAGTTTCAGGATTCCAGACCCTCTTGCTTGTCCCTTATTTAAAGCTTGCATATCCAGGGCTCCTGTGGAGCTCTGGTGCCTGCCTCTGCTGTGTCAGTGTGCTGGGAGGAGAGTAAGAAAGATGTCCTGCCTGGGAGAGGGTTTTGCCTGCTTTAGCCATGTCTGACTTACATGCTAGACAAAGGCAAAAAGGCAGTGCTGTGTTAATTTAAAAGCTGCAGAATGGAAGTTGTTGAGATAAGACTTTGTGAATGTTTAAAACTGAAGTGTGTGTTCTCACAGAGAAAACTTGTTTCACCAGGACCCAGTACCACAACAGAGACTGAAACCATTGCAAAGTACGAAATAATGGATGGTGCACCAGTTAAAGGTAAATAACTGTGATTGTTTTCAAGAGGGAGCATTTAGTATTAAAATCCTATTTAAAAGATGTATTTACTTTAAATTTAATTTAATTTAAATCCTGTTTAAAAGATCTGGGGCAGAAGAGAGGACTTAGACAATTTTCTTTAACTGAAGAAACCGCACTTCTCCTTAGGTTCCTGAAATGATGATGCATTTTCTATTTGGAGAAGACATTTTTATGGGCATTTAGGACATTTCCTTGGGCTCCTAGTAACTTTTACCTTTATTTACCACTGGAAATTCTTTGACTGATTCTTCCATCAAACCTGACTCCATGGTGTAGACCAGCTCTGGAGAGTTCAAAATACTGATCCTTCTGGCTTTCCTGCTTGCACTGAGAAAGGGTTCTCACTTTTCATTTCATACTCGTTTCTATGCTCAGCGTTATATTTCTGATTTTTTGTGGGTATTTTTATGTCTTGTGCGTGTTTGGTTTGTTTTTTTTTTTTTTTTAAGCAAGGAACAGCACAGTGTTTGGAAACCTGCTTTTATTTTGCATGTCTTCTGAATCTGTACTAATTATTCCAGTTGTAAGGAACTAATTTAAGCTCTCTGGTTTTTGCAGGTGAATCGATTCCTATAAGATTGTTCTTAGCAGGCTACGACCCAACTCCAACAATGAGGGATGTGAACAAAAAATTTTCAGTGAGGTACTTCTTAAATCTGGTGCTTGTGGATGAAGAAGACAGACGATACTTCAAACAGCAGGTATGGTCTAGAGCAGTCCTGCTGCAGAATTACCTGGGGTGTTTTACTGGCTGCTCTGAACCTTCAGCAGGTTAGAAGGCAACTGTGCTTCATCTGTGGTGTAAGCATTTCTGCTGACAGAAATGTGTAGTGTGCTGACAGCTCTGTAGATGATGTTACCCTGCAGAAAGGGAGCCAAGGGAGGTGCTGGATGCTATTCCAGCAAGGACAGGGTGCTCAGTACCATAGAACTTGCTTTGGGGATACCCAGACAAAACTCTGGGTGGGTAAAATGAGTTACTGGTGCATTTGTTTGCTTCCTTAAACTTCAGCAGAGAAATCCCCCCCCTGCACTGGTTTTGAACCCTGGGTTCAGAGCTGCAAAGTGTTAATAAGGACTAAGGCATTTGACTGAAAATGTTAGAGAAGATGAGGTGATGCTGAGGAAAGGGGTAGTCAAAAGAGTCACTGGAAGAAGCTGTGTGGATTAGATCAAAATCTTCCTACTACAAAGTAGACAAGACAGTATAATTAAACATGGAAAACAAGAGGGAGCTGGAGCATACAGTGGCTATGGTAGGCTTTGGATTTTGAGAAAAGGAGGAAGAAAAATTTCTTGAACTCTTCAATACTATTAAAATTGAGGGTAGGATAGTTAAGGAAGGAGTGACTGCTCAAGATTGCAAGTTTTCAAGCAGTAACTAAATATGTAAATTTAATGGTGGTGTCTTTCTGTTACTTTTACATGAACTGCACTGATAAGTAGTGGGGATGCATTTTTTTTGTGGGCCTTTGTGTTTAGTTCTTTTTTATTTTCCTGAAAGTTTTAGTTTATCAGGACCTTAAGATACTAGATGCTGTTGCCTTAGTGGCAGCTGTTGGTTTCAAGAGTGTTTTCTTCCTCAAATAGGAAATAATTTTATGGAGAAAAGCTCCTGAGAAGCTGAGGAAACAGCGGACAAACTTCCACCAGCGATTTGAATCTCCAGAGTCACAAGCATCTGCTGAGCAGCCTGAAATGTGAACTGGTCTAAGGTGAAAAACTTAGCAGTGCTTCAGCAGGTTAAAGATGGCAGCAGCCTGTGGGAAAAGAAGGCCAGAATTCCCATTACAACTGTCTTCCTTCATCTTGCAGTGCTGCGTTTACCATGCTACTAAAGCGTTCTTCAGTTAAACATTCAAGTATGTATATACATTTAAAATAAAGTGCTTTCTCAAACACTGGAACTTTCTTAAGCTACTATTTTATACTGCACATTTACTTTTATTTGATGATGTTGTATGCACTTGGGTATGCAAAAGCTTAAATCTAGTTATTTCCATGCATGGTAGGCTGGTGTATTTGATTTTTGCTGCTCACCTCTACAGTGTAGACTAAAGCATTTCCTGTCTCTCATGTTGTTTATTGCATGTTTGTTTCCAATGTTGCTTATTTGCTTTGTTTTGTTTTGAAACTGCATTAAGACATAATGACTAAATCACACTAAAAATCAAAGGTTTATGGTGCATTTGTCCTAAAATCTCCTAATTACTACATTAGACAGGGTTTAATTGAAGCTGCATGTATGTGCACTATGATTGGAGCCCTCAGACCAGCGGTTCTAAGAGGCTTTGTATCTGTCAGTAACAAAGAATATTGGGAAGCATCTTTGCCCTCTCTCCCCCAGTTCTCTGTCAAACTTCTCTTTCACACGAGTTGCTCCTAACTTTTGTGGGCTCGTTACCCAGTAATTGACTGTAGGGGTGTCATGAGTTCACCCTCAGGCAGTGAGCGGGTAAAGAGTTTGAACATCGTTATATTGTTGATGAAGTAAATGCTAGTAACATTGATTATTTTGCAAATATGTGAAACTGTGTTTCCTCCTGGCTTCATGATTCCACTGTCTTCACAGTCAGTGTCTGTAGCTGTCCTGACAGGAGAGGCAGACTGTCCCCAAAGGACATCCTTCTGGCCTCGCAGAGCAAACGAGCTTCTTGTGGTCTTCTGCAAAGGTGTTCAAAGCCAGGCAAGCCTTAAAGCTCAGGAGCTTGCCTGGCCCAGCAGATTGTTTGTCTTTATCATCATCTCGTAGGCATTTAGTGTTTGAATAAGTAGCTTAAAGGAGTTAAGTGTTCATCTGTTCACACAGACCTGTTGTCAGACCTGTGGCTTGGGCACAAACGGAAGCCTGCTGTGAGGAAGGCAACTTGCACTTGTAGTTCTCTTGGCCTTTAAACCAAGGCTTCTCAGCTCCGGTGCAAGTGTCATTGGTAACCTTACTTTATGAGTAAGTAAATAATCAAATTACATTTCTGTAAGAACTGTTTTATTACTGCGGCACTTTGATAAAGCAGAGACTGTGTACTTTATGCTAGGATACTCTTCGGCTGAGAGCAAATCCAACTCCCTCATGTAAGTGCCTGTTCAGAAACTTAAAAGAATAAAGTTAAAAAAAAAAAAACAACCAAATATTTTCATGGTCACTTGCATGTCGTAAACCTGGGAACGTTGATTTTGAAAAACTTGATTGTACTTAACCAGCCTCAGATTGCGCACCCATGTATACCGAGCGGGGGCGGGCGGAGGCATCCCGAGCTGCTATTTGAATTATTAAACACTGTGTTCTCACTAAACCCGCCTGCTGTGTGTGTGAGGGGCGCTGCGCTCCCTCAGGGCTCCCTGAGGGCTCGGGGCGGGGGCGGCGCGGCGCACGCGCGGGGGGCGGGCCGGGCGCGCGGGCCGATGACGCGCCGGCCGCGCGCCGCCGCCGCCGCCCTTGTCCGCGGATGAGTCGCTGCGCGTGGCCGCTGCTGCGGCGGCTCCCGGCGCGCGCGGCGCTCGCGCTCCGGCATGGCGGCGGCTCCGCCGCCCGCGCGCGCCCCGCCGCCTCCGCCTCGTCGGCGTCGGGCTCCAGCGGGGACGGCGGCGCCTCCCGCGCCCCCGACACCTCGCTCTTCGTGCCCGTGCCGCTGAAGCCCGGCCTCGGCGGCGCGGCCGAGGAGGACGTGGGCGCCGAGCTCACGCGGCCCCTGGACAAAGGTGAGTGCGGGCGGCGCCGTGAGGGGACGGGGCGGGGGTCCCGGGGCACCGACCGTGAGGCCTCGCCCGCCCTGTGCCCGCCGGCGCTGCGGGCTGCTAAGGCCGCAGCTGCAGCGCTCGGGGCCGCTCCCCTCGGGAAGGACCTTGGGACGTTGGGAGCTCGAGCGAGTGCGGAGAACGGGGCTGGGAAGGGGCTGAGCCGAGATCCGACGAGGAGCGGCTGCGGGAGCTGCTGGGGCTCGGCCGGCAGGAGAGGAGGCTCCAGGCGGCTGCAGCCAGATGGGACTCGGGCTCTGCTTAGGGACCAGCCGCGGGACTAGAGGAAACGGCCTCAGGCTGTGCCAGGGACGGCTTAGGTTGGGCATTGGGGGGAATTTCTTCACAGGAAAAGTAAATAAATGTTGGAAGGGGCTGCCCGGCGAGGTGGTGGAGTCCCCGTCTCTGGAGGTGTTTTTAAGGACAGGCTGCCTGTGGCACACAAGGTGGTGCTTGGTCATAGGTTGGACTCGATGACTGAAGTGGTCTTCCCGCCTTAGTTGATCTGTGGCCCTCCTGAGGGCTGAGGGCACTCGCCCCTGCTGCTCTCGGCTCCTCTCCCTTGAGAGCAGGGCGTCCTTCCCCGCAGCTTGTCTGGCCTCTCGCTGACTGTGCCCGTGAAGGTGAGGCGGGATGAAGGCTGGGTGAGGTGACACCTGCGTGTGCTGGGATTCCTGGAGCTGTGCTGTGCACGGTGATCCGGGGGGTGCCTTCCAGCTCGGGATACTCTGGGATTGCCCAGGCATGCCCCGGGTGGAGGAGGCTCCTGGCCGCTCCCTCCATTCTCGGCTTTGGCGCGGTCCGGGTAAAGGTGCTTGGGGCGTGTTCCGCAGCCAAACTGTGCATTCCAGAGCCATAGTTGTACCTGGACTTGAAAGACAGAGTTTCCTCAAGTATTGATGGTACAGACCGAAGAGATTGTCTGTGTGTGAGTGTGCCTAGATCAAAAGTGGGTGAAGTGACAGGACTAGGGGGAGTGGCTTCAGATGGACGGAGGGTAGGTTTAGATTGGGTGTTAGGAAAAAATTCTTCCCTGTGAGGGAGGTGAGGCCCTGGCACAGGGTGCCCAGAGAAGCTGTGGCTGCCCCTGGGTCCCTGGAAGTGTCTAAGGCCAGGTTGAATAGGGTTTGGAGCAGCCTGGGATAGAGGAAGTGTCCCTGCCCGTGGCTGGGGACTGGAGTGAGAAGGTCTTTAAGGTCCCTTCCAACCCAGACACTTCTGTGATCTTATGACTCCATGATCTTTAAGGAATTGGTCAATAAAAGACAAGGTTCAACCATTCTTTTGATGTTTGCTGATCTGAAAGCATTAAGGGTGCAAATGGAAATCTTTCATCTCATAACTAAGTGTTGTGATGAAATATTATTTATCTTAACTCCAGAGTAGAGGAGCCATGGGCAAATTATCTTAATAGTTCAGAACTGTGGAGAGAAGAATATCTGGCCTTGAAAACTAAAAAATCCCAGTCGGGATGAAGAATCCTGAACAACTGTAATGCAAAAATCTGCATTGTCAAACTTGTCTTTTATATGAATAGTGCATTCCTCAGGTGCCAATAAAGATGAGTGATGGCTTTGGCTTTTTACTTGTACATTACCTGTTGTCTCATTTATTAGAGGAGCAGTTAGATTGGATTTCTTCAAAACTACAACTGAAATGCTCTGGGAAAATAAGTACAGATTCTGTTTGGTCTTTGCTAAGTTGTGTTGGCTAAAATGATGTGTGCTTGCACAGGTGAAAATTAACTTCAGACAGCCTGTGAGACTGGCAAGGAGTAGCAGCCAGGTGACCTGTGGGGTGCTCATCTGGCTCTCTTTGTTGCTGTCAACCATGTTTTGAAAAACCAATAATGAATTTTAAAAGTATTGGTATTTTGAAACCCAGTAATGTTAGAGAAGGCTGGACAAGACCTTCTTGTAGCCATTAAAAAAAAAATAAATAGTCTTCCTCTGCTTCCCCCTTCAGGTTCTGACCACTCACAGTGTTATGCATGTTATGGTTTTTTATATTTTAAATGAAGATAGTTTGTCAGATTCTGCTGCTGAGTACTGACAAGATCCAATAAAGATGTGTATTTTTGAGCTTTCTCATTGCAGCTTGTGAAGAAACTTTGTTAGTGAGCATACTTGCAGTGTGAATCATCTTGTTGGCTTGTTACTTGCTCAAGTGATTATGGTTTTCACACTAGTCAAACACTGTTAGGAAGAGTAAAGGTCTTTTCAGAAGCTTATTTTTGTAAGGACAGTTTTGTAAAAACTTCATGACAGACCTGAAATTAATGCACTGCTTCTGTTTTCCACAGCTTCATAGGAAGTGTACCCTGTGGGTGCTGATGGATGCTTTCAGTTTCGCTGTGTGTATCAGTTGGCATTGAATGTCAGGGCTTGGTAGATGCACACGTTGCTTGGACTGGACAATGGCAGTCTAATAGTTGGGGAGGAATAAATATAAATAAATAAATAAAGCACTTCAGCTGCCCCAGTGGTAACACACAGCCTGACTGCAGGGGGTTGTTGGCATCAGAGACACAGGGAAGTGACTCTGAAGTTCTCCTGCAAGCAGAGTTGAAACACCTAAATGAATCTGGTACATTGGAGACTAACTGAATGATTTCTGAACTGTGCTGCAGTTGGGCTGTCTTTTTACAGAGAACCTTAGAAATGCTGCTGAAAAGTCAAAGTAATTGAGGAATAAGAGCTAAAACATAGCTCTAGAATGAGAGAGATAAACAAAGGGAAATCTCAAAGCAGGAGTGAATGGTAAAAAGAGAGGTGATCGAGACAGGACACAGATGCTCTGCCTGTGTTTGTGCATTTGGATGAGCACACATGGGCTGCAGTGCCAGCTTCGTTTTGTTCAGATTTACCTTATTGTCAAGAGAAGTGTTTGTGCTCAGGAAGGATCCTGACCTTGGGCAGCACGGTCCCAATGTCACGGGCCTTGGATAGAAACATGTTTTGGCATTGACCTTTCAATCTTGTAGGAAGGCCAATGGGCTGTGAGTTTAGCTGCGTGGCTGATGATGTGTTAGTTGCTAGAGCTTCTTAGGGAAGCTCTGAAGAGCACTGAGCCCTGTGCTTGCTCATACTGCAGTTTTCCAGTCTGGCTTTGATTTCATGAGTGTGGATGCCTTCCTAGGAATTGTAATCCTGATGGTGCCCTTGCTTCTTTGTTGCCTTTGGGAACATTTCAGAACGTGAGTTAATCCATTAAAACACTCCTGTAGTGCTATGGGATGTGCATTTAAATTTGCCATATTCTTGTCAGCTGGTGATTTTCCTTGTGCCAAGTGGCCTGTCTCTGTTACAGCTTTTTAGAGAGGCAATCTTCCAGTAACTGGAGGCTGATTTCCTGGGAAGCTTTCCATGCCATGTCAGACAGTTACAGAGTGAGTGGCAGAGAGCAGAGCTTGACAGTGTTGTGTCCAGTGGCTTGTGCTGGCACCGGGTGTGCTACGTTTGTCACTCCTAGCATTTTATAATGCAGGGCTCTCAGACTTGAGTTTTAAGAAGAACATAAGCTCATGGATAGGTGTTTGTGAAATTTGCTAGATTTTTTTGTGAATTTCTGACCTACTGTAGATGGAAAGGGGCCACTTTTTTTTTCTCTGTCATTTAATTAACATTTAATGAACTAAAATTAGCGTGTACTTGAGTAAATACAATTTTGTTGCAAAATTGCCTTTTAGGGGAGGGAAAGAGTTTATTAAAATTTTTATACGATTTTATTCAAAGAAAGCTGAGTAATTTGTGCTACATATGAAGAAACTCTGGGGTTTTTCTTTTTTTCTTCCTTCCGATCATTTAACCTGAGAAAAGAAAGAATACTGTGTCTGGATTACCTGATCTTACTGAGGAGTCTGTCTTGGAAGCCTCAGGATGTTGATTAAAAGCTGTCACCAAGTAGCTGAAGTAGCTTTGCTTTCCATATTAAAACCTCCTGACAGGTGCTGATAAACAAAAACCCACGCCAAACCATTAATTAGTTTGTTCCATGACTTGTTAGCTGCACATTCCCATCTTTATGGTTTCTTATCAAGTACCAGGGGGATGGCTGGCAGTTCTTACTCTGCTGCAGCTGAAGGTTGTCCTCCACAATAGCCCCAGTCTCACTCATTGATTTTATTTGATTTAGGGTGTCTGTTCAGCATGGAAAGATTCCCTCTCTCCAGAGTAAGGAGACTATAAACCAGGATCTTTGGGCCAGGAGAATGTGATTAAATTTTGAGGAAGCTAAAAAAAAAGTTATTCTTTTTCTACAGGTGAAGTCCTAAAAAACTTAAATAAGTTCTACAAAAGAAAAGAAATTCAAAGATTAGGAGCTGAAAATGGACTGGATGGTAAGAAAATGTTTTAAGTTTATGTTACTTTAATGTGAAATCTGTTTTACTTCAAATGTGGTATTAGATGTGATCTTTTTATCACAACACTGCTTCTTTACATTGTCTCTTCCACTTAGTTCAAATAACCTTTATATTTTTAATAGCTTGTATTAAGGTACAGGTTTTTAATGAACTGCTTCAGTGTTTTATTGGGTGTTTACCAATAGAATTTTATGATCCTGGCCACATTAATTTTGTTCTTTCTTTTCTCCCCAGCTCGCCTCTTTCACCAGGCATTTATAAGCTTTAGGAAGTATATCATGGAATCCAGTTCTGTGAGTGCTGATTTGCATATTATTCTCAATGATATATGCTGTGGTGCAGGCAAGTATCTGGAATGCTTGTAAAATAAAATGTGCATTTTTACTTTGCTTTCCCTTGTATACTCACCTGTGCACATGAGGACCCCCTACTGAGAATTATTATTCAATATGATTGAGAATTAATTCACTGCTGTCAGAGAGATTAAAAATCCCTGCTTCCCTGTCAGAAACATTTGTGCCCATCCTAGGGAATGTTCTGCTCTTAAATCTTCTGAAGTGGACATGAAAGACGTGGAGGTGTTGGCAAGAAGCAGGCTGTGGTTGTGCAGCATCTGTTCAGGGCTGAAAGGAAACCAGTGCTGTTGTTTATTCCTCTTTAATGCAGTGGTCACTAGGGGGCACTTGGAGAGCTGTGTCCCAGCTGGTGGCAGCTCTGTGACAGTGCTGTGGCACTCCCAGAGGTGTCTGCCTGCTTAGTGCATCCTCTGCTGCGATCAACAGCACTGAACTGGGAGGTGATGCCAGCTGGGAGCAGCAGAGCCAGCTTTCTCCAGGTTTGAGCTGCACAGTGTGTGTTTAATGGTGGGATTTTAAAGGTTTTGTCTTAAAATGTAAATGCGTAGATTTTAAATGTTAGCCATCTTCAGAAATAGTTTTATTATATTTGTGCATAAAATATTTCACAGGGTTTTCTCATTTCCACTCCTTATCTGGTGATTGAAGAGCATTATACCTTAAAACTCGTGTACACAAATATTGAATTTTTTAAATTTGAGTTTTGCTTGTCCAAAGATGATAATTAAATATACTACACGTTTAAAAAAATTTCCACAATAATTTTCATTAATTGAATAATAATTCTCAATTTAACCTCCCCCAAAATCAAACATCACCCCCAACAAAGCAAAAACACTCCCAACAAACCCCAAATTACTGCTTTTTCTTTTTGTGTGTGTATGTTTGATAAAAACAGTTTTTTAGCTCAAGACAGTTCTTTGAAATTCTAAGAGAGCTGGACAGTAGGAGTGTGACCTGAAATGAGACCTTTAAGGCCCACATGTCTACTGTGCAAAAACCTGGACTTCTCTTCTAAGTTGATTTTAGAATTTGGAACCAGCATTCCAAGTCTCAGTAGCTTGGAGAAGCTGCAAATCTGTTTTTCTCTGTTTATTCATGAATATCTTAGGACAGGAAAGCTGTTTCTCCTCCAGCTTTTCCACAGTTTCTTGTTTGTACTTAGAAGTTCTGTAGGCGAGTAGGCTGAGCAGAGTGAATATGCTGAAATGAGAAGCACTTTTTCATGTTAGTGTGTTTGTATTCCATTGCTAAATGAGTCCATGTACTTGTGTCAGTTTCCCTCTCTGCCACTGAGGTAATTATTGAACTTTGTAGAGAGCCAGAAGTTGAAAGGATTATATGAGTGTGGGGTGGAAGTGGTAGAAAATATTTTTTCTAAGTTTATAATGAAGCACAGAAACTTTCTGAAAAGGATTTCTTCTTCTAGGTCACGTGGATGACCTGTTTCCATTTTTCCTGAGGCACGCAAAGCAGATCTTCCCAATGCTGGACTGCATGGATGATCTGCGCAAGATCAGCGACCTGAGGCTGCCTCCCAACTGGTCAGTGTGCTCAAGTGTTTGCTTAGTGCCATACAATTCCATAGTCTGTGGGCTTCAGTGTAATTATGCTACATTTTCAGTGCTTTTCTCTGTTTCTACAATAATTTGTGTCAGGAACTCTTGGATTTTTTACAAGATACATCACGATGAATTAAAAAGAAAATAAGAATATATCAGCTATGGAAGTCACTGAGTTGGTGTGGCTTTTCCAGGAAGATGTTTTCTGATAATGTGTTTGGGAGGTAGCACATCAAAACATTAAAATGTTGATAAGCTCAAAGAACGAGAATTGCAGGAATCATGAGAATTATTTTGAATGTAATATGTGAATTTCACTCTGAATCTTTGAAAGCATTGTGTGACTTAGAAGATCAATGTGTAAGACACAGTAACGTCTTTATACTGTCTCTAAGAACTTGATATTTCTGCTTTCAACACACATTAAAATTATGACTATTAATGAATAAATGCTTAAGCTAATTGCCAGTTTCTCCTGAATCAGTATACAGATAAATGTTCAACAGCTCTGCTTTTTTTGCCTTTGCTTTAGGTATCCAGATGCCAGGGCTATTCAGAGAAAGATAATATTCCATGCTGGTCCTACAAACAGTGGAAAAACTTACCATGCTATCCAGAGATTTTTGTCAGCCAAATCTGGAATATACTGTGGTCCACTGAAACTTCTGGCTCATGAGATCTTCCAAAAGAGTAATGATGCTGTCAGTATGTCATATTACTTACCAAATTCCTTAGTACTGGAACAGTCTCATGAATGCATGTCTGTAGAGTCCTGCAGTGGCCCCAGGTGGTCCCTGGAGCCCTGTGCCTTTGCTTTGCAGTGCTGTCAGCTCATGTGAAATCAGTTGTGCATTTCTGCTTTAGCTGCAGAATGGAACATCGTTTCCCTGAGTGGAACAGTGCTGTGCAATCATCCCTGTAACCTGCCTCTGTTCCCTGAGATTTGTTGTTCCCTGGTTTAGCCAGGTTCTACTGTTAGGTTTTTAAGCATAGGGACCATGCCTTCTTTTCCCCATGACCTTTATTATAGCTTGTACACAAAAAATTACCCTTGTTTAACTCCCCTCAACCTTCTGCTTCGATGTATAAATATATTTCACTTCACCATCCTTGAAAAATTCTGCGGGTTCAGATGTGTTGAAGAGCAGTGCTGTATATCAGGTCCCTAGAGGAAATTCTCATTAGTGTTTTATGTTGCTTTTGGCATATTTTTGGAGGCTCCTCACCTGTGTGTTTCCAGCTGCAGAGAACCAGACCAGTTCTGAAGCACTACAACCACATATCATATGTTAACACAGCACAGGGTGTGTGTAGAGTAGTGATGTTGTGATTTCTCTTTTTTTGATGTAGAATTTGTAACTTCTAGTATCAGTCTGTCCAAGCAACAGATCAGAAAGATTGTTTAGTCCTAGGAGATATCTGTAATGTAGCACATGTATTCACAGGGTGACTGTGGGTACCATGCAGAGATGTTTCTTGCTAGGGATGACTCAGCTTTTCTCCCATGTGTTTAGTGTGTGTGAGAACTTTTCAGTGGCTGGCTCCTGGATCTTATTTAGGCCCCAGGGGCTTGAGCAGGGCCTCCAGCAGGGCTCTGCAGGTGGCTGTAGGTGTGGATGGAGCAGCCACCAGCACCAAGGAGGGTAGGGCTGGCAGGGTGGTGGCCTCAGCTGTCTCTCACAGCTGGTCCTCATGAGCTCTTGCTGTGTGAGTATGAGGCAGCAGGGTAATTGCCAAAGGAACTGGAGCAGGCCGGGGCTTGCAGGGCTCCTTCACTCCTGGGCCTTGCTTTATGAGCCCCTTGTACTCTTCTGACAGTTCTTTGGTGACAGTTCTGAAATGCTCAGGGGAAGATGTAACCTCCTACAGGAGTAGAGAAAGGCATCTCATTACAGATACCACTTCATTAAATCTCCACTCTGATAGGACTTAAATACAAGACACAAATCTCTCAAGGCTGAGTAGTTATTTTCTGGATAGCTTCTTTAACATTGTCCTAGAAACTACTGTAAGAAACTGTCTTTGTCTTCTTTGGAAAGGAGATTGTTTCATGTTTGATAAACTTACCCTGAGATTTCTGAATGCCTTTAGAATGTGCCCTGTGACCTGGTGACAGGAGAAGAGCGTGTGTTTGCCAATGAAGACTCCAGGCAGGCTCCTCATGTTGCTTGTACCATTGAAATGTGCAGCACTAATACACCTTGTAAGTACACAGACTTGTTTCTGTCCTGTCTGTGGTATCCTTGTGTGTGTGTGTGTGTGTGTGTGTGTTATTCCTTGGGCTCAAAAGTAGCTGAGCTCTTCTTTTTCACTCTTACTTCAACAATTCCTGAACTAGAGTTCAAGAAACCTGGATCATCTCAGAGTAGCTTTTTGGTGGTAGTGGATTAGCTTTGTTTGAGCAACCTTTTTTAGGAGCCTTGTGAATTCCTTCATGTCTTGTACTACTGTTCTAGATGCTCTTCCTTGGTGCATCACATTTTTCTTTTTTTGTTTTAAGATGAAGTTGCTGTGATTGATGAAATTCAGATGATCAGAGATCCTGCCAGAGGCTGGGCTTGGACAAGAGCCCTTCTAGGTAAGCTTGGTTGTATTGGCAATGAATTGGCTTAATGGCACAGGAAATTCAAGCTTAGCAGTTGGTAGAGTCATTGGTGATGCAAAAGAAAAGTATTTGTTTTTCATGTCTTCTCACAAAAAGTTAGAGAGATACTCTGCCTCAAAGGATTTGTCCACATGACAGGAAGCTACCTGTTGTGTTTTGCTTAACAAATGGGTTTTTAAAATTTTGTTCAGATGCCTCTTTTATTTTTCCTTCCTTGGATAATAGGGAGTCTTTACTACATTGTTCTGTGCTTTTACATTGACTATTTCCAAGAAGTAAACTTTTCTGTTCAATTAAAACAACACCTTTGTTTAGAGAGATTCTCACCTTTGTAGAGATTGTGCTAAATAATGGTAACTTTAAGTATTTTATAGTGTTAATTTTAAATGGCTCATTTATAGGGCTGCATCAATCTGTTATGTTCTTACAAGAATGCTTATTTTGATAATTTTAGAATTTTGCTAGAGGTATTTTTGAAGCAGTTTTCCTCATATTTGGAACAGAAGTTTGGAATCCGATTCCCTCTTGACCCTTCCTTTCATTGCTTTTGATTCTAAGTTCAGCAGATTTGTCACACTTCCTTTACTTCCTGTTTTTCCCTTTTGTGTTCTGACTGAATTAGAGGTGAATTCCTGCAGAAAACAAAACTCCTCATTTCTTCTATGGTTTGGGAGTTAGTAAAACATGAGTAGTTAAGCAAAACATATTCAAATCTTTGCTCCATTTGTTCAGTGGCTGAGGGTACCTCTTGTTTTGGCCGAGAGGGTGCAGTGAGATATTGGCTGCTCTGATAATCACATGAATGAATTGTCAGTGTCTCCTGCTGGTAAGAGATCAAGAGCAGCTCTAGGGAAATAGTGTATTGTGGGAGAGGCTTTAGGTGCAGGTTTGGGTCGTTGAAGGAGGTGAAATGCAGTCTTCATTGTGTTTAGCAACCAAAATATGATTTTTTTGATACCTTAAGAGCCAGCTAAAGCTACTGTTGTATATAAGCAAGTAACATTTTGCTTTTTATTTCACTGGACTTTGTTCAGGGCTTTGTGCAGAAGAAATCCATGTTTGTGGAGAACCTGCTGCTATTGACTTGGTGACAGAGCTCATGTACACCACAGGGGAGGAAGTTGAAGTAAGTAATTCTGAGAAGCTATGAACAGAACTTCAGGTTCTCGTTGCTTGGGGGTATCACTGCTCAAAGTTGTCCTGCAGGAAGTATTGATAAAATGTTTCTCAATTTCTGTAAAGCAAAGATGTTGCAAAGTTTTTCCTTCCCTTTTTAAATAGTGGTCCTGTTTTTCTGAAAGAAGGTAAGTGGTTTCATGAGTTCCCTTTAGGGGATGCTGCAGCTGGTACAGCTGTTTATGGACTGTAACAGCTCTGGTCTTCCAGGGGGGCACGGTGCTCTTGAGTTTGCTGACTTTACAGGATGCATTGCTGGTTAATCTCTAGATATGATGGAATTTGAGTTTAAAAAGATACCCTTTTTGGCAACTTTAATTGTAGGTCCGAAACTACGAGAGACTGACTCCTCTGACTGTGCTGGATTATGCCCTGGAGTCCTTGGATAACCTCCGTGCTGGGGACTGCATTGTCTGTTTCAGCAAGAACGACATCTACTCTGTCAGCCGGCAGATTGAAGCCAGAGGGTTGGAATGTGCTGTCATATACGGCAGTCTGCCACCAGGTACAGCATCCTGCTTTTATTGCTGAGGGAGTGTTCTGCTCCTTGTGCTTTTCTCAGGAAAAACCCCCTTGTACTGCTTGCTTTATTTTAAAATAAAGCAGTGCTAGTTTCCTGGTTTTGCTTCTCTATATAGCTAGAGAAAGTAATCAGCTTTCATTGACTGGTGTTTTAATCTTGGGATTAGACCTTTAGCATGTACTTAATTTTGATCTTCAGATAGATATAATTAAATGAGGTCTCTCCACAACTCTGGGAATGATTTGAATCCCTCCTGCCTCCTCCCCCCATCTGTGGCCAAATACCAATCAAATACCTTTTTTCTTTTTTTCCTCAGCCTATTATAATGACATGGGACTTAGTAATGTGTTGTCTTTATTTTGTATGAAGTTTGCTATGTGAAGCGTTCTGTCATTCTGTTTTAGGAACAAAGCTTGAACAGGCAAAGAAATTCAATGATCCTGATGATCCATGCAAAATTTTAGTTGCTACAGATGCAATTGGAATGGGACTCAATTTGTAAGTACTTGCAGCAGGTTATGGTACTTCTATTTTCCTTCGGGTGTGATGGCCACATTAATTTCCTTGCTTTTTGTCTCCTCAGTCTGATTAACTCATCTAAATGTCTCCTGTGTCTAGATAACACAGTACATACATTTCAGTTTTGAAGTCGTGATCAATTTGGTTAGGCAGAACTAAGCTTTATTTTTAAAACTGGTTTCTAGAACCAAATGGCTCCCTGGGCCTAATTCAGTGTGATAGTTGGCTGTGGATGACAGGGCCTGCAGGATGAACTGGGAGGAAATGGGCTGGCTTGTCAGAGTTACTGTTCTCTTGCATTTCTGAAACACAGAGCAAGTTCAGCTCAGTGCCAGATGTATTTCCATGGTGAAGGACATGCAGTCACATCACTACAAGCTACTGAGGCAGGTGCTGGTGAATGGATTGGGAGGTGATTAGGACACGATTGATGTGTTCAGGGATTATTATTCTCCTGCCACTAGCCAGTGGTTCTCCTGTCCTTTAGAATATGCTGTGTCCATAAGTAGTATCTGTGATACCCTAATTTATAGAGGAGAAAAAGGCTTATATAAAAGCAAAACTTCAGTTCTTCATATTGGAAGTAATTTGCTTTGTTTTTCGTTAAATATTTCAGGTGCATAAGAAGAATAATTTTTAACTCCATCGTAAAGCCAACTGTGAATGAGAAGGGAGAGAAGGAAATAGACTCCATCAGCACCTCGCAGGCCCTGCAGATCGCGGGCAGGGCCGGGCGCTTCGGCTCCTCCTTCAGGCAGGGAGAGGTCACCACCATGCACCGCGACGACCTCGCGCAGCTCCGGGAGATCCTGAGCGACGCCGTGCCCCCTGTCCAGGTGGGGCCCTCGCCACCCACTTCATACACACGTGCTCTGGGGCTGGCTTGTGATATTCTGGTCCCATGTTACTTTTCCTTCTGTTTGCAACCCATAAAAATGAGTTGTCTTGTGCCAGAGTGACTTTGGATATGTGTTCCATTTGGAGAATTGCTATGCTGCTTTTATATTGGATCTGCTCTTTTAAGAATTAAAAGCTCAAGCACAAAAGTTCTTAAATTTCTGCTAAGTGTGCTAAATAAACTGGAGTCTGCAGGGTGCTTTGCTTTCTTGCATTTTGTCTTCCATATATTGTTTCTGGTGCATTCATTTTAAAACCATATTGAGAATTAATAGAGGTTTTTTCTTTATTTTCCATTCAGGCAGCTGGCCTACATCCTACTCCTGAGCAGATTGAAATGTTCGCTTATCATCTTCCTGATGCCACTCTATCCAACTTAATTGTAAGAATGATCAAAATATTAGCTTTTGCTTTAAAAATGGAGTATCACTGTCATTGTTCTGTACGAACCTGCTCTTGGGAGACCTGACAGACAGCCTTGTGTTATTTTTTTATCAATTGGATTCTCCTCTCTACCACACAAGTGACTGCAGATGGGTTTAGGATGTTTAACTTTTCTGTGCTAAACTTGAAAGCTTTGAAACATGTCAGTCCTTTTTACGTGTTTTTAAAACTGTGCAGCAGCTTTTTCATTCCAGCTTTTCTGAATTTTAAATGTAGGCATTTAGGTCTGAGGCTGAAGATATTAGAGATCTAAATTTAGATAAATTATTTGAAAATTCCTGGAAAACTGGTCATGTCAGATTTCCACATATCTGAAAGCTACCTGATTGTTCTTCCTGTTTCTGTGGATTCTGTGGTAAAACAGTGTGTAACTTTTAGAAAACTGATTTTGTGGGATTGATTTGATCTCCTGTTTAGATCTAGTTCTTTCAGATGTACAAAAACATTATAAAGTAGAAATTAAGATTCCAATACTGTATTGAAAAAACATTATCACAGCTTTTAGTAAACTGAGAAATTCTTGGCAGCTTTCATGGTTTTAAATGTTCATTATTGTTCCTGCTGATCTGCTGTTATGTAGCAAAATGTACATTTCTAATCTTGAAATAAAACGTTATACCTGGAGACCTCCTGGAAGACTTAGCCTGGTAGGGTAACAACACATCTTTAAAATTTTTAATTAGCAATTTCTGGGCTAGCATAGCAGTACTAAGATAAAAACCTCGTGTTGTTTTTGATCTCTTAAATATTCATAATTAAAATTTAATTAAATAATTTAATTAAAATTTTAATTTAATTAAAAAGCTCATAATTTCTTTAAAGATGTTTTTAGAAAATCTTTCAAAGATTTGCATTAGAGAAATTATTTTGGGGGCCCATAAAATTCTCCCTGCAGGGTGCACTGCACCTTCCATTTCTCCAGACCTTGAGTACGTCTCACGTTTTCTTTGAACTCCTCTATTGGAATACTGTATTTAGCTTGTGTTTTCTTTCTTCCTAAAATAGATCTGATCCTGACATTGAGCTAAAAATACCTCAATCATTGAATTGTATGCTGTAAAATTAGCTTTTTGGGTCATGCTAAGTGACAAACGTGCAGAAATTTCTAAACATAGTGGTAACTGGTTCCTGTGATGGTGTTCTTTCTAACTCAAATGTACCCTTCCAGAACTTTATGCAGGAGACTGATTGAAAGTGTTTAAATGAAGTGTAGTGTGTTGTGTCTTCTCCTCTGATTATGTGTTGGAGAATGTAATGCAAATTCTGCTAAAAGAGCAGGGGGAGCTCCCCTGTCCACTTTTTTACTACTGTTATCAAACTTGATGGTTTTTAATTGTTCTTTTAGTATAACTAGTCTTTCAAACTCTAAATAATTTTTTGGTTTGGTAAGACAAAGTTGAACAACCCTCTCCTGTAATAACATTCTTACATTTGGTTTTATTTTCACAGGATATTTTTGTGAGCCTCTCACAAGTGGATGGGATGTACTTTGTCTGCAATATTGATGACTTTAAATTTCTGGCAGATATGATTCAGCACATTCCACTCAATCTGCGATCACGATACGTCTTCTGCACTGCACCCTTGAACAGAAAAGAGCCTTTTGTGTGTACCACTTTGTTGAAGGTCAGCTATTTTTTTCCCCTCAAAAAATGTGGTGTTTATATTGGACCAAGAGGGTTTTGGTGCACTGGGACTGTATCTAGCTGCTGTATTTGTTGTGGGCTTTGCTGTCAGATCATTTGAGAGCATTGTTAAAGTGCTCACAGGTAGCATAAGAGATATAAAATAGCCAGACATGTATTGAATTCTTGACTATTTTTATTGACCAAAGCTTTTAACCTCTGAAAAATGGTTCTCATGATGTAAGTTAAAGTTGGGATAGCTTTTCTGCTGTTTGCCTCTGAAAATCCTACTGCTTGTACTTGTCTGTCAGCTCTGAACTGGGAGGGATGAGAGTTGTGTTCCCATGTCACTCATGCACTGTTAAGCTTTGCACTACCATGTTCCTAAAAGCAGTCATTAAAAACCAAGTTACTGCTCCTTCAAGTGTTAGCTTGCTAACAGAAAGAATGTGGGATTAAGGGTGATTGCTGATGCTGTAGTACAGTTACACAGAATTTAAACCTCAGAAAGCACAGAGCTGTAAGTTGCTCTCAGAATTATGTCACTTTACTTTTCAGGCCTGGATGAATTGTTTTTTGCTGTGCCCCTGGAGTGATTATTTTGAGGAATTTGTAGTCAGCTGTTTTTTTCAGTTTTGCAGGTTTAATAATAATGTCACTTGGGACTGTTACTTTGTTAGACAGTATTGCCATTGTTCCCTTTTTAAAGACTGCATTAAACTTTAAAATGAAATAGTATAAAAATGAAACTGATGTAGTGCCCTCATGTCACAATTATTAGAACCACGCTTTTCAAAAATGGTTAATAATCTTTAAAAAAATGAGTAAATGATTAAAGAGTTGAAAAAAGTGCTTCATTAAGAAAATGCTGAGCTTTTGGATTCCAAGTAGTGAAGGTGCAGAGGGGCATAATGTTGTGAAAGCTTGTGTGAATTTAAGCCCCATTCCTTGGCCAAGAAAACCCACTTCAGTATCAGCCAGATAGGAAGCACTAATTCCAAGTCATGAGTACTCTTGAAAATTTTAGATTTAAATCTTACTTGACTTGTTTTTCTGTTAGTTGAAGAGCAGAGGTGTCTGGGTTTCAGAAGAGTGGATTTCTAGTGCAGATTAATCTGTTTGGTTTGTGGGTAGTGTATATCCTAAACCAGGGAATACATTTAATATTCTGAACTGTGGCAACCTGAAACAAGATAATTAACCAAATAGGAGGAGGATTAAAAAAGACACAAAGTCCATCTGCTTTGCTGGATGCAATCAAATGCCTTCAGTGTTAGCTTTTCTGGATAGCTCTGTGCTTTTGTTGCTTAACTCTGTGCATGGCCTGTGGACAAATTGTGTTAATGAGGCCCTGGAAAGGAGAGGTGACTCCTGTGTTGAGTTATTAAGTAAAAGAATGTGTGGCATTTGGGTTGTGTAAAACAAAGCAGGTGTTTTATGGAGTATTCTATGTATACAGACTCTGGGGAATTTAACTCTTTGGGGATTTGTTCTTTCCTGACTGAGGGCTTGACTGAGTCTGTTTGTTTTTCAGTTTGCACGACAGTTCAGCAGAAATGAGCCTCTGACGTTCGACTGGCTCTGCCGGCACACCAAGTGGCCCTTAGCTGCCCCAAAAAACATCAAGGAACTTGTACACCTTGAAGCTGTGCATGATGTTTTTGACCTCTATCTGTGGTTAAGGTACTGTCTTTGTGCTTGAAGACTGTTTGTTTTTTCCTGTTATTTATGACTTGCAGTCCTAGAAGTGCAGTGTCTTCAAGCCCATGTGTAGGTGGTGCAGGATGGGCTCCTTTGGCCTTTTAGAGGATCTTGACAAATGCAGTGTTGAGGGATTGAGTTCTGCACACAGCAGTTTGTGACTGACAGAAGGAGAGACGTAGAAACAAGGACTGGAGCAGCTGAAATGCAAACTAAAATATGTATTCCCATGCAACATGTAATGAATATTCTTTTAACTTAGTACATATGCCATTTTTGTGCCAGTGAGAAGGTTTAATGGTGTGCTCTTCTGCCTCTCTTCAGTTACCGCTTCATGGATATGTTCCCTGACGCTGCCCTTGTAAGGGATATCCAGAAGAAACTCGACGACATTATCCAAATTGGTGTCTGCAACATCACAAAGCTGATCCGAGCTTCCCAGTCTGCAGCCCCTCCTGGCACAGCTGAGGTCGTGTCAGAGGACTTTCCCCTCTCAGGGACTCAGAGGGACGCCAGGCTGGGGTCAGAGCGTCACGGTGCAGCCTCCACAGAGGCACTGTCCATCGCCGTGGAGGCTGCAGGGCTGAGAAGAGCCAAGAGCTCGAGGCCCTCTCGGCTCGGCGGCAGGCAGGAGGATGTGAAAAGCTATGGACGTGGATCTCTTGCCAACAGACTGCTGCGGGAGGGACTTCTGACACAGGAAATGCTGAGGCAGCTGGAGAGTGAGTGGCAGGATCAGCACAGGAATGGTAGATATGGCTTTGGTTCAAAAAGAGATGATCAGCATAGTTCAAAGGAAACGAGAAAAAAGAGAAAATAGAGCCATGCCCTAATTCTGTTTAGTTTTTATTCATAAAATAAAATACTATTTTAATAACTTCTTTGGCATTTCATGTTTACACTGCTGCAGCTCCTTGATGCTTTTCCTTCTCCTGTGACCAGTAATGTGAAGCACTCAGAGAACTGGACTCTTAAAAGCTCAGAGGCCATAAGTTTGTTTTAACCACTTAGCTGTACACTCTTTCAATCATGGTGTTCAGCATCAGTGTATGATCTACTGCTATGTGAAATTTTGAACTTGGTGTCTTCTTGCAAGATATCCTCTCATCATCAATAAATGTCAGAGATTTCACTGGTAATGAATTAGCTACTCATTCCACCCCTTCTCAAAGGGCAGAGTTTAACAGACCACAAACAAGTGATGAACAGCCTGGAGCAAAATTGGCTTAGGATGGGGATAGGAGTCATGTGCCTCTAACCATTGTGTCCTGTGAAAATGTGTAAGGAGGTTAAAAGCATTTGTGGTAATATGTCGAGCGTGATGGAATTCTGGCCACAAGAATTTTGGAGTGAATTTCAGTTCTGTAATCTGAGGGGTAAGTGTGATGCTGTGTGATTTGGTTTTCATGTGAGCAGCTTTAAGGTGTGCTTTTGAGCTCCCAGTATGGATGCTGGAGAGTGGAAAGAATCAGATGCTGAAACTGCTGTGTATTTACAGAAATGGCTTGCAGCACTTGTTCCTGTTGCTGGGCTACCTGAGGAGAGTAATGCTACACTGGCCATATATCTGGGGTTGGCTGTGTACAAGTGCACAGGTCCTGCTTGTGTCAGTGTTGACATTGACAGATCCTCTAAGATCCAGGCTGAGTTTCATTGTTCAATACCTGACTTTCTGAAGTGATCAAATGTGTTTTTCTGCAGGCTGAAAGTCTGCTCTGAATCCCCTTTTCTTTCTCCTGGTATCAGTCCTTTATGCTGCTGTTCAGAAGGAAGTCTGCAGCATTTTGAAAAATGTTTTTACATCTGTTTTCAGTGTAGTTCATGTACTCTTTCCCTCCATTGTTTACTAAAAAGCAAGCAGTGTGTAAATGTTTCTAGCCCACATCATCTGCTGCTGCTTTCAGTACAGTACTGGTGGGAAGAGAAAGTTTTAGGTCCTTCCCCTGCAAAAACACATCTTTTTTTCCTTCCCCAAGAAAAACCAAGCAGCTCTGTGTGTGTGGCAGTGGCCGTGTGAATGTTGTGGATTTTCTGCTCTGCAGATGAGTAGTTCAGCTTTGCTTTCCCAGAGTCCTGCTGAACAGCAGCACCACTTGCACAGAGTGCCAGCCTGCATTAACCCTTACAAATGTGTTGTATTTGCTGCTGTCACACAGCTTGTGTGGTGTGGGTTGTGTGGTGGAGTGGTATCAGTTGCCTCCTTGCTCCTTGGCTCTCCCTGGAAGGGAAGCAGCAGCTCCTCAAGCCTGAGGCACGCTTTGCCCACGTGTGTTGTCCTGCTTGTCCCTGGGACTGCACTTTCCCAGGGTGGATGTGCAAAGCACTGTTTGAAACCACCTTGGTTGTCCACCATGGACAACTCTCTGCCCAATGTGTGTGATGTTGGCTTGTGGGAGACCCACACTGATACTGTACTTTGCTTCTGTTAGGCTGAATTTGTCCTTTAATCATGCAGTAAGCTGAGTGCTAGTGTATATTTTTGATCAAGGAAAGAGTGTCTAGGACTTTAGGGTGTAAGCCAACCTTGTGTTTCAGCACCAAGCATTGCAATAAAGAAGCTAAATGACTATAAGCATTCTTTTTTGTATTTTGCTGAGATTAGCACTTTGCTTAACTCGCTGCTTGTTTCCATAGTGACTCCATAGTAACTGTTTTAGAAGCTCTGAAGTTTATTCAGGCGTTTCCAGGCTGACTTTATGAAAGTTTTCTTCTGAGCTAATGGTGTGGCTGTCATTGACTCCCATTAGAATGGCTGCCAGATTGGTCCCGTGTGGTGCAATCTAGACTGCTGTGGTGAGTTACCCCAGCTACCAGTTTTTAACCTGCCTTGTGGGGCTTTGCTGAAGCTTTATTTTTAAGCAACAGCAACACTGTTCTCTTGATCTGGGAATCAGGTTTGCAAAACTATTTCAGGTGTTCAGATTTCCAGAGTAATTTCAGGCATCAAAATCAGAGATGTTTGGAAGTTAATTCATTAATTGTTTATTTGCTGTCCTTCAAATGTAGGGTGCTGATTGTAACAGCACTGCTTGGTAAAATCCTTCTGTCTTATAAGCCCAGTATGCTCTGTTGTGTCTGTGCTGTTTCCATCTCTATTCTGATTTTTCCTGTCACTCCCCTCAGGTGTTCTGCCTTAGTTTGTGTCCTGATCTTGCACTAGGAGTGGAATATGCAGGCAGAATGAATATGGGGACCTCTTTCTCTCCTGAGCTTTGATGAACTTAGAGGAATATAATGGGTGATGAACCTGCTGCTACTGCAGGGAATGTGTTCTAGGGGTTGGTTTTGGAATCAAAAACTATAGCAAAGAAGGATTTCCCCTGATGGCTCTCTAGTAGCCTTGTCCACTGTCTCCATGTTAACCTGGATACCAAATTTAGCAGCCAGCATTGCTGCTGCCTTTGATTCCTCACCAAAGACAGATGAGTTTATCTCACAATAAAATGCTTATTGATACAGTACCTCTTTCTAAGGTAACAAGGGCATGTTTAGCTGATGTACTCAAGACATTTTTGTGACTTTTCCCATTGTAGCTATGAGCTCCTTTTCTCTGCAGGCCTTTGACTGCAAGGCTGTGGGAGGCAGATGAATACCTGACTCTTCAGGATTCTCCTCTTCAGGATTCTCCATGGGGTTTGGAGGCAGAACTGCAGGAGAAGAAAGTACAGAGTGAGGCGTTACAGTTTTAAAGTCTTGTTGGCCCTTGCAAAGCAGGGAAGGAAGGTTTGTGAATAACTTCTATTGGTGCAGGTCTAACAAAAGAGAAAAAAACCATCACCTCAAGCTTCCAAGCTGCATGCAGTTGGGCCTGGGCTGGTTCCCCTGTCCTGGCCAGATGTGTACAAAATGGCTGTAACACTTTTGGGGCTTGGGCCCTGGTACATTGAGCTGCTGTCTGTGTGGGAATGAGGTCATGTCTTGTGTTCTCTTGCACAGCAGGCTGCCGGAAGCTGGGATGCACCAAGGGTGAGTGAACAGGTTACACACTGATTCTGACATGTCAGGTATTTCACAGAGCCTGCTGCCAGTTTAGGAACATTCAGATCTTTGAGACCCTTTTCCAGTGGCGTCCGGCAGAGACAGAAAGGAGAGAATAAAAAATAAATCTGCTGTATTACAGACACAATGAGCTCTGGATCAAAGGGGGATGGAGCTTGAAAGGTGATGTTTTCAATTCTGCTGGCCAGAGGGGTTGTGACTCGGATGGCATGGGTAAACAATGAGGAGAGAGACAGTCCCTTTGGGAGTCAGTGTCTGACTTAACGAGCCAGCAGTTATTAAAAGATGAATAGAGGAGAAGTGAACCGTGCTTTCTGACTGGTAGTGAGGCTTATTTTCTTCTTTCTTTTCTCTCTTTCTCTCAAAGATCAAAGGCCTAATTTTAGAACAAGCCCTATTTATGGACTGCTCAGCCACTCTGTCTGCTTTACTCTTGTTCTAGAGTAATGGAAAATAAATAGAGCTGGCAGGATCTACCAGTGTCCAGAGCTCATCTCTGATGCAAGGCAGGACGAGAAAAAAATAAAAAAAACCTTTCCTAGCAGAGGTTCTGTATGATTTGTCTTTGCAGAGGGGGTTCCCCTCTCTTTTCTCGTGATCAGAAGCTGAAAAAATGTGACCTGTGACTGCTCCTGATGTTCAGCAGAGCTAACTCCTCCTGATCCCTGCCTCCTTGATGTGCCATAGCTGACAGGACTGGGCAGTCCTCTTGCCAAGGCTGGTGCTGAGTGGAGCTGAGTGTTTGTGTGCCTCTGGATTATCCTCCTGTAGATACAGCCCACCATGATCAGTTGTGTTTTTTTTCTTTTTACAATAGCATGAGATGGTTGGGTCCACTCTAGGCTATGAACTGATGTAGCCAGACATCCTTTCTACTGACTGATGCCTCTGCCCTTCTCTGGATCTCTAGACAATTCCTACTGCTCAGTAGTTCTTTGTGTTTCCTCACATTACTTGTCACTCTCCTCCCCCTTTCCTCTTCTCCCCGTTTTGTTTTTTTTCTAATCTAGCAAAATAATTTTAATTGTAACCTTGTTCTGCAGAATTTAGGGTGACAGTTGTCTGCAGTAACTGTGAACAGTAACTGGGGGGAAACACATGGTGTGTAGGTGTAGTTTGAGAGTGAGCCTCTAATTACCCCATGAGAATGCCTTTTTTTTTTTCTTCCTCTCCTTTGTGTCAGCATTACACTGAGTTTTCTTGGGATGATGTTTCCACAGTCCATATCACTTTATACAGTGACGAAATCCTGGAACCACCTGTGAATTCAGAATGAATTTGAGAGTGATGGTTAAAGGCTGTGTCAAAATCTGATGGTGTAAGGAAGCTGCTCTTGCTGAGGTGCTCTGTGCTGCCAGTGAAAGGCATCCTTCTGGAGGGGCTGTCTGATACCCACACTGCTGCCTGCCAGGTGAATCTGTCCTCTCCCCTGGTTTTGCAGTACTGAGGATCTTCACTGCTCTGGAGCTTTGGGAGAAGGGAGAAGAATCAGTCCAAAACCTCTCTGCTGGGAATTGCACAAGAGGCATTCCAGCTGGGGGCAGGGGTCTGTGTGTCTGCTCTTTGCACAGCTGAAGCTTAATTGGTCCAAAGCTGCAGATAAGGGTGCACTGTGCAGAGTGGAGTGAAGTTAATTCATGCAGAAGAGCTTGTCTCACGAGTGGGAGTGCTGAGCAGGGGGAAGAAGTCTCCTAAAGCCGCTCAGCTTTGCAGATTGCCGGCAGCACAGGCAGTGGTGGGAGCCTGTCAGCCCCTGGAATGAAGCGGGGCAGGCTGCATAGCAACTGCTTGGAGAAGTGGTAACAATTCCCAAGTGGGGCAGTAACAAAATCGATTTTTCTCCCCTTCAGCTTGGCAGCTCTCCAGGTGCCTGCTCTGGCACAATGAAGTGTGTGGCTGGGGAGGGAGGGACTTTGGGTTGATGTGGGGGGGGGCTTGATACAAAGAGGCAGAAGTTTAATCACTGACCCGATCACACTGCATGGATTTATTTCTGGACTCAATTTCCCAGGAACTCTGCTATTCCACACGGGGGAAAATGCCTCTGCTGAAGTTTCTCTAGCTCCAGTTTCGTGAATAAAGATCTGTCGCTTTGGAGTTATTCACAGCAGCTCTGTCACTACTGACTCATCCACCTGCTTCAAGAAAATGTTTGCTGTCCACTTGCTAGCTTTCCATTTCACAAAGCTAAAAGAGGATCAAATAAAAAAGGTAAGTTGCAGCGTTAGCTGGTTGCTATTTTAAGAACTGTGTTACCCAGATACAGAGGGGTCTGCAGTGTGTAATGCAGACCATGTAATGGCATTATCCACTAAAACCATTCAGCCAAATGGGGTAGGAGCTATTTAGACCTTAAGCCACCTGGCAAGTGTGAAAATAGGTCTGGTTAGTGGTTTTCTCTGCACAGTTATAAGTGGTCTCCCAGTAACAGAGCAAATTCTCTCCAGTAGGGGAAAGTGCTTAAGCTTTATCTGGCATGGTGTGGAAGAGCCCAGAGGACAGAATGATGACTCTTGCAGAGCCACCTTGCAAGTGTATTGTGAATGATGGGATTTCTCAAGCTGAGCAGGAATCAGGAATCAGTCACGTAGCAGGGATAAGGAAAACCCCCGTGGTCTTTGCTCTGGGTCTGCTGAGATTCAGGAGACATTTCAGCTGGTGTTGGGGTTCATGTGCCTCCGCTCTGGTTGTCCAAAACTGGCTAATCACTGATGTTTATAGGTGTGACCTTTAATTACAGTTGGAAAAGCTCAAGATGGCTCAGATCTGGAGCTGTCTGTGGATGCATGGTGGGAGATCCAAGGTCCTGGTACATGGGTCCACTTCCATCACTGAGCTCATCAGCAAAGTGGGCAACTCCAGGTTCTCCTGTCTGTGCCCAAAACATGGAGTGGCTTGGGCCAAGGAGGACTTCTTCCATTAATTCTGTTTTGGAGAGAGGCATTCTGAGAGAGGTGCTGGTAGCCCAACAATCAGATGTCCCTGACTCAGTCATAGCCCTTTTATCCCTAGGATTTAATGTGATCAGAAAAAGGCCTTGCTGCCCCTCCCCTCTGTGAGGAGCTGATCTCTTATCTAGACAGAACTATTTCTTCATTATTTTCACTAAGAAAGAGAAAGACCTTGTGGAGCAGTGCTTGGGTGTACTGGGCTCTGCAGAGAAACATTGAGCTTGCAGCTGAGTGAGGACAGTGGAGACAAGGGAGCAGAGGAATTCTGGCAAACCCATTTTAAAAATCAAAGTCTTTCTGCAAGGTGCAGACTAGCCCTTCCTGAAGGCAAGAAACCACATGCTCCTCAGACTTCTCTTATAGCTAGCCTAGGGTAGGCTGTACAGAACAGAGCTGATTCCTCCCCTATCAGAAAGAAGGGATGTCTTCCCACCTCTCCCTCCCCAGGCTTATTTACTCTGTGGTGTCAAAACCAAGAGCCTGCCTGCCATGAAAACAGTTCTGTTTCCATAAATGAGACAAGGCACTGTTCCTGTGCCACGGGAGGGGGACAACCAGCTTGGTTTAGCACAGCCTGGCCATTCCTGTGTTCACAAGTAAATGGTTATGAGAGCAGGGCCTTGCTCAGGTTGTAAACCAGGCTGGAGAGCCAGCAGGATTCCCTGGGCTCTGCCTTATCTAGTTCCTGGGAGAGGACTGTCTGCTCCTCTGGTTGCAGGTAAACAGGGTGGGAATGCAGTGTCTGTGGGCTGCAGGGAGCTAGTGCGTGTTCTCTGCAAACAGACATGGCCATTTTTATTACTCTTGAGAGTTTTTCCCCCACAGGCTTTCTGTCACAAGGCTGTTTGGGTCTGTGTCAGAGTGAATGAGTGCTGCATGTCTCCAGTCACTGTATTTTCTCCAAATAATCAGTATGGGTGCATAGGCTAAGATGATGGATCCTACACAGTGGTGGGGCCTCCAAAAACCCTTGGTGGGAATCAAATACTTGCACAAACAAGGGCTACAAAGACAAATCTGAATAATGACCTTTTCAAGGCACAGCTGAATCCAAAGGCAGCTGCTGCTCTGGGACAATTGTCAGTTGTAGTTTAACACTTTCTCCCCTCTGTGTGTGTGTTAAGTGCTGGAGTGACTTTTAGGATCCTGGCTCTTTCAGGTGGTTCATTGCTGACCATCAGTTTAAAATGGGACTGTGAATAGGTAATTAGTTTGTACCTCATTAAAATAGGTGGCCAGTCCAAACTGTGGCAGAGACCAACTTATCTACAACATGCATTGCCCTTTGCTTAAACAATCCAGCCCTTTAAATCCTGCCATATTGCTGGTGGGACTTGTTTGTGTCCTTCAGACCCTCCAGACCTCCCTATGTAAATGGGACTGCAAACACCAATGACCCTCCAGTGGACACCCAGCTATTTGGAGCACACAATTATTATGCCTGCATCATGTTCATGCAGCACCAAAGTCTGGCTCCCCAGTGGAAAAGCTTCTGGATGTTGACAGAACATGTTTTTTCCCGTGTTAACCCTTTGTTGTACCCAGTTGTGTAGTTTCTAGGCCACACTGCTTAAAGCTCTGCAGGTATGTGTCAGTCCCAGCAACATGTGGTCCTTTAGGAAAAAAAACCTGATGAAGCTGTTCATAAACAGTGATTAGCTCCTCTGCCAGTTTATCTGAATGAGCTGCTTCATAGATACTTTTGAATTCTTTTATATTCAACTGGCTTCTATTTTGATGTATTCTGTGAGTTACAGACCTTTAACAAAGGCTATTGATTGCACCCAAAAATGTGTTTTAGATGTAATCCTAGAATCACAAGAGAATGGGGAGCAGAGCTGGAGTGAGAAAAAGGCTTTGAGTTCCAGCCTGGCATGCCAACAAAGTTAATTGTCTGTGGAGTGAAGCAGTAGCTGAATAGATGTTTTTGGATTGTGGCTGACACGCTTGGGTACTGATGGCATTTTCTGGACCTGCCTCAGAGAGGTCAAATTCTCACCAGATTGACGTATTTTGCAGTTCTAGCTCATTACATCTCTAGCAGGAGAGGATGGTGTGAAAACAGCTTGTCAGGGTCTCAAGCAAATCTCATGGGCTTACATAGATTGTCAAGTTACTGAGCCATCAGAGAAGATGGCCAACTTTGGGGCAGTAATTCACCAAGGCTGCATTAAACATTTCCAAAACAAAGTTTTTTAATAAGAGTGAATGTCCTGATGATGACCTGGAGCTTGCTTGCACTGACAGTCACGAGAACTTCGGTGCTGAGGACAAAAATGAAGCTGACCCCCAGCCCGAGGAGCCTGCATGCCTGAGTGCCACCTTCCTCTTTGCAGGTGGACAGGTACCTGTGCCAGCTGCGCCTCTCTGATGATGTCCTGCTGGATGTGACAGCTCGCTTCCAGGCCGAGATGGCGAAGGGGCTGGGCAGGGACACCAACCCCACAGCAGCAGTGAGGATGCTGCCCTCGTTCGTGCGCTCGCTGCCCGATGGCTCAGGTGGGTCCCTGCTCTGCACAGCCAGGTGAGCTGCTGCCAGCAGCCCGGGACAGCACAGCAGAGGCACGGGCAGCCAGGGGCTCTGGTTACTCATGGAGAAAGCACCTGTGTACACTGAGCCTCAGGCAGTGCTGGCAGAGTGGGTTTTCCCTTCCACCAGGTGAATTTTGACCTAGAGCTGCTTGTTTGAGGAAAGGACCCAGAAAGTGCTCGGGAGCAGCTTCTCCCATCTGCTCCTAGTGCAGGCCTTGCTGTGGGAGCTGTGCTGGACATGGCAAGGGCAGCCTCTACAGCTCAGAGCCTGCAGTGCAGTCTGCTGTGGGATGGGTGGCCTGCCCTTAGAGCTGCAGGGAGGGCAGGATGCTGCAGGGAAACCCCTCAAAGTGACAGCAGCACGGCATCCTCAGAGCTGGCATCCCCAAATTCTGCACTGCTTTTGCTAATTCCCCAAAATGTGATCCCTTCTGCCCTTCCTTGCCTTCTCCATTGTGTGGGGTCTACCAGGAAACTGCTCTGCTTCTTCAGCTGAGACTTGAACAGACAAAGTGCAGTAGTGGGACGATGTGACATGAGATAGAAACTAAAAGCTCATCTTGTTTGGAGAAGTGTGCACATCCAAAATAAAACTCCTCAGCTGGCTCCTGGCAGTGCAGCCTGACAGAAAATGACATTTTTTCCCAGGTTTAACTAAATTAATTTGTGCAGGATTCTGTGTGTCACCTAGATCAGGACTTGGTATAAACTAGATGTACAGAAAACTGAAATGTTAGTTTTGTACCTTTCTATGTGACTTTATTCCCTCTGATGGTAATTTCCCTGCAATTAAATGAGGAATAACAGCTTTAATGGCATAAAGAAGGTTTTTGAAGGCAAGTTCCTTGAAATGAGGCATGTCTGAGAGAAATTATACACAAGCTGACTGGATGGAAGGGGGCACTCTTCCTTTGCTGCTAGCTTTGTCAGAAAGAAGTACTTTTTTAACCCTTGCAGTCTCGGTGTCAGTCACTGGTGCTGAGGTCTCACAGGTCTCTGATGCTGTTCTGGAACAGCAGGGAGCCCCTGAGGCCAGGACACCTGGAAATTGCATGTAGTGTCATCGGTGTTGCAAGAGCCAATGTCCCCCAAGGCCAAGGCTGGATGTTGCTCCCCTGGCCTGTGTGGCCTTTCCTGTGTGCCAAGGACATGCTGCAGTATCAAGCTGGGCTATATCTTATTGACACACTGCCTACTCCAATTATCACATTGATTCTTCTGGTTTTGCCCTCTAGAAAAATCCTTGTTGGTTATTTTGCTTCCAGATTGGTTAAAAGTTCCTGCAGGTTTAAACAGCTCAAACCTATATGGTTATTCCCTCATTATTTATTTATATTAACTTATTTTTTATTATTATTATTAACTTTGAGATTTTTTTGGTGTCCTCAGTGTTGCTGACTGAAATGACTCATATAGAGCATCTTTAGTTCTTCATAGTTTAGGGATTAACAGTCTGACTAATGTCACAGTTTACTGAATAACCCACTCTGCCTCCTCACCTTTGATAGCTGACCATGGTATTACAGGTAGAATTTCCTGCTTCCTTCCCTTTCAGGACCAGATTTAATCATGTTTGGACTGTGGAACAAAGATCGTGCAAGGCTAGGCACATACCACTGTGTTTTCCTTTTGGGAAGGGCATTTTCCTGTGTGAGGGATAAACACATTTTATTGTAGCAGTGAGGCCGAACTGTCCTTCCATCGAGGTTTGCTACAGGAGATGGGTGTGTCTGGGCAAGTCTGTGAAACAAAATGGTACTTTCACAGAAACACCAAAAGACATTTGAAAAGGATTGTGTTCGTTGGCTTTGGGTGGCAAATTAGCTTGGCCTCACTTAGAATTTGACTTCTGCACTAGAGCTGAGTCTTAACATATGTCTGTAAATCCTGCATCCTCTACTGACAATGATCTCACATTCTACTCGTGCCACATTTCAGGTGATGGTTTTTGCAGCCCCTGTGTGCACTGGTTGGTTTGCAGTTGATTTTGGCCTTTCTTGCTGAAAAGCTCATCCTTCTGCAGCTTGAAAATATGCTGCTGTGGAAGGAGCAGGGTGAACAAACCCAAACTGGCAAATAAAAATTGAATTAGCTATTGCATAGCAGGCTGAAAGGAGAGACCTGGTAGCCTTGCTGAGGGTTTCCAGCTCTCAGTGTTTCTGGTGCTCCCAGGCCCACAGGATAAGGATCTGCCCTGGTGGGGCAGGAGAGGCTCTGGCTGTGCTGAGGGAGGGCCCTGGGCTGTGGCCATCAGCATGGCCCCTTCTTGAGCCTTTGCTTTTTTTTTTTTTTTTTTTTTGTTAGGGTCAGGATTAAATGTGAGATGGTATTTCTTGTTCAGATTCAGATGTCTATTCTTATTTGTTACAGTTTTATAAACTGTGAGTTCTACAGCACTTCACTCTAATAAACTAAAAAATCAAGACCTGTCTCTCTCTTTACAAGGCTTTTTAAGGATAAACTGTCTAATTAAGAAATTATGCTAAATTTAATTTTACTTTTAACTTAATAACTATCTGTGACCCTCGATGTGGAATTTTTTATCTAATTACATAATACTACTTAAACTTGTGAAGAAGAAGGACTAGCTTCCGTTTTAAAACTTATATATATTTTTAAAATATATTCTATCTTGTTTTGTATATCTTATTATATTCTAAAACTTTAAACTTTAAGTTTTCTAGTATGTGATATTACACACTCCTGTTCAAACTACACATCTGTGATTTCAGTGCTATTATTTAATTTTGGAAGTCTTCTCTACAGCCTCAGGTTAAATGTAGTGTTCTTTTGGGGGTCAGTGCTGGTCACAAACTGTCAGTAAGAGGGCTCCAGCAGCACCTGAGCCACGCTTCCTGGCCATCCCCAGTGATGGGTCCCCTCCTGTTGCAGAGGAGGGTGATTTCCTTGCTGTGGACCTGGGTGGCTCCCAGTTCCGTGCCCACCGGGTGAAGGTGTGTGATGGTGGGAAGCAGAGCAGCCAGCTGGAGAGCAAGTTCTACCCCACGCCCAAGGAGGTCACCCAGGGGAACGCAGCCGAGGTAGGGCACTGCTGCTGCTGCACCGCTGCTGCTGCAGCACCCGCCTGCAGGACGCTGCCCAGCTCTCCTCTCTTTTCTGTGCAGCTCTTTGATTACATTGCTGACTGCCTGTCAGACTTCATGGAGACCAAAAACCTGAAGCAGAAGAAGTTACCTCTTGGCTTTACATTTTCTTTTCCATGCAAACAGACCAAACTGGATGAGGTAAGATGCATAAGAACACTGTTGTCAAGCCGAGCTCCTTGCAGATTCTGGAGAAGCTGTTGAATGCAGGTGCTACCTGTGGCTTTTAAGTGGGGTCATGTTTACACAGCTCTCAGAAGAAGCCATGGATGACTTTTAGTATTTAACTAGACTTGACTATCCTTCAATGATTCATTTCTCATCTCAAGACAGCATCATTTTTAAGCAAAAGCTATTCTACTGCTCATCAGTACACAATTCCACAGCAACCATGTGCCCCTGTATTAACACTATTAGAAAGAGATGTGCACTTCTGTGTCTTCAAACATTTTTCTTTTTTTACTCACTCTCAGGTTTGGGGTTTTTTTTTACAGTTGATTCTGAATAGGAAGTACCTGTAGCTGAGCTGCTTGAGACACCTCTCGGGGAAACGAAGGGCTGGTTGCAATTACTTTGTGTTCTCTCATTCTAGCCTCTCTTATTTCTAGGGGTCTGTGCTTTGGGCTCCAGTCCTGCAAATGCTTTTTGCTTAATGCTATTAGACTGTGATCAACATGGGAAAGCCACATGTGCTTTAAATGAAGGACAGGGAGACACATTTACAGAATTGGGACTTTGTGACTGTGCCTTTTTGGTTGTGTTGGGTACTGACAGGCACCCCAAGGTAAGATGTGACTTATGGGTTGGTACTGACAGGAACCCCAAGGTAAGATGTGACTTACAGGTTGGTACTGACAGGCACCCCGAGGTAAGATGTGACTTACAGGTTGGTACTGACAGGCACCCCGAGGTAAGATGTTCTACTCTGACTTATTTTGGCCGAGTTTTAATAATGGGCTTCTTCACACCCGTCAGTCTTGACTGGCTTTGTGGTTTGTGTGCTTTTGGGTCACTGCACTATTGCTTTTCAGGGGGTTCTCCTTGCGTGGACAAAACACTTCAGGGTCCGAGGAGTGCAGGACACAGACGTGGTCAGCTCTCTGCACAGGGCCCTCCAGAAACACCAGGCAAGTCTGGGACCTGCAGGAGCTGAGCCAGAGAATGTCCTCCTGGGAAATCATCTCTTGGTGTGTGGGTGCTTTTGAGAGCTGTCAGCACAAAAAGTCTCAAATTCTCAGTAACCAGGGTTCCAGCAGCACCTGCATCCTGCAGGGATGGGCAGTAGCAAGCGCTCAGCCTGCTTGCACATCTTGTGGATCTGAGTCTCCCTCACAGCTGCAATTCAGACTGCCCTGGTAACACAAGGGTGACCAGCTGTATCAGCTGCAGGCTGGTAGCCCAGGCTGTGTCAGCTCACCAGGATGGCCCCACTGTCTCAGCCCAGGGGAACCTCTTGTGAAACTGCAGGGTGAGATATAAAACACCCAATAATTTCACACTCTGTGTTTCACAGCCTGGCCTGTGGTGTGAGGGTTGGTAGGGGGAAGCTGCCATCTCAAACTGGCACACCTAACTCCACCAGGGCTTGCCTGTCCCCCTCAGTCTGTAGGATGGAGCCACTGATGGCAATTTTTAAGGCCAGTAATAAGACATTATTAAATCTGCCCTTGAACTAGCATACAGCCTTTGAATAACACTGTGTGTTAATATTTTGGAAAGCCTTGCTTTTCATGCTTGGTGCTCTTGATAACACCAGCTAATAAATACAAAGCATCTTTCCATATCTTGATGACTTCATAGCAAAGAGGAAACTGCACAGCCTCAATGGAATAACTTTCTACTGGAGTGTGGTATTGCTGCACAGCTGTAGCTACATTTCTGTGTGTTTTCTGTCCCACTTGGTGGGACAGAATCATCTTCAGATGTTGTCCTTTCACACAGCCCATAAGCACAGTATCACAACATTCACACCAATAATATGTCACTTTTCTGGCAAATGAGGTGGGATTGGGGAAAAACAAATCCTTCAAGCAAAGAGGCTGGCAAAACACTTGAGAATTCAGAGATCTTTGTAACTTTAGAGCTGTGTGAAGAGCGTTGTAAAGGGAAGTATTGTCTTTCAACCAAGGAGCTGTCCTGAATGAGGCCTTCTAGGTGCAACCCAGGGAGTGTCTGCATGCTGGTGCTTTATCACAGAGGAGGCTTTCTGAGTTTTTCTCCCTGTTAATCACCCATTTTTATGCTCTTAGGACATAGATGTTGATGTTTTGGCGCTGGTCAATGACACGGTGGGAACCATGATGACTTGTGGATATGATGACCAGCGCTGTGAAGTTGGACTCATAATTGGTAATTTTTTTTCTGTTCACCATGAAGGGTTTTTTCCCTCTCATTTGTTGAATTACTACAAATCTGAAGTAGGAGGGAGTTTCACAATACAGGAAAGAGCAGAAAGAAAATGGAAAAAACAATGGTTGGATTTTCAAGCCTGGCTGCCTTCTGTAAAGCAGCTGTTTTTATGCTGATCACATTGCCATCAAATACCACAGTCCCCATTTTGTCTGGGCTCAGTTGTGACCAGCATACTAAACTTTCCTGCTGACTGTATAGAAAATTACTGTGTCTGTCCAGAGGAAGCTGAATTCCCCTCACGTCTGGTAGTTAGTACCAGCTATGCTTTCCACAGTTTCTCCATTTCATGCACTATGATGCCTTTTATTAGGCACACAGAGGTACATTTGAAAGAGAAAAAAAAATGTTTTCCAACAAGCCAAACCTTAGAATAATTTCAAGTCTTTTTCATTCACTGTGAAATGATGATTTCATGCGTGCAGGTGGCCCATCCTGTGCCACAGGGTTATGGGTTTGTATTTTCTTCCAAAGGTAATACACTGACTTACTCCCAAACATGTGGGCTTAAACAAAAAGCACACATGGAACAAACATGGCTTATCCAATGCCCATAGGGACTGGCACCAACGCCTGCTACATGGAGGAGATGAGGCACATCAGCCTGGTGGAGGGGGATGAGGGCAGGATGTGCATCAACACGGAGTGGGGGGCCTTTGGAGATGACGGTGCTCTGGAGGACATCAGGACCGAGTTCGATCGGGAGCTGGACCTGGGATCTCTCAACCCTGGAAAACAATTGTGAGTGATTCCCTGAGTGACCTGCAGTCTGGATTCTCAGAGTGCTTTTCCAGTGTTTGCCCCCTTGGAACAGGAATTGTCTTAAGTGGACCTGAGATGACTTGATGCTGGTTCTGTGTAATCCAGCTCTTTCTCTTCTGGAGAGAAGTGGGGGTACCAGTTGTTGGTTTCTTTGAGTCTGGAGTGAAGGCATTTGGGACAGTAATTCATCTCCAGACTCAGGTGTTTAGTATTTCTTATCCATAAAACATCTCACTACTGTGAGTTTGCAGCTTTTCATTAGAAGGCACAAAATGGCCAACAATCTCTTGTTACAAGGACTTTTAAGACTAAACTATCCAATTAAGAACTGACACCTGGATTATTTTCCCTTTTAACCCAATAACTGATCCCAAAGAGCCCACAATGAGGACTTTTCTGCCCCATTACAAAATGTCACCCAAACCCATGAAGAAGAAGGAAGAAGAAGCATGAAGAAGAAACCCAGGACAGCACCCTGTTCCCTCCATCTTGCTTCCATCCACAACATACTAAAAATCCCAAAAGCTAAATTTCTCACCAAGTGATACACCTACACTACTCTCTAGAATCTATTTCACACTTTTGTGTGGTCTATCTTGAAGTCTAGGAAACTTTATCCATGAATGAGGGTCAAAGTCAGTACTCCCCTGGGGGTCAGGGCACCTCAGAGCAGACAGAAATATTCCCAATGCCCTGGGCTTCCACAGGTGAGTCCCTTTCACAGCTCCCTGCTGCAGGTCAAGGGATTGCTGCTAGAGCTGCCCATGTGTTGTGAAAACGAGGTGGTTGCTCTGCTATGATGCTGTGGAGGGCTAAAGAGAGGAGCTGGTGAACACCTGGAATCCTTCCTGTGCTCCATTCCAGGTTTGAGAAGATGATCAGCAGCCTGTATTTGGGGGAACTTGTGAGACTCATTCTCCTGAAAATGACAAAGGAAGGTCTGCTCTTCAACGGGAAAGTGTCAACTGCTCTGCTTACCAAGGGCAAGATTGAAATGAAACACGTGTCTGCAATGGAAAAGTAAGAACTTGAAATACTCTCTTTGAGAGTAGCCACTCTCAAAGTTAGTCTTTCACTAGCACAGCAGTGATAATGAAAATGTAGGTTAGATCTGTGAGTGCTGGGAACAATCCTGAACTGTTCAGCTTGATTTTGCTTTTGCCTAGGAGAAAAGTTGATCTTTCTGTAAGTAGGAGTTGGTGTAGGATAGTTTTGGCAAAGTACCACAGTAGCAAGTGTGTTGGTAAACATCCCAGATGCAGGGACTGTTTAATTTATTAAACACCCTGAGTGTGTGGGGTGACTGCTGCAGTTTTCACCTCTCTGATGTGGGAATACTGGGGCTGTGGAGATGTAGTACAGATTATAAATCAGCTACTGGATGACTGCATGGAAAACTGGGATTCTGGTGTTTTCAAGAGGGATCCTGGTCCTCGCTGTCACTCCAGGAATTATTTTCTTTGTTGTATTGAGTAAAGCTGTATATCTGTGCTTGTGATCTCCTTCTTTGGACTCTTTTATCCTGTTCTCTTCTTGACCAGCTGATTGATCTCACAAAATGCTGAACCCCAGAAAGTTCAGCATTTGAATTCTCTCCCCTGGGTACTTCTGGGAATGCTGTGGGAAACACATTACTGGTTTATGGGAGCCAATTATGCTAGGCTGTGTTGTGGTCTTCTCTCATTTCTTTTTGAGCCAAGGTATTGATTTGTAAGTTTTTGCATTTGGTGATGTATTCTTTTGTTTTGGGGACAGATACAAGGATGGCCTGAGCAACACCAAGGAGATCCTTACAGAGCTGAACCTGTTTCCCTCTGAGGAGGACTGTGTTGCTGTTCAGCACGTCTGCACCATCGTTTCCTTCCGCTCGGCCAACCTGTGTGCTGCTGCCCTGGCAGCCATCCTGACCCGGCTCAGGGAGAACAAAAAGCTGCTGAGGATGCGGACCACCGTTGGCATTGATGGGGGACTCTACAAAACCCACCCCAAGTGAGCAACTAAACAGCATTTGGTAATTGCTAAGAGCCTCCATCTGCACGTGTGCATGGATTTTCAGAGAACTGCCGGTTTTGCTTCAGCTTTGGGGAGAGGTTGAACTGGCTTAGGTATTGCAAAGCTGTCCCAGGAGCTTTAGAATTTGGAGTGGGGTGGGAGCTGGGGGGTGTTCAGCCTGGAAAAAAGACTCAGGGGTGGTTTTATCACTCTCTACAGCTCCCTGAAAGGTGGTTGTAGTCAGCTGGGGTTGGTCTCTTTCTCCAGGCAGCACTGACAGAACCGGAGGACACAGTCTCAGGCTGCACCCAGGGAAATATAGGTTGGATATCAGGAAAAAGTATTTTACAGGAAGGGTGATAAAATACTGGAATGGCCTGCCTGGGGATGTGGTGGAGTCACCATCCCTGGCTGTGTTTAAAACAGACTGGATGTGGCACTGGGTGCCAGGGTTTAGCTGAGGTGTTGGGGCTGGGTTGGACTCAATCTTTAAGGTCTCTTCCAACCTGGTCATTCTGTGATTCTGTGAAAAACTTGGTGGAATCATGGTGTCAGAGGAAATGCAGTTGATTTCTCAAGTGACTCCTGGGCCCCTAGGACACTTGCAGTTCACTGTGGGTTTTTTCTTTCCTTTTTTTCTCCCTCCTCTACTTCCCTGTTTTCCAACCTGTGCTTTCCCAAACCGGAAACCTCCTCCAACTATTCTCCAAACTGTTTGGAGGCCTGATTGCAGACGGAGACGAAGCAAACCATGCCCCAGAGGCCTGTGAGAGCCTAAGAAAGGGCCTCTGTGTCCCCGCCAGGTACGCCAAGCGCCTGCACGAGGTGGTGAGGAGGCTGGTGCCCACGTGCGACGTGCGGTTCCTGCTGTCGCAGGGCGGCAGCGGCCGCGGCGCCGCCATGGCCACGGCGGTGGCACGCCGGCTGGCAGCCCAGCGCCGGCGCCTCGACGCCGCCCTCGCGCCCTTCCTGCTGCCCCCCGGCACCCTCCGGGAGCTCAGGGACACCATGAGGGCTGAGCTGGAGTGCGGGCTGAAGAGGGAGACGCAAGGCCAGGCCACGGTGAAGATGCTGCCCACGTACGTGCGCGGGACGCCGGATGGAACGGGTGAGGTCGGCTCCTGAGCGCCTGGAGGCGGCTCAGGAAAGGTGCTTCTCTGGTTTTGGGGGGGAGGCTAATTAATCTGGCACATGCCAGGGGAATTTATGTTGTCAAACTGGTGCTTCCTGCTGTGTTATCTGTTATCTTCAGCCCCACGCTAGCAGAGTTGATGGGATAAATGCCACAGGGAATGGAGTGCTATCATTGGTATGTCGTTCTGGTACCAAAATGAAATACCTTTCTTCTCCTTCAGAGAAAGGAAAGTTCCTTGCCCTTGACCTTGGTGGCACAAATTTCAAGGTTCTGCTGGTCAAAATCAAAAGTGGGAAAAGAAGATCAGTGCAAATGTATAACAAAATCTTTGCCATTCCTTTGGAGATCATGCAAGGGACAGGAGAAGAGGTAATCTTAAATGAATGTTTAACTGGTCCAGCCAAGGCCCATTATATGGGATTACTTGTGATATTTCTATGCTGCTTCTTTCCTTCCAGCTCTTTGACCACATTGTCCAGTGCATAGCAGACTTTCTGGAGTATATGGGGATCAAAGGTGCTCGGCTTCCTCTGGGCTTCACCTTCTCCTTCCCCTGCAGGCAAGCCAGCATTGACAAGGTAAGAGCTGCAGCACAGAATGGTCAGCTCTGCCTCTGCTTGGTACATGACATCATTTTGGGCAAGGCTGACTTCTTGGTCTGGAGAATGTATTACTTTACTTTGCAAATCAGTTTTGTTTCATGAGAAAGTTATCATCCTGTGTTATCCACCTGCCTATGGGAGGCAGAACTTCCACTTCTTGTCTCTGGTAAGTGGTGGACATGCACTTGTTTTTGTTCTATAAAGATTAAGCCCTCATAACAGCAAAATGAAGTGCATGTTTTTAATAACCGAGGAACCTCCTTATGCTGCCTTAACTCTTCAGTGGCAAGAGATAACAAATGGCTCCTCCTGCTTGCTCAGCTACAATCCCAGGTTGTTTTCCAAGCTGTGCTGCTCAGCACTGACTGTGTAACTTCTGCACCACGTTAGCTTTTTTTTGTTGAGTGTCAGTGGACAGACCTGAACTTACGTGCTCAGCTTGGAAGAGTTGGCTTTTTGACAGATAAAAGATATTATCTCTTTTCAGATCTTAAGTAAGAAAATATTATTTTTATGGATCTCCAAGAGGGGCAGGGAATGTTGTGCTGCTTAGTTCTAGTCAAATATGTAAGATATTGGGGAAATGAGAGACTGCTATTTTATTGAATGTTTTTATGTCCTAGTGGGGTTCGCAATAGTTTCTAAACCTGGAAGTTAATCTGCTCTGTCTCAGTTTTCAGCTCACTGTTGAGAATATAGCAATAGGACTTGGCCTTTTGTGGAAACATGAATTCATATGCCTTCTAAACCCACAGCTTAGCATTTAGGTCTTGACAAATGATTAGGAAGCAAATTCCACAGTATTGATGGCAAACTGAGACACATTTGTGTCCCATAATATGTTGCTCTGTGTGCTTGGTCTTCTACTGTTGCTAGAACTTGAGGGTGTTTCTTAATATCAGCTTTTTCTCCCAGTTATCTTCTTCTTTTTTTTTTTTTTTTTAATAATTTGGACAGACAGTCCAGAGCCACTTAGGAATGTAAAGCTAATTACTTTATGTAACCTGGAAATCAACTTCTGTCAGGCCAGGTTGTTGTCTGAAAAGAAACAGATTATTGTTGCCAGGAGTTGTGGGATCATACCAAATGTCCTGCAGGAAACAACCCGAAAATAAACAGTAGATATTCATTAATGTTTGATTTATGACAAAAGCATTTTCCAAATGAGATTTAGAAGGCACTGAGTAAACTTGGAGCCACTACCACCAGCAGTTGGGTAACAAAGATACACGAGCACAGCCTGCACTAGACACCCACAGTAACCTGTCCAGGGAAATATGCTATTTGGGCAAAAAAAACCCACTGGGGTGGGAGGCAAGAAAAAGCTGATGCTTGCAATGTACAGTCTCCTCTTTGTCTTCACTCATGACTTTCCTTCTCCTCTGTTTCAGGGAACACTTGTGGGATGGACAAAAGGATTCAAGGCAACAGACTGTGAGGGGGAAGATGTTGTTGATATGCTAAGAGAGGCCATCAGGAGGAGAAATGTGAGCTGTTTTTTCCTGCTCATTTTGGTGTATTTAATGCACCCTCAGTCTGGCATTCCACTGCTGATCGTGACTTGTGTTTTAGGAGTTTGACTTGGACATTGTAGCAGTGGTGAATGACACTGTTGGGACCATGATGACTTGTGGCTATGAGGATCCAAACTGTGAGATTGGCCTCATTGCAGGTACAGTGATGGTCAAGTGGCCACTGTGAGAAGGAAGCACCTGTGCAGGGCTGGCCTTTGGCATCTGTAAACCAGCACCTTTTATTTGATAAATTTGATATATGGTGTTATTAGTGGCTTGGGGTTCTTGGCAGATTTGTGTGGTGCTCAGCAGGAAACTTATCAACATCTGTAACAGATAAGTTCCTGAACCTGTTGGACTCGTGATCAAATCTCTGATGGTGCCTAACAAGTGTTTGCAGGGTAAAAGAATACAAGCAGAGCATGAATTCCTGTTTTGACAAGTTACTGTGTAGCCAGGTCATAGACCTTGGAACAAGCAAATGTTTTTAAAAATCCGAATGAATTCTTGCTGGGCTTTTTAGATGATTCCCCCAACAGGTTCCTCCAGGTTTTGATCCAGAAATATGTCTAAGCATAGAATCATGGAATGGATTTGAAATTTGAGACATGGCAAAGAGAACTTTAAGATGAGCACTGCAAACATCTTCCATAAGTTTCTAGTACTGTTTCACTTTTCCAGCTGAAGTCTTGTCATTTCTTTCCTTCTAGGAACAGGCACCAATGTTTGCTACATGGAGGACATGAAAAACATAGAAATAGTGGAAGGGAATGAAGGAAAAATGTGCATTAATACAGAATGGGGAGCATTTGGTGACAATGGCTGCATTGACCACATCAGGACAAAGTATGACAGAGAAGTAGATGAAGGCTCACTCAACCCAGGGAAACAGAGGTAAACGTGGTGGTCCTGATGCCAAGAGTCAGTCTTGGAGAGACACTGGCTGCTTTTTAAAATGTGCTCAATGAATGAACAATCAGAAAGGAAATTTTAATATTGCATTTCTTTTGTTGCTTGGTAAGTAACCTAGATATTAAAAAAAAAATTAAAAAAAAAGAGAAAAAGACAGACATTGTTACCACAGCACTGTTTTCATCTTGAAGCATTACCAAAGAGTGCAGCTTTTAAGATTTCCCTGCAAAGTCTAGGTCACGCTTTGTTCCTCCTATTAGGGTGATTTTTCAAAGGCAAAATACAACTTAAACTTGTTGGGTAAAGACAGTATTGATTAGATGTGACTCACTGGTGAGTGCATTTGGGGACAGGGAGGAGTTTCCCTGCAGTGTGGACTCTGGCTTTAACACTATATTCTGTTTAATATGGCAAGGATGTTTATCTACTTCTGTTACCATTTGGCATAGGTAAATATATTTTAATTAATGATTGCACTTGAAGTCACTGCAACAGATTTTTGATGACTGAAAAATGGAGTTTCATGGCTATTGCTCTGCAAGCTTGGTCTGCTCTTTTTGAGTTCACGGGGCATGTACATACATTCATGCTAAACAGAGTAATCTCTTTAAATGAACATTTTTATTCCTCTTTTGACCCAACAGGTATGAAAAAATGACCAGTGGAATGTACCTGGGCGAAATAGTAAGGCAAATTTTGATTGACTTAACCAAACAAGGGCTGCTGTTCAGAGGACACGTTTCGGAATCACTCAGGAAAAGAGGCATATTTGAAACAAAATTCCTGTCTCAGATTGAGAGGTAAAGTTGTTCAGTTTATGTGGTTTAAATCCTTAAAGTCTTCTGAGACACCTAGAAAACAGTATTTTGCAAGTGTGTGGAGTCCTTTCCTTCAAGAAGTGAATTAAGTCAGTTACAGTTTACAGTTTTCTTCTTTGTGCATCCTCCACCTCCAGAATAAAAGTTAAAAATAAGAAACTGGGGAAAATACAGAATTATTGTTGTAATTATATGAATTATCACTTTCTGTCCACACAACTGGGATGCCTTAGCCATCAAGCTAAGTGTTTCTTGTGGGACTTAAAATAGCACTTATTTAAGAAAGCAAGAAGTCCATGATTCACAAATATGTGCATACCTATATATCTCTGCATGATTACAATGGTCTCTAGGCTATTTGAAACCCTTTCTGCTGTGGACAGCCTTGAAAGGAGGGTCTCAGGAAATCAACAGTCACGTGGCTGATCTGGCTCTGCTCCCTCATGGCTTTGGGGCTTAGAAGAACTGCTGTTTGTGCCTTCTGGAGATGCAGACTAACATGGCAAAGGGCATGGCAGGAGCAGCTTTTCAATCTGAATTCAGAGAGAAACCAGCCTTAAAAGAACTGGAGAGTATCGAATTAAAGGTGTCTTAGAAAGTTAGAGAGGAGAGAATGATGCATTTGACTCTATCTTATTAGAAGGCTAATTAATTACTTTATTATATTGTATACATTACATCTAGACTGAATCTGCCAGGCACTCACTCTGCACACAGCTGCACTCATCTCGTGACTTTCCTGTCCAGACAGTCAGGATACACACACTCTCTTGGTCCTGATAGGCCAAGGAAACAAAACATCTTCACTCTGGGCAAACAATCTCCATATTGCATTCTACTTTGGCACAACACAGGCACAGAAAATGATAAAAAAATTGTTTTTCCTTTCTCTGATGTTCAGAGAATGTGAAATGTTCTTGAGAAGGCTTGTGCCTTGCTTTTCTCTGTGAAGAGAAGTGTAGCAACAGGAGGGTTGGAGCTGGAGTGGTCCCGTTTCCTTTGGACCATGGCTGTGAGCCGTGGGCTGCCCTGACCGCCGTGTGCTCCCACGCAGTGACCGCCTCGCGCTCCCGCAGCTGCGGCGCATCCTGCAGCAGCTGGGCCTGGACAGCACCTGCGAGGACAGCATCGTCGTCAAGGAGGTGTGTGCTGCTGTCTCCAGGAGGGCTGCCCGGCTCTGCGGGGCAGGGCTGGCTGCTGTCGTGGAGAAGAAGAGGGAGAACCGGGGAGTGGAGCGCTTGCAGATCACTGTTGGAGTCGATGGGACTCTGTACAAGCTCCATCCGCAGTGAGTACCTTGGCACCGTTCCCTTTGCTGCTTGCCTGTTTTAACTGTGAAACCATGCCTGTACCAGCTTTCTGCTGAGGTGATTAAAAACCTGAGGGGGGTAAGGATTTATCACATTTCACTGCATTTTGTCATTTCCTTTTCCTAGCCATAGGATCAAAAATTGTAAAGTCAGCTCCGGTTACCACTGGGAGGCTCTTTTCTCTGGGATGTTGAGTGAACCTAATACTTATTTTCCAGTGTTTTGGTAGATTTCTACAATATCCGAGTCTCCCAGATGGAAAGCTGTCTTGAGTTTTTTTGGAGGTGGGTCAGTATTCTGTGAGCAAGGCCTAGAAACAGATGCATTAGCTTTTGAGTTGGGAGAAGAGAACCTCCTTCATGATCTCTGAAGCTGTGGGCAGTGTGGCATCGTGCTGAACAAAAGTCAAATGGAGAAATAAAAATTAAAATCTGATTGTGCACAAAAGTTTGTATCTTTCATGAAGAGGAGAAAAAGCAAAAGAAAGCAAGGGCTGAGGTTCCTTGCTTACAGGTGAATACAAAGATCTCAGATCAGAAAGCAGCTGCTAAAATGTTCTGTTCTTCTCTCCCTTCCCTTTCAGTTTTTCTAGGATCCTGCAGGAAACAGTGAAGGAGCTGGCCCCTCAGTGTGATGTGACTTTCATGCTTTCTGAAGATGGAAGTGGGAAGGGAGCTGCCCTCATTACTGCAGTTGCAAAAAGATTGCACAATGTTGGGCAGAAGTAGAAATGAGGGGTCAAGTAATTTCAGCCCTGCCAGGCGTGTGCAGCAGGGCTTTGCTGAGTGGTGATTACAGATAGCTTTGCCAACACCAGCACACAAGTAGCGTTTTTGGGGGAGCAGCTGGTTTTGACCAACCAGGATTGTGGATTTTTGGTAACTTGGGTTGGGTGTTTCTGCTCCCCTCTGGCATTATGTCTTGGCATGCCACAGCCTACTCAGTTCTGTACTTCCTGCAATGCACATGGGAGAGTGAAAATAAAAATCAAACAAAATCAAATCAAACAAAATCAAATCAAACAAAATCAACCCAAATGTGTCTTTTTACAACCTTTGTTAAGCTACTGCACCACAAATGAGTTTATCACCAGTTTCTTAGGATTCGTGTGCTTAGTTTTTTCTTGCCCTAGCCCAAAGAATATTGAGATTCTGATGTTGCATCTTATCTAATGGACATGTTTGTTCAATGCTTCACAGGTTTTACAATAAATTTGCAGGTGAAACAAATTAATGGACTGTGATCAGCGATGCTCTCCCCGCTGCTGCACTGGTTGCAAGTGTAATGCAATACTTCCCTGGGGACAGGAGGCATGTTTAATAGATGAATGTAAAGGAAAAAAATATGTGATTCCACAGAATATCAGTTTGTGTCAAAATATATCAGTGCATCTGAGTCACATAAAGCTACACCAGTGCTGCATGGATTCTGGCTGTGACTGATTCTTTGGATACTGAAGGAAAGAGGCAATGTAGAAGGAGCTACAGAGTCTGCAAGGTCTGTGTCAGGGCTACACAGAGGGTATCAAACAGGCCACCAAAATAGCTGTGTAGAGGGGAAAAAATCACCTATATTTCTGAAAGTCTCCTCTTTGTTTTCCCTCTGTTATCTTCTTCCATGTTCCTGAGAAAATTTTTGTGCAAAGGAAGTTTATCCTTGGTTTTAATTTTCTGTTGCATGCTGCTCTGCCTGTTTGTAAATAAATCTGTGTTGTTGTGAGCCTTTGCTTCTATGTCCAGTGCATCTTCTGGGTTGTGGAAAGAACATGCAGGCAAGCGGGAGCTTTCTTAAAACCTAAATCTTTAAACCTAAACCTTCCTTTAAATCTAAATCTGTATGTGTGCCCAGCAGCACTTCAGTGATTGTGAAGGGGGTTTGGTGGTAGAGCTCATGGCCTTGTGTGACCAAATGTCCCTGACCTGGTTTACCCAGAACAAACCAAAACAATAATATGGTACAGAGAAGCAGCAAATCTCTGTCCTGCCTGTTCTCTCTTCTCAAGTGTTCCTGTATCCCCTTTAATCCTCTTTTTGTGGGTATTTGCTTCCTTGTGGGCTGAGAGCAGAAAGTGGGGCCAAGAAATGTGCTTTGAGCCTAGTTAGGTCAAAAGTAGCTGTGGTGCAGGAGGATAAGCAGGTGAGTTTATGTAATGATCCCTAACAAGGCTGCTGCTGGGTTTAAATTTAGCAATCCCAAATTCAAAACTGGGAGCTACAGACTTTTACTGTTTTGTAGTTTTTTAAAAAAACCAAAATCTGTCAACAGCTCTGTGTCTGTGTGTGAGTTACTGGATGGGTAGAAGATACTTGCAAATAATTTTCACTTCTAAAGGAATTCCTCATGGTGCTGAGCTCACTGTACCAAGCAGGCGGAAAGAGACAAGTTGTGAACTCCTTTTACATGTAATGCTTTTCTCCTTTTGTCAAGAAACTTAGTATTTTACTTTTTGTTTATATTCCAGAATCCACAGAGCTGCAGAAACCAAAGCTTCCTATGTAGTAAGGGCAGTTATCTGGAATGGAAGTTTGTTGCTGGTGACAAACAGATTAAATTTGGAGGGGCTGGGTGTAGAAGAATAAAAAAATCAGATGTTGAATCTATGTGAGGCCTAGAATAGCTCTTCAAGGCTGTTTTAGGCCCCAATGGGAGAAACAGGTGCTTTGGCACCTGAAATCTTGTCCTGTCTGTGTGGTTTTGGGCCTTTTTGGGGAGTAGATTCTGCTAATCTGCAAAAGGGCACTTTAGAATAAAGTATGTCCCTGTACATCTGAAACCAGGTGATGCAGGCTTGCCCCAGGATGGCCAGGTGAGTATGATGCAGAACACATTTTGTACTTTTCATTCTAAAGCCTGTCCTGCTCAATTGAAATGCAAATCAGTAACAAAACAAGGTAAACCTCTCACATTTAGAAAAAAAAATCCTATCTTGCTTTGATTGTTCTTTTTAGTCTTTTTGGGAAATTAAATACTCACACCAAGTCAGTTTACACCTCAGCTGCAGTTATTCCTTTTCCTGCAGTAGATTAGGTCCACACAATAATATTTTTTTTCATGTGGAGGTTTTTTTTTTTTTCCCAGTGAGTCTCTGGGTGTTGTGGAATCTGATCACATGGACCCAAACCTGCTCACAAAGAGCTCAGCAGCTCTTGCTGAGCTCCCTGAGGCCCAGCCTTGGTGCTCCTGCCTTTGCTGCAGGCAGCTCTGGGGCCAGGCAGCTCCCACACACATCTGGCCCCATGCACATCTGGGCTGGGAGGGTGGCAAGGAGCAAAACTTGGCTGGGCAGCCCTGCAGAAGGGCAGGATTGGCCACTCTGGGATTTAGCAGGGATACAGCCTTCACTCGTGTCTTGGTTTGAACAGCCAGGTGTCTGCTAAGGAAGGCAGGAGCCTCCCTTGAAATGGAAAATGCAAACCCCCTCCTCTGAATTATTATAATTTTGAAATTAAGGGACTCTCAGGCAAAGATACGGGAATAAGAATAACAGTTCTGTACTAGGGAAATTAAAAATACAAATGCAATAGTACAAAACACCACTGGCAGAGTCAGAGCAGGAGCTGACCCCCTGTGTGTCAGGGTGGTGGCACAGTCCCATCCCATGGGGGCTCAGCCCTCCTGCAGTGCCAGCTGTGCTTCTGCTGGAGCAGGGATCCTGCACAAGGGGGGAGTTTTCCTCTGCAGCTCCAGGGCTGCTGGAGATGGGCCTGCTCTTCCTCTGGGAATGCAGGGCAGGAGAAAGCTGCTCCTCTGGTAATGCAGGGCAGGAGAAAGCTGCTCCTCTGGGAATGCAGGGCAGGAGAAAGCTGTTCCTCTGGGAATGCAGGGCAGGAGAAAGCTGCTCCTCTGGGAATGCAGGGCAGGAGAAAGCTGCTCCTCGGGAATGCAGGGCAGGAGAAAGCTGCTCCTCTGGGAATGCAGTGGGCAAAGGCTGCTGTGCTGTCCCAGGCTCAGATTGTATCCAGGTAGGAATGCTTGGCTCCTCCCCTGGGCAGAGCATCTCCCCATGGGATGATGGAATTTGATCAGCCCTGCAGGGACACTCACTGGCCATAAACAGAAGATAATTAATAATTAATGGCCCATTAACAGAAGAGATCTCCTGGAGAGAGGATTGGTTGTGGGAGAGATAAAGAAAACTGCCCAGTGAACAGAGGATAACTGCCCCAGCTCTGACAGGTGGGGATAGAACACACCCAGCCACATCTCCCAACCTACGACAACTCGTGGTGTCAGATATCCCATAACCACACGATGCTTTGGCTTTCTCCATCCCAGAACATTCTCCATCTGGGTGAGGATGCAGCAGTGTGTTCCTGCTTATGGCAGCACGTGGAGGCTCAGCAACTGGAGCAAACTTGCAATCTCCCTTGTACAGATATGAAACTGCTGCAGCTTCCCTGCCATCTGTACCATCATGTGGCTTTAAAGCCCTGGCTCACAGTAAAAGTAGAGGCCTTCTATTAAATCTAACACAGCACATCCCGTGCTGAACAGGATGTGCTGCAGTTCACATGACATGGTTAGTCAATATAAAATAAAATGGGATTGTTCCGTTTCACATCTTAGATTTTTGTTTTTCTGCTTTTACTTTTCTGCTGCTTCCTGGATAGCTTTGTGATGCTTCATTGCCACCTGCCTTCCCTCCAGTTAACACATTTAGTGCTTGAATTTATCAATGTTGTTTTGATGCTTCTTGAAGAAATGAACATCTTTTTCACATCTGGCTGACACATGTAATTTGGAAAGTTGAAAGATTTTTAAATCACAGGTATGATGTGGTATAATGACAGGTATGATGACAGAAGTATTACTGAGAGAAGGAAATAAGGTTTATGCCTTTCAGAAATTCCCAGTAGATGATTGCAGTTACCTTTTCATCCATGGGGAAAAATAATCCTAAATATGTTTTTTTTCCAGATAGACACATTTTGGTGGCTGTAGGTTTGGACAGTGACTTGACTCATACCTCATAATAGAAAATGCAGTATCAGCTCAGTGGTGATATATTCCCTTTGTCACTGACAAGGTTCAAAAGTAAATATAGGATCACGTGGAAATCCTTCAGAAATCCTGATTAGCATGATCTCCCTTCTTGAGAAGTCAATATTATATAGGATTAGCAGATTAGTGTAAAGGAGTTTGAGGCTGACATGTAGGTGATACCAAAATGAAAGTATTGCTCCTTCCATCTTCCTTGATTTGTTTCTTTGTGCTTGGTGAAATTAATTGGCTTGGGTTTGAGGTCACCACAGGAATTAGGTGGAGGGAGGGCAGCAGACTTGGTGAATGTTGCCCTGTTCTAGGTAAACTTACAGTTTCTCTAGAAAGGACCACCACTGCCTCGAGCTGTCATTGCAGGCTTATCCAGAGCATCTCTCAGACTTGTAAAGTCAGTAGCTCATCAAGGGATAAATACACATATAGATATAAAACAAGAATATAAGGGACCTGTTCCTGCACACAGGTGGCCTGTTGAGATGAGAGGAGGAAGAGAAATAAGGCAGATATCTTGTCAGCACTGAATCCACTCTGCAAAGCAGACGTGGCAAGCAAGACATAAAACTGCCAACATTTTAATTAATGTTTTCCTTTCTCTCACTGATACTATCACCTTGCAGGTGCACACTGAAGGTGCTGTAAACGTGATGGGTCATGTCTATCTGAGAGGGGAATGCCAAAATTATTTTGATCTTGTTGTGTGCTTTTTTTCACACCCTCCAGATGCCAGCCCCATCCCTGCTCAGAATTACACTTCATCTGCATCTGTGTCTGGGGGCACAGCCCAGGCACCTCTAGAGTCAGGAAAAGCTGAGCTCTGTGAATTGGGCTCCTCCAGAAAGCCCTTCCCACTGGCACAAGGATTGGCTACAGGAAAACAGACAAAGGGCTCCAGGTGGGAGGATTCCTGTGCAGGAGCTGAAGAACCAAATCATGGCAAGCAGGAGCTTGCTGGCAGGAGTGGAAGAAGATCCTTTCAGTCTTGATCTTTCCTGACTTAAAAATCCCAAACCTAAAACAACCCAACCTTCCCAAAACAACCCAAATTCTTACTTTTATCTAGGAAAGTATAAGTCAAAACCAGACAAAACCCAAATCAAAGCATTATTTAAAAAACCCAAACAGCAAAAACCAAAAGAGATGGGGGGAGACTGAGTCTATTTCACTGTCACTCTATTTTATTTTCTTCTTCTGCTGGAAAGGAGAAAGGCTGTTTGGAGAAGAGGGAGAGATGTGTGAAAAGTATGGCACATCAATAGTTAAAGCTTCCCCATAAATTTGTTACTGCATGTCAGAAAAAGTTTAAAGTAAGTCTTAATAGTGGAGCAAAGGGATGACACGTGTGTAAGGTGTGAAACATTGAGCTGTTAATTACAAGGACAATTCAAGGGCATTAATGAGTCAAGTGATTCATGTGTTTATTGTTAATGGGGGGGAGGCCGTGGTGTTGTTCCATTTTATTTGGACTTGGAGGTGAGATGTAGCTCCTAGCCTCAGGCATTTCAGAGCACGGTTCTGTTCTCAAACCCATGGGTGTCATTGCTTCAGTTTGCTTTTATGAGGCCAGTTTCTGTTCTTCCCAATTTGCTGCTTGGATGTTCAGCCTTCTGTGCACCTGGGAAGCCCCGTTCCCATAGGGCTGGCTTGGACAGGGATGCTGGGCCATCTGTTCAGAGTGGAACTGGGACTGCTGCCTGCCAGGCCCTTGGAGAGGACTGTCCTCATCGTGTCAGGCTTGTCCCCTCCTGGGAGCTAAAAAAAGGCTGCTCTGTGCTGCCACAAGAGTTGGAGAGCAGAGAGGTGTGGAGGGGATGAGACCTATGGGGCTGAGCTTAGCCCAGGCATTCCCCCCTATTGTATTTGCGGGGTGCTCCAACATTGGAAGGAATGATGAATCTGATTTTATGTTCTTAGAAGGCTAATTTATTATTTTATAATACTATATTATATTAAAGAATACTAAACTAAACTATACTAAAGAATACTTACAGAAGACTAAAAAGACTCTGAAGAGTCCTGACACAGCTTGGCACTGATTGGCCAATGAGTCAAAACAATTCACATAAAACAAATTAAACAATCACTTGTTAGATAAACAATCTTTAAATATATTCCGAAAGAGCGAAACACAAGAGAAACGACATAAAATTGTTTTCTTTTTTTTTTTTTCTGAGGCTTCTCAGGAGAAAAATCCTGAACAAAGGGATTTTTCAGAAAATGTGAATGTAACACCCCCCAGTGCTCACCTGTGGGGCGAGCTGAGGTCCTGGGGCAGCACCACCTCTGGCTGGTTTATTATCCACAAATAAAGGACTGGGATGGAAGTGGTTAATGGAGCAGACCTGCTGGGGATGGACAGCTTGGGCCTAGAGGGGAGCTCTGAGCAGGAGGAGAAAACGGATGGTGGAAAGGCATGGAGGGTCTGAGCAGGCAAACAAGGAAGGTGCTTCCCAGCTGGCACGTCCGGAACACTTCAAAGCGGAAAGTTACGGACGCTGGTTAGGGAGCAGCAGCTGATTCTGGAAACAAATGGGATAAATACTGGCATGAGGGGAAAAAAACAAAAAAAAAAGTTGAAATGCCTGAAGGGCACATCTGCTGTGTCCAGTGATTCTGCAGGAAATGCACTGAGACCAGAGAGAGTCGAGGAAACTGGACACCAACAGAGTTCCCAGTGAAGCCAAATGAGAGCCGAGGGCCTGGGAAGTGCCTGTGACAACGTGCTGAGAATTTGGCCTCCTTCCCCTGGCTCCCCAGTGAAGCAGCTGTGTTTAACTGGGACCAAGGCTGGCTGTGCTGAAGGAATTGTAAAGGTGTTTTGTGTCCCGAACTCAGGAATTCTGCTCCAGAGCAGTTTCGGTTGCTTTCAAGTGTGTGTTTTCAGAGCAAGGCCTAAAAAGGGTTTTCAGAGCTGTAGGTCTAAAGCTCAGTCTGTTAGTCTGAAATTTGAATAATTGCATGGTCATTAAATTTTGCACAAAAAGGAATTGACTCTAAAAGCAGCTGATATGTTATCATGATTAGAGCAATAGCAATGCCTTCTTTCATCACAATGAAGTTACATTGTTAGAGAGCATAATTGACATTTTTTATTGAAAGATTAAGAAGAATTTGTTTACAGCTTGCAAACAAAGGGGTTTTAATTCAACAAACTGCAGCAGGAATAAGCAGTAAGTGGCATTTTCATCTGCTGGCCGGCTAGAGCTTTAGCTGCAGAATGCTGTGGATAGAGAAGTATGAAGGAATTTGCAGCTCAATATCTGCCCAGTAAAGAGTGCACCACGCTGGCAAATGCCAGAAAGCTGACGGGGAGAAACCTTGAGTGCAAAGAAACAAAGGGCTGTAGTTAATATTAGCACCTTTTGGGAAGACACCACGCTTTTGGAGAGCAGCTTCATGCCACCTGTTGTGCAAAGGTCAAGGTATGGCATTTCTGAGGATGCTTTTGCCATGGAACCCTCAGGATAGCACCTGGCTACTCCACTGGCTGCTAAAGTAGGTATCTGGGTTATTTTTGTTTCTCTGGGTTTATTGTTTCATGGTCTAATAGGCTCAGGAGCTGAGTGGTGCTGGCATTTCGAAGTGGCATGTTGTGATTGGAAGGGGGTGCTGTGGAAGTGTTTGGAAAGCAGATCCAAACGAAGCACCAACACCATTGACTGCAGAGAGGCTCTTTTGCTTTTCAAATATATTTAGGATCTTCTTTGTGCTGGTGGTTGTGTCTTACTTTCCAGACTGCTCTCCAGATAAAGCCAAGGGTATGTGAAAAATTTGGGGGTTTTTTAAAGCAAATTCCTCTTGTGCAGTTTGAAGTCATTTGGATTTTTTGTCCCAGCTCTGGTTAAAGTTTAAGAGCCCAAGGCAAACCTGCTGATCTGAATATGCAGTGCTGCAGAGTGAGGAAAAAGTCCCCTGGGGGCACTTGGGGTGCTCATCCCACCAGCCAGGGGAGCATCTGTTGAGCCACGTGCAATGACACTGCTGGAAGGGAAGGGGAAGGGGAAGGGGAAGGGGAAGGGGAAGGGGAAGGGGAAGGGAAGGAGCTGGCCAGGCTGCTCCTGTCAGCATGAGAGCTCCTCACCTGTGCCACACCTGAAGCCCACACTGGCAACCTGAATGTGCAGCACCTGATACTGAGGGCAGGCGATTGAACAGCTGAGGGTGTTTTGTGGGTCTGAATGTTGACTGGTAGCCACAGGCTGTTGTTGCTGTCCTCTGTCCAAAACAAGGTTACAGATAAAACTTGTGATTAAAACATTTGTTTGTATCGATGTCAAATGTCAGAGTAGAAATATCCTGCTGGCAGACAGGGATGCCCATGGGTCTGTCAGTGCTGGGTCAGGTCCCAGGCAGGACTGGTGGACTCTGCATCTGTCAAAGGAGCCAGCAGGGATGAGCTGCAGGGGCCTAAGATACAGGGGCTCTTGTGAGGAAGCTTCTGCTTTCCTAGAAATTGTATCTTCTTCAAGAAAGTAAGGGTGAGACAAGCAGGGTGGAGTTATCTCTTGCTGCAGGGAACACTGGGACTGCAGCTGAAACCTGGGGGCAGAGCTGCTGACCAGGAAGTCAGTAGAGCTGGGTTCCCCATTTAAAGCACTGAGATGGCAAGAAAAGCTTATTTTTTATATTAGAAAAATATCCACCACCCATCTTTTGTACCTCTGTAGTGAAGCCAGTCTTAGGTTTCCTACCAGGAATGGGTCAGGGGGATGGAGAAACCTATTCAATTAAAACAAGAACTTGCTTTCTGACACATAGATGAGTTTTTGTTAATTGAAAACTGTTGATTCCACCTCTACATTTCTTTTTGTGTCTGAAAATCTGAGAATGAAGATAGGGGTCAAGAATCCCTTCTGGATTTGTATTTGACCTGGTGTGGCTACCTGGCACAAAATAAGAGAAAGAAGCTCATGGGTGGGTATAAGGATGGGAGATGGGTCACCAATCTTCACCATGGAAAACAGTGATTCCACTTGGGGAATTAATTAAGATGGATTTGGGTGGTGAGAAACAAAACTAATGCAACACCTTCCTCAGTGTAGAACTGTTATTGGTGTGAACCAGGATGCCCCAGGATGGATACCTGTGCCACCACAGTCTTCCTGTGGAACTCCAGCAGCAGAAGAGTCCAGCTTGGGGCAGCTCCCACTTTGCCTCACAGAGAGCCTTCAGTTTCACTGCCACCCCAAAAAACCTGAGAGAGCCAGAGTGGATTGAGGGAAGCAATGTTTGGGTGGGAAGAGAGGACAACCCCACACACCATGGAGATGTCCAAGGACCTGGCTGGGCTGACCCCATTGGGTTTCTGATTCCACTCTAAAATGCTTCATGACAGCAGCCTGTATAGGTGAAGAAGCCAAAATTTTGCTCAGTGGTGCTGTTTGCATCTTCCTCCAGCCAAGACAGCTCTGGACTTTAACAAAAAAAAAGATAAAAACTATCAGAGGATTATCACAAAGCAGCTCAAAGTCTGTGGTTGCCCTGGATGATGCTTAGCTGCAAGCCCAGCATCTGTGACTGTTGTCCTGTACTGTTTTTTAATGTGAATATTTTGGTTTTCCCAAGGCTTTGTGTGTTCTTTTAATTAGCATATCAAACTGTTAACAGGACTCAGGTGTTTTGGTGCACATTTGCTTGCTAAGCCCTCCTCCCCTGTGTGTGGCAGGAACCTCAGGGCATCACTGTACCTTGGGGCTATGTGAGGGCTGACATGTTCCCTGCTCCCACCATTCTTCTGGGTCACACCTGTGGCCCACAGCCCATATGTCCCCAGTTTCCTCTCTATCTTGGGGTGATTTTAGCTGATTTTAGAGTGTGCATCTGCTGTATCCCAGCTGCTGGAGGGGTGCTGGAGAGCAGAGCAGTCTGTGGCTTTCAGACCTCCTGAGGCTGTGCAGGGAGCTGTGAAAACCTACAATTCTGCCTCTTTTTTTGCTGGCAGTGCCCTGTGATGGCCATGTGACACAACAAGTGGTGCTCCTGCTATGGCCACACGGAAGGAGCCCAGTGCTGTGGATGTCCCTGGCTCCTGCTGCTCCCCACTGTGCCAAGTGAGTACCTGCTCTACTCCCCTGCTGGGATCCAGGGTGGAGGGCCTTGAGCTGCTGGGGAGAGCCCCACGTGGTGAGAATACTGACTGGCCTTGGAGGGTCTGAGTGTTGAAGATTTACTGTACCTTACACTGGGGCTTGCTGGAAAAGGAGCACAAACCTGAGGCCTTGGTAATTATGGCTGGGGTTGGGGACTTGTGATACAAACTTGTGATTTTTGATAGCATCAAATGCTGGATGAAGGAGAAATGTGTGTCCTTCACGGAAACCGACCTCTCAGGCTGGGTTGAGAGGTGTCACCTTGCCTGGTGGTGGTGGAAAGCCAAAAAGAGGAGCAGGTTGTGTTCCCTGTGCTGAAAGGATGAGCTCTTGCTTGTGGATTCACTGCTCACATAGCAAAGGGGCACTGCTGTTAAAGGGCATTTTACAGCAGTGCCCTTTAACAACAGTTTAAGGGTTGGACCCTGCCATTCAGACCTGCCTGGGGCAGTGACAGACCCCAGCTCTCTGCTGAGGTTCCCTGCTTCTTGCAGGGCTGAAGGACTGCCTTTGTGTTTGAAAGTCCTCCCACACAGTGGGTGTGTTAGAGCTAAACTTTGACAAATGACCTCAATGATCTGTGAGGAGCTGAAGGCAGGAAAACTGTCTCCATTTGGTACAGTAAATTAGGTTATGCTTTCCTTTGTTTAAATCATTGCCTTGTCACTTGAGTTGCTGGTTATGCAGCCATCCTTTAACCGGTATTGAACTGCTTCTTCTGAAAATAACATTTGAATCAAACTACTGAAAACACTTTAAACTTGCCTCTTTTGAAATTTTAAACCAGTTTGCACTCTATATTTTGCCATTTTTTCAGCATCATTTCTTTTAGCATTGTTCACTAGCACTGGACATTCAGTAGATAGAAGAAATCTGCACTTGTGCTCATTTCAGTTTGCTGGAGTCAAGAGATGTTTTATGAAATGAAACAAATGTTTCACCTCCTGGTCAGGAAAGGCAGTTCACTGACATTGGGTTGGTCTCCCTAACACCAACGCTTCTTGTATTGCCTTGCAAACTGAGTTTGCTGATATATTTCTGTTTTTATATAAATATGTGTGTGTACGGTCTGATTTATAGGTATATGAGCTGCAATAATGACTTACTACCAATGCACTATAAAAAATGCTTCCTTGATGCAGCAGTTCTCACCTCAATGGAAAAAATGTTTAACTGGTGCAGGGCCCCAGCTGAGTCAGAAAACTGGAATTGTTATTGCTTTCCTTTGCAGAGATGTAAAATCAGTTGTATTTCTGACACTGGAGAGAAAGAAGGTGCAGCGGTGAGTATCTATGACAGGAAGGGAAAAAATAAAGAGATCGGTTTGATTGGATTGCACTTGTGCTTCAATTTTGGTGTGTAAGGGAAGAGCAAAGTGAATGGAACTTGCATGCCAAGTGCCAAGGGATGTCAGCAGGCTGGACCTGAGCTGGAAAGCCTCAGTGGGTTGGAAAGCAGCACAGAGCAGCTCTGCTGTGCAACGCAGGAGCCAGAGGTTAAGTTTTGTGGTGGTGAGTCTCCAGGGAGCAGTTTCCTCTTTTCCCCACATATGTGCAGATGTGGGAAGTCCTTTGCAGGACTGCTCAGGCAACCCATAGCTTTTGGAAGCAGCAGTTAACTAAATTTGGAGTAATTTGGTTTGTCCCCAGCTTAATGAACCTTGCAATCACTAAGAGGCTGAGAAAGAATCATCATTAATTCTTCAAAATAATGGGGCTTAATTGTAAGCCATGAGTTTGGGGCGTGTGTTTATCTGCTTTCTGGTTTTCTTGGTTTTGTGGAGGTCATGTTCTTTGCACCCCTCTGATGCTGAAGAACAGCAATTGGTTTAAAGAAATAAAAGCCAACACAGCTGACTGACGCTCAGGTATGGGGAGTTGAGGCACAGAGCCTCTCCATCTGCCCCAGGAGTGTTTGTTTCTGTGTGAATCAGTAGATAACACTCCTCCTTTGCTGGGTATGCTTCCTTCTCCACTGTCCTCTCATCATGGCCAGAGTTGAGAGTCCAGACGTGGCTGCTTGTGATCCTTAAATGCTTAGTTCACACCTCACAGGAATGCTGCCTTGTCTTTGGAGGGATTTAAGCCTTGAACCCCACAGGCCTGTGCAGTGTCTTCAGCCCTCAAATCTCGGTGTGGTGAGCAGTGCCAAAACCTTTCCAAGGGCAGGGGAGTATTACTGATACCTTACAGACTACTGTTGGGCTAAAAAGGATTTATTGCTCAGATAAACATCAGCCTCAGAGGCTGTGAGATTTTAGAGGAGCAGGCAGTCGGCCATAGCTCAGAGTAGTGACAAGTTTCTTCTCTACAAGACAATCTATAACATTCCAATTCAATGGAATGCTGCTACAAAGTTTATTTTGTTTTTCTAACCTATCACCTTTACTTAATTCTGCTGCACTATATATACTTTAATCCAATGGGCTACTATTACACATACACATGCATGCTTCTATTAAAACTTCTAAACTCTTAGTTTACTCTATACAATTACATTACTACACTGTAAAACCCTTCACTATCTTACTCAATACAATTTTTCACTTATTTAAGGCATATTCTTACTTACAACTACAGAAACATAAGTTAATAATTTTTCTGCTTAATGTTTGTTTACTTTTATTTTTACATCAATCCAAGCTTCTTCCAAATCTGCAAATCAAACCCTTCAGTATCTGTGGAAGTTTCTACCTTTCCATTTCCTACAGGGGACTTCATTAAAAAGTAGCTCACCCTTCAACTGGAGCATCTCCAGAAGAATGGGGCAAACCCCTTGTTAGTCTTCCTTCCTTAAACATCTTTTGGAAACACACTCCTGGAACATAAAAACCATTTTTTAAAAGTATACAGTGGTCTGCCTGCACATGGAGTGGCCTTTCCCATGCATGGAATGAGCTCCCCTCAAGGCATTCCTAGCTAATCTGGGTTTTCCATAGGGAAAATGTGAGAGAAAGCATCCTGGCTGGCTGTGTGGTAGTGCCTGCTTGCTGTGCCCCTGGCAAGGTGCAATTGCATATAATGTGGTTAAACTTGTTCCACCAAATTGCTCATCAAACTGATTTATCTCCTGCTTTTAGGTTTTCCTAGTAGCTTCTGCATTAAGGTCAGCACAAAGGAATGGTGATTTCTTCTGTGCAGGTACTTGGTTTCCTACCCTGGAATAGGAGATTGCCCTCCTCAGTCAGAACTGCTGTCAGGAACTGGAACTGGAACTTAATGTTTATTAGAAATGCTGTTTTCTTTCACTTTACTTTGAGGATTATGAAAGGAAAATGCCATGTGGGAGAAGGGGGGATCGAGCATTTTTCAGATACCTAAAAAAACCCCCAGCAAACACAACTAGAACTTTTTTTTTTCCTTACAAAAGTAGGAAGCATCTATCAGCTGTGTACATCAAAACTATGTGACAAGATTTAAACAAAAAAATCCCCTCATTGTATAGTTCAATCAGAATTCAGACTTGTATAGAGCAGTGAACATTTAATGAAGAAATTGGCAAAATGGGGGGGAAAAAAATCTTACCCACATCCAGGAGAGCTGATTCACAGAATTACTTCAGTCAGCTGAAACACTTGGGCAGCGTTAAATGGGGCAAATGAGATTAGAGCTCAATCAAAATAGCTGCAAGTCATCAGGTGTCACGTTCAGCCTCCAGTAATTTGTCTTAAAGGACAGTGGCTTTCAAAACAGCCTGCTGGGTGCCTGGCAGAGTGAGTGAGATGCTGGTAATTAATTGGCTGCTGAATTGATCCCTTCCAGTACAGCAGAAGGCAAAGCCCAGGGCTGGGTGCTGTGGCAGTAGGAGACTCTCAGAAGTGAAGAGCTGCTTGCCTCTCCCTGGCATCCTGTGCACAGCTCCTCCCAGGCCCCCCAAAAACAGCCCCTGGGCCTCACTGCTGGCCTGGCAGGGCAGGGAGGGCTTGCCAAGGTTGGGGTGTCCATAGGGATACCTGGCTGCCCTTCCAGCTCCTGCCAGGGGGGAAGCTCATTCATCCCAGCGCTGGTGACAGCATCAAAGCTGGTCATGTGCTCCTGCCCTTGCACGGAGCAGTTTAAAAATACCACACGTTTAAATATTGCAGCTCTCTTGCCTTGGATGGACTGTTACATTTTCTCTAGTGGCTTTTACTCTGTCAAGTGCATTCCTCCTGAATGCCATGCTCAACAACTGAAGACAAACCAAATTATTTGCAATACTTGTTTAACCATTTCTTAATTGCTTTTGACTCTGTCACATGAACCCCCTCCTGCACCAGTGTAGACCTAATTCTTTAATTTATTTGTGTGATTGTGATGTGTGCAGGTTTTATTTTCATTGCACAGAATCAAGAGGGCTTGTCTAGTAATGTTTTGAACTTTTTGCTTCTTGTAGCTTAAAGGAAACCCAAGACTGTTGTTTCTGAGTTTGGAAATATGTTACAATACCAATGATCAGGGAGCCAAAGGCCACTTTAGTGACATTCTGAATTCATTTTATGACATGCTGAATTCACTTCCAAGTCACAATTTGGGCAGAAAAAGAAAACAAACATCCTCCTCTTGCATATTCTTGCAACAGGTGTCATGTTAAAGAGAAGACCACCGTGAGTATTTTAGCTGTCTGATTCAAATTCCTTGAGAGCCAGAGGGGACACTTTGAATTCCTTTTATTTGGTCGAAGATTAGTTGAAAACAACTCAAGTTTGTGTCCAGGTGTTTTAAATGAGCAAGCATTCCTGCAGCAAGGTAACTGAGGGGAGTATTGTGCATGTGGGGTGGTGTTTGGGGTGTCTGAGCAGGAGGAGATAGATAGTAGCACTTGTAAACCACAAGTAGAGGCAGCTCACTGACATAAAACCTGTGGGAATTGAGCAGTATCAGGCAGCATTCAGCCCAAAAAGAGCCAAAAGTCTCTCTCACCTAGTGAAGCAAAAGCTGTGAATGTGTAGGGTTACTTCCAGAGTATTTATAGAAAGCCAGCACCGGAGAGTGAGGAGAGTGATTTCAGATGAAAGACAGGGCTTAGCAGATGACAGATGGATTGAAAACAGGAGCAAGCCTGGCTGGGAATTAAAGATAGTTTCTGACCAGCAGCAGAGGAGGAGCGTGACTGAGCAGGGAATGACATCTGCAGGAGAGCTTGGTCAGTGCGTGTAAGGGACTGGGTGATGCTGCTGGACACTGGGATGATTCAGCTGAGCCCCACTAAGTCCCTGTGCCACCCCTGGGCTCCAGCTGTGAGCTCCAGCTGTGCCCTGTGCCCAAACAGAGGCAGCCTGGCTGAGCTGGGGAGCATGGTTTGCTCCTTAGCCTGGCAAACAGACGAGCAGGAGTAACACGTGCAGAACAGAGAAATGCGAGATGAAAATCTCTCTGCACTTGGAGCCAGAGAAGGAAACCCTGCCCACCCTGCCTGCAGTGACTAGGGCAGTCTGAAGGAGGATGTGTCTGCCAAAGCAGCTCTTGATTTTGGCCAGTGAAGCCATTTAATTAAAGCAGCACTAAAAAGGAAGCAGGAAATTCAAGAGGCAGATTTTTAATCACTTGTAGTGTGGTAGACAATCTGTATGCAGGTCACACCTCCTCCTTTGCACGGGTGTGTGTTCCTGTGCCTGTGCACGGACAGGGTGCAGGCAAGAGCCCCATGGGCTGCTGACGTGTGTCATTTGACATCTGCATTTGGCCTTTAGCTTTTCTTTTGGAGGGCCCCGTGTCACTTTGCTCGTGTGTGTGGCCCTCAGAGCCCTCATGGTGGTGGTTGTCTCCTTGGGGTGCAGGGGAATGTGCTCCAACATGGTGAAATAGTGGGGAGGAGGAGCCCTCTCCATCAGCGTATTTTCATGGAATCATAGGATACCCTGAGCTGGAGGGGACCCGCAGGGATCAGTCTGACTGCTGGGCCTGCACAGGATCGCTGTCAGGATCTCACCCTGTGCCTGAGAGCTCCTAGGCCTAGCGCCACCTGAACCACGGCATGGAGTGTCACTTCTTTAGACCTTTCCCGGGAAGGTGACTCCACCACCTCCCTGGGCAGCGCATTCCAGTGCCTAATCATCCTTTTTGTAAAGAAATTCCTCCTAGTGCCCAACCTAAACCTCTCCTGGCACAGCTTTAAGCTATGTCCTGTGGCCTGGTCCCCACGTGGCCGCAGCCTCCTGTCAGAGAGTGAGGGAGAAGGCACCCCTGAGCCTCCTCTTCTCCAGGCTCCACACCGCAGCTTCCCCAGCCACTCCTCATCGGATTTGTGCTTCAGACCCTTCCCCAGCTCCACTGCCTTTCTCTGGACATGCTCCGACACCTTCAGGAATCCAGGGGCCCAGAACCGGACACAGCACTCGAGGTGCAGCCCGACCAGTGCCGAGCACGGGGGAGAATCACTGCCCTGCTCCTGGTTCTGGATCCTCACACTATCCCTGGCACAGGCCAGGATGCCACTGGCCCTAGCCACCAAGAAGGGCTTTTTGTTTCCTTTTTATTCCCTCAGGGAAGCCCTCAGCAGCCGGTCTCCATGGCGGCTGGAGTAAAGCGGGGCGCTGCCCTCCACCTCCTCCTCCTCGTCCTGGTCCGGCTCCAGGCCAGGCGCAGCGCGGAGCCGGGCCGGGCGGGGCCGGGCCGGGCCGGGGCCGGGCGGAGGAGGAGGAGGAGGAGGAAGGGGCGGCGCTCGGCTCGGCTGGGCTCGGCGCGGCCATCCCCGGGCCCCGCATCGCTGCGTGCGCGGAGCCGCCGCTGCAGCCGGCAGGATGATCGCCGCCCAGCTCCTGGCCTACTACTTCACGGAGCTGAAGGAGGACCAGGTCAAAAAGGTCAGAGGAACAGCCCCCCGCCGAGGGCCGCCCCCCGCCCACGCCTCTTAATTTTTAATAATTGTTTTAAAAAAATATTTTATTCCCCCTCCCCACCCCGGCACGATGGTTTCGTTGCTTTGTCCCCAGAGCCACCCAGCTGCGGGAGGAAGGAGGGATAACCCCGGGTTTAAACCCTCCGGAGCATCGCCGGTGGAGATGGGAGTGGGGTGTGGGTGATGGATGCACAGCGGCCGGTCCGGCAGGACCTGGGGGCTTTGGCAGTGAGGGTGATGGCTTTTCCTGCTTTTCATCGGCACCAGCATCCCCGGAAAGGGGATTTCCCCTTCTTTCCGAGGATGCCTAGGAGCATCCCCACTCCAGCAGGCGAGGAGCAGGCAGTTTTTGAATTATGTGCCGCTGCAGGATCAGAATTTACAGGAAATGGTTGTCGGTTGTGCTTAAAAAGAAGCGTTTCTATAGGCTTCTTTTCCTCCAGCATTAGGTGGCTGCTGCTGTGTGGTTGGCACAGCCCTGGGATCGAGCACTGCCACAAGGAGAAGGGTGCGGAGCACAGGATAAATAAGAACATGGCAGCTAGGTCCTGGCTGGGCATATTGCAGAGCTGTGGGGAGCCTGGGGCTAGGATGTGGGGACACGCATTGGGAAAATAATGGCAAATGTCGGTGAGTCGGGCTGACGTCAGGAGAGCGAGGCATCCCCTCTGCCAGCTCCCCAGGTGCTGCCGGGCTGGAGGCATCCCTAACATATTTCGGGAAAGCCTCAATGACAGCATTAGTAGGACTGATTTGTAGTGTTCTTGGGGCTTGAGCATCTCCCCAGCAGGAGGCCGGCACCTCATCCCTTTGGGCTTCTGGCTGTGCCCGGGCAGACCTCAGCTCCAGTGTGTGCCCCACTCGAGACGGGCTCAGCTGTGCCCACTCCTGACACAGCTTCCCATGGTTTCCACCTCTCCTTCCGTGCTTTGGGTCTTTCATTTTTCTGCCCAGCAGAGCCTGCAGCGTACTGCACCTCCTGGCCCCAAATCCGTGCCTCTCCTGGTGCCCAGGCCCACTGTGCTCCTTTTCCTGCGGGATTTGTGAGTGCTGCTGTGGTGCCAGGCGTGCGTGCCGGGCTGGGGCCTTCTCTGCCTGGCTGTGTGTGTTATATTTAGAAGGCCAAGATAAGCACGAGTGTGTGTGGTGGCCGAGGGGTGGCAGAAAGGCTGTGGAGAAGGCACAGAGAAACTCTGCGCTGTTCTGGGGGTTATTTATTGCAGGCTGGTTTGGCACCATGGGGCTCCTATTGTCTGACAGTATGGGAAACCATTTGGCCAGGGAGTTGTAAAGCATTCTTATGGATCGAGCTGGTTTTGTCTGGAAAAGTGAAGAAAAAAATAAAGCCCATTTGAAAAGTCAGAAAAGCAGGCTACTGTTTTTAGAGGATGTAAGACATCTTTTCCTGTTTGTGTCCTTTTGGAACGGATATTGAGCCTCCTCGGCTGTGGCTGTCCTTTAGGGAGGCTGGCTGTGGCAGCCAGAGGCTCTGCTGCGCCGCAGGAACCTGGGGGCCTCCATTCCCTGCTTCCCCCGTGGGGCAAAATGCTCTTGCTCCATCTCGGCGTGCTGCTCACGAGGTCTGTGCTCCATCAGTGTGCTGCTCCTGGGGATACGTGCCTGCACGGCTTCATTTCAGGTCCCTCCCTCCTCCCGGCTTCCGGGAGAGCAGCACTTTCTGCGGGTACGTGCCTGTGGCTCAGGGCTGCCGACCAAGGCGTGGTCCCTGCTCTCCGTGCAGCCCCGTGGGGCTCCTGGATGCCGTGGCTGCTCCTCTTCCTCGCTGGCCCGGCACAGCCATCGGCTCAGCGTGTGGTGGCACAGCTGGCAGGTCACCTTCAGGATGCTGCTGTGGGTCACAGCAGGGCTGTGGATGGGTTAAAAGTACTGACGAGCCAAAGCTGAACATTCTTCTTCTCTTGTGGCCTTTTCCATATTATATTATATTATATTATATTATATTATATTATATTATATTATATTATATTATATTATATTATATTATATTATATTATATTATATTATATTATATTATATTATATTATATTATATTATATTATATTATATTATATTATATTATATTATATTATATTATATTAATTTTATTTATTTTATTTTATTTTTAATTCCCATCCCTGTAATGCTCTGCAGCTGCCTTTGTACTGTGGAAAGCCTGTGGAGGGGCATGGATGGGGCTGGTGGTTTCAGGCCCTGAAAGGGATAAGCTGCATCTAAGAGCTAGTGCTTCTGTGCTGGTTCTGCTGGGTTTGTGTGTGGCCCCTTAAGTTTCAGTGTGGTTTTAAAAAAAATTGGTCATTTTTGGAATGTTTTTAAAGGCGAGTCCTGGCAGGATGGAAGTTTAGAGTTGAAGGAGGGGTTTGTTCATGGCGAAAAGCCCCTGCAAGGGAGCATTTTCCAGTGAAACCACTCGTAATGGCACTTCCATGCCACCTCGGCAGCAAGCTGGCAGTGTGTGATGCCCTGTGCTGTGTGAATACACGTGTGGTCCAAGCAGCTTAGATTATCCAGATGTTTTTGCAGACATCTGTTGCCTGAGTGTTTGTGACATTCTGGGGGGAGCGGCAGGAGCTCAGCATCCTCGCTCAGACAGGGGACTCGGCCCAGACTCAGCTGTGGCCCCTGTTTCTCCTAAGGGCTGGCTCCCATCCTGAGGGGTGAGGGAGCCACGGAGTGTGCCTGGCAGCTGTGCCACTGCCCGTGTGCGGGAGAGCTTTGTAAAACTGCCTTTTGTTCCCAACAGGTTTGTACCTGCCGGAGCTGGCCCCGGCAAAGGGAGCCTCTAGGTGTTGCCTGGTTTCTGTCTGTCAGGGGAACAATATGTTTTTGTTGTCTTACCTGAGTGAAGAAAAAGGTCTTGCCATCCAGGAGTGACCTGTAGATGTTTAACCTTGAAAAAAACCTGATGGAATGGAGTATAAAATGTAACAACTAGTATCCAGAAGAGCCTTGTATTGGTGACTCACCCCTATAAAGGCTTTTTAGGAACCGATCTGATAAATCATAAGTAAGCACAAACAATTTCAAAACGTCTAAACTACTTGTTTTAACCTGCTTTGGCTCCTGATGAATCTTCCTCATGCTGAAAGGAGTATGATTAGCTCTGCAGAAAAATATTTTCGTGGTGAAGGGTTTTGGCATGAAGTCTGTGCCAGTAAAATAGGTGCTAATGATTTCTGAAATTGTGGGAGTGCTCCCTTCTGGGATACCACTGGCTGCTGTCAGTGTCCAGGAATGAGGCATGTGTTTAAGGAATGGCCCTTAGGCTTAAGCCTTTAGTGCTGCTTGTTTCATTTATGATTATTCACAACTGCTGGATTTTCAGAAACTTCTTTCCTCCCAAGTACAAACTGCATCTTTCCTATGTGACCAGGAAAAATTACATGAATGCGGTTCAGATGATGAAATCCTATTTTTAAAAAATTGCTCAGATTCTGTCTCTGGTTTGTTTTGGTCTCTTTTGAGAAAAAGAGAAAAAAAAAGTGAGCTCTTGGAGGACTCCCATAGTGGCAGTCAGGGAAGATGCCCTTCCTTGGGGGTGACTCTGAGATGGCAGCTAAATAAAGGAGTGTTTTCTGCTTCCTGTCTGTCTGAAATTGTTCCTGCCCTCTGCCCCCACTGGGAAGAGCTGGCACCTGTCTCCCGTGGGAGCTCAGTAGGTCTGCTCCCGTCTGTCCTGGGCTCCCGTCTGTCCTTCCACAGCTTCCCCTTGCCCACGGCTGAGATTTGCTTTGTGATCGGCTTTTATTGCCGGCAGAGCAGGGAGTTATTAAACCTCCATCCCGTAATCCAGCCTCCAGCCCCCCCCGCCTCAAGTTATTTATGGCCATTTGCTAGGAGTTTTCCCTTGGAGTGCTGCGCTTATTCCCTTGCTGCCACACTGCTGGAATGACTAACCCTCTTCCCGCCAGGGAGGAAAAAAAAAGCCCTGCCTTTTTTCCCCTGTATTTTCTTTTTTTAGTTTTTCGTGGTTTTGGAAGCTGTAACACGTAGGAGTGACTTTTTTCGGTGTCCCCGCCCCGGGAATCTCGGCGGTGGGGCTGGATGGCCCGGGTGCCATGCAGAGCGATGCTCCCTGCGTGCAGGAGCGTCCAGCCCAATTATGTAAGGGCGCTGGCAGCGCTCATTGGTCTTTGGCGGCAGCAGCAAGAGCCCTCCCTCCCGTTTTCCCTCGCTGCTGAGGGCAGCACAGGGGCAGAGGTGGGGAGAATGGGCTCGTCAGTCCTGACTGTGCAAACGCCACAACCTGCAACGCTCACAGCAGCGCTTTCGGTGAGCGGGAATCCTTCCGCCCTGCTTCTGGGAGGAGGATGCAGCAGTGGGGCTTTGTAGAGGGGTGTGTTAGTTGCACGGTGAGGTCTGACTGTGAGTGGTGTTTACTGTGGCTTTCACTGGGAGAGCCGGGGAATCGGCCCTCTGAGCGGCAGCGTGGGCTGCTGAGAGCTCAGCCTGGAAAAGAGGTTGGTTCCCCCCCTCCTTTTGAAGGGAGTATCCTCATGCTCTGACATCATGGCTTTACACACTCTGCTAAAAAAAACCACGGCAGGGTTTGCCATGAAGGAGAGACCTTCTTGCTTAGCCAGACTCCAGCCTCTGCATCCATCCCCACGGCGTTTGGGGCTGCAGAGAGGGCACATCCCATCCAGGATTTTATTTTTGGAGCGAAATGATGCCAGTGCCTGGCTGTGGTAGGGGCTGGCGGCCCATCAGGACGGCGCAGAACGCAGCAGGGATGTGGGGATGCTGCCCTGGGGTCTTGCATTTGGCCTCTGTTGCAGAGAACCTGAGCTCAGCTCTTCTACCCTTCAGCTGTACGCCTGCACTGTCACGTCACCGGTTCGTGGGGAAAATGCATGGTCTCATTTCATCGTGGTGTTATCAATCATGGTATTGTTCCTCTGCAAGCAACGACACTGAAAAGTTCACAGCTTGTGCAGCCTCTGGCTGTGTCCCCTGTGGTCCAGGCTTGCCTGGCCCCCAGCCCTGTGGATGGGGATCAAGCTGGATACTGTGCCCAGCAGCACTCTCCGTGCCTTCTGCCTGTCTGTGTAAATAAGTGCTGGGTCATGGCAGGAGGGTGTCTGGCTCAGGGAGATACTGCCTTTGGGGAGACCTTGAGTAGGGCGGGCAGGAGTGCTTTCTGTATGAGCAATTAGATTGGTGCTGGTTTTATGGTCAGTTTAGGGTTTAATGAGATTTTGATTGCATTTCCTTTGTGAAGGGCATTATTCATCGCTTCCCATCTCAAAGTCCCTGGTATATGGAGCGCTTGTGTGCGTATGGTTTACATAAAGTGGTTTTTTGTGGCCTTGATCTTGTAAGACACAAGTGCCAGCTTGGAGATGAGCTGCTCTCAGGGCTTCCAGAGCAGCCAAGGAGACATGGGGAGCCTTGGCACAGAGCTGGCCTGGGGTTTAAAATGAGGTGGCTTTTCCAGTTTTGCTGAGGACAGAAAACATGGGCAGGGCTTTATTTTTTGTCTTGCTAAGCTGCAAGCAAAAGTGATCCCAAAGGTGTGGCTTCGATCTGAGCCATTTGTGGAACCAAATTTCCAAGGCAGGTAAAGAAACAAGGCAAGAATAGACTGGCAACTGAGGTAAAAAGGGTGGGAGGTGTGTTTGGCAAGAACCCCTCAAGGCCATGTTGTATTTTTCAGGCATCAAAGCATCTCTCAGTCTTCCTGACGGTGAAGGTGGTTGTAATATTATGGAAAGCAATTTTGTGGGAAAACTAGAACTGCCTCCTTTTTACAAGTAGGTAAAGCAAGCTCCTGTCATTGGAAGCCACAAGGAAGAAGTCAACAACTTTTCATTTGATGTTTTGTCTTGAGAAGGAAGGTGCCATCTGCTCACAGTCAAGTTCTGTCTTTCCAGACCTTCTGGTCATTATAGTTTTGGAGTGGGATAGCAAAAGTGGTCTGCTACACTAAAATAATTTCTCAGCCTGTGATGTAGCCCCAAAACTACTGTGGCAAGTCCTTCCCAGTGTAAGGCTTTAAACACAAAGCACCCCTGACACCCACATCTCCCCATCTGGGACAAGGTGCCAAAAGAGGTTTTTTTAGCTCCAGCTGTTTAGCTCATGGACAGTCTGGAGAGCTGAGAAGTGGGGGAAGGGCTGGAGGTGGTGGTCTGGGGCTGTGGGCAGATGGTTTTGTTTGGAAGTGAGGAGGCCAAGTGATGTGGGGCCATGGGAAGACAGTAGGATGGAGCTCACCTCAGGAGGCTTGTACCTCCTCCATGATTTTGAGTCAGAAGATGAGGCATGAAGCGTGTGGCTGTGTGGTCAGCCTGGCCAGAGCCCTGGGGCCGTGCTGGGGCTGCACACTATCCTTGCAGTTAAGAGAGGGCAGCCTTCATGCTGGGTGCTGTGTGTCCCCCAGATTGACAAGTACCTCTACGCCATGCGGCTCTCCGACGAAACGCTGCTGGACGTCATGGCTCGCTTCAGGAGGGAGATGAAGAACGGCCTCTCCAGGGATTTCAACCCAACAGCTGCGGTGAAGATGCTTCCCACCTTTGTGAGGTCCATTCCTGATGGTTCAGGTAAGCAGCTGAGGGTTTGTTTTCCATAGTAAGCATGGGTGTGCTTTGTGGAAACCTGTTGGACATGCACAGTGTCCTACCAAGAACAAGAGGGATTTGCTTCCTGGCAAGCCCAGATAGTATTTAGAAGACAGCCTCCCCTCTGTGTGCAGGTCTGTTCCCGCAGATGCTGGGAGGTTTTGTGATTCCTTTGTCATTTTGATGCCAATGGAAGGGCCCTTCCTAGCAGTCAGTTCACTGTCACTCAGTACATTTACTCTGAGACCTGTCTGCCAACAATCAATACTTCACATGGAATGATTTTTGATTCATGCAGTTCACTCTCATGTGACCTAGAGTCCTAAACACAGCGGCTTTTAGTGATGTGCTGTTTCCTTTAACATCTCCTCTTACTTTTTCCTCAGTGGAACTGTGAACCATTACAGGCTGAATTTGAATTTCCTGGCATTCATTTTGCATTTTGTAGCTTCCTCTTCCAGACTGCCTTGCTGGAAAACTCACAGAACTCAAGGAGAATGTAGCACGTGGCTCCAAGCTGCTGCTCTTCTGTGCTAAGCTTTTTCCATCTGGATGCAGGGCTCATTTTTTCCATGCCCACTGTACCAGATAAAAGTGGCACAAACTGCTATCAGGCACCAAAAAGGTGTTATGTTGGTAATTGAGACCAAGATTGCCTCTATTGCTTGTTACTTAAAAATTAGTATGTGTTTGTAAAAAATACCATATATAGGGTATCTAAATGTATTTATAAAAATTATATAATAGTGTTTATTATTTAGTAGTAACACTGGGTTTCCCTCTCATGTAGCATGAGCTGCTTAACTAGTGTGCCTACCACAAATTAACAAGTTTGGTGCCTACCTTGCAGAAATTGCAAGAACTGTATAACAGAGTTATTACCTATTTTGAGGATTTTTTTTTTTGAGTTAAAATAGAGAATTTATTGGTGAAAGAACATGAGGCCAGGTGCTTTGTGTAAATTGGTACTTCTCTCTGGCAGGTGGAATTCTCTGATAGCTTTGCTTTGCTTTGCTGTTGCTTTCTGCCAGCTCAAGCTCTTAGTTGAGATGTGATTTGCTGCCTGAGGAAAACCAAAGGAAGAGTGTATTTGAATTCTCTGTTTCCCTTATTTTAGCATTGCTGGCTGTTATGTTGAAATGTTGTGTTGAAATTTACAGCCTATTGAGAAAGGCAGAAGCTGCCACACACAGCTGGGTCACAGGCAGAGGTTGCACTAAGGGTTTGCACATGAGGTGACTTCAGGGCTTTTGTGTGGGATCCCAGCATTTCTACTGGCTCCGAAAATCCCTGTTTTTTCATTGATATTTGTTTTGAATTCATTTGAGTAGTGACTTGTCCCCAGTTCCCTGCCTGCCTTGTCAGGCACTGCACATTATCAAGCCTGAGCTGCTTGCAGTGAGTAAAATAATTTTGAAAATTGTTTCATCGTGCAATCTGGGAAAACTTAGAGATGGCCCAGGAGAAGGGGATCTGCACATGGCCAGGAGAAGTGTGAGAGGTTGCTGAGCACTGCTGGGACCGAGGAGGAGCCAGAGCAGTGAGCAGCCCTGGTTGTGTGTAGGCGTGTCTGTGTGTCAAGGCATTAATTTCAGATCGTGCATTACACACCTACCTAAAATAGAACCTCGTGTATTGTGTCCAGGGCACTCAGTTCCTGCTCCTGAGCCTGCCTGGCACCTGCCAGCCTCTCCAGGCTGGGCACACTGCTGGCAGTGCTTTGCTTCAGGGATTAGGGCAAGGCAGTGCTTTGCCCAGGACAAGTTCTATAGAACTCAGTGGTGATCTGTGTGTGTGGGTGGCTAGAGCCCCTTTGGACAGGTGTTAGAAAAGCAGGCAGGGCCATTCCATTCTCCCCCTGAAAGGGCATGTTCTGAGCCCAGGTATGAGCAATGTTTGCTGTGAGGGGGTGTTGTGGCATTTCTTCCCCTGACTCACCCGTGTGTGCCTGTCACATCTGGCACAGCCATGGCACGGATGCAGCCAGGACAGGTGCAGAGCCCCTCCCTTCCCTCTTCCTCCCAAAGGTTCTGGGGGTCCTCACGGATGTGGCTGTGCTGATGTGCCCAAAGATGGCAATTTCTGCCTTCAGCTGTCCCTCCGTAAAAGCCAGAGGCTGAAAGCCTGCCCTTTTCTCTGGCCTGTCTCTAATTACTGCCTTGTAAGCTCTTTCCTCTGAGTCCAATTATTATTATGGGAGCTGACTATTCAGAAAAATACTGTTGTTTACTTTCAGATCTGTGCTTGTGTTCTTTTTCAACAAGGAGTTTGTGAGCAATAATTCTAGAGACTCTGGAGGTGTTGATGTTAACAGTTTTTTCCCCCCTTCATTCAGAGTTGTTTAATTTTTAAAAGCCATGAGGTTTTTCTGTCCCCAGTGCCCAGAATGGTACCTCAAGCTAATTCAAAATGCTTTCAAAGTCCAACTAAATTCACAGCAGGTTTGATTGCACCTTGGTGTTACAAAGCACAGATTAAATGCTGCTACTTGGGTTTAATTCCATAAGTACACTAAAAGAAAACTCTAGTTGCACGCAGAAAGCTTTACACTCTGGTTCTGAGATCTTTGAAAGGGTGAAGGATGATTCTTAATATTTTTTTACCTTGCAATGAGCTTGATGGTGCTGGAAATCAAGCACCCCAACCTGTTAATTTATTTACAAGGAAGGTATTTCTGAAGTGTAGTGTTTGTTTGAGGTATGCACTTAGGCTTGAAAAAGGGCCATCTGGTCCAGTGTTGATTTTCCCATTAGCTCTTGGAGGAAATGGCTTACACTCAACAGATGATACCCATAAGATAAAGCTTATTTGGGTATTTGGCTTAATGAGAGACTTGTGGTCAGTGTTTGACTTCCAAACTTGCTGCAATGAAGTAGGTTATGAATTTTTTATGCTGAGCCAAATAAAGGGAACTGCATCTCCAGTTTGTGTAGGCTCATGTTTTAAATGGCATTTGTGTTGGTGCAAAGCAGTGTTTAAAGCCACACTGCTCAGAAACAGGTGGGGAAGCCCTGTGAGATCTGTGTTTTGGCAACCTCAGCTTGCCCATGTCTTGAGCAGCAAGAAGGACAAGTTGCATTGCAGTGCAGTAAAATTAGGAGGTGTATTAGAAGTTGTGGGCTCCCACTGTAATTTTGCTATGTTTTTTTGTATGGAGTTTATTGCTCCTTGTGTTTTCTCACATGACAGTGTTTTGTTTCTGTATTATATTGCAACCTTGGAAAACCAAAGGGACATTTGCATTGTGTTTTTGCCTCTCTTGGTCTGTTTCTGTTAAAGATCCTGTCCTGAGGGACATCTTGTGTAGTTCATCACCTTTGCTGCCTGGGATGAGGTTCTCAGAGGTGCATGGGGTGATGAGGAGGAGCAGCTCATTAGGTCAGATTTTAGGAGTTTTGATATAGGATTGCACAGAGTAATCTCAGAGGCAAGTATGGCTCTGGAAATCCTCGTGGATAAATTGCATACCTGGAATCTTTGTGTCAGCCTGGGCTCAGAAGGCTCTGGGAGCTGAGTGTGTTCAAGGTAACATGTCACAACAATCTTCCCAGCTGCTAGAGCTTTTTCCACTTTGAATTTAGGTAGAAGTGGAAAAATGGCAATGTTAGGAATGGCCTTCTGAAAATCACAGCTGATGAGGAAGCAGGATGAGGAAACACCACTGCCTTTGCTCTGCTGCCCTCCGAGCAGCCTTGGTGAGCCCGGGATGCCCTGCACAAACACAAATCCTTGCCAAGAGCCACAGTGATTATCTGCAGCCTGGGCACACACTCCTGTGTGAGAAAGTTGTGCACACTGCTTCCCTAAATATTATCTTTTTGCAGACTTCGACAATCACTGTCTTTGCTCCCTCTTTGGTAGGGCTTGAGATAGCACCAGCAGGTCAGACAAATATGTTTGCCTTGCTCTCCAGGGGTGCCAAAGGTGTGATTCCTCAGATAGCCAGGCCATGTGCCCGGAATCTGTGGGGATTGGAGGGTACTGGATTGGCTTCAGCTCTCTCCAGCACAGGGGGAGATGGAGGTACCCCAACTCTTTCCTCCTGGGCATACATTAGGAGTTCTGTGCAAGGCATCACAACTTCTGAGTAACTCCTGCAGGAGTACAGGGCTGCTTTTTTAGGCTGTTGTTTCTCTGACTTCTCTTATCTGTCTGCAGTTTGCAGTGAATCTCAGCCTTTCTGGACATGAGATGGGGAGTGGTTCCTACTTCCATTACATCTGTGTGTAATTTGTTGATTTTAGAGCAGCCACCATTCATTGTTATTTGCCAAAATGACACAGGTTTATTTACAGCAAAAGGCTGCTTGTCAGTGGTCTGGCATCCCTTCATTTTACTGTCTCTATTTTCAGCATCTCTTTTGGCTTTCTCCTGAGATCTTTGCTCTGCCATCTTCATCATGAGATCTGGATACAGACTGTCCACTGTTTTGAATTCTTTGTGGGTAAACCTTCATCGCAGTTGCCTGTGTATCCATGGTGGTTGGCATTGCTATTGCACCAGCTTCCTGTAAATTGCAGGGAATCAGATCAATGGAATCAGGTTCATGGGGATGCCCTGCAGCTGGCACTGTAGGGACTGGACATTTGCTTCCGTGCTGCACTTTACCAAGCTTGATGTTTCCCAGATTTGTGTTGCATACGCTTTTTAATCACTTGTGTCTTGTTTTCCACATAGAGAAAGGAGATTTCATTGCACTGGATCTTGGTGGCTCTTACTTCCGAATTCTTCGGGTGAAGGTATCACATGAGAAAAAGCAGACTGTGCAGATGGAGAGTGAAATTTACAATACCCCAGAGGACATCATGCATGGGAGTGGAACGCGGGTAAGCACCTCTTCCTTGGCACATCTCTCTGAAGATTAGCTGCTTAGATTTTAGAAAACTCCCACAAGACTGAGCTTAGCATCGTGACAGTTGAACCTACAGCATGCAGACTGCACCTCAGTGTCAATGCTGAAAATTAAAATAAAGAGTGTAGCAGAGCATGCATGGGTGCTGCAAACCTGCTGTCATCATGTGGGAGACTTCTGGATAAGAGAGGGAAAAGATGGCTTAGAAAGAAAAAGTCTGGTTTTTATGAACTTACATTCTGTTAGTACAAATGGAGAGCAGGAAAACAACTTAGTCTTTGTAAGCAATGAACATGACCAGCCCTGCAATTGTAGTGTTAGATGAGGGGTAGAAATCACCATGACAGCCACATCTCTGTGCTGGCAGTCTGAGCAACTCAGCATTCATGGAAAGTACAAGTACATTGAAAAAATTACGGGAAGCTGATAGAATGTTTTGGCACAGCTTCACTTAAGTTTTGCTGAGTAATTTAAAGGGTTTTTGTTGTTTTTTTTTTTAGTCTTCCCTGTTCCAAGTATAGAAAATATTTGTATGCGTACACTTGGATTTCAAATTGAGTTCTTTGAAAGTTTGTTGTTGTTGTTGTTGTTTTTGTTTTTGTTTTTGTTTTTTTTATGATCAGGAAGTGGATTACACTGGCAGATTTGTCTCCGTGTCAGCCTTAGGCAAAACAAGTAATTTTCGTTGTTGGAAACAGCAAAGTTTCTACACTTTTTATTAGAATAAGGTGCTGTTTAGGAGTGTGAGACCCAGGAAACTTGAAGTTTGTTTCACAAGAATAAGCAAAATAGGAGAAAAAGAAGAAATATGGGAGCAGCATTTCTACCTTTAATATATTCTCTGTAGTCACCTTAATACCTTTATTGTCTGGATGTAATAAGTGGTTTTCATTCCCATGCAGCAGTGAGTGTAAGATGGCACTCATGTCTTGCCAGTACAACTGATAAAAGCATTGCTGTGATATCTGAACTACAGCAGTAAAATAACCTTCTTGTAAAGACTTGTCTTAACCTTATGGCTTTGTTTTTGGGCCAAAAGGTCATGCAGTGGCTTTCCCGCAGGGTGGTTTTGGAGAGAGGCTGTGCTGAGCTGAGCTGCCTGTGGCTGGCAGGGACAAGGAAGTTGGGTGGGCTGCTCAGAGGCAGCACGAGTTGCTTGTGCATGGATGGGTGTCAGGAGCTGGAGGCTGAGAGGCAGCAGGGCTGTCTGCACACCCCAGTGTCTGTCCTGGGGAGGCAAGGCAGGCTGGCTTTAGGGGATTCTAGATGGAGACATGATAAGGGTGGTAAGGAGAAGCTGGGAAGGGAGACATCAGCTCTGCTTTCTTTCCATGTGTTTGTCATATCTGTGTTTTAATTTTTCAATATCCAAAGGCCATTTGGCTGTGTGGAGCTCAGGCTGATAGGCTTTGTCATGGCTTTTAGGCTGAATGAAAGGCGAGCAAGGCTTCTGCTGACCCCATGGGCACAGTATTGAAGTACCAGGAAAATCAGAGCAGAACTTGGAAGCATTATCAGAATAGCACCTGGGTTTGAAGTTGTTCCATGATGATACCCAGTGCTTGCTGTGTGCTTTCAGAGGGATGCATGGGGGATGCCCAGGAGGCAGACAGGCTGCTGATGATTTGGTGCTTATGACTGATGTCTATGCTTGAGGTTTTCTGAAATGTCCGAGCCAGATTTGTGGAATACTTGGACTGAGCTGCCTGTGTGGGGTAGGCTACTAATGATTTCCAGCAAGCTGTGTCATTAACTTTGCTGAGTTACACTCCTAAAGCTTAGTGCATAATCAGCTTATTGAAAGATTGTGATTTATGGCTTCACATCTCACTAACATGGTTTGTTTTGATATTTTCTACTTCACGACATTCAAACTTCCATTTCTGTCCATCTGCCAGGCATGGGCTTACCATGTTTTACCAGTCAGAAACAGTTCCCTATCAAAGTCAAGGGCAAAACTCTGATTGACTTCAGTAGGTCTAAAATTTGTAAGAATCCTGTCTCCTGTGCTAACTCAGTGAAAGGGAATGTGCCTGAGACTTTTGGTGTTGCTTTTTGTGTTCTGCCATGACTGGAGGTAACTTACGGATTTGTGACTGTTCTCTGGATCTCAAACTGTGGTTTCCTTGCTCCTTAAATCATCCCCATTGAGGGGCTTGGGCTTGAGCTTGGATCTCCAGTTGCTTGTCCAAGTCTGATGGCCAAATGCATCATTGTGGAGACCTCTTGGAGCCCAGTTTGAGCAGGCAGCTTCTTGGTCAGGAGAATTAAGCCTGATCTGTTGCTCAGGGTCTCAGTTTGTATTGCCTCAGGTCTGTAAATCAGATGGTCCTTTCCTCTTGGCTGTGGCATTCTCTCTGTCCCTCTTTTTGACATATGAATAAAATATTTGGCTCACACTGTTCCCTACTGCAAATCAGTGGGTAAAAGAAGACTTTGATTTTTCCTCAGTGCATCTTCCATACTTTAATGAAATTTTACTGGATCTTTGTAATGTTGCCTCTACTATCCAGTCAGAGTCATTTGGCACTGGTGAGGTTTGGATGTTAATATGGGCACAGGCACACACAGACGCTGCCTTGAGTCTCCTTAGGAAAAATTTACGAGCGTCAGTGGTAGCAATACTAATAAATGCCTGTCTTTTTTCTGCTTTTGAGCCATGCCATCCCTCTGTGGTTTATGAACAACTGCCAGACCGTGCATCACTGACTAGACACAGCTCCTGTAGTGTCCACATTATGGCTAATAGTTAACTGGATTTGCCTGCCCTCCCAGTGTGCTGCTAACTCACACAGGTGGGCTTCAGCCCATCCTGCCAGGCCTGTGTGGGCAAACACAGCAGGTGCACAGACTTTTTGGAGTCTGTTGGGAATGCCCAGGAATTTTTTGCTTTTAGACTTAAAAAGCAGATCCCGTCTTTTCTCTATGCATTTGTAGTTCTTTGCATGAGAGGGATTTTTGTAACAACATACACAGTCAACATTTCTGCTTCCTGCTCTCTGAACTCCCGAGGGGTTTCAGGTTGGCCCCTGGTTTTTGTTTGTAATCCTGGAAGCAGCTGAAAGTTCAGTAAGATTGAGTATTCAGCAAGATACTTTCAGATGGGAAGCATAATCAAAACACACACTCCTGCTGTTTCTGTGTTCCTCCTGGAGAAGTTGCTATATTCTATTACGTAACTGCAGCTATTTTCATAATTCCTCTGTCCCTCATCTGGACAGCTGAAAATTGTCTTCCAGAAGTGCAGCAGAGTGCATTGCATTCCCATGTTGTTTCTCTGCGTGGGCTCAGAAAAATGTCTTTGATTTGCCCAGGGCAGTGAATGGCAACATTCTCCCTGGGAAACCACTGTACTTTTCCTTAATCAAATCTGACCTCATTTAAGGCATGAGTTTAAGGTGTTCAGTTTAATTGTAACATTACGCACACTGCTTCTTGACCTGCTTTAAAGGACAAAATATTCCTATTCATCCTTTGTAATTGCTGCAGTCTGTCTGTAGTACATTCCTGTCTCTCCAAGACTCTCAATTGTTCTTAATAAAGCTGTGTGGGCTAATTGGAACCAACAGATGTCTTTGTGTACTCCCTCCCAGTTATCCCCAGTCTTCTTGGCAGATTACCTCCTCTCATCCCACCAATGCTGTAGATAGGATTTGTTCAATTTTCTTTGGGTTTTTGTTTTTCAAGGAGTTCAAATGTGAGGCACAGTTATATCCTGGGGCAGGCAGGCAGTGACTTGTTAATAGCTTGCCATCCATCTGTGGTATGGGTCAATTGAAGGCATGTCTGGCTTTCTGGTGCTGATAAATACAAACCTGGGTTTTTGTTGTTTCAGTTGCTCAGGCTTGATTTCAGCTTTGAGCGTTGCAGTCTACCTGAGGGGCTTTCTAAGTGGCTCAGTGTGCTTTGTGCCTCCCTGGTTCCTGGCCTGGCTGACAGGGACACAGTGCCATGGTCACAGGTGCCATCGAGGTATCTGGGTGGGAGTTGGTACCCACAAGCCTGGTGCAGGCTGCCTGCATAGTTCAACCTCTCAAAAAAGTGCAGACAACATCCCCATTTTGGGTTGTTTCTCAGAACATGGAAAATATTTAGATGAATCCCTTGGGTTTCCTTTTTGTTTGTTTTTTGTGTGTCTTAGGACTAGATTTGGGATGTTCTTTTGGGTAGCTCCTGCAAAGTGCTGGGTTCTCTGGTCTCAGCATTGCTTGAGAGAAGCAGATGTTGTCTTCTCTTCATCACTGTAAAAGTGCTCAACCTCCTGTGGGACTGAATGCCAAATGTTCTTTGGAATGGCTCCTTCCTGTTATAGAAAGGTTAAAAAAGCATTTTTGTTCTCATCAAATGTTAAGTGGAAGGGTTACAGCAGGCTCCAGAGCCACAAGCCTCTTGTTTCAGGAAGTGTTTTTATATGGGTGTAAAAGATGCCTACAGGATTAGGTGTGTAAAAGGACAGTGCATTTCATAATGTATTATTTATTAAGGTATTAGTATACCCTGCTTGAGAATATTTTCATAGCTATGCCATTTATACATCTTTTAAAATCTGGAGAGCTATTTTCCCCTTTCCTCTCACTCAGAGCAGTTTTCATATGGAGTTTGAAACATTTTCTCCCTGAAGCTGTATGTCTAATCATGGTGTTTTAATGTTTTTCTTACAGCTTTTTGATCATGTTGCTGAATGCCTGGGAGACTTTATGGAGAAACAACAAATCAAAGACAAGAAACTGCCGGTTGGGTTTACATTTTCCTTCCCCTGTCGACAATCCAAGCTAGATGAGGTAAGAAGATTTCACTGTTTTCTTAATACACAGAAGAGCTGCCATGTTATTAAAGCAGTATCCCAGACAGAACTCATTTTTGGGATAAATAAGTATTATATTTCACTGTTAGACTGTGTTTGTGTTTATGTTTCTGCCTGAAAGAGTTGGGTAACAGAGAGGAGGAGACAGCCGGTGTTTTGTGCTGAGCTCCTCAGTGTTATGGCTTACCCTCTAAACATGGCAGTGGTTTTCCCTGCCTCCTGTGCAGCCTTTTCCCCTCTCCCCGGGGTGTGGCTGGTGTGACCCTGCCCAGCAGGGTGTGCTGGGGTTTGCTGTCCCTCACGAGTGCACAGGGATCTGGATCCGGGTGTCTGTGCCCAGCGTGATCCTGATCCCGGGCACCAGGGCCACTCAGACAGGTCACCTGGAGCCAGCCTGCTGTGCAGGGGATGGGGATAACCACCCTGTGCCCTGACTGCTGACATTCCCAGGACAAGGATGCTCTGGTGTTGTCCTCCTTTTGCTCCTTGTACCACAAATGACTCAGCAGCCTCCCAGTACAGCATTGCCATGGCAACGGTGTAGCAAACGAGTGCAGGAAAGTTAAATCTACACAAAACACTCAGAGGCTGCCCTGTTAAAGCATGACCTGCTTTTCCAGCTTGCAGGTCTCTAGGTTAGCCTGGTGCAACAGCCCCTCAGATGCTGGTGCTGAGGAGGGCCAGGTGAGGCATGATTTTCTTTACATTTCATACTTCTTGGGCAGTGCTGAGAGCTGAACCCAAGGGTGCTGACTAACTCAGGGTCTGAAAGCAGTTCAGAGCAGAGAGCTGCCTTTACCTGCATCAGATCAGAAGAGATGAGTTGATCTTGGGGCAGCTCTCCCATCTGGCCGTGGAGCATGGCGAGGCTTGAGCTCCTGACCACAGCAGAGCCGTGCTGGGGATGTGGTTGTGAAGTTGGGTTGCCCTTGGGAAGGTTTGCTCAGCTGCATGATGAAAGGTGCGTGTTTGTGGGCTGGTTGGCTCCAGCCAGCTGGGATGGAGTCGTGCTTGGGGCAGGCAGCACGTGGGGTGCCATGGGGACACCTGAGCAGTGGCAGAGTGGAGTGGGATAGTAATGAGGCAAGGGGGGGTGCCTCTTAAAGAGAAAAGCCAACAACAAAAGAAATTATTGGCAGTTTTGCTGATGTGTTTTGAGTGTTTGAAAAATATGTTTTCTCTGGATTCTGTGGGCCAGGTTTGTTCTTGGATTGCTACTTCTGTGAGGCTGCGCTTGCCTGGGTTCTGTTTTCTTGTGCTTGGTGAGCAGGAGGCAAGGTGGTCCCTCTTTGCTCCAAGGGTGATAAGATGGGCACCCATGTTTGGGCCCCACTCAACCCTGCTGCATTCCAAGGGCTCCTTTCTGCTGCCAAGGCTTTGCTGGTGAAGGAGAAATTCCTTCCAGCACAGTGGCCAGTCACGCTGAGAGGAGCTGCTCTTTGCCAGTGTGGTTTGACCAGTTTCTTATAAAAGTTTTGTGAAACAAGGTGCCCTTTTTGCCCATGAAAGCTGTGCCAGCAGAGCAGGCTTTGCCCACAGTTTCCCTGCACAGCAGCATGGGGCTTTGCTGGGTTTCTAAATGGTGCTCCATTGGCAAAACTTACACAAACTGAGTTTGTGGTCGAGGGGTAGGAGAGTATCTCTTGATGTGGAAAGAGCTGCCCTGACCCTCTGTTCCCTGTAGCTGTCTCAGTTTGGAGGAAAAATTTGATTTCTAAGCTGAGATATGGGCAAACATACATCTGGGCAATGGCTGCTTGTGCCTACAGCTTCAGCTTTTCTGGTTTTTGGTTTCTTGGACTCCTGTTGTGACAGATGTGAATATTGTGGTGGGTATGGAAAGTTGAGCTGGTTTGAGTTGTCTTTCTGTCAGTTGATTACTGTCAATACTCTTTTCTTTCTTTTATTATTATTTACCTGTACACTGAATGCTCTGATTCAGCCAGGCATTATGCAAATAGCAGAAAATCAGTGTAGTCATTACCTTGGGGGATTTGCAGGCTCTTCATGATGGTTTGCAAACAAGGAATTCAATACCAGGATTTCTTTTTTGATCTGTGCTGTAAAGTAGGGACATGCATTGTTACATCTCCAGTATTTTCATTTGCCTCAACCCATAAACATGATGCCACAGTTAAACAAGACCAGACAGATGGGACTCCAGGCAGTAAATGTGCAGCAGCCTGATCCCCACTGCAGCTGAATCCTGGACATGCCAACATCATATCCCTGTCTGTAGTCAGTCCTGTACAGTCAGCTTTTTCTGAAAGCAGTCTATTTCCATGGCCCAAAAGGATTAAATGGTTTTCCAAGAAAAACTGTCGAGGAGTAGCAGGGAGAAGAGTAGGCTGAAAATACAAAATGCAAACACACTGTTTTCTAGCAAGGGAGGGGAAAAGAATTTTCCATCTTTCAGCTCACTGTAATTAGGCTCTAAGACCACCAATTGTCTCAGGTTGGGTTGTTAGAGGTCATGTGAGAAAAGGGACCTGAAGATTCATTTGAGGTATGAAATCTTGTTTTTAAGGAAAAAAAAAATCAGTGTGTGTCTTATGTTGAATGTTGCTGTCTTGTTTTATCAGGGTTTTCTGATAACCTGGACGAAGCGCTTCAAAGCGAGCGGAGTGGAGGGAGCAGATGTCGTGAGGCTGCTCAACAAGGCCATCAAGAAACGTGGGGTAAATTGCACTCCTTTTCTCTTTTAGCTGTATCTCAGCTTTGTCAGAGACCACTCTTCATGTCACTCACTTGAGCAGGTGGTCTGAGTGGTGGTGGAGCTGTGCTTCCTTGCATGAAAATGCGTGGGTTTGCTGGAAAAATGAGGCGGCGTCAGAGTTGCCATGTGGAAGCTGTGATTTTCCTCACAGCACAGAGCTGAGTTGCTGTGTCGTGGCTTTTTGCTGGCAACCTTCAGTGATTTTATCACTCTTCAAAAACTGAAGAAGTGCTGTGTGGCAGTGCTGTGGCTTTTCAGTGATGCCAACACGTCCCATTCCTGAGAAACTTGTTTCTTGTGGACTGGACTCAGCTGAGTTGTGCACCTGCTGTGCGTGGGAGCAGCAGAGGAGCTGAGCAGAGGAGAAGGGGATTTCAGGCTCGGCGAGCTCTTGCTCTCTGCAGTTTCTCAGTGTTGACTTTATAGAGAGTGAAGGTGACCAGGTTGCTGATTTAAACAAATAAAAAGGCACTGAGCGTGAGAGGGAATGAATTCAGGTTTGCATAATGCTTGCAGCCAGGTCATATGTTGATTACTCAGCATCCAAAAATTCACTGGAAACTGTGAAGTATTTGCTTTCCTTGGGCAGTTGTGGACTCAAGCAAACTTGAATTTTGCCCTCACCAAACAACATTACTGGAGTCACTTACTATCATTAGACATATCTCACACACTGAAAGACCTGAAAAGGAATGGCTGCCTGTAATTTATTTAATTATATTGTTTTTGTATTAAAATCTTCACTTGAAGTAAAACACATTGATGGTTTAAGTAAACCTATAAGAAATATTTTCTAGATTGATGCCTCAAGCAACTGCTTCAAACCATTCCATGATGTTTCAGTGCAAAGTTCCTTCTCCCTCGTGTATGGGCCTTTCCTGCTTGTGTGCTCATGTGAGAGCAGGCCTGTGCTCTCTAGAGTGATCCTGGTGCTGTTTATTGCTTGCATTAATCTGCTCTCACTGCCTTCTTGGGTACGTGGGATGGGGAACTGGCAGACAGAACAGGGAATATTTTAGAAGATGAGCTGTGGTATTCAGATAGATTATTTGTCTCCTGTTCCTTGTGAAGCTCTTTGCTGAAAGCAAACTGGTGAGGAACAGGAGCAGTGTTTTCCAGAGGAACCCTGTGGCCCAAGCTGTTGGAATTTGAAATGTAGGGAATTCTCAGAGCATTGGGTCTGTCAGCCAAAGTTTAGAATTAGACACAGGGTTTGATCTGAGACCTTGGAAGAGGCTTCCAAACTAAGGTGCTAGAAGCAAGAATGTGGATTTATAGTTTGAAGCAAAAACATGATAAGTGGAGGAAAGTTCAGAGTTTTAGAGTTTAAGATATAAAAATAAAAGTAGTTACAAGGGTAAACAAGAAGTTTAGAATGCAGTACTGTAGGTTTGTGTGTTATAGCATGATTGACTAAGAAAGCTGACACTGTAGCATGAGTCCATAAGACAAAATATTTAAGGGTTGGGTCAAAACCATAAATATCCTTGTTGGCAGTGTTTTATTAGTAAATAAATCCTTAAAAGTCTTGTAACTAGGGGTCTTGTGACCTTCTGAGGCATGTTGTAAAGCTGTGAGCTGAACTCACCCTTCCCTACCTATGTAGAAGATAAAAAAATAAACCACATCATCAAAACCAACTTAGAGGTCCCATCTCTAACTCACTCAAAACTCCTTCCAAGATGCCCCTCCCAAGTAACGCCCTGTTGCTCCCCAGGACTACGATGCAGATATCATGGCTGTGGTGAACGACACCGTGGGGACCATGATGACCTGTGGCTTTGACGACCAGCGCTGCGAAGTCGGCCTGATCATCGGTAACGCTGCCTGCGGCGGGCGCGGGGCTGCTCTGCCTCTGCCTGCCCGGCCTGCTCAGCCCCTCCTGCTCTCCTTTCCCCCCAGGCACGGGCACCAACGCCTGCTACATGGAGGAGATGAGGCACATCGACCTGGTGGAGGGCGACGAGGGCAGGATGTGCATCAACACGGAGTGGGGGGCCTTTGGAGACGACGGCTCGCTGGAGGACATCAGGACCGAGTTCGATCGGGAGATTGACCGCGGGTCCCTCAATCCTGGGAAGCAGCTGTGAGTGATTTGTGGACATTTGTTTTCTGTCCTGTGCCCCATTTCCCTCCTGTGTTAGCAATTCTGCAGTTCAATAAAGCTTTGCCTCTGGCTGGGCCAGGCCTTATGGTGGCACGGCTGGGCTCTGCTTCCCAGTGTTGCCCATGGATTTGTGGATGACTGCTGTCCTCTCTTGCAGGTTTGAGAAGATGGTCAGTGGGCTGTACATGGGGGAGCTGGTAAGGCTCATCCTGGTGAAGATGGCCAAGGAGGGGCTGCTCTTTGAGGGGAGAATCACCCCTGAGCTTCTCACCAAAGGGAAGTTTGAGACAAAGCATGTTTCTGCCATTGAAAAGTGAGTACTTTATCCCTTTTCACTCCTTGCGCTTCAGAGTGACTCTGAATGTTAACTTTCCTGCTCTTTTTGCTTTGTGGGGAAGCCTGCTGCCCTGGGGATGTCTGCCATTCTCTACTGCCTGCATAGAGCTGGCATGTGGACCCCCAGCAGACAGTCTGTGCTCTCCTCCCCAAGATTTCTTCCTTCTTTGTTGGGAGGAACTTTAAAGTCTGCCAGTCCATGCAGTTTCAGGATACAAGCTGTAGTACCTCTCTGGCTGCTCACAGAGTTGCTACCCTGCAGCTAAACATGGGAGTGAGTTGGCTTAGTGCCTCCTAGCAAATGCTTGTGTTGCTCCTTGCTGTATCCCTGGGATTGCTGGGCAGAAGGAGAACAAGTGCGACAAGGCAGAGCATTCAGTCTCGTAGGCAGGGCCGGGTGCTGCACAGTGACCTCTGAGCTATGTGCCAGTTGGGTTCTTAGAGTGTCATCACCCCTTTGGTCAGTGCTCACAGGCTCTTCCCCCCCATGTTTTTAAAATTCACATCACTGGGATGGTTTGTACCATAGTCATTGGGCTGGATTTTCTTTTTGAAATGGCAACTATGACTCCAAAGGAACAGCCAGTAACTTCTATAATGCCTGTTCCTCCTGCCACAGTTTGCTCCTGTCCCTGCAGACCATGTTATGTGAACAGCTTTTCATTAAATGTGTGTGTTCATTTGTTTTAACCATAGAGGTCTGTGTTGAGGACCAAGGTAATGTTGAATAGCGGTGAGAAAAATTCAATTATTGATAAATTCCATTATTAAGAGGAAAAATTTGCCCTGAAATCCCACCTTACTTCTGGAAGAGGCACTTTGGTTATGAGCAGGGGGCACATACCTGTGCAGCTTCAAATTTCTAGCTGGTGCTAGCAAGATGCAAGAGCACTTAAAAAGATATACGGGGTGCAGTTAGGGATGACAAGATATATACCCGTTGTATTTTTGTCTGGGAAATGGCTGAGCTGGACAAGAAGTTTTGCCAGCAGATTTGCTCTCAGGCTCGATGCTAACGAGGGAAAAAAAAATGCAAGAGGCAGAGATTCAGTAGGGTTGTAAAAGCCTGAGAAGAGACCTGTTAGGATGAAATTGCTTAGGCAACCTTTGCTCAGGGTTTTGTTTTTCTCACTGGGCTTAATTTATCAAGACATGTGGGGGAATGAGTGTGGGATGAGGTGTATGTTCAGGCCTGTGCTGAATTGTGGGGCTGGTGCTTCATGCTTGAGACAAGCCATTTGCAGTTTAAAGCGTCACTGTAATGAAAAAACATTATAAGTTCCTCCAGGTCCTCCCCGTGGTGTGGCTGCTGTGGTACCTGGAATTGCATTGTTTGTGGGTGGCATGTTTGCACCAGGAAACATGCTTTAGTGGAAACATGCTTTAGTGGAAACATGCTTTAGTGGAAACATGCTTTAATGAAAAGCTTTTCCATCTGTGAATGAATGCATGTTCAGAGTGTGAAAAACACCAATCACTTGTTTTTAAGATTTTAAAAGTTTAATAGTAGTAAAATGGTTATAAAAATAGTAATATAATTAGAGTAATAAAAATCTGAACAATTGAGATTAGGACAATACAAGACAATAAGAAACAAAGAGTTACTGAGGTCCAGGTACCTCTTTCTGGGCAAAATAAACACGAAATTAACAGAGGATTAACCCTTAAAACAACAGCCTGTTGCATATTCATACACATCATACATGATGCATAAATTCAATTCAAACAAAGGATTCTGTCTGGTCGTTATCAATTTCTTCCTCTTAATTTGAGCGAGGCAGGAGGAAGTTAGCTTGTTCTGATAATGGGGCAATAAATTCTGTTTCCCTGAAAGATTTAGGTGTCCTGTGGCTGCTATCTTGATGGGAGTCTTCTCTTTAAAAAAAGTATCCTACATAGCATAGTTTCTATTTTAACATTATGTTATAACCTAAAACGATATTTAACACAGTACTTAAGAAAATTAATACAGCATAACTTTCTATACATAACACATATAGCATTCATTTTAATATTTGTGAAAAGCCAATCATAAAATACAGATTTTTCACAAGAGTGTTTTATCTCAAGCCTCATGGAGGCTCTCTAAGAAATGTTCTTTCTAACCTTCTCAAACCCCAGGCAGGCAGGACACCCATGTTTGGACGTGCCTCAGTCCTGCAGTCCGGCACGCGCCCGCTGAGGATTTCCCTTTGCTTTGCAGGAGCAAGGAGGGTTTGAACAAAGCCAAGGAGATCCTGACCCGGCTGGGGGTGGAGCCGTCCCACGAGGACTGCATCGCCGTGCAGCACGTGTGCACCATCGTGTCCTTCCGCTCGGCCAACCTGGTGGCCTCCACGCTGGGCGCCATCCTCAACCAGCTGCGCGACAACAAGGGCGTGGGCCGCCTCCGCACCACCGTGGGCGTCGACGGCTCCCTCTACAAGATGCACCCCCAGTGAGTGCCCCTGCTCCTGCCGCTGGCACCTCAGCTGCCACGGGCTCTGGTTTGCAAGGTGTCGTCCCAGGACGTCACCCAGGCAGGCTGGGAGGTGGTGAACCCAACCCCCTGAGCCCCCCGTGGGCAGGGGTTTAGGTCTGAGCTGGGGAGCTTGGGGGAAAGGGGAGGTGTCTTTTAAGTGAAGAAAAGAGCCAAAACCCTGAGTAACTGGATACTGCAATGTCAGGGAAAACTACCGTGGTCTGAGTAGACAGCTTAAAATGTCACCAAGAGACCTCTTGGGAGGAGAGTTTCTTTGTATAAAATACTAATTTGTGCACATTGATTGACCTGCATTAATTCACCTTCACCTCCGTTTCCAGTTCAATGCCCATTCCTAACCCTATTTTTGCCAGTCTTTTCTGAAGATAAACGTGGAAACGGGGGGAGAAAAAAAAAAGTGCTTAGATTTTTGTGACCTTTAAAAAACTGGCTTTGTCCTGTTTTCCCCATCTTGAAAATTACATTTTTAGTGGAACAGCACATAAATCTGTATAGATTTATGTAGAAATCAGAAAATTATGTTTATGGGGAAACTTCTGAAATGAGAACTAGGCCTAATGTTTCATTTTCAGTTTCTCATTATTTGTTGAAAAATATTTTTTCTTCTGTTAAAGAAAACCATAGAGCAAAAACCTTTCCAAGAGTGCTGTTCTGACTAGCTTTTCCAGATTGGGCAAGATCTGGGGATTGTTAAGATAATGAACATGGACAATTTTGGTTTCTTAACTGTTTCCTGCACCATCTAAACCAGTGAGTTCAGGAGAGGACCCCAGGAGAGGGAATTGGAGCAACATTGCAGCCAGAGAGTTTCTCCCTTCCAGGATTGGGTTGAGGGGATGGGACTGATGCTCTCCCCTGCTTTTTGCTGGCTTTGCTTAGAATTTCTGTAGGAAGGAGGGAGGAAGAAATTAGAAATTCAGGAGGAAGGAGAAATGAGGAAGTACTGCACTTCCCTGGAAGTTTTCCTGCTTGGGAGGCTGTAGTTAGTTTGAATGTGGTGAGCTTGCCCACTCCTCTTGTGTTGGGTTGGTGTTGGCAGTGCAGATTTTGGGGGGCATGCAGTGCAGATTTTGGTGGGAAGGGCAGTGCAGATTTGAGGGTTATGCAGTGCAGATTTTGGGGGGATGCAGCACAGATTCTGGGGGTGATGCAGTGCACATTCTGGGGGGATGCAGCGCAGATTTTGGGGGGATGTAGTGCAGAGTCTGGGGGGGATGCAGTGCCGATTTTGGGACTGGGCAGCGCAGATTCTGGGGGGGATGCAGCGCAGATTCTGGGGGTGATGCAGCACAGATTCTGGGGGGGATGCAGTGCAGATTCTGGCGGTGATGCAGCACAGCTTTTGGGGCTGGGCAGTGCAGAGGCCGGGCTCGCAGCCTCCCCTCCCCGCAGGTACGCCCGGCGCTTGCACAAGACCACGCGGCGCCTGGTGCCCGACTCGGAGGTGCGGTTCCTGCTGTCGGAGAGCGGCAGCGGCAAGGGGGCAGCCATGGTGACGGCCGTGGCGTACCGGCTGTCGGAGCAGCACCGCCTCATCGACGAGACCCTGGCCGAGTTCAAGCTCACCCACGAGCAGCTGCTGCAGGTGAAGAAGAGGATGAGGGCGGAGATGGAAGCGGGGCTGAAGAAGAAGACTCACGACACCGCCAAAGTGAAGATGCTGCCCACCTTTGTCCGCAGCACGCCGGATGGGACAGGTAGAGCTTGCCCTCGCTGCGGTTGCGATGCTGGCTTGGCTACAGGGTGCCCAAAATGGGCTCCCAGTGTGGGATTTGGCGAGGCTGAGCAGATCTGGTGCAGCCAGAGAGGAACCTGAGCTGTGCAAAGGAAGAGACCTCAGCGCTGGCCCTGCTGGCCTGTTGGTTGCTGGCAGCCTGATCCTGTGTCCTTGCCTCAGGGTGCAAGGAAAGTCACAGCTTGAGGGGGGAAAACCACAGGTGGGATCATAAACCCAAACCCAAAGGAAGCTTGCTCACATTACTTGGGTATTTTGCATTTTAGGGTGGCTGGCCAAATCTCAGCAGTCTCTCAGGGAACAGTTGTGTGGGTTCTTTTTCCCTTTTTGATTTAAAGGAAAACAAAGTAATCAGAGCAGCATCTGAATTCCTCCTTTGATGAAGATCTTCCCAACTGAGTTTTTAGGAGATTTTCTATCAGAATACTTTGAGAGAAGCATTTATTCAGATTTCACTTATGGTTCTTCAAATATACACACATATTCTTTTGCAGAGAATGGAGACTTTCTGGCACTTGACCTTGGAGGAACAAACTTTAGAGTTTTGCTGGTAAAAATCCGCAGCGGTAAAAGGAGAACAGTTGAGATGCACAACAAGATCTATGCCATTCCCATAGAGGTGATGCAGGGAACAGGAGAAGAGGTATTTTTGTTTCTCTTTGGCTGCATTGCTGCTTTTAAAATAACTCTTTAAGAGCCCATAACTTGTACAACTTCAAGTATTATGACTTTTCTCTTCAAAGCTGTTTGATCACATCGTTACCTGCATTTCTGACTTCCTGGATTATATGGGGATAAAAGGAGCACGTCTTCCTCTTGGCTTCACCTTTTCCTTCCCTTGCAAGCAGACCAGTCTGGATGCTGTAAGTTCCTTAGTATCTTTTCAATCTGCTTCTGTGCTTATGCCAGACCTGGTTTCTCTGCCTTCACGTCATCCACGTGACACTTACAGGAAGGTCACACGAGGGGAAGGTTCGTGTGCTGACCCTGACCAGTACAGCTGCTCCTATAAATAGTTCCTTTAAGGGCAGTAATGCAAATGCTGCCCATGGCTGTGACAGATAAGAGCATTTAAATTTTCCATGGTGGTCATATCCCTTTTATAAGGCATTATGTTTTTTTCCAACTGTGTAAACCTGCTGGTCTGTGACACCTCCCTGGTTCTGCAAGAAGTAAGCAAAAGTCCATCCCTGCTGCCCATCCCTATTCCCAGATGAGCTTGTCTCACTGGATGGAGTGGTTGCACCAGAGTCTGTGGGCTGTGTCACCAGTGTGGCCTGCAGCACATCCCTGGCAAATGGACTTGTGTTCTTTGCACTTACATGTTTAACTTCTTCACTGCCACATACTTACACCAACCTCTGCAGCTGTTAATAGCTTCCTGTGTACTTAGCTGGGGTTTCTTTTAAGAAAGGCATATTCTCTATAACACTTCTTTGGGGTTTTTGAGTTTGTTGTCCCAGTCACTATTTTTTTTTTCCAGAGCAGTGTTGGTTGCATTGCTCTGGAAATTTAGAACCCAATCACAATTAGTTGTTTTAGATGCAAATTCGACATACTGAGGAGATACTCCTTTTCACTGAAACTCTTCTGTAAAGCATCACACTAAAGTATTTGAGATGTTAAGTGTACAGAACAGCATCTGAGTCCTAGCAACTTGATAACCTCTTTTCTTGCTTTATAGGGTATCCTTCTCAATTGGACAAAAGGCTTCAAAGCTACAGACTGTGAGGGAGAAGATGTGGTATATTTACTTAGAGAAGGAATTAAAAGAAGAGAGGTAATTTTTCTTTCTTTTTTTCCTCATTCTACTCCTCTCCAGACTTGACAGACTTTGTGGGTCAGGCTGGCTCCCTCTCACAGGATCTATGTGCCTTGTAGACAGAGGCTGTGCCTCCTGTCTTGCACAGAAGATTGTTTTTCCTCAGAGGCTTCTGACTTTCCACATTTGCCAGAACTTTCAAGGCTTCTTTCAAACTCTGTGACAATTTCCACATACATGGAGAAAGCTGTTTTCGAAATGGTGACTGTGGGAATGCACCTCAGTGCACCCTAAAGGACAGTTTTCTCCTTCTCTTCTTCATCTTGAAAAAGCCTCAACCAGTTTCACCAAAACTTTCTAGGAAGGGAAGAAAAATAGCCTGAGAAGGGTGTTAATTTTGCACAGATTTTATTAGCCAAGGAAGTCTTAAAACCTTTGTTACTGGAATTGCTACCCAATTCCTGTGATACTGAATGTTTATACCATGTGCCTGTGTAAAAGATATGTGCTTAAACATACTTAAGGGATAAACTTCATTCTGAAGACAGTCTGTCATAGGTAGAGCACATACCTTAGCTGCCTGCTGGTAGATTAGGTTCCTGTTTTGGCATGTGTGAAATCAGGCTGGTAATTTCAGTTGTTTGTTTCCAGTGTGTTTCTACATCATCCCCTTTGGTGGGAGGGACTCTCTGCTATTTTTTCACTGCTGTTTTCTCTCTCCCAAAGGAATTTGACTTGGATGTGGTGGCTGTGGTGAATGACACAGTGGGCACAATGATGACTTGTGCTTATGAAGATCCAAACTGTGAAATTGGGCTCATTGTGGGTACGTGTTAGAGCTGCTTTTTATTAAACAGCACATCCACCCATCTGTCTGTGTTCTCATGGAGGCATCCCTGTGGTTAACTGAAAATAAAGCTAGGATATCTAGGAGTAAAAGAGAGCAAAACTCAACAGCCAGCTTAGTTCTGTCCACAGTCAGTTGAGATAAGCAGAGGCTGTGATGCACAATAAACCCTGTTTTATCTGGTAAAGGCATGGTGCTGGTGGGGAGCAGAGCAGATGTGGCCTCAGGGACCCTCAGCAACTCCTGTTAGTTTAGCCTGTCAGAGTGTCCCTGCTGGGGTGTTCAGCTTTCCTCAAGCAAGTGGTCTCTCAGAATAAAGCTGCAAAGTGCAGCCACGATTCCCAGATGGCATGTGCTGGAGGGCTGTGGCAGACTGAGCACAGACACACAGCTCCCTTCCCAGCAGTGACACAGCTGAAGTCACTCCACAGGCGACTGCTGCTGCCTTTGCAAATGCCACCTGAGTCACGGGGCAGTGTGAATTCCCAGAGCTCTCCAGAGGAATGAGTTTTCCATGGGAGGGGAGGGGACAGGGCACCTGCAAGCTTTAGAAATGCTCTCAGTTGCGAGGTGGCTTGGAGGAAAGAAAGAAGCCACCAGTTTCTCCTCCAGACAGCTGGAAGGCATCCAGGATGAGTCAGCAGAGTGCAGTGTGGGTAGGGAGCCGTGCCTGCAGCTCCAGCATGGCTGTTTTCAGGAACCAGAGTTCCCTGCAGGAAGGACAGCGTGTCCTTGGGGTGCTGAGACACCCTCTGGGGACTGTCCACTGCAGCCCTGCCAGATCTGCTGTGCAGCCAGCGTGTCTGTGTGCGGAGCAGGGCATCAGGGAGGGCCTGGGCACCTCTGGGATAATGGGAATGAGAGCCCCAGGGCTCTGACAGCTCCCTCTGCCCTGCCTGGCTGACAGCACCTGAGGGAGGCTGAGCACTGCTGGCAATCTGCAGCTGGGTTTGGTCTGGTTTGCTCCTGCAAACCTGGCTCTCAGCCTGCAAACCCAGACATTCCCTCTGTCAAACCCTGTGCTGGGGCTCAGCTCTCCTGCAGCAGGGGAGTACTGTGGGAGGATCTATTTTAGCTCAGACTGTATTGATGTAATTCCCTAAAAACATGGCAAAGGAAAACAGACATGCTGTAGCAACTGGTATATAATATGGGATGCAGGATTAAATGACAGTTTAAGTAACTTCAAGAGAACTTTTGCCCTGGTGGCAGCTAAAGCTGCCTCTCTTTGCTAATAAAGCTTTCCTCCCTAAAGACCTCTGTGTACATGGAGCACTTTGCCACACTCCTTAGGATCCTCTTTGAAGAATTATCAGATATGGCCTTATCTCAACATGGAAGTAACCCTCCTGCTGGAGAAAATAAGCAATTAAAATCAGAAACCCCCCCAAGCAATCAGCTGGTAAAACCCCTGCTGCCTCAGAATTCGCTGAGGTTTTCAGTTCAACATATTTTCCCCTGAATTCTGTGGGTCTGTGGGCTTTGTGGAAGGTGGTTCCCAACTGCAAAATCCAGCTATCTGCTTCCTGAAGTTTTGGGCTCGGAAGCATGTGAGGTTTTGTGTGGTGAAAGGGCTGCCCTGCTCTTCCTCCCTGCAGTGTGCAACTCAGCCCAGCTGGCCTGGGTGAGCTTCCTCTCTGAGCCACCCTGAGCAATGCACCACAGGAGTCATGTTCTCCTTCAGTTTAGGAATGTTGAAGAGTCGAGGTTTGGGGATTTTTTTGATGTTTCAAATGATGATTCAACTACTTCTTTCAGAAAAAAAACCACGTTCAAGATCCCCCAGAATGTTTGTCAGGGCTGTGGTGCTGGCTTTAGCCTTGTTTTGTTCCATCCAAAGAGTAACCTCAGGGTTTGTTTCTTTCAGGAACGGGCAGCAATGCCTGTTACATGGAGGAGATGAAGAACATAGAGATGGTGGATGGTGAGCAGGGGAGGATGTGTGTGAACACGGAGTGGGGAGCCTTCGGGGACAACGGGTGCCTGGATGACATCAGGACAATATATGACAAAGCAGTCGATGACTTCTCCCTGAATGCTGGCAAGCAGAGGTACTGCAGCACAAACAGGGTGCTGAGCATGTGAGCCAGGCTGCCCTGAGTGCTTTTAAGACAGAATTGGGTTTGTCTCAGTTGAGAAGGGAGAGGTTGAGAGTAGAAAATGACTGCAGTCCTGCAGATCATTCTGTGGGATCTCCCCTTTCTGGCTTTTCCTGGACACTGCTTTTTTGTGCCTTATTTGCTGCCATGGGACTCTACAGCAGGGCTTTTGGTGAGGACTTGAAAAGTCTTGAAATTATGAAAAGACTCTTTTTCTCATCCTGTGCTGTACAGAGGAGGATAAGATGGCTAGTCATTCTTTTACTCTGGGTTTTAGGTTAATCTCTTTTAGCTGAACTCTCCAGAGGGCTGGGCCTGTGGAAGTCCTGAACTTACAGCTGCTGGCGTGGTTAAAGCTTGGAGCTGTTCACTGTGAAGCAGTCAGGAGCTCTCGAGCAGTTGCAGCCAGCTCTTATTTCAGACAATTTTCTGGATGGGATAGGTAATGTTAGAGGGCCTGCCTTTCTTGCTTCTGGAATTTGGTCCCCTTTTTGGGGCTCACCTTTTGTTTGGGCAAGTACTTCCCTGTCCCCTTCAAGAGAAAGTTGACAAGGAGGTGTACCCAGTACCAAAACTGGGCTGGGACTGTTGCTTGCTAGGACTACAATCTTTCATCATTTCTTTGCAGCAGTGCTTTGATGCCAGGAGCTTTTAAAAAGATTTTGTGACTAGAGTAAATCTGCCCACAAAAAACCTGAGGAATACAGACAAGCTGGCAAGTCCCACAGGAAGCTCTTTAGAAGCTGAGGCTCAAACAGACCCAGAGGGGCAGACGTGGAGCGAGCCTGATGCAGCAGCAGAGTTGGCATGGAGTAAGCAGCCAAAGGCAGTAGTGGAGACTGCCAGGGGAATAATTTATTCCAGAGATAGTCAGGCACTCAGGAGGGAGGACACTGGCTGGGTACAAGCTTGAGAGAGCTCATGGTATTAAATGGACTGCGTGGCCTGCTTCCAGCAGGATGGCGTGATGGGCTCTGCTCAGTCCAGGGCACAAACCCTGCTGTGAAGCTTCAGGAGGTGAAATAAAGGATGCACCACTGAATGCCCTTCTCAGGAAAAGGAACTGCTCAGTTCTTGTTGGTAAGGACACAACTTACAGGCCCCAAAATGCTCCATTCAAACCAGAATGATGCTGGACGGGAGGGAGAGCAAAACATGGCTGAGACCTCCAAAGAGAAAGCTCAGTGGCTCCATGCAGCAAAATTGCAGAGAAACCACAAGGTACAGTCACTGCAAATGCAGCGTTTTTAAGGGAGTCCTGTGCTTCAAAACCAGCCCTGTGCAAGATAAAGGATTGGGAAAAACCATGTCCAGCCTGTTCACAGGACCACTGACCTGCAGGTTGGCAGTCTGGTGGTCCAGGGTTGGTCTGTGCTCTTCAGTTAATTCAAGCACCTGGTTTCCAGTAGGAAACCAGTTATCCTAAAACCCCAGGGAGGAACCAAGCTGTCTTGAACCTCTCTCAGCCCCCAACTCTGCACACAGGACCAAAGTTTCCCACTTGCAGTCTTGCCTCAGGCTAAAGAGGGGTCTTCCACCTGCAGCCCTCTGTCTAGCACAGGATAAGGAGTGATGCTTGGCCCTGGTACCTGCAGCTCTCTGTGCATAGGACAGCTGGCTGATAATGATGCTGACTTGGCAAAAGTGGGCAGGCTCCCTCTGAACTGTCTTTCCTTGCAGGTATGAGAAAATGATCAGTGGGATGTACCTGGGGGAAATAGTCCGCAATATTTTGATTGACTTCACCAAACGGGGTTTCCTGTTCCGAGGCCAGATTTCAGAGACACTGAAGACCAGACATATCTTTGAAACCAAGTTCCTTTCTCAGATTGAGAGGTAAGAGCACTGCAGGGGAGGCTGCTTAGAGTGACATAGCGTAGTAGTGTTCATCTGGTGACGCTGCTGGATGGGAGGGACAGCTGGAGAGCATTGCTTGCTTCTCTGGAGAGAATTTGAGTTTCAGCCTGTGTGTGTGCAGGAGGATTCTTTACAATATCAACTGAATTTCTAGCAATGCTCACTTCTAAACCCTGGGAAGGGCTGTCAAGGATTCCCTCACTCTATAATTTTATTTCCTTGTTTGGAAATCAAGCCATTTTCCTGGGCCCCTTGTGTGTGTTTAGCTGCAGTTGTGGAATTGAATGAGCACTAGCTGAGTGAGCACTGCTTACTGGGTGTTTTTGTGCTTTTATTGCTCGGACTCTGTATTTTAAAACAATCTCTGAGGCTTCACGGGAGGGGAAAAACCCCAAGGTCACGGTTAAAAATATTTTCCTGGAATGCCCCATGGTAAGAAAAGAGAAAGGGAGGCAGTGCAGAGCTGGACTTGGAGCCTCTGTTGCTGCTTGCACCCCTCTCCTGCACTGCAGCACAGTGCAGGGATGATGGAATTTGCATTCCCTGGGGTCACTGGTGCTGTCAGGAGAGGCTGCTGCCTGGGGTGGGTGCACCATCAGTGCAATGAGGTTTATGGCTTGACTGAGGGCAACCTGTGACACGGTGTTCTCCTCCCACAGTGACAGGTTAGCCTTGCTGCAGGTGAGAACCATCCTCCAGCAGCTGGGGCTCAACAGCACCTGCGACGACAGCATCATTGTCAAGACAGTCTGTGGGGCGGTGTCGAGGCGAGCAGCCCAGCTCTGTGGTGCTGGGATGGCTGCCATTGTAGACAAAATCAGGGAGAACAGAGGGTTAGAGCGCCTGGAGATAACGGTTGGTGTGGATGGAACTCTCTACAAACTCCACCCGCAGTGAGTGTTTGCCTTCTCAGCTTTTGTTTGTGCCTTGCCTGTATGTCCTTCCTCCTGATGCTCCCAACTGGACTCTCTCACTTGCTGGGATAAGAACTAGGGGAAAAAATGTCTTAATCAGGGGGCTCAGGGCTTTCTGAAGGGCAATGAGAAGATTGGGAATGACTTGTCACCACCCCAAGAATCTTTCACAAACTGAAGGGGACACAGCTTGCCGAGTGAGTTGGAAGCTGTATAGCAAGGGAAGGATCTCTTGGCTCTGGACAGGCAATGACAGAGCAGTGCTGAAATGCCTGGTGCCTCTTTGGAGGATGTTTCTGTTCAGTGTCCAGTGGAGAGGAGTTGCTGCAGAACAATGCAGGTGTGGGCAGGAGTCTAAAAGAGCTGGGGCAGGAGGAGAAGAGAACCAGTGCCCACCTCTAGTGTGCATGGAGGGAGATGGGTGGGAAGGAGGGGACTTACTTGGTCTGTTCTTTTCCCTCTGCTGTGGATTAGTGATCCCAGTTAACCTCACACAGACAGGCAGGGCTGGGAGGCAAGTGCTTTTTTCCTGTAACTCGTACTGCTCCCAGGCTTCAAATCCACCCTGGTTTCCAACATCTTATCCTGATGAGAGGGGACACAGTGCAAATGCCTGTGGCAGTGCTCCACAGTTGCTGCAGGACCTTCCTCACCCACTGCCCTTGTTTGCTTTCACAGCTTCTCGAGGATCATGCACCAAACAGTCAAAGATCTGGCACCCAACTGCGACGTGACCTTCCTGCTGTCTGAGGACGGCAGCGGGAAAGGGGCAGCGCTCATCACAGCGGTGGGATGCAGGCTTCGTGAGGCTGAGCAGAACTGAACTCCACAATCCTGGCCTCAATTCTGTCTTGTGTTTCTCATAAAGCAGCGACTGCATAGTCAGAACTGGTAAAAAACTCAGAACTCACTGCTTTATTGGGGGAAAAAAAAAGTACAACTAATGACATAAAAAAAATAGGATACAAGATAGAATGTGTGCTCTTAATAATATCTCCTGTTTCTGGACTCCAATCTGCATGTTTCTTACTCACCTTGTTGGTACCTTCCCCATCTGTAGGTCATGGAAAAAAAACCCAGTCTATAATTTCTGCAGTTGTCAAAAATCAGTTGTTGTCTGAGATGAAACTGCCCCCAAGTGATGTGCGTTGAGAGCTCCCGTTGCATCGTACCAAACGTGTTCTTTGCAGCATCCCTGTTAAGCACACTGCCAGCACGCTGACCACCAGACCTGGGTGTTGATGCTTTTAAGTGAAGGGGAAGCAACAGTTCCCTCCTGCATTATCTACCTGCTGTTGTTTCGTCTCAAGCGGTTGTGAAACATTTTGGTGTGTCAGCACTGTGCACGCACGTAACTCTGTAGTGGGACGTGACACCGCGACTTACTCGCTTCCTTGATGCCTCCTGTCATGGTGAAAGTAAACACCCTTGTCCCACAGATCTGGTTCCACTGGTATTCCCCATTGCTTCTGTGAGTAGTGTTGTGTTACTGGGCGAAGTCCGTCACGTTTCGGCGAGAAATCCCTAAAGAGCGGTTGGTGCCTGGGGTAATCCAAATCTCCAGACCTGCCAAATCGGTAGATCTATGCTCCCTACATGGCTGTGCTGTGTTCTTCTGTCGAAGGGTTCTTACAAAAATAGTTCCTGTCTCTTCTCGTTAGTCTAGGTCAGGGCACTGCAGCTGCCCTTCCACCAAACCTGCAGCTCAGCCGCGTGCCCCGGATGCGCCTACTTCCGTCTCTCGCCTTAAATGGGTATTTGCTTCCACACAGAGCTTTAATCTTTAATGCTGTCCAGCAGTCACTCAGAACACAGACACCCAGCCAGAGTTAGTGTGCAGAAAGGAAGAGGAAGGTTGTGTTTTGATCTTGCCTTTGAGGACCCATGTGCGTAAACAACCCAAAAAGCCAAAATTGGGTGCAGCTTATTCCAAGGACGAAGGCAACAGCAGATCATTTACACATGGTGTACCCTGTCCTCTGTCCAGTCAATGCCATTATTATATTTGCATACCAGTTGCATCGCTTAAATTGAGAAGCAGTTAGGAAGGCATGTGTCCAGTAATAACTGTAAGTCACACCACTTTCTGCAAAGAGGGAGACCACACAGTAGTCCTTAATTCCCACTCTTCTACCAAAAATGAATTTCAGATGTCCGCATGGTTTTCCCTGCTGCCTTTTCCTGCAGAAAGTAGATGGAATTTTGCAGGCTGCTCTTCTCTGCTCTCGTTCCACTCCCTAAGATTTGGATTGCCCTACCTATCGATAACATTTCAATATGCATTATGGTGCACTGTGAGTGAATGTTGTAAAGTAACCTGTAAGTCACAAACAGTCATTGCAGCTTTAAGTGTGTGTCTACCTGAAAAATTGCATGCCTAACTGGTTTTGCAAAGGTAGAGGGTCTTTTTACTTTGCACACTAGTAGCTCTGGTACTAGTGTTACGTGATACTTGTGAAAATATTAAACTTTTTTGATGTGCGTTAACTGGTGTTTAGTGGTTCTTTCTGGAAGAGGTGCTGTTGGCTGGTGGCTTAGTGCTTTGGGAAGAGCTATTGTGTAGGGAGAGCTGCAACCTAATCCCAGTGGTGCCTGTGTTTTGTGTGTGTGTTTTTATTCCCGGGCATTCGGGGTCAGATTCACACAGGTCCCCGTGCCTCGTGTTTCCTAACGTAGTTCAGCAGAGGCACAGCGCTGACAGTGCCCAAATCTTGGGGGCCGTGTGGCTTGTCCAAGTGCCCCTCGTGCCCTGTCTTGTGCAGGGGGATCTGTGGTGCAGGAGGACCTCGGGGTGCTGCACCGAGGGCGGTGTGGTTTCATTAGGCTGGTGATGGACACGTGTGTCTGAGCTCCCTGTGTGTGTAGGGTTAACGTCGGCTCAGCCCCGGTGTCAGGTGCTCCTGCAGCACTGGCTGGCACAGCCTGTGTTGGAGCTGTGGTAGATGGAAGCCCCTTTTTGTGTACACCAAAGCTGTGCTTCTCCAATAACGCGTTTTACGTTACAGCTTGAATAGTCTCTGACAGCCTTGATGTGCAGCTATGACCCCAAACAGGAGACAGAAGAAGGTGAGAAACTTTTTTGGGCACAGGGGACACGTTGCATTTGAATTGCTTGAAGGTTTGCAAATCTTGTGCCTGCCGTCAGCAGTGCTGTAGGGGTGGTGTGAGCCGTGCCTGGGGACCTGGGTTTGGAGCTCTTTGGCACCTGAGGGCCAGGCTCAGTGCAGGATAGAGGGTGAGGGAGAAGTGGAAGTTAAACTTGGTCTCAGGGTGACTGTGGATTTTGGAGATGCTGGCATAGGTCTTTTTGTTTATTGGATCCAGCTCATAACAAATAGGGAGTGAGTTTGTGTTTCTAACTTTTCCTACCATGGACCATAGTTGATGTACTCGGTAAGACACGGCAGTTCTTTTCCAAAGGGAGACATGGTGGGATTTCCATTTCCAGACTACTTCTTACCCCTAGGAAACTGTTCCAAGTGAATCACAAGCTATAACTGTCTGAAGAAATGTCTCCAATGTTACCCAAGCAATGACTGAGATGTCTTTCTAAAGCTTTTAGGCTTGGTGAATAAAATCACAGTCCTCTTAACTGTTAAGCTGTAATTACTGCAATATGAACACAAAAATCTTATATTTCCTGGGGAAAAGACCATTTGCATACCACTGTTGTAATGTCATCTGCTCCTTACTCCTCTGGGGTTCTCTCAGAAGCCTTTTGAATGGGTTTTAAAACAAGCAGACCTTGTTTTGTTTTGTTTTCTTAAGAAAATAGCAGAAGGCAAAATAAAGTGTTTCTGAACTTTTGAACCCCGTTCTGTGCTTTTTGTTCATTCCTTTGCCATAAAAATTATTTTCTTGAAGTGTTTTTCTTTACTGACTGCAGGGACTGCTTTGCTACTTAGAGCACAAGTGAACATGCAGGAGAGGGATTTATTGCTGACCTGGATGTCTTTACTGCTGTGTGGTATTTAATCCTGTCTATATTTATTAATGGAGAATTGCATGTACTTACCATGGGGCATGGTGTTCCTGTTGCCTCATGTGTCACAGGAATAACATAGCCTGCTGTGTAACAAGGGCTCGGGGCATCTCTGCTTCCTTAAGTGTTGCTGTTTCTATGGGATAAAACCTCAGGATCTGCACCCTGAATCCACCAGGAAACAGAAAATTCCTTTTGCAACGTGAAGAAATCATCCTCTGCTTTCTGCTCCCAGCAAGAGAAAGAGATGCCTTGAGCTGCCGGAAAACATCAGTGCCAGCCAGGGACAGCACTGGCAGCACTCTGGGGCATCTGGAATAGACTCTGGCTGGATGTTCAGGTGTGATGGAAGAGGGAGGGGGAAGGTGGGATGCTCAAGATAGGCCTGTTTATTGTAAAAAGCTCTACATCAGAAAGCTGCAGAGTTTGAAGGCCTTAGACTCACAGCAGCTGGGCAAGGGGAGTGCAGCTCATGTATATCAAACACTGAGCTCTGTGTCCTTGAGTTCCTCAGAGCAGGAGTCCCTGCCTGGTCCCAGCGATGTGTGCCTGGCAGAGCATCCCTCCCAAAGGGTTTTCCATCCCTGTGGCAGAGTGACTTGGTGGTGGCTGTCTGTAAATGCCCAGCAGGCTGGCCTGGGGAGAGGGCTGGCAGGTGACATCTGGACTAGAAATTGTCTGCTGGAATGATTTAAAATGGTGAACTTTTGCAGAGGGGCCTGGGCTCTCTTGTGCCAATAGTGGGACAAGTTTGTTGAAATAATTGTTCTCCACAGAGCCAGGGAGGTGGAGAAGTGAAGAACATATATCTCGTTCCTGTATTGGAACAGGCTTGGCAAAATCGTGTCCCTGAGTACTGTTTCAGTTCAAGCCATGAACATTTTCTCTGGATGTACTGCAGAGTTTAAGCCTGGCAGCACTTTGTAGTTTGGCTTTCACAGAGCAAAGGAGAATATTTCAAATAACTGGATCTTGTCAACATCACAGGAACTTTTTAATTGATAAGGTGATACTATTTACAAACCTGTCATGAGAGGTGAAGGTGCTAACTTATCACACCATTATTAAATGCTGTATTACTTTTGCATAATGTTTATATTTCAGCTTCTCCTGGTTTGTGTGCCTGCACATAATGCCTCAGGCTGGGAAGATGACATATTCCAGCTTTTATTTTCATATCTGGGAAAAGCAGTGAGGATAAATATAGGGTAAGTCTGGAAAGGGAAGGTGAAGGGTCTCTCTGGAAAAGACAGCAATGGACCATGGCTGTTAGGACAAAAAGGATGTAAAGAAAGTGGATTCTGACTGGATCCATGAGCCCTGACCAAGCCAGTGGCCATCCCTGGCTACTGACTCTTCTGAGAGCCTTGCTCTCCAAATTAGGCACCACAATTAATGTGAAGGAGAAATCACTTGAGCGTGGTTTAATAGGAAACCAACATCATATTTTGGGACAAGGTTATAGAAATCCGTGCAATGACAACATCTAAAGGAACTGTTTCTGCTGGGGAAATTGCAGGCATAAAAATCCCAGAATGCAGAAAATTTTGAGGGCAGGCTGGATTTTTCAGTCTGGATCTGTTACTATTTACCTTTGTTGTAAGCAGGCTTTGGTCCACAGTGCCTTGGGGCTGCTGAGCCCTGGGACTTGGCTGCCCACACAGCCCTGGGGTCCATCCCAGCTGGACCACACGAGCCCCAGCCTTTCACTCCATTGCTTCTTTCCTGAATTCAAGTGTCTTGGTGGAACAGACCTCAGGAGATCACAATGTAGAATTTGTATTCTCCTGATTGGCACTGCTTCAGATCTGCTTTGCTGATTTTTTGACCTCCTGGCCTGATGTCTGTTCTGTATTGCAGTTGTTGATGCAGAGGAGGGCTAAACTCGTATCTGTAGCTTGGACCTTGGATAGAAGTGTTATCAACACACTGCCTTCAATGCTGATGGCATCTAAAGAAGTCCTGTAGGAAACAGTTGCTCCAGAGGAAAAGTCCTGTTTTTCAGGCTTCTTCAGATCTGCTGCCTTGGCATGGAGCCAGAACCAGGAAATCAAAGTGTTAATTGGGTGAGGGTAAATGATGTCTTCTCTTTCTCATTCAGCTGAGTTTCTGTGTTGAAACTGGTTGTTCTTGACTTCCTGTGGGTTGTCTGGTAGAGGGATGGGGACATAAGTTTCAGTTTGTCTTTTTCTGTGGCTTTTATGCAGGGACACCACCGGAAGGCTAGCTTGAATCCAGAGCGAAACCTGTGAAAGTGACAAAAGCAGTTAGATGGTGAAATGATCTTTCTAATTGCGCAGAGAATGAACAAACTCATGACTTGGTTCTATCTGTGAATGACTATGGAAATAAATATTCCTGCTGAAATCAAAGGAATGAGGTGAAAAGCTAAATGCATGAAAGCATGGAGGGAGGTGCACCAGGAGTTTCTGATCAGATTTCCTGATTTAAGTATTTTAAGTAAACATAAGATCAGTGAAATGGCAGGGAGTTTTGATGTGCTCAGTAGATGGTGCTGGCCGTGCTGGTAACTGCATTTGTGAGACACAGAAAATCTGAGGAAAATATATGCATTTACTCACTGGGAGCTTTAAAAAAAAAAAAAAAACAACCAAAATCCTATGATAACTAAATGAGGAAGCTGTCTGCTTTCTGAGAAGGGAGGGGGAGGACATGTTTGTGTGCTTCATGTTAAATACAGTTTGGGTGAATGGGCTGCAAAACTCTTCCAGCTCACTGCAGGACGGTGTTTGACAGGCAAGCCTCGCAGCATCGCTCTGGAGTTGAACACCGGGCTGCTGCAGTCCAGTGTGCTGAGAACCATTTGTTACTTTTGAAGCTCGCAGCGAGCCTGAGGAGGGAGGGCTGGGGAGGTTTTGGGTGCGGGATTTGGCACGGAGCTCCGGGCAGCCGGAGCAGCTCCCTGCGCTCTGCATCACGCAGAGCAAGAGGGACATCTCTTGGCACCATGGGGATGTGCTCCTCGCTGCGACACGTCCCGATGGCACCTTCACAGGCACCCCTGGGCTGCTCCAGCCTCCCACCCTGGGGCTGAGCCCAGGGCTGTGCTGGGGGTGCCCTGGGGAGAGCAGGAGGCTGAGCCAGCCCAGCATCGGCTCAGCAGATGCAGTGCAGGGATTGCAGAGCCCTCCCTTGGGAACAGGATGGTCTGCATGTGGAAATGGGTGTGCTGCTCCTGTGCCTGCTGCCTGTGCTTTATTCAGAGACAGAAAATGCTGCGGGCTGGGTTAACAGCTCAGAGGGCACCCATTAGCAGCACAGGGTAAGTTAAGTTGTCTCGTTGGCCTAAGGACTGCAGTTGAAAATCATAGCTGTTCTCACAGCCAAAGATCTGTGCTGTTTTCAGGCTGAGATTTTAGTTTTCTCTGTGCACACATGCTCACACTGCCTCACCTCTGGTTCAGGCAGCAGTAGATGATGGGGTTGTACATTGTCGAGCTCATGGCAAGGAGGAACACTGCGAGATACACCTGCTGAATGTACTTCTGCTGGTAGATGTCTTCCTTGAAGCTCCCCAGGATGAAGTATATGTGATAGGGCAGCCAGCAGACAGCAAAAATGATCACCACCACCACCATCGTCTTCACAAACTGGGAAACCAAAACCAAGGGGTTATTCCTGGGCTCTGGGGGATTGGGCTTGTTGGGGCAGTGGGAAGTGCTGGTGTCACTTTGAGCCTGGTTTGCCCTCCCAAAGTGGTGAGTATGGAATGTAGACCTGGACTGCTGTGGCAAAGAAACCAACCCTGGTGATGAAAACTGGGAACAGAGAGGGAGTGCCCTGGCCGTGGAAACTGGGACAGGGAGGGAGTGCCCTGGTGATGGGAACAGGGCGGGGGTAAAAGCAAACCTTTCCCAGAGCACCGAGTTCCTCTGCAGAGGAGCTGCTTGTAGCTGCACCAGGGAGGTGTGCAGGGAAAGGAGATTGCTGCTCTCACACTGGGACTGCTCCACCCTGTCCAGAGTTTCACCCTGGTTTATTCTATGTGGATTCTCTTCACTGTCTGAGGGCTGCTGGCAGCCAGCCTGCTGCTGTGAGCCTTTCTTCCTTGAAGGCTGGCTGGTGCACACAATCACCATTTTTTTCAAACTTGCAGGCTAATGCCCTTTACCCCAGACCTGAAATATTTTGTTAACCTTTCAAGCCCAATCCCACAAGATTTTATGTGGAACACCAGCTCCATTTTGGAACTGGAGCCAGCAGGGCTGGTGTGCTGGGGGTGATGATACTTAAGTTTCACTTCTGACCTTTTTTTTGGCATTAACTTGGTGTTGGTAGTGGACTCTGTTCAGGTGGTTGTCTGGAGCCGTGCTGCTCCACAGAGTAACTCCAATAATGCTGTATGCAACAAACATCACCACTAAAGGCAGCAAATAAATCAACACGATCACGGCAATGTGGTACCTGAAAGAGAAGAACAGGCAGTTTTTCACAGTCAGTGTGGCTCTTGGAGAGCTCCTGCACAAACTGTTTTTTGGGTATGTATGCTGGCTCCTATTAGTGAAACCACAAAGAAGAAACTTTGCCTGTAATTTTTGTTACAGGCACTTCTGTCAATAGCAAAATATCATCTCTCTTGTGGTGTGATGAGGGGCCCTTGGGCTGAATTCCCTGCTCTTTCAAGACACAGGAACATCACTGATCTTTTAGCAGAGGGTTGCAGTCCAGGGCCACCTGCACTGAGCTTTGCTATCCCCCTACAGCCAGGGGAGAGAGAGAGAGGGTGGTAAAAGTACAAGCCCTTAAATCACAGGTATGGGAAGGGAATAGTCCAGAAACTATAGAGTCACTTGATGGATGCAGCAGTGGCAGCAGTGGAAAAAAGCCAGATCAGGGACTGTGAAAGGCATCTGGCTGCTAACAGGGTGCACAGAGATGCAGCCAGTGAGGAAGGGACGTTGCCTGTATTTGTGTAGCTGGCTGTTTTCGTTTGTGTGAGCACACACAGTTAATGTGCCACCAACAGGCCACTCAGTCACTGCTCCAGCTGAAAGCACTGGCATCCATCCCCTTAGCTGCATTTTAACCTCAGCCCTTTCTACCTTTCCATGTCACCCCACAAACTTCTGCTGGTCCCTCAGCTGGGGGCTGATTAGTTTAAGCAATCACCATTTATGGGAAGGGAACAACCTGCTCAGTCCCTTACAGCAGCTGTCAAATTAACATAAACAGAGTGAAAAGTAGGATTAGGCAGGAGGGCTCCGGCACATGCTGCTGGCAGTGTCCCCAAAATGCTGGGGGGTGCAAATGGTCTTTCTCAGTCTGACAAGGCTCTGGGGTTATTCCTCACATGAGTGCTTTGCTCTTGAATGGGTGTTGGGGCCTGCAGCGGTGTTTGTGCTTTGGGGTGGCTGCAAATACCAGACTGGTGGCTGCATAAAGAAAAATATTATATTTGTGAGATGTGGCACATTTGTCCCTGCCTGTCTTCCACTTTTTCCTACTGTGCTCAGAGCAGTTCCTCTTTTGTAGGTCTGATGCTGTGTGTGGAGTGCAGCAAAGCCCTTTTAGGGTTCCCATCCAAGGGAGGATGGGAGCCTAAGTTTGAGCACATGTAAAAATAAACTTTTAGTCTTGTATCTTTGCTACTTTGCTGCAAAGTTAACCTGTCACCAGAAGAAAAATCCTCTGTGGTTTTCTTTACTCTGGTTAAATGTCTATATCCTTTATAGCCAGTATTTTTCAGGCACTGGCAGTCAGTAGTGCATCGTTTGGGGTTTTTAAAATTATTATGATTTTTATTTTTTTATTTCCTTCTGTCATAATTATACACATCTTTCCTACAGAAAAGGATTTTCCTATGTTCTGAAGTCTAGAAATCTTGAAAGATGGGTTTATTCAACTGCAAAGGATTCAGAGGACACACAGTCAACACAGGAACCCAGCTCTCAATTTTTTTTGTTGTTTTTCTTTGGGTTTCTTAGTATTTCTTTTCCCTGTTATTTGGACTAGTATATGAATGGCTACACATGGCTTTTAATGTTACAGGGACTTCTGTAAGCAGCAAAATCTCATCTCTCTGCTGGTGTGATGAGGGGTCCTGGGGCTGCATTCCCTGCTCCTTCAAGACACAGTAACATCACTGATCTTTTAGCAGAGGGTTGCAGTCTCGCAGAGGACACACAAATCAATTAACAAAATGCATTCAGAGGACACAGAGTCAACACAGGAACCCAGCTCTCTTTTTTTTTTTGTTGTTTTTCTTTGGGTTTCTTAATATTTCTTTTCCTTGTTATTTGGACTAGTATATGAATGGCTGCACAAGGCTTTTTCTCCATGGCCTGTGCTGCAGGCATCTGTCCCAACAAAGCCATCACTCAGTAAGATTTCTGGGGAGCAATGTCTCCCACTTCCTTTCTAAGGGAGATACCAAAACCTGCAGGTCTGAGGCTGTTCAGGGAGAGAGAGCTGGTGAGTGATGGATTGTGGTCAGGGGCTGCTGCTCTCCAGCTGGAGATCCCAGAAAAAGGACCTGCCCTGCTATTGCCACACTCAGGACCAGCCTTTCCAGCCCACAGGGGCTTTGTCAGCGTGCTGGGGAACTCATTTGAATCCTTTCCATGCCATGAATGTGGGAGAGATAAACCTCATGCTCTTCATCTGAATGGAATAGTCACCAGTGACACATGTATTAGTGGTTATCTGTTCTCCCTCCTCCTCAATCCACAGGAGCCTGGCACACTGCTCCCCAAAAAGTACCAGAGGATACCAAAAAGGAGCCCCCAGGAGAGAGCATCACCCAGCATGAGAGGCTTGAGCCTGATTTTACTCTTTGCTCAGCTGGGAACAACTGGCAACCACTGTCTGAACATGCTGCAGCTTGCCCAAAGTGACACAAAGGTCGTGGAACTTGGCACACATTAGTGTGAAAATCAGTTAGTTTGGTAACAGCTGAGTTGAGGAGGCATCCAGCTGCCTGCCAGAGATGAAGACTGAGCAGGGAAAATGTCTCACATGGATGGAGCCTTCACAGTGGGCTTTGGTTTGAAAAATTGTTTGCACTTTGTTAATTGATTTGTTCCTTTTCCTCATTTCTTCCATTGCTACTTTGTATAAATATGATTTGCTTGATTAATTTCTCAAAGGTGCATGGCGTGCTTTGATTAATGAGTAATCCCAGCAGATCCCCTGAATGCAGGGTATGGCCTGCTTCATCTGTTTGAACAATCTTGCTTTCAAGCAGGAGGAAATCGCTGTGAGGCTCAGGAACCTTCAGGAGTGCAGATGTGTGCCCAGATAAATATGTCTATAAAACCTTAGGATGTTTGAAACATGCTGCTCTCAGGTTTTATTTTCCTTTTACCCCCACAAAGGGCAGCATAATTTTTAACTAATTATGTGGCTTCTCATCATTTAAGATACCCAGTTTCCTCCTGCCTGATGGAGGAATAAAATCCAGAATCTTTGAAACTAGGATTTACTGATTGTTTAGAGACTTTTTGCACTGGTTTCTCTTAAATTCCCCAAGCCCTGTATGAAGGGTTTCTAGACATTATAACCAGTTTTCAAAGCAGGGGAGGAGGGCAAGTTCAGGATTGCCCTGAACCACGATCACCTGGCAGCTTTTTCCACATCTGGATGGGCTGCCCCAGCCCCACCCCCCTGCTCTCTCCCCCAGCACTCTCCATATCCAGCAGTTTGGAAGTTATTTTCCTGGCTAACTTTAGCCTGAATCGGGAGCTTTGCCGTGTCTCTTACGCCAGCTGGTGCCTGGATCCAACATCATCAGGCCAGACCACGATGCATTTCAGGGTGCCGTTGTCCACGGTGATCTCGGCGTAGAAGCACTGCGGGAAGGCGAGCCCGAATGCCACCAGCCAGATGAGCCCAATGATGACTCTGGTGCTTCCAGCAGACAGCCGGGGCTTGAAGGGGTGAATGATGGCCACGTACCTGCAAGAAATGGGTGTGGTGCTTTCACAGGGAGATTGGCAATCTGTACAACAAACACAGCAAGTGTAAAACCTCACCAGGAGCGAGTGGGCTCTATTAATACAGACATTTTGACAGGTTCCAGGCTGTAAATAATAAGGAAATAAATCCTTTCTGGAGAGAATGATTGCAAGTCTTAGGGCAGAATATATTAAACCCACGTGGATGGATGGTTCTGGTGTGAGGAGGAAGCAGACTTTTATATCCTCTGCATACAGGCTTTGCAAGCATCCCCCTTAAGGAATCTTTCATAGAATCCCAGAATGGTTTGGGGTTGGAAGGCACCTTAAAGATTACCAAGTTCCAATCTCCAGCCATGAGCAGGACACCTTCCACTATCCCAGGCTGCTCCAAGTCCTGTCCAACCTGGCCTTGGACCCTTCCAGGGATGGGGCAGCCACCACTCCTCTAGGCACCCTGTGCCAGAGCCTCACCTCCCTCACAGGGGAAGAATTGCTTCCCAATATCCCATCCAACCCTTCACTCCATCAGTGTGAAGCCATTCCCCCCGTCCTGCCACTCCAGGCCCTTGTGAAAAGCATTCTCGCTCTTTTATTGAAGTTATTTTTGCCAGTGCCTTACCAAAAAAAGCCCAGCCAAGCATGCTTTTTCTTCCTAATTATGTCCATCTCTGATGCTTCATATTAGCACAAGAGCAGACTGGGATTTTGAGTATCCTTTACCCCGATTTTTTGCCCACTGATTTTTAGCTGTGGAAAACTCCTGCTCTCTGCCTCTGTCTGTGCCTCTGTCTCTGCCACTTGTGCTGGCAGAGGAGGGAAGGGCTGACCCTTTCATCCCCACCTGCTCAGAGCCCTCAGGCACATCTGACTATTGGATTACTCATGAGCCCTCTGGTTTTAAGTTCCCTGTGTGGAAATGTTTGGTGTTGTAACAAGTACACAATCAATTATGCATTTCTTGTCGTGGCTGTCCCTGTGCTTTGTCATGGTTGTAACAAAGGCAAAATAGAGTGGAAAATGCCCATTGCCTCCTGGTTTTCTTAGAAAAAATCTGACAACTTGTGCTGTCTCTTAGCCAGGCTGTTGGTAGGGAGCTCTGCCCAGCTGCTGCTGCAGGACAGGCAGCACAGTGAGCAATCCAGGGCTGCACAGCAGGGCCTTATTTAGCTATAAAATTTCCATGTCACCTCACTTTTCTTTAGATTTCCATAGGCAGTGCTCGAGTCTGCTCATTGAGGAATTCCCTAGTGGATATTCTCCAGAGTGTTTGCCCACAGAAGTGCCTGCAATGGTGAACTGTGGCCCTCAGTGAAGGGCAAGTCCTGGGAATAAATGATGCCAGCCACTGTGCTGTCAGCGCAGCCCGTGCTGCAGACATCAAAGGTGTTACAGGGCTGGCTGCAGGCTTTCCCACACTGCCAGGGGTGCACCCCTGAGGCAAGCTGTGATTTTGGGTGAGCTCCTGCAAGCTGGGAGATTTATCAAACCTGCTGAGATCTCCTGGCCCCTCTCATTGTGTGGCAGCACAGCCTTTGCCCTCCTGCTGCTCGTGCTCCTTGTGCCCCCTCTCAATGCCCCTGCGGCATCCCAGGATGCTGGGACTACAATCTTCCTCTGCTCCTCATGCATGTAGACAAAACAAGCTGAATTTTGGACCTTCTGGTGCACTTTCCAAGCAGGCCATAGGAGACTTTGCTAAGCAGAGAGTGAAACTCGAGCTGATCGATCAGGCTGATTTCTGCCTCCAGAGCTGCAGTGGGAACAGCTGCTCTGGGAATGGGGAGATGGAGGGATCCTAGACCCAGCAGTCAGCAATATCACCAGGGGCTTCTCCATGCCAGACAAAAGTGACTTAGAGCCATCACTTCTCAGCCTCCTTCCTTAAAATAAACCACTTCAGAAGATGTTTTTATAGAAGTTAAACACCGCAGCTGGAGTGGACACAAGTTCTCTTAACAATAAATGGAAGCGTCGAGTTTCCAGGAGACAGTCAGGATCTATTTTAAGGCTAACTAAAGAATAGCTAAATATGGTTTGCAGCGAGGTGCCAAGTTCTCTTTCTGATCTGTGCCATGTAACTAAAGAGATTTTGGCTATATAGGTGCTTTCACCAAAAATCCCTAAGGAACAAGAGTAGGAAGACATGACAACAGGCTGAAACAGCTTTTAAAAAATATTATTTGTCAGAAAACATGTATAAACTAGCAGCTAACAACAAGCCTTGATTTACAGCCAGGAGCAGCAAAAGAGTATTTGAGTCTTAAAACTGAGCTGCCATTGATTCTGAATAGGGATTTGCTTTCATCTGGACAACTGCAGACTGACAAACACATCCCTCAGCCCTGTCCCCAGCTCCTGCACAGGTTTCAGCGGGCGTTACACGTGAGAAAAGCCCTTTTCTCCCTCCCAGCCTGTTTATCCGGTGAGATTGGTGTGTGATTGCTTCCTGAGGCTGGGTGTGCCGGGCTCATCCCAGCTGCGACCCCGACGGCTCAGGCAGCAAAGCGTTTTGGATGGCTCCAGAGGGAGCTGGATCCCAAGAGCCCCGGTGGATACAGGAACCTGAAGGAAACTGCAAAGTCAACAGCAGGGTTTGATAAAGGAGTGCTGGTATTTCACTCCTTTATAAAGGAGTGCTGGTATTCTGCCAGGTCAGGCTGCCCCAGGGAAATCCTTCACCCTGAGGCTGCAGAAGGAAGGGAAGGGAGGGAGGAAGGGAGGAAGGGAGGAAGGGAGGAAGGGAGGAAGGGAGGAAGGGAGGAAGGGAGGAAGGGAGGAAGGGAGGAAGGGAGGAAGGGAGGAAGGGAGGAAGGGAGGAAGGGAGGAAGGGAGGAAGGAAGGAAGGAAGGAAGGAAGGAAGGAAGGAAGGAAGGAAGGAAGGAAGGAAGGAAGGAAGGAAGGAAGGAAGGAAGGAAGGAAGGAAGGAAGGAAGGAAGGAAGGAAGGAAGGAAGGAAGGAAGGAAGGAAGGAAGGAAGGAAGGAAGGAAAATAACCACCTCTGCCTCTTGCACACAGCATTGCCTTTAAGGGAGGGAAACTCCCACAGGCTTTTCGCCACTTTCTAGTAAAAAAGAGAAACAGCTTCATGCTATTTAACAATGAGCTGTAAACACAGTCAGACTCAGAAATTAAGGCTTAAGTAAAAGTGATTTGGCAGTTGGAAGTGGATTTTATGAAAATACCAAATTGCCCCAGAAGTCAAATGGTATCACTGTAATTACTTCCCTCCATCTCGGAATAATCAATTCTAATGAACCAGGGGAGCATACTCTGCCATTCCTAATCTAATTCCCATTATTTCTGATGGTTTGCTGGACTCACAGCAGGATTAGGGCTGCTGATAGTTTCAGCAGCCTGCAGCATATTCTCCTTTTTTTGGATATATCCATCTCATGGTTTAAAAAAAAAAACCCAACAAAGCCACATGAGAGTTTTCAGGATAACTGGGAAACAATTTATGATCAATAATGTGGGAACAACAAAAATACCAGCCACTTCCACTCGTTACAGATTCGGGTGTGATTCAGACCAGGGATAAAAAACCAGATCACCCCATAATTAGCATCAAACCCCACAGTCTGGCACTCCTTACACTTTGCTGATAAGGCACCTGACAGAGTAGGGGCCAAACTATTGCAATGATTTTTTTTCAAGACTTACAGGGGATCTTTTTGGACCCCATCTTCTCCATTCACCTCTTACCTCTCTGCAGCCACGGCTGTCATGGAGTAAATGCTCACAAACACTGCAGTGATGGGGAACCAGTTCTGAAACCTGCAGAATTCCTCACCAAAGTACCAGACATTGTGGCTGGCATAGATAAAATTGAAGATGGTGTTGAAAGCGGACATCAGCAGGTCCGAAAGGGCCAAGTTCACGATGAAATAATTGGTCGCCGTCCTCATCCTCCTGTGAGCCAGAATAATCCAGATGATGGTGGCGTTGCCAAGGATGGATGTGACAACGATGAAGGAGTAGGTGATGGCCCACAGAGCAATCCTCCAGCCTGGCTGGCTGAACTGGGTTGCCCCTGTCTCGTTGCCGCCGTCCTCCAGGGAGCCAGCCTGGGAAACGTTGCTGGCGTTAAAAACGGGAAACACGCCCATGGCTTTTCACTTCTTGCAAGTGCAGAAGAAAGTCTTCTGGCATCTGCTCGTTTCCTTGCAGTGGATGCTGGTGTATGAATTTCCACGCATTTAACCAAGTGCTGTTAAAAGGACATCGGGATGAGCTGCCTCATGTCCTCTCCTCCTGTTTTCCAAGTGATGCAATGCAGTTCCAGCAGGAGATGAGCGATGCCAAGGGCCTCCTCCTTCTTCCCTGGCATTTTAACCTATGCTTGAAGAGAAAAAAAACTGAAGAACAACTCTCTTCTTCAAGTTTCTTTTTCCTCTATAAAAGGAATTTTAAAAAGGGACAGGAAGATGTTTTCCAGGCCAGCGGCAAGTGATGTCTTCCTTTAGATTACTTTTAGGGACAAGAGAAAATAAACAGAAGCCAAAAAACACTTCAGTCCAAGTAGAATTTCTTTGTCAGGGCAGCAGTTTTCTAAAGCACCAGGTGTCTGAACCCCCTGAAGTGGGACTGAGGATGTTTGCTGTTCTTTCCCTGTGCAACTATTAAGCATGAGGCAGGAGTTCACTGGGATAAAATCTCAACAGGTTTTAAGGGCACTTTGAAAGGAGGTGGAGTCTCTTGCAGGGGAGAACTAAACAACCAATTTGACATCAAATGAAATGTGGCAAAGTGGTGCGTGAAGCTTCCCCCTTGCTGCACTCAGTTAGTTTTGAACAACCTCTGCAATGGCCACGCTGCTCTGTCAGGATTTTACAGGCTTAGTGCAAGGGTAGTTACTTCTCCAGGTTTACCAGTCCTGAAATCCTCAAGTTTCCAGGACCCTGCCTGACTTCCCATGAGCTCTCACAACAAAAGAGAAATTATATTTGATGCAATTCAGTAAGATCTTTCCTTTTGGATGGCTGCATCCCCTTTCCCAGGGGAAACTTGGTGTAGGAACTTGGTGATCTCATGCACGCAGAAATTTTGGGTTCTTGTAGGAAGGAGGAACCCCTGAGGCTGCTCAGAGCACAGCGCTCCTGCTCGCTGTCAGCTTAAAGCAAAACAAAAGTGACACTCCGAGGCTGAGATATCCAAGAGTACCTGGCACCCATTCATGCCTGCTCAGCTGGGAGCTGAAGGGGTTTCAGGTATGGAAAGCTGCCTTCAGGATTCAGAGTGCTGGCATGGCAGTAGTTTTCCAGCTCCTGCAGCTTGTGCCAGGCTCTCCTGTAACAGGGCAGTGTTTATCAGCTCAGGATCCTTTGCACCAGCTCAGCCTGGAATCTTTCCTTGCTTCATTAATTTCTGGAGGCAGCCTTGAGTTAACCCATCACCTGAGCAACTCTTTCAAGCAGGTTTTCTCTGTTACAATATTGCCCAGGTGTTTCCTCCAAAGAAATCAACACCTGCAGCCCTGCATGTAATGTCTCCTCCTCTTCCCTGCAGGCAATCCCTCTCACTTCCCTCCCCACAAACTGAAAAGGTACACTTGTGCACATCTTCCAGAGTGCATTGCAAAGCTCTTCCAGCTGCTTCTTCAAAGGCTTACACCTCATTAAACAGCTTAGGCACCTTCCACCTTCTGTACACAGTTCAGGAAGGCTGTTCATGACTTGCAATACCAATTCAACAGCTAATAGTGTTCTTCAATTTTTTTTTAATATGCTGTCTGAAATCCCTGCAAATTTGAAGGAGAATAGGAGCAAAACTTTCCACATTTCACCGGGAGTGCACTAAAGCGCTTTATCATTTAAAGTAGAATGGAAGCAAGTGCTTAGAAAAAGGGCTGCACTTATTGACCCTACAGTGGGGAAGCTGTAACCTCCCTCGGCTGACTTTGAAGACATTCAGGGTGCTCAGGTTTCTTAGGAAACTCCTTTGAACCATCTGCCCCAGTCCCTGATCTGTTACTCAGGTGATAATGGAAGAGCAGCCTTTGGTCAATATTTCATCGTACGAGTCAGGAGGGACTTGCCTTCCTGTATCCACACCCACTCCTTTTATTCCTTTCTGGTTGTGCATTGACAAGGTTATCATCCTGGAGCCTGGCCAGATTTAGTGTGTGCTATCAGCCTTTTGACCTGAAAACTGGAGCAAGCTTTGACACAGCCTGGCTCCAGATTCCTCAGGGAAGTCACATTTGCCTGAGACAGTGGGTAAAACCTGCCTCACCAGTGGTTTTGGAGTTACACCAGAGAAAGGGACTACCTGAGAGCAGGGGGTTTGGGTTTGGCTGGTTTCACTGTTGTTTTTATTATGGGCAGGACTCTCAAGGCCAAACGTTACTGTGCTGAATCACCAATCTCAGGTCTGAGCAAAGGGTGAGATGCAAACAAAATCTGTGGGTCTGCAAGGTCAGGAAGGGTGATTGAGGGGTGTTTTGTGCTTTGGAAACATAATACAAGGTGATATAGGCAGTAGAGGCTTTAATTGTGTTGCAAGTTGGACTCTGCTTTTGGAGGAAGAACCTTTGGCCAGGGAGCAGCTCTGAGAGCAGGACATGAGGACCACGAGCATCCCCCTGGGTGGGGGAAAGTGCAGCTGCCCTGCAGCTTCCTCAGCCAGACCTGGGCTGGAAGGAAGCAGCAAAATTGCCTCTGGTAGCACTGAAAAGCTTTGGGTCTTTCTGGCATGGTTTGGTGCAGGGCTAGCTGTAGTTCATTTCTTTCTGCAGAGCTCCTGAAGCCCTGGAGCAAATGCTCTGCAGTCCGTGGCTCTTGGTGTCTTCAGGACAACCCCTGGCGATCAGTGAGGAAATGTGGAAGTTACTGATACTTAATATGAACAAAACCACTGCTAGTTCTGCTGCTGGATGGTGCCAGGAGCAGATGCTGTAATGAACAATCTGCCAGGCTCTTCGCTGGAAAACTGCAGCCCTGTGCTGCACTGGGCTCAGGGGGAGAGAACACAATTACAGTGGACCCTTAGGCAGTCTGTGAAAAATGTGTATTTTATGATTGGCTTTTCGCAAGTATTAAAATTAATATTATATTATGCTAGAAAGTTATGCTATATTAATTTTCTTAAGTAGTGTATTAAATATAGTTTTAGGTTATAACATAATGTTAAAATAGAAACTGTGCTATGCAAGATATTTGTTTAAGAAAGGACTCGCACCAGATAGGAGCCACAGGACACCTAAATCTTTCAGAGAAAGGGAATTTATTGCTCCCTTATCAGCAGAAAACTAACTTCTTCCCACCTTGCTCAGACTGGAAGACAGCATGAGGATTAAGAGGAAGAAGCTGACAGTGACCAGACAGAATCCTGTGTTTGAATGGAATTTATGCATCATGTGTGAGGTGTACGAATATGCAACAGGCAATTGTTTTTAAGGGTTAATCCTCTGTTAACGGGGGTCCTTTTTCGGGCTTGTGTTGCCCAGAAAAAGGTACCCGGACGTCCATATCTCTTTGTTTTTATTGTCTCATATTGTCCTAATCTCAAATGTTCAAATTTTATTATTCTAATTATATCACTATTTTTATAACCATTTTATTACTATCAAACTTTTAAAATTTCAAGAACAAGTGATTGGTGTTTTTCACACAGTCCATAACATCTTACTGTAACCACCATTTGCTGCCAAACTATGATGTTTGGCTCCTCAACTCATAACTTTTGTGTCCAGAAATCTTGCCATCTGTATAAATATATATATATAAGTATATATATCTGACAAAGTCTGGGATTCAGGAAAAGAAAGGGATTGCCCAGTTATTGTCGTGCAGTTTCAAAACAGGAACTTGTTTTGATACACTGACTCAGTTCTGAGGGAAAACAACAGGAAAACAGATACTCCTTTACTCAGCTTCCCCATCCAGCAGGATGTGCCCTGAAATTTTATGCACAGGAATCAGCACAAAGGACAAGGTAAGGTAGTAAAAAAGTCAAACCAGAACAATTAACTTAGTTAAACAGTCCAAGAAGGAAGATGCCTAAGTGACAAGAACATGCTTGGATTTGAATGACACCCCTGGGACACGAAGACCATGTGACAGACACTAATTCCCAGCAACTACATGTGATGGGATTTCCAGCCTGCATGCCATTGCTAAGTGCCAGGGATATTTGCAAATCTCTCTGGAAATTGAAACTGTTGATATTTTAGAGGATGAATGCTCTAGGGACATTGTATTTCTGTCAGAAACATTAGAGGTGAAGAGCTGGGAGTGTCCTGGGCTGGATTGTTTTCCAGAAGCAGAATGCAGTAGCACTGCAGGCGATAGCAATAGTACTTTTAATAATAGAATTATCCAGGGATATTTTTTAGCCTTTAGAAACGAGACTTCGGTGCATCGTATGACCTAAAGAAATGATGTGTGACTGAAATGTTTACACAGTTCTCATACCACAGCTCAGAGGTTTTCCAGTCTCTTTGCTAGGTAACTTAAGGATAAACGCTGCCCCACTTCATCTCCCCTGACACCAGACACTGATTTCCAAAGCCATCTGTCTCTGCTCCGGGCCGGGATGAAACAACCGGCTCTGTGACACTTGTCTGCCGCTTTGAATGAGACTTTTTTCCCCCGGGGGAAAACAGCCCTTTGTGGGACAGGAGTGCAGCACAGCGGGCTTGAAAGGGCTTGTTTCACCCGGGAGGCACGAATGGCGCTGGCAGCTCACGACGGCCGTGTCAGAGCATCCCGCACGGACCCCGGCGCGGGCACCGAGCGTGGCCAGCGCCACACGCCCAGGAGCCGCTGTCACCGGCAGGACGTGACCCTGCTGTGCGACCCGAGGTGACACAGAGACAGGGAAATGCCCCGGCAACGCTTCCTCGTGCCGGGGAAGGGTGTAGGGATGCTGCGCTGCCAGTTCATGGATGCTCCACCAAAGCCCTGAGCGCCCTCGCAGCGGCTTCCCACGGCCGCATTTCTGTCCCGGCTGTTTCAGCGGCGATGGCAGAGTGTCTGGGATTTGGAGCAGCCAGTGTCTGCGACCTGCCTGATTCCCGATGGAGCAGCCAGGTCTATTTCCCCTGCGGGGCTGCTCCCGACCGAGCGGCCGAGCACTGGAAATCCAGAGCGAGCAGCTACAGAGAGTAAATAAAATCCTCAGGCTGCCTGAAAGAGGCTTTGTCCTCCCAGCACGGAGTCAGAAGGGCCTTTCTCTGCCCCCACAGCAATGTTTACATCCCACCAGCCAGGGCCCTTGCTGCCGGCGGAAAACGCAGAGCGCACAACGAGCGCGGTCCCCTGAGAAGGACGCGCTGCAAGAAAGGGTCTGAAAAACAACACAGCAAATAGACAACACAGCAAATCAACAACACAGCAAATCTGATCTTCCCTTTTCCCCAAACCCACAGCTGCAGAATAGCTGTGCGGGGACACGGCGAGCATCAGGAGCCTAAACCCAAGGGTCGGTTTGTCTGCTGAGACAGACAAAAGATACCCGAGATCTGTTTGCCGAGGGAATTGAAAAGGAAAAAAGAAAAAAATAAAAGAAAAAAAAAAAAGAAAAAAAAAAAGGCGAGGAGGAGGAAAGAGGAGAAAGAGGAAAGCCGCGGCTCTCCAGGCGCTCCCGCGTTTCGCGGTCGGTGCGTGCCGCTCCGGGGCCGCTCCCGGGCCGGAAGCGCGGGCAGACCCGCCCGCCGGGGCGGCCCCGGGCCGGGAAGGGGCGGAGGGCGGCAGGTGCCGCGGGAGGATGGCGGCGGGCGACCCGGAGCAGGCGCGCTACTGCGGGCGGCTCTCGTACCTGTGCCTCAAGCTCAGCCTCATCACCTACTCCACCACCTTCTGGGTGAGCGGGGCCCGCCGCCCTGCTGCCGGGGCTGGCTGCGTGTTTTCGTGGGTGTTTTCGTGGGTGTCGCACCCCGGGCCGTGGGTGCAGTGCCCCGTCCTCGCCCAGGCACCGGCAGACCGGCTTTGGGGGATGGGTTGGAAGTTTGGCGGGTGGAGATGCTCAGGTGCGTGTCGGAGGTGGGCGAGCAGAGCCCTTGCCCTGCAGTGTCACTCCTCGGTGTGTTGCGGTGGGTTTGTCCTGTGTGAGCCCCGCAGGGTTTGGAGCTGCAGGTGGGTGGGTGTTGCTCTCCTTGTCCCAGGTGATGGGTGCGGGCTGTGACCGCTGAGTTCTGACATGTGGTGAATCCCCAGCAGGCACCCCCCGGGCTGGAAGGAGCCCTTGGGGCCCTTTGCAAGTGCTCTTTGTAACACTGGGGTTTTTAAAGGTGCTTTTTTCAGGTCCTGGGATACTGAGGAGATGCTGGCTTCAGGTGGTGCTGATTTCAGAGGTGCTCAGGCAGGGATTTTTCTGCCTGGCTTTTTCACTTGAAACGCTGCTTCAGTTCTAGTTTGGCTGGTCTGGTTTTGTCTGCCAAGGTTTTTACCAGTTGGGAGCATAAGGCTTTTGCTTTGCTGCATGGGAGAAGAGGCTTAGATCCACCGGGGTTGATAGTGAGTGTCAGATTCACCCTGTGATTTAATGAACGAAGTCTGAAATGCAAAGTGTTTGGGTGTAATTCAGGCTTTTTGGGATCTCGGATATCTTTTGTCTGTCTTGACAGACAAACCAGCCCTTGGGTTTAGGCTCCTGATGCTCCCTGTGTCCCTGCACAGCTGTGAGTTTGGGAAAAGGGAAAATCAGATTTTTTGCTGTGTTGTCTATTTGCTGTGTTGTTTTTCAGACCCTTTCTTGCAGCATGTCCTTCTCAGAGGACCGCGCTCGTTGTGCGCTCTGCGTTTTCCACCGGCAGCAAGGGCCCTGGCTGGTGGGATGTAAACATTGCTGTGGGGGCAGAGCAAGGGCCCTTCTGACTCCGTGCTGGGAGGACAAAGCCTCTTTCAGGCAGCCTGAGGATTTTATTTACTCTCTGTAGTTGCTCGCTCTGGATTTTCAATGCTCTGCCCTCGTTTATAAACGAGAGCTTCCATTTGTTGGCAGGGGAGATGGTTTGCTGGGGGAGGATGGGGGCTGGCAGGGGGGAAGGCAGGGTGGGGGATGGCAGGGGGTTGTTTTGGGAAGGAAAGATGGGGGATGACAGGGGGTTGTTTTGGGAAGGCAGGAGGGGGGCTGGCAGGGGATTTTTGGGCAGCATCCTGCAGGCGCTGGGGCCGTGCCGTGCCAGGCGTGTGGGCTTCGCCCGCGGGATTTTCTTTTGTTGCAGCTTAGCCAAGCAGATCTCATCGGCTGTAAATGTCAGTTCCCTTCTCAGCACTCTTCTTGCTGAGTTTGGTGGTTTGTTGTTTTTTAATCAGTGTGAATGGAAGCAAAGCTTGGCTTGCTTGAATGTTGGGTGGTTCGTGGTGTTCTGCTGCTGCTTGGGGCTTTGTCCCGCTGGATGCTGAGTTCATTCGGTTCCCTCCTTGCTCTTGCAGTTCCTCTGGTACCTTCTGAGTGGTGAAGTCCCAGGTTTGAGTCCCCAGGATGGATTTAAACCCTCAGGAACTAAATACTAGCCTTCTCCAAAGCAGAAAGGAAATTAAAGCATTGCTGGGTGGGTTGGGGTGGGGGGGATATTTGCTGCAGGCCTTGTGGTCTTCCCCTGTCTCCCAGGGCTGTTTTAAAAACTAGCTGTCACTGTGACTTTCCCAGACACCTCTGGAAAAGGTGAGTGGGGCTGGAATGTAATCTGGGGTGAATGGGGCTGTAATGTAATTTTCTTGCCCAGCTGAAACAAAATCCAGCATTTTAAACAGAAGGTGCTATTGTTGAGCTTTATTTAGGAGAAGGAACTGTAAATACAGGGTTAAAGCTTCTGCTAATAAATAAATTCTTCTCCTTTCTCTTGGGAAAGCAGCTTCTGTGTGTGTGCAAAAGCCCCAGAGAAATCCCCTGGTGTTTGCTGGTGGATGCTCAGTCGCTGTGAGTCAGGGCAGTTGATTTTTCCTGTGTACACAGCTGGAATTGCCAAGCTGGGAGCTGCTGTGGGGGATGCAGGATGCAAACAGCCCCCGTGCCCTGGCAGGGGTTGTGTTCCCACCCCCAGGCACGGCAAGGGAGAGCACAGGCAGGAGAAGAGACAGGGCTGGGCTGGCTGCTGGCTTAGCACATCTGCTTGCATGAGGAAATGGTGTTGGTTTGACCGTGTTAAAGGTGGAAAAGAATTTTATTAAATGCTTAAGAAAATAGAAGAGGGTGTGGGAGCACAAGTGGAAGTGAAAAGGGATGGGGATATGTGTATATGAAGATGCTATATGCATTTATGTATCTTAAGTTCTTAAAGCAGGAAGTATCTTGTATTTTACTTACAGGCACCTTTTAGTCAAAACCCCCCTGAAATTTAATGCTTTGATAAGAAAACTTTGATGAGAAAAAAGATTTCAGTAAAAAGTTCTAGTCCTGAAACAACACTCTTCTGAAATTCTGATAATCCCTATAAAACTTTTAATACCTGTGGTTTACATCCAGTGTTTTTGTTGCTTTTTTTTTTTTACTTTTTAAACAAGGGATCTGCCAGGCAAGAGTTATTGCTGTTAATGGCACTTCAGTGTTTGCAGGAGAATCTGGTTTTGGGGCTGCTCTCAATTTGTTCAAATTTCAAGTTGCTTTTCCAATAACTTCAGTATATTTCCCTTTCATGGGTGAACCCTTCTGAGAATTCTCTCTTTCAATGACAAACTGGTGGCATTCCCTACATATTGTCCTTTGGTGTCATTATTCATTTCCATAGAAAATCAAGAACTTCCAGTAAGTTGCTATTTATTTTAAGATATCCCATAATTAAAAAAGTATTTCAGCTGTTTGGCTCATGAACTCGTAACTCACATCGTGTGTCCCTCTAGCCCTTTGTGATGTTCTGTGTCATATCCAAAATTAAGAAGTGAGATTAAAAACTAAGAAGTGTAATTAAGAAGCCCTGGTGTGCAGAGAGCAGACTCGTGTTTCCTGTGGAAATGTCAGGTCAGGAAAGGGGGGTGTTGTGTATCAGGTTGCCAGAATGATTGATTTGGGTCTGGTCTCTTCCCTGATGATGTGTCTGGCTGTTGGAGTCGGCAGCAAAGTTTTTCCACTGCAATTTTTGTAATCAAGTATTGTGGGCTATTTTTAATTTTAATTAATTCAGCGTAATTCAAAGTGATTTGCAGCACACCATAGTTTTAATATCAAATTATTTAGACTTAACTAATTATTTTGACTGAAATAACTTTACCTTGTTAAATGAAATATGTCCCATCCTATTTCACTGGTCAGCTTTATCTGGTAGTTGCTCAAGGAAGTGATATAATTTCAAACTTGGTTGTTTGTTTTTTTCTTTTAGTTTTTAATCTGGTGCCTTTCTCCTGCTGGCAGCAGGAATGGAGGTATAGGAATTATCTGACTGTATTTACTGAGCCCAAATACAGCAGGAGTTGATATGAAGGGACAGGTAGGCTGTTTGCAGACCAGCCTGGGTTATGTTAGAGGCACATATATATTTCTGTGTATTGGTACACACAGAGGGAAGGACAGACAGACACACAGAGGAGGGCCATTAATGCCATGGCAGTTGCTCATATATGTAATGTATGTGATCTCAGATGGGTAATAAATTACATTTCAGCCAGTGATGTATGTTTTGATTAGTTTAACTTCCAGAATGCTAAAACATGATGAAATATATTTTTGAAGTGAACAGGCTTCATATTTTTTTCCAACTCAGCTCTTTTCCTGCTTTAGTCTTTGAGGGTTTTTTTAATTTTTTGTTTTATCCAAACTTCTGCTTTGGATGTTTCATTGTTTATAATGAATCCTGAAGTGAGCAGTGACAGGTTCCTGTGTACTCACAGCCTGTCATCTCTGTGTTTACTGGCAGAAACAATAACTTGTTATTTGTGTTAAATAATCTGTTTTTCTTCCAGGTGATCGGAGCCCTCGTCCTCGCCGTTGGGATTTATGCAGAAATTGAAAGACAGAAGTACAAAACTCTAGAAAGTGCCTTTCTAGCCCCAGCAATTATTTTAATACTTTTGGGCATTGTAATGTTCCTGGTATCCTTTGTGGGTGTACTGGCTTCTCTGAGAGACAATTTATGCCTTCTGCAAGCAGTAAGTGTTGGAATTCTTATTCCTAGTTTCTAAGGCTTGTTGCTTTTGCTTTCCACTGTCCTCTGAATTCACATCCAGAACCATGTCTGCACTGAAAAATATTTTAACAAGGTTACTTTTTAAAAAAGTTTGAATTAAATCTGAATTTAGTGGCTCCCTCCCTCAGGGAGCAGCAGCACTGGGTCTTGCCAGCGACAGGACCAGTGAGGCTCTGAGCCCAGTGCTGGGGAAAGGAGCTTCCCAGCAGTTCAGGTGGTGTGGAAAATAAGCAGGGATGTGAGTTATTATCAGCAGTGTGTTTCTTGTGCAGACTCAGCTGCTGACGTGCTGGTTGATGCTGGGTTTCAGCCCAGAGGAAGCAGCTCCAGGGAGCAGCCCTGGCTCAGTGGCCAGGCTCTGTCTGTCCTCCCTGGGCAGTGCAGTGCAGAGGGGAGATGGAGAAATGTGTCTTCAGAGCCAGACCTGGAGCTTGGCCTTTGGGAGAAGGGCCCTGAGGGTGACATGGAAGGCACAAGGTTTTTGCCCCCAGTGTCTCTGAAAAGGTGAATTTTAAGGAAATTTCCTGTGGTTGCAGATGGAAGCTGCACGTGTGACTTAATTAAAATTAAAGTGTGCAAACTTCATTTCCACCTGCACAGAATCACACAGAGTTTGGGCTGGAGGGGACCTTTAAAGGCCACCTGGTGTGACCCCCTTGCCACGAGCAGGGTCACCTTCCACCAGATTGCTCAAAACCTAGCCCAGCCTTGTCACATCAGTGCAGTCTAAAAAAATGCTAAATTCATGGTTTGTTATGGAGGGCAAGGCCAGAAATAACCATGGGTTTTGAAGTTGTACTGGAATTTCACTGAGAGCCCCTCCTCAGGCTTCTTCCCCGAGTGTGGTGGGGTGTCAGATGCCAGGAGCATTTTCTGTTCCCATCCTGGTAGCAAACCCAGCTGGGTTTGGAACAAAGCAAGTCCCTGATGCCAGCTTCCCAGGCTGATTCCAGATTGAGCAGGAGAAAAGATACCTGTCTGGTGAATTCCTGACACTGAGCACACAGAAGTCAAAGCAGCTCTCAGGGGAGAGCATTAGGAATTATTTTCAGACAAGGGATGTTAAAACTTCGCTCCTGATGAGGTTCATTGTTACACAGCAGACCTAAATTCACTCAACACCTGTCTTTTATGCCTGAAGGGTTGGAAAAAAACATTTCATGTACTGGCATGCAGCAGCTCTCTCACAGTGCAATGGATTTTTTCATGTTTTTCACATTTTGCACAGGCTTTGCTGGGCAGTCATGGGTGCACACGTGCTTGTGTGTGAGTGCACTTGTGAGCACGTGTATATACACAGGCAAATAAATGTGGGAAGCAACACGTTAAAAGCTACTAAGCCTGGAATTTTGCTTTGATTTAGCACTGGCAGTGTAGAAGAAGGTGGTTTGGATTGTCTTAAGGTGTGCTGCTTTATCCACTAATTGAAAGCTAACAGGTAAGTACTGGCTTTGTAGCAAGCATAAAACCTGTGGTGTGGTTTGAAGCAGCCCATCAATGTGCTTCTCTGGGGTGCTGGTGTGGAAAGGAGTGTCTTGGCAGGATAATTTCATCTAATGGTTTTGAGTCCGTTCAGAGCAGAAAAGTAATGTTCTTGCCAACTGGGCAAAACCCAGAATAATTTAAGTGAGGAAAAAAGGCTTTCTCCTGACATTGGCAGTTCCATAATTTTATATTTTCCTTTAAAATGCCACGCTGAAAGCCAAGTCTGTTGGCAATCGAATGCTAGCCTTAAAGGAACTAATTGAAAGAGTAATTGGTGCTGTGTCTAATGAGTCATTTGCACTTGTTTCCCTGCAGTTCATGTACATCCTTGGTATCTGCCTGCTGATCGAGCTGACAGGGGGAGTGGTGGCCCTGATCTTCAGGAACCAGGTGAGCTGCTTGCTCCAGGTGTTGGCAGGGTTGAGCTCTGCTAAATGACAGCTACTCAAGCTGAGCACTCCTTGGCAGGGCTCTGGAGACAGATCCAGGCTTTTCAGGGCTCAGCCATGGGGCTTGCCACCCTTCTGGAGGTGAATTCCAGGTTAAGGAGCTTGGGGGAAATCTGGTGGCTACAAATGTGCAATGCAGGCAAAATGAGTTTCCAGCTCTTGGTGGATGACAAAATGCTTTCTTCTGTTTTGCCATCTGGGTCTGACTGCTGATTTGGGACGTTTCCAGGCGGATTTGGAGGCTGTTGTTTTTTAATGGCCCAAATGTTTTGCCTCAGTTAAAGGACAGCTCTTCCCTGCCCACATCCATAAGCAACATAATAAATTTATGTAGGAGACTGCATCACTGACAAGCATCCTATAACTGTATTAAACCCTTGATTTTTTTCTGCACAGAAAGCAGCAGACTATTTTATTCAGTTAGAAATGCTTTAAAACATAAATATATTCACTATGGCAAGTACTGGATGCCGATGCTTTAATTTATAGCAGGAGAGCTACACTTAGGGACAGCTTTCTTCCCTTATTTTTCAAGGTTAGTGGAGAAGTTTGGGCTGGTATGGGGAGAACAAGAATGTATTTATGGAAGCTTAGTGTAGCAGCCTCTCTTTGAGGCCTGTTTGTTTTGCATGTGATGTGCATTTTCCCCACTCCTTTCTCTACTTCCTTTTCAAACCTGTAAAGTCTAAATGAGGTTGGACCAGTTAGGAAGGTTCTGTATTATTTCTCATCACTGATATGATAATCCTTTTTGTTCTGGTTAGTTATGGGTGTTGCAGTTTGTAATACTGAGGAGATGAGTGGGTGTATTTCAGATTTTCTGACGTGTAAGGCTTTAACTTTGTCCATTTCAGCAGCTGGATTGAAAGGAAAGTTGTTACATTCTGGTAGTGATTAGTCCCTCGTTTTGCTGTTTGCTGTGCTGAGATTGTGCTGGATCTTGAAAACTAAATACTCTATTTTTTTCCTCTTTTCTCTCATCTTCTTAACTTTAAAAAGACTTTGTTGATTTAATTTTAGTATGCCATGCTGAGGAGACACCATTTTATTTCCGCTGTCGCCACGCTGCCATATTTCTCAAAACAACCCCTGTAAAACATACAAACACACCTTTTTTTCCACTCCATGTGGAGTAAAGCCCTCTATCTGGCAATTATGGACTCTTTGGAAAATCAAATTAATGGAAAATGCATGGAAAATGAAATTCCTGGACGGTGGTGACGCAGTCAAGTCTTGTTGCTTGGTGCAGCCCACGGTGCCAAGATGCAGCAGCCAGCCCCACTGCTCTGTCACCCAGGAGATGTGGGGGTCCCCAGGGACAGGGATCCTGGGATATCCATGTCCCAGGGCTGATGGGACCATCCCTGGGGGATGCTGAGAGGTGTCTCACTGCTGGAACTTGCCAGCCCAGAGCCAGCAGTGAGGCTGCTTCCCTAGAGGAGAACAGAGGGTTGGTCCCTGTGCTAAAATTTGTTTGTAACAAGTGTTTTGGTTTTTTCCTTAAAAAAAAAGAAAAGGAAAAAAAGCCTTTTCTTTTGTGCTCGTCAGTTACACTTGTCACTTTAATCTGCTTTTCTAATTCTGTTCCAGCCCATGTGCCCATTGTGCAACCCATGAATCTTGTTTTCCTTCTGCTTTCTAGACAATCAAATTTTTGAATGATAACATTAGAAGAGGAATTGAGAATTACTATGACGATTTAGACTTCAAGAACATCATGGATTCTGTTCAAAAGCAGGTTTGTTGTTTTTTTTTTCTCCCTTGGACTAACTCAGCAACAGCTTTCAGTTTTTCCAGTGGTGTGACAATCAAGCTGGTACTCATGAGGGGGATGAGATCTTGTGTGTCATCTCTTATGGTGTTGCTGCTGAGGTCAGGGCTCATCCAGCACTCCAGCTGGCATTTAAAACCCTCTTTTAAATGCAGAGAGAGAGGGCCAAAATGCAGCTTTTGCCTTGGCAGGTGCAATTCAAATGCTCGAGGTCAGATCCTACAGAGCTGTGGGTTTATAGTGGCCCCACAGCTGGAGTGAGGTGAATTCAGCCTGAATTGCAGCCATGATCCTACAGAGCTGTGGGTTTCTAGTGGCCCCACAGCTGGATTGGGATGAATTCAGCCTGAATTGCAGCCATGGCCTGGCACTCAGTGCTTCTGCTGGCTGGTGCAGGAGGTTGAGGAGCATCTTGCTAACAGGAGGCATTGGATAAAGAGATAAAGTAGAGGTGGCATTTGGGCTGCCACAGCCTGGGCCCTTGTGTGGCTGCTCCAGGGCATGCACAGAGTCTTTAACAAGGTGGTTATTGGAGGGAAACAGCACTGGAAGAATATCTACCTGTAATTAAAATTCAGAAACTGTGGTGAGCCCAGCTGGGCATTACTTAATGGCACGTGGAGTTGACTCACAGCCTTTTTTTATTTTTTTTTAATAAGGCTGAGCTGTTGAAATGTTTATTGGGTTATTGAAGAGTTCTGCCATGCGGCTCAGAGGCTGTGGAAGAAGCAAAAAGTGTTCAGCAATGTGATGTCAGGGCCTATGTGATGTCTGTGACCATGCCAAGTAATGGTTATTAAAAAAATTGACTTAGGAAGTGATCCATATATTCTAGGACATCGTTATGGAGATGGCAGCCTGCTTTGAAAAACAAAGTTAGCATGGAAAGTCTGTCAGAAGCAGACCATCCTGAGGAAATTCTGTCATTAGACTTCATAATGCTTTAAATTTTCCATGCACTGCCCAGAACTCTGGCTACATACACATTAGGGATTAAATGAGCTCCTCCTTTCCTCTTCGTTTAAATTATAAAGGGAATATTTATATTAAGTCAGTGTAAACTCAGAGTATTTGTTTGCCAGCTTTCAGTTCTTCTAAATTACACCCACAATGTTTTGGTGAGGTTTATTTATGCCTTAGAGCAACGTTTTTGTCTTTTAGATCCAGTTGGAAATGTGGTTGTAACCCTTAAAACAACTGCAGAGGTAGATTACAGGTCAGGATAGAGTCAGTGTGAAAGCACTGCTTAATGATGTCCAGAGCTGGAAAGATAATTTTTCAGCTCAGAAAAGATGGGAGGTGGAACTTGGCACTGGATACTCTGCTCTGGCACCCTGGGTTACAGTTCAGTGGGTGACAGAGGAGTATTACCTTTATCTTTAATTCTTTTTAGTTGTATTTATCATGTACATTCATACATGCCGTGCTGATAAAGTGACAGAATTTTTTGGTAGCTCAGAGCTTTTAAAATGGTTTTATTCTTTCTTTTTTTCCTACTTATTCAAAGAGTCTAAGGAACAAATTTCCTTTTCCTTTTAGAGTCATAGAACCATTTTGGTTGGAGAAGACCTTAAAGATCATGGAGTTTTGTGTCTTTTTTATTATTTTTTTTTTCTCTCCAGTTCAAGTGCTGTGGTGGGGAAGATTATAGAGATTGGTCCCAGAACGTGTACCACAACTGTGCAGCTCCAGGACCTCTGGCTTGTGGGGTGCCCTACACTTGCTGCATCAGGAATAAGGTAAGTCCTGGCATCACTGGTGCTCACTCACTTCCTGATTTTAGGAAGTCTGGGGTAAGAAGTGAAGGAAAATAGGTCCTTTCCTTCCCTAATGTGTAGATCTGTGGGTCGTGACAGCTTGAAAGGGAGGAAATAAAGGATGAGATGTGTTGGCTGTGGTCCATTTTACTGGCCCACTTCCCAGCCCCAGAAGGGATGTTGGGAGCTCCACTGATCTCGTGCTCACCCGAACCAGAGCTGCTTAAAATTCAGTTTTGCTGCTGTTTTCCCCAGGGTGTGCTGCTCCAGCTTTGCCAGGACGCCTGGGACCTGATGGTTTCTGTGGGTGGGGGGTCAGAGTGGTGTGTTCCACTGCTGTGTGAATTAAAAACCACACCTTGTCATCCCCAGAATAATCCAAAAATGTGACCTCAGGGTGAGGGCATGCTTGTGGGCACAGGTCTGCCCCAGCCTATCCTTGAAAACTGTAAAATCCTGGAAGGACTGGAGTCTGAAGCAGTTTCTCAGTCTGTGGTGAACTGGTCCTAACTGGTGCTGACAGCACTGGGAGCAGGCATTGCTTTAAATGCAAATGTGTTTTAATTAATTCTGTAATGCACTGCTCTTCATTTGAGGGATGCATGTAATGCTGAATTTGATAAAGAGCTATTCCTCAACTCCTCCAGTACAGGCAGTCCCTGCCTCACTGGGGTTTGGTCTCCAGTCTGATCCTGAGATAAAGAAATTGGGTGTGTGTAAGGGCAGAGCTCATGGTGGATATCCTGCTGCTGCCTGGTTGGGGCTGCCCTTCCAACATCTGCCTTGAGCATGGCTGTTTAATTAATTAAAATTTAAAAAAAAAAAAGGGAAAATAGATGCATCAGTTGTGTCAGTAATCCTGCTAGGTGTTGCTGAGAAATGTGTATCACAGGAGGGTGTTTGTTACCTGTGCACACACGTTTTTCCTGTGTGGGAATGGGTCTGTTTAAACCTGTGATGAGCTTTGATTTATTCTCAGAAACCAAAGCTGAGCAGCCATGCTTTGGGTCTTAGCTCTTTGAGAGTAAGAACCTGCAGCTGGATGGAGCAGAACAACTCAGGATTTTGCCTTCAGGAAAGGGAAGGCACTGGAATAAAAACTTCTCCAGGGAAAAACAGGGAGTGTATTCACGGACAGCTGGGGAAGGGAGGATTAGGCTGCTTGTATCCCATGAAGTGTTAAGCCCAGGGGAGTTAAAGGAGGGCAGGGAGAAGCCCCAGCTGGGAGTGTGGCTCCTGCAGTGCTGGGGCTGGTGGCTCTGAGCAGGAGATGCTGCTGCTGAGCTGTGTGTGGTGCAGCACAGGAGCACCAGCACCAGGGCTGTGCACGGCTGCCTCGGGAAAAAACAACCAGGAGATGCATCAGTCTTACTGTGTTTGACAAATCCTTCCAAATACAGGCTGGTTTCTGTCCTGGAGAGCTGCAGATATGGGTTGTGATTACTCATTGGCTTTGTAGTCATGGAAAACTCCAGCTAATGTTGGTGCCTGGATTCTGATCCTCTGTAAAAGCCTTCTGCTAACACCAGCCAGCTCGTACTGGGGGGGCTCTGAAGGAACTGTGTTCATGTCAAATCATTTATTAAAGACTTACACTAGTGGAGCAGATAGAAATTAGTCCCAAATGCCTACAATCCTCTGTTTCCAATGCATTTATCTCCCCTGCTCATGTCACGACGTCCTGTTAGCAAATTCTGTGTTTGAGGTTAAAGGATGGGACTGCCCTCCTTGTGGTCACGTATTTTGGGAGTGACCACGTGTCAGTCAGTCAGGCTTTAGCCATTCTGGGAACATGAAATCACTCACAGCCAACACAGCACACTGGTGGCTCATGCTGGGATTGACCTCCAAGTGGATTTATTACCTGTGGCTGGCAGATGGGTACCCCACACAGTTTCCCAACAGCCCTGTGGAATGGTCCCAGCTTTTTCTTCTAGGAGTGTGCTGAGCCTTGTTTGTCAGACAGTTGTGTGTTCAAGGTGAGAGCACAGCTTTTGGGGGGCTTAAAAATTTCTTGTTTTCCTCCATGTCTTTGGCTTTGTTTTCTGCCTCCTTTGATGCCAGTGGGTTTTTACATTGAATGATTTTCATTTGCATGATTTTCAGGTCAGCATTTTCAGGTTGGCTTTTCCAGGCTTTCCAGGTAGAACCTTGGAACCCACAGAAGGCATTACAAGGCTACAGAAAATGTAGAAAATTACTAAATCTGTGGTGAATGCAAGCACTCAGTCTCTTTTGAATATATGAGTTTTATATTAATGTGTATAATGGTACTGCATGAATATTGTAATGAATTTAAGTGTTGTAAACAGCATTCATAGTATTGGAAGTTATTTGAAACTGAAGATATTTCTGAGCTTAAATTTGTCATCATCTTGGCACGAAGGCCGTGTTAACCCCTGGTTTTAGTAATAAGGTGAGTTAAGTTATTAAGGCTTTAAAAGGAAATCCAGCTGTTCATTCTGTGGAAACAGCTGTGTCCCACAGCTCTGTCACAGCTCACATTGGTTGCTGTTGCCACCCTGCTTTTGTTGGATAGGAATGGCTCAAATGTCTCATGACACACTGACAATACTCATTGCTCTAAAATCCTGTGGAGCTCTGACACTGGGGCTGCTGGGATAAACTGGTGTTGGGCTGGGAAATAACCCTGTCATTGTTTTTACTCTGGGTGAGCACAGAGTAAAAATAATATTTCTGTGATTTTAGTGTCCTGCTGCAGTTCATGTTTGTTGTTTTCTTTTCAGACAGACATTATCAACACTATGTGTGGATACAAAACCATTGACCAAGAGGTAATGTAGCCAGTGCCCACCCTGGCATGGCAGAGAGTTCTGCTTCTTTTTTGTCTCTGTTATAAAAGTGTTTTCTGTGTGCTTTAATCTGCCAGGCAGTTAAAGTGGCAATTAAAATGTTGGTTGTTTTTTTTTTTTTCCTGGAATAATTTCCATATATGGGAAAAAAACTCATCTTGTTTGATTTTTGTGTCTTCCCTTCTTTTCATTTCCTTCGATCCTGTTTGTTGACAACTTCCCCATGCTAATTGCACAATTAATGCACAAAAAGCTGCTTTCAAAATTTGAAGCAGTGACTTGAGTTGGGGAAAGCTTTTAGTACTTAAAAGCCACAGTTTCTTACTGAGTAAAATTGGCATTGATGAAAGCCACCTTAGCTGTTTTTAAGTATTTTATATCCCAGGAGTGGGTGTTTTATTTTTAAGCCTGTGGTAGCACACCTGGAGGAGCAGTGGGACTTCCCTGGTTGTGTGGCTGCCTTCTCCTCCCTCCAGGAGTGGGATGGAGCCTCCTCCTTCAGCCTGGCCTTTTGGGAGCAGCCCCAGTGACTCCAGAGGAGCCTGCCAGCTCAGGGCAGTAATTGCAGAGTGATTAAGAAGGGGAACCGGTAATTGGATCTGCCCTGAGTTCTCCACTCCTGGCCTTGGAGTGCTGGGAGGAGGCAGGGCAGGGGGGCTGGTCTGGAAAAGCTCCTCTCCCCAGCTCCTTTGAGGCACTTGGAGCACAATGCCAGCCTGGGTTGTTGGTTTTTGGGATTACCGGTTATCTCTACATACAACTTGTCTCCATTCAGGTTCATTGATTTGTGGCTTAATCACCTGAAGGCTGCAGCAGGCTCTGACACGGAGCACTTCAGCTTATGCTTAACTTCACCCCATTCATCTGCTCAGGACCCTCTGCAGCCTCAAGTGCTTTTATATTATGGGTTGGGGTCAGGGAGCAGCACAGCTTGCAGGACTGAATCCAAAATCCTCTTGTTCCTGTCCTTTTTAGGGTCTTTTTGCAAAGCACTTGGTCCACGATTTATGTTTTTCCACTGCTGTATTTTCAGCTTGGGAGCAGAGATGAAAGCTAAAGAGAGACTTCTCTGCTTTCCAAGTGGTCTTAAATGAGAATGGGGTGCATTTCTTGTTGAGAAATAGCTGCAACAAACAGGTTTAGGACAATGAAATAACTTACTCGGGTGTAGAATAACTTGTAAAAAATAGAGTAATTTGTTGAGGTGTGGAGCAGCTTAACAAGAGATGGAAGAGTTACTGATGAGGTTTGTTAAACTCAGTGGGTTTAAAGAGGTGGGAAGGCAAACCACATCTGCCTCCCTGAGTTTTGAGGTGCCACGTGTGTCTCACAGCAGTGGAGCTGCCTGTTGAACCCTTCCTCTGCTGTTTTGCAGCGCTTGAGCGTTCAGCACGTTATCTACGTCCGAGGGTGCACCAATGCTGTGCTCATTTGGTTTTTGGACAACTACAGCATCATGGCTGGTGTGCTGCTTGGCATACTGCTGCCCCAGGTAAGAGGGTGTTCACTGTGAGGGGGAACATCTCATTTGCCAGTATGTGAAATCCCACTGGGCCATAATCATGGTTTTCTTTCCAAATCTAATGTGACTGGTAAGCTGAGGTGGCATTCTGGCATTTGAATCAAAGATCTCATTTGCCAGTATGTGAAATCCCATTGGACCATAATCATGGTTTTCTTTCCGAATTGAATGTGACTGGTAAGCTGGGGTGGCATTTGAATCAAATATCTCATTTGCCAGTATGTGTAATCATGGTTTTCTTTTTGGATTGAATGTGACTGGTAAGCTGGGGTGGCATTCTTTAGTGGCATGGCTGTTGCAGGGTTTGGTGGGGCAGTTCGCTCTCGCTTGGGGTTTTGTGTTGAGTCCTCCCCTACCCGTGACAACTGTGACCTCCTGAAGCCCCAGTGAGGCAGGCTGCCTGTGCTGCCCGCTGGGGCTGCCCTTGCCCGTTGCCTTGGCAGTTCCTGGGCGTGCTGCTGACGCTGCTCTACGTGACCCGGGTGGAGGACATCATCTCGGAGCACAAGCTGGGTCAGAGCCTCTTCGGGGACGCGCGCCGCGGCGCTGAGCCCGACTTCTCGGCGGCCGGCTGCTGCATGTGCTACCCGGGCTGAGCCTGCAGCCCAAGCCCTGCCAGGCCAGGCCAGCCCAGCTGCTCTGGGGCTGCTGCAGACCCGGCGGGTGCTGAAGCAGCCAGCAGCCGGCGGTGGGTGCGAGCCAGGACGCACCGAAGGCGCCCCACGCGGGGCTGCGGGACATTAAATTGCTCCTGAGTGATTGCTGGGAGATAACACGGCCACAAAAAAACTGGAGAAGATCCGATCTCCATTCCTAGGAAGTGTCTTCGCGTCTCTGGATGTGGTATTTAAGTGTTTGTGCTTCTCCAGCTGTATTTTCCTACTCCTTCCAGAGAGATTTCTTACTGATCCACGTGGTGAATATGAAGCCTGTGTTTAACAGTGGGGTTTTTTATGCTAATCATGATGAATTTACTGACAATAATGGATGTGATGCTGATCGCTTTCATTGCTCAGTCTTCTGTGCCTTTCAATAACGGGGCAAATGCCAGTGTCAAATCAGTCAGGTAATGCTCAATCTATTTTTTAATGCAGTTTATTACTGTGTGGCTTTTGTATGAACTTACAGGATGTTTGAGTCTTGGATGTACTGTATTTTTCCCCTTTAGTAAATTAACTAGGTGATTTATGACTTTATATTTTTTTGGAGTTCTGTATGTCAAGATGTTTCTAAAATTTACTGTCAAAATAAAACCAATGAGTCGTTTTTTCTTAAAAAAACCCAAAAATACATGTGTTTTGTTTCATTATGTTTATTTTCTTATGTAAGTTAAGGCTGTCCCTCAAATGCTGTATCAAAAGGTAGAAGTAGCAGGAGCTGTGATTCTGTGCTGCCTGCCTGTGGTTTTGGAGAGTCACTGAACATCTGTGCCTCCCTTGCTTCTCTTAGTCCACCACGAGCTCTGGGGTTTTTGTTGGTGTTCCTTTGTCCTGAGCATTTCTGTGCAGTCTCTGCAGCCCCAGACAGGCCTGCAGGCAAAATGCAAAACCTAATTATCATTAATATTTCAATTAAACCAAAGTCAGGATGAGAATAAAGCAGGTTTATATCCTGAATATAAATCTCTTCTTTTCCAAACACTCCACTAAGAAAAACAGGGCACCATCTGATATTATTCTCTCCTTGCTGCTTTTAAAAAAAAATTCTTGTCCTGGACATTTTTTTCCTGCTTTCTTCAAAACTCAATATTTGCTGCTTAACTCTCTGCCTTCACCAAGAATTTCTGAGCCAACTTTGTGCGTTTCCAGGAGCAAAAAAAGGATTCCTGCAGTTCTTGGGTGCTTGCTGATGGTTTCTAGGGACAGAGATCCCAGTGCAGCAGGGGCAGTGGGAGGTCCACAGCACGCTCTAGCGTTGGGCCCTGCACATGGCCACTGCTTAAAGATTTAATTGCTCCTTTTCACCCAAATTCTCCTGGTCTCTGTCTTGAATAATGCGTTCTGGTAAGTTAAGCAAGGTGTGTTTGAAGGGTGGGTTTGTGTACAAGGAGAGGGAGGATGGAGCTGACTGCTGGGGAAGGATGGGAAAATTGAGGCTGGAGTTGGTTTGTAGCAGGGAATGGGCTGGGAAGGTGGGAATGACAAAGGTAGTTCTCCTTTGGTGACAAAAGTAAATTGATTTTTAAAAATAAACGTAAATGTGGGGGTGGTGTGAAATATGAGATAGCCCAGAAACCAGGAGGTGGCACAAGTGTGGTTAAACTTCAGGAGGTTTAAATGAAATGGGGAGAGAATTTTGGGATACGAGAGAGCAATTATCCTTTATGAAGAAAATTTATAGGCTGTACTGAATTCTCAGCCATCCCCAGTGTTTGAATGGTGTCAACCTGACAATCACAAAGTAAACCCTGTGTGATTTTGTTTAATAAATGATTGATTCAGAAACTACTGACCCTTCCCATTCCCTAGGATCTGAGGAAATTAACTCTTTGTTTCACAAGCCATGGTGGCTGGAGGGAGGGGTGATGCCTTTTGGGAGGTGGCTGGAGGAGAGAGATGCAGCAATTCTCTGCTCAGCTGCCTTCTCCAGAGAGCCGATGAGAAAATTGTCTTCAGATGGGTGAAGAATGCTGATCTAATTTAATTCCTGTCCTCCTGGCAGGAGCAGCCCAGCTGTGGCTGCTGCTCACAGAGGCATCCTTAACCTGATTTAAGAAAATGCTCCTTGAAAGCCTGAGACAACTCCAGAAAATCCCAGAACTGTGGATTATTCTGTGTGTGCAATTTTAAAGCGTTCTGTCAGCTGTGAGCTGCCAGTGGCTCATGCTCCTTGTGTTCCTGCTTTCCATCAGGGTTCAGAAAAAGAGATTCACCTCTCTGTTCCGTGAGGCCACAGAGGCACAGCACCTGGGTGAGCCGGGTGCCCGGCTGGAGCACCGTGCACAGGATCCAAAAATGATAAATAAATCAATACTAATCAATAAAAACCTTTAATTAGCAGGGATCCAGAGGGGAAATGGCGAGCAGGTCTCCCTCTGGTGGCACGGATACCGCAGGGCACTCACTGAATCCCTGCTCGCTGGGAATGAAATCCCTGCATCCACAGGGCACCAGGGTTTGTTCAGTGGCCCTTTCCCCTGCTCTGCTTCGAGAAGCTCCTTTGTGCAGGCACAGCTTCCAAGGAAATCCTTCGAGAGGAATCCTTTCCTCGGCAGGGATTATCATCTGTTCAGGACACAGCTGCTGCTTACAACTTCATCTTCATTCCTCAGAGGTGGGATGAGCTGATTGCCCCCTGATGGGGAAAAATAGCAGTGTTAAGATGTATTTAGCTAGAAGCTGGTTTGTAGATTTGTGCTCCTAAAGCTCCTTTGCTAGGGCTTCCCAGCATTCATGACTTCTCTGCACCAGCGGATGATTCAAAGGTTCTTGTGTGGGTTCAGGAATTGAAATGATGTGGTGGGTGCTGAGCTGCAGAGGGCAGGTGCTGCCCCTTGCTGGGCCAGGGAAATCATCTCCACCACGAACACCACTGGCACAGAAGCTGCTTGGGGTCTGCATCCTCCTTTCATGCCTGTGCCTGCTGGGGAGAGGGAGAGGGCAGCGCCTTCCCCTGTGCTGGGAGAGCAGTGCTGCTGTTTGTTTGTCAAACAAACAGCAGCCCTGCACCCAGGGCTGCTCGAAAGTGACTCAGCTCCACCTGGGTTTCCGCTGGGCATGGAGGAACTGCTTGGGTTTGGGTTCAGCTCCTGCCCTGGAGTGTCTGCAGCTCTAAGGGATAAATCTGCCCCGCAGCAGCGCTCGGAGCCCTCGGCAAAGGCAGCTGTTAAATGTCCCCAGGAAAGTGGGAGTCCCCAGCAATTCCAACCTCCTCCTTTGCAGGAGGTACCTGCTTTTTTCTTTTTTTTTTTCTTTTTTTTTTCTGTAGGAAGTTTTGTCCTCGATGAAGAGCTGGAAGCTGCTGTGCTGGAAGGGAGAAGAGGGGGAACCAACCTGCCTGGGATGTGCACACCAGGACAAAGCCACCTCATCCTCCTGGCACTGGGGACTGCTTTTCTATCCCAACCCCACCACAGTGCCCAGCCCTGCTTGGAGATTCAGCAGCAGGGTTCTGGGATGGGGGGTTTTGCCTGGGGAAGCACAGGGAGCTCCTGGCTCCTGTTCCCAGGATGCTGGAGCAAAGCAGAGCAGCGCTGCCCCCTCCAGCTCGAGGCTGGACCTTCCTGGGTTGAAATAAACACAGCAGGGTTTGGAGGGTGCTGGGGAAAACCTGCTGGCTGCAGGGCAAGAGCCAGGGGCAATGGAGCCCCCTGAGGTCCCTGGAGCTACATGCAGGCCCTGGCAAAGCTGAGCTGCAGGGGAATATTGGTTCTTGGAGAAGTCTGTGTGCAGGGCTTGGAAGTGTCTGTGGTTTTCACAAACGTTACTGGGTTTTGCTGACTGGGGCAGCTGCTTCTCCCTCTCTTTCCCAGCAGGGGTGTTGTGCTCCCTCAGGCCTCATGCAGCACACTCCTTTGCTAGGATGGGGAAGTGCAAATTCTCAGTGCTGGCTGCTGGGAAAGGTGGAGCAGAGGTGCAAACTGTGCCTGGAGCTTGGCTGGATGAGCTGGGGAACAAGGCCCTCTGGAGAAATGGCCGAATCCGTGGTGGAAGGGGAGATGTAGGTAAGGAACGTCTGTGTGAGTTCTGAAAGCCCTTCCCTCCTGATCACAGGAGTACAGAGCCTGCAGGAAGTGTCCCTCAACCCCAGGCTGTTGCTCAGGCAGAAGTGGTCCACCCCCTGATGGTCTCCATCTTCCCATCATTTGGTATTTGCTAAAAGAGTGTTAGTTCTCCAGGAAAGGCAGGTGAAATATCCACACTCCATCTCTGGGCTAAGCTCACTTCCTAGCCAGCTGTTAGCTTATTTCCATACAAAATTTATCTGTGCTGCTGAAAGCACCTGATGCACCCGAGGGAACGAGGTCTCTGGGGATGATGAGGTCTCTGGGGAATGAGGTCTCTGGGGAATGAGATCTCTGGGGATGAGGTCTCTGGGGATGAGGTGTCTGGGGAATGAGGTCTCCAGGGATGAGGTCTCTAGGGATGAGGTCTCTAGGGATGAGGTCTCTAGGAATGAGGTCTTTAGGGAATGAGATCTCTGGGGATGAAATCTCTGGGAATGAGGTCTCTAGGGAATGAAACCTCTGGGGATGAGGTCTCTAAGGATGAGGTCTCTGGGGATGAGATCTTTAGGGATGAGGTGTCTAGGGAATGAGATCTCTAGAGATGAGGTGTCTGGGGAATGAGGTCTCTGGGGATGAGGTCTCTAGGGATGGGGCCTCTGGGGATGAGATCTTTAGAGATGAGGTCTCTAAGGAATGAAATCTCAAGGGATGAGGTCTCTGGGGATGAGGTCTCTAGGCAATGAGATCTCTAGGGAATGAAATATCTAGGGATGAGGTCCCTAGGGATGATATCTCTAGGGAATGAGGTCTCTGGGGATGAGGACTCTGGGGAATGAAATCTCTAGGGAATGAGGTCTCTAGGTAATGAGATCTCCAGAGATGAGGTCTCTAGCGATGCTGTCTGTGTCTGTACACGTGTGTGCCATCCCCGGAACAGGGACAGCACCAGGCTGGCTGGGATGTGCTGTTAGAGCCTCCCAAGACAAGCAGTCCCCTCGCCCAGCAGTGGAAGGAGAGGCTGCCTGCAGCACCCCTGTCACTCGTCATGCTGCTCTCCCAGCCCTGGCACCCTGTGAACGGGGCAGGATGTGGCCCTGCCACCCCCAGCCCGGTGACAGCAGCAGGGCACGCCAGCCCCCCACCCTAATTATAGTTGGGTGTCGCAAAGGACATTGAAAAGCAAGGAGGAGAGCTGTGAAGAGGGTCATTTTAGTGGCTCTTTCTCTCTTCTTTTTTTTTTTCCCCCCCGAGAAGGAAGTTAGAAAAGCAGAGCCCTCAAAGCCGCATTGAAAGGGTGACAGAGACGGGATAAAGCGTAAGACTGAGGGAAGGAATCTCAGAGCACTCGCCACGGTGTTTTAATGATCTGTTAACAATTGCCCCTTTCAGGGGAGAACATATGGTAGATGGTTTGCTTTTTTAAAAAAAAAAAAAAAGGACAAAAAAAGAAAAAAAGAAATTACTTCAGAAACTTAAATGATGGTGGAAAATGGTGGGGATTGCGGTGAAGAGCTGGGGGAGGGAGGTGTAGCCCCCGGACTGAGGGGATGTCAGATGAGGGGAGGGTGTCAGATAATGTACCCTGTGCACGGGGGCTTTGCTGGAGCCAGAGACCCCAAAAAACGCCGGCACCTGCTGGGGGGGACGGGGGCTGGTTGCCTGCCAGTGAAGGAAAACGATGAGGGCGCTGCTAAAACCCGGGAATGCTGAGACCCTTGAGGACACGGGCTGGAGCATCCCTGCCCCCAGCCCAGTGAAGCCCAGCTGCGCGGGCAGGGCTGGCGCTGCTCCCCTCCCTGCAGCTGGGGCAGATGGTGACAGTGCTCTGCCTGCACGCAGGTGGCCTCTGCTCCGAGCTCTCCCTGCTGTTACCTGCCCTGAGATCATCGCCGTCCTCCCACTGCAGCCTGCTGGCACGAGTTTAGGTTGTGGCTCACCGAAATCACACACACAGGCTGCTGGGGGCTTGTCTTGCTGCAGCCAAACTGCTGGATTACAGCTGGGTGGAAACACACAATTTAAAAAAAAATAAATGTTGCAAATACATGATTTTTTATTGAGCTACAGGAGCTGGGTGCTCGCTTTACAGAGGTCCCGGCATGGGCTGGCTGTGCTGCCTGTGGGCTCCCCAGGTTTGTTGTACACCTGGGCTTGGGGAAGCAGATGGTCCCATCTGGATGCACAACCCTCTCCCACGCAGCACCGCGGTGCTGCAGGACAGGAGCAGGCTCCAATTCAGAGGTTGGGAGTTTGGCAGATGGAGCCCAGTGCTGCACGAGGGGCTGGGAGTGCAGATGGGCAGGAATGGCTGCGGAGCTGCAGTGGGGCACCGTGCCTGCCTGGCAGGGACAGCCGTGCAGGATGTGCCGGAGGAGAGGTGTGAGGAGTGGGGAAGGGAGCAAGGGAATGGGAAACTAGGGAAACCTGCAAGGGAATGGGAAACTAGGGAAACCTGCAAGGGAATGGGAAACTAGCAAGGGATGGTGCTTCCCGAGGCTGAAAGGATGAAGATGGGAAGGCACCGGGAGGGGATGGGGTCGTGCACCGGAGTGTGGGTGTGGCTGGGGTTGTGTGGGGCTACAAGAACATTAAACCCTGTGGGGCAGTCATGGCAGCACTGCAGGGATGTGGATGGCACAGCCGGGAATGGCGATGGGAGGAGCATGAGCCGCTTAGGGCGTGAGGCCAGTGGGGAAATATCCACAGCACAGGTTTGAGTCACATCCCTCTGGCAGCCTGAGCAGTGAGCCCTGCACCACACGGGGCACATCTCTCTGTGGTGGCAGCGACCTGCCACCAAATTCAGTTGCAAAGAAAGGGTTAAACACACCCCCCCTCCCCTTTCTCCATCTTGCTCTGTCTCATGTTGAGGGCTTCGATGAATCTCTGTAGAGGGGTGGGAGGTGTGTGAGTCCATCAGGGCACCTCTGCCCTTTTTTCACATTGGACAGGGTATTTCCTTTCAAACTCCTGGTTTTTAGCAACTTTTTTGCTTCCCAAAAGCCAGCTCTGGTGTGTTCAAAGTCTGACTGGTGGAGACTCTAAACCAAGAGAGGAAAGCACATCTTTAATCATTTTTGGAGGCCATTAAGGACCATGTGTCTGTTTGATGGGCACCTGGGCAGTGAGGAATTTCAGGGAGAATCCATGTGACCAGCTTGCCGTGCTTCTAACCCCATCATGCATTAAAATGCCAGAAGTCATCTTTTTATCCTTATGGGAACGAAGGGCTGGTCAGAAAGGTGGCAGTCTGAGCTCAGCATAACCGTGGTCTGTAATTATTCACTGGTGGCCAAAGGAGAGTTGATACAGACGAGTACTGAAGCTGTGTTGCCCAGCTGGTGGCTGCTAAATTGACCACTGCCAGCTGCTGAAGTCTGAGTGCTGCTGGATTCTGTCAGAGCTCACCAAAACTTGGTGTGAAGCTTAAAGAACTTGGGAAACCTAAGTGAGGGAGATGTGCAACCCACCCTGTCTGCCCAGGCTGGCAACAGGGTGGAGGAGAAACCCTTTTTTTATGGCAGGTGAGACAGGCAAATGGAGAGGGGAGCAAGCCTGGCAGAGCTGGGAATGACAGGAGGAGACTGACTCCCAGAGGAGTGAGGACCATCCTTCTCTGCCTGGGTAGATGCTTGGATGGTTGAATAAATACTTTAAGGTAACAGGTTTCACAGGACCCACCTGCAGGCATCACAGACTGACCCTCGTGTACTCAGCATTTGTTTCCTGCCTTTCCTCTCCATGGTATTTCTCTTCCTTTCCTCTCTCCTATCCAGAGATAATCCAGGTTTTTTCTCTGCTGAAGACTGTTGCATTCTGATCCAGAATGTCTCAGAACAGCTGTATGCCCTTGCAGCCCTATGAAGCCAGCTCCTGTCTGGCTGTTTTGAGGGCACATAAGCATGGAGAGAGGTTTACCGTGGAGTGGGATTGCACACTGAAAACTTGGGTTTTCCATCAGGGCTTCTCCTCTTCTGGTGAAGTGACAGCATCCCTCATCCCAGTGCTTATTTATCCTTGTGCACAATCGGAGAGTTATAGAATGATTTGGATGCAAGGAATATTAAAGGTCATCTAGCTCCACTCCCTGCTGCCATGGGCAGGGATGCTGCCCACTAGCCCAGGCTGCTCCAAGCCCTGTCCAGCTTGGCTTTGGACACTTCCAGGGATGGGGCAGCCCCAGCTTCTCTGGGCAACCTGTGCCAGGTCCTCACCTCCCTCATGGTGAAGAATTCCTTCCCAGTATCCCATCTGTCCCTGCCCTCTTTCAGTTTGAAGCCGTTGTACCCCTCTGTCCTGTCACTCCGTGCCCGTTGTCCCAAGTCCGTCTCCAGTTCTCTTGGAGCCCCTTTAGGCACTGGAAGGGGCTCTAAGGTCCCCCCAGAGCCTTTCCTTCTCCAGGCTGGACACCGCCAGCCCTCTCAGGCTGTCTCACAGCAGAGGCCCTCCCAGCCCTTGAAGCATTTTCGTGGCCCCAAGGGACATTTTGATGTGTGATAACAAATGTGTGGTCACATCGGCTCGCTCGGGAGCTTCCACCCCTCAGGTACCCATTGAGCGGACAGACCGTGCTCTGTGGTGTCCAGGTCAGCGCTCAGGAGGTACAGAACGAGCTCCCGAGGCGGCTCTTTCCGTCCCGGCGGGCATTCCTGGCCCCTGCCCGTGGCCGGCTCCCTCCCGGGGCCGCGCCCGCCCGTGCGCTCCCTGGGGCGGCTCCGGGGGACGCGCTCCGGCCGCCTCTCGCCGGGGCTCGCCTTTCCTCTCCACACTGGTTTTTAATATATATACACATTTCTTTTTGCGCCCCTTCACCTCCCACTCTTGTAGGAAAAGGAGGGAGGAAGGGAGAAATATTGTTTGAATTCACAAAGCGGGGCATCTGGCGCACCTTGCGCCTGGCATCTGTGCTCCTTGTGTCCCGAGCAGCGCGCTCGCCCCGGGCCGAGGGGCAGGAGGGGCCGGCGTGCATCTGTTGGGCGCCACAATAAAGTCACAAAACAGCGGCGCGGGCCCGGCCCCGCCGCGCTGCCCTCTCAAAGGGGGACGCGGGGCTCGCAGGTATTATGCGCCGGCTAGGTAGGGCCGGGCCGGCAGCTGCTCCGCCGACCCGCCCGACATATGGCAGCGCAAATCACGGCACCTCCTGGGCAGCCCGGCCCGAGGGAGCGGGGGAAGGACGACGGGGAGGCCCCCGGGGCAGGTGCCTCTGCCGTGCGCCCGCCGCCGCCACCGCCGCGGCACCGGCCCGGCCGGAGCGCACCGGCGGCTCCGGGATGGGCGGCGGGCGCGGAGCGGCCGGGGACCCCCGAGCCCTGGGGTCACCCCCAGGATCGAGAGGGGGCTCAGCCTTGTGTGCCCTCCCCTCTCCCGGGCAAACAGCCCCCGAGGGGCGGGCGGGCGGGCTGCGGCCGAGCCTCGGCTCGCCAAACGTTCCCGACGCCTGGCAGGCGAGGGATGCGCCGGGGCCGCTCTGGTTACCATATGTTTTCAATAAAATAAGGCAAATAGGGCCGGGAGATAGGGATTGCAGTAAACCTGTTATAAAGCAGCATAAAGCAGGCCAATGTAAACGGCAGCAGGGCCCCTCCTGGAAGGGCCGTTGGGTGCCAGCTCCGCACCGGGCGGCCCGGCCAGGTGTGAGCGGGAGCCCGCAGCGGTGCCCCCGCAGGTTTTTATCACGTTCGTGGTAATATGGTGCTTGTTATGCTAACTATGAGTAAACATCCCCGGCCGGGCTTTGTGGCGACGGGAGGGAGTTATCGGAAAGTGGCAGTGGGAAGGTGATTTAACAATAAAGTTGTCTTGTTTGCCAGCAGGTGATGTCTGCCCCCAGCCCCATGATTAATGCTTCCCAAAGTACTCCACTTTACAATCTCTTGTAATTATTTATTAAACGAAATCTATTTATTATTATTTTAGCAAACAGCGGTACCAGGTGGGGCTTTCTTTTCCTCTTCAGCTTTTGTTTGAAGGACGTTTGAAGTGGGCAGTCTGAGGCTTGGAAACTCGCTCGCCAGATTTTTTTGTCATCCAATTGCACAGGCACAAAAAAAAAAAACCAACCCCGCCGGGCCCTTCCTATTCATCCTCCGCTGCCCTCCGAGCCGCCCCTCGAGAAGGGGCGCCCGAGCCGCCGCGGTGGCCGGCCCCCCTCGGCATCCTCCCCCTCCCTCGCTCCCGGCGGGGCTGGCCGCCCGCCGCACCGCGCTCCGGGGCCGGCAGCGCGCACAGCCCCGCGCCGCAGCGTGCCGCGCCGCCCAAGGCCACCCGGTGGGGCCGGGGACCAGGCCGGGCAGGGGGAGCTGCCCCCCGCCCCGCCGCCGCCCGCCGGGGCCGCTCCGGCCGCTCCCGGCGCGGGGAGCCCCGACCGCGCTCCGCGGCGCCGCTTTGGTGAAGGAGAGGGGGGACTCCGGCCCCGCCGGGGCTGCGCCCTCCCCGCGGCCCTGCCCGCACCCCCGGGGGCGGCGTGCCGTGCAGGGGGAGCCCGGCTCCACTGCTCCCGGTCCCTCGCCCTCCGCCGGGGAAAGGTGTCCCGGGCCCGGGCGCTCCCCGCCGCCCGCCGCAGCCGGTGCGCAAAAGTGCCCGGCTCGTTTTGCGCACCGAGCTCCCGCGGCAGCGCCGCTGCCCCCGCGCCCCGCGCCGGGCCCGCGGGGCGGGGGCGGCCTCGGGCCCTCGGGGGGCCCTTCCCCCGCGGGATCCAGCCTCTGTTTCCCTTGTGGGAGCAAAGTCACCACGCCAGTGGGGGCTGGAGAAGGGCGTTCGGTGCCCTCCGGTGCTGGCGCTCGCCGCCCTCGCCGGTCGGTGCGCGGGGGGCGCGGGGATGCTCCCGGCGCTGCAGGGGCGAGGAGAAGGGTGACGGGAAGCGGCTGGAACATCGGAGGGGATGTTCCGGGAGTGCCCCGCGGCGCCGGAGCAGCGGGAAGGGGTTGTGGCTGTGCCGAGGGGAGCGGAGGGGAATGGTGCCAGCTGGACCCTCACGTCTGGCACCGGCTGAGACACCGCCTGGCCCGGCAGGGCGTCCCCGGCCACTCCGGGGGGCCGGGGTTTCCCCGCGTTACGCAGCCGAGTGCTGGGGAGCCCTCTGTCACCGCTGAGCCCCTGCACCCCGCCCCGACCCCCACTGTACCCCGGAGGAGCCCCGGAGAGCGCGGCCGCCCCGGCCGTGGTGCAGCCCCCCGCACGGGCTCGGCCCGGGGGTCCCGAACCGGGGAGGGCTGGCCGGGGGGTCCCGGCACGGCTCGGCGTGGAAGCCGGCGAGGTCTCGCGTGGCGTGGCCGGGGCAGCGGGCGGTGCCGGAGCCGGCACGCTCCCGTCGGGCTGATAAGATAAAAGCGTGCCAAGGGGTGGGTGCGGGCGGGGGGGCGCACACGCCGCCCGGCCGGGAAATCCCCATTGTCTGCCGGCCCTATATATAGGGGCTTAACGGCAGTCGTGTGCCGGCGGCACAAGCTCTCCTGCCCGCATTCGAGGGACCGCGGGGAGCGCCGCGGAGCGCGCAGCCAGAGCCGCCCTTGTGCCCCCGGGCTCAGCGCACACAGCCGCGGGGGACAGGGCTCTGCCGGGCCGGCCCACGCGGGGTTGGCTTCTCAGGATGGCCCCGCAGAGCGACCGCTCTCCGGACGAAGGGCAGCCGTATTTCGGAGGCGCAGAGGACCCGTCCTCGGCGGCCGGCGGGGTCTCCGCGGGCAGCCGGGGCGCCTCGCCGGCCCGCACCGCCCTGGCCCCGCGGGACGCGGCGGCCCGCAGGAAGGGGAAGGCGCGGCGGGGCCGCGGCAAGGCGCGCAACGAGGGCTTGCTCAGCAAGCAGAAGAGGAGCCGGCGCATGAAGGCGAACGACCGGGAGAGAAACCGCATGCACCACCTCAACTCCGCCCTGGACGCCCTCCGCAGCGTCCTGCCCACCTTCCCCGACGACGCCAAGCTCACCAAGATCGAGACGCTCCGCTTCGCCCACAACTACATTTGGGCGCTCACACAGAGCCTCCGCCTGGCCGAGCAGAACCTGCCCGAGCCCCCCGCGCCGCCGCCGCCCCCCGCCGCCGCCTCCCCCGGGCCCTGGGACTCGCCCTGCCCCGCGGCCCCGCCGCCCGCCGCCCTGCGCCGCGGCCCCGCCGCCTTCCCCGCCTTCCTCTGAGCCGCAGCCCGGCCAATGTCCCCCCGAGGTGGCTTCACAGAGCCGGCAGAGCGGGGGGGCGGCGGGACCCCCGCTGCCCCCTCCCCGCCCCGTCCCGCTCCGCTGGAAAGCGCAAAAACAAAAACAGATCACGGTTTTGTACTCGTTAACGGTAAATTATATTAATTTGTCGCTATCGGTATTTATTGATTATATTTCGTAACAAATATGTATTTTGTATATAAGAGTATTTTCAGCAGCGGCGGTCCAGCTGTCTGTACCCGCAGCTATATTTTGGGTTTTCTGAAGAAAAAGAAGAGGGAAAAATAAAGCGTGTCGCGGCCAGACCTGTGCGACGCCGTGTTTTTATGCCCGAGGGCTCTCCGGGAGTTCCAAAATCGCGCGCAGCAGCGCCGGGCAGGGCAGCGCCGGCCCCGCGGGGGCTCCCTCGGTGCGGGGCCGCTCCCTTGCGGGGCCGCAGCGGCGATGGAGAGCGGAGCAGCGTGTGCCCGTCGAGGCCCAGGCTCGGATTCAAACCGGCCTCTCTCTGCAGGTGCCTTTTCCCGCAGAGCTGCGGCCGCTCCCGTCCCCAGGTGAGGTGAGCCCGGCTGCGGGGCTGTTTTAAGGACACGGCGCTCCAGCACCTGGAGCAGCGCTGGTGCCCGGGGCAGCATCGCCTCAGGCCGGCCCCGGGGTGGGTTTAGCCGGGGCACGGGGGCAGCAGCCGGAGCGTGAAGCCCTGAGCGGGGCGGGGGAGCGTCAGGCCAGCTACCAGCTCAGGAGATGGGAAAGACGCTACCACCGCTGCCACGGCGAGAGGAGAACCCGCATGAATTCCGTCAGCCCTTGCCGACCCTCTCCTGCCGGGGCTCAATTTGTAGCTGGTAGATTTACGGCCAGGCCGCCTCCCCGCCCCGCGCTGCCCCGGCGGGGCGGCCGCCGCCAGACAAAGCGGCCCGCGGGGCCAAAAGCCCATTGTGATGCTAATTGTTCTCAGCCGAGCCCGCTTGCCCGCGGCAAAGAGACGCTATTGAGGCAATTTGTAGAACAAAAGAAATTTGGGTGCTGGAAACAAAGCCGCACGCACAAACAACTCTGTCCCCACCACCACGCAACCACAACCTCCCCTTCCCGCACCGCAGCGACAGCGGCGGAACCGCACCGGGTGCGGCAGCCCGGGGTGCTCGTCCCGCCCATGGGGGGGCAACAACAGGGAGCTCCTTCTTCCCCCCGTCCCCTTCCTGCCCTCTCCGGGCCGTGGGGCGGGCTGGAGGGGGCGGCCCCATGGCTGGGGAGGGCAGGGTGCCGCTGGGTGCCGAGTGCCGGTGGGTGCCGGTGGGTGCCGGTGGGTGCCGGTGGGTGCCGGTGGGTGCTCTGAGCGGGGCCCGCCCCAGCCCCGGCCCGCCCGGCGCCGCGGGCTCTGGCCATGGTGCTGAAGGCGCTCCGGGGCACGGCGCGGTTGTCCCCCAGACGGTGAGCAGGAGCCCTTCCCGATGTGTCTCTTCCGGGAGCTGCTGGGGGGCTGTCCACTCAGGTGGGCTGTGGGGACAGGGAGAGGCCGGCATGGCCCTGGTGCTAAACCACACACTGCAGAGCAGAAAACAGACGGGGCCCGGTGGATTTTGGAGAAGCAGTGGCCTCTTACTCCTGCACTTGATCCAGCCTCCCTTAACAAACTGTCCCAGGAGAGGAGCTGCAGGTGTCCCACACACCCGGAGAAGGGAGCAAGGGCACCACGGGGCCAGTGCTGACAGGCAAGGTGAGCAGATCTCACTTTCTACTTGAGCTTTTTTTGGAGATCTGCACTTTCTGCCACCTCCTGGGACCCTCCCATCTATGCAGAGCCCCCCTCCTTTTCCTGTTCACTGAAACACCCACATTGCTGGAGAAACGCTGGCCGTGGGACATGGCTGGGGGCTCGGAAAAGGCCGTGTGCTCCTTCCTATCTCTGTGTGTACCCTTATAGCCCTGAACGTGATCTATCTGTGTCGTAGATCAGATAGGCAGAATGAAAGACCTAATAGTATTCGTGCCCCTTCCCCCCCTTCCTGGCTGAATTGTGTATTGTTTTCCTACTCTAACAGTCTGCAAAGTGCTCTAAGGCCTCTGTGTGTGGCCACAGGCGAAACACCGTCATTATTTGGGTGATAAAATCATTAAATGTTTTCCCTGCTAGTGCGGCTCCACTCCGATATCTCCCTATCACGTTGCCCTCACTATCCGCATGCACCGTGGGGCTGAGGAGGATCACAACACATTCACTTACCGGCAAAAGTAGCATTTTTACAAAAAATGGCAAAAGAGAACTCAGGGTGGACATGGGCAAGAAAAGGAGCAAGAAGAGCACCACAGTCCAGTGAAGAACAGGTATTACAAAAGTTCACAAAGATGTCTGTACTGCTGTATTTTCAGAAAGGGGTCACCAGAGTGGGTTTTACTGCATTGCTGATTCTTTTTTTCTGGAGACTTAGGATGCTTCTGGTCTTCCAGCCATGGGGCTGTAGGTTGGGGGTGGATGGAAGGGGAGGGGGGCCAGATTTACTACCTCTAGAGAACTAGTGACTTCTTTAGTGGCTTGAATGCATTTTTTTTTCTTTGCCTCCACATTATTAGGTTAATCATTGCTTGAACTGGTTGCTATGGTTTTAGCAAACCCATGGAAACTTGATAATGAAGACTGAAAGACTCCTTTTCCATTTATCTTTTCTCTATGTTTAGTGCATGATGGTCTCATTTCTCTTGACGGGGCTGTCCCAGTGCCAGTGCCCGGCTTTTATAACCACGGCTGCTGCCATGGCCTCCGGACTTTTTGATGTGGGGGAAACAGGTGGCTGCTGGGACCTTGGCTGCTTCAGGGGCTCAGGCTTGTGCCCTCACATACTTGCAGGCAACAGGATGAAAACCAGCTTAACCCAGGCCCTGCCACGTTTGCTTGCTGAAATCCCACGCCAGGTGAACTCAGCTTTTATTTTTGCAGCCAGGGAAGGATGCTTCACTACGACCTGATGTTTTCATGCCCTCGGTATTCAGTGTTATGTCTCCTTCCGTTTAGACAAGACAGTCTAAACATCAATTTGGCTCGATGATTTTCAAGGTCTTTTCCAACGTTAACAATTCTCCAGTTCTATGATTTTTTGAATATGTGATATTATCACTTATTACCGAAATAAGGAGATTTTACACCTGTATGGCTCTGAATATCCCCTCTCCTCCGTGGCTTTACAGGTATTCAGCACACTGGCTGTGGAGTCTCCTACAACTGTCTCCCCAATGCTCTGTTCTAGTCAAGGTTAAAATGAGGGGGTTGAGGATAACAAACAGCTGAAAACAGAGGCTATAAATTATTTGCACGGCTCAGAGAGGCCAGGCTCATTGTCAGGGCCAGGGAAGGGGAAACACCCAGGTCCTTTCCTCAGCAACAGACTCATCCCCCTCCTCCTCGCTCCTGGTCGGCTCCCTCGTGTCTGAAGGCTGGCAAGGAAATGAAGGTGATTCCCATAATGCCAGGGCAATTCCTTTGACCTCAGGCCTCCACTCCGTGCTCTGAAGAAGGCTTTAAGTGAGTTGCTTCCTGCCCTCTGACACTGCGGGCAGGTTCAGAGGAGGAGGAGGAGGAGGCTGCAAAGCGCTGCCCGTCCCCTCCACGCCACCGGGAGCCAGGGGGGCTCCTGCCAGCGAAGCAGAGCCTCTTGCCTCTCCCGAGGGTCCCCCAGGAGCGCTCCCGTGCCGGGCCGTGGCAGGATGCTCGCCGGCGGCTGCGCTGCCCGCACGTTTCGCTGCAGCCGTGCTTGCCGGCGGAGAAAAGGCGAAGAATCGGGATTCTTTCACATGATCAGCCTTCAAAAGTCTGCCTTTCCCCCCCTCCTCCCGGCTATAATGACAATCCAAAGAGTTCCTGATAGGGTTTTAAAAGATGCTTATTCATTCACCGTCCACCAAGCATGAAAATCCAGCTCATTTGTTCATTTGTAGCCATTCTTCGCCCAAACGACCCCACAGGGGCTGAAGCCTGTTGCCGAAAACTTGTCACTCACACTTTTAACTTCTTTTTGTTGTACTTCTCTTTATTTCATTCTTCTGGGTCCCCACCTCCGCCACCACCCCACCCTCTCCTCCGGTCACAAAGGCAAGTCTGGGAAGCTCTTTAAAGCCGCAGTGCCCCCTTTTAAAAATCAATACAAAAAAAAAAAAAAAAAAAGAGCAATGGCTGAAAGGAGATCCCAAGTTTGTGTAAGGAAGGGGGAAACTCCATCCCGTCTGCACAGCATAGAAGGGGAGAGCAGGAGGGGGTGTGGTACTGGGTGCCAGTTCCCCTAAGCCACCTTAAGCCTTGCCTGGGCTTCATGTGGCACCCTCACCAAAAGAGATGGGCCTTTCTGTGCCAAGGGAAACATGATCTGAGGGTTTAAGGGGCTTTTAAGGAGAGGCCAAAGGCATTGCCCAAGCAGTGAGCTTCCTGACGTGACAGCCTTGCTTTCCAACAGGACTGCTCTGCTGCCCTTTGCGAGCCGTGGGCTTCACAGCGCACATGGAAAGGGCAATCAGTGTGCACTGACACGCTGAGCTGGGCTAGACTGTGCTAACTAATCCCTGGGCAGGTGCTGTGTGCTTGTGAATCCAGGCCCTTGGATCCTAGCTGGACTCTGCTCAGATCAGTGGTTTAGTGATGCTCTTCCTTCCTGTGGCAGGAGGTGTGAGAACACCCCCAGCATCCTTCTCCACTCCTGGACACAGTTCCCTTTGCTGGGTTTTATGGCAAGAGCTCAGTGTTGCCTTTGCTTGGGTCACTCTGCCTCCCATTCTCTTACCTGGAACGTGCCTAGAAAACCTGTGCTGGGACAAGCAGGAGTGTGAATTTTCTCACTAGGAGTTTTCTGCCCCTGTGAGCTCCATACATCCCTGTAGTGGTGTTTGCTGGGCCAAGGGTGAGAGCAGGATGCTGGGGATGAGACATTTGGGATCACCTCAGCCACTCCCTCGTGGCTGGGGGTTCTGCCTGGTCAAAGCGTGGGGCTTCTCTCCCTTCTGTGTGAGGGACAAACAAGTTCTGTGCTTAATGGTCCCCACTGCATTTAACCCTTGAAGCCAGGGGTTGTGCAGCTGCAGCCATGAAGAATCGCTGCCCTTTGTTTTCATTTCAGCCAGAGCTGTGAGGCTTCACCTCATTTTCCTGGGGCCTCAGATGTGATTTTGCCTGGACTTTGTGCAGCTCTGCCTGGAGCTGGCCCCGGCATGGAGAATCACATCTCCAGCTTCAGCCTAAAGGTTGTGGACGAAATGTGGGCTGCTGGCCCAGGTTCAGTTTGTTACTTCAGATGGAAACTGCAGGGAAATTATCTCTCCCCTCCTTCCCACCCCGTGCTCACAAGTAGAGCTCATTTCCTCTCCTCCTCAAGGCACCACATCCCCAGTCCACAGCACACAAATCTCAAAAAGTTTGCCAACAGGGCAGGAGCAACAGCACGAGCTGAAGGGGAAAAGAGAAACCTCTCCCTGTCATCTCCCAGGTACCAATCCATCATCCCCAGGTGCCGGGCACCAGGGCCCAAGCCCTGCTGCTCCCTCCCTAGCCAGGTTGTTTCAGGCACAGGGGACAGGGGGAAGATTAATGGGGCAGGTGCTGGTGCCCAGAGCTGGCTTTTGCCCTGATAAGGTGGGAGCTGAGATAGCGCTGGGTCAATACTCGGCGGTGGCCACCTGGAGTGTGGCTGGAGCCACCTGAGGGGTCTTTCCCCTGCCCCCCCCAGCCCAGTTGTGTCCTGGGGCAGACACAGCTGCTGTACCTCACCACAGCTCCCTGCTGGTGCTGCTGGAGAGCCCCTGCTCCCGGACGGACCCCGGGCCTCCCCCAGCCATCTGTTCCCCCTGCCTGCTCCCACCCATCGGCTCTCTCCACACAGCCCAGCCCTGGGGCAAAGCCAAGGTTTCAGCCTCCCCCACCGTTAATAATTCCCGAGGGATCGCAGCGTTCCCATTTATCACCCTTCCTCCAAACCCCAGCTGTTATTTATGTGTGTGCCCCCCTTGCCTTTCCCAGTGCTCTGCCGTGCCCTGGCTGCACCCCGTGCTGCCCCAACACCCCCACATTTTGGCAGGGGAGGGGTTTGCATGTGTGCGGGTGCCACCATCAATCCTCCCCCCTAGAGGCACCCGAGCTCGGAGATGAATGGTGCTGCACGCATTCAAACAGTGCAAAAGGCACCTGTTGCTGGAAAAACTACAACCCAGGTTATCCAAAACCTTTTGTGCTTTGAAAAAGCTGCTGTACATCAGGTAGTAATCCCTGATGTGGTTCATTCCCACCTGCTCCTGGAGCTTGGTTTTGTTGGCCGTTTGGTGGTGGGTGGGTGCCGTGGGAGGAGTCTGCCAAATTTTATTAATATTTTCTTTGAGGAGCAGCACGCTTCTGGCTGCAGGCTACTTACCCCTGCCCTTGGAATCTGTAGGTGGGAGGAAATGTCCCTGCCTTGCCCAGCTCCCTTGGGGCACTTTATCTCAGTGACCTGGGAGACTGACAGATGGGACCCTGGGGGTGCAAATAGCAACGCTATAAAACCATTTTTTGAGTGCACTTGCAGTATGGCCTCTGCAGTATCACGGGAGGAATCTTTTGGAGCGTTTTCTTGTTTTCCCATGGTCTGTCCCCGCTCGCTTGTGGGACGCTGTGCCGGCCCGGCTGCCCCACGCCGGGCTGCACGGCCGATTAGGGACCCTCTTTGTCACCTAATTGGATTTTTCTCCCCTTGTTAGCCCGCAATGAAAATGTCACGGGCTGCAGGGAGGTGCCCATTCATCTCGAATGGAATTCGGTCCCCTCTGGGGCGAGCCGCGCCGCTATTCACCCCGCAGCAGGCAGCTGCCGCGGCCCGGGGATGCAGCCGGGTGCCTGGCACAGGGGAGGATGCCCGTGCTCGGCCGGACACGGGGAAGATCGCGGTCTGGCAGCCCCGGGCTCTCCCTCCAGGAGGTTCTGTCCCCGTGCATGGCCGTGCCTTGCCAGGAGGTGGTGCTGGGACCCCGCGCCCTTGGCCTTGGCCGGACACGGGCCAGGACGCCGGGCTTTGGGCACGCTGCCTTCTTCAGGGGGTCGGGGGAGGCGATGCTGGGTCCTGGCAGGAGAAGAAGGAGCCCTCCGCAAGATCCCGATGGATCAGCTGTGGTTCAGACCGGGAAAGGCCCTTCCCCGGAGCAGCATGCCTCGCAGAGGGACAGACCACAATTTCTGCCTGCAGAGCAGTATTCTGGGCAGGTTTTCCGTCCCCTGTTGCTCTGACATTGCCTAAGCTCGCCGTGAACCCCCAAATCCCGCTGCCATCAGGAGAAGGTGATGCCTTAAGTTTTAGCTCTCTTATTTTTAAGATTCTGTACAAATGCAGCAGACGATGCTGCAGGCAGCATGTGTTAGGGACGCCTTCTGAGCTGAGCATGAGGAGTTTCCCGCACTCCGGGTTCTTGCAGGGCGTTTCACAAGCGGCAATTACAGAGCTGCCAGCCCCCAAACGCGGGGGCAGCTGCTCTGTAAACGCAGATCTCAGGTCTGGGCCAGCAGGCGCTGCGGAGCACCGAAGGGATGTGCAGGGGATGGGAAAAGGGCTCTGCCCCGGGTGAGCCCAGCCACGCACGGGCTACGCAACTGCCCCCGGTATGAGATGCTAAATAAGAAAGAGCAGGGCTTTTTTTGAACGCACCGTATGACTAGAGAAGGTGGAATTATTTGTGGCAAACAATGGCGTTGATAACTTTTTCCGTTCCTCGCTTTCCTGCGAGTAAACATCTATTCTTACTTTTATAAAAGCCTCCAGCAGCCAGGATTGTTTCTGTCCTGACTGGATGCCTCCCAGCCGGGGAAAGAGCTTTCCTGTTGCCTGCCCAAATTCCTCCTCAGTGATCTGCTAAAGCCCAGAGCGCCTTTGCCTTTCCCTGAACCACGCTTGCACCCGAAAACCTCTGTGACCTAAACTTAGCAGAAAGCAGATGAAAGAGCTCTTGGGATCCCCAGGGAGAATTAATGATCTGCAAGCAGACAGATACTCACAAAATGGTTTTCTTTCTTGCTCTTCCCCCCTCTCTGCTGTTGACATATATATTTGGAGAGACACTTGGAAAAATGTACCCCTGGGTGAATGGTCCCCAGGAGAGATTTGGGATTTTGCAGAGGCTCACCAGTGCTCGAAGCAGGCGATGGATGGGGAGGAGAAGGAGGAGGAGAGGGGGTCTGTGGGAGCATTGGGAAGGGAAGGCCATTAATTTCCTTACTCAAATCACTTCTGCTGATGCTGCCTGGGAACTGGGATACTCAAAATCCCCCCTATGGACAAGCAAAGCCAAGTGATGTAGGTGAGCTCTTGGCTGCCTTGGCTCACAGCATGATTGTGTCACTGGCCAAGCTGTGAAGCCAGGGCTCCTGCTCCAAGATATTTTTATTGCCTGGGAACCAGGCTGAGGAAAGGTGTGGCTTGTTATTATATTTTTTTTTCTTCCCTATCTTTATTTGACCAAATCCAGGAAAACTCAGGGGATGGCTTACATTTTGGAGCAGTGCAATGGGCTCTGCTCTGCAGACAGCTCCAGACAGTTCCCAGGACCACAGAGATGCTGCTCACAGTCCTCCTTCCCCCAGACTGTCATTTTTCACATGCCTCGATGGTGTTAAAAAGGAATGCATCAGGTTCCCTGAACAGAGGGTGGGGGAGCCCTGGGGAGCCCTGGCTTCCCAGCCCCTGCAGGAAGGAGTGGCTGCTGGCCACCCAAAATGGGCTGGTGCGTCACAGCCAGAGGTTTCTTGGCACACGCTGGGAGCCCCCGAATGTGCTGCAGGACAATACGTCAAGAGGGTGAAAAAAACCCAACAATATCTCAGGAAGCAGCCCAGGACACCGCAGGGAAGAAGCCTGATTTAGAGCATTTCCTGGCCTGAAGGTCCGTGCCATGGCATGGCTGCTCTGTCCAGACTCGTCCCTAGATAGTTTGCAGCTCCCCAAATGTTTCTTCATCTACTTATTTGTCAGTTATTTTATGTTTCATCAAACTGACCAGTTTTTGCATTTGTACTACTCCCAAGCAGGCTGACCCAGGCAGAAACAAGATCTGCTGGTGGTGCATGGAGAAACCTCAGGAGGGGTCTGAGGGGGGAAAATGTGCATTTCTTACAGCACTGACCACTTTTGCCTCCTGTGGCCTGAGTTTGAGCCCTGACAATGCTTGCCACCTCTCCTTCCCCTACTCCTGGCCTTGGTGTGGGCATTCCCATGGGAGGACGGCGTGTCTGTGTGTCTGTCCCCTCTGCCACTGGCACTGCTGCTGCTCTGTGCTCATCCTGCTGTCACATCCACACTGCTGGCCCTGGTAAGGCCCCAGCAACGACCTGGCTTTGCTGCAGAAGGGGGGGATTTGCAGAAAGCAAATTAAAAATCCAAGCAGCTGGAAGAGCAAGGGGCTGCACTGCCTTCCCCACTGCTTCCCCTGTACTTTTCACCCCAGCAAGGTCAGCCCTGTAAAACACAGACAGGGGAACCCTGTGGCTTCTTGATTACTGCTGCTGGAACCCCTCCCAGGATAATCTCACCAGTGGAAACAGAGTTTGGTAGAAGCAGGGTTGGGGAGCTGTGTTTTTGCTGTAGGGCATTTGGAGCAAAGCCCTGCTTTCACCCCCAGAACCCTCCAAGACACCTCTGCCCTGTAGGACACATTGGAAGGGCATTAGCCAGGTATGGACTGATGCAGCACTTTCATATTCCTAGAAGCCAGATTGTTTTCCTAGTTATTTTTATGTCTTTATATATACAGACAAGATTTTGAAAGAATTTAGTTTCAAAAAAAGCCTCATCTCTCCATAGCCAAACTGCACGACCTCTCAGTACAACCTGATGGGTGTACTTCAACAATCAAGGCACAGAAATATACTTTTGGTTTAATATTAGTATCAAAATAGAAATTAAAGAACCCTTTCTCAACACTTGTTACTCTTTACATGGCTCTAATGACTTCATTAAATCCAGTCAGCATTTTCTAAGTATTTTTTTTCTTACTTTTCAGCTGAAAAGCTTTTTTCACCTGGACTAAGTGGCCATGCTTTTGCTCTGTGTGGGTCTGGGGGTTCATACAGGCTCTGACAAGCCACTGAGCTGGGTTCTGGGGGCAAGCAGCCCATGGCAGGCTGTCCCAAACCTCTGCTAAGGGCTGCCCACCGCACCTCTGGGTCTGTGCAGAGGGACTTCTCCCTGTCCCCAAAAGGCTGAGAAATGCTTATTGGACAGCCAGAGCTTTTCCTGCCGCAGCGAGATGGAACTGAAGCTCCTTTTCTGTGGCAGGGATGTGTCTGGAGAGATCTTGTGCATTCCAGTAATTCCCCCCAGTTCCTCTAATTTCCCTCAACTCCCGCTTTCTCCAACTCTGCTCTGCTGTGCATGATGACGAAAGGTATTTTAACTCCTGAAGGAAAAACAGACCACGGAAACCAAAGTCTCTTTTCAGAGCTTCTGGGAATCGGAGGGGCTGGGGGCTCATAAACCCGGGGTTCCAAAGTGCAGTGGGGGCAAACAGGGGCCCATTGATGGCGAGGAGCAGCCGAGGGGGGCAGGAACAGGCCGGGCTTTGTCACAGCTGCCACAGCCAGGCTGGCGGCAGAGGTGGCTTTGGCGACGCTGGCATGTGCCACACCCGGCTGGCACCCGGGGATTCCTGAGGCAGGGAGCGCAGTCAGAGCTGTCCCTGGGCTGCAGGCTGGGCTGAGGCCTGAGCTGAGCTTTACGGGCTGGCAGGGTGAGCCAGGAGGCTTTGTGCCCTGAGCCCTGCCAGAGAGCACGGCAGGCTCTGCACAGCAAGGGGACTTTGGGCCTGGATTTGGGGTGAAGGCTCTGCAGAACAAGGGGATTTTTGGCTTGGATTTGGGGTGAAGGCTCTGCAGAACAAGGGGACTTTGGGCCTTGATTTGGGGTGAAGGCTCTGCAGAACAAGGGTGACTTTGGGCCTTGATTTGGGGTGAAGGCTCTGCAGAACAAGGGGATTTTGGGCTATGCTTCAGGAATGGGCAAAGAAAGTCTGTGAGCACTAATCCTGCACTGGTCCCACCTGTCCAGAGGGGCTGGGTGTAGGATTACCCAGGGCACAGTGAAACAGTGCAAGGGCTATGCACAGCTTAGGGGCAGACAGATCTGTGAGACCCCCAAGGATGAGCCCCAGCAGGGACAGGACCCCTGGGATAGTTATTAGTTTTGTCAAGCCTTGAGGGCATTATTTTGCATTAATGATGCCTTATGTAGGCTGACCTAGAACAGAGACTAGACAGAGCTAAAGAATAAAGTAGGAATTTATTAGGAGCCCTCAATGGATCCACCGTGGGCAGCACAAGAGCCCAGCCAGGGCTGCACCCAAGATGAACTAAAATGGTCACAAATGGACAACCAGTCACAAGGTCTCTCACTGTGATCAGCTCTGCTCCATTTGCATATTGGAGTTAATTTCCCAATTATAGCTCTAGGTTATGCAGTCCCATCCTGCTTGTTTTTCTCTCTTCAGCCCACGTTGTTTGTGCTCTTGGGCCTGAGATTTGGATCATTTGTCCTTGGTGCCCAGCTAGAGAAGGAATTGTTTTGCTTTGCTGCTCTGTGCAGAGAGCTCACCATCCCCTAAAATGAAGCCCAGACCCACACATTAAAGCAGCACAGAATCTGAAAAATATAAAAGCTAAAACCTGAGACATCTTAATGACCCTGAGCAGCCTCACCTGGAGCCTCCCCACCCCCATGGGCTGGCTCTATTTAAGCCCAACGTGGGGTTATTACTTTTTCCCATCCTCCAGGTTGGGTAGAAGGGTGTAAATGTGGGGACAGAGCTGAGCTCCTGCTCCATGCAGGTAGGCCAGCTGCTACACTGAAGGTCTCTTTCACAGGTCCCTCTGTGTCCTACACCTGGCTGTTCTGAACACCCCTTCCTGGATTGTTGGTGCACACCTGATGGAGGAACAGCTTTTTGGTAGGAAGAGGCTGCGTGGGGAAAATTCATCACAGTGTGGAGAAGGAGAGGGTTTCACCAGCAGATGTGTTTTTGGGAAAGGTGAGCTGTGCCCTGTGTGGGGGTGTGAGCAGGTGGGACTGTTTGGCTGCATCTTTGTCTTGGTTTGAAAAGACAGGTATCTGCTAAGGAAGGCAGGAGCCTTCCTTGAAATGGATAATGCAAACCTCCTCTTTCCAAATTATTATAATTTTGAAATTAAGGGGTTCTCAGGTAAAGATATGGGAATAACAGTTCTTTAATAGGAAAATTAAAAATACAAATGTAATAGTACAAAAAAAGAAAGAAAACAAACTACTCACAGAGTCAAAATATGGCCTGACACTGTTAGTCAGGGTGTTAGTAGCAGTCTAATTAGGCAGTGGCTCTTGTCTTCTTAGAGTGACAGCTGTAATTCTGTTGAAGCAGAAATTTTGTAGAAGGGTATGGTTTTCCTCTAAAAGTCTGGTAGTAATGTAGATAAGTTTAACCTTCTTCTGGAAATCTAGTAAAGAAAACAGCTGCTTTTCTGGAAATCTAGTAGGAAAAGGATGTTTTAGTGCTCTAAATCTCAGATTATATCTAAATAAAAATGCTTAGCTCCTCCCCCTGAGTAGAGCATCTCACCATAAGGTGATGTAATTTTATCAGTCATGCAGTGATGCTCAGTAGCCTGTTAACAGAAGATATTTCCCACAAAGACAATTAGTTTGTAGAAGAGATAAAGAAAACTGCTTAATTAACACAAAATACGTCCCACTTCTAATAAATAACAAATAGAATACACACTCCTAATGAAATTTTTCAACTTAAGACTATCTTTCTCTTCCCACTCCTGGCTGTGCCTGTGCAGGCAAACCTTCATGGTGAGGACACAAGGTCCAGGCTTGCAGGAGAATGGCTTTGTCTCTGCTGGCCTGGCTCAGGGAGGTGGGGGGAAAGTGGCTCTTTTATCCATTCCCTGCCATCTGCAGAAATACCCAGGAGAGGGTTCCAACTTTTTCTTCCATTTCCAGTCTGCCCCTGTGGGTGCTGCCTGATGGGCGAGGAGCTCTGCTTTGGAAGCAGAATGTGAAGGTAAACTAAGGTAACATCATGGCAGCTGGGTCAGCATGATGATTCTTAAGTTGCTAAATTACCACGGGTTATGATATCCCACTTAATGCAGGAGATTTACAGCACACTGGTTCTTATAACTGCCTTTCCAGAGCTTCCCCACCCACCTCTGCTTCCCAAGAAAATCCATTCCCATATTTGCACGGCCACACCCCAGACAGTGCATATATGGGAATGGGTTTGCTTGGGAAAAATGTTTTTGTGCAATTGAGAGCCCCATGGGGTGTTTATTTTACTTCATTTTTAAGCTTTTAGGTCATGATATTTTTCTATATTCTGGTTTTTGTGTTTTTTTTAAAATTTGGCATCGGCCAGGGAACATTGCCTGGCCATGCTTTGCAAGGCTGAGTGTGTCTCTCCTGGCACGGGGCTGCTTTCTACAGTGATGCTGGACAAATCTGTTGAGCAGAAGGTGGTAGAGGAGGAATTAACTTTAAAAACATACAGACAACGCACAGGCAAAATATTCCTCTCTAATGCAGCACCTGGGACTTGAGCAAATGGCAATAACAGAGCGGTGGGGCTGTGTGGGATGCACGGCTGGCCTGGGCTGAAGGCAACAAGGGTCCAGCCAAACACAGGCAGGGCTGAGGAGCTCCTGGCAGCCACTGAGGAAATGTTGAGAGTTTTTAAACATTGTTATTTTTGCCACTGTGTCTCTGTTTTACTGATAGCTCTCCCTGCCTGGGTACCTTGGGTCTGTGCTCCCCTGTGGCTGAGCTGGATGTAAGGATTTCACGAGTAAATGCTTGATTTATGGACTTTGAAAAAAAATTCTCTCCACATATTGCATTAAAATATAGATATATATTATTATAAAAATATATACAAGTTTACAAAAAATGATATTAAATAGATTAAAATGTATTTAAAAATATACATTTTTTTGGTAGCAAGCAGGGAATCTCAGGGGCTGCTCTATGATGTGCTCACTACCAGCAAAGCCCATCTGCTGAAGAGGCTTGGGGCAAAATTACCTGTTAACACATGGATGTGCAAACCCCCAGCTTGCAGGCAGGCTCAGCCCCTGCCACACTGGCAGCACCCACCGGGGACAGTGACTCGAGTGGCATTTGGGTCCAGTGACAAGGATGGGAATGCAGGAGCTGCTCTGGTGAGGGGCAGGTGCAGGGAAGAAGCACCATATGTTAAACAGCCTGGAGGAACCTTTCAATCCCCCGTTGTAAAAATCCCCCATCTTTCTCCCTGTATTTAATGCATCTTTGTATGGACACTAATTCCTCAAGCATCCACGCCAGGGTTGACTTTTAGTGTGTTTGTGCAGGCAGGCTGCCAGCAGCGGTTCCTACAAGGCTCCTGAGCTCTGCCGTTTGTTAGGGCAGCCGTAAATCACAGCGCCCCTTTGGGCAAGGCTCTTCCTGACAAAACGGCGGAGACGAGCAAAAGAGAGAAAAGACCACGACAAAACGCAAAGGGTTTGTTTACACCGGGGAAGAGAAACTGTCCTGAATGAAGCAGATGGGGGACAATGAGGGAAAACTCCATCTCCACTCCCCCCATCTCCCCTCTTTGTTGGGCAATGGCTGAAAGGGGAAACAGTCTGAGGTTGATACTGCTGGCTGAGGAAGGTGATGGGGAAAGCCCAGCTGGCCAGGTCAGTCAGGGAGACACTTGTGAGATGCGCAGGTCTTGGAAGGCTCAGAATAAATTGAAGCTTTGGTACTAGTGGGATTATAACCTAAAATCCCTTCTCCCAAGCCCCTTTGGTTACTTTTGTCTCCCTGCACTATATTTTGTGGACATGTGACACCCCTGCCCCCCACACCCCCACTTGGCAGCTGGCTGTGGTTTTGAGTGAAAAGATGATTTAGGGAGGAAACAACTCAATCTTATCAAATGGGGAGACCTTGCCCCAAAACAGCCACTTCTGTGGCAGCACCTCCATCCCAGTGTGGGCTGCAGCCCTTCCTCCTGTGCCTACCCCCAGCCCTGCTGCAGCATGAGTATTTATTTATCCCTGCCAGCTTCCTGTCTTCCCTCTTTTTCCCAGTTTATTTATGGCTGTTGCCTTTCAGCTCCCGGCCAGTGCAGCCTGAACTTGGCCATTATGTGTGGCTCGTTGCAGAGGCCATCAATCTGCGGGGCCAGCACGCAGCCTGATGGACTTGCCTCATCATCATCAATTTTCCCCATCGTGCTGGTGCATCCCTTTGGATCTGGGGCAGCTGCTCATGTGGCCCTGGTGGCCTCTGCACTCGCAGCCCTGGACACCCGCTTCATCCTCACAGAAGCCTTTTGTCCTGGCATGCTCACAGCCATCAGGTGTGCCTGCAGAGTCCACACATTCAAGCAGGGCTTGAGGTGGCTTCAAAGAGGTGACAGGAATGCATTGCACAGAAGAAAGTACATTATTTTGCTCCAAATAAGTACTGTGGAGTCCTGCTTAGCCAGCCTGGCATTTAAGTTCTTTAAGTTTAAACTCCTAAATTTTCTATATTCATTGGGCAGCACAGTTTTGCCTGCGCTATATCCTGGGTGCAGGCAGAGGTGGGCTCTGCTGCCTTTGCAGATGACCCCCTCAAGAGGCTGCTGAGCTGCAGCTGCTGCCTTTCTTGGCCTGGGAAGACTCCCAAGGTGTTTTGTCCATCTTGCTGTGTGTGGCTGCTCTTTGCACCTTGTTCTGTGAGGAGCTGGGGTGAGAGAGTGGCACTGCTTCAACAGCAAGGGGCAATGCTCCCCCTTGTTTCAGACTGATGTCAGGACAATTATGTGGGTACCACCAGCTGCAGGGGTCTGCTTTGGAGGGGAGGCAAGAGACACTGCTGAGCTCTGCCTGCTCAGTGCCAGCAGTGCAATAGCCCTGGATTGTGCTTTTGAGAGCTGCAAATCTCCCAGAGGAACAGCTCAGGCTGCAGGGAGATGACACGCAGCTGAGCCCGGGTGTCTAACACCTCCCTGAACTGTCCCAACCATCTCTTCCTGCTGGGGCATGAAAGCAGCTGAAATGAGAAGGTAATTCTTAGTGACTTGCATGGTTTCATCCTGATTTATCCTGAATAATCCTGATTAATCCTGAATAGGGAAATAGAACCCCCCCAGCTTTGTCCAGCAACAGATACCCCCACCACACGTGCAGGAGGGGAGTGGAGGAGGCAACTGGAAATAAGGCACTGTTCAGTTAAAAAAAACCCACCCAAAATCAGGAGAGCTGCTCCAGATCTGCTGGGTGCACATGTCTGGGGCTGAGAAATGCTTTTTTGTGGCTGGATGTTGATGCAAACAGAGCAGCTTTGCTCTGTGTGGGTGCCACTGCCCCACCTCTCCTGAGGCGTGGTTTTTGGGGAAGCCAACGAGGTGCCTGGTGTCTTTTGCCAGAGTGATCACAAGTTTTTGGGCTAAAGCAATGCAGGGCTGACCGCTGGTCAGGTAGGAGCACTGCAGGAGGATAGTTTCATTGGAAGCACAGGTCAAAGTCCCTGGCGGGATGCCGAGAGCAGCTTCTGGGATGTCGACTCCTGCCAGCCTGAGAGTGTTACCGTGGCTCTGCTGCTGCCTTGTGGTGGGTGATGCTGGGCTGTCACCGTCTGACCCCTGGGGAGGAGCAAAAGCCCAGGCTGGGGCTTGCTCAGCTGCTTTGTGTTGCTGCCTCACTGGAAAAGAACCGTGCGGCTGCAGTGAGCGAGCGGCCGGTGACATCTCTCCTTCCCGGGGGTATTTTTAGGGGTGGCACTTAGACCTGGCACACGTACAAGCAGCTGGGAAATGCGTGGCATTTCCTCTTCCTGACAGGCAATCCGGGAGGCTGGATGATGCCTGCAGTCCTGCTGTGCCTGCTGCCCGCAGGTGGCGGCTATGGAGAGCAGGGGCACTGACAGAATGTCACCCCGGCCCTGCTGCCCAGGGGCTTTGGCAAGGCTGGTGCTTGCAGGTCTGGCTGAAATAGAGGCAGGGTGTTGCATGGTGCAATGCCTCTGTGCAACTAAAACACTGCTGGTTCCCAGTGTGGGCTGGTGCTTCAAATCACCAAAACACTGCAGTGTGCACAAGGAGCTTTTCCAGGGGCAACTTCAGCTGCTGTGATGGGGATTTCTGCTTTGGGCTGGTGTGAGCTGGGAGTGCAGAGTCTGGGCTGGCTTTGTGCATGCTGTTGAGCCTGACATCTTCTGCTGCCATCACAGCTTGAGAGGGAATAGCAGTTTGGCCCCTTGCTGGTGCTTCTGCCCAATGTGCTTGCTGTGAGAAGAAAAGTGTGACCTGTGGTCTTGCCCTTACCCATCTCCCCACCTCTCCTTCCTGCCTCCTCTCTCCCTTCACCTGGAAAAAAAATCCACCATTGGAGACCCATCTGGAGAAGTCTTTTAGGAGGGGAAGCCCGTAAATTTCCCTCTAGCTCCACTGACCTTTGGTTTCCCAAGGGAGGTGTGTGGAGGGAGAGGAAGCATTTTCCCCATGGCAGTGACACAGAGGACAGGGGTCCCCCCTTGCTGAGCCAGATGTTAGATAGATCTGCAAACCCAGGCTGTTGGGGTGGAAAGGTGCCCTGAGCTTTGCCTTGAAGTCAAGGAGAAGGATGCTGGTAGGTGGGCTACGAAAGCGTTGCTGTGCTGGGGGAAATGGAACCCCCCAGCTCTGTCCAGCAACAGATACCCCCACCACACATGCAGGAGGGGAGCGGAGGAGGCAAACTTGATCTTGGTATTTCCATTCCATACATTACGAAGTGCATAGCTGTTCTGAAGGCCTGTGAGGCTCGGAAGCACAATTCCCTGGAGCCTGGCGGGGAGGAAAGTGCAGCCCTTTGTCAGGGCTGGCTGTCACAGCCGCCTGGCCCACGGCACACGCGTTTGGGTTTCGGCGCAGACGCTCCCCGCGGCGTACCTGGGCCCGGCTGAACAATACCTGCTTTCTTCCCTGCACCCTGAGAGGGGCTGCCCTGCTTCCAGAGGGGAGATTTATGAGGTGCTCGGCTGCAGGGGACTCTGACATTGATCTCCCCTGCTTGGGAAGAAAGGGAAGGAAAAGGGCTCATTTTCAGTACAGTAGTTGTCACAGTGGCACCTGGATTTATCCTGCTCTGGAGTAATACACTGTGGTGCAGCACTGGTAATGTCTCTATCCATAAAAGCTGGGTTTCAAAGCTTTGATTTCTAGCAGTGAAGTATTAATGCTAAATCAATTATCCAAGGTTTCCTGTGTCCTTCCTGTGAAAACCAGGCAAGTTGAATCCAGGTGCTCCCACTGAATTCTGCTGCCCAGCTCACTACTGCCCAGCCAGGCAGGCTCGAGGCACTGGGCTATGACACTGTTAATCCTAATGCCACCCTTCATCTGTGCTAAGGAAAAGTGAGTGTTGGCCAGCCAGCTGTGAGCCTGAAGGTAGCACCTGGTGCTCTCCCTTGATGTGTTTTTGTCTGGGAGGTGTCCCCAAACACAACCCAAGTCGTGGCACTGCTGATCTGCTCGGTGAGAGCACTTGACTCTTGTTTCAGCTGACTTCAGGCTAAAAAACTACTGGTGTCTTCCAGTTGTGCTTTAATTTTTCCTTGGGAAGGTCTGGGTCAGGTTTATTTCAGGTTAGATGGCGACACCCTGCCTGGGACCCCTCCTGGGCCATGCTTCTGTTCTGGTTCCCTGGAGGGTGCTGTGGCTCCGCTCTGGTTTGAAAAGGGTTTTTCCTTGGAGATTCCTCAAGGAAATGTGCCAACCATCCTCCTTCTAAGGAAGAAGCTGGGTAGCTTTCAGAGGCTCTCAAATGGGCAGAGCCTGGTCTGTGTCCAGAAGAGTTGTTTTATTCTGAAGGAGACATCCCAGCCCCTCTGCAGAGGAATGACAGATGGACCCCAGCAAACCCCCCAGGACTGCTGGCTGAGAAGCACAGTAAGAGGTGCAGCCCAAGCCCTGTGTACCCCACAAATGGCCTTTCCACCCTGTTCTGGGCATCTGTGAGACAGCAGATCCCCCTAAGGCTGCACCCCTGGAGTGGCAGTGGAAGGGCAGCACTAATCTATTTGTCAAAGAAGCCAGAAAAGATTCCCTCAGGCACTTGGGGGTATCTTCAGCAGCCTGTGACCCCTCTGAACCACTGCATGGGCTGAAGCACAGTGTCCTTGCCAGATTAACTGTGTTTAATGTGCTCTTTACTGTGGGTTGGTGTGTGTCCTGCTCCTGGACTGATTTCATCCATGACTTTGGCACTCAGTAGGGATTTAAAAGATCCAGCTCTGTCCTCCTTCATGTGTGTGTCTGTCCTGGTGTATATAACAGCTCAGGGCTTGAGGGGGGGTAGCTGCTGGCCACTCTTTCACAGACAGCTCTGCACCTGTTTCTCCCCAGTGGTTTAAAGCATAATAAAAGGATATAAATACTGCAGTGACGTTCACTGGGGCCAGCTCAGAGCTCCTGGGCACAAGCAGCCCGCTGTGGGCCATCAGCTGTGCCTCGGCAGGCGCCACTCTTCAGGGAAGGCAATCCCAACTCCTTGTTCCAGCAGCATCTGAGAGAGATGGCTCAGATTTTTTTCTTTCTAGGGAAACAAAAAAGGCCATCCCAGCACTGTTTGCCAGATGTGTTTATGAAAATGCATATCAGTACCAGAGAGAGGCTTCTGGGACTGTGTGGAGCTGTGGAAGGGGTGGGTTATTTTTTGGGCAGCTATGCATAGCCACAGGGTGCTGCAGAGGGAAGGAGACCCGGGGAGTACAATGATTTCCTCCTCAGCCTTCTGGGGGTGATGGGGTCCTGGTGCCTGGTGTGGGGGCATCATCTTGTGCTGTTTCCTTGTCTCAAAATCTCTGATTTTTCACTCGGAAGGGGGAGAGAAGGAAACCCTTGTGCCTTGAGCCCCGTTTGTGCTGGTTTACACTTACTGGGAAGGAGCTGAAGGCTGTGCTGACACCAAGGGCGGCCCCAGCCCCTGTCCCCACGGTCCCCACCCGTTCTCCCCTGGTACCAGCCTGCAATCCTGCTCTCTGACATCACCCTCGGCCAGCGGGCTGAGAGGTGTGCCTGAGGGAGGCAGGGCCATCCCTGGAGCAGCAGGTCCCCATGGTGTGTGTCTGGCGGTCCCCGAGCGCTCTCGCCGCTCTCCAGGGAAGGAGCCTCTTTCCAGGAGATGGCAGCAGCTTTTCGGAGCTGGGACTGCATTTTCAGCTTGTTTCTGAGGACAGGCAGCTGGGAGGCAGGATGAATGAACAGTCGGGAGGGAAGGCCAGGCTGGGTGAAAGGAAAAGGGTGCTCAGGAAGCTGCAATAGTGACTCTTGTGACAGTGGGGGCTCCGGGTTGATGTCAAGCCTGTCCCCAGTGATGCTCAGTGCTGCCTTTCAGTACTTAAAGGGGGCTTATAAAAGGAGAGAGAGTGACTTTTTATATAGGCAAATAGTGGTAGAACAAGGAGAGACACTTTCAAACCAAGAAAGGAGAGCTTTAAATTAGATGTTAGAGTTTCTTCCCTGTGAGAGTGGTGAGGCACTGGCCCAAGTTGCCCAGGCAAACTGAGAATGGCCCATCCTGGAAGTGTTCAAGGCAAGGCTGGATGAGGCTGTGAGCTCCTCTGGTGGAAGGTGTCCCTGCCCACAGCTGGGGAGTAGAACCAGGTGATATTTAAAGTCCCTGACGACCCAGACGTTTCTGTGATGATTGTCTCTCCTGGGGCATGGTCACTCCTCCTGTGCATGTCCCTGCTGCTGTGGTGGGGTCATTCATCTCTGGCACCCCATTGCTTCCTTTCACCTGGGCCACAGCACCCTTTGCTCCTACTCCCTCCCTCTTTTTTTTTTTTTTGCTCTTCTGTGCCAAGCAGGTACCAAGAGCCCAGCTGCTCCCCATGGCTGCCCTCCTCATCCTCCTCCATCCCCACCAGACTGTGCAACGAGACCCGGGGAGGAGGGAGGGCTCCCCCAGCCCCAGCTGACACTTTCTGGCCTTGTGGCTTTGCAAGCAGCTCCAGAGACAGCTGGAGGCTCCCTGGGCTGCTCATAAAACCCCCTGTCAGTCCTGGTGCCTGGATGCCTGTCTACTGCCTGAACTGGAGAAAAATGGGGATTAGCAGAGGGCTGGGGGCTGGTTCCCAGCAGGGTGCACCATGGTCCTTCCCTGGGACATGCCCCTGTGTGGTGCTGGGCTCTGATGCCACTGTGGGCCTCCTCGGTGAGGGAGATTGTGTCATGAGGCACTGCTGGAGAGATGGTTTAATGGGAAATTTCTCTGGGCTGAGTCAAATACTGTGTCGTGGTTGGGCTTCATTGGAAGTGCCTGCAGATGTGAGCAGAATGGGCCTCAAGTGCTGACAGCGAGGGATGTAAAGGGAGATGGGTGCTCTGTGGATCCATGGGTCAGTCTGCTGACCTGCTCCTCTTGATGCCTTGCAAGCTCAAAGGCTTTGGGATCATGGCTTCTGAGTGTATATGTGCAGTCATTTGATTCTGTTGTGCCTCTGGTTTTGCCTTTTATAAAATGAGAATAATGATACAGCAATTCTTTTAAAAGGACTTGGAGATCTAAGGCTATGCAAGCAGGCATGGCTCGAGTTCATTGGGATGAATTTCATTTACTGCCCTGCCTTAGGTATCCACTTTTGCATCAGGAGGCACCAACTTCTGCATGCCAAGAATGAGATGAAAGCAAGGGCTTGAATCTTGAGATCATTGGCAAATCCTTATGCCTTTGACAAAGAAAGATGAAGCCCTGCCTTTTAACCAAACAGAGCCTTGTGATGATCACTTTTTTTTAACAAAAAACCAGTGAGTGGGAAGGGAGCAGCCTCCCAGGCGGTGGCAGGGGTGCTGTGGGCTGCCAGGAGACAGTTTGCAAAGCGAGGGGAGATAAGACACCAAGTGACAGCCGCTAGTGAGCTGTTTCCAGAGGGCAGGGTATAAATAGACAACAAAGAGATTTGGTGTCAGAGCAGCTCTCGCACCTTTCTGCTGCCCAGCCTGGCAGGCGCGAGCGGGGAAATGCAGCTGGGCAGCCAGTGAAATCTGCTCCGGGGTTTGAGTGCACATGGATAACGTAATGACAAGATAAGGCATTTATCAGCCTGCTAGGGACCCCTGTCCATCTGCAGTGGGCTCACTCCGTGGTGCTGACTGGCCATAGCAGGTGGCACTTGGATGGACCCCCCAGCTGCAGCCTGGAGCTGCTGGCTCCTGCCTTGACTGCCCAGACAGCTCCTACACGAGGCTGCTGCTGTCCTAAAAAGGTGCCCTGCTTGTCTCAGCTCTGTCCCTTGCAGTTTAGGGTGATACCTGCCATGTGCTGCCCCAGTTGAGGCTTATCCAGCCTTATCCTCTGCTCTTGGATAAAGGGCTCTCTCTGGGGTCCTGGCTTGCCCTCCTGCCCAGTGGTCATTCTGGGCAGCCTCACCTGGGCTTTTCCTCCCGTTTCCCTCTCTGCCTGGGCTGTGCTTCCCCCTCAGGTGCTGCTGTCCCCTGATGCTCCATTTCCTACCTGCTCTCAGGGTAGGAACAAAACCACCAACCTAACGATGCTACGGCTTTGATGAGGTGTTGCAAGGTTTTGCCACAGCAGCACTGGCAGTCCAAGGATACTTAAAATACCGAGAGTGGTGCACCAGCAGGCAGCAGGTCCTTTCCAAGCTTGCTGGCTATTTTTGAAACTACCACAACTTTTCCTAACATTGTCTGTGGCATCACCTTGATGCCTTTCAGGCATTTTGTGCTGTTTGAGGTCTGTGTTTGTCTCCTAGCTTGCTGTTGGGCTTGGCAGGCTTTGGTTCCTGTGATGAGCATGTCCTGCCCTGAGCAGTTTGCGTGGATGCTGTAAAGCACCACCATAAAGACTACAATGACTTGGTGAAAAGAACAGATTCAGGCTGCAGAAGGAAAAGGAGCCGAAAGACCTCTTCTACGGCAAATCAGCCCAGGCTGTGAGAATAAGAAAAGCCCAAGTTTTTACGTGCTGGTGTAAATCCGTGCTGGCTTTCTTGGCAGCAGGGTTTGGGGAGAGGCATCTGCGGGGGCGTGTGGGGCTGCTGGGGCTCGCAGCGAGCTCAGCTGTGGGGATGCTGCAGTGCTGGGCAGGGACAGACAGACTGACAGTGGTATTTGGGGCACAAAGCAGGGCTGCTCCCCTGCCTGTCAGCCATGTGGAATTCCTGGGATACGGAGGGCCCTTTGTGTGGGGATCAGCTGTCGAACGGCTGCCTATTTTTAGACTGGCAGATCCCGTGCTATGCGAGGAGAAGGCTGATGGTGAGAGAGGTGTGTGCTCCTGCACCCCAGGTAGTGTTTTCTACTGTAACTTGTACTCCTCTGCATCCAGATGTAGGTGCTGAACTGAGCAGAGACTCTGCGTTTACACCCAGTTCTGTCTGGTGATGGGTTTGGTCAGCTTCTTGCAGAAATTAAGCGAGCCACGAGGGCAGCACTTGTGTGCACAGGCATCTGATGTGTCTTCCCTGCTGGCCGGCTTCAGCCTGAGCTAAGGGCACGGAGGGAGAAAACCCCAAGGCTTCTCACTTCTCTCAGGGTTTGAACAAAATGGGTGACCTTATAAAGAGGTTTAAAAAAAGCACAATCTTTCCATGTGCTCGAGGGGAACACTGTGTGAGTACAGCTTGTATCAGACACCGGAGAGGCTAAGCCAGATGTCAGAGGATGCAGTAAAGGGGGTTTCATAAACTCCACAGCTGTGTACAACAGCGTGTATCTTCCTGTGCCAGTGGCTCTGCTCTGCATAGATGGCCTTGTTCTTTTATCACCAGGTGTATGGAAGAGCATCCATGTGTACAAATACAGATTTTGGGGGTTTGTTCACTCATCTCCAGACATGACCTGAAAGCTTTGCTTAAGTGCAGCTGAAAACAAGACATTCATTGAGCAAAACCAGCCTCTGCATAGGTTTTTTTTTTAGCTAATATGTAGAATAATGAAGCTTTTTCCACTGACCAGGTTCATGGATTCATCATCCACACTGGTGATGCTGAGGGAGAGTAAAAGAGCCCAGAGCTGCTCTCTTTAATAAGAAATCCTTGCAACTGCTCTGACAGAGAAATAACTTTGCCAACAGCCTGCACACTTTCTTTACATGTGCTAAACTGCTCGAGATGCAGCTGAATTTCTTTAAACAAAAGGCATTTGTTTAAAAACATTCTGACAAAAGTGTTACAAATGTTTTATGTTTGGGGTTTTTTTTCCATGGGAATGAACTTATGGAAGTATCTTTACCTGAAGTAGGGTTTTCAGTTACGTGAAATTTACATGTACATGTTTCTTTCTTTGCCATTTTTCTTACAAACGTTTGGTTTTGTTTTGTAATTTTAGGGAAATTAATATTTTCTCTATTTTTCTTGTCTACTTTCTAGTAGATAAGAAGAGAAAATGAGTAGAAAGGAAAACCTTGCAGCAATTCCCTGGACAAGGGGGAATGGTTTTAAGTTGAAGGAAAGTAGACTTAAGTTAGGTATTAGAAATAAAGTCTTTACTGCGAGGCACTTGTGCAAGTTGCTGAGAGAAGTTGTAGATACCACATTCCTGGAAGTGCTCAAGGCCAGGTGGAGCAATGTGGTTTAGAGGAAGGTGTCCCTGCCTGTGGCAGGGGTTTGGTTAAGGCACTTCCAACCAAACCATTCTAGGATTCTATGAAAAATTCACCTGCCTCACAGATTTGCTGCTGAACATTTTGAAAGCCTTTTTGAATGCTCTTTCCTGTGGCAGGATCTTTTCTTCTGCACCCAGACCTGATTAGAAATTAGTATCTTTGGAAAGGATAGCTTTTCTTCCCAAAAATGAAGACAATTGACATATTTTCTGAAGTTTCTCTAAAAATATACAATCAAAGGTCTGGGCTGATCAGGGTGTAAATGTACAGCAATGTGCTACTGAGGTATGGTTTGGAGAGCTGCTCAGTGCCACTCTGAGTAAAGACAAGTTACACTGTGATTGCTTTAATTTGCTGATTCCATCCCTTGCCTATCAAGGCTGGAAAAATACAGAAATCAGAAGTGTTCTGCTCTCAGGCTGCAGCAATGCCTGCAGCAAGTGAGTCCTTGTTTTTACCTGGTGTAAGGCAGGGGTTGTTTATAAAAGGAATGACAAAAGCCTGTAGTGCTGGGCTGCAGCAGTGCTTTCATGACTGCCAGAGCTGGGTGGGATACAGCTCCCTGCCCTCCTGCTCTGAGCTCGCTCAGTGCTCTGCTGTGTGGTGGCTCTTTGAGGAAATCCTCTGCATTTGTGGAATGGGAGAGGGGATGTGCTCCCCCAAAGCTGCACTGCAGGTTAATGTGTCTGTGTGTGTACCTGTGCCCAGTTCTGGGAGAGGAGCAGTGTCTTGGAGGCCCTGAAGCCTCAACCTCCTGTCAGTTTTATTTTCTTGCTGATTTCTGCCCCCATCCTGGAATAAACATCTGTATATGTACAAGCCTTGGAAGAGGAAGCAGAATCTGTACCTCTAAAGCCTCTCCTGCACTGAGCCAGGAGCTCCTGGCCCACACAATTTTGGGCACCTTCTACAAGAAATGAGACTGTCTGGGTGTCCCTTCCAAGCAGACGTAAGTTAGCAGTAAAGCACAGAGCACTTTGTCAGCCTGCTGCTGAAACCCTGACATATAGGGATGTGATGGTCTTGGATCTTAGATCACCTCTGAATAATGTCAGCAATCAAAAACAATAATGGGGGAATGAGAAATTCAAGACACCAACTGTTCCTCTTTGGAAAAAAAAAAAAAAACAACAAAAAAAACCAACCCAAAAACCCCAAGCAAAGCAATAAAAAAGCCAAAAACAAACCCAAACCTCAGCCTTGGTCTGGGCAAAGAAACAGCAGGGGCTTGCCAGCACCAGTGCCTTGCAGCAAAGTCTCAGTGTTTGCAGAGCAGTGGCCAAGGTGTTGTGTTTTTGACTCTAAATGAGGTTAATGAAAGTTGCATGTACTCAAATCCCTGAGTGCCACTTTGAAAATGCAGGAGCTAACAGTAGTTATTTATTGATTTAATTTTGTCCCCCTGGCTCATGTGGGAGGTTGGAGGAGGGAGAGCAGCAGCCTGTATGTGTATGAGAAGGTGGGGGAGAAAGTGTGTATGGATACAGGGAACGTGGAGCTGGCACTTGAAGTTTGCAATCCCCCGATTTGGGGATTTTATTTTTTTTCTGCCCCAAGCAGCAGTTCAGATGGTCCACAGGGGGCCCTGCTTTTGTGCCTCCATCCTCAACTAGGCAGCCATCCTGGCCAGCTCCTTCTGCCTCGCCTGCAAGCTGCCCAGGGCTGCAAAACCTGGCAGGGCAAGGAGGAGTGGAGATCCACTGGGTAAGCTTCACTCCACAGGGACACCAGGTCAGAAACCCAGGGAAAAAGTAAACTTGACTTATATTAAAAGGTCAGATTTTAAAAAAATCTTTTTTTCTTCCCTCTCTTTCTAGTTTTTCAGAATCTCAGCCCATAAAACTTGGCAGTTCCTCAGGGTGGAGGAGGGTGACTCTTGGTTTACATGCAGCCGTTGGTACCCCAGCATACCCAAAACATCTGTCATCGGTGGAAATGAGCATTGCTCTGGCAAGGCTCTTCTTTCTTTGCAGTAAAGAACAAGCAAATTTGCTTATTTGTGGTTAATGCTTCTTCCAGATGGACAGAAATAATACATGACACACAGCCCCACTGTTGCCCAAACTGTTGAAGCACTGTGGAACATATTTGCAGCACAAAGACAAGCTGGGGAGATTGTTTAACTTACTGGTCTCCAGTTTGGAGCAGTCCTTCAGCCACAATATAAATGCAACCTCCCAGCAAGACTAAACTTTCTCATAGAAATGAGCAAAATTCTCAGAGGAGAAGAGCTGTTCTCCTTTGTCCTCCTCCACTGAGATGGCAACCTCTGTGGCACCTTCTTGGTAGCCACTTTCAGGCCAGTGTTTGCTGTGAAAGTAGTTACAGACCCCTTGTTTGCCACTGCAGACATGGTTTGCCTCTTGTGCTGATGCTGCAAAGAGGTGGCTTGAATGTGTTTTGTGTGTCACACCAATATGCCACAGATATATGGGAATTTTTGCATGGAACTGAGGTTCTTGGTGAAGTTTGACCAATTTTTCCAGCTGCGCTGTTGCTGAAATTTGAGAATGGGGGTATCCTACCTTAGTGCCCTGATACAGGTTTAATTTACCATTCCTCTTGGCTAATTTAAGGTGGTTTGGGGTTTTATGGTTGCCAAATCTTTCTCTGTGAATTTTATAGGAGTGGAATAGAGATTTTAAAAGGAGAAAGTCTGACTTTTTACTCTTCACCTGGCAAATCTGCTATGAGATGAGAGACCTCCTGCACTTGGAACTGCCTTTCCGGCAGCAGAGATATGGTGCAAGTAGTCTCAGTCAGCGTGGGGAGCAGAGGGGCTCTGCATGTGCAGCAGCCCTCCCCTTGTGGAGTCAGTGGCTTTCCAAAGCAAGTCTCCTCTGTCCTGCCCTGCAAGAAGTCACCAGGAGAGGAGTCAGTTTTTTCTGTTTCAAAAGGAGCAAAGCTAAATATCATCAGTGCTTTATGCCTGCAGTGTAACAGACATGTACGATAACCCCTCTGATACCCCCGTGTCTGTAAAATGCAACTGGTCTCTGGAGTATCCTTAAATAAAAAAGCATTTTCCTGGTTGACCTTTACCTTCCCTACACCCTTCTAACTGGGGGTGACACCAGCCCCTCTGCCTCTACAGCTTTCAGAAGCCTGTTTCTGACTTCACCTTTTGTGCAGCGCCCTCTCAGGTAAAGGGTTACTTATTAAGGTGCAGCTCTGCTTAATTAAGAGTAACAGCATCTTTCCGTGCAGTGAGGTTTGGGTTTTTTTGAGAATTCATCACTTTGGAGGACAATGCTGAAATAATTGCCTGGGCTGGACTTGGCCCCCCTGTGCATTAACCCTTTGCTCCAGCCTGGCCTCTGAGACCTGCTGCCTTTTGCTGCCAGCTGAGTCCTGTGCTGTGGTCCAGAGCGCTGCTGGCCCAGAAATGCAGCCGGGCTGCCTCAGATGTGCTTGCAGGTTGGAGCAGAAATGAGGCAAAGCCTTCATGTGTCTTATGGTTTTGACCCCAAACAATACGCTGACTGCATAAATTAGGAGTTGGCTCAGGCTCACTTGAAGCTCAGCCCAGGTTTGCTTGAAACTCAGCCTAATTTTTCCTGAAAGCAAAGCTGAGTGGGAGACGAGTTCTGGGTCAGGGAAGGGGTGCTTGGCAGGTCACAGCAGCCTGAAGAGCTGCAGTTTATCAGCTCACAGCAATTATCAGCCCACAGAAGCAGGGCTGCCTGTATTTCTAATTTCTTGCCTATACAGAACCCTGCAGATGATGGGCAAAAATGCCTTTGGCATCCCGAAGCAAGCCGGGGATTGTTTCTGGCTGCTTGTGGATCATTAACACAGTTAGGCCCCTAAAAAGCCACCCTGATCAACCCCCCTGGCAAAAAGCTTTATTTCCCCTGCTGCTGCCTTTCCATGCAGGTGCTATGTGTCCTGGCTGATGACTGCACCAGCTCCTGGAGGCAATTCACATCCTCAGCAGTGCTGCACTGGGAGAGAGGCAGGGAGTCCTGTGGACCCTAATTTCCAGAAATGGAGAAGACAAACGATGGAAAAAGTTTTGAGAGGGGTTTGCTGCTGTCTTGGTTAGCAGCTGGGCCTTAAGACAGGCTCTAATTTGGAGGGCTGGTCTATACTTCCATGACAAGAGCAAACAGCCAAGATGGGGAAAAGCTTGCAAGCTGAAAAACCAAGTAGAGCTGGTAAAGTACCTGTGTGAAATGGGCACAGCGCCACTGGGTGCTGAGCAGCCGTGGCTCCCCAAGATGTGGGAAAAACTGTATTTTTTTTTTTTTTAGGGTTTGGGTTCAGCCTCCAGGTTCCTGTTGGGCTGGGGCTTTCAAGTGGAGGTTGAAGGAAATGCATGGATGGGAAGGCAGTCGAGGAAATGGGGGAGCTCCTCTTGTTCTGTTCCAGTGTTGTGTGAAGGGCACTAGTGGGATCAGGGCTTTTGGGTGCTTGGGGCAGAGGGGTCCAGCAGTGCTTTCTGGCAGCTCTCACCTCAGTAAAGCCCCTTTGGATTCCAAGCAAGCAGTTTCTATGTTCTGCTTTCTGCAGTAATTTTGGTTTTATTGCCTAGGAGCGAGGGTTCCTGCAAACAAGTGAAACACAGGCGGGGGTGATAAAAGGTGCAAATTGAACTGGCCTCATGCAGTCCCTGGGAAGCAGCAGTGGATGAAGAGACTTCCAACTCTTTTACAGCTCTCTCTTCTTTGTTGTAAATTGAGCTTGAGGTGTTACTGTAAGGAAAACAATAATTTCTTGATGGCTCCATTACAGTTGTGGCCATCCCCTGTGGAGAGCCTTACGGACTGGTGTTTTCTGTTCATTACACCTCCCTTTGCCAAGACCTGGTTTCCTGCTGGCAGTCTCATATCCTCCATCTTTGTTTTTCCTTTATTTCCCTAAAAAAATAGGAAGTTAATGATGTTTTCCTTGCACCCTTGCTTACCTCTCCTTACCAAGGGAGATGTGCAAAAGTGGTGTGGGCAGCAAGAAACCCTTGAGCTCTCACCCCTGATGCTTATGGGCCCCCTAGATTTAGCCTTTCCCTTTTTTTTTTTTTCCTGGAGGAAGATTTTGGGAAAAAGGAGAGAAGGAAGAAGAGGATCCTCTATCCATCCCTACTCAGGAGACCCAGGGTCTGATGCTGCACCACATCTCTGGCAGGAATTATAATCCTAATGGGAGATCTATCCCTGCTTGCCTTTGGCTTATCTTCAGCTTCGGGCCCTAGCAGATGCTTTGCAGCCTTTCCACAAATGTTTGGGAAGAGAAGCCAAAGTTAGGCTCTTTTGGCAGGGTTTCCACAACAAATCCCTAGCTCCCAGGGAAGATGGATGTCATTAACCCAAGCTGAGTCCATGGAGGGGTCCTGAGTCTGGTGCCAGGGGCTGCTGCTGGGGGCTCGCCTCCAGCCAGTGGTGTAAACTGAGGAGGAAATAAAGGCTCTCCTCCATCCCTGCCAGCCCTTGTTCTCCACAAAGAGCTGGAATTCTGGCTGTTCTGACAACCAGACAGAGTAGCAGGAGATCCCTTTCCTTCAGTGCTTTGCATTTGCTTTGCATTTAGTGGGATTTAAGGTCCACTGTCCGCCCCTGCTTGCTGTTTGTTTGGCCCTCCCTGTCTTGGCAGGGCTCTTTGCTACTTGTTTCTTCTCTTTGAAGATCTGTGTTCATCCACAATGAGGGGCTCCTGAATTTGGAGTAAAAAATGACCTTACTGGGCTGTGCAAGGCTAACATGAGACAACAGGGTGGTGACTCAATCCTTTCAGTACATGTTTCCATGTTCCCAGCTGCTGTAGGAAATAAACAGTAAGTGGTTAACATCAATAGTAAGACACATATAGAAGAAAATGTTGTCCTAACAACGTTAAATCTATGGTTTAAATTGGGCAATGGCAGGAAATTTGGAATTAAGGACGGACGCTTGTCTCACGCTTCTCCATTTGCCTTGGGAAATAAAAATAATTCAGGCACAAAGTGAATGAAATGGCACTGGAAATGCCATAATACTGCATTTCCTGGCTTTTATGGCAGGGAACGAAGACATGAGACTAAATGAGGTCTTTTGTGTCCTTCAGTTCAAGGTGATGGCAACAAAATCCATCCAGGTCTCAGGAGTCAATGGAGACCGAGACCAGTTTTACTCAGTTTTATCACTGTGTTGTGTAGCCGTGACACTGGAGAGGTTCTTCCTTTGGGGGTAATTATTTTTGTTCTTTTAGTTGAGCAGTTTATTGAAGTTTCTTTTGGTTCAGTCAGATCTACTGGGACTACTTGGATGCCAGAGGACAAGTTCAGTCCAAAAAAACCCCCTCACATTTACTGAGGCACAGAGACTTCTGAGGAATAGAAATATTTCCGGGTTTAAAATCAAGGTGAAGCTGTTGCAGTGTGTTTGTGAGCACTGTCTGGGCAGAAGGTCTGAAAGTACTGCACTATCCCAACAGGTCTGTAAGTCCTGTGTGCTCCTACAAAGTCACCTTCTGATGCTCTTGTTGATGGCAAGGAGTGTTTGCTCAATGATCAGCTTCATGGAGGTCAGTGGGACTGTTGCAGAACATGATCTGCAGGATAAGGGCCAAGAAAATCAACTGAATGACTGAAAAATTTGGCAGCTTTAATGACTGAGTTGTTTGTGTATTTCTGGAAGAAGGTGCTGGTTCGGAGGTGTTAAGAAATCCTGTTGACAAAAATCAGGATTCAGTTCTGTAGACTGGAAATGCCTTATTTTTCTTCTGTTCAACAGCTAACCTGGGAGATCTCTACAAACAGCCCATTTCAGGGTGTGTTTTAGGGTGGGTCCTAAAACCCAAGAAAGGGAAAAATAAAGTTTGAAAAGTATGTTGTCTGTGCCCTGGGTCAGAGATGCATAGGGGAAAAAACACCATCTCAGCATGGAGTGGTTTGGAACACGGACAGACAGACAGAAGTACCAGGAAGGCCTTTGGACTGGAAATGTGTCGTGCATGTTACATCCTTTGCTCTTTATCCTCCTTTTTCTGAAGAACTGTCTGTGGACATTTGGAGATTATGCTGTTAGCTGAACAAACAAAAGGGATTAAGGCTGGGCTGGTTCATTTTTCCACCCTCCACCCATCTTGGAATTCATTACCATTCATTGCCACTAACCAAAATAACAAGGGGACCAGCCGCGCACAGCGCTGCTTCCTCTGTCCCACTTTCCATGTAGTGGCAGATTTGTCCCTGAAGACCACCAGGCTGGCACAGCCATAGGAAAGGAGCCAAACTTCCCCAAAATGGCTTGGTTGCACCAGGCTCCCAACACAAGGCTAGCTTGCGTGCTAATTCCTTTCGACTAGAATCAACAAGGGCTGAAGGATGTTAATTTTATGTTTGCCTGTATGTATTTAAATGTGTGCGTGTGCTCACATTTAAATGCACACATGTCTGTGGGAAAGGCCTGAGCTTGGTCTTGTCTGACTTTTGGGCACAATGTCAGTTGAGTTGTTACCTGAGTCTGCCACAGTCCTCAAAACAGCCTTTCTGTGACCTGTTCTTCCTGCCGGGGTCAACTGCAAGAGCCACCCTTGAGGTCCTTTTTTCTGCCTCCACACATGGAAGGTATGAGCCTGAATGGGAGCAGATGATTGAAGAGCGGCTGTTACATTTCCAGATGCCAGGAAGGATGAAAGCAAACCTCCTTCCACTCTGCCTTTGTGGGGGGTATCTGATGGGATGTGACATCTGAGCCTGTGGATGTCTGGTGAAATAACTCCAGGCAGCGCATGGAGACACTCATCTCCCTCTGCAACCAGTGGGAAAGCGAGGGAGCTGCTCCTGCATGAGGTGAATCACTCACGAGCCCACCAAGAACCTCAGGGAGATCCTCAACGTGTGGGTAATGCATGTTTTTAACGTGTAACACCGACTTCCCTCCATGCTGACCCTACCTGCAGCTGAGCTGGGCTGTGACCAGAGGAGCAGTGAGGTCCTGGAGAGGAAAACCAGCATCTGGCTCCCATGCTGGCATTCCATGGGGATATGTCACAGCCCCTCCAGTGCCAAGGCCTGAGTGTGTTTCCTGCACCACTCACCAGTGTGAAGATTTTGGTATGCTACTTGAGGTGGTCTGGGAATTTAGCTGCCTCTTGGCCGTGGTGTCTGAAGCAGGGGTCCAAAAAATTGGTGTGCATTGCACTCTGTGACCACTCAGAAAATGTTGCCGATGGAGCCAAATTCCATCCTCCAACTTGCATGCAAACAAGCCACTAATTTCACTGGCAGTTGAATGTGCATATCTGAGGGCAAAATGTGGCCAAAAGCCTTTGAGCAGAAGTTTTAGCATAATCGCCCAGAAAAAAAAAAAAGGGGGGGGGGTGGGAATTGCAAGTGGAATTTTGCAGAGAAAAGAAGGATAAAAAAGTAGAAATCAAAGTGTTGAAAAGCTTTCCAGTAACAAAACTCTTCTGAGTTCTTTAAACAGCACAATAGCTATTGATGGGTAAAAAATAAAACAGGACAGTATAACCTCTTGAATTTATTCTGGTCCCAACAGGCTGTCCTTGGCATTTTTTCGGAAGAAACCCTTGAGTAAACATGTTGTCCAACGTGGAGAGACACGGAGCATGTCATAGAAGCAATTTGTAAAATGTTCTGGGAGACACACCAATGCTGTCAGGGCCAGGGAGCTGCTTAGCTTCACTTTGATTTACAGATAAATACAGTGTGTCTGGGGCTTCCAGTTGCCGACTGTGCGGGTGAGCTCCCGATTACGTGCTGTGTTCTGACTGCATGGGATTAATTGGGACCACCAGGAAGCGTGGCAGCAAGAGTAACCTTCCTGATTGCACGCTGCTGTAAGGACTGAGGAGAAGAGCTTGTGGCAAGGTGGGGCTCAGCTTCTCCTGCCGTGGGACTGGGAGTAAGATGAAACATAAAGAGAACATTGTAAAATTAGGATTTTCTGGATGTTCCCATGCAGGTAGAGCTCTGAATATTGAATGTAGCTGGCTGTGTCTGCCCATTTTTTTTAACTGTGATGCAGATTTTAGTGTATTTGGGGGTTTCCGCAGGATATTGAAGTGAAGCAAGTGCCCAGTTGAGATATTTTGGTTTTTATGGCATGATGAAACCTGCATGGGACATTTACCCTTAAAGCCTGTGGTGCAGCAAAATAAATGCTGGAGTGGCCTGGAAAGGGCTGGTTGGGACTTGGCTTTTATGGATGAGGGGATCAATGGAGGAGGGATGGTGGTGTCTGAAAATGAAAGCGCAATGCAGAGTGATTAACCACCAGGGTTCTGATGGTTGTTAATTACTGGAGTTTCCTTCTGGAAATGTCTACTTCAATACAGGGGCTGGCACAGAGCAGGAGTGTGTTTCAAGTGCAAATAAATGTCAGTTTTTGGTACAAAGTCCCAAAAATCTGGGATTATAGAAAGGAGAAGGGAATCCAGGAAGTTATGCCATGAAAAACAGCTTTGCATTGAGCAGTTTATTTATTTTTAATATGTTGCAGCAAGGTTATGAAAAAAAGTACAAGTGGATCAGCTGGAAGTGTTGTAATATTGAAGAGAACCTCATGTATTGCAGGAAAAGCAGCACTATGGGTGCCTGGGGAGAACAGGGGTGAGGTGAAATTGCCTGCTTACAGGTGATACTTCACAGTACTGCTCTTGTGGTGCAGGACAGTTCTGCACAGGAATGTGATGCCATGAGCCCCTGTCCCCAAAGAGGAGCTGTAGAGTTTTTGTCCAGCTCCTAGTGCTCCTTGATAGGCAGCAAGTTTGGATCAAGGTCCTCTGCCTTGTAGTCCCTGGTTTTTCTAATCCTGATCTTCAGTTTGCAACACCTGCCTTCTGTGAATAAAGCCAAGACAGCATCACTTTCTACCCCTGCTGCCAGCAGGTCCTACACACCTCATGCAGGAGACTGCCAGTTGGGAATAGGCATTTCAGGGGCGCTTCAGGTTTCCAAGGCTTGGGAAGTAGTGTGTGAAAGCACCCCCTCACCCCTAAGACAGCAAACCATCTTTACCATCATATAATTTCACACAGTGGGAGGGATTTGTCAGCAGGTTCCTATTCCAGACAGGTTTCTGAAAAGTTTCTCTACCTCTTGTGAAGATCCTCTGACCCCAGCCATGGGGACTCCCCTTGGTGCAGCTGCAGGAGGAGCTGTCAGGTGCAGGGTAGATGGATGCACAGGCTTTGCCATCAGAACCTGAGGTAATGGGGCTGGTAGTCACTGCCTGCCTTCACCATGGCTGTCCTTAGCATTACTGACATCAAAAACTGAGCAATGACACCTTTTCTTCTCCTTTTCCCTTTTTAAATTTTTCCTTCTGAAGAGGCTTAAAGAGCGTGTCCCTTCCACAGGTCTCCTGTCCACCAGCTCACCTCCGTCCCTGCCCTCAATTGAAGACAGCTGCCAGGAAATATTTCTGCTGTTTAGCTGAAGTGAAAACACATGGAGGTGGTGGGGGGGAAAGAAGGGCAGTGTTTATAACATAATTACTGTCATTTTGTGGAACTTGGGTTGAGGTGGGGAGAGGAGTGTGTTGAATGTGGGGGTGCATCTGTGCACAGGGCGAGACCCCCAGAGATGGTGGATAAAGTGAAGAACTCAGTGGTCCCAGTGAAGAACAGGCTGCTCCTTGAGCACAGGGACCAGTTTATCCCAGGTATCCAGACCACCGAGGCTGAGCAGGTGCCCTCGGCCCAGGGATGGCAGTGGAGCTGCGGGGTATCTGAGAGGAGGCAGGAATGTCCAGGGATGGCAGTGGAGCTGCGGGGTCTCTGAGGACAGGTAGGAATGTCCAGGGATGGTGGTGGGGCTGAAGACAGGCAGGACTGCTCGGGGATGGTGGTGGAGCTGAGGGATCTCTGAGGACAGGTAAGAAATCCAGGGGATGGCAGTGGACCTGCGGGGTATCTGAGAGGAGGCAGGAATGTCCAGGAATGGCAGTGGAGCTCCGGGGTCTCTGAGGGGAGGCAGAAATGTCCAGGGATGGTATTGGGGCTGAGGGATCTCTGTGGGGACAGGCAGGTATGCCCGGGGATGGTGGTGGGGCTGAGGAGTGTCACTGAGGACAGGCAGGAATGTCCAAGGATGGCAGGGGAGCTGCGGGGTCTCTGAGGACAGGAAGGAATGTCCAGAGTCGGCATTGGGGCTGAGGGGTGTCTGTGGGGAGGCAAGAATTTCCAGGTGGGGCTGAGCGATCTCTGAGGACATGTAGGAATGTCCAGGGATGGCAGTGGAGCTGAAGACAGGCAGGAATGCTCGGGGATGGTGGTGGGGCTGAGGGGTGTATCTGTGAGGACAGGCAGGAATGTCCGGGGATGTCGGTGGGGCTGAGGAATATCTGAGGGACAGGTAAGAATGTCCAGGGATGGCAGTGGAGCTGAAGACAGGCAGGAATGCTCGGGGATGGTGGTGGGGCTGAGGAATATCTGAGGGACAGGTAAGAATGTCCAGGGATGGCAGTGGAGCTGCGGGGTCTCTGAGGGGAGGCAGGAATGTCCAGGGACGGCACTGGGGCTGAGGAGTGTCTGTGGGGAGGCAGGAATGTCCAGGGATAGCGGTGGGGCTGAGCGATCTCTGAGGACAGGTAGGAATGCTCGGGGATGGTGGTGGAGCTGAGGGATCTCTGCGAGGACAGGCAGGAATGTCCGGGGATCGCGGTGGGGCTGAGGAGTGTTTGTAACGACAGGTAGAATGTCCAGGGATGGCAGTGGAGCTGCGGGGTCTCTGAGGGGAGGCAGGAATGTCCAGGGACGGCATTGGGGCTGAGGGATCTCTGTGGGGACAGGCAGGAATGTCCAGGGATATCGATGGGGCTGAGTGGTGTCACTGAGGACAGGCGCAGGAATGTCCGGGGATGGCGGTGGGGCTGAGGAGTGTCTGAGGGGAGGCAGGAGTGCCTGAGGATGGCGGTGGGGCTGAGGGATCTCTGCGAGGATAGGCAGGAATGCCCGGGGATGGTGGTGGGGCTGAGGGATGTCTGAGGGGAGGCAGGAATTCCCAGGGACGGCACTGGGGCTGAGTGATCTCTGTGGGGACAGGCAGGAATGCCCAGGGATTGTGGTGGGGCAGAGAGATCTCTGAGGACAGGTAGGAGTGCCCGGGGATGGCAGAGAGATCTCTGAGGAAGGCGGGAACTGCCCGAGGTGCAGCCGGTTCCAGCCGGTTCTGGCGGCTCAGCCCAGCCCCGCAGACCCGCTGGTGTGACGCCTTGGGCAGAGGGAGGTAAGGACGGGGGGAAAATGCTGGAAAATAGAGAGGAATGAGGGGGGGAAAAGTGATGAACAGCCCAGTGGGCACCAGGGGGTTGAGGAGGAGGTGGGGGTCCTACCCCGTCCTGCCTGTGGAGATGCCGTGATGGGGCAGGTACTGCCCCCCGGTTTTGTCCTTGTCCTGCTGAGCTGAGGCGTGTGAGTGACTGTGGGTGACAGCTGGGCACTCCGACCCGACACCACCCGAGTGTGGGTCACATCATTTACGTGAGGAGAAGGTGGAAAAGGAGCCCAGAAACGTGCATTTCATCTGTATGGCTGTGGGTTCCAGTGACAGACCCTGAGGGGTCAGCTCAGGCCCTGCGGACCCCAGTGCTGGGTCCACACAGAGCTTTTAATTCCTTTTTCTCATTTCAAGGGAAGAATTTAGGTAGGTTTTCAGTTTCAGAGTACTAGATGCTGTGATGACAACACAGATTTATCTTACCATGTAAGAAACCCTGTAATGTGCTCATTTTCTGGGGCAAGAAGGTGTTTTGTCTAAGCAAGGAGGAAGAAAAGTTGCTTTGGCACTTGCAACTGATAACATGTATTTTGTGAGACAATTGGTTTTGACTATAGGATAGATTTGATAGATTTGTGCAAAGTTAAATGAAGATAACGTGATTTTATTGCAATCGTGATGTAAACTGAGACACAGCTCTGCCAGGAAAGGTATCCCTCCCTCTGGTGTATTGTAGAATTGCAAATAGTTCATGACTGCAGATTAGTTGGCTTAGGGCTAAAAGGGGATATTGAAGACTGCTTCTTTGGATCATTCATTGTGGTTTTGTCCTCGTGAGGCTGGGAGCATGAGGCAGCTTGACGGACTGATTTGCTGTTCATACAGCTCTGTTTTTTCACCAGAAAAAAAATTTAACTGCTTAGTGTCTGGCTTCAAATGTAAAGATCTAGATTAGGAAGAAATTCTTAGAGGGTGATGAGGCACTGGCATAGGCTGTCCAGAGTGTTTGTGGCTGCCCCATCCCTGGAAGTGTTCATAGCCAAGTTGGACAGGGCTTGAAGCAGCCTGGTCTAGTGGAAGGTGTCCCTGTTCAGGAGAGGAGGTTGGAATGAGATGATCTTTAAGGTCCCTTTCCTGTCCAAATCATTTTAGGATTTGTTCTGTGATTCTATGCACTTTCCAACACCACTCCCCACACAACCCTTGCATGGTTCTTTGGAAGGGTAGCCCCAAGAAATCTGCCAGATGAGAGTACTTAGGAAATTGATTCCTTGATGGAAGGAGGCTTTGATCCCCAGCAGGTGCTTCTTGGCATGGTGGGATGGGAGTGGAAAAACCTGCAAACTGGGCTCTGTCTAGTGGGAGGCAGAGCAAGAAGAGGGAGCTGGCGACCCTGGCATGTGGTAGGCAATATCTTGCCATTAACAGATTGATAAATATACTTACTGTTGGGACCATACCATTCCTAGAGACTGCACATAATTTATATGAATAGAGGGGGTGTGAGTTCCAGGCCAGAGTGGGATTTTCAGTGGCTCTTGCCAGCAGTGATCGTGAGGACTCTTGTTGATTCCGAGTTACGTCTGACAGACACAGCCAGGCAATATGCTTTTGTCAAAAAAAACCAATATTTAATTTTTCATTCTTTTCTTTCTGCATTTGGGCTTTTCTTTTCATCAAAGCCATTGTTATTTTCCTTCATTTTCCCAAAGGCAGCAAACAAACAAGCCTTCAAAGTGAAACAAGCCTGAGTTTTCTTTTCTCTCAGGAAACTTGTTTTCCTTATTTTCAGAAAGCAGTTCTCGTAAGTCCCTGCTGCTGGGCCTCCCAGTCCCGTGCAAGGGGAGCATCAAAGGGGACAGGGTCTGGTGGGAGCTGTTTGCAGCCTGAGAGTGTTTGGTGTTGCAGTCTCCATACTTTGCAAAATGCCAGTTTTTGGGGAAAATTGCCTGAATTTGACTACTATGTAGCTGCCTGGTCCTCCAGACTTTTAAATTTTTTTTTATCCAGTGGAGCAATGAGCATCAGCCCTGGAGCTCTCTTGCACACCTGCAGTTATTGCTCATAGTTTAACATGTCAGTTCTTCTGCATATGTTATTTTTTTCACATCTGCTTCTGCACACATTATTTGACTTACTCCACAGAGGAATCCAAGGACTTGGCCACAGCAGCACAGGAGTCAAAGGCAGAGCCTGTAGGACCACAGTGTCCCTTGTGAAGTCAGCCAGGAAAACACTGCATGCCTGCAAATATCCCAGGCAAACAGAGGGCAGTTTCAGAGAGGTGTGGGCAGGGAAGTGAAACCAAAACAAACTGTTGCTTTCAAGCAACACACCGCCTTGGTCTTTGCAAGTGCAGACTCCGTGCAGTTGTTTGGGCCTGAGCTGAAGTGGCTGTAAAGTGCAGCCACTCAGATTTGATGGTGGTTTACACTTCTTTGCTCAGTGTGTGTCCCTACAAGAGCTCCTGGGAGGTGGAGGCTTGGGAGATGCGTGGGTACCGCCAGGTTGTGCAGCGGAGGCCTGGCAGCAGATGTGCCTGTCTCTGCTGGGTGTTGCTCAACACCTTGGCTCTCCCACACAGAAAACGTGCCTGGCTGAGCCTCTCTTTCCAGGCCAGCCACTGTGGTCACGTTCTTGTGTAATGCAGTGCTTGTTACACCCACTCAGCTGCAGTGTGGGCTTCACTAAGGCTTTTCAGGAGTGATCCTGCCCATCCACAGAATGACTGACAATCCTCTGACCTTCTTTGCAAGCTCTGGCTGTCCAGAGACAATAGCCCCAAGAAAGCCTGTTCTTTACCTTTCCCCAGAGAGCTAAATGTGGTGCCATGCACGCTGCTAGGCTGACAGAGCCCCTGAAAGCATGGAGGAACTTGGGAAGGGCACGGAGTCATTGCAATGGAATGGTTGTCTTCTATCAGCTTCAAAGCATTAAGAGTGAGGGAGGCTTACTCACTCGTGTCCCTAAGGGCTTCTTGGGTCCCCTCAGCACCACTCACTGCCTTTCCCTGGATGACACAGGGCACATGTGTTTTGGAGGCGCGAGGTGAACATAAACAGGCTTTTAAGTGATGTCCTGGTTGACAAGAACCTTTCCAGACCTGGAGGAGGATGCCTTCATGGGCACCATGATATTCAGGACTTGCGCAGTAAGGGTTTGATAACTTTGCCTTGGAACTCCTTGTGGCTGACTGTTTATTAATCTCTTTCTTTCTTTGACCCTTTTCAGCAGTTTGTCTTAAGACAGCTCAGAGTGGCCTTTTTTCCCTGAGGAGGGAAGGGAAGAATAACCCAAGAATGAAAAGCATTCATTGATCACCAAAGGCCACCAAGCAATAGAGTGCCAGAGGTGGGAAAAACACCAAGTTGTCTATCCATCAGGCCACAGAGCCCTAGAATTATGTATGCTTTGCAACAAAAATGCTTAAAGGACAAAAAATGTCACAGGGACCAAGAGAAAGCCACAGACTGTCTATGTGAGGCCACCCTCTTCTGCAGATTACACCTGTCTCTGCTGCAGACAATGGGCACTTCCAGTGCTGTTTTCCTGCCAGTGGTCAGCCCCTGGAATTGCTCCTGCCTGTGAGATTCAGTTTGTGTCTCAGCCTGAGCTGCTGCTCCCACCAGCTCCCCAGTTGGATGTGTGGAACAGAACTCGGAGACCTGCTGCCAGCCACGTTTGGGGGCTGCCTCAAGGCACTTGCCACCTTGCCTCACTAGTCCCTAACAAAGCAAATGGCAGCTCAGGCTGTCAGTGGCAGGATTTCAACACCTTGTGGCTGTCAGCAGTGTTAGTGTCCCATGCACAGCGTGCTGCTGGCCATGCTCTGGCTGTAACCTAAACCAGCCTTGAATGTATCCTTGATTCTGTCCTGGCAGGAGACCTGAGAATCCAAATCCAAAAGCAGCATGGCGTTTGCTTTCTCAAAACTGTGTTTGATGTGGGGTAGTGTTGAACAGGTTGACCGAGCCTAGGAGAGAGAGTCACCCTTGGAAAAGACAACCTGAAAGGACTTTCCCAGGAAGACCAGTTCCAAATCTGGCAGTTATAAAGCTGCTGCAGCTGTCAGATAGGCTTCTAGGAAAAATAACAGGACAGCAGGGCAGAGCTGACAGCTGAACTGGTACAGGTGACAAAATGCCATGCTGCCTCACCAGGGACTGAAGTGACCATTAGCCTCTCATAGGGTGTAAAAATTCAAATTGCTTGCTTGTATGCTTTGACAAAGGTGATTTGGGACCTGAATGCGCTGGGATATTTGCTGGTGAGTGCAACTGGATTTTCCATCTGGAAGGCATGACTGTCTGGCCTAGAAGCCAATTTAAAGAACAAATTAGATCTGGCTGTTTGTCAGAATCTCCTCCTCGAAATGCAATAAGGACAGGGTGGTTATATAATGTAAACCATTCTTGGTAGTTTAGTGGTCCTGAAACAACAAACAAGCCAAGGAGGGAAAATCGGTTCACAGAATTCAAAGCCAAAGGAGTTCAGCTGAGGAATTCAGTCCACATGATCCAGCAGAGATGTGTGCTGCTATTCCTGTATGTCTTGAAAGGAAACTGCCACCAGATCCTCTGCTATTTTCTGTCCACAGGGCCCTACTGATAGGCGTGATATTTCAGCCTCTGCACTAAACCCCGTGCTCCGAATATGCAGGGACAGTTGTGTGCAGAGCCAGGCAGTGTTCCCCACTCCGTCCTCACCAATCTGTGTCAGAGCCCTTAGGAAAGACAAACCTCTGTGGATAAACATGGGTTGTGATGGCTTTGCCCTGATCCATTGCAACATCCACTGACACAGGCAGGATGGGCACTTCAGAAAGAATTTCTTCACCTACAGGGTTTCCAAGCACTGGAACGGGCTGCTCAAGGAGGTGGTGGAGTCACCATTCCTAGAGGTTTTCAAGGAATGACTGAGTATGTCCCTCAGTGCTGTGGTTTTGTTGACAAAGAGGTGATTGGACAAAAGTTAGACTCCATAATCTTGGAGCTCTTTTCCAACCTCAATGATTCTGTAATTTACAAGGTGTGTGGTAGGCAGCTGTCCCTGCTAACAAGGGGTTTCATGCTGTCTCCTTGCTGACCCCTCTTAAAGCAGAGAAGTTTATTTTAATCACTGTATTGGTAGCAGCGTGTGGTCAAATTAAAGAAAAATATTTTTTGAGCCTGAAGGAAGTGAACCACCATTTCAGACTGATGTCCTTCGAGGGCCACTGCAAGGGTCTGTTTACTACCTAATACTGATCTAGTAATTATATATTCTTTACTTCCCGCTGCTCGTAATCATCAACAGGCCTCTCAGACTTGAAGAAGGTACGAAGCATGCACACGAAGTGGACAGCACTGATTTATTGAGGAGAAAGAGGAAGAATGTTGCAATGCATCAAGATGAGGTTTCAGATGCCTGAGGTAAAAAAGGAGTGCTTGGCTTAGCCATGTGGACAGTGAGTTTTGTAGTGAGACGACCCAGATCTCCCCTCTTCTCATTGGAACCTGTCACAACAGATCCCCTTTTTCTGGACTGGCATAAATCTAGAGTGACTAAACTCATGTTGAGCTGGCACAAGACCTATGTGGCAAAGACTAAGGAAGCTAAAAAGAGCTTTTTTTCCATTGACTTTAATGAGTCCCAAATGAGAAGGATTGGACCCTTTCTCTTAAAACAAGTTTGTTTATTGGCATTCAGCTTCAGACATGCCCTTTGAGCGCCCAGCCTGATGGAGATGCTGCGTCCTGGAATACTGCAGCCATCGTGTGAACTGGTCTTGCCAAGTGTGCCTTTGGGATAGAAAAGCATCTTTCCATAGTCCTCTTGTGATGCTGCTGAGGCAAAGCCCCAGTGGCAGCTAAAAACCCAACAAGCTGGAAGAGACTTGGCTGAAGGTTTACTGGTAGAGCTGCTTTTAATAAAGCAGGTTAATTACCCTGCCAGGGAGGATTTACATCAGGTGCTATGAAAGCAGCGGTGGTGGGAGGGAAAACTGCTGTGGAGCCATTCTGCTCTCTGACACCATCAGTCTGCTCCCAGGCTCACACCCTTCCTGCTTCTCTTTGCTTTCCTCTCCTCACACTGGTGTGCAGGACTGACCCCTGGGGGGCAGAGGGCATGAGTGAGGGCTTTGCCCTGCACAGGGGAGCAGTGGTGCTGCAGAAGGACATTAGCAGTGCTCCTTGTCTCCTGGCTTTCCTCTGCGATTCATTTCCAGGGAAATTGAACCCGACTCCGCTCCATTAGCCGCTAACCTCTCGTCCTCTGGGCCTGTCTTTTGCATTAGGATGGAGCAGAGCTGCCTTGCACGCTGCTGTCAGGGTCTGCATCAGCTTTGATAAAGGACCAAGAGTTGGAATGAGAGGAAGTATTTACCTAAAGTTGTTTTCAATTTCCTGAGCTTGCTATATCCATTCTCCTTCGCTTCTAGATTCCCAAACAATCAGTCTTCTGGGGGAGCCTTGCTTCGTTACTTTTGCTTGCCCCAGTGCAGTTGTCACTTAGTCTGAGTTTCCCAGTCCTCCCAGCTCTAATTCATTAACTTTAAAGTTCATACAAAGCTGTGGGTTTCCCGGCTGCTTGTGCAGGGATACATGCCTGCTCTGGCACTGCAGGATTTGGTTTTCCTGGATGGAGCTGTGACACAGCTCTGCCTCCCTCCTCTATGCACATGGCATCTGGTCAGCCCTGGGCTGGACCCAAGATTTTGGGGTTTCTGGCTCAGCCCACAGGGCATTCACCCTCCATGTTGGTTGTCCTGGGTTGGTGGCAGCTTGAGCCTGATCTGCACCTGCCAAAGCTGAGGAGAAAGGGTTTTCTTAGTCATGTGTGTGGAAATAGGTAGTGAAGGATTAACAGGAATCCTCTGCCTGGCAGAGGTGAGGGGGAGGCCGGAGGAGGGTGAGCTTTGGGGTGGATGGAATAGCCCAGCTGTGCAGTGAGGCTGAAGGCATTCAGCAGTAGCTTTTCACTAAACTGTTTAATGGTAAATCTAAATGCAAATCAGTGCTCTGGCTTATCAGTCCCACGTGTGCCAATGCACTGTGGCGAGCACCACGGTGTACAAGCAACTAACTGAGCATACAATGCCTGAGCTTGGTTTTAATAGAGGGAGGTTTTCTGCTCAGCAAGGGGCCGAGGGAGTTGCTGTTGGGAGCAGAGGGGCTTTTCCTCAGAGCCCCAGCCTTGGGATGGAGAATGTTGCGCCCTGATGATTTCATGCCTGAAAATCTCACCTTTATTTTTCCACCTGGATGAGAAGATTTTGAGTGCTCAGTCTATGAACCTCTTTGATACAGCTAAAGATTTGTACTGCTCCAGCTGTGCTGAGAGCCTGTAGCAATGCTCTGCACCAGGGATTTCCCGGGTTCACCAAAACAAAGAATTTCCAAAGCAGCTGTGCCAGTGTAGGCACATCTCTGTCATGAGCAAAACCCATCTCCCACAGGCTGCTGTGGGAATAATTAGGCTTGCAAGATACTGGGGAATAGTGCTGCAGGCATGGAGGCTTTTTCTTGTCTTATTTGTAGCAATTTTTTTCTTAATTTAACTTCTCTTTCCCACCCAGGCTCTGCAGGAACCACGATAACAGTAAAAAACAGCCTAGCAGAGACGATCATCTCTGCAGACTCCACTGGCACCAAAAATTAAAAATCAGCTCCAAACAAGGAAGAAAAAGCCTAGCAACAAACAAAAAACCAAACAACTGCTGCAAAGAAATAAAACTTCTTCCTGTGAAATGCTTCTTGGCCGTGAAGGGCTTCTGCAGTGAGAAAAAAGCTCCTCCATGAAGAAGGGTGCAGAGCCTGCTTTGCTCAGAGCCTTTTCCCTCATCATCTGAACAAAAGGTGAGAGGTTAGTTGAAAACAAAAGGACAAGCGTGGGCAGTTTAGCTGTGTGTCCACCACTTGCTGTCTCCTGCTTTGCTCCAGCAAAGCCTTCCCTCTGCGGGGTGTGCTGGAGATGGGGTGGCCCCAAACTGTGCAAAAGCTGTGTTTGCTCCATCCTCTCTTGGAAGCTCTGACACAACCTCTGCGGGAGCTGCTGGTGGCCAGGCTCCCACCCTGGACACGGCTCAGCTCTGCTGGGCTGTTCTCACACAGCTCTGGGGACAGGTTCCCAGCACTGCAGCTGCACAAAGCCAGTTGGGCTTTGCTGGGAGGGAGGCAACAACGAGCTCAGGCATTCTAGGGTTATGAAAATATAAAACCCTAACCAGATACTACTAACTTTGCTTCTTGCTTACTTCCTTTGCAGCTACCAGTGCTAGGAGTTCATATTGTGCAGTGAGCCCTTTTGTTTTGTAGGAGACCAAGTGATTGAAAACAGCCATGATATTACTATGCATGGACAGTATATTTTTTTCCATGTATTTTCATAACCCTTTTCCCAAAGGATCAAATGTGTCTTTATTCTATAACTCCACAATGGGTTAGAGCAGCTCCTCGGGCGGGAATTGTTCTGCTCCATAGGCCACTTAATACTTCCTATAAACAAATACCAAATTAGGTAGGTAATACACAATATTCCTGACCTTACTTGCAAAGTATGTGTAAGTGCATCTCAGGGAGATACCCATTGTGAACCTGAGGTTAAAGATGACAAAATACTTGTTACGGTGTTTTGGGTTTTTTTTCTGTTTTAGTTTTTTGGAGTTGTTTGCTTTAGTTTTATTTTAATAAAAAGCGAGGGTATGTGTATGTGTAAAACTGCATTTCCCACAAAAGAAATGCAGGGAAGCTTTGATCTCAGACCTCTATTGTACCTTAGGCATCTCTGGTACCTAAGCCAAAGTGTGTCTAGTTGAGAGTGGAATTTCACAATACTGCCATGAGATATAATTTTAAGTATGCACGTGCATGCTTGCTTTTTACTAACACTGTGTAATTTTCTAAATATTGTCTAAATTTGAGCCATGACATCAAGACTCCCCATTAGAGCAGGAGCCCTTGGTCCTTCAGATTCCCTGGCATGGGAGTTTTCCACTCTGCTTGCCTTTTGAGAACAGGCTGTTTGGGACAGACAGGATACTGTGGGAGCCCTAGACCTTGCCTACACTTTGGGCCCAGTGGCAGATGCTGCCATACTGTTATGGAGGTGACTACAAGCCTGCCAGCCTCTGGGATGTACAGCAGCTGAGGACTGGGAAGGTCCATGACCAGGAAAGGAAAAACCCCCTAAAAATCTCTCTGCCCCAGTGTCCCATTTGTGTGAGAGCATGCTGACCTTTCCTCACAAGGGCCCTGAAAGCTGATGGGAGTTTTTCTATTCCCCCGTTGCTGTTTCTGTCAGGCAGCCCTGCTAAGATGTTCCACTCTCACTGCCTTGCCTTGGAGGGATGCGGCTGCGCTTGCCTCAGCCCCTTGCAGTGCTCCATCTGAGCAGCATTTTGCAAAGGGATGGTCTGCAGACCATGTACTTCCACTTGCAAGAGTCCTTCCCACCCCCTTGTTTTGTTACCCTCCTTCCTCCTCTCTTCTCTGCTCAGAAAACATCTGTTTCCAGATGTTGTTCTTGAGTCTAATAAATGCAGCGAAAGGCCTTGAGTTAATATATTTACAATAGCTGGAGATGTCGCCTGCTAGTTAATGGCTGGTTCGAGCACACCAAGACCCCCGTGTTTCCTGCAGGGGGGGAGGGGGAAAGCAGAAGAACAGAAAGAGAAAGAGAACTGGGGTGGGGTTTTTCTCCCTAGTAAACGGTCTGAAAAGGGGAAGATTAGTGGCAGGATTGAGCACATGGCATCACCAAGCAGCTGGCTTCAACTTCCAGTTAGTGACAGGAAGGACATATTTTTTAATAGAAGGTTTTCTTATAAGTGAAGAAAGGTGAGGAAAGCCTGCTGCTGTTACCTATCCCTTTACTTGTTGTAGATACCTGGCTGGCTTGAGCTGTGCTCATAGAAGCAAGAACCTCATCCATGCCCAGCTCTATCCATTTCTGGCCTGTGGCATGGAGTGGTTCATGTCCACAGTTCCTGCCTTGGGCCAAAGAGGGTTTATGGTCTGTTGCAATGAGAGCACATTGTGCCATGTGAGGAATCCCCACATATTGTGAGCACTGTGTGTTTGTTGCAGAGCAGTGCTGGGCAAGCTATGTGGGGTGCTCTGCCCATATATCAGATGTCCCTGAGAAAGACAAAGTGCCTGTGCCAGCCTAAGACTGACCAAGCTGGAGTCTTGCCACACCTGCTTGTAACTGATCAATTGACCCAGTGCCATGGGCTAGATGTGAAACTTTTGCACTGTACAGAGGAGTTTTGGCTGCTTTGGGAGGTTATATATGAGTTCTGTTTGCTCCAGTTCTTTATATGTTTGTGCTGAGGTCCTTAAACGCCCTGGGAGGCCTGTTAGAAGCGATGGAAGTGTGTGGTTACTGTCCTTGTGAGGAACATCATCAACCTCCCCGAGGAAAGAGGGATGCAGCCTCAAGCTCAGCGTGTGCAGGGCTTTCTGAGAGTCACTAGTCAGTGAAATCACTCCTGATTGCAAGTCAGTATTTGTTTCTACTCAACCAACTTTGAGAGTCACAAACTTGCAGGAGGACTGGTTTCAGGCCAGCACTCACCTCCTCTCAGGCCGCCGGGAGAGCTGAAGTCTGGGCTGTGCTCAACTCAAGGAGTGCTGAGATGATTCCACATGCCAGGCCTGTCTCTGGAGGCAGTTTTTTTGTTGAGCAGTGCTGCAGACTCAACATGCACAGTTGGCTCAGGTTTGTGGCTAAATTAGTCCATCTCTATTGGCATGGGATGACAGGGCTCCGTAGTATCTCATGGATAGAAAAATTACCCTCCTGCACATCTGCAGCTGAGGCTTCTGTGTGAAACCCGTGTGAGTGCAGCTCCCCAGCCTGCAGCAGCTATGACATACCCTCTAAATGAGCTGATCAGCTGGAGAGGGCTGGCGGGGAGGCAGGAAAAGGCACTTACAGAGTCATTCAGGCGATGCTCGTGTCTGGACTGCAGGATCTGTATCAAAATCCAGCGCAAAAGAGCAGAGAGATCTCCCCACCCGGTGAGGGGAAGAGAGATGTAGACACCTGGCAGATTTCCATTTTTAGCTTAGGGGGTGCGTTTTTGTGATTTCAATGCTTAGGTTGGTATAAAGAGAGGTGGGAGAGAGACAACCTTGGGTGAAACTTTGTATAACACAGGCAGGCAGCTGCAGTCATCAGTAGTTCAACCCCAGTCTTGAGGTAGTGTACTGCAGCACTCTCTAGGACACTCAGCACCAGTTGCTAACTGGTATTTATTTTCCCAAGAAGATCTCTGCTTCTCAAACACTGTATCATCAGCCTCCAGGCATCTCCCTTTCATTTCTCTCTGTCTACTTATTTGCTGTGATTGCAGGTGGTATCTTGGGTAACTCCCATGGAGCCAGGGCCTCAAAGACTTCTTTTCCTTTTGTAAAGAAGTAGGCTGCAAACACAGGGGGTAGGAGACCGGGGTGGCTACACCTCCTGAAGGAATAGACACCCTTTGTGTGCCGGGTCTGTGGGTTACACATCTCTGCCCCGCTCATATGAAAAACTGTTGAAAGGCTGCAGCCATCAGAGGGGTGTTTTCCCTGCGTGCCGGAACAGCAACGCAAATTTGAGCAGTGAGATGACAAGAAACCCACTAAAAGAAATAAAGAAAGGATTTCCTGCCTCGCAGATGCTAAAACCCCATTTTGGGAAGTGAGTGGCTGTGAAAGGCATGAGGCCATCCAAAGAATTGGGGCTGTGTGCTACCGGGCCCTCCGAGGGTTTGTCTGGTGGAGGAGAAACAGCTCGTGCTTGCGTTAACCTGCTCCCAGAAGGTCTGTCTCTTCCAGCCCCCTGAAACAGAGACCAGGCCAGAGATGAATATGAGTTTTCTCTGCCAGTTAATCTCCAGCACAGACTGCACGCAAAATCTTCATTTAAAATGTGTAAATGACAGCGAAAGAGCCACAAGGGAGCCAGATTTTAAGAGACCAATTTGCTGCCTGGCTTTTAATGACTGTGCACCACGGTGAGCTCTGTGCTGCTTCACTGCTGAGCGTGCTCAAGGAGAGGATGAAAGAATGGACAGACAGACAGGCAGGGGCTCAGCAGAGCCTGCATGTCACCCTGGAGGATAAAATATTGTATGTTATGCTCAGAAAGACTGGGAGAGGTGGCCCTCCCTTGCTCCTGAAGAACAGAAGGAGGCTTTGTTTTCCAGACGCATGGCTCGGAGCTGCCCTACGGCACGTTTTGGGGAGACTCCTCTGTCTGTCTGGTGCCCTGTGCCTGGTGGGACATGGAGATGATGGGAAGTTCTGCTTCACTAGAGGGCCTCAGCAGATTAGTTCCTCTGAACACCCTTGGCAGGTTGTACCCCCAAATGTTCCACCCTTGCACTGCAGCCTGCCTGCCTGGGGTGTTTCTCCCTGCTGCCCTTCGCTTGTTTCTTGCAGAGCCCTCAGCTGCCAGCTCTTGTTTCCAGATGTTTCCTCTGCTTCTCGCCCTGCCTGGCTGCTCTCCTTAAAACATCGGGGTCCAAATGCCCCACTGCCGGTGCCTCGGGGCTGCCCCGGGATCTGCGTGGGGGACACGACCGCCCGTTTGTACCGTGCCATAAAGTGCTCCCGGCTGCCTGGAGGAAAGGAAGACGCAGGCTGGTGCGAGCCCAGCCTCTGCTTTACAATCTCTTTCCTGCCACTATAAATAACCTCGGCGAGAGTCACTTCAAAGGGAAGGGCTGGCGGCAGAGAGGTGGTTTGGGGACCGAGCGGGACAGGGGCGTCCCACCGCCCGATCCCACCCCGGCGCTTTGCATAAATAAATAAATCATGCGGCAAGGGAGAGGTGGAGAGAGAGGGCGAGCAGAGGAGGTTACTTTGGGAAGCCGCGCAGCTCGCTCATCCCAGCCCCGTAGTTCGGAGGGAGTGTGTCATGTTACAGGGGAGCCGCGATCAGCCAGAGCACAACGTCGCCGGAGCAGCTGAGAATTACCTCTCTCTAATGGGGACTTTCATGTGCGAGCTCCTGGCCACTCTGCGAAGGAACTGAAACTGACAGCTTAGAAAGAAAAACCTACCCGCGAACCAAAAGACTGAAATACAGGAGGAAAAAAAAAAATCTTGATCAGATTATTTTTTCCCCCCTTCGCACTCTTTGCTGCAGTTGGATCCCTTTTTTCTGCACCCCTTTTATGTGTGTGTGGTTTGTTTTTATTTTTTAAAGACACCCCCCCATCTACTTTTGTAATTATTGCTGTCACTTGTGATTTGCTGGCACTGGGATTCCCTTCGACGTTCTTTTTCTATGCCTTCTGGATTGTGCGTCTTGGAGTAGGAGCGAAGCTTTATTTATTCTATTTATTTATTTATTGTTTCTCAGGACAGGGAGGGAATGTTGGAGGAGAAGAGCTGGAAAGGCGTCGACGAAGCAACTTTTGACAGGGGGTGTGTGGCTCCCCCCAGGACCGGCGATGGGGAGAGATGCTGCCGCCTCCCTCTCCTGCTGGGCTCGGGGCTGCCCGGCGTGTCCCTGCTCTCTCTGGTGCTGAGCCTCCTGCTGTACTTTCGGACCTCTGATTTGCAGTCCCGGGTGTCCCACTTGGAAGCGGACAGACCCACACAGCTCCCTGCCTGGCTCTCAGCAGACCAAATGGAGACAGCTATTTTGGGAAGAGTTGACCAACTGCTCAATGAGGTCAGTGTTCTTTCATTTTGCATGTATAGTTTGCAGTATTATAGGTTTTAGGCATTTGTATGCTTGCATAGTCACGTTATCCATTTTTCCCCCCTTCCTTAAAAATGTATCTCTGCACGAGTGATGCTGCTGCTAGGTTGAATTCCCTGTTCCTTCAGGTCCCTCCCACCTCTCAAACTTGCTTGGCGTTTACTTCTCTCTTCTCAGCCCACGCTGTAGCTGGAGCCTGCACTTTGCAAAGAGGAAAACCTCAACCCTGATCCTGTTGGGGGGGCAAAAACCTCCAGTCCTTCTCTTCAGGAGTCTTGCATGCTGAAAGAGTTAGAATTAGAGGTTAAACCTGGGGATTCAGCCTGGGTTTGAGCCCCAGAAAGGGGACAGGCGAGGCATGTCACAGCCAGCATGGCTATGGGAAGAGGTAATTGCAAGCACACCAATGTTGTGATGGGCTGGTATTGCTGCTGTACCAGCCCTGACCCCTTCCACAGCTCCTGGCTCGGGAAAATGAGACACACTGGTGTTGCCAGCATGGTTTCTGGTATTGCCAGGGTATCAATGCAGAGCATATGTCTGTGTTATACTCACTTGAGTCCCATCCAAACTCCACTGGACCCTGTGGGCTCTCCTCTGGTGGTGGGGGAATGCTGCTACTGGCTTCAGCAGGTCAATAAAGAGGGCCCCAAAGAGCAGATTATTGTTGCTGACACCTTTTACTTTGCAGTGTTGATGCTGCTGGGGGCTGTCTGTGTTCCTCTCCTCTGGCTGCGATGAGTATTCCTTGCCTTGTTGGGCTTTGAAGTGGTGTTGACATGTGTCAGGGAGCAGATGGTGGCTCATGTCTCTGAACTCTCCAGACAGGTCCCCACTGACCTGTTCCCACAGCTCCAGGAGAGGCTTGGGGGTGAAATTCAGGGCTGGAGCCATTTCCACCCACCTTTCCTTCTCTCTGTTTACTCTGGCTTTGGCTTGAGTCATGCTGGAGAGATCCCTAGGGCTAGCCCAAAAACTGTTTGTAGCTGAAAAAAAAATCTCTTTTGGGCTGCTATTGCCAGATGAGGTGAGGAATGGGATGATCACAGTGCTGACTACTGGGACCTGCCTTGAGCAGTGCTGCCTGGCACCTGGGGTGACCTGGACCCCCTCCTGCTTTCTAGGAGCAGTGAAAGTCCGTGGTGAGGAGTTCAAACCTACAGCTGACAGGCTCTGCTGCTGTTTATGGGTCCTGTGAGAGCAGTCCCTGGATCTGCTGGGCTGTGCAGCCAGAAGCTGTGAACCTTGAGTTAGCAAACACTGCAGGAGCTGAAGGATATGGTTTTGAGTTGCCGCTTTGGATGAGGAATAAGGGAAATACAGGGTCCATGGGGCAATATCCTACTTTAAAAAGGGGTTTGGGGAGGCAGAAACGTTGAGAATGATTGGATCTGTGCCTTATAGTTGCACGCTCATGCAGGGACTCCTTCCCTGCCACCAGGCAGGGATAGTGCAGCATTCCCTCTGTTGCTGCTGGCATGAGTCTGCTGGGAAGTCGAAGTTTATCTCTACTGAGATTTGAGAAGTGCCTCCCGGGAGTGGTGCCTGGGGCCGGATGGCCCTGTGTCCTGCTGGCTCTGCTGGCAGTGACACCTTTACACCTTTTTATAGCTCGGCTTAGCGAGGAAATGGGGGTCTCATGATGCCCGTGTGCCCAGCAGCACCCCTGTTTCCTGAGAAGCCCCTCCTGTGCTCATGGGGGTGGCCACAGTCCCAGTTGCAGCCAGTGTAGGGAGCAGCTGTAGGACAGGAATGACTGCTTGAGGGGCCAGCACTTGCCCCTGAGTACCACCAGGGTTACCAGCTCCATCCTGGGCCACAGCTTCAAAAAGAGCTTGGAGAAAAGTGCTGGAGACTGTGGAGGAGGAAGGACACCTGGCCCATGTCTCCTGTCCCTTTATACCTGTGAAAGTCTGATGCCTGTGGAGGAGGAGGGCTCTGTCCCCCAGGGAGGACACCCTTGCCAAATGTGCTGCCCACTTCTGCTAAGCATCTAAACCTCAGACCTCCACACTCAGCCAGAGGCACTGGCATGGACCAAGCAGCTCGAGGTCCAGGGCACGGGGCTGCTGGTGGACAGATGGTGGGGTGCCATATGAGGCTTTTGATTAGGAAAGAAAAATCCTTCCGGCCCTCCTTTTCATTATGTCTGAAGCAGGGCTCAGGACTGACTGGTGAGGGGCAAGGATGGAGAAAAACAAGGTGGATAAAGGCAACAGGGAATGGATGGGAGAAAAAAAAAGTCAGGAAAGCAAAATAAGTTGTGCTGACCATGAGTGGGGGAGAGGGGCTGCAGATGGGTTTGCTGTGATGGACGTGAAAGTGGGATATTCATCTCCCCCTGCTCAGACCCTCTCCGCCTCTCATTGCCACATCCTCACCATTTCCTGGTGCTTCAACCTTAATGGGTTTCACAGCTGCCAGCTCAGTGTTATCCATCACAAAATAAAACAGCAAAGCTTTAAAGGAACCCCAGCTTTAGAGAAAGCTGATCAGAGGTGGGAGGGAAGGCACAGCACAGGAGCACATTTCTAGCTCTGGTGGCTGTGAAGATGAGCTGGAGGGATGTGAGGGCTGATAGAGGAGCTCTGAGGTTGTTCTCAAAACTTGTACTGCTCTGAGCTGGAGTGTGTAATGCCCTCCAGTCTGGGCCATGAATGTGCCCGGGTGTTGCCAAGGGTCTGCAAGGGACACCATACAGATTGCACTGAGAAGGGCAAATTGCCAAAGTCCTTTTGGAGGCCTTTCTTCCGGACATGCAAAAATAAAGCAAAGTGGCAGGGAGAGGAGCTGGGGTGGTTTGCTGAAGATGTTAATTTTAAGGCAGCTGGTGGGGATGTTTTCTCCATCTCAGAGCCTGGTTTTTGAGCACTGGCTGTGGCAGAGTTTCCATCTCAGCTCAGGAGGAGCGGCAGATGCTTTCCCAGAAGCAGCCTGACCAGTGCTTCATTTGCTACTGTGTAAACCTCTGCCTGGTGTAGGCGAATACCACAAGGGAATTTTCTGCCAGACTCAAACTGACTAGGTTTTCTTGTAAAAACATCTGTGCAGAATGGGCCAGAAGCAGGTAGTACAGGGAGAACTTTAACTCCACGTAGGAATTCGAATTCCTCTGCATTTATGAGACATCATAAAATCATACAAAGGAGCACAAATAAACTCACTGCTGGCATTTGCAAGAGAGGCAAAGCTTTCCAAAGAAGAAAACAAGGTCCTTTCCCATGCTGGGTAACACTTGGTGCTATTTCACTTGCCAAAAACTCATCAAGGTGGAATACGGGATGGGTTCAGTGCTATTGCTAGGAAAAAGAAATCCCAGAATTTGTGAGTTTGTAGAGATACAAATGTGTATGTGTGATGCAGCAGCAGGTAATCTTGTGCACCCTGGGAGAAGATCAGCTGCCCCTTAGCCGTCACAGGGGCTTGTGTTGAAGGTGTTTGTTGTGGTTTCAGTGACTCTTAAGGGATTCAGGAATGTGCCTGTGATTGGGGAGGGAGCACTGATCCTCACTGCTTTCCCAATAGTCTCATTTCCCTGGAACTCTTTCCTTATGCAAGCAAAGGAGGGACACCAGAAAACTCTTTCCCTCCTGACTTGAAGCATTTCTCCCCTCTCATTTTATTCTGTATCTCAAAGCACACTGCTTTGTTTCCTAGGGTCTGCAAGCTTGCTCTAAGCATCCCCTGCCTACATCTTTAGCTTAGCATTCTTTGCCCCACAATCAGGGAATCTATTTTTTTCTTTCAACTTCTGTGGTAGCTAAGTTCCATTTCCTTTCAGCTGCTTGCAATCCCTGTAACTAGGTGGTGTTGTTTCCAAGCTTTTTGCTCCACCTGGGAGGACTCGCTGCTCTCTTTTGCTTTGTGCCACATGATCCCATGATCCCAGGAGCTGGGCCTTTAAGAAAAAACGGGGAAATTGGAGGTAAAACAATAAGAGTTAACAAAACCACCCACCCCTGAAATCCTCCTGATGGTTGTAATAGATTATCTATTTAAAATGTGTTTCTCTTAGCTGTTGGAGATAGTGGTGGGAAATGATTTCACCTCCCCGGGTGACTGCAAACAACTGGGAATGCTAAAGAGCTATTAATCTGCCCCCTTTGAAGAAGCAATGCCTCCCTCTCACCTAATCTCAAGTGCCCATCCAAAATAGACAGGCACTCGCAAGGTTTAGGACACCACAGGAGTAGCCTTGCTGTCGCTGCTCTGTCCACCCATGTCCTGTCACACTTGTGGTCAGTTAACAGAACCCATGGGAAAAGCCCGTGCTGGCTTTACTGCCCGTTCCCAGCAGGTGTTTCAGCATGACCCTCCTGGCCTTGCCCTCTCGCAGACGGGATTTTCCTTCTCCTGCCTCTCAGCAATGTGCCATGGCTCCTGAAATCCTCCGAGGTGCAGGCAGGGGCGATCAGCTGTGGCTCCAGCGCTGGCAAAGGCTTTTTTCAGCCCCTTGCTGTGGTGTAGGGGGAAGATGCAGCTGTTATGTCACTGGATAACGTGACAGATGAGAGCAGGCTCTGCTGACAAAGCAATCCCCTCCATAGGAAGTGTTTTCAACCTTTCTGGAAGGCAGCCTGTTGCTGCTCTTGATGTTACAAGTTCCAGGTATCCCGCAGGTGAAAAAAATCCCCCAGATCCCAGAAAGGAGATTGCAAAGATTAGATTCCCAGAGCCAACCTTCTTTTTAAATTTTGCTTACAGAAGCCAACTTTGCCCTAAAATTGAATGCTTTTCTATTGCCTGGGAATGAAAGTTTTCTCTTGGAAATGACATTTTTAGAGGGAAGTACATTTGGTTTGCTCTCCTGAACAAAACCAGCTTCTTGTGTTGGACCAGGCAATATTTTACACAGTGGAAACGAGAGAAGCAGAAAAGGCTGGGGGTTTTGTTTTGTTTTGCCATCTCCACCCAAAGTTGAACTGAGGTCTCCAAGAGCCGAGGATTTTTTCTGTGGCAGTGTTTGTTTAATAGACTGTGCAGGAGAATGAACACCAGGCGCTCCTAAATCCCTGGTGGGTTTTGCCTCCTACCAAAGGGGAGCAGTCCCGTGGCACTACTGCCCTTTGCACTCCCCAGGGATGTGCAGAGCTCTTGGGCTTGAGGGAGACATGAGGGTTGGGGGAGAATGTCCAGCTGCTGGTACGTGTGCCATGGCTGCATGCTCGTGGTGCACGGAGCTGTCCTCCAGCCTGCCCAGCAGCACCCACACCTCCCTCCCCAGGGGCCCCTGTCCTTGAGAAGGCTATTTCAGTAGTCCCAGGTCTTTCCACTACCTTGACCCTGCAGATAAAGCCTCAGGGAAATGTTATCAGCCCTGTTCCGTTCCCAGTCATGCTCAAGTCCTGCTGGGTCATCACTTCCCTGTCCAGTTATGCTGCTCCTCTCTTTGTAAGCCTGCACAGCAACCCAGCCAAGGCTTCTTGCAGCACAGCCTAACTCGGCCATTCCCCCTTACAGCCCCTCCAGTGCCTCTGCACTTGGTGGGGCAGGGATCTTTTCCATGTTTCCTTGCAGATTTGTGTTCTGTAAAGGCCCCTGTTGCATGCAGGGTGTTTGGAGCCTTGTTGGCTAGGAAATGGCTTTCTGCTCCTGCCATTGCAAGCCATCATCCATTCCTTGTCTGAGCCTGATTCCAAACATGGGAGCACCACCCAAATGTGGCAGTCTGGTGTTGGAGACGTTTTGGTTGGCACATGTGTAGATGGGAATGGGGCTGTGTGTGTGCACATACCAGTGTGAGTATCCAAATAAAGGCTCTGCTGTCCTACTCGTGCCCATGTTTGACCACTAGCATTAGAAGCCAGGAAGTGCTGCAGAGCAGAGCTGTGCCATCTGGGGTGGCAGCAGGATGGGAACGTGCCCAAATGCAGAAATTCACAGAATATCTGTGCTTTTCACTGAGAAGGTAAACACTGATGAAATGCTCTATGGGAACTGGCAGTTGTCCTTGCCTAAAACCCTCTCCTCACCCCGCTATCAAATCAACTTGCTATCAAAACATTTCAATCTACCATGCTCTGAAAATATTTAATTTCTAGTCAGTCACAACAACCGTTACTCTTTTGACTTGCAGTGAGGAAGCCAATCCTTTCAAAGTGAAAAAGTGGAAATGTTCCAGCCAATTCTGCCTTCCTTCATCCCAGGCGGAAACAAGCTGATTTACTTTTATCCTCTCTAAAAGAATTTTTCCCCAAACTGATGCCTTCTTGCAGGAAGATGCTCAATTACTTGTGAAAATAAAGCAATTTTTATACGATCTTAGGCATGGGCTGCTGCTGTGTCCTATATAAGGCTATTTCTTTTGAAATATTGGCCCACTTGTGAAGTAGTTCGAAAAATAGGAAGGCTCAGCTGGGATGGAAGTTGGGCTTGGAGGTTAGGAGGGAAGAGAGAGTGACTCCAGAGCTTAGGAACCCCAGCAGCTCAGTGGTCTCAAATCATTAACCAAGTGTGGTTCGCAGGCATTAATGAATAACCTGTTTGGATTGATTTGCATTTTCTTCACTAAATTATGGTTATTTTATAAAGTCTGTGAGGGGTGGTGAGGATGCTACCCTTGAAGCACATTTTTCTCAGGACATGGGTTAATTTTGTTGATGTTCCCAGTGAGGGAAGATGCAGTGACCTCAGGTGGACTTTATTTGCCCTTCAAGAGATACACAGATGGGCCCAGAGAGCAGGAGACTCACACGCTGGCACCATTAGAAATCCAAACTCATATATGAAATGAACATTCTGACAAAATTCCACCTTATGGAAGCTCTTGATAGGTTTTGTTGTGTTTTGCCCTTGGGGGAAAAATTAAGTTTCACAGCATCTGAAAATTTCAGGGGATGCTGTTGCTGTTTTCAGTTCATCTTCAGCCACAATCGTGCAGTGGGACCCTTCTGTCCATCCAGGTGTCTCCAAGAACATCAGGAATGTGCTGCAGGGTGGAAGAGGACCTGCTTCAGATCTTCATTTTCTGCCCACTGAGTGGGTCTTCTGAGAAATGTGGCTTTGTCACGAGGACACAGTCACCAATTTATTTGCCACTGCCGGCTCTTGGTTTTGTAATGCCTGTCAGGAGGACCACATTTGGAGGCCATTACGAAACTCCCTCAGCCTGCTTTCAATCAAACCCTGCATTTCTAGTTAGGGGCTATGAACTTCATTGCCTTTCTTCGTTCCCAAACTGCTCTGCCCTGTCTCTCCCATCTCTACTTGGGCAGCGTCCCCTCCCAGTTCCACTTTTTCAAGAATTCGAGGCTTTGGTTTCAATGGTATAAATTAATCCTTTTTCTGTTTTTCCTCTCTTGGCAGAAATTGAAGTTCCACTTGCCAAGACATCGAGAAGTTCGAGACACGTACCAGCGATGCAACTGCCCGGCAGGTAGGGATCTGGGACAGCTGGCACTGTGGAAAGTGACAAAAACTTTTCTGTCTACATCTCATTGAAGGATTTTTTAATGCAGTCTCCTGGGTGAATGCAAAGTTATGTGTGCTTGCATAACAGTTTGCTCAAATACAGGAAATTGATATGGGGGTGTGGGCAACAAGTCTGGTACGTACATAGGTGCCAACATGTGACAGGAACAATGGGAAAAGGGATGGACATCCAGGTGGATGTCCACATAGCCATAAGAGAAGGACACGTCTGGAGGGCCAATGTTCCCACTGATTTTAGATATTAGTTTTGAAGTGGGCAGAGAGGGTCTTGGGAAGTGCATCTTTCTTGCCTGATTTTGGGAGGTTTGAGAAATGTAGGCTAGATCCAACTCAAATCTGAATTTTGGTGAGCCAAAATGCCTCAAGGGTGAGAAGATTTGAATTCCTTGGTGTTCTACAACTATCCGAGGCATGTCACAGAATTAACAGCCTTCTGCTAGAAGCAGCCATTTATGAGGGGCTTGAATGAAGTGGTCATTTGAGGTCCCTCTCATATAACATACAGAAATATTATGGGATTGCCTAATTGCATTATGGTTTTAATCATGTTAATATCAAAAGGCTCTTTGAGACACATCTTCTGAAGTGGTTTCAATACAATAAGTGACAAATTGCTATGGAAAAAACGTTTGTGAATGGCATTTCATTCCACGAGTATGAATCATTCAGCCTTCCTCATTGTCTTTTGATGCATTTGACTAGAAAAAAAAATAGAGAAGTGCCAGCTACCACTCACATCCAAAGTTGAAGTTCTGGGATACATACAGATACGTACAGATTCAAATTCTGCATGTTCAATCTGGGTGACTGAAACTCATTTTGCAAAGAAGGTGGCAGGACAAGTTATGTCTGGATGAGCACATGAAAGTAGCATTTCCATTTTCAGTTGTTTCCCCTTTGGCTCTCCTTCATGTCCAGTGTGACAGTATCTGGCAGTGTGTTTAACAAAGGGTATTTAAATGTGGCCAACAGTTGGGATGAGAGTAGATAAAATTACAAAGGGATTGTCTTTGCTGTAGGTAAGGTCTCAAAACCATTGCATTTAGATACAGTCTCTTGCCAGAATACAATGAATTTGTAGCACAGCAGCTTGTAAAGGCAAGAGTTAAAGCTCTGCAGGTTTGTGGTGGAAAAGAACTAAAATCCAGGATCTAGAACTGTAGAACATTAGAAAAAGCCTGATTTGAGTAGTCCAGATCAGGACTGTTGGACTTTCTTTTTAGCCCCAAAGGAAGCAATGGGAGCAATTTTGATTTAAATTTAAAAGATGGTACAAATGAAATGTTTTCTAAGTAGCGTTTCTCAAAAGAACAGATTAAAACTGAGTTCAACTCATTTAAAATACCTTCATTGGGAATAGAAATCTCAGCCGTTCTCCATTTTTAAATTCTTGCCTGGGCTTGACAAATAAATGCCATAAAACCACAGGAGTGAATGTCCTCCTGGTGTTTCTGAGCCAGCTTGAAGAAAGAAACTTTGAACTTGAGTGCAGAGCAGAGAAAAAAGATATTAGCTCCTTTCTGAGGCCATCTGAATGTCACTCGTACACCATTTGTGTGATAGATGAATCGTCCAGGTATATCAGCATTGAGATCATAACACTTGGTTAGACATACCCACATCCCTTGGGAAGCTTTGGCAGCAATCTGTGCTGGATTTCTCATAAATCTTGGGTGCCCATTCATTCCATTAAGCTCATAGTGTTGCTGAATAACAGCTTTGATTCAGGAAGACAATAATAATAAATGTCTCCTAAGGACTGAGGCTTCCTTTTTACCTGTGAAACTTGCTTGTCTTTGTCAAATATTCTATGGATACAGAAACTATATATAAAATTCTCCCCCACCCATCAGCTAATCTGTTGTGGGAAATCAAACCATGGTCTAAAGCTGATGTTGTGGCAGGTGGGGTTTTGATTGGCTTGGAGCAGTATAGAAACAAAGGCACCTTCAGCCAGCTGTTGGCTCCTCTTGGACCTTTGCTCCAGGATATTTCCCTTTGGTCTCCAGGCTGGTGCAGTGCAGGCCACCTGACCACGTTTCAGCATGGTCTCTCTTCCAGCACAAGACCTTGGGAATCTTTTTCCTCTGTGCATTTTTTCCCTGGTGTTTCAAACGCCCCAAGGACCAGACGAGATGACTTTTGCGGGAGACCAAGGTATTCAGAAGCGTCAAGATGTTGCAAGACTTGGCGCATGCCTCTTGCTTCTCACTGGCCACTTCACTGCCTAGAAACACATCATGCTCCTCAGCAAAATAAATGTTTATCAGAAGTGACATTTGAGTTCATCCCTGTCTGAGTCAGGTCCCTGCATGGCAGAGAAGGGGAAAAGGAAGACAAGTTCATTTGCTGACCTGTTCATTGAGGATGTGGAGGTCCAGGGCAGTGTCACCCATTGCCATAGAAGAGCTGAGCAGATGGGATTGTGAATAGAAATGGTTTGGAAAAGCTGGGAATAGGAGAAAAAGAAGATTGTGAAGTGTGTGACTGTGCTGTGGCTATCTCAGTGTGTGATAAGGATTCTAGAAATAACATGGTCAGGAAAACAGCACAGCTGTATTTACAGCAAACGATAAGGAAATATAAGTTTCATTTGACTGGAAAGTGGCTACTTCAGATCACTCGGGCTGGGTGTAACTACCTGTGAGATGTTGCTCCTTGGCATTGTGTTTTTTGAGTTTAGAGGTCACAGTGGGCTTCTCCAGCAGTGTCTTGGTGGGGAGGACACAGCCCTCAAGTTTAACATAACTTATCTGGGTAATTAATGACTTTGTTCCCTTCAATAGATAACCTCTGTCATTCCTTCTGTCCCCACTTACTGCTGGACAGATCTGGGACAACTTTGTACAGGTTGGAGAAGAGAAACTTCAATGGCAGCAATGACTGTACCCAGCTGTTCTCCAGCCCCAGACCCTGTGTGGGCAGGGAGCTCAGCACAGGTTTTGGTCTGAGGTTGTTGAATGCATGGATATGACTTGGGGAGTTTTTCTGGGACTGAGCAGATGCTTTTCCATATGGTGTGTGGATGTGGTCAGGAGCTACCTGAGGCTGGAGGATCCTCTTACAGCCAACTGACCTCCCTCAATTTCCTCCATGCAGTAAAAAAATGCTGCAAGGGGAAAGCATTTTGTTTCAGGTTGACAGGGCAAAAAATCTAAGCTTTCCTGGTCTAATCTTGATCCAGTTGCAGGTCCAGACTCTGTCTGCCTGGGCAGCCTCAAACAGCCAGGGATTACACCGCAATCCCTTCCCACAGCTTTCCTGGCGGAGGTGGGCGCTTGTTTATTTTGTATATTGTGACTCTCTTTATTAGACCTTTCCCATCTTCCTCTCCTCAGCTCTGATTTTCACAGTCCCCACGTGGCTGTTTTTCACTGTGCTGGCTCTCTGCTCTGGTCTTCAATATCCCTAAAAAAAAAAAAAAAAAGGCTGGCTGCTTTCCCTCTGCCTCCACAGTGCTTGTTTTGGTCCGGTTTCTCTTGGTCAGGTTGGGAGCCTGCAGTGCTGGAGGCGGTCAGCCATGCAAGCAGGGAAGCAGCTCAGAGGGATGCTGAATGACTTTTCCATCCCTCCCTGTGGCAGCACTCAGGGGCAGAGGAGGGACCTGGGCTGCAGGAGGAGGCAGCACCCAGGCACTGGCAGTCAGAGGAAGGTTGCACAGTTCTGCCACAAACCAGTGTACCTTCTGTTGTTACAGGGGCTTGGAGGATGGCGTGGGGCAACAGCAAGAATTTTGGCAGTGGCCAAGAACTGAGCTCTTCTCTGGAATGTCTTTGAGGCTTTGCAAAGGAATGTCCCCTGGGCATTTCTTCTCATACAAAATTTCACCCACATTTCCTATCTGCCCCAACATGGGGCACAGAGAAGGTTGCTTGGCCACCCTTCAGTTGTGATTGACGTACAGAAATACCAGCAGGAGGTACTGCAATTCAAAATTGTTGCTGCTGTTCCCTTCTTGCAGGGAAGCTTGCAGGAGCCAAGGTGCAGCCATGGCCCCAGTTGCACCCAGGGGACGTGTGCCACTCGGTGCACACACTCAATCCAGGCATTCTGCTTTCCTTCTTGGCTACACCCATCCTCTGCTGTCCAGGCCCCTTGACACACTGGCAGCTGCTGGATGAGGCCAGCAGGAAACAGTGGAGGGCTGCAGTGGGGTGTTGGCTTCCACCCAGGATGTGACACCCAGAGCCAGCGGGGCCAGCTGATGGGAAGTAGATTTCCCACATCCCAACCTGTGCCTGTGCCCACAGACAGGTGCAGAGGAAGGAAAAAGTGCTGGGAAAGGCAGCAGATGAAGTGCTGATGAGGATGGCGGGAGCAAGGGAAGACTTCTGGGCAGGGTGGGCTGAGCCTTGGCCCTGCAGCAGACAGGCAGGATGTTGTATCCAAGTGGATGCATCCGTTCCTATCTTGGGATTTGTATCTTCTCCCTAGACATCTCTGTGGAGATGAGCCAAAAAGGGGGACAGTGCCCAAGTCCTGCCTTGTCCCCACATCCCAGCTGGGGTGCTCCATCTCTTTCCAGGTTGTTTTCATGGCTTTTATATTTCTCGCTGTCAGGTTTAACGTGATCCTTTTTCAGCTTGCTGGGGCTGCTTGGACAGATCACAGAATCATAGACAGGTTTGGGTTGGGAGGGACCTTAAAAGATTATCTAGTTCCACTCCTCTACCACAGACAGGGATGCCTTCTGCTCCAAGACTTGTCCAACCTGACCTTGAACACTTCCAGGGATGGGGCAGCCCCAGCTTCTCTGGACAACCTATGCCAGTGTCTTAATGCTGCTCCAGGGCTCCCACGAGATTAAAAACTGAGCCCCGAGAGGTGAAGGAGGTGCTTGTGATCCCTGGTGTAGGGTGAGGGTGTGGAAAGGTCAACTCCAGCTATTTAAACACCAGCAGCCACAAGCCGTGTCAGTGGCCCTGGCTCAGAGCCATGAGGAGGATGAGGTGGGAGGGTGCAATGGAACACCCTTGGCCCCGTAGCCTTACTGTCAGGAGGTGCATTGAAGTGGTTGAAATGCTATGGTTTTGTATTTCACCCCTTTTGAGGACAGTAAGTCAGCGTGGCTTTCTGTGCTGACTGTGCAAAAGGTGTTTTCCGCTTTGGAAGTGCCTCAACGCAGCTTTTTGACAAGCACTGACAAAAAAATTGTGGAAAAGAGGACTTCTGTCTCAAGCAGCTGCTCCTTGCCAGAAGCTTTGGGCTCTCTGAATTGTGTTTTCCCTTGGAAGGACTCAGCCCCCGTGGCAGGGCTGACCAGAGAGCTGGGGTGTGGAGGGAGCAGTGCCTGGGCTGCTGCGATGGGTTGCAGCCACGGCAGCACATTGCCTTGTCAGAAAATGGGGTTCTGTGGCATGCCACACCCTTACACATCTGGGTGAAAAATTGCAGTGTAATCATTGCTCAAATACTACCCTCCTTTTTTCCCCTGGGAATTCTGTAATTCCCTGAAATTTAGATATATTCCCCCATCCACATTTTTGGGCCCTCCAGAGTATATACACACTTCAGCCTGGAAAGTTGCTCATGCGCCCTGGGCTGCTGGCTGTATTTTGGGTTGGGGTTTGTTTGGTTTAGACATACTGTTGTTTCATTTGTTTTGAAGATGCAAACCACACAATGAATTCCATGGATTCTGTGAGCAGTTATGAATAAATGGGGATGAACAATTCAGGAAAAAACCAAACAAATAGTTTGTTTGGTCACTTAACTCTCTTTCTCTGAACGTGTAGGCTGCTGTGCGCTTAACTGGAGCGTCTAGAGGAGTCACCCCAACCTTGGCTTTTGTCACCTGTGTGTTGCCACATCCATGGCTGAGGGACAGGAAGAGGGAGAAAGGATGTTCCTTAAACTTCTAAGCATCAACTCATCCGGCTTAGTCTGCTTTTGGGATTTAAACTGACTTTATTAAGGAGGATTTAATTGATTTTAATGAAGTTGCCGTTGTTGTCTGAGTGCAGACTAGGAGGGCTTGCATAAGCCATTAATAAGTTCGTGAGCATGGCCTGTGCTGCAAAACGTTTGGAGGGCTCAAAGCATCCCTGTGGTGCTACCATGCAATAGAGTTAGGATGGCAAACACCTTGGCCTTTCCCTCTTTATCCAAAATATGTTTAGGAACAGCCAAAGCATTGAAAAGGGAAGGTGCCCTGGAACAGTGGTGTTCTGAAAGAACCTGTTTATTTACACCCATCTGCTTGTTCAGGTAATTCCCCCTTGTCATGTTCAGGCCTGCTTCCTGTAAACCCCAGGGCTCCCCTTTCTGTTTTTTATATGTCTTCTTATTTTAAACTTTTTATTTTTGGCTTTTTAAAAATTTTTAACTGGATGGAAGATGGGAAGAACTTCCTCCAAAACCATGCAATTGCTATGGGACATTTTCTCTGAAGGCTGAGGTCTGCCCAAAGGTGCAAACAGGTGAACATTTATATTCAGGTGTGCATGAGCCCTGGTGACATAACTTTAATGGTGCTTGTATATTATGGCCCAAATGTTACATCCTAGCCCTTGGTTGTTTGAGACAGCCATTCCCCATGCAAAACCAGGGACAAATGAACCTATTTCTTGGCAAAGGTATTGTGCAGGGAGAGACACTGAGGATTAAATACATGGAAAGGAGATTTTGGAGCAGACACTCGCCATGAAGTGCTCTGGCCAAAGCACAGATTGGGACAGGAGAAAAGCGTTGTGCCTGTGCTGATTTTCATCAGGCACTGGTCCCCGTGTGACCTTTACTGTCCCTGTCTCAATAACAATCCAGTGGCACATGGCACCCCACGTGCAGGCTGGGGCCCGGCAGGTTGCCTGTGGGGCACCGTGGCGCACGTTGAGGGCTGCAGCAGGGAGCTTCTGCATGTTTGATGGGTTTGTGTACAGATGTTTGGTAGGAGTGTTTACACCATCGCGTGCCTGTGCTTACAATGTATATGGTACATATGGGCATAAATCAGCGCCTTGACAAAGCAAGGCAAAACCATCCCAGCTGGCTGAGGAAACCCGAAGAGCACATTGCGCTGCTACTGTGCGCGACGGCTTTGATTCAGCACGAGCGTGCTACCGGGGCGGAGGATTTTCCCCAGGCCTGGGCTGTGTGCACATGGCCGGGCTGGTTTGCGTCAGCCCTGACGCACGTCCGGGCCCCGCGACGCGGGTCTCGTGTGTGCTGCCCATGCTGGCAGCCCTGCGGCGGCCGGAGGAATGAGGGTGAGCCGTACCGGCCGCCAGCCTCCACGGCGGGCACTTGCGCAAAGCGTGGGCGCCTGCCAGCCGCCAAGGAGCGCTGGAAATACCCGCCATGGGCCAAGGGAGATGCTGCAGGCGCCAAGCGGCTCGGCCCGAAGCTGTGTGCGACGGGACTTCATTCGTGTTAGATGCCACCACGTGCCTGAGGCCCGTGGGGAGGTAAAAAGTGGGTTGTTGCTGGCATGGACAGTGGCAGGATGGCTCGGTTTGGTGTCCCTGTGGTGGAGCAGAGTGGGATGCAGAGGCCCGTGAGGAGCCGTTCTCTCCAAGGTTTCTGCTTTCAGTGTGGTGATACCCGATTCCCTGTTGGCTTTTCCGGGCATCTGCCTACACCTTTGCCCTAAGGGGGCCAAGGACCAGGCTGATCCGCCGGTGCCCGAGGGTGTCCCAGGACGCAGATCAACAGGAAGAGGGGAGGGGCGGCTTTCCTTCCCCCGGATCGCCTTTCAGCCCTTGTGCCAGGCTGGGGCCGCAGGTACGCTGATGGTACAGGGGCAAGCCAGCCTTTAAAAGGGAGAGGTTGCATCATGCGGGGCTGGGCGGGCCTTGGGAGGCAGAAACATCATCTGTTAAACATATACCGCCCCCCCTCCGCCCGGGAACATTCAATCCTCTCTTTGATGGACGTCCAAGAAAATACTTCTTCCACATCCTAAACTTGTTAGCACCAGTTAATCATCTTAACCTTCTTCCCCTCCGAACACACACTCCAATGAGTTTCCCATCGCTGGCAGCTGTTAAAGACGCAGCGACGCTTTTTGTGCCAGCCTTCGCAGGCGAGCACACGGCCATTCCTTATTAAACCTCCCGGGTGTCCCCTAGGTGGGACAGCAGCAGCCCACACCTTGTGCTGGAGCCCCTTCAGTGACTGTCCAGTGAGTCACTCTGAGGGTGGATGCACTTGATGCAGTTCTCCCCTTCCAGGAGCTGCACCAGGTCTGTGTCCCTCTGCGCACGGCCTCTTTGACATTATGAGTGCATTGTGAAGCAGAAGCCCTGGGAAATACTTGTTTGCATTTGAGTGATGCTCCAACATCCCAGATGAACATTGCAGAATGACAGTCAGAGGGGTTGGAGAGATCTGTTCACGTGTAGGGTCTGTGCCACACACCTGGTGAGAGGAGTGGGCTGTGACATGACACCTGGAAGCTGGGCATCTGCCCTTTATTGCATCTGGCTATTCCTCCCCTTTCCAATCTGGAAAGCCCCTCGTTGCCCATTGTGTGTCTTTGGTTTTCTCCTCAAAACAAGGTTGTGTTTCAGATAGAAGAAGGATGACAGCCTGATGCATCCATCCCCTCTGCAGTGCCCAGGGCTCTGGTGGGGCAGCGCTGTGCCCTTCGATGGTGTCTGCCTTGCATGGGCTCCCTGGACCAATTCAACCCCTCTCTCCCCAAACCAGCGCTGGGATGATTCCTGTTCTGCTTGCCCATCCTGCTCTGGCCTGGCTGCTGAGGCTCAGTGTCTGTTTCTTCCTCGTGCAATGTCTTGGGTGAGCAGCATCGCAGACAGGCTGAGCAAGCAGGCGGTAATTAAATCAGCGTATTCCCTGGGGGGCAGCTGATTAACAGCACATGGGGGGCTGAGGCACACACGGGCAGTATCAATCCATCGCTTGCCTCACTCCTCTCCCTTAGGATGTCTGTTTTTTTTCTTTTTGCTTTTTTTTTCCCCCCCTTTCTTTCAAAGAGAAAATGAAGATTATATCAGCTGAACTGGAATCTAAACTGACAGAGCTTTGTGCGAGGGACTTGTTTATTATGATTTGGTGTTGCTCCGGGCAGTGTCCGCCTCGCTGGGGACCACCCAGCTGTCCCATCCACGCCAGGCTACCCTTGCTGGGCAGCTCAGCCAGCAGCAGGTAGAGGACCTTTGGGGAGGGCTCTTCCAGAGGCTGAACCTGGTACTGGAATGTGGCACTGGGTGGATGCAGCCAGATCCTGGTGGCTGCTCTTTTCTTGTCCTTCTCCTCTGTCATCTGCCACTGCTGTCCCAGGGAGGAGTTGTTGCTGGAGGCAACAGCAGCTGCTGGGAGTTGTGTGTTGGCCTCATCCCTAATGGAGCTGAAGGACACAATGGGCTGGGATTTTTTTTGATCCTTTTTTTTTTTTTGTTTAGGTTTTAAATATTAGCTCCTTATTAGAGCAATTTTGGCAGCAAAGAGGGAGTAGTTATGTCTCCCAAAATGGCAGTCCTTGCTTACAGATTAACTTCCCATTAGACCCTATGATATACAAGTGCCACACATGTGACAGAGGGGTTGAAATCCCAAAAGCACCCTCAGAGCTTAGAGGTCTGTGGCACTGCCCTGGCCACAGCGAGGGAGCCACGTGTCAGCCCTCTGCTCAACAGGGAGCAGTGTACCTGGCTCTGACCCCTCTGAAACGCAGAGACAAGCTGGGTTATTGTGAGGCTCTTTGCCATCCCCTGTGCAATGTGATTTAATCTGGGTTTAAAAACAGAAGGAGAGGGGAAAACAAATGTGTATTTTTCTGAAAGGTGTAGCCTTGTGTTTGTTGGTTCACCCCCAGTTCATGTGTGTGGTGATCTCTTGCTTATGGATGACCTGAGTGCTTATAGAAAATGCTTATTTTCTGGGGAGGCAGGTGGAGATGGGGGTTATCAGGTGTGGTTGTGAATATTTCTGTCTCTGAATTCCAAAGCCATTCTGGGTAGTTCCCCATGCTCTGCTATTGCATTAAAGTGTATCTTAATAGGCAGGGTCCTGGTGTTTCTTGGGACAGTGATGGGAAGTGGCTCTCAGGCCCTTCAGGAAGGGAAGCTACAAAAATGTGACTGTTGGCTGGAGGGCTGGCGTGGGGCATGCGCCGCGTGGTTTGGCATGCGTTCAGCCATTCCCCCCTCCTCCACTTGGGTTTTCCTACGTGCCTTTCCCATAGAGCAAACTGTTGCAGATCTTGGTTCTCATTCCTCCTCTTTGCTCTCTTCTTTTCTAGAACAGTGAGGGTTTCCTGTTTTGATAGAGTTTGCCTCTTTAGCAGTGACTGAGGAGCCTCAATCTTTTTTTTACCAGGTGTACCACACGGCCCATGTACTTTGGAGAAACTTCTCTCTGAATATAATGCCCTTTTGCCCTCGTGCCCTTAGGGCCTTTCCTTTTGTCTGGCAGGAAGAGCTTCAGAGTAACTGATGTCTAAACTTGCTTGGTTTTCCTCCAAGTAGTTTTTTCTCTGTTCTGGGGAGAAGGGAAAGTATTTCTTGTCCATTTTCTTTGTGTTCTCTTTTCATTTGGAGATTATAATGGGATCTCTCACTACCTTAAAAAATAACCACCTTTATGCCTAAATAAGAAAAAATCTTGCCCTCACAAACAAGATGGAGGGCCTGACAGAATTCAGCAAACTTAGTGAGTCAAATTTGCCGTGTTGGGAAGAGGAGAGCATGCAGGTGCCTTCCAGACCATGCTCGGCGGGAGGCAGCAGTTGGTTGGGGTCCCTTCTTTGCCTTTCCGCTGGGATGGCTCTCTCCATAGTGTGTGCTGTGCATCTGGTGCTGGCACTGGAGGCAGCAGGGAAGGGATCTGCACGCGCAGTTCATTCTAGGTAAGGGAAGCCGTGAGTCCTTTATCCCTGTAAGCCAGTGCAGGTTGTCTCCATATGTGCATGCTGCCCCAGCCTGGCTCCCACTGGGCATGGGGTAGCCAAGCCAAGCCAAGCTCTCCAGCTTGAGATGTGCTAAAAAGCATCAGCTAGAGTTGGCTGAATGAATACTCTCCTCTTCTGCTCCATAAAACACGCTGAACAAACCCACTTAGGCTCATAAAGCCCATCACATTTTTCCTTTTGAAAGGACTAGCATCAGCCCCACTCTCCTCCACATGCTCTGTTTGGAAACAAGGCGACGCATCAGGAAGAGCCTGAAGGAAGAATTTATGGTGTCTCTAATTAGTCAGTTTGTTCCATCCTTGAAGAAGAGGATAACGAGCGACAGGGATGCATTGCTGGCCTCTGGAGGAAGAGCACTGTGGCTAGGCTCATGTCCAACTGCTGATAGGGTAATTAGTGGTAACTGGGAGCTATCAATCATCTGGGGTGGAAAAATGTCTGGGCTAAAGGAAAGACCCTCCCAAACATTTTCATAACTCAAAAGGGTGTGAGACAGGGTCTGGAAGGGAGTACTGGCAGTCCGTGAGGTATTTGAGGAAGGAGTCTATTAAAAGATAAATTGAACACAATGGTCTTTTGTTCGTCCCTGGGTAGGTGACAGAATTTGCTGTTGTAAAAGTTGCAAAGTATTTTGGAAGGAGGAAGGAAGAAGAAAAGAGTTAGCAGATGGAAAAGAGAGAAGAATAACAAAAATTAAGGGGGAGAAAAAAGTAACAGTATGCTAGTTATTAAAATCAGCTGCTAATTGCAAAAATTATATAGGATTAAAATTAATTACGCAATTTGTCAAATGAATAAAGTGTGCTGTTTGCATTTGAAGTGCACGAGCAGGGAATTTATTCAAATTATTATTAGCTGTAGTAAGGTCCAACTTTCTACTTTTCCCAGACAACCACATTATGAGAGAGATTGTAATTTTCAGCAGGAAGTAAAAATGCCATGGATTTTGGTTTTTGCTTTACCCAGCCATGATTTACTTTGGCCATTTTTTCCTTGTGGTTCCTTCCTAATTCTGCAACTCTCTGAGGAATAGGGCTTGTGCAGGGCCTGGCCCAGTGCTGAAGAAGTCAGCTCCTCAGTGCAGAAACAAGAGACTCCTCTTGAACAACAGCTGTAACTTTCAAACTGGTTTGGATCTCTCCATAGCTTTCAGATGCCACTTTCTTATTCCTGGCATGGAAGAGGATGTGTTAGGGGATGTAGGGTGGGAATTCCAGAGAGATTATCAAACATCTGCCGGAGGGTAGGGTTTGTTGGAGTGGTACCTTATTGAATTGGCATGTGCATCTCCAGACTAAGAGTTGTGAGGTGCTTCTGGTGTTCAGATGTTTGAGGTGGATTCCAAAAACACAGAAGGAGCTGGGGAATTGGTGGGATAGTGCCTCTGGAGAGCAGGAACTGGGGAAGAAGTTGAGAAAATTCCGCAGCCTGACAGAGGAACTGTTGAAGGCACGAGTTGAAGTTGTCTCGGTGCAAAGGACCACAGGAAGAGATCAGCTAAAGGAAATCACAAAGTCCTCAGCAAGGTGAAATTCAAGACAGGAGGAAAGAAAAGCTGAAAGGCTTTAAAATGAATAGGTATGCAAGATGAAAGTCTGAGAGCCCAGGATGAGGTGGGACTGTCAAGGACACCAAGAAAAGGCTGAAGTTGTTCCTAGTGGGTGAGCAGGAGACCTTCCTCCTCACCGGGACACGAATGCCAGTCACACCCGACAGTGAGGGCATCAGCTTCTTAAAGAAGAGAGCCCTTGAGGGCTCGTGGAGAACAAGTGACATGGCAGAACATAAGGGCAGGGCAGAGGTGGTGACAGGGAGGAACTCATTTTCCCTCTGTGAGTAAGACCCTGTGGATAAGGTAAATAGATCCCACGTCTTCTGCCTTCACCAAGTCATCTGCCATTGACTCATGCAGTGAGCTGGAGAGGCGCTTGCTGTTTGAGAATTACATTTCAAGAGGCAAAAAGGCCACTGAGGGGGAGCAATGAGAGCAACCAGAGGTCCAGAAAACATGGCCTCTGCAGAGAGACTGGAAGAATTAGGTTTTGTTTAGTCTAAAGACAAGAGAAGACTGAGAAACAGGACTGCAGACATCAAATACATGAGGTAACCGCAAAAAGGAGGAAAATAAAAAAATCTCTTCTTTGAATTTGCTGTGCATCAGAGGTCACTGACTGACTTAAACAACAACACTGGAAATTTTGGGTAGTCTCTAAGAAAGATAATAAATATGGCCTTATGAATCAGGGCTTGGGTATTGCCTGGACTGGATCGCTAGGGAAGCATGTGGTGTCGCTATCCCCAGAGGACAGCAACAGGTTAGAGAAATATTTGCCCAAATGGGCTAGGTACAGACTTTTTATTCCTTTGACTGCTTTGAAGATGTTCCCTCCTCAGTTTCGTGTCACTCTCATTTCACAGGAATCCTTTAATCTCTGTTTGGTTTGCTCAGGGGAGGCAGAAGGGGAAGAGAAAGGGGGATAGTCAAGAGCAGCGGTTTTGGGCTGGTGGTTTGCTGGAGCCTGGGGGCTCTTTGGCAGAAGGTGGTGGAGTGGAATGAGCCTGCCACCATAAGGTTTCCATTTACCATCCAGGGGTCTGCACCACTACTGGAAAGCCTTGGGGGGGCCTTCAAGTATGAAAACCCACTGGGTGAGCTGACCCTGGGAGTCCTTCCCAGCCTGGATTTCTCTGCTTTCTGTGGTGCTAAGTGCTTCAGCATGGCAGAGACAAATGTGATTGTTTGCTGCTTGGGAAGAGCTTGCTGACCCATGGATGCCTGCCCAAAAGGAGCATTGTGCTGCCCAGCGTTGGCCATCCCACCATCTCTCCCCTGGCAGTGCCAGAGGTGCTCTGTTTATCCTGGGTGCAGCCAGCACTGGGTGGGCCATCTGCTCTTGACCCTTTCCTGCCCTTTGTTTTTTGCAAGTGGGTCTCCCAAATGTTAGAATATTTCTGCTTGTCTATTGCTGAGCACTTTAATTTGTCTAACGGGCTGGCTGTGGTTATGCCAAAGCCCCACTTACCCTTATTAGATTCTTTTGGCTCTTGAGGCTGACTGGCTCCTGTTGTCCTTATTTTGAAATAAGTAGAGATATTTGGAGATGCACTTGGGATCTGTGATTAAACTCCACTATCAGACCCCCTCTTTTATTTTTGAGACTAATGCTTAATCATGTTAATTTTTCAGTGAGGCTTCACCTTGGTGTCTACCTTGATCATAGTAGCATCCTTTGGACTTTTTTTGGTGCTGTGCTTGTGGCCTTCTGCTTGGCATGGGCTGGTGTTGGTGATGCTCTGGGATGCTCAGAGTGCCTGAGCAGTGACTTTTATCCTCAACAGCTGCTGCTATTAACTGCCGACTCTCAGTGATGTCATGGGTTTGATTTTGGGGGCGAGCTTGAATGACTGGCATAACCTGGTGCCTCAGCTTAGCGTTGGTCAGATTTTTTGGCAGTGAAATCCTGATGGTCATTTCACTGTCCAACATTTCTGTAATCCTTTGAAGAACCTCTTGCCACTCTGCAAGGGTGTAGCCTAGAAAGGAATGTTTTAGGGATGGAGAAGCCTGGCCTTTTGCAAGGGCCTTCTGCTCTCTGGAGTGAGTTATCCACACAGATTGTCTGCCACTGCTGACAAAACCTGAAGCAAAATTACTGGAGGTTGTGCTTTGGGTGGTCAGTGTTTAAAACTTTTCTTACTCTTTTCAATATTTTTTTTTGTCTTTAATTCCACCTACGGCTAATAATAATGAATTATGGCAAAGCACATGGCATTTTTTGCCTTTTCATTTGAAGTTCTCTGAGTTAATGTTCCCTCTGCCTCCGCTTGTATCACTTGTCTGCTGATGGAGGTAGGGAAGTTGGCTCTAGAAGATTGTGAGTACTCTGGATCTGTTGTGAGAAAACTGCAGCATTCTCTGTGTTTAAAATAGGCCAAACCCATTTTCTGTGCTCCATGCACCCAGCTGGGGTATGCCTGCTCCCAAATGGGGTCAGTCTGCCCTGAATGCCCATGGAGCCATGAATTAAGGGTTCCATGCCACCCTGGGTAGGATCATGCTCAGGCCGCTGGCATTTCAATCAGCATTTCATAACTAATTGCCTGGCCACAGCTATCTTGTTATCAATTAACATAGCCCTGAATGTCAGGAAGTAACTGTATCTCTCTAACTCCCTAAGGCTGGCTTCTGGGTCTGTGAAATGGCTGGATTTCCTCACAGGGATGGATTACATGTTTACATCTCTGCTGCTGCCAGAGTGTGTAGTGAGGATGACCCAAGTAACCAACAATAATGTCTTCATGTTCCCTCTTTCTCCTCCTTGTCTTATGTATGCTATACAGGAGGGAAAAAACCTCCTTGTATCTGAGCTCTTGGAGCAGGCTGGAAGATACACACATTGCAGACACTGTACTGCCTGAATCCAATAAATTAGAGGGAAAAAATAAGCAACAGCATTTGGAAACCTTTTGAGAATGGACACTTTTCCACATTTCAGGAAATGCCCGTAAGTGGATGGGATCATTTCAATGATCCTCTTGGTCCAGAGAGCACTGCTGTCTCAAGCTGGAGAATATCTCTGTCATCAGCAGAAGGCCTCTCACCAAACCTGCTCCTCTACGTCCAGCTCTTAACATCTGATAGTCTGGAACATGAGACTTTCCAGATTAGGATAAATTTGACCGGCTTGCAAAACTAAGCCTCTCCTTTTCTGAGGCCAGCGAGGCTGCAGCATGGAGGGTGGCATTTTATCTCTGTTAGTGGCTGAGAGAAAAGGAGTCCTTGCAGCTCTGTTGTGGTCAGTTGCTGGTTGAATGTGCCACGAGGAGGATCAAGTGAGCAGCGTGCTCTGTGGCATGGCCTTGCAGTTCACCCCAGGTGTGGTCTTTCTGTATGTGCAGTAAGGTGGACCTGCCCTTAGGTGGCTGCTCGTTTGCTCACTTGGGCTATGAAAAGGCAGAGCTTCTTTAAGGAAGTTTTCTGCATAAAAACCAGAGCAGCTGAGAAGGGACAGTGCAGATGGTGCTAATTTCCAGAGGCCATATGTTTGGAGGGACCTTGGGTACCCCTACAAGAATTCTTTGTTTTCTCAATGTTCCGTTTCAAAGGTACTCTGGAGGTCTCCTCTTTGCAGGAGACCACTGCTTCCTCCCACTCGTCCACTCCTGACACGTTTTCCCCGTCCCCTCCTCCATCCCCTGCTGCTCCACAAGCCTCACAGCTGGATAAACAGCGCTTGCAGTCGCTTACAGCCCTCCAGTGCCTTCCAGCACGGAGAGGAGCTTCCTGAGCAGCCCGTCGTGGGCGGACGGTCGTGCTGCAGCCCGCGTGCCAGCACCGGCCTCGCTCCGCTCCAGCAACATCAGCTCCAAAACACACGGGATCTGGAGGTGCTAATTACAAGTGTGGGTTCTCTGTCCGTGCAAGGCTGAGGAATTTGGTGATCTGGAAGCTCTGGGTCTGTCTGCTGGCTGGGCTTCGCTGTAGAATGGGCTTGGAAACGTTCACAGTAGCTTTTATAGCTTCTCTGTTGACTCATCCTTTGTTGACTGTTTATATGGAAAGGGGATCTAGCTCATCTAGCTCGTCTGTCTCACCCCAAAAGTGCCTGCTGTAAGGAAGGGAGGAACCCCCAATAGGTGTGATGTGTGCTTGTGGCTGTCAAGATTGTTGGCTCCTGGTTGTTCCCGGAGATTTTTGGGTTTCACCATGAAGACTTGGCCCATGGTGGGGGCAAGCAGGCCTGCTTCCACATGGTGGCCCCAAACTGGCTGGGCCTGCAAGAGACATGTGACATAGGACTACATGCAGTGGTGGTGTGGTGACTCTGTTGCAGTTCAGGTGGTTTTGTAAAGGGTCCCGTGCAGCCTGGTCAGCTTGTGGGTTTGTTCCCCTGGCTTGCAGGGTTGGCAGCGTCCCTGCCCAGGCCAGAGCAGCTCTGCCAGAGCTTTGGGCAGGACCAAGCTTGCTGCACTGCTGGTGGTTGGAGCTGTTGAGATAGAGGCTCAAGTATCTCCATCCTCTTTTATCCACTTTTTCCTGTAATGTGCATTAATTTACTACTTGTATTAAGGACTGAGCCACTTGAGAACCTCTGCTCCACCTTGTCATTTATCACTGTGACAGAATATGACCAAACCATTTTGCTGAAGCCTTATTTTGCTTTTTAAAATCCCCTATGCTTTGCAACAGCTAATCCAGCAGCACCTCCTCCCTTCCTGCTGTCTTTGGGACATCTTTCCTCCTCCTCCTCCTCCTCCTCCTCCTCCTCCTCCTCCTCCTCCTCCTCCTCCATGCAAGATGATGTTGCTTTTGGAAATGGCTGTCTGAGGGCTTTGCTTTCTCCTGGGTCACACGGATGATCCCAGCTTTTGGAGCCCAGTCCCTGGATGGTGTCTCCTGATTGACTTATTGCAGCCAAGACTGCGTCCCTGCATCTCACTGATGAGTGTTTACACAAGACTGTGCAGTCCCCTTCACATAACCATTAATTTTATAGGGGGCACATAGCAGAGATGGGCCTCCACTATTCCTCCTGCCTTTGATCTGTGTGGGGTGTGTGGCCCAGAGCTGCTAGCATTGCTGATTTACTCCACTCTGCAGATGGAGCTTCTGGAGCAAACGAGAGCTTATGTTTGCTCTCAGTGGTATGGCAATACCATTACAGGCTGTGCTGCTGGCTGGTTGTGTTTGGGCTTGGAAGGGCAGGCATGGCTCAGGGTTTGCATGTCCTTAAGTTTTGGCTTTTAATATTAGCTCAACAGTGGGGTTCATGCAATCCATGAGTGCCCCAAGTCCATGCAAACAGGTAGGTGGGTTATTAAGGGTCTGAAGCATTGCTAATGGAAATAAAGTCCATGTATTGGCAAGCTATAAGCATTGACCTTGTGTCAGGGCACTCAGTCTGAAACAAAATCTCTCCCAAACAACATTTCTGTCACAGAACTTTATTGTGATCCAAGCTAAACTCAGAAAACTCCCTTCCTTCCTTCCTTCCTTCCTTCCTTCCTTCCTTCCTTCCTTCCTTCCTTCCTTCCTTCCTTCCTTCCTTCCTTCCTTCCTTCCTTCCTTCCTTCCTTCCTCTTCCTTCCTTCCTTCCTTCCTTCCTTCCTTCCTTCCTTCCTTCCTTCCTTCCTTCCTTCCTTCCTTCCTTCCTTCCTTCCTTCCTTCCTTCCTTCCTTCCTTCCTTCCTTCCTTCCTTCCTTCCTTCCTTCCTTCCTTCCTTCCTTCCTTCCTTCCTTCCTTCCTTCCTTCCTTCCTTCCTTCCTTCCTTCCTTCCTTCCTTCCTTCCTTCCTTCCTTCCTTCCTTCCTTCCTTCCTTCCTTCCTTCCTTCCTTCCTTCCTTCCTTCCTTCCTTCCTTCCTTCCTTCCTTCCTTCCTTCCTTCCTTCCTTCCTTCCTTCCTTCCTTCCTTCCTTCCTTCCTTCCTTCCTTCCTTCCTTCCTTCCTTCCTTCCTTCCTTCCTTCCTTCCTTCCTTCCTTCCTTCCTTCCTTCCTTCCTTCCTTCCTTCCTTCCTTCCTTCCTTCCTTCCTTCCTTCCTTCCTTCCTTCCTTCCTTCCTTCCTTCCTTCCTTCCTTCCTTCCTCCCTCCCTCCCTCCCTCCCTCCCTCCCTCCCTCCCTCCCTCCCTCCCTCCCTCCCTTCCCTCCCTCCCTTCCCTCTCCCAGTCTGGCATAAATTAGGATTCCAGCATCAGTCTGACCTTGCCCTCCTAAATGAGCTGCCCTTTTGTTGTTCAGACCTGGTGTACCAAGTAGGACAGTGACCTCAGCACCGGTGATGGGCAATTGCCAGGCCAACCAAATCTGGATCACCCCTGAGCTCCTGTCCTAAATTTGACTGGAGTTGTTTTGAGTTGTGAGCTTCCAGCTGTGAGTGTTGACTTTAGTTCTGTCAGCCATCATGAAGGTGGTTATTATTCTTTGTATTTTAACCAAAAGTTACTTTCTAGAGGTAATCTCTTCTGATCAGCCACAATGAAAGCCGTGTCTAACAGTGCCATTTGACAGGGCAGTTTCAGGTCCCCAAACCTGGTATGAGAGAGTCATGCTAAGTGAGAGCTTTCCAGTGTGGAAAGTGTTTGTTCATCCAAAGTCTCCAGTTTCTTTTGTGGACTTTCAGCCGGGGGCATTTTCAGGATGACAACGTGTTCCGCAGGTGCTCTCCGTGACATCCGCCTCCCGTGCAAGGAGGAGCTTGCTGCCTGTTATCTGTCAGCTCGCCTGTTATACTGCTTAGCCTTGCTTCTTGGCACTCTGTGTGAAGGAAAAAAAAAGAGAAAACAGAATGTCTATAAAGTATGGAAAATGTAGAAGCCCCTGACAGTTGTATGGTGTGTCTTGCTTCTCCCACAGAGAGGAAACCACAAAATAGTGAGTCCAGGGGTTTCTTTCCACACACACAATATCTGTCAGGATTTTGAGGAATTTTCTGGGAACTGATGAAAGAAATGTGCTGTTTAAGCCCTGATATATATTGTACTACCATTCTGTATGAAGGAGATGCAGTGCTCCACACTGGCAGGTTCCAAAAAAGATTTGCAAAATGAAGAAACCCAAAGGATTTGAGGGAATTTCTTCTGAGTGGGCAGGTTGGCTTTGATGGGATCACAGGCAGAAGAAAAGGGGAAAATTTGCTTGTATTAAAGAGAAAAGGTAGTTTCCTCATTAACCATTTCACACCTTCACAAGACTACTGATTCTGGTGGGAAATGGGTAGGAATTTTAGCAGCAAAGGGACTCTTGCCTCCTCAATTTCAACTTTCTCAGCCCTCAGGGGTGGGCAGAATGTGAGGAGGAGTCATATAAATAACAAGTTCCTGTTCTCATGTATGCCAGAGGACCAAAACTGAGTTTGACAGTGTCAAGAGCCTGTCTTGCATGGCCTTCCCAAGACAGGGCTCTGACAGGGCTGTCAGAGGCTGCCCTGCACTCACAGTGGTTATTAGTAGCTGCTAATTGTGGGGATACCTCAATTAACAAGCAGGGAGCTGGTGAAAGTGCATCAGCAAATGGGAGCAGCCTGAGGATTAAGCCCAAAAGATGGTGCAGTGTTTTTTTCTAGCTCTTCTTGTTAGGATTTATTGCATTAAAAATTAATTACTGTTTATTCTTCTCTCTTCCAGGTCCACCTGTAAGTACCAAACCTCTACAGTTTCAGAAGCTGTTGACATGGAGTCTGCGGGGCATGAACTTGCAGCCTCCTGTCTGTGGTGTCTGGTGTGGTAACCCTTTGCAGTCCTGGCAGCCTGGGCTATCCCAAACAGCAAGTACTGTGGGAGCTCAGGACTGGATTGGGGTGGGATTGCTGCTGGCTGCAGCTCAGCAGGGACGGGAACATGGCAGATCCACATGGTGCAGAGATCTGTGTGTTAGCAGCTGGCCCCACAGCCTCTGGGGGAACCGCTGTGTGTGCCTCACATGCATGGGATGCCACGTGCTGAATGAGATGTGTTTGCAGAAAAGGGAAAGACAGATCACAAACACATGGCAGGGGCTGAGCTGCAGGGACTTGTTCCCTGCTACTCACCCGGGCTGGCTGAACTGCTGGGCCTTCAAGTATAGCTGTGCAGCTATCAATTTCAGAGGAAAAATTGTGTTGACAGCTTCCTTTTCAAATGTTAGCTAATGTAAAACCTCAGCACAGACAATTTAGGCTTCAGGAAAATAGCTAGGTTATTGCAGAAATTTTCTTGCAGCTATTACCAGACCCACAGTGAACCAGAAGCAGCAACACAAGGACTGAAGCCATGTATCGATAGCTCTCAGGATTGTAAAGAAACACTGCATTGTCTCTAGCACGGTCCTTCCAGAGGAAATGGTTTATATTCGTGTACAATAGAGGGACTATTCAGGGTTTCTGTGAAGGAACATGAGAAGTTAAACATACGGTAGTCATCTTTTGTCTGTTCTCGCAAAAATGTCTTAAACAGTTTGCAGATGACGTTCTGAGCAGTAGTTGCTGCACAACCTATTTTCTTTCCCCTTTCATCAGGCTGAAATGCTAGAGACTGAACTCCCACAGATATATGAGCACAGACCTATTTAATGACAGCAATCTTCCAAAAAGTTGCACCTTCTAGGCCAAAAGGTCTGAAAGCATTTCACAGCTGGAAGCCCTGATCCACGCAAAACTTCAGCGATAGCTTATCCCAGGGGCTTTCAGGACTGGCTGCTGAAGTGGATGTGTTTCAGCATTAGCTGTGGCTTTTTGGGAGGAGAGCACGCCTCTGCAGGCAGCTCCAACTGGAGTCCCTCCATGGCAGTCCCTGCCACTTCAGCCTGGGCAGCCCATATGTTGGCACTAAACAGATGAGGTGGGCACAGAATTGGCAGTGCTGTTGGCATTTCTATTATTGCTGTGAGAAATTAGAAAGAAATCGCTAGATCAACACAGATGTCTTCTAGAGAGCAGTCAGTGCCTTTGTGGGGTGAGGAAGACACGCGCTCCAGACTTCCTCTGCAGCAGTAAGGGTTAGAAACCTAATATTGTAATGAGAGATTGAAGCCTGGCAGAAGCATATGGGACCACCAGAGAAGTGCTGACATTATATGCTACTGTATCCTGGCTTATTGTGACCCCTGAACCTGTCTCTGCAAGCAGACTTCTAGGACAGGCTGTGAGGAATGCTACAGCCAATGGAAATAACAAGAGGAAATTGGGCAGACTGAGTGTTCTTAGCCAAAGTGGAATTTGTCTTGGACTAGTAGGACCCTCACCTCATTCAGGACCCTTTGGGTTTCTGATCAGCTGGTGAGCGAGATCGGCTCAGTCACTGTGAGCAAAAGCTCACCTCTGAAAAGCCAAGTGAGTTCTACATATCACCATAGGAAGTATTCCCCCACCCTTGTGTATTTCTCATGATTGAAATGGAAGTGGTTTTCTGAGCGACAACCTGAGCTCCTCCCTGGCTGATTGTCATACACATTGTTCTGGATAGTGACCCTAAAGCAATGACTGCCTCACATCTCTCTCTCGTTTTTGTTTCCCAGCTTGCAAAAGAGACAACACACTGTGTGACAGGGCTTAGCTCCCAGTGCAGGTGTTGGCTTGAGTGTGGAGATGGGCAGAAATACTAGTTAGAAATGCACTGAGCCCTGCTTGCAGTCTAGGACAACAAGGACAACATCCAGGGAAATGGATGAGCACCGCCAGAGCAGCAAAAGGGAACTTCATGTTCTTCTCTTGCCCAACAAACACTTCCACCCTTATTCTTGAAGTCAGTGAAGGCTTTGGTGAAGACAAGGGCAACCCGCAGTCATGTAAGATATTTGATGAGATTGGGACTAAAAGGGGTGAAGGAAGGAAGGAAGTGATGAAATCGTGCAATAGTCCTTTTGCCGTCTGGACCACATCCGAAGTAAATGATCCTCTCACGGACATTTTCTCTCCCTTTTCTGATCATGCAACATTTCTGTGGCAACTGCAGCAATTCCATACATGAAAAAATAATATTTAGCAGATGGAAACTAAGGAAGAAAGTCAAAGCCCTGTAATTAGCTTGTTCTCCGTGGACTTGCAGATACCTTCAGAGCTCGTGCGGAGAGCTGTGGGTAGAGTCATGCCAAAAGGAGAGAGAACTTCACAAGCAGGAGATTAGGAAACCAAAGCAATCAGAGCTGATGGTCAAGGAGCTGTGGAGAGTTTTTTTAACCATTCTGTTTCCTAAACCGTTCCACGTGGTTCCATGTCTTTATCAAGCCCTCCTTTCTGAGTTTGAGGCTGGCTTTTGCTGTTTTAGTGTATATTTTTCTGGGGCCTCACAGAAAGGCCACAGCTCCTGGTAAATACTTCATTATTTCTGTTTCACCCCTCATTCTTTCTGTCTGACAGTACTTTGATCAGGAGGCCCCCAGCATTCATAAGGTGGTAGAAAGTAGACTTGCTTAAAAAATGGGACATGGAATAGAGTATTGCAAACAGGACATGGCCCATTCAGTGTAGGGACCACAGGAGCTTTGTAGGTCCAAACTTAAAGGGTAGCATGATCCTCATGAACCCTCCTGTGTGTAGGAAACATAGTTTTGAAGATGTCTTTGAGGGTCTGGTTGAAGAGGCAAAGTGTTCAGTGTTCTCACTGATGGGATTTGCTAGTTGCAGCAGGATTTAGAAGGCCTAAGTCACCTTGGGACAAATGCAAAAATCCATAATAACAGTATCTGCATCTGAGTTAGTCATGACTGAGGAACAGCGTGGGTTTTGGAATTGTAGCAGCGTGATTTCCTGGTGATGGTTCCCTGCTCCCCAGGCTGTGGCTCACCTGGAGACTGCACGAGCCATAACAGGCAGTTTCCCAGTGAAGGAAATGCAAACTGTGCTGCTGGCTCTCCCCTGGCTCAGGACAGGGGCTCCTGCTTGCCTTTCATGCTCTTTTAACTCTGATGTGGGAGCTTCAGGCAGCTTTTCATGGCTTTATAACCAACCTACACAGTATCATCCACCCACAAGTGCTCTTTCCTGGCTCCCTGTCCCAGGCAACCTTTCCTTATAAACATCTGGCATTTATTTGCTGTCCTGCTGGGAGCTCCCCCTCTGCTGTAACTCTGCACAGTCACATTCCAGACACGGTGCCGTCATGTACCACTCCAGGTGCTCACGGGGGACCTGACACAGCTCAGCCCCGACCTTGGGCTCTTCCTGCTCGGGCACCAGCCACAGCAGAGACAGAAGAAGCAAATTCAGCTTTTACCTCAAAAACCACGGGGGAAATCAGCCTGGGCTCAGCTCTGGAGGAAAGCAGCATTGAAGGGACTAAAAGCAGAGGAAAGCTCAGTATTATGTTTTCCAGCAGCCACAAAGTAATCCCAGGGCCAGATGCCAACACCAGGAGCTCTGCTCACTGCTGGCACAAAGAGATAGACAAATATTAGCAGGGCTGAGAACCCACCTAGAACCCTAGAAAAAAGCAGTTTCCCATAATATACCCTCAACAAAACTTAAAGTCGAGCAGCTGTTCAGGGTTTCATCCATCTGAAAGGGGTGCTTTTGCAAAGTGTACATGGCTCTTCAGTTTATCACAACATATGCTGCACTGGAAAGGAATGCCCCCCATACCAAACAGCCCCCCCAGCTCTGCAGAGGGAAATGGCTGAGCTTCCACCAGCGAATGGTTTGATCCCAAGCAATAACGTTTGAGTTTGGGATACACAGCCTTTGTGTACACCCAGAAGGACAAACAGAGCTAAGTGCCTTCCCTTTCCAGAGATTTCAGATTATGTTCACACGCGCTAGGACTGAACGTGTGGGGAGGCATAAAGAGGTGGCACCGATGGGGCTGGTGTGTCCAGCTGCAGAAACCAGAAAACCAGGTTGATGTCTACAGACACAGTCAGCCAGGGGCAGGAACATTCTGTTTTACATAAGGAAACCCCAAACATCGCTGGAAACAGAACTGAGGGATTATTATCACGTCATTTTTGCAAAATATAGAGCAAAAGCTACGTGACTGCATAATCATAAAGATCCTTTAGCAATGAGATGCTATCTTGCAGATCTGCACAGCCTTCAGTTTTGGTGACCAAGAATGCAGAAGGGGTAATTTTTTTCTTTTTTTTTGGTAATTGCATAGTACAATTTAGCTGTAAGAGGCAGCCAACTGCCTTGTAGGTAAGTGGGTGAAGAAAATTGTTGCTGGTCCAATGTTCATGTGTTTACGAGGCTCTGTCCAGTATCACCTGACCCAAAGTCATTCCCAAAACCACTGTTAGGATCACTCACATGCTAACAATGCACTGGGAAGTATCTCAGAGGGGTAGAGGACACTGAAAACAGCTGCTCATATGTCTTCTTCCAGACATGCTTTTTCCTGTGTCAGCTTGTGTTCTCACATTTTTCTCTTACTTCTGGACAGGACAGTATTTTTAAGTCTAGAAGAATTGTGTTTTAAAGTGATAACTCTATAAATAAATAGCTAACACCCAGATGACTTTGGTCAAGAAAGAGAAAAATGTGACAGTTGGCCACTGCAGGAAGCCAGTTCCCAGGACCTGGATTTTATGAAGTGTTGGAAATAGGGATAGTACTTTGTTTGACTGGAGACTCCTGTCCTTGTGCTGCCTAAATTGCTGTGTGTAATTTCTGTTGTGAGACGTGTGGGTTTGTCATATATGGAAATGAACTGGTGGCTCACACATTCTAAAGATGGGTTCGGGCACACGCAAACACGTTTTACTCTTTAACTTTCTCCCTCTCAAAATCCCTGGACACTTGCACCACAGTGTGAAACTGCTGCTGTGGCTTAGTTCAGTTGTGCTGTTTTATAACCTTGCTTTTGGCCAATTACCAATTCCCTCTGATTTCTCTGATTTTTCCTTAATTGCCAGGGGGACAAAGGTGCGATGGGAATCCCTGGGCGGCCGGTAAGTCAAACCCTCTTTTGTGTGCCTTGTCATTCCCATTCTCTTCCAACCCCCAGGATTTGGGGGTGGGGGAGGGTGGCTTTCAGGATAATCCTTGTCATTTTGAGCAAAACTACTCTCCCTGAGCCTCACACCTGAGGGGTTCCCCTGGTCTCAGCACGGTGACCAGCCCTGCAAGCCACATACATGCTGGGGAGGTGTTTCCCTTTCACCTGCTGTACTATCCAGGCCCTTCTCTGGTTCAGCATCCCCCTGTTTGGGTGTCTCCCGTTGCCATCTCGTGCGCCAGCTGGGCTTGCTAACCCTGGGTTTCCTAACACACGCCCCTGCTTGCCACTGGCAGCTGCCCCTTCCAAATAACTCTGCCCTGTGCAAAGGGGGCCATCCCCTGCCTGGCTGAGTGCTGTATTTTGGAGCTGCTCCTTGCTCAGGCATCCCATGGTGAGGATGGGGAAGAGGATCAGGGCAGGAGCTGAGGCCACCCTGCTCATGCCAGCCCTATAGCCAGGGTTGTGGGGTGGGAGAGCGTGCCTCTGCCGCTGACGCCTGTGTTTGTCTCTCTCTCCTTTCTCTCTCTCTTCCCTGCACCCTCTTGCATGTGGCTGTGACGGCTGCCACTGACCCAGGGACTAAAAGGGCAATCTGGAGAGAAGGTGAGTCAGCTCCCTGTAGTCTGTAGCACCCCCAAACTGTCCTCTTCTAGGGCCAGCCCGAGCTTCCCTGTCACAGCCATGGCCACTGCAGCCAGCTTTGGGCTTCTGTGGGGTACCAGTTGTTGGTTTCTTTGAGTCTGGAGTGAAGGCACTTGAGACAGTAGTTCATGTTCAGACTCAAGTGTTTATTATTTCTTATCAGTAAAACAGGCTCACTACTGTGAGTTCTAATGTACCTTTCATTAGAAGGTACAAAATGGCCAACAATCTCTTGTTACAAGGTCTTTTAAGACTAAACTATCCAATTAAGAACTGACACCTAGATTATTTTCCCTTTTAACCCAATAACTGATCCCAAAGAGCCCAATTACAAAATGCCACCCAAACCCATGAAGAAGGAAGAAGAAGCATGAAGAAGAAACCCAGGACAGCACCCTGTGCCCTCCATCTTGCTTCCATCCACAACATACTAAAAATCCCAAAACCTAAATTTCTCACCAAGTGATACACCTACACTACTCTCTAGAATCTATTTCACACTTTTGTGGATTCTGGTCTATCTTGAAGTCTAGGAAACTTTTTCTCCATGAATGAGGGTCAAAGTCAGTGCTCCCCTGGGGGTCAGGGCACCCTGAAGCAGACAGAGAAATATTCCCAATGCCCTGGGCTTCCACAGGCTTCCACACCCCTGGGCTTCCCCATCTTCCGTGTCAGTGCAAGTATATTTCCTAAATTCCTTCCAGGCCAGTCAGCCTCCAAAGATGCTGTGTGTCTTGTTTATGACAATTTACTAACAGCCTAAGAGCCAGTGGGTACATGCAGGGCTTCCTTCAAGGCTTCCTGGATTTTAACCATTGACTTTCTCCCCCTCTGGCAGCTCTGCTTGTCCCGTCCAACCTGCAGCTCCCCTCTATCTCCCAGGTTAGCCTGATCCCTGGTGCAGGTGGGAGCAAGGAGTAAAAGTGGCATGGCATGCTCCTATTTCTGACATGGTGGGACCTCTTCCTCCTGAGGAAAGCTGGTGGTCTGTGGGACACCATCTCCCAGACTGTTTGCTGTGCAGCGAGTTGAGATTTGTACCCACAAAGGAGTGCTAGTTTACAAAGTGATCCTACTGCTGGCCCATTTTGAAGTGTTTGGCTTTTCAGTGCTAGTATATTTTCCCCAGGGCTGTACCTCCCACCTGGGAGAGCAGGGAAGTTGAGGTGTTTGGGATTTGGGAATAATTGAATGTGTAGAAATTAAGAAAGGTGTGGATATTTACCTCACAAGGAAGGTCATCTGTGCAGTACCATACCAGACCCATTTGCTCCTCTTCATAATAGGGAGAAAAACACAACAAGGAAGGGGGAAGTAGGATAGAGATTCTTCATCCTTGTGTTCACTGTTTGCTTATTGGAGCCAACCAACATCCACCAGACCAGAATTTCCCACCCAAAGCCATTCTGCTTTTTTCTCTGCATGTCCTTGCATTTGTTTCTGGCCACAGTTTTCATGAAGGGACAGCAGATAGATACAGACAAAAATGGAAAAAAATCACTTCTAATTGCCCCTGCTGCCCCAAAGGCCTCCCTGAGAGCCCTAAGTCTTTAGCTTTGTTTTTCAGAGTGCTTTGCTTTCTTGCAGGCTGCTTGGTTTGTGGGATGCTCTGTCCCAAAGCTCCTCAGCCCTGGGCACTTCTGGAGCTGCCTGTCAGGAATACATCATGCTTCCAAAGAGAGTGACATGTCCTGCCCATCACACACTGTGGGTGGCTAGGAGTTGGAGAGGCAGCTATTTCCTTTTCCAGCAAGCACTTTGCTTTGTTTTCATCCACATCTCAACTGAGTTTGAGAAGTATGCAAGTGAGGCATTCCTGGAGGCAATCAAATAGGCTGCCTGCAGCTCCCATTTCCCTGGAGCCCAGCACATCCCTCTTTGTCTTTCTTCTGCAGGACACAACCCTCCTGGAACTCGCAGGAAGGAAACAGAAAAGGTTTCAGGCCATCTTTCACACTTGCAATGGGGCAGAACATCTGTTTTGCCAGAAAGTGTTTTATGTGTTTATACTTCTCCGTGCTGTGCAGCTTCCATTTTCTGGCACATCTGAGCAGCTCTCAAGGACATCTTTTTTCCCCAAGTGTCAGGCAGGAGCTGGGGGAGGCCAGAACAGCAGCTGCTCCATAAGCCCTGAAGATCTCACACCTAAGGCATCCTCATTTACCCTCAGTCTTGACAGGAATATCATTGTGTTTTCCTCTCCTATTCTCACCCCTTTTCCTCTGCTTTGTCTCTCTGCAGGGTGCTCCAGGAGAAGCTGGCATGTCCATCATTGGGCCCCGTGGTCCACCCGTAAGTGGCTTTTCTCTCTATTTTTGTCTGATGCAGGATGTGGGCTAGTTACTGGGAAAGGCTTAGGAGGGGCATGAAGACTCAGCATCATCTGGAAAGAGCAAAAGCCCTGTATAATGTGGTTCCCATGCTGAACCAGCCTTGGTTTTATACTGCTATTATATACTATATATAATGAAATTATAGCTCATATTCCAGAACAAATAAGGAAGCCTTCCCTTGGCAAGGAAGGGCAGAGTCCTGCATTTAAAAGGAAGAAGCGTATTTCCTTTGTGCAACAGGACTGCTATTACTTCTGGAGAAAATTTGCCCTTTGCCTAGCTAATTTCAGCCTTTGGTTTAATCAGCAGGGAATAAGCCCCCTGATTTTACTAGGAGCAGGATCAGAGCTAAGCCAGTGACTGGGGAGCTCACAAAGACACAGAGTAGTTCAGAGGTCTTAGTCACGTACCCAAAGTCTTGGAAGCTCTTTGTTAGCATGGTTACCACTTCTCTGGCTGAGAAAAGGTAGGATTTTGCACCCTCTTCCAGTAAAAGTGTCTCTACAAGGTGCAACAAGTCAGCCAAGATGAAGGGTTGGAGTGTTTACGTGCCCTAAATGCTGGATGCTTCTTGCACTGTGGCTCAGCCATCAAGCCTCTGCTTTTGTGCGGGTGCAGCCAGACCTCTCCACTCCATCCCTGCACAGCCTCCACCGGAGATTTCCATGAAAAAAGACCTGGAGATTCAATTCTCTCCCTCCCAGTGGGCACTTCCGATTTTGATTAACCTGTGAAGAGCACCGTCCTTGACCTGCAGAGAGGATGGCCTGCTGGCAGCCTTTGTTTCACAGCCGAGGTCAAGTGAGAGAGACCCAGGCAGTGCGAACACTTGGCTACATCTGGCTTTCCAATTAACTTCCCAAAAGCCCCATGACAAGTGTTTCTAATAAAAACCAGCTTTGCTGGTCCCCAGGCCCACCTGCCGGGGATGCTGGAGTTTGAGAAGCGGCAGAACCAAAGCCCGGGACCCAAATGGGTCTCCCCAAGTGTTTTATGCCTAGCAGATGGTCCTTGGCCACGTGTCCAGGCAAGGAAGAGGGGCTGGCAAGTCTCTCAAGCCAAGCTCTGAACAAGACCACCCTGCTCCACAAACAGCAGATTTTGGAGGGTAAGCGCCCCGTTGCTTTTGCTGTTTCTCACAAGCTCTGGCTCTCAGCCTTCTGAACAGAGTAATTATAGTAATCAGAGAAAAAAGCCATCAGGTCCTGTCCATGTAGGTCCTGCAAAGGAGACAGTTTTCTTGAAGTGCCTGGGCTGCAGGACAATGTTGTCTGCTTTGGTGCTGCTGCCTTTGCTGCTGTTTGGGAAGGTGCAGAACACGTTGCGTCTTTAAAGCAGCAGAAAAATTAGATGGCAAATAGTATCTGAAATGGGGTTTTGCAAACTACACCAATCAAAGCCCTGAGGTGCCAAGACCAGCCCAAATCCACACTTTCCCCGTGCAAAGCCTACTGTGAAGATGATCCAGTTTCCTGGGGAGCTGGTGATAGGTCAAAGGGATGGCTGAGCACTGAAGACAAACACGGAAACCCTGGCCAAGGGGCCACTCGGAAAGATGTGGGATGACAAATAGTTTCCAGATTTTTGTTTGGAGGTTAAAGTTTTTGCCTGAGCTGCTTAGCTCCTGGCCAGAGAGGGACAGAGCACCGATAGTGGCAGAAACAGACGGTCTCCATGATTTGGCAGCTCCCAGGATTACATACTTCATACAATCAACATTTTAAAAAGGAGACAAGGAAAACCAGCCACCCAACAAAAACAGTCTCTTGGAATCACTCGCTGCTGAACTGTTGTCTTGGCGTGATACCGTGCAAATCATTCTGCTGTCCTCCAAGGAGAAAGAAGCAGCAGTCTGTAGTCTACAGAGGAAGCCAAATTGCACCATTTCCAGGTTTTCTCCCTAATTCTTTTTTTAGCACTTTTTGTCAGGGAGGTGTCCAGCAGGGAACCAGAATTCTGGCTGGGCTCTTCTTGCTTCTTGCCTTTTCAGAAGCCAGCGGTGGACAGATCCTTTAATTTATAGCCTATCTTCCCTCCTGGTCACTGGCCAACAGGGCCAGGTGGTTTTGTGTGTGTCTTGCAAAGCAAAGCTGACCAAGTTCAACTTTGCAGAACTAAAGAAATAGTGCAAATGTGATTAAGTCCTGCTGGCATTGCGTCGAAAACCAGAACCCTTCAGTGCAGTGTGAGGGATTTTTGTGGTGGGGGCATCCCTCAAACCCTGCAAAGAGGCTCTTTGGGGCAATCCTCTGCAGGGGTAAACCCTCACCGAGTCTCTGCAGACAGAGGGTGGCTGGAGATGTTACCTGAAGGTGAAGGTTTTCCCTATCAGTGCAACTCTGAGGTTTCCCAAAGGATTATTTATTGCTTCACTGTGCCAAACCTCAGCCTCACAGCCCAGGAGCCCCATCTCCTCCTCCCTCTTCCCTTCCCTCAGCACCACATGGGATCACTCTAGTTAAGGCAGAGATGCAGTCTGTTTATGCCTAGCTCTACCCTAGGAAACTCCTGTGGGGCTCCAGTAGTCCAGTCATGGTAGCTCAAATTGCTGAAGAAAGCATTTTTTTCCCCCAAAATGAGAGAACACATAAAGAAACTGGGCATTTTGGCATCATAGCCCAGCTTTCAGGGTAGGCAGGATGCCACAGTGGTCAGCTGATGAGCGTGGCACAGGATTTACCTCATCCGACTGTTTCTGTCTACATGAGAGTGCTTCAAGATCTGCTGAAGTCTGGCCAGATGGACCATATGCTTCCTGACCTTTTTTTTTTTTTTTTTGGAAAACAGTTTGAAAAATCCTTAAGTGAAGTGGTATCTTCACCAACAAAGCTATGGTAACTGTGACCTGGGATGTCACATGCTCCAAAAACTGAAGAACTACGAAAAATTAACAGCCAGGACATTTTCTCCTTTTTTGGTGTTCTTAAGTAGGGCATGAAGAAGCTGCCAAACACATCCCAAGCCAGTATTTGCTGGACCTGATCCCAACCTGGTAGCCATAGCTAGCTAACCAGGAAGGGCAGGGGGAAAAGTGGTGGTGCTCATGTTCCTCTCATCACACAGCCTAACTCTCCTTTTTGTCTTAGCTCTCAGAGGATAAAAATAAAAATTAAAAAAAAAAGAGAGAAAAAAATCATCTCCAGAATTATTTCTGAGGAAAATGAATGAGCTGGGATATAAGATGAGGAGTGGAGGAGGAGAGGGATGGTTGTATTTAGACATCAGTGACCTGCAAGGCTTGTCTTGCACAGAACAGCACCCTGCATTAAACATCTCAGGTTTATGGCAGCAAGAACTGCCATAAAATGAGCTCAGCCTCTGGAATATACTCCAAAAGCCTAACATATGGGCTAGGGACACCCATCTAATTAATGTAGAGACTTCAAGGAAACTGCCTGCAATCCAAACTGGAGCTGCTCCAGCATTTTCTTGGCCCTGTACAAATTGGAGAGGGGATGAGAGATTTCCCCTCCTTCCCAAGACACTTTCCCCTTGGAGGGGAATTGGGTATCTCTTCAGAGAGTTGAAGGATAATTGGTCAGAAGCTGGAGGAAAGGCTCTGTAGAGAGGACTTAGGATCCATCAAAATTCACTTCAGTTCCTCTAAACTGCTGTCTCTGTTTCATCCTTCCCAGGGACAGCCTGGAACAAGAGGTTTTCCTGGATTCCCGGTAAGTGTAACTCTGAATTTATGAGGTACGGATGTGTGATACTACTAGGAAGCCTCATAAGTGCTTGCTGTATCTCATCATTTCTTCCTGAAACCAATGACCTGATCTGATATCACTGGAAAAAGCAATTTTTTCTTCATTTGTTTTTCTGCTACTTTTTTTTTCTTCTTTTAAACGATACTTAGGGAGGAAAAAAACCCTACCAAATCAAGCCACACAACTCTGAAAGGAAATTAATTTTAAAAAATCCCCAAGTGTTAAAATAACATAGCTAAAGCCAGTAAAAGAAAATCATCCTAAGAAATACCCCTATCCCAAACAAAGAAAACAACCCCTAGGTAGGGGAAATTCCAACTTTAATTGAGCTTTTAGATGATATTCCAATAGCAGCAAGTGCCTGGGCTCCAAAAATGGCCTTGCCTGCTGAGGGTCAGCTGGGGACTGTGCTAGGCTGAACACCCTGGTCATGCCAAAGGGAAAGGACATGAGGGGGAATTCTTCTCCAGCACAGTTGCAGGGGAACAGAGATAATGCCCAGGAGAGGACAAAGCAAATTTCATTTCAATCCTACAGTTGCTGGCAGCACTCTGTGAAGTGCTGAGGCTGCTGAAGAGCTCCAACAGATGCTATTTATCCATATGCATTTATCCTGGACAGCTAGGAAGCCTGAGGCAAACACTAACACCCCCCACACCCCTGCTCCTGCCAGGCAGCTCAGCTGCTGCTCCAGGACACTGGACGTGCCAGAGCAGGTCTGCAGGGGGGACTCTCACGCCTGGAAAATGGGAGCAATTGGCAGCCTCCCGCTGTCTGCCCGGGCTCCACGGCTCTGCCCCTTGTGACAGGGGGGTGAGAGCTGCCCCTGGGCTGAGGAGAAGCAGATCTCTCCAGGCCCTTGTGGTCTTTGGCTTTCGGAGGAGCAGAAAACAAATCGGCCCAGCTCATGAGAAAGTGCTGGGTGGGACAGCGCTGTGGAGCCTGTTTCTCATCAAACAGTACCTTCAGCATGTGCTGAGCTGTATGTCACCTCTTCCCTGAGACACTTCTATTATTCTGTCATTTGCAAAAAACCCTTCCCCCAAAGGTGGGTGCCCTTTTAAATCAAAGTCTTGGGAAAACTACTGATATTCAGCTAGTTTACTGAACACCGTCAAATTTTAAATTCTGAGATTTTTTTTTTTGCAAATTGCCTATGAGTCCTTCCTTGCTTCTGTTCCTGTGTCCAGCATTGCTGCTGAAATGTGCTGACAGTGAGCAGGTCCCTGCTGAGGCAGTTTGAAATCTGGGCTGGTTCTCAGTGGGCCAGGACTGGACAGGAGGGCAGGGAGTCACCTCACGTCACCCCAGCCCTGCAGTCTTGTGGCACATAGTGCTTCCTGGGGCAGGTGGACAAGATGGACAGACTCCATGGGGAAAGCATTTCTCATCATTTTTTCCTCTTGTATTTCAGGGCCCTATTGGCTTGGACGGCAAACCGGTAAGTGAAGAACTCTGCAGGATTCTGCCCTGCCTCCTGCTGGGCCCCAGCCTCTGTGTCACACCACGTGTTTCAGGGACAGTGTCATGCACATGCATGGATTAAAAGAAAATTAGGAGGTTGGCAGGCAGGAGGATGCCACAGATGCCTTGGGGGAGATGCAGGAGTCAGGAGATGAAGGAAGGCAGAGTATGGCCTCTTCCTTTCTAGGTAAATCTATAAAATAGCAGTTCACAAGTGCAGCAGCCTGGCTGCTGCAGGGAAAGCCTTAGCAGGCACTCCCACCCAGAATCAGACAGGCAAAGCAGATCCCTGAGGTACCAGCCCTCTGCCTTAGCCAACAGCTTCCTGCTCTCTGCTCCCAGGCAAAAAGAGCTGCAGTAGAGGAGGGAAGGATCCTAAAGACTCTGCGAGACCTCCATGCTGTCCTTAGAGATTTGCAGTAGAAACCCAAATTCTTCCCATCCTTCAGAGCTGGGCACAAAGGAGCTACTCCTCCATGAACCCAGTGGGCATGAAACCCATATCCACGTAGCAGCCATGTAGCCAGGTTCCCCACCACACTCCTCCAGTCCTGTAGTGGAGAAGGAGCTGGTAGCACGTACCTCTGGCTTCTGATTTCCTGTTCTTGCCATGAGCAACTTCACCCCCAAGAGAGATGTGGCAGCACCTTTCTTGCACTGCTGTGGGGACACACACTTCACTCAGCAGAAGCTGTTAAATCAGCATCATCTAGAGTCTGCAGTGGCCAAAGCTGATGTGTATTTCCTTTCTTTTGCAGGGGCATCCTGGACAGAAGGGAGAGATGGTAAAAATCCATATGTTTGTCTGTGGGTTATGGGTTGGTTTGCAATTATGTTGTGCCTCAGCTGGAAACAAGCTCAGGGGCAGGGTAGCAATCTTACCTCAGCTGATGCACTAGCTGCATCCCTAATTCTGTAACTTCATAATAGCAGTGCTGGGATGCATGTCTGTAATTTTTGCATTATGGCTAGCACATTCTTCATGTCACAGCAGCAACTCTCTAGTTACGCATGGGATGTGTTTTCCTTGCACTTAGCAATTATGTTCTTTAAATATATTCTGGGAGCTGACATTTTTCGTGGTTGGCCTCATAGGACAAGTAAAAGTTGATGGAAAGATTTCTGAAAACCCATCTGGCAGCTTTCAACTTATCTAACAACAACCAAAAAAAGCATACTTTTTGTATTAAATGTGGTTCCCACACCACCCCCCCTCCCCTCACCCTCTTGAAGCTCTGTTTCATATGTGCATCATACTAAAATGCTTTTGGTTGAAAATGATAAACTTAGACTGCACTTCATGGAAGCCCAAATGCTGTCTTGTTCCTCTTGACATCTCTGATGATGAAATCCCAAACATGAGTCTGTCAAGAGAGAGGCTCTGTAGTCACCTTCACTCACTAAAGTGTCGAATGTTTTCTTCTGCTAATTCTGTAATTCTGTTTTTGAGCCTGAGTGTCAGCATAGCCCTCTGGCAAGCACATGTTGAAGGTCCCCCTCCCCACTCCCCTGTTGCACAATCCCAGCTCAGGCTTCAGTCCTGGCTGCTTCTGGTTCCATCCCAGAGCGTGGCCGAGGAGACCCAGTCAGCTGAGGTCCTGGGAACAATAAGGGTGTGTTTTCCTCATGGTTCTTTCCCCCTCTCCTTTTAATATTTCCCCCCCTGGTGCAGCCAGAGCATGTGTGCATTTTTCACTCCTCCAGAGTAACAAAGGGAACCCGGATCTCTCTTGGGAATTTTCTTCACAATTGTTTTTAAGAGCTTAGTTTTTCACCTACTCCATACACTGTTTTTTTGTCACTGTAAATGGAAAATCATCCCGTGTTAAATTCTGTGTTTCTTTAAAGGGTGCTGCAGGTCCCAGGGGACAACCTGTAAGTATCCCATCCCTATCCCATCTCTCCCCCTAATCCCTTGCATTCACTGAACTCCTTCATTTACTGAGGCCTTTTTGGATCACTTTTCTCTTACAGGGACCCCCAGGACAAAAAGGAGAGAAGGTAATTTCAGTGGGGGCCTTGTTAAAAGAGAGGAAGGGACGTGGTGGACTTGGTGCTGCTTGATCTGACTGAGTGAGGAGTACTAAGAGCAGAGGGCTCAGGGGATGGGGACAGGAGGCAGGGTGCTTATCGGGTGCAAATTGCCAGAGCTGCACTGAGTTTGATAGAGTCACAATGATTTACACCTTCTGGGGCTGACCCTGCGTGCCTATTTTGGTCGCCTGTGTTTGTGGTTTAAACTCTTTCCTTTTTAATCCCCTTCTTTCACAGGGTCAGTGTGCAGAGTACCCGCACAGGGTAAGTCATTAGCGTTATTATCCTCTGTCCCGTGCCTTCCTGCATGTTAATCCTCCTTCGTTTGAATGGCTTTTTGTTGGAGGTAGAGATCGTTCCATTAACAAGATGCGTCATCTGGGCCCCCGGGGCAGTGCTCGGCTGATTGATGTGTTTCGCAGAAAAGCAGCAGATAAGGTTTTCCAGGAGGGATGTTGGTTCTCCGGTCTGTTCCTGCCCAGCAGAGCTGACCCCTGGATAGCTGCAGTCAGTTCTGCTTCCTGGAGACCCTGCTGTGCTTTGTGCTGGAGAGGGGAGGGTCCATGTCCTGAGCCCAAAACCCGGTGAAACCTGGGGGTTCTGGAGGAGCAGAGGTCACCCACTCCTGCCTTGAGCTGCTGCACGGGCTCCGTGGTGCTTCCACAGCCTCTGCTCTGGTTGTGTGGCCTGGAGCAGTGTGGGGCTTGAAACCTGGGGGAAAATCATCATTCCTCCCTCTTCTCCCTCATGCTGGTGTCATCCCTGCACAGAGACAAGGGGAAGGGTTGTCTCCCTGCCTGAGGGTAAGCCTGCTCTGCCTGGCCATGGTGCTCTGTCAGGTCCCCCGTGAGTTGCTCCCCAAGCCTGATGGACTTTCTCCCTGCAAGGAAGAGGCTGAGCAGGAGGGTTGATGCCAGCAACTGTCTATGAAAGCCAGGATGTTGCCCCACCTGCCCCTTCTTCTTGGCCTGGCCAGCATGTGCTGCAGCCAAGAGTGGAGAGAGAACATCATGGGGTTTGGAGGGGATTTAACCAGTTCTAAAAACAGCCAGAGTGCTGAAAATCCACTGGAAATGCATTGGAACAACATCATATGAAGTGGCTGGAATTTGTAATCTGGGTGTACAGGGAGACAAGCTTAAGAGCTTTCTGTTTATTTTTGATGTGCCTCTGGATAATCAGCTGGGCTCTGGTCCCTGGCCCGGAGGGAGCGGGGCTGGAGCAGCAGAGCACTGGAGAGTGAGCTGGGCTGGCAGCAGGGAGAAGGGGGCTGTGGGGAAGTGCCAGTCCCCGTGCAATAACAGCCGCTCAGCTGTGTTTATTTAGTGAGCCGGCTCACTAGATTGTTATGTTAAAAAGAAGCCAACAGCACTGGTCACCCGAGCAGTGTCCTAAGTTCCTGTTACAGCCCTTGGCTCTGACTGTCCCCAGTGCTCAAGGTGAAAAGCAGTGGCAGGACCCAGAGCAGCACTGGGAAGGGAGCTGGTGCATCCCTGGAAGTAGCCTGGGCTCAGGCCTGGGGGCAGAGGCACACTGGTTTGGTGGGTCAGGGTTGTGGGGGTGGCTGGTGAGCTGCAGGGCTGTGACAGCAGGAAAAGGGTGGGTGCAAAGCCTCACATCCTACCAGCATTTCCTTGCCTCTCGTGGAGATACTTTTGGTCTCATGAGGCACCAAGCTCAGCATTATAAAAAGCCCATGAGTTGTTCACGGCTGAGACACGCTCACAGCAAGGGTGACTGTCCTCAGATCAACTCAAGGATGGGCTGTCCTGAACTGCAAGTTCAGGGAGCCAGAGGCACAGACCAGCCAGCAGAGGTGCAGTTCTCTTTCTTCCTCCCTGAATGAAAATTAGGATGGGTCTTGTTGCAAAAATGTGACACTGCTGACCGAATTGCAATTTATTCTTGCTTTTGTGTTTGATAAGGCTCTTTGTCAGATGTTCTGGGTGAGGAAATGAAAACCAGCATCCTGACAAACCGGGGATGCTGTTTCAGTTTTGTTTCATATTTGTTTTCTTAGGAAGGAAATACAAGGTTAGGATATGTGCCTTGGCTCTTGTAGTTTCCTATTTTTTTGTCTGTATGAGTCTGTGTGGCCTGCACTGCTGTGAGGGATGAGCCCATGCATTGGTGCTGCCCATTCAGGGTGAGAGGGCCCCTGAAATGCTGCCCAGTGCCAGTCAGGGGAACGGGGGGACCAGCCATGCTGCTCAGAAATGCTGTTTGTCTCACTGACCCCGTTTGTCTCGTGTGTGTTCCCTGTTCCCCAGGAGTACCTAAGTACCACACTTGCAGCCCTGCGCTCTAACCAGATCCTCACGCTGAAGGTTTGTGGGTGGTGCTCTGAGGGGACCCAGTTCTGATGCAAAGGCTCGAGGGTGCAGATCCAATATTGCACGCTGCTTTCTGAGGAAACTTCCCATTGGAACACAGAGAGGGCAGGGCAGGAGCTGGGTGGAAGTGCCTTCAGATTTCTTCTCTCCTCAGTCCATTGCAGGGTCTTGTCTTGCCTGTTTTCAGGACTGGTTCTCTCCATTTTCCTCCTTATCCTTTCCAGCATCCTCCTTCAGTTTCCCTGTAAGCTGTGTGATATTTCAGGTGCCCTTCAGCACTTAAGCAGCCAGGCAAAGCCAGCTTAGCTGGCTCTCCTGAGCTAAGGGGCCTCCTGCACTGTCTTTTGGAAAGGGGAGGTTTGCCTTTGGGTAAAATCAGCCCAGCTGAATTTCCAGCAGCGCTGCTTTTGGAGTGATAGCTTGTGGCTGTCTGGATCAGTGCATTTGAACACAACCATCTGGTCATGATGCTGCAAAATTGGGTTACCTCTTCTCTTTGCAACAGAACTGGGTCCTTGCTTTCACCGCACACATGAAGTACAATGTTTAAAGGGGATAAAATGTGCTCCTTGGAAGTGAATGGTTTCTGTGGTGGGACACCTGTGGCACACCTCTGGGATCTGAGTGCGCAGCTCACGTGGGGAAATGTCACATATGGGCACCTTTTTGTGCCCAAGCACAGAAAAGTTCTCTCACCTCTCCCTGTGTAAATCAAGAGCAGCTTCAATGGAAAACTGATAGGAACAGGAAAGTGGATCAGGCCAGAGCAGCATTCCTGGGCCTGGAGCCGACATGGTGGGTGCCAGGGTGACAGCAGCGTGCGTGCAAGTGGAAACTGGATACGGCAAAAGGATGAACAAATGCTCCTGAGCTTTAGTGCATTTGATTTCTGCGTGTCCGGGTCAGCTTTGTGCCCTAAGGCAGCATTCCTGGCTATAAGCAGTCAGAAGGTGATGATACTGTTGAGCAAGGAAAAACAAAGCTCAGGCTGCCAGGGCAATGCCCTGCTTAGATGTCCAGCTCCAAGGCCTGATCTTGTCCCTTGGCTGTGGTGGTTGTGTCTGCCAAGTTAAGTGAAGCAGGCCAGGACCTCTGTGCTGACCCCAGCTAGCCTTTCTCCGCTCCCTTCCACACCTGGAGGAAGGGTTAGGCATGGAGATACAATATCGGTATATTACAGATACAGCGGGTTTCCTGTAAGAGAGCTAAAAAACTGCACTTGAAAATTTGGAGAAAATTATAATTCTGATAGATGCCCCAAATCTGATGGTGATGATGATAAGTTAAGAGAAGCAGTCCCATCACTGGACATCCTAGCAGAGCCAGCGAGGGATGTCTTGCAGTGAGCCCTTCCTAAGGAGATCAGCAGAGCTGAGTCAGAAATCCCCTGGCTAGGTTGTGTTTCGGAGCAGAGGGGGCTGTGAAAGCTCTGCGCAGTGAGGCACTGGGATGGTGGGTGGGCACCCCACACCTGCCAGGCTGGCCCCTGCTGGGTGCCCCGGGCAGCACGGAGCACTCAGAGGTGTGCCAGCAGGAACCTGCCCCGCGCCGCTCTCCCGCCGGGCTTCGATTTCATGGCAATCTCTCTGTTCCACTCTTCTCTGGTCTCTCCCCTGCTGCTCTCTGACTCTCGGTGTCCTAATGGCCTCCTTTGCCCTGCGACCTCCTGGTTTGATCTTCTTCAGCTGCTGCCTCTCCTCAATTCAGTGCGGCTGGCTCCACCTCCGGTCATAAAGAGACGCACTTTCCAGGTAGACTTCTCCTCCTTGTTGCCTGTTTCTGAGCTTATCCCAATGCTTGCAATTAATCAGCTTGCTACCTGTCTTTCTTCCCCTACAGAGGGCTTTCCAAGAGTTTCAGGCAGAGCTGAGGGACTTTCTTTAAAGCAGAGGAAATCTTTGATGTGATAATGTTGCTAAAAAGAAATGCAGTGAAGCCAGATTTTTGAACTAAAAGAAATGGGCCATGAAGCTGTTCTTGGGGCTGTCGACAAGCAGCCTCCTCCCTCAAGGAGTCAGTTCCTGCATATTCAATCTCCAGAAGAGGTTGGAAGCCTCTTGCTGAAATTCATCTAATGTCTGTGAAATTTAACTGAGATGAATGAATAGGCAAACGCTTCTTCTGAGGGCTAGTCTAGTCTGAGGCACTTGGGGAAATGTGTTTAAATAAGCTCTTAGAATGGTTTCATTAAATTGCATTAAATCTTTGTGTAAACACATTTATTTTGGTTTCCAGGGCCATAATTCATGTTTTGTTTATTTTGGGAATGAATTCATAAAGTGAATTACGGACATATGAATAGTGAATAAGAGTGTCCATAGTCAGAGTTCATGTGGCTTTTAATGAGCCCACTTTATGCTCCCTCGTTCCATCAATTGGGATTAGCTTTCCTGTGTGGACAAACTGCTGCAATTACCCTCCTGAAGTGTGCTGGGCACTCTTTATTGAGTGGCTGGGTTTTGTCACCCTGCTGCCTGTCTAGACAATCGGATACCAGCAGGGAACTGCAGGATGCAAGAGACCTTTACCATGAGGTGCCTGGTCCTTGCCCAGCTCTGGACCAATCCTGACCTTCCCACTTGAGCCCGTGGTTTCAGCTCAGTTTCCATCGATTCAGCACTCACACCATGGACACAGAGCCCCATGGACTGCGCTGTTTGCCCTTCAAAGTGACAGTCTGGAGAGCCAGGCCAAGGACTGACCTCTTGGGAAGGCTTTGAAAGCTGAAGTTCCTCTCCAGGATGAAGTGGGAAACTTGAATAGCTGCCCTACATCCTGTCGTCAGCCAGGGCTGCAAATTCCCTCTGTCCACAGAGGAAAACTTCACCGGAGTTTTGCCATGATCTGTTTTGCCTTTGCTGTGCTCATTCTCTAAATGCAACAGGGTCTGCTCCTGCAGATCTGCCAGCACCAGGCAATTCCAGGAGCCCAGCCTATGAGTACTAAGGAAAAAAGTGGGGTGAAAAATGGATGTTAGCACCAGCACCTGGAAGAGAGGAAAATCCTGCTGCTAGCTCTGAGCACATCAGCAGGAGTGCTTTGCCCAAGGTCTGGGGTTAGCTGAGCACGGGCTGAGTGGGGTCCTCTGTGAGGAGGCTGAGCAAGCATTGCATTGCTGGGGTGCAGGCAGGGTGGCTGGCTGACGTTTAAAAGAACTGAAAAATAGTTCCAGTCGGCAGCTAAAAATATAGAATGACAACTGAGGAAAATGACACCTGATCTCCCACTTACTGTATCCACTTAGTGTCCATTTAGCTCTGTGGGGGTCCTTTTGTGCTGAACACGTTAATGAGGCTATAATGATGTGGTAATAACACTTCGTGTGTTTAGGCATCTGCAAGGATAGGCGCTTGCCTAAACAAAGCCTGCTGTGCCCAAGACAGCAAAGTGAGGGTGATGCAAATATGACTTAGGGTGAGCTCCTTCCAGCCACTCCCTGTGCTGGGGCAGGGCTCCTGCTCTGCCATCTCCCTGTCCCCTACCAGCACCGTGCTGCATTTTAGTGCCCTAAATCTAGAGCATGGACTGGGATGGCAGAGAGTAGCTAAGGTGGGAATAGAGAGAGAGCCAAAGGGAGATGGGCAAAGCCCCCTTTGCCTTCCCATGGTGCACCCTTGCTTACAAGATGCACTGAGAGGAAAGTCTTTGAAGATGCAATGAGAAGTTAAGGCAGGAGGAAATCTAGAAATATATTCCAGTGTCCTCCCAACATCTTCATTAGGTCCAAATTACCTTCCCTATTTAAAAGCTCTGAGACCATTTATAGGATAGTTGAATAGCGCTGAGTATGATAAGGAAGCTTAGAAAAGAACCTTTATTCCCTTGCAAGGGCCACAGGATGAATGAAGATCCACTTTAAAACTGGGGAGAAGCAAGGGCACCCCTCCTGCCTGGCCCTGCAGGCTTCCCAGCGTGGGCTGAGGGTTGGGCAGTGAGGCACAGGAAAAGGGCTGTTGCTCCACATATGACCGAGCTTCTCGTGAGCCTGGCCCACGTGTTGGAAATTTTCTTTTAAATAGAGCTCATGGCAGAAAGGATGAAATTTGCAGCTTATTACTTTCATTTATCATTCTAAATAAAGCAAACATCCCTGTATCTGCATGTTTTACTGAAGGCAGCCAGGATAAACAGTGCACTTGGTAGGAACACAGCGGACAGATTTCATGTATTTTCCTCCAATGTGTAAGGTTGTAGAGAGGATAAATGCAGCAGAGACCCAACTGCACCCCCACTGACTTCTAATTGAGAAACAGCCATGTTTGGTTTCTAGATTCCCATGGATCCACCAAGGGAAGATTTTCAGATTTTAATTGGATCACCAGCAGTAGGCTGTGGTACTTTATCTAGGGAGGTGAGGCTAATAAGCGAGCAGCTTAGCACGGGTGCCACAGTGCCCTGGGAGCTGGATTAATCAGTTACAGGTCAGCAGTCTGGTATTCAAACGTGGTGCTTCCAACCCACAGTCTCCTCAGAGCCGCTTGGTGCCACGTCCAGGCCCTTGGGGCCAGATGACATTGCTGAGGCATGAGCCACAGCCACCGAGGGCTACTGAGGGGCCTGGGGAGGAGCTGGCTCAAACAGCTCCATCTCAGAGAGCTGAAAATGGCAGGTGGCTCAGCATGCACTGCCTTGTTAAATCTCAGAAAAACAGGCTCTGCCTGGTGTACATGGGCCTGCCTTGGGTGGGCTCCAGGAATGCCATGATGATCGTGTTATTTTCTTTTGGGTTTGCGGCATTTCTACTTTTGGGCCCTGGCAAAACAGAGGGAGTGTTGTCCAACAAATATAGTATGGGGGGAAACTGGCTGAGGTAAGACACTGTGGCTCTGCATGGAAGTGCCAGTGTCGTCACGAGAGGCTTTGCTTCACATGTGACTGTCAAGTGCTTTGGAAAGCCTCCTCAGAGACTCAAGAGACGTTGGTCTTTGACACATAAGTTTTACTTGGCTGGCTCAATGAAGAAAAAGGTCTCTTTGGACTGCTCTGTCATCACTAGATCCCTCTAGAAGGGAGCTCTGACCAGGTGACCTCAGAAGTCTTTGCAAACCGTTGGGTGCTGGCTGCTGCTCCCCAGGCAGCCCAGCTGTCCTCAGCAAGGCTCTCCATCACTCTTGGAAACTTCTCCTGGCAGTAACCTGGGGCTTGCTTCTATCTCCTCTGCTTCGGTCAGGCTGGCCTGCCTTGGGCCCCTAGGGTGGTGGTGTGAAGGGTTTGCTCTGCCTGCTGGTAACTCTTGTTTTACAAACTGCAGGGTGAACAAGGACAGGCGGGGATCCAAGGTCCCCCAGGGCCCCCTGGTCCACCAGGACCCCCTGGACCAGCTGGGCCTGAAGGAATCCCAGGACATCCTGGACCAGTTGGACCCCCTGTAAGTCCTTACCAAAACTGAAATCCTTCTGCTTCCCCACCCCCTAGGGCACAGGCTGTTTCCTCTGTTGCTTCTAGTGAAGCTGAGATAGGCACGGACAGGAGGCTTGCAGAGAGTGTGGATGTGTGGACAGGAAGAAGTTCCGGGGAAGGAGGGGAGTGAGAGGGAAGGCAGAGATGTGAACTGGGCACTGCTGCTATCTGGACACACAGTGGGTGACACCAGGCTCATTTCCTCCTCCTCAGCCCCTGCAGATGGCCCCGGGGAGGAAGTAACATGTGGGGTGTAATTGTCCTGCTCCCTGCCACCCCTTTGGAGCCTTGTCCCTGTCCTAGCAAGCAGCCAAGGAGGGTGGGAGCAGAAGCACCATTTATAAAATAAAACCATTGCTGAATGGCAGGGCAGAGGACAGAAAGTGCTGCTAATGTACCTCTCTCTTGCAACAGGGCAGAGCAGGAGAACCTGGAAAGCCTGGCAGAGATGGAAAGGTGAGTACCAGAATGGAGCTGCAGGGGCAAATGTGGCATGCTGGCTCTGCAGCCCCTGCAGAATGAAAGGAGCTTCCATCTCCAAGAGCTTTCAAGGCCTGCTAGCAGGAAAAGCAAGTCTTGTCCCTGGAGGCAAGTGCACCCCTCCCCACACAATACAGGGGTCAGCACTCTCATTTTTCTCTGAGAGATCTTCATCTCTGTCTGAGGAGCCAAGGACAGGATGGCTAAACACCTGAATTGCCAAAGCAGGTGGCATAGGCATCAGAAATCATCTAGAGTAGTTTTCCTTTCCTGCCTGCTCACAGGCAGCTCCTGCATAGATATTTTGTTTATTTATATTTACACACACATATGTCTAGTATGCTTCATGGTTCATATCAGGTAAATTGTTTGGGTATTTCTCATTTAGAGCCACAAGTGGTTTGTTTGTTAATACATTCTCTCTGTTTAGCTTGCCAGAGGAAGCTGCAAATGCCTGATTTACTCAGAGCTGCAGTGGGCTGGGAACAAGTTCCCCAAGCAAGCCAGAGAAACAGAAAAGATTCAGAGCATAATGCATAAGGCAAAGCAGCTTTTTAGTCTTCAAATTGAGCAAGAAAAACCTGGGGGGATGGAGCACTGTGGGCATAAGTTTATTTGGGTGTATGCACTAAGACATCTACATGAAGAATAGACTGGGGATGTTTGAGCTCACCAGTGCAAATCTCTAAGGGGTGTTTTGAATCAAACCAGCCAGCATCCCCCCATCACCCTGCTGTCCATGTAATGTCTACACTTTCCAACCCCAGTGTCTGTTTTGATTTTATCCACAGGGCTTACCTGGGCCTCCTGGACCAAAGGTGAGACATCTCACCTCGCTTAGAGGTGTAGAAAGATGATGAACAGAGATGGAGTCTCCTGACGAGGACAGATGTGTACATTTTGATGGATGGAGGAGGGGTAGAAGAGGTTACATCAAAGAGCTGAGAGGGATTTCTAACCCAGCTGAGCACTGCCTCTGGGGCCCAGCCCCTGTGCTGACTCATGGGTTTTGTCCAGGCCACACGTCTGAGTTGCATCTCCACTGAGCCAGGCACGCCTCATCAGCCCATCTTGCAAAATTGTTTGCCACACACAGCTTTACTGGCTTCTCCCATTCTCAAAGCATTTCCCAGTGCTTCAGGAATGGATTTTGCAATGCTATTGTTAACTCTGCCACGGTTTCCCATTTATTCACTTGCCAAAGTGCAAGGGAGGGGGTGGTTGTTGTTGTTTTTCAGCTGCAGCCACCCAACCTAATTTGTTTTTATCTGAGATATGTAGCCAGGGTGAGGAGATAGGAGCCATGGAGTTGGGGCACAGAGCTGACACGTGTTAGCTGTCTGCCAGGGCTTTCCTGCCAGGGCTCAGCCCAGTGCAGGTAGCGCTGGCCTGGGGGTCTCAAGGGACAGGAGCTCACTGGAATCACTCGGAGCAAAAGGCAGATTTTCCCCATGGAATGCTCTCCCATCCCAGCAATACCCCAGGGAAAAGGACAGAGATTTGTCCCTCTCAGGCCAAGCCTCACTTTCTTTTGTCTTCTTGCCTTTTGCAGGGAGATGCTGGGATTCAGGGATACCCTGGCAGAAAGGTAAGGAGGGAAGCTCCAATGTTGTTCCATGAATGAAGTGCTTTCTGGAATCATGGCTGAAAATCTGTGGCCTGTGCTGGAGCCTCCTGTGGAGCTCTGCTCCTGCTGGGTTTGCAACAGGCCCACAGATTCCCTGCTGTCACCTGTGTAAAGAGAGCCTGAGTTTTCTTTAACTCTCCAGCAGCTATGGAACAAATATCTCCCTCTGTGTGTGTGTGTGTGCCTCTCTACACCCAATTCCAGGCTGAAATGCATTTCTTATGCATCCAGACCCGTATGGGAAGCTGAAAAGGGCCAAATCCCTGGCTGTTGCTCTCTGGGATACAGGAAAGGGTCAATCCTGCCCTGGGTTAAAAGGCAGAAACTGGCGATGCCCGAATGCCTTCAGCAGCAGCTGATTAACAGCAGGGCTGTCAAGCCCCGAGGGTGTAATGAAGAGACAGGAAGAGAGACAGGGGAAAGGCACAAAGGGAGATCAAACAGGAGAGAGGGAATGAAGAGATACTGCTAAAGAGATGTCAGCTGGAGAAGGGGAAGGTGAATGTTCCCAGCAGGAAGGAGTCCTGTGTCCCCTTTTATCTCCACGTCGCTTTATGGGTGCTCTGCAAGCAAAATGGCAAGACCTGAGAGCTTTTTAATTAGCTCTGTATAAACTGAGAGGTTTTTGTTATGTCAGGAAGTGGAAATTACAGCCCCTGCAGACCACAGCCCACTCCTGCAGACAGACAGAATTTATTGCCCCTTCTCCCAGCGACCTGTGGGGTTTTCCATGGGGAGCCTGTCCTGTCCCGTGTGCGCAGGGCGGGCGGCTCTGGCAGCGACCTCCCAGCCAGGGCCTCTTCCAGCAGCTCCTCTTGCATGAAACAACTCATCCACTGCCCAGCCAGGAGCCCACCCTGACCCTGCAGGATGAGCCCAAGGCTTTCTCTGGGAAAGCTGGAAGGAATGGCTGAACGTAAGGCACCAAATCCCACGGGAAGGGAAAAGAAGGCGAAATGTTGAGGAAAGTTGTTAACTCAGATATGATGGAGGATATGGGACTGCTCCCTTCACTCCGTGCAGTTCATACACTGAGTATCTTTCTTGGTGCAGAGTGGTGCTCCTCTCCCAGAGACCCAGGGCTAGGTTGGTGTGTGTGGGACACCTCAGTATGGGACATCCCTCTCACACCTCTGCTGGCCTTTCTGGCAACCCCAGCTCCTTTCCTTGCTGCTGTGTTTGCTTCTTCCACTGTTTTCTTTGTTCTCTTCCTCAGGGTGAGGTGGGCGAGTCAGGCCTGCCCGGTGCCCGTGGCCTCCCTGGAGCCTCTGGCCCCAAGGTAACCCTTAAACTCCAGTCAGAGGGGCACCCCTCAGGGGCAGATAACCTGCTACAAGCCTATCCTAAAGGGATATCAAAGGCCAGGGGCTGGAGACAGTTCTCTGGAGCCTGGAATGAACCACGTAGACAGGAACACTTGCTCCTGTGTGAAGAATCTGGGCAATTGTTGGCCAAGGTGATTCCATGCTGTCCTGAACCAGGACCTACATAGTCCCCCATTAAAGAGTAAAACCAACCCAGCCTTTAGAGGCTTTTGCACCAGGGCTGTGAAAATGAGGGTACTCTGGACCATGAAATGTTTCAATGGTTTCTACACCCTTATCATGTACAAGAGTGGTAGTATGGGCAACCTCCAGCATCCACTCCAAGGGCCTAAACTGCCTTTGCACTCCCTGGGAGGGGAGGACTGCAGCCAGTGCTTGACTGGTACCATGTTGCTGTGAGGAGACCCTGAGTGCTGGGGTTGCATTTATCACACCGTCTTTTGGCTTCTTTGTCTCTTGCTGTTACTGCTTGCCTGGTTTCCCTTTATGTTCACTGTCCCTCTCTGTTTCCCCCCTTCTCTCTCCTTTGCTGGGCAGGGTGAAAAAGGGGACGCTGGCATCAAGGTAGGCATGACAAATATGTTTTCCTAACTCACAGTGGATCACCTGGGAGATCCTGCTCCTTGGGCTGATGGATTGCAAGGGGAAGTTGGGTGCAAGGCAGCTCAGTGGGGTGTTTGATGGAGTACACATCTGTGCTCTGATGAACCACAGGCAGGCACTCCGAGCTCAGGCAGTAAACGCTGCCTTCATCCCTTCGGTGGAATTCCATTCTTACCAAAGGCATTTCTCTGACTATGAAGCTTGCTGGTGATTTGTTGCATCTCCCTGTTTGATGGGCTAGGTTGGGGTTTCCTCATAAAATCTGGTTAGCTGACGCATCAAATCCGCTCAAACTCCACCATTCAGGCTGAGGTTTGGCACCAGCTTTTTGTCTGTTTCTGGACACTTTTTACAGGCTCATATGGTCTCTGCCCAGATGTTATCTATTTGACTGAAATTTACTGTACCCATATATTTAAAGTATATTACTCAATGTAGACTGTGCTTAAAACATTACAACATTGGCAAGTGTTCATGGCAGTCAGAGCACACTGTGTCATGCCATACATCTTAGACATCGTGAGGAAAGACTGGTCCTGTAATATTTGGAAAGGCATTAACTGTGACACGTACATTTCAAGTATTTAGTGTGTGGCATGCAGCTCATTTATCCTGCAGCACATACACTTTTTATATCTTTTCCATCTGGATGGATTGCTGTTTGAAGAGAGAAAAGGCCCCTTCAGAGCTTACCAAGGATGCATTACTTGGAGTTTAAAGAAATGTTCTTTGGGAATGTGGGCTCTGGGTACATAGCTGAATAGAGCAGCAGGGATTGTCTTCCTACAGGAAAACACCTCCTCAGAAATACTACAGTGAATGTATCTCCCTGTGTCCATCTCCCCATCAGTGTAATTCCCCAAGCACAAAGGTATTGCTCCTCTTTGTGCCAGTGTGAATGAAGATGGAATTGCACCCGGAACTGATGTGTTCTGAGGGCTTGGACTTTGCTGCTCTCTCAACAGCAGGTCTCCCATTAAACTGAGCTGAAGAATGAACTCTGAGTGTTGCCTGGGAAGGAGAAAAGGCTGAAAGGAGAAGCTGTGGTTTTTTTCATTGCTGAAAGTCCCATGTTTCACTGCTAGCATTGGAACACCTGCTTTGCTCATGCCCATGTTCAAGCACTAGCCAGCTCTTCATGTGGGTTCTGGCAAAGGGGAAGTCTCCAGTCATGTCTCAGGGTCATCCAGAGGGTGAGAGCCTTCCCTGGCTTGGGGCCACCCTGGAGACACAGTCCTGCTACTTGGCCCTTTATTTATGTCTTACACACCCCCCTTCAGGAAGAGCAGAGATGAAACCCACCACACTTTTTGGGACACAGCTCCAAATTGCAGCTCCAAAGGGGCACCTCCACAGCCCCAAAGCAGCAGTTTCTTTCACACACAGACTATCATTTTTTACTGTCAAGGTCACTTTTCTCTTGACTTCCTTTCTTTTTGCTCAGAGGAGTTGAAGGGAAGTGCAGACACATTCTTAAATCAGCAGCCAGACCTCACTCAGTGGCAGTTCCTGAGCATCCAACAGCACGTGCATTTGTTGTCTTTGGAAATTGCTTCTTTCTGTTGTCCTCCCACCTAGGAGGATTGATTGGGACTCTGGAAGACTTTAAAATCTTCCAATTTGGATCCAATTACCTGGACTACATTTTACCTTCTCTTTGCCTTGAGGAGCCCTGGACAAACACTATGATTCATAGCTGTAGTGGCCAATTCTGCATTCACTATCACTCCTTTGGCTGGCAGTGAAGAATATCTCTGGCCTGAAGAAGTTTCTTAGTATCACACAGACGCCTTGTTCATTTAAGCACCTCTCCCCACCCAGTGGCAGGGCAGCACAACCTAGATTGTCTCTCAACTGTTTTTTCAGTGGCCACCATTTGTACTTTGATCATGTGAGGACCTAAATCTGTGTCTCATGAAGGCATTTAAGCAGTGATTGTGATCACCTGGGCCACTTGAATGAGCATTTGACTTCGTGCCCCCAGCCTGTCACATTCAGCTTCACCGATGTTTTCTTACTGAAAGATCCATGGCATAAGGCTTTTTCTCATGCTGAGGAAGGAGCCACAATGTGCCCACAGGTTTCTTAATAAACCCCTGACAATTTGCTTCTCACAGCAAAGAGCAAAAAGGAAGGGTGTCTGCTTTAATTGGCAGCAGATGAGCTGATCAGCGTGAGGCATCATTGGCACCCAGAGGGGATAAAGCTGCTCACAGCAGGTAGAGCAGAGTGTGAGGTTTCTGTGTGAAGGGGAGAGGTGTAGCCTGACTCCAGAGAGACACGGGGGAAATGCTTGCTAAACCAGCATGAGGCTCAGGAGAGCTGCGAGGTGCTACTGGTTGCCTTCCTGAAGCCCCCTGGGGAATTGTGCTGGATGTTTTCCCTTTGGTACCCAGCTCCTGACTTGGCTGTGCCGTTCCAGTGCTGCTTTTGGTGGGAGGCTGCTGCTGCCTGGCACCCAGGGCACGGGGATCACAGAGGGAGCAGCCCAGCGGGTCCTCGCTGTGCTACAATGGCTTTCAAGCACTTAAGGGCTTAAAGATGTTCTGCGGAGTTGTTTTCCCTGCTGTTTGTCCGGCGCTGGGTTTCTTTCTGTTCTGCAGTGGCGCAGTGTCACGTTTGTCGCTGCCCTCTCTAATTAACCCTGTGTGATCCCGCCGGTGCCGGGGCTGTGCCAGCATCATCAGGCTGCTGGCTCCGAGCTGCCCCTCTGGGGGTTGCCGTGCTCCCTCTCACCGAGGGGGCTTTGCTTGTGCAGGGTGGAATAATTAAACAGCTCTTCAGGCGGGCAGTTCTTCCAGGAAAGTCTCTGGGAAGGGGGATTTCTGTCCCAAGCTGGGCTGCCCTATGGGGATGATCTCTGCAAGCAGGGTGGGTGTCTCTCAGCAGAAAGCATCGGCCTTCCCTGCTGGGTCTCACTTAAAAAAAGACAGGGAGCATAGTTGGGAAGGAGGGAGACCAATCCACGTTCTCCAGTACAAAGTATTCCTAATTATTGCTTTTCTTTTCTTACTGCTGAAAATAGGGCAGTTAAGTAGGCTGTGTAGGGCAGGAGGTGCCTGCACTAGGTCAGGTGTGTTATGGTATTAGAAGGTGTTTTACAAAATACAGTTCACAGGATGCTGCAATTACAAAAATTTATTTTTTTTAAAAAAGCATATATATCCCTACTAAATAACCCTTCCAAGCAAGGACTGAACACCCACAACAAAATGACAGCACCAGCATGCAGATTGCCTGAAGATGTTTTATTTTCTTGTTATCAGCAGACAAAATTCAGGCTAGCAGCACGAGACAACCCTTGGATTCTCTGTCTCTCCCAGTATTTTTGTTCACCCCAGAGTCACTGCAGGCCCTGTGCCCTACAGCAGGCTGGGATGTGGTAGCAGGGTGTGGAGGCTGTGGCACTGCAGTGGGGTCAGTCCTGCTGTAAGGCTTGAGAGGGTGGGGAAGACACTGCCTCACCTGGCTCAGGAGGGTTTCTCATCTCCTGTGCCCTGGACTCTCCCACGGAACCCTGGGAGGACTCACCTCCTGTCTCTTGCTGTCTTTCTCTGTGTGTCTTGCTCTGCTTCCAGGGGGAGAGAGGCATGCCAGGGCTGCCAGGAAGACATGGCTCTAAGGTACCTTGTGAGCAGAGGAGTGATGCTTGTCTGCCTGACCTCACCCTAGCACTCGACTGCCCCTGATGCACAGGCAGCTGTGTGTGTGTCTGTGAGCCAGTGACTGTCCTCAGCTGGATTATTCATGCTTCTAAATTGCAAAATGCAGGGCCTAATTTATGAAGGCAGTGGTGGGGAAAGACGTGTTTTACAGAGCAAATGGCATGCCCAGTCTGATGCTGACTTGCAACATCAGGATCTTAATGCTTTACACCAGTGAGAGCAGCCAGTTGCTGATGTTTGTAGGGAATTGGCATTTTGTAAATTGTCCCAGTTGACCACTGCAGGTGTGTGTTAGCCCAGCTGGGGTGGGCAGGGCTGCCCAAGTGGGAGCCTGGGCTAACACAGCCATGAATCAGGGTCAGTGTGTGAGCAGCCCTGCATGTCTGTGGATTGCAGTTTAAGGGTAAATAGTAGAAAATAACATGGTCTGCATTCACTGCTGTTTGAAGGCTGAAAAAATGAGGAACGGGCATCCCAAGGCTCTGCAAAGGCCTAACCAAAGCCACTTACTGCATGCTATCCCTTTCATGACTCCAGCCCATATTGCCTAAAACCTACTGACCCTGAGACAATCTGGAATGCTTTTTACCCCCATTTATTGCATAGAATCCCTGATCTCCATCTTCTGTCCTTGTGTTTTTTAGCTTTGTCCCCGATTTCTGTTTCAGAAAGCTGAGAGGTATGATCCTGCTGCTCTCTGGCTCCCCACTTCTCCTTGTTTGAACTTTTCCAAGCTTTTTTTCACTTTGAACTTGGCTCCCAGTCCTCTGCACTGCCTCATGTGCTACATCCCAACCCCTCATATTTCCCAACTTCTAACACCACTCCCTCCCTTCTCCTTAGTTATCCCTCATATTTGCCTTTTTAACTGGACCTTTACTAACCAGGACCTAATGAACGCTAACACAGGGGACACAGAGATTTCAGAGAGGATGGTTGACAGGGACAACCTGCTTTTTGCATCAGTGCTGTTGAGGGAAATGTGAAAGTCCCTGTGGGAGCAGCTGCCTCCTGAGGCTCCGAGGCACCTGTCTGGGATGGCAGGACAGCCAGCCTGCACTCCACAGTCCCGTGGGGGTGGCTTGCTCTGCACTGCAGAATGACACCTGAATTGCAGTGCTTGGCAGGCTGGTTTTTCCCCTAAGGTGTCTGGCTTCAGAGCTCTCCTGGAAGCATTTTACTGCAGGGTTTGTCTTCTGTGACAAGAACAGGTTGAGGGGGAATAGCAAGGCCAAGGCTCTAGGGTATGAGCCAGCCTTTCTCAGGATGCTTGAGCTGAGGTGTCTGGGCTCAAGCCTTGAAGTGGGGGTTTAGCTCTTGCATTCCTCAGTTACTTGACACTGTTCTGCTTGTTGGCCTTTGCTTCACTTGCAGGACTAAAACCAGGGGTGGTGGGGGTGGGAATCCGTTTGCCTTGACTGGGTTGTGCTCATGGTGCCTGCCTTTGGAAGAGCTTTCTGGAGCCCAGAGCCACTGCCATAGGTGAACAGCTGCTCAGGGAACGGGCACGTGTGCTGTGTGGTGTCACAGCATTACTTCTGAGCTGTGGAAAGGAGAAGATGTGGATTTGGGCATTTTTAGTTTCGCCTGACTGATAAGGTTTCGTTTAAAAAAAAAAATCTGTGTCGGATGAATTTCAAGCAAGGTGTATCTGTCTCTGCTCTCTCTGCCAGGGCGCTCCCGGGACGGCTGCTGCAGGGATGAAGGTCAGTTTTGGGCTGCAGTGCCTCGAGTGGGCACGGGCTGGAGCTGGGAGAGCGCAAGGCGCTGGAAAATGGTCGGACAGCTCCCACTGATGGGGAATATTGGAACTGCCTGCCTTTGGCAGAGGTACCAGACCTGTCTGCAGCGGGTCTGGTGAGCTCGTATGGCACAGCCTTCCTCTTCTGTGAAAACAGAGCAGGGAGTGCCAAATTCCTCTGTGCCAGCACATGAGTCTTGTCTAGCTCTGCTCTTTTGTACCTGGCAAACATCTGCAAGTACTGCAAGGTGGTTACTCTGTCCCATGGAAGCCATGAGTCTGAGGTTGGGTGGTTTCTTACAGCAGCCTGGGAGCTGTCACTCCTCTGGCTAATGAAGATAAAATAAGTTCCAGGCACAAAAATTTGCAACTGAAGCACTTTCGTGCCTTTACTTACCAGCTCAAGGCCTCTATAGATGAATACTCTGATAGCTCTAGGGGGATTTTTACTCTCTCCTCCTGGTTTGTCACTCTATTTTCCTGTCTCTTTCTCACCAGGGCGAGCCTGGGACTCCAGGAGAAAAGGTACTCTCAGAAGGTTTTGCTCTGAGCCTGCACTTCTGGTTGGTTTGTGTATTTTTCCCCTCCCTGAGCAGCTGAGGGAGCTGAGGAATGTCTGTGTCCTTCCCAGTGCCCAAATCCAGGCCCTAATGGCACCTGCCACTCTCAGCAAACTGGTAGTAGGATACAGTGACACCAAGTGAGAGAGGGACCATACTGCAAATATTTCCATCCTGCTGCTCGTGTCTGTGTCCGTGGGAATACCTTCCAGCTGCCAACTCCACAAGAGGCACAGGGCACACTTTGCTTAGGAAGCAGGTTCCCTCTGCCCCTTCCCTTGTCCCCTTCTACCTCCCAGCATTTCTGTGCCCCAAATTCTTCCCGTGTCCCTGCAGAGGGCTGTCCCCGTGTCAGTGCAGCACTGCCCCATCCCTCTCCATCCCAGAGCAGCTGCCTCCTCTTGTTTGGGGCTGGCTGGCTTATGTTACAGCATGTGACAGCCATGTAACACACACGTTCTCTGTCTCTTTTCTTCCCCACCAAGGGAGATTCTGGAGTGCCAGGGAGGATGGGCCCCCCAGGTTTGCCAGGGAAGAGGGGGCAGCGGGTAGGACACTGCGTGTTTGGGCTGGGTGTCCTGGCAGCAGAGCTGCTGTGTGCTGCATTGTGCTGCTTGCAGGGGATTATGTGTCCTGTGCTGGCTCTGGCCCCTTGGTGAAGTGTGTTTGTGTGTTCCTGCCTGCAGGAGGTGGGGGCTGGAGGCAGGCAGGGCAGCATGAGATGCCTGGGATGTAGTCTTGTCCCGGGAACGATTGAGGACAGTGCCACTTCTCTTGACTCCAGAAATAACACCCTAAACAGGGATTCAGTAATCTGACCTCCTTCCTCAAGAAATTCACTGCTTTGCATCCTAGTTCTGGCAGCACAGGATGTTTTCAGTAGTTCTTATGGACACGTGTATTCAAAACAGTCCTTGAATGAAAAGTGGGATACCAAGGCAGAATCAGGGATTCACAGAACCCTGGGACAGGATTAGGAATTATATTTTTACAAAAACCTTCAATGCCAAACCTGTTCCTTGTGTATGAGGTCTTGAAAATGTTTTCCCCCTTTCCAGGGAGGGAAGCATTAATTTAGCATTGTGCATGCTCTGGCAGGGAAGGAAACCTGGGGAAGTGGGGGGGCTTGCAGGTGGCTGGAAGCCAAATTACCTTGGAGAAAGGGGTCACTGCACTCTAGAATTGCCTGACAAAAATATTGCTCCTAGTAGATTATTTTCCAGGGAGCCACCAGTGCATGTCTGTTCCTGGAGCATTGATGCAAGTCCCCTGCATGTGAGATGAGTGCCCTTGAGCTCTGATGAGCAGCACCAGCCTCTGCAGGCCAGCAGCATGGCTCCAGGAGAGAGCTGGCCACCTGTGGGGGGAAGCAGGGTTTGAGTTATTCTGTATAATCTGTACCAGTGGCTGAGTCTTGGAGCTGTGGGGATAGTGGCTGAGAACACACCTTTCCCTGGTGATGCATTTGAAACATCTCTTCAGGGTAACAGAACCTCCAATGTCTCTCTCTGTCCTGGCAAAATGCAGACTCCCAGACAGGACACTGTGCCTGGAAAACAAGGGTTTAGCAGCTGGGTGGAATGGTCTGAAGAGAACTTCAACATAAAGACCAGTAATTGAGCTCCAATATTGAAAATATGGCCCAGGTGCCATGGTGAACTGAGCAAAGCCACTTCACCAAGGGAGTGCTGGATGCTCTCCGTTGCTCACTGCCCGTGGCATCCTCTATGGTGCCTCACACAGCTCAGCCTGCAGCTCTGCAGGCATCACCTTGCACCATCAGCTGCTGGCTGTGCCATTTTTGCCACTGCTGCCTTCACTGCTTATGACCAGTGCGTGTCCCAGAGCTTGGCTGCCAGCTGTGATGCTGCACTGCTTGGGTTTATTTGAGAGCATGATGGGTCTGGGATTTGGAGCTAGGGAAGAGGAGCAGGACATGGAGAAAGTCCTGCACTCCAATTGAAATTCACCCTGGGCAGCAGCCTCTGTGGGCATATGGATCAGGGAATTCTGTGCAGAAGAAGTCACAAGGAAAAGTGTTTGGCAAGCCAGAGGGATAAGGAAGATGCACAGGGGGGACTTTGGATCCTTTTCTTGTTCACCTTCCTTTGGAGAGAAATGGCAGTGATGTGCAGGGATAGTTAAAAGGGTGGGCAAAAACATGTAATGTATTGAGCTGGTACTGCTCAAGGTCTGTGGCCAAAATAAAATCCCTCGGGAAGGGAAAGAAGGTGTGAAACCAAGAGCAGATCACCCTTTTACTGCTCCTCCAGGATGGAGAGCCTGCAGAGTCAGCCTTGACCATGTCTGTTTTGCCAACAGGGTGAGAAGGGACGAGCTGGTGACCCTGGAATTCCTGGACTTCCTGGCCCAAAGGTTTGTCTCTTTCCTGATTTTTTTTTTTTTTTTTTTTTTTTTTTTGGTGGGGCTGCTCTCACCCCTTTTCCTCCCTCCCTCCTGTGCCCAGCTCACACATTCTTAGCTGACTGTGGCAGCATGCTCTGCACTGCTCAGCTGAATGTCATCTGCAGTCAGGGATATGAGGGAGGCACACAAAAAATGCTTTTTGTAGGAATGTGGTGAGGGAGAGGCTGTGGTCCTGGGAGCAGGACCTTGGAATCGTGTTCCAGTAGTTCCCCATTAAAAGCATGACCCCAGATGTAACGTGGCATTTCAGCCTCCCTCCTGCTCCAGGATCCATGCATGATGAGGAGCTGAGCTTTTGGGGAGCTGCTCTGCTGTGCTCTGAGCTGGAGGAGTAGCTTTGTGCTCAGAGGGACCCAGGGCAGGTCTAAAGCTAAGCCCTGAAACTGGCTTTTCCCCTGTGCTCTGAGATTTTCAGATAGAAATCACACCTTTCAAATCAGACTGGCACAGGGTGCTTTTTCTTTGGGAAAGGGGACACTGCAGTGAATGCCAGTGGCCATTTCATGAAGGGCTGAGGGTGTAGTGGCAAAGCTTTCCTGTTACTGCCTTACTATCTGCTCTGTGCAAAGGATATGGTGTGCAGGGCTGAGTGGCTGCTGACTGCAGCTCCAGAGGGAGGCATTCCAAAAGAAGCCATCATCAGGTGGTTTGGTCAGCTCAGTTTCATCAGCAGAAGAACACAGTGTTCAAAGGGAGGCTGGGGATGAGCCCTGTGCTGCCTGGTGCAGCCAAAGGGGGTGAGTGTGGCTGTGGCTGCTGGCAGGGCTCCACAGGGACCCTCAGGCAGGACGAGCTGTCCTGGTTCCTGGCCAGCTGCTGCCTCTGGAGCAGTGCTCTCTGGTGGATCTTGTCTTGGCTGTGTCTCTCTGAGCCACTATTTTGGCAAGTGAACTTAGAGGTGCAGTCTGAACTGAGACACATGGCTTGTTCTTCTTTGCAAACAGGGAGAGAAGGGAATTGCTGAGAATGCCTTGGTGGGAGCTAAAGGAGAACCTGGCCCTCCAGGTCTGCCTGGACCCCCTGGACCAAAGGTGAGTGATTTTTCTTTCACAGAGTTGTGTGTTTGAGGGACTGCACTCAGCACAAGGTATGTGGGAAGGAGCAAAGGTTGTATTCATCAGTGCTCATCTCTGATCACTGCTGGAGGGATATCAGGTTCTGCAGAGTGTTCTAGTACTGTTGTTCTATATGCTGCAGTTTGTGAACTGTTTTTGGAAGGAAAATACCCTTATTGTGCTCAAATAACTCCCCTGTAAGCTCTGTGAGAAACCAGTCTGAACACTCCCTCTGCACTGGGTGGAACAGCAGGGTGCCTGGTGGGCAGTGGTGGCAGGAGATTTGGGCTGCCTGAGAAGGTTTGGGTGCTTGGCTGGTGCAGTTCTGCAGTTCTTCCTCCTGGAAATGCAAAGGCAGCAGTGAAGTTGCACCCTCTCAACACAACACAAACCCATGCCTCTCCCTTTCTCTCCCTGGCAGGGAGAAGCTGGTGATGTTGGTCAGCCTGGTGCTGCAGGATCACAGGGAGAAAAGGTATGGAGTGCTTTTGCACAGCCCAGCTCTGGGTTCTGAGCTTCGCATTTGTTCCTGTGTGTACAAAACTTAGCTGAGAAGGAGAATTTTAAATCAAGCTGTCTAGCCCAGACTGTTTCAGAGAACCAGCAGAGTGAGATCCTGGAGTTCAAGAAAGTGCAGGGACAGGCTTTGTTAAAATTGTGATCTTGCTGTTTCAGGGGGAACGTGGTTCACCAGGAGACCAGGGACCCATGGGCCCAAGGGTAGGTGTTCCTTCACTGACATTGTGGCCCTTCAGAGGGGTCTGAGGATAGTGGGAGCACACTGACAGTCCAGATTGGGTCTTGCTGTCACTAAGAGTACTCATGGATGGGCAGTGGCTAAGTTTGAGCTGGGCTGTTTCTCTATACCCTCACCCCTACATTAGAGGAAAACTCCCAGGCCATCTCAGGGTGGCTCATTCATAGCAGGAGGTGGGTTTGGACAGCCCCATCTGGGCTCAGGCCCTTGACCTACCATAAAAAGGGCAACAAGAGGGTGGATGCATGCACACATCTAACAATTGGTCAAACAATCCAGTTCCTGGATCCTGGCCTCAACTTCACCTCTTCCCAGACTGCCAGCTCTGATGGCTGTGACATGGTGATCTGAGCTGGGCTGGCTACAATTCTGTAGGATCTCCTGCACTGCAGGGGCTCTCTTTAATAAACTAAGAACTGGACACTGGTGAAATGGACCCCTCTGAGCCCCCTTTTTCAGAGTGAACCCCAGCTCTGAGCCCCCCAAGGGAAGGGCAGTCCCAGCCCCTGGCTGAAGAGCTGGTGTTTTGCAGGGCCCCAAAGGAGAGCCTGGGAAGGATGAAATGATGGACTATGATGGGAACATCAGTGAAGCTCTCCAGGTGAGCAGCTGCCCTCCTGTCCTGTGAGGTGACTGCTGGGTGCTTGACCATTTCCCACGGGATGCAGACAGGGAGCAGTGCAGCTCTGCTTCCTTGGCAGAAGCAGCAAAGGGAAGCTTTGGTTGTGCCACAGTCCCCTTCATGCCACAGCTCACTGCCTGCAGTGTTTTGGTGAATGCCTGTGCACTGACTCTGGTGGACATAGAGGTGACATGAACGCCTGTGGGAGTGGCCCAGAGGTGAATAAAGTCACCAAAGCTTCCTCACAAGGAATGAGAGGATGGGGTGCAGTGGGTGAGTGGCTGTGCCCAGCTCTGGGCTGGCCTGGGCTCAACTGGGAATAACAGCTCCACTGTAGAATAACAGCTCTGTGGGACTTGGAGTGAGTTTTTAGTCTGGGTTTATTTTGGGGTTTTCCCCCCTCTTCTTAATTTTGTAAGCTCCTTACTCATCTGGGCCAGTGTTACATTAGTGGAGAGCAAGCCAACTCCAGGAAAAAGCTTGATTTTCCAATGGTTGTTTTCTTTTTTAATTGTTTTCACCTTTTTTTCCCTAGGAAATACGAACTTTGGCCTTGATGGTGAGTTGCTGTCCATGCTGTGGGGTTTTACACAAGTAGCCATATGTCCATCCTAAGCAGATGGCCTGACAATTTAGGTGCAGCTAAAACACTTGGCCTTTGCAATTGGGAGCTAAAGCTGGGGCAGCTGACAGCTGAAAGAAGAGCTCATCTTGCCTTCTGATCTTGGCACTTGAATTCTTATCAGGCTTTCATCTCTGCTTTACGAGGTCATACATGCTGCTCAGAACAGGCAGTGCTCAGAAGGAGCAGGGAAGAGCAGCTCTCAGGGCTCTCCACTGCTCATCTTCCCAGCAAAATATGATTTTAGGAATCCCTTGGAATATGCCTCTGTGATTGCCCCTTAAACTTAAGAGAGGTATTTGGTTTCAAACCACAGAAATGCAAATATGAAAATTTTTTTTCTTTATCTAGGGACCCCCAGGACGTCCAGGTGTGGCTGGACCCCCAGGGCCACCAGGACAGAAGGTATTGTCCCAGTTCAGCACTTGCAGACCTCAGGGAAACACAAGAGTGGCCCAGGCAGAATTCCCACCCCCAGATCTCCCCAGTGCTCCTATATTTCCTGTCCAGCACTATCAGGCTGTCCTGCTGTCCTCTGCCACTCCTCCTCACACACAGAAATCTCATTGAAATCTCTTTTCCCACAATGATAATGCCTAATCTGAAAGATGAAGGATCCTTTCTACTTGCCCTCCCCTTCAGGAAGCAGCTTGTGGGAACCAAACTGTGGGATGGTGTTGGTTGGGGACTGCATGACTGCACTGGGAGCTGGCAGTCAGGATCAACGAGATTGGGAAAATGCTCAGGCAGTCACATAATGTAATGTTTCAGCGGGGATTTTTTTTTGGGGGGGTGGTTATTTGTGTGGGGTTTTTTTTTTTCTTTTTTTTTTTTCTTTTTTTTTTTTTAATTCTATGACTGCAGCAAAACCCAGGGGTTTCCATGCTTTATTTTTGGTGATTACAGGAGAAAAAAAATTGGATTTTTCATGTTTTTTTTTTTCCTGTGAGTAGTCCATGCAGGCTATTTCTGCATTGCCTGCCCTTTTTCATCACAGTGCCCCACAGAAGGAATCAGAATAGCTGCTTCCAAAGTGCCCAAGTAACAATTCTGTGTTTCAGGGTGAAATTGGCTTGCCAGGTCCTCCAGGCCACGACGGAGAAAAGGTAAGGAATGATGCTCTTCCCTTCAGAGGCCTTACCTGGGGTCATCTCTGTCAGACATCACACTGTTGCTGTTCCCACGAGGAAAAAAACTCTTTTGCTTCACAGAAAGGAGCATTAATGGTTTGTCAGTGTCCTACATTTGTCATGGCAATGCTGCTTTGTCCTGTGTCCAAAGGGCATAGCCGGGAGGGACAGGATGAGCAGAACAAGAGGCTCTGAGCCAGGCAAGAACAGCCTTGCTCCATCCCTAAGTGTTTCCCTTTATCTTGTGTGAATTTCATTCAGGGACCACGTGGCAAGCCTGGAGAAGTGGGGCCCCCTGGGCCTCAGGGACTGCCAGGAAAGGATGGACCTGCTGGGATGAAGGGAGAGCCAGGCCACGTCGGGGTCAGAGGAGAGAAGGGTGACAAGGGGGAGCCAGGACAAGTGGGCTCACCGGTGAGTCTGTCAGAGCCTCTGCAGCTCCTGCTGGCTGCCCAGCTTGTGGGGCAGGGCCCCAGGGCTCCCTGGGAGCCTCAGAGCCCCTGCAGGGTGGCTGCTGCTGTGTGAAGTGTCACACACAGTGTGGGGGACCCTGCCTTCCTCTCACGTGTGTTGTCCTCTTGCTGGAGTGGCTGTCCCCAGGTGCCTGCCCTGCTCTCTGGGCACCGTGTCCCTTGCTCAGCTTGCTGCTTGTGTCTTGCTGGCCCTGAAATGCTGCTGGAAGTGAGCAGGTGTGGCTGTGAGCCAGGAGGTTGGGGCACCAGCACACCCCCTCCTGGGAGGGCAACCCCTCACAGTGCCAGCCTCCCAGCTTCAGTCTGTCACAGCTCCTGTGTGCCCAGCACTGCTCTGGGGGTTTGTGCAGCGACCTCCTGCCTCTCCATGGGATTGCCAGGATGAAACTCCAGCTGTCTCAACAGCTGGCTGTGGGGAGTGATTGCCAGCCCAGATACAGCAAACTGCATAACCCTGAGCAGAGCTTGGAGGCAGGAAAGCAGCACCCCATCCCCACTCTGGGGACTGCTGCATCCACAGTGACAGGAGGATGTTCAGCCATTTGTCCCTCTGCTTTCAGTGCTAGTGAAGCCCTGCATTTCCCTGGATACCCAGTGCGTGTCCAAGGTTTTCAGAGTACTCCTGGGATTATCAGAGCCACTCTTGGCTCTTACACTGATATATGTCTGCCTGACTTAGCTGAGCAAAACTCCACGAATCTTTCTTGATCTATAGGGTCTAGATGGCCCCACTGGAGAGAAAGGCGAACAAGGTGACCAAGGGATACCAGGACCACCAGGATTGCCAGGGCCCATTGGACTTCCAGGACTGACAGTAAGAATGGAAAAGAAAAGGCTGCTCTTTCCTGCTTGGTGAAGAGAAAATAGCACAGAGCAGCACATGAGGGCTTGTTTCCCAAAGTGCTGAGTGTCCTGGGAGCCTCAGAGCCCTACCCCTCTGCTGGGTGTCACAGAATGTCCCTGAGACCTCCAGGAATGTGAAACATGTGGTCTGTTCCCATTTCTCCTGGGGGAGCTGCTGCCTGCCAGCACATGGGTGGTGCACAGGAGTGCGCTCACTTCTCCTGAGTCTTCTCCAGGCAGCTTCAGTGGAGGGAGGCTCCTGGGCACAGCAGGTGGTGATGGGCTCTGCTGTGGTGTGCAGGGAGAGAAGGGGGAGCTAGGGAGCATGGAGACAAAGGGAATCCAGGAGAGTCCGTGGGTCACTGCTCCATGCTCCTGTGGGATCTCAGCAGCAGGGGAGGGGTGATCTGGCAGCAGTGCTGCTGGAAACTGTCACCCCCCTCTGGTGACACCTTGGCTGAGGACAGCAAGCCTCTGCTGTGGGGCTGCACCAGCCACCTCTGGCTCCTGATGCCCTCCTTTCCCTGACACAAGAACAATCTGTCTCACAACCACCAATCAATAAGCAATGCCTAGGGAAGAACAGATCTTGGAAAGCATAACAAATTCTTTCCTCAGCATTTGCAGTAAATTATTTCCTGACAATTATTTCCATGTGTATATGTACACATGTATTTTTTTTTCCCAAAAAGATTTCGGTGTTCTTGAATTTGCTTGTTCTTCCCTCAAAGCTCACCCCTAGCTTTGGAGTGCCCTGCAGCAAGAAGTCCCACAGGCTATTGACACATGGTAGAGCCAGCCACCTTCTTTAATATCTGTTACTCTTTGACCCTATGCCTCCTTGTAGGAATGGTGGTAGAGAAGTGGAAGTGGACCTTTCTTTGGAGAAAACCTCACTGCTTTCCCACCTCTTAAAGTTTGGCAACTTCTGCATAACCCTCCCCTGAGTCCTGCTGCTGCTTCCCAGCCACTCAGTCCTGGACTGCTGCTGCTTCCTAACGCAGTGCTTAGGTGGAGTCCAGGTTTCCCAGCCTGGTGGTGGAGCTCTGCTGCACCCTGTGTCCTGTCCTTCTCTGAGCAGCCCCTTTGCCCCTGAGGGCAGCACATTGATGGTGGTTTCTCTTGCATTGCTTTCCAGATATCTGGGCCCCCTGGACCCCAAGGGCCTCCAGGACCTCCAGTAAGTTTGAGTCATTCACCTGAGGAGCCAGGGAGTGGGATTAGAGCAGGCAGTGGCTGGGGAGGATTCTGTGTGGAGGAGACAGAACCACTGCAGTGCTGAAATGGGAACGTGCTCAGTATCACTTCCAAACCCACACCCGGGGTAGGGCAGAGCTGCAGTGGGCTGGGAGGGCAAAGAGAGAAAGTTTGGTTAGTTGGAGATGAAAGGGAAGACAGTAGTGAGATGGGATGGATGGGATTAAAGGGATCAACTGCAGAAAGTGTCTTAACAGCACACCTGGCCCCCTGCCAGGGTGTGCTTGGCAAGAGGCTCCTGGCTGGGGATGAGAACAGTACATGAAGTGCCCGTTGCACAAATAAAGAGGCTTTTGGGCTGAGGGTTCCTGCCCCACAGAGCAAAACCTTTGTACTGCATGCTTAACTGGGAAACCTGGAGTTTAAAGCCCATCCTGAAGCATTACTTATATCTTGTCTCTCATCCCAAATACAGGGTCTTCAGGGTGTCCCAGGACCCAAGGTAAGGCCATATAAAGTATTGCATACTGAAATGTAACAAAAATTGTCCCTTTAGTAACATCTTTGTAGTTCAGGTGGTACTTTTCTTCCGTCTTGGTAAGAGGATAAATCCTTCTGGATATTTTCTTGAAGGAAATGGATTAGCAGCTCTCATTTTAGGACCCAGAAAAATGTCATTCCCTCCAGTTTTCACCCAGAGAAGTGGGAATTCACTGGTCTGTGGAATTCTGCCCATGAGAACACAGTTGAAATCTTTGTCTGGAGGGTGGAGGTCTGTACAGTGGGATGAATAGTCTGCCACACAGTCCTAAGGAACTGAGCTCTAGCTAAAAATTAGTCCTAAAATTAAAATTACCCTGTACATTCTGCTGGAAAGAAGTTCACTGTCCTTGGTGGTGAGAATCTTTCTAATCTCCATCTAAATGTTCAGCCTGCACCATTGGCTTGCCTGCTGTAAAACTGTTTCCTACACAAAAAATAGGGGAGTGGAAATGTCCAAGGAGAGCTGTGTATTTCTGGTGAGGTTCTGGGCAAAGATTGGAAAATGTGCTGTGTCTTAATTTTAATTATTCTTAATATTTGGCCATTAGCATTGTTTGGGTACTAAAACGAATGGATAGGTTTCAAAAAGCCTTCTGAAGAGCATTGAGGAGAAAAAAGGTTTGAGTTACATTTTGAATTTAAGAAAAAGGAGTATTTTTAAATATTGCTTTATAGTTTATAATAGAGAGTTTTAAATATACAGCTGGGAAAAGAATGCTGAAATGTTGAAACCGATGCCTCAGCATTTACAAAAGGCTCTCCAAACATTATTTCTGTGTGATTTTTCTTCAAGGCCTTTAGACACCTGTCATTCACTTCCAGTGCATCCACATCTTAAAATGTAAACCCACCGTATCAGATAACTTCTGGTTATTTATATTTATATATAAATATTTATACAGCAACAACAGCAGGGAGAGCAGCGCCAGAGTGAGCTCAGCTCTCCTCTGAACATCTTTACCCACAGGGCCTGAGTCTCCTCCTTTTGCCACTGATTTGAAGCAGGTTTTCACACAGGGGTAATTTGAATGACAGTGGTTTTCTTCAGGTTAGGCTGAGAATTGATCTGAAGCATTACTCTGCTGCCTCTTGTATTCCCTCTGCTATCCAGTGCTCTCTGAGGGGAGGAATGTTTGTTATATAAGTGCTGTTATGGTGGGTTTATTTTCTGCTCCATCCTTCCTTTAGGGGGAAGCAGGGATTGATGGAGTGAAAGGAGAGAAGGGTGCCCAGGGTGAAAAAGGAGACAGAGGGCCACTGGGATTACCCGTAAGTATCCAGGAAGCAAGCAGCACTTTGTGAGCCAAACTTAATATCAGCTGTAAAAGGATCCCTCAATAGGAGACGCACGTGGGGATTTGGTATGTGAAGTCAGAGAAAGAGATGGACTATAAATAACTGTGCCTTTGCTTTTTAAACCCAAAGCCTCAATTCTGTACTGAGCCTTCAGCTTCTAGATCTGTTGAACAGATGAGTGATCACTGTATTTCCTCCTGCTTCTGGCAGGACTGGAAAAATCCAGCAGTAGCTTTCCTGGAAGTTCTCTGCACTTCAGGCAAGATGAGAAACACAAGTCAGAGATGGGGAAAGAGAAACCCCTTCCCCAGCCGTTTGTCTCCTGGGCTAAGCTTTGTACAAAGCATGGTGGTTCTTAGTGCAACCAGCTCCTTTGACAGCTGAAACGTTCCTGTCCCTTCTGCCATGGAATCAGTGCTCCCCTGGCCCAGCGTGCCCTGCAGTGTGTGAACTCAGTTCCATTAGCCTGATGTTAGAGGCTTTGGGGCACAGTGTATTATAGAGGGCTTGCAGGAGCTTTAGATACAAATCTGATGATGAGTTGGTGGTACCTTAGTCCCACCCAGTTGTTCCACCAGCCCCCAGGTTCTCTCATCATAAAAAGCACTAGTGACACAGTAGATCTTCCCCCTTGCCCAAATGTTCTGCCTGGAACAAACACTGCAGAGTGCATCTCATGTGCTGTGTGGCTTCTTGTCCTGTGTTTGACCACCCAGATCCCTTGTCCCTGACTTTGCGTGTCTTTGTTTGTAAAATGTTTTCCTCCTTCAGTTGTGCTGAGCAGTGGTTCCCTTCCAGAGCTTGAATGAATCCCCTCTAGCTCCAGGCACTCAAATGAGCCCAGCATTACATTCCCTGGGGCTCCAGGCAGAGCAGTGGGGAGAAAGGGCTGCTTTTGGAAGGCTCAAAGGCCAGGGATTGTGCCTCAGTGAAGCCGTGAGGAGTCAGGACCAGTCCCCTGAGAAATGCAAATGCAAGTTTTCTGTATAAATGGTTATTCCCTCAAGCCTGTGGGGTATCCAGACAGGGGAAGGAGGTCCTTGTGACAGCCCAAGCAGAAGGTGCCCCAGCAATTAATCCAACAACTCATCTTTGTGGCAGGGAATGTGCCAGCTGCTTCTACAGCAGTGAGCCCCATGGGGGTCCAAAGGTCCCTTGGCTTTTCCCATCACTCCTCCTGAGCCATGGAGGTGGGAGATGGCTCAGAAGGGTCCTCTTAGGAATGTTTTGTTTGGATCAGCAATACTGGCTGGCCAAGCAGGCAGCACAGCTCATAAGTTCAGATACTGTGGAATTTGTATCCTTCTTCAGAGCCACTGAACTCTCTTCATAAGCTTTTCAATGCCTGACCCAGTGTATCTTCAGCCTGTCAAAGTAAATGCAGTGCCAAGCAGGTTCTGAAATATTTCAGGCTGTACAATCCTGAAGCTGGATCTGCTGCCATTTTCTCTGACTTGGGGCTTGACATCACGCTGTAATTCCAGTCCTGATTATCTGCAGTAGCCTTGGGCTTCTCCATGGCTGACAGGGCGAGGAGCTTGTAACGCTCAAGTGGAGGAAAACTCAGTATTTGGTTCTTATATCCTATCACAGCTTTTCCTCCAGCCACTGTCTGAGACAAGCCACTGGGACTGATGGGCCTTGGGCAGAAGCACTGTTAGGCCTTGTGGAAGGAAACGCAGGGCAGGAGCTGAGCAGACAGCAAAGGGCCCCTTGATCTCAGTCTGGTGTAAATCTGCCCTGGTGACACAGGGAGATGAGCCACCTGTTTCATAAGCCCCCAAACAACTGCATGTGGAGTGGAGCAAGCCTGCAGCTGACCTAGTGGGCACCACAAGCCCCGGGTTTCTTGGTAGCAGCTTGAACAGCTGATGGTTCTGCACTGCCTGTAAATGCCTTGGTGAGCAGCAGCCTCTGAGCCTTGTGTCTCACCTGTGTTGCCCAGACTGCCACAAAGGCAATGCAGATTCCAGCTCCACTGTCACATTCTCCTTTTTGCCACCTGTCATAGGACAGCTGCTTCCCCAAGAGTTTTCTTGGTGGCATTGAGTGAGGGAAATCTACACTCTTAAGAGGATCTGAAAGTTGCAGGTCAACATTGTATGTATTCAGTGTTTTTGTGTTTTTGTTGGTTTGCTTGTAAGTGCCATCACCTGTCCTTGAGATCTTAATTTTTGTTAATTGCAAGCATATGTTTGTCTCAAGTCACTGCTTGACTCACCTCTCCCCTCCCCTCTCCTTTCCCCTCACCCTCCTCCCCTCTCCTCTGCCTTGTTTTTGTGAACCCTCCCTGCCTGTTCAGGGTGCTTCAGGTTTAGACGGCAGGCCTGGACCACCGGTGAGTTCCATTTCTCTGTTTCCCCATGTTTGTCCTCCCAGTATCGTGACTCTTGTTGTGTCTTCCACCCAAGCCTTGTTTATACCAGGAATAACCTTATTTTTACCAAAGCAGGGTTGGGAGGGGGTTAAACTTAAAGTGAGGAGTGATATCACACACTTGTCTTCATTGATGCTACAAGTCTGGATCCTGGGATCACCGCCTGCTTGTTCCACTCTGTCTCAGTAACAAGAGGAATGAAACCTCTGCATGATTCCATGATGCTCTGTTCTCCTGTCCCCTTTGTCCTGGCAGGTCTCAACATGTCATTCTCCATGAGATGGGAGAGGAACTCCTCATCATGACCTGTAGTCACAGGACAAAGGGGAATGGCTTCAAAATGAAAGATTTAGTAGATTCAGATTGGATATTAGGAAAAAGTTCTTTACTGTGAGGCACTGGCACAGGTTGCCCAGAGAAGCTGTGGCTGCCTCTCCTCTGGAAGTGTTCAAGGCCAGGTTGGACAAGGCTTGGAGCATCCTGGTCTAGTGGAAGGTGTCCCTGTCCATGGGAGGGGGTTGGAATGAGATGATCTTGAAGGTCCCTTCCAACCTAAACCATTCTATGATTCTAAGTAATGCCAACCTGGTTTTGCAAACCACTCAGCTATTCTTGGGTAACAGCTGTTAAATAACAGCCAAATATTTTTAATCCCTCTTGGGAAATCACAGATCACCCATGCACAGTCCATTTGGCTATTTAAAAACAAAAAGCAATTTCTCCTCCTCAGTGTAGCTGGGAATAATTTCAGCTGCTCTGACTTTTGAAGAGAATCTGAGTGGCAGCTTGCAGAGTCACTTGTCTGGGGAAACTGTAGACACAATTTTATAGAAGTGCAGGGCAGATTTCAGTGTATTCCTTAGCAGTAAATGATGCATAAGTGAAGGCAATTAAGATTTCCATGATTGTGCAAATCTAAAGAGAGCCTGATTTTTCTATCTTCCTTTGCCACACTGAAGTCGTGTGTTGCATGAGCTACTCCTCAACTTATGTTCTGTGGATCTTGACTTCTGAAAAGCTCTCCTGATCCACATGAGCTGTCCTGCTCTCATCAGAGGGGCTGCTTTAGTGACTAAGCATTGCAGACTGACATTACAATGTGTAAGAGCCTTTGCTTCAAGGCTTTTAGAAAAAAACTCTCCCATTTGCAAAGTTTGTTTCTCGGTTCTTGCTAGGAGTCAGGCAGTGTGCCTCAAAAGTATCCCTTTATTGAGGCTCCATGAGGGGATTGTAGACCCATACCTGTGTGTTTTAAGGAGTGTGAGTTGGAGGTGCTGGAATCCTGTTCTCAGCCAGAGGGGTATTACTGGTGACATTAAAGATCACTTTGATTGATTTCCCAGAGGCCAGGCAAGTCTCAGGAGCACCAGCAAGGAAGTTTGGTGTGCTGGTGGGAGATGGGCTCTGTGTCAAAGGGTTAGGAGTCACAGGAGCAGAGGGACTGGAGGATGCTCCTGCCAGCTCACACCTGTGCCTGTGCACACCTGCATTCAGCTCTGCAGCTTGGGCTCTGTCAGCTTGCATGAACCACTGACCCAACTCTCCCCATCTCCTCAACTACGCTGGCTCTGGGAGGGGGTAGAGAAATAGGGAAATAAGCAAAAAGAAAAGCAAATTGTTTATCGTGTGTGAAAATGGCCTTTATTCTGCTACAGCTTTCAGCCTTGTCTGGTATAAACTGGAAAGAAAGAATTCCTGTTTGTGGAGCTGGTAGAAATGCCTGCTGAAGTAATTGTCAGGAGAGAGCTTCAGAATTAAAAATGAGGCTCTGTGCAGTGGTGCAGGTGTGATCTAACATAGCAGTTCCCATGTTTTTCAAATTGCCTTACCAACTACAAATCCATCTCCACCAACACTGAAAGCTGTAGTGGTGCTGGTGCCTTCCTCCACCAGCCTGTCCTTCCAAGCTGTGCTTTTCCTAAGGGAGCAGCAGTGTCTCCTGGCTTTAAGGAGGCCCTGGAATAAAGGTGTCCTGATGTGTTTTCCTTCTACAACTGCAGGGTATTCCAGGACCAATTGGGGTTTCGGGACCAGCAGGACCAAAAGGAGAAAGGGTGAGTTTTCTTCAGACAGATGCTCTGGAATGTCTCTGGAGATACAGCAGCTCTGAGGGATAGAAGAGCTCCAGGCTTTTTCTAGAGCTGGAATTGCCCTCTCCTTGTTCATACAAGAGCTTCAGCTGAGCCTCTTTGGTGCTTGAGTGGCTCATCCTTGGGGGTTTTCTGGTGCTTTGAAATGCATCCTTTGCTTTTTCTTTTATGGTGCTCTGCTGCCTGTTTGTGCTAAATAGGAATGTGAACAGTTTGTACTCTTTTGTGCCATTTCAGGGCAGTAAAGGAGATCCTGGAGTTGCAGGACCAATGGGGCCAGCAGGGCTTCCTGTGAGTATGGAAATCCTAGGGATTTATCTCCAGAACCTGTTTTCTTGACAGCTGAAGGTGCTGCTGTAATACAGTGTTTGCAGTCACAGCTGGGTTAGGTGTAACTCAAGTTACAAGACTTTATTCACTATGGGAGTGACAGAAAAAGCTGAGTAGCTTCAGAGCAGACTCAGAGTGATGTGGAGGAAGCTGAAAGGAAATTGTTACTTCACCTTGGTCCTTGAGCTGCCTGAAGAAGCTGTGTGGGACTCCCAGGATGTGTCTTAGTCCAAAATGCTGCTTTTGAGCAGCTCCCTTTGCCTTTCACAGCCTGGGTGTCTGCCTCCCACCTGTCTGAGAGAGCCCTGTGTTGTCATTGCAGGGACAAAAGCTGCCTTCAGTGAGGTTCATTCCACTGTCTGGGATTGCTTTTGGCAAAATGGGGCCAGTGTTGGTGATGCGGTGTAATGCAGACATGGAGTGGCTTTGTTGTTTAAGACAAAATAGAAGTTTGTTGCATACTTATAACTAATTTGTTTCATATCTGAAGAGTCCATGGGGTAGGACAAGGAGTAGTGGTGTTACCACCTGGATGATCTGATGGAGGTGGAGAGAAGGTTGCCTGTTGTAAAAATTGTGTTTATTTTTGACATAGCCATTGGTCTCTGGACAAATAGAAAAAAACCCCAAAATCCAGAGCACACATTCTTCTCTTTAGTGGGAACATGGTGAATCTGCTTGTTTTCAAGTGTTTCTTTCTGTGCATTTCAAGTGTTTCTTTCCTGATGCATTTCAGGGTTTACAAGGCCTACCTGGTGACAAGGGAGTCCGGGTAAGTTACCAGGCCAGCTCCTTGTGTTTAGTTGCTGACACCTGTACTCAGTGTCAGCCCAGTTAACTCCTGTACAGCCAGCATGTGTTTGTGTGCCACACCTTTACACCTGTGCTTCAGAAGGTGAGACCTGTAGCTCCCTCCATCACCTGGAACGTTGTGCTACATCTGGCTGAAGGCTGTAGGAGGGACTTTCTAATGTGCTCGTTGTGGTCACACCTCTGTTCTAACTGAAGCACAGGAGTTAGGCCAGCATGGTGTGCCTTAGGAAATCCTTATCTGGTTACTGATGTGTGTAGGGATTCCTGGAGAATTAGCTGAGGTGCAGCCAGCAAATCTTATTTCAGTACTTCTAAATTGTCCCTGAAGCATGAAAAAGAAGGTTGTCTTCCAGCAAACAATCCTGCAGAGGATTTGAAAGATGGAAATTTTGAGAAGATAAATTAAATTTGCCTGTCTTGAAGAATCAGGCCTAAAGTCTCCTCAGGCATTGTCCTGATGTGATGGTGAAGAGCTGGGTCAAACCCAGGAACAGGAATGGCAGCTTTCCCATTGTACCACCAGTGTCATGGAAAGATAAACATTGCAAAGAAGAGTCTGTTGAGAAGCTCCTTCTTTTTCATCAGGTTTTCTTGCCTGTTAAGGCTTTGAATCTGGATCTTTTTGATAAAAACATATAGGAGCTGTGGTTGGATATAATTTATATTTAGAAATATAAATTACTTTTGGATTTGAGTCTGTAATATTACAATTGTATAAATGTCAAGAAGTTCAGTGCAGTACAAGTATATGTAGTCACACCTTTTATTTATAAGACTCTGGCATCACCTAAATTTATCTGGAAGTGTAATTTTTTATAGTGCATGTGCCCATGTGATGATTTCATTTTATGGATTTGCTTTTGATGTGTAGTGAGTGTTCTCTGTCCTCTGTCTGCAATGGATTTCTGGCCTTACTCTGCACAGAAAGGACAGTTCTGGACAGCACTAGCCAACTGGCATCTTAAACTAGGGGAGAAAGGTTCAAGTTTCATGGAAACACCCAAGTTCTCCCCTTTTTTAATTATTGCATTTCTGGCTTTGCTTCTTAACTTTCCCTTCACTTTTGTTTTGCTTGTTTGGCTTCTTCTAAAAAACTGCCATTTTTAATTCCTAGACTTTTTCAGTTGGTTTTTGAACTGAGTGTCCTAGTTAAAAGAAGGATCTTCCATTAGCTTTCATTAATGGGATTTCTCTGAGCTCTGGCATAAAAGCAGGTGAAAACTGGGAGAAATTGCAACTCTTTGTAGAGGATAAGCAGGAAAGCATGAGTGGGGAGTTTTGCTGGTCCCTTGAAGCTTGCATGCACTCTGCCTCCCTGCAGCCCATGGTTTGCAATGGCAAAGTGTGAGAGACTCAGGAGTGTAAATGGGCAAGTGCAGTATCCTAGGGGACCCTAGAGAACACCCCTTTTGCCACTGAGCCTTTTACAGGGATTTCCCCTTACTCTGGAGTCCCAGTTTGCCAAAATCCTCTCTTTTCCTCTATGCTTTTTAAATACCAGAAATGTTCCTGCTGCTCTCTGCTTGGAGCAGGAGATCAGCATAGCTGTGCCTGGGTTATGGCCCTAATGGCAGTGGGAACAGGCAGCATTTTGTGAAAGCCAGCTGAAAAAGTGTGAACCCTGAACTTGTCCTGCTGTTATTTTAATGCTGGGGGATTTGTGTGTGTTTGTGCATCTTCCTTGCTCCTACAGGTCCACCTTTGTCCCCTTTATCCCTTCCTCCTCTTCCACCTTTCTTCCTGGTTCCTTCCTCCAGAGCAACCCATGCTGCATTTTTCCTGGATTATCCTCTCCATTCCAGTCCTTGGTTCTGGGTGACTTCTCCTCATTGCCTCTCCTCTCCCATCCATTTCTCTTGCCAGCTTTGGGTTTAACACTTTTTTTTTTTTTAAAGAAGCAGCAGCCTGTGCTGTCTGATTTTTATCCCTTAATTCCTTTAACACTCCCCATGAGGACCCTAAGTTCAGTTCCCTGTGCAGCAGCCCCTTCCCCCTGTTTGATGCTGAGCACCTTTGAGAATTTCCTGTTACACAGAAGGATTTGGTGTGGATGTAACTGGCAAATACCACACTATCTAAATACACAGTAATACTAAATACACAGCCTTGTGCTGCCAGTTGAGGATCAGGGACCAATTGCTGCCCTGTGGCTGTGCTGCCTAGGACTGCTCCCTGGTGTAACAGGTTTTTTGGGAGAGCACTGCTCAGAGGACAAAGGACAGCCAGACTGTGCAGACTCAGAGCTGAGTACTTCCTTCATTCCCTGGCTGACAGTTTCCTGAGTGAGACTTTAAGAATGGGAATTCAGAGGGGTAACAAAAGCATCCCAGAGCCCCGGTGGAAGAGGGACCTTCCCAGGCAGCTGGAGATGGAGATAAGGAGGCACAGTGCTGGCCAGAGGGGTGGTTTCCCATCCTGTGTGCCTGGGCTCAGCCAGGTCTCCAAGGTGCCCTCTCTGATGTGTGGGAAGCCCCGAGGAGTGGAGTGATGATCCCTTTGATGCCAAGCCCTTGCAGCCTGTCTGTGTTTATGCAGCTCAGCTACAGCTCAGCAGCTCCAAACATTGATCTTCACATCTCAGAGGGAGATTTATTTTAGAATGTTTCCTAAATGTTTATCCTTTTTTAAACTATCGCTGACATTTGTTTGAAATGGATGATCCTAAAGCTTTTGTGTATTCTTTTTTTCTTGGACTAAACTATTATTTACAGGGGGAGAGGGGCAAGAAAGGCTCTAGAGGGTCTAAAGGGGATAAGGGAGACCAAGGAGCACCTGGATTAGATGCACCCTGTCCGTTGGTATGTCCTGTTTCATCAAATGTATTGTTTCAAGATGTGTTGATGGGGAAGACAGAAGGAAATCATAACATAAATAATGGTCTTGCAAAAGTACAACATTCGGATAAGCCCAGCTGGGTTCCCACCACAGCCTGTGGCAAAGCTGTGGGACCAACTGATCCTCTGAGAGATCAGGCTGCTGGGTGACCATGGTTATGTTCCTTCCTCTTCCAGACAAAGGTTTGGCTACATGGGGTGTCCCATGTGCTGGGAGCTCAGGGCTTTCTCCTCTGTGGATACAGCCCTGTCTCCTTTGCTGCTGGTTCCAGCTCTTCTCTGGAGATGCTCGATGGGATCAAAGCTATGGGACAGCAAAACTGCAGTGCTGGCTTCCTTGCCTTGGAATAACAGCCAGCTGATGTGATGGCCTGACAGCACACAGGGCACTTGAGCTGCACTACCCAGAGGGAAAACAAGTCTCAGTGGTCCTAAATGGGATGTGTTTCTGTCAAAACTGATTGGCTATAAGTCTCGACAAATGAATAAATACAGGAATATGTGTACATTTTAATCTAAATTCATATGGTGCAGTAAACACTGCCAGAAATCTGCTAGCAGTGCCACAAATTCCAGGAGCACTTGGAGACCATTCTTTTAGAAAGCCAGCTGCTGGGTTTCTCAGTGAGGATCGGAGGAATGGCTGATTTTGGAATGGAGGAAACGCCATTCCCATCCTCTCAGAGAAGCATCTCCCAGCCTGTAGATGACAGAAACTGCTGCTGCTGCAGACACAGCTCACTGTGCAGACAGCTCTGTGCTGGGTGTGCAGCTGAGTGCCCCGTGCCAGTCCCAGCAGGCACTCAGCCTCTCCTCCTGGGGCGTGGAGCTGGCTGGCACTGACTGAAATAACGATAGTGGTTGATTTCATAAACAGGGTCTGCGAGGTTTTAAAGGCGAGAAGGGTGAGCCGGGGTTACCTGGGCTGGACGGCCTGGATGCCCCTTGCCCATTGGTATGGTGTACCTTCCCTTTCCTGCATGCTCGTTTGCTTTTTGGCTCTTGGTGCTGTTTTCTGATCCCCCCAAACAGCTGCATGCCCTAGAAACACCTGGCAGTTCCTTCCTTACCTATCTCCATACTCCCTCCCTCTCGTGGCTGCTGTCAGAACCAGGCCCTTCCCTTCACTCTGATTCCCAGCAGGACTTTGTGGAATGAGAAAAAATAGAGTTGGGATGTGGTTTTATTTACAACTGCTTCACTTCTTCCTTTGGCTTCCTTTTGACAATTTCCAGTAAACCAGTGTATGCAGACCCAACTCTGCACTGGCTTGGCTTCCTCACAAGGAGCTGCAGTGCTTGTGTCCTTCATTAACTCTGTTTTTAATTGCTTGTGTGTGTTGAGCACAGCCTGACATGGTTCTGTATGACCTCAGTCACCCCATATATGAAGATGACTGAAAATAATAGTTATCCCATTAGTAGCCCATGTGAAATATATTAATGGGGACTTAACCTCCCTGCTGAATAATTCCTATTTATGGCTCTCCCCAGAAGTCCAAATTGTACCCATAGCATCCAAAAAACTTGAATTTAGGATTGCCTGTTTCCCAATATTCAAGTGATAAAATGATTATTGTAGTAGTGCCTGACCTAATCAATGGCCCAAATGTTGTAGGACAAAAGTATTCAGGAACATTTAACCCCAACTGATTTCTTAGTATCCAAATAATGGTCACCATTTTATTCATTTTCTCTGAGTTTTCTGGAGATGCAGCATTCAGGTGATGTTTTTGCTCCCTGGCAGAGTCTCAACATCTCCATTATACAAAGAAACTTTTACACCCCTGCCCATCCAGCCCTGTTTGTTTGGCATGACAAGGTGTGCTTGAGGATGGTCTTTCCAAGCTTTATGCTCACTTAAGGAGGTTTGAAAGGTTTTCCTAGTTTCTTGAGGGCAACAAAAAAAAAAAAAAAGAAAAAAAGAAAAATAAATTGCCAGTAAAAGCCTGAGCTTTGTGAAGAGCTGTCATAATTCATAATTTTCCTTCCAGTGTTCCCTCCTTTGGGTGCTGCCATTGCCTCTTTGGGACAGGGACCACTCTTAAAGTCTCAGTTGCTGCTCTGTAAATTCTGGGTAGTAGAAACTTCTGCCAGTCCCACAGGTGAACCCATCCCTGCCCAGAACAGTGCACAAAGGAGGAAGACCACAGAGCCATGTGTTTTGTGTCCCAATGATCACAGCCAGGTTTCTGTGGAGTAACTTCTGGCTGAGTAAATCACTTAATTTCACAGGTGCAAGGATTCCACCAGTGCCCTGGCAGGTGACATTTCTGGTTTTGTCACTGCTCCCAGTGAGGATGCATCCCACATGGCCATATTAGAGCTCACACTTCTTTTCATACCTATTTTCATTAAGGGAAACTTGCCAGAAAATCTGAAATATGGATGCTGTTATTTTTTATACATGGTGTTGTGGCATGCCAGCTAGCTTGGGAACGTGAATAAGCATGTTTTTTGATCCAACTAGGTTAAAAGCTTGGCATCCAGCTGCCACATCCATGCGTGTAGCTTATGGAGGCTGTGAACTAACTCTTTGCACATCTGAGATATGTGGAAGGAGATCCTTGGTCCTAATAAGCATGTCATGTTTCCGTTCTCGGCACATTGGCCCGCAACAAACACTTCCTTGTGACCCTGGTCTTCCTTTGATCCCTGGGCTGTGACTCCCTGGCCTCCCATGCCTTCATACACCTAACCTCCCATCTCCTCCTGCCATGCACTGTACCAGCCATTCCTGTCACCACCAGTGTACCAATGGGAACAGCACAATTTACCCAGTAAATAACTTGTAATTCCGTATTTCCACGTAGTTGGGGGAAGGGGAGGAAACAGCACAAGGAGACCAAAGTCCAAAAAATGCATTTGAAAAGCAATACTGTTCTAACATCATGGCAACATTCAGTACATCACCCCCCTGGAAGTGCATCTCCAGTAAATAGTTCATTTCTCAATATATTGCTGTGCATTTGCTTTTCTGTTTGTATTTTTTTGGGGTTTCCTGGGGAATAGTGATAAACTATGAATCTGCCACGTGCACAAAGCACAAGAATTTGACTTCTTGTGTCAGACATGTATTTCCTTACACCTGACTTTATGTGCTCCAGAGCACCTTAAGCACTGGTGTTGTATCTAGCCCATCAAAGAGGGCTGCACAGGGTTGAAATGAATGGCAGTAATCTACAAAAGCATTTCCCAACCATGGAGCCCAAGACATCACGGTTGCAGAAGTGCCAGGGGGTTTCCACAGAAATCCCACTGATGTTTTTGAAGCCAAAGTCCCTTTTCAGGGAATCAGCTGAGACATCCTGAACCAGCAGAGGTGCTGTCCCTTCCTAATTTCCCTGGGGCAGGATCTCCCCAGAGGCAAGAGAGGATAACTGTGCAGCGTCCCACATGACAAAGCAAACCCTTTAACAGGGCAGAAAGGAAATGGAGATTTTTTTCTAGACCCTCCTCAGAGTCTGAGGTTAGTGCTGACTCTGGGATTGGTTTTTAAGCTCAATGTTACAGAGCCAAGCCTGAGGACACAGAGCAGCCACCTCTCACTTTCTGCTGCCAGCCCCTGGCAGTGTTTATCTGGCTGAGTTGGACTTTCCTTCAGGGAAGCCTGGATGGGCTCCTTTCTTCCTGGGGGAGGGTGGTTCTCGGGTACATCAGTCCCTTGCACAGCCTGCAGGCATTTCCCCTCTTCACCCCAGCCCCTGCTTCAGGCTGCACTGCTTGTGCCAGCCAGAAGTCTGGGTCATCTGAGGGATGAGGAATAGCTCTCAGACTATTCCTCCAGCCCTGGTTCAAACTGTTTGTTGCAGTAACAGTTAACCCGTGCCGTCCTTTCTCCATCTCTGTGCTGCTTTCTGTGTCCTAAACTGCTATTTCATCCCTCTTTTTCACAGGGAGAAGATGGCCTTCCAGTTCAAGGCTGCTGGAATAAGGTGAGGTAGTCTTGGAAGTGTTGCTGTGCTGAGTTGGCAGTGCTAATGTTTTCCATGAATCTGGCTGAGGGTAGAAGAGGTGTGGATGCATGGATGGGATTTCCAGGATTGTATCCCAGAAAAGTGGCAACCAAAACTGCTCCTTATTTAAATATCACAGTTCAGCTCTGTGGGCTACAGAGGAGAGAACTGTGCCTGTGGCCTTTGAGCTGCCTGCCCCAAAGTGCTCTAATCCTTGCACAAAGATGAGATTTCCACCTGGGTTCTCTCAGACACCCCCCACACTCCCCAGGGTCTGGCCCACCTTCAGGAAAGGTGGCAAGGGTCCCTGCTGAGATCCATCACAGCTCCTTTTCCTCCTGGAGAGCCCAGAGCCAGCTTCCCTAACAGCGTCCTTCCCCCTGTGAGCTGTCACTAACATTTGTTTATGTTTTCTTTTGCAGTGATGATTCTAACCCTGGACTGACCTGTGTGTGTTACTGTACATAGAATATTTATTTTTATACGGTGTTCTTCTCTGAAATGCCAAAAGTTATGCATTTTTACAAATTATCAAAAAGTGGCATATTTTTTTGTACAGAAAATACTAGATCTCCCTTTTTTCCCATTTGTCAGTTCTCTGTATGATTCTATGTCTGCATTACGCTTGTTTTGTCATGGAGTACAGCTGTAATATTTACATGATATTTGTGCACACATGATGAATATAGGAACTTAATAAATTATTGCATTTAAAGTGCCCAAAGGAACTGCCCTGTATAGATTTAAAGGTCATTTTCATTTTTCAAGCTGGATCATTCAAGAATATTTCAAAATATTATGTATTTTTTATTAAAGTGAAATATTAACACTTGTGTTGTGATGAATTAAAGTGTTCCTGGAAACCCCATAGTAGTCCCCATGCACTGGGAATGCAGACACCATGATTTACAATTATCCTGCCATGAGCTGGAATAACCCTCATGACAAGGAGCCCTGGTTGGCAAGAAATTCTAAGCCCTTTCTAAATTGTAGGCTTTCAAGCAGCTTAATGAAAGCCTTATTTAAAATTAAGCATAACACAGCATACCTTGATATCCTAACAAATGTTTGTAAAATCAATCCAGTGGCTTTTTAAAATGTTAACCAAAGGTTGCATGCAAATTTGCAGAGTGTGTAATTTTTATTTGCATATGCACATCTTAATTATCCTTCCTGACCTACCTTTGTTGATGTCTCAAGTCTAAACTACCCAGAGAGGAGGAAAACACTACCAGACTAAAGGGAGCATAACAGTGTGCTTTCCTTAGGGTATGAGGGGGAAAGTGGGAGCCTGAATCTATTCCCTAGAACGCATCCACTTGCCTTGGCCCTTCACACAGGGGGCAAAGGCAGTGCAGGACTCTCAGGGGGAAGCTACCAGTATTCAATGATCCCACAGGAGAAACACAAGTGGTGATTTATTAGTGAGACTTTAAATATTATTGATTTAAAGTCCTGCTCTTTGCATGATGCTGCCACTCCAACAGGAATTTGGCTCCTCGTGGCTACTTCTGTGCCAGTGGAAGGGGTCACCACCATGATGCTCCCTATACTCAACTGTTCATCTGTTCACAAACTATTAATCAGGTATTTTTCCAGATGGTTCCAAGCAGCCTTTTAGCACCATCATAATAAAGTGACAGAGTAAGGGATGTAGTTCTCTTGTACACTGGGAAAGGCCTGCTGGGGACTGCCCAAGGATCCCAGCCCAGCCTCGGACTGCTGCAATCCATCTGTCACCTCACCCTTTCAGAAATTTATTGAGTTTCATCTGAAAACCAGTGAGTTTTCCACTGCCCTGTGTCCTTTCCCTCCCCGCCCTGCAGGCTGTTCCGACTCCAGTGCCCTCGCAGTTAGGAAACTCCTTGCAACTTTCGACCTAAACTAATTCATGGTATTTCCAATCATTTGTTCTCATGCCAACATTGTCCTTGGGATGAAACGTTTCCATGCATGATGTTTTCATGAGATGCTTGGTGTACTGGAGCTGAAACGGCACAGAAAGAAAATGAACCACAAAGCAGTGAGGGATTCTCCCTGGTTTTCTCAGTAATAGATGTCGTTAATGTAAGCCCCAGCTCCGTGTTAAAAGGCTTTGCAGCTGAGCTAATTGGAACAGCTAATGGCCCAATTGTGTTTTAATTGCACACCTGTTAAAGCAGTTACTAAAGACCCAGCCAGGTGTACTCCTCATGCCTTGGGTTTGGGAGGTTGTAGTAGTAGCAGTGAGTTCCTGCTCTGATCTTGAAGGTAGGATGTCTGAATGCTTCGGTCCCTTCTATAAATCCTGTTATTCCTAATCCTTAAAAATACAGAGATCCTTAGGAGAAGCTGCTAATGCTTTCTGTTTCCTTTGGTCTGTGTAGCATGGTTTTTGTGTAGTTGGTTTTTGATTGCACTGCATGAGATTGTTGGTTGTTTTTATCTGATCCGAGAGCAGAGCAAGTGCACATCTGCCACCTTGTCCTGACACAGCTCCTCAAAGATTAAGGAATCTCGAGGTGATGCTGCACCTGTTCTATTCCTTGGGCTGGTTTTTGATTGCTCTATTTGTGAGAAAGCTCTTCCCTGAGGTGTAAGGGAGCTTGAAGTGAAATTGCCAGAACTCTTGAAAGTATCTGGCTTGAGTCAGCAAAGATTTACCTACTACGGGGAAAATGTTTAGGGTACCCGCCCGTTTAAAAGATGGAAAAAAGGTGACAAATGTTCCCTGTGGCTGTGGCAGATTATAGCCTGGGAAGTACCAGATAAGCATTTTGGACTGCCGCTCCACAGCCCCAATCCTGATACAATCTCATCAGCCGCTGGGGATAGACAAGAGGGCTCAGGTCAGTGATACCGCACTGATCTGCTGCTCTTCCCAAACCTGAGGTCCTTGAGTGTCAAAAGAAACCCAAGCAGGGCAGCTGGGTTTGTACCACCCCGAGCGTGGCGATTTGTCTCAGGCTCTGTCCCTACTAAAGCCTGTAACCCGGCTGCTGTTGCTGTGGATTCCTGTCAATTCTGCCTGTCTGTTTTCACGTGAAACCTTTTGTCTGCCACTTCAAGGGTCAAACTCCTTGGCTGATAGCCAGAAAATGAGTCTGAGGGTGGAGAAGCTTGGGAAATGGCAGCAGAGGGAGAGGAGGACCTTCCTGAAGATTTGCTGGAGATGTTTTGCGAGTGGCCTCCCTGGAGTTTGGGAAGAGTTCCTCAGCAGTGCAGCAGGAATGTGTGCCCAGATGCTGGAGCTGCAGGAGCTCGGCGTGCCAGCCCTTTCTGCTTTGCTTTCTGTTTTCTCCCAGAGGCAGGGGTTGAGAATGGCACCATTTGTGTTCTTTTTCTTTGGTCATTTTCGCTTCATTCTACTATTGTGGTCAGACTCTTCAGATGAAGAATTAGGCTCATTTTCCAGCAGCAGCTACATAAATGAGTGCAAGACATAGACAGTATTTCTGGGAGGGGATCCTTTGATCCAAGAAAGAAACCCTTCTTGAACATTTCTCTTTAGAAAGGCAGAGAAACCCCAGAACTGTGTTCAGTTCAGGGTGCTGCTCAGAGAGGATGTGATAACACTTTTTGCTACCGTTTCTGGTTACCAGGTGACAAACTTCCACCTGTATCGTTGATGATTCCATCTTTAACCTTTTAATCACAAACTTTTCTTCTCCCCTTTAATTATAAGGAAATGACATTGGTTTGTTTGGGTTTTTTAAACCATACTGGATTCTGAAGGCATGAAATATGTTGTCGGAAGAGAAAAATGTGGAGTGTGAAAAAAGTCTGGTTTCACTGACTAATTCCTTTGCTTCCTGTGCTTGTGCTTTGGTCTCCACTGCACCCTCTGGATGTGCTTTGTCTGGAGCCCTCCGGAAATGTTTTCTGCTAGCCCATTAAGGCCCTTTTGTGGGTACATCTCCACAGATGCACAGATGGAAAAGAAGGATCACAAAGGTTCAATTCCACTGTTACATGTTTTAATATGTTCACTAAAGGGAAATAAAGATTCAAAGTGCTGAGGGGTTCAGAGGACGTTTCCCAGCCTGAAGGGCAGAACGTACAATCCTGGATACTTCCCACCAGCTGCCATGCAAACCTGGCATCCTTTACTCAGCCCCCACTGCTGAAGGTTAGCATGTGAGCTCAAGCGTCTTTCCACCACAGCTCTTGCAATTTGTTTTTAAAAATCCCAAATTTAAAATAAGTGCCTATCTTTTGAACATGACAAAACATCTCTATTTTCCTGAGTGCATTGGGAGTCCCGTTTGCCCAAGAACTAAACCACATATTTAACTTTGAGGGTGTGATTCCCCGCTGGCCTAAATGATGCCATTTACATATTGAAATGCTAGGGTGAGCCAGGGCCATTGTTATTAGAGCTAATGAATGATATTATCTCAATCATTAGACGAGTCCAAGTGCTAAGCAATTCACATTACAGCTGGGGAGAAAGTGCTGACTTCAAGCTCAAAGGGATGCCATTAACCCAGAGCAATCCCAGACTCAAAAGTTCTTTGTCAGCACAAGTGGAATCATTCTGATCTTCTGATAAGGACACCCGTACCTGACACCCATGTCCTCTCCAATGCACAGAAAGTCTGCTGTTAAAATAAGTCCAGGTTTGCAAAGATCGGGGGGAAAGTCCTACTTTCATATCCGTCTGAAGAATTGCAGTTTTTTTTAAATTGAGGTTTCTAACAAATGTGTTCAGGAAAGAGAGTAGTGGGGGAAGAAATTGTTTCAGTTGAGAACCAGGCTGGTAGAAACATTAATTTATTTTATTTGTATTTCTTTTTATTTTTACTTTTTTGGGGTGGGCGGAGGGAGAACCTGACCAGAACTGCAGGCGGTAGGTGTGCATTTTTCCTTCTTTTTTAATGAAAACCATTATATATATAGTTTGCTAATGTTACTTTTTCTTTTTTGTTAATGATTTTTGGGGGCAATTTGTTTGCTCTATTCTGTTTTCCTGTGTTTTCTTTTAGGTATATTTTTAATGGGCTTTTGGAATAAGTGCATAGAAGTTCCTCACCCCAAATGTCCTGAGGACATTCCTATCGTGTTTTTTCACCCCAAGTTCAGTAGTGAAAAGGTGCTTTCTGTCGGCAAACGCATTTTTAGTGGGCATAAACATATTACCAAAGGCCACGCCGAGGGACCAGGTGCCAGTGACCTCTCCCAGACAAAACGCTCCCTCCACAAGGCTTCATTTACATTTACAAAGATAGAAAGGGCTATGTTAGGGACCAGCCGGTTGGAAATGGTCTCTCCCCACCTGAGGTGGTCTGTCTGAAAGCAGTGAAGTCTGGCAAGAGTCGCTGTGTCCTCTTCAGCAAAACCTTCTGCAGCCTGAAATAGCAGGCTTGGCTAGACAGAACTGAAAAATTAAAATTCAGTTAGGAAGACGTTTATCTGAAGATGGCAAGTTCATGGGGGGTACCTGCTCAAGTATTCCTGTCTGTTGCTATTGTTTTCCCTCCTCTGAATCCAGCAGCACACGCGGGTTCACGCTTAGCTTTAGGCTGTGCTTCACCCTGAGCCTTAGCTTTAGGCTGTGCTTCACCCTGAGCCTGTGTGCAAATGCTTTGCTGGATGAAGGTCTCCCCGTCTTTTACGCTTAAGGTTTTTTCTTCCCGTCTCTTCTTTTTGTACCTATATCTTCCGGATGTCTTTGATCCAGACAAAATAACTGCTCTCTTTTCTGCATTTTCAGAAAATCTCTGTTGGTCACGTTTGGATCGTTTTCCACTCCCTGTTATTATCTACCCTTCCTCCTTCCTGCTATTTTCCCTCCCTCCTTGTAGGCCTGCTTTGGTAAACATTTTGGTCTGATGAGAACATCGTGACAAAACATGAGTTAAGATTGTAGATGTTTGTGATTTATTTTAGAGTTGACTGTAAAGCTTTTACTGTTTAAAAGGCAGCAAGGGCAGTGTAGTTCTCTAGCTTTCTTACGATTTTGTTTGTTCTTTTTTTAAATGGAGTTAGAATATTGCAGATTTTTTTAATGAAAAACCAGCTAAACTTTTGTTTTTCCTGCAAAACATTGAGTTTGTTGAACTGCTGTGTAAAAGTTTAGTAAGTTAGATACTAATGGCAGGTACGAGAGGACTGATTGTGGAGGTTGTGGAGTACTACTTACACTATTGCTTTCCATGGTGTGCTGTTTGTCAGTCTCTTGTCTCCAGTGGGGGTTTGCTGGGAGTGTGAAATTCCATTTTGTGATAATTCCATTGTTTTTTCACAGTAATGTTTCAAAACGTTGCTTCAGTAAATCGTCCCTTTTGCTCTCCTGCAAAGATTTGCTTTTACCCTGATGTTGCACCCCACCAGCAGTGCCACAGACCGAGCAGATTGACCCTTTTTTTTTGAGCCTTCCAAAGGAAGAACGTTAGCTCCATGAATTGCACAGCCTTTTCTGGGTGATGGCAGTGAACAGGAGAGGGAGACACTTGGCCTGCCATAAGCAGACCCCTTCTCCAAGCCTGCTCCTTCAGCATTCATTCCTGAGCTGTCCCATTCCCACTCCCTTGACTCTGCTATTCCTTGTCCTCACTCACCGTTACGTTTAAAGACGGGCAAGCTGAGGCAGAGCACTCATTGTTGTGTTCACCCCACCCCAAAAGGGCTGAGATCACCCTGATGCAGGGAGGAACGGCCTGACCCACGCCGTTCTCACGGCTTTAGTGATGCAGAGTGAGCTCCAGAGGCTGGGCAGGGCAGCAGTGGGAGGGAGCTCCTGATTTATGGGGCTGTCACGGGCTCCCCACGCTTCCATCAGCAGTGGGGGCAGTGAGTGGCTGTGGGGTTTCTCTGGATGCTCTGCCGTCCCCCATCCCGGTGACACAGCTCCTGCAGAAAGTCCCACTGATCCCCCTTGGCGTTCAGAGGCCTCAGAGCTACAGGAAACACGGCCTGATGGCCTGTCCCACAGCTGGAACGCTTGTGTCATTGGCACTGCTCCTGTTTCTCATCTTTGTGTCACTTGGACACCAAGTTCTTTGGCACTGGGACACTTTCTGTCCGAGATGTGCTCATCAGCCAGCACCAGACAAACACGAACAACTTGCAGGAGAAGATTTCTGAAGCAACTGTGTCCTTGCATATCTGGTTTCCTTATATTTTACAAGAGAGATTTTTCCCCTTTGATGGCATAGGATGTCGAATATTTATTGTAGCTGTAGCAAAGTGATGAATTGTGAGTAGACTTGACAGGGCATTGTTTCTAATGTTTCTCTTGCAGACACTGATTGAGATGTTTAAATCTGAATACATTTTGTACACTTTTTTTTTTTTTCACATTGAGCTTTTTAGCGTCTATATTGAATAGCCAATGTTATTTGGCATTAATTCACACATGTGCTGTGGATGCTTTCGTGTTACCAGTAATTTTTACTGTCATTGTGCTGTTTCTAGGACATTGTTTCAACTCCTTTTGACATAGTTTAGCTACTTGGAATTTTTTGGACTTCCACAAAATTCCATGCTTAGTAATTGCTAGAATGAAGAGAACAAAGGGATGTTCTTTCCCACAAGCTTTTCAACCTCAGTAGGAGCTTCTTCAGCCAAAATGAGCGTTTGACTTTTGTTTTTCACTTTTTTCTTGTTATTATGATAGTGCTGATTTGTTTGGTTTTCAATCCTGGGAATTCTGAATTCCATGTTGACCATTCCTAGCAATATTTTACAAAAGCAGAGATAGCTGTGCCATAAGGAGTTATACTGATCATAACAGAATTGAAACCTTGTAATTATTTGGTGTTTATTTATAAATATTTTTTCCATTATTAGGTTTTTAAGCAAATCTTTTCTCAGTGTGATATAAGATTAAAAAGACACTAAAGGACTAAGCACTCAACATGTACAAGGAAAGGGATTCAGGTAAATGATTTCCATCTGTATGAGTGAAAAATGACTGAGGAATTTTTGTCAGAACAAAAGCTGAGTTTCAGTTACACATTTCCTAATTTCATTAATTAATCCAGTGATTTCAATGAAACCATCCCTGTCCTGGAAACCAGAGATAGATTTAAAGAACCCCCTGAATCCACTCCTCAGTAGTAAATAAAGCTGAGTTTTGTAAAAGTAAAGTGTTGCTTAAATACAGGACCTTCAAAGCATTTCTGTCTTCTTGTAAAAGATGAGAATTTCATCTTTAATCACCGAATACCCATTTATCAGATAAAGAAGCCAGTGCTGATATTATCAGAGGTGCTGGTTATATTGTGGTAAAAACTGCTATGCAGAGCTGTATTCTTACTGTTTTAAATACCTTACCACAGTATTTACATTAATTATCTATGTTAGGAGAACAAATAGGTGAGATTTTAGGAGGAAGTTTGTTTGGGGAATTGGTTTTTGGATAACTAAAAGTGGGCTAAAAAACCAGGCAGGAGGTTATGAAAAATATCTTTGACTGGGGAGTGGTTGTAATGGTAAACATGACATCATATTTAAAGTGTCATCCCATTGTTTTCTAAGAGGAATCTGATGAATTCCCTGTGCCTTGTGTTGAAGCTTTACTCCTTTGTGTCAACATTTTAGTGAGGTTTCTACTTTAATTTATAAATTAAATAGATACATAGATAGCTATTCCAATACAGTCTGGATTTGTTCCCTACGATGTACATACTTTCTTCTCCTTTTATAAAAATGCCTGTTTACCTGCACATAGTTTGTGTCTTTTGTGAATGACACCACACGCAAATCATAGTCCGTAAATTCACTTACAGGTGAATTCACTTTCCCTTTGCGGGTGGGTTTTGGGTCCCTGTGCTGAGGCAACCACGCCATCTGCTGTTTGCCAGTCAGGCCCGGGAAACGTCAATGGATTTAGGATAAACCTCAGTGGATTTAGAACGACAGAAACCTCAAAAAGACTGTAATCACTATAAAATTAGATGGCTGGAGAGAGGACAGAGTCCTGCTAGTGCCTGTGCTAAGGGAAAGGCAGCAACATCCACTGAGCCCTAGCACTGTGGAATCTGCACAGGAGAAAGCCTGAAACCTCCCATGGCAAGAACAGCAGCTTGCTCTTACAGCAGGAATTAATCAACCATAAGTCACAAAGCCACACTAATTGTGGAACTGAGAGAGCAAGGGCAAAGAGGGGAGAGACAAACTCTCTTTAGTTATGGCCATGCTAAAATTCTTGTAATTATGAGCTTTGTGTGTTGCCTTTCCCTGAAGCTGGAACAATGGGGGGGTGTCCATCCCTTTGTCCCTTCCCTCAGCTTGGGGGTACAGCCCTTTCCCTCCTGTCCCCTCTCCTGTATGCCTGGCTGCATTTCTGTGTGAGCCCACTCACCAGTGCAGTGGAGGTTCCTTGGAATTAGTGTTGTGATGAAAAACATTAGCTCTGAGTGGCCAGACAGCAAAAATGTGCTTCACTCCTGAACTCCTCTGGGTACAGACAGTGAGCTTGGAGTGAGGCAAAATCCTCAAGGATCTGGATGTTTAACAGTGGCTGATGCATAAAGTTATATAGCAAAACAAACATGTTTTATGATCCAACTGGGAATGGAGTATGTGTTTGAAAATTTGGCTTTTATCATTCCTTAAGGCTTCAAGGGCACTCTTGTTAATAAAGTGATGGTTCCTGGACATGTGTTGCTCTACCCTGGGAGAGCAGTGAAATCTTGCACGCACTCAATAAATAAATGTTCTGGAGGTTGCCCTGTCCTGCCTGAGACAAAACAAAGGTTGAGACCCAAAGGTTGGCTTGTTTAAAAACATTTTATTTATTTATAGGACACCGCTGAGATTATTTTTTTCCTTTAGGGCTATGCAGTTAGCAGGAAAAATAGCTAATGAGGTAAATTGTTTTAAATCAAACTCAGGAACAATGATGAAAGCAGACAAACAAGCAGGGCTGTGCTGTCCTTACCTGTGAAGCTGCACTGAAAAGAGCCTGGAGCTGAGCCAGGGAGACAACGTACTTGTCTGTGTCACCAGAGAAAGGAAATGTGTGTCCCTGCTCCAAATGACAGCAGAGGGTGTAACAGCAAAGGGCCAGACACCCTTATCAGCACAGGAACAATCAGTCAGCTCTAAGATCCCTTTGCAACAGGTGAGAAGTAGGAAGTGTGATGTGTTCAGTGCAGATCTGGAGCAGTGACTCGGGGCTCAAACAGCGCAATGACACATTGCTGCATCTTTGCTCCTCTGACAAACAAGTACAGTTCTGCAAATGCCAAATCATCGCATCAGGAGTACCCAGACAAAGAATGTGTCACTTTCTGCACCAAAAGCTGTGCCATAGTAAATGCACATTGTTGCAAGCAGTCTTCTTAAAGAAATTCACAGGGATAGAGGCTTTTCTGCCTCTTAGCTTGGCAGTGCCTGGTTACCACATTGATCGGTGGCCAAAAGCATCACTCACAAATGTATGGTTTCATCCATCTAGCTTTCCTCAAACTCAGAAACTGAAATGGGTATTTTACTAATTAATGTAAAAATTGCAGTCCTTGGGAAGCACAGAGCACCAAGCCAAGAGCATCAGTCCTTTCTCAAGCCACCACTCAGATTCCTTAGCTAGAAGTCTTGACTTGTTTTAATTCTTTGGAGAAGCCATTCTGTGCTCATGATTGCCACAATTTTCCCTACCCCCTTCTGGCTACTCTTTCTGAGTTGTGGAGAGGGATCCTACAATGTATTCCTCAGCTGAAAACAGTCATTTTCTGGGGTCTGTTACCTTATTCTTTTTTTCCTCATTCTGAAAGATATATTTGTAAATCTCCATTAGACAGAACAAACAAAAGTTATGTTGATTGTGATTAAACATTCAATTGGTATTTTTACTTATATGGCTAAGGAATACTTAAAACATGATCTTAGCTGCATTTAAGGATAAGTAAAAAGGATTAAAATCTCCTTTTAAAGGATGAAAAGACATCTTTGATATTTTGCTAAGCTAATAAGCTACATTTGACCTCTAGAATCAGTTGGTGTTTGGGGAAGAAAGACCTTTCCCCTTGCTTACCCACTACAGCTAACCTGTGACTGCAGCTAGTCAGCCCACGTTAAACAAAGTGTCAGAATCTGACACACACAAAGACTTTAGATTCTGAAGTCTGTGGGATGGTCTAATTTAAGAAAGTACTATTAAAAGAGAGCTCTCCAGAAAGTTAGGATGTAGGTTTTCTGGATTCTTTAGCCCATTGTACCCAAACTACTGGCATAACAAGCACATAAGCAATATGAAAGGTGGAGGAAGGGTTTAAAATGGCTAAAAAAATGGGAAAAATAATTAATTTTCATTACAGAAGTATAGATTAGTTGCAGAACTTGGCTGTTACAGCTGTTCACAATGATCATCATATAGACACACACCAGCTTTGATTGCATTGGGTTATCCTAATGTCAGTAATCAATGCTTACACTGATTTGATCAAGCTCCCTGATGATATACACACATCAAATGGAGCTTTTGGAGTACTTGGCATTCCTGTCCTGCCAGGATGACCCTGAACAGCTGCCAGCCCCAGCGAGAGCCAAGCCCTGTGTCTGGAGCTGTGAAATATTCATTGCAATGTTTGAGCTACAACAGCTCCTGCCCCAAAATGAGAGTGCCATAAACAGGCTGTTTCCCCATAGCTGGGGAGTCAGGCAGGCAGCAGGCTAGAAGCGATGGGATAGATGTGTTGTTTGTTTTGACAAAGTAACAGATTGCATTTGCGCTCGGGAGGCAACAGGCAGATGGGCTTGGCACAACCCAGAGAGGGCAGGCCCCGCTCCTGCTGAGTGGGGAGAGCTCTGCTCGACTCCAGCACGGCACAGATCAGGGTTGGGAACAGCTCTTCCTCGAACAGCTCCATCCCAATGGCTGGAAATTGCAGGTGCTGTGACCAGAAGTCTCTGACTGCTCTAAAAAGCAGCTGGTTCCAAGGGTGGTGTTAGTGCAGAACAATTCACACCCAGTAACTGATCCAGTGCTGCCTTGCTCTGATCTGCTCTGCTCAAAAATTCCTTATTGTGCCACAAAGCGACCCCAAATCTTCCAGAAAATATTTGAAGCAACATAAAATATCTGTGTAAATGCTATTAATATTTAGATTAAGGATAGGCTGTATCCACTGGAGAAATAGAGTGGAATATGAGCTTATGGTGAGATTAATAAAAATCACAGCACAAAATTGGTATTAAAATGCAGACATCTATGACAGACTTAAAAAGTGTTACACTGTGAAAATTTTCAATGTCCTCTCTCGCACTTCTCCAGCGCTCCTGTTTCCTTCAGGAGAATGTTGTTTATAAACAGAAAAATGTTGTTATAAACAGAGGGAGTTCTCCTAATGTTGAAAGTTTGCCTCACACAAAGACTTTTTTTTTTTTCCTTGAAAGACCTCCCACATGCTCGTGTTCTTATCACACAGCAACTATTTGATGTTAAACTCTAACGAACTGGGAATGTTTTCAAAAACTTGGGATGCTTACTTTGCCTCATCTCAAATTATTTTAAATTCCAAAACCACACACCACATTGTACGGGTTTGTAAGGGTTTTTGGATGCAGTTATTTGTATCTGGAAATAGAAAAATGTAAAAGCTTTTTTTTCTTTTCACATGGGTTTTACATTGTCATTAATGTTTGTGCTTAGTGCTTGAAAAGCTTCTTGAGCTTCCTCCTACCCTCACAATATGGTTCAATACACTGATATCTTCTTCCTTTGATAAATTCCAAATCCCAGTGGGCAAGATCAAGGTAAGGCTTCCTCTTACATGCAAAATAAGTCAAATTCATACATGAGTTTTTCTCCTATGGTCTCAAGGCATCTTGAACTGGTTTTCAAAAAGAAGTGAGGAAGAGAACAGACTCCAGGGAATTAATCCACACCAAACATTGAGGCTGTTACTCAATGCTTGAAAAGAGAAAAGGTATTCTTTATTTCCATTTTAACAACAGTCAAAATACTGTGTAAAGTGTGTAAAGGGAACTGCTTTACCCAAGGCCACAGGAAAATGCAGGTCCTGAACTCATGCCCTCTTTCTTCATGAGATGGTGTGATCCACAATAAACATAACCTGGGGAAATATTCCATTGCTTTTTTACCCACCAAATCCCATTCTGTGCAGACATAAAATTGCTTACTTTGGCAGAGCCAAAAACCAAGCTCAAGTGAATCTTTTATGATTTTTTACAGTGGCAAAGAGAATGCTGAATGCATGAATGGTTCTTTCTCTCTGTTGTTCCCAGACACCCTCCTAAAGTAACACTGCAAGCAAGCAGGAGTGGCCTGTGTTAATAATGTATCTCCTAGTGCACTACAGTAGCACCCAAATGTCTTTATAGCAAAATCAGTGCAACAAAGTATTTGTATAGGAATGATGATACAAACCCGGTGTGATGTAAAAATGTACCTGGGAGCAGTTAAAGAGGTGGAGCCCTGTACTCTCCTGTTTGCACCAGCCCCTGCTCACGGATTTGGCTCTGCCAAGACTCACGGCACAATCGCTTATTGCGTCTCTCGGAGCTCGAGCTCTTGAACTGCAGGGAAGGAAAGAAAAGCCCTCAGCTTCCATTCAGGAGGGAACTTTGCAGCCCTCAAGGACGAGCTGGGAAGCCTGTGAGCGGCCAGAACGCTCCAGTGCAATACAACACAAAGAGCTGCCGGCACTCTTTGTTACAGCCGCTCCGAGCCCACTTGGGGATGCTGGAATATTCGGGTTCCAGGCACCGCAGCGAGGCGCTCAGGCCCCCCTGCCAAAGGGACAGAGGGATGGGTGGCTCTCTCTAACAAAAACCAGGCACTCCTCGAGCTTTAGCCCAGTCTGGGATTGCCTTGAGACCTCTCCATCTCCAAACTCCTCCACCCTGGGAAAGGATGGGAAGGCTTCCTGCCTTTATGCTCCCGGCTACCACAAGCCCGCTGGGACCAGGGTCAGGGGGGCCCTTTCTCTGCTGGGCGGGGAGGGGTCCTGCCCCCACTGCAGCCCTGGGGCCCGGGCGGGGAGGGCGGCAGCCAGGAGAGGGGGGCTGTAGCGGGCCCGGGCTGCAGTGACTCCTCCTAGAGGCGGTATGTGCGGAGCGGGAGGAAACCCCTGCCGCCCCCCTCAGCAGCAGCCGCCATCGCCATTGAAACATACAATACGGGGAGAGCGGCTGAGGCGGAGCCGAGAAGGGAAAGGGGGAGGAAAGGGGAGGGGGGGCAAGGAGAGGAGGAAAAGAGGGGGAGGAAAAAGAGGAAGGGAAGACAAGAAGGAGGAGGCGGCGGCGGCGGGCGCCGGCAGGTGAGGGCAGCGGCGGCGCGGGGGTTGCGGGGGCCGCGGCGAGGCCCTGCTCCTCTCCTTCCCTCTCTCCTCGGCCGCACGACCCACCTCCTCCTCCTCCTCTTCCTCCTCCTCTTCCCGGCGCCGCTGCCGTTCTGCGGGCGGGCCCGGCCATGGCCGAGGCCGTGAGGGGGGCGGGTGAGGGGCGGCCATAAAGGGAGGGGGGGGCGCGAGGCGGCAGCGGCCGCGGGTAAGCTCTGCACGGGGGGGGAGGGGGCGGTTCTTCCCCGCTCGCTGCCTCCGCTCGGCCCCCGCAGCGCTTCCCGTTCCGGGGCCGAGCGGCCGCCGCCGCAGCCGGCCCTCGGGCAGCGGGCGCAGCCCCCCGGCGGCGGCGCTCGCTGAGGGCGGCGTGAGGGAAGGGGAGGGGGGGCGTGAGGGGGGGGCGTTTGCGCGGGAAAGCGCCGGCCACACCCCCACACGCACACACACACTCCACTGCGCCGCCCGGCTGCTGCCCCGCCCCTCTCCCGTCCATCAAACGGCTGGCAGCCAATCAGCGCGCTCCCCGCCCGGCCGGGGCTGCCTCAGCGGCCAATCAGCGGGGGGAGTGGGCGGGGCGGCGGTGTCCGGGCAACGGCGCGGCGTGCGCGGGGCGGGGCGGCCCTGAGGGGGCTCGGGCGGCCCTGAGGGGGCTCGGCTGCTCGCAGCGGGCTCCGGAGGCTCGCTGTGGGGCCGCTCCAGGCCCGTCCTCGCAGCCGCAGGGTCTCCCGATGTTGTCTGTGAGTGGGAGCTGCCCCTGCAGGGCCCCCGGGGTGTGGGGTGCCCTGGAAGCTCCTTGGGCGGGGAGCGCGCTCTGTGTGGGGGGCTCTGGGGACAGCCCGCCTGCCCCCTGAACAGCTTTGTGCTTTGGGGCCTTAGCAATTCGGGCCTTCTGCGTTATTTTTTCACAGATATTTAGTTTGTAAGTGATTGTGCAGCCCAAGCTGGATCCAAGGTGTGTCTGTGGGTTCCCTGTCAGCTCCTAGCTGTTCTAACAGACCTTCAGCTGGCGATGGGGGAAGCGCAGCTGTGTGGGTAGTCCTGCATGTCCCTTATTTTGGCCTTTGCTGAGCTGGAGTTCTCTCAGTGTTTGGAAGTGAAGGGGCTCTGAGGCTGGAGCCTCTCTGCTCAGGACACCTCTCCATCTCCAGGCTGGGAGAGCTGGCCATGCTCAGCCTGGCTGTGAAAAGGCTCTGGGCAGATCCTACTGCAGCCCTTTAGTACATGTGAGAAAGAGGGAGAGGGACTTCTTACACGGGCAGATAGTGGCACGGTGAGGGGGAATGGTTTAAAACTAAAAAAGGAGAGATTTATGTCAGATATTATGAAGGAACTCTTCTTTAATTCTTCCCTGTGAAGGTGGTGAGATCGTGGCACAGGCAGCCCAGAGAAGCTGTGGCTGCTCCATCCATGGAAATGTCCCACTCTACACTGGGTGGGGCTTGGAGCAACCTGCTCCAGTGGAAGATGGACTCTTAGGTATTTTTCCAGGAGGCAGAAGGAAAATGTCACTGATTGCCTTGGGCTTTGAAGAAGGCAAAAGTCAACAGAGGAAAGCCCTGCTTGCAGTCGTATTGTAGAGAGCTCCGTGAGATGTTGTAGCTGCTCAATCCCCCATAGCAACACAGGGATGTTGGAGTCATGGCAGAGTGGGAGTGTGCTGTGACCAATTAGGGGATAGGGACAATAATTGCTTTAAATTGCCCGAGCCTGATGTCATGGTAGCCAGACAGAGACACAGCCCTTGCAGCTCAGTGAGGACAGACTTAACACCAATGGCACAGGTTTATTTTTAAATGGAGGCTGCACTTCATGAGGAGAAATGTAGAGATGATGAATCAGCTGGCAGAGAGGGAACCAGTGTGGGTAGAATTTTCAACTGATAAGCCCTTGAGGTTTGGCTGTGTCCTCAGAAGAGAACAATTAGGACAGCAGTGCTCACCTTGTAGCTCTTTACCTGTTGGTTGCAGTTCAGGTGAGTGTGGCAGGGCTGAGCTCATGTGCTCCTTCCTGCAAGGAAACCAGATCCCTGTCTGTGGGATTTCTTTGTCCAGGTCCACAGGAGTTTTCTCCACATGTTTCTTTGTCTGGATCCTGTTGTGACTGTGCCAGAGCTTGGCTTTCTACCAAAAATTGCCTCCTGTAGGAGTCAAAACAAGACAAGAGCGTGCTGCTGTGTTTGTTGCTCGTCAGTGCACCCTGGTCCATGGAAGTTGCAAAGCAGAGACAGTGTTAGCAGAGTTTTGAAACATCTTGTATTTAGGCTTTCACAAAATTATGCAAACATAACCTGCAGTGTCTTTGGAAAATATTTTGGGATTCCAAGAGCTGGCTTGGCAGCAGGGGAGTAAATAATGGTAGAAGGTTTCCAGTGAGCGAGAAGGGAAAAGTAAAGGAGTAGGCAGGGGTGGAAAGTTCACTGATGGCAACAGAAGGACGAGCCAAAAAAGAGTAATTAAACATAAATTTATACAATGCAGCAGCATGGCTCAGAGCAGTGTGGTTAATTGTACACAAATATGTTTTGATTTTCTACCATGGAGATCAAGTGTAACGATGGTATTTTCTGTGGATCTAATCCCTTGACGTTTACCTTTTTCCCACTGATTTTCACTCAACTGGGATTTGATGCTATAGGAACAAATATATGAGAGGTTAGCTTAATATAATTTTGATACAGGTAGTGTACCCTTTCAGCATGGCTCTCTGTAGGGTTTCAGTGCTGGACTGAACTCTTGGGTGATGCAACTGTCCTGCCAGCATTGCAAGAAGCTCTTTGTACCCTACTGCATACATTTATTAAGTTCCACTTCAGAAAGAGTTATTGTTGCTCTAAAGAGAAGGCTGTTCCAGAAACTGCCTCCTCTGATGGCTAGGAGCCTAATTCCCAGCCTAGGTTTATTATTTGGATGTCAGTTGTCACAAACTGAAAATGACATGTTTTAAGGGCTGTTATTATTAGGAAATTGAAAGTTTACAAAGGGTTTGTCACAAATTGCAAGTTTCATTAAGGAAGGGACCTTGGAAGATCACCTGATCCAGCCTGCAGCCCTAAGGCAGATCCAGCGCTGCTCGATTTCTGGCATAGATTCTCAAATTGTTCTGAAGTTGTCCTGATGGGAAGATTCTGCTGCCTCCCCTCTGACCAAGCCCAGTGCTGCTCTCTCTCCTCTCCTACAGCTTCTGTAAGAGTCACTGCTGTAGGGAACACTCACTCTCTCCACCTTCACACATCTCTAAAGACCAGTACCATGCTTCCTCACTTTTCACCTTCCCTTTGAGCTCTGTTACCACCACTCGTGGTTCCAGGCTGGCAGCTGGCAGGGAATTCAGAGTGGGATGATGAGCAACACCAATTTTGACGTGTCTGTGTCTGATAGGTTTACTGGTTTAATCTTTCCCAACTTTTCTCATCATGCCCACATGATACATTGCTCACAGAAAGAAAAAATTGTCGGGCTGATACACAAGAGCATGCCAAGATTTTACAGCTCTCTGCTGATTTTATACCTTTGATATCATAAGGATAAAACTTAGCAGTATCACTTAGATTCATTTGAATGCTCTTCAAAGTGTCTCCCTTGTGGTGTTTCCTTGTTTCACTGAGGTGAATGGATGCTGGCAGTGAGGTAACTGTGCCTTCCTTGGTAGAAATGCCATCTCTGGCAGACCTGCTCTGTGTTTGCTTCCAAGGAGTAGCCAGGCTCATAATTTTGCCTCTGGAGCAGCTATCAAAATGGAGCTAAAACTAATTTTTGTAGAGTTAAAACTTTCCCAAACATTATTTGTTTGAGAGGTGAGAACTGGGGGTGTAACTGTGTGTCACCATCATATTTTCTGGAAAAATCCCTTCACCAGGATTTCTCTCCTGGGAAGCTGAGAAGCCTCAGAGAAAAAGGGAAACAATATTATCTCATTTGCTTCTCCTGTGTTTTGCTGCTTTGGAGATTGTTTACCAGCAGGTGATTGTTTAATTGGTTTAATGTGAATTGTTTTTACTAATTGGCCAATCACAGCCAAGCTGTGTCAAGGCTCTGGAAAGAGTCACGGGTTTTTCTTTAGTATCTTATAGCCTCCTGTCTGTATTCTTTAGTATCATTTAGTATAGTATTCTTTAATATAATATAGATTATAAAATAACAAATTAACCTTCTAAGAACATGGAGTTAGATTCATCATTTCCTTTCTTCATCTGGGAACCCAAATATACGCTGTGACCACATGCTAGCTTTGGAGTGGAGTGGCAGATTCCAGGGTTTCTTGTCTGCTTATCCCTAATCTTGTGGTTGCCAGAAAAACAAGGATTGTTTTCTTTGCTCCTGATATTGCTACACTGACAGTGCAGTTTAAAAGCGAAGCTATAGCAAATATTCTAATTATCTTGCTTTTAATGAATAATGCCTGCACTTTAACAGGTGTTAAGGGTGGGTTTGGATTTTTTCTTCTGGAGCAGCAGCAAGGCATGAAGGTGAAGGTTTTTCACCTTCCTCTCTATGCAGCAAAAGGATGATAAAACAAAACTAAACTTGTATTTAGTAGCTAACTTGTGTTTTGTAGCTAAACTGAACTTGTGTTTAGTTTAAAACTAAAACATCCCCTTTCTAAGTTGCACATTTGTTTTTCAGAAACAACCTCACTGACTGGAATGACATTGTCTCAACCTCTTTTCAGAAGAAAGGAGGGAAATGCTGAAGTAGTTTAAACTTAAAATTAGGGCAAGAAGGGCACATAAGCGTGGATTCCATGTGCTCCTTTGCACTCTGCACAGCCAAAGCCCAGAGAGAGTCAAGCCTTGAGCTGCACGAAGACATTTCTCACCAACCCTGTTGTTTTTCTCTTGCAGCCCTCTGATTTGGAACAAAACACTGGGACCCACCAGCAAATTGAGAAGCACGAGGCTGCAAGATGTCGGGGCGGAGCGGGAAGAAGAAGATGTCCAAGCTGTCGCGCTCGAGCCGGGCCGGGGTGATCTTCCCCGTGGGGAGGATGATGCGCTACCTGAAGAAGGGCACCTACAAGTACCGCATCGGCGTCGGGGCGCCCGTCTACATGGCAGCTGTCATCGAGTACCTGGCAGGTAAAGCCTGAGCCTGCTCCTGCCTCTGCTCCTCACGCAGGCGTAGCCACGGGAGGGGATGTGAACGTGTGGAGCACTCCTGGAAATCAGGGTCTGTTGAAGCCTGCTGAAAACGCTAAGGAGGTTAATTTGTTTTCTGGGGAGGCTGAGGATGGATATTCTCTGCTTAGTCACCAACTGAGAGTGTTATTTTTTATTGTTTTGCAAAGTGACAAGTCACTTCTGTGACTCTTTTCTCTTTGTCCCAGAGAAAATTGGTATTAATTAGGTTTTTTTGATACACCTGAATGTGAATAATAAGTGGAAAGAAAGCAAACCCACCTATAGGAATGTGCCCCCTCTTGTACTGCTTCTGTGCTTTTTAAGTGAGAAAACTGTTTTGCTGGCTGCATTTCTCCTTGCAGGAGAGTGTCCAAGTGTTATGAAATATAAAGGTGTTTTTTTTTAATTTAAAAAACCCTCTTGCTTTGCCTAAGTGTATAAAGAAAGTGTTCCAGGGTTTTAATCTTCCCACACACCCTGATTTTTCTTTTTCCTGCCTTTCTGACATTGAAGTTTGAAGAAGGGGCAGGTGTTCCATGGTGATGCAGTATACTGTGATTCTGTACAGAAATATTTCAGAGTGTCCTTTGATCATATCTGAGGAGTTTCTTGTTTAATTGTGGAGAATAACACTTCAACAAATTGTTAGAATTCAGGGTGCAGAGAGGATTCTTGTTCAGGTTACTTGGGGGTTACAGATCAAGACTGAGGTGCATTAGAGAATCTGTGAGGAGTCACAGCCTGGATGGAATCAGCTGAGTGAGTTGTGTTTCAGCAGTGTACTTTATTGCCAAGGTGGCATGAAGAAGCTTGCATGGAGTCTGGCTGTCCATACAGCAGATTTTATGTAAACACTGCTGTCTTTTATACACATGAAACTTGTTCTCACTACCAGACAATAAAACCACTATTTTCTTTCAAAGGTGTGGAGAAAATCTGAGATCTCACTAATAAATTTCACTATTTTCACAATTTCACTATAAAAATTAAATTTATCATCAAGCCTACTAGTAGATTGCAAAAATTTCCATGTTTATGGCAGTACATTCCAGGATAAGAATAAATTTATTTTTCCCCCCCTGAGGCTACTTCTGGAGCTGGAGTGAGAAAGTATTGCTTGTGTTGAAGAAATCACAATAACTTTTATAACATAATGTGATGCATTGTGACTCTGCTGACCTTCTGTCTGGAGGGAGATACTTTTTTTCTTCTCCTGCTCTACAGGGAGATATTTCTAGGATAAACATTTGGAGATGCTTGTTCTGAGCTGTGGCAGTTTTTACAAGGTGCAGTAATAAATTGTCAGCAGCACATCTGGTGTGTGCAACATTTCAATGGTGCAGACTGACTTGTGGTCAGCACTGTTTGCCTGTTACCTGAACTAGAACAATGTATGTCTTGGCTCTGCTCCTGGGTAGTAAGTGCAGTTTAATTTAAATCATTAATCTGATATGAGCAGATTATGTGTGGGCCTACACTTTGCTTTAGAAAAAAAAGAATGTGTAGTCAACCAGGCAAGAAGGTTGCTAGAGGTGTAGGCTGGGAGCCCACATAAATTGTAAGGGAATGCTATTTTCAGCTGCTTGGTTCAGCAGAGAACTCCTGTATATATTGTGGTAGAATGGAGTAATGTTTTGGAGCAAACATCTATTGCTGGTCTTTCCAAACCAAAGTTCCTGTGCTCTGTCCAGGGTTTTGTTTGGAAATATTACAAAGGTGGAGAGTTCAGTTAAACAAAAAAAGTGTTGCAGCATCTAGCCCTGCTGATCTAGTTATTCCTAATATTACAGGTGTATAAAATCTTTGGTTTTGGGAAGCCTGTGGAAACAAAATAGGTTTTTCCAAGGATGTTGTGGAAGGGGGTATTATATGTCAAACAGCTACATTTTCTTAACATTATCTGATCTTCCTGTTACAAATGTCTTTCTTTTCTCCTGGATTTGCAGCTGTGAAGTGATGGTTCCTCAGGATGAAAGGCTGCATGCAGGAGAACTGCTTCAGGCTAAATCTGGGAGGGTGGCAGTAAGGGACTGTCACTTTTTAGCTGTTTCACAGAAGCAGGACAATTTATTTTTTTAATGTTAAAACATTCATGAAAACTCCTCCTCTAAACCCCTGAGTGCTTCTGTGTGTTTGAGCAGAGATTTAATGCCTTACAAAAGGGGAAGGGTGGTCCCTGCCACCTCAGAGAAATCTGCTCTCTTTGGCCAGGCTCTAACTTGATAAAACACAAGTTGCTCATGCTCAGCAGAGACATCTTTGACTTTAACATCTAAAGTCTCTGAAGACTTGGTCCTCACTGAACATGTTCCAGCCTCTCTCTGCTCCCAAATCATAACATTGTGGGGAGGCAGTGGCTATGGAAGAAGAATATTGATGTTAGAGACAGGGGCAGGGATAGGTCTGGCTGCTGGGGAGAGCTGGACTGGTGACCAGTGGGCAAATAAATGCTGAGGAGTGCCTAATATCCTGCTAGGAAGCTGGAGAGCAAGTTGAAAAAATAGGAGATAGGCCAAGGATTGGATAGAGGGGGTGCTGGCCATGAATAACCTGGGCAGGAATATTGAGCCAGAGTAGACAGGAGAAATGGTGACTGTCCAGGAAAGGTGCTGATAGAAGTCTTGGTGTGGATTGCCAGGGAAAGGAGATTGGAGCTGTGGGAAAGCAAGTCAAGGCTGGGATAGGGGCAGGCTGGATGAGGCTGGAAGGGTCAAACAGAACCAGAACCACCTGAGTGCCTGCATTCCTCCAGGGCTGGCATGGACCAGCAGATCTCTGTGAGTGACCAGTGCTGTGTGGTCTCTGTTGGCCTGTGTTTGTGCTGCCCCAGGGCACTGAGCCTCGTGGCTGGCATCATCCAGAGGCTGCACATGCATCTGGAGCATCCTTACTCCCAGTTTGTGGAGCTGAGGCTGCTGTTTGGCTTTGGTGTGTGTTCTGTGTCACAGAGATACTAGATCCTTGTTTTTTCCCTTTGTTTGCAAGATTGATCATGGCAGCACCTCACAGCCATTATCACCCCCAAATCTGCACTTTGCCTCATCAATCCCATTATTGGATTGATAAGGCTCATTAAAATGCCAGCAATGGTGGTGGAATCTCAGGAAGAGGTGCTTTTACCTCAGCTGATCAGCTAATTTGAAGATCTCCTCACTGTTCTAAACCTTTCTTTTTAATCTCCCTATGCTGTTTTACATTTTAGGCTTGAAAATCATATTGTAAAATTGCAGTTTAATTCCTGTCCAGAAGGTTGTGTTTGCTGAGAATTCCACTGGCTTCAGAGTTCAAATTCTCTGAAAAATTGGCCTGAGTCCCATCTGATTGATGGATTTTGCAACAGCCTCATGCTCTGAGTGTGCACAGAGCTGACTGCAGGCACAACCACCTAAATCAAACATCAACTGCATATGTCCCACAGGGCATCTCCCCAAAAAGTAGGCAGAGAATACAGAAGCCCCTTGATGAGGGAGCACAAGTCATGCTCAGAGGAACTTTTGGAAGATCTCAATGGAAAGCCATCCTCTCTGAATTAGGGCAGAACACACCACCAGCAAAGGCTTCCTCCTTCACAGGAATCACCTGGAACACTATTCTGCCTGTTGTACTCATCTGGAGACACATCCAGCAGGCAGCTTTCCACCTGTAAATGGAGGACAAGGACTCCATCATCAATAGATTTTTGCAGAGTAAAGGTTTTGCTGGTAGATTTTATGTGGTAGTGTAACAGGAGCTGACAGAATTTCTCCTGAAGGGGAAATGGAAAACAAGACAACCTGTATGAAATCTTTCCAATTTGCTATCAGTAATTCTAATAGATCTTTCTTAGCAGTCCACCTTCCTACAAGCTCAGCTGAACAAAAACCTTTGGCATGGCTAGGATGCTTTAGTTCCCAGACATTTCAAATCTGCTGATCCATCAGCTAAAGAAACCTCTTTTTCCCTGTATGTCACAGGGTGACAAGATGTAATCCCTTTCAGGGCATAGCTTGGCTGCAGCTTGTCTCTGCTGGAAGAGAGTCATGTGCTTCTGAAGATGTCTGGATTTGAAGTTAAACTTCTGATGTGGAGGCATCTTTGTGGATTTTGACTCTTGCAGGAAGCAATATTATTTGAGATTTCAATGTAATTCTTAATGCCTGTAGTTAAAGCACAGAGTAAAACCAATTTATGGCTGAAAATATCAAGATGCCCAGTTCCAAGACAGCTTGTTATGATGTAGGACCTATATTCTATTTTCCTGTACTCTATATTCCTCTTTATGATAGGACCTATATTCTCAGACTAGTATTTTTAGCATTTAGGTAACCTCAGCTGTTAAGAAGTTTCTACTTCAAATATAAAGCAGTTTCTTTAGGGATCTGTTATTGTTAGCAGAGCATGTGATAGCTGAAGCCTCCAGTTTTGATATTGCATTTTGTAAATGCCATTTTATATTCTTAAGATTATGAGCCCCTACCTCCATCATTAGAAAAAATATGCATAGAAACCTTCACTAGAAGGAGGTAAGGCAATCATTTACCATGCAAATATTTGGCATTCTTTGGTAAGTCATGTACATATTCCACAATCTGCCATACATCACCTCTGCCTTGGATTCCCTTCTTCCCAGTGTCCTGTGATGGATGGCTGGCATTTGAGTGTTCTGCCTTTTTTGCTCTTAACATTAGGCAGAGGACTAAGAGTGCACCATCAGGATGCTGCTGGCCAAAGGACCCAAACCTGGGGCAGTGGGGTGAGCACACAGGTAGCAGGGTGTGCCTGTTGTTGGCACACCTGAAAGAACTTCAGTTCCCACACAGGTAAGTATGTGCTGGTTTTTGGATGGTTTTTTTCCCCCCTGATGCAATTTTCCTCTGCTGTCAGCACACATCTGCAAATCCCACTGGAGGAGCCTGGGTCTCTTTTCTTGCTCTCTGCTGGTCTGCACAATGGATGGAATCTGTTCCTGCTGTCTGCTGCTGTGTTAGCTCTGCTGGCAGAGGTCTGGGAGAGGGTCTGACATTTCCAGTCCTGTGGGGTTGAATATAGCTGGGTTGTGTGGGATCTCTTTGTAGTTTCCTCCTTTAAAATCCAGGACAGACTAGGAAATGCTAGAGCTGAGAGGTTCCTGCCCTAACTTTTACAACTCACTGTGAATATGCATATAATTTTTAAAAAGGCTTTTACATTTCCAACATTCAATTAAGTATGTGTGCTGCATAGCAGTGAAAACTGGAAGACAAGTTTGTACTTTTGTTTTTCTGAGTAGAATTGAAAGCTTGTATTTTTCCCATGAGCCAGAGCTAAGCCCCATGTTGAAATCATCTGGATTTTAGCCAAACATTATGTACATTTCCACTAGATTTTTCATGAAAATCCTTCTTTTTATAATAGTGATAATTCTTTATGTAGTTTGTAAAAAGGAGTAGGATGTAATTAAGACATCAATAAGTTATCAACAGGCTACTGATTGGCTGTAATTTTCATATTCCTGTTACTGACAAGCACAAATCCAAAACCCAGAAGACAGGGACACTATATACTTTTAAAATTAAAAAAAAAGTGTGGATATGATTTTTAGGAGTAATTGGAGGGAAAAAAATCTCTTTCTCCTTCCTTCTTAGTGTTTCAGTACAGTTCTTATATGAGAAATAACTTCTGAGTAGAGGCCAAACTATGTAAACTAATGAATTATACTGATTGCTACAGTCCAAATAAACTTAGGAAGATGTGTCTGAAATTCTGTAATAATTAGGAAAAGCTCAGTGACTTAGAGAAACAGTAACATTTATACTGTAACCAAACTGGTAGTTAGAAAAACTGCCTTTGGAGTGACCTCCTGTTCCCACAGATGTGGAAGGACCCTTCTATCAATATTTCATGCATTGAAGCTCTCACATTGTCTCTGCTTGCATCTGGATCAAACCTTTCATGTCTTGTTCTGAAATGAAGCTTCTCACAGATTTTCAGTGCCCTTTAATGCAGAATTCCAGCAGTGCCTGGCTAGTGTGTTGGCTTTCCAAGTATTTCTTCAAATGCACCTCAGTCTTCATCTTCCCTGGTCCTGAGAATCCTTGCTGTTTGTCAGAGCTGTCTGTTCCAGGTTGAGGGTTTCACTGCATGCTTGACTGTTCTGTTGGCACAGGGCTGCTGATAAATTTTGGACTGCTGATGTACATTTTTAGGGGTTTTTTTGCCTTTTTGCAAGAGAATTCTGACTTGAGACTCTTAAAAGAAAATATGTGAACCAAGCCTAGCATATTTTCTCCTTTAGGGAATTAGGAAAGACAAATTAATTTATCTAAATTTACAGATACATTGAGTGGGGTTTGCTTTCTGCCTTTCTCTAGTGAGAACCCTTTAAATCTGGAAACATCCCTGAGAAGGTAAATGGATATTAAGAAGCAGTGTAAAATGTGTAGGCAGCATGTACCTAAGCTGCATTTTTGTTACTGGTTTTTGTCTTGATGTGTTACAGCTGAAATCCTGGAGCTGGCAGGAAATGCGGCGCGGGACAACAAGAAGGGAAGGATTGCCCCCAGACACATCCTCCTGGCAGTTGCAAACGATGAGGAGCTGAATCAGGTGCCTGTTTCCATTTTGGTGCAGGAGTTGTGTGCTGTGGCTTGAGTGAACTGCTACCAGGGAAGGTTAGAAACAGCTTAGTCTGAGACAAGAATGAGATCACAGCTATTGGAGAAGATTGTGCTCTCTTAAAGCAAACAAAAATTAAGGTTCTGAGATACCTCATCTTAAATCTTATGGACATAAAAACTTTGGTTCTTCTTAGCCTATGAGTCCTGTTGAAACTAGTCTTGATGCTTCACTTTTTCCTCAGGGACATTCAGTACTTAAAGAAAGTGTGCAAGACCTTTTCCCAAAAGCTGTAGAAATGTGTGTTTTCTATTATACTGGCTGTGAGGCCCATGTTGTGTAGGGATCTGGCTCACTCTCTGCTATTGCTGCCTCCCTGTCTGTTTGCCCAAACTGTGGTTTTCAGCACTCTGACTCCTGGGATCACTTGTGGGATCACTTGTGCTAAACTTGTTGAGTGAGGACAGAGATCACAGCATGGGCTGCAGATTGTACTATTCAGGGCTGCTGAAAAGGTTCAGTCAGCATCAGAGTATCTCCTCTGGATGAAGATGGATGATGTCATTCACACTTTGAATACTCCTGCACTTAATATGACTGCTTTAAATAATGAAAATGTGGTGCCCATGAAGTCATGTGGCTCTGTTTCCAGTCAAGTGGAGTAAAAATACAAAACAGGCCAGAAGAGAAAGTATGCTCACACCACCAACCCTTTCCCAGCTCCATGTTTCTAGTCAGTGACCTGTGAACTGGGATCTAGATCCAGTGTTGTCTCTTAGGAATTAGCCAGACTTTGTCCCCTACATGGTATCACAGCCCATTCCTGTTGTTCCCTCTGCAAAGCAGGTCCTTGGAGCTTTTCCTTGCTTTCACTGCATCCGTCTTCCTGCCAAAGAGATGTGCATCCAGTCCTCCTCTGAGCAGGGCTGTGGTGCAGTCCTTTTTTTTAAGTAGCCCACAGACACTCTTCTTCTTTTACCCTTATTCACTGCTTGTGAGTCACCAAGGGCAGAATTGCACTAAGAAGGGGTAGGGTTGATTGTACAGCAACAGAATTCTCCAGGATGTGCTGGCTGACTTTGCTGTCACCTGCCAAGTTCCTGGTTATTGTGGATTTTCTCCCTAATTGTTTTTGGTGGTGCAGACTGAGAGGATCTGTAATATGCTTCCATGCCCTGCTTGTCCTTGCAGCTGCTCAAAGGTGTGACTATTGCAAGTGGAGGTGTCCTGCCCAGAATTCAGCCTGAGCTTCTAGCCAAGAAACGGGGTGCCAAAGGCAAATCTGAGACCATCCTTTCCCCTGCTCCTGAGAAGAAGGGGAGGAAATCCATGGTGACCAAAAAGAGTGGGAAGAAGGCAAAGTCTACCAAGGCCCGGACGTCCAAAAAGGTAAGCACAGGGCTGGGACAGATTCTGTGTCACCCTCTGCAATGTTCTCTTGAAATTGTGTGAAATCTCTTATCTCCACACTAACTCTGCAGCAGTGAACCCTTTTAAAATAAAGGAAGCTGTGTTCTAAAACATTTTCTACCAGAGAGATGTCATGCCTTCAGCATTGCACAGTTACTGGGCTGCTGTTAAAGATTTTTCACTGTCCAGAGAATTTGACATGGAACATCAATGTCATTGTGACCAAGCTCTTTTTTTCATGTGTTCTTAGCTGTGCTGTTAGTGAGTTTTAAAACAAGAATAAATCAATCAGAACTTGACACTGCACTTTCCCTTAAGGTTACCCATCTTCTATCACTATCCAAAATGGATTAATTTGGTAAAGCAGTAACCCAGATCTGTGCTCTTGGTTTGTCATTCCAGAGCATGTACCTTGAAACACTGCTGAGTTTTTCATTGGGTAGGGTTAAATGATACCAAGCTTTGCCTTAAACCTTTAAAACTTGGATTAAGCATATTTTTCAAAGTTTTAATACAGTTCCACAGCTGATAATAGGCAGAAACAGCCTTTAAAAAGAAAACAGAGTTGCTTAATGAGATGTTTAATTGGATGCCTCTGTGCATTGATCATCTACCACCTTACTTTGAATTGTGCACATGCAGAGTTTGGACTTGTTAGGAGGTGGCAGCTCCTTGACATACCTTAAAGCAAATATTGAGAGATGTGAGGAGATGCTCCTTTAGCCCTCTAGGACTAAACCTACTCTAGGACTGGTAGGTTTGCTACTCCTGAAAATAAGCTATAAGAAGGCTTTATCACTTAATAACTGAGACTTAAACATTTGTTTTTCAGACCAGAAAGTTGTTTTTTCTTCAAATTGGAGCATTTGACTGGGTTACTTAGTGACTAAGTTTGATTTAATATGAGGTTCTGCTCTGTTAGCAACAAAAATAAACCAACACATGCCCACCCATGTAAATACAACCTTAATTGTCAGTAAATCTACAGATGGGTGTGGGTGCCCTGCCTCTGAATGTGACTACAAAAGCATGTAATGCCTCAGATGAACCACTGATTTAGCATTATATAAACAGTGCAGACCTCTGTTGTTACATAACCTTAGGGGATTACAAGGCTATGAGTAATGTATTGATCCGAGAAGATAAGATTTGTAGTAAGTTATTAAATCTCTCCATTATTGAATTATGCTAGATGGTGATTATTTTGTTTCCTTTGAGAAGTCTTGCTTGTTTTTTTCTCCCATCAAATAGAACAAACAAAAGGACAATGAAAAAGAAGGAGCTTCTAATTCAACAACTGAAGATGGACCTGGGGATGGTTTCACTATCTTGTCCTCCAAGAGCCTTGTGCCAGGACAGAAGGTAATAAAGAAAAGAAAAAAACAACAGATTGAGGCTTAGCATGAAGGGAAGGATGCTTTTCTCTTAAACCAAAGCATTTCCAAAATCAGCCTTTTTTTCTTCAAATTATGATGTTAGAACATTTGTTTTCTAGCAATAACTTCCTCTGGAGCAAGCTTCCAAGTTGTGGGCATATCACCAAATAATCTGAGTGGTGTGCAAATTAATTAATTAAAAGCTAAAAGTCAGAGTCACAGTACTGAACAGAACAAAATAGCTGGTCTCTGAAAAACTAAATCCAGCCTTCTTTCATTTCAGCCTTTTGGTATGAAAATGATTTTGCACTGGGATTACTATGTATTTGTTCCTCCCCACTCATTGTTATTTTTCAGCTCTCTCTGACACAGAGTGACATCAGCCATATTGGCTCCATGAAAGTGGAAGGCATTGTTCACCCTACGACTGCTGAAATAGACCTCAAGGAGGAAATAGGTGAGGCTCTGTACATGCAGAAAAAACAGAGCTAGAGCTGGAACACTAGCTGGGCTACTGGCTGCCTGCTGAGATCCCATCCTGTTTCATCTGAGTCTACCCCAGGCCATAAAATATCACTTACAGCTTCTGAAAATCAGGCTGGGTCTGACTAGGTACAACAGGCTAATCACTCATTTGTTTGCTTTTAATGACAAGCAAAACACAGATAATTTGTTGGAGCACATGAGCAGCAAAGGTGTAAATAATTATTACTGAGGTGTTTATTGGCTTATTTTTACATTTGCATCTGAAAATTGCATTGCAAAATTATATGTTATTAACACTTCTAGCTATGACTTTCATTGTAGGATGTTACATAATTTAGAAAGACTCATGTTCAAAGCCTTATGCTGCTCATGCAAAATAAGGAAATACTGTTATTCCAAATCTGGAAATTTAAGCAGGAGGGAGGTAAAAAGCTATTCAGCCATTCACATAGGGGGCACAGAATCTAGTAGCAAGTTTTTGCATCATTGTTTTTTACTCATCAAGACCTTCACTGGCATCTCAGCTGTGTTTGTTTCAGTAAGTAGTAGGGTTTGTATGCTGGGTTCCTTTTGGAGGCTGAAAGCCTGAGTCCTGGAAATCCCACTCCACATTATTTTAGCCATGAGTCAGAGTAAATAGCATTCTTACAGATATTTATATTAAAGTAATTTCCAGTAACAGCATACAGGGCTCTACAAAACCATGAAAAGTAAACTATCTGTGTCTAGGCAGAGTGGTAAACATAAAAATTAGCTGCTGCTGATAGAGGGAGACAGGATAGTGTGTGTACAGTGGTTTTTTAAATAATGTAGACTTGTTTTTCCACACTGATACTCTGAAGCCAAGGCCTTTTGCTCTGTGTCCTTGCAGGCAAGGCACTGGAAAAGGCTGGAGGCAAAGAGTTCTTGGAAACTGTGAAAGAGCTTCGCAAATCTCAAGGACCTTTGGAGGTAGCTGAAGGTAAGAAGGATACTCTGCTCTCTTTTGGACATGGCTCATTTTATATGTTCTTTTCTCTGGACATTCTGATCTGTTCCTGTTGTTATGTGTCTGTGCTTATGTGATGTGTTTCCTCAAAGCTGTTGCTGATATGGGCAGGTTCCTGAGGGGGGAAGAAAGGAAGAACTGGATATCTGTGGGCTGTACATTCTGTCTTGAGACTGATCAATTTGTCTTAGGCAATTTCTGTACATGGCAGCCCAAAAAATAAGGAAATCTTGTGCCATCTTTCCTGCCCTGTTTGTACTGCAGCCTTAGTGAGAATCAGAAACAGCTCTCAGCCTAAAATATGAGGCATAGCAAAAATTAGTGATATTTCATCAATTATTCTCCTTTATGCATATTTGATGAATGTATATAACCCACATAATTACCTTACTTTGAGCACAAATGAAGATGTGATATGATCTGCAGAACTGGCAAGCTTTTTGGAAAAGCAATTGCTCAGGCACTGCAGCTTCTTTATTAGAGCAGCTCCCTTCAAGGGTTAACACATTTGTAGCAGGGAATAGTTTGGACCCTCATATTGTGCTTCCTTTGTGGACAGATTAAACCAATTGAAGGTGTCTGGAAGACAGATGGAGAAAAGTTACAATATGCCTTATTTGGCTTAGTATCTCTATAACCCCAAAAATAAGTGCTTTAAATAGTCTAGTTTTGGAAAATTCCTAATTGAGTAGCCTAATTTTATCATCTGAAATGATAGAGAAATTTTTATACAAGATAATTTGCTTGACTTTCATATCAAATCAAATTTATATGCCATAAAATCAAAGTAAACTACTTTTCTCTGTCAACATCACTACCTAACTAGAAGATAGACTCCTTTTATACTATTAAGACAGCTGGTTAAAATTTAAGTAGCACAGAATCCCTCTGTGCCTGCAACAGAACTCCTCTGTGATGGAGAACAAGTGAATAAATCCAGGATTTTCATCCTTGGGCTAATTCCATCCTGCACAGCTGATTTCAGAGTGTTTAACCTGAGATTACCAAGACACCCAGACTCTCAGCAGTGCTGATGCTGACAACTGCAACAAAAGCAAACTGATGCTGTGCTGTAAGCTCTGCAGATCCTGGAGAAATATTACACTTTCTGAAAAATTAATCTGAGATTCCTAATTGGACATAACTGGTGGGGACTTTCAACAAACAACTTTGATTTTTATGTCCTTGTGTGAAATTACCCAGCTGCAAAGTGAGTCTACATATTACTCCCCAACTCTCTGGAATTGTAAAGGTGATGATGATGATGCAGGATATTTGTACAAAGCACTCAGTGACAGCACTGCAGAAATGTCTGTGGGGATTACTGATACTGTGTTTAGGGTGAGCTTTTTGTACTTTGCATAAAACAAACCCAGAGGCTGTGCTGAATGAGAGAGCTAAAAACCATTATTGAGAAGCTGTGTGCTAACCAAATGAGCCCTGGCTTCTTTGGTCTCCAAAGAAATAACAATTGATCACAGAAGGAATGGTGAGACAGGTTATTATTGCAAGTGAGCCATTGTGGTGTATTTTAATCCCAAATGTGTTTCTTTGGAGAGGTGAGGTAATTAAGAAGGTACTTTGGGTTGAGAGGTCGTGCAGGGCGGTTTCTGTTCCAAACTAAATGTTATATTTTCATTTGTGTTAGCTGCACTCACTCAGTCTAGCGGCCTAGCAGCAAAGTTTGTCATCCACTGTCACATCCCACAGTGGGGCTCGGACAAGTGTGAAGAGCAGCTCGAGGAGACTGTCAAGAACTGCTTAACAGCTGCAGAAGACAAGAAGTTGAAGTCTGTGGCTTTCCCCCCGTTCCCCAGCGGCAGGTAGGACTCCCTGTGGCAGGTAGCAGAGGTGGAATTGGCTGTCAGAGCTGCTGCTGTGACAGAGAGGTGCCCTCTGCTCTGTGACCCTGCCTCTGCTGCTGCCATCTGACACAGAGCTGCTCCAGAGGAATCCAGCCTGAAGTGCAGTGTTTGCATGAAACTGCCAGAGAGCCTTTGTAGAGAGAAATTAGCCAACCCACAGGAGAGCTGAGTGGGCTTGCTGTGTTTTCTATTGCTAGGCAGTCATTTTCATTCCTCTGCACCACCTCGGGTTCTGTGTCCCTTCATTTTGCTGTGGGGAGTCTTATTAAACCTGCATTTGTGCTAATGAGATTATAGCAGCACAATACTGAAGGCAGGTTACAGTGGTGCCACCTGAGCTCCGTGGATGTGGGGTGTTCACTTAAGCCCTCCTGATAATAGATACTGAAATGACTTGTCACACAAAACCTTTCAGAAGAAAATCTGGTTCTCAAATGTAGATCTGTTTTCAAAAGGGAAAACTGTTAAACCAAGTGTGAAGCCACACGTTTCTTTCTTAATAACTAGCAGGTGGAATGTTCTTGACTAAGAAATCTGAAGTATTTTTCTTTTTTTTTCTTTCAAATTTCTTTTAAAATCAATGGTTTGTTGGTCTCTGATGACAAGAGATCTTACTGCTAACTGCAGTAGTTGTTGTTTTGTGTTAGAATTTGTGTGCTTATATCAATTTTGAAATGTATCTATTGATTTTGGTAGTAGTGCCCATAGAGTAGAGTACATAAGAGAGTCCTGTTGTGTTGGCCTGACAGTGAATAAAATGAAAGTAAAATTGCATTTGATCAGTGAAATCACCACACATCACTGAGTACACAGGAGGCAAAAATGCCATTTTTATACAGATACTCATCAAAGCAAAAAAAATTTTTATGGATCAGGACAAAAGAATAAATAGAGGGCTAATTTTTAGCAATTTTTTAATATACAGATCTTTTTGGTTTTGGTTTTCAGTGAAAGCAAAATGTGATGCATTGTTTTAACAGTCTTTAATATAAAAATTAACTGTAGCTTTTAATGCCAACAGAAATCGTTTCTAGACTTCATGTCTTCTAAGAGCACAGAATCAGAATAATCCATTCTTGGACCATTAATCTTAGTGCAGATCCTTCTGCTGCTTTATTCCATTTCACCCTGCTTCTCTTACAATTACTCCTCCTAACAGAAATAGAGAGACTTACCAGGTACTGCTGGTTTACACTTCATTGATCAAAGTACCTCAAAATTTCCTGAAAAAGGCAGTTTTTCAAACAGGACTTTCTGGTTTTGCTGTCATTTTACTCTACCTCCATGTCTGCACCTGAAATGATGGTTTTGTGGGTAGATAAAGATTTATACTATATCAGTTATGTGAATTTTCATTTTCCTCTGTCCCATCTTAGGGGCTCTTCACAGTAACTGATGTAACATTGGGATACTTCAGTTGTGCCAGATCTTTTTGGTGGTTTTCAATATAAATATGATTGTAGGTTAGAGAATATTACCATCAAGAGGAGTGACTGAATGCATCTTGACCTTAATATGGCTTGGAGTTGTAATTTCAGTTATTTTCACAGGAAACCCAAGCAAAGTATTTTAATGACAGAGCAAGTAAGTCAGCTAAGTAGGTGATATTTTGGGTTTGTTTTTTTTTTCAGTTCTCAGCTAAAAAAAAAAAAATAATCCTTTGAAATTTTTAGCCTGCCCAGCCTGGCATGGAAAAATTTAATTCTAAGGGCAAGCTTAAAAAAAAAATTAAATAATTGTAAATAAAAAATAAAAATAAATACAAATAAAAATTTGTAAATAAATAAATTCGGTCATAAGCAAATGAAAGCAGATGAAAACAGAAGGTGTGCCAGTGAGGAAACTTAATTCAGCAGCATGTGAATATTGCTATCAAATCCTTGGGGTTTGCCAAACTGCAAGGGGCACAAACTGCAAGGGGCACAGAAGCCTGGCTGGCTTCTCTCAGCATCCCTGCCCAACACTCACCTGCTCTCTTTTCTTCCCTGACCACACAGAAACTGCTTCCCAAAGCAGACGGCAGCCCAGGTGACCCTCAGAGCAATTTCCACCCATTTTGATGGCACCAGCTCTTCCTCCTTGAAGAACATTTACTTTCTGCTCTTCGACAGTGAAAGCATTGGCATCTATGTGCAAGAAATGGCCAAGCTAGACACGAAGTAGCAACGGCAGCCAAATGAAACTTTATTTTTCAACAAACTTGAGTAGCATTAAAAGCATTAGAGGTGGGTTTTATTTTTTCAATGTGACGATGAGGGGGAGTGGTAGTAGTGTGATGTGTTGTGACTCGATGGAGAGCTGTGATTAGAGATGAGAGGGGTTTAGTCTGATTTCTTCATGCCATTTTTATCACCTTAAGCAACTGAATTATCATCCGGCTTCAGGAGTTTAGTGTCCTTTGTTACTTTAGTTTAGAGGTTTTTAAAGAGTAACCTCATTTTAGATTTGTAGTGATGATTTCTTCACACACACACACATGCCACTTTCAAGAAAGCTCTTAAAAATGTTCTGCTCCTTTTTCATCTCCCTTGAGGGTAGATGGTAAACTTCTGCCTTCAGCCCATAGAGAGGTGAAAAGGGTTTTAGAAGTGATGCATGAGGAGCTTCTGTTTTGCTTTTAACTCACAATAACCTCTGTAATTACTGAGAATATTTCATGGTGATTTTGTTTGTTTTATAAGAAAAAAAGAAAAAGATGTGTCAAGTGTGGTTATTATTATAAACCCTAATTTTGCTCTGGGGATTTCTCACCCTAAAAAAAAAAAAAAAAGGAAAAGAGAAGGAAAAAAAAAGCAGCAGCATCTGTAATTCAATGCTTGCCCTATCACAACCAGCAGCTTTTCTGGCTGAAGTTTGGTGCTGTAAGTGATGTAATTCAAGCTGCTGAAGAGATTTTGACACAAAGCTGAATTATATTCTGTTGCATTCCAGGCTTACCATATCCCCTTCCAGGTTTCAGACAGGCATTACCCTGGCAGCACTGTGAGCCATTCTCCCTACAAGCTGCAGAGCAGATGCCAGATCTGTAAGAAGCAGCTCCTTCTTAGAAGAGCAAGAATAGAGAAAGCCAGGGGAAAAAAACCCAGCCCACATAACAAACAAACCACAGAGATTCTGAAAAGCACAGTGTTTATTCAGTGTTTATTGTTACAAATCAAGGTAAGCCAAGCTTGTTGCCCAGAGCTCTCTCAGTGGGGGGAGTAAAACAAACATTTCTTCCCTGGTTTTTATCATGGCAACTTCTGTGCAGCTCATTTGGGAAGTGCCTCCTTCCCCTTCACAGCAAAGCAGGCACCCCTTTTATGTGTCACAGTGACAGGTGGCTTGAGGAGGTGCTGCAGAGGACAGAACCAATCAGTCCAAGCAATAGAAGTGCACTCTCACCCTCTTCCAGCTGCTGGATTGTTCCTGGTGCCCTCTCAAGAGGGCATTGTCTGCCCCATGGTCTTCCAGCTCTTGGAGACAAACAGATCCCGGCTCTTGGCAATGGTCACCAGGAGACGTCCCACATAGTAACCACTCACCTGGCCCACACCATCATTCCTGCCCATGGAAAGCAGGAATGTTAGTGACCCTGCAAAGAAGATGTAGAGGTGTAAGTGAAGCAGCTGTTATCCAGCTCCCCTGCATCCATGTGGAACAGCATTCAGCATAGCTCTGGTAAGTTTACATCAGTGCCCATTACCCAGCTGGATTTTTGAGACCAGATTGTTCAGTTTGTGTTTGTTGTAGTTTAAGGGGAGAAAGAAGGAAAAGGGAAGCCATCTTACTCCTGAAATTTAATTGGGTAGTGAGCAATTTTAAGAAAAGAAAATAAGTTTCGTGAATAGCAGACTCCCACCAGTAGATTTATCAAGACATTAGTGAAGAAAGAACATGTATGGTAGACTGACACAGGTAATACCTACACCATGTCTTTGGCAAGGACTAATATGAAGCTGAGCTACAAGCTGACATTGTCTCAATTTTGAGTTCCTTCACAGTGAGTTCAGTCTCATGAATTAAGACAGCTGTTCCTTGCAGAAAAGCAGCCCAACACCTAAGGCCAGGTGCTAGGAGCTGACCTTACCTGGCTCGTAGGTTTTGAGAGGCTTCTGTGTCAGGCTGTTGATGATATTTGTCACCACGATGTTGGCGTGCAGCCCAGCATGGTAGGCCATCTTGGGCTCTTTGACATCTGCACAGTCCCCAATGGCATAGATGTTCTCGTAGCCTTCCAGCTGGAGGTGCTTGTTAACTTTCAAAGCACCATTACTTGCCATTTTGTCACCTGTTTTGCCAAACAGCAGGTTTTTAGAAGCAGCTTTGTGTTGTTTGTTGTGGCCTGAGACTCCAAAATGCTGCAGATGTAATTGAGACAAAGTGAGGGGTTGTTTTTCACCCTCTTTTCTATGTGGCAGGGAAGAGCTGCATTTTGCCTTGCTGTAGTTAATCACTGCAGTCTCGTGCAATGCATCATCCTTGGATATTTCAGTAGAATCACCCCGCAGGTTGTGCACAGTCCATTCCCCACCTCACACCCCTCAGGCACCACACACTGAAGAACTGCTGCTTCTCCCCACCCTGTGGTTTGGTTTTTTGCACTTACCAAATGCAGCAGCATATGCAGAAGAGTTAATCTTTATCCCTGTGCACAGCACCACCATGTCGACAACCACCTCGGTGCCCTTCTCTGTCCTCACTACCGTGTCTTTCTGGAACTGGTTTGGCCTGAGGCTTTCTATGTCGCTGACCTTTTCACCTGTTGCAACAGAGAGCCCTGGGTCACAAACCTCTGCTAGGCTGTGGTTTCCAGCTGACCCAGAGGAACAGGAATTCAGGGGAGAGCCATATGTAACCAAAAAAGTCAGAAAGAGGACACCAGAAGATGCTTTGGCTAAAGGAAGAGCAGCTTGTAGGTGTTCAGAGGCACCGTTAAGGACACACCTAACAGCAGCCGGACTCCTTTCCTGAGGAGAATCTCTTTCACCACCTGACGGACACTGGCTAGCAGCTCCACGTCAGCCAGTGCAGTTTTTGAGTGAATGAGGATGACCTGTTGGGGACAAAACAGCAAATGGGGACACAGGAACAGAACAGGACTCACTGTGTGCAAGGTGGGAGCAGCTACAGCTGGCCTCCCTCCACCCTAATTGGTTCCTGCAAGAACAAGCCAGGAAGGGACACCTAGTGCCACAGCCCTTGCTGGTGGCTGGCTACAGGCTCAGCAAGCAGGTGTGCAGTCATCTCAGGTGCCTCCAGCAGCACCATCATGGAACAGCATGAGAAGCAGGATGCAGTTAACTGTGCTGAAGATCCTCCCACCTCTTTGTCCGGGTACTCCGTTTTGATCTCGGCAGCCATCTCCACTCCAGCTGCGCCACCTCCCACTACCAGGATGCGCTGAGATTTCTCAATCTTCAAGAGAAAATCTGTGTTACAAGAGAACTGCAAAGGGCAGGAAGCCAGACACCTTCAGCCACTCCATGAACATTCTGCCCAACAGCAATAAACCTCTTAGCTCGTTAAGAGGCAACAACAAAGGAGTGCCCTGTGAGCTCTTCCTGCCTGCCCTGTAATACTGCTGAGCATTTCAGCTTTCCCCTTCTGCTAGAGAAGCTATGATGAGCTCCTTGTCCTGGCTGTTCCTTGTGTCCCTTTCTCTTAGACACAGCTGACTTACACAGTGGTATCTGGGACAGGGAGGCTGAACAAAGGCAGGCAGCATTTCCCAAGAGTTGATTCCTCACCTCTTTAACCATGTCTTCATAGGTCTGGATGGCACTTCCCATGTCAATGACTTGGTTGAACTTCCCAGGGAATGGCCCATCACTGCCTGTTGCAATAATGAGATGGGAGTAGTGAAGCTCCTGGGAGGGCAGAAGGTAGAATGGGACATTAGACCTCTTAAAAACAGAGCCTAGAATGCAGTGGTTGCCTCCTAGGTATTGGTCACTCAGTCCCTCATCTCCATCCCTTGCTGCTAACCAGGAAAGTATTTGTCACTGTCAGAAAGTGACTTTAGGAAGAGACCTGGTCCAGGTCACACCAAATAACTGTTCCTCAAGGTCTGAGCTAAGCACCATTCAGGTGAGTTGAGAGCTTTAAAGAAATTAACCTAAATTTACAGAGAATATTTTTGCTGGACAGTCACAGCTGATTCCAGAGACTTTCTTCTCTCCTTCACTCTCTCTTGAGCAGAGGTGAGATGCTCTGGCTGAAAAGAGTGATTGATGCTGCTGCTCTTGGCTCTTCCTGCAGTTAAATAAGGATCTGAGCCCCAGGTTTAATTGTTGAGCTCTAAATCCAGCTCTAAGAATAAAAGCTCAGCTGAGCAGGAGATGGGGTTGGGTATTTACTGCACACCCACATTCCAGCACAGCTGAAGGCCACTTAGCTCGGCTGGAAGGGATGGGGCCATGCAGGGAAGGATGCCAAGCTGTGCAGGAGGATGGAACACACCCTGCTGAAGGCTGGCTGCCTGCACTAGCAGGTGATCCCACAAGGCAGCCAGGTCACGGCAACACCCACCTCACCATCACTGAGCACGACTTGTTGCCTCCCAGGGTCTATGGCCACGACCTTGCCCTGTCGGAAGCTCTCCCCAAAGGTGACCGAGTAGGAGATGAAAGTCTTCTTGGCAAATCCTGCGGGAAGAGGAGACAATGGGAGAGCTCTCCTTCTCTGGAGGCTAACCACCCCCTCTTCTCCCCTCACGCTGTTCTTACTCAGACAAAAGCATGCCATGCATTTGGGACTGTGGCTGGGCTTTTGCTAGGTGTTATCTGCCCAGCAAGGAGCTGCAGGATTTGCCTCAGGTCAGGTGATACTCTTGGCTACATTGCTTTGTCTCTGCTCCTCATATCTCCTGTACTGGTTTACCAATTAATGTTGGTTTCTGGCTGGGTGTCAGAGGCTTTTTTCATGTCATGTGCCCCTCAGACCAAACTTTTGCTGTCCTTTTGATGCTTGTTCCCAGCCTCAAACGTACTTTACCCCTGAGTTCCCCAGTGACTGGAGGAATGGGGCTGGCCCAGACAGGCCCGAGCAGCTCTGACAGGGTTTGATCATCCAGGCCTCGCTGCTCCGCTGTTCCAAGTTCCAAGGGCTAGGTACAGAAAGCCATTGACTCACCCCTTCCAGCTGCTCTTGCTTTTAGCTTAGTCACCTTCTAAACTCTTGAAATAAAAAATAAAATAAAGGGGGGGGGGGGGGGGGCAGGGAGGAGAGATGGTCTGAGCAGTTTTTGCTCAGTTTTCCCAGTGGGTGTGCAATTAGCTTAACCACAGACGGGCTGTGGGTCCTCCCGGTGCCAAGCATTTGTTTTCCTGATGGAAAACATCACGTCTTTCACCAGGGCAGGGCGGAGGCGGTGCGAGCCCCGCGCTCCCCGCCGCTCCCCGCGTCCCGATGCCGGTGGCACGGGGGCTGCCCGAGCCCTTACCGCTCTCCACGGCGGCCCGGAGCGCGGCCACGTTGTGATGGAAAGCATCTCTCATGTCCACCAGCACGAAGGGGACGGCCCAGGACTTGAGCAGGCTGGCGGCCGCCATCCCTCCGAAGCCGCCCCCGACCACCACGACCCGCACGGACTCGTCCAGGGACAGGCGGGAGCCCATGGCGAGCGGCGGCTGCGGCGGGGCCGGGCCGGGCCGCGCTCGGCCTCCCCGGGCGGAGCCGCGGGCGGAGCCGGGCTCCTGGGCGCTCAGCCCGGCACCCGGGGCTGGGAGAGCCCCGAGCCCGGCACCCGGGGCTGGCAGAGCCCTGAACCCGGCACCCGGGGCTGGCAGAGCCCTGAACCTGGCACCCGGGGCTGGCAGAGCCCCGAGCCCGGCACCCGGGGCTGGCAGAGCCCGGCGCTGCCGGTCCGGAGAGCCGCGGGCAGGGGATGGCTCCTGCCAGGCGAGCAGAGCGCTTCACCTTCCCTAATTCCGCCCCCCCTCCCCCGGCGAGAAGGGACCGAGGGTTTTACGGACTGAGAGCTCTGCTCTGAACTTCACAAAGCTGCAGGCTGGGGGATGGTCCACTCCACCCGAACAAACAGCCTTTTGGAGAGCGAAATTTAAGGTTACAAAATTACAGAATGAATTAGGAAAAGACCTCTGGGATCATCAAATCCAACCTATGAGCAAACCATGCCAACCAGACCGCGGCACTCAGTCTCTCCTCAAACGCCTCCAGGAATGGTGAATCCGCCACCTCTCTGAGCAGTCCATTCCAATGTTTAATCACCCCTTGTGTAAGGAAATTCCTCCTGATGTTCAACTAAACACAGAAAACATGTATCTGCTCTGAGTGGAGCAGGAAAGGGAGCCCACAGATGGCTGTGCAAGAGAGAAGATCACAAAATCCCGGAAAGGTTTGGGTAGGATGAGATCTCAGAGGCCGTCTGGTTCCAGCCTCCCCACCATGGGCAGGGACACGAGCTCAGCATCAGCACGGTGGAGACAGTGGGACATAAAGAGAGAAGGGCCGAGGAGCTGGCAAAGGGCCCAGGGGAAGGGGAGTAGGGATGGAGGAGGTGGGCACTATAAAGGACACCCAGATCGTGTTCTTCCGCAGCACGGAAGTTGCCCCGAAGACTTTCAGCTCTTGTGGCATCCTGGATAAATATAGCTGCTGGCCCCGTGGATAAAAATGGATAAAAATAGCTGCTGCACACACTGCGGTGCTGTGAGCTGGCAGAGCTGCCCCCGCCCTGCTCCTCAGCCCTGCCTCAGCCAAACACAGCCCGGTGCCAAAACCCCCTCCCAGCAAAACGCCCTCCAGCCTTGGGGGGGAGAGACAACGAAGGAATTTTCCGGGAAAAGCAGGGCCTGGACCCAGGATTGCCGCCAGAGGGTGCAGCCAGCTAGCTCGGCCGTGGGGACATGGGACACTGTGTCCCAGTCCAGCGCATCCCTGCCTCAGCTACAGGAGGGGATCTGGACTGGGGAAGGAGGGTGACAAAGGGGTGGCAGGGGTGCGGGACGTTCCTGCACCCCGCGCTCTTCAGCCTGGAAGAGAGCTCGGAGGGGAGGGATGGAGCAGGCAACAATAAAGCTGGAATGGAATAAAGCCTTGCTGGGAAAGGCCATGGCTCCGCTGAAATACACCCAGGGCAGGTTGTGCTGTTTGTTACACAGGACTCAGCTGGAAATGCTACCCTTTTCAATAGGAGAAAGTCTTGATTAATCTGTGCGGTATAAACCTTCAGAGCTGCTAAACACCTGTGCTGCCCAGGAGGTCTGGGAGCTATGAATGTCCAGAGGCTGGGAAATATGCCCAGGGTAACTGCTTCAGATCTGTCTGTCTTTTCTCCTGGTACTGGCATGGTACCTGTGTGAGGAGGCTGCTGGAAGAGCCTGGCAATGGCTGGCTTTGGGAAAGCACAATTCAGTGCAAAAATAGTAAAAAAACCAAACCCACCTCCATTTCTAAAGGGATGAACTCTGCAATTTGAATCTGGTTTACCTCTTTTGCAAAATTACGTGGACAGGCTTGCTTGGCACCCCTTGTGTGTGAAACCATCCCAGGGGCAGGGTTCTCCTTACCTGTATAACTTCCTTGTTGTTTCACCTTCCTGGAGCAAAGCTGGATCAAAGGCCCATTCCCAGCAGATGAGGATGCTGAGGATGAGTTGCCATTTTCCAAATGCTGCTTTCCTGTCCCCCTTCCTTTGCACCTTTGTGCCCAGCTCTGTCTGCTCCAGAGGCAGTTTTGGGCTTTTCATGACAGGCATTTTCCTGTATTTTACAGCACATCCATTACTCCAGCAGTACTCTGTAAATTTCCCCTGTCCAACCTGATGTCTTCCCCCTCCAGGTATACATGAGGGCTACCTTCAGGTGAACCCAGTTGGACAACAGAAGATCAGAGCAACCTTTCAAAAAAAAGGAGGAAAAATCTTCTGGGCCAGTGAGTTGGAGATGCACCAACAAGCAAGAAAAGATCACTGGCAAAAAGAGTGCCCAGAGCAAACAGGGAGGGTAAAAGAGACCTTTGTAAAAACCTCACTCCCAACCCCAGGCAAACAGGAAGAAACTCGGAATACCCAAAGCTGAGGCCAGTGGGAGCATTCAGTGTGCAGGTCAGGGCTCAGGTTTGGCAGATGGGATGTTTGGATGATAATTCTCCAGCTGAATGCACACAGGTGGTGAAAGTTCATCAGCCTCAGAGAGGTTTTTCTGCTGCTGGTGGTTGGTGGGGCAGGGACGGGTGGGCAGGCCTGGGGCAGTGATTGCCCTGCCCTGCCCTGCCCTGCCCTGTTGCAGGCTTCCTGGCCTTTTCCTCCCAGCTGCCCCACAGACCAAATGCTCCCTGCAGGATGGCAGGGGGAAAAAGTGTAGGGAAGGGGCTCTGTGAGATGCTCTTGCCCCAGTTTGCCACTGTGAGACAGGCAGCAGGGGTACCTGTGCCTGTCTGTGAGTCCTCTCCTCGTCAGGTGTAATCCAGCATCATCCAGAGCTAGGAGACATCCCTCTGAGGATGATTAATCCATGGATGGGTACAACAGTGCTGTGTGGGGAGACTTTAGGGTGCCACAAGTGCCCCTGCTCTGCATTGGCCCAAATCCCTGTAAACCTCTACATCTTTGTCCTGCCCTCCCTGATCATCAGGGCAGCTTGGCCTCCCTAACTTTGCAATAACCCAGACAAGCTGATAGAGGGATAACATTCCTCCCTTCACCCTCCTCTGGGGAGCAGCTCTCCCACCTGGGCCTGGCTTGGCCCTCTGCCAAGCCTGAGTTGCTGGAGACTCTTTTCCTGGCTCACAGCCATGTCTGCAAAACCCCAAATCCTCTCCTGTATCAGCAGCCTCGCACACCACATTCCCTCTGCCCACAGACACGTCCTGCACATCATCCTGTGACAGCCCCAGTGGCACCAGGGTGGCTGCAGCTCTCTGGCTGTGCCCCTGGAGGCTTTGCTTCAGGAAAATGAGGATTTCCAGTCTCCCAGGGATGAGGGGTTGCTCTAGACAAACTGCCTGGTCCATCCTTGCTCCCCAGCTCCCCATTTTGCCTGGGTGAGCTGGTTACCCCCCATGCCTCAAGGAGCTCAGCCAAGGTGGAATTGTGTCAGTTCAGGGCAAAGAATCACCTGGAAAAACCAATTCAGTCAGTTCCTGGCTGCTTTTAAGCATCAACATTAGGTATTTTATACCTTATACTTAAAAATCTACTTTTATCAGAAATCAACAGGGTTCCACTTACATTTATTCTCTCCGTGACAAACCTCATTTTTCATTTCCAGTTTTTCAGTGCTATGAGAAGACAAGCTGCTTCCCATGGACAACAGCACCAAAATCACCCTGTTTTGGTCAGGCTGGACCAGTGATGTGTATTTATAGGCAGCATCTCTGTACATGCCAGCCCATAAATTGTTCACAGATCCCAGCCAAAAAAGGGTGGGAAAACCCCAAGGGTGAAATGCAATGGTCTCTGCAATTAAATGGTCTTTGTATCCATGAGAAGAGCCACGGGGAGCTGGGATCTCTCTCCATCCCACCTCAGAGCTGTGCCACAAAGCTGTTCTCCTTTTTCCTGGGATCACAGTGAGCTCTGTGCCAAGGTGCTGCCCAGCTCCTCTTTTCCTGCAGGATGAGTTTGCCAGGCTCAGTGTGCTGTGGTGACAGGCTTCACCTCACCTGCCTTTGCCACCTACAAATTTGGGCTCAAACCAAGGCAGGTTTTGGGGAAATGGGGGTGCCCAGGCTCACATCAGCTCCTGGCATGGGCTGAGCAGGGACCAAGCAGGGCTGTCCTTCCCCTTGGAGGAAACCCCAGCTCAGACAGCTCCTGCTACTGCCTTGGGGTTTTGTGCCATGCAGACCTTTCCTGCTCCTCCAGAGCCAAGCATGCAGCAGACATTGGGAATTTTACAGGAATGCTATTTTGTGAGAATTCATCCCTTATTGTGATGTGATCCAGGCAGGTGCCTACAAGAAACTTTATCAGCTTTATTTGTGTCAGCTGCCTGGCTGTAAGGATTGCAGGGATCTCCTTGGAAATTCTCTGGTTCCTCCAGCAGTGGAGCCCAGAGATTGACAGTGTGGTGGCAACTCTCTTTTATGGGATAACATGGTTTGTGGCATTAATCCCTGTGGGGTGGTAGAGAAGCATAAAGGATGTCAGTGGCTGGGGTTTCTTTGGGAAAAAGAGAGGGCTTGTGCAAGCTCCTTTGCTCTTGGGGCAGCTTTTGAGAAAGAACAGCTTTCACTCCTGATGTGGGGAGTTTTCTTCCCCTTGCCCCCCAGATTTCATTACAGTGAAAGCAGAGCATAGAATAAAACTGTGTCCTGAAAAAAATAGGCCTCACAGACAGGCAGCCTTTGTCCAAAGGTGTAATTACAGGATAAATATGGGATGCCGACCAAGAAATGCAGTCTGGTCAGGCATGCAGTCTCTTAGAAAAACACAACAGAAAACAAGGTTGTCATTTAATGCTGAAATATCCACATGTGCTACAGCCCTTGGGGGTCCCTCGTTGGGCCGTGGATCTCCCCACTGACCTGGTGTTTGGTTGTTTGGATGGTGCAGCTGTATCCATGGGCAGCTTCCTGAAAGGACCATGATGGAGAGGAGGAAAGGGTTGATCCAGCCTCCAGCAGAAGGCAGTGGGGCTGGGTGAGGGCATTGCTGGTGTGATGGATTTCCTTCAGAAATCAGGCAGAAATCCTCTCCAATAGGGCTGTGAGGAGACATGGGGGATTAGCTCATCCGATCCCATTAAATGGAGCTGGAACAAGTGAGGAGAAGGGTATGGGAGGTCAGGACAGCCAGCACAGCAGCCACCACTTCTCTTGTTTGGGAGAAACCTCATGCCAGGCTGGAAAAAGGCCTTTTTATGGATTTCTATGGACCTGCCTGGTGGCTTGGCTTCATGGCCCAGCAGGGCCACCTGGGTGTTAAACTGCAGGGCATCTAAGGTGGCACTTCAGAGACTTGGCCACCTTGGCTTACCAGCAGGTTCTGCCTCAAGAACTGCCTCTCCACAGCAAGCCCAGCCACGCCAGCATGGCCCAGGCAGCTCTGAGGGCTCTGAGAGGGAAGCAGAGAAACAGCAGGATGTACCTGCTGTCCAAAGTCAACTCCGGATTAGTGGGAGGGAATAATTTTCCAGAAAGATCCCGTTTAGAGGGGAACATCCATCATTTGTTAAAGCTCTCACTGGTGTTACGTCATCTTGTGTCACCTGCAATGACCCCAAGGAGAAGCAGTTTTGGCTGGTGGCCCTGTTCCACAGGACATATGTCCCCTCACTCTTCTGGGCTGTTCTGGAAAAGGTCTCTCTGGTGATAATTAGCATCACCCCAATGCTCCTGAATTCCCTGCAAAGCACAGCTGCAGCAGGCTTGGAGGTGAGCCTGGAGGCACTACAGCTGCAGGTGGGGGTTGTTTGATTTCCTTATTTTAAACCAAGCTTTAGGCCTGCTTTATTTCAGAAAGCTTAGATCTTTTGACAAGAGGATTGAAATTAATCTTTCTTTTTTGCATTGGTGTCTATGAGAAAGGGTGAGCCTGCATCCATTGCAGCTCCTGTTGTGTCCTTCCTGCATGGTCTGTCTGGATGCAGGTATGTCCTTGCTCTAAGGCACTCTCTTACTATGACCTTCCCAATCTGTTCTTTCCCTCCCAAATCCATGCCTTTCATCCTCTATGGAAAGAGGCAGGCAGCAGCCAGAGCAGGCTGAGCAGGAGGCCCCTCTTGTGGGGGGACAAACCTCCCCCCAGCAGCTCAGGGGGAATTCGGCTGCTCCAGCCTCGAAGGAGCCGTGTCCCCTGCGGCTTCCCGATGCGCCTGGAGCCCTGGGTTTAATGGGAGCAATTAGCCCCGCGGAAATCTGCACGGGTCGGGGGCATGTTTTCTCTCTGTCCTGTGATGGTTTTGACGGGAAGCTGGAGGCTGTCCAGGAACAATTGCTTATGCTTGGCTAGCAGTGCGGGCTGGAGCTGGCCGGGGCGGAGGCAGCGCAGGTAAGAACGGGTGGCTGTCACCATTCCCTCTGGAATGGTGTGGCCAGCAGGAGCAGATCATTCTGCCCCTGTAGCTGGCACTGGTGAGGCCACACCTGGAGTGCTGTGTCCAGCTCTGGCCCCTCAGGTTGGGAAGGACGTTGAGGCGCTGGAGCGCGTCCAGAGGAGGCAACGGGGCTGGAGAGGGGCTGGGAACACAAACCCTGAGAGGAACCCCTGAGGGAGCTGGGGGTGCTCAGCCTGGAGAAAAGGAGACTCAGGGGTGACCTTATCACTCTGTACAGCTCCTGAAAGGTGGCTGTGCTCAGGTGGGGTTGGGCTCTTCTCCAGACAGCACTGACAGAACCAGGGGACACAGCTTTAAACTGCACCAAAGTATAGGTTGGATATTAGGAAAACGTTTTTCACGCAAAGGGTGATAAAGTTCTGGAATGGTCTGCCCAGGGATGTGGTGGAGTCACCATCCCTGGATGTTTTTAAAGAAAGCCTGGATATGGCATCAGTGCCATGGTTTAGTTGAGGTGTTGGAGCTGGGTTGGACTTGATCTTGGAGGTCTCTTCCAACCTAGTGATTCTGTTCTTATCTGTTCTGCTCTCTGGCCTCGGCTCAGCCCAGCTCCCACTTCCCTTGCCGCTTGTTTTCCATGCTCCTGGATTTGCCTGTCCTTGCCCCCTGGACCCGGCTCTCCAAACCCCAAAGCACCTCCACCTGCCGTGGGATGGAGGGGGATGCTGGCCACTCTCCAGTGTCCCCTCTTTGGCTGGGGCAGCTCAGTAGCTACTCACCCCTCATGCTGTTTCACAAACAATTACCCTAAAATTATTTTCTCTGCAAAAGCCAACTGAATGGTGCTTTTCCAGAGACATTTACCAGGACCCTGCATTCCCCCTCATGCTGGCTCTGTGGGCTTTTCCCAGCGCGCAGCTGCGGAATATCCATCTGACCTCAGTGACCCTGCTGCTTTCCCAGCAGGAAGCCTCCAAACAAAACCCGATTCACTCAGCAGCCCCAGGGCTGCTTGTGATGCCGAGAGCTGCGTGTGAGGCGGGGAGGAAGCCGACTCTCTCCATCGCCTGTGAGCGATGAGGGTATGCCAAAAACCTCCACTTTTGTGTCCTTTCCCCATCCAGCTGGCACCGAGCACTCCGAAATCACACCTTGAAGCCTGGTGCTGCCCGGCCCTGCTCGGAAACCCTCCTCAGCCGGGGCGGGCGGGCGGATGGCTGCCCGGGGCTCCGGGGCTGCTGCTCCCCGCCGGCCGGCCCCGCGCTCCTCAATGCCTCCTCTGTTCTCCCTCTTGGGTCGAAAACGCGGCTTTTGTGAGCTCAGCCCTGTGCTGGAGCCCCAGCACGTTCCTCCCGGCCGGCAAAGCGCAGCCCAGCTGTGGCCGGCTGCCGCCTCCTTTCATTTATTTATTTTTGCTTTTGGCCAACAGCTCTAGCTGGGGAGAAGGGGACATGCGGCTGCTGGGACCCCTCAGGGCTCGCTGGCAAGCCCGAGGTGGAGACAACCACTCTCCACCAAAATGCTCAACTTCTCCCTCGGGTGGCTGCCATAACCCAAAAATACCCGGGGGAGAAAAAGAATGAGCTACAAAGAGGGCTAAAAATAGGCATTTTAATGAATGAAATGTGAATTGGAGGGGGCAGCTCGGCACTGGGTCAACATCTGCAAACGGCAAACACCCTGAAACTCCCTGGGCCTCTACCAGGTTTGGCCACCCATCAGTGCTGTTAACACGTATTTCTGGGACTCCCCTGGGCAGGGGACACCCACCAATACTAAGGAGACAGGAGATGCTTTGGACTCTGTGCTGGTGGCTTTGTTTTTACTCAGACAAGTCTGACCGTCTTTCAGCACCGCTGAAGTTCCCAGTTGGTGCTGCACGGGGCTTGGGGGGGTTTACAGCCCCTCAGACCCCGGGGGCTCTCCCAAAATCATGCAGAAGGACACGTGGTGGTGTCCAGCTAAAATGTGACCTCTGTTCTGGGTGTCCCCCTTTGTGGTATGTTGCGCTGCTCTGATTTTTGGGCTTAGCTCCTTGACCAGCCTCCCCCTCCTGTTCACATAATAAATAAATAAATTCACCTGGTATGCAAATACACAGGGAAAAAAGGAAATAAACCCAAACCTCCAAAACCAAGTTTGAAGAGCACCAAACCATAGTCACCTCATTTTGTTGTAGCCCAAGTGCCGTCCAGGGCTCTGTGGGCAGTTTCCAGTCTCTGCTGCTGTATGAAGGCACTAAACCAAGAAGGTCTCTGGGCGCTTGCTGGCACCACAGGAATTTTGTCCTTGCCCCGTCCCAGCTGGCATGGGGGAAGGCAAGCCAGAGGTGCTTGGTCCTGTGCCCCTCTGCTTGCCATCACCCTCCTCTTCCTCAGTGCAGCTCCCGAGCTGGGGAGGTGGCCCTGTTGCCGACCCCACTGCCCCTCACCCTTACAATTCCCCATTCCCGGAGAAATTGTATAATTCAGGCTCTGCAGGACCCCGGGGCCAGCTCTGCCAAGACGCTCCGGCTCCTGGGGCTGCCATCTGGCAGCAGCGAGGAGCATTTTTGGGAGCAGGGACCCCCAGGTGGTCTCCGGGCCGGCCGGGAGCACGGCCGCAGCCCCTCGTTCCGCCCCGCCGCCGCGGCCCCGCGCCACTACGTGACCCAGGCGGGCTGTGCCTCCTCCAGCAGGCTGAAGGAGCGGTTGGCCAGCGCTGCAGGGCTGCTGGCCAGCTTGTAGCCAAAGAGCTGCATGGCTGGGGCGCAGGCGTCCTGCACCACCTGCGCCAGCTTGAAGGGCATGCTGAACCGCCACTTGTCGAACTGCTCCGAGGAGTTCTTGCACGTGGAGTAGACGCCGTTGCCGTCGGGGGGAGCCTGCGTGTTTCTGCCGATCCACTCCTCCACCTGGCGGGTGAGGGGCAGCCCGGCGAAGCGGAACATCTCCCGCGCCTTCTGCAGCGGCGCCCGCGCCACGTCCTCGTAGCGCACCAGCATGTAGCGGCCCCGCAGCCAGCCCGGCCGCCGCAGCCCCAGCTCCGCCGACACGCGGATGCTCTCGCAGTTGCCCCGCAGCCGCTGCACCTCCTCCTCGTGCAGCGGGGCCTCCCCTTCGGACGCCCACTTCTTCCAGGTCTCGTACTTGCCCGAGAAGGCCACCATGCGCGAGGCCAGGACGGCGCGGGGGTCCCGCACCAGCTGGATGATGCGCAGGTCCAGCCGAGGGTCCTCCACCAGCGGCTGCAGGAACTCCAGCTGCCGGATGCGCACCGTCTTCAGGGCCACGTGCTGCTTGCGCCGGCACGCCTCGGCCGCCAGCGTGATGTTGAGGGGGCCGCAGCGGCGGTTCTTGCAGTAGTACTTCTCAAAGACCTTCTTGGTGCTGGGCGTGCAGACGGGCTCCTCGCACAGCGAGTGGCTGGAGCCCCGCCGAAACAAGAAGGGCGTCAGATGGCCCTCGGGAACCGGCGAGATGAAGTTCTCTAGGATGTAGAGGTCGCAGAGGAGGAGCTGCTTGAGGACATCTCGGTAAACCAAGGCTGAGCCCACAGCACTGGCTCCCCCCGGCAGGAAGGTCACCGTCTTCTCGACGTGCCAGAGGGGCTCGAAGAGGTAGAAGATGCTGCCCTGCTGGTTGAAGAACTCTCCGACGAAGGAGGAGCCAGTGCGGGTGGTGGCCATCAGCAGGACGTGCCGCCGTGGCCCCACGTCCCCGTCGGCTGCCAGCTGCAGGGTGATGTTGTACAGGTGGGACCTCAGCTGGGAGAAGGCAGCGTCCAGCTCCTGCAGCGAGGCCAGCGAGCCGTTCTTGGCCGGTGCTGGGCTGGCCTCTGTGCTGTTGGCCTCTGCCAGTGCTTGCGGGGACTGCTTCAGCTTGTCCGACACCCTGTGGGGAGACCCAGCCCAGCCTGGAGGACAGTGGAACCACCCTGCATCCCAGCGGGGGACTTGGGGGGCTCCTGCTGCAGAGGAGCTCAGGATGGGGGGAGAGGGGCTGCAGACCTTGGGCTGGCTCGGATGCCCACTGCCTACCTGGAGATGAAGTTGTTCTCCTTCTCGATGATGACGAGGCTGATGACGAAGACCAGCAGGACGGCGTACTTGCTCTTCATCTTCAAGCAGTGCAGCAGCTCCCGCATATCTGTGGGCAAAGCGCGTCGGATCTCCATGGGGAACACACACGGGTCCTTCCTGCACGCCGGGAAGGTGTTGTGGGCTAGGGCCTTGCCAGCCCTGCCTGTGGGGAGAAGAAGGCTCAGCATGGCGATGGTTCCCTGCAGGCAGGGTCAGAGGCTGACAAAGGCTGGACGAGAGCAGTAAAAAAGTGGAAGCTCCTCCCTGCCGCTCCATCCCACCCCCGAGGAGCAGCTGCCTGAATGCCCCACTGGCTGCTCCTCCTCCTTCTCAAAATAGATCTGCCCAACAAGACCCCTTCCTACGCTTCCACCAGCCGCCCCTGCCCACCCTGAAACCCAGCCCAGGCCTGGCACCCGACAGCTGCCTGCTTCCCGCTGGCAAAAACCTGCTGCTGCCAGCGAGGCAGCCCCTGGATCATCCGGACCTTCGGCACATTGTGGCTCCCAACCTCTGGAAAGGGGAGGCTTGGAGGCTCCACTGTAGGGCCCCAGTGTGGGGCCGAGCAGCTTCCGCCTTCCCCCAGCATGGCAGCAGCAGCTGCTGAGCCTCGAAAATGAAACCCAGAGAGTTTTCAGGAACAACGGCGGGCCGGAAAACACTGCTGCTGCCAGTCCCCCTCCGGGAGTAGAATGCTCCGGGGGAGGCTTTTGCCAAAAAAGGAGAAAAAAACCCCAAAAACCCAAATAATGCAGCAGCTGCTTGGTGTGGGATGCAAAGCCAGGAGACTTGGCACCCCCGCCCAGCAGAAAAGGCCCACCCCCAGCCGAGTCGGGGTGTTGCTGGAAACTGCTCTGAGTCGCACCAAACCCACACCCAGCTGGAGATTTTGGGTGTCACAGCTGCTGTTTCGGGCTCTGGGGCAGGTCCTGGTGTGCAGATTGACACCCCCAGGCCTTGCTGGCACCTGCCCGGGGTGAGGCCGTTCGCTCGTCCCCCTCTCTTGGCCAGACTTTTGGTGACTCAGGGAAAGTCTATTCAGCCTTGGCTGGGCTCCACCAGCGCGACCCCGGCAGCCCGTCCCAGCCCTGCTTTTGGGGTGAGGGAGCAGAGCCAGGCAGAGCCCCATCCTTTTGGGGGGCCCCGGGGTTTGCTGGAGGGGAGATGCCCTGGCCAAGCCTCGGCATCTGCAGTCCCCGGCAGAGCGTGGAGTGGGGAAGCCCTGCCAGGCATTGCGTCACGTCCCAACCCCTTCCGCGTCGTGCTCGGCCAAAATGTGCATTTTTTAGTGTTGCTCGCTGAATGCCCCTCCGGCTGGGAAGGAGGGAGCATGGGCAGGAGGGGTGGGATGTGTCCCGTGGGCAGGGCAGCACCCCAGCCTGTCGGGTTCCTGGTCCTGTCTGTGTGAGAGGAATTTCCCATCTTGAGCAAAGCACTCAGCTCCCGAGGCTTGGCTTCCAGCCATCTCCTTTCCAGCAAAACCTTCTAAAAAGAGACATCCACACCCACGCACCCAGGAAACTCAGGATTTAGTGGGATGCAGGGATTCTGGAGAGCCCTGGCAGCCCCAGAGCCCTCCCACAGTGGTCCCCCAGCTCCCCCCTTTCAGCAAGTGGCACCGAGATCCCCGGCACACGTGTGTGCGTGCATGTGCGTGCATGTGTGTGTTTTTAACAGCCCTGTTAGTTTAGTTTGTCATCACGCTGCTCCTCGGGGACAGGCCAGCAGCCAGGGCAGGTGCCTTTCACCAGCCACCCCTCATATCCCCCCTCCTCGGTCGTGCTCCCTCGATGACAGGATTTGTCGGAGTATTTGAGCAACCGAGAGAAAAAAATCGAATACATTGAGACCTCGGTGTGTGGCCGCACAGAGTCAGAGTCACGGCATCCCAGGGGGCGGTGATCTGCATCCCTGCCCTCGCCTGGGGCTGGGGACAGTCCCCACGCACAGGGGATGGCATCAGCCGCTTCCCCAGACAAACCCCCGGGCAAAGCCAGTCCCGGATTTTCCCCCTCTGATGCCCCCAGCTGCCTGACCACAAATGAGCCACAGACCGGGAATTACTCACAGGGGTGACCCAGAGAACCATGTCCGGCAGCGCTGGCAACCCCCTCATCCACAGCCCCGGGGCAGACAGCAATCACTACACAAACAACCGGCTGCAAATCCCGCCCGGGGCCCCGCCAGGGCTGAGCTGTGGGGCTGGGGACACGCGGGTCACCCGGTGAGGCTGCCTGGCACCCCAAAGCTCTTCCCTGCCGGGGCCCGCGCGGCGCAGCCCGGCCGGGGCACCACACAAGCCACAAGCGCCCCTTTGTGAGGGGAACAGAGGGGCTCTGTGTCCCCGGCACGTTCCCCTGCAGGGCTCTGCTGGGGTGGGATGGATCAGGAGAACCGGCAGGATGCTGCTGCTGCCGCCCCAGGGTGCCCTGCCAGTGCCTGCTCCTGGGGAGCGCACCTGTGTGAGCAGACAGATGGATGGACATCATCCCTGGAGATGGCAGTGTCCTCCTGCTCTCCACGTCCCAAAGCAAAGAGGAATAATTTCCAGGAATGCTAAACTGAGATGCCGTGGATGGCAGCACCCACAGCTCAGATGCTGCTCCCTGCTTTTTCCTATCCCTCAGGCTGGAAGTGCTTTTCAATTCAGCAGGGATGGCTGCAATTCCCATTGCAGAGATTTATGGATTTCCCAGATGAGTTAAAGCCTGAAAAGGAGCTTTTCTGGGGCAGTGTTGGGGATTTTGTTCCCATGCAAATCTGCCCAGGTGGGATCCTCCACTACCAGCAAGTTAAGTTAACCTTGCCACAGCAAGAAGGAAGGACTTGGACAGTAATGGAGACACCAAATCATTCCAGTCTGCTGGAGCAAGTTTTTGTGGGATGGATGGTGCAGGTGGGATAAGAGCAGAGGCCCTGTGAGAGGAAGGAGGGAAGGGATGCTCCTGTCACCCTTCTGGAGGGCATTCCACAGGACTGTCTGACCAGAAGAGCAGAGCAGGGGTTTTGAGTTCTGTATTGGGAAAGGAAAGGTCTTACATAAAGCCTCGGGGCTCTCCTTCCCCATCTCTGGCTGCCCTGAACCCCCACCAGGTGAGATCCAGGAAAGAAAGATGCCTGTGGCTGCCAGGGGCAGCCAGCTGGAGGTGAGACTGGATGAAGTCACATTTTCCTCTGGTGACTCAACAGGCAACAACTGAGCTCTGGACACAGAAAGGCAATGAAACACCCACATGCAAGAGCTCCCTCCCTGCCTGAGATCCTTCTGACCACCCAGCCCCCCTCCACTCCCATGCATCCCTCCATGGAAGCCCACAGTGACCTGCAGCTGAGCTCCCTGCCCCCGGAGCTGCTGCTGCACTGAGTAATTCCCTCCACGGTCCTTTGCTTCATCAGACTTCCATCAGACACTGGGATCAGCAGAACACAGGGACAGAACAGCAAAGAGATAAGGAGCACGGGCTTATCTGCTCTCCGTGCTGCTCTTTGTCTGCAACCTGGGGAAAAAAAACCCTCTGTATTTACTCTTTCAACTATTTCCGCTCCCAGCTTCCTCCCAAGGCTGGCCTTGGGAAACGTGCCACCAGAGCTTCCCACTTTGCTTTCATCTCCCAGCAATTTTCATCCTGGTCCTGGCTGTCCTCCAAGGCATGGCACAAGCACAGCACTGCTTCGGTTTGCCCTGCAGCGCAGCTAAGGAGCCTGTCCAGGCAGGTATTTTTTGGTTAAAAACATGTCTAGTCAAGCTAAAAAAAATGAGGGGAAAAAAGTCACCTCCTACAATGTTTATAAAGTTGCTGAGAATAGTCACAATCCTCATCAAATTGAAGCCTGGAAACTGCCCATTGGAGGAGAAAGTTGGGAATGGAAAGTGCTTCTGACTCAGAGGTTACACTCAGGAGCAGCAGCAGGAACGATGTTGGTACAAACAGGCACCACTGGAAGAACTTTCTTTTCATTGCACGAGCTCTCAAACTCCAGGTGCATGAGGTTGTCCCCTGTCCGCTCTTTACTGTCCCACCTGTTCTCTGTGATGCCCCAGATGAGCTGTCCTTGTTTCTTCTGTCCAAACACCACTGTGCAGGAGGGGTGCAGAGGCTGGTGAGGGCACAGTAATGTTGGTGACAGGACCAGCACAGGCTTCACGGCCAGGACAGACTGGTCTTTTCTCTCCCTTGCCTTGGTGGTGTCCAAAGAGTCACCAAGAGTTTTCTCCTGACCCAGCAGAGAGGAGAGCTGCTGCTCCTGCCCCTGGTGCACCCGACGGGGCTCAGAGACATCAGTGCTGGGCATGGGGATAAACATGTGGGATAAAACACGTGCATCAGGCAGGGGCCAGCCTCTGGAGCTGGATCTGGAGCAGGACCCAGCTAAAACACCTTCAGCCTTGAAACCAACCCGCCGGCAGCCACAGGCACGGCTGGGGTGGGGTTTGCAGCACCACCTGCAGCAAAGGTGAGAGACTGACGGCGCCGAGCTGCTGGGCAGCGAGGGGGGCTGCAGAGCAGACCACCAAGACGGGCGAGAGGACGTTTGCTCGGCGCCGGTGGCACAATGCCGGCTGCTGTGCGCTGGGAACCGCAAATGCCCGTCCCTGCTTCAATGAGCCCTTTCTTTGGGGCGCGGAGCCCGCGGTCCCTCCCACCGCCCCACACTCCTTCCCTCACTGCTCCACGCTCGCCTGGAAGCTCCTCGGCCAAACCCAGCCTAAAGCAGGGATAGGGCGCTCTCTGTGCCCGCCTCTGCTCGCCTTTCAGCCCGAGACAGGCGCCTGGAGCTCCGGGCATGCAGAAGGGCAAGAGATGTTGGCGAGGGGACAGTGACCTGTGCCCGAGTCAGCACAGGGAGACTGGGGGTGTGACATCGAGCTGCTGAAGCAACATGGCAGATGTGGAAAAACTGCACAGTTAAATGCCTGTCCTGGTGTAGCGATGTAAATCGTTGGCTGTGGAAAAGGAGACGCTCTCCTCCAGGCACCAAAGCCAGGCTCGGTGCAAAGGCAGCGGGGCGTGGGCAGCTCTCCGCAAAGCGGCCGGGAGCAGCTGCTGAAATCCGGGCAGGCACTGAGGGGGGACTCTGCTGGGATGGCCTTTCCCCCCAGGGTACCCTCATGCCATCCAGGGCCCGTCTGGGGCCGTGAGGGTGTGAGAGCCCCAGCTCCGGCAGAAACGTCGCTGTCTCCCGGGCGCCGGGAGCCGGCCCGGGGCCAGCGTGCCCCGGTGGCCCCGGGACAGGAGGGGAAAGGGTGCGAGCAACTTTCCAGTGCTCCCTGGTAGGGGCTGACAGGACGGATGATGCAACTCCGGGATGGTTGTGAGAAACTCTCATTTTCCAAAGTCTCCTTCTGTAGCCCCAGACGCGCTCCGCTCGGCGCTGCCGCTGCAGAGCTCGATCCTATTCCATTGATTTTTTTTTCCCCAGTTTTTTTTTTTTTTTTCCCCCGAAAGAAAGGCACGGGGAGAGCTGCTGAGCAGTCATGTGCTGGGAGGACTTTCAGCAGCAGGGCGCTGGGCTCCGGCTGTCCGCCGAGGGGAGGGAGGCAGCGGAGGAAGGGAGGCACCGCCGGCGCTGCCCCGCTGCGGGAGCGGGCGGCGGGGGCCCCGCACCGAGACAAAGGAGCGGCCGAGGCCGGAGGGCGCACAAAGGAGCCGGCGGAGCCCGGGGCCGCCCCGCGGGGGGATGCGGCCCCCGAGCCCCGGGCTCCCCGCCGGCCCCGCTCCCCCTGCCCGGGCTGGGGGGGCGAGCTCGGGGCCGCGGCCCCTCTTCGCACGCCCAACTTCCCGCAAGTCCCCGCCGCGCCGGGAAAGACCCGATCCCGCCGCCATCCTCCCCCTCGCCCCGGGGCTCCCGCTGCCCATCGCGCCGCTCCCGGCCCCCGGCCCCGTCGGGCTCGGCCCCGCTGCACCTACCCGGCGGGGCGAGCTCGCCCGGTCCTGCCGTGCGGGAGGAGAGAGAGCAGCGGGTCCCCTGCTTTTCTTCACGGTGCTGTCATCCTCCCTCCCTCCCTCTCTCCCTCCCTGATTCCCTCCCTCCCCTCTTCCCTCCCTCCCTCCTTCCTTCCTTCCTTCCTCCCTGCCGGGGCAGCGGCGGGGGGAGCGCTCCCGGGGCGGGGCCGGGCAGGGTCCCCGGGCCAAGCCCCCGCTGCCCCCAGCCCGGGAGCTGCCGGGCCCCGCCTCGGGATCGCTGGAAGGGGCCGCCAGGGTGGGGAAAGGGGGGAAGTGGAGTCCTGGGAGCCCACAGACACGCCGCGAAATTGTCCCCTCTGGGCCAAGGTGAGTCCCCTCCCCGGCACCACGGGGTGATTTGGGCTGTAGGCTTCCTGTCCAAAGCAGGCTCACACTGGGGTGTTAAGGGCTTTATCCTGCAAACCTCCAAGGATGGAGCTAGTACATCTCTTTGCTCACTGCCGTACTGGAGAAATTTTCTTCTTCTATCCACTCCAAACCTCTCCTGGCCCAGCCCTCACCATCCCATCATGTGAGGGACCTGGCTCCATCTCTGTGACCACCTTGTGGGAAGGTTCCTCTTTGTTATCCTCAGCCAAAACTGGCTTCAAGGTCAGCACCTTTCTCCCCAAACTGCACTTTGTCCCCATACAGGAGCCGTGGAGGGGTTGGTCCCACCGTGGTGTATTGTGCTGGTGAGGTCACATCTCTGTGCTCCAAGAGGGCAGGGAGTGAGAGCATCCTACTGGGAGCAGCCCAGGAGCACTGGGGGACACTGCTTGTCACTGTCCCTGCAGGGCAGGCTTAGGGTCTGGAGCATTAAATCCTACAGAAATGACTATTTTGGCTGAAGAGCAGAAATTCACCCAGCTCCCTCAGAGCTCTGTAATGTTAGACACTGAAGAGCTGAAAGACATCTGGCTCTGCAAGCAGAGAGAGATCCAAAACCTAGTCCCCATAAAAACTTTCAGCCTTCTTTCACATTCCTGGCATAGCTTTTCTGCTACGCATGTGGCATAGACAACAAAATGCAAGTTTTCTTGGCATTTAATGTGGTGATCAACATCATTCATCACTCCTCAGTGGCTTCCTGTGAGCCAAGGTGATGGGGATGGGTTTGGGTGGAGAGTGCCAGCTGGTATGCAAACAGCAAGGCAGGAAAGCCTGGGTGTGACCTTCCTTCCTTCCTTCCTTCCTTCCTTCCCTCCTTCCCTCCTTCCCTCCTTCCCTCCTTCCCTCCTTCCCTCCTTCCCTCCTTCCTTCCTTCCCTCCTTCCTTCCTTCCTTCCTTCCTTCCTTCCTTCCTTCCTTCCTTCCTTCCTTCCTTCCTTCCTTCCTTCCTTCCTTCCTTCCTTCCTTCCTTCCTTCCTTCCTTCCTTCCTTCCTTCCTTCCTTCCTTCCTTCCTTCCTTCCTTCCTTCCTTCCTTCCTTCCTTCCTTCCTTCCTTCCTTCCCTCCTTCCCTCCTTCCTTCCCTCCTTCCTTTCTTCCCTCCTTCCCTCCCTCCTTCCCTCCTTCCCTTCCTTCCTTCCCCAGGGCTGGCAGGATCAGGCCTGTGTGGGCTGTCATGTTGTTCATGTCAGCAAAGAGCAGATAAGTCTGGCTGGCCGCACACCACAGGAGTTTTGAGGGGTTTTGAGACGCGGTGAAACATTTTTAAGCTCCTCGCTTGTTTTTTAAACTGGAACAGGGCATTCTGCCTCGGATTTTGTAGGCAAAGATCTTGGCAAAAACACAACGCTGATGCATAACTAATTTTGAGGTGAGGGCAGGGGGAGGCTGGTGGGCAGCTCAGCACCCATACTATGGGTGTCACTGTGTTTGCAGGGTGCTTTAGTGGCAGTCCCGGGGTGGCAGGAGCAGAGCAGGGATTCCCCTGGCTGTGGGGCACAGCCCGAGCCCGGGACGAGCTCCCTGCCAGCTCTGCGAGCAGGCGTGGGGCTCGGGACGGAGATCACCTTCCTGCTTCATCAATAATGAAGCTGGCTCGTGAGGAACAAAGTGGCTTCTGCACCCCTCGCACTGCCGAGAGAGGCGGGAGTTGTGTTTCCTCCGCCCTTCGCTCACCTGCGGGATCACGTTCCCTCGGCCGCCCATTCCTCCTCCCCAGGGATAACACAGCCGCTGCTCCTCGCTCCCTGTGTCGCACAGGGCGTGGAGGCAAAGGAGCGGTCCCCACAATGACACCAGGAGCAAGGAAAGGCGACATGTCTCTATAGCAACCAGGATGCTCTGGGTTTTCGGGGAAAAACCAGCAGCTGCTGGTTAAACCAAGCGTCTGCTGCTGGTTTTACAGCCTCGGTTCAAGCTGGTGATGTGGCAGTGACCAGGTCGGGCTTCCATTTGAAAAGACCTCCGCTGGTTTTAACTCTGTTAGCACCAGGGCAGCATTTTTATTTGCATGATAAAAAGCATAGTCCCATCTCACAGGATCTGCTTCAACAATTTGGGTATAAAATAGAGGTAATCAGTTTGGTTTTGGGTGGTAAAATCTACTTAAACTGTAGGAGACAAAATGATGTGGAAATTTGAGTTATTCTATAGGGAACAGAACGATTTCTGGTAAAAGTGAGGTAATCAACAGGTAGGAAAAAATTTGTCTAGAAAACTTTAGGTTATCTGTAAGGCACAGAGAATATTTTGGGGGAAAGATCTGAGATGATCTGTAGGGGACAGAATTACATTTTTTGCAATAATCTAGAGGTAATCAGCAGGGTTTTTTTTTAGCAGTAAAATGTAGGCAATCTGTTGGGGAAAGAATGAACATTTTGGAGATAAGACAGAGGTAGTCAGAGGGTTCTTTTGATTGTAAAATCTCTGCTAATCTGTAGAGGACAAAATGAACTTTTGAGGTCTAAATGTGAGTTAATCTCTAGGGAACTAAGTCTTCATCACAGACTATTGCACAATATCATCTCTTCAGTTTTAAAAATATCTCACTCAATGAGCAGCAGGACTGATCCAAACCACTTCCACCTTTTTTAAACACCAGAGGCTTCATCTGCTGGGAGCAGAGAGTGGGAAACCTTGATAAATAAATGCAGGGAGATATCAGGGTGTTGCAGACTGGTTTAGGTTGGAAAAACCTAAAAATCACCTAGTTCAACAATGAAATCTATTTTTCCCACTGTATTATCTAAAGCCCTTTGAGCTAGTAAGAGTTAAAAGCAAATCTCCCGATCTTCAGGGAACAGGCAAACTTGCACTTTCCTTTGGCATAATAAAGCATTGCTATTTCTGCACCTCTTGCAGTCTCCAAAGTTTGTTTAAAACAAAATGCCTCATGTAGACGCTGAGTGTGAAAATAGAAAACCTCAAAGGATGCAACTTGTTGGCAGAAGGCTTTACAATTCCTCCTCTTTCCCTTTTCCCAAAGGAAATGAAACAACTACTAACAATTTTCCCCACTCTCTGAAGGGTGTGGGTGTATCACCCTGGGGCTGGGAGCAGGCTGTGCGTGCACAGCCTTCCCAGTTTCCCAAAACCTGCACCAGGCCTTCACAAGGAAAGCACTTTCAGTGCTTTAATGAGAGCTCCAAGGACTCCCTGGCTGTGGGCTGCTGTCAGGAAGGTGAGTGTGAAAATCCCCGTTATCTTCCAAGGGCTGAATGTCATTTTTAATCACCGATCCACCTGTCCTTGGACTTTTCCTCTTAAACCTTCCCACATAAACCTCACGAGGGAGTTTCCACCCTCTGTGCCAAGGCTGCCCTGCTTTTCCTGTGGAATGCAGAACTACGAGTTGAAACTTTTCTAGGGTTTTCTTGTTTGTTTGGGGTTTTTTGTTTGTTTGCTTTCCGGTTGTTTTGTTTGGTTGGTTTTGGGGTTTGTTTGCTTGTTTGAGTTTTTTGGGTTTTTTTGGCTTGTTTTTATGTTTGTACAAATAATTAAACATTTCTATTCCCTCCTACTGGGAAACCTCTCTCCTTGTAACCATCAGCGGGGTGTTCCACCCTCTCTGCCGCTGATGGCTCCTGTGTGAAGGCTGTAAAAAAGCCAAGCTTGGAAACTCCGTGGTTTTTTCCCGGTTTTCAGAGCCCTGGGCTGCAGCTGCTCCTCTCCCCGCGCTCCTGCTGCCACCTGCCGCCCGCCCGCTGTCCCCAGCCCCGGTGCCAGCGCTGCCAGCCCCACTGCAGCGCTGCCCCTCGGCTTTGGAGCGCTCCTCTCCCCCGGGCTTCCCGGCCCTGCAGGTTGGAGGGGGAAAGCGAGCGCTGCCAGACCGCACAGCTGCTTTTTCTGTTCCTCTTTCCTCATCTCTTCACGAATTAACCCAAAAAAAGCTCCCTGCGTAACCCTTGTCTCCCCGGCAGTGCCTGTTCTGTTCCTCCTTCCCCATCTCTCCAAGGATTAACCCCAAAAAGCTCCTGTCTGCTCCCTGCCTAACCCCTGTCTCCCCGGCAGTGCCTGTTCCTGTCTCAGCCACTCTGCTGTCCCAAACCCCATGCCCTGGTGCTTTAGCTGTCACAGGGAGGGTGTTGCCACCAAGAAGAAAAAGCAAATTGCCCACCAAGCCCCGACTGCAGTCCTGGTGACAGGACCCAGGGCCTGGGGGAGATGACAGCCACCAAACAGCATGAAAAGGGCTGTCCCTCAGCCAGCAGGGTTTGCTGTCTGCTCAGCACCTGAGGAGGGAGCTCTGCTCTCCACCGAGAACTGATACTTGGCCAGTTTTTATCCAGGACCTGGGGACACGGCTGATTTCTCATGTTTGCTTTCCTGGCTGTCTGGCTTGTGCAGCCCCAGCACATCCCATTGTTTGAGCTCTCCAGAAAGACTTTCAGTGGATCTTCCCCCCACTTTCGCAGCAGCTATAATTAAAACAGGCCTCCATAATGAGGGTGGGAGCTCAGTGGGAATCGAGGAGCTGACAGCTGATGTGCTGTCGACTGAGCTCCACTCACCCTACCCTCACTGCCTCCTTCAGCCCCCCACAAACATGTGAAGAATCTTCAAATGACCCTGCACCTCATTTTCTGTTCCTTTTTCAATTCCGCTTCTCTAAAACTGCTGAGGGTGAAATAAAGAAGTTGGTTTATTTTTAATCATTGCAAACGCTTCCCAAACCTGCAACACGAAATATTCACTTTTGACACGATGAGAGCAGCTGAGCCAGGGGGTTTTCTGTCAAGAAGAGAGGCTGGCAAACCTTAAAGCAGCGACACCAGTAGAAAAAGCCTCTGATGTCCCCTATCCCAGCAAGGCCAGTCTGCTGCTCTCCCAGGTGAGCAGGAAGCCTTGTGCTTTCTGGTTCAGCTTTTGAAGCTTCTGTCATGGAGGAAAAAAGGCAAGTGAGAAGAGAGAGGGGATCACATGCAGGCTGCAAGTGCATTTGTACCAGTGTCATTGGCTCTGGAGCAGCCCTGCAGTGAAAAAATTGCAATCATGTGGCTGTCAGCATCCCAGCAGGGTCAGCAGCATCCTCAGCTGGGTAAAATCCATGTCTCCCTGCTCTCTACACACATAAAAACTCCCCATCTGGCCAACCCACTTTCCCAACACACCATTCAAGGAAGGGAACTCTATTTAGGATCAACCAAGTGTAGCTCTTTTTCATTCTGACCAGCCTGTGTGTGAAGAGAAATCCCCAGCAAAAAGGAGCTGATTGTGCTAAATGGCAGCAGTTACCCACTCTGGGCCTCAGTGGGAGAGGAAATGTCTGCAAAATGGACACTTGTCTCATTCTCTGACCTCCAAATAGAAGGAAGTGAGAACCACTTTGTAGTGGAAAGTTCTGAGCACCCAGAAGACCCGAGGAGTGACTCAGGTTTTTGGGTGCTGAGCTTTTCAGCCGTGGTGCCCACTGGGTTTTACTTGGGAAGCACCACACAAGGCCACAGGCACAGACCAAAGCGTGGTGTCTGCTGCAGGCTGTCCTCTTCTGCTCCTCACCCAGGACATCACGAGCCTTAAATAAGAGTATGGAAATAAATTCTGGCAACAGTGACTCGTTAATATCTAAGCCAAACCCTTGGTGTCAAGATGTTTATGAAATGGTGTGGTTTTATCAAGTTGTTCTTAAATGTTGATGAAACCTTCAAGAAGCCCTAGGCTGGAAGAGGTTCTTCATGCTGAGTGTTTTCATCAGTGAGCTGAATTGGTGCAGCTTATTTCCTTGCCCTAATGTGTGATTTGTATCTCATCTTTTTGTTGCCCTGCCATTCCATGGGGTGCTTAAATCCACCTAATGCAGGGGAAGGATCATGTGTGCTCTCTTTCTGTCCCTGGCACATGTTCCCTCTCCCTCCCTTTGTGAGATGTGCAGTAAAGCAAGCCTGTAATCTTATCTTTTATTGCCTTTCCTTTGCAGGGGGAGTTTAGAGTTGGATCCCCCTGATGTGGCTGGATCAGGAGCTGACCAGGCCTACTCAGTCTGTCCCTGGGCAGGGAAGCAGCAGGAGCATGTGGCCAGGGGGTGAGGGGAGGCATGGAAGCCCCTTCCAGCAGCAGAACAGTTCCACTGGGAACACCACTCACTGTTCAAGCCCCCTTGGGTGGCTCCTGACAATCCCTAAAGTCACACTCTGGCCTAGTGGAGATAACATCTCTGCCTGGAGACCTTTCTGGCTTGCTGATAACCAAATCCTCACTGCTTTACACACAATAAGGACATCAGGACCCTTGGAGCCTTGCTCATAACAGAGAAGGGCCTTTCCAAAAAAAGGATCTGAAACAAAAGCACCTGAGCAGATAAGGGACAGAGAACAAGTATCTGCCCAGAAGCCTGGGGAGTTCACTGGGATGTCCAAAGGGTCAGCCAAGCCCTGCAGCTGGGCCTCTGCAGGATCCACCTCTAGGAAATGGCACTGCTGCCTCCTGGCAGCCTGGAAGGATGGAACTTGCTTCTCCACCTCGGCTGCTCTGGTCGTGGTGGGTCCATTTGAAAGGGGAGTTGTGGGATGAGAGACAGTGCGTGACACAGGGCAGGACCCTCCTGCTAGAGAACCCTGGGGTCTCAGGGAGAGGGCAGGATGAGGCCCACCAAGATCACCTGGAGGAGGAACCACTGCTGCCAGCAGGGAGGCTGGCACTGGAACAGCTGCTCAGAACAAGCTGGGGAAACCCAGACACTTCTACTAGAAATCACTACAAATTCCATGTATCTTCCTGTTCTAGGGAAACCCAGACACTTCTACTAGAAATCACTATAAATTTCATGTATCTTCCTGTTCCTGGGGAAACCCGGACACTTCTACTAGAAATCACTACAAATTCCATATATCTTCCTGTTCTAGGGAAACCCAGATACTTCTACTAGAAATCACTACAAATTCCATGTATCTTCCTCTTCCTGTCGTATAAACCTGTTTGCTTTCTAAGCTTCCCTGTGAAATAGGAGCAGCTGAAACCTGGTAATCCTCATTCTTATGGAAAAAACAGTTTCCCAACCTCTTGGGGTTAATTAAATCTCATTTGCAGATGGGCTAGCAAGGACAGAACATGGTTCTGGACCTTGTCCCACCAAAGGAGCACAGAGAGAGACCAGCTGCAGCTGAGCATGAGAATGACAGCCTGAGGGGAAGCAGCTGGTGGGTAAGTTTTAAAAGGCAGTTGCAGTGGCCTAGTGAGGGGACAGTTATTTTTCAGCAGGGCTGTGGTGGGTGCCTTGGGTTGGTTTTTCTCCCTGGCCTTCCACAAGTGCTGGGTGTGACCCAGTGTGTTAAGCCAGGAATACCATTTGCTGCTCTAGGCAGAGTGGGGTTTTGCCTTTTTTTCCTCCTCTCTCTTCCATGGGCTCAGCCATGCTTTTGTTCTGCAGCTGACTGGGCTGCAGTGCCCGAGGTTGAATGCTAACTCCTATGCCCCTCTGCCCTTCCCTGGGGAAGGATAAGGAGGGTTTTGTTTCTCCTTTGACATTCACCATGGCAAACAAAGCTCAGCAGAATGGTGAGTTTTACTCCAGCTATTTCCTGGCAGTAGCTGAGCTTGTGTGGGTACCTGATGCTGACTTTCTTAGGGCCAGGATTAACAAACTGAGGGTGAAAATAAACTTGTATTGATTTTTTTTCCCTGTGAAGAGCAGGTGTAAAAACACATATGAGGTGATAATCACGGAAACTGTGACTGCCATGGAAAACCAGGCTGCTGGCTGCCACTGTGATTGCCATGGAAGACCAGGCTGCCAATACTTCGTTAGTCAGCACTGCCCATGGAATTCATAAAGCATCTCTGTTGCCTGTGTTTGCTGCCTTGAGGAGATGCTCCAATGTTTCCCCAGCTGCTGTTGGGTGAACAGTGGGAAGCACACAGGAAAGGAGGTTGCTCCAGGGAGTGCTCTTGTGAAAATCCAAAGGTTTTGAATTGTAGTTGTTTGCCCTCCTCGTGCCACAGTTGTGGTGTTTTTTTCCCTGGAGTGAAACGTGCTTTTGCTTTATGAAATTGGAAGGTGAAGGAGCCCTAGAAGAGGCTCAGGAAGTTTGCTGAGGGATACCTGTCAGACTTGGAGCAAGCAAGGGGTGAACAGCACACTGGGTACTTGCTCCAAACTGTTAAAATCCCAGACTTAGCTGGGACAGTGGAATAAAGAGATCGAGTCTCTGGCTGCATTTTTACCCTTTTGTAGAAGAGGGCAGAGGGCAGCTATTCAGATGCCCACGACTCTGGGTGTGGGTTGTATCCACTGGTATGATGAAGCAAAGCCTCGTGGTGGAAGCCACAGCAGCTGCACTTGCCACTTCCCCACTGTGGCCTCGTGACTTTGATTAATCCCAACCCGTTGGGTTTAATTTGGCCACAGCGATTGGCTGCTGCTGCCAATTCACTGAAATCCACAGCCTGCCTCAAAAGTCCTGGCCCCTGAGCATGCAGCTGAGGTGAGATCACATGTGAGGAGGTGCTGCCTGATGCTTTTTGTGACCTAAAAAAGAACTGTAGACCTTGCAATAGCACACAATCCAGTGAGCAGGAAAGGAGCAATCCCTGCCTGACTTATCAGGCTGTTTATTAAGATATTAAACTACATGATCTTCCTGTTCTATTCCTTTTCTCTTTCTTACACACCAGCTCTTAGCTCATCCAGAGTTTTGGATTTCCATTTTGAGGACAGCTTACTGGGGCTTTTATTTCCAGTCTAAACTCTTTGGTTTTATACCTTCTTCCTCAATATTTAGTGCCTTCCTTTTTGCTTTGGATAATGAGGGAAGAGAAAGCAAGTATTTGAACAGAGAAGGAAATTGTGTGAAGAAAGTTGGGGGGGGTGGGTGTTTTTTCTCAGCCCAGTTCCTTACAGCAGCCTTTGTAGCTGTTCTCTGCCAACTCTTATTTTTCCTGCAGAAGCTGTAATTCTTTGTGCTTTTCCTTAAAGCTGTAGCTCCTGGAGTCCCATGATTTTCTAATCACTTCTGTGTGAGCCCAAGTGAGTCACAGCAGATGGAAAACACTGGATGGCCATGACCTCCACTGCTGAAAAAGCCCTAAGTGTAAAACAAAAAAAAGCTTCTAAGTGTAATCCTCAAAAACCTGCAAAGCAAGGACCTAATGAAAGGAACGTAGCCCCCTATTTTCTATATATTTTTTGTTTTATATATTTGTATTGAAATATATTTTAAAATGTATTACACATTTTCATTTGTTTTCTTTATGGATAACCTAGATGTATAGTTCTAAATTTTTTGGGGGTTGGGTTCAATAGTATTTAGAGAAACATATTACTTTACATTTATAAAAAGAAACCCTGCTTCAAAGGTTGTGGCAGAGATTTATCTGGCTGCAATCTTACTGCTTATGACCCTGACAAGATGACACAATGGGAGCAGGAACAGAATTCTGCATCTTGGTGCATATCCTTTAAAACATTGATGAGCTGGTGCTGCACTGTTGATTCCCTTGTATTTGGGAGGAATCATCTGCTTTTCTGGCAACTCTGTTGCTGTTCCAGATCTTGCTAGAGCTGATTCATGAGGGCAAAGCCTTCATGGCTGCTGATGCTCTTTGTGTTGATCTACTTGGTTTGGAGTATCAGCTGCCTTGGGATATGGTTTGCCTTGAAACAGGAGTCTAATCCCAGTAAGTAGCACCTAAAATGCTGAGGAAACCTGGAAACAAAACAGAGCTTGTAGCTAAAATGCACAACTTGTGACAGCTGACAAAGGAAATACTGAAATGAGAATTAGCTGCAGTGATTTGAGGTTTTATGTTATGCTTTGTTTGGCAAATCCAGTGTACTCGATGTGACCCCTTTTGATAATTAAGTTGTGGCTGAGCTGAACGTGGGAGGGAATGCAGCCTGTGACCATGCCAGGGTTAACTGGGAGCTCTGCTGTGGCACAGCTGCCAAAGCGGGACCGACCTCGATGCTGTCACCCCGTGCTGTGCCACAGGACTTCAGACAGGAACCACATCCAGGGGAGAGGAAGGGATCACCCCTAGGGCCTGATCAGCCGCTGGGCTCAGGAGTGTGGGGCTGCTTGAGCTGATGCTGGGGCTGAGAGGATGAAAATGTGCAGGGTCACAGAATCACAGCATTGGAAGGGACCTTGAAGGCCATTTTGTTCCAACCCTCTGCCGTGGGTGGGGACACCTTCCACTGGACTAAGTTGCTCCAAGCCCTGTCCAACCTGGTCTTGAACATTTGCAGGGATGGGGCAGCCACAGCTTCTCTGGACAACCTGTGCCAGGGCCTCCCACCCTCAAAGGGAAGAATTTCTTCCTCATCTCTCACCTAAAGCTGCTCTCTTTCAGTTTGAAGCTGCTGTAGTCTTGCTCTTACAGCCCAGCTGGCTCATCATGTGCCGCTCTCTGCACCCTGGGCTGATTCAGGCCGCTGATCCAGTCAAAAACCATCTGTTTCTGTGGGTCAGGGATGTTTTTTATGTTGTTTCTTTTTTGTGTGTGTGTGCTGGGAGGAGTGGGACAGGTCCCATGTGCCCTGGCTGCTGCCAGTGTTGCTGGGCTGCAGCTCTGCCCTTGGATGCAGCCCCTGCAGCACTGCCATCCCATTTGGAAAATGCTCTGATGCTTTCTGCTCTGGGAAGAATGTCAGAGCAGGAGCTGTTTCTCTGCAGCCTAGTGGTGAGGGGTGGGTGGGTGTGGGTGTCTGTCTCCACTCCAGCAGGACCCGCAAGCCAAACCATTTGGTGAATCACAGGGAGGCAGCTCTTGGGCTGGAACAAACTTCAAACGTGTTCAAGGCTCTGCACGAGGCTGTCAGGCTGTAATTTGTGGCTGGCTTTGCTTCTTCTCCTCCTCCTGCTGCAGTCTGAGTGGAAATGCAAAAGAGTCTGAAAGGCAGGCTGCTGTGGAAAATGCCTCTCTTTATTTATTTCACTTGTTTTGGTTTTTTTTCCTTTTGCAAAGAGAACACTTCTCCTGCAGAGCTGGCTGCAGCTGCAAAAGCAGAGCCTGCAGGGGCCTCTGGCTGGCCTCCAGGGATTGCCAAACAGAGATTCCTCACGTGCCCCACTTATGCAAAGCGCAGAACTGGGCGCCAGGAGGGCGAGGTGACGCGGGAGGAATTTGTGTGCTGTAGGCACGACAAAACTGAGCATCAAAACCAGCCGGGCTCTGGTGCTGGCCCAGTCCAACTGGTTGGAAGGGGAGGCAGCTGGGAAGTGACTCGTGTGCAGGAAAGTCCCTCGCTTGGCTGCAGCTTGCCGAGCTCTTCCTACTCACTTTCTCCACTCAGAGCACATGCCTCCCAGAAAATGGGGCTAAAAACCAAGCTGAGGCTGGGGGAGGCCTGCTTCTCCCTCAGCTGCAGCCAAGTGACTCAGCTGTATGTCACCACAGACAAGGCATGATCCTTCCTAAGAAGCCTCATCTGGTACCTTATCTGGGAGGTTCATCTTCAGGAAAAACCCCAGCTCTCAGCAGAAGCAGAAGGTGGTAGGCAGGCAGTGGCTGCAGCTCCTGCCCTCAGTGCCGGTGTCATATCTGGGAGCTGGTCCTGGTCCCAACAGGCTGAGGCATCCTTTGGAGTTTCCCACTCTTCCAAACATTCACAGCAGACAGCTGGTGCTTCAACTCTTGATGCCGCTTTATTTTGTTTAATTCCATTTTTAAGTGAGGGAACTAGCAGGTAGTATGGCAAGACCAGGAAAGCTAAGTCATGGAGACAGTTTGTTAATGCCAAATATTATAAGCAGTGTGCTTGAGAGAGAGAAAAAATTGTCCCAAATCAATGGGAATTGGCAAAACTCCAGGAAAACCTGGGCTAGCCTGAAATGATAACAGATTGGGGGTAGAACCTGCTAGATCCAAGTTGCTCCTTCCTTTTCCCTGTCCTTCAGCTCCCAGAAGAAAAACACCCTGCCTGCTGAAATAGCTCTCCTGTTCCAGACAGTCTTACTTAACCGCCTTTTAAATATCCTTCACAAAGCTCCTTTTTTTGGTGTGTGTTTTCCCATGTTAGTAGCTGGCTGCTGGTTGGAAGGTTAAGGTGCCTCGTCGACACTTTATGTGCACTCATGAGATAAGGGCAGTGCACTGAGCCCTGCCTAGGCAAGGTGGCTTTAGGGCCAGAGTAAAGGTTGCTTGTTTAGTCTGGCCAAAATTGGGGGTGGCTTTCTGCTCGTTGATTCAGGCTGGGTGCACCTGGCTCCAGTTTGGGAATTACCTAAGAACCTGGCTCCCGATGGAGGTGATAGCAGAGGCTTCAAATGAAACTTTTGTGGAGGGGGAAAAGCCCTGTGTAAGCATCAAGTTCTCCTGATGTGGTTTGTGAAGAAAATTCACGGGAACTGGGGTTTCTTAGCTGGACTTTTAAAAGGGTCTTATAAGGAAAGGAGAAATGTGTGTTATGCTGTTTGGTATAGCCTGGCAAAGAGAAACAGAACAGATCCACTTCCTCCTAACCTCTATGCTGCAAGTAAATCTTAAATGTTATCAACAAGCCTGGTCCTTGAAAAATGAACGTGTAGGTAAGGACCTAATAAGGTAAAACCATGTGTGCCCTCTGATGAAGGGCCATACCTGGAAGGCCCCACAGGGAACAGGGCAAGCTGGGCAGAGGCCAAGCTCCTTAGATGGGATCAGTTTGTGTTATCTGAGGCCACAGGGGATGCCCAACTCCCCAGGCTGTGGGAAGCATCATCAAGGGCCCTTCTGGCAGCTCCAGCAGGCCTTGAGTGTGGGCTTGGATGAAGAGGGGAGCTGGTCTGGCTGCTCTGCCCAGTCCTGGGGAGCCCACAAGGGATCTGCTCTGCCCCTCAGCTGAGCTGGTTCAGTTTGTTGATCCAGTCAGGAAAACATTGCTTGCCTTTTTATTATTTTTTTTTTCCTCTGGGTTAGTTTGTTTTTCCAGTGCAAGGGGCAAGGCAGGAGTAAGAGGCTGGGAAGACAGCAAGGGAATGCAGGCTGTTCTTAATTATACTTTTAATCGCTGCTCATTTGGGATACCTGGCTGCTGCCCTGTGACAAGGGGGGCAAGGAAAAAGCAGCATTCCCACTGTGTCCCGAGCAAGATGGGAAGCCGTGAGGGGAAGCACCGTGCTGGCACACACCCATCATGGTGTTTGCTTCTGTGGAGCCCTCACAGCACAATGGGGACAAGGAAAAAGCAGCATTCCCACTGTGTCCGAGCAAGATGGGAAGCCGTGAGGGGAAGCACCGTGCTGGCACAAACCCATCATGGTGTTTGGTTCTGTGGAGCCCTCACAGCACATCCCGCTATCTGAAGGAGGCCACAGGCGAGCTGGGGGGGGATTCTTCACCAGCAGTTGTACAATTTGAAGGAGAGGTAATTTAGGCTGGACATTAGGAGGAAATGTTTGTTGCTGTGAGGGGTTTGAGGCACTGGCACACGCTGCACAGGGAGGTTTGTGGATGCACCATCGTGGAGCTGTTCAAAGCCAGGGACACAGCCTTGACCAACCTCGTCTAGCGGGAAGCACAAGGCAGCAGATTGGAAAAGGTGCATTCCAACCCATTAACACTGTCTCCACGTCGGTGTGTGCCTCAATCAGCCTGGTTGTTCTGTGTGGAGAACTCCTGCCTTTGGGACTCCCACTGCCACACAGCAGCGTCCATGGAGGGAAAAATAGCCTTACAGGCTTTACTTCTTCCCGGCCAGACACCGCCGTTAGCAGCGCGGGGGCAGCAGGGGTTTTGGGGAGCCACAGCTCCAGTCCCGACCGCAGACTCGCGGCCGCCATTTTGCACCGCCTCAGCTGCCGCGGTCCGTGCGCCCCCCCCCCCCCCGCCATTGCGCGTGCGCGGGGGGCGGGGCGGCCTTCGCGCGTGCGCGCCCCGCCCCTATATAAAGGCGGGAGCGGGCGGTGCCGGCGGCGCCGCATTGCAGACGGGCACGGAGGGGCAGCGATGGCGCGGCCGCTGATCCTCGGGCTCCTCAGCCTCCTCGGGCTCCTGGCCGCCGGTAAGCGCTGCCCTCCGCCTCCCGAGCGCCTTCCCCATCCCGCTCAGCGCCGGCGGGCTCGGGGAGAGCGCCCAGGGCAGCGCGGCGGGGCTCGGGCCGGCGTAACGCAGTTTGTGTTGCCCGGCAGGAGCAGTCCCTGAGGGAGCGTGGGCACAGTGCGGGCTGCGAGGGGAAGGCTGTGCTGGGGGCAGGGAGAGTGTCCCAAAACCAGCGCCGGGGCAAGGCAGGGAGAAGGGGGAGCTGCCGGGGGGAAATGATTTCCCCATGGAAACCTGCTCGGTGTGCGTCCACGAACCGGGCAGCGCGGAGCCCAGGCTGCTGGGGACAGCTGGGAGGGAAAAGCTGTTTTTTTTTTCCTGCCAGCAGCGCTGTTTATCTCCGCCACTTCAGGGATAGATGGCTGCTAATCCTCTTGCGGATGGCGGGAGGCTGCCTTTGCTGTTGTGTTTCTGCATTAGGGTCTCCTGCTCCCTGTGGAAAATTCCACCGATTTTGCTGCTCGCCGCCTCGTTACCTGTTGTTGCTGAGGGAATTTGGGGAATGGATAACCTTCTCCCTTTAGCTGTAGGATTCGAGGTTAGAACATGCAGTGTTTGTGTTTTGTACATTGCAGAAGCTTGACAGAGGTACAGAAATGATTCATAGTCTGACGAGTGGTAACATACCTTTAGGCTGTGGGATGGAAGAGCTAGAAAGCCCAAAATATGAGGACTTACACAGAGATGTGCACAGTTGCTTGGAGAATTTTCTTCTAAATTAGACGATTTCATATTAAAGCTTATTTGCTCACAAGTTTAACCTGCAGCATTTCAAAAGTAAAAAAAAAAAGCCCAACTGGCTGTTTAAAGGCTATAGGAGTAACCAGCTGGCACAATACAGAAAATAATCCTGTGAAATTTTTCATGATTGTATGTGAGTTTTGTACTTTATTGTAGTTTTAATGTCATAAAATCATGGGATGGCCTGGGTTAGAAGGGACCTTAAAGGTCATCTAGTTCCAGCCCTCTGCCTGGGACAGGAGCACTTTCCCCATGATGTACTGATAATATTTAATATGCTGATAGGTGGACAGTTTAATGGGTTATCTCAGACTTTTCAGGCAGGAAGCAAGAAAGCAAATATCAGCTTTTACTCTGCATGTTTATGCGCTTTCATCGTGTCCTTTGAGTCTGCTCTGCCCTGAATTAGCTGCCATCAGTTGCCACTCCTTCTGGGACTGCTTCCAGGTCGCTGAAATCATTGCAGTTTCCTGGGCTTTGAAAGTGAAAAGGCTTCACCTTGAAGTATCCACCAGCTTCCCCATTAGTGCGTTCAGGGAAATTGTAATGAGAAACCAGTTCAGCAATGAGAGTTGGCCTGGCCTACCTGCTGAAGGCATGGCATGCAGCTGAGGGCAGCAGGAGACTGGTCAGGCCTGTTTTTCCTTAGAAGTCACTCTTTTAACACAAATAAACAGCTGTCTTTTCTCACAGGATTCTGAGCGCTCATTGCCTCACCTGCCGTGCAGATTTTCCTGAAGATTTTGCTGTGGCAGCCCAAAACACCGTTTTCATCTGCAGAGCTGGCTAATTAGCTGTGCAAACATTCAGCCACCCTTGTCAGATCCTAATGGAGTCACTTGGCTGCCTTAGAGGCCGTGAGGGTTTTTGGTTGACCTACTTACAGGGCTGCTGTGCATCTTCCCTCTAAGGGAGACACGGAGGAATTAAAGCAGGGTGTACAGGTCCTGGCATCTCCGGACTACTGATGTGCACTCTGATTATTCCTTGTCTGTGAGGCCAGGCAGGGAGGAGAGAGGCTGGGTGTGCTCTTAAAGGAGGAGTCAGTTTCTCTTTAAGTGAGTATTTCCCCCTTCCTTTTTGCTAAATTAATTTGGGAGTGGAAAGTAAACACTTGGAGGATATGATTTTTTCACATCCCCCTTCCCCTAAAATAGTAGACTTAAAACATTGTAAGGAAGGCAGATTCAGGTTAATTTGTAATTCCTCTAGCAAACACTGGTCAGAACATGTGGGGACAGGAAATTTGTAGGCTGAGTTAGCCTGGCTTGAATTTTCTTGAGGATATGGATCAAGCAGATAACTGGACTGTTCTTTAGTTTTGCAGGCTTGTTCTGCTATGAATGTGATTTCTAACAAAAAAAAAAAAAAACCAAAAAAAAAGCCAGGCTGGTGCAGCCCAGTGCTGCAGATTAAATTAGGAGAAGAGGGGAAGGTGTCTTGTACCAGCAATGGTGTGTGCAGTGTGACCCGGGCAGTGACTGTCCCCGCTCAACTCTTGTGTCCAGTTCTGGGCCCTCACCCCAGGAAGGACACTGAGGTGCTGGGGCGTGCCCAGAGAAGGGTCTGGAGGGTGAGTCCAGGTTGGAAATCAGGAGCCATTCCCTCTCAGCAAGCGCTGCCAGGTGCTGGAATGGGGTGCCCAGGATGGAGTCACTGCCCCGAGGTGCCCAGGAAATGTCAGAGCTGCCACTCAGTGCTCTGGTCGGGATGACAAGGGGGTGGTTGGTCACAGTGACTCGGTGATCTTGGAGGTGTTTTCCAACCTGTACAAATAAAATCGGTGTTTTCTTGCAGCAGTAACTGGCTCTGAGGCACGTCACACAGCGAGGCCGGCGCTGTGATAGCACAGCAGTCATGTGCCCTGTGTAAACCTGCCCTTGCACAATCCCCTCCTTGTTTGCCGGGCAGGTATAAATAGAAAAGGCCGCTGTTGGTTGTGTCTGGAGGAGCTGAGCCAGCCCTTCTGTCACGCCCAGCGGAGCCGCAGAGCTTCCCCAGCCGCGGGCAGCCTTTCTGCAGCCCCGGTCTGTGCGGCTCCGGCAGCCCAGGGGGTGTGGAGGGTGGAGCCAGAGCCATGGAGCTTGTCAGCAAAACTGGATGTGTCACCTGATGGCAGCTGAGGCTCCCCGCCAGGCTGGGCTGTGCTATTTCAGGGAAGGCTTTTCTGGTATAAAATGCAGGGACATCTTGGTTTTGTATCTGTGGAGAAGCACGAGCAGTTCCTGCTGCCTGCCATGGCTTTTTGTTTCAGTATCTCCTGTAGATCTGATTCTTCAAAGCAGGTTGGGGCAACGCCTTAGAACTCTGACATAAAACATGTTTATTTTTTCTGAAAGGATTTATTCACGTTCTGTTTGTTTTTCTTTTAATGGAGCAGCTTTTAAATGCAATTTGTTTGCTGCTGCTAAAATATCAGAGTTCCTGTTGCAATTAAAAAGGCTGTGAATGAAGTGTGTGTATGTATTTTAGGGCAGTGCTGCTCTGTATTTGGTCATGAGGCAATGTTTGGTTTCAGTTGCCTGATAGCAGATTTTCCCAGTGTTTGTTATGTGGATATATTTGTTTAGTGAAAAAGGAATGATAAATACAGGATTTCTGCAGAGACTCACATGAAATCTGCCCCCTGCATCCCCCCAAAAAAACCCTCAGAACAAAACCAGAAAGAATGGAGATGGACCACAAGTACGCCCCAAACATTTTAGAGTATTTCTGCAGGCATCTGCTGCAGGGGAAAATGCTGCTCCTAACTTTTTGGGAATATCTTAGCACACTGTATGGGGCCACTTGCTCCTGATGACTGCCAGGTGCCCTAGAACATCCTCTTATCTCTTCTGGATTCTGCCACAGGAAAATCTCAGGCAGCAGTCAGGCCTTGCTTGGTAACACCTGGCCAACTTGGAAAGTATTCTTTTGCAACCTTTGCAGTTACCTGGGACAACTTACTGGGCTGGTAGAGGAGCTTTTACTGTCCCAGCTCATCCAGTTCTCTGCTCTCTTTAACTTTATTGTGATTGCTTGTACCTACACACAGTGCTTCTCTTGCTGTCTTGTGTTCTGGTGAGGGAAGCAAGGGAGCTCCTGGGGCAGAGGCAGTGTGCCAAAATGAGAATGAGTTCCCAGCTTTGAGCAAGAGCCTGGTTGTGGTGTTAACTCCAAACTCACTTCTTGCCCATCATGCTAGTTAGAAATGTTTCAAGTTTGGTTTTTCTGCAGTAGATATCAGACAGGAAGACTCATTTTTAACTGGAATGCTGCTAACAGTCTAGCCACATTTCCTCTACTTTTGCTTCAAATTGCCTGTAATCCCTTAAATGTTATGGTCACTTCACTGCCTCGTTAATCCAGAGGCACAGGAGCCCTTTGGCAAGAGTCACTGGTGTGTGATGTGGTTACAGTTTTGAAGTTTTACTCACTAACTGACCAGAGAGGCTGTGGAGTATTGAGCCCTTCAGATAACTTCAGGTTGGGGTCACTCCTTCACTTCTTGACACTTTGTAAACTTGGGTGAAGAGGAGTTGATCCCTCTTGACTTCTTTAACTTAAATACTCTTGGCTTTTGCAAGTCTCAAAGGATGTGGGGAAAAGTCAGTAACTGGCAGAGCACAGATGGCAGAGGCTGATGCATTTGCTTGGTCTGTGGTGTCTCTGGGAGATAATGAATTTTTAATTTTTTAAGCATTGCAAGTAGGACAGCCTGGGAATGACAACCTTCCTGATGAATAGGTTAATACATTTATGCAGGTTGGACTGTCACAAAAGCATGAGAGTTGGCAGCACCCTAAATGATCTTCACATTTTACTTCAATCCATTGAGTTTAACAGCAGCTCAGCACTTTCCTCATGTTTGTTGTTTTGTTTTTTTTTTTTTTTCCCCTCAAATTTCAGGTTAATTTGTTTGTAACCAAGGGTTTTCCTAGCAGTTGGGTTTGGAGGAGGCCGGAGTCTTCAGGTTGAATTTCTTTGTGTTTTCTGGTTCATCCTTTGGGTCTTTAGGGAATCTGGTCTGGCCTCTCAGAATCCCTGTTCATTGACTCTTATGTAAAGTGTTAAATTTTAAGTGTCATCTGTAGCTTCAGTGCAGCTTTGGAGGGGATTTCTTAGGATGTTTTTCTGACAATCAAGTGGAAAGAATTCAGACTGGCTGTCTGTGGAAGAAGGGTGAGACAAATGCTTGAGGGAAGGGAAGGTGTTTTCCCATAAAGGTAATTGCCTAGCAATTTTCCTGTAGCTGTCCTTGCAGAATGGTAATCCAGACATTATAAGCTTCCTTCCTTTTAGGTTCCTGTTTCCTGGAGAGGAGTGAAGAACAGGGCTGTGCTTTCACATGCATGGCTCCATAAGCCAAGTGGAAAAGGTGATAATTTCTGAGGGAGCCATCACCTCTGCTTCCCAAATTTGTGTCTGTGTGTTAGCATAAACTTGGTAAACCAAGGATAAACTTGGTAGAGCAAAGGCTGTTTTTTCTTAAATTGACGAAGCCACATCTGAAGTGGTTCAAGCAGGGAGAAAGCAGTCAAATGGATGAGTAAAGGAACACCTTGGCCTTCACAGATAAACTTGTTTGATGCTCTAAAAACAGTGGCTTGCAAGAACTTCAGGAAACAGCGGGAGATAGCTGTGGTGGGCATGACATGTGACTGTTGAGAGCTGATCTGCAGAGAGGGGAGAAATCTATTAAAAATGGATAACCTTAGGTAAAGATCAATATATGAGATAAAGAGATGGCAGAAATAACAAAGAAATTCCCTTGGGTTTATCCATCTGTGGGAGGTAGCTGATGGTGCTTTGGTTTCTCTTGGGTTACTGCTGTGCTGGGCATGTGAAGTACCATGATAAGGTGTTGTCCTTTTGTAGCAAAGGCTATTTGGAGGGAAGAGTTAATACTCAAAACTGTTTGTTCTGAGACAGCACAAGGTCTTAGCACACTTCAGTGGCATGTTTGCTTTTGTGGTAATATAACTTAATATATGAGGGAAAAATTCTGTTTCACAGTTAAATAGGAGAGCAAGCTAAAAGGGAAAAAGTAGTAACAGTGGAGAGTTTCCAAGTCTTTTCTGAATCTGCAGGATCTGAATAGAAGCAGAGGTTTTTTAGTTTTGTTTGTTTTTCCCAGGATGTTCAGAAAGGGAGGGTGGATACTGTTGCAATGAAGGTGTATCCTTTCATATTGGATATAATATTTCAAACAAAAATACTTCCCCGTAGTACAGAACAAACTTGTAAGAATTTAACAATGTTTGAAGTCACTGTGGAAGGTGTCGGAAAAGAAGCCATGATTAGTGTGTGTCATCTTTGTTCTGTAGCTGCTGTGAAATGTGCCAGCCATGTGTGGCTCTAACAAAATTGCTTAGTCACTGTCTGACTAGAAAGATCTGTACTGAAAACATTAAAATTTAGAGTTGTATTGACACACAGCCAGCAGAGATGATAACTGAAAATAAATATGAAGCATAGTATTTTTGCCATAGTAGTGATCTATTGTTAAGGCTGTGAGGATGAAGGAACAAGACATTGTGTTGAAGCTGGTACAGAGCTGAAAAGTCCTGCAGTGTCAGGGTCTTAAAAGTAAAGAATCAAACAAAACCTGAAAGCTCACTAAGAGCCTGACCAAACCAATGCAAGTTACAGCATGAATGCCTTCATTTGGCTTTAAAACACTCTCCTAAATCAAGAGTTTGAGAGACTGCTTGGAATAACTTATTGGAGTTGTATAGTTCAGCTTTGTAGTTTACAGTGTTTCAGTGTAGGAGGAGTAATTGTCTTTTGATGAAGGCATAGGTTAAAAGCTGTGCTTGTAAATAACTGGGAATCCTTGATTGCACTGTTTAAATTCCAGGTCTTGACTGACTTCATTCAGAGCTTGACTCTGCCTTCCAGAGCCTTCCTACCACTGTTCAGTGCCAGTATCTGAAAGGGAAGAATAACTTTCCCTCAACCAAGTGTATTCTTGTTTCTTGTCACCCTGCCAGAGCTGACAGCTCTTTGGCTGGCCACTCTGACTTTGAAAATTAACTATTCTTAGGGCTTCCAGATCAATAATGCTGGAGTTGAGAACAGGCTGTAAATATTTTGTTAACCATACATTATTAGAAGCTTTGAAGTCTTACTGCTGCAGTGTCCCAGTGTGCTGTCCTGCTCAAGGATAATATGCAATGAAGCTTTTTATTGGGAGAGAGGGTGACAAGCTTCAAGCTCTTGTGTAAAAAATCAGGCGTGCAAGGCACGTTTTTCTTAAAATAAATGGGTCATTCCTCTGAAGCCCAGTGTAAACAGGCTTTATAAATCAGCAGCTGAGAAGGCTGCAGAATGCCACCTATAAAGCAGTGTTTATCTGGCTGTTTGGTGAGTGGTGGCCATGTACCTTGTAGATGCACTGGTAATTCAGCTTTAAATCGATCCTCTAATTGCCTACGGCAAGGCATGAGAAATGGGAAAGTGATGGCTCATCTGCTGTGACATTACAGGAGCTTCATAGGAATGAAACACCTGAATTCCTGCCTCGTGGCTGACAGTGTAATTTTACAGGGTTTTGTGAAGTGCAGACAGCCTTGGTGTAAAGAGGACACCTGTACAGCTGATAGGTTTGAACAGGTTGAGTTGATGTTTTGTCTTTTTTAATTTTTGTAAAGTTTGGCAGCAGTGCCTTGTAGGCTTGGACCGTGGTGGATTTCCTTGGGGCCTGCCTACTGTAGGATTTCAGGAGTTGTTTCTTGATTGGTTAATGCAATATAGGGCATTGTCTCCAGAGGAAACAGAGCTTACTGACACATAGGATGGTTTTAGAAACTGGGAGAGGTTGGGTGCTGGGTCCAGACAGCACAATTAAAAAAAAAGCTTGGAAAGTCAGTAAAACCATGCATTTGATTCACTTGTCCTGCTGATTATTCATAGTGCAGATACTTCACATTTCTTTACCAGGACTGTCCAGAGAAGATATTTTGTATCTTACTTGAAACCTCTGTAGGTTGCATGGCAGTCCCTCATGGGATGGGAGGTAATATCCAAAAAAGGACTGGTATATTATTTCACACCCACAGATTTTTCTGTACACAGTTGAAGACCTAACCAGGAGAAAAAAAAAAAAAAAAGGAAGTCTAAATATATTTAGGGGCTTTAAAAAGTATGATAGCACATTCCCTAAGAACATTTTTGAAGCTTTCTGTTTATGGTCAGTGTTTTGGTCTGTACCTGCCCTTAAGTCTTGCATGCAATGTGTACAATGTTGTGGCTCCTAATCTAAAATCTTCCCTCACTCTCTCACTTGCTGTGTGAGAACAGGATGCTTCATGTGGGAGGAGGAATGCAGGCAGCAATCACAGGCTGGTTCAGAGCTGAAGTGCCAGTAGGGCAGGAGAACAGGGAGCTTGTTGCTTTGGGAATCAGCTGTCTGTAGGGTAGATTTCTGTAATGAGCAGTTTTTCTGTTTCAAATCATCTGGTAGCTCTTGTGTGCTAAGCAAAGCAAGGTTTTGTATTTTGGGATTTTAAATTGTTTTTACAAAAGGTGGATGATGGGGGAGCAGACAGCTGAGGTGCTGAGACTCAGGAAGTTCAACCTTTACAACTTTTCCAGGTTTTTTTTTCTTTGATTCTGTAACCTGTGTTTTTGGGACAGACCAAAAATTTCTGGATTGCAATGTGCTTAAAAACCTGGTTATTTTGGCAGCTGGGAAGGCTGATTGAGTTTGCTCTCTCTGGCAGCCGTGGCCAGCCCTGTGCTGTGGCAGAAGGAGTGTGCCAAGGGGCCGGAGGTGTGGTGCCAGAGCATTCGCACGGCCTCGCAGTGCGGGGCAGTCAAGCACTGCCAGCAGAACGTCTGGAACAAGCCTGCCGTGGTAAGTGCCAGCCTCTGAGAGCCCCCAGCCCCACCTGGGGCTCAGGTGCTTGCTTTCCACATGCTGAGGAAGATTTCTCAAGTCTCTGATTGGAGCGAAGCGCTACATCAGACTCTGCCGAGGTTGCCGTGCCGTAATTTGGGAGCTGGATGGAGGTTGCTTTTCACTGCTCTGCCTTGCACAACTTGTCTGCTGACTTCTCCCATGACCTGTTGCACAATCACCCAGCAACGTATGGAATGGAGCTAGTGGATTTCACTTGTTCCTCTGTATTACTACTGACTCCTAATTCAGGAGTCTTTTCTGAACTTGAGCAATTATTACAAAAACACTGTGTATTTATTTAGGTCTTTCTCAAAGGTTAAAATTCCCAGAAAGATGCACCATATGCTAAATTGTGGGAGGCATGGCAGTAAGTAATAGCACAAATGTTACATTTAGTGCAGCTTTTCAAGTTGCATTTGCACTAAATGTGAGGGCTGCTTTACTAGATGTAGCTGTAGTTTGGGTATTGTTTCACAGTTTTCTAGGGGAGAAAAATGTGTTTTACTTACATTCAGTCCACATTGGCTATATCTGTGCAGAGATACTTCAGTTTAAGGAAAAGTCAGGGAAGGGAGGAATTCAGAGCACAACTACAATGGTTGAAGCAGCCTGAAATGTTCTAAGATTTCTAGCAAGTGTGAACTCTCTGAAGGAAAAGAGGAGACGGTGTCTTGGGGCAATCAACTTTGTATTTCAAGGTCCTGGGAGGAGGTGAAATGAACAAGTAGTAGCATGCCAGCTTTTATATAGCATTGGTTTACTGACTAAACTGTAGCTGGACATGCTTGAAATAGCCTTGCTCTTTGTTTAAAAATACCTTTTCCTACCCTGGTCTCAACCAGGATTTCTTCCCGAATTCCAGGTGTAATGTTTGCCCTTTGTGCTGTTGTTCACACTCTGCTCTTATGGGCACTTAATTCTGTCTCCAAGTAACTCCCTGCTTCTCTCTCCAGAGCAGTATTCCCTGTGACTTGTGTAAGGAGCTTGTGACGGTTGCTGGCAAAATTTTAAAGGATAATGGCACTGAGGTAAGCAGAGCTCCTTTTCTCCTCACCCCAAAACACTATCAGGTTTCAAGGTCTTGTGGTGAGGGGGTGGAAGAGTAGTCTGTCTTGTTTTCCTAACATAAGCAGCAGATGTTGAAAGGGATTGGAGTGCAAGGGGGAAAGGCTTTTAAACAGCCTCTGCTGGTTTAGAAATTAGCAAATTGTAGAGTCTTCCATGCCTTAACACATCCCTGATTAGCTGTAGGTGCCTGATAAAGTTGTTCTTGTGCCAGTGGGGCACCAATATGATAAGGTGGGGTACTGTAGTCTCTAGGAGTGGGTGGTTACACCTGCTGGCCTTTGTTTTGGTTTGTGGGCACTGCTTCCCTTTTTCTTTTGTCAACCTGTGGGTACTTTGTGCAAACAAGTTGCTGTCCCTTGAGCCCAGAAATTCACTTTCTCCTCTTAATTGTAAGTGTTCTGTTCTGGCAAGGCTGGGCTGTGCAGTGTGACATGTTTGTGCTGTGGCAGGGTCTCATCAAAGGCCCAGAACTGGGGAAAATGTGTCTGCAGTGTAGAGCCTCATTCTAGTTCTGCTTGTTGCTGCCTGGACCTAGCTGAGTCCAAGGAGCTTGTTTCAGGCTTTGTATTGTGCATTTTGGGAACAGAAGGAGCATTTGAGAGAGAGATATAATCTGTCTCTGCTCACCTCCTCTTTCACAGGATGAGATCCGCTCTTACTTGGAAAAGACCTGTGAGTTTCTTCCTGACCCAGGCCTTGTCTCTGAGTGCAAAGAAATTGTGGATTCCTACCTACCAGTTATCATGGATATGATCAAGGAAGAGTTTGTAAGTAGATAATGATTTTCCAATAGCTGTTAGTATTAAAACTTGTGCTGCTGTTGATGATGAATTTCTCTTCTGCCTAAGATTGTGCATATGATCCTTCAATCCTTTGTGGATCACTGGTACTGTTAGTTTGAAGAGTCCTTCCTTACTGTGAAACATTTTCCCTGTCTTACTATGTTTCAGCTGAATGACTCTCTACTCTGAGCTTTAAAAGGGACATAATTTTGGAGCTTTATGTGTGTATCTTGTCTCCCGCAGGATAAACCTGAGGTGGTGTGCAGTGCCCTTGCTCTGTGCCAGTCCCTTCAGAAGCACCTTGCAGCAATGAAGCTCCAGAAACAGCTCCAGACCAACAAGATCCCAGAGCTGGATTTCTCCGAGCTGGCATCCCCATTCATGGCTAACGTGCCTCTTCTCCTTTACCCTCAGGACAAGCCCAAGCAGAAGCCTAAGGTAAGCCTAGGACTAAGGCCTAAAGGCTGTTCTAGTGTGGACCATATGTATAATCTTGGATTAAGTTCTGCAGTCTGCAGAGGCAAGTCTTGTGCTGTGCTGTTGCCAACCAGGGCTGTGGTAATCAAGCAGATCTTGCTGGAAACAATTTCTTCTGAGAGAAAGCTTGGCACCAGGGTTCAGAGGAAGAACAAACAGCCCTTCCCATATTTTGAGCAATCTGCTAGCTGTGCCCCTCAGGGGATGCATTTGTCTCTGAATGGAAGGGTGACAGACTGGATTGGAAAGGAGCAAATAGTTGACAAAGGGGAATAGATGAGGCAATGAACTTGGGTGCAGAGGCTGAGTATTGGAGTTGAGCAGTGAGTGGGCTGAGAACAAGCTGCTGTGGGTGGAGCAGGTAAGATCTATGCCAGATTTAGAAACCTCCCCACTGTGGTCTGTAACAAAACCAAGAGATTTGAAGATTGGGTATCTTAACTATTATCTCAGCTTTGGAGCCAAATAGGTACCTAATCTCCATCTAGTGGCTGCTGCACACACCAGCAGTAGCTCATCTGTCTCCCTGCTAGCCAAGGCTTCAAAATATTCTCCAGAGTACTTTTTAAGGTTTGTACATAGCTCAGAATAGCTTGTAAAACTTGGTAGTAACAGGAGCTTCTGAAACATGTCATGTGAAGCTGTGTCAACTTGAGTTTCCTTTCACTCTTTGTCCAGGCGAGTGGGGATGTGTGCCAAGATTGCATTCAGCTGGTCACTGATGTTCAGGAAGCTGTGAAGACAAACTCCTCTTTTGTGAAATCTTTGGTTGCTCATGCCAAGGAGGAGTGTGACCGTTTGGGACCTGGCATGTCCGATATGGTAAACTGTTCTTTTTTATTGAAAAATTCTCTTCCCGTAAGCAAACATAAAATAGTTTGTTCAGTGCCTTAATCCCCTGATCATATTTTCTATTTAGTTTCACAAAGGAGAAACTGTTGTATTTGTTAACACAGTATAACAACAGCAGCACTGAAATTGTTAACTTTGTGGTCAGGAAAGTTGGGTGGGGATGTGTGGGACTGGGGAGCAGGAGAAAGACTCCAAATTGCTTCTGGCCCTAAAAGCCTTTTCCACAAACATGGTCTGCGTGGGTAGTGTGGTTGTATCAATGGGGGCTGGGGCTTTTTGCCCTGAGAGGAAGAGAAAAGGTTAAGCAGTTACCTGTGCAGCAGTTTTGTAACCTGAAATACCATCTTGTATTTGGGCCAAGCTCTGAAAGACCTGTTGTTATGCAGTAGAGCAGGTAAATTAATACCTTGAGATGTATTAGAAAATTCTAGACGGACTCTACAGTGTGAGTGGTTTGATAGTCACAGGACTTTCTCTTCCTGCTTTCTGCAGTGCAAGACCTACATCTCTGAGTATTCTGACTTGGCCATCCAGATGATGATGCACATGGTAAGATCAGCAGAGTGCAGTATTTGCTCTCAGTTCATTTTTCTGGCTTGTAGCTAACTTCTTTGGAAACAGGAAACATGTACTGCAGTAAAACTTAGGGGAGGGCCCTTGCTTTCGAAGTCTTGGTGTTAATGCTTTGAACTTGTTTTTTGGATATGTAATTTCTGTTTCAGGATGTTTTCTGTGGTATGTTTCCTTCCATTTTATAACCACTTCTGCAGTGCAAAAGGCACCCCAATCCTTTGAAATATGAAAATACATTACACATGTTCCTTTATATTCTTTTATCTCAGTCCTGTGCTTACACCACCTCCCTCCTCCTCCAAATACTGTGTTAAAGATATTAGAGTTGGCTTTGTCACAGTATTGCAAAATTAGTTCACCTGTGAGAGATATGGAACCAAGGCTACACATCCTTCTGCAGTTGCTGTCTGAAGATTCCTGCTCTCAGGGCTCTTGACAGGAGCCATGGAAAATGAGTGGTACCTTCTGCAGCAGCATAAATTTATCTCACACAGCACCACTTTATCCAGAGAGCTGAGTGCCTTTAAAAAACATGGCTAAACTTTCCTTAGTGCAGTCTGTAGATGCCACAGGTGACATAACAAACTACAGGTGAATATGTGGCTGACTTGAACCTGATTTTGGCAACATAGTGGCCTTTTCTTGTTTCCAGTTGCTATAGGCTACTTAGAAGCTCATCCTGTTTCTTAAACATTTGGGGGGGAAGTCAATGTTTGTTCCAGCAGCACTGAGTTTCTGATTTTAAGCATTGCAATGCAGTGTGTTGTTAGGACCTGAAATTGGAAAATGACTACCCCCTGTGTGCATCTGAGTGTTGTCCAGACTCTCTGGAGGTAGTCTTGCCCAGGATAATAACTGCAGGTGAATAATGCTGGTTAGCACTGTGCAATTACATGTGAGCTGCTGTAGCTGAGGATCTTTGGGGTGGGGACTGTGTCATATTCCATTATCTTCGTGCAAAGAATATATGCAGTTCCAAGTGCTTGATGTGTTTTTTTTCTCTTAACTGTTATCTTCAATTTCTCCTGTCTTCCTCTGTCTCCAATCTCCCCTGTCAACAGAAGGATCAGGTAGGTGAGCAACTTGCCTGTGGTGATAGCCTGCTTGTAGTTCACCCTTTGCTCTTAAAGAGCTTGTAGTTCACTTCTTGCTCTCTTAGCTGTACACTTGGTGTGACTGTGCTCACTGCTGACAGATACAAGGGATTTTTATGTGATTAAAACAGAGAAAGGCTAAAGGCTTCCTCCAGTGCATCAGTCCTACTTCCAGCTCCAGATACCACTTTGTGCTACCAAGATTTCAACTTGACTATGCTTTGGCCATTAGAGCAGAAAATATCCTCCCTCTTACAGAAGAAGGATAGGTGTGGAAAAAGCATGCCAGTGGCTCCTGGCAGCTGCTGGTTTAAAGTCTGGGCTCAAAAGGGCTTGAGCAAAGCTGTCCCCAGGTCTTCCCTTGGTTAACTTTTAAATGTAGGACAATGGTGTAGGTGTTTGAAGTATATGAACTGAAAAGGTGAAAGCTTCCTAGTGCAATTTGGGCTTTTAATTTGACCCGTCCTGTGGGACCTTGTGTCTGTCACCCCCCTGTGAGGGAACGTGTGTATGTGGGTGTTGCTGTAACATTAATACCTGGAACTGCTTCTTACAATGCATGAACCAAAGGGCTTGACTTAAAGGTGCTGCCTGGAGTGGTCTGAAGCAGCACAGTGTCTCTGAGGTGCTGCTTTTGCCTGTGCATGAGATTGTGGCATGATGTATTAATATTAACTCTGGGATAAGCCTCTGCTGTAGGAAGCTGGGAACAGGGTGAGATGTGATCTTCTAATTACCTGTAGGACCAAGGGTGTCTTTTTCTAGCTTTAGGTGGGAAAATGCAAGTTTTGTCTCACTCTGTACAGCCTTTCTCACTTTGGGTGTCCTCCTTTGAACAGTTTGCCTCATGGCTGGCATTTCTTTGTGCATTTAGTAATGTATGCTCCAAAAAAGAAATGCATGAAGGGTGTATTTCTTTGAGAAAGAAAGCCTTTTTACAGACTTGGTTTCTGTTTGCTGTTTTCCCTCACTGTGAGAACACTGCAAGTTCAATTGTTGCAGTACAAATGGTTAGGCTTGGGTTTTAACAAGCTCAACTTTTGTTTCTTGTAGGCTGTGTTCAGTAATGCGAGAAACTGTTTCTGTTTGCAGAATGTGATGTTTCTGGCAGCTTTAAAGAAGGTAGCTTGTGGATGAGGAAAGAGGTTCTTCTAGGCATTTCTTTCAGCTTTTGGGTGAACTCTGAAGTCAGGATAATTGGCCTCTCCTGTGATTACCTAAAGCTGGGGAGCAGCTTTGTGGATGCAGCTCTGATGTGATGCTGCTGGTGGCTTGTTCTGGTGTTGGTAGCTCTTAAGTCAACTCCTTTTGAAGGGCTTGCAAAGTGTGGCTCATGGGACGTGGTTTTTTAAATGGGGTTTTAAACCTCTTCCTCCTTAACAGGAACTGCTAAATTCCATCCAGTAGCTGTCCTGCCTATAACCTTACCAAATGCTTTGGCAATACTTGAAGTAGAAGTAGTCATGAAACTTTAAGTTGTGTTGGAGCCTTTCAAAATTTTGCTGTCTGTGCCTGCTCACAGGCTCTGTAGAAAGGACAGACTTCTAGACTTTAAAACATTGCTTATACATCTCTTTCCAGCAACCAAAGGACATTTGTGCCATGGTTGGCTTCTGTTCTTCTGTGAAGTCTGTTCCCCTTCAGCCTCTGGTGCCAGCTCAGGTGGTTCATGAGGTGAAAATGGAAATTGTGGAGGTAAGATGGGCTTTTTGTACTTTGCTTTTCTTTTTGCTTTAGTGTAACAAACCAGGTGAAAAAGATGAGCTTTTATGCACAGAATAATCCAAGTCTTCCTGCATATAAATTCCTGGTGTTTTCTTGTTTCTGATGCTGATTGATTTGTTTGAACAGCAGAGCCTACACTGAACCAGAGCTACAAGGTAATGCTTCAGGATTGAAAGGGGAACTCTTGTTCCAGCAGTTCTGAATGCCACCTTAAATGTAAATTCTCAGTTTAAGTTTTGCTCTTTGTTTGGCGTAATACTTTGATCCCTTTTGAAAATGGGGCAGCACTCTGCATGTGCAGATGAGGGATCAGAGTCAGGATGCTGAAGCTCTTGAGCCTGAAGAAGCACCTTGGCTTCTCCAAAGGGTATTTTTGCAAACAGGAGGCTGCTCTCAATTCTAGGAAATGTTGTCCTCCATTAATGTATTTTAAAAACCACTATATGTTTCCCTTGACTTCTGTCTCTGTGGGATTGTTCATTTCTTTGTGAATGCTAAATTCAACTCCTTGTACAGCCTGGGGGTTGTAGTCTTAAAATTAGTCATATAAAATGCCTGCTCATTCAGACAGGCTTTTTACTGAGACCTTTGAGGCTGGTTTTGGGTTCTGTGTGACCTTTTGAATACAGCCCAAAGTGAGCAGCTAGGTAGATGCTGTTAGGAATTGTCCCTGTCAGATGTGGTCCAGTGCTGATTTATTGTCTGCATTTCTGCTTCTGTGTACTCAGAAGGCCTCAGTTCAAGAGAAGACTTTTTCTGTGTGTGAAATCTGTGAGACCATGGTGAAAGAAGTGACTGGCCTCTTGGAGAGCAACAAGACAGAGGTGAGTGGTGGGCCTTGTACCCCTTCCAGCTTTGGCTGAGATGGGGCTGCACTGAAGGGGGAAGGAAAATCAATTTCACTGCCTGTTTTCACAACAGCAACATTTCTATCCTGGCTGGGACAGAAAAGCTGTGCTTATAACTGAGTTAAAATTCTGTGCCTCATTTCTCCTCCTGCCCTGTGCTTCAGGAGGAGATTGTGCATGAGATGGAGGTGGTGTGCCGCCTGTTCCCAGGGAGTGTCAAGGACCAGTGCAAGGACTTCATCGAGGTCTACGGCCAGGCTGTGATTGACATGCTCTTGGAGGCAACAAATCCTGAGGCTGTGTGTGCCATGCTGAAATGCTGTGCAGCCAGCAAGCTTCCCCAGCAGCCAGGTAGGTGGTGAGAGGTCTGTGGTGTTCAAAATGAGGTGGTTCACCTGTGATGAGATGTCTTTTGAGGACACTGCTGACACTGCCTCCTTTCTTCTCTTTGTCTTCACCCAAGCACTGATGTTTGGTTTGTTTATTTCCCTTCTCAGCTGTAGTGAAACCTGCAGGTGGCTTCTGTGATATCTGCAAGATGGTGGTGGCTTATGCAGACAAAGAGCTAGAGAAGAATGCCACGACAGCTGAAATTGAAGCTTTACTGGAAAAAGTCTGTCACTTCCTGCCAGAGTCTGTCAGTGAACAGGTAAGGTGTTTGTGCAGGAGGCAGACTAAAAAGCCATGGTCTTGGTGGTTGGGAGCTGTCCCTGTTGATTTGTTGGGTTTATCTAAGTCCTAACAGTGACACTTATGCTTAACCTCATTTTTTGAGTGTTTTATCTGATATTTTGTCTATATACACTAATTTTAGGTCCGTCACTCAAGTGTCTCAGCTTCTGCTATAAATGTCCAGGTACTCCTAACAGAGGTTTCTGTGTTTGGCCAAATGCCTTGTCTCTGGCTGGAGACAAACTGTCCACAGGTGCAGCTGGGACTGGCTTGTGTCCAGCAACCTGATCCTTCATAGGTTTTTCCCTTTACTAATTAGCACCAGAGCATAGCAGCTTCTCCTGTCCAGTACAGCAAACAAAAAAAAAGGAGGGGAAAGGTTTGATGTGAGGCAGTTGAATGACCTTGCTGTGTGGCAGCCTGCCTTCCAGACAGGGCAAGGCAAATGGAGATGAGCAGAAGGATGAAACACAGAATCCTGGAATGGTTTGGGTTGGAAGGGACCTTAAAGACTGTCTAATTCCAGCCCCCCTGCTGTAGGCAGGAACATCTCGTAGAGTGTTTGGAAAAGCTAGAGAGCAGCTTCTCTTGTTGGTTTTTGTAACAGCATTCTCTGCTAAAGGCTGGGAGGAGTTTGGGGTGCAGGGGAATTAGGTTTGCTCAGTTCCCATCCTTGGGAGTTGACAGGCCCTTGAATAGATGTCTGCTTTAAGGGTCTGAACTGACTGGCTGGATTGTTGTACTAATTTGCAGTCAGGAAAGGTTTGCCTTGAAATCCTCTGAGAACAGTGAGTGGGAACAGTTGAAAGGTTTTTTTTTCCCCCTCAGTTCTGATCCTGCTTGGGGGATTAATGAAGTAATTGAAAGTAGGCTGGTGTAATTCCAGTGGGACACCTGTTAGACCACTGATACCAAGATTTACCTGAACATCTTATTAGGTGGCTGCTGAGTGTCAGCAAGTGGCAACTGCTTGAAAGTTTACTGGGGATAGAATATAGAGGCTTAAAGCAGCTGTGGAACAGCTCTTCCTGCTGTGAGGCTGTTTAATAGCTGTGGTTGGTTTATTAATTGGTGCTGTTTGTCTCTGCTGAGAGCAGCATCTTCCTCAGCTCTGGAGCCTCTCCACTAGAGGGAGAGAGGCTGTTTTGGCAGGCAGAGCTCCTGCTGCAGGCTTGTCTGAGAGAGCAACTTGAGCACAAGTGCCTGGGAGTCCTTGCTGCTGTCCTGCTCAGGAAGTTTGTCTCCAGCTGGTTCCATGTGCTTCCCTCTTGAGACAGGCGTGATCTCCACGATCAGAGACGAAGCTTTTCCTCAAAGCTTCTTCTGCCTGGTTCTTTTCCCAAAGCCTGTCCTCTTTGGCTCTTTGCCTTGTGACCCCTTATCTCCTCGTAGTGTGACAGCTGCAGGCAGGTATGAGCTAGCAGAAACAATGATGTAGCAGTGTGATTAGTGCCTGACTCCTTTGCCATGTGCAGAGCCCAAGCCTCTGCTTTGTCCTTGTGGAGTGTGTTGTTGGGGTGTTCAGGGTAGCACGCAGGCCTGCCTGCTGTAGACCACACATTCCTCTGCTTTCAGAGGCTCCAGCAGGAGAATCTCTCACCCTGTGTTTTGTTACAGTGTGTGCAGTTTGTGGAACAGTATGAACCTGTGGTTGTGCAACTCTTGGCAGAGGTGATGGATCCCACTTTTGTTTGCACTGTGAGTATTGCATTTAGTTTTATTGAGGGCAGGCTCTGATGCAGTCCTGGGTGCCTTTCAGTGTCCAGCATGCAGAAACTCTGCTGGAATCAAAATCAGCACGCTGAATGCTTGGAGCAAGCCCCTTGTGCAAGGCCTAGGGCTTCCTGTGTGACTGCCAGCCCAGCACAAGGAAGGGCAGCAGGAGAGAGCTGCCAGGGGTTATCCACTGCTGAGGTCCAGTGACAGGGTTGATGCACCCTGAATGTGTGGGAGGTAAAGTGACATTTCTTGAGAAAGGTCCCTCTCTAGAAGATCTGTTTTTCAAAACTTGATACGAAGGAGTTCCAGTAACTTAACTCTGCCTTGGGTTGGGTTACGTGGCTGCTGGTTCAGCTGCAGGTGTGACCTCAGTGGGAGCTCCTGCAGCTGCCTCAGTGCAGCTTCCACACTCCCTCAGCTGGAAGCTCAGTCATAAGGCTGGACTTGAGATCTCCTGGTGCAGTTAGGAAGGTGCTGACTGTGCTGCTGCTCTTTTCCCAGAAACTCGGAGTGTGTGAGTCAGCTAAAGAGCCTCTCCTGGGGAATGATGCCTGTGTCTGGGGTCCAGGCTACTGGTGCAAGAACATGGACACTGCTGCTCAGTGCAACGTACGTAAAGCAGCCTTCTGCCTCCAGTTTCCTTCTGATCTCTGGCAGCTCCTTCTGAGCTGCTTTTGGCTTCTACTGCACTTCAAGGTGGATGAACTCCAGTTCAAAATAAGCAAAAGGGTACTAGTTTGATAGAGGGTGGTTCATAGCTCTTCAAAGCTTTCTCAAAGCTGACTTTCCTCTCCTTTTTGTGTCCCACACCTGTCTGCCAGTATTTCAGAATCTATAGTAAGGTACAGTGTCAGCTTTATATTTAGTCAGTGTTCCTGCAGCCAACAGACCGTGTCACAATCTCTCAGCAGGCTCTGAAAATTGGCTTCCAATATTGCTTTTTCTGCCAGGCCTTAATGGCTGAGGGTCATCAGCCTTCTTTCCTAAAGCTCCTGGCTGGTAGGACTCAGGATGTTATTTATTCTAGCCCTCTTTGAAATCACTTACTTTAAGGAAAACAGTTTTGCTCCCAAGATCTTGGCTCAGGATAAGGTGTTGAACTGCTTGTTTGCAAACTGGCTTTTTTCCACTAATATCAGCTATTTCTTCCCCTTTAGGCTGTTGATCACTGCAAACGTCATGTGTGGAACTAGAAGAAGAATTTCCAGTTCTGAAAGTTTGCCATGGCTCTTAGGAAATGTGGGCCGAGGTTGGCAGAGAGCTGTATCTCACCTGTCCCTCCTCTCTGCCTCATTAACAATTTGACCTTCAAGTTCCTTTGTTGTAACTCTTCTGTAGCAGTGCTGCTGTTGAAGGATCAGATTTTCATTGTTGACTTAACAAAGATATTTCTGATTGTACAGTTTAACCCATTATGCTCCTAAAAATAGTCAGTGTGTTGTAGATTTTTTTTTTTAATTGGTAGGCTGAAGTGTTTATGTGCTGGGAGGAATGACAGAGATGGTGAAATGAGACAAGGCTCTTATCTTTTAATTTCAAAAAAAAAGAGCAAGATAGCGACTAAACTTTCAAATGTTTTTCTGTAGGCAGCATTGGGAAGATTTTACATGCTTTGCATTTTTAACATCAGGCTGAAATGTTTATTTTCTGTGTATGGGAACTCTAAGGGATAATGTTGAATCTGGGAATCCTTTTGGCTGGAATTTTCAAAGCTCTGCAGACACAGAGGAGTGGACTTTGTGTGCCCAGCTAGCTTTCAAAGCCACTGATAATGAAAAAGATGCATTGGAGTGATCAGCCTTTTGCATTCGAGTGACCACGCTTGTGGCTCATGCTGTTGTTACAGCCAAGGAAAACCCTCCCTCAGCCTTTGATCACATCCTTCTGGTTTCCTTGCACTGCTCAGTCCCAGCACGGCTGTTCTGCTGCCAGGCCCAGTCCCGTGGGGTGTCAGTTTCCTGAAGCATGCGGGTGTACCTGAGGAATGACTCCTTTTTTCTTATCCTAGTTGCTCAATTCTGCTTGGTCTTGCAGCTTCCCACAAGCAGCCAGCTGGGTGCTGAGGAGGAAGCATGAGCTGTCACTGGAAGATGGAGGAGGATCAAGTCAGCAGGAGCTGGGAATATGTCAAAGGGAGTTCAGCACTGAGGGTGGAATTTGTGGGAAAACGGGTTTTATTGTAACCTGTTTGTTCCCTGATCTGCTTCTTCTCTCACAGCATATTTCAGTCATCTGAAACTTGAGAGGTGCTGTGAGGCCTGGGGGCACCTCCCACTGCTGCCCACCCACTCTCACTGACGCCCTTCTGAGTAACTGGAGGTAGGAATTGTTATCCTGAGTTCCCATTTCTCTTGGGAAATGCAGCAAGCAGAGATGGCAGGTGGTAGGAGCACTAAAGTGGCTGTTTAAAGCTCTGCTGGCACACTTGGCAGCTTGCCTTTCACACCTCTCTGAAATTCCACTTAAATGGCCTGAAATCCTCCCCAAAAAAAGCCTTCAAGGCAAGGTTGCTACCCTGGGAACATGGCAGGCCCTTGATGTGAAGGGTCCTTGGGGGTGAGAATCCCTTGCTTGGGACAGACCTTGCATTGGGTGTGCACTTCTGATCAAGTTAATCCCCAAAGCAGGGGCACTGGAGTAGCTCTGAGGAGACCTTTGGGAAGGAGCAGCTGGGCAGATGCAGAGCTTTGAAAATTCCAGTCCTGTTCAGAAGGATGCTGGTAACTCCTGCTGTTCTGTGGTGTGTGGGGCATGCAGGAGCTCCAGTAACAATGCTGTAGCAGCAAGTAGAGTATTTTTCATTGGAAAACCACTGGACTGCAGGTTTTTAGTTGATCTGTGTGCATACTAAAAGCCTGGCCAGTGCTGACAGATGGCAGCAGAGGTTGTTCTCCTCTGTTTGCTGAATACTGAAGCACTCATGACTTTATACAAGAGGAAAAGAAAGGAAAATTTCCCCATAAGACATAAAATACCTGCAGCTTTGTGTCCTGGCAGGCTTGTGCTGTGGCTTGGTGGTGTATCCCAGATGGAGCAGATGGGCTCTGTCCCTTGGGCAGTGCTGCCTGGAGGGACAGGCTGTGTGACACCACGGCACAGAGCATGGCATTTGGTGTTTTAAACTGGATGGGGTGGATCTTTCTTGGGGGCAGGTGGGGCTGCATTGACAGCTTGGCAGGTTTTATTTTCCTGGGGTTTTTAATAGGACTCATGCTGGGCAAGCTGAACCAGGGGAAGTCCTGTGCTGCTGCTGGGAGTCCCTTTAGTTTTCTCCCTTCCTGTGGACTGTGGCACCCAACCTGCTTGAGTCATGCTGGGGGGACACTGTGCAGTTGCTTTCTAAAGAACATTGTCTTGATTTTTTTTCTTTTTTTTTTTGTTTTTGTTTTTTTGCACAAAAGCTTCCTTAATGAACAATAAAAACTTCTGTAAACCCATAAATTCTCGTGTTCCATTTTCTCCATGGCAGAGGTTCTTGCTGAGGCTCCCCTTGGCTGCTTGGCCAGGAGAAGGCACATCCCAAAGTGTCCCTGGGAATGTGGGACTGAATGGATTCAGGTTCCCATTCCGCTGCGTGCCCCATCAAGCCTTTGTTCTGCTGAGCAGGGTTGCAGGTGGAAGAGGCTTGCCTGGGATTGCTGCCTCTGTCTTCCCTGGACAAACACGACGCCTGGTGTGAGGCAACAGCCCCGTGTTGCAATCGCTGCCTTGCGCAGGCCAGAGGGACTTCTTGATACCAGCCTTCCCTGCTGACTCGTACCTAACGCGGCTTCCCCTGTGTCCTCATTCCCTGCCTGATCCCAAATAAAGCATAAAAATGTCATTCAGAGGCAGAGAAAGCCCCTTTGAATGACACTTTTATGTTTTCTGTCACGTGGCTCCGGGACGGTTCTCCCTGTGCCCACCCTCTGCAGCCAGGTTAGCGCTGAGCAGCAGGTTCTGGGCTGCTTCTGACCTCCTGGGAATACCTGCCTGCCTCTGGTCCCTCCCTCCCTGGTGATGATTTTATAATCAAGGCATAAAGTGAGGGGTGTGGTAATTGCCCTGCGTAGGTGTGGATTCTCACTGCTTCTCCCAGCCCATCCAAGATTCCTCAGTCTGGGAGCAGCACAGGAGAGGAACCAGCCACTGAGGACTCTTAGGAACGGCATGGAGTGCAAATGGAGTGGCTTGGTGCTGATCATTTCTGTGTGCCTGGGCTCCTACCAAGGTAAGGCCAGGCCTGGAGGTAGGTAGGATGTGGACGGCCCAGAAAAACCTGCTCAATCCCAAAACTGTTCCCAGCTTTGGTGTCTAAGCTCCATAATGTGCTTCCTCTGGTGCTGGAGTTGGGCAGAGGAAAGCTGGGGAAGGTGGCACCGCTGTCTGTGCTACCCACCTGGAGCTGAGAGTTGGAACTTTTGCCTTTAAAGGTGATCTCAGGGCAAAAGGGGTTTGTTCCCTCCCTTCTCTGGGATTCAGGCACAGCTGGTGGTGTGCTGGGGTGTGGAAGGAGGGAAGCTGTGACAGAGTGGGGGAGAGGGGCTGCTCTCTCTGCTGCCCTTGGTTGTGGGGCCTGGCTGCTGCTGTGTGAGCTGGGGGAGGTGCTTGGTTGTCACAACAGAGTGACCATGAAGCTGCCCTTTTCTTCAGGGTCCTCCTAGGAGACACAGGAGGCAGGAAGTTGGCTTTGCTGGGGCGTGCTGAGCTCCTGGAAGGGTGATGGGGTGATGTTCTCTACTCACCTCAGGAGCCCTCTCAGCGCTGGCACTTGGGGATCTGCAGGTGAATCCTCCTGCAGGCAAACCTCTGCTGCTGTGCCTTAGTCATCCATCCCCTGCCCATCCCAGGAACCCAGCTGGGGAAGGCCTGCTTCCAACCCTGCTCCTGCTTGAGGGCAGATCGCTGCTTCCTGGGGAAATCTCCCCTGGAATAAGTTGAACTCTGCTGTTGCAAGCAACCCCCCTGTGTTTTAGAGTGAAGAGCCCCCCTTGCACCCCAGTTACCCCAGGCTTGGCCCACTGGGCATCTCCAGCGTGACGTGCCCATGTTTTGTGGGTGCACACGCGTGACCCAGGCTGGGGGGGACGTGTCCGGGTGTTCCAGCCAGCAACAGGCAGAGCAGGAAAGTTCACCTGTGCTCGGCACGTCCGAGCCCTGCGGTGCCACCTGCCCCGGGAGCCGGCGGGGACCCCGCGAGCCTTGCAGAGAAGGCTTTGCGAGCTGGGAAAAGTGTATTTATGGTTCTTGCTGTAACAGGGGCGTGCGCCAGGCCGGGAATTGGGGCGCTGGGGCCCACGCTGCCACCCCCGGGGTTTACATCACAACCGGCTCGCCAGGCTCTGCCGGCTCGGCCGGGGCGCTCTGGGGCTCCCTGGAACGCCAGCACAGCCCTGCCAGAGCCGGAGCTCGGTGCTGGATCCCCCCTGAGCGAAGCCCACCCCATCCCCCGGGCCTGGCAGACAGGAATAGGGTAGTTGTGGTTGGCCTGGAACCGCAGTGGCACGGGAGCATCCCTGCTTTGCTATTTGCCAGAAATGGCATCATTGAATAACGCTGCTGCCTGTGTGCCGGGCAGCATGAGGCGCTCCAGCGCGGCTTTGAGACGTGCAGGAGAGCTCACGGGACACCAGCTGCCCCAGTCGCTTACCCCGTGGTAGTGCTTTCCACTCGAGAAGCTTCCCCGGCTCTCAGCTGCTGGGTGTTATGATTAGTCCTAATTACTTTCTGGCCCAGAACTTGCTGCCTGACTTTCAGCTTGAGCAGGGTGAGGAGTAAGTGAGTAAGTGCTGGGCTGAGGATCTCTGTGAGCCGGGGAAGTGCAGGACCAAACCACCCGTGTCTTTTAGATCCTCCCGACCCCACCACGGGGTCCGGGCTCCAGCACAGCTCCGCGAGAGATGCTCAGAAAAAAACTGTGGGGTTGTTGTCTCCCGCCTCCTTGGTTTTGGTGCTGCCCCTTAATGCCTCCCCTGACTTGCCATTCCTGTTTGCCCTGATGCCGGGGCTGAAAAACATAAATATATCCCTCTCAGCTGATGCGGCGAGCGCGGCACGGCGCAGCTGGGAAGGTGTGTGGGAAGCCTGGGGGACTCGCCCTGCCCCGGGGCCCGCCTGCCCCGCGCTGCTGTCAGCCCGATGGGGAAATCGGGGCTGAACCATCACCCGGCACCCGCCGGCTGCGCCAGCTTCTGGGGCAGGCGGGGATGGTGTGGGGGGCCGGGAACCCCTCTCCCCACAACCCCCAGCCCCAGGGACCTTCCATCAGCTCCTCACGCTGCAGTTTCATGGATGAGCTGGAGCCGTTGCCAAAATCCAGCGCGCAGGGAAAGCGGCTTTGGGGAGAAACCCGATAAGGGCAGGGTCGGGTGGAAGGAGCAGTTCCTGCCTTTGACTTTATTCCTGCTCTGCAAAATCATAGACAGGGCTGGGGGATAAAAACTGGAGGGGGGAGGGTTGTGCTTGGCTTAGAAACGCCTCTTGCCTAAAGCTCTGCAGCGGGGTCTGTCTGTCCCTTTGCTCGGCTGCTGCCCCCAAATTTCCGGAGCAGCTCCCGGCCAAAGGCAGGCGGCCAAAGGCTTGGCTTGTGCCTTGTCGCCGGCTCCTCCCCAGCCGCATCCTGGGTGGGCACAGTTGCCGGTGCAAACAAACACTCCAGAATGAGTCCTGACACACCAAGGTGACAATTAAAGCGCTGCTCTTGCGCCACGCCGCCGCTGCCGCGCCGGGGGTTTACAGCCGGGAGAAAATGCTGTCGTGGGGAGGAAATAAAACCAAAAGAGCCCCACCAAAAGTGGCGTTGCTCAATCGTTGCCGGGAGCCGTGGCGTGATTATCTGGCTACCGTGCGGCCCCGGGTTTGTCCGTTTTGCAAGATTTATTGCTGCTTTTATAAGCAGCCGCCTCCGCAGCGTGTCAGAGGATGATGAGAGGCTGAGGATGAGCCCCAAATTCCCTTTGCTTCTGACCCTGTGACATCCCATTGGAAAAGCTGGCAGCCTGGCAAAACCGACCTTAAAAAATAATTTATTAACGAAACAGCCCCCTCCACGACTTTGGGACTGAGATGGAATCACAGCAGGAGGGTGAGGAGGATCACTCCTTCGGTGTCTCGGGGTGCCTTGAGGGCTGACAGTCTCCTCTCCCCTCCCACAGCCGGGGCCAGCCCCCTCCACGAGTGTGGCGAGCGGCCGGAGGACTGGTGCCGCGACGCGGCCACCGCGGCCAAGTGCGGGGCGCTGGAGCTCTGCCGGCTCACGGCGTGGGACCGGGCGCTGGGGGTAACCGAGCTGGGAATGCTGGGAGCAGGGAATGCGGGGGGCTGCGGGAGAGGTGCCCATCCGCCCCAGAGCACGGGGATGGCAGGAGAACTCCTGCCCACCCACCCCAGCATCCCGCAGCAGCGCGTCTGCAGAGCGAATGGCAGAAGCCAATGGGTGCCCCCATTGGGACGTTTTTGGGCTGGAGGTTTGGGATCTTCTGAGGGTCTGGGTGCCGTGACAGCACCCCGACGTGTCCCCCCACTCTCTCAGCAGAAGGGGATCCCCTGTCACCTGTGCCAGATGGCAGTCTCTGTGGTGGGCAAGATCCTGCAGGACAACCGCACTGAGGTGGGTCTCAGTGGGAAGGGGCAGTGGGGCTGGTGCTCCTCCCCGCCAGCCCCACTGAGGCCCTGAGCTCTCTCTCTGTCACCCAGGAGAAGCTGAGGCTCTTCTTGGATAAGAGATGCCAGTACCTGCCCTTCCAGGACTGGTCTGTCAAGTGCAAGAGGATGGTGGACACAGGCATCCTCGTCCTTGTCCAGCTGGGCAAGCAAGTGCTGGTAACGCAGGGGAAGCCCCGGGTTTGGGTTTTTCCACAGTTTGGGATGTCCTGGGTCTTGCGGAGCAAAGAATGGTCCTGGAGCCTGGGACAAATCTTCTGAAGGACAAGATGGAGAGGGAAATGACCCAGGGTGGGGGTCTGGGTGTGATGGGGGAGGTGCAGCCTCAAGCCCCCACCCCACCCCTCTGCTCCCCCAGTCGGAACCGAAGGTGGTGTGTGGGACCATCAGGTTGTGCCAGCCCCGGAACAGACCCACGGGGACCTTGAAGTATCAGCAGCCACCACCAGCTGCCACAGGCCCCACCCAGGACTTTGCTGACCTCATTGCCCCCTTCATGGCCAACGTGCCCCTCCTGCTCCACCCCCAGGATCTGCCTCACGGCGAGGCCCAGGTACCGTGGCACGGGCAAGGGTGGTGCTGGTCATGGAGCCGTGGAATGGTTTGGGTGGGAAGGGACCTTACAGATCATCTCGTTCCAAGCCCCATCCAAGCTGGCCTTGGACATTTCCAGGAATTGTGCAGCCACAGCTTCTCTGGACAATCTGTGCCAGCATCCTAATGCTGCTCAGGGGTGAGAATCCCCTAAAAAGTATCATCTATTTAACAACAATTAGAGAAAGCCCCTAAAATTTCTGCAGAGCTGAAATGACTTCTGGCTGTTGCCAGCATGACTTCAGTGTTGCCAGTTTGGGGGTATATTTCAGGATGCAGGAGGGAAATGAGAGATGCCAGTCAGAATGCTGCCCCAAACTGCAGCTAGTGTTTGGGAAATGCAAATGCAGGTTGGGAGTGGGGGGATTGGTTTTATTTTGTGGGTACCGACATGCCCCTGCCCTTGTTATCCTGCAGGAGATGGAGGAGGTGTGTGGGCACTGCCTGCAGCTGGTGACGGCCGTGCAGGAGGCGCTGGGGACCAACACTGCCTTCACCTGGGCGCTGGTGGGCCACGCCAAGAGGGTCTGCGAGACCCTGACACCCGACCTGGCACAGCTGGTGAGGGGCCAGCAGGGAACCACACAAGGGTTTGGGCTGAAAGGGGCTTAGGGACAATCTCACTCCACCATGGGCAGGGTCCCAGGCTGCTCCAAGCTCTTTCCAGCCTGGCCTTGGACACTTCCAGGGATGGGCTGCCCTCTCCTCCCCGATGGCAGCGCCTCTTGCAGGTGCCTGCCCGGGGAGGAGTGACCCTGACTCTGTTTCCCTCCCGCAGTGCAAGCGCTCCCTGGCCGAGTACACGGGCACGGCTGCCCAGCTGCTGCACTACCTGGTAAGAGGCTGAGGGCTCCCCAGGTAGCAGGGGTCACTGGGTGCCAGCTGGGGCCTGAGGGGCACAGCCAAGGGGCCTCATCAGCAAATGCTCCTCCTTTTTTTTTTAAATCTCACTGCCTAATATTCCTACAAAATATTAATTTGTTTTTTCCCTCCTCTCTGCCTTGCGTCTGCTGAAATTATGTTTTGTTTTCATTTTTTCTTGCCATTTTCTGGCCCCTCCACCGGTAGCAGGCTGAGGTAAGTGAGATCCATGCTCTGCTGTGCTGAAATTCCCCTCCCAGGGGTCAAAGCCTGCCTGATTTGGGATGTCTCTCTCCCCAGGACCCAACGGAGCTGTGTGGCCAGCTGGGACTCTGTGCCTCCAACTCGGCACTGCCCCTCCACACGCTGCTCACAGAGAGGGTGATGCAGCTCCTGAGCACGCTGGGGGTAAGTGGGGACCCCCTCAATTGCGCTGTGCTCCTTGAAATCCAAGCACTGTAAAGGGGGAGCTCCATTTTGTATTTTATTTCCACAAGCACCTCCATTTATGCAAGGTGGGGAATGCCTTACGTGGGGATGATGGTGGAATAGGATGAGGGTGGCTCTGGGGGGGCTCGGCATGCACCCCATCCCCTTGTCCTGACAGGACAGGGTGCGGAGCACTCCGCTGTGTGACATGTGCCAGTTCACCGTGAGGACAGTCGAGAGCCTCCTGGAGAACAACGTGACAGAGGTGAGCCCCACCGCTGCTGGGGGCTGGCACGGGGGGCCCAGGGGCAGCAGGGAGCCGGGGGTTTCCCTCTTCTGCCTTGTGCCCACAGGAGCAGCTGGTGAACGACATCGAGAAGGTGTGCTACATGCTGCCCCACGGCGTCATTGGGCAGTGCAAGGACTTCGTCAACTCCTACGGCAAGGCCGTGGTGATCATGCTGCTGGAGGCCACCGACCCCGCGGCCGTCTGCACCATGCTGCACTGCTGCCCCCGCAGCGGGGACGCCCGCCACGGTGAGCTGGCACCCCGACCCGGGCAGCGGGGCGTCCCCTCTGCTGGCTGCTGATGGCCGTGTCCTCCAGGGGCCGAATCCCTGGAGCAGCTGGCGGTGAGCTCCGGCGCCTTCTGCAATGTCTGCCAGATCGTCATCACCTACTTGGACAACGAGCTGCTGAAGAACGAGACGCTGGAGGAGCTGGGCGAGGTGCTGGAGAAGGGCTGCGCCATGCTGCCCATGCCGCTCACCAGCAAGGTGAGCTGAGGGGGCACGCCCAGGCCAGCAAAACCACCCCCAATGCCCCCGCCGGGCTCACCCCTCTCTCCCTCCCAGTGCCAGGCGCTGGTGTTGCAGTACGAGCCGGCGGCCGTGCGGCTCTTCGTGCAGATGATGGACCCCACCTTCGTCTGCACTGTGAGTGTCCTCATCCCTGGGGCGGCCCGGGCCAAGATGGGCCTCCTTTGTCCAAGCCTGCGGGCTGGGAATGGGTTGGGGTGATCAGACATCCCTCATGGAGGTTTTCTCTCTCTCCCTCCTACCCTTTCCCTTTGCAATGCAGAAAATCAAAGCCTGTGACTCAGGCAAGGAGGATCTCCTGGGCTCGGCCCCGTGTGTCTGGGGCCCTCAGTACTGGTGCAAGAACATGGCCACGGCGGTCGAGTGCAGCGTAAGTGCCGGCCGTGTCCCCTCCCCGGGTGCCGTGCCGGTGGTCCCTGCATCCCACGGCATCCCCGTCCCTCCCGCAGGCTGTCGCACACTGCCGGCGCCACGTGTGGAACTAGGAGCCGTCTCCCCAGCTCGCTGGACTTGCTCTGCCGTTTGGCTGGGGATCCTGGCTCCCTTCCCCGGGACGTGCCTGCACGCACAGACGGCAATGGCAGGAGCCGACCGGCCTCGGCGCGCCGGCGGGGCTGCGGGGAACCCCAGCGGCCTCGGCCGCTTCCTCTTCCACTCCTGGGGCTTGGATTTCCAAATCAGGTTAAGGGACTCGTTAATATTTTCAGGACTAGGGATTCGGCCTTGACATCTCTCAGGGCGACTGCAAAATCCCCAACCTCTATTCCCACCTCTGTCTCCATCCCCAATCCCTTCTCTACCTCTCCATCCCACCCTGAACCTCTCGTACGGCTCAGATCCTGCAACGTGGATCTGTCCCTGGGGGCTGGGCTGGGTTCTGCTGCCCAAACGCTGGCCCCCCACTGCTGGCTGGCGGCAGCCTCACCTGAACATGAAATGGATGAGTTTGGGTGCCAGGATTTCCTTTCGCACGCCCATCCCTGCCGGGGCTCCTGTGCTGACCCAGCCGTGGTGGTGAGGGCAGCAGGGTGGCTCGTCCCTCCCCGCCGTATCGGGGGATGCCTGCAGTGCCTGATCCTGGGCGTGCATGGGAGCATCCCACCACAAATAAACTCTTCCCATGAGCCTGGCTGGTTGTGTCCTTCCTCCTTGTGCTGGGCGCTGCAATGGGGGTGTGGGCCAACCTGGAGAACATTTAATGCTTCCCTCAAAATCCAAGGTGCAGCAACACCCAGGGTGGCATCTCGTGAAGATGACGGATTGAGGAGTGAGTTAAAAGAAGGTCTTCTCTTCCTAAGGGGGTTTGGGCCTGATGGATGTGGGCAGGAAGGACGACAGACAGGTTACCCAAAGCCATAGACAGTGTATTTCTGAGTCCCGTAACAGACCGTGCCCGAAACTCTCCACAAGGTTACGACTGGAAACAAACCCCCGAACAAACAAACCCAAATGCAAGAGAGAAGGGGAAAGAAAAGGGCAACAAAAGACACGCACGAGTACTCGACATCCAGAAGCCCCAGTTAGTCTCTCTCTTTTTCGACATCGCAACAAGTTTTGGTAAAGCCAGCAAAATGGAGGAATGTCTTTGGGTTGGGTTTTTTTTTCTTTTTAATTTTTTGGGTCTTTCCTTACTGGAAAGGTGACGTTAATGCCAAAAGGATTCGGTCTCTCCCCACACTTCCCTGGCCCTCCCCATGCTCGTGGTCGAGGTGTGACAGCTGCTTGTCCCCGGCCTGTGCCCGGGAATGCTGTGGCATCTGCATCCTCACTGCACCTTCCCCCCCTGTCCAGTCTGGACTCATCAGATTCATTTAGCTTTTCTTTTCCTTCTTCTTTTTTTTTTTTTTTAGAAAAAAAAGTTCTTTTTTTTTTTTTTTAATAAGAAAAATAAAAAAAATTTAATGGTTTCATGGATAAATGACAGGCGAGTAAAAGCATTCCGGTCCTGAGAGCCCTCTGCCGGGGCCAAGCTCTCCAAGGCTGCCGGAGCCATCTGCCCCGGCTAGCCTGGACTCCTGCAGAGGACGAGGGGGCCAAGCACCGGTCTGGGGCTGCCCCCGGCCCCCACCACGGCCCCCCTGCTCTGTGCTTCGTCCCCGCCGGCCCCGGCTCGCCTAGAGGAGCAGCAGCAGCGGCAGCACCGCTCGTCATAGCTCGGTGATCTCCAGAGGGCTCTCCATGATCACCTCCCGCATCTTGTGCAGGGGGGTGGACTTGGCCGACTCGGTGCGCGCGTTGTGGTCGCTGTAGCCCCCGCAGTCGGCGGTCAGAGTCTCCAGCGAGCGACCCAGCACCTTCTGGTCGTCCTCGGGCAGGCTGTTGAGGTCGGAGGCGAGCAGCGTGCCCGTGCTGCCGTGCACCACGTGGATGCCGTCGGGACCCTTCAGCTCCACGGGCTGCTTGTGGCGGAAGCGCAGGCTGCCCTGGCTGGGGCTGCGCTCCTCCTCGTCGTCCTCCAGCTCCTTCTGGATCAGCTGCAAGAGAGACACGGAGGAGGGACGGAGTCACCACCGTGGCTTCCCTGGAGTCCAGCCAGAGGGAAGGGCCCTCCTCTTCTGGAGCACCCTCAGAGCGTGGTGATGAGGATCACCAGGAGATGGCCTCCAGCTGGATCGCTCCATCCTTGGGCGGATGCCCCAGCTCAGCCACCACCTGCCAGATGGGTGGTGTGTCCTGCAGCTGTCCCCAGAGTGGCCTTCCCAAAGGAGGAGTTTGGACCCAGGTTGGAATTTGGGGTTGTATGAGGGTGGAGGGGCAGGAGGCAGGCAGGGAAAGAAGATGAAGGAAGACTGGATAGGGCTGAAGGGGAATAAGGGCATGGATAGATGGAGGGCAGAAGGGCTGAAAGGCATCTCCCATCTCACTGCTGTCCTCTGCCCTCGTTGCCCCTCATTTTGCACCTCTATGAAAGGTAGAAGGCCACAGGAGGAGTTTCTTCTCCCCAGACCAGCCCTTCTGCACCAACACTCTCCATCCCAGCATTTTTGCCTCAAAACCCTGTGTTTTTGAGGCAAAAATCAGAGAAGCAGAAGGAAGGGAAGATGATCCCCCACAGCTTTGGCTAGCCTTGGCAGAAATGGGAGCTGATGGACACAGCCCAGTTTGCAAAGAGGTGTCCTCTCCTGGGGTCAGAAAGACCAAGGGAGAAGGTGCTGTGTGCTGATCAGAGGAAGCACAGGAGTCACTGTGGGGAACCAGCAGCCTGGAAAACCAGTGACAAACAGCAGTGGGAAACTGATATCTGGCTTGTTTTGACCAGGCAGAGAGTGTGGGCACCACGGGGTGACAGGACCATGGCCACAGGGAGTGACCACAGCCTGTGGGGCCAGGAATACACACTGCACCCCAGAGGGCACGGCAAGCACCTCCCCAGAGCCATGCACACCCTCTACCTCCGAGACCGAGGAGCGGTCCCCCTGACTGGCGGTGGCCTTATGCACCATCCGCTGGGCAAAGAGCTTTTTCAGGCGCATGTAATCATCCAGGACCACCTTCAGGAGAGTGCCCTGGGTGGAGGGGGAGAGACTGGGTTATCCAGGGCACGTGGTTTGCTCAGAGGGAGGCTGGCCCCATCCCAGCGCTTTTTGGAGCGACATCACCCTCTGGCGCTGTGAACCTGGAAGGTGAGAGAAGAAGACTCCTGGGCGCAGGGCGCCTGCCCTCAGCGCTCACCTTGATGGGTCCCTCCCGCATGATCTGCCCTAGCTTGGCGATGTTGTCGTACTCCTGGATGGCTGCCCGCAGGTAGCGGTCATCCTCGGGCTTGGCGGCGGAGGGCTCTCTGCCGAAGGTGCCCTGCGGAGGGGACAGCGGCTCAGCGGCTGCCGGGGGTGGCAGCCGCGGGGACACGGCGGGGCGGCGGGGCCGTGTCTCACGTGGGTGCGGGCAGGGCTGTTCCAGAGGTCGGTGATCTCGCTCAGGTTCTCCGGCAGGTCGTCCTCGTGCTCCGCCTGCGCCGCCAGCTCCATGTTCCTGCAGAAGGGGTCCAGCCACACCGGGTTGGCCCTGCCCGGGGGGAGGAACAGCCGTCAGGGCAGGCAAAGAGCGGCGTTATCCCTAACCCCGTCCAGAGCCTGGATGCTGAGGCTGCACTGCCTCCTCCTGCCCTCTGCAGGTATGAATTTGGCTGCTCTGGATCCACATGGGTGTCACACCCTGCTCATTATCTCTGCTTAGCCCAAACCTGGCCAGGATTGTCAGAGATGGAGTCACAAAAGAAAGAATAATATTTTTTAGCTTAGAAAGCTCTCAGAGAGAGCATGTGTCCCAGGATCAGTAATGCTCCATGCAGAGCGGAGCAGAGCAGAGAGACATCATGTCTCCACCTCCTGGCTCTGAAACACAGGCAGCCCTCTCTTGGGAGCAGCCTCCAGCCCCAGGAGGAGGATGGCACTCACCCATCAAAGGAGTACTTGTTGGTGTTTGGCATGTCCATGATGTCCATGAAGCCTCTGTTCCCTGCAAAAGGCAGGGAGGAGAGTTACAGGGCAGCAAACCATGGGGTGACACTTCTTTATTAAGAAGAGGAACCAAAAAGGCAGTGAGAAACACGGTGGGGTGTGGCAGGTAACACAGAGCTTGAAGCTGAGAAAAGCCTCCCACCATCACACCTCGCTGGGCAGGATCACCTCTGATATACACCCCAGAATATCGCCCATGTCTCCCTGTGGCCCCCCTCCATGCTCTCCATGCACCCCACTCTCCCATGCAGCTGGGACACCCCAAACACTGCTCACCAGTGGAGCCAGCCACGATGGCTTTCAATTTCCTTTTGTGCCTGCAAAAGAAACACAGCCAACTGGGGTAGAAAATAAGGAACATGCTGGAAAGCAGAAGGACACACAGATTTGCAATGACTCTACATACAGAGGGTGCATTAAATGTCAAATATTAAATAAGGCCAGGGAGCTTTGAGGGGAGGTGTACTAATACCATGAGTATTAGAACCATGGAGGAAGAGACGTTGGGAAGCTGATGCCCTCCTTTGCTTGCTGGCATTTCCAGGGCCAGGAGAAGCCATGCTGGTCCCCCTGGTCTAAGGGGACATTGCAGGTGCAGGGCAGAGCCCAGGAGTTACTCACACTGTCCGGTAGTACCAGTTCATGAGGATGAAGAGCATGGCAGCCAGGAAGAGCAGGACGGCCAGCACGATGATTGCCATCTAGGAGAGACAGAGGCAGGGGGAACATCTGCCATGTGGCCAGCACCTGCTCTGGCCACATGCCCCAAGCTATAGGGGTGGAACATCTCTCCAGCACTGAGCAGTCCCCATGGGACGGGATACCACCCCCAGAGGGCTGTGAGCAGCTCCTCCAAGCCCAGCTGGACCCTCACCTGCAGAGCTGAGAGGTCGTCCGGCGCCCGGGCAGTAATGGCAGGCTGCACGTCCAGCACGTTGTAGTTCCTGAAGAGATTCCTCAGCTGCTCCTTGTTCTCGTCTATCATCTGAATGACCCTGGGAAGAGAAGGGTTGCTTGGGCACCTTGACACTGGTCAGGGTCCCCATGGCTGGTGGGGGGCCAGGGGACGTACCGCTCCACGTCCAGGATGCGGTTGGTCTCCCTGTTCACCACGTGGATCAGCAGCTCCGTCTGGGCAAAGTTCACCCGGCCTTTCTTGTCAACGTGGAACTGGGGAGAGACAGCAAGGTCTGCAGGGTGGGAGAGGAGTCTCCTCCTGAGCGTGCCTTGAGGTGTGCTTGTGTGGCAGGAGACCCTCAAGCATCAGTCTGGACCCCTTCAGTACACCCCAGCCTGGGGTGTTTCCATCACCTTCAGAGCCCAGGGGTGCCTATGGTTATCCAGGCAGGACTGCCTCGAAGGAGACCTCCCAAACAGCATGTGGAAGGCCATCTACCCCTCAAAGAAGCAAGCTCCAAGGCAGATGGTTACCTGCACATCATCTGTGTTGACGATGGCGCCCGTGATGTTGGAGAGCAGGCTGATGAACTCCTCCTCAAACTGCCTGACCTTGTCAGGGATCTCATTGATGATGATTTTGACCCTCTGGTCATCCCGCAGGATGTAAATGCCCACAATGGCCGTGTCATTGTGGCCCACCAGGTCAGAGGCCATAATGTCCACCACAAAGTAGCCGGGGTTGTAGGCCGTGAAGAGGTCAAAGGTTCGCAGGATGCCATCGAGGGTTCCTGTGGAATGGACGGTGACAAGCTCGGGATCAGTGACCCCAGCCAGGGGAACATCTTTGGCCACAGGGAGGTCTCTGCCCGAGGCCCCATGCTCCTGCAGGAGGCTGGGCACCCACCGATGCTGAAGATGTTGGCCACCTCCTCGGAGTCATTGGAGTGCTGCTTGATGTAGCGGATGCCCAGGATGTTGTACAGGACCAGGCTGTTGTTGCCCACGTCGGCATCCACCGCGAGCACTCTGATCAGCTCCGACCCCACCTTGGCATCGGTGGCAACCCCTTTGAGGGAGAGATGGGAAAGGGACCTGGGGCCAGGCTGGCTCTTGCTGCCCCTTTACCCTGCTGGATTTCCCTGGCAGTATCTCCAGGTGCCCCCCCAGCCCCTGGCACCTCTTACCCGCCGTGTACTCCGACTTGGTGAACTGGGGGGACTGGTCATTGATGTCGTCCAGGAAGATCCGCACCTCCTGCAGGGTCAGGTCCTCGCTGAGGTCCCAGAACTGGGCTCTTGCTGCCCGCTGGCCCCGGGGAGGAGTCCAGTTCCTCTGGCTGGATGCTTTGACGATGATGGAGTGGTACGGCTCCTTCTCCCGGTCCAGGTCTCGCAAGACCTTCAGCTTCCCTTCTCGGCTCAGCTGGAAGTTGCTCTCCTGGTTCCCAGCTGGGTGCAGAAAGGCATCCCCAGTCAGTCCTCTTTGGGCTTGGCACTTCCAAAATGCCACCTTGCCCGTTGAGCAGGGCAGAGAGGCAGCAAGGAGAGGAGGGGAATCCTGGGTGAGGGGTGTGTGGGGGACACAGAGCTGCCATCTCCAGGCCCACCTGCTATGAAGTAGTAGACGATGGCGTTGGAGCCCTCATCTGCATCCACCGCACCGGTGACGTTCCCCACCACGGTGCCTGGCCGTGAGTGCTCGGGGACAGAGAGTGCCTGGTACTGGGGATGATCCCTCTGCCAGAGACCCCAGGGAAAGGAACGTCATGAGCACTGCGGCTGCTTTAAACAAAAGCAGACAAATCCCACGGTGCTCCCCACCATGGTGACGCGCAGGCGTGCACACTCCATCGCACGTGCTCGCTGGCATCCCCACCCCTGCATGCCCTCCATCCCACCCCCTTCACCCCGGGGCCTTACAGGTGGCCTGAGGAAGACGGGTTCATTGTCATCGATGTCATCGAGCGCTACCTGGAGTGGCTGCATGGTCTCGTATGGGGGCTGGCCCTGGTCGCAGGCCACGATGATCAGCTGGGGAGAGAGGCAAAAGGGCTGTCCTGGGCAAAACCACACGCGCTGGGGGACATCACTGAGGCAGGGGCAGAGAGGACAGCTGGATGCTGGAGAATTTTGGGGGGATTTTACAGGGAATTGGGTGCTGGCCCAACAGGATGCAACCCCAACAAGACACTTGACAACCAGCCAGCTCCTGCTACAGTGTGATACTTCCACAACCGTGTCAGCTGATGCCATCCCCACCACATCACACGCATCCCACCAGCCCCATGCCGGCCCCACAGCCCCAAGGCCCACCCAGGCCCCTGGCTGGCTCACGTTGTACACGGCCTGCTTCTCCCGGTCCAGCCGCATGGCCGTCTGGATCAGCCCGCTGACCGAGTCGATGCTGAAATACTCCCAGTCCTTGTTCCCTGCCCCCGTTTTCAGCAGGTTGTAGAGCACCACTCCGTTGAGACCCTCGTCTTTGTCGGTGGCATAGACCTCGTAGACGTTGGATCTCAGGGGGATCTCCTGCTTGCACACACACAGCCCTTCAGCCTTGGCACCACACACAAACCCCCTGCTCCCCCTGCCCCTCCAGGCCCCCTTGGTCCAAAATCTCTTGGGTTTGGAGGTCAGCAAGGTCCCACCACCCGAAACCCAACAGGGAACCATGATCCCCTCTGGCCTGGTGGGTAGGGACTGGCTGGGACATGCACTAGGGACTGGCTGAGTCAAGCCCGGCTTCCCAGAAAGGAGAAGCATCTCAAGTGTCAGCATTTCCAGCCCATGTTTATAAACACGGTCTGCACGCACCCACTGTCTACTAATTCCCAGTGCTGCTGGGGTTTCTGTTCCCCAAATCTGCCCCAGCACCCTGCTCACACATATGGAGAGAGGCTGTTTTGGAACGTCCACCCCCATGACCCAAACCTTCTTGCCACATGCTAAATCAAGGTCTTGTTGCATCCCCAGCGGAGATGGATTTTGGATTTTGCTGTTATAAGCAGGAGTGCTCCTGAACACACTCCCAGCATGCCAGGACCCTGCTCCCTCCCAAGGGATTCACCTCCTTGATGTGCAGGATGGTGCCGTTGGGCGGGCGGACGAAGACGGGGCGGTTGTCATTGATGTCGATGACCTCGATGTGGAGCATGGTGGTGCCCCAGAGAGGGGGATGCCCCTTGTCTGTGGCCACCACAGTCAGGTTGAACCTCTCGTAGGACTGCAGGCGCCGCCGGGATGTGACAAGCCCAGAGTCCTTATTGATCTTGAAAGCCTCTGGGGACAGAGAAAAACCCCACATCTCTGGCTCAGGACACTTTGCACCAGATAAATAATGACTAGAAATTAGTATAACCAGCTGAAGTGCAGCCCCCACAGCAGGCTAGGGGTGTGGGTGGTCTCAGGGCTTTCAGAGCATGCCAGCCCATTGTCACATCCTTGTCTCTGGGACCTACTCCCTTGTCAGCCCTGTCTGTGCTTCACTCCTGCCCAGGCTGGAGCCTGATTTCTGCAATTTCTCAGTGTGCAGATATACTGGATTTCAGGCACTATCACTCTTCACCCACACCTCTTTGCCCTTCAAAGTCTTCATCTAAAGCAGGCAGTGAGTCTGCTCCAAGACACACTGGGTGTAACAGAGAGTCCTGCTGGGGTGGGGAAGACAAGAGCATAAGCCAAGGCTGGGCTGCAGGATGAGGGCAGGCAAAGCCCTAACATGCCCCACCACGAGGAACTGGAAACTGCAGAGAAATGGAGAAAGCTCCACGCTTTCAGCACCGCTCCCAGGAGTCCAAACCAGCCACAGCAGATGGGGTGTAGGCTTGGTGCCTACGCCTCCTTCCTCCTCCTAACTCTCCTCCCTGGGGAAGAGCCCCCTGTCCCCAGCACCTACCCGCTCCAGGACCCTCGATGCTGTAGGTCACCACGCCGTTGTCCCCTTCGTCCAGGTCGGTGGCACTCATGGTGATCACTGACGTCCCCGCCGGCTCATTCTCGTAGACACTGGTGCTGAACTGGCTCTTGCTGAACTGGGGCCTGACGTCGTTGATGTCCAGCACCGTGATCAGCACCTTTGACAAAGCACAGCCAGCGGGGTGATGTGAGGCTGGGGAAGGCTGGGCAGCCCCTGGGCCATACCCCTGCTGTGACCTGCAGCTCTGCTGCTGGAGAGAGGTGCCCTTCCTGCTATTTGTTTAACTCCACCAGCTGAATTCCTGCCTCCAACAATAGAGGCCACCGTGGCTGGGGCACCCATTCACGCCACAGCACTTGCAGACAATAGTGTCACCGTCCCCTGCCCCTCCTGCCGACGTGCTGTCCCCGCAGCACAAAGTGCCCTGCACCATCCACCCCACAGCTCCTGGCGTCACCCCCTCTTCCTTCTGCCCACCTTCCCCCAGTCCAGCCACTGGGGAGGAAAGGAGGGGCTTTAACACATTCTTGCAGGTGGCGAGCAGCCAAGGGGTGACGGGAGGAGGAGAGCCCTACCTGCACAGAGTTCTCCCGGCGGTTACTGGAGACATCCCCAGGGTTGTCCCTGGCCACGGCTGTCAGTGTGTAGTGATCCTTCTTTTCCCGGTCCAGGGCTGACAGGATGTAGATGTCACCCTGCAGCACACAGAGACCTTCAGGTGGACCTCGTCTGGCAGAGCTGGTACTCAAGAAGGGGCAGAAGGTGAGGTGTGGGGGCAAGGCACAAGCTGGGACCATTTCAGCCTCCCCTCCCTTTCCCTGCTCTGTTCCAGCCGTGGTTGGCTCCTTACCGTGTTGGGATTTATCCCAAACTTGCCCTCTCCGTCGCCCAGGCTGTACTGGATGAGAGCAAACTGCCCGGAATCTGCATCAGTGGCTGTGACACTCAGAATGACTGTCCCCAGTGGCACATCCTCAAAGACAGCTTTCTGCAACAGAGGGAGCAGCAGGACCGGCTCAGCCCGTGCTGGCTCAGCGGGCAGTGACCGAGGGCACAGCTGGCACCCACCACTGGGCACAGCCAGACAAGCTGCTGGCACAAAGCGTGTGCCAGGCTTGGCCATCTTCTCCAAATGGCTCAAGCACAGGCAGAGGGAAGAGAAGGTGTCCCTGGAGAGCCCCCAGCTCTGTGCCTGTCCTCACTGGGCAGGCAGGGCCCAGCCCCACACACAGTTTGACAGGGGTGCTCACCTGGTAGGATGGCTGGCTGAAAACAGGGTTGTTGTCATTGATGTCCACGATCTGGAGGTACACGGGGATCTCCGCGGATCTGCGGGGAGAGCCGTTGTCGGAGGCACGGACGGTGAAGTTCAGCCACTGCACCTCCTCATAGTCCACTGTCCTGTTGGCCACAACCTTCCCTAGAGGATGGCAGACCTTGAAATGAGAAACCTGACCCAGGTCACCCCGGAGTCCCAGCTCCCCAGACCACCAACCTGCCGAATGGTCTTCCAGACAGGCGTAACCTTCCGGAGAGAGGTTCAGCAGCTCATAGGTGATCTGCCCATTGGCACCTTTGTCTGGGTCCACTGCAGAGATGGAGATGAGCGTGGTGCCCTGCGTGGCTCCCTCCAGGATCCGCTCAGTGAAGTAGGTGACCCCGAAGGGGCGGAAGCGGGGTGTGTTGTCATTGACGTCCAAGACGTTGACTGTCAGCTTGGCTGTGGCCATGGTGAAGATCATAGGGGAAGAGAAGAACAAGTGAGAAAGAGAAGGGAAGGAAGGTGGGGAGGAAGAAGGGTTGTAAAGCCACAAGTCTGAAAGTCCAGGAGAGCCAGCAGGGGCTGGTTCATCAAGAAAAATTGCAATATGTTCCCAAGCCACTGTGCCCTGAACACGCTATGGGTGTTCTTATGCTGCAGGTGGACACCTGCTCCTGATCTTTGTGTGTCTTCTCACACATGAGCCTGAATTTACCCAAAGTGGGGTGGCAAGATATGATAGCAATGGTAATGAAGAGATGAGTGTCTCCCATGGTAAGGTTATGGGCACACAGTCCTTTCCACGCCCACTGCAGTCCTGGGATGTCCAGGACATTCTCTTAAGGAGTCCTCAGGGGAGAACCTGGACCTGATGGGAGCTTGTCCAGGACTGGTCCCGCTGGAAATTATTCTGGTCAGGATGGAGAGGAAGGTGGGAGAGCTGCTGGTTACCCAGAAGCTGCACTGGTGCCTGGGAAGGGCTGTGCCAGTCCCTGTCCCCACAGTGTCTGGGCAGAGCCCGCCCTTACCGTTGGGCACGCTGACCGAGCGGTCGATGACTTCGCTGGCGTTGTCATGGACAGAGATGGTGACCTCGTAGGTGGCCACTAGTTCACGGTTGAGGGGAGTTTTGATCTTCACAGCTCCTGGGAATCCCAAAAAGATGGATGTCACAGGCTGTGCCCATGCCCCTGTCTGGGCAGGGAGGTGTGTACCAGCCCACTGATGCATCCTGCACCACGCTTGTTCTCCTGCCTCTCCAAAGAGTGAATGAGGAAAACACTCCAGAGCTACAGGAAGAGACAACTGCTCTCCCCCTGCTCACCATGTCCTTCCTACCTGTTCCATACAGGTAGGAACCTGCCTGTTCCATACAGCCTCAGGTGCTTCTGGTTGTGCATCTAAAAGGGGTTTGGGAGCAGCTGTTGCTGATCCCCTGCATGACCCCATTCACCTGAGCTCAGCATCTTTAACAACCTTGTCCTGTATCTCTTCCAATGAGAGCTTTTTTCTGTCCTGGATGAGCTTTGTGCCTCCAAAAGAGATGTGAGGAGCTCCTGGCCCTTCTTCCCCACAGGAGCCCATCACCTGCCCTGGAGTGCCCCCTTGCTCCCCCAGGGAGGGAGCTGGGCTCCAGTCTGCCAAGGCTGAGCAGCCCCCGGCCCGCAACGGAGGCCATCTCTGCCAGTGGAGATGGGTGAGATGGAGGGAGGCCATGGGTGGCACAGAGACAGAAACGAGCACAGACACAGAGACAAACCTGGCAGGCTGAGAGCAAAAGAAAGCAAAGTTAAGTCAGTTAGACAGGAAAGAGAAGACAGGGCAGGTGGAGGACAGCGGGGAGGCAGGAGAGGAGCACCACCGCCCTGTACCTCGGACACCTACCTCCAGGCAGAGAAGAAGAAGTAGAAGCAGAAACGAGGAGAGGGGTCTACACTGCTCACTCCGCCCTTCCCGCTCTCCTACCTGTCCTAAAATCCACCGTGAACGCTCCCTGCTGTTCGGGCACCAGCGCGTCCGTGTCGTCGCGGGCCACGATGCCCAGCAGGTAGTACTCCAGGCGAGGGTGCAGGTCCCTGTCGATGGCGGTCACCTCGGCCACCACGGTGCCAGGGGGAGCTGACTCGGGGATGCTGACGGTCTGGATGGGGTTGATGAACTCGGGCCGGCAGTCGTTGATGTCGTCGATGACGATGCTGACAGTGGCGGTGCCCGACAGCGCCGGCGTGCCCTGGTCCACGGCCACCACCGTCAGCCGGTAGGCATCGCGCTCCTCCCGGTCAATGGTGATGTTGGCCACGCGGATCACCCCCGTGGTGGCATCGATCAGGAACCTGTCCTGGCCACCACCCTCAATACGGTAGTCCAGCTGTTGGTTGAGGCCACTGTCAGCGTCTGTGGCTGTCACCTGGAGGACGGAGAAGCCTGGAAAGGTGGGACACAGCCCTCTCAAGAGAGGGTTGGAGAGCAGCAGTAACAAGCCCTTGGTACCAAATAACATCAAGCAACATGGGCAGCCTCAGTTCCCAGATTTTCCCTTTGACCCTATCCTGGCCAACTGTGTCATTAGGAGCTGGATCTTCCCAAGGGGACACCCAGGTCACCCCACTTCCCACCCTCACATCCAGTCCTGACCTGGAGGGCTGTTCTCCAACAGCCGCGCCGTGATGGATGCCGGCTGGAAGACAGGGCGGTTGTCATTGTCATCCAGGATGGTCACTGCCAGGCTGGCTGTGCTGTTCAGCCCCCCCACATCACGAGCCACCAGCGTGAATTCCAGGTGAGGGTCCAGCAAAGCCTCTCGGTCTATCACACCACCGGGCTTCACCGAAACCACACCTGGAGAAGGGGAAAAGCCTGGTGGCAGACCACATGGGGACCTGGTGGCCCTGGGCGGGGGACAGACCAGCTGAGCCACCCCACCTGTCTTGTTGTTGATAACAAAGAGGTCCAGGGATGCCTTCAGGAGCTCGTAGGTCACCACAGCATTGCTGCCCTGGTCAGCATCCAGAGCTAGGATGGGTCCATTGAGCATTGTGACTGGAGTCCCTGGACGAGATGACAGAAGCATTAGGGAGGGTGGCAGTCCCCCACAGGGCCCCCTTGTCCCCCTCCCACCCTGGTGACACATGAGGGACAGCAATGAATGGATGGAGGAGGTGACAGAGCCAGGCCTCATGGGGTATGAGGCACTGGGGGGTGGCTGCTGCAGCCTTGCAGACCAACTCGCGAGGCCCAGGAGAGGTGGTGGGACATCCAGCTAAAAGCAAACAGACAGACACATCCATCAGAGGGGTGGCAGCAGCACCCTGCCACCGAGGGTGCCACCTGGAGGCACCCAAACCCTTTGCTTGAGATGTTGCTCAATGGTGGGACAGGATACCTGAGGTCTCGGAGCAGGGAGCAATTTAAATGGCAGGAAGGCAACACAAAATAATAAGAATAGTGTTTCTAGCTCTTTGTCTGGGAAACATCTATCTGGACAGGCTGGAGTCTTAAAAATCTCTAACCCCTGGAGCAAGGCAGTTCCAGGTGATGGAGAGATGGCAGCCCATCCTCTTCAGGGCGTTGGGCAGATGGGTGCCCTCCAGGCTGCCTCCATGGCTCCACTCAGCTCACGGGCACCTGCTGCAGCTGAGCAAATCCCGAATTTAGTGCCCATTTTTGACCTGTGCCAGGAAGGGTTTCCACAAGCAGCATGGACAAAAGCTATGGTCAAGGCCCATCAAGGCTCATCAAGGCTCATGAAGGCACAAGCTCCTCAAACTCAGTGTCCCTGTCCCAATGAACTCTAGCCCTCCCCTGCCCAACATCCTGTCTCCTGCACCACGGCCAGGAGACACCTCCCTTCATCCAGCCCTGAAGGGAGTCTCCAGGAGCCACATGAGGGAGTGAAGAGAGACCTACCAGGGGGCGAGTTCTCCATCACCTCAGCCTGGTAGGAGCTCTGGGTGAAGAGGGGGCGGTTGTCGTTCTCATCCGCTATGGAAATGACCAGCAGGTCAAAATCCTAAAGGAAAATTCAGACAAGAGAGCAATGACCATAATGTTCTTTCCTTGAGCTCACCTTCCCCCTCTGGGGCAGCCAAAGGATGTTCCACTATCATTGTGGTTGTCCAGCTCTCCAGCCCAACACTGTCCCACCTTCCATGACATCTACTGCTGCTGCATGGAGTCAACAAATGACTTTGGACTTGCCCTAGATCCTACTGGTCCTGTTCTCTGCTGGGAATGAGGCTGTAGCCCCCTCCCTGTGATCCCCAGGTGCTTTCTGGGGAGGGGGCTGCTATCAGAAACACCGTGGGCCATTTTCCCCACCTGCCCTCGTGTGTGCCCCGCTGGAGGCCCCGGCAGTGTCCGTAATTACCCGCCTGGCATTGCGGATGTTCTCGGGGTTGTCCTTCACCGTGACCGTCAGCCGGTACTCGGCCACCCGCTCCCTGTCCAGCGGGCGGTTCACGTACACAATGCCACTCTACCGGGAAAAACACGGGAGAAAACGCCACGTGGGATGTGAGGAATGCTTCCCCCAGGGGGTTTCCTGCCAGGACGGCACAGCCGGGTTCCCACCCCCCTTATCCCAGCATGCCAGCCCCCTCCCGGGCCGTACGGTGCTGTTGATGTAGAAGGCATTCTCCGTGTTCCCTGCTGTTATGTCGAAGGTCAGGAGGGCGTTGGGGCCCTGGTCGGCGTCCCGGGCGAGGACGCGGGTGACGAAGCTGGAGACGGCGGCGTTCTCGCTCAGGGTGAGGTTCATCGGGAGGTTCAGGAGCACGGGGTCGTTGTCGTTGATGTCCAGCACGCGGACACCCACCAGGATCTGCCAGGGAGAGAAGCAGGGCGGGCATGTGGCACACGTTTCCAGCCTCCCATCTTTTTCTTGCACTCCCCAGGTAAGAGGTGGGCTTCCCCAGCTCAACCCAGCCTAGGGACAAGGAGGAGGTGCAGGGGAGGAGAACGAAGCCAGAGGCCAAAAGGGAAGGAACTGAGCGTGGGGGACAGCTTGCAGCCCCCATGCCAGCCTGGGGGACTCACAGTGGAGCTGAGGGGAGGCACGCCCCGGTCCCGGGCGGCGATGGTGAGGTTATAGAAGGGGATGTTCTCGCGGTCCAGCTCGGCGTCCTTCCGCACCCGCAGCTCTCCTTCCACAGGGGAGATGACAAATTCCCCTGCCGGAGACAGAGAGCGGGGCCCTGGCTCTCACCGTGCTTTGGCTCCTCAAGGAAGTGCCTTGTCTGGGAGCTGGGCACTGAGGCAGGTTTGGGGACAAACCCATGCCCCGTTACTGCAGATACAGGAGGATTGACAGCTGGGGACTGTGCTGGATGCACTCCCAGCTAGCAGCAGGAGCAGGGGATGGGGTGAATGGCCAAACGAGAGGTGCCCGTCCCTGTTTTCTGGGCCTTTCTGAAGATGCCAACAGCCCCTCCATGACCTGGGATGGCCAGAGCAGGGTGAGCTACACAGCACAGGCTCCCCATGAGCCAAAGGGCCTCATCCTGCCTGTTTTGGAAAAGCTTTGCAGTGGGGTCAACTGGGAGATGGGACTGGGCTCCGCCTTCCAGATTCTCTGAACTGCAGACACCACTGCCTTCACCGAGGGACATCCAGATATCCCCATGGTTAGGAATGCCCCCAGCTCCTCTGCCATCTGCACCATGGTGCTGGTGGAGCTGTGAGTGCTGGAGAGCAACTCGGTCCCCTGACACCCTGCAAACCCTACAGGGACTCGGGGAAGAGGCTCAGTTTCTCTTTCTGTGCTTTGTTTTTTTTGCCTTTTCACCTTATTTTTGCCTTTATTCTTTAGCAGTTTCCCCCCCTTCCCTCCACAAGCCCCAGCCACCCCCTGTCCAGGCACGAACAGGTTAAGTTTCCTGTTGCTCAAAACAGGATTTCCTGGTGTCGACAGGCTGAGCAGGGAGGGAGGATGGCTTTTCTGAAGCACTTCCTCCCCGTGCTCCTGCAAGCCAGGCTCCTCCATGGGGCAGCCAGCAGGAGAGGGGATGCCCCTGTCCCCACTCACCGAGGGGGTCCCCGGCGATGATGCTGTATTCCACTTGTCCACTGGGTCCCGAGTCCCCGTCGTGGGCCAGGAAAGTCCAGACACGAGGGCCGGGCTGGCCCTCGGTGACATCGAAGGGACCCTCGTAGGGCCGCGGGAAGGTGGGACAGTTGTCGTTGATGTCATTGAGGTTCACCAGCACCTGCGGCCAGGGTGAGAAGCACGAGGGTTGTGAGAGGAGAGGGATGGAAGGGGAAGGGAAGACTGCCCCGCTGGCCATGACCATGGAAGCTGTGGATGGGTGAGATGGCAAAACACCTCCTGTATTTCTGGCTTTCCTGGGTTCACCAGACGTCCAGCTCACCGCTCAGAGCTATAAACTTGGTTATTCCTGATCATGCCTGTCCTACAAGCACACTACAGGATGCCAGCTGCACACTGCCAAACCTCTGGGGCACACACCACAGTGGGAATTCAACCCAAAAGCCCATTGTCCTCCACATCCGAGCAGGACAAAAGCACAGAAATGAGTTTGGAGATGTGCGATTTCTGCAGCCAGCTGCACACTGGCTCAGTCTTTTTCTTCCAACAAATACTTAATTCCTAATGCTGAGCAAACTTTAAAAAATTGACAGGTTTCATCCTTGTTCCAACAAAGCCACCATCACCACCACTAGTGGTACAGGTGGCTATGAGAAAGACACTGGAAATGAGGAGTTTTCTGACCTCCTGGGTTGAAGAAAGGTGGAACCCACCAGATGGGCATTTGTTGCTGGTTAAATCTTATCTTTACAGAGAGTACATCCAAGTTTCTGCTCTGTTTCCTAGCAGTGGAGAAAACAAACACTGGCATGCCTTATCAGGATGATGGACTTCCCATCACTGGGGATCTCAAATAATCCCTAAATGTCCTCCTAAAAGCTGTGTTTTTGTACACTGCTGGCACAACTCCTTGAGCAGTGGAGGGAGGGTGTTTCCATCTTTCCTGGCTTCGGTGCTTGTTGCTGAAGGGGTTTCCAAGTTCATGTCCCTGCTTGAGCCAAGTGCAGAGGAAGATCTGCCCTCGCCTGCAGTACATGGCAGCTGCTGCCTTCGCTGCCTGCAGTTAAACCCTGGCTCTGTCCGGGGCCAGGAATTCACCCCCAGCACTATCAGATGCCCAAATCTGAAGGCTTTCCCTTTGTCCAAGCATGGAGTCCCACTGCCAGGATTGTGTGGACAGATTTTATCCATAGAAATTTCCCACACTCCCTCCCCGTTAGGTTTTCTTTTTTCCCCCTTCCCACACAAGAACTTATCTGCTTTTGGGGATAAAACCTGTGGCTCCATATCAGGGTGAGGTACAATGATCCATGGCAATCGAGACAGAAGGTTTAACCCATCCCTGCCACCTGCAGACCACCAAGTCAATCTGGGCGTGCTGTACAATTTGTCAAATTTTGGTTTTGGTCACAAAAATAATTGGTGTACTCGATTCCTGCAAAATATTTGCTTTGGAGCTGCTCGCCTGCCCTCCCCAGTCTTTGAGCAGTGCATTATGTTCAGGTCACCACGGCCCAGGGAAAATAGAAAGAGTTACAGACAAAAGCAACATAAAAATGACTAGAAGCATTAAATAACCCCCTTACAAGAGAAAAGAGAATTTTAAAAGCATATAAATAGCAAGAAAAGATAAAGATGAAGGTGAAATTAACGCTATAGCAATGCTCCACTCCCTGCCATCCCTTCAAGTAGGAAGGACCAAGAGGAAGGACCATTGGAAGAACCAATCTTAAGAAAACATAATTCAACTTCAAAGGAGTTCCAGGAGTTTCTCTATGCCTCTTCAGGACCAAATAACTGGGCTAATTGACCCAGAAATGTCTCTTGTGCTTGACCCTGTTTTGAAACACCCTTGAGGGAGCAAGGCATCAGCAACTGGGCAAACCGGCCACATCTGGGAAAAGCAACTGGTGACCACTGGGAAGGAGATGTGAAACTGCTCACCAAGTGAGAACTCCATGACCCCAGAGAGGCCACAGTGTTGCAACCCCCCCGTCAGCTCCTCACCGTGGCGGTCGACGTCAGGCGGCGCGAGACGATGGGGCACTGGTCGGTGGCGGTGACGATCAAGGTGTAGCGCCCGTGGCTGATCTCGTAGTCCAGCTCCTTCACCGTGCGGATCTCCCCCTGCAAGGACAGCGGAGAGCAGCCGGGAGTGAAGGGAGCGAGACAGGGACACGTCTGGAGCGGGGCCGGCAGCCGTACTGACCGTGGCGCTGTCGATGTGGAAGGTGCCCAAGATGTTGCCTTCGGTGATGGCGTAGGCCACCGTGCCGTTGGGTCCCTCGTCCTGATCCAGGGCCTGCACGGTGACCAGGGTGGCGTTGAGTGTGGAGGGACCCTCATCGAGGGTCACCTCGTACAGCTGCTGCCGGAAGGCGGGAGCGTTGTCGTTCTCATCCAGGACGGTGACGTACACCGTGGTGGTGGCCTGTGGGACACGGGACACGGCGTTAAGTGCTGTGGAGGCATTTGCTGGGCAGGCTCTGGAGCTGGCTGGGAAAGGCTGGATCTGTCGAGGTCAGTGACCAGCAATGGCTCGACACTGCCAAGAGACACAAACAGCGTGCAGGGCTCCAAATGAAATGAGCCGTGGTTCAGACGCACTTCCAGGTGACAGCTGGGTACAGAGATAAATCAGATATTTAAGCAGAGATTAAATCACACCCTTGTTTCCAAGCAAATCATGTCTCTGTGGGATCCCTCCCCTTCTCACAGTTTACCATTGCTGGCAACACCACGGAGCAGCCCATGGCACAGGGAAAACCAGACACTGAACCCCACTGTTCCTGCCTCTGGAGGAGGCGTGTGTGAGTCCTTGCCTTGACTGTTACTACCAAATGTGGCAATATCGATGGAAAATACCCTGAGATGATGCTGCCATGGCTCAGGGGAGGAACAAAACCAAGCATCTGGGACAACTGGACCAACCTCCCGTGGTCCCACCGCCTCCCTGCTGACCACAACATCACTGCTGGTCAGGCTCAGCCGGATTGGAGCCTCTTCCAGTGGTCCCTGCCCTGCCCTGCTGTCCTGGCTGTCTCACCCACCTGGGGATGGGGAGGTGACAATGGCACACCTCTCTGCCTAAGGGCTCAGCACAGAGCTGGGCGCTTGGAACAATTTCCAAGCTTGGAACATTTTCCCATTTCCTTGGGGTGTCTGGGCTCCATGCCTACACCTTCCCCCAGTAACAAATTTCTCCCAGCCAGCCAAGGGTTACATTTTTTGGCAGGAGCATCACAGCCGTGTTTGCTGCAAAAACCACAATGCCACACCGTAATTAGGTACTTTTCTATTTCCCTGCACACTCCGGATTCAGAGCAGGCGGGCAGGAAAGTTTCCTGCAGTTTGCAAAACTCCACCTTCTCTGGGCTCCACTTTCCAGGAAAGGCTGACTGGAAATGAGGCAGCTCTCAGCTGCAGCCAGAGATGCCTTTGGAATTTGATGAGAAGCTCCAGGAGGAATTATGTGTCAGACCACGGGGCTGCTTTGCTATTTCAGGGCAAAGTGCAAATGGGCTGTAGGAGGGGGAAAATGGGGCTTTGCTCCCATTTTTTGGGGGAAAGCTCCGTTTCCTTTTCCAAGTCAGCCCAGCTCTGAGTAACTCTTCCCTCCCTGTACCTGCTGCCCGCTCATCCCAGGAGAGGTTCTGCCTCCTTAATCCTCACAAACAAGGGGAAAAACAGTAACTGCGAGCAAAGTTGCGAGCCGGCCCGAGAAACCAGCTCCTGCTGGGAAAAGGGATGGACACCAGCACCCGCGGGTCCCTTGGCACGGCGAGCACCCTCCTTAGCACCCCAAAAATGTACGCGGTGATGCTGTAAGGGAAGAAGCCCAGCCTGTGCTGGAGGAGGAGGGGTGGGGAGCGATCCCCACCCGCGGGCGCTCCCTGCAGCCTCTCACCTCCGGGGGGTGCTCGCCGTTCTCGGCAGCGCCGCGCCGATCGCAATGAAATTTCCTGTGTGCCCGAGTGCGGCTGCCGCTGCGGGGCTGCTCAGAGCAGCGCGGTGGCTCCGCAGAGGCCACCTCGCCCCGGCCACCCCGCCAGCATGGGGACAGCGTGCCCCCGCCCCGGGCTGCTCCTGGCTGCGCTCTGCCTGCTCGCTTCCCACGGTAAGCCCAGCTCGCCTCGCTCTCCTCCCTGCCCGGACAAACTCTCCTCTCCGGGGCACCGTGCTCGCCTGCCCGGGGCTGTGCTTCGGCACACGGGGTCCGGAGTGTTTGGGGCGTTATCCGCTCTCTTCCCCCGTGGTTTTGGGGTGTGTGGGGTCAAGGCAGCGTTTCGCACGGTGCTGGCTGCGCTGGGGTAAAGGGGCCACGGGGGAACTGCTGTTCCAAAACTCTGAGGCTGTTTGTTTCTTTCTTCCTCCGCTTTGATCTAACATGCGTGGAAGGGAAGCAGCCCCCGTCCCCGCCAGGCTCCCGCTGGAGACCCCGGGCTGGGAAAGCTGCTCCATCCTCGCACGGCACTTTTCCCTGGCACGGTGGGGCTCCCCGGCTGTGCCACGGTGAGAAGACCCCTCCAACAGCCCAGGGGGAGCGGAGAGGGGGGATTTGTGCCATGCCCTCTCTAAGGATGCTGCGCTCCGCCGGGACGCCCCGGGCATCTCCTCCGGGTGGGCAACCAGCCGTGGCCGGGGCCACCGAGCTGCCCTTCCCCGGAGTGAGCCTTCCCAGGGCTGGAAGAGCGCTGGCTGCTTACCAGCGGGATGCTTTGGGAGGGGGCTGCTCCCCGCCTGACTCGCTGCAGCCCCGGCAGGCAGCGTTTCCGTCCGGGGCTCCGGGGCCCGGCAGCGCAGCGGGGGCGGTGGCATTAAAACCGCGGTTCCACCCTGGACGGAGACTCAGAGGATGAAGCTGGGGAGGACCATGATCCCTCTCTGCCTGCGCGGGCGGAGGATGAGCATCGGGCTTGGCTTCGCCCTCTCTCCCGGGACAAAGTGACTGCCTCCACGATTTCTGCCAGCGGAGAAAAGATCCCCGAAGGTGCCCCACTGCAATGGGGCCAGAGGTGCTTCTCCTCTCCTCTGGGACAGCAAGGCTGGTGTGTGCATTGAACCACGTTTTGCTTCTCATCCGAGTCATCGGGGAGCAATTCCCAGCATCTCCACAGGGATTTGGATGATTTCATTGATGCATCTGGGGCGCTGGGACCGAACTTCAGACCTTCTGCAATGCAAGCAGCTTGGATGCTGGTGTTCAGTGTGAGGCTGGTGCCAGAGGAACTGAGCTTTGCGTAATCCCATGCCTGCCAAAACTTTCTGAGCCCCCGGCTAATTTTAGCAGGGATTGATGGAGAAGTAGCCCTTGGAGACATCCAGCTTGGGGATGCTGGCAGCAAGGTGGATGGGGAAGTGGCTCCTCTCCCCCTGAAGCATGGCAGCTGAGCTGGGCTTCCCAAATTCTCATCCCAAGTACTGTCCCCGAGCCAGGGCTGTGCTGGAAGAGGAGCAAGGCAGGACCCCCCGCGGCTGCTCCCTCCACTGCCTGGATGATGGGAACCCCACTGCTGGAAAGCCATTTGGCCCCTGGGGTGCAGGAGATGAGGGCTCTTAGCATGTCTCAGGCATCTGCAGCAAGTTTTCTCTCTCCTCTTTCCCTCGTGCTCGAGGTACTTGTGCAGAGCTAGGGATGGCCCTGCACGTCTCACCTGGCTGACAACTCTGAGGCAGAGTCACAGCACGGTGACGATGGGGCTCGGGGCACTTTGATGTCAGCCTGCTACAAGAACTCCCAGTAGAGGAAGCAAGCAGAGCTCCTTGCTCCACCTCTGTCTCCAGCAGCCCCTCCTCTGCAGCAGGTGAGCCCCTCCAAAGGCTCCATCCCCTGATCCCTGCAGATCTCCTTGGAGTGGAAGGAGTGGAAATCACTTCTGCCAAGCACAGGAGTGCAGATCAAACACCGGCTTGCCAGGGCCGGGGACCAAACATAGGAGAAGCAGCCAGGAGAGGCTTTTGATCACTGACCCAGAATTTGGTGTGAAATCCTGATTTATTTAAGCTGTTGGTCAGCCAAGCAGCACAGCTTTGTGCACTTTTTTGGGTTTCTTTGTCTGAAAGCAGCGTTCCCAGGTGTAGGAGAGTGATGCCAGCCAGCACTGGGAGGTACCAGCACTGCACCAGGCTCTGCACTGCACTCATACACCAGTGGTGGGAGACGAAGTTACTGAGGTGCCAAAGGGGAAAAGGGGCACTTCTGGCACCTGCTTGAGACCTCCTCGGCCTTTACCAGATGGTGACAAGACAACAGCTCTCAGCTCAGCCCTCAGCTGGTCCAACCAGCTGGAGAAGCGCAGAGATGGGCATCTGGCTTTATTCTGGCATTTGCCAGCAGCTCTGACTTCAAAGGGAATGGTTTGGCTGGGATGGGGAAGGAGCCAAGCCTGGGCTCTGGGCATGGAAGAAGCCCAGGAGATTAAAGATCCACGGGCTTTAGCATAAAGACACCACCAGAAGATGTCCCCTCTGGGCTCCATCTGGCATGCAGCGTGTGTTTGAAGCCTTGGTACACCTTGGGGAGGGAGCACCAGCTGCCCTGGCACTGCTCTGGGCTGTACCGTGCCTTGCCAGCTGCTTTCCCCTCCACGTCAAGGCATTTGAGAGCCTTCCCCCGCTGAGGAGAAGGAAGGGGAGCCTGTAATGCCGAAGGTTGCACACATGGTAACCTCTGCCCCTCCCTGAGAGCGTGGGCTGCGCTGACTTTCCATCCAGACGGTTCCCATCAAGCTCCGGAGGTGGAGGCTGGATGGTTTAGCAAGGCAGAGCTCCGCAAACTGCGCGGGGATGAGCCCTACTTCAGCTGAGGGGGCTGTGTGGGAAACAAAAGGCTCCTGCAGATACTTTTGGAAGGTGTTGGAAGTGTGGCTTCCTCCAATAGAGCCCCGGCTTCCCTTCCTCTGGCTCCCAGGAGAGCCCCGATGTGAATGGGGCACTTCCCCTTGCAGCAGGTATCAGAAGCACATCTGAAGTGCCTTTTGTGCTCAGTGCTTTGGCAAGGAGGTGGGGGACCCGCTCTGCTGCCTGCCAGAACCCCTCCAGCCTGGCCGTGCATCCTGGCCCCAGCAGCACCCCAGGAGGAGGAGTCAGGGCTTGGAAAGGAGACTGAACGAGGCAGTGCTGAGCTCAGGCCACAGAAACCTCTGCCCCAGAGCAGCTCCAGGACGTGCTCTGCACGTGCTGTGGGGAGCAGGAAGCAATTAGCCAGAGTGGTCAGGCAAAGGTCACGCCAGCCCTGCCCCAGGGGACTCCTTGGCACATTGGGCTCCAGAGCAGGGAGTGCAGTTGGGCTGATTCCTCCCCAAAGCCTCCCTCTGCCTGCAGAGCATCCTCGGCAGCAGCTCAGGGGCTGCTCTTGCACCGTCACCCAAGAGTCAGAGATAACCACCAGGGGTGGGAGGCACGTTTTTGGTTTCACTCTCTCCAGCAGAGCCCTGGGCCAGGCAGGTGACACAGTGGCTCTGCTCTCAGGAGGAGGATGCTGTCTGGGTGGCCCAGCAGTGGAGCCCCTGGCCTGGCTGGGTGTTTGCAGGCAGGCTCATCACGCCCTGCCTGGGACTGACGCCCTCTCGATATAGCAAGCGAGAAACCTCAAAGCAAAACGTGGCACAACAGGATGTTACCAAATTAAAAAAGAAACATCTTGTCCTCGTAACATCTTCTCTGCTGCAAACCAGCCCCAGAAATCTCATTTCCACAGTAATTTAAAGTAAATAAACCCAGAATCTGCTTTTTCTCCTGCTTTCAAAGTGACGTTGGCGCTTCTGCAAACATGAAGGAGTGGCAGGGCCAGAGCACCAAAACCTCTCCTGGCTTTGCACTTTTCCCTCCCCTCAAGCACAGCTCCCCTTACCCAGCAGTACCCCCCACCCTGTGCTGGGGAAAGACCAGCAGTGCCTCCTGCTCCCACTTCTGCCACGCCTCCTGCCTACATTCCAGAATTTCTTTCTGAAAATTGTTTTCATTTTCCAGCAGCTCCTCACTGTCAGCATCAGCCAGTTCCCCATTCTCCTCCCTGGGGGCTGAAAAACAAGGAGGGTGGGACCTGCTCCCCGCCTCATCTGGGGGAGAAGGCGGGGCACTGCTCCTCCTAGAACTTTTCTGTTTGTTTTCGCTCCTTTTATTTTTTTGCAGCTGGCCCAGCTGTTCTTGTGTTTCCTCCTTCACAAACCTTAACCCTGCCACCTTGTTTCCCCTCTCGTCCTCCTTTGCCTCCCTGCCCCACACCTCTGCTGGCCCCAGGGAGCTTCTGCCTCCCTGCTGCAGGTGCTTAACTGCATTGAAAGAGAGAAATCAGCTGCAGAGTTGATTTCTAGGGTGAAGCTGTGCTCCCAGCCCTGCTACAAAATCCTGGAAGATTTGGGCTAGAAGGGAGTTAAAGATCATGTGGTTTCAACATCTGCCACTATCCCAGGTTGCTCAGAGTACCATCCAGCCTGGCCTTGGAAACTTCCAAGGATGGGACAGCCACAGCTCCTCTGGGCAACCCGTGCCAGGGCCTGCCCACCCTTTGCCAGCATCGGTGGTGGGTTTGCAGTGCTTTCTTGGCCAGTTTTGCTACAAACTCAGGGTAGACCCAGGCTCTGAGTTGGTGCCCTGTCCCTGGCAGGAGGAGCAGCATCTTTCCTGATCACCACGCCGTACTCGCTGTGCGTGTGCCCCGAGGGCCAGAACGTCACCCTGAGCTGCCGCATCAGCGGCGCCCTGGCCGAGCGGCACGACCTGCTCTACAAGACCTGGTACTTCAGCAGCACGGGCGACCAGAGCTGCTCCGACAAGAGGCACATCCGCAACGTCACCGACAAGGAGCTGCACCACGACCTGGGCAGGCACCACCAGCTGCCGGCCAACGCCTCCCAAAAACCCGCCCCGGGGCGGCCGAGCAGCCACCACGGCGTGGAGTTTGTCCTTGACCACCACGGCGCCTTCCACATCGTGGTGATGAACCTGACGCTGCAGGACAGCGGGAATTACTGCTGCTACGCCGTGGAGGTGAGGAGGGAAGGTCACGGCAAGCCCCACACCATGCAGGTGGCTCACGGCTTCGTGGAGCTGCAGATCCAGAGAGGTGAGGCTGCCCTGCCAGCCCTGCAGCCCTGCCAGGGCACGGGGCCAGGGAAGGGGTGGTGGGGGATGCAGCTCTGGGGTGGGGAGGCAGCGTGTGCTGGTGTTGGAAGTGCAGGGCGCGTTCCAGAAGTCAGAGTTGAAGGTTTGAATTAGAGCTAGAGAGCAGTGAAACATTAAAAACAACAAAAAAGAAAAAATCTTAATAACTCGAGAGGCTGGAATGCAATAAAATCCATGGTACATAGTTTCACTGATCTTCTTCAACCTCCTTCTGGCAGGGAAGAAAACAAGCCCCAACTTAAAAGGAGCTGGCTGGTGGTGCAAGCCTGGGTGAGGGCTCACAGATAACCTTGGGACAGCAGCCCAGTGGGAGAGGCATGAGGGAGGGGAAGGCATCTCCTGGCCTTGATCTGCAGTGTTAGATAGCTTTTCTTTTAGACTAAAAAAAAAATAAAAAAATTGGCTGCATGGTCAGGGATGGGCCATGGACAAAGAGAGTCTTGCAGCAGGGATCTCACTGAACACTTGCCAGGATTAAACTCCTGCTTTGGGCTGCTCTGGGAGGATGTTCTCAACACCAGGGAGAAAAGGCAAGGACAGCCAGCAGGTCGGGAGTTCTGTGGGACCAGAGCAAATCCTGAGCTTTTCTGTTCTCTTCTGCAGGCAAAGGAGGGCTTCAGAACTGCACATTTCACACTGCCACCGGCAAAGGTAAAGGTGCTGCTCTTTCCAAAGTGCTGCTCGCCATCCTGGCCCATGCATTCCCTAGGGATCTCTGCCAACACACCAGTGCCCACACACAGCCTCACAGCCGGCTGCTGGGAGGTTTCCAGTGCTTTTCCAACAGGGTGTGCATGACAGGCACATCCCCAGGCTAAGGAGAGCCTTCTTCAGCCCATCACCTGGACATGGCTGTCCTGAAGCCCATGGGGACCATTCACCCTGCTGTTCTAAAGCACCTGAGCCCCCTCCCACAACAGGGATGTAGTGGCTGCTGCCACGAGCAAATGGGAAGGGACAGAAAGGTAAAGAGTTGCAGGATCCTCTTGCTACACCCCGAGCTTGGGCCACCTCTGCCTCGAGCAGGGGAAACCCAAATCTTGCTTGAGTGCTCAGACAAAGTGGGGCTCCCCCAGAGCTGTGTCTAGACATGGAGATGCCCACACTTCACTGTGCAGCTGGTTTCTCCCTGGGTCGCTCTGTCTGTCCTCCCCCTTTTCTGGCTCCTGAATGGGCAGACTTGGCTAAAATTATTTTGCACCATGCCCAGACAAGGCAAGCATCTCCTGGTCCCCATAAGCTGTGTTTACCTGTCCCTAACCTTCAGTCTCAAGTGCTGGGACACCTTGCCCTGTCTAGAAAAGAGAGAAAAATGTCCCCTCCTAAAACACGGACACACAGGGAAAGAAGCTGCTTCCTCAGCTGGATGGGCAGGAGAGGAGCTGAGCCTGCCCTTGATTTGAGCAGCCCTCAGCCTCACCACAAGCCATCCCACAAGGACCTTGATGGCCACAGATGTGCCTGCAGGCTGCCAGCCTTTCTGGGTGCCTCTGTGGGTGACATTCTCCAGGGGCACATTAATTAGCAGAGGCTGTGGCTAACAAGCCCTTAGATGCCCGAGCACTTTGAGCACGGTGGGTCAGAGTCAGCGCTCCAGAGCTGCTGGGAGCCTTTATCAGGGCTTTTCTCATACCTAGAAGACCAAAAACCTTGGGATGTCCTGCAGCAATGAAGGACTTTGGCTGGGGTTCTGACAGGACACCTCAGAGCTTATCTCCACAGCTGGCAACACATCCCGGTGTGAATCCTGTGTGTGTGGGAGCCACACTGCACCAGCTTTGAGGCAACACAGGCTTGCCATGTGCTGGACTTAGCGATCTTTAAGGTCTCTTCCATCCTAAACAATCCTGTGATTTTGGCTTGGGGAAGCCAAGGAGAGGGAAGGTGAATGGGGAGGGTTCATCTCTGCTCTTCTGTTGCAGACATCACGGCCGCCGCGCTCGCCACGGGCGCCTGCATCGTGGGCATCCTCTGCCTGCCCCTCATCCTGCTCCTCATTTACAAGCAGAGACAAGCTGCCAGCAGCAGACGTATGTACCAGGACCCCCATCCCACCTCCTGGGCTGCACCAGCCTGGCAAGGCTGGATGGGATGTGCTCCACTGGGAATCAGCTGCTCCGGCTGCCCCAGGTCCCATGGAGGTGGTGTGAGGTGGCCCAAAACCCTGCCAGGTGCCTCCCAAGCTGTCCTGGGAAGGACCAGGCATGCCTGCAGGCTGCTGGTGAGGAGTGTGGGAGAGGAGGGGACACTAGCAGCGTGCTGGAGGCTCTGAGACTGTGAGGATGCTCCCTGCTGAGCCCTTTTCTCCACATCCACTGTGAGAGCCATCTCACTGTCTCATCCCTCCACTGCACACCCAAAATAGAAGCTTTGCCTTCTAAGTGACTGGAAAGCATTACTTGCACTTTTTCTCACCCTCCTCTTTAAAAACACCCCTGGCACATCTGTGGCCACAGGACTGCAGCAAGCCAGGTCTCCTGCCCCAGCCCTGGCAGCCCAGGCTGTGCTGAGGCAGAGCTGGCTGCCAGCTCCTGCCCCTGCTTGGCTCCCCGAGATTTCGGTAATTAAGCGGAAAGGGGCACCACCTTAACTGGCAGAGCCATTTCATCAGCCCTTGGGCAAGCGGGGCCCTGTGGTTTTCCTCTCCCAGCTCGGTGAGGAGACCTTTGGAGAAGTGGTTTGTGCAGCAGCAGGAGGGCACAGTGCCAGCCACCAGAATGGGAACTGTGCTTTCCGCAGCCACGCCCTTCAGGCACCCCTTCAGCAGGGCCTGGCCTGCAGCTCCCACCTCCAGCAAAGCATCACCTGGATGCTACTTCACCTCAGATCCAGGGGGGTTTGCCTCTCGGCTATCATGGACCAGGTTATTTCCACCCAACACATTTCTTTGGCACAGTTTGGGCCAAAACTTGAGCAGCCAGCAGAGCCCAGTAACACAGGCTGTGAGATCTGGGGGTGAGGGAATGCCTAACCTGGTGCTGCCCAGCCAAACAGGGGCAGCCAGGTGCCAGGTGGGGTTTGCAGAGCCCCAGGGTGGTGGTGAGTGCATCTGGGCACGAGTGGGGCCGGGCTGCAGCTGCACCTTGCTTCACCCCACGCCTGCAGAAGTGTCTCTTCCCCTTCTTTGGAGCCTGTGGTCTCCATCTGGGAGGAAGCTGGGCTGGGGGGTGAACAAGTGGGAGAGGGCAGGGATGCAGAACAGGAGTTTGGGAGGAAAGCAGAGGGCTAAAAAAGCACTGAGGGAGGGAGGAATGCAAAGGGAGAGGAGGAATTGGAGGGGGGCAAGACAGCAGAACACAGCCCTGGCAGTGGGTCTGGGGCTGAAGCTGGGCCTTGTTCTGCCAGCACTCACCCCAAACATTTTGTCTTTGGCAGGTGCCCACGAGCTTGTCAGGATGGATAGGTAAGGAAGCCCATGAACTCCCAGCTCCTCACATGCCCTTGCAGCCTGCATCCCAGACCCTGCACAGGTCTTGTCCTTTCCTCCTTCCCCTTGAAGCTGGCAGATATCCCCAGCCCGGCAGAGTGAAAGGGGTGCTGAGTCCTTTCCCTTTCTGGGAAATCGCTGTTTCTCTTCCCTCTCTCCACATGGAAAGTGCCTCCTTCCCTTTTTCAAAGGCCTGCCTCTCCCTGCACCCCAGCAAGAGCCTGAAACCACTCTGCCTGAACTTTCCCCTCTGCACTGGGCTGCGATGCCTGAACCTGCTCCCTGCCCCGCCTGCCTGTTCCCAATGCTCAGCCAAAAAACCTGCTTTTTTGTTACCCCTGGGGATGAAAAGCCCGTCCTGAAACAGAGATGCAAACGCCTCTCCCGTCCCGCAGCAGCGCGCAGGGCATTGAGAACCCCGTGTTCGAGGCGGCGCCGTCGGCCAGCGCGGAGCCCCGGCCCCAGCTGTGCTACGTGGCCAGCAGGCTGCCCTCCGAGTCCGGCCGCCACCTGCTCTCGGAGCCCAGCACCCCCCTGTCCCCCCCCGGGCCCGGGGACTGCTTCTTCCCCACCCTGGGTGAGTGACCGGCAACACTGAGCCCCTCTGGGAGGTGGGAAGGAAAGGGGAAAAGTGCGGGGTTAAATATCAATGGGAAAATTGGTGTTGTGTGGGACGTTGAGTCCAGCGGCTTGAAAGATGGGAAGGACCTAAACCCTCTGTTTTCCATGCAGAAGCAGGGTTTGATCACTTCCTGGAATGGTATCCCTTCAGCTGTCAGCTGGACTAATATCCCTGGTATGCCTTTTCCAGATCCTGTTCCTGACTCACCAAATTCCTTGAAAGCCTGAAGACCCCAGAGGAAACCACATCCTGCAGAGCACGCCATGCTCACCAAGACAACAGCCCCGGGAGGGTGGCAGGGCCAGGGCAGCAGTGCCTTAAGAAACGAAGCTGTGTGCAGGATCCCTGCCCTCGTCTCCCATCCTGCCACTGCTCTGGGACTGGAAGTGAACCTCTCTTGCTGGGATTTCGATTTTTAACTACCTGTTTCCATGGAGAAGTGCGTGGCTCTGTATTGCTCACATTTTACAGACTGGCTGAAAATTGAGGATGTGGGGATGGAAGGATGTCACGCACCTGCAGACTTCCCTGAGGATTAACTTATTGCCAGGGTCTCAGCTCTGCACCATCAACACGTTTCTGGATCCCTGACTGAACATCCTCTCTGGGAGTGGATGGTAAAATACTTTATTCAGCATGGAACAAAACAGGATCACCAGCCAACCTTGTACTACCTTTTTCTTTGCAAAACAGGAAGGGGAGAGGCTCCCTGCTGCCACCAGAGCCCTCTTTCCTTACCAGCCTTTTGAAATGGCCGTGGACTTGTGATGCTGCTGCCTTTCAGCAGAACACATGTTGGGAGGAGCCTTATTTCTGCTGCAGTTTTATCCTTGGCTTGGGATCAGGGCAATTTATCTTTCTGTTTGTTTCATTATCAGTGCTGATTAAAAGGAAAAAAAGGATGTTTATGGTTTTCATTTGAGTTTTTTTCTTTTTTTTTTTTTAATGCCTGTCAGTTAGGAAGTTCATCTGGAGGGTGTTGCAGGATGTTCCTGTGAGGTGGCTGAGAGCCCCTGTGGAGAGGTGGAGGCATGGGGGGCACAGTGGGAAATGCTATGGAAGGCTTCCCTTGCCCTCCTGGGGCCAGCAGGGCCAGAGCAGCCAGAGCTGGGAGAGGACTCCGTGATGCCCTGGGGCACGTGGGTGCTCGTGCAGCATCTGAACAACAGCATCTGGCACTGCTTATCCAAAAGAAACTAGGGCTCCAGCGTGACTCAGCCCTGGTGATGATATCAAACCTTGTGGCAAACACTGTTACTCAGAGTGTGTTTGTTTTTGTTTGCTTTTTTTTTCCCTCTTGTTTCTCTTTTTGTTGTAAGGTGGGTAAAAAAATGGCCACGAGACAAACATAAACATTAGTCATAGCAAAACAGTCAGACCTGAGCAACCACCAGGCAGCGTGGCCAGGCAGAGCATCCCTGGCAGTGCACAAATTTCCACACTGCATGGCTGGAAGAAACAGTCTTTGCCTCTGGAATGGGCTGGGGAGCTGCAGGATTTGATTAATGCAGCTTTGGCTTCAGCAGGAGCACCCAGAGGGTGGTTCAGGGGTGAAGGAGAAGCCACAAGGTGGTTCAGGGATGAAGGAGAAGGCAGCACCCTCAAGGTAGTTCAGGGATGAAGGTGAAGCCACGAGGTTTTTCAAGGATGAAGGAGCACCCACAAGGTGGTTCAGGGATGAAGGAGCACCCACAAGGTGGTTCAGGGATGAAGGAGCACCCACAAGGTAGTTCAGGGGTGAAGGAGAAGCCACAAGGTAGTTCAGGGATGAAGGAGAAGGCAGCACCCACACCCCTGTGTACTAGAGATGGAACTTCCTGAGCATGGGACTTTATTGCCACTCACAGCCCAGCCCCTTCCCGGCTTTGCAGGGGAATCCAGCAGCTGCTGCCTCCAGCACTTCCTTCTCCCTGTCTCAGCAGCTCCAGCTGGAAAGGCACGCCGGGGTTTTGCCTGCCTGCAGGTCCCAACGGCTTTGAAAGCCTCTCCAAGTCGCTGTGTTCCCTAAAGAATGCACTGCCTGATGACAGAAGGAAGCTTTGTTGGAAACAGGTTTTGCTCTGGAACTCCATTTTTTGGGATAGCTGGTGCTGCAGGCAGAGCTAAGCTCTCTGCCAGAGGCTCTGCTGTGGCATGCTGGGGCACTGAGTGGCATCAGTTTCCCCTCCAGAAGGAAAACTAAAGACTTCTGGGAGGGAGAAGAAATGGCTTCCCAGGTTTCCACACGTTTTGGAGCAAGAGTCCTGGCACAGGGGGCTGGCCCTGCACCTTGGCCCCAAGTTCCACAGAGATGACACAGCTGTGTCATCAGCAAGACCAACATCTGGGCAGTGAGGATCCACCCTGCCTTGCTGCAGCCTCCAGTGCCTGGGGCTGTGGGTGCCAGCAGCATCCCTGTCCCAGTGCAAGTTCCTTGGCCAGAGACCTTCCTGCAGGAAGCTCCCAACCACTCTGGAGCAGCTCTTGGGGAGGTGCAGCTGCTGGCTTGCCCCAGGGTCAGACAGTGCCCAGGTGACTCCTGCAATTCCCACACACCTTCCAGCTGCAGCTCGCCAGCTTGTGAAAGTTTTTTATCCTACGATGCTTTTTAAAATGAAAATATTCTTATTTTATCAGCAGAATTTTATCCTTTTTCCCCCACATTTCCAGCTCCCAAGAGATTCCTCTTGGCCAGTCTTCCCTGCTCCCTTGCTATCCTGGGTATCCCAGATCACCACTCCAAGGGAGGACTTCCCAGTCCTCTCTCATCTCTGTCTCCTCTGTCTCTGTCTCCCACACAGAGAAGGCCAAACCTTGAAACCCACGGATGGGTGTACAAATTACAAACAATCACCCCCTTTTGTGCATTGTTGCATCAGCCTGCAGCTCCTTGTGAAAGCCCAGTTTCTGGCAGGCAGCAAGGCCCTGACAGACATCATTTCCCCAGGCAGGCATGAGGCCAGCGGGCACCCAGCAGCACGCCCCACAGCCTTTCCCAAGCCCTGAGTGTCTCCGAGCCCTGAGAAGGGCCAGAACTCCTCTCCCCACTCAGGAATCGGGTCACTGGGCACTTTGTGCCGCTGGGGCTCGGATTGTTGCTGCTGGCATAACGCGTGCTCGTGACACGGTGGGCACACAGCAGAGCCTGTGGGGACAGGCTGGGACACTGCCTGGGCAGCGTGGAGTGATGAGATGTGCCACTTGTCCCTGTTGGCACCAGGAAGGGAAGCGGGCATTGCCACGGCAACGGGATTTGCCAGCTCAGCACACGGCATTCCTCAGCACACCGGGATCAGTGTCCCACATCCACAGTGACAGGGACACGGAGGAGCTGGTGGCATCATGTGCTGCAGCCACAGCACAGCCTTCTCTCATTCTGGGGAAGTGATTTAGCTAGGTTTAAGCCTCGGTGACAGTGCAAATAATGGAAAAGACGGTGATGCAGAAGCTGGAGTGTGAACCAGCCGGGAGGGAGGAGCTGAGAGTGCAAAGCCTGAAGTGAGAATCACAGCCACAGTTTGCACTGCTGGCTGTGACCTGTTTCATCAAAATGCAGAGCAGGGCTTTGCAGGCAGAGCTCTGTGGGCAGGGCAGAGAGATGGTGAGAGATAGCAGGTGGAGGTGGGCGACAGGAAAGATGGCAGAGTGTCACACAAGGTGTCAGCTCATCTCACAATTTGTGCACGTGGGTGCTCGCTCACCTCTCTGCAGAGACATGGGGTTAGAAGGGACTCAGAGCTGGAAAATGGCCCATGTGGTATTGGCTCTTTTGACTTTTTGAGCCATCCTCAGAGGTACAAACAACATCCCAAGCAAAACAGTCACTTCCCCATGCCATGGGATGATGGGTGGGGTCTCATATCAACCCCCTCTCAGTTTGAAGCCATTCCCCCTTGTCCTGGCACTCCAGGCCCTCATCAAAATCACCAGAGCTCCTCTCACTCACAAGGCCCACAGCAGACATGCGTGACAGTGGTGAATGGAACTGTGGTTGAGCTGCTGCTCCCAGTGCTGAGATGGGTGGGCAATGCCTGGAGCCCTCCCAGACCCAGCACCCTGTGAGCAGGGCAGCAGCAGCCAGCACGCCTCCCCACAGGGATGTGTAGGAATGTGCCCCCTGTTGACGGAGTGACAAAATTATCCTTTGTCTCCTAAAAATGGAAAAAAAGACTAGAAAAGACATCTCATAGGACCTTGGGGACTTCACCTCAAAAAAAAAAAAAAAAAAAAAAAAAAAAAAAAAAAAAAAAAAAGAAAAGAAAAGAAAAAAAAAGGATAGCCAATTGGACAGAATTGGACAGGAGCCAAAAAGTCCGACCTGAGCAATTTACTAGAAAAAGAAGAGAACAAAGAAACTAATTGCTTTTGTGGTAACAGGAACCTGTTGCCCTGGCTCAATTTTTCTGCCTTTTATTAAAACTTTTCTGTTTCCAACACTGCCACAGAAGCCATCCTGCTGATTTTATGCCATCTGAGGTGGCTGAGCTATCTCAGGCGTGATATAAACCTCCAAGAGCTTATAAGACCTAGCTTGAGGAGACCCATATATCAGGGATGCTCATATTTTTTGCATTTGGAGGTGGGGGATGAGGCCTGCTGAACAGCTGTGAAGGAAGGTCCTGCATGATCACGCATCAAAGGAGACTGAACCAAATCTGTGCACAGCGGGTTTAGACCCCGAATCCCCAAAACACCACACCCTGTGCCTTTTCTCCCCTTTCACACCCCACACTCAATGCCAAGCTCACCCCCACAGCGCTGCCCAGCCCCGTCCTGCCCCCGAAAGGCCCATTTTGGTGGCTCACCGACAGCGAGGGGTTGCCCTCGTCCTCCACGGTGACCACGAGGCTGTAGAAGCTCTGGCGCTCGCGGTCAGGCGGGGAGGGCCGTGTGGCGATCTCGCCGGTGACGCGGTCCATGCGGAAGGTCAGGTCCTCGTTGCCACGGGTGATGTAGTAGGAGAGGACACTGTTGAGGCCGATGTCCCGGTCGGTGGCGCGCACCTGGGCCACCGCCGTGCCACCGCCGACGTTCTGCGGAGATACGTGACGTAAATCCCACCAGCCACGTATAGAATACCTAATTAATAACTCAATCCTAATATAGAGAGAGCACTGATGTGCTTGAGGCTCCAAACTCGCTGCCCCAACACCCGGCAGCTCAGCAGAAAGCTGCACATTAGGTCTCATCTAGTGTGGCACAGCCTGGAAGAGCATAAAACCCACAGTGTGTGCAAAGGTGAAGGCCGTGTAATGGACCCAGAGCTCGGCTAATTATTTTTGGATAGTCCCATTACGGGGAAAATCAAAACAGAAATTCTGTTCTTCAACCTGCTCTGAACATGTATTAAATAGATAAGAAAACCTTAACAGGGCAATATCCTTAATGCTAAGCTATAAATCACGAGCAGCAGTTCCTCACAGCTAAGTGGCACTGGCTATTACTCATATTTCATTTTTCATCACCAAATTGAGAATCCCCCCCTGCCTCAGTCCAGGAATTAAACTGTCAGGAAATAAGTTGTCTTTTCTCATGCCTGATTGTGTTTTATTGCTTAATTATCTAGCCCTTGCTAAGCTGCTTCCTGAAAGCCATTCTTATTCTGCACTGCACCGACTCTTGTGTCACTTTGGTGGCATTTCCATGGGTGTGTAGCCACTTCTCCTTCCGGCTGGTCCCTGCAGCCTCAGGGGCTTAAGTTGCTCATAGAGCTTTTTCCTAGCCCAAAATGAGGAGTACATCACCAGTGAGGGCTTTCAAGGGGTCACCAAGCCTCACACCAACCAAGGTGAGGATGGCAAGGAGGTCACCAATCCTTAAATGACCCAAGGTGAGGTTTGCAAGGGAATGCCAACCATCAAATGGCCAAAGATGAGGTTTGCATGGGGCCACTAATGCTTAAATGACCCAAGGTGAGGTTTGCAAGGGAATGCCAACCATCAAATGGCCAAAGATGAGGTTTGCATGGGGCCACTAATGCTTAAATGACCCAAGGTGAGGTTTGCAAGGGAATGCCAACCATCAAATGGCCAGAGATGAGGTTTGCATGGGGCCACTAATGCTTAAACGACCCAAGGTGATGTTTGCAAGGGACACTCTGCTGTCCCCACCTGCCTTGTGGTCAGACCTGACCCTGGGAGGATGGAAGGAGAGGAGCTGGGTGCTCACCTCGCTCACGCTCACGTTGTAGCCGAAGGGGCTGTCGATGACAGGGGGGTTGTCGTTGACATCCAGGATGTTCACTCGTAGAATGTGCTCCTTCCTCCGGGGTGGAACGCCGCCATCTGATGCTTGGATCTGCAGTCAGGGGTTGATTTCCAAGGAAAAAGGTGTTATTTTGAAGCTCACAGCTCCTAGCAAACAGCCTCGGTGCCCAAAGCAGAGGCCCAAGGGTGAGGGGGTGGTTTGGTGCTGACCCGTAAGGTGTAGTGATCCAGCAGCTCCCGGTCCAGCGGCCGTGCCACAAACACCTCGCCATAGGTGTTGTTGGTGGTACGGATCTCAAAAGCACGGCCGATATTCCCCGACGTCAGCGAGAAAGTCACCTGGAATCATCACAGGGAGAGAAAACCAGGGCAGGCAGGGTGATGCTGAGGAGGAAGAAGAGGAAGGAGATCCTACAAAAATTAATCCAGCATCCCCCCAACATGCCTCAGCTTTTGAAAAGGTCCAAAGTAGTGGGATCCACAGGTGTGCTGGCTTATTGCAGCCACCCCGAAGCAAACAGGGCCAACCCCCCTGGCAGCTCCCATGCTGCCAGCAATTTTTGTTATTAAGGGTGATGGGACCTCATTAATGCTGTCTGCAGGGTAATGAAAATAACAAATGTCAGAGAGCTTCCTGCTCAGCCTGCCAAGGACTTTGCTGCTGGCCCCCACGGCAGCAGAGGCCACAGCTGGTTTTCAGATTGCAGGGCTCCTTTTGACACTCGTCCCACAGAGCTCTTTGCCCCAGACAGCCCAAGGTCGATGCTTTACCTCTCCTGCTGCCTTGCTGAGGACTCTTGGTACTCACCACACAACACCCCCAAACCACCGGCATTAATGACCAGAGCTTGCTCTCACAGGGGTGCAGAGGGAAGGGGTTGGGAGGATGCTGGCAGGGGGATTTCTGTGTCAGTGAAACACCACACACAGCCTCACAGAAGCTGGAAAGGATCATTGAGTCCAACCCCTGGCCCTGCACAGGAAACCCCCAGGAATGACACCACATGCCTGAGAGCATCATCCAAATGCCTCCCTCCCTACCTGGCCGTTCCTGCCAGCATCTGGATCTCGGGCCAGCACCAGGGCCACCCTCTTGCCCACGGCGCTGTCCTCGGCCACGCTGACAGACGAGTCAGAGGTGATGTCAAACTGGGGGCTGTTGTCGTTCTCATCCAGGACTGTGATGGTCACCTGTGAGGGGGCACGGGGCTCAGGGCATGGACAGGAGCCAGACCCCTGCCCACCCTCTGGTGTTTATCCTCCAAATAGCTGGGCACAGAGCAACTCAGGCTGCTGCAGGGTGTCCCTTTTCTGCTAAACTTTTCACTAGCACTGATTTCATCCATGCCCACAGCAGCAGGGTCAGGCAGGATCTGCTCTAAAGCTCAACGGGCACAAAGAAGGCAGAGCTGAGTGTGTTTAACTCAACCAGGGCAAGCTGGGTGTGGAAGAGACCTGAGCTCCCTCCTGGAAAAGGCAAATGAGCATAAGATGCTCGAAGGGGACCTGGCTACCTTGGCCACAATTAGGCAGAGGAAATGCTGTCATCGAGTTTGTAATCAAAGTGCTGCAGGGCAACACAGAATTGAGAGAGGAAGAGCTTTTCTGTTCCCGGGGATTTATTTTGGGTGCCCCAAGCTCCCAGGTGCGGCCAGGCTGAATGTGACAACATCCCGGGAGGAAGCTGGGGAGCGAGCTGTGCGCCCTGGGGTGATTCAGTTATTGTTGCTGCTGGATTCAAAACAGAGAGCCAGGAGCAGGGAGAGCTCATTCAGCTACTGTGGCAGATCCGGCAGCTGCTGTCCCAAGCGCCGGATCAGGGAGCCGGGATTCTGCTCGCCAGCAGCAGGGGGGCTCACGGGGCAGCCCCACGTCCTGGGGGTGGCAGAGAGGCTGGTGCTGGTGCAACTGGGATGGAGACCTCCACCCCAGTCCCTCCTTGCAGCTCAGTGTGGACCCTGGGAGGAATTCTGGTCTCCAGCATGCTTACCTTCTGTTGGAGGAAAGCAGAGGGAGAAACAGAACACAAACAATGAGGAGTTAGCGAGGGATGAGGAAGTGTGGGTTAACCCTGCATCCTACCACAGCAGTGCCAGGGGTCATGGGCACCCCCCCTCTGCAGCGATTTGGAAGTGGCAATGTTGGGGCATCCCTTTGTTTTTTTCTAGTTGAGGTTGGCATATCTGCCCCTCACCCTGGGAGAGGTTCAGACAAGAGCACGGTGCTGTGTGGGGAGCAGAGCCATTGGCACCCATGGGCTGGCCCTGCACCCGGCAGAGAAATGCAAATCACCCCTGCCTGGCTGCCTGTGAAACTGCTAAATATAACTCTCTGAAACACAAACCACTGTGGAGTATTTCAAGGCCCCTAAATTTACCTCCTTCAAAACTATTTTAGCAGGTTTCCCGCCAAATCAGGGTTTCTGGACTCTGGAAGCTGAAGCAGAAAGCTCAGCTAGGACAGGCTGTCCTGGGAGAGGGAGGTGGTCTGAGGTTGACAGTGGATGGTGGGGAAGCTGGGAGAAGCTACTGACCACTGTGGAGTCAATCTTCGGTCCTCCATCATCAGCCACCACTGTCAGGGTGTAGAAATCCCCTTTCTCTCGGTCCACCTGGCCTTTCACCGTGATCACTCCCTGCCAAGCATGAGCAACAGCTGTGCTGGCCACCAAAACCACAGCTCACAGTGCCCAAACAGACCAGGAGGGACCACGCTGTGGCTCCTTACCGTGATCCCGTTGATTTTGAAGAGGGAGAGAGCTTGGGGGTTGGTGTTGGGGTCAAACTTGTAGGTGATCTGGTTGAGGTTGTCGATGGAGCGAGCCTGGACGCGGAGCACCTCGGAGCCCAGGGGGATGTTCTCCATGATCACGGCCTCGTAGCTGCTGTTGGAGAACTGCACAGCCTCGTCCAGCTCGTTCAGCAGGCTGACGTACACGCTGCAGAAGCCCTGGTTGTTGGGGGGCGCTTGGTCCGTGGCAGAGACATTCATCAGGTAGCTGGTTTTGGTCTCGTAGTCCAGGTACTCTATGGTCGTGATGAGGCCCGTGCTCTCGTCGATCTCAAACTTCCCTTCCGCGCCCGACACGATTTTGTAGCTCACCAGACCCCCGTTCCCTGAGGAAGGAGCAGGAACTGGAGGTGCTGGCTGGACCAAGCACCCCAAGGAGGCAGGCACCACTGACACCTCCCTCCAGCAGAGCCCATCCCACGGGATTTCAGCCCAACCAAGCCGGGATCCGTGCGGTGGCTGATCTCACCACCCTCCCCTACCCTGGGGGTTTCCCACCCGCCCTTCCCACCTGTGTCTCGGTCAGTGGCCCTGACCACTGCCACCGAGGTCCCAATTCCCGCCGTCTCGCGCAGCCCCAGCCGGTTGTACTGGCGCTGGGTGAACACCGGCACCTCGTCGTTGACGTCCTCCACGTACACGATCACCTGGGAAGCCCCGGAGAAACCACGCGTGAGCCAACTTGGGGAACCAACCCTTCATGGTGCTCATGGAGAAACATTTCAGTGATCAAACCAGGCTGGACAGGGCTCGGAGCAACCTGGGCTAGTGGAGGTGTCCCTGACAATGGCGGGGGGGTTGGAACTAGGGGAGATGTAAGATCCCTTCCAACTCAACCCATTCCATGATCCTGTGACAATCTCTTCTCCAAACACCACACAATGGAGAGTGAACACAAAGGGTTTAACATCACAGATTTAAACAAGCCCTGTGGGTCGGAGTGAGTCAGTCTTTCCCTGCTGGGGAGGAGGTACACTGGGTGTATCAATTCCTCCATCCTCTGGGATCCCCTGAACAAATCCCTGGAGACCTCACAACACAGAAACGCTGGAGACTCTCTGGGAAATTTTTGCTCCAAGTTCAGTGCTGTTTCCCCAGGGAACACGTTTCCTTCTCCTGGTTTTCTGCTTGCTGCTGGTGCTGGGGGCACTTCACACTCAGCCAGAGCCCACCCCACCACTGGGTCTAAGAATAGATGCAACTGGAGGTTTGTGGGAACCGTGGGAAGCAGCTGTGCCGCAGCTGAAGACTGTCACCACTGGGTCCTGGATTATTTAAATAGTGCCTGGCCAGGACACAGGGTTTTCAACAGGCTGAGGCTCAGCTTTTCTTCCCAGCAGCAGATCTGCCTCTCACCGAGCGAGCGAGCAGGACTCCCTCCGAGTGACTGCTGCACCACTCAGCAGCCTAACGGTACCAAAACACCACAGGGAAAAAGAAAAATCAAACAACCCCCCCCCACCAACAAGCTCTTCTCTACCCACGAGCAGCCCCCAGAGACTTTCCATGCCAGATCTTTCTAATTTCCTGTCTGACTGGAAGCGCTGGGAAGGACCAAGCGCGGTGAACGTTGGGCGCGCACGGCTCTGCGGTGCAGCCTGCGGGGGCTGCGAGGTCCTCACCCGCACGGAGCTCCTCATGGGCCCCTGCTCCGTGTTGTAGGCCTCCACCTCCAGCACGTGGGAGGAGTTCTGCTCCCTGTCCAGGTGCCGCACTCCTCGCATCACCAGCCCCGTGCTGGGATTGATGCGGAAGTGGTTGTGCTCGTTTCCTGGAAATGGGGAAAAAACGAGAGGGATGTTGCCCACTGCCTCCACACACATCCTGGTGGCACACTGAGCCTTCCCTGGGGGGCTCTTTTAGAGGGTGATTATAGAGCAAAACTTCAACCCCATCTCCTCTGGCTACATCAGATTCAGCTACATCAGCGTTTGGCCCTGGGTCAGGCCAGGAGGAGCTACAGAATTGGATCAAATAAGAAAAATGTGGATGTGTTGGAATGAGTCCATAGGAGGCCACAAAGATGCTCTGAGGGCTGGAGCAACTCTTCTCTGGATCCAGGCTGGGAGAGCTTTTCAGCCTGGAGAAGAGAGAAGGCTCTGGGGAGACCTTGGAATCTCTTCTAGTGCCTAAAGGGGCTCCAAGAGGCCTGGAGAGGGACCTGGGATGAGGGCTTGGAGTGACAGGACCAGTGGGAATGGCTTCAGACTGAAAGAGGGCAGGAAAAGATGGGATATTGGGATGATATCCTTCCCTGTGGGGGTGGTGAGGTCCTGGCACAGGCTGCCCAGAGGAACTGTGCCTGCTCCATCCCTGAAAGTGTTTAAGGCCATGGAGCATGCTGGGGTAGTGGAAGGTGTCCCTGCCCATGGCAGGGGGTTGGAATGAGGTGAACTTTAAGGTCCCTTCCCACCCAAACCATTCTGTGATTTTAGGATTCTCTCTAGCTGTCCATCCATGACAAATCATTCCCCAGCAATGAGCCCTAAAGCTGAATTTTGCTTAGAGCTGGGAGAAATGGTTCTGTGGGCTCCAAAATGCAAAAGGATGGCAAGTTCAACCTCCTGAGGCTGGGTAGAGCCTGGGACAAACTCCCTGATGTACAAAGGGGCACCTGGACTTACCCTTGACAATCCTGTACCACACTCTCCCGTTAATGCCTTCATCCGCATCCGTGGCTTTCACCTTCATGAGAAAAGCAGAGGAGTAGAGGTCAAGGGCAGAGAATTCCAGACCAGGATGAGTCCTCCTACCCTGCCAAAGCTGGACATCCTTCTCCTCCACCTGAGCTGGGGAGCTTACCAAATACAAAGCAAAATAAGTTACCCTGCCCTCATCATCAAACAGCAAGGACAATGGGCTCAGGAGCCCTTGGCTGCTGGAGTGAGGTGGGAGCTCAGCCTCAGGACCACACCACAAATCCCACGGAGGAGGTGCCTCCCTCAATCCCACCCTGCATTCCAGTGCTTGCCCCAGTGGCACTGCCGCCAGGGATGGAGCCTTGCCGGGATGATTTGAGCTGGGCAGGGGGAGCTGCTCCCGTGCCTGGTGGGCACGCAGCCCATGGCATCCTGGTGAGTCACCCAAGCAGCAGCACAGGGAAAAACTGCCAAAGGAAATGTGAATGCAACCAGCCCAGAGCGTCCTTGTGAGCCCTGAGCAGGGGTGGAAGCAGCCCTGGGCTCTGCTGCACTGCACAGTCCCGGCACGGAGCGAGTCTGCCATCCGCCCTGGGAAAACCAAGGCACGGGTCCCCTCTGGTGTCACTGAACAAGACTGCAGTGCTTTCCCTAAACCCCAGCCAGCAGTCAGCAGCTGGGAAGCGGGACCTGGCAGTGACCAGCAGGGCCAGGGCTTCCAGTCCAGCTGGCATCGAGCCCCTGCATCTTTTCTTGGCAAAACCCACTCCCCTCAAAGCACCCACAGCTCGACTGCAGTGTGGCCACTCACAAATCACCAGGGCGAGGATGCAGGGAATGCCTGAGCCTTTATTCTCTCCCTGCTTCCCTCTGCAAGGCATCTTCTGCCTCTTTCCACAGTACTACCCAGCAGTTTCTTTTCCCTGGGAAGGTTTGCACCCAGATTTATGCAGGGAAGAGGAAAGGTTGCTGCAAAGGGTGCATGTGCAGTGGGAACAGTGAGGGCTTTCACCCCCAGCCCCACACAACTTGCAGGAGTCAGAGATGCTCCTCTGAAATGTGGTTTTGAGGTACCTTGAACTGTTCTTGCTCCCTTCCCCCTGTGTCAGCAGAAAATTTGGAAAATACTGACCTCTGTCTGGATTTCTCACCCCTGTGCCCACACGCTCTTTCCCTCTGTCCCAGACCAATTTATACATTGCTCATGGATTATTCCACGTTCCACCAAGAACTTCCTTTCACAGGGGGGACTTCTCCCTCCCAAACCAGCTCTTTCACCTGCTGGGCTCCCTGAGGCAGAGCTGGGCTGTCTCCTCTCCCATGGGATGGGATGGGATTGATGGGCCCCACAACAGCAGGCAAGCGATGCCCAGGCAGACCAGCTGCCTTGGCATGGCACAGGGAAAAGCTATCATGTAGCCAGAGCAGGAAAAACAAAGGGATGGGAGGCAAAACTTCTCAGCTTTTTGTGCCGTTCCTTGCCCCACTGTGCCCAGGAGAGTGCATTTCAGGATGAGCCAACTGCACCTTGCAAACAGCCCCTCTTCCCAGCTCACCCTGAGCCTGAAGCTCTGCTACACAAACTAGGTGCTATGGGTCAGCCCAGGCACTTGTATTTTATTAAAAATCAGTAGTTTGCACTAAAGCAAGGTGTGCTCCTGCCAGCCTACAGCATGAGAAAAGCTTGGTTGCTGCTGGTTTGAGCTGCTGAGGTCCCAAAGGAATGGTGGTACTTGGACAAACTGTCCCAAACTTGGGAAAACAGTGGCACTGCAGGGCAAGCAGGGGGAGAAAAGCTCTTTGTGCTGCAGGTGGAAAGCACCTGAGCTCCAGCCACTTTTATCCCTCTGCCACAGGGTGGGCTGCAGGCACAGCCAGCCTGTCACAGCCCCCTCTGGGGGAAAGGTGTCAGAAAAGGATGAGGAGGCGCAATAAAAGAACGGGGAAAAAGTCGATTTTCTGGGAAAACTGGGAGCAGGCATGCGGAGGGCAGGTGCCAGCCCTCCCACTACGGGGGCTCAGCCCACGACTGTTCCATTCGTTCATCCTGCAGGGATAAATCCAGAGGAAACGCATCCCGGGGGCTCGACCCCAGCAGGGGACACGGCTCCGGCAGGACTCAGCACCGGGAAGGGGCTCAGGGCCCCTTGGCTTTGCTGGCTCAGGCTGTCCCCAGCCGGCTGCCACCTCTGTCCCACCCTCCCCAAAGGGAGGAGGGGGCTGGCAGCCGGCAGAGCGCGGTGGGAGAGGCGGCAAGGAGGGAGTGCGAGAGGCAGAGCCCGGGCTCGGCCAGCTGGCGAGAGGTAGGGAGCCCAAACCCCCGTGGCAAAGCCACTGCCAGCTCCTTAGGTCACCCCCAGGGCTGAGACAGACCCCCGGCTGCAGAGCTGCTGCCCTCAGCCTGGGGAAAGCGCTGAAAAATGGGTGGGGGTGCAAAGTTTGGGGTCAGGCATCCCCCCCTCCCTTCCCAGCCGAGCCTCTCCCGGTGATGGGAGAGGAAAAAGGTCCTGTGGGGCAGCTGTGCCGTGTAACAGCGAGGCTGCTGGGGAGCAGCATCACTCACAGCATCACTCACAGCCCTGGGGAGCCAGCAGGCGGGTCGGGCAGCCGCGGGCTTGGTCCTGCCCAGCATCACCTCCTCCTGCCAGCCCCTGGGAAGATTTAGTGCACTGGGAAATGTCGGGGAGCTCCGGGAAAAGTGTTGCTAAGCAAGCCGGGCAGGGGAATGAGAGCTGCTTTTCATGGGAGCTGTGGCACAGGCAGTGCCTGAAAACAGGCTTTTCTTTGCAGGAGTTTGAGGAAAGGGAGGGAGAGCAGATGGAAAAACTGCCGAACTAGGCAGCTGGGCCAGGCCAGGGAGCAGTGCCTGGTGCTGGGCAGGAGAACCCTCTCTGCTGCTCAGGCATGAGAATCATTCTTTTTTTCTACCTTTCCACCTTTCTCGGGGGCATTTTACCTTTTGCAATTTCTCTGTTTTCCCCTCTGATCCTCATCTGCCTCGTGGCCAGTGCTGGAGCCTGAGTGCTCACGGGGTTGTGTCAGATTTGGAGCTGATCAGGCAGGGATGAACCTCTGGGGAGGATTTCCAGGGCAGGAAAAGCTCTTTTAACCCAGCAGGGTGAAGAATATGGAGCCTGGGTGGGGCAGTGATGCTGGGAAGGGGCAATGCCATGAAAGCTCTGCCAGCTGAGCTGGGCGTGAGGAGAACCAGGGCATGGCTGAAAAAGCCTGGGAAAACATCAGTGTGATCCCTCCTGATGGGTTTCTATGCAACACTGTCAAGTGAATTTAAAAGACAAACTCATGAGCAAGGGAGCAAAACCAGCCTGAAGGAATTAAAGAGCCTGGAGGAATTGTCCACGCCTCCTGGCTGGCTCTTAAGGAACAATGTAAGGTCACCACATGCAGTCGGTAAATGCCAGCTTTAAGGTAGCCGTGGAAACCTTGATTTGCTGCCTGTGGTGTGGGACACACTGCAGCCCTGCCTGCTGGCTCTCCTGCCCTGGGCAGCACAGAGGAGCCTGTCCCTGGAACAGAGTCCTTGGGATTGCTGCTCTGCTCCCAAAGCTGAGGGGAAGGGATGGAGCTGCTTAAGGATAAAAAAATACAATTGGGGTGAAGAGAGGTGCAAACATCACTGTGGAGGAGGTGACAAGAGCTCCATCCCTGGGACTGCCTGCAACACACACAGGGATTCACCCTCTCAAACGCTGACCCATTGGTTTTTGCATTTTCCATTTTCCAGGCACAGACCTGGCTCTGACCCATGGAAACAGCACCATCTCCCCAAAGACCCCCAAGCTCTGAGCAGGCTGACACACCCTTAGTGAATAAAACCATGCCACTGATATCTTTGCACTTTTTGGAATGTTTTATGGTGAGTGTTTGGCTGCTGCCTTACACACACCTGTGTCACTTTGGGATGGTGGCTGCAAGAGCAGACCCAGAGACCCTGGCAACCCCTGCAGCCCTGCCTTTCCCCTCCTAAGATCTTGGCTTTAAATTGGCTCAATCCAAATCCCAGTTTACCAGGAGTCTGCCCAGCCCCAGACCAGTCAGACAGCTCTCTCACATCTCCACAGGGGAGTCAGCATAATAAAGCTTTACCTCTAGCACACAGGGCATTGCAGAGGCTTGGCACAAACAGGATTTCCCCAGCCCTCATCTCCTCGTCTCCATCTGGAGAGATGCCAGCCTCTGGCACAGCCTGTCTGGGGCTGGGGGTGTGCATGTGAGCAAAAAAGGGTGCAGAATGCTCTTGAGAGGATCTCACCTGCTGGGGAAAGGAGAGGACAGTCTCCACCAGGTGTTAGGCAAGAGCTAGAACTGCTAGCACTTTGGGAAGCTGGTTTGTACCACCTGTGACATGTCTGAGCCTGGAAGCAGGTCAGCAAAATGCCTGGCACGAGGATTTTTGGCATGAGTAAGGTGAGGGTGTTACTCTTCACCCTTGCAAAATAATAAAGACAGTGCTAGCACAATACCACAGCTTGATGGGGACTTATCAGGGCACAGGCCTAACCAACTGTCCAATTTCTTTGGGAGAATAATCACAAAACCCCCAAATGACAGCCAGTTCAACAAACCTGAATTCTGGGGAACAGAGGAGAACCAAACCTCAGCAGCTTGGAGGGAGGATTTTGAGCTCTCTGTAGTACATGGATATTTACCTCTTCCAGAAAATCTTCATGCAATGTGTGTGTGCTCCCTGAAAGTGTCCTCCCAGAGGCCACAAACAGAGGCAGATTTCTTGGCCAGGTGGTTTTGCACTTCAGCTCAGGGTGGTACTTTGCAAGTGTAAACCCTGCCTCTGTGCTTTGCCTCCTGGCAAAGCAGATGGACACCCCCTGTCCCCCTGTGCCACTGAAAACATGGCTGGGAGAATCCTGGGCATCAAGGCATGACAAGAACCCATCAGTTTAACCAAAGAGTGGCTGTCTGTCCACCTGTAATCACCTGTGCCACTTCTCTGTGTCACCTTGCAGGGAAGATGAGCTCTGGCAATGACACCTCTCCCACCACACCTCTCCTGGGGCTTCTGGAGCCGGTGCCACCCAGTGCCACATCCCCTGAGGTGACAGACTGGCTGCCCATCATCGCTGGGCTCATCTGCATCTTCCTGGTGCTGGCCACGCTCCTCACCTTTGTCACCCTCTGCAAGCCAGCAGCGCTGGGCCAGTCCCTCTGGGGCCCCCAGGAGTGCCTGCCCCACCACCCCGTGGATGCCAGCGAGCCCCAGCTGAGGCTCTGGAAGCGTCTGGGCTCCCTGAGGGGCTCCATCAGCAGCTTCAGGAGGAGCCAGCTGGTGTCCCAGAGACCGCTGGCCTGTCCCAGGAGCTTCTCCAGCAGCCAGGACTGGGACGTCATGGAGTCCACCAAAATGTGATCTTGCCCTGCTCCAAGCTTTTGGCTCCCTTCTCAAGCATCCCTTGGTATCCTGAGTAGAGACCCTTTGAGCAACTCATTTCCAGGCTCTGTGAGGTGGCAGGAGATTTTGCAATGTCAGGTTCCCAAATGCTTTCCAGGTTACTGCTTCCTGCCAGGGAAGGTGGAGGCATCCAAACTACACCCACACGCAGCTACCACCGGGCAGTCCAAAAAAAATTCCTGCTGCTTCATTTCTTTTGGAAAACATTGTGCAAGTTGTGCTCCACCTGAACAAACAGCCTGGAAGAGAGTGGGAGCAACCTGGCTACGTGAAGAGAGGCAGCCCAGGGCAGACCTGCTCCACAGAAAGCAATCCTCAGTGGAGGTTTCCCCCTGAGCTGTGCTCTGGGGCAGGTGGAGGGAGGCTCGTGCCCCCACGTGCTGCCTGGTCCCTGTCACCCCCCTCCATGCAGTGAGCTGTGGGTGGCTGTGGTCACTGCATTCCCATTCTGCTCTCTGGCCCTGGTCTGCCTGGTTTTGGGAGAAAGGGATGGGGAAACATTCAGACACTCTCCTGCTGCCCTGAGGTTGTGGGGATGCATTTGGGGGGAGAGACTTTCTGTACAAATGGTTCACACTGAAGGTGTAAATTAAACTAAAGCCGGGTGATGGCTCATCTCTGTTTCTCTTCCATGTTGTTCTGTGGAAAAACAACTTCCCCCAGTTACTTCCTCTCTTTTGCCATGGACTTCCAAGGGCATTCTTCTTGTCTGGGAAGTGGGTTCTAAGAAAAGGCACTTTGCTGCCAGTCAGACTCAAATTCCCTCCATTTCTCCAATTTGCCAAACTGGCTCAGTTTTAGGAGTCCTGTGCAGGGCACACCTCCATCCTGGGATTGCAGACTGATCCCAGAGACACCAGGTACACCGTGCCATGGCACTCCAGGTGATGAGGAACCCCAGGGTTCCCTGGGGATTGGCTGCCCAGGGCAGACACACGGCTCCCAGCAAACCTTTGTTGCAGGAGGCAAAAGGCTCCTTTCTTCTCTGCCGGTGACTCATCCTGCCTGCCACAGCCGGGGACAAAGCTGTCCCTTTCCCTGTGCCGGCAGAAGTATTGAAGGCAGGAGGAGCCTTCCCAGGGCCCTCTGCAAAGAGCCTTTGGTGCCTGCTCCAGAAGAGGCCTGGGTTTGAAGGGATGCTGGAAGCCTGTGTGAATGCCCGCATTCATCCCGTGCTCACTGAGCCATTCAGCTCTGCCCACCGCTCCCTCAAAGAGGAACAAAAATGAAAGCAAAGTCCAAATGCTTTCCTCCCTCTCCAAGGGTTTTCCCCCTCTCTGAGCATCTCTTTGCAGGCACTCTTCTCCCTCCCCATGGAGATCTCTGTTTGGAAGGAGGGAGAAAGCAGGGATGGAGCCAAAGTGGCCTCGCCAGCACAGGGCTTGGCTCTTCTCCTCTCACCCCCTGCAGAAATGGGGTGAGTTTCTTAATTTTCCCTTGTTCTTTGCTGCCTTCTCCCTGGTACTCACAGCCTGGGCTAGCAGAGGAGTGTATGAGCAAGAACACATCTCACCCTGCCCGAGGGAACAGGCAGGGAGAGAAAAATCCCTGCCCTGGGCTTCCAGCAGCTCATGGTCAGGGCACAGTCAGTGGGGGACTCCCACCTCCCACCCCCGGGTCCCAGGGGAAGAGCCACGTGCCTGCACTATGCTGCTGGCAGCTGGGATGTCCTCGGGGACACTGACTTCATAGCTGCTCTGCAGGAAGATGGGTCTGTTGTCGTTGACATCCAGGACGGTCACGTACACGGTGGCAGTCCCGGTGCGCCGGTTCCCGGTGGGGCCGTTGTCTGTAGGGACAGAAAGGGGACAGAGGGAGGTTCAGTCACCTCTTTGCACAGGGGGTGCTCAGCCCATGGCTGCTGAAATAACAGGATCAAGATTTCTAAACTAAAACATTTCAAATCCCACACTGAACCACGGGTTTTTCCCCCCCCTTTCTATTGTTGTGGTTCTTGCAAAACCACCATGCTATTTTGAAAGAAAAGGAAAAGTCAAACCACCCCCAAGCTCTGCCATGGAGCCCAGTGAGGCTAGAAATGCAACTGATCATTAGAGAGGATTTGCAGTTCCATACACCGAGTGAAGGGACTGCTGGAGGCCAGGGATTTGGGAGATGAAGGCAGCCTGATGGATTTTCCATAGCTGCAGCTCAGCCCACAGTCAAAGAGCACTATGATGGACTGATGTTCAGTAGACAAGGACATGGCAGCACAGCTCTTGGATTTGCCAGGAAGAATGAGGCATGGATTGGGGTTGGATTTTTCACCATGCCTGATCTGCAGGGAGCACTAAACCCACCCAGCTGGGAGCCTGTGGGATCTGGGAAAACACAGGCAGTGTGATCCCAATGGGAGGGGCACAACAGACCCTTTGCCCCTTGGGATGCAGTCCTGTGTGCCCAGGCAGAGCAGCATCCCTGCTGCAGCCCCTGGGGCACCTGCAATGCTGTGCCCCCAACATTTCTGTCCAGGCCACTCACCTCTCCTCTCAAAAGGGACATCCAAGTCATCTGTGAATCATTATAAAGCTCTGGGGGTGATAGCCAAGCTGAGTTTGGCACATGGACCCTCTGCCCGTGCCAGGTGGCTCAGGGTTAATCAGCAGCCACAGAGCCAAGGGCTGGCATGGCAGGAGGGCAACGATGCCGTGGCCTTGGCATTTTTGGGTAGAGGGCTGTCCTGAACAGTGTGGAGCCTCTCAGGAACAGGGGGCCTGCCTTCCCCAAGTGAAAGGGAGAGAGCCCTGGGGCTCCAAACCTGAGAGGAGAATACACCCTCTGCAAAAGTCATGATGGAAGTGGGACACATTAATCCACATGGGCTGTGTAATGTTAGCACCAGGCGCAGACTCTGGTTTGTAGACAGAGATTGCTGCCCCTCTGACATGCCTGCAAGGGAGCTTGACATGTGCATGGCCACCACATGTGGCTGTGTGGCAGGGAGATGCCCGGGAAATCCTTACCAATGGCCTCCAGGATCAGTGTGTAGGATGCCACGGTCTCCCTGTCCAGACTCACGACTGTCCTGACCACCCCGTCCCTGAAGCCGACGCTGAATTTGCCATCCTGGTTCCCTCCTGCAGCAAAGCACAAGCAGAACAGAGACTTGGAATGGATTGGGTTGGCAGGAACCTTAAAGGTCATCTTGTTCCAACACCTCACCGTGGGCAGGGACACCTACTAGACCAGGCTGCTCCAAGCCCTGTCCAGCCTGACCTTTAACACCTCCAGGGATGAAACATCCACTACTTCCCTGGACAGCCTGTCCCAACCCCTGGCTACCCTTTCAGTGAAGAAATTTCTCCCAGTATGTAATCTGAACCTTGCCAGGTGCGACTTGAGGCCATTTCCTTGGATTCTGTGGCCTGGGCACAGGGTCAGCCCAGCTGTGCAAGGATGGTTTTGTACCTTGTCCCTGGCAGAGCACCTTCCCTCTGCCTCACAGCACAGGAAAAATCCAATGGCTGTAGGAAAACCTGGATCATTTCCTGAATGCTTTGAAGCAAACTGGGGTAACTTTGCACGTGAGATGTGCTACCTGTGGGACAGCACACCCTGTCTCACCTGTGGAGAGGCTGGAGGGGCTGTGACATGGAACAGCAGGCTGCTATTGTGGGAAAAGCGACTCTCTGGTGGTGACACTTTTGTTTTTAGCCTCTTCCTGAGGGCTCGGTGTGCAGTTTGCAAGTCAAACCATGGCCAGGGGATTCCCCAGCCTCCTGCTGCAGGTGCTGCAGCTGTGGAGTGAGCCGGGCACTGCTGCCCACCAAATCCCAGCTGCCCAAAAATGCCCCAAATTTCCATTTATGCCTTCCAACCATAATCACTGATAGAAGCCACCCCAGCCCTTGCTCCCTAGCCGTGTTCTGCCCATCCTCATGCTTTTCTAGGGTCAGCAGAGTGGTCAGCGTGGCCGGGAGCCGAGCGGGGCCGTTCAGCAGAGGGCGATGCCGGACAAGGATTGGAGGGGCTGGGGAAGGCAGCGCTGAAGTGCAGAACACCCGGGCCGAGGTCTGGGGCATCCTGTGCCTTCCTGCAGCCCGCCTTGCCCTCCTGGCAGGGGGCTCACACCTGTGATGAAGTAGCTGAGCTCAGCGTTCAGCCCGATGTCGGCGTCCGTGCAGTTGAGCCGGACCACTTTGAAATCCCGGGCCACGTTCTCGGGAAGGGACACGTTGTAGACGGCGGGGAAGAAGGTGGGGCTCTCATCATTCACGTCCAGAACTGAAAAGGGAGAGCAGAGCTGAGTGTGCTGCCGGGGCTGCCCCTCCTGCAGATGCCAGTCTGGGCTCCCAGACCTCCTGCCTGCTGCTCTCAGCATTCCAGGGAATGCTCTGCCTGACCCTCCCTGCCATTTGTGCAGTGGGGGTGCCTGCAGAGTGGCTGTAGGCTGTATTTGTTTGCCTCTGATACACACAGCTCACCCCCATGACAGCCAAAAAAACCATTACATCACTGAAATTCAAGTTACTATTTTCACCAAGCCTGTTTCCACCCCCATTCAAAGGAAAATCTGAGGCTTATATTTAAGCTCAGTATTTCCTGGGGCATGGCAGAGACCAGGAACTTCTTTCCCAAACTCAGGCCTGAGGACAATCCAGGGTCAGTTTATTTCCAGATGACGTTTATCCTTTTTCAGCACCAGACTTGCACGAAGCCAGTAAACAGCAAGGCATTAAATTAAAGGCAGGCCTCTCAATAAGGCTCCAGCTCTGAACTGGGACTGCGTGGGCTGTCCAGGCACGCAGCTGATGGGAATCACATGCTGAAGCAAAAGAAAAAAGCAGCACTGGGGATGGGGGAATGGAGGAAAAGAAACAGAGAATTTGGGGGCCCTGCCAGAAACACCACATTTTCCCCATCTCTGCAGTGTGTTGATAGCAGACACGGAGCCCATGGTGTTGGAGACATCCCTATGCACAAAGCCAGACCTGACTCTGCTTCCAGTGAGTCTCCTACAGAAACTGCATTTCCCCCAGGGAGCTGGTGTCACCATGGGGTCCTGCTGCACCCACCTTTGACAGTGAGGGTGCTGGTGGAGCTCTTGGCAGGCGCGCCGGCGTCGCTGGCCACCACCCTCAGGAAGTACTCGGGGATCCTCTCCCTGTCCAGCACGGCCGTGGAGGTGACCAGCCCGCTGGTGCTGTTGATGAGGAAATCCATGCGGGGCATGCCCACCTGCATGCGGTACGACACCCGCCCGTTGGGGCCCTCGTCCAGGTCGATGGCCACCACCTGGTGGGGAGAGCACCCTGGTCATCATCTCCTGCCCGTGGAAGCCATGTACAGAAACCCAGAGTGCCCTTGGCCCCGGGGATGCAGGGATGAAATGGCCTTGGGGGACCCTCCCTACCCGGAGTGAGCCCATGGAGTGAAGATGCACAACCCCTTTGGCATCCCCCCTGCTCCACTGCTAGAGGATGACAAAGAGAAGGAGGTGGAGAGGATGGAGGAGCTGGAGAAGATGCAGAGAAGGGAGAAGATGTGAAGCCATGGCAGCAGCTCCCAGCGTGAGGAATGGCAGCAGTGGGACACGCTCACCTGGAAGACAGAGGAGCCCGCGGGAAGGCCCTCGGCGATCTCAGCAACAAAGGGCAGGTTTTGGAAAGTGGGGTCATTGTCGTTCAGGTCCAGCAGGTTGACAAAAACTGTGGCACTGCTGGTGGCTCTCAGGGGTGGCCTCCCACCTGCGGAGGACAGGAATGGGGTCTCAAGGTTAATGCTTGAGCTGCTTCCACCCCTTTCCCCTAAAAAGGAGCCCTCACCTGCTGTGCAGACAGCAGTGCAGGATGGGGGCATGGCCCTGATTTATCATGGATGATCTGCTACCAATGGACAATTAGAATTCCAGAATGGTTTGGGTTGGAAGGGGCCTTACAGATAATCTAATTCCAACCCTCTGCCACGGGAAAGGACACCTTCCACTAGACCAAGCCCCATCCAGTCTGTCCTGGGACAATTCCAGGGTTAGAGCAGGCACAGCTTCTCTGGGCATCCTGTTCCACCACCTTCTCAGTGAAGAATTTCCTCCCAACATCTAATCTCGATCTCTCATCTTTTGGTTTAAAACTATTCCCCTTTGTCCTGAAAGGTAAGAATTATCTCTGTATATATTTTTTCCTATGAAAAGTTTCCCTATGGCAATATTTCCAGAGAAAAACCCATCAGCTCTGTTTCCCTCACCTGCTCAATTGATTTTCTGGGATGCCAGTGGAGCAGGGCTGAGGGGGAGAGAGAGTTCCTGCCTCTCAGGCTCATTCTCAGGGCTGCTACATGAGTGACTGCACTCACATTCTGACTAGTTTCCAGTTTGTTTTAGCAGCAGATTTAAAGCTACTCCCATTTTTTCACCTCAGAAACACTCCCGCTCAAAACAGGAGAGAAGAAAACAGAAGAGACTTTGCCAGAAAGGCAAAATCAGGCTGGGGAAGGTTCAGCTCAGCAGTGAAAACAACGAGTGTGGGATGGAAGCTTACAGTCGGTGACGGACACCACGATCCTGCGCATGAGCTGGGCCTCCTGGGCGTTGGGATTCTCGCGGTCCAGCAGCACGCCCGAGGTGCGGATCTTGCCCGTGGTGCTGTTGAGGCTGTAGAACTTGTTGGGAGGCCGGATGCTGTACACCACCGTGCCGTTCTCCCCCAGATCCGGGTCCACAGCCACCACCTGCCGTGGGGGAGCAGCACCAAGTTACAGGAGTGTTGTGTTTGTGGGGTGCCCTCATGGCAGGGAGGAAGGGAGAATTTGAGTTCATGTTTTTTGGAAGGCTAATTTATTATTTATGATACTATACTATATTAAAGAATACTATACTATACTAAAGAATACAGAAGGATACTTACAGAAGGCTAAAAAGATAATAATAATAACAACTCGTGACTCTCTCCAGAGTCTGACACAACTTGGCCCTGAGTGGCCAATGAGTCAAAACAATTCACATGAAACCAATGAAAAAATCACCTGTGAGTAAACAATCTCCAACCACATTCCAAAGCAGCAAAACACAGGAGAAGCAAATGAGATAATATTGTTTTCCTTTTTCTCTGAGGCTTCTCAGCTTCCCAGGAGAAAAATCCTGGGCAAAGGGATTTTTCCAGAAAATATGAATGTGACACAGGAGAGTGTTGGGAATTCACTCCCGTGGGGAGTCCCTGCATAGATTTGCTGCTGTTGAGCTTGGCCTCCCTGAACCAGCAGCAGAAAGGAATTCTTCCTCCATCCAGCTCAGTGTTTTCATGACATTTGCAGGGATTTTGCACCCTCGAGACCTCTGCTGTGGTGTTAAATCTCCCCAAAATTGGCCTGTGAGCACAGGAGGTAATGGCGTGACAAGACACAAATGTGCAGCAATCAAACTGAATTTTCTTCCTTTTGAATAAAAAGAGCTAAAAAATGAGGACCCTTTGGAAAAATAAAATAAATGGGACAAAGAGGCACGCTGAGGAACTTGTGCTGCCACATCAGGAATGCTGGGAATAATTCCTTGGTGGAGTTCTCCTCCACGCCAAATATTTTGTGCTTTATTGCTCTCTCTGTGACCTTTTTAATTACAGGGGACATTTACATTTAAAAACACCCCAATTTCACTGCTCTCATAACTTCCCCAGCTCCCGCTGCTCGTCCCGCAGCTGAATTTACATCGGATCGGTGACAAAATAATTATTTTCCCAGCAACTAATTGGGTTGTCAAAGGCAAGATGACTTCAAGCTGGCACTGAGCAGCAGGGCTGAAGGAGAGAAAACCACTGGTGCTCTGGCTCAGGCAGCACTGACAGACCCTTCTCCCCCTTTAAAAAATCCCTTATTTTTTTTCTTTTTGCAGCCTTCCTCCTTATATGATTTTGTGGATTCTCTTCACTTTTCCCTCATTTATTTTCCATTTTGTTCCCGTCATTTTTCTCTCGCCGTGATGGAATAGAAGCCTCCCCCTCTTCTCCTCCTTTATTTCACCAGAGGGACTTGAAAGGCTGTAAATCAAAGTCTCTCAGAGAGGTCCTTGAAGGAGGTCGCGGGCGAGGCTAAGAAAAGGAGGATTTGGCCAAAATCCACACAATTTGGAGAGGAAAAAAAAAATCCCAGGGAGGGAGAAGAAACACGGGGGATGGTCAGCAACAGGGAGGCTCAGGAGTAAGATTTTAAATGGAATTCTGCAATATGGCGCTGGACTGAAGGTGACACTGGTGACACCTGTTCGGAGGTGACCCCCTGCTCCAGCCAGCCCTTGGGTACAGCCATCACCCTGCCTCACACATACCGTGGTGACGTCCGAGTTGGGGGGGGTCATTTCCACCAGGTTAATGAAGTAGGGCTCGTCCTTCCAGGTGGGGTAGTTGTCATTGATGTCCAGCAGCGTGATGTTCACCTGTGAGAGGGCAAGGAAGCAGAGCTGCTGCAGGAGGCACGGGTTCCTGAGGCGTGGAATGTCCCCTGGATGTACCCAACACGTGTTTCCAGGCTGTGGCAGAGTCACCATCCCTCAGGGGATTTAATAGTTGTGGCACTTGGGGACACGGTTTAGTGCAGTGCTGAGGGAATGGCTGGACCTGATCCTCATAGAGACCTTTTTCAACCTGAATTATTCTATGGTTTTGTCATGCTGTGTTCACCCTCTGGAGGGAAAACCTGCAAAAAAATCAACGTCCTGCAACTTTGCAGCCAAGGCTCCTTGGCATAGCTGAACTGAGTTTTGTTCCTGTGGATTTATCATGGCTAAGAACAACCACAGGGCACAAGGTGTGTCTTCAAACATCTCCTTCACTGGAAAGGGGATGAGAATCAGTGGGGGAAAGGATGCAGTGGGAATGTGGCGGGAAAGGAAGGAAAAATCCCAGTGGGTGGTAAAAAGCAACAAAAAACCCCCAATAATAAGTGGGAAATCATGAGAGGGTATGGTACACAGGGGGTGGGAGGTGTGAAGGCAAGAGCAGGAGTGAGGATGGTGCCCTGAAATGTCACCTGTCTTCATTTTCCATGTGACAAATTGCATCCCAGTGGCAGCAGCGAGCCTGTGGGATGCGTCTTGCTGCCTGGGAGTCTCTCAGCTCCCCCCAGCACCCATTTCTCCCCAGCCCGTGGGGCTCTACCGGTGTCTGAGGGAAAGGGCTGCAGCTCCAGGGGAGCCCCTGGCAGCCCCCTTCCCTCAGCAGTTCCTGTGGAGCTTTTCCTGGGATATGCTGTGCTGCCACTCCGCTGTGTCCCGCTGTCACTCCAGCTCCGTGAGCTGCTGGTGCCACCCCGTGGTAGACGAGGCCACTCTGGACACCACAGTCTCCAGGGACAAGCCAAGGCACCGCGGTGGTCCCTGGGGAAGGCTGCTGACCTACTCGGAGCAGCTCATGTGCTTTACATCACCTGGGGACCTTGCAAGGCCCCTGAATGGACCTTTACTCCTGATCAAAAATTATCATTTTGAGTGCCAGGTGCATATCCCAGCAGACAAACTTGCTTTGCTGCCCTAGTCTCACTGAGTTTTAATATTCTTTAACTTTTTAGCTATCAAGAGGCATCTTTTCCTCCCTTGTTTTGCCTTTTAACAAGGCTATTAGGAGAACACAATCCCATCTGGAGCCCCAGAGGAGATCTCAGCACTCACAGTCCATACTGGTGCCCAGCCAAGACCATCACATGTCTCTGGGAGATTCCATAGGGAGCTTCCAGTCTGCTGCCACAGACCTCCTGATGGCCCTCGGCAGGAGGGACAATTATTTTAGGGTTATTCCTCAGCACAACCACACATTTTTCTGCATCCCCCTGTGTTCTGTGGGACAACTCTCCTGCAACCCAACTGAGCATCCCAGGAGCAGGAGCATCCAAATGAATAAATGTCCAAAGGAATGTGATGCCATGAGCAGTGAGAGAGAGAATCATGGAATAGTTAAGGCTGGAAAAGACCTTTAAGATCATCAGGTCCATCAAGGATGGATCCTTGTCTTTTGATCTCCAGATATTTCCTGTTGGCTTTGACAACAATGGGGTTCCCTGAGGCCTGAAAAGGGCAAGGAAAAGTACAAGGCTTGAATGTGCAGCTCCACCAGAACCTGGCCAGGAGCACAGGCATTCCAGGCTGCTGGAAACCCTTGACCCAGGCAGCATGTGAGCAGCCTAAGAAACAATCACGTGTACCTGTGGGCTCTCCGAGTTCTCAAGAGGAACAAAGGGAGCCGAACAAAGGGAGCGTTCTGCAGGTGAAATAGGACTCATTACCACATCCACGGGTTCTGGGAAGTCAAGTGGCTCCTGTGTGAGTGGTTTTCCACAGAAGCAAGCTGATTTCAAGGTCTACACCACCTGGGCAGTCATTTTGGGAGCCACAGCAGGGATGGGGCGGAGGGCAGGAACCATTGTGTGCTTTTCACACAGTGAAAATGAAACACTACAGCTCTCCACAGTCCCAGGTGGGCACCAGTGGCTCAAGGAGATGGGAATTCTTCTCACACTCACCATAGCAATGCCTGTCTTCTGATGGTGCCCCACGCCCCCATCCACTGCCCGGACAATGAGGATGTACTCGGATTTGGCCTCCCGGTCCAGCAAAGATGTTGTGGTGATTTCTCCTGCAGCCACACGAGATGGCAAGGTTAAAAAATAAACAGTTAAAACCAAGGTCAGGACAGTCCACAAATGGGCTCTTTTTTTTGGATCCAAAAGCAGCTTTTTTGCATCAGGCAGCTCCTGAACTAACAGGAGCCTTCACAGCCAAGCCTTCCTCAGGCTGAGGAGCTGAGTTTCCACGGATGCCTCTGCTGAAGCTCTCAAGCTGACTGAGCAAATGGTGGTGACTGAAATCTGGGGAATGCCTTAAATTGTGGGACTCTTAAGCAGGCTGACTGTGGGAGAGGAGGGAAGGGTGGGGGTAAAAGAGGGAACTGAAAGGAAAAGGGCAGAGCACGTCCAGAGGCTCACCTGAGCGAGCATTGATCCGAAAATGCGAGGAGCCTTCCAGGGAGTAGATGATTGACTCCTGCCCGTACTCCCTGGACCGGTCCATGTCCGTGGCATTGAGAAACAGCACTGTGGCTCCTTGAGGCAGAGGCAGAAATGAGGACTGGCATGAGCCAGAACTGCCCTGTGCCCCCACACTGCTCCTGCAGGTCACCCACACAACGGGTCCCATGTCCTACACATCCACAAAGTGGCCAAACCCCCAGGCCCCACAGCTATGAGACTTCACCTCCCCAAAAGGGATCCCCCACCCCATTCAGGGCCCTCTGGGAGGCCAGAGAAGGAGCAGGGGTGTGCCCTGTACCTGCCATAATGTCCTCCATGATGGTTATCACGTAGGAGGGCTTGCTGAACGTGGGGGGATTGTCATTTTCATCCTGAAGCAAAGAGAAGGTCGAGAGGCTGGTTGGGGAAAAGGCAAAATGGTCAAGCAGCTGCAAAGGTCTGGTATGGGGCTGCTCCTGGGTGGCTGCATCTCAAGGTGTGACCAGTTTAGGATGACAGAGAGGGGAAGGTGGCCCTGGGGGGAGGCACTGTGGGGCTGAGCACAGGGTTTCACTGTGGAGGCAGCTGAGGCTGAGATGATTGCCAGTAACTCTGCTGACCCTGCACTGGGGATGGTACCGACCACCCCATCACCTCACCAGCCAGCACAGGGCTGAGGAACCACCACCACTGACCAAGGAGCACCCTCTGAGCTGCTTCTGGCTCCACCACGAGCCTGGGAAGCCTCGGGCACCACATGAAGCATCGTGTACAGACCTGATCCTCCCTCCCTGACCAGCACAGGCGTGGCTCAGAGTTCCACAAGGTCATGAGGCAAACTGGACTGGCCAGGGGAGCTGCTGAGCTTTGGATGCCTTCCTTCCACAGGAGGAATGTTGTGGGTGCTTGCACAGAGGGCAGCCATAGCATTTTTTTAGGGGGAAGCTGGTTAGCTGGTTTGCATCCTGATGTCTTCCCTCCAAGCCTGCCTTTGCCAGGGACTATGGCCATCCTGGAGAAACCAGGCAGGAGCAGTTGCTTGCAACACAACTCAAAACAGATTTTGGACTGGTTTAAAGCTCCCCCAGGGGGCTTTAAATGCTGTTTAAACATGGTTAAGGATCTGCCTTAAATGAACCAAACCCAACTGCCTATGGAGGGAAGGACAGAGCTGCCAGGACATCAAAACACTGTTATGGACCTCTCCATTTCCCCGGGCTGCCCTGGAGATGATTTCTACCTGGAGACCATGGATAGACCTGCAGGCTCAGCTGCTCTTGCTGCCACCCAGCCTGAGATTTGAATCAATTTCACGTGCCAACGATGCCCATCGTGCTGCAATTAAATTGCCAGCCCCTGCTTTAGTTTCTGTAAGCAGGTGGTCTTTAATCAGCCTTTCAGTCACTCAGATTTGCTGGCGCCTCCTCTGAGGACAATGAGGAACTTGTTGCCTGTCTCGGTGATGTCCTCACCATCCCTCCTCCTCCTCCTGCTCCTTCCAGGGATCAGTGAGGCTCATCCAGGAGGCCTGGCCAGGTTAAAGGCAATGGAGAGGCTGAGTGCAGCTGGACGGGGCTGAGCTGGGGCTCCAGCTGGGTGGACACGAGCCAGAGCAGATGCTGCGTGGTGTCATTAATGTTCCTGAGATCATCAGGCCATGCTCAGCAAGGCCACGGCCCGGCAAGCCTAGTCCCAAGGAGGCAGGGTTTGCTTCTGGCTGGCTCTCCATCTGGCCAGAGCTAGCCTGCACCTGCCTTCTACTTGAGAAGCACATTTCCCTCTTCAGCCACAGGAGCTCCAAAGCTCCCCAAGGCACCTGCAGCAACGCCAGACAGAACCTGTCACTTCCACTCCCACAGAGGACAGTATCCACCTAACCAGCTAAACCAGCTTCCTGTGCTCTCCTGACCTTCAGCCTTCCTCCCTACAACTTCACTCTCAGACAGCCACTGTATCATAGAATCTGAGATTGGATTGGATTGGATTGGAAGGGACACTGAAGCTCAGACAGTTCCCACCCCCTGCCATGGGCAGGGACACCTTCCACTGTCCCAGATCGCTCCCAGCCCCATCCAGCCTGGCCTTGGACACTGCCAAGGACCCAGGGGCAGCCACAGCTCCTCTCAGCAGCCTGTGCCAGGGCCTCACCACACTCACAGGGAAGAATTTCTTCCCAATATCCAACCTAAACATCCCCTTTCCTCCAATCTGAAGCTGATCCCCCTCGTTCTATCACTCCAGGCCATCTCCAAGGAGGCTGAGAGTGGCTGACACTCACACCAAGCACACAACCCCTCTCCTCCAGGCACAGGCACACTGTGAGCTGCCGGCTCATGGCCCTGAGCAGGGCGTCAGTGGCAGGGAGTGAGGCAGAAACTTATTAGCAGTGCTATTTCCTGGGATCCTGGCGCGGCGCGCACTATTAGTTCTGACTCGGCGGCTCCCTCTACAAAAGCGTATTGTCCCCTAATGGGAAATCTACAAGGCGAGTTTGACTTCTTTATTAAAAACCAACAACCAAAGGATGAAAAAAAATCACCTCCCTCCACACTCTGGTTCTGCCTTCTCACAGCTCTTGTTCCTCAAGTGCCGTCACAAAACACTTCCCCCTCATTTTCTTCCTAGTTTTTGGTTTTTATTTCTTTTCTTTTTCCAGCTGAGAGAAATTCCCTTTGGTTGAGAGTGGGAAAAGTGACAGCTACTTAAACCCTGCCAGCTACAGATCCAAGCCGGGGAGATGACCCACTGAAGTGTGGTGTTGAAAAAGAGATGTTTATGCTGTCGAAAGCCCAGTGTGGGAAGGATGTATTTAACCACCACTAACTCCCTGGGCACTGCCTTGTTCCCCCTCTCTCGAGCACGGTGAGGGATCTGAAGCAGAGACATGCTCATGGGACTTCATTCCCATCTTACAGCATCGCTGGCTTTATCTCCTTCACTTTCCCAGACTGACGCTGCCGCCAGCCTGGCAGAGATCCCACAGCTGCGAGACTGACACGTTATCAACCCAACTGTCTCCATCACTGACACCTCCCTGCAGACACCCTCGAACCACAATGTGCCTCAAAGTGACACGCCGATCTGATCTTCCCGAGGAACGCTGCGATGCTTTGAGTCTTCCAGCAGAAACCCCTCCTCCAGAGGGATTTCCACACTGCTCCTGCTCTGCTCCTCACCCCGTGGTTAGCTGCGGCACGAGACGTGTACAACACACACACGAGACACGTGTAATAGGAATCCACACATCCTCCACGGGGTGGGATAGTCTTGCTGGGTTATTGATGAATTAGTAGCACTGCTATGGAGCAATTGCAGGGGGGAATGCCAGGCACTGCACTTACAAACACCTCGATGGTGACGGGGACGGTGCTGTTGAGCGGCGGGTTGCCGGCGTCCTTGGCCATCACCGTCAGGTAGATGACCCCGTTGGCCACCTGCTCGTAGTCCAGGGGGTGGTTCACGCTGATCACTGGAAGGATGCACAGTGTGGGGGTCAGGGGAGCAGGATGTGGCAGGCTCAGGGGTGCCCCTGTGGTGCCAGGACCAGCACCTACCTCCGTACCCTTCTGACACCGTGATGTCGAAGTAGTCGCGGAAGGCAGAGGCCTGCACGATGCTGTAGGAGATCTGGTTGTTTGGAGGGGAGTCCTCATCAGATGCCTAGGGTGTGAGCAGAGGGAATACATGGGCATGGGAGCTGTGCTAGGGAGAGCTGAGGGGATGGGACGTGCAGGCTGGGCCAAAGGAGACTGGAAAAGTGATGGAGGGAGCTGTGCATGTCGGGGCCCTGAGGGGATCTGTAAACCAGCCTCCTCTCACCTGCTTCTCTCATGCAAGAAGGAAACTGATTGTTGGGACCTGCTTTGGAAGGTGTCTGTTAAACCCATCACAGTCACGGATCATTTTAAACTGACAGAGGGGGTTTTAGATCAGATATCAGGTAGAAATTCTACCCTGTGAGGGTGGTGAGGCCTTGGCACAGGTTGCCTAGGGATGCTGTGGCTTCCCATCCCTGGAAGTGTCCAAGGCCAGGCTGAATGGGGCTTGGAGCAACCTGGTCATGTGGAAGATGTTCCTGGCCATGGCAGGGGGTTGGAACTGTCTGAGCTCTAAGCTCCCTTGCTACCCCAACCATCCTGTGATTCCAACCCACTCCTGTCCCCCTCCTGCACATCCCAAGCAGAGGAGCCACGGCAGTGCCTCACCCGGAGCCTGACCACCTGGGTGACGGAGGGCTCGTTCTCCCGCAGGGCCCCCAGGTAGGCCTCCTTCTGGAAGGTGGGGACGTTGTCGTTGACATCCAGGACGTTGATCCTGACGCGCCCCGTGGTCTCCTCGCCGCCGCCGTCGCGGGCGATGACGGTCAGGGTGTAGCGCTGCGTGGTCTCAAAGTCCAGCCGAGCTGTCAGGATGATCACACCTGTGTCCTTGTCCAGGGAGAAACTGAGGGGACAGCAAAGGAAGGGGAAAAAGCCTTGGTGACCACACATTGGAGAGGCAGCAGCCTGACACATGAAGTTCATTACTTTTTTTTTGCAGGTTATTGCGTACCAGAGCACCTCCAAGAGCTCCACACAGCTGAGCAATGAGCAACCCTCAGTGCTGCTCCACAGGCAGAGAAAACGGATGCAGAGGCCCCCAGATCTGTTCTGCTGGCCAGCCCATGTATGTTCCCCAACTTTCCACCACAGGTGTTGCTCCAGGGCTGACAACTCGCTGTGAAACCATTTATTGGTCTCAAGCAGTGCTGGTGCCTGCAGCTCCCAACTTAGCAAAGCAATTAAACACGCTGATCGAACATGCATCAGGCATGTGCTGAGCTCACACCTCTGGGAGACAGCACAGACAGGGGATCACGGGGCATCTCACAGGTAGGACATAACCAGTGCCTTTAATCACCCTGCGACTGTTTACCGGGGATAGAAGAGGATTTTGGAGGATCAGACTCCTGCCAGTCAGTCACACTTACCGGTCAGGGTCATCGCTGAAGAAATAACTGACTTTCCCATATGTGCCTACATCATTGTCAGTTGCCTGGAAAACATAAAATTTCATTAATAAATGAAGACATTTATGGAAACATTGCATTGAACACACCTCTGCAGACCTGCTGTGCTGCCATTTATCCCTCAGTAGCCACAGGACAGAGGCTGTTTGCACTCCCCTGCTCATCCCTGACTCCCAGCCTGCCCTAGCTAACAGCCCTCCATCAACATTCCTAAGCATCTCTCCCAAAACCTTTGGCAGTGGGAAACCTTACACCTACTTACTTTCCCTGAGACACCAAGCCAACCTGGGAAGCACACCTGAAATAAAAATCCCCATGGGTGATTCCTGAGGGCCACCCTTCCTGTCCCTGTGAAGGCAGAAAGCTGGGACTCTGCACCCTGATGGCTCTGGAGATGGACATGCTGCTAAGGTCAAGTGGCCAAAGCCACTCAAAGATGATGGTAATGCCTCTGTGATGACAGGTTTTAGAAGAAAAGCAGCTGGAGGAGGATGTGCTCCAGTGGAAGACCTAGTGGAGAGAAGAGTCCAGCTCCAGGCTGGAGCAGCCTGTCCTTGGAGGACTGCAGCCCATGGAAGAGTGACCCAAGTCACAGCAGTTTTGGGATAATGGGTGCCTGTGGGAGGGACTCAGGTTGCAGCAGGTAAGGTAGGAGTGCTGCTCAAGAGATTTGGACCCATGCTGGAGAAGATCATAGAGAACTCCCATGGGAGGGACCCCATGGTCTCACAGGGGAAGGACTCCTTTCCCTGAGCCAAGAAGAAAACCTCGAGTGATGAACTGTCCCAAACCCCCACACCCTGTCCCCTGTGCTGTCAGTGGGAAGGAGGGAAGAAAAGGTGTTTTTTAAGGGCATATTTTACTTCTCATTATCCTCCTGTGATTTTGTTAGTAACAAACTCACTTTGTACCTGCCCTTGGAGTGTTTTCTCCCAGTCCTTAACTCATGAACCCTTTGTTAATTTTTTTTTCTCTCCTCTGCCCAGCTGTGTCAGGGGAAGGTAAGTGAGTGGCTTTTGTGGGTGCCAGTGTTAAACCACAACAAAAGTAGAGGAATAAAATCCTATTGCACTTCAGAATGGCCCCCCAGGTAAAAATACAGATCTGGAAAAGCAAGGAATAGTGATTTTGGTCTTGCTTTCCACAAGGACAGCCCTTCTGGGGGTGCAATCTGCTGCATTCCCACAGATGGAGTTGCTTGGGATGCTGTGGGATGCATCTACTCCTCTGGCAGCTGCCGGAGCTGGAGCAGGCTGGTCACGGCTAAATGACCAGCACCTTCTGGGGAAGGTGTTCACAACTCCCTGTGTCAGCTCTGGATGAGCAAAGCAAGATTTATTTGTGTTTCAAAGTCTTTGCTCTAATGAATATATAAAATATGCATGAGTGGCAGCAGGAAAAAGGAGCAGAAAATTTTATTTTTAGGTGAAGAAAGCAGAATGCAATCCCCAAAATATCCTTTTTCTCCCCAGTATATTTTCTAAATTGAGTCCTGTCTGGATTACTTAGAGACCAACAGGTCTGTGAAGAAGCAGGGTCAAAGACACATTTTATGTCCAGATACCAGGAAAAGGCTGTATTTTAGGAGTGGCATGGAATACAGCCTGTTCCTGAAACTTTCCTTATTTATTGGTGGCCTTGATTACCCTTGACAGCAGAGAGAGAGGAGCTTGAGCACAGCTTTACCCCCATGTGCTGCTCCCCTGCCACACCACGGGGTGACAGAGAGCAAAAAGCAGGATAACCAGACAGAATTATTTAAGTTTTCCTCCCCAAACACTTTCCCAGGCTGAGAAGTGAACTCCTGATGCCTGGTGCCAGCTGAAGGGTGCTCTGGAGGATTCAGCCTTCCAGACCTACTGATTTTGCTGATTTTCCTCTCCACCGCAAAAATGTGATTTCCTTTCTGTGGGCATTGGAATTGTGTTGGGTAAAATGCAAAAAATCTGTGGAAATCTGCCTGGAGAGATGCTCAGAGAGTGAGCAGTACCCACTCCTGGGGGACAAGTCCCTCTGGAGTCCATCTTCCCTCCCAGAGGACGTCCATGGAGGTGCTGCAACCCAGGCAGAACAACTTTTCCATATGGAAACACTTGGAGAGAAGGGGGGGTCACCCCATCATCTGCCCACACCAATCAGCCAACTCATTCTGGGGTTAATCCCCCCATCCTAACACCTGCCACCAGCCCTCTTTTGGGTCCTCTCTCCCCAGAATCCTTGCACGCTTCAAGCAGATTTAGCACTGCCAGCCCTCAACCTCCAGCCAGGATTTTTCCTATCCATTACTTCTGTGCCCACAACTGCTGTGAATCCCTCGGTTCCATTCATTCCTAAGTGGCTGGTGTGAGAGCAGAGCCCAGAAAAGCATTTTCCATGCACCTGGATGGGCTGGTGATGAGATAATGATTTACAGGGGGTCTGACAGTACCAGAAAGCACGGGCAAAACGAATTCCCTTCATTTGGCCCCATACAATTGCACTCGTAAGTGCTTATTGCAGTGACAGACAACACTGGGAAAGTGTAATTTTCTTCTGACGAGGGGAAAAAAAAAAAGATAGGGAAGGAGGAAGGTTAAAAGAAGGTTAGTGAGGAGGGAATGGGAGCCCTGGAGAGAGGGGAGCCAGGAGGGTGGCTGGACCACAAGCTGTGATGACATCAAAAGTGCCAGTGAGGCAAAAAGCCCCTCTCCTGAGGAGCCAGGAGGATGGGCAGCCTGACTCTGCCCCATCCACCACCTCGCCAGCCAGGCTAATTAATGTCCCTGATTTACACCAGGGAGGTGGAAGGTGAGGCCGGCTGGATGGCTTTCCTGGCAACTGAACATCATGGAGATAATGCTGGGCAATGGAGCAGGTTAGTTGAGCGTGACAGGGAACACGCTAAAAAAAAAGCCAAACCACGCACGCTCAGCATATTTAATTTGGGATCTTCACCTGTTTCTGCATTACCAAGCTTTTTCCCCTCTAAGGGTAAAAAAGGATGCTCAGCTGCTCAAGCCCCTGGGGAGGCAACACACACTCCCTTTGCAGAGCACTGCTGAGGGCTGTGAGAGAGCACACGCCTGCAGAACACCCCAAATCCCACCGAGCTGTCAGCAATCCCAGGGTACCAGCTGTTTTCCTGTGGCTTTTCCCGATCACTGACTCGTTTTCCCCCCCCAGCATGCAAGCAGCCATCCCCACAGCCCGGGGAGGAAAGGCATCTGGCTGGAAGTTTCTCGGGGTTCCACCTGGAGAAGCAATCAAATGGCTTTTACGGCTCTCCTCTCCTGCCCGGAATATTAAAGCGGGATTTGCCCACTGGAGCCTGCAAAAGGGCAGGAGGAAAACGCAGGTCCACATCTGTACTTTTATGAGCTGTCACCAGCACAGACCATTTCTAAAAAAATCCCACATTTGTGCGGCTAAACTCTGGGAGAGTGGCAAGAAGAGGGAGCCTGGATAACCCAAAGGATTAATTTACTGAGCTGCAGTGTGGTGTGAGCACCCAGCACACAAATCACACTAAAACACCCACGGCCTGCCTCTCTGTCCATCTGCATCCCCCGAGCACAAGTATTTGGGATGTCTCCTTTTGTCCCACCAAGGGCCATCACATCCACCCTTCCCCACCCGCAGGCCAGGCCAGCAGAGCAGGAGACAAAAGCGAGGAGCTGGCGAGCGGTTCTGCTCTCGTGGGCAAATCTGCAGGAAAGGGCATGTCGTCCAATTTGTTCAGGAAACAATAGCAATGTTTGACATGTCATCAGGATTGATGGAGCAGAAATTTACATGGGAGAATTCAGTTTTAAACAGCTCCACGGAGCTTCACCCGGTAATGGTTTAGACATTCATCATCCGCCAGACCCACTCAACGACTCCTTAAACTGCCGGAGATTAACTCCACTCGCAGCGGCTTCAGGGAGCACGGCAGGCAAGGGCTGAAAGAACCAAGAAGAGCCTTCGAGGTGGCTCAGATCCCCCACGGAGCCCCTGGGACGGCAGTCCTCCTCCCAAAACTGTCAAGACAGGGATGAGCAGCTGGAAGTTGGCTGCAGGGGTGAGCAGAGCACACTGGAATGATGATCAGGGCTGCCATGTCCTGCCTGGCTGAAGAGCCAAACCCTTCCCACCTTTCCCAGCTCTGTTTGTTCTCCTTCGCCCTTTTTGTTTTCCCTCCCTCACATGCACAAAGCAGGAAATAAAAATTGATGGGGAACAAATTGCTTTGGCCAGGAGCTCTCTGCTTAAAAGAGTTGTGGCAGGAAAGCAATTACAGGACGTCAAAAAGCTGTCAGGCTGCTGGAGTGACCGGGCAGAGCCTCTTCCCTGCCTGCTCCAGCAAGGTGCCTGTGCCTTGGGAAAGCAAACAGAAGGAGGATTCCCACCTGCTTTGTAGTTGTTTTTTTTTTTTTCTTCTCTAAGAAAGCGAGGCAGATCTAGTTGCTGCTTGGGGCTGACTGGGCAGCCACGGGCTGCTCAGACTGTGGTACAGGAATTCCAGGGTGGGAAGCCATGCCCTGGCATCCGACTGATTTTTGGAGCCACCAAAACCTGCATGTATTAAGTAGGCAGCCATCCAAACATCCCTTCCTCAAGGCAACCTCAGGTCCCAGGGGAATAACAGCTAACTGCTGGTAGCCACTGGGACTGGGATTTGATTTGTGATTTGGAGGAGACAAATGTGAAGGGCCAAGGGCTTCCATGGGATGCAATCACCGGGCTGTGAAAGCCGAATGGAAAACCAATGGAAAACCTACTTAAAGTTATTATGGAATGACTTCAGTCGGAAAACAGCTCTTTTGTCAGCGTTGCCTGGCCCGGCCGCGCTCTCTCCCAGGCTTTTACAGAGAGTTTGCCCGGTGGGAGGTGGCAATCAGAGCCGGTGGCTGGCTGGCACTGGAGCCCAGTGGCTCCAGTGATTAGCTGGGAAAGAGGGAGTGGGGAATCAAGGCAATGCTGGGCTGCCACCGCTTCCCCAGCAGCTCCAAGCCCTGCCCAGGGCCAGCCAGCTCAATCGGCGCTAATGACCCCGGAGGGCTGCGCTGAACCCGGCTAGGGGGGAAAAATAGTCAATCAACCCCCCTGGGAATGGCAGAGCTTTTCCCCACCTCTTCTGCCAGCCACCAGGGAAAACAAGAGCCTTCCTGATTGTGTTTTATAACAGCAGCCCCTGCAACATCAGCTCCACACAGGCGAGGTTAACACTTGCCTGGGCAGCCGTGATTTAGCGGGCAGTGATTTACTGTAGCCAGGCTGCTGGAATGGCTGGAGACCGGGCTTTAAAACACCAGGTGACAGAAGATGGCCCAAAAGTGAGATAAACAGGCTCTTCCAGTGTGGGTTTTCACTGGTGACACCCAAGACCATTTAAATGTCCACGGGTTTTACTGGAGCTGGGTGCGAGTCCTCCACTAATGAACCGCATTGATTTCATATTCTCCTGTTGTCCACCTAAATGGCAAGTGGCACATCTCAGCGATTAAATAACCCCACAACTGCCTGGCCTGACATCTCAATCACCTCGCTGTTGGGTCTCTAATGAATTTTACAGCCCAGCAAAATGGAAGAAATTAAGGTCAAAGTCTGGTGGAAGAAATATAAATTCTCAATGATCACTAAAGTGTTTGCAAGAGCTCTGGGAAGCCGATCACGCCACACACCATCTGCAACTGCACCTCACCCAGGTGAGAGGCCCAGCAGGCACTGGGGGGATAGAAACAAAGGAGGAGGGATGGACTGAACAGGTCCTTGCCATGAGGTGGATGTGAACAGGTTGCATCCCAGCCTGGAGAAAGGGAATGGCAAAACCCAATTGATTTGCACATCTAATGGCTCCCGAACGCCCAGTTCAGTCAAATTGCCCTCCTCTTCACACACCAACCTCAGCATGTCAGCAGCACCAGGGACAGCTCAAGGTCATCTGTCCAGGGGTGACACTGCCTGTGTCTCAGTGTCACTCAGCCAACAGCAGCCCCTGGGTGCTGATTCCCATGGGAGCCTTTTGCTCGAGGAAACAGCCTCGGCTGCTTTGGGAGAGGCTGAGGGCAGCTTTGAAAACAGATTAAAATCCCAGGAGTGCTGGCTCCATAGGAACTTTGTGGGTGCAAAAGCTTGAGGAGTCTGGGAGAGGACACATCAAGGTGAAGACAGTGATGGCCCTAAAGGGACTGCTGAGAAGGAGGTGTGAGGCCAGGGTGTTCACGTGGCAAAGAGCATCACCTTGGGAAAACTTCTCCCTTGAACTCTCAGCCACATCCCAAATCACCAGGCAAAGCCAGCAGCAAAGGAAAACCACCCAACCCCATCTCCTGCTGGGAATAGTGGGAGGCATGAGGGGGAATCCTGCTGCCTGGCTTGTGCAATTTGGACAGGAGCGGGGCTGCATTTGCTTCCTGATTTTCTTTTCCCTCTCACGGGCTGAATTGCTGGATTTTATTGTGTTTTTGTTTTTTTTTTTTTTTTTTTTTTGTTTTTTTTTGTTTTTTTTTGTTTTTGTTTTTGTTTTTGTTTTTGTTTTGGGCAGGGGGAAGGGGCCAGGCTGTGATTTTGTTTTGTTTTCCCACCTCTGCTCTAGCTGTGCATTTTTCCTGACAGCTCCATCAGGACAGGGAGAGGCTGCACAAGCTGCAATAAGTGTCTCTCTCTCTCTCTCTCTCTCTCTCCCCTCAGCTCTCGGGCTGTCATGATTCCTATTCCACCCCATTTTGGTCTCACGGATTGATATTTAGATTAAAGAGATAAACACAGCCAAAGAGCACTGGGCCCTGACAGAAAGACGAGGACTTCAGATCTGTCAATCACTCCTGGTAACTCCCTCCTCCCTTTCCCTTTATTTACAGAACTGGCTTGATAAGAATATTTGATGGGAACAAGGAGTGCAAGCATATTTTTATACTTGTAAAAACCCAAGGAGCATGCAGGAAGAAGCCAAGCCATTCATGTTTAACTTTCCAGGCAATTTGGAGTCATCTGCTTTGATTATTTAACTCTTTACTGTTTCTTGTGTTTGCAGTTTTCCTCTCCTCTTGCAGATAAAGGATTCAATTTTCTTTTAAGCGGCAGGGAAATTGGAAGAGATTTTGTTCTGTTTAAGCACAGCTGGAGATGGAGCACTGGGGAGGGGGGATTGAGAACAACAAGATCAATTAAGATGCTGACAGGGAGGGAGAGCTGTGTGGGCCACAGGTGGGGAGAAGGGCTGGAAGAAAGGACAAAACCCAGGCTTGGAGGACATCAGAAACATCCAGCTGAGAGTTCTCCAGCCTCCACGAGCTGCTGCTGAGCCATGCTTTCATATTCCCACCAGTGCCCTCTGGATGCCCTCCTGCTCTCTTAGATCCTCTCCGCACGTCTGAGCCTCTGCAACACCCAGACTGCCCCAGACATTTGGCTGGCAGTCCCCAGTTACCACCACCCTGTCCATTCCTCCTCTGCAGCAAGGACTTTCCAAGACATTTTCTGTAGGAATGTAGGAGAGTGCCCCCTAATGACAGAGTGGCAAAGCTAGCCTTTGTCCCCCAAAAAAGGAAAGAAGCCCAGAAGTTTCTCCCAACGATCAGGTAAAAAGCCACCTTATAGGACCCCAGAGGTTTCACTAAAACCTTGGGGTCACCTAATTGGATAGAAGCCAAAAAGTCCTGCCTGGCCCATAAGGTAGAAAAAGAGGAAGACAAAAGAACTAAACTGCTTTGTGAAGGTGTTTCTACCAGGGGCAAACTACTGTACCTGGCTCAGATTTTTCTGTTTGTTATTTTGCTTTTTATTAAACCTTTTTGTTTCTAACACTGCAGCAGAAGCCATCCTGCTCATTATTTGCCTCCAAAGGTAATAGCTAAGCTATCCTTGGGTGTATTAGGTTCCCTTTTGAAGGCTCATAAAACCCTGGCCCGACAAAACAGAACCTAATAATTTTCCATCCATATAAAGCAGAAGGAAAGGAGGAAGCTGGGCTGGGAGTCCTCCCAGTATTTTCCCACCCTGTACTTCCATAACCCATGCGAGAAGGTAGGGGAGGTGCAAGGTACTCCTAAGGTAGGTGGGGCAGGTGGCTCCCCGCAGAGCAGGACACAAACTCAACCCCCTGAGCAAGATGTGGAGGGTCAGTCAGTTGAAGAAGGTTGAGAAGCCCTGTGCTGCCCTCATGGTGGCAGCCCTGCTGACCACCATGAGATGATGGGCTGCACCAGTCTCTGGTCCTAATGCTGAGAGAGCACCCCAGGTGCCATGGAAGGGACAGGGGATGGTTTACCCCACACTGATTCCCCATGGAAGATCCCTGGATGCCTTTTTATCCATCCACTGATTTGCAAGGTATTTCCCCACCTCAGGTAGGGGAAATACCCCACCTGAAGGCAGGTATTTCCCTGTCTTCAACGGCTGTGTCCTGATTCCATGCAAGCTTCCCAAAATTAGGAGCAGTGTAAGTTTTCTCTTGAGGCTGGTCCACAAGTCACCATCACCATGTGAGAGAGAAACAGAGCTCAGGGTGAGCCCCTCACCCACCAGCACCTCAGAGCTGCAGCCTCTACTATTGCCTTCCATCCCCATCTGCTTCTGCCCCCCTGCACTCATTTGTTCTTCAAGGAAAAGGGGAAAGAAAAGCTTTGGAGATCACCAAGAAACGACAGACAGCAGCAGCTCCGCAGGTGCTGGGGGACAGAGAGGGAGGGCTGCAGGGTGGGGTGAGTCCTGAAGAGCCCCCAAAGGCTTGCAAAGCCTCATTCCACCCACATCAGGGCTTGGGATGGGACAAACCCAGAGGGATGCAACTCTCTGGTTATCCCACAGTGGCTCTGGGATGGCTGCAAAGAGCGTGATGGGACGTGGGAGCGCCGTGAGGGGATGCTGGAGCCCACAGACCATGGCACCATCCCTGCCAAACTCAAAGGCTGATGGCTGATTGGGAAGGTGATTTGCATCCTAAATAGCTGTTTATTGATGTCTGCAACTCTCCTTGCCAGGGTGGGAAAAGTACATTATTACTTTCTTGTTGACTGGCGTTTACAGCTGGCTGGAAAGAAGGGGAAAGAAAATCAGGCCGGGATTGATTTTCCCGTCCCCAACAGGAGGCCAAAGAGAGATGGAGGCAGCAGAAGAAAACTGACAGCTGGGTGGTAAAGGAGAGGAACTTTGCCAACCAAATTAAAGGTTGATTTAATGAGAAGAGTAATGGAAGGTTAATTAGCACATTTACTTCATTAGGTTCTTACTAACAAGGCTTCTCCAGAGGAAGTGCAGTGGCAAGGAGGGGGAAGATGAGAATCCAAGTGAATGGATGTGCTGGGGATGATGTTAAGGGAGGGAACAACCCATGGAGGGTAGGAGAAAGGGACTGCTCAGGAATGTGAACCCTTATGTGTGTGTATATATGTATATTGAATGCACACACATACATAAGAATACACAGGCTAATGCATTTACTAAAAACATAGGGACACCATCTCTTCACCTCCTCCCTCAAATAATCTGAAAATTTTAGTCCAGATTTCATTAAAAACCAGGGAAAGTAGTGGGGTTTTTTACACACAAGACTGCCTTAGAGATTCAGGTTATCAAGCCCCGAGGGAACACAGTGCTTATTTTACCTGCCTTGCCACATATCACAAGATACAGAGAATCATTCCTGTGCTCAAATCGATGCCTGCTGGTTGAATTGGGTACCAGAGTTTATTATCTGAGGTCTGCTGGAGATGCTCACACTGTTTTTGAGGGCCTCCAAAAGATAACTCTGGAAAGCCCACCAGCAGCTTGCCCAAAAGTATTTTTTTTAAATATGTGTGTGTCTGTATTTAAAGCTCTGGTAAGTCTTCACATCCATTTCAGACTTCCTTGAGGGTGGTTATCATCAGGAGAAACCCAGCCCCACCCCAGGCCAGAGGTGTTTCAGGGCAAGGAGGACACCAAGGCAAGGCAGAGCACATAACCTCACAGGGATTTGGGAGGAGGCTAACCCACAGAGAAGGAAGTCATGAACTCAGCAAGGATTTGGGACAAACAGCTACCCAGCCATCCCAGAGAGGTGCTGACGTGGTTTCCAAAGCATGGCTCATCGATTTCATCCATGCCTGACCTGGCTGGAGTCAGGAAGAGCCAGCAGGACAGGATCAGGAACAGAAGGGGCTAATGCTGCTGAGAGAAGGTTGTGTGGGGCTTGAAGGAGGGCAAGTGGGCAATTCATCCCCTGCAAGCCCCTCCATGCCTCCCTGTCCCACAATGAGGACTTTTCCGTCCTGTTACACAAAACCACCCAAACCCATGGAGAAGAAGGTGAAGAAGAAGGACCAGCCTCTGCCCCACAACTTCCATCTTGCTTTATATATATATTACTATATTCTAAAACCCTAAACTCTAAGTTTTCCACCCTGTTATATCACACACTTCTACTCAAACTCCACACCCACAATCCCAGTTCTATCATTCCATTTTGGAAGCTTTCTCCATGGCCTCAGGTCAATGCAGTGTTCACTTGGGGGTCAGTGCCTGTCAGCACAGAAAGTCTGAAATTCTCAGCATCAGGGTTCCAGCAGGAGAGCAGGAAGGGGGTCAGCAGCATCCCCCAGCTCTCTGCTGCTTGCCAGCCAGCTGATGGAGCCCACAGCCACTGATCCCAGCCTGTGCAGCCAAGCCAGACCGGGGCAAATAAAGCGGAGACGAGGGATCACGGAGCTAGGATTACTTTCCACACTTCCCTGGAGAACCATTTTTCTCCAGACACTTCAAGGCAAATCAAATGCATTGTTGTGTTAAAAACAAGTTACTCTTGGTTTGTTTGGGCTTTAATGATTTTGGTTATCGGAGCTTTTCAGGAGGACTTTGCTGTGCAGATCTGTGGAGTACGAGGAGCTTAAGGAGATCTCCCGCCCCTTAATTCCTGCCTCCTGCTGGGTCGTCTTAGCCCCCTTCCCCATTCTCCAGGCCTAGCAAATCCATCAGCTGCTGGAGCACAGCTCTGGGAGGCCCCTGGCAGCTGCTGGCAGAGCAGCAGTATCCAAAGGAAGGTTTGGAGGGGCACTGTGCTCCCTGCTGTCACAGCCTGCAGCTCTGCAGTGAGGCAGGACCCCAAGATGCCACGGGCACCTTCCCTGAGCCCCCAGCCAAGCACCACCCCAGGGACAGGAGGGGAGGCTGGGCTGAAGTGCCCCCTCCTCTCCCTGTTGGAGGGAGCTCACTGGAAGCTGCACTGGGTGTTGGTGACCTCAGAAGCAAGGCCACGTTTATGTAGCTTCTTCCAGCCAAAAAAACTTGGCAGCTGAAAGCTCCCTCCTGCTCTCCCCCTGGCCAGGTTGCAGAAGAGCTCCTCAGGGGAGCCCCACCAGAACGAGCCCAGGGGACTGCTTCCAAACCCTCCACTGCTTCCAAACCCTCCATGCCTGGCAGAGGAAGGAGCAGAGACCTGGACAACTGTCTGATGCCAGAGCAGCACCAGTGCCCTTCACAGCCATTGGGCACGGAGCCCTCAGGCTGCCCTTTCTTCTCCTGTCCCAGCTGAGGTGCTAAAGGAGGGTTGTGAAGCAGTGGCACTGCTCCCAGCTGCTGGCAATGAGCCTGGAGCAGGATGGAGAGCAACAGGCTTCTCCTGCCTCTGCACTCAAGCACCTAAGGATTAGCAGGAGCTGTGCCCTGCCCACAGCAGTGGAGCTGGAATTAAATGAGCTTTAAAGGCCCCTGCCAGCCTAAAGCATTCTATCACTCTGATCATGGCTCCAGCTGGGCACAGCCATCCATACCCCAGCATGTCCTTCCCCAGAGCTTCCTATCCCAGACCCCACACCTCTGCCCTGAGCCAGAGCAGGCACCACACCCCACCACACCTCTCCAGGGTCCATCCTTCCAGCTTGCTCCTATTAGGAAAACCAGCACCCATCAAAGGCAGGACCTGCTGGGGGTGTCAGAGCCCAGTTAATTCAAGGTGCAGTGTATGTTCTCTCTGCCTTGTTCCTGGAAGGCATGAAGTTATACTGGCTGCCTGCTTGCTCAAGAAGTGTGAAATTCTTTCCCTGACCTTTTCTGTTATGTTATTAAAAGGCTTCATGGCCAGTTGTTTCAGAAAAAAATAAAATTGTATTTCAATATCTGCTGGTACTGGGGCAGAACTGGCCCATCTCTTCAGGATGAGCTCTGCTCACCTCCCTGCTTTGCTCCTGCTTCACAGAAGGTGTTTGCTGCTGTGTGGGACCTCCAAGCCTTTCCAGCCTGCCTTTTCCTGGCACAGCAGGGTAGGGAAAAAACAAAGTTTGCATTGAGAGAGGTCTCTAAAAACTGAAGAGCCCTGCACAGGCTGCTTGTCCTTCAGTCATCACGGATGTGCAATGGACATGTAACTCCAAACAGCCATGATTTATGTGGCCTGGAAGCTTTGGCTGGAGTAAGGAGCCCTTCACACTACAAAACCAGGAGTCTCTGGCCTAAGTGGTTTATCACATGTGTAAACACTCACGGAATCATTAAGGCTGGAAATGGCCTCTGAGATCGTTGAGTCCAGCCATGAACCCAGCACTGCCAAGCTCACCACACACCCACAACCCATATTTCATGTTCTTTGTGTTCTTTGAACACTTCCAAGGATGGTGACTCTACCACTTCCCTGGGCAGCCTGTTCCAATGCCTGACCTTTTTCCTGAAAGAAACTTCTTTTCACTGAAGAAACTTCTCCTAATATGCCATGTAAACCTCCCTTGGAACAACTTGAGTCTGTTTCCTCTTGTCTTGTCACTGGTTAACTGGGAAGAGAGCCCGACCCCACCTGGCTGCACCCTCCTGTCAGGGAGCTGTGGAGAGCCAGAAGGGCTCCCCTGAGCCTCCTTTTCTCCAGGCTGGGCCCCCTTCCCAGGTCCAAGAGCATGGAGGCAGGAGAGAAGGCTGCCTTTGGGCACACTCTGGGCTCCCTGTACAGGGCAGGAGCTGTTCCCATGGAGCCTGGCCTCTCCAGATGTGCTTGTGCAAGCAAATGACCACCTGAGCCTAAACAATAAATGCCATTCAGGCACAGAATTAAACAGATGGATGGATGGACAGGGAGATGGAGGGAATGCTAAGCAGAGAGCAAACAAAGTCTTAGAGGGTGGACAAGGTTGTGCTGTGCCAGGGAAGCTGAGGTTTGACCAGGAATCCAAGGATCTGAGCCCACTCCTGCCTGGGCAAAGGGAACGAGGCAGGGAGCAGAGAGCAGGCAGCAGCTCTGGGTCCCTGCTGGCTGTCTGCACTTGGGGTTGTTTTACAGTTGATTTATACGTGTAACAGGCAATGTTTCTCTGCTGTCACTGCCATGAGGAGCTGAAGTGCTGTAGAAACAAACGGCCATTTGTCACAGCAAATGAAGTCTACTTGTTCTTTGCTTTTGCCTTTCCCTTTCAGCTGGCCATGCTGAGGGCAGCCTGGAGAGGGTGGCATTGAGGAGAGCCTTTTCCCTCCTTTCCCCCACACAGCCCACCAGCCACATCAAGGTGGGATAGCCAGGATGCACTCACTGGAAGATGGACAAAGAGCCCCAGGGGTTTTTGGGCCACTGGGAGCAACTTATTCTCCTTCTCCAGAATGCTGGGCTGGGCAGAAGATCAGCAAGCTCCCCTTGCCTCAGCTCCTGTGGTTTTAGCTGCTTGTCTCCCTGCCAGGAAGGTGCTGCAGGCACTGCTCTGTCCTGCCAGCTGTGCCTGGCCATCTCCAGCAGCAGCTGGCACAAAGCCTCCTGCCACCCTTCAGCAACCACTCACCCAGCCCACGCACTCCTCTGTTCACCCCTGCTCATCAATTTCCTTGACCCCACAAGCCAGCTGATTTACCCTTAGCACCCTGAGCTCCACCGTCTCTCCAAACTCAGACTTCTTTGCACAAAGAAGCACAAAAAGAGAGGAGCCAACTCCTTTCATGAGGATGTCATCCAGCAGCCACCAAAGAAGTGGGCATGCCATGTGCCAGGCTTTCTCCAAAATGCCATCTCTAACCCCTATGTGTGAATATCCAGGAATATTCCTGAGCAAGGGGAAAAGAAGGAAGAAAAGGAGAGGAGGCATTTATTAGCAAGGAAAGCAGGCTTTTTGTCTGCAGCACGTGGGACAGGTGGAGAGACATGGCACAGAGCGGCAGCGACCAGAGGGCTGCAGCTCAAAGGCCACAGCAGGAGGAGCTGGTACTTTATGAGGGTTGTTAAAAGTTTGGGATCAGCTGGGAGGGCAATTTGGATTTCAGCACTAATTGCCTCCATTCTGATTTACCATAGAAGATTCAACTCCTGGCATTTTGTGCTCACTCTGAAATGCTGGCATAGCTGGAAGTTGGGGAAAGAGGAGACGCAGTAACAATCTCATTGTTTAGTGTCTGACGGCCTGACTAGCTAAACATCTGCTTGAAATATTAATAACTGTCAGATGGGAACAGCTCGGGGGCTCTATACACTTTCACACCATCTGTTTGTAAAGTAAACACACTTACACACAGGCACATGCACCCCACTCTTTTGTCTGGGCTTTTATCCTTTGAGTGGGCATTCCTGCATGGATGGGACACCAGGGGATGTGCCTGGGGAGAGCAGGGGGACAAGGAGGGGGGCAGGAGGGCAGCTGGAGCAAATGCATTGGAGAGGGAGCCAAAGCAAACTCATTCACAACTAATGGTAGTGGCAGTAACACACCCGAAGTGTAGCAGGGGGTTTGGTGCTCCCTGCTGTGATATTCCCCATCCCAGAGGAGCTTTGATGCCTTTGCCAATGGTATTTCAGCACAGGGTTTTGTTGTGGTCCTTGCTGTGCCCCACAGAGGTGCTGACATCACTCTCATGCACCAAGAAATGTGTCTTCTCCATGAGGATGAAGGTCTTCTCCAACCCACAGAAGAGGAAACGAGCACTATGGAAATGCTCCCTGCCATCACCACACCTCTGCCTGTCTCTGTTCTGCTGCCAGCCATGTAATACCACTGCTAAACAGAGCCATTCCCCTCCTTTTCCATCCTTCACCCTTTTAATGGCATGACCAACCTCAGTTTGGTTGAGGAAGATGATGCTTCCAAAGAGGGCAGTGAGAAAAGCCACACCAGGGGCACCGTGACCACTGGGATTGGTGTCTGCAGATGAAATGCAGTGCATTTCTCTCTTTGAATTCCTGGTGTGGCAGGAAACACACACACATCTTCCAGAGAACAGGAAAGGTCAAGACATCTGCTCCAAAATCCTGTGAGAAGTCTACACCCCGCCAACCTTCCAACTTCTGGGGCAAATAAAGCGGAGAGGAGGGATCACGGAGCTAGGATTACTTTCCACACTTCCCTGGAGAACCATTTTTCTCCAGATGCTTCAAAGCAAATCAAACGCACTGTTGTGTTGAAATCAAGTTACTCTTGGTTTGTTTGGGCTTTAATGATTTTGGTTATCAGAGCTTTTCAAGGGGGCTTCAGGTTTCCCACCAGGTAAACCCCACCACCAACATCTCCTAATGCTCCCTTCCTGGGCTAGCGCTTGGTGAGGGACACCATAAAGCCAACACACATGCCAGGGACTCGGCGAAGGGAGCTGGGATGCTCCTACTCACGTGGACCTGGAGGACGGTGGTGCCCACGGTGGTGTTCTCGAAGAGGCTGACGTTGTAGAGGGCCTTGCTGAACACGGGCCGGTTGTCGTTCTCGTTGATCAGGTTGATTTTCACCCGCGCGAAGCCGACGTGGTCCGGGACGCTCTCGTTCGCGAAGAGCTGGGAAAAATGGGAGGCAAGGGGAGGGTTGGAGACACTGGGAGAGTTACCCATCCTTCTTTAGTGGAGTAAACAAGGCACTCCTCCACTCCCTTGCCAGCTGAGCCAGCTCAAGGCAAAACACCAACAGAGCTGCACCAGGAGAACAGAGAGGGTTTTGGCGCCTGATAGGTGGTCTTAAAACAAAGTTTTATGCTCTATAAAGCTTTTATGGTCCTGCTCTGCTTAAGCTCTTGCAGCTGAGCCTTTGCATGTTGGAAAGAGAAAGTGCAGAGCAAATAGCTTCTCCACCTCCTTCTTTATTATAATTTCTGATTTTTTGGCTGTTTTGTAGTGCTCCACTGTTTCAGAGTGGGGATTATGATAGAATGGTTTGGGTTGGGAGGAACCTTTAAAGGCCACCTAGCCCACCCTCCTGCCATGGGCAGGAACATCTTCCCTAGATCAGGTTGCTCAGAGCCTCATCCAGCTTGACCCTGAGTTTCCAGCAATGGGACATCCACCTCTCTGGGCATCCTGTTCCAGTGTTTCACCACCCCCATGGAAAAAACCCTTCCTGACATCTAATTTAAATCAACCATCAAAATCCATCCCTTTTTGTCCTTATTGCAACAGGCTCTGTTGAAATGTTTGTTTCATCTTTCTCCAAGGCCCTCTTCAACTACTGGACAAGAGAGAGGAAGATGTTGAATGGTCATTTTTAGGTCATGCTGAAAACTGTGCCTGTCCCAGAGAGCCCAGGGATGCAGCCTTACCGAAAATTCATAGCGGGGAATGGTCTCGAAGTCCAGTGGCACTGCCACGCGGACACGGATGTCCGCCTTCCCCTGGATGGAGGTGGGTGAGATGATGAAGTGGTTGGAGTTGTTGCCCACCAGGTAAACCTCAAAAACGCTGTTAGGTCCCTGGGAAAGGAAAAAGCAAAGTTGGTGTTTTATTTACAAAATCCACGTGCACATGAGAGAAGTGGGAATGCACCCCTGGGATGACCCCGCACAGCTCACAGAGGGAAAGTCCCTTCTGCTGGTTGAAGGTGCACACAGGGGGTCAGGCACTGGGATTTCACTGCCCCAGGCTGGGTGCCTCTCCCATGGAGAAGGCTTTTCCCAGTAAGGCAGCTCAAACTGGGAACTGGGAAACTCCTCCTCTCCCAAGACCCTGCCAGCAAAGCAGCGAGGCCATCAACATATGGATGCTTTTGGAGCCTTGCTCTGAGAACGGCCCCTTCCCAGCAGAAGCACATGAAAAGCAAGCTCAGAAGCTGCCAGAGATGAATTTCCAATTTTCCCTGAATGACCTCCCTCCTATCAGAAAAAGTGGCCAATTAAATGCACGAAGGGGCACTAATAGCAAAAGCTGCCTAAGTGTGACCGCTGAGAGCGGGTGACATGAGCAGAATCTCTGCCTTGCCCTGCTCCTTGCACACCTCCATGCAATCCATGGAGCTGAGGGCACACTGGGCATCTCCCAGTGGAGCCCCACAGCAGGAGCAAGCCCCGAGGACACCCACAGAACCACACAAGGGCACCCAGTGCCTCAGGGGCCCAGCAGTGCCCTGCTGGGGGACAGTGGGAATATCTCAGGGTAGACTGGCACCTTCCATGAGCTGTTTTAGGGCTGAACAAGGAAGTGAGGGATGCTCCCAACACCCCAGACACACCCCTGGGAGGGAGGGAGCAGAAGATACAGAGAACAGCAGGAGGAAGCATTGCTTCCCAAGCTATTTTGTGTCCTACCTGCAGGATGTCTGTTTACAACAAATAGCCATTTCCCACTTCCCACCAGTGACAAAGAGCTACTCCACTGAGGAATTTCTGCCCTGGCCATTTCCCACTTCCCACCAGTGACAAAGAGCTACTCCATTGAGGAATTTCTGCCCATCTCTGCTGTTGAGCCCTCAGGATCCCACCCAGGGCCTGCACCCTCCCTGCAGTACACGAGAGCACCTTTTGTGGCAGCGAGATGTGAGTGATTTTCTTGGAAGCCAGAGAAGAGTGAGTTTGTTGGAGGCACGAGATAAAAGTTGAAACATCAAAAGAAATGCAAGTATTTGCAGGAAGAGAGCCAGGTGGATTAATCCCCCTCTAGCTGGGGAAGGAGATCAGCTCCAGATACCCACTATCCCTAATTAGCAGCCCCTCGAGTGCCTCAGTCTCCCCATGTGAGGTCTGGAGAAGGGGGATACAGCTGCCTCTGGGGAGGGCTGCTGCAAGTTGCCATTTATATATTTATTCAGCTATTTATTTTTTTGCCTCGGCCCCCATGCTGTTTTCCTTGCTCCTGGTTCCCAGAGCTTGCGAGCCCCCTGCAGATGCCTGAAAGCACATCTGAATATTCAAATTGTTATCAGCTGCCCAGCAGAAGGGCCTGGCTAAGCCCGGCTCACAGCAAGGACCCCCCACTCCAGAGGAAGCCACAGGGAGCTGCTTACATTTCCCTCACCCCTTCCTACCTGCTCCTGCCACCCAGAGCAAACAACGGATTTGAAACATGCTTGGGAGGAGGGAAAACAAGCGCTGCATCCCCTGGCTCTCAAAGGTCCTGGTGTGCAGTGATCACAGCCCAGCACCATCATCTCCTTGTAGCACCGAGGATGAGGATGAGGATGTTATCAGCGACCTGCTTTACGTGCTCATTCCCCTCTCCATCCCCTGACCTCCCAGCTCCTGCTCGAGTTTTTCCCCACCACTGCAAACAAACCGAGCCCCTTGCCTTCCTTTAGAGCCACAAATTAAGGAGCAGCCTGCCAAAGCTCAGCAACCCTACCACAATAAACCTGTCTCCCTCTGAAACAAATTGACCCATAAAAAGCAGGTTTTGGAAGGAGGGAAGTTTGCTATCACCCAACGCCGGGATGCAGCCACACGTTTTCCAGCTCCTCTCATCCCATGCCAGCACTTGGGGCTTGCCCTCACCGTGGCTCAAGGCTGCTGCCCACTGCCTCCTTCCTGGCAATCAAATCTCTCAGGCAGCACCACAAGTGAGGGAAATTTCGTGTTGATGCAGCTCAGAGGCAACTGGAGTCAGGTGTAATTACGGCTTTGTTCTCCTCGGAGCGCGCAACCGGAGCTGCGCCGTGGCTGCCACATCAGCCTCACACCCAAACCCTGCTTCCAAAAAGCCACCCCTGGCTGATCACACAGCATTTTTGGACAATTCGTGACAGGCCTGGTTGCCAGCCTGAAATCCCCTCTGAAATTCCAGAGGGAGAACCCAGGGCACAGGTAGGAGTGTGGCAGGCAAGGGCGGGAGCTCAGGTGTGAGGGTGTGAGATGCCAGCAGGTGGGTACAGCTGTCACCCCAGAGCTCTGAAACTTCAGGTGGGACCTGTTCATGCACCTGCTGTGAATCACGGACAAAAATCTGCTCTCCCAGCTTGCAATCCCCACTCACATGGTAGAGTTCAGCACGAAGCAGGAAACCCCTGCTCCCACCAGGAAGCTGTTTCAGCTGGGACTGAGGATGGATCATCATTTTTATTTTATTTTTATTCCAACCACTGTCACCTGCTGGCTTCATCCGTCACTAATGCTCCCACTCAGCCCCTTCCTCGTGGCAGCACACCCAGAAATGCTTCAGGAATGATTCCACCTTCCAGCAGTCACAGCAAATATTTAGCATCACTTACCAATCGCTACACAAGAAAACAAAGTAAAAAATAAAATAAGCCAAATCCCTAGACAAGCAGACAACCCTTCCTCAACCACACCATTCCCTGAGGTACATGGGTAGGTTGATTTCCTGTAATAATTTTCAGCACAAAGTGAACTAGACTTGGGAAAGGCAGCCTGGGAATTCTCAGTTTTGTCCTTTTCACGCTGCCTCAGTACAGATCTGCCTTTGGGTCCCTCAGTGCAATTTGCTTTTCCAAAATGGAGAGCCCTGCCTTCCTGAAGCACAAAATCCATTGCAACTCCAGCTTTCCTCCCAGTCACTTTCTAGGCACTTTCTGGGCTATTACCTACAACAAGCTAAGGAGGATTTAATATCCTTCATTCTGAATTCATTCAAATTCTGTTTGTATTCTAATACAAAAAAAGGAAAGAGCTGAGAGTTCTGGAGCAGAGGTGAAGGAAGGGGAAAGAAGAAATTGGGTTTTTTTTGAAAGCAATTAGTGCCTTTTTGTAGGGCTTGGATAACTTAGGCCTGGCTCTAGTGGGTCAGACACAAATGGTACTTAATCCCTCCTCTGAAAACACAAGGCATGAAGCGGGTTACTCCCTGCACCCATTTCAAAGCATTTAACTCAGAACAGCCTCTCTGGGTGTTGCCTGCCTCTCTCCCACTGCCCAGCCAGCTTGGGATCCCAGCACCCCTCTCCCACTTGGTGCCAATAACCCTTCTGAGGGCTCGCTGGGCACTGGCACTTGTCCCCTGCATCCCTAAGGGACCTAAGGCAGGCAATGCAGGATGCCTGGAGCAAAATGCTCCCCAACCCTTCTGATCCTCCTCTCCACGCTAGCAGCCCTCTTCTCCCATCTTTTTGTCCCTCCTGAGTGTCAGCCCTTGCCCGCTCCCTCCCTCCTGGAGGAGTTTTCTCCTTCCTTGCTCTCCCCAGGTTATCTGCTGAATTCCACACACGCCTGCACAGACGGGGATCAATCCGAGGCTGCCTCGCCTTCAGCTTATCTCTGCTCCAAATGATTGATTTTCCCTCTTTAAGGGTAATTTGCTGGTGAATTCCATGTATTGCAAAAACCCCTGTGAAATCTAATTCAGCCCGACTGGCAGCTGGCACTTTTGGGAGAGAATACTCGTGTGCCGTCAATTCCCCTTTACAGTTTCTTGCCATGTAGATCATATTTATAGTGCTTGTGCCTGTCATATGCATATATATGCTGTGGATGAATCATATATTGCCACCTGCACACGCATGGGCACACAGGATATCCTGGTGGGGGTCTCTGGTGGAGTTCTGCACAACAAAGAGAGCGTATTCCCAGATTTCCCTTATTTGAAATTCCCCATTTACCTTCCTCAATATGCTTATTTTAGAAAATTGTTTCAAAATTATTTTAAAATGTCAGGCCATGATGGTGGTGCTTCAGACAGCTTCTGCCCTTTTCTTCCTCTTCACTCAGCCGTGTAGAGGAAAATCAAGTGGAAGCCACCGTGGGAGAGCTGGTTTCCTTGGCATGGCCTGGCAGAGCAGGCTGCTGCTTCCCTTAACAGGAATCTATGGATCTCGGAGCCATAGGAAATGGGGGATACCCCAAAGGATGCCCTGCTCCTTTTCCTGGGTGGCCAAACCCTTGCCTTCTCCCTGTGATATTGCATCAAGCCACCAGGTATGGAACACCAGCATATCCAAAAAGGACATCCTTGTCTCCCAAATCAGCATCCATGTCACCCAAATTCCAGCCCAGCAGCACATGAGCCCTCTGAATTAGCTGAACCTGCCCCAGAGCTCAGGGCTCTTGTTCTCAACCTGGAAACAAACCTTGCTGTAAAAGCAGGTGAGTCAATACTTTAATCTTCTGCCTCGCACACAGGATTTATTCCCCCCTGCTGAACACCACAATGTGAATGAGGAGAACCCAGCCACAGCCTGGGGGTGTCCACTTGAGCACAGGCTCAGTCTGAACACTGGGAAACCTCAATGGATTTTCCTAAACAGCTCTTGAATGGCTTGGGAAAGCTGCTCAAGGGTCTGCTCTCTATCTGGCAGGCAGAGAAACTCAGCTGCACAGCAGTTAATGCTTTTTTCTTGGCTCATAGAACCCCGGAATGGTTTGGGTTGGAAGGGATTGTAAAGCTCAGCTCATTCCAACCCCACACCCTGATCAGGGACACCTTCCACGAGACAGGTTGCTCAAGGAGGCTGAATCAAAAACCCTGTGCAAACCCATGTACTGATTTCCCTTCCAGTAAGTCCTAGAGAATGCAGAAAGGCAAAGCAGCACACCTGGTTGAAGACCTCTTGGCTGCACCCCAAATCCATGTGTGGGGCCACCTCAGCTCAGCTCGGTTGCCTCCCTCTTGAGGAGCTCCCCATTCCATCTTGCAGCCCCAGCCAGCTCCTCCTGTAGCAAGACCATGGCCACGTTTGGGGGGTGAAAGCTGGGAGTTTGCAGGGGCTGGGCTCTGAGGAAGGGCTTCTCCTTGGAGACACTCATTTGGGAACCTTGTCTGAGAGGTTAATGCCAGCTGAGCTGCAGAAAGGCACTTACAGCACAGAGGGAAAGCCAAGCATAGGCTTTCAAGTGTGGTCTTGTGTGCCTCAGAAATGCATTTTTAAGTGCTTTGCTGAATCGTTTAATCTGACTCCTTCCAAAAGCCATCATTTCAGTTTGTGCAAAACACACCAGAAGAAAGAAAGGCCAAAAACCCCACAGTTAAAAAAGGCTGTGTGGGCCTGGTTTTGAAAAGCCTTGTTTAACAGCCTTGGCAGCCCACACGGTGTGTGTTAAAGGCCAGACCCATGTGACAGCCCTTTCCCCAGCTCTACAAAGGCACAATGGCAGAAAGGTTCCCCAAAAGCACCCAGACCCACGGGGCAGAGCCCAGGCTGCTCCCTCAACAAGCTGGAGGGCTAAAGGAGCAGTGCCTGGATTTTCCAGAGGGCCCAGACCCAGGCTCAGGAAATAAACCAATCTGCCAAGGGATTCTCCCAGGACTTCTTGACATAAGCTGGGAGCAGGAGACAAACTCGAGCAAAGCGATCCTCCCAAAGACTCCGGTTTTGATTTCCCGTGTCTCAACCCATCTGCTCTCATTTATTTCTCTCTGTGCCTTCCCTGGAGATGTGTATAACTCTCTTCTGGTTTCCCTCTGCCCCTCACACAAACGAGTCGTGTCATCTCCAGCATGAAGCCAGTGCTGCCAGAACAGCTTCTGTCAGCCACGTCCTCAGCCACATCCCTGCCTGAAGACCTCGGTCCTTGCCAGCACATCCCTCCATCCCTGCATCCACAGAGAGAAGAGAGAGCCCAGTGCCACCTCAGCTACCTCCAATCCAGATGGTTTGTAAAACCCTCACAGCTCTCCCAGGGCACTTGAGCATCCAAAATATCGCTGCCAGGCAACTACCTAACCTTTCTGTAGGTTTTTCACTAAAACTTGGTGGGTCTTCAGGGCTCCACAAATACTTCTCTGGGAAGCAGTGCTGGCTGCAGGTGCAGTCCTACTTCTATCTCATACAGATCTTTTTCATAAGCTGGGCATCTTCTCCCTTTTTTTCCCCGCAAAGTGCTACCTTGACAGTTAACCCAGTTGCAAGCATCCATGAGAGGAAATAAGGAAGATCCATCACAGGATAATGCAGAAAAAAAAAGTAACCAATTGCTTATAACTTTCCTCCCTCCAGATAGTCTGAGAATCAGCTCTCCTCTGCTTCTTATCAGTGAAAATAATGCCACGGTCAAAGCAATCTGTGTTAATATGATGGTCTCTGAAGACGTGTACAGTAAAACTCCTCCAGACTCCCTTAGCACAAGAGATCCTCTCTCAGCAGTTTTAAAAATCTCAGCTAATTCTTTTGGGGAAATCTCAGGAAGTTAAAGAAAAACATCAAAAGAACAGCGTGTATTTTTTGCTGGTGCAATGGGGAAGGCAAGGCTATTTTTTATTCTCCCATTTTAAAATTAGCAAGGCTGAAAAGTGAATTCTTGAATGGGAGTCACTCCAGTAAAATGAGCTTTTAACCAGAAATAATGACAGATCCTTCATCCTGGTGGCACAAACAGAAGTGTTACAATGCCCTTCAAGAATGGATCTGCTGACATCTCTCAGCAAGTACGACAGCAGCTCTATTCAGAAACTATCCAAAGCATCTGTCATATCCATATCTTCTTTATTAGCAATTGACATTTTCAAGAAAAAACAGTCTCTTTATCTGCTTAATAGCTCATCTGCACCTCTTCAGGCTGAACTCATAACTCCTGGATGGTGACATCATGTCACCAGTAAGTTATTAGTTCTGTGTCATAATCACTTCAGATGGAAAAAAATGGGATTTCTGGGTGGCTTGATGAGACGGGGTGAACTCCACCCAGGGCTGGGGAATAGCAAATCCATCTTCTCAGCCAGAAAAGGCAACTTGAAGGAGGCACATTTAACTGACCCACCAGGACTTTGGGGGTTGGGGAGGGATGTTTGGTTTCCCATTACCTGAAGCAGCAGGAAAACATCCTGGTGATGCTTTGCCACAATGCTGGATGGAGCTCTGAGCCACCTGGTCTAGTGGGAGCTGTCCCTGCTTGTGGCAGGGGGGTTGGAACGAGCTGATCTTTCAAATCCCTTCAGTCCAACCCATTCTATGATGGCATTTATTCTGACAAACCCTCTCCCCTCATCTCCTGCTCAGCCTGAAGAGGAATGGGAACAGCAGGAGCTTGCGGGCAGAGCCTTTCCAAGCGGTTTTGGACAGCTCACCATGAGGTGTCAGCACTGGTTTGGAGCAGGCACCCAGCAGCGTGGCAGGGCTGGGGGGGGACCAGCACAAAGAGCAGCCAGACGTGAACTGCACAAGTCAAATAATCAGAGTAATTGAAGGCTGGGAGCCCAAGGCTGGAACTGAGGCTGCAATCCCAAACGCAGCACGGATTGGCGCGTGACAAATAGAAGCTCCGTTGACACGTGGGAGGAACAAGCCTCCAAAGCTTGTTTGCAGTGATGAACTGGTATCCCAGTCCTCCCTGCTCCGAGGGGCATCTCCTACATCCTCCCTGACTTAGCTTGGGGCTCCTGTCTTCCCTGTCCCTGGCAGGTCCCCACTGGGAGCCCAGAAGGAAAATTCCTCCTTTGCTAAACCAGACTGGCAAAGCAGTGCCTGAGCAGAGCCCTCAGAAGCAGGCGGCGATCAGCCTCCCAGACAATCCTCTTTTCTGGCTCTCAGGGGCCCTGCAATCCTGACTGCATTAGTGCCTGCACACTGGAGAGGGAAACTGGACTCGGGGTACACAGCAAACAGAGCAGTGGCAGCAGTGAGAGCTGGAAAAGGAGATGTTGGGTCAGAACCATGCACTGCAGGCACCTCAGTGACTCCTCCCCTGCCCACCCTGAAACCAAAGCAGTGCCTGCACACTGGAGAGGGAAACTGGACTCGGGGTACACAGCAAACAGAGCAATGGCAGCAGTGCAAGCTGGAAAAGGGGATGTTGAGACAGAACCATGCACTGCAGGCACCTCAGGGACTCCTCCCCTGCCCACCCTGAAACCAAAGCAGTGCTACCCCCAAAGGAGGGAGAGGATACCTCACCTCATCCTTGTCCTGCACCTGGATGAAGAGGGGAAGGGCAAAGCCCACCTGGGCCAGCTCTGGGATGGCCACGCTGTACTCGGAGCTGTTGAACTCGGGGGCGTTGTCGTTGATGTCGATGACCAGGATGTTGAAGGTGGTGGTGACGCTGGCGTTGGAGGGAGTGCGGTCATCATTCAGCTCTGTTCCCTGCCAGGACAGAAAACAGGGCAGCCTTTGTTCTCCAGGAGGAATGAATGTAAAGAAAGTGTGCACGGTGTGGTGAGACATTCTTGTAGCTTTCTTTTCCTCCACTTTGCCACAGAGGATTCTCAATTGGCTCTGCCATTGTTTCATTAACACACAGAGATGTCAGCCCAGTTCTCCCATCCCTCATGCTTTGGTCTGACAACATTCTCAAAATCTTTCCCAGGGGTTTAACATTTCCCTTAGGATGGCTGTGGCCAAGTTCTTCCTTGCCTCTGTCATGCAACAGGTTGGCAGGATCCGGAATCACACAAGAACAAGTAGGAGATTTCCCTGCCTCAATCATTTAAACAACAACAAAAAAATCCTTTGTGAGATGTAGGGGACAGTCCAGAAAATAAGGGAAGGCTCAACGGGGCAAAGAGCACTCCTGCTCTCTCCTCTGCCATCCCTGATTGGGACTGGGAGCTGACAGTGAGCCACTCAGTAAGCTGAAAAACATAGGGACAGAAAACTAGGGCACCAGAGGAAAAGAAGACTGAGACCTTAAAATAGGTTTGGCAACATGTGTCTAAATACAGAGCTGAGTCATGAGTCCACATCACACCTCTGTCTCAAGAAGGACTTTAATTCTGCTTTCCCAAAAGGAGGGAGTGCAGATTTTAATGCCAGAGAAGCAAGACTCGTGAAACAGCCTTTTCAAGCCGAGTCCCTCCTCCTGTCCTTTGGATAATCTTGCTTTGCTGTGGGCATGGAAAAGCAACGCTATCACGACCCACACGGCTCATTGCTATTCACTGCTTCTGCACACAACAGCAGAACAGGCTGATCCCAGCGAGGAGCAATCCAGCTGTATTTTCACTGTGTGCTCCAGGATGAGAGCAGCAGGGAACATTTTGGGTCCTGGGGATGCGGGACGCACAGAGCTGGCGTTCGCGGGAGGATGCGAAGTTTGTGGGGAGAGGACATGGAAATCTGTCAGACCAACAGAATGTGGTTGGAACTCCATTGTCATGCAGGGAGGAACACAGGCAAGTTTTCAGGCTCACAAACCTTTCCAAGATGAAACAGATATTTTTGTCCCTATTAAAACCAGGCAATCCTCCCTCTCTTGATTTTTTAGACTATAAAAGCCTGAATGAAACGATACCGGGGTGGGTGAGGATCTCCTCCTCACACACAAAGCCCCATGGTATGAACTGTGTCTGGGACCTAGAGGGGTGATTCCTTGTCCCTCTGCCCCCCTCCAAGGAAGCATCACACTTGCCAAAACAAGAAGGCAATGTGCTGCCTGCCTCCCTCCCAATCAATGGCCCTTCCTACGCTGCTGATTTTTCCCCACCCCAGCCCAGCAGAATCCATACTTCTAAATGTGTTTCCAACCAGCTGCCCAGCTTGGTATTGATTTTAATTACAGGGCTGTGAGCAGAGCCAGGGAGTCACTCTCAGGTGGGGCTGGTGGGGCTGGAAAGCCACGCTCCAGTGCCTTTTCTTGACAAGGCAACTTCCAGCATCACTCCCTCCCCATGCCAGGAAGGCACAGATGATGCCCTGTTACACCACTGCCTGCTGACAAGACAAAATGTCATGTTTATCCAGGGCGTTGGTGGGGAGAAAGAGAGAAAACAGGCAAAAGTAGGCACAATTCAGGTGCCTGAGTATGTGTCTGGTGCTGTATGCAAGCCTGGGGTATCTGCATGCTGCCAGCAGGCACAGCCACAGGCAGGACAGCAAAAATGCCCTCACACATCAGGTTTTGGACCACTAGACAAGAGATCTGTGTTTAACATCTCACTTGGTCAGCACATCGTGGCTCTGGATGCCCAAGAGAATAGCCCAGGTTTGCAGCACTATCTGGAAGGGGTGTCCCCAGGCAGGATATCCTCCCCATCCTGCTCTGTCAATGTTCCCAGCTGGAGCAGGTCTCACCTTCACTGTGAGGATGAATCCAGCGCTGTAGAAGGGATTTTCCCTGTCCAGGGGCCCATTCAGGGTTAAGGCTCCACTGATGTAGTCCAGTGCAAAGATGCTGTTGGTGTTACCTGAGAAAAATAACAGGAATGTGAGCACAAGCGGCTGGCACAGCTGATCCCAGGAAGTGCTGGAGGCAAGAGGGAGAGAAGCAAGAGGACACAAACTCCAAGCTGTGGGCTCTAGGAACCTGGGACACCACTCCAACATGCTTTGAAATGTCATGGTGTAACACCTCTCACTTGTCCCAGTTCAGGGCTCAAAATGGGGCTCTCCTTCCACATCCAAAAGCTGCCAGTGCTGGAGACAGCTGAAGAATTTCAAAGGGTTTTAGTTATTAAAATCTGCAGCAGCAAAGATGAAAGCAGGACCAAATCCAGCTGCTCCCCTCTGAGTGACCACTTGTATTTGCAGGGTTCCTGGGGTGGGCATGGCCTCCCCCCTTAAATACAAAGGGTTAAGGGACATCAGTCCAGGATAACCACAGGAAGATAGAGATGGACCAAGCTCATGAGGAATTCTCCACATAACAGGCTATGTTTTATATGTGGGGCCTCTTGCCAGAGGGAGCTGAGGGGGATACAAGTCCACACGTATTCAAGGAGAGGCTGCAGAGCTTAAAGAAAGAAAAAATTCTATCAAGTAATAGAGAAGCCTCACACAGCTCAAGAATTTCTTAGCTGGATGTGTTAGAAGCCAGTGAAAAAGTATCAGCAAAATAGTGTAGGAACTTGCCCTGCTTTTATGCTCTTACCATATGTGTTGACCCCGTGCAGCTGCCTGGTTTTCCTCTATTGGAGCCAAATTTGGCCCCTGTGCCTGTCCCTCTATGCAAGCAAGCAGCCAGAATGCCACTGAGCACTGCCTCCACATCCCATCCCATCCCATCCCATCCCATCCCATCCCATCCCATCCCATCCCATCCCATCCCATCCCATCCCATCCCATCCCATCCCATCCCATCCCCAGCTTGAATCCTCCTCTGGAATCAGACACCCAGAGGGGATTAAGACAACATGCTCGAGTGTCATGGCCAGCAGACACCAAAAGGACAATGTCCTGCTTGGGAATGTGTCTGTGGCAGCTCCAGGTGCTCTCCCTGTGAGCCAGACAAAAGCAAGCAGTTGGTGTGTGGAGCCTGGGACACCTGACACCAGCCTGACACAAAAGCAGAGCACGCTGCTGAATTAGTGATGACCAAGGAGGTTATATCCAGGCATATGGTCACCCACACAGCTCCTCTCAGCATCTTGAGGCATGCAGAAACCCCTGAACCAGACGCAGACGGGAGCCAGGAAACCCTGCAGGTAAATTCCAGTCATCCCAGTCAAAAGGAAGTAAAAAATAAATCCTGTCTTCTCAATACGTGTCAGCATGAACCAAACACACACAGCATTTGTCATTTCCCTGGAAGGGAGCTGCAAGACAGATCTGCTGCCACGGAAAGTTGTTTCCCATCACTCAGCATCCACCTTGCTCCCTTCCAACCTCTGCTGGATCACAGCTGCAGCTTCCTCGGGATGACCAAGGCCTCTGGCTCTGGCCATCCCCTCCCTGCCACCCCAGGATCCACCTGGCCTCTCCTCTCTCTCCCAGAGCCCTAAGTGCCTTGGCACCTTTCTCCGCATTACTGAGCCACTCTACCTTCCTCCTGGACTGAATTCCTCCCATTCCTGTCCTTGCTGCTCTCTTCTCTCCATCCCAAATGCCCCACTGATCACTCACCAGCTTATTGAGCTCACCAGGCTACTTAAAATATTAGCAACAGCCTTGTGGTTTTTTTTCCCTGATTTTTTACTGCTGTACATGAAGATCTGCAGTCTCCTCCCTTGGACAATTCCCCTCTTTCCAGCCTGACTTCCCACTTTCATGCTGTAATTTATGGCTGACTCCTTAGGAAGCTTCTTCTGCTCCCAGCTTTGAAGGACACTCCACGAGATGGATGGGGCTGTGCTGCCAGGCATTTAAATGCTCCAGGACACCAGGTTGCCATGGTAAAGTTTATGCCTCAGGGTCACCTCCCCCTAAGATGAAGTGTAATAAAATGCAGAAACAATGGAATTTAGTGGAATTAGGTCAGTAGGGGAGGAATTTGGCTAAACACAGTGCTGTGTTCCGTGTCCTAGAAAGGGTTATCCATTTCATATTTGACCAGGGTGACTTTTTGAAGGATGGGCAACCAAACTGGGGGCCCAAAGGCCTCCCAGGCTGCTCATAAGAGGCTGTTCTCTAGCTCAGCCTCCCCAACACCATCAGATACTCATCCTATGCCCACCGGGGCTTCCTTCCTACAATCACAGACTTTTTGGCTTTGCAAATTAGCAAATTTAGGGACAGAGGTGTCTCCAATACCTCTCAAACCACCACTTCCTCACTGCTCTGACCAGTGATCCCTGCTGAAGCACTCACACTGCTGAACAATGCCCATTTCCCGAGACATTATCCTTGCCAAAATCTCTCTGATCATCTCCATGTGCCTTCACTTTCCAGAGAACAAGGGAAAAAAAAAATAAGGTGGGGAGAAATTAGCCAATTTTCTCTTTCTTCTCTCTGGAGAGACCAGAGGTACACGCAGGAATGTGGCAGAAATTAAAGCATGGGAAAGGAAAGGCTGAACAGCAAAATGGGGGGCAGAGAGAAGGAAAACAAGACAATAAATATTTTAAATATCTGATGACAATGAGAAAAAATTGAGAACTTTGGGACTGCAGAGTGAATCCACTTCTGGCAGACTTGTTGCTCCCACCTGGCAAGAAACAGGCTTGCTCAGGATCTACAAACCCAGCCTTTTGTTACTACATGGGTCAAGAAGGAAGAGAAGTTTTTCATCCTTGTGTCTGTGTGCAGGTACAGGGGCAGCAGCAGCTCCTGCACACACTGCAGCCAGACAGGGGCCGGGGAAGGCAGGCACTGAGGGGATGCTGGGTTGGGAGCACTGGGATGGATCACAGGAGCCCATTCAGAATGTTTTTCCAAGCTCATTGAGGAACGGATGGTGGCATAGGCATCATTTTGGAGAAACACTGCTATAACGAGGGGTTTTATAGATGAGAGCCATAATGTTTAATTGCCCTCAGCCAAGCTCTCAGTTTAAAAAGGCTGTTAAAAGTACTGGCTCAAACCCAGAGAAAGGAGGGGGAGAAAAAGGGGAAAAAAAAGAGGGAAAAACCCCACCATGAATATCTCCTCCTTCCTCCCTACCCCTTTAGGCTTGAACACCATTCAAATCCCTTGGAGGGAGAGATGCAGCTACTGCCCTGCTCTAGGGCAGAGCCACCTGTCAGTCAGGGCAAGCTATTTTCCCAGGGCAGGATAATTTTCCCACCCCCCTCTGCAGGAAGGGCCGCTCGGGTTGGGAGCCACGGCTGCACTTGGAGCGGGTGACTTTCACGAGATGTGAAAGGGGAACCCATCACACACCTTGCTCCGGATAATTTATTAATCAAAATGTGCTCCGTCAGGGCTCCTCGGGCACTGAAATAGATGCTGTTGGATGTGGTTCATGGAGTCAGCAACAGACACAGTTATTAGCGTATAAATAGTCCATCAGCTGCCGTGAGCACCTCGCTGCTCCTCACCTTGAGTTTCTGCCCCCGGGCCGCCAGCAGGGAAGCACTGCCAGGGCAGGGACCTTGCCCCGTGCTTAAATTCAAAGGCAACAAGTCATTTCCAAAGGAAAACTGGCTGTTACAACATGAGTTTCACAGGAAATCGAGGTGCCGTATAAAAGCAGTGTTCCCTTCTCCTCTTGGTTTGCTGCTCTTCTGGGGAGATGCAGCTCTCTGGGATAACAGATCTGAGCCCAAAGCTGTGTACTAGCGCTCCTTCTCACATGCCTGCTCTGCAAACAGGCCTTTTTAGTGTCTTTCCCCAAGGATTTGTCCATTCTAGCACAACCAGCAGGACTTGTGATCTCGCAGAGCCACAAAAGGAGCTCACATCAAATGCTCGCACAGTTCCCTTTTTAGAACAGAATGTACAGTACAAGGAAATAAAAGGAGGTATTTATCACCCAAAGTGCAATCCCCCTCCCAGATTTCCAGGGAGCTGTGGCTGATACCAGAGAGGAGAACAGAGCTCGCAGAGTTTCTGCTCTGAGTGTAATTCCTCACACAAAAGGATTCTGAGTCTTGGACCACAACCATCATTCCCCCATGTCATCTAAAATGGGCTTTTTGACATAAACCCCACATCTCCAGAATCCACATCTTTCTGAAATTCCTCCATGAAAAACCATCTCAGAACCAGTTGTTTTTGCTAGCCACGACATGAACAGAGGTGGTCCGGGTTCATCGTTCTCCACTGGTGGTCAACATTGAATCCCAGACCGATTTGGGTTGGAAAGGACCTCAGAGACCATCTCATTCCAAATACCTGCCACTACACCAAGTTGCTCAGCCTTGAACACACACTAAATCCCAACAAGCTAAACAGGAAGTCCCAGAAATCAAACAGAAAAGATGCTTTTGTTTCCTACTTCCACATAAAAGGGAATGTATAGTTTTAATTACAGCGGGCCGTTTGCTGGGGGACCACCTGCCACGCAAACCATTATCCCAATCATATCTCTTTCCAATGACTCCTGGATTGCCAGGGAGCCAAAGCCAGATGCCAACACGACGACAAAAAACAGCCTGCAGGAAGATGGGGAGCAACTGAGCCAAGGGAAGAGGGGCTGTGACCGCAGCCACCATCTTTGCTTTGTGCTGTCTCGTCCCCTTGCATTGGCAGGGTGGGAAAAAACAGCTTTTGATGGATAACTCGGCGCCAGGCACTTTTCCACCCATCAGCGTGTCCTCCTACAGAAATGTTCTGCTGTGATGGCTGCCTTTAAATCACACAGGAAGGCCCTCCCAGCAGCTGTAATTTATGAGGGCTTCAACACCCCAGCAGTTCACCGAGCGAGGCGAATGTGGGAAAAACTGGAGCGATGTAGGGAATAGCAAAATGAGCAGATCCCCCCTTCCAAGGGTTCTCCCCACTGTCTGGTTTAAGGGTTTTAGGGAAGTGCTTTGCTCTGCCTTCTTTATTAACTCAGGTCAAGTTACAGAGGGGGATGTCAGCAGCTGAGGGCTTGGAGACCTCTTTGGCCACTCGACCTTTCCTCAAGGATTCATGCTGCACTTTCACAAGGAAGGCAGTGGGCTCTCTTAAGAGCACAGGAAACATGTTCTGAGAATGCTACTGCACTGATTAATTACTCATATATACATATTATATATATAAAAAATATACCTATGACATTTTATTTCTTAGCAGAAAATCCAGAAGATGGAGAACAATTATTTTCAGCTTCCCTCACACTTTTGTAACTCACACTTCTGTTGCATTGTGCAAATAATGGTTTTTAATTCATGTTTCCCTCAGGATGCACCAGCTTAAGAAAGAGAGGTTTTGCTAGAAACTGCATCAGTCTCATAAAACAATCCAGTTGGGGTGGGGGGGAAAGAACCCCACCCTAAGGGTTTGTGAATAGCCCTAAGGACCACCTCTGACTGAAAGCTCACTCCCCTCTCTCCTGAAGGACTTTCCAAGCCCCAGGAAGGACGTATAGATTGCCCTTGTGCAATCTCCCACTGCCCATCCATCACTACACCTGAAATGTGTCAGGCAGGCAGAGACTGACATGTGGGACCCTTTCCCCGGGGTTAACCCCTCAGTGCCTGCCCAAGCAGCACAGGCCACCTTCACATCCTCCTGCCACAAGGCTCCAAGTCTCCTGACTCTCCTGGAAATAAAGCCCAAAGTTTACTGCTAGCAAGCAACACGTGAGTCAATACGTTTCCTTAAGAAGAGCTTGCAGGCTGAAGTCTCCTCCCGCCTATTAATTAAATTGCTGTTTAACTCACGCTGAAAATCCTTCCCTTAAAGAGCCGGAGGATTCCCCGTGCCCCAGGCAGCGTGCAGAGGCAGCAAATGTGAAAACACACTGCCGTCTGCAGGGCTGATCCTGCCCAAAACTGCCAGGGCCCTCCCGATTCCCGCCGGGAAAATCAATCTCTGTTAGCCCGGAGAGTTCCCCTAAATGAAAAGCCTTATCTAGAACAGGTCGTGTTATACAACAAGTCACTCGCTTTGCCTGGGAAATGAAAGATGATGAGGCAGAGTCCCCGGTACAGAGGCTATCTCCATAAATCTGCCAAAAAGGAGCTGTGGATTACTTTGCTGGATTAATTATCTGTCCTTCAAACAGAGTCCTGACCTCAGTGGCTGAGCATCTCCAACCTGTCACTGCAGCTGGGGAGGGAGGGCTAACACAGGGCTCTGGCCACAGGAAAAGCAGCAGGAACACCCTCAGGAGCAATGGGAGCCCTGGCACTGACCCTGTTGGCACAAGGGGCTTGAATTGTGAGGTCTCAATTTGGATTTCTTTTTCAATAGAGCAGTGAGCCCGCTCCTTGCAAAGTGTGAAGTGAAATAGTACTTTTTCCTGGAGTTAAAACACTCTGATGGGAAGGAAGGGGCAGAAACAACTGAATGGCTTTTCCCTATTAGATATGGAAATGACTCCCAATGCAGGCAGGACGAGCAGCCAAAGCCATGGCACAGCTACACCAGTGCTCCTCCATCATCTCAGCCTTAACAGCTTTGTAAGCTGGCGGCATAAAGCTAGATCTCAAGTCTTATTTTATGTGGTTATGGTTAATCTTTTAGTTTTATTGTGTTCCTGTCACGGGAGGACCTTGTGCTGGAGATAGCTGTATAAATAAGAGCTGCTGCAGTACATCCCCAGACGTGGCTGCCCGAGGGATGGAGCTGAATGGGACAGCAGCAATTCCAAACTCATTTTTAAACCCCACCTCCAAATCACACCAAAGCTTTAGGCGTTAACACCAAAGGTATGATGAACAGCCAGGCTGCTTCTCAGCTCTCTACTGCTGTATATGCCAGCCCAAAAGGCAAAAGCAGACCAGCCACATGCTAACCCTGTGCCCAAAAAACTCTGAGAGCTGGGAAAAGGCATCATGCATCCCTGCAGGGGAATGGGAACAGCATCACTGCTACCTCCCCTCTGGAAAGGAGCTGAAGAGCCAGGTTTAATTACTACTATTACTACTTCCACCATCCACTTTCACTTTTGCTTACGGTCGGTTTCTAATTTAATTTGCTTCCCCATTCCCATATGTTAGCCTTTTTTCTTCTTCTTTTTTTTTTTCTTTCTTTTTTTTTTTTTTTTTTCCAAAATTGCCATAAAAAATTTCCAGCTCGGGTGCAAAAATCTGCTCGCTGACCTTTACCATCATGATTGAGGATAATGAGAAATTAATTAGGCTTTACCTGCCTGCCAAAAGAAAATGGCTTGCCTTGGCTGAGCACGATTTTGGAAGCGCATTAGATGCCAGTCCTGTGTCTGGACTCTCACACATCAGAAAGTAACGTCAGCTCTGTCCACAGAGCTGGAATTATGTTGGATCATTCCCATCCAACCCCTTCTCCATGAGACCCTGGTGATGACTGGAGGAAGACTCTTGGCCAGTTAGGAAAACACTTTGTAATTCTCATGTTTGGGAAAAACAATAACAGTGCAAAGTAGTTTAATCACTTTTTTGATCTGCTCTGCTGGATCCTCTGGTAGGAGAGCTGCCTCCACCAGGCAGGACTGCGGGCAAGGGTTAAGCTCTTGGCATACACAAGCAGATGCAAGGCTGTGTGCAGTGACCTGTCTGCATGTCTCTCCATATTCCACCTGGATCCCAGAGCGTCCTGATTCCCTCTCCACCATCCCACTGCCCATCCAGGATGGCCAGTGGCCATCCAGGCTGACAGCTATTTTACCATCCTCACCGCAATTCAGCAACCTCTGCAAAATTAGATCAATGTTTCAGTCCAGTCTCCAGTGAAAAAGAACCTGTATCAGCCAGAAGATAGTCCCTGCTCCACCATACCCACAATCTGGGACAATCTCTTGAATAAATTGCAGAGGGAATTAGAGGAATAAATAATCCTTGCATCTTCAAAGGCTGGATACTTGCAGTCAGGATCAGTGGACTTGAAAGTCAGGGTGAAATCACCTTGACCCTTGAGGCTGATTAAAAGAGGGTTTGAAATGGCTGGGCTTTAAAGAAAAGAAACTGGGAAATTATTCCTGCACGTGGGGTCAGCACCTGGAGCATGTGGCACAGAAGGGAGGGGAGGCACTGCTGCTGTTTCTTGCTGGGAAAGAGCCCTCCCAAAAAAGTGATGCCAGGAAGAGGGTAAGAGGGTTACAACACACACCCACCAAGCTGGTCCCTCACTCCTGGGTCACCCCGAGCAGTCTGTCTGTCCTCACCAAAGCAACATCTGAGTGCAGCCCTGGGAGCATCAAAGTCAGCTGGGCTGTGGCAGATTGCTGAGCCAAAGGCATCTTAAATGATACAAGCCCCCAAAACTGGCCTTCCCATAAGGGAGATGGGTTTTATCTGGAAACACCTTCCCAGCCTGCCCTGACCCTGCTGCCATTGGAAGGGATGCTCAGGCTATGGTGCCAAAGGGGCCAAGTGTTGCCCAGCAATGATCCACTCATCCACACCAAGAAGGGCTCCCAGGCTTCAAAGCCAGACTGCAAAGGCAGGCTCAATCCATGTGCCTGTCAGAAGGCAGAAAGCCACCACCACTTTAATTAACCTTCCTCCTCTATCTCTGCACCCTCACGGGCCCAGTCCTTGCATCACATCTTCTGAAACACCACAGAAACCACCAGGGGCCGTTCAGTCCATACTCAGTCCTGTTCCCTCCTGGAACAGAACATCCCCTCCGTGGGGTTGTGTAAAGCTGAGCTGTTTGTGGCTCGTCATTTCAACGTGAAAAATTTGCTTGGAGCTACCTGGTCTAGTGGAAGGTGTCCCTACCCCTGTCAGGGGGGTTGAAACAATCATCTTCAAGGTCCCTTCCATGCTAAATCATTTTATCTATTCTACTGCATAATTTCCTAGGAATGGGATGTACAAAGACTTATTGCAGGGTTATCCATCCATCCATCCATCCATCCATCCATCCATCCATCCATCCATTATCCATCCATCCATCCATCCATCCATCCATCCATCCATCCATCCATCCATCATCCTCCCTCCCTCCCTCCCTCCCTCCCTCCCTCCCTCCCTCCCTCCCTCCCTCCCTCCCTCATCCATCCATCATCCATCCATCCATCCATCCATCCATCCATCCATCCATCCATCCATCCATCATCCATCCATTACTCCATCCATCCATCCATCCATCCATTCATCCATCATCCATCCATCCATCCATCCATCCATCCATCCATCCATCCATCATCCATCCATCATCCATCCCTCCATCCATCATCCATCCATCCATCCATCCATCCATCCATCCATCCATCCATCATCCATCCATCCATCCATCCATCCATCCATCCATCCATCCATCCATCATCCATCCATCATCCATCCATCCATCCATCCATCCATCATCCATCATCCATCCATCATCCATCCATCCATCCATCATCCATCCATCCATCCATTATCCCTCCCTCCCTCCCTGCTGGGGTCCCCTCTGTGCCCCCCAGACTCACCCGAGACGATGGTGTAGCCGATGCCCCGGGGACGTCCCTTGTCCTGGTCGACGGCTGTTATCATCCGCACGGTGGTACCCTGGGGAGGGACAGGGGACAGGGGACAGGTGTCACAGCACTGCTGGGGCTCCCACAACGACCTGCACCTCTCACCCTGGGCCAGCTGCTGAGGGACAACCTGTCCTAGGACATGGCAGGTCATGGAGAAGTCCTACTGCCTGCCCTTGAAGCAGTTCAGGCTCACTACTCATCACTCTGGTGGGAGCTGCAGAACTCTGCTAACCCACCCCAGGATGTAGCTGGGAATGCTGAGGGCATGACCAGCAGGAAACAATTCCCTTTCACCATCACCTTCAGTTTGATCTGGCATTGGCTTCCCAGTTTCAACCTGTTCTCCCATTGTGTTCCTCAGATGAGGCACCCCAGGCAATAGGGGCTGCTCACGCTGACCATTGGCAGTCAGCTGCACAACTGAGTGAGCTGAAGAGATTTTAATTGAAACCCTTGAGGAGGAGGGCTGGAGAGATGCTGAGAACCAGGGACTGACCGCAGGCAGGAGTTTCTGCAACTGCAAGCTCACCCACCTCATCCTCTGTCCTGCACTGTTCTTAAAACCCAGCAGAAAAATCCAAGAATCCCCCAAAACTGACAAAGAACAACATAAGAGGGACCCAAAATTCTTGTTTAGCTCTTGAAATAAAAATATCCTGCTCCATAAGTCAACTTCCCCCGCCGCAGTGCAGTAAGCCCCTGTGAATACCAACACATGCACATGCCCGTAATTAATGTAGTGTGAAAAAATTTACAACTCAGCTGTTCTTGTTTTCATTGGCTTATTAACAGTGGGGAAAGCAGCAAATTTTTTACTATTTTTTTCTTTCCCCTCGAAGGAAATGTCAGCAGAGGCGTTTGCATATCTAACGAGGGAGCAGAGTGGGTCGGCAGCCTCGTGCTTGCCCTGCAATCCATCATTTGAAGGCCAAAGGGAAAGCTGAAACATCACTGCTGGAAAGAAGGGACTCGCAGGACTTGCAGATCCCTGTCCCTGGGGGCTCGATGCCGCTGCTGGCCATAAAGAAGGCTCCCAGGGCCAGGCAGGCTGCCCGTTCCCTGATCTCCGAGGGCATTTCAACAGACTCCTTAAGTAAATCCATGTTATTAACCGAGAACACTAGCCATAAATCCCAGGTCACTGGCCTCTGAGCAGCACTCGGCTGGTGAGGCTCAGCAGCCACCCGGAGAGCCTCTAAATTACTGACAATAACTGTGCTTTCCCAAGAGCACAGAGAGAGGAAAAACACTGCCAAAGTGGGGAAGGAGCAGGTGGGAAAGCAGAACAGGGGACATGGAAAGGAGGGCAGGGCAAAGTGGAGGAAAAAGAAGGGTGATGTATTTCAGTGTGCCCTGTCCCAGCATAGCTTTGCTTAAATTATAATGTAAAATGACAATGCAAAATTTTAATGTAAAATTATAATGTATAAATTATAATGTATTATACTTTATACTATATATACATAGAGGGAGAATTGAGAGAATATATATATGTACACACTATATATATATATAATAAATATTCTATATATATACTTTATATGTAGTATATATAAAAATATAAAATATTTTTATATACTTATTATATACTATAATAGTATATACTATTATATAGTATTGCTATATAATAGTATATATATTTACTATATACTATATAATAGTATATAATATATAGTATATATAGTATATAGTATATAATATATAGTATATAATAAATATACTATACATTATATACTGTATACTATATATAGTATATATTATATGTATACTTAATTCTATATTTTATACAGAATTTTATATATATACTTAATTCTATATATAATATATATACTATATACTATATATAGTATATAGTATATGTATACTTAATTCAATATATTATATATAATTTTATAGATATACTTTATATATATATATACTATATATTATATACAATATATAGTATATAATACTATTTTTATATATATATTTAAATAAAAATAGTCTTATATACTACATATTGTATTTTATGTGCTATTATATATTCTGTATTGTGTTGTACATTACCCTCACATGCAGCAGAATCAAACTCGATGCAATCTTTAATCTCCCACCCCCACGGGGCAGGTAAGAGCCCCTCCTCTCCCTGCACAGCAGGAGCTCCCCGTGGGAGGGGCGGTGGGTGCAGGCACCGGGGCTGTGTGACAGCTCTCCTGTCGCCTGTCACACGGCTGGGGAGCGGCACGGAATGGGAATTGCCTCCTGCAGAGAGAAGGCAGGGCGCTGCGATGGCTGGGGAATAGCAATGGGCCGCTTTGTCTGCGGGAGAGGCCCCTCCTGGAGGAGCCAAGGGGAAGGGATGGAGGCACAGATAAAAGGATGTGGCAGCAGGGGAAGTTTGGGAGGGGTGGAGGGAAAATCCATTTGGAAATCTCAGTGGAGCGTGCCACAGACATGCCCACGGGAAAGAAATTATCCAGACATTTGATCACAGGAATGAGGGCTGTGAGGGACCATGCCGAGGTTGACCCTTGGCAGGCCCGTGATGATGATGATGATGATGATGATGATGATGATGATGATGATGATGATGATGATGATGATGATGATATCCTGCTGCTGGGTTTTGGTATTGGGGCTCATCCCCCATTCTCCTTGCAGCCTCCCGTGTGTCTCCTGCTCCACAAGCACCTCCTGTGGATGAGCCATGTTTCACCAGCATCCAAGAAACACATGTTGGAGTGGTGCTGGCTTCCCTACCATCCATGGATGCCAGTCCTGGAACCACAGCAAGATCCTTCACATCCCGCCTGGTTTCCATCCAGACTCTTCCAACACCCTCAAGTCTGGCACCCATGCCACCTCTTGGGGATGAACAATCCCTTCCTGAGCAACCACAGTGTTTGGGAGCAGCTTTGAACCTCCCAGGAAAGGGGCTGAAGAAGTGGCACAGGGCACAACCTGTGGCATGACCCTGGAGCTCTTAGAAACTCCCAAATATCCCTGACTTTCCTTTTCAAACAAGTCACACCTCACCTGCCCACTGCAGACAGCAGTGGCTGCAAGGAGAGGGCTTGGCTGGTGGGTACAGAGAGAAGAGAATAACTCTTCCTCTCTGGGGGAGGAGGAAGAAGGTTTAGAAAAGTAATAATCTGGGAAAGCCTATGCTTAAAAAAAGACAAAGAAAATAAAGAATGGCACATTATCCAAACAAAATCTGAGGGTTTTTTGAAGAGGGGCAGGGGTAAATCAATCCTTTTTTAATAAAACCCTGAGCTTTTAATAAAGTGTTCACACTGATGGGCTGGAAATGTTGTAAGAGAGAATTAACTCGGAGCTATTGAGACTCTAGGGCAAAACCAGCACTGATTCTACATTATTTCTTCAACTCAAGGAGTTTCTGAGGAGGAGGGGGATGGTGCTGAAGAATTAAAACTGTTTTAATGATGTTTGACATGTATCTGTACCACTCTACTGCAAGGGAATACAAGTGCTGGTCTCGGACCCGTGTGCCAGCAGGGTTTGGTGCCACTCTTGCCCTCACGTGGCTCCCTGTGGGATGAAGCACACGTTCACAGCCCTCAGCTTGTCTCCTGGAGAGCAGAATCCTCCTCTTGCAGCCACAAAGCGAAGCTGCAGCACTGCCTGCACCGTGCACCAGCTGAGGCTCAGAAAAGCAGGGGCTCATCAGAACCACAGCAGCTCTGCAGGGGGAAATTGCCCCTCTCCTCCAGCCCCTACCACAGTATCACGGAATTCCAGAACTATTTAGGTTGGAAAAGCCTTCTGAGATCATCCAGTCCAACCATTCCCCCAGCACAGCCAAGGCCACCACTACTCGAGTCCCCAAGTGCCACATCCACGTCTTTTCAATCCCTGCAGGGATGGTGATCCCACTACTACCCTGGCAGCCCTTGGCAATGCTTGCACAGCCCTTCCCTTCCAGGACATTCAACACCAACCATGCCACTCAGCCTCCAGCTGCTGCCAGGACAGACACCCAAAAACCCTCTTGAGGATGTAAAACACGCCTCAGAGCTTTGCCACAGCTGCAGGCGCACTTGGGTGCCCTAGGAGAGATGCCTGAGCCACGCTGGGATGATAAACAACATCAAGAAAGAAGATACAACACCTCCAGGGACAGCAGAGTCTCTCCCTGCTGCGTCCTCTTCCTCTGCCCGATAAGAAATTGCTTTCTTCTCAGCGCCACAATAAGCACCTGCCCAAAATGCTTCTCAATTATGCTCCCAGATCCCGGCCTGAGAGAAATAAGAACTACAACTGCACTCCTCTCTCCTCTCATGCCCCTCCACCCCTTTTTCTTCTTCTTCTCTTACAGGATTAGGGACTTGAAAGGCGAAGCGCAGCCCAGCATTGCAGCAGGAGGAGGAGGGGGGTGTGAGCGCTTCAGAAAGCTGCCACGGCAAAAAAAATCCCATTTCTCACTTCTTAATTCCAGTCAATTCCAGTCAAAGGGCTGATAGAGATCTGTTTGTGGTAATTTGCTGCAGTTTATCCACTCTTTTCACCTTCTATCGGCTCTCCGCTGACGGGCTGGCTGACATGCTGTTACTCGAGTGAGGAAATTAAAATTTGATGCAATAATCCCAAATAAGAAGGATTTTATTAGGTAATGTATACACTTTAGATGAGGTATTCTTGCCTGATACATTGATAGGGGAACACAGACATGCTGTGCACCACAGATAAAAAGAGGGAAGAGAGACGGGGAGCAGCGGCTCCGTGGATTTAGGGCTGGGATGAGATGCCTTGAGCACATTTTGACCTGCTGAGTCACATGTCAGGGTAAACATCACCTAAAAATACACCACAGCCTCTTGGTTTGACCTGCAAGCCTGCTTTTGGGTGGGAGCTGGCCAAGCCCAGACTCCCCACCTAAACTGGTGGTGATCATTTTGATAACCAGGACATTCACTCTACACCCCCTGGCTGTACTCAGGGGGTAGGGCAGAGCTGATGAGAAGATTTACACTGGGAGACAAAAAATGTGCATAATTAATGGCTGGACTTGAACTTTGAGGTCTTTTCCAACCAAATGACTCTGTGTTAAATGCCAGGCTTGCCAAAGCAAATCACACCCTTGTTTCTGCGGTGGAATTTCTCCCAGGAAGGCTGGGAATTTGGGTCCAAACCAGAGGGTGACACCCCTCAAAGCAGTCCCCAACTCCAGCAATCTTCCTCTTCACCATGCCTCTGGTGGCACCTATCCATCCCAGATACCTCAGTGCCTTCGGAGATGTTGCACGTGGCCAAGAGAAATTAAAACCTCTAAACCTAATTCCTGGTGGGAATTCCTTCCTCCTTTTCCTGTAGCATGTTACACAGTGGTTATTTGCTGCTTTCCTTACTGCAAACAGTGAATATTCCAGGAATAATTGTGGTGTATGTTAGTATATTGACACAAAGGGATCCTTCAGCCTTAACATATATCATTATTTGGAAGACATTCCCTTTCCTGGATACCAGATCACTCCATGGAGGTGATGCAGGCTATGATTTTTTAATACTTATGGCACTTTCATTCCTCTAATTTCATTTAAAGCTTTTTTCCTCCTAGTTAAGTGTGATCTAATTTGTGGGGGTTTATTTCCCTGCAGCTCACTCCGTCCATCCCAGAGATACTCCTTAATATCAGAAAACTTTTACCTTGTGAGTAATTCATGAATAAGCTGGTTTTTGGGCCACTTCTGGGCCAGCAGACAAGTAATGTGTTGTGTCACCACAGGATTTGGGGCAGTAAAACTCAGCCCTATTGATCCAGCACTCTCCATGTCCACTTTTGCCCCAAAGTGAATAAAAAGGCAAAAATTAAAGCACACTGGAGCTCCCTCTCCCTCTGAACAGAGCCACCAGGCATTTGGGATCCAGAGCACCACACAAGTTATGAGGTGCACATGTGGTGTGGGTGCCCACCATGCCATGATTTTATGGCAGGTTTTCCCTTCCACACACACAAATGTTTCCCTGTGGACAAAGTGATGGGATGCACAGCTGTGGATGCTGTGGAGGAGGGCTGGTGCTTGGATTAGAGCCCTTGGTGGGTCTCCAAAATGGTCTCCAGTCCCTGGGTGGATTGCAAGGGCTCTACTGCATTTCAGGGTGTACTTTTAATCCTGATTGGAAAGTGCCAAAAATAAAAGAGACAAATTTCTCATTGAAAGTCCTAGATGAGATTCCCTCTAGAAACAGCTCCCAAAGCCCAAGCTGCCCTTCACGCTCCCTGACATCTGTGGGGGGGGGGAAAAAACCCCTCATCCCTGCTGTATTCAGAGACTGGGAGACGTTTTTCCACAAACAGCGAGTTTGCTGACAAACCGAGTTTCAGAAGAACTAAAATGATTGGACCAATTTGGCAAAACCTGGGGGAAAAGACTCAAAGTGCTGAAATGGCTGATGATTCTGGCATTTTCAAAACTGCCTCATTTCAGGAACGTTTAGATTTTTCCTTCAAGTTCTCTATTGGAAATGGCACGCAGATAGACCGTGGGGAGGAGACGGGGTGACTGTCTGCTCCCAACAACACAAAGCCTTTGTAGAATTTAAGAAAAAACCCTCAAGAAAATATTTTATTTGGGGTCCAGGTTTCCTGAGCCCCTGTGCTTCGGCTGCCTGTTTTAAAAAGGGCTGAATATTTTGGATCTGGCTGGAATTGTGCTGTTTCAGAAGGAAACCCCACGAAGCTCAGCCCTTACCGGAGGCGAGTTCTCGTAGATGTTCGTGCTGTAGGGCAGGTTGATGAAGATGGGGTCCATGTCCTGCACGTCTGTGATGATGACTGCCAGGTTGGCCAGGGTAGACAGAGGCTTGTTTTTATCTTGGTCCTTGAAAAAAGAAGGGGCAGGGATGGGAGAGAAAGGGTTTCTATCAGAAAAACAGAATTATTCAGCAGCATTAAGTCTCATGTGGTTGTAGCTGGGACAGGATTTCTGAATAGTGGAGGTAATCATCTCTTTTTCAAGCTACCTGCTGGAATTATTGTCCACTGCACCTCCCTCTAAGCTGAAATACAATATGCATTTCATTGCAGCATCAGCCCTTTCAAATGAAGCAAACACCGATTTAGTTTTCATCACATTTTGAGTGAAAATGCAGCAATGCTGTTCAACATCTACTTCAAAATGCAAATTCCTTCCTAATGCAGACACAGCCTAAGCTACCTCTGCATGGTCAGACACAATGGTGGGTGCTAGCAGCCTCTCTCCCACCCACAGTGCTGGTGCCTTAACACAGCTGAAGAGGGAGACCTCTGGGAGACCTCAGAGCCCCTTCCAGTGCCTAAAGGGGCTCAAAGAGAGCTGGAGAGAGACTGGGGACAAGGGCATGGAGGGACAGGACAAGGGGAAATGGCTTTAAACTGAAAGAATACAGGGTTAGATCATGTATTAGGAAGAAATTCTGGGCTGTCAGGGTGGTAAGTTCACCCAGAGAAGCTGTGGCTGCCCCTGGATCCCTGGAAGTGTCCAAGACCAGGATGGATGGGGCTTGGAACACCCTGGGATTGTGGAAGGTGTCCCTGCCCATGGCAGGGGGCTGGACTAAATGGTCTTTAAATGTCCCTTCCCACCTGAACCATTCCATGATTCCACGATCACCTCCCTTTCACTCCATCACATCCCACCAGGACAGAGCCTCGGGCTCTTTTCCAAGCATGACCCTCCTCCAGCAGCCAGTGCCACAGCAGTAGGCACTGCCACCAGCTTCTCCTGCTGCTGCCACTGCTTTTATCACTGAAGCCTTGTCCCATGGGTGCTCAAAAGTGACCCCAAAGCCCCCAGCCCTTTGCTAAGGGCAGGAGCAAAGAGAGCACACGGAGGGAAGGGAATCAGTGTCTCCTCAGTGCCTCTTTACCCCCAGTCAGGCACTGTGCTGGAAGGTGACCATCAGAGGTTACCACACACTCCTCCAAAGCAGCTCTGAGCACAGGCAAAGACTGATTGCCAGAAGATTAATGTTAATTTAAACTCTATTCAACAACTCAGCTTGTACATTATCCTCTTAACCTGCAGGGCTCAGTGTCTGTGGCCTGGGTGGATGCTTATTCTGACTCTGCTGTTACTGCCATCAGGTTCAAGTCCTTTGTTTTTTCAGATAATGTTCCTTCCCCTCCCCTTCACCTCTTAAATTTTGTTTCAGGCATCACAGATAGCACTGAAAAAAACAAGCATGCTTCCAATTTCCTCACTGGACTGTCTCTCTTGATGTCCTTTCCAGCCTCTTTCTGTGCTTGCTGCCTTCATCCCTGGGATGGAACCACTCCTGCCCTGCACCCATGTTCCTCAGCAATCCCTGCAGCCACCCTGAACCCACATCACCCCATTTCCCACTCTGGAAACTGTTCATCAGGCAGACAAAAATCTGCAGTTGCTCTTCCAGCTCCTGCTGGGCTCCTGCAACTCTCACATTTCTTTCCTGGCACAGCTTTGCCCTGGGGTTTCTCACCACTCTTCTTCTAGGAATTACTAGCACTGACCAAGGCAAGGAGATATTTCCACAGCTGCCACCCAGCCCAGTCCAGACACAACATTTAAGTCCTTGGATTCCCTAAGCTGGAAATCACTGGATGCCAGGAGTGTATTGAGCAAGTAACAGGTTGCCCAGAAAACCTATGGCTGCTCCATCCCTGGAAGTGCCCAAGGCCAGGCTGGACAGGGCTTGGAGCAATCTGGGATAGTGGAAGGTGTCCCTGCCCATGGCAGGGGGTTGGGATGAACTGGGCTTTACAACCCCTTCCAGCCCAAACCATTGTGGGATTCCCTGAAGTACCAGTTACACCCCCATTTTATCTTTGCTGGGATACAGGACCAGACAGAGCTGGATGGGCCAAGCTGACACCATTGCATCCTTAAGGAAATCAGAATCCTGCAGAAAGTTACATTTCCATCAGGGACTGTGTCTGGTCCCACCTTTTCCAACCTGCTAGACAGTTCACTAACACATCCCAGGAAAGCGTGTCAGTGACAGACACTGGCAAGGAAGCGAAAAACAGAGAGGTCCTCTTTGCACTGGAGTATTAAAATAAAAGAGGTATGTTTCAAAGTCAAAAAACAAACAAAAAAAAAACAAAACAAGAAAAATCAAGTTTCTGGAGCAAATTCCACAGCCTGGAACATGCAGGGCTTGGGCTGAAAGGTTGTGATGTTTGCCCTACAGTCAGTGAGTGTCCAGGCCCGCTGCTGTGAAGAGAGAAGCACAGCCCTCCGTGTCCTCCTGACATTTGTAGTTCTGCATCAAGACAATGATCTTGATCAAATCACATGCTTCAAGAGCTCTAGCCAGATGCCTGGAGGGGGCAGAGAGGGTTTCCCCCCCCTCTCCTGAGCAGGGCAGATGTATTGTAGGGCTGAATCTCACCTTCCTCTGTTGCGTGCGAGGTGGGGAAGGAGCCGGCACCCAGAGCTCCAGCCTGTGTGCTCCTTGACATTCTCCAGCTCTCTCCAGACTAACACCAGGGACTAAACACCCACCCACCCACACGGGGCATGAATTTACCATTTCCCATCCCAAAGGTCCTCTCCCAGCATTGACTGTAATTAAGACCCTGTTTTTCTCTGCCCACCAAAATTTTAACTCTTGATGTCTGAACTGAACACAGATGAATCCATTTGTAATAAACCACAGTGTACAAGGAATGAGTCTGGAAGATACCAAAGATATTTTTCACTTAGAAGGTGGTGAGACACTGGCACAGCTTGCCCAGGGAAGTTGTGGATGTAGCTCCATCCCTGGAAGTGTTTCAGGCCTGGCTGGATGGCCTTGGGGCAACCTGGTCTAGCAGAAGGTGCTCCTACGTGTGGCAGGAGGTTTGAATGGGATGGTCTTTAAGGAGCCTGACCCAAACCCTCTGTGATTCTGTGAATGGTCTGTATGCCCTGTACTGGATTTCACCACCCAGGAGCTGGTTCCCTTCCTGCAGAAGCCCCTGGCACATGTGAGATGCTGTTGCAGAGGTGCAGCCGTTGCCCACAATGACGTAAAACCACCCAGAGACTGCGTGGCTGCAATGCCTTGCTAAGCAGAAACCACTGGATGTGCCCAAAAGCAGATCTACCAGAGCAGGGCAACAAAATAAACCCCAGACAACGCCTCCAGGCCTGCAGCTGCCAGGGTAAGACTCACCGTGGCGTTCACCTGGAGCTGGTAGGCCTGAGTGACTTCGTAGTCCAGCTCCCGGATCACCGTCACGATGCCGCGGCCGCTGTCGATGGCAAAGAAGTTGGAAGGGGGCTGGAAGGAGTAAAGCACGCTGCCTCCTGCCCCCTGGTCCGGGTCTGTGGCGTTCACGATGAAAATTGGAGTGCCCACGGGGGTGTTCTGGAGATAAGAAATAAATATCAGTAACACTGAGCACTCTTTTCACATGAAACGCACACCAGCAATTTCCTTTTCCCACCAGGAGAGATATCCAGAGACCCAGCAACTTCAGCCCTGTATTTCCAGGACATTTATAAGTTACATTGCTGTATTCTTTATTACAGTATTGCAGGGCCTATAATAGTTGTTACACACTTATAATAATAGTTATAGAGCTGTGGTCAAGGTGGCACTCTATCACAAACCCTTATTTTTCCCAGACATCCCAACTTTCCAGAAAAATTGCTCTCTTTGCTGAAACTTGTTTTTTGCCCAAAGGCGCTTTTATTTTTGACGCTGACTCCCTCACTGTTTTCACCACAAAGTATTAAATATAGGAGAGCTTTAAAAAAATAAGGGAAATTAAAAAAAAAGCATTAAATGCAACACAGAACTTCACATAAAAGTCAGTTGTAGTTTCCACAGCAACTACAACCTGGCCCGATTAACGCAGGCATGAACAGTTCCATCGTCATAAATCTGGAACTAATCTACATGCATAAAATATGCAGCTGAGTGCACAAAATCAGCAATGGCAAGTGCAGTTTGGCACTTCTTATTGTTTAACTTCACAGCGGGGAGAACAATTATCCATTTTTGGTGGAACAGCTGCATGTTCCTATGCAAATCTTAAAATGCATATTCTTGTCTGTCCCTAAAGGCACGAGCGCAGACTGCCAGCTAAAAGGCTCTGCTGGGGCTCCAGGTACACATGGATCACAACACTTTGGGCACGTCCCCCTGCCTGTGACACCATCAAAAGGGTTGACATGGAGCTAAACCTCAAAAGGAGACACAGCAAAGGTCACAAGTGAGACCTGGCAGTGGCTGGTTATGGCCAGCTGGGATAATACGGATTATTCCTGAAAAGCTCTCACCAAGTCTCTGAGTTTTATTGTAACTCCTTTCCTGTTGAGTTATTCGCCCTCAGCTTAGAGAGAAGTATCCTGAAGTGCTGAGAAGATGGAAAGGAGGCTTGAGGAGAGGCAGAGCTTAGAAGATGGGGCACTGCTTCCAAGAAAATCCTTGGCCAAAGCTGCGAAACAAACTGAGCCATTTTCAGGTGCTTTTTGCAGTAAACCAAAGGTTGTCCCAGTCAACACTTTTACTAGAAAATATAGGAAAACAGGGCTCCACACTTGGGAATTCTATTTAACCAGCTTAATACTGGGTGATGGCACCAGCAAAGAACCAGAGAATCCAAATTTTCCCAGTTAAGGCTCAGGCCAGCAGAAGTTTGTCCCCAGGGCAGGTGGCAGGATTTGGTACACCAGAACAGGGAACCCAGAGCACATTCTGCAGCTCACACTGATGATTCCAGCCTCAGGACACTCATCCCATGCACATCCCTCATGCCCCTGCCCTTGTATCCAGGCATGTGGCATTGCAGGGACCCAAGCTCAGCTCAGTCTCCAGCAAAATTCCACTTCCCTTATGCCAGTGCCATTTCTGCCAAGGGCTGAGAGGTTGCAGCTCCCACTTAGGTTTTCCATTTATTTTCCTTTTTTTCCTTCCTCTAAATCAAGCTGCTCTATAAAGCCTCACAGGGCACGGCCCGAGGATTATTTTTTAAAGCGCCTTCAAGTTTTTTGGTGATCAGCAGTCACAAAAGCATAAAAGATATAGCTGGAAGGGACCTCAGAAGAGAAACCTGTCCCCTGTGCTCCACCTAAATCATTCTCATCCTGAAAGCCTTCTAGCAATGGAGACACCACATCCTCCCCAGCCCATCTGCCCTGGAATTCTGCTGTCCTTTGCCTTACAGCTGCTCATTTTCTGGGAGCTTAACCCAGCCCTGCCCTGCTGCTGTGTAAACCCTTGACTTTGTGCCACACACTCAGCACCTTAATCCTGGCTTGGGCCTTTAAACTGCTCAGAAACCAGGGTTTTGTCAGCTGGGGGGTGTGCTGGGTGAAGAAGCCCTGCATGGGTGGCTGTGGTGGATGTTTGCTTTCCAAGCACTCCTAAAACACCTTCTCGGACAAGACCAGAGCATCTCCCCAGCCTCTCTTTTGGGCTACCTGCCTGCCCCAACCATCACCACCAGGAGCAGTTCCAGAGCATCCCACAGCCCTCCTATTGCTGCTGCCAGGGCCCTGATTCTATCACCTCACTCCAACAACTCAGCTTTCTTCCCAGAGCCACTGGGGTACCAGTGTCACAACACACAGCACTACAAATTAACCATTCACAGGGAGAAGCACAGCAAGAGCACTTTCAGGGTTGCACTGAAGGGTCTGGGCTATATTGCCCTGGGAATAATAATATTCATAAGGATAAAGCTGGCCTTGATGAATATGTTTCCTCTCCTTTTTAAGTGCCCCCAGCCACTGCTTTTAACATGCAAATCCTCTCTGGTCACCCGTGATTACGGGGCTGCTCTCGGCTGGCTGTGAGAGAGGAGAGCTTGATTTCCCCTGCATTGTACTCCATACAATAGCCCCAAAGCAGGCTTTGAAGGGAGTTCATCTCCCTGTCCTTCCAAAGGAGAAGCTGCCTGGAGGGGACACGGAGGTCACCAGCTTTGGTGCTGTCAGCTCCAGGCCCTGCAGACACCAGCGGGTGACTTCCATGGCTTTATCCTTGCTTTACAGCTTCTCTCACCTGCTCCCTTCCTTGGCCAGGAGCTGTACAAGCAGGGGATCGGTTCTGGATAAAGATCTGGCCCTGGGACATCATGGACATGAACACCAAAGCATCTGAGGGGTTCAGAGGGACCCCAGGGATGGATCACGAGCGTGGGCATGGGAGCAAAGCACAGCCCCAGTGAATTTAAGAGGAGAGTAGAAGGGCTTCCAGGCAGTAGGAGGAGGGTTACAGGAAGCAAAGCAGCATGGATGCATAGAGGGAAATCACTGATTCTGCCCAAAATGCACAGGCCAGTGAGAATATTTCACTACCAAACACATGCCCTTATTCCCAACAGTGCACAGGAGAGAGAATTCAGACCCATAAGGAGTGCTCTGGGTAATGCATCTTTTATTCCACAGCTCAAGTTCAAGCAAAAAAATAAAAATTAAAAATTCCCCTAAAACAACAAAACCAGCTGTAGGGTGCAGACATCCCATGCCAACAGTCCTGCAGGGAAAAAGGTCTCATCAATGCTCATGCCCAGGCAGGCAGTCAGGACTCAGAGGAATTTCAGGCCATCTGCCTTAAAAGGCATAAAAAGTATGTCTTTAAAATCCTCTTGCCATTTCTGGGTCAAACAAACTCGAGATATTCCTCAGCAGGAAGCTGGCATCTTTATTTCTCAGAAGCCGTGGCCCATCATCTAAACAATGAAGCAAAACATCTGGATAAACAGAAGAGCCTGGGGCTTATGTTTGATGGTAAATACCGAGCAGAGGACACAAGCCAGGGAGATGCCTTTGGAAAGCCCCGTGCTGGACCATGTTTCTGCTTTTTCAGCATTTACAGGTCCATTTATGGGACTGTTCTGCATATCCTTAATGGTTTTTCTTCATTAACAAAGACTAATTGTGGTTATGCTTATCTCACCAACAGGCAAAAACAACAAAATCTATCATTTTTTTTTGTCCAGGCAGACAACAGCCTACAGGTGCTAGTGGCAAACAGGTGAGCTTTCTACACGAGTCGCCAAATTCTGTCATTTTTTAAAGCTTTCAGCTCTCTGCAGCAGCCTGCAATGGAAGCTTCATTCACTACAGAAAAAAGAACTGGTGACAAAACTGTGTCATGTCATTAAATCTTTGTTATGATGCCAGCAGATGTGAGATTAAAAATAAACATGCAGACAGATGCAGCCTGTTGGGGGGAGGAGGAGGGCAAACGGGAGTGGGACCTGCTCCCGACCTGTCTCCAGCACCCCATCCTCCACCTGGCACCTCAGCAGGAGCAGCTCCAGCACCCAGGTCCCCCAGAGCAGCTCCAGAAATTAAAGGGCTCTGGGGTGCTATGTGGTGATGCCCTTTGTGCCTTCCTTATTTTGCAATAAATGAGTAAGAGAAGTTTAAAAAAAAAAAGTATTGGAAGAAGTTTGGGGGTCCAAAAAGAAATACTGAACAGTAATGCAAGAGACCCTAACTCTTAATCATAAGGAGACTGTTCTGTTCCAGTGGATCCCCAGCAGCCAGGACAGGTTTGTGTTAAAATAAGGAATGAACAGCCCCAAAATCCATGTTCAAACATGGAAGGATGGGGCTGCACATGGGGGAGACAGAGGAGAGACCAAGACCTTGTGTCTCTGAGCAGTGCAGAGGTGAGGAACCACAAATAATCACAGGATCACAGAATCAGTCTGGCCTCACTGTTCTGCTCCCACCTTCCTGCTCAAGCAGGAAATCCCAGAACACACAGGATTGTGTCCAGAGGGTTCTGGGACATCCCTAGGGAGGGACACTCCACACCCTTTCTGGACAATCTGTTCCAGTGCTCGGTGACTGCCCAGGGTAGTTCTTCCTCGTGTTCAGGTGGATCTTCCTGTGCTTCAGTTTTTGCCTGTTCCCTCCTGTCCCGTTGCTGGGCCCCTCAGCTCCCTCCTACTGACATCCTCCCAGGAAGTTGTGTTTCCATCCCAAAGCTGTCGTGGGTTGGCCCAAGCACAGCCCACCACAACAAACAGCTGCCCTGGGCTGTCCCCTGCCGTGTGACCTCAGCATGAGCTAGCAGACACAGATGTGCCCTGGTAACCCCGGCAGCTGGGACACCACAGCCTCATGCAACACTCTCTGCAGAAGGGCAATTAAGGCTGAAGAGGAGGTTACCAAAAAGGGACTTTTTAAAATATTTACACCTCACTCTCCGGCCACACCGGTAGTCTTTAATATCTTATTATGAACCCTATTATAATATGCATGATATTATTACCCATATTATAATATACATCAGTAATAAAATTTTGGGTAGATGCTGCTCCACCACAACGCACCAATAAAGGGAGATGACAATCCAGAGGAGATGCCCTCTCTGGGGTCACAATGTGAGCAACCTGGGATAGTGGAGAGTGTCCCTACCCATAGCAGGGGGTTGGAATTAGGTGGCCTTTAAGGTCCCTTCCAACCCAAACCATTCCATGATACATCCAACCAGGCAGGTTACATGGCCATAGCTGAGTACGAGTGGCACCTGAAAAAAAGTCACCTCCTCTTGTCTGCCACAAATGGTTCCTCTCAAGTTGTGCCAGGGGAGGTTTAGATTGAATAGTAGGAAAGTTTTTTTCATGGAAAGGTGGTGTGGCTCAACACCAGGCACCCATGAAAGCCACTCACTCACCCTCCTCTGCCACAGCTGGGCAGAGAAGAGAGAAATTCAAACAAAGGGTTCATGAGTTAAGCACTGGGAGAAAACACTCCAAGGGCAAAACAGGCTCAACTTAGAAGTAGAAAGTGAGTTTATTACAAGCAAAATCAGAGGAGGTTAATGAGAAGTAAAGTAAGTCCTTAGAAAAAACACCTTTTCTTTCCCCAACCCCTCCCTCCCACTGACAGCACAGGGAGTCAGTGTAGGGGGGTTTGGGTCAGTTTTTCTTCCACTGCTCAGGGAGAGGAGTCCCTGTGAGGCTGTGGGGACCCTCCCATGGGACACAGTTCTCCGTGAACTTTGCCAGTGTGGATCCACTCTTACGAGCAGCAGTCATCCCAAAACTGCTGCAACCTGAGCGCCTCCCATGGGCACACAGTCCTCCCAAAACTGCTGTGCAGTCCTCCAAGCACAGGCTGCTCCAGCCTGCAAGCAGGGCTCTTCTCTCCACTGGATCTCCCACTGGGTCACAGCCTCCTCCAGGGATCCACTGCCCTGGTGTGGGCACCTCCCCCAGGGGCTGGGGGTGGATCTCTGCATCCCCTGTGGATCCCCAGGGGCTGTGGGTGGATCTCTGCATCCCCCTGGATCCCCATGGGCTGTGGGTGGATCTCTGCATCCCCCTGGATCCCCATGGGCTGTGGGTGGATCTCTGCATCCCCCTGGATCCCCATGGGCTGTGGGTGGATCTCTGCATCCCCCTGGATCCCCATGGGCTGTGGGGGATCTCTGCATCCCCTGTGGATCCCCAGGGGCTGTGGGTGGATCTCTGCATCCCCCTGGATCCCCATGGGCTGTGGGTGGATCTCTGCATCCCCCTGGATCCCCATGGGCTGTGGGTGGATCTCTGCATCCCCCTGGATCCCCATGGGCTGTGGGTGGATCTCTGCATCCCCCATGGATCCCCAGGGGCTGTGGGTAGATCTCTGCATCCCCTGTGGATCCCCATGGGCTGCAGGGGCACAGCTGGTTCACCGTGGTTTCACCACAGGCTGTAGAGGAATCTGCTCCAGTGCCTGGAGAATCTTCTCCCCCTCCTTCTCCACTGGCCTCGGTGTCCCCACATTGTTTCCCTCACATGTTCTCACCTCCTCCTCTTCTCTGGCTGGAATTAACAGTGCACCCCAAACTTTGTTTTGATTTCTTCTTAAATCTGTTATCATCATCTCTAAGTGGTCCGGCCTCAGGCCGCAGCATGTCCATCCTCAGAGCCATCAGGGATTGACTCTGCTGGACATGGTGGAAGCTTCCAGCAGCTTCTCACAGAAGCCACCTCCATGGCCCCCTGCTACCAAAAACCAGAACCTGCAAACCCAACACAAAAAGTTTGTCCAGCACTGGCACAGGTGCCCAGGGAGGGGTGGAGTCACTGCCTCTGGAGAGATTTAAAAGATGGTGGCTGTGGCACTTGGGGACATGGCTGTGTGACTTGGCACTGGTGGGTTAGTGCTTCAAGTTGATGATCTTAAAGGTCCTTTCCAACCCAAGTGATTCTTGTGAAAAAGCTTTCCTTTCCTACAGGACTAACCAAAAGAAGAAAAAAAGCTTCCATCCTCTTTCCTGAGGCCCATGGCACCTGCTCCCACAGCATAAGTCCCTCTGGCTGTCAGAGCACTCGCCCTGCTCAGATTTGCACAGTGCCTTGGAGAGTTTCTCACCACAGCAAAACCATTTCACGGGCCATGGGCCACCAGCACCCCAGACGTGCTTTGATCCATCAGTCTTGTCCAACTGGCCTGACATCAGGAGCCCCGTGGGCAAGGAGCTGAGAGGGGGAATATGGAGAGCTGACTTTTTTACAGCAGGGTCAGAGTGGGACAGAAGCAAAGGTGGGAGATGAAGCAGAGGAGATCTGGGAGTTCATTCTCCAGATACTCTCTTCAGTGCATCCACTTTCCCCTCACCCAGAGCGAGCAGCTGCCTGGCTCTGAGCTGCTGCCTGGGGTTAAACCACAACAACCTTCTGACAAGAAGGCTGGGCACCAGAAATGCCTATTTTGGTGTATTTGGGGCTCATCCCTCCACACCAGCCGCCCCTCTCCAGTGGCTGGCCATGTAGAGGACCTCCATCTGACCTCCCAGGGCAAAGTCACCCGGCAGAGGCTGGTGGGCATGATTAGGATGCCGATGCATGCTGTAGCCATGCAAATAAATGTGGAGAAACGGCAGGCAATCTGGCCGAGCAGCTGTCGGAAGGTCGGTGAGATGAGGCGACACAAACGGGCCGGGGGGCACACACGGGGCTGGAGCAGCAGGCAGCTCCCATCTCCTCCCTGGCACAGCCTCGCCAGCCCCATCCCTGCTCCCCTGCCCCCGCAGCGAGGCGGGAGTGACCGCTCCCATCAGGAGATGCTCCGCTGCTCCGCGCACCTCTTACAGCTCAGGTCAACCTATTACTCTTAAATAATTCCCTGCTGCCCCTCCTGGCGGCTCTTTCCCCTCTCTCTCCCTGTCTCCGCACCGCGCAGTGGGGCGGATGAAAGGAGCTTTGCGCTCTGCTGAAAGCCGGCTCGCACATCCCTGCGCTCCCGCCGATCCCGAATCACTGCAGGCGGGAAGGAGGGCTCGGTGCCTCCTGCTGAAGGCAGGGGTGCTGTGCCACAGAGCTGACATGGATTCCAAGTACGCTCCTGGTACACCTGGGACCCTGCCTGCCTCATCCTGGGCTGATTTAAGTCACCTGTTCCTGCCCAGGTGTGGTTTGCTGCAGGAAAAAGCTGCAGAAGCAGAGCCACAGAGAGTGCCAGCCCCTCTTCCAGCCCCTGCCGAGAGGAAAAAGCCAGCCCCGTGGTTTGGGTTCTGTCCCCATTCTCCATCCCGGGTTGCCAGACTGGGTCCCTCGCTCGCGTGCCAGCTCAGAACGCTCACGCGGATGCGAGCAGACTTCCAATTCCTGTGTTCTTAATTGCACTTTTAATTACATTTATTAATTGCATTACTGCTCGTCCGAGCCAGGCAATTTCCAATTTCTAAGTTTGATTTTAAAACCTGATAATTTCCCTTTTCACAATTTTTATTTTTTTGGTGGAAATCCACCCCACCTTTCAATCATCTCTCATTAATATGTACCTCTTGTTGCTATCTCTATTAAGTGACCTCCCTCATTATCGGGTGACACTGGCAAACAGCCACCGCAGAGCTATAATTCAATTGAGGGGCTTTTGAAAACACCATAAACACAGCTGGAATGGATGCTTTATAAGAGCTGGAGAGGAATTAGCTGCTGGATAACCACACTCGGAGCCGAGAGCGCTCGTTCACGGCAGCCACGGCCTGACCCAGAGTAAAAGAAAGGGACATCACAACCACCCAGCCCACAGGGGAGCTCGCCATGCTGGCAGGACAATGCCACTCAGCAGGCAGAGGACAAACAGCCACACAGAGCAGAAGATGCTCTGATATCCCGTGGGATAAACCTGCTTGCTTTTTCCAGCCCAGAGATCCCCTGTTGCCCACCAAATATAACCCTGCCCTTGCCAACGTGGCAGCCAATCCATGGCACAGCACCCCCAAGAGCTGGGGGCTCCTGGTGGAGCCAGTCACTGCTGCAGCACAAAGGGGAGAGACCAAGAGAGGAATCATGGAATCCTAAAATGGTTTGGGGGTTGGGTAGGGAAGGACCTTAAAGATCACCCAGTTCCAGCTCACAAAATCCAGCAGCTTCCCACTGCTCTGGGAGGGCGCAGAAGAAAAGGGTGGTGACGCAATCACTTCACTAACTCGGAATCCACAGCCAAATTTCATCACAAAAGACACATTTCTCTCCCATTCTGCTTCTCCAGCCTTCAAGGAGCAGGCAGGGCCAGGGCAAGGGCTGGGAGGCAGTCTGTGCTTCCCTCCTTGGCTGCTGGTAGGTCAGTCCCAGTTTTGGAGACAGCAGATGGGAAGCCAAGATGGTCTAACGAGACATTTGAAAGTCAGACACAAGCGCCAAGAATGCGAAAACCTGTCAGTCAGAGAGCCCCCGGCTTCAGCAGCATCACATTTCTCCTGCTGGTGTGATTTTCCTGCTGGAAAAGGGCGTTTGGAGCAATCTCCAAACTCTCTGCAAGGGCATCCACGGCAGATGGCCCGGCACCCCTTTGGCTCTCATCTTCCTGGAGATGGTGGGCATGGAGCAGGTGGATCCAGGTGGCCACAGTCAAGGTCTGCACTCCTGCAGTGGCTGCTTTTGGTTAGGGAAGCAAAGTCAGGGGGAATTACAGAATCCAGGAGGATTTTCCACTGTGCCTCTCCTCAACATCAAAATCCAGTAGCAAAGTCAAACCACCAGAGTGATTTACCACTGCCAGCCAGCATTCAGTGTGGGGTGAGACAAGAAATCAGTTTTCCAATTCCTGCTTGAGGGCTATGCCATAAACCCAACAGATCCTCCTGTTTTTTTAATATCCTTTTTTTTTTCATTTTTATTTGCAGTTGCCACTAACTTTCACTTTTTGGCACCCCATGGCAGCCCACTGGGTGATGCTTGGGATGGCAAATGACTTCCATTAAGGCAGAGCGTTCACACAATGCATTACAAATGAAACCCTAATGACAGGACACCGGCAGCACCGCTCCCACTTGATATTAATTGGGTGCCACTTCCTTTTAATGGTACATTAATTAATGCGGGATATCAACGGAAGTCCACGACACCCCCATTAATACAAATGAATTCATTATCATCGGTGTTACTACGAGAAATGACAAATAAATCTGTAACAGTGGGACACTTCAAATAATAGCCACGAGTCATTAGGTATTGTCTTCATTTATACAACAGACTGCAAATATATACATGAAATCTATGGATGCTTATCTAGCCACATGTCCCTCTCCGTGCCTCCTCCCTGGCTCTCAAGCTGTCCTGAGCCACCTTGGAGGGCCACCAAGCTGGCCAAGAAGAACTGGGACTTGCTTTGTCACTTCACTGCCTTCTTGCTATCTCTTCTTATCCCAGCACTTCTCACTATCCCCTTCTCTTGAATCTTCAGAAGACCCTCTGATCTAGCAGGTGTAATCCTGGAAAGAGGATCACCTTTCCTTGCTCTGTCTCTTGCCTTCCCATTTTAGCCAGGCCTGCTTTTCTACCTTATTTATTTATTTTACTACTTATTTATCTGCTGTTCTGGCAGAGAAGCTAAAATCATCTTCCCAGCACAGAGCAGCCCACCTCTGACCATGGGAGGAGCGAGTAACGTGTCCTCAGAAAACAAAGGAAAAAACCCCACAACTCCCTTGAAATCGGGGATTTGTAAGTCCCAAAGATCCATCAAAAAGAAACTCTGCAGCAGCCTGAGAGCAGGTACCCACCCTCAACACCACAAAATCAGCTGTGCTGATTCCAAACAATTCTGCCCTGTCTTCCCGTGGATGGCTTCATTACCATCGAGGGATCGATACGGGTTCAGCTGGGGTCGTGCTGAGGCAGCAAACTCCAGCAGCAAGAGCTCCTGCCAGAGCCATGGCACAGGCACCACCCTCCCCGGGGAGGTAACACCCCAATTCCCCGTGTCCCGCTGCCCCTGGGTGCTCAGAGACAGAGCCTTTTAAAATACAACATATGGAGACTGTCTCAGCCTTGAACTGCAGGAAAACCCACTCAGGAGCTAGGCCCAGCAAATCAGACACTTCATAAAGACATGGAAGCCAGCAATCCTAAGGAGGGTTTTTTTCCCAAATGGGGGAAAAAAACATGATTCTCATCTTTAAACTGAAAGAGGTGAGGTTTAGGTTAGATGTGAGAAAGAGATTGTTTTTCTCAGAGGGAGGTGAGGCCCTGGCACAGGGTGCCCAGAGCAGCTGTGGCTGCCCCTGGATCCCTGGCAGTGTCCAAAGCCAGGTTGGAACACCCTGGGATAGTGGAATGAGTCCCTGCCCATGGCAGGAGGCAGGAATTAGATAAGCTTTAACCCAGCTCAAACCGTGTGAAGATTCCTGGTGTTTCTGGGTGTCTTGCGTTGCACTCGGGGATGAGACATTTAGGAAATAAGAGAGAAAAGGGAAAAGTTATCTTTAACGTGACGATGCAGCTAAGCCACGTCCAACCTGATTTATTTTGTGGCTCTACTCCATAAGCTGTGCTTTTGATAAGTGTCATTAAAAATGGTGTGTTTGTGCTGTGATTTAAACCCCTGAGGGGAGCAGCCCTGGGCCTGCCCCTGGCTGAGCCGGGCCCTACCCTCTGCACCTCACACTGTCTCCACTGCCCGGCAGCTTGAGAGGTCTCCTCACCTCCTGCTCAGGCTGTTTCTTGGGGATTTAGGGGCACAGGGAAGAATTTCTTCCTAATATCTAACCCAAACCTGCTCTCTGTCAGTGTGAAGCCAGTCCTCGACATTAACTTGATAACTCCCTCTGAAAACCTGACCTCTCCTTCCAACTCCCCCCTAATAATGATTTGGGGAAGGATGGCAGCAAAAACTTCTAGAAACCATTTTTTTCCTGCAATTGCACGCGTCTGCCTGAAGTCTCATTACCTCTGTGTTGAGGCAAACAATCTTTCCCTCTAATTTCTCCTCGTGTTGCCAAAGGAACCAGCCTTTACAATCCAGCCCAAAGAATTGCCCAAGCACACTGGGAAGTCACATCAGAAGAAGGGTCAAAGCAATCTACTGGTGACACCAGTTATGTCAAGCAGATTTTAAAAATACCTTAAGTGGTTTTTAAAAGACCTGGTGTTTTATGGCAATAGCGCTCGGCTGGTGTGTTGGGGTTTGTTTTAACTGGGAACATCACAAGGTCCAAGGCAATGCGGCCCTAAAAGCTCACCACAACATCTCCTGCAGGGATAATACAGCAGGAAAAGGCTTAGAAAGCACATTCCAGCATGGGACACCTGTGTTAAAGAGCAAGAACAGGGTGGGAAAGGAGAAGGAGAAAGAAAGAAAAAACCTGCACTTTTGTCCTTTTCTAGAAACAGAGACATGACTCCACCCTTCCCTCCCCCCTTCACAACATCTTGCAAGCAGCAGAGGAGATCCCAGCCCTGCCAGCATCCTTGCCAGGTCCAAGGAATTAACATGGCATTACCTGAGTGGGGGGAAAAACCCCAAACCCAGACAGACCCAAACCCACATAACCCTGGCAAAACCTTCCTTGCTGAAACCATTCCCTTTGAGGCACTGTCTTCAGTCCCAGCCTTTTCCTGAGTGCTGACACCCCCCACCAGGATCAGACCAAGCCTTATCACCTGCGGTGTGGCTGAGGAGCAGGAGAGAGTCAGGATCACTTGCCAGGGCAGGGAAAAGCTAACCCTGCATCCCCCTCCCAGCCCTCCTGCCAGGCTCCTGCTCCCCTTCCCGTGCTGATTGGAGCAGCTCATCCTTCTGCTGATTGCAGCTGATGGTCCTGCCTGGGTTTTGCCCTTCCAGACCAGACCCTCAATTATCAAGGGTCTGGTTTTTATAAAAGGTTTGGGTTTTTAACTGTTTTTTTTTTGTTTGGGTTTTTTTTTTTTTTTTTTTCTCCCAGTTCATCTAGCGAGTTTATTTTTGCTTGGGCTCTTTCCTGCCCTGTCTGGATGTGCTGATGGATTTTGGGGCTTGCCAGAATCCAGCAAAACCAGGCTCTCTGGGTAGTATTAACTTCTAACCCCCGTGTAAAAATAGCTGCAATAAAGCAGAGTGAATAATATCAGCTTCACCTAATGTAACTTTGATTAAAAAGTGCTGCCCTCTTCATCACTCCTGGGTGGTAACTCCAGAGAAATGTCCTTCCTGAGGGATGGAAAGCCAGCAAGATCTGGGGAGAGAACAGCCAGTACCACACAGAGACATTCCAAGGCTGCTGCTGAGCTTCACAGGGAAGGTGGAGGCACCAAACTCAGAGGAAAAGCCAACAAAACAGGGGAAAAAAGGCAGATTCCTGCCCATCTGCGAAGCAAGGCAGCCCAGATTGGTATTCCACAGTCTGTGTTAGCCCGTGGAAATCGCTGTGCTGTCATTTTCACGCAGCAATTACCTGCTCCTGATTCCTTTCATCCCCAGTCCCTTCCCAGAGATCTGAACTCTGTGTTGACAAAGCACCCTGGAAGAAAGACGGGGTCAAGGTGTGGGAAGAAGGCTCACACAACAACAACTTTGGGGAGAGTTTCCCCGTGGTGTGATTGTCTCAAAGGTGCTCAGCTGTTTTTTGGGGGTTTTGACCCTTCCATCTTAAGTCCAGCTGCAGAACCAAACCACTGAGGTCCCTGGCACAAAAGCCTGATCCCTTCCCTTGGATGCAAAAACTCCCAGGTATTTAATTATTCTCCTCTTCACTCCTGGTGCTGGCAGACTGTGTCAGGAGCTGTTTTGTTCCAGCGTGCAGGAGGAGGCAGGAGAGGTTTTAATTTCACGCCATGCACCAGGCGCTGCAATTTTGGACACTGGTTGTTATCTGACTTCTGGCCCTATCTCGGGGCCCGGCGCTCCTCAGGCTGCCGTGGCCAGTTGGCTTTTTAATTTATTCTCTGCTAGAATGGGGATTCTGTTCAAGTGAGAGCCCTCACTGCCCAGGCATGCTGCTTTAATAACAAAATGCCTTCGAGTTTAGAGGTGCGACTTGGTGCCAAGCTTGGTGCCACTCCTGGGGGGCTGCAGTTCCTGTGCCACAGCAGGCAGGGCTGGAGGAAACCCCACTGCTGCAAATCATCCTGTCCTTCAACCTCTGTTCACCCAGGAAGAAAAAAAATATCACCTAAAATGGGATTGAAACCAATTCCCAAATCTGACCCTCCTCAGATGGGTGAACCATAACCCCAAATCAAAGGATGACCTTCTGGAGAGTGAGAGGAGTCCCAGGATGGTTTGGGTTGGAAAGGACCTTAAAGGCCACCTCATTCCAAGCCCCTGCCATGGGCAGGGACACTTCCACTAGACCAGATTGCTCCAATCCCTGTTTAACCTGGCCTTGGACACTTCCAGGGATCCAGGGGCAGCCACAGCTTCTCTGGGCACCCTGTGCCAGGGCCTCACCTCCCTCACAGGGAGCAATTTTTTCCCAATATCCCATCTCATCTAGCCCTGCGTGAAGCCATTCCCCCTTGCCCCTGCCAAAAGCCCCTCCAGGCACTGGAAGGAGCCCATTCCCCAGCAGAGGATTGAGGATGACTTGGAAAACAGCTGCCCTCATCTCTCCAGGCTAATCCTTTACCCAGAAGCCAGGTGAAGAATTTCCTACGTTTTTGGCATAAGCAAAAAAGCAAGGCATGAAGTCACATTTGCAGGCTGGGGAGCCATGGCATCCCTCTTGTGTTGGATGTCCAAAAAACACCCTCAAAAACCGGCTGAGCACCTTTGAGTCAATCACACCACAGGGAAACCCTCCCCAAAGTTTTTGTTGTGTGAGCTTTCTTCCCACACCCTGACCCCATTTTTTCTTCCAGGGTGGAATTTGTCAATACAGAGTTTAGATCTCAGGAAGGGACTGGGGATGAAAGGAATCAGGAGCAGGTAATTGCTGCGTGAAAATGACAGCACAGCGATTTCCACGGGCTAACACAGACTGTGGAATACCAAGAGGCAGCCGACAGAGGAGAATCAATACCTCCCAAGAGGTGGGATTATTAGGGAGAGAAAGGTGCTTGAAAGATCCATAAGTGCCTGATGAGTGACTATTTCCAAACCACTGCTGGCTGAATGAGAATTGCCTTCAGAAGGATGCCAGGGTGTGCCTTCAGCCTGGGGATGCTCGGGCAGGGATGGGGAAGTCTGGCAGCAAAACATGGCTGTGCCATCATCCCCCAGCTGCCTGAGGCCCTCCTCTTGCAAAAGGGAGCTCTCCTCTTCCCCTGGTGTCCCCTGGAAGGTGCCAGGTAACATCCTGACAGGGATTTTAGGGAAAGCAGGCTCTGGCATTTTGGCCTCTGCAAAATGTATCTTCCTACAATGCATCTTGCACAGTTCCATTTCTCCAAAGTATCTGGTCTTATTTACAAGACCATCATTTAAAACTTGTTTCTAGTTCTATTTCTCTCTCAACAATGTCTGTCTTATTCTATAACATTCCTAAGTCAACATTTCTTATCTTAAGGTTTACATACAAATACATACTATGTGAACCTTCTATCGAGCTTTAATAATTTTCTACAAATTCATTTCCCACAGCATTTCCTTCAGAAAGGCAGCAAAAAGAGGCTGCAGGAAAAAGTGTGGGGTTGCAATTCTTCTTACCCAAAGCACCTCTGCAGCCATTAACAAACCACATCTGTCAGTTCCCTGTGTTCCACAAGCACTTTTTAAACCCCAATTTCCATGCTTTGCTCAACCCCTCCACACTGCAGCCACACACGAGGCCCCTCCTATAGAACCATCAACATCGCCCCAAAATGATGAGTGTATCTGTTTTACACCTCTCCATAAAGCCATAGTGTTGGGAGGGATGGAAGTTTGACAAGAAAGTTTCACAGATATGTGTGCTTGGTGGAAAGCTCTCTGAATGTAGAACCTGAGAACAAAATAGAGATGGAAGCAAGTGTTGATATAGAAGAATAATGCATGTGTAAATTGAGGATTGATGAGCCAGTCTTAGTGGACAACTAAGAAAGCAAAGATTAAGGCAATTTGGAAGGAGGTTTTATGACTAGAGCAAAGGATATGTTGACCACAAACAAAAAGATGTTTTCACCAAAAAGAAATAGGTCTTAGAAAAAAACAGAAAGATACCATAGGCAAACAAATAGAAAAAAGATCTAAGAATTTTCCACTGCAAGAAATCTGAAAAACAGCTTTAAGCTTAAACTGCAGCATACTAACTGATGTGATTGGATAGTAGTAACCATAATATAGTAATGATAGTTATGGTAGGCTATAGGTAGCAGTAAAGGTATAGATTGGTTCTCATGTATTAAGATGCTCAGCAAGGTATATAATGCAGTGTAACCAAAACCAAAGGGTCTTCAGGCTTGCCTGAAGCTGGAGCTGACAGCGGGAGCTGTGGCTCTGTCACGCAGGACCCATGGCTGCTGTAACATCATGGATCCAATAAAATGCTTTTTGAGGAGCTTCCTGGAGCCTGGTATCTCTCATTCAGGCTCTTATTCCATGGGAAGCCACCAGGATCTCCTCCAGCCCTCCCAAGTGACAATGACTTCATTTCTCAGCCCCAGGAGAGTTGGTTACCCACAGCAGCCACCCTGCCCCCCGGGGACAGCCGAGCAGCCAAGACAACACAAGACAGCAGCATCGCTTTGCTTCTCCCTGACACGTCAAGCGTGCACCTGCCAAACCATCCTGAGGCTCAGCCTCTTGGAAAAAACAAATCCAGGCACCTCCAGATGAAGATCTGCCCTCTGGACATGAACAGGGAGCTCATTTTAAACAAGGATGCCTCTGGGCATTCCAGCTTTCCACAAGTTTCACACACCCAGCAGCTCTCTCTGCCAAGAGCAGGCTGCTGAAAACGCAGCTTGGAAGCTGCTTTTGGTGGCTTGGGGGAAATTCATGTTCAGCTTAGTGCTAAGCATGTTTAAATACAAAGGTTTCTCCTGGATGAGAGCAGCCAGGAGGCCAGGGAGTCTCATTTTCCCAGGGGAGAACCAATTGCTCACAACATATCTGGCTAGGGAAAATGAGTGAAAAGCAGAGAAGCTCTCTCCTCTCTGACCCCCATGCAGCTCCAGCCTGTGCACAGTTATTTATTTATTTTAAACCCTTTTTTTTTTTCCTAAGGTAAAAACATAAACAGGATTTTATTTTAGGAGGAGAAAGAAGCACGAGGAAGGAAGAACCTTAAAGAGCAATTTTTGAAATGTCAGCAGGCAAGAGTTTGCCCAAGGACAGCTCAGATGTACCATTTATTTTTCAAAGGAAGTTAAAAAGGCACTACATGCCTCGGTTTGCAGCAGGAAAAAAGCAAGACATGCTCTCCAAAACCTTCATCCAGCGGAATTTCTTCTATTGATTTTTATTTTCTATTCAGTGTATGAAGAATGAAAACCTTTTTTTTTGTTTAATTGGAGGAGTTATTTGCTGGCACTTGGCTCGGGCCAGGGAAGGAGGGTCAAAAACTCAGGATGCATGGCACCAGCAGTGCCACAGGCAGCCCTTGGAGCTCCTCTGGGGTCTGGAAGGATGGGGAAGCCCAGGGATAGGGGCAGAGGACAGCAAGAGCTGAGAAATGGAGGCAGCTGGGGTAAACTCCTTCCGCTCTGCTCCTGTCACCTTACAGAGCTTTTTGCACTATTAAATCTCACCTCCTCCAGCATCCCACCCCTGACTGTGATGGGAAGGTGTGTGTTGGGTCCACACACCTTTGCTGTGATTCTGAAAGCACAAAAATCAACAAAAGGAATCCTCTAATTGAGAAAACAATTAACGAGACCTGTAAGGGAGCCCAACAGCCCAAATAAACCACCAGATAGGAGCTGTTACCAAAATCCTATCCCTCCCCCAATGCCTGGATCAGAGGCAGTGAATAAACATCCAGCAGCAACAAATGTGGGATATTTTGGGCACTGCCAAGCCCACATGCCCAGGTGCCACATCCACACAGCCAGTGAACCCCTCCTGCCATGGTGACTCCAGCACTGCCCTGGGCAGCCTATTCCAGAACCTGACAACCTTTTCAGTGAAGATTTTTTCCCTAATATCCAATCTAGATGCCCACTGGAGCAAAACACTGAAGTCAAAGAAAAATTCACCTGGCCGAGGATAACCCAGAAGTGAGTGCTAAGGCTGCAGCCCAAAGTGCACAGCCAGCTATAAATAAAAGCTAAAAAAGAGCACTTTTGGTACCTGGATGAAGTTCTTGCTCTCAACACATTCCCTGTGCTCAGTTCAAGACTTAACCAGGAAATTTAAACAAAAGCACCTTGACAAAGCTGTGATAAGGATTTTTTTGGAGGGGGGGAAGAAAGGTGCCTGTTAATCACCCATTGCAACCAGCCCCGAGGGGTGAGAGCAGCGATGCCAGCTTGGCACGGGTGCAGCACCCACCCCAAGCACAGCAAAACCCCATTAAAATGCAACATGTTAAAATAATGTTTTAAGAACTCATCTCCTTCAGAACATCTGCACATTCCGTGGCCTAAGACTCAAATGCTGCTCTTCTTCCCATCCGTCAGGCTCGGTGAAGGATTTGCTGTGTGGGTTTTGTTTTGTTTATTACTTCTAATGACTTTCTCATTATCATTTTGCTGTGAAACATAAACGATGGTTATGGGAGAAATCATATTATTTGGATGGCTTTATTAAATTAGAGAGCAAATCTGTGTATATTTCTGGCTCAGGATAAATGTTTGAACTTTGAGAGGCCAAAATTCATTTTCAGACAAAGCCATTTTCGGAAGCTTTGGAATCAGTGGTTAAATTTGCCCTCAGCTGCAAGAGAGATGTATGGGGGTATTTCTCAATTTAATCCCTCCCAGAGATTTAACCAAATCACCAACCCAAAACCCTGCTTCTAGTTTTGCTTATGAGAAACTTGAGACTTGTGGAACATAATGGAAAAATAAAGGGAAAATAGCACTGAAAAGAAATACAATAAAATAATAAAATCATCCCGTCTCCATGTGCCCATTCCCCTAGTTCTCACAGGGGGACTTCAACCAGCTCATGCATTTTCTGTGAATAAAATCACTGTCTTCACACCTTCACAACAAGAAAAAGTGCTTATTCCTACAGGTACTGCTACAACTGAGAACACCAGCACAGCTCCACCAAGAACAGTAACCTCAGCCAGCACTGTGCAGGTGGAAAACTGTGCCAGCATGGGCCACCTGCAAGGATTAGGGATGTGCCACTTAAAATACACAAGGAGAAGTCTGGCACCTTCTCTGCATCAGGTTCCTGCAAGACTCAACCTTTGGTGACAGAGGAAGACAAGCAAATGTGACACAAACACACAGGATGAGAAAGCTGCTGCTAAACAGGCAGAAGTTTCAGTTTCCTCCTCTTTTCCATCCCTCCCAGTTCAAGGAAGGGAACAGAAGCCAAATGCATTTTCCATGCAACAAATCAAAGCCCCCCCACCTCCCCCCAGCCTTTTAGAACCAATACCTGACACTGGAATAAACCTGTTAAAAAGAATAAATTCCCCCAAGCACACCCAAAGGGAAAAAGCAATAGAAAATCAACCCTGATAAAAGAAGTATTAAATGAAAGCACTTTCAGTGTGCCAACTCAAAATGTATGGCCCACAACAAGCCTGGTGAGAGAAATCCCTCCTGGAAAAACACAGCAAGGAAGAAGGGGGTAAATATTTGGTGTTTTCCACTCACCATTAGGGCAGAGAATGTGACAGGACCTACAAGGAACAGGCTCTGAGGCAGTGGGTATTGTATTGGCAGGGTGCTTTCATAGCAGGAAGGAATGATGAATCTGACTCCATGTTCTCTGAAAGCTAATTTATTGTTTTATGATACTATATTATATTAAAGAATGCTATACTAAACTATACTAAAGAATGCAGAAAGGATACTTACAGAAGGTTAAAAAGATAATGAAAAACTTGTGACTCTTTCCAGAGCCCCGACACAGCTTGGCACTGGTGCACTGGTTGGTGAATAAGTCAAAATAATTCACAGCAGCAACCAATGAAACAATAAATAAATAATCTCCAACTACATTCCAAAGGCGCAAAACACAGGAGAAGCAAATGAGATAATATTTGTTTTCCTTTTTCTCTGAGGCTTCTCATCTTCCTAGGAGAAAAATCCTGGGCAAAGGGATTTTTCCAGAGAATGTGAATGCCACAAGGGGGGACAGGTCTGTGGTCTACAGGATTCCTGAGGGTCTCAGCAGCCTGACCATTGTGGGAGCACAGCACTGGAAGGGACACACAGCAGGAATATGTCAAGCTGGAAACAACAAGCAAGACCTACTCTGCTAGTAATTCAGCAATCAGCATCAAAGGAACTTGGGGAAAAAGCAGGGAAAGTGGCAGTTTCTGAAGCAGGGACAGCTCCATGGTGTTGGGCATGAGCAGCTGTACTCAGCCTCTGGAGGATGGAAACCAGGAGTCAGTGCTGCCTCTGCAGAACACACCAGGCCATCCTTCCTGCACCTCCAAAAGCTGCAGCTGAGCAGAAGTGCTGCCTGGGGACCCCAGCAGTGCTAAACCCTCCCTGCCCTGGTGGCACGTGGTGGGTAGGCACCAGGAGCAGCTCCCCCAGCTCCAGAGCCAAGGGATGACCACCCCTTGCCCAAGGAAAAAGGAGGGGGAAAAGCAGATGTCTAAGTAAACTGAAATAAATGAACTTTAGATGTGAGAAGAATGAGTTAATTAAAACCTCCTTGTCCCAGACTGTCTGGGAGCTCCAGGCAACCACCATGTGTCAGCAGTACCACTTCCCCTCCAAGGAAAAACCCACTGGATTGCTAAAATTCCCCCAAACACTCAGGAGCATGTTTCTCCTCCTTCTCTGTAAGGGAGGTCCTTTGGTCCTTGCAAGCAGATTTATTTTCACAAAAGCCATGCAGCTCCTTCTGTTTGCTCCTCTCCTCCCTGCTCCTCTTCCTCAGCCCCTGGGAAACAGACAGAAACCCTCTTTGGGTTTCTGACACCAGCCACCACAAAGGCCATGAGTGGTCACCAACCACCACTGGTGCCATGTAGGCACCACCTGTGCCTACAAACGGGAGGAAAATCCTTGTGAATCCTCCCCACAAGGCTGCTGCAGAAGGACCTGAAGCAGAGGAGACCTCTCTGCATCAAGCTGATACCTGCCAGCCCATTTCCTGGCATCCCCCATCCTCCTGGATGGACAGGGGAGAGCTGACATTCCTGAGCTTACACAGAAACACTGCTTGTGACAAGTGCTTACCCTCCCCACAAATGCTTTAAGACAACTCTTGAGCTGGGCCTGGAGGGAGGCAGAAAACCCCACAATGCCATCAGCTCTGACAACCCTTTTTTATTCTGCACGTGTCCACTCATATCACATTTCCAAACCCACTGCCAGGCAGATGTTTCAGATGCTCAGATGGGAGTATCTGGGAGCACAAAAAAACAGGGATGGTGACTGAAACCAGCTTCCCAGTGCCTGTCAAGAGCCTGCACTGAGTAAGAGGCTGAGTTGCAGCAGACAGCAAGGAGCAGCAGCGTGTTTCACACAGCACCTGCACCTCGGAACGGGGCTGCAACACCCCACACATTGATGAAGAACTGATGTGACACTCCTTCGGCAAGCTCCTGTGTCCAGGGATGGCGTGCTGCTTCTTACAACAAAAGGACAGAAATCCTATAAACACATTTATCCTTTGCAGAACATCTCTTGACACCAAATCGATGGGAATAACCTGTGCCCTCTGCCCACAAGAAGCACACGGAGGGCTTCATGTCCCATTCCCCCTCTCCCCCAGTGTTGCCATCCCCTTCATTCCTGGCCACACCATTTTCCAGAAGCAAGAACACCCCAGAGGATCCAACAATCCACCAAACTGATGGGGAAGCAAAACGAAAAAGAGAAGAGCAACTTTTGCCAACCATCTTTTTCCAAACTCATAGAAAGGGAGAGAGAGAAGAGCTAAGCCTGCTTGGGAGGCAAAGCCTTCAAAAGTTAAATGTATCATGAAAAAGAAAACTTCTGTCGCTGCCTAAAAAGGTTTTTGACAGGTCTTCATTTGTAACCCACAAACAAATGCAGTTTCTCATGCTCCATGGACTCTAATATCACTTCAGAGCAGAGCCTGAACCCAATTCTCCATTGAAAAGCTGGAGAAGCAACCACATTAAAACAGCTCTCTTCACTGCCTTTGGGCACACCAGAAATCTTTCATTTCGGGAGCTGCACCTAAAGTGCCTGGGAGCACAACCTGAGCAGGCAGAAACTGCTGCTCAGAATCATTTCAATGGCTTTGGGTGGGCCAGTCGCAGCTAAGTCAAGCCTAACAAACAAGGCATCATTATACAAGGCAGAAAGAAAAAGTGCTTTGCCCTATTTAAGCAAGTCTCAGAAATCTCTCTCATCATGTCTGAGTCGATGAGAAAAACTGGTCATAGCCCAACAATTCAGGCCCATGTGGCCATTGTGTGCTGCCTGGGAAAAAGGGACAGAAAGTAAAGGGAGAGTCAGCCACCCACAGCGGGGTTAGGCACAGAGAAGAGAAATAACACACACCACCTCGAAAGGCAGAGGCAGTGGAACAGCCTGCCCAGAGCAGCTGTGGCTGCCCCTGGATCTCTGGAAGTGTCCAAGGCCAGGCTGGATGGGGCTTGGAGCACCCTGGGATAGTGGGAGGTGTCCCTGTCCATGCCAGGGGAGTGAACAAGATGAGCTTTAAGGTCCCTTCCAACCCAAACAATGAACACGTGCACTTCCACAGCCTCTGCTCTCAATCTGAAACCTCAAAACCAGAGCAGTGATGAGCAGCAGTGCCTGGCTGCCTGCTCCACATCCCAACATTCCTCCTTGCTCATCCATTTCAAAGTTCAGACAGCACAATCTACTTGCCCAAAGAGTCCCTTGTAAGACATTTACAAACATAAGTGAGGCTGGAATTCCATATTTCATCTGGACAACATGAGCAGAGCGTTTTTACATCTTAATTTTGTGTTAATTTTGCCTCCTTGCTTGCTTTCTGCAGAGTTCCCAAGATTTTGTGGCAGCCACCAACTCATCCCTCTTCCTGAGGGCTACAGAGCCCAGGTTTGTCACCAGCCAGAGGAATCCTCTAGAAAGAAAACCTGCAGGAGAGAGATAAGCAGCATCTCCTCCACTCATCAGAATTCAGGGAAAAGACCAAAACAAATATTAATGAGAGGCACTTAACTGTGCCTGTTCAGCAATCAATAACAGAGGACAGGGTGCACAACTGGGCTGAGCGTCTCACACCATTGATGTGCTGGGGTCCAAACTGGGGGGGGTCTTCTCTAATCCCCTCCTTGGGGCTGCACCAGCAGCTCTCCAAGCCCCTGTCCCCTTCCACAAACTCCCAGGACTAGAGAGACAAGGGACAGTGACTAAAACCTCTCTTTTGTGTTTAATGATTACATCCGCTCTGACTAGCCACACTCCTCTTTTTGTTAAGGTTTTTATTAATCTGCTTCTCCAGATTATTCCAAATTACCATTTGGAATTAGCCATTGGGCCAAGCCAAGTGCTCTGGAGCATCTCTGTGTGTGGGGGGTGGCATTTTCTTAATGGGTACCACAGGGAGAAAGCACAGGGCTGCTTGGTGGGGAAAGGGGACAGCCAAAGCGTGTGACCACAGAAGGACACAGGGGGATGGCACCTGAGCTGCAGGGACAAATTGGAGAGCAGACCAAAGAATTTCCAAGGAAGGAGATTTGCAGCTCAGGAACCTCTTTACCTCTCTGTAAGAAAGGAAAACCTTCCTCTGCATCTCTTGCTAGTGTGGCTTCTCCTGTGCACCTCTGGTGCAGCTGGGTGTTTAGTGACCCAGCCCAGGGGTGCAGCCCCACCTCCTGCTCTTCCAGCAGGATTCCAGGCTGGCATTTGGGGGCGCTGGAGCGGGTCCCGCCGCGCGGGCTGCGGGAGGAGAATGGCTTTCAGCTCAATTACCCTTCACATTCCGATTCCATAACGCTCCAGTGAGGCTTTTTAAGCAGATCCCCCCCCCCCCAAACAAAGCCTGCCTGCCGCAGCCCAGCCTCAAGCTCGAACGTGCAGAATGGAGGTGAGGCTCTGCTCTCCCCTCCCTGTGTCCTGCCTTTCCCAAACATCTCCCTGAGCTTGCCTTCTCCTCTTCTCACCATCTACCATTTGTGTGGCTCCTCCGTGCTCTTCCTCCAGCCTTTGCTTGCCTCTCCCAAGCCCAAAGTACCAGATATGTGGGTATCAGGCTCCTTGGTGTTAGGTCTGTGCCACCAAACAGCCCATCCACCCCGCAGACACGGGGCCAGCACAGTGCAGACACCCACACTCCGTTTCAGAGGTGCTACCGTGAGAGAAGGAGGTGGTGAAGCTCTCACTGCTTCCCACAGCCAGGTGAGAAACAGGTTAGTGCCTGCCAGAGGAGAGCTGACCTCCTCCCGACACGGCCTGGGCACAGCAGCGGTGACACGCGAGCACGCAGTGGGACACGGAGGTGGCAATGAGGGACAGATGATGGAGCACACACTCTGGAGGTGCAAACTTGCTAAAAAAACTGCCCTCCACACAGGGCAGGTCTTGTGTTCCGGGCCCTCAGAACAGAGGTCACCAAGGGAAAGCCTTGCAAGGGAAGCTCTGTGGGACACCAGGCTGGTGGGGATCCCTGTCACTGGAGGAGGATACAGGCTTTTCCCAGCGCTCCCCAGCCTCAGCAGGACCTTCCAGGAGTGCTCAGAGGCAATGCCATGGCTGTGTCCCACAGGGCAGAGGTGTCCCCAGCTGCACAGCTCCTGGCCTTTCTCCCCAGCACCCATTTTCCTGCTGACTGCAAGGACTGGGGTGAAGTTTCCCCGCTGGCTGCCTTGCAGTGCCACCATCCTCGTGGGGCTCACACCAGCAGCCACAGCCTCTGCAAAATTCCTTTCCCCACAGGCATGAGTTACACACAGCAGAACAAACCATCCACCTGTCCTGCCATTTCCCTCTCAGCCCCCTCAAAGGCCAGGCAGGGGCAGCACATCCCGGAGCGTTTTCTCCTGGGGGGCTGAGGAATCTGCAAACACACATCTGGCTGCACATTTAATAAAGTGTTTTTCCAAGCGCTGGTGCAGCAGATTCAGGGAGATTCAGCATTTCAGTTCGGGGTCATCTCGATCACATAGGCTGTAAAAATTGTTTCCCTCCCAGGGTTTTTGCCCAGCTCTGGCTATGGGATGGAGCATGGGTAGATCCCCCTTTTTCCACAGCTCGGAAAACCATTCTCTCAACTTACCTTTAAATAAAGATTTACTAATTAGGGAAAGATCATCTTCCACTGATGTGAATGAATGGAGAAGTGCTAAAAAAGCACCCCTTGGATACCAGCATACAGCCTATCAGTACAAACTCCTTTTTTTTCCTCCTTAAACACCAGGTTGAAGATAGTGTTTGTGGTCATCCTGGCACAAGCAGCCAGGCTCCAGGTCAGGAGGTGCCTCCAAACATGTGGGAGTGACTGAGGTTAATCACACACAGGCTGGGCAGGAGCTGGCTGACTTCACTCACACCTCCTCTTCTCCCTTCCCTCCTTCTCACCACCCTTTCCAGTTTGATTTACAATTGCAGGACAAGCCTAAGGAAGTAACATCACCAGGATGAAAGCCAAGGCAAGGTCTGGAAAACAAGGGACGTGTTGGTATAACCATCACCTGAGCTCAGAGCTGCAGCCAAACACACCTCCCTGGCACCCCAGCAAAACCCCTTGACTACACAGAATGAGCTCAATTTCCTGGAAAAAGAGGGACAAGCAACCATCATCCTACACAAAGTGACAGCTGTGAGCACCTCTCCTTTTTCACCTACCGGGTTTGCATCCTGTCTCAGAAAAGCAAATAAATATGTTTCACACATCTCCCATAAAGCAAATCTCCAAAACTAAAAGCTCCCCATTTTTTTCCTCCTTGAACCAAAATTGCCTTGAACCCTCTATTCACTTTCCCTGATCTCTCCATTATTTGCACTAACAAAATAAATCACCCACATTTTAAGTTCCCACAGCAATTAATGTTTGAAATTAAGTAATGGCCCCTAATTTTGATTGAAACTTCTACTTAGATCAAATTCCCTCCATTTGTAATAAAAATAGTTTGAAACCGATACAAACAGTTCAGTTCACACATAAATATTTAAAAAACTTATAGAGAGGCTGATTTAGTCTATTATTTTACCACAAAGTTTGACCAGCAGTAGAAAGCTTATTATACATGACTGTCACTGACACATTACAAACTAATAAAACACAAAATGCAATTCTCAAGAAGAAATTGGAATGAATCTATTGCAAGAGCGATTTTTATGGTTCTTTTGAAATGCTATTTCTCCCCAGCTTTGCTGTCAAAATGGCACCATTTTCCCTAAATATTTCCATCTTAATTAAAAATGGTGTTTTTATCGAAAAAAGAGCCTCTTGTGCCAGCTGCAGCTTCACATTCCCATGCTGCACGGAGTGAGGATGCTAATGTGTGCCCACCTCATGGATCTGCTGCTGGTCTTGGTTACTGCAGGTAGAAAAGGGCCTGGACCCTAAAATTCCAGACTCCCTCACACAACGCCTTTCAGCAAGACCTTAAACATCCCTTAATTTATGTGCTGTGATTAAAAAATGAGTGTAAACCAACAAACTGCATGATTATGTGAGTGAAAAAAAAAGTTAAATACATTTTCACTGATGGGTTTTTTGCTTCCTGGCACGCAGCAGTTGCCAATCATCACCTGAATGAGTTAAAAACCATTCCTAAACACCATTCCTAAAAGCCATTCCTAAAAACCATTCCCAAAAACCATTCCTACATCCAGGCATGGTCCTGCTGCTGACTCCAAAGGTGAGACACGGAGAGGGAGGTAGACAGAACAGGGATGTGAGGGGAGAGGATGCAGCTTTTGCTGGCTGGCATGAGATAAGTTACATCCCAGGCTTCTGGGAGGAGATGGTAACCAGAGGAGAGGGAGATAAAACAAAACTAATTGCCAGTAGGTCACATTCATTCCATCCTCACCCCTCTGCAGCACAGAGACAGGGAAGAGACCTTGAAGCCATCTGCTGCTCAGATGTGTCAGTGTGATTACACTGCAAGGGCTGGGCTGGAATGTCCCCTGGAAAAGAGACCTTCCAGCCCAGGCCTGAGCTGCTCCTGCAGCAGGGAGTACTGTGGCACCACGAGCCACTGTTTGTGCTCCAGAGGAACGTGCCTGGTCTGAGGAACCCGCTGCCAGCAGGATCCTGAGGAGCCACCATCAGCTGGCATTGGCCATCCTCAGCTCAGACACTGTCCTGACCTCAAGGGTGACATGGGGCAGACCCAGCAGAGCTCTGGAATCAGCAGATATGTGCCCTCAGCACCCACAGGAAGGAGCTGGGGGAGTGAGGATGTTTTTCCTTCTCCCCATTTCTCCCATGAGGAATGATAACTGATTTACCCAAGTTACCTCTCCCCTCTTTGCCTGTGTTCTCCTCACTCAGAGGATGTTGCTGTACACTTTTTCTTCCTCTCCCTCAAGATAATTTCCAAATTTCCCAGCATGACACCTCCTCCATGGAGACACCAAATTACCTGCTGCCCCACACTGGCGTCCCTTTCTGGTCAAAACCTTCTTCTTTCCCCGTCCCCCTCGTCCTGCCCAGCACTCCACTGGCCAGAACCACATGACTATTTCTAATTTTCAGGCTGCCCCCCCTCTCTGCTGCAGTACCCTTCCAGAAAGAGCCCAAGTTGTGCCTGGTGGAAATGACTGTTATCTCCAGGACACTTTACACATTACTTCCACGCCATTTGGAGTTTTCCGCCCCAGTAGTTTCTGTTGCATCTCTCATTTCACTCCTTGGTCACGTGTATTAAAGGACCAGGGTCTGCTGCTCACTGGTGAATCCACACAAGGGACAAGGGACACTTTCTTTTTCCCTAGGACGTCACTCAAGACCCTCTGGCGTCACAGCAGACGTGCCAGCAGTGACAACAAAAACTCGCAGGCAGATGACCTTCAGAGTGAAGGATGCTCCAGGTCTGAGCACCTACCTGGTCACAGTTTCAAAGGAGAAACTTATTTAAAATCAGGGTGAGGAGGCACAGGGTGCCCAGAGCAGCTGTGGCTGCCCCTGGATCCCTGGCAGTGCCCAAGGCCAGGCTGGACAAGGCTTGGAGCAGCCTGGGATAGTGGAAGGTGTCCTTGCCCATGATGGGGAATGGACTAAATGACCTTTAAATATCCCTTCCAACCCGAACCATTTTAGGATTCTGACATCTACAACATCAGCTGTGCAAACTCCTTTGCCAGTACAACACCCCTTCAGCCCCAACCCGTGTTTTACTCAATGCACTGCAGTCTGTCTCATTTAAATTCTTTTCTCCAGTCCTGGTGGAAAAAAGCAGGGAGAAGATGACAGCTGGTGCCTGCTGTGCTTCCAAGCTCTTGCCTGAAGACACTGCCAGCATCCCAAAGCCAGAAGGAAAGCCCAAGACAGGGCCTGCACTTCCCAGCCCATTTATGTTTTGCTTGCACGTGGACAGCAACAATAAAGACAATTAAAACTGAGGCTGTCTGGGAAGTTCGGGAAGTGCTTCACCTGTGCAACAGAGACCCTCTTGCTACAGCAAACACCACTCAAATCCCCACTTCCTATTTGTCCAAGAGGTTCTGGAGGTGGGAGATCACCAGCACTGGGCATGCCAATGGGATGCCAGGATGGAGGGGAGATGGAAGTGCTTGATGTAGCCAGGAAGGAGAACCAGCTTTTCTATCCAGCAGTGCTTACTGAATACAGCTTCAATAACTCACTAAACTGCTTGCTGCCTTTCCAGGAAGTTTTTAAAACAAACAAAAAACCCCCAAACAACTCATAACAAATAAATAAATAAATAAGTTTTAAAAACTGCTTCCAATTTTCTGAGGAGAAGTTCAAGACACTTGCAAATTTTTGCACGCTCAAAGGTAGCGGAAGGAAGGGATGACTGGATTTGGGGGATAAGTTATTCACTGTAAATTATTTGTTCAGCTCTAATCTTCACATGGAAACACAAGGATAAGGAGAGAAGGAAAACAATGGGTGAATGGAAGAAAAAAAAAAAAAAGAAATGAGGAAGGAAAGCAGCCAGCAATGATTACAGACCATTTTTGCAACGTGGTCTATCTCCCTTATCAGCCCTATTATCATCACCTCCACTATAAAGGCTCTTTATTTAAAGGAGGGGAGGAAAGAAAGCCCCAGAAGGTGTCTGGGAGCGTGCAAGGGACTGGCTAATGCAGCTGAGGGGGAGCTCAGCTCGTGGCAGCTGCTTCGTATGCACAGCACCAGGCCTCGAGCCATGGCAATAGAATTATATGAGCCCCCGAAGACTCGGGCAGGATGGCAGGGAAACTGATGTAATTACTGACATTATTACCCTTAAAGCAAAATAATAATTTTAATTACAGCAAGGGCTTTTGGGCCTTTCTCTGCTCCTCCCTGCCCCTGCTCACTGTGGAGCAGGGTCTGGCTCCAGGCCGTGTGATGGGACGGGGCAGTGACGCTCCTCTCCTTCCTCTCCTCCTTCCCCGCCAAATACTTTTCTGCACAATTAAGAAAAAGACATCATAAAAGCCACGATTTCGGCTACACCCCCATATTAAGGATGGAAATGGTGGCCAGCAGCTTGTGAAGGCTCAGTCCCAAAGGCTGCTCCCCGAGCAGAAGGGACTGCTGCTGATGGCGAGCACCCGCCTGCCTCCCAATTAAAATAAATTGGCAAATCAGGGCTAAGCTCAGGAGATAAGACACCTGCAAGCTGGACCGTGGCCACCTCAACACTGCTGTGTGCAGACCAGAAACTTTCCTTTCCATTTTTAAACTCCTTCCCCACAGCCCTGCCTGCTTGGATTCAGGAGGAGATGAGCACACTCCCAAGGCAGGGCTGCGGTTACAAATCTGAAAGCAGAGCTCTAATTCCCGTGTCCTTGTGAAGTTACAGGTGCTTCTCTTGTGGTGCAGCTGTGATTTCATGAATGACTGAGGTGCTCAATTGCAATCCCTGGCCCAGTGCCAAGCTTTTTGCTGGAAGATCATAGGATCAGGGAATGGTTTGTGTTGGAGGGTACATTAAAGACCATCTAGCTCCAACCCCCTGCCACAGACATCTTCCACTAGACCAGGTTGCTCAGAGCCCCATCCAAACCTGTCCCTGAACACTTCCAGGGGTGGGGGTGAGTAACCTCAAGATGTAACACACATCACTTCATAAATCACTCAGTGTGTTATAAATATAACACAAGGAATGAGGTGGGGGAGAACACAAAAGGAGAGAAAACTCCAATGGAAACCTCCTGAGGGAACATTCAGCAAAGAAACCAACAATTAAATGACCTTTCTGCCAGCATGTCACAGCTGCTGAGGCTCCAAGGCCATGAGAAGGCCGGGGTGGCTTGAACTTGATCGGCAAGCTCAGGATCTTGGGGGCTTACAGGAGAAAAGAGCTTTTCCCAAAGAGGTACTAGACCTGAAGTTAGTGCAATTTAGGCTGGAATCAAACAACCATTGCCCCAGCACTGCTAAGGCCACTACTAACCATGTCCCCAGGTGCCACATCCTCTCCAGGCATGGTGACTGCACCACTGCCCCAGGAGTTAAAGGCAAAGGGACAGTTGTGTGGAAGCCCCAGGAGGTTTCCTGCTTGGGACTGGGACAAAAAGCCCAGCAGGCACCCAGGGGGGTACAGTCCACCCCGATGTCCCCACCACACCAGGTAGCACAAACAGGGGCTTGTCTCCACTCCACTTGCTTCTTCACCTAAAAGCATTGAACCGTGACAATCCAAGAACTCTGTGTTCCCTACAGATCCAGCCAAACGGAAAAAAGATTAGATAAAACAGATTGGACTTGCCAGAAACTGAGGCATGGCCACAACAGCCTGCCACAGGCTTGGCAATAGATCTCTCCTCGTTTAAAAGCCAAAACCTTGAGACTCCCAGAAAACGTGGTACCTTGGGGTTGGGTGAGGGGGGTGGAAAAGAGGCCGTGAGCAGGAGATGAAGTGCAAGGGATGCATCCAAGAGGAGAACAAACCCTGAAGGTCAGAGTAGCAAGCACATGAGCAGCTAACTAATGTACTACAGCAGCACCACGGGGCACAGCCACGAGCGCGCACGTCCTCGCAAACTGGAAAGCCATAAAAGTCTATTACAGCGAATCAAACAGCAGCCAGCATGACAGCCATTAGCCTGAAATGAATACACGGGAACTTAATGAGCTCTGTCGAGGCCAGCTTGGTGAATTAAGTTGCCAATTCTAGCAGGATTCCCCTTCTCTTTGCAGACGTGGGAGCGCCCGCCCCGCCTGGCTGCCTCGTGACAAGCAGAGCACGGGGCGCCCTTGCCCAGACGGGACGGACGATTAGGCTGGAGCAATATCCCCCTATCCCTCTCCTGGCCCCTGGCAGCTATTCTAGGGATGAGATCAGCACACAGCAAGCACAGAGGAGCAGTGCCACTCCAGCAGTCGGGCTGCTGTGGTGCATCCTCTCCATCCCTCCCCACAGCACAACCCGCAGCCTGTGCCCAAATAAATCCCCATTCGCACACCAAGCGGACCACGTAAAACACCAGGATGGGTATTTAGAGGCAGTATTGTTTTTAAAGGTCAGTTTACTTCGTGTTCCATTTATTTATGCACACTCTTCTTTTTGACTTTCCAAGTGCCACACAATAGCAGCGAGGTTTAAATAGCCTTTCTGTCGCTGCTCCATTAGCTACGACAACTGCAAATCGATACATCCATTTATCTCAAAATTAAAAAGAGAAAAACCCTCATTAGCTGCCAAACCTGCACAGAGCCAGTCTATTGAAAACCACACTAGCCTCTCCTCTTTCTCCAAGCTCCAGCCCTCTTCATTCATCATCCACAGGCCCTTCAATTTGGGCTGGGTGCTCTCTGAGGTGGATTTTGGTACCTGTGCCCTCGCTGCTCACCCTCAAGCTGTCTGGAGCATGGGGTGACCTCCATCCCTCACCATGGCTGGGTCCCCTGCCACCTTTCCATGCCACATCACCTCCAGCTTCAAGTAGTCATGGGCAAGCAGCAAGGAAAACTCATGGCTCAGCACAGGTCTCAAAGCCACATGCCCATCTCCTCCTTGAGAGCTGTGCCACCACACTCAGGAGAAGTTTATTGCTGACACCCCTCATGGCCTGCAGCCCTTGGTGTGGCCTCTGCAGGTGGTGAGACCCCATTCCCTACTCCCACAGCCAGGCTCTCTCTCCCTGGCATGAGAACAGGAGTGCTTCCAGGATGCTGGCGGAGCAAGGCGTTTGTGGCTCATTACCTCTGATCAGTGCCCTTGGTTAAAGATCACGGGCAGAAACTGGAAGCTGGCACATGCTGCCTCGTAATTAGATTAGGCCAACCTCCAGGAGAGCACAGCTCCCCAGGCCAAGTGCTGGGTGGCTGCACGGGGGGAACACCAGTCTTGCTGTACCACAAACAGCCAGGCAGTGCTGGAAATCCTTCCCAGCAGACCCACAACTCACGTGCACAGCATGTGATATGGCACAGAGGGGCTCTAAGGTTCAGCCTCTTCTTCTGTTATATTTTTTTTTTTGTCCAGATCACCTGTGTGCAGTTCCCTCTCCTCAGCCAGCCCTAATTTTCTACACATGAGGGCATGGAGTGATAGGACACAGGGGATGGCCTTCAGCTGAAAGAGAGGAGGTTTAAATTAGATATTGGGAAGAAATTCTTCCCTGAGAGGATGGGGAGGCACAGGGTGCACAGGGTGCTCAGAGAAGCTCTGGCTGACCCTGGATCCCTGTAAGTGTCCAAGGCCAGGCTGGAGCAACCAGTGGAAGGTGTCCCTGCCCATGGCAGGGAGGAGCTTTAAGGTCCCTTACAGTCCAAACCATCCTGTGACTCTAAGATTCCATGAGTCCAAGCCAGGACCATTGCTCTCCCCTGCTCCCCAGGCTGGGCACAGGTTAATACTGGAAATGGGGAAAACTCAAGCTTTGCAATATTGGCTCTTAAGATGGTGCCTTGGGAAGGCTGGCCTAGAGCAGAGGCCAGACAGAGCTAAAGAATAAAGTAGGGATTTATTAAAAGGCCTCCATGGATCCACCTTGGGCAGCACAAGAGCCCAGGCAGGGCTGCACCGGGATGAACCAAAATGGTCACAAAATGGACACCCAGTCACAGGGTCTCTCACTTTTATAAGTTCTGCTCCATTTGCATATTGGAGTTCATTGTCCAATTCCAGCTTTAGCCCATGCAGTCCCATCCTTGTTTTTCTCTCTCCAGCCCACGGTGTTTGTGCTCCTGGGCCTGAGATTTGGATCATTTGTCCTTGGTCCCCAGCTAGAGCAGGAATTGTTTTGTCTCCCTGCTCTGTGCAGAGAGCTCACCATCCCCTAATATGACCCACACACTAAAGCAGCACAGAATCTGAAAAATAGAAAAGCTAAAACCTGAGGCATCAAGGACAGAAGCCATCAGCACGAAGAGATGTGGCACAGATACTCAGGTATATAAAAAACTGGTGCTTAACACAGCCCTGATTCCCAGGGGAGTCACAGAAACCCATTTCCATCTCTTCACAGAGCAGGTAACAGCAAAACCAGGGGTCAATCTGAGGGCAGGGGAGAGGAGCCTGCTCCCCTCCCATGCCACTGCCATTCCTTTTGCTTTGCAGACCTCTGCAGGCAGAGCACGACCCGGAGGAGCAGCAGCAAGGCACGACAGCCACCCGCTAGCTCCAGAGCCCCGAGCATGGGCAGGAGCAGGGGGCACCTGGTGGGGGTTTTGCCAAGTCATTTCTCCAGCCCTCGTGCTCTGAAGAGCAGCAGAAATGCCTCTGACCCAGTGTCACTCTCACGGGGAGGTTTCAGGTGACTTGGTGCAAAGATGAGACTCCAGCTCATACATCACGAGCAGCTCTAATGAAGAAACCTCATCCTCACAACAGAGGGGTGGGGAGGGATCACAGCCCAGTATGGCAGGGCAGCAGCAGCAGGAATATTAAATACACCCTGGTAACACAATAGTTTGCACCTCTCAGTTACCAGAGCTGCTCCATTTCACACACACACAATGCACATGGGACCTCACCCACACCCCGAGGAAGAGTCTGGGAACTCTGGCACTGTGGTGCAAAGAGAGGTTTCCTCCACTGGAGGATGTCAAATGCTCTACTAACCCCCTGTTTCAAATGGAATATCCTCACCTTCTCCACCTGGCACCAGAAGCCACAGCTTAAAGCCTAAATTCACATCAGACCTGTAAATTCCTGACCACGTCAGGCTGCAGGTGCAGAAGCTGTCCCTGATGGATGAGCAGATGTCACCTCCCTTGCAGTGGCCAGCACAGAGAGCAGCAGAAGGTTGTGGAAACTCTGTCCTAGGGATATTCAACACTTGGCTGGATAAAGCCCTGAGCAATCTGACCTAACATGAAAATTCTCACTGGATCAGTGGGAGCTTGGGCCAGATGATCTCCTGTGGCCCCTCCCCACCTATTTTATCCCAGGGACAACATGGGACCAGTCCTGCTATGGAGCTGTGGAAGGAAATCACCAGCCAGGGCAGAAGCCTTTGGGCAGCACTCTGCCAGAATTCAGGCATTTGGAGAAACACTTGGTCCTGCCTCAGGTCACCTCTGTGATGAGAGCTGTGCATGCCCTCAGCTCCAAGGAAGACAACAAGACACAGATCCTCATTGGCACTCATTTGCAAACTTCCCATTTGTCATGGGAAAGATGTCACCAAAGCACCACATCTCCTCTTCCACCTCCTTCCCCCAACACCCCAAACACTTTGCTCATTTTCAGGCAGTAACTTCCAGAAGTTTCATCCTCCCGCAACTTCGCGAGGCTCCAGGGCAAGAGGACAGCCCTGTGCACTGGTGGCCAGCTCTGTGGTGGCAACCAGAGAGCACGAGTGGCCACTGAGGGGAGAGGCAGAGGCCAGGCAGAGAGGGTCCTACCTCAGGGATGCGGACGCTGTAGGGCTGGTTGTGGAACTGTGGGGCGTTGTCGTTCACGTCTCCGACCTGGATGTTGACTGTCCCTTTGATCACCTGTGGGCCCAAGGACAACAGCAGGGCGTCAGCTTCAGGTGTGGATTTAGAGCCTAAAAACCAGCTTGTGGCTGTGGCTTTGGGCTTTGGGCCAAGGGGCGACCCCTCTCCCCTGGTGCAGAAGTGACCCACACCCCCTGCTCCCCTCCCTCCGTGCCGCAGACCATGAAATGAGAAGTCACACTCACCCCTTGGCTGTCACTGACAGAAAATTCAACTGTGAATTCTGACTTAGTCTGAAAGGGAAAGAGAAGAAAAAAACCCTATAATTAAAGATACTGTAGCGTTTATCTGCAGGTGGCAGGCTGGGGACTTTCAGCCAATGTTATTACACGCAAAATGCTTCCAGGACCTTCCAGAAGGGGAGAGGTGCTGGAGTGCCATTGCCTGCACTGGGCAGAAAATGCTGGGGAATCTGAGTGCCAGCAGGGCTCCTGTGTATCCCACAGGCACAGGAGATGCCCTGCTCCAGGGCTAAGGAACCCCCTCCCTGATTGGCAGCTGGGCACTTAAAACATGGCAAGATTTAGGGCTCTGCAACACAGTCTCAGTGAGGACCTCTCAATCCTGCTGCTGCTTTCCCAACTTTCCTATCACACAGCTGGGAATCCTGGGACAAGCCTGTCTCAAAATACCATGAAATTCCCACACAATTCCCTCTGTTCCTTATTGTTTAACTGAATTAACAGCTTGCAGCAGGGACCTATCCAAGCCACTGATGCTGGGGTGAGAAACAAGTGGGAAAGAGCAAATTTTTTTGGGATCAGGGCAGAGGGATATTGCTCGTGGAGGCAGACCTTCTCTTCCCGACCCTTTTCTTCCCACCAGCAATCATTTTGCTCCTATTTTACCAAAGAATTGTGCAAAGATTGTGCACATCTATCTAGTGCCTGCCCACCAGCTGGAGCACAGCACCTCGATGCTTCCACAGCATCAGGCAGGAAAGGCTGGAAAAGGCAGCCTGAAGTGGCTCTCCACGCTGCAGCTCTGGTTGATTTGTTCCTAATGAGATGGGCTCAGGCACAGGCAGCAGCCAGCAGGAGCTCTGCTTGCACCAGGGTCGAAGTTCATCTCGGAGAAGGGATTGGGGAGCAGCTCCCCAAGGTGTGCACCCACTCCTGCTCCCACATTTCCATCCAGACAGCCAGGGAAAGCCCTTTCCAACTCCTGCCTCGGGGCAATGCTGGTAGGCAGAAGGAGGAGCTGAAATCCCCAGGGAGAGAAGACTCTCTGCTCCCTGTGCCATCATCCCACCCTGCTTCATCCCTGCCTTTCAGCCCTCTTTTCCCCCTCCTCATCCACCAGGGACAACGCAATAGGGAAGAAAGGAAAAACAGGAGATAAGAAACAACCTGTTGAGCATTTAAATTTTAAAAACTCAATAAAATAATCAGAGGAAGCTTCCACATACCGACTGCTGTCACTAAAATTATTTTAACACAATTCTTTAGCCTCAGGGTCTGCCATTTTTCTAGAAATCCGTTTTCCTTCTAATCTTCATAGGAGTACAAAAAAAAATCTTTTAAAATTCATTTTGCCTCTATACATTTGCTCTTTCCCCTTTTTCTGTAGTTCATCTTTTCCTGCATCATTTACCTTGCTATGACTCTTTCCCCCTTCTTTCTCCTCCACAGTACAAGAATTCACCTCTTCCTTTTCCCTTCCCACCACTTCTCCTGAGTGGCTTTCTCCCCCCTGACTTTTTGAACACGTGCACCCAGGCCAGTGCTCTCTGCTCCCAGATTTGTGCCCACCTCCATCCCTTCCCTCTGACTGCCTCCTCCACCATAAATTGTCACTCACACCTCTCTCACATCCCTTACCCTTTCCCTGTATCCATTCTATCTCCCACGTACTTTGAGCCCTTGGGATCAGCTGAGCCCATCCACTCACCCAAGCTCTGCCCAGCTCCTTCCCTTCCCACCCTCCACACCACAAGACACCAAAAATCTATTGATCACCCTCCTGGGCTTCAGGCTGGCATGGGAAGTATGGGGAAGCAGGAGGCATTTGGATGAGGGAAGATTTATGACTCACGCCAGCAGCTGTTGGCACGGCGAGGCGGAGGGGAGAGGGGTGAAGAAAAGCACTTTATTTTCCTAAAGTCTCGCTCTTAACACTGTGAAATTGGGTTTGGCCTTCCCCCCAGCCCCAGCCTGAGAGCACCCAGCACCCTGCTCCTCTGCATGCCAATGCCTGGCTGGCTCTGACTGGGAACACGGGAGGTGTGTTAATGGGTTTGATCTTCCCAAGGCTGCTGCTGGCCAAGGCAGCACTAAACACAGGCAGCACAAGCACAGGGGAAATGAAGCACCTTGCCCAAATCACATCATATTTTCCCAGTCTTCCTGCTATCGCTTCCTCCTTGCTCCAGGAATGCAGAAAGGGCCAAGGTTTTAGCAAAGCAGGCACCTGGATGGGATTCCAGCCTCGCACACCAAAGCTGCCATTGAAAATAGGGGTGGTGAAATAGCTTTGAGGCAAGAATCTTGCCAAATTTAGCATCCAGCAGCCTGAATCCACAAGAGGATGAAAAGTCTTGATGAGATTGAATAAGCAGGGATACCTCACATCTCTTGACACGCTGTTCTAAATAGTAAAGGATTTAATTGGCACAGAGATTTAAAGAGGAAGCCTGCACATTTCCAGGCTGTGTGAGCAGCCTGGCTCCTTGGTAGATCACCTCCACTTATTAATTCCTTTACTTCCAGACCCACAGGTGCTATTCTAGCACCCAGGAAAACCCACAAGTCAGAAGAAACCAGAGCAGGCTGTTCATTGCTCATGTCCCCACTGACCAGGAGAACATGGACACAAACAGATTCCCAACTCCACCAGAGAGCAACACCCACCTCAGCTCTCACAGAGCATGGAGAGCCACCATTTCTCTGAGCAGAGGTGATTTTTGCCCAGCCTTACCTCTCTGTCCAGGGGCTGCCTGAGCCACACCACTCCGGTGACGCTCTCCACGGCGAAGAAGCGACTGGCCTCCTCCCCGACCACCCCGAAGACCAGAGGGTCATTGTCCAGGTCCCGGGCCAGCAGCTGAGTCACTGAGGAACCTGGGAGACACAGAGAGCAAAGAAATCCTGAGCAAAACGAGGCAGAGAAGAAGAAATGCTGAAAACATGCAGCTTGTCAGAGAACAGAGGTCTGGGATCTGGGATCACACCCATGGTGCTCCAGTGCCCCAAGGGGAGCCAGGCTGAGCATGGTCTGACTGTTCTGCCTGCACTGGTGGACTGAACCACAGATCCTCTCCTTCCTTGCCTTTTTTAGAAGAGAAAGACAGCCTGGTTCAGCCCTGGCACCAGAGATGGAGGATCCTCACTGGGTGAGCTCTGACCAGCCTCCCTCACACTCTTCTTACAACACCAAAAGCAGGGGACAGCCACCACCCCTGGAGCCTCATTTCAGTCCCACAAGAACCTCCTTGGATCATTCTGGGCCACCCCGTGACAGCTCTGGGCACTCTCCAGCCTGCCTGTTGTCCCACCCAACTGCTCTCCGTGCCTTGCCCAGCAGGATGGGGGAAAAACCAGGAGGAAAAAAAGCTGCTGGATGGAGATAAGGATGGGACATTCCCTAGGCTGCCTGGCCTTGAGGATGGGGGGATGAGGATGAGATTTCTCCTTGGCCACATGGATTTGAGGATGGGGGGGACAGTCTGTGTGAGGCACCATGCCCCCAGATCTCCTGGCCAAGAAGAGATGCCCAAATTTCATCCCTCTGGGAAGGTGAGGGAAGCTCCAGCAGAGCAGAGGGCAAAAGCAGCAGCACAGTTTGGAGAGCAGAGCGAGCCGGGCAATTCCCAATCGATTGGTGAGACATCAATCATGGCTGAAATAATGGAAAAAGCCAATATGAGATTCCATTAATAAAGAATTAAATGATAGGAACATAATTAATGCCAGTCAACACGATTTTATGGAAAATAGAGCTTGTCAAACAAACCTGATTTTATTCTTTGATGAGAGTACAACTTTGGCAGATAAAGAAGAAATAATAGATTTCTGTAAGGCATTTGCTTTCGCCCTGAGTGACTTTGTGATTAAAAATTTAGTGCCCTAGGACACGGGGAAGAACACTTTGAGGGAGAACCCAGCTGGCCTGGCAGGTCTCAAGGCCACCAACCTCACTGGGGACATAACAGTGGGATGTAAAATTGCTGCTGGCACAAGCTCAGGTGACAGCATGGCCCATAACAGGGAGGACCCAGCAGCCAGGTGAAGCCCTTGGAAATTTGAACTCTTTTGGGAAAAATTTATTTTTTGGCCCTGCTCCAAGCATGCAAGGAGCCATTCCACACCCTGCCTGGGGAGCCACAGGGCTCTTGGGGAACTCAGGAGTGGCTTTTAGGCTAAAAAGCTGCTTATGCCAAGGCTGCAAAGCTACAAGCTGCTTGCCTGGCTGCATCACCTTCAGGACTGGACACAAGAGGAAGCCACAAAATTTCAAGAGCTGGCAGAAATGCTTTCCCTTTCAAAAAAGAAAGGCTCTAAAAGCTTGAACTGCCTCATCTATGACTAAGAAGAGCGAGATGACTCAGGCCATCTTGAGCACATCCACGGAGAGGACAAAATGTGATACTGAGCAATGAGCAAGAAAGCACAGCAAGACTCAGTGCCCAAACCCAGACAAATTCCTGTTGGAGGAGGAATTGCAGTTGTTTTAAAAGGAGCAGCTAGAATTAACCACTGGGGGGAAAAAAAACATTCCTTCCACCAACAGGAGCAAGTGAGTGATGGGTCACAACCAAAGGCATTTTTGGATAAAGACAAAAACAAGTGGCTTTATCCCAGCCTGTGATCAGAGTGCTCATCTGCCACGTTCTCACCTCTCCAGGGCAGCCAGCCCCAAGGATACCAAGCCCCTACATTTTCTCAGACCTTGTACTCCTGATACAAAACAAGGCAGCAGCTTGGTTTTAGGCTGGAGGATGTTCAAAGCCATCCTTAGCAAAGGTTTCTGTGCCCCATGGGAAAAAGAAGACAGACTCCATGGCTGGGAAAGCCAGTAACAAGGACAAAATAAACCCAGATCATGCCTCTTTATTCTGCCCAGTTTTTTTCTAATAGGAGAACAGGTTTCCACCCTTTATATCCCATTCAAAAACCCCACATCAACAGGTCATCACTTCCCTCCAGAACAGCAAATACTTCAAAAGGTCTTGGTTGCACATCTTTGGAAGGAAAAGGATCTTAAAATTCCTGCTGAATAGGAAAACCATGTCCCACCCAGTTTTAATCATATTCGTGGCTTGTGTGTTGCTAACCCAGTTGTAGCAATAAATAAATAACTAAATCAACAAGCATTTAATATTTAACTCTTCTCTCTCTGCACTGCAACTGCCTCCAGCTGTCAGGGAATTGAGTTCCTAAATTCAGGACAACCTGGAGAAGGAGGCAGGGCATTCCTGGGCAGAGCACATCATCACAGCTCCATGTTCCTCCCGCCAGTCTTTGGAGTAGGATCCATGGAAAACAGCACTCTGAGCTCAACCACCTCCTCCCCAAAAGGAGCAAAACTGACAGATTCCTCATCTTCTCTGTGCTCTGATTTGTTAGAAACAAGAATCTCCATTAGAGCTTAGACAGGGACAGCTCAGAAGCAGTGTGAGCAGAGAAAAATCCCATCTTAAATAAACCCTCCCAAATGAGGCACCAAAACACAGAAGCTCTTTCCCCCTTCCCCTTATCTCCCAGTCAGGCAGATATCACCATCCTACTTTCCTAACACCTTGTTCCGGAAAAAAAGAAAAAGTATTACCCATGCATAAAATACAAAAATAAATAAATAGAAGATAAGAAGAAACACAGCCCTGAAATGAGACTTCACAATTGCTTTGTTTCAAGTTTTTTCCAAGTTTTACCCCTAAGTTTAGGAGTGTGGTATTAAAGCTTCACCACTTTAACCACCACGCCAAAAGTTTGTTCAGGTTCCTTTCCACTGATTTCTTCAGCACCAATTTATTGCATTTATTGATTTTCTCCTATCTGTTCTCCCATCATCAGGAAGCCTGGACAGGGCATGCAGAGCCAGAGCTGCAGCACATCTGTCAGAAGCCCCTCTCAGGGCTCTCCCAAAGGAAAACACCTTCCATCTCTCCCCGGGTCGTGCTGGAGATGCTGCTCAAGCCTCCTCCAGCTCCAGCACCCACCTGGCCCCAGCAAAGGCTGAGGGAGCAGGCACAAATTATCTCCCTGCAGTACAAAGTTATGCGCTCCATTTGTTTCCTCTCAGGAATCAGACAGGGCAGTTAAGTGTCTTGATTCCACCAGATAATCAGAATTTATCTTGTCTCCCTTTGCCTCCTTTCTCTCAATCACAGCTACTTCTCCCTCTTTCTCACACATACACAGATTTTCTTCTTTCTCCAAGAGTTGAACTTTGATTGACCTCAGGAGCTTTTTTTTTTTCCTTTTTGCTGTTGTTTCCTTCCTGATCAGATTTTATTATATGTTTTTTGTAGGTTTGGCTGATTTAGGGGGGCACTTTTGCATCCCATTGAGGAACCCTGGTCTCAGCACCTCGCTTGCAGCTGTAAACATCTGCATTTTCCTTGCCCTTCCACTTTGCCAGGAGGAAAGTGGAAAAAGGGGCTGCACGGGGAGGATGAAAAGGGAGAAAAAACAAATTCAGTCTCTGGAAGGATCCTGGAGCTCCTGGGAGGTTTTGGAAAGTGCAGAGCCCCAGGGGCAGGGAAAGAGCCAGATGCTGACCCAGGCCAGCAGGAAGGGGCTGGGCTGGGATGGAGGGCACAGAAGGGGCAGGTTTCTAATTAATTGCCTAATAAGCTTCACTTTTAAGAGGTCTGATTCATAAATATGTGGAGTTAATAGGAATTTCTGCAATGGCTTTTGGGCTCAAGACTTGAGGCATCAACTCTGCTTTAATATGAAAAGCATTTTAATCCTGATTCTAACACTTAATCCTGATTTTAACAGCCAGTTTCTCCTCAGCTCACTGTCCTCACCCCTCCTGAGCTCTGGGTTATTTGTGTGGGCACAGCCACCACATTTTGGCTTCTCCACCAAGGCCACAAGCTGGCACAGGGAGCCAACCCCTCAGCCACTCTTCAACTCCTTCAACCAGCAGAAAATCAATTAAAAATCATTTCAGTACCCCCACCTTACACCAAGGCCACCACCACACTTAACTTCCAAAAGTAAAACTTCCACCACATTTCCCTGGCTCCCCTTCTTCCCTGTGAGGGAGATGGGACATCCCAGCCCCATTCCATTCCCCAGCAGTCCTTCCTGCCCCAGTCACCCCAGCACAGCCTCTCCAGCTAGCCCAGTTCACCACAGCAGGCTGGCCCCTCTCACAGGATTTGATGGATTTGATCTTGAAATTCCAGCCCTGTTCTTCTCATTTGTCACCTGCTCCCTTTTCTTTGCCTCTAATTCATTTTCTCTTTCACCTCTCAGAAAATAAAAAATAAATAAATAAAAAAGGAGGAATAGAAAGCTCTTCTGGAGATGCTTTCCCCAAGATTTTGAAAAGAAAAGATGAAATGCCAATATTTCTGTGCTGCACAGCAATCTCTGAGCAATGAGGGTGAAAGAAAAGGATGGTGACTCCCTGGCCAAGGAAGCAAAGTAAAATCCAGTTTCAAGCAGGAGGTCACAGGACGTGGGAGCTGCTCCCACATTTGGAATGAGGCTTCCTCAGCTTCCTGCAGGGGACAAACCCAGAGCTGGGGACAGAGTGTGCACAGAAAACCCCTGATGTGGAGGGGACAACCAAAGTACAGGAGGGCTCAGCACATCTCTTGCAGGCTCCAGGGTGTGATGGATGAGCAATGCCATGGCTGACTCTCACAATTAAAAGGCAAATATCCTGTGTATCTGTTAAGAGAAGTTTTATAGGTTTATAGTTATGTTTTACCCCCTTGTGCTGTCATCAGGGGGTGGCCTGGGTTCGGGATATTTGGGAGGGTGGGATTGTTCCTATGGCAACAGTTGACTTCCAATCAAGATTTAAGGAAGTAAAACTCCATCACTGGGCAGAACTTTGGGAGGGGCTAAAAGGTTAAAAAGTGAAACCTCCATTGTGTGGACGAGCACATGGTGGGGAAAACCTCTGCTCCCAGCACTGTAATATTTTCTCTATTCAGTATCCTCTTGTATTTTTGACAACATTTTAATAAACCTTAAAAAATTTTTGGAAGTGAGGGTCATTTCTCACTGGGGTCTCTCCACCTCTATCCCTGCATTCCCTGGGTGAACCAGAACAGCAAATCTCCTGCCATGCTGAGCTTAAAGCCTTGGGAGTTACACTCAGGGGCACCTAAAGGCACATCCCAGCTCCAGGGGTGAGCCGCTCATCCCCTGATCCCAAGTGTGATATATGAGTAATGCAAGGGTTGGCTCTCACCATTAAAAGGCAAATATCCTGTATATCTGTTAAGTTTCATAGATTTATAGTTCTGTTTTACCCCCCCTTGTGTTGTGATCAGGCGCTGGCCTAGGTTTGGGACATTTGGGAGGACATTTGGTTTGTTATTATGGCAGCCCCTGACCTCCAATCAAGACTGAAGGAAGTAAAACCATCACTGGACAGTGAAGAAGGAGTTGATTGACAGAACTCTGGGAGGGGCTAAAGGGTTAAAAGGTGAAATCTCCCTTGTGTGCATGAGCACATGGTGGCAAAAATCCTCTGCTCCCAGCACTGTAATATTTTCTCTATTCAGTATCCTGTTGTATTTTTTTATAAGGTTTTAATAAACCTTTAAATTTTTTTTAAGCGAGGATCATTTCTCACTGGGGTCTCTCCACCTCGATCCCTGCATTCCCTGGGTGAACCAGAACAGCAAATCTCCTGCCATGCTGAGCTTAAAGCCTTGGGAGTTACACTCAGGGGCACCTAAAGGCACATCCCAGCTCCAGGGGTGAGCCGCTCATCCCCTGATCCCAAGCCTCTCTCCCAAAGCAGGTGTCTGGTAGCTCATTCCATAAGCACAACCTCAACAGATCCTCCCTGACCTCCTTCTCAGAATGGGCTCGACCACTTGAGCCAAAACTTTCCAGAAGGACTTGGCCAGGGAAGTTTCCACTCCTGAAATTCAACCAAGCTCAGTGTTACACATTTCCCTTTCCAGGTGCCGGTGGGGAGCACCAAGGCTGCCTCCACTCCAACTCCTGCACTGCAGAGCCAGCCAAAAGGGCAGGCAGACACCAGCGCCTCTTAAAAAAGGCTCTCACAATAAATAAATGAGAAAATAACCATTTCTGCCATCAGAAAAAGGAGGGTTTTTTCACCAATGGTGTGAGGAAAAAGCCTTGGACCAGCTGGTCCAGGAGCCACAAGCTGCTGTCATGTATGGGAGGGAAAGGAGCCAAACACAGAGGTGACAGGAAAGAGGGAAAACAAATCTGTGCAGTCAAAACCATTTCTGAGGGAGTTTGTCAAGCTGGGAAGTGAAAAGCACAGCAGAAGAGTTTCTCCTGGCTCCTCAGATGCTGCGAGACAGAGCCTGTAATTTCTCTGCTGCGTTTGGTTATTGGAGTGGGGAGGCAGAATCCATAAGCAGAGCTGACAGCCAGTAGGTAAACCTCAGAGAGAGGCACTGCCCGCCCCGCCCCCAGCTCTCAGAGTGTGCAAAAGGGTGTTCAAAGCTGTTTAAAAGGGATTTAAAGCTGTTTAAGACAGACACAGCAGCAGCAAAGAAGAGCTGGGCATTCCCATTTACAGAGGGCTCCTCTGGTTTGCTCAGAACTGATCACTTTGGTTAGCTCTACAACACAAATGAGGAGAGGAAAAACACAAAAATATCAATGGCATATTGAAATTTCTTCACATTATCATTAAAATAAACAGAACTCCTGAGGCTCTCCTGTGCATGCAGCCCCTGGCTGCTGCCATCCTCCCCATTAAAGTCAACATCTGCACTGACATGGGTAAGACAGACTAAGTGCCCTCCATCGGCCTTTAGCAGGTCTCAGAGCAGCACAAATCTCCAAACCCACTTTTAAACACTTTGTGCTGGTCCTGTGTCTCTGCAGGGAACGGAAAAGCTGAGGGAGTTGGGGCTGTTCAGCCTGGAGAAGAGAAGCTTCAGGAAGACTTCAGAGACCCTTCCAGGGCCTGGAGAGGGATTTGGGACATGGGATGGAGGGAGAGGACAGTGGGGAATGGCTTCCCACTCACAGAGGGTGGTTTAGATGGGATATAGGGAAGAGATTCTTCCCTGTGAAGGTGGGCAGGCCCTGGCACAGGGTGCCCAGAGCAGCTGTGGCTGCCCCTGGATCCCTGGCAGTGCCCAAGGCCAGGCTGGATGGGGCTTGGAGCAAACTGGGATAGTGGAAGTTGTCCCTGCCATGGCAGGAGGTGGAACTGGGTGATCTTTGAGGTCTCTTCTAACCCAAACCATTCCAGGATTCCAGGGATGGAGATGACATCCTTTGCTCACTCACTGGCACCTCCTTGGGCTGCAGGCAGGGGTTTATGTACCAAAACTCTCCAGCCAGGCTGGGCTATTGCCAAAATCACTGATGCACCTTAGCATTGCTGTGGTATCTCCAAACTTACCTGGAAAAAAGGAATCAAAAATTGCCCATCCCTGGGCACCCCCTGACCAGCAGCACCCCAGGAATTTCTCCCTGCCTGCTCCAGCTGGGAACCAGCAATTCCTGCCTTCCCCTCACTAAAACCCCTGGGATCATGAAGAACATGGAGAATTTCTGAAAACTGAAAGCGCTTTTGTCTCCTTTTGTCTGGGAAGGAATAGGCTGCTCCAGCATGAAAGAGGGAAGTAAATAAAACCAAATAAAACACCAAAACACCCAGGAGATAAGAAAAGAAGTGTGTGTAAAAGGAGGGGTTTGGGTCTGTTAAGATATTTCTGGTGAAAAAAGGGTTCCAGCACTTGAGAAAAAAACCCTTAAAAATAATTTCCTCTCCAAACTGCCTGGGTGCCTCATAATTACCAAGAATGATCACAGACCCATTCATTTGATCCTAAAATTAATACATCATGTTCAGAACGATATAGCATTAATTTATCACAAGATTTATGAAACTTGTACTTTTTTTCTAATGAGTTTTATGCAAATTCTGCTCCATCCATTGTTTGCACCCTTTAAAAAAAAAAAAAAAGTTCCCTTGCAGAAGCTGCTCTGTCAGAAAGTCTCATTCACTTTTATTGATATCTGTCCTTCTCTCCTCATCCCCACCACAGGAGGGGGAAGGAGAGGAGCTGGCTCCATCCTGGATGGGATCCTGTTCCCACCAGGTGAACCAACCATTCAAGGCACTAATTTTAAAGGAAATTAACTGGTGGTTCACTCACACCTTTGTCTGAGAAGGGTCAGAGAACAAGAAGAGCAGTGGGGAATTGGGAAATTAAAGTATTTAGACTTCCCAGAGTAGAAAGTCCGTGTTTGGTAAACTTGGAGAATAAATACCAAAGGGAGGGAAGCATTAGCACTGAGCATCATGGGGTCATAAAGGGGAAAATTCCACAAGATTTATTTAATTTTTTATGACAGAGCTGTGAATGCACAAGATGTCCCGCCAACTCAGGAAAGCACTCGGTCTGGCACCTTACAAATCCTGAATTTTCCTGGAGACAGAGCAATCCTTAGGAGCACAGTCAAGATGGTCCAAAAGAGGCAGGACCATTTCCAATTCAAGCAGGAATGTGTATTTCATTCCTGAGCTGGAAATCAGACTGAGATCTCCAGCAGCACCCATACCCCTCCCAGCAGGCTGGGGAGAGGGAATCCTGGAAAAACCCTAAATATCAGGGGCAGCCTCACTCCTCAGAGCTGCCTTCCTGTGACTACTAACAACTATTTGTGAGTCATCTAGAGGGGTGGGAGGAGGCAGGATGAAGTGGAAGAGCAAAGGAAAACATAAATCTGGGGTTAGCAGAAACATCCCAGCATCACCTGGGGGCTTTTAGAACTGGCCTAGAAAAGCTGAGAGCAAACCAATCCTGGCACGGCCCCAGCAGCACTGGCTGCATGAGACCCAAACCCCAATTTTGGCAGCTCTGAAGGCAAGATCCATCCCTTCTGTGTGGCCAAGACTTCCATGAGCACTGCTCCACGTCCATGCCTGTCTCCAAACAAGCCAAACACTCGGTACACCCTCCCCACTGACTCCTCCAGGAAAGCCTGGCTAATGCAGCCTTGATTAACACATCTGACACAAAGTTGAAACCCTAAATCCATACAATATCCTTTTCTAATTAACTTTTGAAATCATGAACAGCCCAGAAAGAACAGAGAGTGTTTCCTTTGTTCCTTCCTGCCTTCTTCCCAACTCCCTTCAAAAATGTTCATTTTTTTAAACTAACTTAGATCAAAGGAAACCCTGTCACAGGTCTCAGCTTGGGAAAACAGAGGCACACACCCACTGCCAGCTCCCCCTCAGTACAGAAATCAGGAGGGCAGAGACCAGAGGATGCAGCCCTTGAGCTCAGTGCTTCTCTTTGGCCTTCTCTCACTTTCTAGAAAAAACGCCAGGGCAAACAGGAGAAGAGCAGAACCCCAGAAATCGATTTAATGAGGTGCTTTGCTACTTGGTGTAAATAAATGATTTATGAGTAAGGCGACACGTGCGGTGTTTTGCATTTTAGCCAGGCAAGGTAATGTAGCTTTGTGTTAATTAGAAAAGAGAAGCTGTTCTGCAATTAATATGAGGTGGGAGATAAAGCTCGTTAGGTTGCAATGCCCATGGGGCAGGTCTCCCAGGACTGCTGGACACCTCTGGGCTGTCAGACACCCCAGAGCTGTAAGGCAGGCCCTTTAGCAATGCTAATGGAGAACTCACAGGATGCTGTGGGTTCCCAGGGACTTCCAAAGGCCTTCTAATCCAAACCTCCTGCCAAGGGACATCTTCAACTAGACCAGGTTCCTCAGAGCCCTGTGCAACCTGACCTAGGGATAAAGCACTAAAACAAGATGCCGTGCCACACTCACTGCAAAAAAATCCTTGCTTATACTTAATCTAAATTAACTCTCTTCCAGTGTAAAGCCATTACCCCTTTTCCCATTGCAACAGGCCCTGCTGAAAGCCCCTCTGCTGATCTGCTTCCTCCACCAGCAGCCCTGTCAGGCTGAGGAGCTGATCAATATGAATGGAGAAGGGAGGGAAAAAAAGCCAACAACAAAACAAACCCGTCAGCAAATTACACTCCTGCGAGTGAAGGGGATTCATTCACGTCTCGTTTGAAATCTCATCTGCGCCTCACAAAAGCTGAACCATCCCCGAGGCTCTCAGCCTCACAGGGAATACAAACCCTTCTCGTGCCACAGCTTTTGCCCAGCTGCTCTGCTCTCTGAATGGCTCAGGGGAACAAAAATACAGCCATCCTCAGCCCAAATAGCACAGGGTGCTGTCACTGTGATATTTTATGAAAATCCTTTCACTAGGATTTTCTCCTGAGAAGCTGAGAAGCCTCAGAAAATAAATGTGGACAATAACTATCTGATGGCTGTGGAATGTGGTCTGGAGATGGTTCACCAACAGGTGCATGTCTGACTGGTCTCATGTGAATTGTCTTTACTTGATGACCAGTCATGGTCCAGCTGTGTCAAGGCTCTGAGTCTGTTACGAGTTATTATTATTCACTCCTTTCCTAGCCTTCCAATATATTCCTTTCTCTCTATAGTTTAGTACAGCTTTAGTATAGAACTTTTAAATATAATATAATATAATATAATATAATATAATATAATATAATATAATATAATATAATATAATATAATATAATATAATATAATATAATATAATATAATATAATATAATATAATATAATGTAATGTAATGTAATGTAATGTAATGTAATGTAATGTAATGTAATGTAATGTAATGTAATGTAATGTAATGTAATGTAATATAATATAATATAATATAATATAATATAATATAATATAATATAATATAATATAATATCACAATATAATAAATCAGCCTTCTAAGGAATATGGAGTCAGATTCATCTCTTCCCTCATTCTGGGACCCACAAACACATTGAGAGGGTGTTTTGCTCCCAAGCAGGATTGGGGACGAGCATCCAAGCCCCAAAGGCAGAGGAAGTGGTGCCAGCGGTCAGGTTTTGTCTGCAGATCTCAGATCCATGAGTAAACCGGCCTTGGGCTGTCACCATAACTCTCTGAGGTTTCAAAACATGTGCTGGGTGATGAATTCTGCCTCGTTGTAATGGAGATGCAGTGAAATCCCTTCCTGATTTATCTCTCCCAGGTTGAGTTAGTAGCTCCTGATCTCCAAGATATGGCTGCAGTAAAAGCAGGACTTGAGCAACGGGGCAGGAATCAGAAACACAAGGCAGCCAGTTTTGGAGAGGTGACATTTCCTGCTCCTCTTCCTCCTTGCTTCATAGAGTTGTGGCAGGATTTGAGTTGCAAGGGACCTTACAGACCACTTTGTTCCAACCTCCCTGCCACGAGTGGGTTCACCTTCCACTATCCCAAATTGCTCCAAGCCCTGTCCAGCCTGGCCTTGGACACTTCCAGTGATAGGGCAGATACAATGAAAGCAGCAAAACCTTTGAGAGAACCAAGATAAACAACCTCGAGATGACAAACACTCATCTCAAGGAAAACACTCAAAAATCCCATTTAGGGTTAGAGAAAGGGAACAGGATTTGCCTAGATCTCTCTCCTATGTTTGGACGGAGAAGAGACATTGGGCAGCACCAGTCTAACGACCCCAGGATTGAATTGTCTGAACTGTACTTCCAGGGTTAAACAGCAGAACAAGTCCAGGTCTTTGTCCTGAGTCATGCTCAGGGCCAGGCCATAGTGCTGGACATCGATTCTTCCATTCCCTGTACCTCTGAATGGTATCCAGGGCTTTTGAAGTCTCTCCTCAAAGGTGACAAACGCATGCAGACCATCAACCCAACTCGGGGCTGGCGACAGCTCCGACGGAGAATTTCCTCCCGTGCCTCCCTCTCTGTCCCTCTGAAATGCCAAAGAGGAGGTGGGGGGACAGTTGGCAGGTGGTGCCTGGGTGTGTGAGGCAGGAGCTTATCTGCAGCCCCGCCAGGGCACGCAGTAAATTGCTTGTTGATAAATGAGGCTATTTAGGAGCCGCTGGTTATTAATGACGCCGACGTGCAGAGACATTTATGAGCGGCCCCACGTCCCATTGTCCCCTCCCTGTGAGTAATGGGGCACCTCAGCTACAGGGCTTCACAACCAGCTTGGCCTGTTCAACAACGGGAACAAAACAAGGCCCAGGGAAATGGATGGAGAGCGCTGCACTGATGACTCCAGTGTGCTGATAAAGCCAAGCTCCTCCGGGAGAAGTCAGGCAAAGCTCCAGTCTTTAGATGGAATTAAACCTAACCCAGCGAGCAAGGCTCTCCCACTCATCCCTGTGAGCTCCCACCAGCCACATACTGCTCCCAGTCTATGGTCCTGTGCAGAAAACCCAAAAAGCCAAACCACAGCAGCCTGAGCTGCGAGCAGCAGCGGTGCAGCTGTACTGCAACACGTGGCACACCCTGGAGCACAGCAAGGCTGATCTCTGCCGAAGCCCAGGAGGCTCTCACAGGGCCACTGCCTCACTTTGGACGTCACAGATGTCTAAACATGGCCAAGAGGACAATGAGTGAGAAATAAAGAGGCTGTTTATTGCATGAGGAAGCCTTGGAACAGAGCTCCACAGTGGCTGGTGGGAGAGCGAGGCAGAGCGTGCAAGCACACAGCTGTAAACTTGTTTCTGAGTTAATATACCCACGAGTGTTTTTCTTTTCCTATGAAAGCACACTCTTCTGCAAACAAACATCTGGAGAGCTCTGTTACAGCTGGACCATTATCCCCAGTGACTGGAGCATTCAATTAATTTAGCCTTTCTCATTTGCGAGTTGTCTGCAAATAGACTCGGGTTTGCAGGAATCTATTTGTTATTTGAATATATCCAGTGAATGGTTTATTAAAAACATATTTCAGGCACAGGATTTCTCACTAATTGCTCCTACAACTGTCGCTCTGAGTGCTGGCAACTGGCAGCTCACCCCACAAAAATGGTCACCGTGGTCAGGTGGGAATGCCTTTGCATTTTGATGGAATGCAATCTACCTCTGGAAAGAGCTTTCCGAGAGGTTGTGGAGGCACCTGCACAAAAACACATCCTCACACAAACACACAGCATCCAGCCTGCCTCGGCTTCCCAAAAAAGCACACAACAGCTGGTCCAGTGCTGTGATAGAGATGGACAAAGGCTTGTTACTTCATGTGCTATAGCTGAATCTTTATTTAATTCTATATAGTATTTTTATTTTTATATGTTTATTTTTATATGGTATTTTTTATTGTTATATGGTTATAGTTTATTTTTATGTGGTATTAGAAGGTACTGTGTTTGAATTTAATAAGTCAGCAAATTATTGAAACGCATTTTATTGGTTGGTAATGGTTAGTGTACATCTTTATTAAATTTTTTTCTTTCTAGATAAGTTTACCTTTTTTTCCCCACTGTTTCTCATGGGATAGACTTTTTTATGAATATAAGTGCAAACTGTTTCCTCACAAGAATACACTGTTATGCAAACTGATTTTTATTCTTATTCATCTGTACTCACAGGAACTTCTTAGGCTAGTTGCTAACTTAGCTGAAATAGCAAGGTCTGATTTTATAAGGCTTTTCTAAGGTTTTACTTGTACGTACCAGTCCAGAAATTGTCACAAAGAGAACAAGAGCAGAACACCAGAATTAACTGACTTTAGGCAGAACACCCCCAAAAGCATCTCTCAGTCACTTCCACAGCACCTTGTAGGAAATCCACGGGGTCCTGATTCAGGATGCTCCCTGCCCAGGTGTCCCCTTTGTCTCAGAGCTCCAGGAAACTCTTGCTGCAGGAGTTTTACCACAGCACCAAGGGAGAGCAGGGTGAAAGGGAGGCACTGAAGGGTTATTTCCAAGACTGATGCAATCCCCTGGGCGTGCAACGAGCCCAGACTCCTGGACAGGGTACTGCAGATTGTAGGTTATGCAGTACCTGTGACATGTCTGAAATCATAAATCCTCCCACCGGAGCAGCTCTCACCTTCTACTAGACAGGACAAGGGGAAATGGCTTTAAACTGCCAGAGGGCAGGGTTAGAGGGGATACTGGGAAGAAATTCTTCCCTGGGAGGGTGTTGTGTTTGCAGGGTGCCCTGATGAAGGAAGGAATGATGAATCTGACTCCATGTTCTCAGAAGGATAATTTGTTATTTCATTATACTGTATTACATTAAAGAATACTACGCTATACTAAAGAATACAAAAAGGATACTTATAGAAGGCTAAAAAGATAATAATGAAAACTCATGACTCTTTCAGAAACCTGACACAGCTTGGCACTGGTTGGCCAAAGAGTGAAAACAACTCACAGCAGAATCCAATGAAACAATCACCTGTGGGTAAACAATCTCCAAAAACATGCCAAAGCAGCAAAACACAGGAGAAGCAAATGAGATAAGAATTGTTTTCCTTTATCTTTGAGGCTTCTCAGTTTCCCAGGAGAAGAATCCTGGGCATAGGGATTTTCAGAGAATGTGAATGCCTCAGGAGGGTGGGCAGGCCCTGGCACAGGGTGCCCAGAGCAGCTGTGGCCGCCCCTGGATCCCTGGAAGTGCCCAAGGACACTGGGGGCTTGGAGCAGCCTGGGACAGTGGATTCCTGGTTGGAATGAGATACCCCAACCCAAACCATTTTAGGATTTTATGATTCCCCATGCCAAGGTGACCTGTGAGAGCCTGGCTGCTCTTTCTGCAGGCTGGGTCAGAGCTGCAAGGGGTGGCTGAGCCTGCACACCCCTCCTCACCCGATGTCCACATCAGCCAGTGCTCAAAAAAACCTCCCTCAGTCAGACGTAAAACCAAATCACATTTAAAAATCCAAACTGAACACAAAACTCCATGCTAAATCCCAGCTGCTGGCTTGTTTGAAAGCAAAAAGAAAGCAATCACTGAGGTTTCACAGACTGTTCTAAAAGTGGAAATTTATGAAAAGTGATCCAACAAGTCCCAGTTTTAGTCTTTTTTTTTCTTTCAATTGCTCAGAGTGAAGAGTTTCAGAGCTTCTCTTTCCCCTGAAGCCCTGATTGAGGGAGAAATGGGTTCTGACCACCAAACTCAGCATCTCCCTGCTACATGTACACACCAGAATCTCCTGTGACCCAATAGATGTCACACACATCCATTTTTTCCAGCCCCTTTGGAGCAGCAGCCTCCAGCTCCCATGCAAACCCAGCCTCCTCTAGAGCTGAGCCCTTCCAGTGCTATTGGACCATTTTTTGGATGAAGAGAACCCATCCTACTCTTTCCACCCAAAACTGATTTCCAGACTGGATCCACATCAGGACTTGGCCCCCTGGCTCCACTGCAGGACCTTATGGATCTCCCTAAATGAGTCCTGGTGCATCACAGCTGAGAGGTGAGAGACCCTACAGCCCTGGAGACACTGACCCAGAGGCTGCCAATCCCCATGGGATGAGACACAGCTAAAAACCTCAAAGGAAACCTCAAAATAAATTCAGTCCACCAATCCAACCACACAGGCACTTCCATGCAGTGCTGTTTTGTGAGCTGCCATCAGCAAGAAATGCACCTCTTTTCTTCCTTTCCATTAAAAGAGCCATTCTTCTTCTTCTTTTTTATTTTTTTTAAATCTTTTTTAAAGGTTGTCCTTTATTCTAACCCTTGTCCTTGGCAGGATGCAGATACCCTGGCCTAGTAACTCCCATAAATTCCTCAAATTTGGGCTGAGATTGTATCTGTGGTTATTAAAGAGTGATAATAAACCTTATCAATCAAGAGTGAATGCAAAAGGAATAAGGGAAGGATTTTCCAAGAGTGAAAGTGCAAGAAATTCATAACCAACTTAATACCTGTACCAACAAGAGATACTCATGAAGAATCTACTTTAAAACCAGTTTGACTCTTTCCATAAGAAAAAAAAGAGGAGAAAAGAGAGACCCTGGGGGTCCTCCATCTCCTCACCCCAGGTATTTCTCATGCAAAACCCTCTTCCCTTTCAACTCCAGCTCTTGCCTGAGACACAATCCCTCAGGTTTTGGGACACCTGTGTGTGCCCTCAGATGAGTTTGTTGTCCCATCTGTCCCCGGTGTCCCCTCACAGGCATGGCCACAGGCTCCCAAATGACTGATGAGCCTGCATGCTGTTTTTGAGCAGCTCACGTGCCAGGCAGGATGGCAGACCTTGGGAACGTGGGCATTCATCTGGAGATTTACAGCCAGATCTGTCACGCCTGGGGGAGCTTCTTCCCCCCAAGAACTCTGCCTGAAGGTCGCTTTTCCCTGGGCAGGGAGCTCCAAGAAACTTTCTCAGCCACCTTGGCTGCCACCAAAGGGAAAGCAGGGGATGGGGATGGCCACCAGATAATGTGACCAGCCTCAGGGCACAAATTTCTCCTGTATATTTTATTTATATATATAAATATATATATTTGTTTATTTATTTATTTATATTAATATATATTTTTATATATTTTATATATGTGTGTGTATATATATGTACATAATTTCTCCTGTATATTTTATTTTTATATATACATATTTATTTATTTATATATATATTTTATATATTTATATATATATGTGCGTATATATGTACATATGTATATAAAATATATATAATAAAACATATAATAATGTAAAATAACATATTCATATTCTATAATATATATTTATATTACATAATAATTTTAATATATATTTATTTATATGTATAGTTATATCTAATTTTAAATATTTATAAATATATATACTTATATATTCTATATTGTATTTCTATACATATATTTATACTAATACATATTTGTTATGCTATATAATACATTTATATATATTTATTATATAATGATATATTCTATAATAAATATTTATTAATAATAGTTATTAATGTTTATATATTCTCCCCTCCCCACTGAGGCTGATGACAGACACAGGAGGAGCTGCTGAAGAATAACAAGTCCAGACATTTAAGGGTGCAGAAAGTCTTGGAGCAGACAGAGGGAAAACATCTTCCAGGAGTTGCCATGGGCTGGATGGCAATTCCAGGCCAACAGCTAAAGAAAAAAAAAAATCCAATAAATCTGCCCAACCCAGGACCAGCTGGGCAGCTGGACAACAAAACTGGAGGCAAAGCCCACCATGGACATGGATGAGAGCCAGGACCACGAGCAGCTCCCACCTGGACCCACGGGATGCCCCAAGAGGATGCTCTGGGATCAGCTGCTTTCCAGGAGAGGCTCTTCTCTGCCAAGCCCTTTCCTCAAGGCACCAGACACCCCAAAAAGGAGGGTGTGTGTTGGGGAAGATTCCCCTGGACGAGGCAAGAGCTCTTCTGTCCTCCTGCAAGGTGTAGGGATGGGCTGGTGGTGCACGTGCTGCTCACAGAACAGATCAATTCCGACAGGGAAGGCTCCTGAGGTTTGCACTCAGGGCAACACGAATAAAACCAGTGAATCATTTATTCAGTCAATTCTAGCCATCCCTAACCACGAGCTGTCTGACAGCAGCCCACAGATTTCTCCAGTGTATTCTTATTTAAGGCAATAATCCCTGTGGATAATTCTGAGACTCTGGCTTGTTTAGAAAGCGCAGACTATAAAGATGTTTCAGAGATGTTTCACATGTTCACTCTGCCCTTTCTCCCCTTGTCTGAGCCATCAGACCAAGTTTACAAGCCAAACAGGGATAATTCCAAATCGGGAATTTGCTTTCTCTTGGCACTCTTGGCAGCATCCACAGAATGCTGGACCTGTGTGGTAAGATGACCTGCACAGCACCAAAGATATCTGCACACAAAAACTCTCTCACCACAAACATTTGCAACACTTGTCCAGCTTGTCCCAGATGAAAGACGAGAGAAAGACCCCCTAGAGCGAGTCACAAGACTATGGATGGTGACAGACTCACTGCTTCACTCTTTGGTGCCTTCCAGGCTGATTTGAGTGGGTAAAAGGTATGAAAGGGAACAGGGATAATAAAACACACAATAAAGGTGTCTGAAATTAAAGTTTCAAGAGAAAACACTCCACTCCAACTTCCCCTTCAGGACAACAGGCATCCTTTTCTCTCCCAAAGACTTGCACATCCTTCCCAGCTCTTTTTCTCTCCCCTCACTGGAGCAGCCAAGACCTGCTGCACAGTGCATCTCCCATCCAGCTCCTTCCCTGCCTTCCCAAAGCATTCCCATGCTCCAGGGCAGGCAGCAGAGGACCACACACACATTCCCACGTCCCTGAAGACAGAAGCCACCCAGGTGACAAACACATGTTGGGCCAGGAAGGAAGGGGGAGCAGAGAGGAGGCAGATTTGCAGGCTCTGATCCCAAGCGCCTGACCCCCTCCTCTCCCTCGTTATGGATGAGGTAAATTAGCTGTGACACTCATTAGCTGCAGCTCCTAATTAGTGAAAATTAATATTGGTTTTGATAGAAGTGTTGGCTGAAGCTCTCCCAGGCAAAGGCATTATTGACCTTGTTATCCTGTTCAATAGCAAGTTACATCACTGAAACTGCTTCTCGTGGAGTCGACAGATTGCAGCTGCCTCCCACCCTCCACAGCTCCCTCTCCCTTCCCTACCAGCACCAAGGGACACATCCATCCCCTGCCAGAGCACACTCAGCCCCAGGGGCACCTGCACCCATGCCTGGCAGCATCCCAAGCCTCCCCATCTCTGTCTGCACCCCAAAATCCCAATCCCCATCTGACTGATGGTCCCAAGTCCTCCATGTCCCATTCCAACACCCACTGTCCCAACAAACTTCAGACCCAGCAGAGGAATTGCTCTACTCACAGAAGAAATAAAGGGGAAGAGCTGCAGGGCAATGGCAGTGACCATTTAATAAGGAAAGGAATAGGAGCAGCATTCCTTGACCTCTGGGATTCCCCACCCTTGGAGCCTGGGAATCCCACGGTGGCGAAGTACCAGACACCAGTAAACAAAAGGGAAATACTTGCTACCAAAGTTATGCATAAAAACCCCAGCACAGTGCATTATTCACACATTAATAACAATAAAGATGTCAGGCTGCCAGATAAGAAGTTAATCTCCTTCAGAGCACAATTAAGGATGCCATTATCCAACCACCTGGGGCCACTTGCACACACCAGTGGATTTCATGGAAAACAGGGATCAGCCCCTGCCTGGCAAAGCAGCTGGCCCTGTCACCCCCTCAGCCAGGGCACCCCAAATACTGAACTTGCACCTTGTTCAGAAGAGGCTGTGTGCAGATCCATGACAGGAAAGTTCTTTTAAAGAGCATTCTCCACTCCTGGGAGCGGCATCTCAGTGAGAGCTGTCCCTCTGCCTGCCTGGATAACAGCACTGGGTGCAGGATGCACCAAGAGCAAACCCAGCATTTGCTGGTCCTGGGATGAACTTCTACTTCTGGGGGCTGCAGGGGGGATTACCACCACTGGAAAACACATTCCAGCTGATTTTACAATGGAATTGTGCTTACACCAAGCACAGAAAATTTGCCTTTTGAAATGAACTGGCCAGCAAAATAAAAATTAAAAACTACACCCCCAGTTTACAATCTGGAATGCAAAATCAAGCTCCTGGTTTAAAATCCATGGAGGCCTCCCCTCTCTCCTAGGAGACACCTTTCCCACCTATATCTATCTGCCAGAAACTGTCTGTGGAGCATCCCAGCCCCAGTGAAACTCATTCTCCTGCCACTGTTCTGTCAACTTCCAGGATGCTGCCAATTTCCATGGCTCCACCAGATCACCCTGTTGCAGTGTGATGAAACCAGCTTGGAATTTTTTTCCCCCCATACAGAGCCTCAGTTTCTGACTCTTTCCCCCACCTCACCAAAGCAGGTGGGCAACAACTTCTGGCTGATGCTCTCTGCAAGCCCTCACTCCTCACTCTGTACCTGATGGGAGCACAGACAATTTTTCCAAGGCAAAGAACAACTCGCAAATCCTGGCTTCTTTTTTTTTTCCCCACCCTTCACGCCCTTAGGAAAGCTGCTGGGAGAGATGTGGAGGCAGGATGGTGCTTTCTGTGTGGTCCCCTCACTTCTTGCCTCACCAGACAGCAGTGCTCCTTGGCAGGGAAATGCTGCTTTATCCGGCAGGATGTGTTTAATTTGAGGCTGCTGTCATGTGGGGAAAGGTGCATTTCCAGAGTCAGGGTTTTCTGCAGTGCTGCTACTTATTTTACAGTCTTCTGCCACATCTTATTCCTTCCCCTCTATTTCCCAAAATCATTAGTAACAACCATTAATCTCTGCCTGGGAGGATGCTCCTCGCTTCTCTCCATACCCCAAATTGTTCATCTCCCTTGGACTTTCTGTATTTCAAAATCTTTCCCCCCCACTCTTCTTTTCAAATTAACTGCTTGAAACCAAAACAGCAGAGCGAGTAAAGCCACCACATCACTGTTTATGAAAGGATATTATGTTCCACGACACCAGTTCTCACCTCAAAGCTAATAATCAATTAGAAAGGAAAAATAAAAAGGTTTCTCCAGATCCAGGTACCAAATCACCCTCCTAATTGCTCACAGGCAGCAAGACAACCTCCATGATACAATACCAGAGCAGGCACCTGACAAAGCCATGCAGATGAATGGAATAAAATTGAGTTACTAACCATTAAATGTCAAGTGTTTGAAATCTTTCCCCCTCGTGTACCCAGCAATATTAATAAATCTTTAAGAGAGGGAGCGCACAGAGCTTTTTTCACTGCCCTGACCAGCGCTGCAAACAGAGCAGATGTTTCCACAGAGGTGTCCAACAAGGCTTCCTTCCCCCCCTCCCCAAGTGGCTACAGTTAATTCAAAAGCCATCAATGCATCTGTGAAAAATGCCTATTTTATGATTGGCTTTTCGCAAATATTAAAATGAATGTTATATGTGTTACATTAGAAAATTATGCTGTATAAATTTTCTTAAGTAGTGTGTTAAATATAGTTTTAGGTTATAACATAATGTTAAAATAGAAACTATGCTATGTAAGATACTTTTCTTAAAGAGAGGACTTGCACCAAGATAGCATCCACAGGACACCTAAATCTTTCAGAGAAAAAGAATTTATTGCTCTCTTATCAGAAGAAACTAAGTTCTTCCCAGCTTGCTCAGCCCTGAAGATGCCGTTAGGATTCAGAGGACAAAGTTGACACTGATCAGACAGAATCCTTTGTTTGAATGGAATTTATGCATCACGTATGACATGTATGAAAAGCAATCGGCTATTGCATTTAAGGGTTAATCCTCTGTTAACGTGTGTCCTTTTTTGGGATTATTTTGCCCAGAAAGAGGTACCCGGACCATCCATAACTCTTTGTTTTTATCGTCTCGTAGTGTCCTAAATCCTAATTGTCCAAATTTTTATTACTCCAATTATATTACTATTTTTATACCCATTTTATTACTATTAGACTTTTAAAATTTTAAAAACAAGTGATTGGCGTTTCTCACACACCCCAGCAGCCTGACAGGAGGAAGCAATGTTTAACTCCCCTGCCAATCAAGCACATTAAGCCATGCAAAGGCAGGAGCTGTGTTAGTGCACACCTGAGATAAATCAGTTTAAAAGCCAGGGGATGAGGAGGGGATGGAGCCGTGCAGCAACACTGAGGCAACCCACACTCCCCAAAAACATGGAAAACGAGGTGAAACAGGCTGCCCGAGAGGTGGCCCTGCCACCCAGGCAGTGTACACGGTGTGCCATTGTCCTGGTTGCCAAGCAGATTGTATTCTATTTGCCATCTGTAGGGAAGTTATCTTCTGTTAAGTGAGCAGTTTTCCTGATCTCTTCCACACCCACTCCTCCATCCAGGGGGACATCTGCTGATAACAGGCCATGGAATGTCACTGCATGGCTGATAAGAACTACAGCATCCCTGGGAGATGTGAGCCCAGAGGGAGGAGCCAAGCATTCCTGCCTGGATATAATCTGGAATCTCTGAACACCAGCACGGCTTCTCCACTGGATTCCCAGAGGAACAGCTGCCCCTTCCACTGGATCTTCAGAGGCAGACTACACTCTTCTACAGGATCCCTGCTCCAGCAGAACCACACCTGACACTCCAGGAGAAGTGCAGCCATAATTCCAATTGGACTGTACCAACACCCTGACCAACAGGGTGTCAGGTTGTGTTCTGACTCTGTCAGTGTTATAATTTACTACATTATTTATTTTCTTTTTTATATTCTTCCCTAATAAAGAACTGCTATTACTTCTCCCATAATTTCAAATTTATAATAATTCAGAGGGAGGGGTGGGGTTTACATTTTCCACTTCAGGAAAGGCAGGATCCTGCCTTCCTTAGCAGATACCTGTCTTTCCAAACTAAGACAGCCATGGACCAACATCCCAGCCCCACACAGGGGATGCTCAGCGGGACAGCAGCAGATTCCCAACAGCTGCACTCCGCAATTCCTCAATTGTGGATTCATTTCCAGAAGAGCTCTCTTCTGCCTGCCTGTTTTCATTCTTTTTCCCATAATGGGCACTCAGTAAATTCTCCGTGTTTTAATTGCTCTGATGACTTTGAGGCATGTGAGAAGGAGCTGGACCTTCCTTAATTCCTTGTTTTTGTTAATTTTTTCCCCTTGGCAATTTTTTTATTGTTTCACACCAGCAAGCAACAACCACCAACTGGTGGTGGTGGTGGCAGATAGTTTGAAATTTTTTTCTTAAAGAAAAGGTCTTCCACAGTGCCCAAATATAGAAAGTTTTAACTGAAACTTTTCTTCACTAGCCTGAAAATTTTATAAAAAGAGTCATTGTCATGGAAAGGTTTGGGTTAAAAAGAAGCTCCAAGACTCTCTTGTTCCACCCTCTGGCATGGGCAGGCACACCTTCCACCATCCCAGGTTGCTCCAAGCCCCATCCAACCTAGCCTTGGACACTTCCAGGGATGGGGCAGATCCAGACTGCAGCGATCTCAGATGTGCCAACATTAGAAGCAGAGGGTAAAGGAGTTAGGGTTTTATCTTTTCTTTTTTAAGCTCACACCACCCAAATACATCAAGTTCCTGATTTGGCAAAACACACAATGATGTTCATCAGTTTGCAACCAAAGCTTTTTTTTTCCTGATAGTGAAATCACAGCTCACATTCCCCACCAAAAATAAAATTATGAGTGTGTGCAAATGCAAGCATTTCCCTCCAGCACAGGGAATGACCCTTGGCTAATAATATTCCCCTAGAACATTAATACCTCACAAAGGTACACACACACACATTAATCCCAAATTTTAAATGTGTGTGTATATATATGTCTCCTAACTTGAATATATACACACATATCCATACATATGTGATTTCCCCCCCTCCTGTGGCTTGTTTTTTTTTTTTTTTCTTTATCAGTTTTGCCACCCATGTTAATGCTCAATCAGCCTGGAAGGCCCAATTTTCCTGAGCTGGGGCAGTGCTGACATCCAGGCCCAGGCATTCCAGAGTAACAAGGACCAGGGTACAGCCAGTGAGAAGCCAGCCCTGTACAGATAATTAATGCTGCTAAAGCCATCCCAGACATAAAAAATCACCCCAGCCCTCATTACCCGACTCCCACATCTTTCTCCCTCTCCCTGGAAAGGGCTTGGCTCCCGTGCCAGGGCTCAAAAGGTGGCGAGATCAAACCTCTGGGTGGTTTGATGAGGAGCAAGGTTACCCTGGCATGTTAATGAGTCCATATTGCAAATATACTTTCTTCCTTCTCCCTCTTCCCCTTCTTAAACATGAGCATTAATGTTACTGCCTATTAGCAAAGCAGATATGAAAGTTTAAGTGATTGATGAAGTGATTAATTTAATGATGCAGGGTTAAGGGTTTGGGTGGGAGTGGGGCTTTTTCTTTTTTAAACCTTAAGTTTCCTGATGTTGGGAATAACTAATTTTCTAGCCTTAAGTTTTCATTAAAGATGCTGTACTTTCTGCAGCTCAACAAGTAATTTCATCAATGGGCCTTCAAATGACAGAAAAAGGGCTTGAGTTGGGAGAGCTGCAATCCCCTTCTCGAGCTCTCCTCAAATATTGCTGTTCATTAGGGTCCTCAGCACACTTAGAAACGATGCTGCTCCTCTGAAGGGCACTCAAGAACCATGAAAATTCATTTTTAGGCAGTAAATAGCCATTGGATGATAGATAAACACCGAAGAGGAACAGCCACAGCCTCCCCTAGTGAAGGAGAATCTCAGCAATGGCCACAAGGAAGCTTGTGAGGCAGGTTCAAAACCAGGCAACCTCCCCCACAGCCAGAGCCTGGAATTCCTCTGGAATTACCCTTCCTAAAAGGCCAAATCAATCCTGCCTGCTGCACACAGGCACCCCACAGGTGTTTGCTCCCTGGGGAGCCCACCCAGCAAGCAAACCAAGCAGTGTAGGGTCCTCCAGAGCCTGCCAGCTCACCTTATTTCTGTCAGATAATCAACAAAAGCAGCTTTGTGGCATTTTTTACCACTTTGAACCACAAGCTCCTGTGTCAGTGCCAACACACCTGGTCCCCAAGTTCTGTGACCAGCCACACACCAAGTGCCACCAGGCACTTGGCCCTTGTTTCACCCCGTGTTCGCCCTCCCAGCTAGGGATTATTTACATGCAGCAGCCTGCTTTCACCAGCGGCTGAAGCTCAGCAGAGACAATCCCACAGCAGAGGGATGGGCAGCCTCCCTTGTGCTCTCACAGAATGGTTTGGGTGGGAGGGGACCCTTGGAACCATCTCTTTCCAGCCCCCTTCAACGGCCAGGGCACCTTCCACCAGCCCAGGCTGCTCCAAGCCCTGTCCAGCCTGGCCTTGGACACTTCCAGGGATTCAGGGACATCACCATCCTGACTCCTATAAATCCACCTCATCTTGCAAGCCTTCAGCTAGGCCTAAATGCTGGTCTAGCTGAAACCCAGCTTTGCAGAGAAGGAAAACCCTGAACAAACAGATCTAAACACATGGCACTGCTGTCCTTGGCATGGTGAAAGGTCTCCTGGCTTTGAGCTCCCACCTTTCTCCCATCTGCACACCCTTGGTCCTCCTGGCCAGGCAGGGGCTTTCCTGTGGAGCATTTCTGGAGTTGTGTCAGCAAACACACACAAATACAGGGATGGTTCTCCCTCCTGGCTGGAATTCCTGCACTGTCCCAAGCTCCCGGTGTTCCTCCTACAGCCTGGCTCCCCTGAGGCATTAATCCCAAATTTTAAATCACCCTGAGCCCCACCCCCTTGCTGACCAATTAGCACCTCATTAACAGTTTGCCTCTAGGGGACTTTCTGCTCTTGCCACTGCGACTTTATGATTTTTTTCAGATTTATGATTTTCTCTTTAACATCTAATTTTGAGCAAGAGGGACACAAGGGCAGGTACATCCCCTCTCCAGGAACATGAGCACCCCCCTGCAAGTGAAGGGGACACCCAGAGACACCAAAGGGAAAAGGGTCTGGTGGCCCTGCCGTGCTCAGATGACCACAGTCCTCCACCCAAAGCTAGCCCCACGACTCTACATAGATGTGAAAAATGTGTATTTTTCACAACAATTAAAATGAATATTGTATGTGTTATGTTAGAAAGTTATGCTGTGTTAATTCTCTTAAGTAGTGTTAAATATAGTTTTAGATTATAAGATAATGTTACAACAGAAACTGTACTATTATATAATGTCAAAATAGGAACTATACTAAGATACTTTTTTTAAGAGAGGACTCGCACCAAAACAGCAGCCACAAAACCTAAATCTTTCAGAAAAAAAGAATTTATTGCTCTTATCAAATTCTTCCCGCCTCGCTCAGCCCTGATGACATCATTAAGATTAAAAAAAAAATTGACGCTGAACAAACAAAATTCTTTGTTTGAATAAAATTTATACATCATATATGAAGTATATGAAAATGCAATAGGCTATTGCTTTTAAGGGTTAATCCTCTGTTAATGTATGTCCTTTTTTGGGCTTATTTTGCCCAGAAAAAGGTACTCAGATCGTCTGTCTTTGTTTTTATTATCTCTTATTGTCCTAAATTCTAATTGTCCAAATTTTTATTACTCTAATTATATTACTATTTTTATAACCATTTTATTACTATTAAACTTTTAAAATTTAAAAACCAAATAATTAGCGTTTTGCACAATGAATCTCCGAGCTCTGAAACGATTTAATCAGCCCAGAAGCAGGCAGGGATCAGCGAGCCAGCATCTTTATTTTGTCTTTTTTCCTTCCAGTGATGCATCTGGAGGAGCCTGGGCCCAGCTGTGGGATCAAACAGCCCCTGCTCAGTCCCACACTGATAACCATATCTGCAGCAGCAGCTTGAGTGGCCCAGCACCCCCAGGGACCCGTCCTGGGTGCCAGAGCATCTCCCTGTGCAAAAGGCAGTGTTGGAAGGGATGATTGCCTTGGAAAGGACAGACACAGTGTGGAGGATGGAAGCCTTCCCTGCCTGCAGAAGAAAAGCCTTCTGGGCCAGTCCTTGCCTAGGACAGAGAATTAAATCAAATCATCCACAAATACCAGAGGGATGTGCTGCCTCAGATCCACGTGAGGAGTCACCACAGAACACCCTGCCTGTGAAACACCACGCTCCTCTTTGGTTTTCTTGTGAAATAATTGTGTCCCAGCAGGCACGAGGTGTCACACACCAACCTAAACCCTTTAGTGGCCACTGGCCAGCAAAGTGCAGCCACTCCTCAGTGGCACTCCACCACCCCTGGCTCCTCTTGGGCTGCAGTGAGAGCCACAACTGCAGGGGCAGCACCTGCTCCAGCCCATTCTGAAGCAGGTCTCACAAAGAGCAAGGTTCAGCTCTGCCTATTCAAATTTAGTGCAGAAATATCCCTGGCCACAGCGTTTGCCAGCTCAGCAAAAGCTGCACAGAGCAGAAGGAGGGCAGAGCAACCATGAAATTCCCTGTCAGCCATCCATCCATCCATCCATCTGCCTTGCTCTCTGAGCATGGTGCACCCCAGGAGGGAGAGCACAGCCCAGGCCTCCTGGGAGAGCCAGAGGGAAGGAAAAGGGGGCTCTGAGCAGCCAGCACAGCCCAGGTCACTGCTGAGGCTGTCCCTCCTCACTGCTCCTGACCTGGGACTTGCTGACTTGGGGCTTCTCCGTGGTCCCAGGGTAATATGTGGTGCTGAGGCAGCTCTTGGAACCCTGGATGCTGAAAATTTCAGAGTTTCAGTGCTGAAAGGCACAGACCCTCAAGAGAACACTGCATTTGACCTGAGGCCATGGAGACTGCTTCCAAAATTGACAGAACTGAAATTATAGGTGTGTAGTTTGACTAGAAGTGTGGTAGAAAACTTAAGAGTTTAAAGTTTTAGGATATAGTAATAAATACAAAGCTAACATAGAGATTTTAAGGTGGTAGCTAGTCCTTCTTCTTCACCACCTTCTTAATGAGTTTGAGTAGTAGTTTTTTGAGTACTAGTTTTTTGAGTAGTATTTTGTAATTAGACAGAAAAATCCGCATTGTGAGACGTAAGAGATTAGTTGCTAGGTTAAAAACAAAAATAATTTAAGTGTAATTTCTTAATTAAATAGTTTTCCCTTTACAAAAGCCTCGTAAAATTAGGTAAGGAACCATTTTGTAGCTTGTCAGTAAAATACTGTGAAGTTCCCAGCTTGTAAGACTGGGAACATCTAAACAATAAATATCTAAATCTAAACACAAAATGCCATCTCAAACACTTGCAATCCCAACCCTAACAAAAAAGAAAATAAAGAAAAAAGAAGGGAGGGGAGGGGAGGAGAAAAGAGAAGGGAAGGGGAAGGGGAAGGGGAAGGGGAAGGGGAAGGGGAAGGGGAAGGGGAAGGGGAAGGGGAAGAGGAAGAGGAAGAGGAAGAGGAAGAGGAAGAGGGCCAACACTGAGTGGTGCCCCATGTGAGGAAGGAACTCCTGACCTTCAGAGGCAGCCAAATTTGGGGGACACAGGGCTCACCAGTCACAGAAGGCATCCCAGTGAGCTGCTGGGGTGGAGAGCTGAGAGCCTCAGCTGCAGACATTCCCATCCAGGAGTAAGTAATGGAATCAAACAGGAGCCTAGCAGGATTCCTGTGGGAGCCCAGCCTCCCCACCTGCCAGCTGTCCCAGGTGCTTCACCAGCAGGTCCTCACACTCCCACTGCCCAGGGAATGGCCATCCCAGCGGGTTTCCCTGTGCCCTGCTCAGCCCCAGCAGGCCTGACAGGGGACACCCGTCCTTCATGGAACCATGGAACGGTTTGGGTGGGAAGGGACCTCAAAGATCACCTTGGTACAACGCCCTGCCATACCCAGGGGCACCTCCCAGCACACAGCCCCATGCAGCCTGGGCTAAAACCCAGACTAAATCCCCCTGCTGGTTTTAAGCAAGGCACAAGTCACCAAGGCCTGAGAGGCAGGAGGGGACACGTTGTCCCCACCTGTGTGACTGTGCCCCTGACACGACACGGCCTGAGGGCAAGGCCAAGTGCATGTTATCACCTCAAGAGCAGCGGGTGAAGCGTTTCCCACTCTTTTAAGACAACATTATTCCAGTGACGCCCGAAATGTTCGCGCTAGGATGGAGGGAAGTGGAATTACACTCGTCTGAACGGCCTCTTTTGTCACGCATTTTGCAAGGCGTTGAGGCATGAAAGCTTTCAGAGAAACCTGGGTGAATCCAAGCTAGGTGGTTATAAGGCTACTTACAGAGCTGACATGATGGATCATCTTCATTTCCCCACTCCTGTCCTGCTCACAGCAAATCCATTTGCTGGGCAATTAGACTCCAGTCATTACATTATGCTAAGAAGACACTCCTTTGGCAGCAGCAGGGACCCTGACCAGGAGGAGCCTGGAGTGCTGCCTGCCCATTCCCAGCTACTGAAAATGCAGGGCCACCAACAAAGGCAGGAATGATGGATCTGATTCCATGATCTCAGAAGGCTAATTTATTATTTTAAGATACTATATTAAAGAATACTATATGATACTAAACTAAAGAATACAGAAAGGATACTTACTGAATGCTCAAAAGATAACAATGAAAACTTGTGACTCACTCCAGAGTCCTGACACTACTTGGCCCCAACTGGCCAAAGAGTGAAAAAAACTCACAGCAGAATCCAATGAAACAATCCCCTGTGGGTAAACAATCTCCAAACGTATTCCACATGAGCACAACACAGGAGAAGCAAATGAGATAAGAATTGTTTTCCTTTTCTCTGAGGCCTCTTGCTGCCTTTCAGCTTCCCAGGAGAAAAATCCTGGGTGTAGGAATCTTGTTCAGAGAATGTGAACGCCACACCCAGCTGCTGGCACATCCAGGGCTGCAGTAACCCTCGTGGCAGCAGTGCCACCTTCCCAGCTCACATCACATCCTGCCAGGGCCCTCCAGCCTGGCATGTTCAGCACCCCCTGCCCCTCCAAAAGATCTGGGATTAAGCAGAACGGCCCCGGGATGATTTTGTTTGAGGCAAAGAGCAGCAGGATGGAGATAGACACTCCGTCTCCTGCACACTCTTCTCCCAAGGGGTTTTAGACAGTCAGTACTCCTATTTTCCAAGTAAAACACAGGGTGACAGAGCTGCTGGCAGCTGGCATGGAGTCTCCATGTCTTGCCCATGCCACCACAACCCAATCCCCATCCCTCCTCCTCCAGCCATCTCCCTCCTTCTCCTACAATTCCCTCCCCAGCACCTTCCCGGAGCTCCCACCTCCAGCTCCCTCTGCCCGTGTGTGTGTGTGTTCGTGTGTGTTCCCATTACTTCTGGGTGAAATAACTGACTACAGGGTCAGTCCACCTGAAAATTGCTCTCCCCAGACCTAAATGAAACAGATGGGCATTGATGATGTTTTGGGAGAAATTAATCAGCCTGGACCGGCGGCAGCGCCAGCAGCTCCCTTGGCCCAATCTTGCCTAATGAATTCCGAGCTCTCTGTCTTAATAGCTCCTGACAAGACTAATTTACTCTTGTAAGTGATTAGAGGGGGAATGATCTCTTAATTGTTGCTTAAGATCCCTTTTGGCACGGCAGGCAGCAGGCAGGGAGCTGCTGGCTTTGGAGGGAGGGGATGCTGTAGGGAGGGATGGGCGCTCAGACAGACCTCAAAAAAATGTCTTTTTTTTTTTTTCCAGGAAACAGGCGCCACACACAGTTCTGCTCCTCACACTCAGGATCTCTGAAAGGTGTTTCCAGATGCTACCTTTTTTTTAAAGTTAATAAACCTTAACTCAGAAAACACCTACCAACAGCAGGAAATACAGAAACAACTGTGTGTGTCAACACTTCCCAGGCCGACATTTCCCTCCGGTGCATCTGGAAACAAAATCTCAAGGTGCCAATATTCTTAAGAGTTAATTATATACATACACACACAGTGCAATACAAAGTTTAAAGAAAAAATTAAATTCAACTGCCAAAGTAATTCCAAGAATGACTTGACTGGAAAGCAGGCTGTAGGAAATCTCCCTATTTTCTGACAAAACAGGAGTTCAGTCCAATTCCCATGAGGTATTTCAGGCTCGAGTACTTGGAGAGCAAGGTGAGGAAGCATTTCCATTAAGCTGTTCCCAGCCAGCTCTGGCTCCTGCTCCCCTCCCAGGGCTTCTCCTGAGGGTGAGCTCTGTGCAGAGCTCAGCCACCACGCTCACCATCCACCCCAACCAAGACTCCACATCCTGCCTGCCTGCTCAGACACCACCCCAAATCCCACAGGGGCCACCAGGACCTGACCAGCGGGACCCTAGGAGGGACAGAAGGCTCAGCTGAGCAGCCCCTGGAGATCTCTGCAGGCCCTCAGCAGCTGTGATGGGGATGTGGCTGCAGTAAGAGCCCTTCCTTCAGGAAGGTGCTGCTCGGGCTGGAGGTGGCAGAAGGGACCTCCACAGGCTCCATCCCAGCCTCGCAATCGATTCCTCCCCCATTAAAGGCCAGTCAGGAGCCCTGATTGAAGACCACAAGTTTAATGGAGTGAGAGCCCGGGAAGGCGCCGAGAGCGGCCGGGTCGATTTCTGCATTTACGAAAAACCGATCCCCAGCTAAATAAAGAAAGAAAAGCTCCATCTGTCAATCAAAAGAAAAACATTCCTCCTCCATACTTCTCCACGGTGTGGGTGCAGCCAGTGCCCATCCCACTTACCCACAGGTGTGTCCTCATTGATCAGCAGGTAGGTGTCAAAGAAGTAGTTGATGAAGTATGGCAGGCGATTGCCCTGACCTGGGAAGAGGACAAACACAAGGAGTTATTTCCCAAGGCTGGGAAGGGCTTGGGAATGCTCACAGGGCACCATAAAAGCTGCCACTTCCCTCCACCAGCCTTTCTGGATTTGGTATTTTCCAAAAGGCAGAGGGGAGGGGGAAAGCCGACAGCACAGGGAGCAGGAGCATCAATTACTGGTTTAGCCCACGATTAATACCTTTGCTTTGTTCCCACAGCCGAGAGCCTTTCGCCTTGTCAGCCACCCCAGCAAAGCCCCGTCCTCCTTCCCTCTGCCATCACCGGGCTGCCTTTCCCTCTAATTGCCTCCTTTCACCTCTAATCACCAGGCTCACTCCTCTCCACTCCCGTGGCTCTGGGAGCTCCGAGCCTGCCCCTGGCCCGCAGCCTCATTAGGGGACAGAGCCAAGTGCAGAGCACGTAGGAGAGTGACAAAGGCAGCCTGAGCCAGGGAAAGAGTCAGCCTGGAAGGATCTGCTGCGGGGAGAGAGCACACAATGATTTCCCAGGAAGGTTTCAAGGAGCGTGTTCAGCATCCCGCCTCAGGAAACCAGAACAGACCAAGCCTCAGCAGCCTCTTTGCCTGCCAAGCTCCCAAAGGAAGGAGATGCTCCTGAGACCTTGCAAACACAGGTCCCAGGCGTGCACGCCACCAAACCAGCTCCTGGGGACAGGGGCACGGGATGGGGGAGCAGCCCAAGCTCCCCCAGGGCTCCCTGCATAAGAGGACAGGGATTTCTCAGCACTGCCCTCTTTCCTGAGGCACCAGGTTGGTTAAACACCTTGAGAAATGGGAAAGCACTGGAGGCAGCACCGTTGCAAAGGCACATTTAAATCCCAGCCTCTGGAGCTAAGCACCTGGAAAAAAAATAAAAAGGAACCTGACAAAATGGGTTATTGGAGAGCTAAGGGCATCTCCAGAGGCTTGGCAGCGCACTTGTCACTGGCTGCCACTGGGGCCAGCAGGCTCCTGGAGGGGCAAATGGGGCTGAAACACCCCCAGCAGCCCTTGGCACACAGGACTCGCTTCTGCAAAACCTTTCTGTCTCAAAATACATTTCTTAATATCACCAGCACGCTAAAAATAAGTTGCACTTTCCAAATGCAGCTGCAGCAGGTGCTGGGAGGCTCCAAACCAGGCAGCACACAGGATCTGTGTGCTCTGGAGGAGGGAGACCTGCACCTGGGAGCTGCTGAGGGAGGGTCTGGAGGCAGGACACTGCTTTGGGCTGCAAATCCCAGGATAAAGCTGGAGTTTCCTCCTCAGGGATTGCCACAGCCACCAAGTTCCACCCTGGGACGTGCCATCCCTGGAACCCCCAACACAAGGTGGGGTTCCCCAGCACAGGAAGGACATGGACCTGCTGGAGAGACCCCAGAGGAGGCCATGACGATCTGAGGGGCTCCTCTGAGCTGGGAAAGCTGGAGAAGAGAATGCTCCAGGGAGACCTTGGCTGGTGGAGGTCTCTGCTCATCTCCTGCAGTGGCCAGGCAGGAGCAGGGTGACTCCACTGCCACTCCAGAGCTGAACCATCCTCTTCCAAACACTCCAAGCCTACTCAGGCCCCACCTGCCCATCACATCCCGGCTCATGGCTCCACCAGGAGCTCTGCAAACCCTCTGGGAAGAGCTGCTCCATCACCTGCAGTGCCCAGGATGCGTGGCAGGATCCATCCCTTATCCCCATCCCAGCTGTGCCAGCACTTGCTTATCACAGAGATGGCAGCCCGAGCCCTGGGCAGGGTTTAGGAGAGAAGGGCTGGAATTCTGCTGAGCTGCAGAGCCTCCAAATCCCTGTCCCCACATGCTGCCTGTCCAGGGCTTTGCAGTTTGTCACTGCAAGGAGGGAGCAAGTCCCCAGCTGGGCAGGCAGAGCCCCCTTCCAATGGGACAGAGTGGCAAGTGACCTCTCAGGGAGGTAAAGGACTTGCTGGATTGTCTTTTCCCCTGATTTGCTCCCTTTTCCAGAGGAGCTGCAGCTCCAGTGAGGCTCTCCTTGATCCAACACGACACCAGAGGGAGATTGACTGCGCCTGTCACTCACAGCTAATGTCATCCACTGACTGCTTAATCAGGCTGCCAATCTGGGCAAGCCATCTCCAGCCTTCAGGAGGGGAAAAAAGGGGAAAAAAGCCTCTATTCCAAAGGGCACAGTGCTATCAAATGGACACACACTGGCTATTGTTTATCAGCAAGAGCCACACAGGCACCCTCTCCCCACACCAGCACCTAGGGGGGTTAGGCCAGTCCTGTAACAATCCCAATTTTCACGGGGCTTTGCTGTACATTTACAGCTCCTGTGCACCCTGTGATGTGCCAAAACCCGTCCCAAAACTCCCATTTTCTACACCAAAAGGCCATTGTCCCACCAGCTCCCTGCCAGAAGCCCCAGTGCCAGGAACAACCCAGAGCATCAGTGGAAAGAGCTTCTTGTGGAGGCTCTTCTGGCCCACAGCCCTGCCTCTCCCTCCATCTGGAATTAGAAAAGAGGTTTTGCAGCTTGGACAGGAATTATTTCCTCCCCCCAGCACATATTTAAGCACAGTTCAGGTCATGGTTTTGCTGCTGAAAGCAGGGGGAGAGCCTTGCTAGCAATATTCTGCTGCACACAGCTAACAAGCTTCTGCTTTACATCCCTGCCCATGATCCCTCCCTCTCTCCCTCCAGTTTTCTTTGGGTTTTATTGATGTAGATTGACCTCATGCCAGCTCCAGCACCAGCTCTGCCTTGGTAAATCCACATCTGGAAGTTTCCAAGGGCAACTTTTCATCGAGATAGCCCAGGAGCATCTCTCCCTGCTGGGCTCACCAGCACATCCAGCCTTCTCCAGGGCTCTTGGAGTCCCACCCGCCCTCTCCCAAGAGGGGACACGTGTGCAGCCAGTAAGGGCTGCAAGAAAAGTGGGAGCACGATGCACAGGTCCCCACGATTTCCTGGGATGGAGACATGGAAGGTCTGATGAAGGCAGGAGATCTGCTCAGCCACAGCCCGCCCCAGCAGTGCAGCTCTGCATATTCACCAGGAGACCACAAATAGTAATTCCACCTTTGTACCCTGCAAACACAGCCCCGAGCAGACACACACCTACCTGGAGAGACCAGGAGCAGGAGGAGAGGCAGGAGGCCGGCAGCAGCAGCCACGGGATGCTTCATGGTTCCTGTCAAGCAAGAGAGGCAGCGTCAAGTCCAGCAGTGACAGTGACCCGGTGTCCCTAAATCAGGCTCGGGGTGCAGCCCTGCCCCAGGCTGTGCCACAGGGGAGCCCTCAGGACATCAATGCTGTGCTTCAAACATCTTCTTGGTGATGGAAACCCGGGTTCAAGTGCTGGAGGTGCTCCATTTTTTCCTTCCTGCTTCCCCAAGCTGCTCTCCAGTGAAGGAAGGAGCCACAGTGAGCTCCGTGGCCAGGAGAGGAGCAGCCCCAGGAGCAGAGGAAGAGCTGCTGTGACCCAGCAGCGACACAGCAGCGAGCTGTCAGCACCCAGACCTGAGCTGGTTTGGCAGCAGCTTGACCCAGAATCACTGCAGAGGCGCCAGGATTTGGGAGCAGAGCCCCTGGAATCTCTCACCCCACCTGGGCACCCACAAAGCAGGAGCACAGGAGGCAGGGAGGCTGCCAAGCCTGCCCCCATCCCAAATTTTCAACACAGCACACAGCTCCCCATGCTAAGGACACAGTAAAACAGCAGCAGGGAGCTGCCAGCACAGCCACATCCCCACTTGGTGGTGTTCAGACCATCAGACCCAAAGCTTTTTCCAAAGCAACCCCAGAAAACTTCAGCCAGGTGCCTCTCTGCAAGGAAATTGGCACAGGTGGATTTTAAAACATTCCATCCCTCAGGCAAACACGACCCTCATGTATTACACAGAGCACAAAGGCACAAGGAAACCCCCAGAGGTTTCCTGAGTGACCTCAGTGACCTGTCTGAAACTCTCCACGTTTCCCTGGCTGCTCTGCTGAGCTGTGGGGCAGTGGAAAGAATTCCCACCAGGGACAGGAGGTGACAGCCAGCTGAACTTCCCTTCACAGCACCCTGTGGGTAGCGTTATCCCAGCCCAGCTGAGGGTGAAGGGCTCTGCCCCCCTCTCAGAGATTCATGGGAACCCTCCTGCAGGAGCTCCAGAGCAATAGCTACACCTATTTTATTTTTACTGATGGATGTGTCACAGAAGACAGCTCGTAACAGCTCTGTCACCGCAGAAAGGGCCTGAAATTCTAATTTCTCCTGCTATTTTGCTACGGAGAGTCTCTCTGGGATGAAGAGGTCTGTGCCTAGACAAGAAAAATGGTGCTGTGGTGTGTTTTGTGCATCTTCAGGTATTTCAGTGCAAGCCTGAGAAAGCATTCGGGTGCCCATCACCCCAGAAAACACAGTCAGGGCAGAAGAGTTTAAACCTCCACCCCACAACAAGTTTCTGACTTCTGCTCAGTGTCAGCAGAGCACCCAAAAGCCCAGTTTCTAAAAATGGCCACTTGCCCCAGAGCCAGGCATCCTGACAAGCCCTTTAAATCCTTACACAAAAGCAGAATAGACTCTTGTGATTAAGAAAAACCACCAAACATCTCTATTTTCCCCCTGCTTTAATAGGTTTTGGGGAGGAGGGAATCTCAGCATCGTTGTTCCAGACCCCTGCACCCAGCAGAGAATGCAGAGCCCAAGCTCTTGATGCTGTAGCCAGAGAGGATGAGATGGAAATGAGCTCCTCTGCTTTCTGCAGTGCCAAAATGCCAGAGGAAAACACTAACTTTCTTCTCAAACAGCACCACTATCAGCCCAAGTGAGCGTGAACATTATTTCCCAGCTTCACAGCCCGTGTTTAAAAAGCACCAGGGCAGTGGAGAAACAATTTATGTGATGTAGGAATAAAGGGAGCTGACAGCATCCCCTTTCGAGTGTCATGATAAATCTAAATATTGGATATTCCAAGTCAGTCACTTCATTATGTCAGTAATTGCCTGAAATGTCATTTTGATTTTCTCTGTCTTCATTAATATTGCAGCTCTTCACTGGTTCTTTGAGATGGTTCACTCGAATACTGCACATTTACAGAACAGGATCTAGAAGTCTCTGGGGAGAACTTAAAAAATTGTGACTAAGAGCAGATTAAATTGCACCTTGTGCCTGAAAGAGGCTCTTTGGAGGAAGCACTCAGTGCAGTTCCCAGCATGATAATGTCCCTGGGAGCTCAGGTGCAGTCTCCTGCTGGCTGCCAAAGCACTGATGTTAAACCAGAGGTTTCCCCATCCGCTGGCAGCTGCTCCCAAGGAGCTGCAGGCAGAGCCTCCAGAAATGGGAAGCTGAGGAAACACCACAGTGCAAACAAATCCAGGGCTTCAAAGTTCAGCAATCAGCTCAAGCAGAGGTCTTTCAGCCTGCTTGCTCCAAACACCTCCTCCTTCCCAGGCCTGGGAAGTGGCTTCTTGTCACTGTGATATTTTCTAAAAAATCCCTTCACCAGGATTTCTTCTCCTGGGAAGCTGAGAAGCTTCAGCTTCTCCCCGTTTTGCTACTTGAGAATGTGATTTGGAGATTGTTTTCCAACATGCGAATTGTTTTAATTTAATGACCAATCATGGTCCAGCTGTGTCGAGGCTCCGAGGAGTCACGAGTTTTTATTATCCATTCTTGTTAAGCCTTCTGATGTATCTTTTCTCTATAGTTTAGTATAGTTTTAGTAGAGCATTCTTTAATATAAAATAAAATAATAAATCAGCCTTCTGAGAACATGGAATCAGATCCATCTCTTCCCTCACAAACACCACAGCTTCTCCCCTGCCTCAAAGCACTGCTGCATCCCTAAACATGGCAAATCCCACCTGCTGCATCCTGGCCATGCTCCAGGAGCCTCCTGGCACCTCACCTCACTGCTCCAGCTCTCGGGGTGCCTCAACAGCACTGCCGGGCTCTGCACCTGGGCTGGTTTATTTTAAAATAAACTTTACTGGGGTGCTGCTCTGCACGCACACGGAACACGGCATCATCTCTGCCTGAGCTGCCCTCCCGCTGCTCAGCTGGCAGAGCTGCTCCACGCTGGCACCTTCAGCCACCCCTAAACCCCTTGTGCCTTAACCCCAAACCTGGCTTTCCCTTCCCCAAACAGCAGTGAGATGCTCGAGCCACAGAATTTCCAGCTCCAGCCTCTCTGCTCACTCCGCGCTGTGAAGAAGAAACGGAAGCGCAAATCAAAGCTCCCAAACGGCTGCCACGGCAGGAACTGGGTGTGCCTTCCCAAAAACACCACTTTTCCTGCAATGCAGTGTCCCAAAGAGGGACAGCAGTGGCCCCCCAGAGGATTTGATGTGGAGGTGGGGTGGAAGTACCCGAGGTGTCACCGGGATGTCCCCGCAGCCACCCGGCTGCTGGAGGACCCCCTCTCTCAGGATGCCTCCATCACTGGGGCCACCTTGGAAGAGCCAACAAGGACCACTGTCACAGTCACATCTTCTGGAAAAATCCCTTGGCCCAGGATTTCTCTCCTGGGAAGCTGAGAAGCCTCAGAGAAAAAGGAAAACAATATTGTCTCATTTGCTTCTCCTGTGTTTTGCTGCTTTGGAATGTGGCTGGAGATTGTTTATCCAGCAGGTGATTGTTTCATTGGTTTCATGTGAATTGTTCTGACTCAATGGCCAATCAGGGTCAAGCTCTCTGGAAAGAGTAATGAGTGTTCATTATTATCTTTTTTAGCCTTCTGTAAGTATCCTTTCTGTATTCTTTAGTATAGTTTAGTATTCTTAAATATAATACAGTATCATAAAATAATAAATTAACCTTCTGAGAACATGGAGTCAGATGCCTTCCTTCCTTCATCTGGGAATCCCAATACAATGGACCACCACCAAACACACATCCCAAAAACCACTCCTGGGATCCCCTTTGGCCAAGCACGTGGCTCAACAGCACCCCTCACACCAAAAAATCCAGCGTCTCCTGCTTCCCCAGCCTCCTTTCTGCTCCGTAAAAAAAGCACTGCTAGAAATGCACCTTTCCTCCTCATTATTGCCTCTTGGCCAGGGCTTTACAATAAGTAGGATTCAAAAGGAAAAAATTACAAGTTAATCCTGATTTTTTTTTTTTATTTTATTCCCACCCCCATATTGGCGTGAGCCATACCCAAATCATAATTCCCAAAAATAACAAATTGCAGAACAGGGTAATCAGAAGTAAATTGATATTGATAAATAAGCTTTTCTCCCGTGCGGTAGGTGGTTTATTTTAATCTAATGAGTTTTATATTTTCTGAGCTTTCAGATTCCATGATGAAGAGCCATCCGCGCTAGAATTACAAAGCACTTTGAAATATTGTAATTTTATGGCTCATTTTGTCAGGACTCTTGAAAATGAGATTTGTTCCCAGTGAAAAAATTTGCCCCCTTCTTTTTTTTTTTTAATTTTTTTTGCTCTCTATTCCCTGCAGCGAAAGGAAATAAAATTTCCCTGTTAAATAAATACAGGCCAGGATATTGGTTTGCACAGGGGAGGGGGAATATGGATGCCCACAGGGAGTAAGGGGCCCAGCTGCTGGCACCTGCCACGACACCTGAGACAGTGTCTGCGGGAGAAAAGAGCATGGAAACTCCTCACTCTTCTTCCTTCACCCCAAAACCAAAGCTGAGGCTGGAGACAGGGGTGTTTGCTCCCCACAAAGATCTGCACTTCCCAGCTGGGGCACTCAAACCTTTCTTCCTCCAGGGAAAAACATCCAAAATTCCCCTCACTTCCAGCAGTTTATTTCCATTTTAAACCAAGGACAGGAGTGGAAGCATTTTGCTTGGTGCTTCCACACATTTGCTTTCCCACAGGAAGCAACCATTAGGTGCAGAATGACACTAAACCATCATTTCACCAAAAACCCAGGAGGAAATGTCACCTTTAAACTTCCCAGTCCTTGCAGGAAGGGTGGACCTGGGTTGGGAATAACATGGGTTGGGGAATGAATGACATGGGTTTAGAAATGAATGGTGTGGATTTGGGAATTACATGGGTTTTCCCATGAAATGGGAATGACACAGGTTTTCCAAGCCCTTGACACAAGACAATCCCAATAACCCCCCCTCTCTGCATAAGCAACACACAAATCTTTCACCACATCTCCAAAGAAAAGCCAAATAATTCATCCAACTCAACTTCTGCATCCATGGGGTACCAAAACAACACCCTGGGAACTTTGGGAAGAGAGTCCCCCACTCCCTGCTGCATCAGTCACTGCCACCCACCCCTCCAAGGTGAGGGCAGCTTCATTTTTGGGGAGAGAGAAGCAGGAATTCCCAACTTCTTCCTTTTTGAGTGGGGCAGCACTGGCTCAAGGGAGCCTCCAGCACTGGTTGCTAGTCACCCATAGGCATCACAGCAACCATTTTCCATCACAAAACCTCTCTTCAGCTGGAGCAGCAGCTCCTGAGCGAGGAGAAAGGCTGGGATGGGGCATGGAGACCAAGCCAAGAGGCTCCTGGGCTGCTCCAAAACACAGCAAAGCTGAGGAGCAGATGATGCTAATGTGGGATGAAAAGGTGGAAAAGCAGCCAACAGCAACAGAGCTTGGCTTAAAGGAGGAAGAGAGGGAAGAAAAAATGGAGGAGGGGGAGGAAGGGTGGGAATTCTTGCTCCAGGAGGAAGTGGAAGGCTGAATGCAGTGAAGTGACACACACAGTCTGGTCTCAGGAGACAGGAGCCTCTCTCCAGGCTCTTGGAAAACGTACAGGGAGGGACAAAGTGGCAAATGGAAGGTGCTGAAGGCCTGACTGCAGGGCTGCTCAGGGATGGGATGCCAGACACTTTCTTCTCGTGCCCTGCCTGGAAGGAGGCAGCAGCCTGGCTGGGCTTCCAAGCACTGCCATCCAAGGGTGCAGGAGAAGTGCCCAACATCCTCAGGCTCCCACGCAGGACCCCCAAGTGTGGCTGTGCTGCTGCCACCCAGCCCCTGCCCACGCATCCTGCGGGCTCCACCTCTGGGCTCTGCTTGGTTCAGGGGGGTTTCAAGGGAAAGAAAAGGACAAGATGTGTCTGAAGTGGGATTAAAGGGGAGGAAAAAAGTGTGTGCTGGAAGGGGCTGCCTCAGCACCTCCCTCCTTGCCACATCCAGCTGCAGCTTTCAGGGCAAGGAGCCCCTTTTTGCAGCAGGAGGGAGGCTTTGCCCCAGGGTGTCCCCCCAAAACAGCAATAAAGGAGTCAGCATCAGCCTCAAGAGCAAGGCAGCAGCCTCAGAACCACCAGCTCTTCCCAATAAGCCACCAAGCCGCATTTTGAAGCCCTGCTAAAGGAAATGGTGAGTTATTGGAGTCCATCTCCCTTGGTGAAGGCTCAGCAGACACTGCTGCAAGCCCGGGGTGCTGTGTGTGCACCTGGGATTTTATCCCAGCTCCCTGCCTCCAGCTGCCCCTAAGCTCCAGGCAGGGAGTTTGCAACACTAAAAAAAGGCAGCAGGGCCATTTTGTTCAGGCCTGTGGTAACTGGAATTTTAGATCTTAAAAACAGAGGGGAAAAAGGGATGCTTCAGAAAAAAGGCAAAAAAAATACAACAACCCCAGGAAAACCCACAAAAAACCTTCACACTGATGAACCAGAGCTGCAAAGGCTCTCAGGCCATTTCTTGCCTTGTCCAAATCAAGCAGTCCTTGCTTCTTTCACACAAAGCTCACTTAACTTCCAGCAAGAGGCACTTTGCTGCTCCAGACCTCTCCAAGGCCCGCTGGCTGCTCCAGCTGACAGAGGGAGCAGCACTGTGGGCACCCTGGGGATTGTAGGAGCAGGGAAAAAACACGGGCAGCACAGGGAAAGGAGGATGGGATCCTCGGGAGAAACCCCCTCAATCCCAAAGAGCAGCCCCGGAGAGCAGGGATGGAAGGGGAAGGCAAAGGCAGGGGTGAAGTTATTGGGATTAATGACAGCAGTTCATCACCAGTGACAGGCTTGTTCATGCGAGCCCTGCGAGACCCAGATGTGGCTGAGGGCCCTTGAAGCTGTCCAGTCCCTCTCCTACATGCCCTTTCCAAAGGTGCAGCATGCTCATTTCCATCAGGAATTTGCCCCCAGTGCCTCCTGAGCAGGACCTCTCCACTCCTGGGAGAGCAGCAGTTTTATCAAACAATTCAGGGTGATCCATGAGGCTCTGCCAGAGGTTCCAAGGCACAGCACAGCCCTCCCACACCCTGAGCAGTTCCCATGGCCAGGCAGGTCCTTGGACAGGGCTTCCAGTGGATGGTGCAGAAGTGTCACTGTGTGCCAGGAGTGCCTGGCAGGGACACCTCCCACTGTCCCAGGCTGCTCCAGCCTGGCCTTGGGCACTGCCAGGGATCCAGGGGCAGCCCCAGCTGCTCTGGGCACCCTGTGCCAGGGCCTGCCCACCCTGCCAGGGAACAATTCCTTCCCAAAATCCCATCTAATCTTCACCTTCACGGACTGAACCTCACCAGGACCCACACTGAAATGTCAAGCTGAGCACAGCTCATGGGTAAATGCTGCCCCAACCCCTGGCAAGATCCAGGATATCTGCAAGATTTGGGTCCTAACCATTGGAATTCCCAGTTTCTCCCCGTTTCAGATGCAGAATCTACACCCTGAAATGGAGTCAGATAACAACATCAGCACAAAGGCAGGAATTTTGTAGGTTCTGGGCTACAAAACCCCCCAAAAATTCCCTATTTCTCCTGCAACATTATTAGAAGTCTTACTGGAGGAAGCAGGGAAAAAACACAGAAGTTTTAGGGTGCTCATGGAACTGTTCATGCTCCAGCTCAATTAGCCTGGCTGTGAGCAGCTGGGATATTTTACACCCTAACAAGAGGCCACAGGCCAGCCCCCTCACCAAACCAATCCCATATCCTAAAGCTTCTTAAATTCAAAAATAATCTGTGCTCCAGACCATCTGCACAGAGCATCTAAGAAACTTCATCCACAGAATCCTTTTTCAGAGGTCCTTTCACCCCCAGCTGCTGAGGGCAGGATTGCAGGGTGATTGCCCTTTTTCCTTGCAGGATTGCCCTTTTTCCTTTCACAGAGGAGCTGCCATGCCCTGGGCATCCCTCTGGAGATGATTGCAGCTGGGCAGCAGGAATGGCTCTGGTGCTGCATCCAGGTGATGTCCCTGAGAAAAGGGACAGAGGCTGGGGGCCCTCCCCAGCCTCTTCCAAACACTGTTACTCCCACTTATCACAAAAAAATATATAAATAAATAATAATAAAAAAAGAAAATAAAAGAAGGGACAACATCAATTTTTACAGTTTCCCACAAAGGCAGTGTTTTACAACTTGGTCTTTAAACATTGTATTTTTCGTGACTCCTTCTGAAACAAGAAAGCTTTGTGCTGGGGATGGAGGGAGGGAGTGGGGTGGTGAAGGAAAATGGAACTGCACAGCGATTTTCTCCTCCCCTCCTTCCCCAGGACAGGGGGGAAGGAGAGACAAAGGTAAAACTCGCTCTGCCGAAACAACCACCTGGATTTTCACAAACGCCAGCATCCCACGGGAATACTTTATCCCAGGCTCCCAGCCCCAGAAAACAAACCCCAAAAAATTAAAATTCAAACATCTCAATGCACCAGCTCTATCCCACACGCACGAAGCACGCCGGGCTCCCGCAGGATGCGCCGGGAGATCCCGGGAAGGAGCCGGGCTCGGTGCTCTGCCAGCCCCTCTGCTGCTTTTCCCCCTGCACAGGGGAAAAACCCAAACCTACAACAAAGAAAACACACCTCGGCATAGGAAACGTCCCGTTCCTGCATCCCTCTCCTCCAGCCGATGGGGAGGAGAGGCGATCTGGGGAGAGGAGAGTGGCCGGCAAGGTGAAATTTAAAGAAAATAAGGACTGCAGGTTTTGAGGGAGACCAGGAAAAGCAGCAGCGAGTAAAGAACCACAGGGGAAGAAAATAATCTAAACCCAAGTGTTTTCTCCAAAGGCTCGGGGCAAGTTTGGCGTTGGGAAAGGCTTTCCCTGCCGTTCCCGTAATGTGCGGAGGGGATTTAAAAATCCCACCGCTCGCACTGCGGCTCAGCCCCCACGGCCGGGACGAAGTTCAAACCCGGCTCATCCCAGAAACTTTGCAGCTTCCCAGCAGCCCGAACTCCAGATCCGAGCCGGGGATGGGGGCAGGACAGCGGGCACCAGCGCGCGTTCACAGCGCTCTTTTTGGGGAAAAAAAGGGGACAAAGGTTGGGCTCCCCCTCTCCGGCTGAGCGAGTCCCCCCGCCCGAAATACCAACAAGCACAGGGCTAGCCCCCAGAAAAGGACGTTTTTGGCCGAAAGCACACCGAGAAGGTGGGGAAGGGGGCCCCCGGGAAGCCCCCCGGGAAGGGCAGGGGTGATGCCCGCATCCCGCCCCTCCCGGTGGATGAACCCCGAGGAGCGGGGGAACGCGGCGGGGCATTACCTGCGGTGGATGTCTCGGAGCCCGGTGTCAGCGGCGACCCCCCATGCCCCCCCTGCGCCCTGCGTGAGCCGCGGGAGGAGGAGGAGGAGGAGGAGGAGGAAGGGGAGGGAGCGCGGGAGCCGCTGACGCGGGCGGCGCAGCGCCCCTCGCCCAGGTACCCGGGATTTCAGCGCCGGCTCCACCTCCCGACCCCTCCCTGGGCACTGCCAGCCCCCCAAAACCCCCGGCTGGCCCCCCAAACCCCGGGCTGCCCCCGCAGACAGCAGCCGCCTGCTCAAAGCCAACTTCAGCCCGAGCGGGCGCCGGGTACCGAAAGTTTAACTCCGCCTCGGTGCCTTTAATTCTCCTTTTTTTTCCCTTTTTTTTTTTTTTTGTTGCTAATATTGTTGTTTCTCTGACCTGTGCGCGGGAGCAGCTGGCAGGGCTCAGAGCACGTAAATAAATCATAGATGAGCGGGGGGAAAGCGATCCGGGCACGGCTGCCAGGAGAGCCGCACGGACCGACAGACGGACGGATAGATGGATGGAGGTTCCTGCCCAGCTGCTGCTCCCCCACTGGAATTCCCAGTTCCTGCCCCTTTTAGACGCAGAATCTACACCCTGAAGTGGAGTCAGAGGCTGCCCCGCAGCCTCGCCGCTGCCACCGAGCCCTTCTGTGTCCCCAAAGCCTGGCAGGACATTCCTGCCCCCAGCCCCAGACCTCCCTACGAGCAGCTTTTGGGAAAATGGCCAAATGCCTCTGCTTGGCCCCATTTCGTGCCGCCTTGGAAGCGACAAAGCCACCAAAAGCCACCTGCGGTGACCCCGAGCCTGACAGCCAGGGGGTGACTCTGCATTCCTGGATCCCAGGAAGGAGCAGGGCTTTGGGGCTGCGGGAGCTTCACCACCCGGCCCCATCACCACCAGCTTTGATTAAAATGCCAAATAAGCTCAGTCTATGTTGTCAAAGCCCACCCTGGAGCCTTGCCTGGGGATCATTGAGTCCCAGAATGGTTTGGGTTGGATGGGAGATCAAAAATCCTCTCATGCCATGGCCTGGGACACCTTGCACAGGACCAGGGTGCTCCAAGCCCTGTCCAGCCTGGCCTCCAGGGATGTGAGGACCCTTCCCCTCCACTCACCTCCACAGCCCTCCTGGAGCAGCAGTAGGCAAATGCCCCTGCAGCAGCAGGAGGGGGTAATTAAGCCTTTACCTCTCTTGAGCAGCTTCTTCTAATTATGCCATTAGCACAGCTCCAGAGCTGACTGGCTGGAATTGGGCTCAGCTCTGCTCCTGGTCCTCCCTGGGCTGGGGGCATTCCCCCACCAAACCTGGCCCAGCTGCAGGCACTTGGCAGCCCAGAGCCAGCCCTGGCACTCCTGCAGCTGCTTTGGGGCTGAAACCCAAAATCCCAGGCAAAGAGCTGAATGCAATGAGCTCTGTGCAGCTCATTGAGGTGCTGGCAGGTAATTTCCTCCCATCACACCTGGGCTGCCTCAGGTCCCTTCAGGAACTGGCCTTGGGGTCACCAGGAGTGCAGGTGGTACCTGGCTGGGGCTCTGAGCACCCAGCTGGGCTGAGCCACCTGCTCTGGGGAGTTTCTGTCTCCTGGGGTCTTCATCCCTTCCTTGCCCTCTTCATCCTCCCGCCGTGCTCATCCCCAAAGTCAGGGAGCTGATGAGGGGGAGAAATGCCAAAAAAGGGGAGGAACCAAAGCAAAACCACAGGTGCAGACACATCTCAGGCCCGGGTTTCTGCAGCTGCTGTGACTCTGCCCAGGTGATGTCTCACTCAGGGCCTCTCCTGATCAGCTCAGGTCAGGATTTTTATTTAGACAGGGGCACACCTCTCCTCTGCCAGCTCCCCGTGCCTTGGCTTCAAACCATGGATTTCTGCTCACATCCTGGCTGGCCTGAGGATGTTTTACATAAGCCAGTTCTAACAAAGCTGAGTTTCTCCTGGCCTGGGATTCCCAGTCCCATTCCTGATGGAATACAGGCTGCAGCCTTTCCCATCGAGGGGGAGAGGGAGGGCTGGGGGATTTCAGTTCACAAAGCACACAGGAATTCAGTATCCTGTGCTCTGCACCTCCCTGTCAGGGTTGGTTTAAATCAGGCAGGGACAGCAGTGGCTGTGTGCAGGCTGGACCTCACTGAGCTGATGTTCCCCAGCTCCTGGCTGGAGAAATCCATGGTGCTCTGAGACCCAGCCTGAGGGAGATGTGCCTTTCCACAGGCTCAGAGCTGGGAAAAAAGGGCAGCAGAAGAAAGTGATGCTTCGTGAGCAGGGAGATGCTCCTGGTTGCTCCTGGGATGACAATTAACAGCAGCCCCAAAGCAGGGAGCTGCAGGGCTGGGATAACCTCCCTGCTATCCTCCCCTAGCCTTCCTCCACAGACTCATTACAGGGAAAACTGATTTTTTTGGAGGCAGATCCCGTGACCTCCCTTCTCCATCCTGCCTGTGAGCACAGAGCAGCTCAGCAGAGCCTTTCACAGCCTCCTGGCACCACTCACTCAACCTTGAAATTGTACTGCAGGGCTTCTCCCCCTCTCATTTTCCACCCAGCCACAGAACATTCCCACATCCAGCTCTCCCCACGGTGCCTCCCTCCTCTGCCTGTGAGAGCTGGGATCACCATTTGGCTCTGAACAGATGAAACATCACACGGAAAGCAGGTGAAACATGGATATGTGCAAAATCCTGCCCTGCTAAGGCACTGAATTAACTCTGCTTGCCATGGAACCATGTTCTGCCACAGCCTCAGGGGTCTGCATGGACAACCAGCCCATGCAGTATTGTGCCATCAGTCATTTCTTCACACAGGAGTCTCCCACAAGGGTCCCTGCAAGTGCTTTCCCAAACTACCATCCTTTTTTTATTATTATTATTTTTAAATTAGACCTGTGTAAAAGTGCAGGGCCGCTTTTGTGCTCAGGAAAAAAGCATCCCCATGCCCCCTGCTCCCACTTTTTTGGGCGATTTTGTCCCCCATGACCACAAGCCCCAGGGGAATGGTGGCATCCTCCCTCTCCCACAGCTTTCCAGCAGCCCGTGGTGCAGTGTGGGTTGGGATGGTGGCAGCTCCCCACCTGCTAGCCTCTCATCCAAGCCACACAATTAATTTGTAGAGCCATCTTGGAGTTTTCTTTTCAACCACCTGTGCTGTGGCTGACAGTGAGCTGGCTTTTCCGGTGTGAAATTAATTTCCAGGTCCATTTCACACAGAATTTTAGGGCCAATATTAGGATCACGCTGTTTGTTTAGGAATTGATGAGTGAAGGAGGCTGGTGAGAAAGCCAAGCAAAGTTGAGGGATTGCTGGAATTCTCTCTCTGAAGAAGAAAAGAAGAAAAGAAGAAAAGCACTGAAAGAGCAGCTGGGTTTGTTCTTGTTTTTTTTGGTTTTTTTTTTTGGTTTTTTTTTTTTTGGTTTTTTTTTGTTTTGTTTTTGTTTTTTGTTGTTTGGGGTTTGGTTTTGGGGTTTTTTTTTGTTTTTTGGTTTGTTTTTTTTTCCCTTTAGAAATACAGAAGTACAGTGTTTTAAATTGCATCTCTGTAAGGTGATCTTATGGAGACAGCAGGAGGGGCAGAAACTGGGCTCACCTTTTCAGCACAGACCCAATTCTGTGGGGATTCCTCAGGGATCTTCCAGCTTGTGCTTCCAGCTGGCTCCAGGTGAGCTGCCCCTGGGCCAAGCATTCCTGTGGTGATACCACATGGCAGGAGGGATCAAGGCGATTTTGGTGAGCCCCAAAAAGCCTTGCAGGACCTGGCTGGAGCTCTGCACTCTGCAGAGCCCAAAGCAGCCTGCTTGCAGAATTGTCCCTGTGCAGCCCCAGGTGGGACCAGAAGGAGCTGTCCCCTCTTAGGGGCACTGAGAGCACCCTGCAGCCCCAGGCTGGGCTTGTTGGGGCCACAATGGGTTAATGAGGGTAAAAACACCCCTTTGGAGCAGCTCCCTGTGCAGCTGGAAGCACCTTTCACTCAGCCCTTGTGATTTCCTATAAACCTGGAGAGGGTCAGTGATGGTCCAGGTGAGGGGACAGCTGTGGGACCACCCTGAGTCCCTCCGTGCCACACACCTGAGGCACCTTTCCCCTCCTAGCTCTGAGCCCTGCTTGGGATTTTTCCCTCCCCTCTTGAGGTTTATTCTTTCTTCCTCAGCAGAGGAAAAGGTGCCATCTACAGGCACAGAGAATCCATGAACGCACAGCACAGCCTTGCCCGTGTCCCCTGTCCCCATTCCCTGGTGGGCCACCTTCCCTGCAGCGTGCCCTTCGAGCTGCTTGGTCCCTGTTTGGGGTCAGGGAGCAGCAGAGGGCTGTGCCAGGTGGAGGATGAGCTCCCTGCTGGCCAGCCCTGGGCTTAGACCTGTGTTTAACCTTGCTGCTAAAGCAGTGGAATACAAGAGAAAAACCCGAGGGAAGGTGACCACCCCTCTGCACAGCCTGGGGGGGACAGCAAAAGGGGACACAAAGGAGCTTTGGGGGGCTCCTGTGCTGCTCACCTTCCAGGGTCACAGCTTCCAGCCCCGTGGGTCTCACACTGACACCGTGCTCCTCTTCTGCCTTGCTCTGCTCTCATTTTAACCCATTTTAAAGTCGCCTCTCGTTTAACCCATTTTGCTCAGATGATTTTCCTGTAACCCATTTTGGCCTTTGTGATTTCAGGAGGCAGGCCAGGAAAATAAGAAGCTGCAGGAAGGCAAATAATACAGGATAAATTGTCCCTCGTGTGAGTGGGGGACAGGGGTGACAGTAGCAAGGGGGACTCCTGAACTGCTGGAAGGATGGCGAGTGCTTGAGAAGGCTGACCTAGAACAGAGGCTGGACAGAACTAAAGAATAAAGCAGGGATTTATTAAAGGGATCTCCTCAATGGATCCACCTTGGGCAGCACCAGAGCCCAGCCAGGGCTGCACCCAACGTGAACCAAAATGGTCACAAAATGGACACCCAGTCACGGGGTCTGTCACTTTGATCAGTTCTGCTCCATTTGCATATTGCAGTTCATTGTCCAATTCCAGCTTTAGCCCATGCAGTCCCATCCTGCTTGTTTTTTTCTCTCCAGCCCACGTTGTTTGTGCTCTTGGGCTGGGATTTGGATCATTTGTCCTTGGTCCCCAGCTAGAGCAGGAATTGTTTTGTCTCCCTGCTCTGTGCAGAGAGCTCACCATCCCCTAATGTGAAGTCCAGACCCACACACCAAAGCAGCACAGAATCTGAAAAATAGAAAAGCTAAACCTGAGGCATCAGGAGGAACCAGTGGAACCACCACCAGCCCGTGGTGCTGTTGAAGACTCAAGGTTGCCCCCAGGAAAAGAGGAAAGCTCTGCCCAGGCCAGGCAGGTGGGATCACTCCTCTGACAGAGCCACAGAGCCACTCCTGCTTTAAAAACCCTCCTCAGCTCCCAAATGCTTCATTCCTGAGGCATTTGTCACAGCAGCTCCATCCCACCCTGCTGGCGGGGTCACAAAATCCGGGATGGAAGAAGAGCTGGGAAAGGGGTCCGGGTGCCCCATCCATCAGCAGGGGGATGGCACAGGGATGGCTGGCACAGCTCTGCCCAGCCTGCTCCAGGAATTCACACCCAGCTCCTGCACTCCCCCGCCCTGGCGTGATGAATTAGGAGGAAAAGTTTCTCATCTCAGTTTGTTCTCGCAGCGCCGTCCAACAGAGCACAAGGCTGTCTAATCAGGAGCTACAGTCCTTCACCATCTGTTTGGAGCCTAATTACAAATGCAGAAAAATAATGTGCTTTACAATTGCACCAGTAAATGCTGTAAATGATTTAAATGCATGCATATGTTCCCTGCAGAATTCAGCATGCATCTGCGACTTCTTCTGCTCACATTAGGCACACAAATCAAGGGAAAAAATACCCAGATCTGATGAACAGCATGTCCCTAGGATGGTGATTTTTATCCCTTTTTTTTTTCCCCCTGCTGGAATGGCAAACAGGGCTTTTTTGTAACAATTCATCCAGCAGCGTTTTCTTTGCTTCCATTTTAAAAACTGTTTATCACTGCTGTGTAAATATAGTACAAATTACTCCATAAAACACGGAAAAGGAGAACAGCAGCCGGGCAAGCCTGCAGCTGGCTGGCGAGGTTTCAAAGGCAGGCTTTGTGGTTTTCCTCTGGGGCACCCGTGGAGGGGCAGGATCAGCTCGGCTCCTCTGCTGAGGCTGGTGGCCCTTCCCCAGCCCCCAGTGGCCACTCGTGTTTCATGGAAGCACAGGATGGTTTGGGTTGGAAGGGGCCTCAGAGATGGAACCCCATCGTGCTCCTGCTGCTCTTTGGCCACCACCAAGGTGCTGCTGAGGTGGTCTCAGGGGTGCTTCCACCTCGCAGGGGTCACAGCACTGCAGCAAAGCCTCTGCCAGCAAAGGCAGAGAGAGGGGACAGCATTCCTACCTGGGGGCACTGCACTGAGGGAGGGCAGCCCAGGCCAGGCTTTGGAGAAAGCCACTCGCAACTGATGTGAGTATAGCTCACGTGACAAAATAACCAAAATTCCCTTTTCTCCTCCAGCACGTTTGTTTGCTTCAAAGCCCCCAACACTGAACCTGCTCCAGCTCTGCAGCAGGGAGGGGGGGCTGGCACCACAGAGGTGACAGGGACAAAACCAGGCTCAGTCGGTCTCCTTTGAGCAGAAGCTGCAGCAGATGCGCCTCCTCCACTCTGTGCCCTTTCATCCCTTCCTGCTCCCTTGCACCCTGCTGCCTTTGCTGCTGTGCTTTGCCAGCTCCCAGCTCCCTTTTTCCCTCAGCCAGCTGGGCTGGACTCCAAAGGCTGCTGGAAAAGGCGTGGTGGGGCAGGCACAGCATCCCCTCTGTGCTGGGCTGCCAGGCCCGGGGCTCTGCAAACCCTGGTGCTGGGCACCACCCAGGGATTTGTGGACTCGGTTTCACATCCTGGGCTCACCCTCGGGAATTCTGCAATGCCTGCATGGCTCCTTTCACACCCCCAGAGGAGAGGGAGATACTTCCCTGGGAAAAGCACGTGGTCCTTCCCATGCCAGCCAGATCAGCACCCACCCTCCTGAGCTGGGAGATGGGCAAACAGCCCTGCTGGCTGAGTGTTGCTTTGCTCTTTTAAGTTTTTTAAAATTTTCTGATGTTTACATTCTTGTAACTAATTTTCTTATGCAGGTTTTTGTAAATAATTATTGTTTTACATTCTTTTTGGGAAGAAGGAAAATTCAATGAACTGTTGGTTTGTCTAGTGTTATTGGAGTAGTACTGTTATCCTCCAATGTACTGTCATTTTTGAAAATCTATAGATGTTGAAATAAAAAATTAAACTTCCCTTCTTTTTACCTTCAAAGTCTGCATCATTTTATTTTGTGTCCTGTAGCAACAGCTGAGGGGATGGTGGTGGGCACAGAAACAACATCTGGGAGTGCATTTTTAGGGAGGTGAGGGACACAGACAGACCCAGCTCAGCTCCAGCCCTGGGTGTCTCTCTGGAACTCAGGAGCCCCAGCTCTGGGGAGCAGCTCCCTCTCCTGAAGCTCTTGGAGAACTGGAAGGCAGTGCAAGCTCCCAGCTAAATGTCAGGAAGCAGCTTTGGATCCCTGCAGTGCTCCTCCTGCTAGAGCATCATTCCAAGCCTTGGAACTGGGGGCCATGGCTAATTTTGCTGTCAGAGACACATTTATCCCAGGATCATGGAATAAGTTTGGCTTGGAAGGGACTGTGATGATCACCCAGCTCCAAAGCCCTGCTGCCATGGCAGGGACACCAACTCAACCCACCCAGGCACAAGAGCAGCTGCACTTTTATCTCATCCTGGATCCAGCAGCCTCATTCCACCATTTCCCTCCTCATCCCACGTTTCCTTACCTTGAGCTCCTTGGCACGGCCCACGCTGAGCAGCAGATGTGGCTTCTCCCAGGCACTGTGATTGCTGCCCTGCTGCTCTCTGCAGCTCCCTATAAATTATCCCTCCCCTTTAGCAGGGGATCACCCACAGCTCATGGCTCAGAGGCCTGGCAGCCTCCACCCCCACATCATGGCATTCCCACCAGCATTCCCTGCTTTATGCCCAGACCTGGTTCTTGCCCAATTTGCATCTCTATTGAATTTTCTCCTCGTTTATTAACCTTCCTTAGCTGCATGCCACCAAAGCCAAAGGATAAATCCTCTTTTTGCTCACTCCCTGCTGCCACAGGAATGCTCTCCACACCTCCCTGGGTGTCAGCTGGGGATGTTCCACTGGAAAAGCTCTCCAAGCAGTGATCCCAGGGCTCCTTCACTCAGCCCTTGCCAGGGATTTCTCTGAGTCTATAATCCCAGCTGGGGGAGAAGGATGGCCAGAAGGAAAAATGCAAGCTGAAACTGCATGCATCAGTGCACCTCCAAGAGAAATCATTCCAGACACCAGCAGTTGCACAGGATCAGGAATTCTCTTTATTAACAACAGCACCAGAAGTTCTCCCTCCAGAGGAATTTGGTCTGTAACAAGGAGAGGAGGAGCAGAGATGCAAAGCAGTAAAAAATCAAGCCAAATCTCATAACTCCTTGGATTGAGGGGGAAATGCACAGGTTGAAGACAGTCCCACTGAAGGCCACAAAGGGAATTTCTGGTTGCCAGCACCAGGTTGGGTTGGGCTTTTTGAGCAACTGCTGCATTATTCCAGCACCAAGGAGGGGATGGGAGCACTGACCCCCAGGAGGGGCTCCCAGCACCCCAACCTCAGCCCCTGGGTGGGCTTCACCTGGGTCAAGGCAGTCCCTGGCCAAGTGCTGGAGGCCAAAGGGCTCCAAACCCACCAAAGGAACAGGATTAAGAGCCCACATTCCATAAAGCTGCTCCTCACTGCTGCACACCCCACTTGTGTCTGGATTTCACATTGAAATAAAAATCAGCCATCAAGCAAAGCTCTGCATGTGTGCATTGCCCAGGGGCCCAAACTAAACACTGCTCTAGGGAAGGATTTATGTAAAAACCCAGTGTCCACATGGCACCCTGGGGCAGGAGCCAGCATGGATCCTGTGCTCTCCCCACATCCAGCAGCTCCACCACCACGTGGGCAAGCAGGAGGTGCTGAGAGAGCACCCCAGGAATGGAGCATCTGCTCCTCAGCCAGCCTTAAAGGAATCCATTTCCACAGACAGCACCTCTGAGGCATCACTGCACTGCCAAGCTCTGCCTCTGCACCCTTGCTGATCAGTTCACCTCCTCTAGACCATAAATCCAGCCAATTTGAGAAAATAAATACAATAATCGGATTTAGTCCAGGCTGTGCTGGCATATGGGAGTTTAAATGACTTTAAAAGCCAGTTGTCTCTGGGTGGGCCATATTTTTGGGTGTCACAGTAGCTCACCCCTCTGAAAACATCTGGAGGCCATATGGTGCCTGTCTACAAGAATTAACCAGATTTCTGCTGTGCACCTCACACCAGGGCCTCTCTCACACCCCTCCTTGGCTTTCACAGAGCTCTCTGAACACAGACTGAAGAAAAACCTCTGGTTAGGCTCACTCAGCATTTCACTTGCCTTGGGTGTCACAACACAGTCACAGCAGGAAAAATGTTCCTCTCAGCTTGGCCAGGGAATAGTCCCCAACACTGGTAGCACCATGCTAGGAGTAGATGATCCCTCAGTTCAATTTTACATGGAAAAATTAAAGCAAGCAAAATTCCAAGTGGAGCATTTTCCCTTAAATATACTATTTTTTTTGTGCAATGATTATATGAAATCTGTGCAAAACTGTACCCCAATCCCTGGGGCAGCTGCTACTCATTCCCTAAGTTGTGAGAAGGTGCTCCAGGGCTCAAATCCCTTTTTAGTTCAACACCACCATCAGAGCTGAGTGAGGGGTGAACCCTCCCTGAGACCACCCAACCCCTGAAGGGCTGAACTCGTAACAGTGCAGCAGCAAAACCCAAGGTGGCCCCAAAAGTCCTGGGTTCAGCATAAAACCACTGGCACATGGGTGAGGGATGGTATCCCTGTGTCCCTGAGCTCCCTGAGGAGGATGAGGCTGTTTTGGTCCCTGCTCCATTAAACTGGGGAGTGACAATGCCTGACAGAACCTTCCCAAGCACAGGGGATGCCCCTTCCCAGAAGGGAAACTTTCCCTCTGCATCCCTCCTGGATGCAGCTACCCCCCTGCCCAGACAGGCAGGCTGCCTCAAAACCACAGGATACCTGACTTTTTTGGGAAAAAAACCCCAACCCTAAACACCCAACAGCAGCACCACAAACTGAGGCCATCCTCCTCCTGCAGCTGCCCCCTCTACACGAGGTGCACCACGAAGACAGCACAGGCAGAGCCCAGAGCCAGCCCCAGCACGAGGTAAAACGACATCACCACCCCTGCTGCCTCAGCCAGCTCCTTGGGCACGATTTTGGGGCCGTAGACCATGACCAGCGTGCCCAGGTAGCCGTTGCTGAGCCCCAGCAGTGCTGTGAACACCACGGGGTAGATGTCCCTGTTGAACACCACGGTTCGGATGTGAGCCCGGGGCTGGTAGTTGCTGAGGATGAAGAGAGGGAGGAAGATGGTTCTGAGGAGGACAAGGGCAGGCAGCAGTTTGCTCTTGGGGCCAGGCACCTGGATCCAGGCAGTGACCTGCCTCCCACACCAGTCAGCAAAGTTGTACAGGAGGAAACAGGTGAGTGGTGTGAAGTACTTGGTGCTCCACGGGCTTCCCGAGGACTTGCTGACAGACTCGATGTTGGAGGAGAGGGAAGGGAAGATGATGATGGAGATGAAGAAGACGTAGAAGAGGCAGAAGCCGAGGAGGGCAGTCTTCTGCAGGATGGGGCGCAGCGGGGGGATGCCAGCACTTCTTGTGAGGATGGAGGAGCTCACGGTGCCTCCTGGATCTGTCTCATCCTCCATAGAGCTGTCGGGGGGCACGGTGACCAGAGAGGGGATCTCCTTCTGCCTGCTCAGGTAATACCTGGACAAAGACACAGAGGGAAGCATGAGGGGAATGCAACTGAGGTTTGGAGAGGGCAGGAAAGAAGTTGGAAAGGCACAGGTATGCCTGCTGGACCCAGCAACTGCACCACCAACCTCATAGAGAGAGGTGACCCCTGCACACCCACCGCCCCCTCAGAGTTCACAGAGGGGACCCTCCTGCATGCAGGCCCTTGGGGGCTCTGGGGGTACAAGCACCAACCAGACCAGTGGGTCACACACATCCAAGTGGCAGACAGCACACGGGGACACTCCTGGCTGCCTGCCTCCGGGTGAGGGCTCTCTGCTGACTCCACACATTTTGGGAGCACCAGCACTGGGGGCCCTGGGAAAGCTTGGCAGAAACTCAGCTCTGGGCTGAAACTCAGTTTCAGCCTGTGGTTTCGGTGAAAGGGGAAGCGCGGCTGGCGGCTGTGACAGGGCAGGGAGCAGCACGGCCAATGTCCCATGGATCCCCCAGCAATCCCACTGCCAACCCCCTGTGGGACGGCCCGGCAGGCTGGCACACACCTGGAGTACTCCAGCCTGGGCAGGAGCAGGTACACCACGATGCAGATGACGATGAAGATGTCAGCAGTGAGGAAGTAGGCCAGGGCGCTGTCAGTGACATCGGCCGCCGCTGCCAGGTCGATCACAGAGGCCACGGCGCTGATGGTGCCACCCATGGCCTGGCCTAACACAGGTGGGCACAGTGAGGGACAGAGAACAAGAGGGGCAGCACAGCAGCTCCTCTTCTGACATGCCCAGCTCCCTAGGGAACACTGCCCCACGCCCGGCTCGGGGTGCAGCTGCACAAACAACCTCCTCTGCATCTCCCCAGCTCAGGTCCCTGTGGGGCTGCCCCACGGCCCAGGTGCCACCCTGCACCCCCTTCCACACAGCACACAGGGCTTGCAGGTCCCCACTCCTGCAGGAAAAGCCCAAACTCTTCCCCAAAGCCTAAACTTGGCTTTCCACCAGCACACATAATCAGCCTGTCTTCTGCACTCCCCCAGATGGGAATTCAAGGCAGCAGCAGCAGGAATGCCACTTCAGGGATGTGGTGCTTTCCTTGTCTGAGATAAACTCATTAAAAACACTCCTGTCTCGGCCCCAGGAAAAACGTCACCATCCTGATTTTTCCCCCCTTCTCCTCTTAGTTTGTCAAGCATTCCACAGCACATTTATAATGTTAGCAGTGCTCCAGGGAGCTCATCACTCACGGCTCCCAACCTGCCCCTCATCACTCATGGAAATGCTGATCAGAAAGGAGCAGGCAAGGCAGAGCTGCAGATCCCTCTGCTGGAAATGGCAGGGCAGGGGATGTCATCTCCTTCCCTCCTTGCTCCCTGCACCCAGCAACGCTCCAGGGTCACTTCATGGCTATTTACAGAAACCAAAGCTCATGTGACCCAGCAAGTTTCTCCTTCAGCAACTTCCCTTTATCATTAGGGCAAAGTGAAGCTTCCACAACAACCCCCACACGACCAAACCCCCAGAGAAAACCACGGAGCCGAGCAGGGAAAGTCCAAGAGCACGATCCCAGTGGGATGAGCCAACCTGAGAGCAGAGCCTGCAGGTTCCTCATGGGGAAGCAGCTGCTGAGGCCGAAGATGCTGCTGGAGAAGACGGTGGAGGCACTGCTGACCACGGCCACGCAGCCCACTGTGAGGGTGAAGAAGGGCGTGGTCCAGGTGGAGGTGTCCACCTTCACCAGCACCGTGATCACCAGGAACACAGCCAGCATGACAAAGAGGGAGGACAGGATCCTCACGCTGGCAGCAACCCTGGGGACAAGGGGAAGAAGTCACTGCTGTGCTTCAAACCACAACGTGGAGGTTCAGCACAGGAGGAGGGCAACTCCTGTTCTGGCAGGAGGGGCAAAGAAAATAAAGAGAGGTGGGAGGAGATGTGTCACCATGATATTTTTATGAAAATCCTTTGCTAGGATTTTTCTCTTATTCTAGCTGAGAAGCCTCAGACATGTAAACAATAACTATCTGATGGCTGTGGAATGTGGTCTGGAGGTTGTTTACCAACAGGTGCATCTTTCATTGGTCCATGTGAATTGTTTTTACTTCATGACCAACCATGGTCCAGCTGTGTCGACTCTCTGAGCAGTCACAGGTTTTTGTTATTCATTCCATTTCATTCCTTTCTAGCTTTCTGATGGATCCTTTATTATTTTTAGTACAGTTTTAGTATAGCATTTTAACATAATATAATATCATAATATAATAATTCAGCCTTCTGAAACACGGAGTCAAGATTCTCATCTCTTCCCTCGTCTGGGACCCTCGAACACAACCACAGAGATGAGGAAGCAGTGGGGCAGGGAGCTGGAATCTGGAGATTAGCCATGCAAACCCACGCCTGCAAGCATGCAGGAGTTTGTGGTGGGTCAGGAAGGGTACAAATGAACGCAGGAGGCTGTCTGAGATTTAAGGCAAGCTTGCAACAAGGTGCAGCTGGCCCATTTGTATCCCAGTTCAAGGGCTGGTAAGGCCAGGGCAAGGTGTTGGATGAGCCTAACTTTTGTCAACCCCGATGACAACAAAGGTATTTTTAAGAGGGAAGACTGTTTCCAAGCAATTAACCAAGGAATTCATTAGGAATTTATTTACTCAAGCCAACTGCACCTCTGGGGCAAGGTGCTTCTCCCACTTCATCTCAGCCAGGGTCAAGGAGGGGAATTTTAGCTGCACAGGGAGGCTGAGCTCAGGACGCCCTGTGGTCTCCCCTGAGCTGGGAAGCTGCAAAGGAGACAGGAGCAAAGCCAGGGAGAAACACCGCTCGGGCACTTGGGATCAGAGCAACACTTACTTGTTGACAAGCAAGAAGTTTCCAATCAGGCACAGCACTGAGGGTATGGTGGAAGCAATGGAGATGTAACTCTCAAAATAGTCCTGCCAGGAAAAAAAAAAAAAAAAAAAAAAAAAAAAAAAAAAAAAGTAAAAAACATTTGTAGGGGGAACAACACTTGAATTTCAGGTCTGGACTATGACCCAACAGGGAGTTATGGTGTCTGCCTTGTTGCTTTGTAGCCCATGTTGCAAATTGCTCAGGGCAATGGGAATTCTGGGATTTGCCCTCCACAGCCCTGGGCTATTTCAGGAAATCAGGGACATAAATACAGAAGGAAAATATAAGCAGTGAAAAAAATAGCTGCCATGGTGCTGTGCACCATCAAAGTGTGTCTGCACCCTCTCCTCCCCTCGAGGGGCTTAATCCCATTTTTTTGCTGCAGGATTCTCAGCCAGCAGGCAGGATGATGCACACAAAGAAGAGGATGACCTACATGTCCACCCCTATCACAACAGGTTTTCATTTTCTGCACTTATCCAGCTCCAGAGATAGGGTCTCATCACATCCAACCAGGAGAAGGCACTTGGCAGGTTTTCTCTGCACAGTTTATTATTTTTTTACAGCTTTGCATCATTTTTAATCAGTTTACAAGCACGTTCATCTCCTCTTCCCTATCAGGAGCTTCACTGGAAGCAACAGGAAATCTAATAATCACTCCTAGAGGGTCCAGATAGGCAGAGACTTAAATGCCTGTGCTTATGGCATCAGCTCAGCCAAGCAGGAGGCTCAGAGCTCTGTGGCCACAAGATGAATCAGGAGAAAAGACAAAGCAAAACAAAAAGCTGGCTGCTAAAACTGCAGCTTATTTACCCACCTACTTAAAACAAACCTCCAAACCATCCTGGGGATACTCAGTAAACTTGCTTAAAAAGTTAATTTGCTTCTGGGGAGGAAAAATGACTTTCTAATGCTTTGCACCAAGCAGAAGTGTACTCAAAGTACATCCCAGGGAAATATTCATCCATTCCAAGCAAACGGGCTCACAGCAGCAGTGAGGAGAGAATTGGGCAAGTACTTAAGAGCCCCTGCACCACATTTTTAATGCAGCAGCAGGATGGTGGGTGGCAAATTTAATCCATGTCTGGGCCAGTGGAAAAGATCAGGTTCCATACCCCTCTCTCCTGCTTGCTAGGTTTTAATCCATGTCCAATGGCACCTTGTCTCCCTCCTGGGGTTTTCCCACCCTTCACAGATAAGCTTTCATTTTTGGCACTGCAGGATATACCTAAGTTCTTCTCCCTTTCTGCTGAGCCCTTAAAACAAACCCCAAAGCAAACCTGACATCCTCCTCCCACATCCAGGTCTGATGGGGGAAAGTGTCAAGTGTCATCCCACAGCCACAGAGCTGAGGCACATAATGGAAGTGTTTAACCCCACATTAACTTCAAACACGCTGCCACCACGCCTTAGAAAGCCCCAAACCAGAACAAAGCACTGTGGTGGCAAACCCAACACCAGATGCTTTTGCAAAGGAGTTCCTATTCTGCTCCTGCCAGGCTGGGAAAGGAATCCAGGTCTGTGAAGGTGCTGGAGTGCTCCTGAGCACAGGGCACGACATGAGGAGCAGTGGAAAGGCTGGAGCCAGGAGGTGCATCCTTCCAGAGCCCAGCTCTGTGCTCAGGTGAACCCTCCTGCTGCAGCAGCAGGGCACAAACTGGGCTGACTGGTCTGAGGCTGCTCACACTGGACTGCCACAGAACAGCTTTTCCCTGGAGAGAGGAAAAGGCGTCGCTCCGTGGCCACACAGAAGAGCAGAAACACCTTTTCAGCAAAGAAATGGCTGATGCAGCCAGGAGCACAGCTGTGCCAGCAAACACCTACCTTAACACACTTTACTTAAACCCAGCTCTTCTCAAGAGGATCAGCACGATGTAGAGGCAGTGAGGAACATGTGGGATGCAGGGAATATGAGAGAACACCACACCATGTGGTGACAAAACACCTTTCACCCCTCTCTGAGCACCCTCACAGGCACAGACACAGATAATTTTGGTCTTCAGGCAGTGCAGCAGCTTGGGCACCTCAGTTTAATTCAGTTTCTTGCTTTACAGCAGCACACCTGTAGCACCCTGCTCTAAGCACTTCCCTTCCTCCCCATCAAAAAAGCAGCTGACACTTAACAGCTATGAAAATTAAAAGAGTAGAGTGAGAAATTGGAGGTGAAACACAGGCATCACACGTGGCCCTGTGTTTATATAAAAACAAAAAGTGCCCAAACCACCTGAACAAGCTCTGCCATGAGAGCAGGATGTGACACAGCCTCATGGCTCCAAAACTTTTTCAACAAAGCCACAAAGAAACAAACCCACAGTTCAGTCAGGGAGGCCCAGGGAAATAATGCTGCTGTGGCAGGAGGAGCAGGAGAAAGCAGCCTTTCTGGGGACAGAAAGAGGCCATTAACCTGCCAGCCCAAGGCTGCCACATCCATCACCCCATGACAAGCTCCTTGCTCCATATGCCAAAGCCAGATGTTGATCACTGCAGGGAGATATTCGTGGCACACCTGCCACATCACAAAGGACACAAAAAAGACAACCACAAAGACACCTTGCACTGTAGAAACTGCCCTATGAAAGGCTAAGCCCTATTTTTTTTTAGGTTCACCTTAACACTTAGCAGTTCAAATACAGGTAAAAGGCCACAAAATGATTCGAAGCATCTTCCCTGCAACGATTTGTAAATAAATACCATATAAACATTTGCAGCAGGGGAGACCCTAAAGGATGTTCACATACCTTCTGGGGAAGTGGAGGGGGAAAATGAAGGAAAGGAAGGAAAGGAAAGGAAGGAGACCAGGTTATTTTTTCTGCCTCCAAAGCAGCACTCACCCGCAGGTCTGAGGCCGCCTGCCCCGCCGGGCCGGGCTCATCCGAGCAGTTCTGCAGCTTGTACCTCCAGTAGTGCTTGGCCGTGATGAAGAAATTCCAGGGCAGGAGGGAGCCGATGCCCAGGAGGAAAAATATCAGGTAGGCCCCATGGCAGCGGTCCCTCGGCTTCTGGCGGCTGTATGCACTCCCCACGGCGTCCTCCAGCAGGGGCTCCTGCTCCGGGGCAGGGCTGCCGGCTGCCGGGAGCATCGTGCTGGGGAAAACAACCAGGACAGTGTCACAGGCTGTGCCTCCAGCAAACCATGGAATCTCAGAGTGGCTTGGGTCGGAAGGCACCTCGAAGCCTGCAAGCCTGCTGCCATGGGCAGGGCCACTAGCCCAGGTGGCTCCAAGCCCTGTCCAGGGACATTGGGGAGTAATCCCAACCTCCCTGTCCATGGGCAGGGACACCCAGGCTGCTCCAAGCCCTGTCCAGGGACACCGAGGAGTCATTCCAACCTCCCTGTCCAGGGACACCTTCCACTATCCCAGGCTGCTCCAAGCCCTGTCCAGGTCAACCTTGGACATTTCCAGGGATCCAGGGCAGCCCCGGCTCCTCTGGGTGCCAGGGCCTCAGCAGCCAAACACCGGAGGAGTGAGCCAGGGATGGGAAGGGACCGAGACTCAGCAGGTGCCACCCACAATTAATAATTAACCTGTGCCCTGGGACTTGCAGGAGCAGCAAATCTCGTGTCACGCTCCAAAGCGCACCCAAAGCAGCAGCGCCGCGGGGCCCGGCAGAGCACGGCGCCAACCCGCAGGAACGCGGCCGGGCTTTGGGACAGCGCCTGGAAACCGCTCCAGCACCAGGAGTGCTCCCAGCCCGGCCGAACGCTCACGGACACACACGGCATCGCTGGGAGCAGGAAAACCACCCGCACCGGCACCCACCCGCGGCCGGCGGAAATGGCGGAAACCGCGGGTTTTGTAAACAAACGGGGGATTTCGGCAGCGGGGAGCGCCGCTCCTTCCCTCCCACACTCCCTCCCTCCCTCCCCACAGCTCCCGCTCCACCCGCGCGGCCCCGCTCCGGCCCCGCACACCGCGGCACTCACGGGGATCGATCCCGCCCGGCCCGGCCGCCGCCGCCTCAGGGCTGCGGCCCCGCCCCGCCCCGCCCTTCAGGGCAAGGCCACGCCCACCCGCCGCGGAGCCACGCCCCCGCCGCTATTGACCACGCCCCCACAGGGATTGGCCACGCCCCAAAGGATAGACCACACCTCCACCGGGATTGGCCACGCCCCACCGGGATTGATCACGCCCCCCACAATCTGTAGTGGGTGGGTCATGCTTGGCCACGCCCACATCGTGTTGGCCACGCCCCTCAGCCACGCCCCTCCGTCCCAAATTCTGCCCCGCTCAGGTGAGAGCTCACCTGTGCCGGATCTGGCATCCCCAGCACGGGAACGAGCTCCAGAGGAGCCCAAGGAGCTGCTCCAGGGATGGAGAGCCCTGTGTGCAGCCAGGCTGGGAGAGCTGGGGGGCACCTGGAGAAGGGAGAGCTCCGGGAGAGCTCAGAGCCTTTTCCAGGGCTTAAAGGGGCTCCAGGAGAGCTCAGAGCCCTTCTCGGTGCCTGAAGGGGCTCCAGGAGAGCTCAGAGCCCTTTTCTGTGCCTAAAGGGGCTCCAGGAGAGCTCAGAGCCTTCTCCAGTTCCTAAAGGGGCTCCAGGGAGAGCTCAGAGCCCTTTTATGTGCCTAGAGGGGCTCCAGGAGAGCTGGAAGAGGACTTGGGATAAGGGATTCCAGGACAGGACACAGGGAATGGCTCCCACAGCCAGAGAGCGGGGATGGATGGGATATTGGGAAGGAGTTGTTCCCTGGGAGGCTCTGGCACAGGGTGCCCAGAGAAGCTGTGGTTGCTCCATCCCAGGAAGTGCCCAAACCCAAGCTGGAAAAGGCTCTGAGCACCCTGGAAGGTGTCCCTGCCCCTGGCAAGGGGAAGCAACAAGGTGATCCTAAAGGCCTCTCCTTCTAACCCAAATTATTTCATTATTCTGTGGAAATCAGTGCTAATCACAGCCCTGCTCACCACACAGCAGTAAGAAAAGCTTTTGCCCGGGCTTGATTTTTGTCAGAAGTCACCAAAACACCACCTTGGGGGATGGGCAGGATGAGCTCCTCCTTTACTCCCTGTGCTTCCCCACCAGCACAAATTCCACTGCAAAGTCCTCGATTCCCCCAAACTCCACTTTGACACCACCTTGAGGGCGTGGTGTGACTGAGAAGGAACACATCATCACCTCTTTTTTCCCTGTTTCTTTCCCCAAAGCTGTGTCTGGCCCCTCAGCGCCACACAGGGACATGCCCACGCATCCAACCCTTCAGCAAAGGGTTTTAATTTTTTGCAGAAAGCCCCAAAATGGTCCTGTTAAGATTTTTTTTTCACCTATAGGGGAAACACAGAGGAACCCAGATACTTCCCAGTAGCCACCACCCACCTCCAGCCTCTGAGCCATGCAGCAGAGCAGGTTAGATGGCCTCACAAATGTTACAAAAAACCCAGTTTGAGTGTTTTTTTCCCTCTTTTTTGAGCAAAACAAGCAGCAGCAGGCAGCCAGTGTGCAGGTGATGTGCTGGAATGGAAAGGCCTGAGAGGAGCACATGGGTTCCTCCTCAGAGGTTCCTCCTCAGAGGTTCCTCCTCAGAGGTTTCTCCTTGGGATTTTCATCCATGCTGACATGCCAGGCTGGCAAAGCACCTGTTATAGATGAATACTCCAATTTAATAATTCAGGAAATTTATTAAATAATCAAAGTATACATTTGGAAAAAGCCATTTGACTCTGAGCCAGGATTTCACCTCTATGGCACCAAAGTCCCCATGGGTCTCCAAATGTAATTTATAAGAAATTAATTTTATACAGTCTTTTGGGCTCTGGAAGGGGCCCTTCTTTAGCATACCATCATAGTTTTTTTGTTTTTTTTTTCTTTTTTGCTGCCATGTTTCTCAGAACTGGTGAATAATTGCTGAAATCCTGTCAGGTGAAAATCTTCTGGGATAAACTTCTGGTGTTGAGTGTTATCTTACTGCTGATGTCTGTCAAATGCCTCCTGCTGGGGTCTTGTCAGACGAAGAAAATCCCTTGAAATATGCATCTCTGGAGACAGTCATCCTCCTGGTGTTTGAATCTCCATCCTTATCATTTAGCCTGTTACTTCTTGTTGCCCGACAGTGGCTTTAGTACACAAAATGCTGTGGTTTTTAATTCCCTTTAGCGTGAATTATTTTATAACATATATTACACACCTGAGAAGATGGCACGGCCTCTCTGAGTCAGTAACTGGGCAGCTCTGAGGGATTGCACTGATATTTCTGACCTGCTGCCATCCGTCATGTCAAAAAAGCCCCTGCTGGAGAAAAGCCTCCCTGAAATAGGGAACTCCTCAAGCCAGGTCTCATAAGATCTTGGAGAACTATTTCTCACCCAAGATAGCTCAGCTACCTTAGAAGGCATAAAATCAGCAGGATGGCTTCTGTGGTAGTGTTGGAAATTAAAAAAAAAAAAAATTAATAAAAGGCAAAATAACAAAACTCTTTACAGAGAAACAACGAGCCAGGTGCAAGAGGTTTTTGCTCCTGGTAAAACACCTCACAAAAACGATTAGTTTCTTTGTTCTCTTTTTTTTCTAGTAAATTGCTCAGGCCAGATTTTTTGGCTCCTGTCCAACTGGCTATCCTTAAATTCGAGGTGAAATCCTGGGTCCTATGAGATGCCTTTTCACCTGTTTGAGGAGAGAAACTTCTGGGCTGATTTCCTTTTTAAGGGGACAAAGGATAATTTTGTCACTCCATCAACAGGGGGGCACATTCCCACACCTCCCATCACACAGCACAGGGGACAGTGACAGCCTGGCAGGGGGGACAGAGCCCCTGTGCCACAGCACAGCCCCCACGGGGGCTGGGGGCAGATTTAGGGACACCCCTGTGCTGCTCTGCTGCAGAACAAACCTGCTGGGACAGCTGCCGCTTCTGAGCCCGAGTTCAACATGCCACTGCAGGGATTTGGGGTGCTTGAATTGTAAGGGGAGTTAGCAAACTGGGTGCTTCAACAGGAGAAGAAAAGGGAAATTGGGCAGCAGCTGGTCAAAGTTATCCACGGGTGACCATCCATGGATGCTGGCCCTTGGAAAGATGGTTTGGTGCAAAAAGTGCCCAGAGAAAGCAGCGTGGGAGGTGGAGGTTAAAGGAATTCAGGTGTCAGGAAAGGGACAAGTGGGAATGGCTTTAAGCTGATAAGAGGACAGGTTTGTATGGGATATTTGGTAGAAATTCTTCCCTGGGAGGGAGGTGAGGCCCTGGCATAGGGTGCCCAGAGAAGCTGTGGCTGCCCCATCCCTGGAAGTGTTCCAGGCCAGGTTGGACCACCCTGGTCTGATGTTCCATGGCAGGGGGTGGAACAGGACTGGAACATCCCTTCCAAAGCAAACCATTCTGGGACTCTGTGAAAACCTTCTCCCTCCTGAGGAGAAATCTGCCTCAGCATCCTGTCCTGGCTGCAAAGCCCAGCTGGGAAGGTTGGGCTTCCAACCCAGTATTCCTGTGGCTACGTTATGATCACTGTGGCGGCAGGGCTGCAATTCCATCCCCGTTTCTCCTCACTGGTTGCAGAAGTCCCACTCCTGCCCGGAGCACGGCCAATGTTGCCATCTCCTGGTGGCAACTGGTCCCACTGAGCTGGATGAGGTGAGGGGCCAGGCAGGGACAGTGGGCTCCTGGAGCCTCCCTGCAAACCCTTCTGGCTTCGTTCCCTTGCTGGGACTTTATCAAGACAAAAGATCTCTCACCCCCAGCCAGTGTGGATGGTTAGTTTGCACATTTTTTCTATTTGTTTTAGTGTATGGAACTACTTGAAATGCAGATATTAGTTCAAATCACATATTGCTTCTAGTACAAAAATGAAAATGTTTATGCTGCCATTAATATGAAACATGCAATCTGTGAACTGTCATGGCATGTCATGGACTAATTTTTCTTTGTTGCAGCCTCAAACAGGTAAGGTTTTGACCGGATGTGTCACCTTGGAATCTGGGCAAAAGCCATTAAGTGAAAACTTAATCTTATCCAAAATGTCATCTTTACTCTTCTCTGGGCAGCAGTCTGGCTGGGCTGTGGGGTGACCTGAGCAGAGCTTCCACTTGTCAGAGTCTCCTGTCACCACCCAGGGGTAACTTCATGGTCCATCTCAGATGGGGAAACAGCAAGAACCCCCAGGTGGGGTGCTGGAGGACAGGGATGCCCCACTTGCAGCTGCAGCTCCATGCTCCATTCCTGTCGCCCTGATTTTGTAAGTTTTTCTAAGCCTTCTGATGTTTACATTCTTGTAACGAGCTTTCTCACACACGTTATGTAAATAACTTATTGTTTTGTATTCTTTTATGGAGGAGGAGAAATTCGATGGGCTGTTGGTTTGTCCAGTGGCATTTATAGATTTCCAAAAGTAAATCCAGTTACTTTTGGAAATCTATAAATGCTGGAGTCAGAAATTAAAAGTGCTTTTTTACCTTGAGAGAGCTGCGTGTCCACGTCGTGTTATTTTGTGTCCTACGGTGACACCATTCCTAGAGTAGATATTTTCACCCCTGATGAGGGGGAGAGAATGATGCATCTGACTCCATGGGTACCAGAAGGCTAATTAATTGCCTTATTATACTATATTATTCTATACTATATTGCATTACATCTAAACTGAATCTGCCAAGCACTCAACTGCACAGAATCTCGTGACAGTCCTGACTCACACTCACACTTGGCCCTGACAGGCCAAGGAAACAAAGCACCATCACTTTGGGCAAACAATCTCCATATTGCATTCTACTTTTGCACAAACACAGGCACAGCAAATTATACGAATTGTTTCTTCTTTCTCTGAGGTTCCTCACTGCGATTCCCAGAAAATATCCTTGGGAAGTTGTGCCTTGCTTTTCTCTGTGAAGAGAAATGCGGCCACGCGTTCCTCCCTCCCAAATTATCCCCCCAGTCCTGGAAGAGGCATTGCTTTTTGTAGGATACCCTCGGGGATGGCAATGAACTGCTTGAGTGTGTCTCAGCCCGCGAGCCACAGCTGTAGCCCTCATCTCCTGCCCTGGAAGCACCCAAAACAAACCATCAATCAACCTCCACTCACTTCCAGAAGGGACCCCCACAGCAACACCCTCCTGCTGGCATGCAGGAGCAGTGGAGCCCAAAGCAGGTTGGAGGGATGTGGCAGTCATATTGTCTGGAAAAATTCCTTTGTCAAGATTTCTCTCCTGGGAGGCTGAGAAGCCTCAGAGAAAAAGGAAAACAATATTATCTCATTTGCTTCTCCTGTGTTTTGCTGCTTTGGAATGTGGTTGCAGATTGTTTACCCACAGGTGATTGTTTCATTGGTTTCATGTGAATTGTTTTGACTTTTTGGCCAATCAGTGCCAAGCTGTGTCAGACTCTGGAGAGAGTCATGAGTTTTCATTATTATCTTTTTAGCCTTCTGCAAGTATCCTTTCTGTATTCATTAGTACAGTATTCTTTAAAATAATATAGTATTTTAAAATAATAAATTAGCCTTCTAAGAACATGGAGTCAGATGCATCATTCCTTCCTTCATCCGGGAACCCTGCACATACAAGAGAGGGATCTCACAGGGCTCCCCAATCCCTGCAGATGCCAAACACAGCAGGAATGGTGAGTGATGAACAGGAGACTGGCAAGCAGATAAAGCAGAATATTTCCTTTTTTTTTTTTTTTTCTATTTTTTTATTATTAGACTAGGAAATATAATTTATTGCATAAAAATTAATTTGTTACAATAGGAATGCTAAACTTTATTTACAGTTCTTTAGTTTACAGAATAAACAGACGAGGGTTTAGAGGACGCCACCGGGCCCATCCCCTGGACATATAAATATGGAAACACATTTTGGGGCAAGAGATGGACACTGCCAGGCCACGGGGCTGCCTTGGCCAAAATGCCTGGCTGGAGAAACCCCTGGGAGGTGTGGAGGGCACCCACGGGAGAGGGAGGCACACCCTGCATCCCCCCTGCCCTGCTCCTGCTGCAGGTTCCCTGGCCAGAAAAACGGGGAGCAGCTCCCCAAAGATGCACTTCAGCCAAGCCAGGTGGCTGCTGCCTGCCCAAGGGGAGGTGAACAGAGATGGAGGGGGATGGAGAGAGGCACCCGTGGGCAGGATGGACGGATGGACGGACAGACAGACACACATCCCAGCACAGTGATCCATAAACCAGAGAATGGGAGCGAGAGAGATTCCCAGGTGACCTGAAAGAGCATCTCATCCCTCAGAGAACCCCGTGGAACTGAGAAAGGAGCCCTCGAGACCATGGGCAGCTGGATTGATCCACAGACTCTTTATTGCTCTCCAAATCTGCCTTTTCTTCCTTAGCTCAGAGGGTCTCAGAAATGCTCAAATGCAACCCAAAGGACAGATAAATCCTTTCCCATGTGACACAGGAGCTCTCCCAGCAGCAGTTTTCCCATCCAGCACAAGGGGAAAAGATCCCTCCTCTCCCACAGCCTTGAAAACCCAGCCAGAAGTGAGCCCCAGGGACCCTGAGACACAGCAGGGAGCAGCTCAGTGCTTTCCAGCAGTGCCTCAGGAGCTGCCCAGGGGAATGCTGTCATGCCCAGCAATACTGAAAGCTCCTCCCGAGCTGCCCTGTGCAGGTGATGCTCTCCAGGCTCCCTGAGTGTGCTCCTGTGCCCAGCACTTTGTGGGATGGCACAGGCACTCCAGGACACTGATCCAGGGCTCTGCAGCCAGAGCAGGACATGCTCCTAATACTTCCACTGGTGGAGAATCCACAGCCTGGCCGTGTGACCTAGTCTAATCCTGAGCTTACCACCCCCTTCTGATTTTTTTTTTTTTTTCAAACAGACAAATTTCTAAGATACAGCACTCAGTGAGTAACTATTTCTACCTGCAGGCAACCTAAATTTTTTACCTTCATCAAGACACCGTATCCTGTGTGAGGAACCTCGTTCCTGCCTACCACTTGATTACTTTCCACTCACCCCACAGCTTCTCCATCGTTATAAAAAGCCTATTCCAGGGGAAAAACAGGAGCTGCAGTGAGGGATGGAAACCTGAGCACTGCTCATGATGCTGTCCCTCATGTGACAATGCTCAGCCTGGTTGGCAGCTTGGGAATACCAGAGTATCCCTCCCTGAATCCGTGCTGAAATCCTGCATCAAAATCCAGGCAGGAGTGCAGGGACCTGAAGTGGAGGCAGTTTGAAGTGGCCACATGCAGCCCACCAGCCCCTGCTCTCCCCTGACCCCTCCACACCCGCTCGTCACCTCCCTCTGAGCCCCAAGCCCAGGTTTGGGGTGCTCACTGCAAAATCCTGCTGAGTTTACAACATCCCCTCCTTTAGCCCCGAGTCCGGAGGTCGGTGCAGGACTGAAATCTTTGGTTTGTACTGAAGTTACGTAAGTGAAGGCGTAGTCATCCTAAAAAGCTCCCCCAAACCATGCCAGGGAAGAATTAATTAAAAATACCCACATCTGGATGCACTCTCCCCACCGTGAACCCTAAATACAGGGCAGCATCCCTCATCCCTCCTTGCAGGTGGAGTGGGACCCATCATTCCCACTGCCAGGGAAAAGGGACAAGGACAAAAGCCTTGGGAAGGGTCTGAGCTGGCCCTGAAGCAGAGGGGTGGAGAGGCACTTCAACCTCTGGACTCCCTGGGGGTCCCAGGACATGTAAACATGTTTTTCTCAACTTGGATCACACGCTTTTCCCGACAAAAGTGTGTCCATTGAAATCTCTCTGTCTGCCACCCTGACCACAGCGCTGCTCTTGCCCTCACACACCAAAAAAACCAAAAGATTTATAAATCTGTCTTTTTTTTCTTTTTTTTTTTTTTTTTTTTAAAAAGGACACATCCAAAGATCTGGATAATAAATTATTTGCGTTTCCTAAGAAACTTTTTTTTTTCCTTTTTTTTCTTTCCTATTTGCCTCGTTAAGCTGCCTGAAGCCTTTGACAGAAGTTAAGCCTGGATTGTATTCATCTCTTCAACGCAAGAAATGCTATTAAAGGAGGAGGAAGGGAACCCAAAAAGAAGAAGGAAAAGGAAAGCCCCCATCCCGACTCGAGAAGCCCTAATTCCTCCCCGTGCCACGAGGAGGAGGAGGAGGAGGAATGCTGTGTAACACTTGGATTGCTTGTAAACGCTGAGGATGGGTCTCTAAGGCTGACAGTGGTGCAGGAGAAGCAGCTCCTCCCCGCTCAGCACGGATGTGCCTCCCCCTGCCATCGGGGGAGGACCCTTCCTCACCCCCTGCTTGGTCCTCCTGGCGCCCCAGGCGTGGGGAGCAGCATCAGCAGTCCCCCTCTGTGGCCATGACCACCAGCATCTCGCTCTTGCCCATCTCCTCTAAGGCACTGGCCAGGGTGTTGAGATCGCCGTCGTCCTGGTGCTCGGCTTCCCACAAGTCCAGGAGCACCCCGGTGGGGCTGGCTTTGGTGGCAAAGTAGTTCAGATACCTGAAAGGGAGAAGCAGGAGAGGGTTGGGCTGCTGTGGTGCCCTTTGTGGATGGCAGAAGGGAGGATGCTGGGCCTGTTTGGAACATGAACTTGGATGGGAATGCTGTAACGCAAACGCCAAAGCCCTCAGAGACCATCTGCAGTTTATTCATGCAAAAGCAATGTAAGGTTTGCTTTGCTGAAATTACCCTTTCTCCCTTTGGTCCTGGGGTGAAACCAGGTGGGAATGGCACAGCCATTGTCCCAGATAAACAAGGGCCATTCATAGTGACAGGAGACACAGGACTGTGGCACAATTGGATGGCAGAATTGTTTGGGTTGGAAGGGACCTTCAAGATCATCCAGTTCCAACCCCCCTGCCATGGGCAGGGACACCTTCCATTATCCCAGGGTGCTCCAAGCCCTCTCCAACCTGGATTTGAACACTTCCAGGGATAGGGCAGCCACAGCTTCTCTGGGCACCCCATGCCAGGGCCTCACCACCCCCAGGGGAAGAACAACTTCCCAATATCTCGTCTAAACCTCTCCTCTTATAAAATTTAAAACCATATCCAAGGATAGAGATGGATATAACTATGCAGAGCAATATCCTCATTTATGGATGGACCTATACAGCTGGACACAACCCCCCTGGATGGCTACAGCTGACAGGGAGCACAGAGTGGAGCCTCACTGCTGGGGGCACAGGAAGGGAAAGCAAAGCCTGGGGAGACCCACCGGTCCATGGAAAGCTTCTGGGCGAGAAGTCTCCAGTCGTTCCCCCTGGAATTGGGAGCATCCAGGCTGTTGCAGATCTTCTGCCGGATGGAGAGGGGGATTTTGAAGGCGTAGGGTCCCACCTGGGTGGTGCTGGTGGTGGTGGCACCGCTGTGGTGGGAGCGCAGGGTGTCGGAGGAGCTGCCGTGCTGGAAGAGGAAGAGACGTTGCTGAAATGTCCCAGACGTGTCCCCAGCTGTCCCCACACCTCCCCTCCCCTCTGCTCACCTCTCCCAGCGTGACGTGGAGCTGGAAGATCTGCCCTTCCCCTTCCACCTGGCGGACGCAGATCTTGCAGGTGAGCTCGGTGGAGGCCTGGCTGTACCTCTCCAGCGTGAAGGTGCAGTGCAGAGCTCGCTGGCTGCCACTCCAGATGTGGTAGAAAGGGATTTCCTGTGGGCCACCAAAGCACGGGCTCAGCCAAGGCTCCAGCTCCCACCTCCTCCAGCCACCCCGTGAGGGATGAGGTGGGACAGCAGGACCTTGTGGGAATCCATAAAATCAGAGGGTTTTGGAAAGGTGCAAAAGGCAGGCCTCAGAGACAGCAGAGGTGTGATTAGAGCTAAGCTAAGCCATAAAATAAGTCAGCAGAAAAATTATGTAAAAAGTAGAAAAGTAAGGACAAATGGGACAATGGTCTGTGCATTAATGCTTGGCTAGAATAACTCCCTAAGCTGCAGAAAAGTATATCTGAAGAGATATTAGGAAGTTCTAAGCTTAATAATGGAGTTCTGTGCAATGTGTTTGAAGGCTTACAAACAGGTATTGTATTCGAAATAAGCAAACATTTTTTTAACCAAAGGTAAGTGTGCTTATAGTGGTTGGATGGAACTGCTGTCAGTATGCTTTTGCTTTGTGTGATTGGTCAAAAAACTTATAAAGTAAGTTGCAACATTAAGTTCTTGGTCTGCTGCCTGGGATGTGAGCTGCTGGCACTTTCCCATTGTCATAACCATGTAATGAGACTGATGCTGGAAAATAAAACAGCTCAAGACACGTTCCTAGCAGTCCCATCCCATTTGTGATTTGTACATAGACCCCAGCAGGGATAGACCTCACAGAGAGCATCCATCCAGAAAGACCAGGAAACTGATCCCCTTCCTCCTCCGTCCTTTTGGGAGACAACACAGCCCTGTGGTGCCTGGCTGGAGATGAGCTCCCAGTCTGGAAGACCAGCTGGTCAGGGTCATCAGGTCAGCCCCTCACCTGGTACTTGGCCAGCAGTTTGCTCCTCCACAGCGCGTGGGGGATGTCGTGGATGGAGAGGCGCAGGTTGTGGTAGCTGTCCTTGAAGGGCAGGGGCTTGGGCTCCTCCAGCAGGTACCCTCCCAGTGTCCTCTCCAGCTCCAGCACCTCCTGTGGGCAGCAGGACAGGCAGGGTGAGGCGCAGGATAAGGGCAGGGGCTGCTCCTCTGCCCAGCTCCACGCCCAAAGCCAGGACGGGGAGAGGAGTTGCCAAGAAGAGCATGGAGAACAGCTTTTGCCACCCCAAAAGAACTTGCCAGCTCATCTCATATACCAGCCCCACCTAAAACTTGAATTTCCTAATGGGAGCATCCATAAATGTCTCCTTGGAAAACACAAAGCTCCAACACAAGGAGCTATCTATCTGCTTTTAACACCATCCCTTCATCACACCAGCAGCTTTTAGGAGAAAAAGACAAGCCAGGAGCCAGAGCCCTGCCTGCATCCCCACCTAGAGGCACCACATCAATCCCAACAGGATCCACTGGACCAGTCACAGGGAACCAAACAGCCACAGCACTGGTGGGTCCAGGCAGCCAAAGCATCATAACTCCAGCTTCCCGTGATGCACTGAATGTTATCTATGCCACAAAACCCTTCCAGGGCAGGGACAGGCATGGATCCCTGCAGGATCTATAAAAAACCTGCCCATCAGCAGCCAAACCTCTCGTGTAACGCCTGCAGGAGGGGTCCCAGCAGAGGAGCTGCACAACACCCTCCCTGTTTCCTTGGCAGAGGACGAGGAAGGACAGGCAAAGCAGTAAACACCTCATTATTTCACTGTGGTCACTTTGCAGGCAGTTGCATCAGGTTGTCTGCTCCCCAGGGCCAGGCCATCCTGAGAGGCACCAGGCAGCATCCTGCTGCCAGCACAAACAGCTTTGGGAAGGGGATGTTTACCTTCAGAGCATCTGGCGTGTCCTCCAAGCAGTAGACCTTGAGGCTGTACTCCAGGGAGGTGCAGACAGTGGGGGCAAAGATGGCCAGCTGGAGCCTCTTGATGGCTGATCTGGAGTAGGACTCCCCCACAAAGACATAGGTGCCAAGCTGGTCCAGCAAAATGTGGCAGGACTTGGCCTCCAGCTGGCAGTAGCAGGGAGTGTTGAGGGTCTCCTCATCCAGGGTCACAACTTCCTACAGAGACATCAACACTGAGGCTCAGCCCATCATCCAAGGGGTCGTGCCTGCCTCCCAGGGTCTCTCTGGCTGCAGGTTGCCCCCTTACCTCCCAGTTTCCCTGGTGGGACTGTGTTTTCAGCTGGTAGATCCAGTCCGAGGAGCTGACGTCGGCGCAGTGGGGAATGCTCAGGACCACGGGGCGGCACAGGAGCAGGCCCGTGGGCCCGCAGGTCACTGCAGGGCTCAGCACTGTCTGTGTGCCCTCAGAGGGCAGCCTGGGGAGGGACAGGGGACACACGTTGGACAGGGAACTCCCTGGTGGCCAGCGAGGAGTGGGTGGCCAGCGGGGTGACTTACAGGGCGGTCTCAGCCTTGTTGAGCACCAGGTACATCTCGTAGAACTTCCCCTGGGGGATGGCCCCGTGGGGCACCAGCAGGCTCACCCCTGGAACAGCACACACAGGGGTCAGTCACAGGCAACGAGGGAGAAACCACCCTCCACCCCAGCCAGAGAGCACAAGGAGAGCAGGGAGCCAGGGCAGCACAGAGAGGAACATCTCCAGGTCACAGAATCATGGAATGCTTTGGGTTGGAAGAGACCTTAAAGATCACCCAGTTCCAGCACCCCGGCCTTGGGCAGGGACACCTTCCACTGTGCCAGGCTGCTCCAAGCCTTGTCCACCTTGACCTTTCAGACTTCTGGGGATGGGGCAGCCACAGCTCCTCTGGGCTGTCCCATGGCTGCACTGCTTGCAGGGATGAGCCAGGCCAATTCTTTTCCTTCACTAGGAAGGAAAATCCTAATATCTGGGATTTTTTGCAAAGTGCTGGCCCTGGATCAATGGCAGGGAAAGACCAAGGCAAGCCCAAGGAGGCTGTAACCTCTAGCCTGAGATGCCTGCCTTGGGAATGGCTTTCTGCCTTCCTTCCCTGAGCCACGTTTGAGATAGCAAAGGGGTGCTCACGCAGGGACAAAATGATGGTTCAGCAGCCACACAATCCCAGCCTGCAGCTTACCTGTGCCTGGCACAGTCAACCTTCCCCCCAGGTAGCCAAATGTGCCGCTGGCACTGTAGCCATGCTCGCGGGGCAGGCTGAGGAGGTGCTGGGAGCCCAGGCCTTTGCTCCTCACGTTGGCAAAGTGGCCGTCCCTGCCGGTGTCCCCCGGGTAGGTGCCAGTGGCGGGGACCCCCCCCAGCAGGTCCGTGCTGTCGTGCAGCCCCGGCGAGGAGGAGGCCGTGGAGGAGTTGTAGACCTTGATCTTGAGGCTGGGCAGGGGGTCCAGCAGCGGGGAGTTGGTCATGGGGATCTTGTCGGAGGAGTCCTGCAGGGCGTACATGGGGCCGCGGTACACGCCCGCACTGGCCGTCAGGTCCGGCTGCATGGACGGGTGCAGCAGCTGAGGGTTGTCTGTGAGACAGGAAACACAGCTGGGATGAAGGCAGCAGTGGAAACAAGGGCATGGAGAAGTACTGCTTGAGTGGGAGACATCCCAGAATGGTTTGGGTTGGATGGGACTTTCTCATCACATTCCAAACCCCTGCCATGGGGCACCAGACCAAGCCTTCAAAAATCAGTATATTCCCTCAGGAAGATGGGACTGGGAGCCCAGTGAGGACCCACCCTCTCCTGTAACTTTCCTTCTGCTAGACCTAAGGCTGGTGAGGACCTCCATGGCTCTTACCATGCCGGGACGTCTTGAAGTTGACCGGGTGGAACCCTCCGGTCAGAGCGGCCGAGGAGTCCGTGATGTCCGTGTCGAAATCCCGGCGTCTCCTCCGGTACACCACCACCCCCACAGCCATGAGGATCACGATGAAGACAAAAATGGCCACCACCAGCCCGGCGTACAGGGCCACATCGCCCGTGGCCTCCAGCACTGAGAGGGATTAAAGACACGGAGGTGAAAAAAGGGGCAGCAGAAAAGCACGGCAAGACCCACCGTCACTCCCCAGTCCCACCACCGACTCAGGCATGGGTGGAAGGACACACCCTGGGCCTGCTGGAAAGGCTGGCAAGAGGATGGAAAGTGTTTTCTAAGAGCAGGAAGTCAAGAGCAATGCTAGAGAATGAGATGGAGGTGAAGCCCTCAGACCTTTGGAGGACACCTGGCCACAGCTCGTGGAAACTTCACCTGAGCACCAAGGGTCCCAGAAACGTTGGGTTTGTGCAGCTCAGGTTCATGAAGCTGTGAGCAACCCTCACATCCTGACAAAGACAACCCTGAGGAGCCCACAGGAGTTTTGGAGTGGGCTTTAGTTGTTCCATCTTCCCACCCTTTCCTCGCCCAGCTGCCAGGGAATCCCTACCATGGGTTCAACAGAACAAAACCACAGGAACAAACAAAAAAAAAATGGCCATGAAATGAGCACTTACGGTGGCTTTTGGGCTCGTTTAGAATTCTTTTATCTGTTAGGAAAAACAAAGTTAGAAAAGAAAAAGGTGAAGGTGATGATGGGGATGAGGTGAAACAGAAAGTGGGAGGTAAGCCAGCTCAGGGTGAGGGGTGTGGGAGATCAACATCATTCCCTGGTGCATTCCAAAACCCAGGTAGAAGCATGGTGACAACATCCCCATGCCTGGGCAGTAAAGGGGACAGTGGTGTCACACAGCAGCAGGTGGCAGCATTGGCTGCCTTCAGCATGCCCACTCACAGGCAGCAGCACCATTACCATCATTATGGGTTTATTTCTCAAAAAAACACCTCCAGGACTCCCAGCAGTGACCCAGGGGAGGTGTTTTCATGGTGTGGCTGAGAAACCCCTTCCTGTTGCCCTCCTTACCCACAACCAGCTTTATTCCAGCAGAGACCCCAAACCTACAGGGGTGGGACAGAGGCCTCTCAATGCCAGCAGCACATTTAGATCCCCCAAAATCCCCAATATCTCTTCCTCCAGGTAAGAAATAACTCTGGAAGGGGAGAATCTGCTTGAAAACACCTTTTTAAAGGCACCACTTAAAACTCAGGTGGCAGCGGCTGCTCCATCAGCTTGGAGGCACAGCCAACAAAGCGCAGCCAAATGCCAGAGCGCCACAGCCAGAGTGGCATCTCCTGAGGCACGTCCCCATGCCCGTGGCCACCCTCCTGGGTACTCACTGTGCAGGCAGAGGCCGTCGGTGCAGTTTTTGGAGTCCAGCAGCACCCCGCTGCAGTCCTTGCCGCCGTTGCGGGGCGCGGGGGCCGCGCACTCGCGGCTGCGCCAGTGGGTGCACTCGGTGCTGCACGCCGACCACTTGCTCCACTCCGTCCACGCGCCGTCCACTGCGGGCACCGGACACGGCGGCGTCAGGAAAACCTGCCCACTTTGGGCAGTGTTATCCCAGCGCTCCTTAAAACCAGCTTGTTCCAACCCCCTGCCATTGGCGGCGGCACCTTCCACTGTCCCAGGGTGCTCCAAGCCCCATCCAACCTGGCCTTGGGCACTGCCAGGGATCCAGGACCTGCCCACCCTCCCAGGGAAGAATTTCTTCCCAATATCCCATCTAATCCTGCCCTCTGTCTGTGTGAAGCCATTCTCTGTTCTGCTGCCACTCCAGACCCTTGTAGATAATCTCTCTCCATGTTTATTTAGGCTCCATTGAGGTACTGGAAGGCTCCATTTAGGTCACCTCAGAGCCTTCTCTGGTCCAGGCTAACAATCCCAACAATCCCAACCACAGCCTGGTGTCACATTCACATTTTCTGAAAAATCCCTTGGCCCAGGATTTTTCTCCTGGGAAGCTGAGAAGCCTCAGAGAAAAAGGAAAATAATTTCATCTCATTTGCTTCTCTAGTGTTTTACTTCTTTGGAATGTGTTTGGAGATTGTTTATCCAAGAGGTGATTATTTCATTGGTTTCTGCTGTGAATTATTTTGACTTATTGGCCAATCAGGGTCAAGCTATGTCAGGGCTCTAGAAAGTCACAAGTTTTTATATTATCCTTGTATCCTTTCTGTATTCTTTAGTATAGTTTAGTACAGTATTCTTTCATATTATATAGTATCATAAAATAAATAAATGAACCTTCTGAGAACATGGAGTCAGATTCATCATTCCTCCCTGCCACAAGGGTCCCCACAAATACAATACCCGGGGCACAGGCAGCGTGGGCATGGCAGTTTTTGAACCCTGCTCACCTGGGCAGAGGGTGGTGCAGGTGATTTTCTGGAAGGGCTGCCCATCGCAGAAGGAGCCGCCGTTGAGGGGCGCGGGGTTGGTGCAGGTGCGGGTGCGCTTCTGCCAGCCCCGGCCACAGCGGTTGTTGCACGGAGACCACTCGGACCAGGTGGACCAGCCACCATTCACTGCAGAGGAGATGGGCACAGTCAGCTCTGGAGCCCAATCCATCAGCTAAGCCTCGGGCTGGTGCTAAGCCTTGAGTTCTTACAGCTTCTGTGACCCCCTGTTACAGCTCAGCCTCATGAGCAGCAAACCACAAAATTTCCTCTTGTATCACCACCCCGTGCCCCAGATGCTCAAGTCTGCTTTGGTCCTTTCTCCACTTGGCAAATATTTTTGTGTCTGGCCCTGAGGAGATCTTTGATTTCATAGCAAAGTTCAGCCAAATACAGCTTTCCAGCTGCTTTGAGAGTCAGAGCGATCCATCTGGATCCAGCCTCCATCTACCCTCCTACCCAGCCGAGAACGCTCGGAAATACCTCCACCCCTCCACCTCAAACCTCTCCTTACTGCCTGTGGAAGCCATTAGAGGCTCCTGTTCTGCAGGTCATCACCTAACACCATGCACTAATTCACTCCTACCACTCCCAGGAAGTGCCCATAATCCCCCTTGGCTTGGGGACAGAGCCAGCACCACAGGTCCCCTTCCCGGGCCGGTACCATAGACGATGACAGCAGCCGTGGTGCTCCGGCGCTTGGCCACGATGTTCTTGGCCATGCAGGTGTAATTGGCAGTGTCCAGCAGCCGGGCCTGCTTGATGATGAGGTTGTGATCAATGGTGATCAGGAAGTTGGTGTCCTGGCTGGGATCGATGACATCCTCGTTCCTCAGCCACTCCACCTGGCAGGAAAGGAAGGGATGGGGGTCAAGCCATCATCAAGACCAAAGATGTCCTCAGCACTTTAACCACTGACTGGACAACCTTGCCTCTGACTGGATTTATTTCTCCTGAAAACTGGGACGTTACTGGTGTTTTGGCCAAGGATGAGACACTGTGGCTCCCTCCAACACACAGCTCCCAGCAGCTGACGGAGCTGTGGTCAAGGAAAGCTGCACTACCATGGCAGGAAAACCCATCCGGACTGATTTTCCCAGCCCTCAGCTCCCACTGGTGACTGCTCCCATCCAGACAACTCCCTGGGTGCCTCCTTGTCAGATCTTCCCTCTGAGGCACCTCAGGAAGCGTGGGAGAAGTGTGCTGAGGGTTTCTTTTGGGCTGCTGCCCAAAATAAACCATTCTGCTGAATGAGAGCTGACAGGAGATCATCTGGGATGGGATGGGATGGGATGGGATGGGATGGGATGGGATGGGATGGGATGGGATGGGATGGGATGGGGTGGGGTGGGATGGGATGGAACACCCCCCTACATATTCTTTCAGGACCCACTCACCTCAGCCTGTGGGACCCCCTCGGGTGGGCGGCACTGCAGCAGCACCTCCTGCTCCAGCGGGACCTCCTTGCCCAGCGGCTCCTGATCAAAGTTCTTCCGTAGGTCTGGGAGGGGAAGGAGAAGCCAGGGGTCAGCAGCCTGCAGCAGGAACAGGGCAGCCTCCAAAACTTTGGTGAGCACCTCAGCACCAAGCACCTTCAAGTCAGGAAGTCCCTCTGGCACAGACATGCCCTGGGAGGAAGGAGCTGAAGAATCATATTTTCCAGGATGGGTTTGGGGCAGCACATGGTGGATGATACATTTCCTCCTTCATGTGCTTGTACCCTATCCTGTCTTTTCCTTTTGAGGCTAAGCTCAGCTTATCCACTGTTTCTTCATCCATCCCAGCAGAGCCCCTCAGGATATGGGGCACACAGCAGTGTCCTGCTCCAGAGCCTGGGAAGGAGCAGCAGCATCACTAGATGGTGCTGCAATCCTCTGCTTCAGCTCCTACACCTCTCCATGTGGCTCCTGAACCCTCTGCTCCAAAAAACACCACGGAAGTGTTCAAGGCCAGGCTCGAGGGGGTTTGGAGCAAGCTGGTCTAGAGGAGGGTGTCACTCCCCACGGCATGGGGTTGGAATGAGGTCAGTTTTAAGCTCCCTTCCAACCCAAAACTTTCTATGATTCTATGGTTCTCTGAGTCTGTGGTTTTCCCAGCATAACCCTTCAGCAGCATAGCTGATGTACCACTCTGTTTTGAATAACATGTTGGATTATTACCCCTCTAATAGCCAAATCCATTTGGGACCGGGCAAACCCTGCAGCTCCACCATCTCATCTGCTAATTGAGCAAATTCAGGCAGGCCCAGCTTGACTAACTCGCCTTTGATCAGGCTGACACCCCCAAGAGCAGCTCAGGGCAGTGACATGTGACAGCAGGGACTCAGAGGACAGAGTCGCTGAGCGTGCAAGGTGCCATCCGCTGGGTCATTAAGGATAATAAAACCCTGGGAAGCGCTGAAGCACGCTGCTGGGCACTGCGGTGTTAACCCTGGCAGTGCCACTGCCCCTCAGAAACAAAGCTACAGCTGGGGTGGGGAGAGAAAATCACGGTCATCCCACAGGGATGGGTCATCCCAAACTCATCAGAAAGTGGAGAAGGACATTTGGAGATGGGAGTGATGCCTTGGGAAGGCTGAGCTAGACAGAGTTAAAGAAACAAGTAGAGATTTATTAAAGGGTTTCCATGGATCCTCCATGGGCAGCACAAGAGCCCAGCCAGGGCTGCACCCAAGATGAACCCAAATGGTCACAAAAATGGATGCCTGGTCACAAGGTCTCTCACTTTTATAAGTTTTGGTCTATTTGCATATTGGGGTTAATTATCCAATTACAGTTTTAGCCCATGCAGTCCCATCCTGCCTGTTTTTCTCTCTTCAGCCCACGTTGTTTGTGCTCTTGGGCTGAGATCTGGATCATTTGTCCTTGGTCCCCAGCTAGAGCAGGAATTGTTTTGTTTCCCTGCTCTGTGCAGAGAGCTCACCATCCCCTAATATGAAGCCCAGCCCCACACACTAAAGCAGCACAGAACCTGAAAAACATAGAAGCCAAACCCCGAGGCGTCAGTGCCAGCACTCACAGGCGATGCGGACGTAGGCCCGGCGGCTCTTGGTGGTGCCTGCCGAGCTCCAGGCCACACACTGGCACCAGTAATCCTCCAGGCCAAACAGCTCCTCCACCTGCTGCCGGGACACCTCGATCTGCACCTCCCGCACCAGCAGCCCTGCAGGGGGACACAGGCACGGCATCGATGGGCAGGAGCAGCCAGGAGCAGGGAAACTGAGGCAGCACCCAAGAGGGTGCATGCGCAAAGCTGGAGGACAGAGGGTTGGAGGCTTCTCCTCTGGGGTTGGCACCTCGCGAGTCAGGGAGACTGTTCCCCCCGAAGGATGGTTTGGGCATGAAGCCAGGGCTATGGAAATGCCTCCTTTTCCCCCTCATCCAGCTGAGCAGAACCAGAATCTCTTCATCAATTCTCAAGGCAGCACCCTCTCCCACATCTTCCCAACATCCCAACATCCAACATCCTTGTCCAGACCCCTTCCCACCCACCAGGGTTTGAAGGACGCTTCCCCCAGGCTTTGTTGTGGGGAGAAACCATCTCCGTCTGTGCCACTCAAGTACAAATATAACAAGACAAACAAAATCTTAAAGAAATCAGCCTGGCCGGCCATGACAAAGGTGACACCACCACAACCAGGACACGGTCCCCTGGACTGCAGGAGCATCAACAATCATCACCAAGGGCAGGAGGGACTTGGGCCTTACTTTTCCTTATTTTAAGCAATACCTGCCCTTTTTTTTTTCAGTTACTATTTTAAAAAGGCCTCAATTTCACAGTGATCGAGAGCCACACACTCCCCAGCTGTAATTTTGTTACAGCTCACTCCCAGTGCTGTGAGGAGCAATTACTGTCTCCCTGCCACCTTCCTGCAGAAGAGCTGACAAGGAAATACAATTTATTTTGTCACTATTCGGGGGGAGGAAAAAGAAAGAACCACAAGAAGAAAACCCCAAAAGCAAAGGTATTTGGGCCAAGCACTTTTGGGATTTCAAAAGGACTCAGAATGCAGATATGGCTCCAGTCCATACTGTCTATCTGGGAAGCTCTGGTGGGATGATGGAAGGTGGAAAGCATCCTGCAAACACCATACCTCTGTCCCCAAAACTGAAGACTGAGCTCGTGGCACACAGGAATCACTTCCTAAGGGCTTCTGGGCACCCAAACAGAGCTGCTCTCCCCGCCCAGCCCTCCTCACCCAGCTGAATTATCCTCTCTGACTTGGCCTATTTTTGCTTTCTTCCGCATGAAATGTTTTGGATCAGACGCAGTCAGAGCATTACTGAGCCAGGCTCATTCAAGACACGTCATCTTAAAAGTTCCTTTCTTTTTTTCCCCCCTTCTTCTTAAAGGTCCCTTTTTCCAAGCTTTTAACCAAGGACACTTAAAAACTAACCATGTTAACCCGTGTCTTTGTGCCCAGCTCTCCTCCGTGCCCTTTCTGGCAGTTTTCCCGAACAACACCAGGTGCTGCAAAAGCAGATTTTTTTACCACCTTAAACCACTTTGGTTCCAGCTCCCTTTTCCTTAGGGAGGCTGCCAGGCAGAGATGCCCACAGCAGCAGCTTTAGCATGCACCACATCACCTGCAGGCACTGTTGGTTCACTCCCTGACAGCAGCAATGCCATCTTTGAAGCCTGGATGGAGGAGGAGTGTGTTGCTTCCTCCCCAGACTGCAGGCACGCAGCAGACTGGAATCTGAGAGGGAGATGCTGGACCAAAGCAAGTGAACTCCCACAGCAACAGGTTGCCCAGATGAATGCCCAATCCCTGGAAGTGTTCCAGGCCAGGCTGGACAGGGCTTGGAACGACCTAGGCTAGTGGAAAGTGTCCTTGCCCATGGCAGGGGATGGGACTAGATCATCTTTAAGGTCCCTTCCAACCCAAACCATTCCATGAGTCTATGAAATAAAGCGTTTCTTTCCACCTGCACATCACTAAGGCATGAGACCCCCTCCTAGAGGATGCTCCAGAGAAATGAGTCCTAACAGCAATTAGACAAATTAACAAGGGGGGATTCCACCCCGGGCTGTACCACACTGCTCAGATGCTGCCACCAGAGCTGGGAGTCCCTGATGTGAGTGGTGGAAAGCTGGGAGGGTGACAGGGCAGCTCCATTGCTCCCTCCTTGTCCTGGTTCATGATCTTCCCCTAAGCATCCTCCACTGCTGTGTGCAGGGCACACAGACCTTTGGCTCCACCCAGTGTGGCCAGATGTTATAAATAAATTAAAAACCCCTTGGCAAAGGCTCCTCGGTCACTGACCAGCACTGACTCTGCCTCACAGTGGTGAGGGTTTCAAATCTGGCCTCTGCAAGAGCTGGGAGGTAGAGATGTACCCAGAAAGAGAGAAACAGAGTGTCCCCTGCTCCTGTCAGCCTCCAGAGAAGCAAAGGGACAGCCTGCCTGGGCATCTCTGACTATTTTTCCTCTAGAGGAAAAACACCCCATGAATGGCTAAAGCAGCTTTAGCAGAAAAGGCTCAAAAAGCTGCAAGGAAAGAAAGGATCTTCCCTTTCCAGAGCAGGTTCAGGGATGCAACCAAGCACAGACTGGCTCATGGCTACTGCAGGGTGGAGAGCAAGAGATAGCAGGGAAGGGCAAGGGGTGGAAATATCACAGGGACAAGAGGAGATCCTGTCAAAATACTGGTGGCTCCTCCAGGCTGGTGAAGTCTCTCCTCTAAGCCCAGCCTGCCTTCCAAGGCCAGCACCACTGCAGTTCAAAAGGCTGCCTTGGTTTAAAACCCTCAGGATGCCACATGTGCAGGGATTAGCAGAGGGCAGATCTTACAGGGGAAAGGGGACTGTTTTCCTCCACTCCTGATCAGCCACAGGTACCAAAACTGGTGCAGAAAAGGTGGGTGCTGAGCTAAAGCATCCAATTTTAGCAAATCTACTTGATTACATGATCTATCCAACCCCACATATCTTGTTCTTGTGCCAGGATGTTTCAAGGCATGGACTGAGCAGCTCTGCAGAGCCCAATCCCATGGAGTAAGACCCCCCCTAAAATGCCTAAGCCACCTTCTCACCCCGTTGCAGGCAGCCAGAGGCTGATTTATCCTCTGAGGCAGAAAAGAGCTCATTTGCCATCAACAGGCATTTCAAATCCTACCTGCAATTGCTCTCATTACCCATTAAACACTTAATCCCTCTGCGAACCTGCATAAGCTGCCAGCCTTTGCCACCCCTCCTGGCAATGACTCCTACATGTTGATTAGGCATTTTGTAGAAAAGCAGTCCCTTTTTTTTTTTTATCGGATTTAAACATGCTGCCTTCAAAATCCCTTGTAAGAACCCCGAGTCCTGCACAGGGGTAAGAGTGAAACCAGGCAGGGTGACTTCCCCAAGCCTCTGGGGGGTGTGGTGACCACAGCACCATCATGGTGTGTGGTAGTAGGTTCCCAGTCAGGTAATGATTAGTATTGACTTGATTATCCAGAAGGCATGAAAAGACACTTTATCATTAGAAATCTACAGTTCTTATAGAAACAATGGTGGATCTAAGACCTGATTGGTCTTAAAGTCAAAACCTCTCACACGCTATTGGCAAACTATCAATAGCACACTCTAGCAAACCCTATCTGTAAACAATGGTCACAGAAAGAGAGATAATAATTGTTTCCATTCTTTTCCTCTAAGTTTCCCACAGTGTGGCAGTCATATTTTCTGAAAAATCCCTTGGCCCTGGATTTTCTCCTGGGAAGTCGAGAAGCCTCAAAGAAAAAGGAAGACAAATTCTTATCTCATTTGCTTCTCCTGTGTTTTGCTCACATGTGGAATGTGTTTGGAGATTGTTTACCCACAGGTGATTGTTTCATTGGATTCTGCTGTGAGTTGTTTTGACTTATTGACCAATCGGGGTCAAGCTGTGTTGAGGCTCTGGAAAGAGTCATGAGTTTTCATTATTACCTTTTTAGCCTTCTGTAAGTATCCTTTGTGATTCTCTAGTATAGTATAGTATTCTTTAATATAATATAGTATCATAAAATAATAAATTAGCCTTCTGAGAACGTGGAGTCAGATTCACCATTCCTGCCTGCCATGGGGATCCCTGCCAATACAACACCACAGCTTCTCCACAGCATCCCAGGATTTTTCCGGGAAAGTCTGTGCCTGCTCTCTGCTGCCACAACGGTGCTTTCACCAATGGCCTGCCTGGAGGAGAACCACCAACAGCCTGGATGCGGCGAGAGGGAAAAGGGCTTGGAGAGCAGCGCGGGAAGGCGGGCTGTGCTCACCGGTGACCTCGTCCAGGCTCTCCTTGGTGACGTGGTCGTTCTGGTTGACCCACTCGCCGTTGCACTTGAAGTAGATCTGCGTGGCGGGGTTGGCGCGGCACACCAGCTCCACGGGCTTGTTCTTGACGATGTAGGCGTCCTGCGGCTCCAGCAGGAAGTGCGGCAGCGTCTCGGCCGGCGCCGACGGGAACGAGTCGGGCAGCACGTCGCTGTACTCCAGCCCTGCCAGGACACCCACAGGCTCAGCAGCTGCCCCACGTCCCCCTGCTCCCTCCCTGGGCAACAGCAGCTGAGGATGGGTGGAAAAGCAAAACCAGGCAAAACCAGCAAAGGAGTTGACAGAACCACGGGACACAGTCTCAAGCTGCGCCAATGGAAATACAGGTTGGATATTAGGAAAAAGTTTTATACAGAAAGGGTGATAAAGTTCTGGAATGGTCTGCCCAGGGAGGTGGTGGAGTCACCATCCCTGGATGTGTTTAAAACAGACTGGATGTGGCACTGGGTGCCAGGGTTTAGGTGAGGTGTTGGGGCTGGGTTGGACTCGATGGTCTTGGAGGTCTCTTCCAACCCGGCCATTCTGTGATAGCAAACCAGAGCTGTGGGATCAATCCTCTTTCACCTGGGTACTGGGCCCCCATCCACACCCCGAGCCCAAACCTGGGTGATCTCACTAGAGGACACTGCAGGGGGAAAAGCAGAACAAACCCAGGTCTATGGATAGTGATGGGGACACAGAGAGGCTCCAACAGGGCTGGTTCTCCCACCCCACACCTCCTCCTCACAGCCCTGAGGAATGCATGGGCATGTTCCAAGCAAAATACTGGCAGGGCATTTTGGGAATGCTGACCATATCCCCAGGACAAATCTCAGCCATCCACACCTTCACTGGAGCTGCATTTAGGATCTCACCCCCTGCCAGCACTTGGGTTTCAGCATCACCGAACAGGTGAGCGATGGCTTCCAGCCCAGGCACCTCCAGAGAACATCACCCAAAGGTGCCACCAGCATCCCAGAAAACGGGGGGCTGTGCCCTGGGGAGCTCCATATTCCTGCTTATTTGCTTTCAAAAGCCATCTAAATGCAAAAACAACTGGAGGTTGTGTCTGCTGAGGCCAGGCCAAGAAAAATCTTGGAAAGGGGTGAGCAGCTCAGTGCTCACACAGGAATGTTATCCCTTAGGAGTGGGAGCTCCAGGGTGCCTCATTCCCAGCAGCAGCTTGGGAAGATGCTCTGACTGAAGCTGAGCATCATCTGCAGGAGACCTGTTTCCAGCCCATTAAGATCAACCCCAAATATCACAGGAGTAATAAAAACCCCCACACAGGTGCACAGGGATGCTGCTGCTTAACCTGCTGTTCCTGGGAATCTCACTAGCAGTCAGGTCACATCTCGAGGCTTTTCTTTACACTCAAAGCAGTTATGAGCTTTTCCTCCTCCTCTCTTCCCCCAGCCAGAGCTGTGATTCTCAACTCCAGGCACTGCAGCGTGCAGGAAAACAGTAAATATCCCCAGCCCCACGATAACATCTCCAGAGCTGGCAGGGAGAAGAAAGGAGCCCACTCCCTTCATCACCCTTGGCAAGGAGCGGCGCTGCACGGAGAGAATCAGAATCCCAAGCTGTGAGGAGGAGGAGGAAGAGAAAAAAATATAATCAGATGCATCAAGAAAACAAGATGACCAGGCTTCTTCCTGAGCAAAAATCAGTGAGGGAAAAAAAAAAAAAGCACGAGGTCAGTCGTTTAAAATCCATTTAGGAAAATTGACTTTCCATTTCCATTTAACACAGCACTAAGGGAGAGCGGTAGGACATTTGTCATAATCCATTAACTGCTCTTTTGGAAACAATGAATTAAACTCCAGGCTAATTTCTCTCTCTCTCTGCCTGGCTCTTCCCTACCTCTCTGCTGCTGGTTATTTCCTTCCCCATCTCATTTGCAGACCTGTAATTTTCCCAGGCCCCGTGGCAGGCAGGGAGACAGGGAATGCCAAGGTGTGTGACCTCCACCCTGAACAATCCCACACTGCTCCCTGTGACCACCTCAGGCCACTGCTGCTGCTCCCCTCTCCTGCTGAGCAGCCTTTCACCTGTCACAGCAGCAAATATCCCTTTTTTAATTTGCTAACCCATTTTTTCATCCACTGGGTTGTTGTTCTGTTGGTTATGTGTGTTGTTTTTTTTGGTTAATTTCAAAAACTGCTTTGATGCCATGGCTCTAAATTCCCTGGCAAAGGGGGCTGGCAGGAGATAATCGAACTGGCAGCAGAGGCAGCCAACAAAACTTCACTCACGGGCCATGTGCAAACCTCCCTGATATGATGCTCCCTACATCCCTGTGGCAAAGTCAGACCCGGGCTTGGCAGCTGGGAATGGGCACAGGTATCCTCAAGAGGCAGCTTTTGGAAGGATCTTCCCCTGGGGAGGTGACACCCCAAAGTGCGCATGGCCCTGATCCAAATCCACGGGCCAGGAGGAGAGATCCTTGTCCAACAGCCAATTCCAAGGATATGTTTTCTCCCACCTCATCACCACTTTGGTGATGCTGAACAAGACTTTAGGTCATCCAAGAGGAGCTGGGAGCTGGGAGGGGATGAGTCACGGCGGATGGGGATGGAAATGCCGGATTTGTGACTCACCGGGATCATCTGCACGGCAAGGGTGAAGGCTGCAGCGGAGCCACTTGGGCCCACAGAACAATGTTTGGGGCTGAGACACCCCTGGTGGTACCAAAAATCCCAGCCAGACCCTGCTCCAAGAGGGGCTCTGCCCAAATAAGAACTTTAAGGTTCTTCTCCATGTGATTCTTCTCCATGTGGACACAGTGACTTTGGGACAAGGATGGGGGAATAGGATGGTGTCACCAGCCAAATCCAACCTCTGCTTTTGGTGGCTACAAAAACCTTCCAGGTTTAAGGTTTGAACCCAAAACACCTGAATCTTTTAAGCCAGAAGCATGTGGAGAAACTTAAAATCCTGCAAACTCATGACAGCTAAGAGATCTTTTGTTTCTGGCCAGGAATGATCTGGGGCCAAAAAAGCAGTTCTAACAGGAGACAGGAGAAAAGGATGATGGTTTCTTCATGGCAGACTCACAACTGGGGCCATGCCATGGAGCCCCAACCCCACAGATTCCCCAGACTCATGGATGGGAGCAAATCAAGGGGGAGGGTGATTTTTCCATTCAGAAATTAGCTGGGAAAAAAGCATTTGCAGCTGGGCAGGGCGTTTTCCTCCAGCATGAAATGCTCACTGCTATTTAAACACACTGGGGAAGAATTAAGGCATAGGAACAACGGGGACTTTGGATGAGAAAAGGGAGGAGAACCATGCTGGGCACATTTATCACAAGCCATCAAGCCAGCCTTTCATCCCCGCTGCTGACGCCCGGCCACCCGCCGCATGGGAAACCTCTCGACACTCATGGGGGCCCCCCCAAAAATCCACACACAGTCACTGGGGGGAGGAACGCGCTGCTTGTGAGCAGCAACTGCTGCTGCTGCGTGCCCTGACTGCCCAGCAACAACTGCAAAACACCTCTCCAGATAAAGGCACTTTCCCAGCGGTGCAACTCCATCACCTCCAGAGGCCACCGCGGCTCCGGTGCCACCCCAGGTGACACTGTGGCCCAGTGACCGCAGGAGCAGCAGGCACGGGACATGCTTTTGCATGGGAAAGCAGGAAAGGAGCCCTGCACAGCCGGGATTTCCAGTCCTGCAATCACACCAGCAATAAAACTCCCAGCAGTGACAAACTAATAAATATTTGAGCGCGCGCTCCGCTGCCTGTAATCATCTCCCTGGCAGACGTCTGCAGGGGGTTCCCATCTGCCGGCTTCCCTCCTTCCTGCTGGAGGTGGGTGCCTGCTTCCCAGATCTCTTCTGGGGTTTTTTTTTGGAAGTCCCAGGCTGTCGCCATCCCACAATCTCACACGACTTGGGGCACGGCGTGCCGGAGTGTCTGGAGCTCTCTGTGGGCAGGGAGAGACAAAGAGGGGGCAGCTCCCAGCTCAACCCACGGCACCAAATCCTGGAGCCTTGGGGATGAGTGTAGTAGGAGCAACGAGAGGAAAAGGGAGGAGGGGAACAGGCACTTCTTTTCCTCTCGCCATCCTTCATCACACATTTTAATCTGCTGGGGCTGAGCTGGATTATCCGCAGCATCTGTTCCCTGGGGGGTGATTTGCAGATGTTTGCTGCCAGCCTTTGCAACTTTGTCAAGACCCACGACCCCAAACCCACCTCACCCCGCAAAGGGAGCAGCACCGGGGCAGGATCCAGCCTTAACCCCCCCTCCATCACCCCAAACACGTGGCACTGGGGATGGCAAACCCGGGAAGCAACTCCCCCTGCAGCAATGGCCAAGCAAACCTCCCCAGGAAAGCGTTAAAATCCTCTCTCCTGCAATTGTTATCCCTCCAAATATTTGGAAGATTACAGGAGCATTAGTGGCTGCCCATCACCCACGGCCACCTCCGGTCCCAGGCAGGCAGGGATGCGATGTAAGGATGCAGGGATTAGGCTGGGATGCCTGGGTTTCTCCAGCTAAATCTCGGTGGCTGTGGATGCTTAACCCCTTCAGCCTCCACCTCCCCACGTCCCTGCCTGCCTCAGGGCAGGCGCTGCCTCCTGGGAAGGCCTGGCAGGGAAGAGTTAAACCTGCCAGGTGGGTTAAAATCTTCCTGGAGAAACGAAAAAATATATGACAGCTTATCTGCAGCACCACAGGAGGAGTCATCTGCCTTCCCAATCCCCCTTCCCAATCCCCCAGCAGGGATGGGAATGGCTCTGGCTCCTGAGACAGAGATGGAGGAGATGCTCCAGCCACTGTCTTGGCTCCAGGAGGTGTCTGGAAGGCTGGAGCAGGGCTGTCCCCCACCCCAAATCCCCCCTCCTACTGCCTCCAGGGAGAATGTATGAACAGGCTCATTTAGAGATTAGTGCTGTTGCCATTTCAACTCCAGCAAATTTTGACACTGGAGCCATGGCATGGCTCCCTGCCATTCCAGAATCCCTGTCTCACTGAGGGCATCCCTGCTGCCAGCCCTGGAGGGACACAAAGGCATCCCACCACATTCCAGCCCATCCCTGAGCTCAGGGTGAACTGGCACCACCAGTCCAGACCTGTCCTATTCCCATGGGCTTCCCATCACAGGCTGCCACTGGGACAACTTTGTGTCCAGTGGTAACACACCCCCAAACTTTCCCTCCTAAAATCACCCTGAGTGCCCTTCCTCCCCCAAACATCATCCTCTCTTCCCCAGGCATCCCCTCCTCACCCTTTTTCAGCCCCCCACACACCCACGTGGGCCCCCAACATGCAGCTCCATCTCTGAGGAGGTGACAGCAGCAGGTGGCACCTTCAAAGACAAAGTCGCCATGAGGTGGAGCAGTGCCCCACCAAGCCACAGCCTTCTCAGGGGTTACATCCCACTGGAGACACAGCAGGGAGAAAAGAAAAGAGGACAGCCCAAGATACAGGGTGGAACTGAGGGTTTGGGAGGTCTGTCCCTGTCCCTGTCACTACAGGACACAAAATAATATGACGTGGACACGCTGCTCTTTTCAAGGTAAAAAAGGCATTTTTAATTTCTGACTCCAGCATTTCTAGATTTCCAAAAGTGACAGTGGATTGGAGGGTGACAGTGCCACATCTCCAATGACACTGGACAAACCAGTCCATTAAATTTCTCTTCCTCCATAAAAGAATGCAAAATAAGTTATTTAGATAAAGTGTGTAAGAAAGTTTGTTACAAGAATGTAAAAATCAGAAGGCTTAGAAAAACTTAAAAAATGAGGGTGACATCTCCCTGCTGCCTCCTCACACAGAGCCCACAAACCCCTGTGCCTTCAAAAGGCTGGGATTGCTCAGACACAGGCTGGGAAGCGCTGAGAGTGCGAGCTGCAGGGAATGTAACAGGTCCCCAGGGCTGCAGCTGGCTGATGTAACCCCCAGCCTCATTAACTCAGTGTGGCTCATTAACCTCTCCCTCCCGGGAAGGGACAGCCCCAAGCTGCCTGCAGAAGCCACAAAGCTGAGTGTGGAACCTTCAGGATAACCAGTGGTACCCAGAGCCGGGGTTCACTTGGGTTCACGGTGAAAGGGGAAATTTCTGGAAGAATTTCTTCCTCGTGAGGGTGGTGAGAGCCTGGAATAGGTTGCCTGGAGAAGCTGTGGCTGCCCCATCCCTGGAAGTGTCAGGCCAGGCTGGATGGAGCTTGGAGCCCCCTGGTCTGGTGGAAGGTGTCCCTGCCACGGTGGGGGTTGGAAGCCCACAATCTCTAAAGGTCCCTTCCAAGCCAAAACATTCCATGAGTCTACCCCAGCTCCAGTCTGGAGCAGGGCTGGATTTGGAGCTGAAAATCCCATGGGGATGCCGTGCTCGTGGGGTGACCACCCTCGTGCCCCCAGAACTGGTAATTCTGCAGGGGCTGGACCACAGAGACCCAGCCCCCAGAGTGCTGCTGTGTCCAGGGGTGTGCAGAAGGTGTTGTCCTACCTCTGTGCCCCCCCAGAAACTGGAGCCCATCCCCTCCTGCTCCCACCAGCCAGGAAAAGCAGCTGGAATCTGCATCTGGCCTCTCCATTCTCACCACTCTTGTTAATAACTAAACCTGGAAAGAACCACTTAACCTTTCCCCCAAGCAACTCTGCCTGACAACTAGCTCCTTTTCCTCCACTGGCTGCCCTCTTCCAGCAGCTTCACAGTCCCTTCCTGCCAAACCTGGCATCATCCAGCCCCATCCCTCCATCCCAGGGCCTCCAGCTCCTCCCAGAGCCCACCCAGCCCGAGAGGGACGGACAGACAGGCATTTCCCAGCGGGTTACAAGTCCCTCCTGCCCGGCGACAGGCAAACTTTATAATTAGAGAGCATTCCTCCCCAGCCTGGGTAATGAGGGGGTGCACCCAGCCAGCCCTAATTACACCCTTGGAAAAAAAAAAAAAAGCAGATTCCTCCTCTTCCAGCTCAAGGAAGAGCCTGCAGCTGGCCTCCCTGGCTGCATACCTTTATTGAACCAGGACTGGATGGGGACAGGGAAAGGAATAAAGAAAGCAAAGTCTGTGCTGAGAAAAGGGTGGGAAGGAGGAGCTGGGCAGCCCCACAGATATTTCTATATACAACAGCCTTGTTGATCAAGACCCACCTCACTTATATAAATAAATATAAAAATTAATCAACATCCCTGGGCATCCCACCACAGCATCCCTGTGCCCCTGTCAGCCCCAGCTAAGAGTCCAACCCAAATTCCAGCCATCCCCAATCCCCAGAGGAGAAACAGGCAGGCTCTGGCAGCACCTCCCATCCTGGGAGCTGGAAAGAGAGAGATTTATCTTGTTGGCTGTGCATTACGCTGGAGTATTTATGGAGCCACTACTCTTTTGTTTATCTTTATGATTATGATAATCAAAGGCGAAGCCTCCTGAGAAGTGTAAACAGCTGAGATCCCTTATGGTAAAAATCTCTTCATTTTTCATTAAATGGATTTACAGCACGACACAGGCAGATTGGAGTAAATTGTTCCTTATTTCTGGTTTTAGCGGCGCCATGAGCTGCGCGGATCCCCGTAAATACCCACAGAAAAGAGAGTGAATTAAAATCAAAAAAAAAGAAAGAAAGAAAGAAAGAAAAAAAGGAGAAGGAATTATGCAGCAAATCCCTGTTACACTCTATTGTGCTGGCTTCTTTTGTGCTGTTTTATACATTCCCTTCAGGGAAGCAGTTTTGTTGGAAAACTATCTCCAAATTTCATCTAGCGCTGGTTCTTGTTACGGGCACAGACACTTCCCTTTGTGCTATTTTAATTCCATTGTCACGGTCCTCTTGTCGAGTTTGTTCTGTTTACTGAGCTACAACGTTGTTTTTAATGGATATAATAATTATATGAACTTTTTATTTATTTGCTTTGGCCCATGAAAGAAAAGCCCCAGCAGCGGAGAAGGCGGTAACACGCTGTTTATTCACATGTACGGCGTGTGCTGGGCTCCTGTTGTGAAAAGAATAATCATTTCAACAAGAAAAGAGAGAAGGGAGAAGAAAACAAGGAACAAACAGGGACTTGTTGCCCTGGTTAACGCCAGAAAGTCCAAGGAATTATTAATTATCCTTCAAACTGCAGCAAACTCCAATTGGAAGCTGCGAGCTCTCCTTGGAAAACACAGAGAAGGAAAAAACAAAATAAAAAGGGTCTCCCGTTCAACTGAGCACTGCAGTTTGGAAAATGCTAACTCTGGGAGAAAGAAAGTCGACAGTTTTGCAGACAGAGAGCGATTTCCCTTTCACCCAAATTACATACATATTTCAAAATGTAAATTCCCCAGCGTTCCCCTTGAGAGTGCAACTTTCAGGAGGCTGTTTTGCAATAGGTGGGTTTTCTTTTTTCCCCTGAACGTGCAAATCTGGAGGCGACTTTGGGCACAAAAAGTGACTTTAAAGCAGCAGCAGCAGCAGCAGTGAGCAGGGCTGTGAACCTCCCAGTGCTCCTTGGGAAGAGAGGGATGCTCTGCTGCCCACCGGGCACCCCTCCCTGGGATCCATCCCACAGGACCACGGGAAGGAGGGGAGCAGCTTTCACCCTCTGAGCACCCCATTGAGGTGGGGACAGCTCAGCCAGGCGCTTTAAAAGCGGCTCACAAGGTTTGGTAGTCCTGGGTGGTGGCACTTTAGTCCCAAAATCCAGAGGTGGCCGTGCACGTCCCACCCCAAGGAAGCCGAGGCGCTGGCACGGTAAAGCAAAAACCTGAGGCAGCTGGCTGCAAAGAAGGGAACAGCAGTACAAAAAGAACAGAAAGCTGGGGGGGAGAGTTGTGTTTGGTTTTGGGGTTTTTTTTTTCCCCCACTCATCCTTTTTGTCCTTCTCTCACCCACTCTCTCCTCCCGGGAAGCCAAAGCCGGCTGGAAGGACGCTCCCCGCCTGGAAGGATGCTCCCACCGCCTCCAGCCAGCCTCTCTCCAGCCCCTCGCCAGCTGCTGCCCTACTTTTCCCGACGCTTTTCCCACTTTTCTCCCGCAGCTCGCTCGGTGGCAGGCGTGGGCTGGGAGCAGCATCCCGGTCCTGCAGCTCCCGGGGCTCCCTGTGCCACCGGAGCCACCCCAGCATCACCTCCCGCCCCCCAGCCGAGGGAGGCGCTGCGAGCCACGCTGCCCTGCTTTGAAATCGTTTTAATCATGGTGTTATTGTTATTTAATCATTAAAAAAGAACAGCGAGAGAAAAGGTCCACTCCGTGCCTCAAATTCCCCATTAATTCAGCTGGGGGAGGAACATCACAGGAGAGGCTGATTAAGGTCCCTTTATTAAACAGTCTTTAAAGTTGCCCTTAATCTTTCAGATTTGTTGCTATGATTAAAAAAAAAAAAAATCAAAAACCCGACAACAACAAAATAGCCACCACAAATGGAGGCTGGAAACATTTTGCTTTTTGTTGTCCTTTCTCTGCCCTTTTCTTCCCTTCTCATTTTACTGTGGGGAAAATAGAAGGAAAAAATGGGGGGAGGGGGAGAAACTGGGATAGAAAAAGATTTAAGGAAAAAAAATAATCCCTGCTGATGCTGAATGTCAAATATTAAGATTTTTCTCTCTCCCCCCCCTCTTTCAGCAATATCCTTATTAAAGAATAAGCCCCCAAACCACCAGTGAGACTAGCTTAGATGACAAGGCTTCCCCATCCCCTTTTCTGTGCTAGGATTTGATCCCTGAAGCCAGGAGCAGGTGGGATGGAGGGCAGGTACCTCAAGCCCATCGTGGCTTCCCCTCTGTGGCACAAAGAGAGGTGTCCAGCCAGTGGCAAAAGGATTTTAGCAATTACCTTGATTAGTTTTATTCCTTTCCCTCTAAACCCCGCAGCCAGCTGGGCTCCCAGCACCTCACACCTGCTATAACACAGAGAAACAAAGCTGTGGTTTGATAAAAACCATGAGGTCTGGGTTTTTTTCTGGGGAGCATGGAAGGAAACCCCCACAAAAAACAAAGCCTTTTCCCCTCAGGCTCCATTTCCAGGGAGGTGGGGACCCTTCAGGAGCTTCCTAGAGTTGTTTGGTGCCCTCCTCCCCTCTCTGGCATTTCAATTCCACTGGACCCTGTGTCGCCACAGGTTTCTTCCTTTCTCACCACTGGGAATTTCCACCTTTTCTTCTCTGGACAGAGCCTGTGCTCCCACACCACCGAGCTTCTCTTTCCTCCTTTTGTCCTCTGGCACACACATTCCTGCTGGTGTGCAGCACCAAACTAAACTCCTAGGTGGCCCAAACTCCCACAAGCATCCTTTTTGTCTCAGCATGGGTACTCCCTGCTGCTGGAGGTGCCTGGGCTGGAAATGCCCCTGTTTTGGGGGTCTGTGCCACCCTGTCTAGGTGGGACTCCACCTGGAAGCATCCCTGCTGATGCTGCAACAAGCCAACGCTTCCTCCCACACCTTCCTCTCCCTTTGCTGCTGCTACAAGACCCCAAGGTATTGATAAAAAATGACCTTCAAAATACACAATGCTGACAAGTAAAACGAAGTTGGGCATGTTGAATTCAGTGACAAACACACTGAGCATCTCCAAAAGCCGAGCATGGCACTGGTGGGTGCAGAACATGCCAGGCACAGCAGTGGAATGGCTCCTGCAGGGCTCAGAGGCACCTTTGAGGGCAGAGACACTGAGAATTCCTCTGCAGCATCCTGGGCATCCCTCTGCAGCATCCTGGGCATCCCCTGCCCAGCATTGTGGGCATCCCTCTGCAGCATCCTGGATATCTCCCCACAGCATCCTGGGCATCCCTCTGCAGCATCCTGGGCATCCCCTGCCCAGCATTGTGGGCATCCCTCTGCACCATCCTGGGCATCCCCTGCCCAGCATCCTGGGCATCCCTCTGCACCATCCTGGGCATCCCCTGCCCAGCATCCTGGGCATCCCTCTGCAGCATCCTGGGCATCCCCTGCCCAGCATCCTGGGCATCCCTCTGCAGCATCCTGGACATCCCCTGCCCAGCATCCTGGGCATCCCTCTGCAGCATCCTGGACATCCCCTGCCCAGCATCCTGGGCATCCCTCTGCACCATCCTGGGCTTCCAGGTGCTCCACAAAGCTCCCAAGGGAGCAAGGGCACAGGGTCACCCACACCGAACGTCATGGAAAAAGCAGGAAACAATCCCGCTGCCCACCAGCCACGTACTTTTCCCCTGGCCGTCCCGCAGCGGCTGCATTTCCATAAACGATTCGCACTAATTGCTTTAACCAGGGCCGTGCTGCGGCTGATCGGAGTCGCTGAGCGACCTCTGCTCCGGGCGAGCTCCGGGAGCTGCGGGCGAGCGGGGCACAGCGGGGCGGGCACGGCCCCGCAGCCCGGGCACACACGGGCACGCAGCCCGGGCACACACGGGCACGCAGCTCGGCTCCCATCTACTCCGAGCCGGGAACGGCCTCGTGAAAAACGCCGATCGCTTGTGTTTAACATTTTAAAAGTTTAACAGTAATAAAATGGGTGTAAAAGTAGTAATAGAATTAGAGTAATAAAAAGTTGGACAGCTGAGATTAGGACAATACGAGACAATAAGAACAAAGTGTTATGGACGGTCCGGGTACCTCTTTCTGGGCAAAATAAACCCGAAATTAACAGAGGATTAACCCTTAAAAACAATCGCCTGTTGCATATTCATACACCTCACACATGATGCATAAATTCCATTCAAACAAAGGATTCTGTCTGGTCAGTGTCAACTTCTTCCTCTTAATCCTGATGGGCACCTTCATGGCTGAGCAGGGCAGGAAGAAGTTAGTTTCTTCTGATAAGGGAGCAATAAATTCTCTTTCTCTGAAAGATTTAGGTGTCCTGTGGCTGCTATCTCGGTGCGAGTCCTCTCTTTTAAAAAAGTATCTTACAAAGCATAGTTTCTATTTTAACATTATGTTATAACCTAAAACTATATTTAACACAGTACTTAAAAAAATTAATACAGCATAACTTTCTAACATAACCCATATAATATTCATTTTAATATTTGCGAAAAGGCAAGCCTAAAATATGCATTTTTCACAGCCTCTCAGCCCTGCCCTATAGTCTGGATGCTGCCTGATTCCTGAGTCCATCAGGGATGGATCATGAGAATTCCCGCTTGGATTGGCAATGCCATGGCACTGTGACTTGTCACCAGGACTGCCAGCTAGCCCAGCGCTGGTGGGGGTTGGGTTGGGCTCAAACCAAACATGTAAAAGCACTTGGAAAGCCCCAAATCCTCCCCTAGACAATTTCTGAACACAGGCGTTGCCCCATCCCAGTCCTGGGGCAGCGGACAGGAGGGAAGAGTCAGCTGTCACTGGCCAGGGGACACTGGGCTCCAAGGCTAAGCCCAGGCCTGGATCTGCTTCCCAGCATTCCCAAAGCACCCACAGCACCCCCAAAGCACCCACGGAGAGCTGTGCCAGGGGCTTAGCCTCAGGAAGCCCCCAAAGCCCTGTGCTGCACCTCCCAAATTAACCCAGGGAGATTCTTTTGTTCAGCCAGGCTGGGAGAGCTGGGGATGTTCAGCCTGGAGAAGGAAAGGCTCCAGGGAGAACTCAGAGCCCTTTCCAGTGCCTGAAAGGGCTCCAAGAGGGCTGGAGAGGGACTCTGGAGAAGGGCATGGAGTGCCAGCACACTGCCAGAGGGCACGGTTGTGTGGGATATTGGGAAGGAATTCTTCCCTGTAAGAGTAGAGGACACCCTGGCACAGGTTGCCCAGAGAAGCTGTGGCTGTCCCATCCCTGAAAGTGTCCCAGGCCAGGTTGGACAGGGCTTGGAGCAGCCTGGGATAGTGGCAGGGGTGCTGGAAAATCCCTTGAAGGCCCCTTCCAATCCAAACCATTCCATGCTTCCACGATGTCCACCAACACACAACACATCCAGCCCCCTGCAGGCACAGTTAAAACTGAAAAAATCCACAAATGCTCCTTTACAACCAAACACCTCCATCCCAAGGAGATGAGACCCCAGACCCCAGAGCAGGGGTCCCTCTCACATGCTTGACATCCAGGCTGGGAGGTGTAAGGAAACATCCATGCTGCCAGGAAAATGCACTGCAGCCCCCTTCCTGCCAGCCCACAGGGACCCATTACACTAACAGTGTGTCCATTCAGCCTGATATATAAATTACTAATGTAAATTAATGGATAATTGAAGCCCTTTAGTCCTAAATATTTAAATTATTTAACAGGCAATTAAGAGCGAAGGAGAAAGAAAAAAGGAAAAGGGGCCTTAACCCCAACAGGCAGAAAAAAAAAATTAAATGAAGTGTGAGGAGAGCAGAAAGAGCTGAACATACACATTTTGAAGCAGAGCTGCCAGGTTCATTTTGTTTGAGCCAGGCTGGTGTTACAATGGATGCCCCCAGACCCAGGGGGACAGGGAGAGGAGCATCCACCACACAGCCCCAGAGAACAGGACAGTTTCTGATCCACAGCTTTTCCAGAGAGAAAAACCCCATGGCTTCGTTTGTAACAGCTCTTGGTTATAGTGATTACCAGAACTTCCTGGCATGCCAAAACAATACTTTTAGATCTTTTTTTTTTGTCCTCCCTACCTCTAAGCTGACAGCATTCTCTTTTGTAATACCATTCCTGAATCCTTTTTTAACTTGATTCAAGCACAGACATATTTATTTCACCTGTTTTCACTTTCTTTTTTCTTTCTCAGGTGTTCTACACTGCTGTTTGCACCCTCTGCATCCCACGCCCCTCCCTCTCCAAACATCCTCAGTGAGGCACAGTGGTTACAATTCCTCACAAAGGCAATCCAGCAGGATGCTGGGTGTCATCAGTGTGTGGTAGTTTTGGGGTCCCTGGGCGGAGGAGGAAGGAATGCATCTGACTCCATGTTCTTAGAAGACTAATTTATTATTAGATTAGATTAGATTAGATTATGCTATACTAAAACTATACTAAAGAACAGAGAAAGGATACAGACAGAAGGCTAGAAAGAATGATAATGAAAACCTGTGACTCCTTCCAGAATCCCAACACAACCTAACCATGATTGGTCATTAAGTCAAAATAATTCACGTGAAACCAATCAAACATGCACCTGTTGGATAAATAATCTCCAAACCACATTCCAAAGCAGCAAAACACAAGAGAAGCAACTCAGATAATATTGTTTTCCTTTTTCTCTGAGGCTTCTCAGCTTGCCAGGAGAAGAAATCCTGGCGAAGGGATTTTTCAGAAAATGTGACTGTGACAATCAGTGCAATGAGCTTCCCACCTCCACCTCGGGTGTTCTGGAGAGCCCTCCTAACAATACAGTGACAGGCTGGGGCTCAGAAACGTGGTGTTTCCTCCTCCAGCCTCCATGCCAAACTGCCCAGCGATATTCCCAGCACTCCCCTGGGAGCTGGAAGGGGTCATAAGGAAAAATGGTCTGTGGGGGGGAAGACGTCATGTGGGAAAAGCAGGATTTTAACAAAAGCAGCGCGTGAGGCTGTGTGAGGCTGTGCGTGCCCAGGGACGGCACCGAGGGCAAGGGGGGATCGAGACAATAGTGAATAGACTCCAGATTATATCCTGAACTCGCAGCCCCACGGGAACAGGGTTATAAAAACCCTTTTTATTTTGTTTGTAGTCCAAAACAAACAAGTACATAAAGAGCTAAATGCGGAGAAGCCAGACAGGAAGTGAGTAACATCTGGGAAACATCTGGCCCCGGCTGCGCCGCCAGCCCGGCCGCCGGCACAGCTCTGGGTACCTGCTCCCACAGCTCCCAGCCAGGGCAGGTCCCCAAAACCTCGCCCCCAAAAGGGGCAAATGGGTGCCCCAAGCAGCACAGGCACCCTGGTACAGGGCTCTGAGCATCCCCTGAGCACCACAGGAACCTCCGAGAAGGGCTCTGAGCATCCCTAAACAGTGCAAGGCTCTGAATTTTGCAGGGCACCCTCCCAAAAAGGGCTCTGAGCATCTCAGGACACCCCCTGAGTGTTGCAGAACATCCCCTGAACAGGGCTTTGAGCATAAAGGATGCCCTGAGCAGTGCAGGATACCCTGGCCCAGGGCTCTGAGCACCACAGGCCAGCCTGAGAAAGGTTCTGGGCAATAAAGGATGCCCTGAGAATTTCAGGACTCTCTGTGCAGGGCTCTGAGCAGTGCAGGAGGAAGGCAGGCTGGCCAGCAGGCACCAGAGCACTCTTCCCCAGCCCTAGGAGATGCTCCACATCTTCTCCACAGGAGAGAGGAGGTGCTGCCGAGCAGTCAGAGGGGCTGGAGGTATTTTCTTCCTTCTGGTTCTCATCTCCTGCTCTTCCTCCTCCAAAATCCCTGTGAAAGAGCCTCCCAGCACTGCCCCATGCACAGAGCTGGGAAGCCTGGGGAGGCTGCAGGGCCTGGTGCTTGGGAAGGCTCCAGCCGGGCTGCGAGGGAGGAGAGCTGGCTTGGCAGGATCACCGCCCGGCTCTCCTCACCGGGAATTCCCCCGTGGCAGCCAGCCCGAGCTGCCAGCCCACAGCTTCCCTCTGCGCCCGCCCACGGCCAGCAGGGTGCTCTGGGGGCAAGGAAAGGGGGCTGCAAGAGACCCCACAGAGCCCTTGGGCAGCCAGGGAAGGGGTAGTGGAAAGAGCAGCGATGCGCAGGAGCGGGCTGGATCACAACAGGAATCGCTTCTGTCTCCCCCGTGCAACTCCAGCTGCATTTCCAGCCAGGAAATGCAAACAGCCACGCTCAGACACCTGGAGCAACACCACTGATCCTTCACTGCTGCACCAAACTCCTGGCAAGCCACCTTCCCTCAGCTCCTCGGACAGGCTGGGACCCCCCAGCTCACCTGACAACCCCAGAGCACCCTCAGCTCTCCCCAGAACATCTCCTCAGCATTCCCTCTGCCATTCCCTCTGGCAGAGCCCAGGATTAGCACCTGGGGTATTCCAGTGGGGAGGATTAAAACTGGTCCAAGGCTGGGCCACGCTGCAGAGGGAGCAGCAGCTGGCTGCACAACATCTGGCACTGCTGCTCATTTATTCCCCATGGGCAGCAGCACGTGGGACTGCTGAGGGCCACCGATGACACTGCTGGTGGCCCAGGTGTCCCACAAGGACAGGAAGGACAAGGACATGTCCTTTGGGGTGTGCTGCTACAGCCGAGCTGGCAGCTGGCCTGAGTGTGGAGCATCTCCCCTTGGAAGAGCCCAGACACGATGTAGGGGATCTGGGGATGAGGATGGGAGAAAAACAGGAAGGAAAGAAAATAATAACAGGACAGTTTGGCTTGGAAGGGACCTTAAAGATCACCTCATTCCAGCGCCCTGCCAAGGGCAGGGACACCTTCCACTGAAATACCAGAGGAGGAAGCACACTGTTTGGAAAGGGAAACAAGCAAGGCACATTAAAGGAAAAAATTATCCAGCAGGCTGGCAAGGTTAAAAAAGCAAAAACACTGGGACACGGAAGGAGAGGGAGACCTAATTAAAGAAACCTCACCCAGAACACGCCACCAGCAAAAAGCATCTGATGTGTCAGGGACAGAGACTCGGACGCTGCGTGTCCCATCCCGTGTCACTGCACACCCTGCAGCAAAGGGCACAGCTCCCAAACCCCTGAGCCACTGCAGCACCAGGGTGAGCAGTTTGCCTCCTCTTTTCTGCTCATTTCTGCACCAGCTGATGCCCACCTGTAGCCTTTTTTTGTGCTGTTACTTAAAACCAGCTACACTAGAAAGTTCCAGGAGCTGCCCAGAAGAGTCAGACCCCACTGCAGGATGAACCTATCCCCATCTTTGCAGCTAAATTTGGCCCAGCCCAGGGGCAGACAGGATCCTGGAGGTGTCTGAACACATCCAGGCTGCCAGGGAGAGCAGGGTGATGCACAGGAACCCACCAGAGCCAGGCAGCCTGTTCCCACCATCCCTCACACGTGCTTTTTCTCTGATTCCCAGCCTAAATAAGGCTTTGGGGAGGAAATTAATGAACAGCAAAGCTGATTACAAAGAACAATACAATGACTCAATCTGTTTCTTTTACCTCAATTGTATAAAGCTTTTACATTTATGAAGGTTTCTCTCAGTACACAATGAAACAGCCCTCTGAGGGAAGCGGTAATGGCCCTGGAGACTTTTTGAACAAGACTGGACAAAACACCGCAGGAACAATCCCAAAGGAAGGACCAGATGATCTAACAGGTCTTTTGCATCTTTAATTCCTCACCCTTTTCTTTCTCCTTCCGGTTCAGGCGTGGGGGTTTTTTAGCTGCTGCTAATTAGATGTTAATGCGGGAGCGGCTGCATGTAGGAGAAACATCAGGGCCCTAAATGACAACCAGATCACAGGGCTGAGGGTCCTTATTCTCAGCACGGAAAATCTCCCTCTGGAAGCAAAACAGACTGTAAAATGCTGGTATCCTTTCCACAGCGGGATGGATTGCTCCTGCAGCCACCAGCTGTCACTCTGGGTGACATCGGTGCCAGCTCTGCATCTCCTCCCTCTCTGTCCCCACATCCAGCCTCTTCACCAGTGCATGACAAGGATCCCCAAAGTTGTTTTGCCTATCCAGGGACAAAGGGAAAACCCCACCAGCACAAGACACACCGAAACAACCTGAGTTTGGTTCAGTCCTAATAGCAACCAGCTCTCCTGGCTGCCCCTTTGCAGAGCATCTCCCAGGAGAAGGCAACGGGATGCTGTCCCCATCACCTCCTCCTGCTCCTCCCTGCTGTTTGTGGGCTGTTTGGGTCATCTCTAGCACCTGCAAGGAGCTGAGACGAGCTGTTTGTGCTGAAATCAATGAGGTGACACAGAGGCAGAAGTCTGAGCCCCTGCCCCTGGCGCCCAGCCCTGCCAGGGGACAATCGCTGCGGCTGTCACTGCCAGCACAACCCTGAACAGACTGGCAGAATCATTTCAGTCACAAAAAACCTCCAAAACCATCGAGTCCAACCTGTGACACATCCTCACCTCATCACCCAGAGCAGAGCACCGAGTGCCATGTCCTTGGACACCTGCAGGGATGGGGGCTCCACCACCCAACAGTGCTGAGAGATTTCTCCTGGCCCCATGCTGCCTCCTCCTTTCCCTGCTGCCTGAGGTACGAGGAAGGAACAGCCTGCCCGAGCAGCCTACCACACATTTTCCCCTCCAACATGTCCTTTTTCCCCCAAATTTCAGAAGTTCAGCCTGTCTGGGTTCTGCAATAGCCTTTGCAGACCCATTTGCCTATTACCCTACAGTTCAGGAGTTCAAACTGCCCGAGTTCTGCAAGGTACAAACATAAAACCTATTTCGTAGACATTAGCACCCATTTCTCCTGAAGACCCTCACCCATCGAGTTGTTTGTAGAGACATCAGCACCCATCTTTCCATTCCCTCTCCACTGGAGCATATTCATACCTCGAGGTCCATATGGAAGACCAAGAACGGATGGGGAGCCTCAAATCAGCGGCAGTGGGATGTCAGTGGGGTCAGAGCCCCACCACCAGCACCCCTGTGGGCAGTGACCTCCTCCCTCCAGCCCCAGTTCCTAAGCCCAGCCATGACAGGAACAAAAGCCACTGCTCAGAGACACATTTACGACCCTCCAAGAGGGAGCCCGCTGACAGCTTAACGAGCTTTTTGTTTTTCAAGTAGTGGTTTTATATTTACGACCTGAAAGGGAAAGATGCAAGTAGGCAGGGAGGATCGGGGGCTATCTGCTCCTTCTGCTCCTGACCCGATGCTGTCCAAGCCACATCCAAGCCGTTCCGGAAAGCCATAAAAAACGATTGCGTTTCAGCTTTTTCCCCCCTCCTTCTTTCTCTCTCCCCTCCACTAAAACCCAAAAAAGGCACCTTTTTTTGGTGGTGCTCACTTCTTGTTAATGTTCACCCCAAGGAAAAGCATCAAATATTAATGCAGGAAGCTTCAGAGAGCTCACACCGGAAACCAGAGGCCCCATATGTTGTGGAGTATCCCAGTGGATGTGAGATCCCACCAGTTCAATCCCCAAGGCCTGGCTCTTTAATGCCTGGGAAGGAAGGAGGAGGCCAGAAGCTGAGTTTTTACGAGCACCAGGGATCACATTCCTGGGATATCAGCCCAGAGTTACACTTAGAGGAGGAAAAAAACTTTAGGGAAAAAAAATCCAAACCCCACCACCCTTCCCCAGGATGCTGCACTGTTATTTATAAGCTTAAGAGTGAAAAGAGAGGGCAAAACTCCCTGGGTTTGTTGGGTTGGTTTTTTTTGTTTTTTGGGTTTTTTTTTATCCCTATCATTAGCACAGCAGAGAAATGCCTTTGGGCTGCAAGAGCATTCCAGCCACCAGCAGGAAGATAAGGCTCTTCCTTCGCCTCCAGATTCCTTGGCAGAGAGGAGCCACATGGGGTTTAATTGCACACAGACAGAGATGCCACAGCCCTGACACCAACACGATAAGAGCTTTTGTCCCGTGGAGGGCTCACCCAGCTGATAAAGACCCTGCCCTGAGCCCCTAAAATGCAGAAGGGACCTTGCCTGAAGAGCTGGGAACTTGGGAGGCCCAGATGTGTGATACAACATCTGGAAGGGGAAGGGAGCCGTGTGCCATGGCAGTGTGCCATGGACACAGTGCCTGCTGCAGGTGACGTTGGACACACACGTCCCCCCTCCCAGGGAGGAAAGCACCCCCGTGTGCCTGGTGGTGACATCTCTGTGTCCAAATGCTGGGACTCAGTGACCTCTGATGGCTTTCCAAACCTGCAGAGCTGTGTCCAGCTCTGGGCCTCCAGGACAAGGAGGACTCGGAGCTGCTGGAGCTGGTCCAGAGGAGGCCAAGGAGATGCTCCAAGGGTAGGAGAGCCTCTGCAAGGAGCCAGGCTGGGAGAGCTGGGGGGTCACCTGGAGAGGAGAAGGCTCCAGGGAGAGCTCAGAGCCCCTTCCAGTGTCTAAAGGGGCTCCAGGAGAGCTGGAGAGAGATTTTGGACAAGGGTCTGGAGGAACAGGACAATGGGGAATGGCTTCCCACTGCCAGAGAGCAGGGTTAGATTGGGTATTAGGGAGAAATGTTTCCCCGTAGAGCAGGGAGACCCTGGCACAGGGTGCCCAGAGAAGCTGAGGCTGCCCCTGGATCTCTGGAAGTGCCCAAGACCGGGCTGGATGGGGCTTGGAGCAACCTGGGATAGGGGAAGGTGTCCCTGCCCGTGGTCTTTAAGCTTTAAGATTCCTCAAGATCCCTTCTGACCAAACCATTCAGCGATTCTGTGAACCCAGCTGCTGAGCTAGGGACATCTTTCCCTCAGCCCCGCTCCATCCCCACACAAACCCAGCGCGTGAGGCCCCAGCAGCCCTGGGCGCACAGCCAAAAAAAAAAAAAATTAAAAAAATTAAAAGAAAGGAAAAGAAAGCAAAAAGCCTTTTAAGTGGGCTTGAGCCAGAGCAGGGCAGCCCCCTCCCCGCTCCCCTTCCCCACTTATCGCTGCCCGGGGCTCTGCCCGGCGCCTGCCGATAATCAGGGAGCGCATTGAAACCCCGGCGCCAGACTGGATCCTTATCTCCTCCCGAGCAGGAATGCGGGCTGGGGGCTGCCCCTGGAGGAGGAGGAGGAGGAGGGGGAGGAGGGGGAGGAAGAGCCCCCTCCCCTGGCCCTGCCGGCAGCCGGCAGGAGCCGGGCGGGCCGGGGGGACCCCGCGGGCGCGCAGGCCTCGGTGCCCAGCCCCGGCTCCCGGCCCGGCCGCGGGTGTCGGAAGCGGCCCCGCCTTGCGCAAGGGCCGGTAATTATCCCCGGGGATAATGACTCCGCTTCATTTCCCCAGAAAGGCGAAGCTGGGTGCGGGGAATGCCCCCGGCATGAGCCGGGGGGACGCCAGGCGACAGCCGGGACAGCCCCAGAAGATGCCGGGTGAGCGCTGTGAGCCGTTCCCAAACCAGCCCAAGCCCTCAGGGCTGAGCCTGGGGACCCTCGCGGTCCCTCCCGTGGGACGGGACCCCCGAGCCTTCCTCGCTGGCGAGGAGGGCTCTGTCCAGCCCCCGGCTCTGGAGCTGCTGATCCCCATGGCCAACAGGACCGACAGGAACTTCCAGCCAGCCGACACCAGCGGCGAGGAGCGGAGCAGGGAGAGAGCCAAGCCCCGGCTCCCTCCAGGTGGGACAGCAGCCACGGCTCCAGCCTGGCGCTCCTCAGCTGCCCCCGGCATCAGGGCTGCGTGCTTTAACACCCAAAGAGAGCTCGCAGTGCTCGTTTTCACTGTTAGGAGCCCCGAAGTTCGCCCTCGGTGGCTGGAAAGCATCGCAGCGGGTACCCCGTGCCGTGGGTGCACGGACAGCAGCCCCCAGCTTCATCCCTGCCAGGGCCAGCCGCTCGGGGAAGGGCTCCTGATGCCATCAGAGCCCCAGGGAATTCGCAGCCAATTAAGGGGATATTTTAAAAAATCATAATGAAGGGCTAATGAAGTTTAGAAGCTGCCGACAGCAGCCATATGCCTCAAATATGCTGGGTACAGTCGGTGCCTAGGTAATGCAACTGCAGGTATCAGCTCGCCTAATTAGCTACCAGAAGAAAGTCTAATTTAAAACAAAGCTCTTATTTTATTTATTTGCTGACAGCAGCAGAGCAATTCCCTCCAGCATGAAGTGAAAGCAAACACACTGCCCTCAAAATAAACCACCACGGGCTTTTTAATTTTATCCTCCAACAAGTGTTCCCTGGTTAGTCCTTGGCAAGGGAGGGGCGGGGGGGAGGAAAAAAACCCCAAACAACAACAACAACAAAAACCCAACCTGCACTTCCATTAGCATTACAGAGGGCTTGCAAAGACAGCTCCCCACTTGTCACCACCCTGCCACAGAAAACAGCAACCCCTTGGGACTCCTCTGCTGTGCATGGAAATCTGCCTTTAATAAAATACCCCTGAGGAAATGTGTGTGCCACCTCTCCCACCCTCGTTTGGGTCCTGATCTGGGGTGATGCCCCCTCATTTGGGTGGTACAATCTCCCTGATTTGTCCAGGTTGGTGTCTGGCTCCAGACCCACTGTTGAGAGGGGTAGGGCACCCACAAAAGCCAAGACTCCTGACCCTTCCCTTCCCATCCCTTCCCTTCCTTCACCTCCGGATGCATCCAGAAGCAAACGTGGGGAGGGGAAAGGGAAATCCTAGAAGCACAGAGAGAGAGTGCAGGGCCACTGTGATTTTATTTAGTATCTTTATTTATTGAAGTGCTTTAAATAGATATGGATTGACTCTCCCGGCTCTGGCTATTACAGCTTGAAAGGGGAGCTGCAGGCAGCTCCTGGATTAATGCACATGCGGCTGCTTCCACGGATGCTCAGCATCCCACTCCATGTGGGACCTCCTCCTGTCTTCCAGACTTCACCCGGGGCCTCTGCATCCCCCTCCACAACGTCCTGGTGCCTCCACTGCTCCACATCCACCTCAAACCCTCTTCACCACCACCCTCAATCACCTCCACAGCCAAGATGGAGCCACCAGCTCCACCTTCCTCACGGGGTCCGAGCCCATCCGAGCAATCAGGGACTCATTCTTTCCTATCAGCACGTCCTGCCAACCATTTTTGGGTTTATGAATGCACAGAAAAGGCATGGCAAGACTTTATGGACAACACTGGCTGGGCCCTGCATTTTTCTTCCCGCTGATTAAAGTAATAATGATCAGTTAAGGAGTAAGTAAAAAAAATCACACCATTTTTAGGCAGCTGAGAAAGAAGAGGAAAATCTATTGCAGTGGCCCTGAACAAGCATTTCCCCAGGGCTTCGAGGCAGAAAACTTATCAGACACTGCTCTGATAACGTATTCAGGCTGAACCATTAGTCTTGGGCATAAAAAAAAGTGTAATAAAAGGTGCCCCTAACTCAAAACTGAGTGAGGAGGGGGAAATGGGGTTAAAACCCCCCAGAGGCTGAGGAGCAGCAGCAGCTCCGGGGCTCGGTGGCATCCCCAGCACACACTCGTGATGCTGGCAGTGGGTACCCACCTCCTGCCACTCAGGTGTCCAGGGACAGCTTGGCTCCTGCATGTTTAAAGCTGCAGAGAAGTGGGAAAATCAGCATCCACAGCACCAGGAGGCTGGTGAAAGATTTCCCCAAGGATCCTCAATCATCCTCAACAATGTATTTTCTCATTCTGGCCTCATCTGGCTCCCCTGCTACGTCCCAGTCCCAATACCCATCTTACAACACCTTGCCCTCCACAAACACAGCTCCTTTTCTCCTCTGTAACTCCAAACCAGCCCTTTGTCCCAGGCACAAAGAGCTGTGAGGTTTCTGCTGTGGGTTTTTCCCTGCACTGCTTTCCCATCCGGCTTTTTTGGGAATGCCAGAGCACAAAGCAAGGCCAGCTGTGAGCTGTAGCTACTTTAAAAAAATTATCTCCACTGGAATTTTCTCCACATCTCCTGCCACGATGGGGATGACAACACAGCCTCAGACGGGTCCTCTTTCTGCTTAGCAACCACCCACTCACCTCTTAAATCCCATACAGATCACCCAACCTGGGGAAGCCAAGCAACACAAAATAAGCTGGGAACATCCCCCATCCTGCTTCCAAACCGCCTTAAAATTGTCAAATTAGTTATCCTTGAGGGAAAAAGAATTTAAATCCATGTTTTTGTTGCCTCAGCTCCCCTCATACATGGATAGAAAGCTCATGGCACGAACAAGAGGCAAGCACAAAGCTGATTTTGTGAGTTCCTATTCCAGCGCCTCAGGCTCAGCCTCCCAAGCACACCCCAGGCTCCAGCCAAACCACCCCCCATTCCTAGGGCTGGTGACCCAAAAACCAACAGCCCACCAGCTCCACTGCTGTCCCCACAGATGCTGAAGGCCACCACCTCCCCCAAAGGTGGCCAGGGACAAGGTCCACCCACAGCTTGGCACTCAATCCCAGCATCACCCAGCCCAATCCACTGCTTCCTCCCTCCTTTCTTCCCTCCAAGGCTGGTTTTCCAGGCAAAACAAGGATGGGAGTTACTCAGGCAGCATGTGACATGACCACCAGAAGGAGGGCATTGCATTACTGGAGCTAAAACTGGATCCTGGTTTCTATTGTCTATTCTTTTGTAGTGATGGGAAGAAAGAGCTGCTGCTCTGTAATCAGGCCTCTTCTGGCTGCTTCCCTGCTTTTAGGGCCAAGCAGGATAATGCCACGTTGCTTTCATGTGGCAAGAGAAGCTTATAAACAACACTATTACACTGCTACACCGCCGAAATTAAAGCCCTGCTCTGAGCCCCAGTCCCTCCCACAGGCAGAGCCTGCTTTGCCTCTGACTTAATTCCTTCTCCCAAAGTCTGCAGTCCAGGGAACAGACTGAATCTGGGCCTGAATAAGCACTTCTGAAATTCAGTGTCTCCCAAAATGATGTGCATTACCTATTTCTGAAAAAAGGAGTAATTCCTTCCAGCTTTTGCTAATGTACTCTCAGCAAACACTCGTTTCTTATTTTCCCTCAGAGCAGGGCAGCTCCAGCTCACAGTTCACCCCAAAAATGGATCAAAGTCTTCTCTTCGCTGATGCATCTTCACAGCTTTATTGTGTCTTTTGGTCCAAAGTGATTGAGATTTACCCCCACCCCACACCCCATAAAAATTCAGATTCTGAGCTCACCCATACACATGGAGCCTAAAACCTCCAGAGTGGATTCACTCAGCCAGAAATGATCTCAGCTGTGAAAAATCACAAGGGGCAGTCGCTTTCTCAGCAGTCTCAAAATAGAGGTTGTTTTTCTTTTTTTTTTTTTTTAAATCAAAAGAGATGCCATCTCTCTGCATTATCTGCAGTAAACACCCTGGTGCTGGAAGAAAGCACACTTCAGCTTTCCCGGCTCCAGGTTCTCATTTCCACCAGCTCCTTGAGAACCTCTTCCTGGTTTTCCAAGCCTTCTCCTGCACCGCATTAAGAGCCTGTCTCTGCATAGAACATGCTTTAAAACCCAGGGGACTCTGCAATAGGACAAGGACTCCTTTCATTACCCAGTCCTCCCTCAGGTTCAGCTCCTGTTCGATTACAGCATCTCCTGGGCAGCTGGAGTGTCCCAAACCCAGTGAGGCAAGAGCCAGGTTTATTGTGGCACTGCCCAAGGGACAAACACCAGCCAGATCAAACCCTGGGGACACCCTGAGGGCCTGCAGAAGCTGCTGAAACCATGCCAGTGGAGGATGCTCTCCCCTCCACCATCCTGGCGCTCCATTTTCGGAGGGGCCAGGAACTGCTGCTCCCCAAAAACATGGGAAGCCAAAGCTGCAGGGCAATCCTGGCCCAGAAGTCTGTGACACCCCAACATTTGGGTCCCATGGTTGACATCAGAGCCCCACATCCAACGTGCCAAGTGATTCCTCCCAGAGCTGGAAGGAAGCTTCCCGACCTCTCCCCGCTGACCCAGGCGTGGGATGCTCCTCTCCTGCTTCCCCTTCCATCTCAAACATCATTAGCAAAGGATCACTTCCTTCAAATTAAGGTCACCTGCTAACAAGTGCCTTTTGCATGCCCTGAGAGCAGCCTCCAGCGCTTCCTTCACCTTGCCTAAGGTTTTTCCAGCATTTTCCTCAATTCTTCCTTGATTTCCAGGTGTCCCATCTCTGCTCATACACCGTGGTCCCCTAAGCAGCAGAGCAAAGCCTGTTTTCCCATGGATCTGCTGCTCCAAATACTCCCTCCCACATGGCATTTGTGATCCCCAATAGTAGGTGGCAAGTGTTATGCTGTTGATGTTTGGGGTTGGTTTGTTTTGGGTTTTTTTTTAGTGGGATATTAATAGAGCACTCTCACTGGCCGACCAGCCTAGATAAAAACTTTATTGCTAATTTCCTAATCAGACAGGCACTTAATTACGAGACATCTGAGTCAGAGGGAGAGGGATGCAGACATACAAACAGCAAGGCAGCTAAGGAAAAAAAGAAGTCTGGGTTTGGTTTTTTTTTTAGGAAATGAAGCTAAAAAAAGAAACACCCCCCCCTTCCCAAACAAACAAGCAACAAAAAATAATCCAGCAAGCCCAAAGATAAATCCATGGGGATTTTTGGTGTTTTAGGCACAGGAGCTGCTCTTGGGGCAGGGGACAAGGTGGTCCAGAGGGGCTGGATCCCACGGGGATCACGGCAGTGCCTCCCTCCCCCTGTGTCCCACATACAGCACAGTCCCCACGGGCTGTGAGCAGATGGTTTCCAAGCTGACAGGTTGCAAACAGCTCCGTGGAGCCGGCTGGGGAATCAGATATTGTCTCCATGCCTTTAGTCTGGGAAACAAAAGAGCTCTCCCAGCTCAAAAAGTTTGCTGGGAGACCTTGGTGCTTCTCCTGCTTTGGGGTTTCTTTTCCAAAGCACTTTTGCCCAGCTCAGAGTGCTCAGGTCTGATGCCTGTATGACTCTACAAGCTGCCTGCACATAACTTTTTCCACTTTTCCTCTGACTCTCCTCTCTGTAGCTGGAAAGAGACCACAAGGACAGCCTTGGTGCAGGGCACAGCACCCTTGCTTTTCCAGCGAGCTGCAGGCACTTCCTTTCTGGCAGAAATTTCTTCCTGCCACTTCCCATCAAACTTGCAAACACCATGAACTCAGGACAACCCAGCCAATCTTCTTCCCAGCATCCCGGTTGTTTATTTAGAGGAACCCCAAGGCTTGGAAACAGCCCTGGAGACCCCAGTCCTAAACACACAGCACGGCAGCGTGCCAGGCACAGGACCCAAATCATCTTTTAGGGAGGGTTTATTTTATAAAACCATCCTTGAGCAGGCCACACTGGATCCCCCCCACACCTACAGGGATGCAAAGCCCAGCCAAACTGCAGGATTCCGGCTCCTTTGGCTTCCCTGCTGCTTTTAGCTCTGCAACTCGACCCTGGGCGGAACATATGGTTTGCATTCTCCCCCCTAAACTTTCCACAGGCTCCTTCCCCCGCCTCCCCGTGGCACACAAACCCGAGCCCTTGTTCTCTACGAGGAGGAATGGTGAGGCAGCCCTTCCCATCCTGCGAGGGAAGGAGAGGCTGCAGTAAAACCCCTCGGCCGAGACTGCTAAGTGGGCTTTGCTGTTCCGTGCAGGGGTCATTAACAACCCGGCTGGAGCGTCCCCGTCCTGCCAGCCAGGCCATAAATACTGAGGAAAACACAGCCAGTGGAGATGGAAAGGCAGGGGAGAGCAGCACAGCAAGAACTCGCTCTGCAAGGGAAGATTCCCCTTCCCCAGCCAGCCCAGGACCACTGGGGTCCTGTTGGTTTTCCCAGCTTTTACAGAGATGGGGCAACTGAGAGGTGTTTTAAAAGATTTTATTTAAGATTTTATTTTACCACACAATATTACTATTACTTCTAACATCAATCACCTATATTTTTACCCCACGTCATCCTACTACAATACATCTTTCACAATTTTAATTCTCTAAAATATCTAATTGTCCTGGCTTAGTATTTAGTTTAATACTTGAGCTTAGTATTTAGTTTAAGAATTTTAAAAAGCTGTATTTTAAAACTTATTAAAACTTACTTCTAATTCAATCTCTCACTCAACAATATAATCTCTATTCCATAACCTTCCTAAGTCAACACACTTTATCTCAATGTTTACACACAAATATACAAGACTGTGTAAGCTTTCTATCAAATTTTAACAATTCTTCACAAATCCATTTCTCATCCAACCTCATCCCTCTGCACAAGTCAGAAACAGCATCCTTTAGGATGCAGGAATGGTGAATAGGTCCAGCAGTGCTCAGAGGATGTTCAGGGTAAAGCAGCAACTTCACCTCCTCTTTTCCCTCTTTTATTTTCCTGTTAGGCAGTTTTCATCTAATTTTCTGCTTCATCCAGCAGCCAGTCTTTTCCCCCTGAAAATGACTACAGCAGCTTAAGCTGGTCTTTGTTGAGCCAGAAGCCTGATCCAGCAGGAAGCAGCAAGTGGGATTCTTATGGAGCATTCCTCTGCCTCACCAAAAAGCCAGGCATCACCTTCTCCCAGCCCAAAAGTGGAGTTCAAAATCAACCCAAAGGCCCCTCCTTGCTCCCATTGTCCTCAAAGCACCGTGCTGGAGAGGAGCCCTTCGAGGGCTGTGGGATGGATGGATGGATGGACAGACGGACGGATGGATGGATGCCCCTGGCCAAAACAGCGGCGGCTGTGATGGAAACCAGAAGCTTTGTGGTCTGTGAGCCTGACAGCCTTCCCAAGGCATGCCGAGCATTGCTGGCACGCCTGCGTGTCCCACTCTGGCCTCCGGGCCACGTCTGAGGCAAAAACAACCAAAAATGCTCTGAATTGGTGAATTTCAGCAGCACAGGACCAGCAAGCCCGACAGCTTCTTGGAGCCGAGCACAGCACGGGTTCCTCTTAGCAGGTATTAAAAACCACACTTCAAAAAGGAAGAAAAGCCATCTATTTTTGACCTGCTCTGTGTTTAGGATCGGTGTTACTCAAGGTTTTAGCTGAACAGAGGAGGCCCTGCAGTAACCTCTGGTTTCCCCTGCTCCTTATCACTCAGGATCCCTCCCTGTCGGCTGCGACCCCATCTGCAAAGCCGGCGTGTGGGTTTTTCCATCCCCGGCAGGACCGGCCCCAACACGCCCCAGACTCCCGGGGTTTTGCTATAAACTACAAAGGAACCTGCCCAATTCGCCCCAGTTTGCATAACCAGTTTATCCCAAGCATTTGTTTTAAAAGCTCAGCTCTGGTTAGTCACTCCTCAGCCCAAGCAAAACCCAACCCTCTTCCCGGCTTTTGGATCTTGCTTTTCCAGCTCTGGGCACAGCCAGCATTTTTTATCTTAGTGTATAAATTTTAGAAATATGAACTAAGTGCCTCGATGCCTTGTTTTATATATACACACACATATATATCATATGTATTTTATATATATTGGGGTATCCAAAGGATCCACAAGCCAGGATAGGGATTAGCCACGAGGCTCTAAGTCCTTAAATCCAAACCGAGTCATTCACCAGTAGCAAACCATTAAGCAGAGACACATGGGGAAAAAAAGAAAAAAAAGGAATGAAAAGGGGGAGGAGAACAGTTTTATAGCCCTTGGCAGCCCACACCCCACTTCATCACACTCAGGATCCCAGTCACCCGAGCAGCTCCCCAGCCAAATCCCCTCTCCTGTAACAAATCCCGTTAGTGCCGACGCCGGAGCGCGGAAGGAGGCGCTTGCAAGGCTCTGGCTGCAGAAAAGCAGCCAAAATGATGTGCAAGGGGAATCAGACATGCTGCAGGAAAACCTGCTTCCACAACTGAGTCAGCATCTCCTCCTAAAGACCGAGGGAGGACAGCAGGAGCTGCAGGCCTGGGGGATCCGCTTGGATGGACCTGGCAGGGGAGCCCTGAGTGCCACCTCCTCTTCCTCTTTGCCCAGAGTGGCCCCAGGAATGACAACGTGCACCCAGCAGTGACAGCACATCTACAAATCCCAAAACACAGACTGATGGAACTCAGGGGAGACCCCAGGGAGCAGGTAGGGATGCCACAGCCCCAGCAAGGAGCTGGGAGCACTGGGAACAGCCTAATTCAGATTTCCAGCAACGCTCGACCCACTCTGTGAAGATGCCCCCCAGCCAGGGCCCAGACAGCAGAAGAGACAGGACATTTAAGCTTCTCCAAGATAAGCTGGCAGAGAAAACCCTTCCATGAACCCCTTCTCCAGCTCAGCGACCCAGACCGCTGATTACTTTTAATTGCTGTGTAATTGGACTCTGGGAGCCATGCTTTCATTTTAAGCCTGTCTCTACATTTCACATCTATCAAAGGGGGAAAGAAAAACCTTCAAAAGTAATATTGCAGTGCAAGGAACACCGTAGCACCCTCCAGCAACTGCCAAACCAGCCGTGGCAGCGGGGAGGCAAAGGCTGCACCCCTTGTTTGGGATAAACAGGGGTGGAGGGAGGTGCTGGGATCCCACACCTGGGCAGTGGCCACCCCAAAGGCAGCAGTGGCCCCAGGCCAGGCAGCAGGGCCACATTGCAGGATCCTCCCTGACGACCAGCACTAATTACTACCTTGGCTTGCAGGGCCCTGCAAAGCCCTCAGAGATGCCCCTCCAGGTGAGGGTGGGGATGCTTGTTCGGCTCCACGGACGAAAAGCAAGCAGCAGACCGCAATTTTTTTCCTCTTTTCTTTTTTTTTTTTTTTGGTTGTTTTAAATAGCAACCACGTTCTGGCTGCTGGAAAACACCCTCCCTTCTGTTCCCCAAGCCAGCCCAAACAGATGGAGCCAATAACGCAGCCGGGCAATGGCGTAGGATGGTGACGGCCCGTGGGGGAGAGCACCCCCTGCTCACACACCCCAAGAGGGACAACCAGACCCCCTGAAGATGGCAGGGAGGCACAGCCCATCAACCCAGTGGAAGAATTTCACTTCACCCATCTCCATAAAACCCTCCAAAGCCCTGGCAGGATTCATGGAAGTGAAAAAACACCTCCAGGATCACCGAGTCCAACCTTTGACCAAACACCACCTTGTCAGCCATGGGATTGTCCTCCATCCCAATTGCTCCCAGTCCTCCAGCTAGCAGTCAGGAGGAATTACAGCTTCCCAGACACCATGGGAGACCACTGGAGGGTCAGTGAAAAGTCTTCACCTCAGTGCCTTCAGCCACTGCTGTGGATGCCCTCACGTGTACCCTTAACCTCACACCTGGAAAGCTCTGAGGACACTGCTGACAGTCCCAGGCGTGTCCCTCCTCCCAGGAATCTGTCCTGAGGAATTCCTGGGCTCTGCAACCTCCTGCCTGAGGAGAACTCCCACGCTGCACAGTGCAGCAAACCCTTTTAATAGCCTCCTGCCCCCGCAAGCCACTGGGCAGGGAAGCCTGGATTTGTCTGGAAATGTCCTGTCCCTGCATCCTGCCACCGCCCCAGGAGGGCAGGTACACCCAGGAGCCCACCCAAAGGTGGGCAGCCCAAACTGCCCCGTTTTAGTGGCTAAATGGGACCTGTAGAGGCATTTAAATGCTGTTGATGTGAAGAGAAGGGGGCAAGCAGGGGTCACTTCCATGTCAGTGGCACCTCCCAGGGAGGACAGGAGCCCCACAAAAGGAAAGACTCACAAAGCAACAGGTGGACAAAGTCTGGGTGCAGAGAACCTTGCTCTCACCTCAGCTGTGCCCTCACCTCCCATCACTGAAGAGCCACCACGCCTGTCTCCATACAGCTCCAACAGGGAGGGATGCCTGGCAGGGAGGAGCATCATGGTGCCTTCCAGGAAGGAGCATTCCCCATCTCCCACCCTGCACTCCAACCCTCTCAGCCACGTTTACCTGCACAGCCTTTGGTTCCACACATCAAGGTGTGCTGCACCTCATCCCTAGCACAAGACAAAGCACCAAAAAATGATGTCACATGCAGCAACATCAGCCCCAAGAGCATTTCCCCACCTCCAGGGAAGCTTTTTTTCACGGCCCACACCTCTTCCCAGCATTCTGTACCATCCTGTACCTGCAGGGATCCTCAGCTGATGCCCCCAGCATCATTCCCACAGAGCTCCCAAGCCCACCCATCTCGGATGTCCTGGGCTCTCCTCCTGCGGCGGCCCCCACTCGAGATGGAGGCAGATGGATCTAATAGGCATTAAACGTCTCAAAATGAGATTTTCCACGCTCTTTCAAAGGGAAACAATCCCTCAGCTCTCACACTGGGTGCAGGCTTGTGAAAGAGGGGAGCAAAGGTTATTCACGGGGTCTTGAAGGAAACCACAGCAGCAGGACCCCCCGGAAGCAGGAGAGATTCTGGGATGTGACTTTTGTGTCTGGCTCCACCACAACTGGGCTGACAGCCTGTGCTCACAGCCCTGGGTATTCCAGCTGGGAAGGGATCACTCATGGTACAAACCAGCCCTCTTCCTCCTCCTGTTTTTCCCAAAAGATGTGGGAAAAAACTGGGGAGAGAAGCGAGGGCAGCTGTACTGTACATGTGTGTGTGCACAGGTATTACACAAAATGCTCCCCAAATCCCCAAAACCCTTCCTCTTCTGAAGGGACTTGCTTCCCTGGAGAAAGGGACAGCCCAGACCTTGAATTCCAGGACAGAAAAGCTCTGCTCACTTTTCCTCTTGTATAACCAGGTATGTTATTACTCTTAAGTAATAATATAAGTAATGAGTGTCTCAACTCGCACCCTTCACCTCCCAGGGTATAAAAAACAACAAACAACACAACACACCATCACTGCCTTAAGATCACACAGCAAGCAAGGCCAAAGGGGAAAAATAGCTCTAAACCATTTGATTTTTAAATGCTGGGGGACTCTGTCAGCTACGTCCACCCAGACCAAGCTGTGCACGGCAGACAGTGGGATGCAGCTCTTGATTTATATTTCACTTGGATAAACACAAGTGCCATGGTCACAGGCCCTATTTTGGGCCTCCAGTGCCACTGCCATGTCTGCAATCCCCGTGCTCGTACCCCACGTGGCTTCACAACCATTCCCAAGGCTTGGGATTTGGTAATTCCTCCTCGTTGCAGCAAGGAATTAGCTGAAAAGGGGATGTTTCACCAAACAAGTGAGAGCTTGGCCATCAATCCCCAGCAGACAGGGGCTGAAACACAAGGAGAGAACACACCAATGCCTCCATGGATGCTCCAGCCAGGCAGACAAGGGAAGGGGCCTGCAAAGCCCATGGGAAGGTGAGAAGCAGAGCTCACACACCAGACAAACACTTTTTTTTTGCCTCTCAGGCTGTAGGATGTGGGAAACAGGGTCACTTCTTACATAGGACACCCTGCCTGTGCTGAGCATGGTGGTGACACAGGGCTTGCTTTGCTTCCTTGCTTCTTCCCTTTCTCCATGGAGAAAGACTGGGCTGCCTGTAGAAACACAAACTTGTCACTGCTATCCCTTGACCAGGATACTTCCCCCAGCCATCAGGAGTTTTTAAAGCTTCCAGCTCCAACCCCCCCAGTTACACCAGTCAGGGAGGAGGCCCAGGCATTCCACTGCAAACCTGACCCAGCTACACCACACCTGTGTGGGTCTGGGGGAGCCCTCTGGAACTGGGAACAGCCTCCCTAAAAGTGGGAGAAGCCACCCAAGGCAGGAGGGAGCAGAGGAGACCCAGGCTGCAGCAGGGAGGGACTCGCAGGAGATTAAAGGCAGAGTGCAGGACACGCTGGAGCAAGCCCCGTGCTAAATAATTCCTGCTTCCCTTCCCTTTCCTCGTTTTCCAGCGTGGCTTCACCCAGCTTTTCCCAGCCTGGCTGGTGTTTGATCTCTGCCTTTCCCTCAGCAGAGGTGCTGAGCCCAATAAAAATTTAAGAAAAAAAAACCCAAAAAATGGGGGTTGAGCCCCTTTAAAAAAAAAAAAAAAAGGCAAATAGGAGAGGGATGGAAAAAAAAAAATCCCCTAAAAATCCAAGCTCAGCAAACACGTGGCTGCTACCAGCCCAGCCCAGCGGTTTGGGATGGGGAACAGGCTCCGGAGGAGGAGGAGGAGGAGGAGAAGGCAGCAGCTCTTCCCCTCGCAGAGGAGCAGGTCTGGGGCTGCCAGCCCAGCGCATTCCTGTGCCATGAGTCAGGCCTCCGAAAAACCAGGAGGCTTCAAAAATAATTCTCGATGCAGCCTTTGGGATGCTTTGCTCTGCGGGCTGCCCCGTCCGAGGGCTTTGCTCCCCAAGGGGGGCAGAAATGCTTTAATGCTTTATCCCAGCTGGCACCCTGAGGAACAGCATCGCCCTCTGTGCAGGGAGCCCAGGAGGGCACAGCGAGCCCACACTCCAGAAGTGAGATTTTTACTGAGAGTAAAAATGCCAGCGGCAGGCAGGCAGGGCTGCAGGGAAGAGAGGGAGGATTCATGGAGTGTTCGGGAGGTGCAGCAGCCAGCCAGGGGCCTCCAGGCTGCCACCGAGAGAGTCCAGGGAGGGAGGGTGGGTGTGAAACCAGACATCAGAGCAGCTTTCCAGGCTTTTCTCTGGGCTTTCTCTGCCTCTTCCAAGCCAGAGCTGCTCAATTCCCAGCCCCGATGCAGCCCCACTGCAGGTCACACAGGATTTGCTCCGGCCTAACATGAGGGCAGACATCACTCAGAAGCTGCTGGCTCACCACAAAGGCTCTGCTTTTTGGAGAAACAACACACACAACATTTCCTTAAGGTCCTGAGCTCTGGCAGAGTCAGGGCAGGATCACCAGGCTTCCTCAGCCCAAGGTGAATTCCCAGCCCCACTGCAGGTCATACAGGATTTGCTCCGGCCTAACATGAGGGGAGACATCACTCGGAAGCTGCTGGGTCACCACAAAGGCTCTGCTTTTTGGAGACACAGCACACACAACATTTCCTTAAGGTCCTGAGCTCTGGCAGAGTCAGGGCAGGATCACCAGGCTTCCTCAGCCCAAGGTGAATTCCCAGCCCCACTGCAGCTCATACTGGATTTTCTCCGGTCTAGTGTGAGAGGAGACATCAGTCGGAAGCTGCTGGCTCACCACAAAGGCTCTGCTTTTTGGAGATACAACACACACAACACTTCCTTAAGGTCCTGAGCTCTGGCAGAGCCAGGGCAGGATCACCCAGGCTCCCTCAGCCCAAGGTGAGCAGAAGGGAGTCACAGACTGGTTTGGCATGGAAGGACCTTAAAGTTCATCTCATTCCAGCCCCACTGCCACAGGCAGGGACACCTTGCACTGGACCAGGACCCAATCCCACCTGGTCCCGACCAGTTCCAGGAGGGATAAGAAGACTCCGTTGTCAGCAGACCCAGATCCCCTGCACAGAGCCCAGCATCCCAAGGGCCAGGGCTGTGTCAGCTCGGTGCCACCGTGCTCTGACTCACAGGCAGGGGTGGCTTGCACAATACAACTGATTACAGCAAATTACAGCTTTGCAGACTATGGAAAACCAAAATTGGAGCCAGTGGGCCTCCAACTGCCACAGAGGGGCTGATGGCAGCCACTGAGCGGCTCAGGCTTCCCTTGCACCCCTGTTAATCCCCCCTTCCCATGGGTGGGATGGCAGGAAGGGGGCAGAGGGAATGGGCTGATGATGTATCTCCCCCCCAGCCCCCCAGGAAATGTTTTCACTCACATTAGCATTGCTAAAGCCAGGCAGATATAAATGAATACAAAACAGCAGGAACCTGTGGCTTTATGGCACCAACATCTGCTATAATGAACTCCTCAGACTCCACACAGCCCCCTCTGTCCTCACCTCACAGCATTCCTGGCCTGGCACTGGCCTGGCAGCCTGGCTTTGCCCAGCAAAGCCCAGCTCAGGACTCTACCAAAACCCCACAGGGCTGCCAGGATTATCCCCATGGGAGGGAGAAAGCCATAGGGATGCCACTGCTGCAAATGGAAGGGAAACAGAGCTCCCTGCAACATCTTGGCTCTCTTAACTGACCCAAAATACAGATCTGGTTTTTACATATGTTTATGTATATAATTCCTGTTGGACTAGGACAGGGATGGAAAGGGAACCAGCATCTACAGCACCCCAGGGACCCAGGGGACCCTACAGAGATGAAGGACACAGCTGAACCCTCCAAGCTCCTTACAGGGTCAGCTTTTGCTTTCTAAGCAGAGTAAATGCAAGCTGGATTTCCTCCCTGCCCCCCACAACTACAATTTCCAAGTGATTCTGCCCGCTCTAAAGTAGTCTTTTTTCCATTTCTCTCCTTTTTTTGTTGTTGTTTCAGTATTTCCCTCTGCTGCTACCACAGAGAGCACCAGCTTCTGAGGGAGAAGAGAGAGGGCTCCACAACAAAGCAGGTGAAGGAGATAAAAAAACCCCGAGCAGATCCTTCCCCACACCCCTGTCCTCAAGCCTCCACTTCCAAAGGGCAGGATTTGATAGGCAACAGGTCCTGGAGCATTTCTTCCCCAGCCATCTGCTCACGCTGGCAGCAGGCAGGCAGCCTCCTGCCACCCGTGTCCTCATGCTGCTTGGGGACAGCAGTGCTGCTGTCCCCGCTCCAGCCCCTGTCCCTGGGTGTTTTCCTGCTGCTGGCAGGGCAGAAGGATGGAAGGATGCTCCTTCAGCAGGATGACAGCTGTCCAAAAACACCTTTGTCAGCCGAGTCCCCGCTCCCAGAGTCACCCTCTGGATTTCAGCCGCCCTCCTACAGCCTCTGTGCAGCCCCACAGGGAAAGACCCTCCAGCAAGCTCCAAATCCTCACCCCAAATTGTTTTCCTAGCCAGAGGAGCAGGGTGAAGCCTGGAGAGCAGGCTGGCAGGTAAAGCCCCAGGCTCAGGGACACGCTGGGAGCTGGCTTCCCCCAGCAGTGCTCCTGGGGATGGATGAGCAGACCAGATGCTTTCTGGGTTTCAAACCCCCATCCAAAACCACACTTCTACCCCCATACTGCAAAACCCGGCACAAACAACATGTGCCTTCTTTGTTATTGAAAGAGAAAATTGTTTTCTGGGTGAAAACAATTCTGGGTGAAAACAATTCTGCCTCTCCCTAAAAACCAGGCAAGGATGGGGAAGGGAATGGATGATCACCCGGGCTGAGCACCCATCTCAGCTCCCTCCTCTGCACCATCACATGCCACCACTACACAGCTCTCCTGGAGAAACACTAATTATAGCTCTCCAGCTAAAAACTTTATTATACACACACGTACATATGCCAGATTAGCAGCACAGTGCCTTGAGAGAGCTCCCCAGACTCAAACTGAGCCAGGTGGGTCAGGTTTAACTTGTTTTTTTCCTTCTTCATTCCCTCCCTCCCTTCCTCCTGCCCAGTTTTATTTCAACCCCTGCATGAACTTGGCGCACACAAAAACAAGAGGACAGAGCCAGGCTCGAACACGGTGATATCCCCAACTCCCCTGAGCATCCAGGAAAGCTTGGCTAAACCCTAACCCACAGCAGCCTGGCTAATCCAGCCTGGCTAATCCAGCCTGGCTGATCCAGCCTTCCCAAACCCCCGGTGCTGTGCAGAGCCTCCCAGCCCCTCGCTGCCCATCCCCAGGGCACCACTGCCAGCCAAGCAGGAGCACACCAGTTGCCAGCTCTCAAACCTCTCCCTTCCCACCGAGGGAGAGTTCCTTCTGCCTGGAGGACGCTGCTGCAGCAAGGTCCAGGCCCCTGGATAAGTCAATAGTGCCATTCCTGTTCCCCATTTGCCGAAATACACTGGATCTTTGTGCGGCGGGGGCGGAAAAAATATTAATCTAATCAGGCTCCCTCCCTAAAATTCCTCGTCACCTTAATTACGCTTCAGAAAAGAAGGCTTGGTTCATTTTCCTAGAAAATCAGCTCGTCAGGAGACGCTTTCAACTCCTTAACAAGAGCGATCTGTGCTTCGCGACGCGTCCTCAAACCCTCGCCGGGAGCTGCGGGGAGCGACAGATCCCGAATTCCCGCCGGGATAACGACCTTGCCCAACACGGCTACGGTCTCTGCCAGCCTCCAAAAAAAATCCAACTTTACAGGGCTGCCCTTCTGAGCTCTACACTCGAGCACATCTTTTTACAGGCGGAGAACAAACGCGGGCGGCTGTGCTCTGCCACCGCCGGAGGATGACAAAAGACGAAGTGCCGAGGATGTCCAGGAGTTGTGGAGTGCGTGTGGGGGGGGAATACACGGAGGAAAGGCTGAGTTTGATCACAGGAGTCCTAACGAGAGAGGGCAGCAGGAGAGACGTGCCTCTGTTTCTTGTCCGCGGCAGGGATTGCTAACGGAAGGGCTGGATTTAAGTGCATCTCAATCACAAGATTGGGCTGCGCACAGGAAACTTTGAACAGCCATAGGAAAAGACCACTCGGCTGCCCGGCCATCAATCGCTCAGCTTATAAAAATGCAGATTTAATAACCGATTAAAAGAATATTAAAAAATCCAGGCTGAATAGTTACTTATTTTACCTGCCGGGGAATCACAGCCGGCGCTACTACAAACAGGGCTGGGTTTGTTTTGCTTTTGCCAAGAAAAATAAATATATATAGAGAGAGAGGGAGAGAGAGAAATATAAGGAAGCGGCACGGCGAGGCGGGCAGGGAGCGGCGCTGGCAGCTCGCATCCCCCGGAGCATCCCCCCCGGAGCGGGGAGCGCTGCCAGCCCCTATCCCCGCGGAGCATCGGCGCGGGGAGCGCTGCCAGCCCGCACCCACCCAGAACATCATCCCCCCGGACCGGAGCATCATCCTCCCCGGGAGCATCCCCCCGCAACGGCGCCGAGGGCGCCCGGCTCCCGCCCCCCGCCAACCCCTCCACCTTTATATTAAAGAAAAAAGAAATAAAAACACCAACTCGGCGTCCCAAGGCCGGGCACCTCAACCGCGGCGAACTTTTTTTGGGGGATGCTGCCCACCTCAGAGCCCCCCAAACTTGTGCCCCCCTTACCTGCGGCGGCCAGCGCCCGGCGGAGCAGCAGCGCGGGGAGGAAGAAGGAGAGGAGGAGGAGGGAGAGGCGGCGGGGGCCGGGCGGCGGCATGGCGGCGGCGGCAGCGGGATCGGCAGCGGCACCGGGAGCGGAGCGCTGCCCGCCCGCCTCGCCACACTGCCGGGCTGCCCGGCGCCGGGCGGGGCGGGCCGGGGCGGGCTCTGCCAGCAGCCCCGCCCGGGCTCGGCCCCGCCCCGCCCGGCACAGCCCGGGATGCGCGGGGCCAGCGCAGGCATCCCGGGGGATGGAGGGATGCATGGATGGATGGATGCGCGGGGAGCCGCTGTGCAGCGGGGCCGGCGGGCAGCAGGGGGAGCCAGCGGAGCTGGGCCCCCCGAGCCCCCCGCGGAAATTCTGAAAGCAGCGTCCTGCCGCGCTCTTGGCACACTGGGGTGGAAGGGACTGCGAGATCATCTCCTTCCTCCGAGCTCCGTGCAAACCGGCCTTGGGTACTCCCAGGGATGGGGCAGGCACAGCTGCTCTGCACTACCTGTGCCAGGGCCTCACCTCCCTCACATAGAACAACTCCTTTGTAATATCCCCACCTGACCCTGCCCTGTTTCGGTGTGAAGCCATCCCCCTTTGTCATGCTCTTTTAAAAAGTCTCTCTCCATCTTTCTCATACCCCTCCTCTCACCTCCCCCCCAAAAAATGGGCATTAAAATCCAGGCTCCAGGATGTACCTGCAGGAGAATAAAAATAACAGATGCAGAGGCACACGAGTAATAAAAGATGAAATTCACACACTGAGGGAGGTATCCTGCAACTGCTTCTTGATATGTGGTCTTTTGGGTTTAAGGGGGGCTAATAAAAAGGATGGAGAGTGACTTTTTATTGGGGCAGATAGTACAAGGACAGGGGAATGGTGTTCAGCTGAAAGAGGGGAGATTTAGAGGAGACGTGAGAAGGAATTTTTTCCCTGTGAAGGTGGGCAGGCCCTGGCACAGGGTGTCCAGAGAAGCTGTGGCTGCCCCTGGATCCCTGGCAGTGTCCAAAGCCAGGCTGAACAGGGCTTGGAGCCATCTGGGACAGTGGAAGTTGTCCCTGCCCATGGCAGAAGGTTGCAACTAAACGATCTTTAAGGTCCTTTCCAACCCAAACCGTTCCATGATATGCTCATATCTCTGTCTTTTAAAGAATTGTAAACAACCTCACAGCTCTGAGAGCTTTGGTGGGACTGCATTTTTCCAGCCACTGAGTCCCTCCTCAGAATGGGTTTAAACCCCACACTGGCTCAGTGGAGGAAGAGGGGGAGGCCAAAAGGACTCAGCAATGCTTTTCTGGGGGAAGAGAGACCCCCAAACTCAGCAAAGCCCCATGCTGCAGCAGTGTCTGTGCCATCAGCGTGCCAACAAATCTGGGGTTTTTTCCCGCTGAGGAAGGAGGGGCTGCCACGGCTGCCTAGAAATGGTTAAAACATCATGGGAACTGCTAACTAGTTTTAATTGCTGGCAGCTGCTCAGCTCCTCGGGCCGGGGCAGTGGGGGAAGGCGCCCTGGCAGTAATTACAGCCTGTGCCTCGCCAGCCCGGTGCAGCCGGGCCGTGGGTTTGGCACCGGAGCTCCCCGGTCTCGGTGAGCTGCTCCAGCCACGGGCTTGCTCCGAGGGCTCAGCCTGCTCCCAGCCTTCAGAGGGAGTGCAAACCCTGGCAGGACGCAGAGGCTGTTCCATCGGGGTGCTGCATGCAAGCTGTCACCCAAAAATGAAAATCCACCTTGCAGTGCAAACCCCGGTGGGATGCAGAGGCTGTTCCATCGGGGTGTTGCAGGCAAGCTGCCACCCAAAAAAATGAAAATCCACCTTGGAGAACCTTCTGGAGCGGTCAGGAGCCCTTGCTAGTTAGCCAACCTAAAAGAAATGTTTGGGTGACTTTAGTTAATGCTTCAGGTTTAGATACTATATGTTTGTCCAACACGATCCCCAAGAAACCATTTTCCTCCTGTTTCATTGGTGTGCCAGCGGATGTTTGGCCAGTCCCAAAAAATATTCAAAAAGCTATGCTAGGCACATTTATGGGATCATCCCCAAATAATCTTTGGATTCCGATGTATGCACGGGAACAGTGGGTTCCTCACCTTCCCAAGGCATCTTCTGAGCCTCAAGAATTAGAGATCCCTGGCTGTATGTAGATGACTTATTGTGTCAAGTTTAATTACACAAGGAAAGATCGATCTGTAGTTAAGGGTGTTGCTCCCTTTCACAGTATATTTTAAAAATAGACCTCCTGTCGGAACCCAGGACATCTCTCTGGATGCCCTGGATGTCTCAAAGCCCTGGCTGCTTCTCCCACCCTCTCCCAAAAACCAGGAGAGACTCGTGGCATGCTGCTTGGGCCACCTGCACATCAGTGGTGGTGCAGCTGCCTTGAGTGCTACCCCGAGCATCCCACACTCGGCTGCACTTCAGCCGGTGTTTACAGAGCAGTGGGACGTGCCAGAAAAGGCTGAAGAGCAGGAAAAGGGGAAAAAAAAAAATCTCATTTCCAGTTGCTGTGGAGGGAGTGAAGCTGTAAGGGAAGAGCCTGGAGAAGGGATGCACCTGATGCACACCCAGCAGTGTTGGCACCGCGGGTAAGAGCTCTGGGAAAATAAAGCAGGACAAAAAGGTGTTTTCCAGCTGGATCAGGACAGATGAGTGCAATTTCCAAGTGCCTGCTTTGGGAAGCAGAGTGTGGAAAACGAGCGAGAGCGGGTGGGTTAAACCGGGCAGCGTTTAAGGCGGTCTGGTATTCAAAATACGAATTAAAGCCATGCAAATGAAGGGTTCACTTACCCCCATTGCGCCACTGGAGAAAAATATGACATGACAAACTATCATTAAGGCAAAGGGCTGTTTTTCCTCCCAGGTGTTTACGTACTAGCCCTCGTTTTCCCTCTAATGGCCAGGCGTGAGCGTGTCAATCAAATTCCCGGCGCGGCAGGACCGCTCCCAACAGCGACCCGAGGTGTGAGGAGTTACCCCGGGCAGGCTCCAGCCCTTGCCATCAGCCCCAGAGGGGCTGGGTACAGCCAGGGGGAAGGGGATGGCACACGGGAAAGGCTTCCTGGCATTCTGCACCAGGCACTGCTCCCAGCTCAGGGTGCAGCAGGTCCCTGGTGACAGCACATCCCGCTGGTGACACACCTGAGAGGGACCTCGCCGGGCTGGACATTCGGCTCTCAGGCACAGCCAGGAGGAAGGGGGTGCATGAAAGCGTTAAAAAAGATGGCAATCAGATGAATAATAAACAGAGGGAACTCCCAGCGCTTAATCAGGAGGTGAGACAAAGACTCACTTGTTTGGGATTCAAGGTCACGGCGCCCTTCAGCTCTGACCGCACCGTCATGGGAGGGGTGGGTTTCTTTTCCCACCCAAACTTCGGAGGCAGAGCAGACCTGAGGTGGGCTGAAACATCCTCTGTTGATTCCTTTCAGACCTTGCTCCTCACTAAATATCTCAGTGATCTGATATAAGGCTGGGCTTGCTAGCACCAACTTATCAAGACATCTTTATGGTACGAAGAAAATTTCAATCAGTGAGAAGAAGGATAAAACATTTTCTTTACTTTTTTTTTTTTAAGAGCTTGTTCTTTTAATCCCTCAGATGTTATTTGCAGCTGTGGGCAGCTGGAAAGGCTGCACCCAGGGGTAGCCAGAGGTGCTTTTTTATTTGGGGGTTCAGAGGTCTTGGAGGCAATTTGCATGGCATTATCCATAGCTGTGCTATCGGGACAAACAGCCCTGCCAACCTAATTAGGCATTAGGAAGGAGAGAGCGCCTGAAGACCAGCACACAGGGGAAAAAGAGGGGATACACAGCAAAGCTACTGATAATATGGGGTCGAGGCACTGGGAAGGGCTTCCCCAGCATGGAAAAGCCTTGCAGAGAGCTCTGCTTTCCCTGGGATGCTGCTGCCTGGATGCCCTGGCACTGCCTCCCCACCAGCTCACCCTGCCACGTCCCCTCTTGCCTCACAAAAATCCTCTTCCTTCCTCTGGGAATGCAGCTGGGCTGAAATCCCTCTGCTTTTTGTAAAGAGGGAATTTTTACAGGGAGCTTGTTGTTACCAGGCACGAAGTAAACACTGAGTTAGCCGTGGTTCATTTCATTTTTTTTCCCCTACTGCTGACGATTTCCTCACCTGAGAGCTCTGGGAGCACCAGAGGAGGCTGCAGAAATTCTTGCTGACAGACCTGCTGCAAGGATGCTGTTTCTGCCACGGAGACGTCCTGGATGCTGCCTGAAAAGGACGGGGAATTTATTTCTCTACACAGGGCAGAAAAGGGGTTGGAAGAGGACAGAGCAGGTTTTTCTGTAAAACAGGTGGAGCAGTGTAATTTGACAGGCAGGTTGTTGCTGGGGGACACCTGGATCACCTGAGCGTGTCCCCTCAGTTTGCCGTGGGCCAGCTGCACTGGGCAGGCAGTGAGAGGACATGGGGGAACTGTTTGAAACTGAAAGAGGGGAGATTTAGAGGAGATGCAAGATTGAAATTCTTCCCTGTGAGGGTGGGGAGGCCCGGGCAAAGGGTGCCCAGAGCAGCTGTGGCTGCCCCATTCCTGGGAGAGCCCAAGGCCAGGCTGGACAGGGCTTGGAGCCACCTGGTCCAGTGGAAGCTGTCCCTGCCCATGGCAGGGGCTTAGAACAAGGTGATCCTTAGTGTCCCTTCCAACCTAAACTATTCCATGATTCTGTGATTCCCTGCTGATATTCTCCCATGCTCCCTGAGGGTGAAACAGCCAGCACCTTCCCTTCCTTCCCCCTCTCCATGGGCTCCCCTACCCCACACTGGGGCTCCCCAGGTTGAGCTCAGGGCAGGGAGGTGAAGGCGAGGGACTGTCCTGCCCCTCAAACAGGGAGGCACATTCCATGCTTGGGGGCTCCTGAGGGAGCTGAGCAAGGCCCAGGAGAAGCTGCAGCACCTTCATGGAAGCTGAGGATGGAGGACACCCCCTTGATTAACACGATCATGCGTCCCCTGTCAGGGACACGACCAGAGAAGGCAGAACATCCCAAGATGAAGACCCAGACAATGGAGCCACCATTTACATATCCCCAAATCCTCCAGCCCATGGGATACCTGGTATGCAGATGTGGGGAACGAGGTGGGAGCTCCGAGTCCTGGCTCCCTCCCAGGCTGAGCTCATGGGCAAGAGATGGAGAAGAGAGGCAGGATCTCCACGAGGCACTGGGGAGGGAGCAGGAGTTTGTGGTTCAGTGGCTCCCAAGTCCTTTCTGCTTTGCAGAGCTTTACAAGTGACGCTGGCGTGTGATTCGATTAGGGAAAGCGCTTCAGTTTCTCCTTGTCTCCAGAGTCTCCTTGGCTTCAGCTTGAGATGAGATGGAAATCCTGCTGGGCATGGGGAGAGACAGACACAAACCCTTCCCCTCCAATCCCCCTGTGTCCTCTTGGACCCTGGTGTCACCTCTCTCCTCCGCCTTGGTGCTGCTTCACAGCATCTGTGTCCCACAGGAGGGTGGAGGTGAAAGCTGCTCCTCGGGGCCAGGAAAGCCTGGTTAGGAGATGGTGATTCCCAAGGTGGCCATTCCCAACGTGGTGTTCCATGTTAGGAACCTTTTCCCGTGTCAGGGGCTGGGCTGGGTTGCTGGGAACAGCCCCACATGTGCACACAGGGAACACAGGGGAAGGAGTGAGCACCCCAAACCACCAGGACATGCCTTAGGGGTGTTCACTGACAGCAGGTTTGCTCAGCATCTGGACCAGGGTCAGCAGTGCCTCCTGAGCATCTGGAAGAGAAGAGGGAGATCAGCACAGCTACAAAGCAAAGCAGGGATCTTTCCATCTCCGTCCTCCGTGTGAAGCAGAGCTGGCAGGAGAATTGGAAATTGCCAGGAGGGATGAATAAAGGAGAGAGAAAGAAAAGCCACAGCAGGACAGTATAAAAGCACCAGTGCTGTGGAGCAGGTGCAGAGGCAGTGATAATTCCCTGTTTCTTCCGAGAGAGGAACTAGGAGTGTCCAAATCGAGTTATCAGGCAGCAGATTTAGGGACAAACAAAAGACAGCGCTTTTTCCACGCCACCCACGATTAAATTATGGAACTCATTGCCACAGGGTGCTATGGAGACCTGCAGCCTAAGTGGCCCCCAGAAAGCATTTAGGCAAACTCACGGGGCACACGGGTCTGTCAAGGTCTGTTAAACATGATGGAACAGCCCCCTCAGGGAGTCCCTAAAGCCCAAGGCTGCCGGCAGCACGTGTCAGACAAGGGCTCAGCAGACCTTGCCAGAATTGCTGGACCAGCACAGCCTGGGAGATAAATAGCACCTAATCAGCTAAATAAACCATGTCCCACACCCCCTGAGGCCAAGGAGAGGTTACTGGGCTCAGAAGTGCCCATGATGGTGCTGCAGGATAGGCAGACAGGGGACCCTGGAGTTTCTATCCTTGTCCCAGTTCAGGGATTCTCCAGGATCCCTCACTGGGGATTTTTGGCTGGGGCTGCCCTCACAGTTGGCTGGGTGAGACAGGGTGAGCAGGGCTCTGCTGTTTCCACAGCTTCAGGCTGAGATGCTCTTGCTCAGGAAGGAAAGGGGGAAAAAACATCCCCCACTCCCCGTGAAGACACCACATTCCAGACCCGCCTGCCATGAGCAAGCCCCCTGCTCCTCACTCTCCATCCAGCATGTCAGCTCAATAATTTATTGTCCAGGAGGTGCAATAACCATCCATAATTCAGGAGCAATAATGTTCTACAAGTTGGAACTGGCAATTTGGCTCTGCGGACCATGTTCCACCTTCCCAGGGCTGCCTCATGCCACATCCAAGGACTGGATTCTTCTTGCCAAAAGGCACGAAGGCAGCAGCCACCTCCAGGTGGACGCAGCCCTGAGGGGCATCCTAGTAACAGCAGGTTCTGGAGCAGTGTCCCTCTTCAGGTTTCCGAGGCCTTCCTCACATGCTGGTCTGAAAATGATGATGAAATCTTGGATTTTGGTCCACAAGGCTGTGAAAACCCACAGGTCGTGGGGCTCTGTGTTGGTAGAGCAATGATGCAGAGCCCTGGCACTCAGCAGCAGCTCGTGGTGTTTTTGGTGATGAAGGCAATCCTGTCAGCACAGGAATCCTGTGCCATGGGAGCACACAGGTCCCAGAGCAAGATGAACCCTGCTATCTCAGCTTCTGAGGCTGATAAACGGCTCCATGGCACGGGATCCAAGTGATAACGTGGGATTGGGGGTGGCAGGAAGGAGAGGGGGGGCTGCAGCCACGGGTTGCCCTCCAGGAGATAACAGAAGCATCAGGGAAGCAGCAGGGAAGCACGGCAGCTCCGGGGAGAGGTGGGAAACGTGAGGCAGCGAGTTCTCAGATTAGAAAAACACCTCTTGCTCGGCAAACTCTGTTAGTCAAGACGTAAAACACGGGTGAAGCAGAGCATGCTGGAGCTCCCTCACTCCTGGGGGAGATGTTTATTAACTCGTCAAAACACAACGGCTGTTGTTGCCAGCAAGAACCTGGAAAGGCAGGAGAAAAAAAAAAAAGAGAAGATGAAATAGAAAAATGGGAGAAAAAATAAAGGTCCCGTGTGAAAATCATCTTCTGGTTCCCTGTGCTTAGCTGGGGAGTGTGCCTGAGCCTGGGCCATGCAGGGATTTGGGAGCATCCTCCTGGAGAGGCTGGGCCAGAGGCTGCTGCACCACTGGGCTCTGGCTCTCATGCTTTTCTCAGGAGCCACTCCCTGACCTTGGTGTAATTGGGCCACTTGGCCCAACATAAATTATAGCTTGCCACTGTGATATTTTCTGAAAAATCCCTGATTTTCTCCTGGGAAGCTGAGAAGCCTCAGAGAAAAAGAAAAACAATAGTTATCTCATTGTTTCTCCTGTGTTTTGCAATGCAATATGGAGATTGTTTATCAAACATGTGAATTGTTTTTTCTTAGTGCCCAATCACCGTCCAGCTGTGTCAGACTCGGAGGAATCAGTCACGAGTTTTTATTATTTATTCTTGTTAAGCCTTCTGATGTATCCTTTCTTTAGAGTTTAGTATAGTTTAGTATAGCATTCTTTAATATAATATAGTATCATATAATAATAAATCAGCCTTCTGAGAACATGGAGTCAGATTCACCTCTTCCCTCCTCCTGGGGACCCTCACAAAGACCACACAGCTCCTAAAATAAACAAGGTAATAGCTGGCAATGAGCCACCCAGTTAGTGCTGGGACAGTGCAGGGCTGCAGCCATTCCATCCCAGGGACACTGGAGCAGGGGATGGCAGAGCTGCTGCAATTATTGTCATCGTGTTTGGTCAAAGTGCTGCAGAGCAGGGACTAAGTTTCTCCATCAGTTATTTGCTGTTGCTTTACTTGCCTTGAAAGGGAGACAGGGGATTAACTGAGGGGTGGTCTCATTACCCTGGTTTTTGTCAGGAGCATCCCTCTGAAACGAAGCCTTGCTGCTCTGAACAACCCCAGTGCCCCAAAAGCTGCACATCACAGGCAGCATTGTCAGTTAATTATTATAAACCCAAGGGGTCTTTTTGGGGTGATGCTGGCCTTGATTCATAAAATCCTACAAGGTTTGGGTTGCAAGGGACCTTAAAGAGTCATTCCAACCCCCCTGTCCAAGGGCAGGGACACCTTCCCCTATCCCAGGTTGCTCCAAGCCCTGTCCAACTCAACCTTGGACACTTCCAGGGATCCAGGGGCAGCCACAGCTTCTCTGGGAACCCTGTGCCTCACAAAAAATCCCTTCCCAATATCCCATCTAACCATGAAGTTCCCCCACAGTAAGGGTGGCCACTGCAGGCCAGGGCTGTGGTACTTTCTGTAGGGTTTTTCCACCCTCTAGCACTGTCAATATGTACTTTAAAGAACAATTTACACCTAAAAACGCTCCCCTCCTGTGAAAGCGCCGCCGTGCAAAACAGCAGATGGTGTTTGAACACTGCAAAATGGAAAATATAGCTTTAAAAGAGAGATCTCAGAGTTGTCTTGGTGCTGCACGGGCACCTCGGGGTCTCGATTTGCAGCTTTCTGCATGGGGGAGAAAAAAAGATGGCAAGTGCTGTGAGATAATATTGGTGGAAGGAGAATGCTTTTCCTGAGGGGTCCTTGGAAATCGTGGCATGGGAACAATCCAAAAGGGCTCTGCAGGAAGGGCTCTGACACCAACAGCCCTCATGGGCCACCACATGAGCCCAGCCCAGGAAGCAGAGCAGGATTTTTCCTCCCTTCCTCCCCTCACTAGCCTTCATCCTGCTTCTTCAGCTGAAATGCTGTTTGTGGAGAGGCAGTGTGGGGTGGGGAAAGCATAAACCACCCTGCTCCCACTTGGGGCTGCTGGGAGAATCAGTCCTGTTGGGATGCTGATCCTCCCCAGGTCCCATCCCCTGGCTGGTGTTCCAGCAGCAGGAGGTCCTGCTCCCAGAACCACGCACCTAGTGCTACACTGACACTGCCTTTGTACATGAAACATCAAAACTATTCCTTAAAAACCCCTCTTCTCTCTCCCTATCCTGGAAGCAAAACCTCCGTCCCGCAGGCGATCCTCCCTCCATGTGAAAAAAGCCCCTTTTTCTTAGAGGCTTTCTCAATAAAAAAGCTCGAAGGCTGCTAATTTCCAAAACAAACAAGCAAATCTTTGGAGCAGCAAATGCAAAGGGCCCCGAAGGCACCTTCTAAATGTCAGGGAACAGCATCAGGCCTGACGTGTGCCCGGCTGGCGCTGCTGCCCGGCGCCGGCCCCGGGCACATCTTTGGCAAGTTTGGGTTTGGTGGGAGCAAAGAAACCCCCAAACCTGGGCCCCCTTACAGCTGCTTTGAAGCTCTGCAACAGGAAGAAAATACCATAAATTGGGCTGGGCTTCACTCCTAGCAACGACATTTTGACAGCTTCTATTTTGGGGATGGCTTTATTGTTTTCCCCCTGGTCCTCAATTAATGCCTTCCCTCAAAATAGCTACCAGCCAGCAGGACTTTTCCACTCACCAGGCTGAGAGCTGCTCCCTGCTTCCCCTGTGGTGCAAATGCTCGTGGATTGGGCTGGCTGTTCCCAAACCTCCTGTTCAGACCCCTCCAACAAGGACAGCCTCCCTGCTGGAGCCAGGTGCTGACGCTGAAAAGTCAACGTGGAGGAGAAAAAACAGCTTTGCAAACCTGATCTCCATCCTTCTGAGAGGGCTGTGCTCAGGTATGTGAGGCTCAGGAAGCAGATTTAGCCAGTGCCCAGGAGAAACACAGGCTGGGAATGCTCTGAGGGATGCAGGGAGGAAGATGGAGCCAGGGCTGATCTTCACATTCTGCACTCAATTTTGGAGGCAGGGAAAGCTCACCATATGGAGGGCCTTAAGGATATTTGGGTTGGAAGTAGACGGTCTGTGAGGGCCCTTCTGAGCCATTATATGATTCCAAACCCATTATAGGATTCCAAACCCATTACAGGATTCCATGACATTCCCTGTGGTGCTGGCTGAGCTGGACAGCCCCATCCCAAGGGAAGTGCTGAGCCTCACACAAGGATATCACAGCCCAGACCCCCTTGGGCTCCCTGCTCCCACTGCCGCTGAATAAACTCCTAAACTGCCCTCTCAAAGATTTAAGATTTGGTTAAATATTTGAGAAAAGCCCAGTACAAGGTATGTGGCTCCTGCTGAAATAGTCATTAATGTTTTGACAATTTTCTATCACAGATCACCCCTTCAAGCATGGTGATGCAAATGGGGAAAAACACATATATTTACTCAAAAAAAACCCCTGCAATTGCCTTTTGTCCCACATAATTTAGTAGCTATCAATTAGCCCGTGCAGACATGCCCCTCCCTCTGCTCCGGGTGAGCCAGCAGTGCCCCCAGCTTCCCTCCAGAGCAGGTGACACAGGAGTGACTCCAGGGGACAATCCACACAGAGCATGGGATGCCTTCTGCTGCGAGATGCTGGGATCTGGAGCCACCCCAGAGCTCAGCAGCCATTCCAAAGGCTCCAGTTTATAATTCACCTATGAGAGAACCCATCCTCCCACTGCAGGCTGCCCTTTCCCCCTCACCCAGAACTCCCATTTTCCCACATTCCTGAGCCCACATCAGACACCTTCTCCCACAGCACACTGGCCCCAGGTGCTTTTTTAAAAAATCTTTTCCCTTTTAATCCTTATAAACAGTTTCACCTGGGTGAAGCACTTGCCTGTGCCTCTCCTGGCCCCACTAAAGCACCAAAAGGTTGCCCCTCTCTGCCCATCAGCCCTCACCCAGCTGCCACAAAATGAGGGAGCGAAACAGCTCCTGCCCCAGTCAGCTTTTGATTTCAGTACAGCTAATGAAGTTAAAGGAGACCTTTCCTCTCCCCCCAGCCTGAGCTGGAGAAGCCAGAACATTTTAGCTGTTATCTAATTTGATGTGCAAAAAAACAGAGGGAGAGGGAAAAAGAAAAGCCCCCACAACTCACCGCTGGCTCCTTCTCGCCTTTAATTGAGGATACAAATGCCAGGCTGATTGTTGCTCTCCTTCAAATTCCCTCTGTCAGTGCAGAGCTCCCTCTGGTTCAGGACAAAAATTGACTTTGTGTCATGAATGAAGTAATTATTTCCCTGCACAAATGAATATGGCAATTATTTCCCTTTTGGGGAGGGACGTGCGTGAGGTTTGAGCTGCTGAGCAGAGCCACAGTCCCTTCCCAGAGCAGGGACGAGCTCAGGCTTTGCTCTGTGTTTGTCCCCTGCTCACACCCAGCCACCTCTTCCCTCTCCCAGCTGGAAAAGGGGCTGGATCCCAGCTGGATCCCCACCAGACACGGGCACTTTCCTGGATCAGGGGCTCTGCTGAGGGGGGAAATTGCTCTCCCCTTCAGATCAGCCCTTGAGCTGGAATCAACTTTCATCCCCCTGTGCTGTTTTCCCCCTGCCTCAGGAATTAGGGACATTCCCTAATGTGCCCACCCTGTATCCCTTCACACCAAGGATAAAATACCACCTTGGCTATGGGATGATTAGATGTGGGAAATGAATTTGTAGAAAATTCTTAAAGAAATAGTTGGCTTTTTATTATAACAGTGTGAATTATAACATCTGTATTGTCTCACCCTTCACATTATATAAAAATAGCATAAATTATAAAGATATATTACATATATTAAACATATCTATCAAAAATATCTATTATAAGTAACAGATATTTTATAGAAAAAAATTCTATAAAAATATAATAAAAGTTTTTTAAACACCTCTCAGTTGCCCTATCTCTGGGTCAGAAAAAAAACTTAATCTGACAATTACAGACATCTAGAATCCCAGGCTGGTTTGGACTGGAAGGGACATTAAAGATCACATGTTCCATCATCCCTGCTGCCATCCAGGAGGTCCTTCAGGAGCAGCAGGGCTGTGTTTGGACACAGAGGTGTGTCACACCTTCACCCTGCAACATCCTGCCTCCTTTCCCCCATGGATATTCACTCCCTGCCTGCCCACTCTGGCAAGAAAAGCTCCAACAGCTCAGAAATTTTTTCTCCACCAGTTCTGGAGGATGTTGCAGCTTCTGCAGGTGTTAAAAGCCGCTGTGAGGAGCGACTCAAAGGAAGTTCTTTGCAGCACGCTCCAAGATCTCTGAGCCCCACAAAAACAGCAGCGTGTCCTGCAGAGCCATGAACCAGCACTGAACCATTAACTGTGTCCAGGAATCCCAGGACATCCTGCAGGGACACATTTCCTGCCAGTGCAGGTGGGGCACTTGTGCTGATGCCTTGTGTAGGCTGATCTTGAACAGAGACCAGACAGAGCTAAAGAATGAAGCAGGGATTTATGAAAATTATCTCCTCAATGGATCCACCCTGGGCAGCACAAGAGCCCAGCCAGGGCTGCACCCAAGATGAACCAAAATGGTCACAAGATGAATCCAAAATGAAACAAAATGGTCACAAAATGCTCAACCACTCACAGGGTCTCTCACTTTTATAAGTTCTGGTCCATTTGCATATTGGGGTTAATTATCCAATTACAGTTTTAGCCCATGCAGTCCCATCCTGCTTGTTTTTCTCTCTCCAGCCCATGCTGTTTGTGCTCTTGGGCCTGAGATCTGGATCATTTGTCCTTGGTGCCCAACTACAGCAGGAATTGTTTTGTCTCCCTGCTCTGTGCAGAGAGTTCACCATCTCCTCATATGAAGCCCAAACCCACACACTGAAGCAGCACAGAATCTGAAAAATAGAAAAGCTGAGGCATCAGTGCCAGCACTCAGAAACCTCGTCCTTGCATCAGAGGTTGGAAGGAGGGATTTCAGGCATCTTCTTCAGAAAATCACATCCCTACCACCACAGCCACACCAATTCCAACAGCACAAGAACAAGGACGATTATGAGAGGGAGAAAAGTGGTAACAAATATCTTTTTAAGTGTATTTATTGTATGTAAGGCTATCACCTTACACACAGTTAAAAAGATCTTTACAGTGAAGGTGATAAAATACAGGCACAGAGGAGTGGAAGATAACCCATCCCTGTTATGCCTCAGGTTTTAACTTTTATATTTTTCAGATTCTGTGCTGCTTTAGTGTGTGGGTCTGGGTTCACATCAGGGGATGGTGAGCTCTCTGCACAGAGCAGGGAGACAAAACAATTCCTTCTCTAGCTGGGCACCAAGGACAAATGATCCAAATCTCAGGCCCAAGAGCACAAACAATGTGGGCTGGAGAGAGAAAAACGAGGATGAGACTTCATGGGCTGGAGCTGTAATTGGACAGTTAACTCCAATCTGCACATGGAGCAGAACTGATCAAAGTGACAGACCCCCTGAGTGCTTGTGCATTTTGTGACCATTTTGGATCATCCTGGGTGCAGCCCTGGCTGGGATCTTGTGCTGCCCAAGGTGGATCCATTGAGGAGATCCTTTTAATAAATCCCTGCTTTATTCTTTAACTCTGTCCAGCTTCTGCTCTAGGCCAGCCTTCCCAAGGCATCACCTGGAAGTGTCCAAGGTCAGGTTGGATGGGCAGTGCAGCACCCTGGGATAGTGGAAGGTGTCCCTGCCCATGGGAGGGTGTTGGAATTAGATGATCTTTAAGGTCCCTTCCAATCCAAACCATGCAGTGATTCTATGATTTACAAGCAGACAAAAAAAAAAAAAAAAAAAAAAAAAAAAAAAAAAAAAAAAAATCCTATGTGAGTTATTTACCTGCACAAAATTACGTGTTTATTTTACTGCTGACATTTCCCAGCCCATCATCACGTGGGCCAGCGCCAAGCCCCAGCACTCCCATCTCTTCACTCCAGGATCTAAAACCACAGGACACAAGCGCTGGAAAGTCACTTGAAGGTTGTGAGTGACCTTGAAGGAAGCTGGACATTGCCTTGTTGGCTGCGGCGGCAGGAGCGTGAAAATGTATTGCAGCCCTTGGGCAGCCTTCAGTTCTCATTTAAGCTGTTAATCAGAGGGGGAGAGGGAGCAGAGCAGCAGCAGCCACAGCTTTTCCCCGCCAGGCTGACTGGAAAAGTGTGAGTGGCACTGGAGGAGCCTGCAGGACATGGGTGTGGGGGCAAGGGGAGAGCAGCTCTGCCTTCTGCAAGAAGGAACAGCTCTGGGAGCTGAATATTCCCTTCTTCTTCTTCTTAGTCCTTCCACGGGTGGAGTTATCCTGGTTTTTATTCCATGGTTTGTTTGGTTGCTCAGGGGTGCCCAGCAGCTCTGTGGGTCTCTGCTGAGGGTGGCATCACCCCATTGCTCTGCCTGGCAGTTTGGGGCAGCTTTGTGACCAGAGGGATTTTGTGACCAGGGGGATTTTGTGACCACGGGGACCAATATTAAGGTGCAGGTGCCCCAGAGCATTCTGCCCTCTCTGTGCCATGGCAGTGGGACCTTGCTGTTTTCAGCCTTCATGTCACCATGTCACATCCACTGTGCCCAGCATCCCTGTGGGAGCCTGGCACAGGATGCCCAGAGCAGCTGTGGCTGCCCCTGGATCCCTGCAAGTGTCCAAGGCCAGGCTTGGAGCAGGCTGGGATAAGAGAAAGTGTCCCTGCCCATGGCAAAGAGATGGAACAAGATGATCCCTAAAGTCCCTTCCAGCCCAAACCCTCCTGGGGTTGTGTGACCTTGGGCCATGAAGCTGTGGGAGAAGGACAGAGAGGGACACAGGAAGAACGTGTCCCTTCTTCCTCCTTGCTGGCAGAATGTGACCTGGCCTGCCCAGAGGACTCAAGTACAGCTGGGATGATCTAAGGGAGAGCAGACAGAATTTGAGCAGAGCAGCCACCTCCCCCCTCACCTGCAGCGCTTCCCCTCCTCCAGCAGCACAAGGGTTAAGATGAGTCTATTACTGTTTGCTTGTCACTTTGTCGCTGATCTAATGACCATCGATAATAGCTGAATAAGAATTGATGGAGAGATGGATTTAATTAACCCCGGTGTCAGCAGCTCGCCTTGCTGTCTGTTTGTGTTAATGGAGCAGCTCAGGAAAAAAACTCTCCTGAGCTTTCCGTGGCTCAGCCTGCGGCAAGTAAAACACTCCTATTCATCAGCTGCACCCTCCAGGTAAAGCCAGGCAGTGCCACATGGCAATTTCTTCCTCCTGCCCCCAAAAGAATAAAATAATCACCTGCTCCGGTGCTCTCCGGGTCCCAGATCTGTCCTCCACCCCATCTCCACTCCCTTCCCTGCCTGCTTCTGCCCTGCTCTCTGCAGGGTGGCTGGGAGTGCTGATTTTGGGGGGCTGGAGGTCTTTATTTAGCAGGGGGTTTGATAACAGACCAGCACAAAGGCAGCACCCGCGTTGTGTGTCCTGACAGCACGGATGCCGGGGCAGAGGTGCAGGCAGAGAGGTTTTCCCAGCCAGCCAGACATCCTCTGGCACCCTCCACATCCCCTGGGGCCTCCTGCAGCCTCCTCATCCTAAAATCCAGCTGTGGCACGCACTCCACTGGGATTTATCCTCCTCTTCTGGGTTTCAGGATAGTTTGGGGGCCAGCAGAGAAGCACAGCCCAGCTCAGGCCATCCCAGTCCCACCAACCAGGCTGGCCCTGCCCTCTCCTTGATTGCAGCTGCTAATTAGTGTCTGCCAGCTCTTCAGCTGACCTTCAGATAATAGCTGATACTGCTCCTCATCCTCCTGGCCCGGCTTATCAGGAGGGTGACTGGGGAAATGCCAGCCTGGAGGAAAGGGGGGTGATGGCCCTCCTCACCTGTGCCCAGCCCATCCCAGTCAGGAATTATTTTCCTGGCAGTGGCAGCATCCCCCAGCTCATCCACCTTCAGCATTTCCCAGGGCAGCACTCCAGGGGTTCACCCTCCCTGGAATTTGGGAGGTTTTTCAGGGCAGGCTGGGGGGGGCTCATCTGGCACCCACCAGGTTTTTTCACACTTCCCCTTCCTCTCATTTTCAGCTGTGATTGATTTTCGTGTCCAGCCTTGACCCAGGCCTGGATCCATCTGGATCCCCAGCTGGGGATGCACTGGGGTGGTGCTGGTGCCATCCCTGTGCTCGCGGTGACAGACCAAGGCACGACTGTCTGAAGGAATAAATTTCTTTTTTATTTTTTTTTTAAAACCTTGCCAGGCTAAAAATATTCCTTCCAGTAAAAGCCCCAGCACTGCCTCGTGGCTGGCACTTCCAGGTAGGACAGGATGCAGAACCTCCATGGCACTGAAAAATTCCAGTTGTTGGAAAACCCCATTTCCTGCAGGGAAACAATGAGGTCAGCTCTTGGCCCCTTGTTTGTGGGGAAATGGATTTGTAAAGAATTGAACAGAAAATTTTAAATTTAATAGAAAATTTATATTTATAATTTATTTGTATGTAAAATACATATTTGTATTTATATATAAATATATATACACACCTTATATATAGATATATAGACATTTTATCTGTATATGAAATATATAGATACACTTTATATACATTTATATACATTTATATATACATGCATATTTATAGATATTTATGAATAAAGTATACATACATACATATATATTTTACATACATATAAACACATTTATATATATATAAATAATATATTTCTATGTACATTTAAAAATAAGAAATATTTACTTAGAAATATTATAGAATAAAATAAATATTATTATGAGGGAAATAGAACAGGAAATAAATTGTAAAAAGTAACCTTATAAATAAGATGAGATATTTTACAGAAATAAAATTATGAAAAATATATTGTAGCAAGATTTATGAGAAGTGATTTTAAATGATTAGTTTAAAATATTTATAATAATATTTTAAATAATATGTGAAGAAATACTTGTCATGTACTGTAATTAAAAATAGTTAAATTATATAGTTATTTTATTACCATATTAAATTATTTTATTGTTTTATTATATAGTAATTTTAATAGTTAATTTAAAAATAGCTTCTGATTGTGATGGTGTGAATTGTAACATCTGTATGGTCTCACCCTTCTCACAAGACTAAAAATAGAATAAAAGTTTTAACACACCTCTCAGTTGCCTCATCTCTAGGTCAGAAAAAAACTTATTCCAACACTTGTTCAAATTTTTTTGGTGTTTTAAAAACTTTTCTTCCATTTTCAGTCCCATGATAAGGGTGAGACAATAAAGATGTTATAATTCACACCATCACAGTCAGAAGCTGACTATTTCCTACTATAAACATTTCTTAACCTATCAACTTTTACCACACCATACTACAAACACTTTAAAGCCAATAATCTAAAATTACTCTTCCTAAGTCCTAATACAATGCATCTTTCATAGTTCTATTTCTCCAAAATATCTAGTCTTTTTTATAAAGCCATCCTTTAAAACTTATTTCTAATTCGATTTCTCCCTCCACAATGTCTGTCCTATTCTATAACATTTCTAAGTCAGCATTTCTTATCTCAGAGTTTACATACAAATAGATACTGTGTGAACCTTCTGTCAAGTTTAAAAATTTTCTACAAATCCATTTCCCACAGATGGGGAGAGCCCGTCCCAGCAATGCAATGGGACACATGGATCTCTCCCTCCCTACCCCAAAATATTTCCCTTCTCTTTGCTAAAATAAGCAAAGCTGGCAGTGGAGTGCAGAACTTCTCCTGGCCTCCTCAACACAGCCCTGGAAGCAGCAAAATTCATCCTGCCCTGGCAGAAATTGGGGAACCTGGGAAAGAGCCCAAGATCAGGAATCATCCCAAGTCCTGCCCAGCCTGGCAGAGCTCCCAGTGATGCCTTGGGAAGGCTGGCCTAGAGCAGAGGCTGGACAGAGTTAAAGAATAAAGCAGGGATTTATTAAAAGGATCTCCTCAATGGATCCACCTTGGGCAGCACAAGAGCCCAGCCAGGGCTGCACCCAAGATGAACCAAAATGGTTACAAAATGCACGACCGGTCACGGGGTCTGTCACTTTGATCAGTTCTGCTCCATTTGCATATTGGAGTTAATTGTCCAATTCCAGCTCCAGCCCATGCAATCCCATCCTGCTTGTTTGTCTCTTTTCAGTCCAGTTGTTTGTGCTCTTGGGCCTGAGATCTGGATCATTTGTCCTTGGTGCCCAGCTAGAGCAGGAATTGTTTTGTCTCCCTGCTCTGTGCAGAGAGCTCACCATCCCCTAATATGAAGCCCAGACCCACACACTGAAGCAGCACAGAATCTGAAAAATAGAAAAGCTAAAACCTGAGGCATCACCAGCTGCTGAGCTGAAGGTGAGCTGGAGCTTTCCCGCCCTCAAAAAAGCCTCAGAGTATCCCACATTTTCCTCTTTTAGCTTCATTTTCCCAACAGTGGCTGCCCACAGCGCTACTTCATCCCCAGGAAAAGATGGGCAAGGCTCAAGCAAGGTCTGGAACAGACTGAGCCTTTGGAAAGATGCTGACTGAGAGAGAAACAGGCTTCCTGTTTTGCTCATCCCTGTCCCAGACAGAAAGTACCTTTGCCAAGTACATCTTCAATTCCCTGCCAGTAACCTGCAGTCATGGAATACGTGAGGCTGGGGAAAAGAAAAAAAAAAAAAAAAAAAATCCAGCAGAATTTAATTTTGAAGACCCAGCCAGTCTTATAGCTTTTCAACTGCTGGAGCAGGTGAGCCAATAATAAAATCAACTGCCCAGAGAGGAAATGAATATTGGGTTTTGTTCCAAAAGGATGAGTTCAGCCAGCGTCAGAAAGAAAGGAAAAAATAATAATCACAGAAAATAAAAGAAGAGTAGGAATTGTTCTGTGACAAACGTATTTTGACAATCCAGCTGAAAGGGCTGACAGAGTTATGAGTGAGGGGGAGGAATTACTGATCTCTGAGTGTCATCTCACTTGTTTTTCTTGATTCAGCCTGGCCCTGCTAACAATGTGTGTCACTGCCCAGTGCTGGGAACATCCTTTGATGAGTGACACGTGGTGTCCCCACGGCACAGCCTGGCTCCATTTCACCTGCCAGCAGCCCCAGGGCTCTGCAGGGGACCCACCAGGCAGGCTGGGTTTGGGAAGGTCACAGGGGGAGGTCTCCAGCCACACATCCCAGTGCATTCCTGTTTGTGGTGAGCCTGGAGCTGCATTTCCTGCTCTTCTTCCTGGCTGTGGAATCACTGCATGGCTTGGGTTGAAGGATGAACTCGTTGAAGATGAACTTGTTCCTGTGGCAGGGACACCTTCCACCATCCCAGGTCCCATCCAGCCTGGCCAAAGATGGGGCAGCCACAGCTTCTCTGGGAATTCAGTACCAGCTCCTCACCACCCTCACAGGGAAGAGTTTCTTTCAAAGATCCCAGCTAGCCCTGCCCTCTGTCCACGTGAATCATCCCCCCTCCTCCTGTCCCTCCATGTCCTTGCCCAAAGAGCCTCTCCAGCCTTCTCCTTGCCCAAAGAGCCTCTCCAGCTTTCTCCTTGTCCAAAGAGCCTCTCCAGCTCTGTTTAATGCTTTAATTTCCATCCTCACACGCTGAAATGGGGCTCAAGGTCTCAGTTTGCACCCACAACCCTGTGTTGGGTACAGGGGAGAAGTGTAGGAGGGTGGCAGCTTTGGAATTCTGACCTGGTATGAAAACAAGAGCCTCTGAGGAGTTTTGGAGATCCTGACACCTCTGTGGGGGCTGGAGGTGCCTGGTCTGGAATGGAGTTTGGGACTGTGAGGCAGGTGGGTGCTGCTGAGGGGTCTCTATGCTGAAATCTACATCTGCTCTGGGCACCTCAGGGATTCCAAAAGCCCCTTTTCAGCCTGAGCTCCTGGAGCAGCCAATTCTGCTGTGGAACCTGAATGCTGGAAGGAGCCAGGCTGTCTAATTAATTTTAATTACCTTTAGAGCAGGGCTCAGCACCCAAGTGGGCAAACCTGATGGCATTCTGAGAGGTCCCCTCTGGTTAAAGGACACCTGTGAGAGGCTGCTTGAAGCCACGCTGTGGCCAGGCTCTGGCAGAGGGATGCTCCCTGTGACTCCCTCTGACTCATCTTGAGTCACCTCCTTCCGCGCTGCTGCTAATTAACTACCCACAGTAATTGTGAGAATTGGGCATTAGCAGCTTCTTATTCAGATTTTCCCCCTCCAGTGTGAAAAATATCCATCTTGAGGGGTGCTGTGGCAGAAGTGGGTCCTGCAGCAGCTTTCTCCATGGCTCCCCACTGCTTTTAGGACTCTTGGGGATCTTCCTGCAACTTCCTGGGGCTCAGCTTCATTCTGCAGCTTTCCAGACAAACACATTCCTCCTTCCCCACCCAGTGACATCTTTCAGGACGTGTTTCCTGAGGGTCAAAGCAGAGGGCAAGCTCCCCGAGAGCAGTGTGATGCTCCTGAGATAAATAAAGCTCTCGGAATGAAGCCTCCTCGGAGGGACAAGGGCAGCATGAATTTCTCTCAAGGCTTGGGGGATGGCTCAGTGTTTCCAGGAACAGCCACCTTGTGTTTGCACTGACAGCTGCTAAAACTGGGGGAGGGAGTTCAGCCAGTTGAAGGTTAGGTTGTCTGGGATGGGAAATGCTCCAGAAATTTCCAGTGATATATTTTTTTAGATTTTTAAGCCTGTTCCTGTGACTCTCTTGTGCAAATCTTTCCCACTCAGCTCGATGTCTGTGCCCAGCCTGGCCTTGGGAGAAGAAAACCCATCCATTCAGGCTGTTTTGGATGGATAGAAGTTCAAAATAAACAGCTCCAGACATTTTCAGTTGTTCCTCTTTTCAAGACAGACACTGAGGGGCTGGAGCGTGTCCAGAGAAGGGAAAGGAGCTGAGGAAGGGGCTGGAGAACCAGGAATGGCTGAGGGAGCTGGAAAGGGGCTCAGCCTGGAGAAAAGGAGGCTCAGGGGGCTCTGCACAACTCCTTGATGGGAAGGGGCAGCCAGGAGGGGGTCAGGTTCTGCTCCCAGGTACAAAACAAGAGGAAATGGCCTCAAGTACTGCCAGGGAAGGTTTAGATTGGATATTAGGAAAAAATTCTTCATGGAAAGGGTCACCAAGTACCAGCACAGGCTGCCAGACTGGCTGGACTCCCCAGCCCTGGAGGGATGTGGAAGTCACCTGGATGTGGCACCTGGGTGTGGCAGCAGCTCTCTGGCCACAGAGAGCAGAGACAAACTTTCCTGAGAAAGAAAAATCCTGGGAAGCTGTGTAAAAGCTGTGAAAAACTTGGAAGAAAAGAATTCAGACAATTACTAGCCCTTTTTCTGTAACCATTGTTTATAGATATGGTTCTCTAGAGTGTGTTATTGATAACCACCAATAGTGTGTGGAGGTTTTGACTTTGAGACCAATCAGGCCTTAGATCCACCATTGTTTCTGTAAGAACTGTAGATTTCTAATAATAAAATGTCTTTCGTGCCTTCTAGATCATGGAATCAATACTAATTATTACCCACCTAGAGACCTACTGCCACACCTGGCGACAAGGTTTGGCAGTTCTGGGGGAATGGTTGGACTTGAGGATCTTAAAGGTCCTTTTTTCAACCTAAATGATTCTTTGATTCTGCTCCCACTACCCTGCTTTGTGCTGATATTGGTCAAATGCAGGGAAAAGTGAAAAATAAACTCTTTTTGTTCACTCTGATGGCAGTTCCAGGCCAATACCCCATCATTCCTCTCCCTGCTCCTGAGGACACCAAGCTCCTCAACAGCTGCATTCTGCTCCAAAAATGTGTGAGAGCGTGCTGAGGAAGAGCCCAGCTGCTCAGGGGCTGCAGGATGGCAGCAGTGACCCCCAGCTCCAGCCTTCAGTCCCCTGGGGAACAGCTGGAAGTGAAGCTGCCAGGTTTCATCACCCCCAGCCCCTTCCTGGGATGCAGACCTTGTTAACATGCGAAATAATGGGAAGATGCAGGTGGGGTTCTGCCTGGTTAACCAGGAGATGCTTCAGTGAGAATTATCCAATTAAATCTCCATCTCTGCCTCGCTCCTGTGGCTTTTCCCCCCTCCCACTGTGGTGGCATTGTCACCCAGAGCAATGAGCAGGCTCCTGATAGAGTCTGGCCACGTTCAGCTGGCACTGGGGACCCTGCAGGGCTCTCTGGGCTGCTGGGAGGCATGGGAAACTAATCCCAGCATAAATATATACTCTGGCACACAGCAAATCATCTCAGGAGAGGGTAACCAGTGGTATTCTCCCCTTTTTGAGAGCCCATCCTTTCCTCCTTTGCCATCACCCCATAAACAAGCCCAAGAAGGTGCTGATGCTTTCCTTAAGGGAGGATGCCAAACTCTGCTCTTCCAAAAAAAAACCCCAAAAAAGCAAAAAAAAAAACCAAACCAACCCCAAAACAAAAAAACAAACAAAAAAAACCCCCCAAAAAAAATCAAACAAAACCCCAAACAGACGGAAGGAAAAAACCCAAGAAACAACAACAAAAAACAAAAAAATACTAATACCTTTCCAGTCTTGTCACTGCTAAGTTGCTCCATGACTTCTGGGTCAGCTCCATATATTCCCAAGAGCTGATTGTTTTGTTACTTTCCCCCTGGTGTTTCCAGTGCATTTTTAACCTGGGATTTCTGGTTAAAACAGAGCAAAAGAAACAAGAGAAGAAGTAATTTTAAAAACCACTTAAAATCACTTTTTAAAAACCCTGGAGGTAAAACCCAACAAACAAACAAAGGGAAAAAAAGAAAATAAAAACTACCCCCCCCCAAAAAAAAAAACCAACAACAACAACAACAAAAAAAAAGACATAAAAACCAGAAACACAACAACTCAAAAAAATCAGAAAAACCCGAAACCACAGAAAACAGCCCTACCCTGCCTCCCAGCAGATCAGCCCAGGCCTCTTTGCCCCCTCTCCATGAGCCCCAGGATGGTGGCATTGAATGGGGACATCTTCCTGACCCCAAGACCCTTCCCCATCCCAGCTGCTGATGAGGATGAGGATGGAGAGGGAAGGAGCTCACCCAGGCAGATAACAAAGCTTTGTTGATAGAGGGTTCTCCCCAAGGGCTGGACAGGAAGAGAAAATGGGACTTTAGGGGCAGAGAGCTCCTTCTGAGTGATCATGTGGCCACGATTTCCAACATCACTGGGCAAGGAGTTTCTGCCAGGGAAATGGAATTAAAGACAGCAAACCCAGCCCAAGCTGAGGAACTGGAAGGAGGAAGCAGGATTCCCAAGAACAGCAGCTTTATTGTTTGGCTTTTCCCCCATTCCTGGATATGGGATGGGTGGAATCCTGCTCCCCTGCCCTCAGGCAGAACAGAACTTTGCTTTCTCCTCTGCTGTCCTTAGAATTGTTCTTCCAGAGGAGATCTGGCTTATTTTTGAGTAGGAAACGGGGTGATATTTGCTAGGTGGACCTCAAAGAGGGGGCTGTGCCATACAGCATTCCCATTATACACAGGTGTTTACCTTCCTCAGGCTCCTCATTTCTCTCTCCTCACCAGGTAAGCCCTGGAAATGTCACCTCCCCATGCCTGTAATTAAACCCTGTGCCTTTTGTCCCAGCATGCACACACACCTGGACACAGCTCCTCTCTCTCCTCTTCAAAAACTGCCCAAAACTTTGGTTTTGCTCCAGATCAGCCATGCAGCCGTGCAGCTGGATATTTTCATGGCAACAGAGTTTGTCCTCCTGCTCCCCTCCCATTCCCCCAGATGAAGAAAAGGGGGAAAAAAATTAAAAATAAGCAATTTTAATAATGCCACAAAACCAGACAGGGATATAAAAATCCATTAAGAGCTGGAGTGGCCCTCGCAATGGGAAGTGCTCCAGCTCCTTCGCCTTCTGTCTCTCTCTCCAACCCCCTGAAAGGTAACCTTTAAAACACACTCAGTACTTAAACCTCTGGCATTTACCTTCATTTCACTCTGGCTTTTATTTCTTTCCAGGGGAGGAGGGCTTTTATGCTGTAAGAGGACAAGTTGGGTTGGTTTTTCCTTCCCCTCAGCTTGATTATTTTCCCCTCCTGTGCAGGTGGTTTCTTTTTTTTCCCCTTCTTGTTTTGCTGCCACCATCACCCAGGCACTCAGCCCCCATGGGTGAAGGAGCAGGGGGGGCAGCACAGCATCCAAATCCCCCCAAATTTTTTCAGCCATCCAGCAATTGGCTCATTTATGGGCAAGGATCTCCTTAGAGCCAGGCAGAAGGCTGGGATCTCTTGGAATCCCAGTGGAACTGGAGGATCTTTAGGGTCCCTTCCATCCCAACCCGTTTGGTGATCCTATGAATTCCAGCCAAGGGCAAGGCCAGCAGTAGCACCTATCCCAAACTGAGATTTGGGTGATGCTGGAGAGGGAACAGTGGTCTGAGGTTCCTGGTGGGTGGCAAGAAGGTTGTGATGCTCAAACCCCAGCAGCTTTTGTGGGGCTTTTCCTTTTTACGTGCACACATCCCTCAAGGTCCCCCAGAGAAGGAAAACCTCCAAACTCCCCTTAATATTCATCTGCCCACAAAGAAATCCTCCCTGACCTGGTGCCTGCCAAATACCCCTCTTCAATGGGGTCTCACAGAAATGCCACTTCCCCTGCTCCTCTCACCCACCTGTAACACAAAATTCGGGGTTCTGAGCCCCTTTCACCTCTCTGCCTCACCATCAGCCTCCCTGGGACAGCCTCCTACTTTTTGGCCCTTTAAGACCTGCATCAGGCAGCAAATGCTTTGGGATGGCTTCACTACATCCCTGTGAATCCTGGTGTGGAGTTTCATGCCTCCTAGAGATGGAGATCCACGTCCCACTCACACCAGTCTCATCACAGGTTGCTCACTGCATTTTCTTCCCTCCCTGCTTCAGAAGTGATGGGATGAGCAGAACATCTCATTGCAAAATAAAACTTTATCTTTTCCAGGCTGGAAGAGAGCTTGAAAGCACCCATGGGCAAAGAGAGAGTCCAAACCATATTAATCAAAGGAAAAGTGGCCAATTTTTGCAAAGCCATTCATTAATTTCAAGTGTGACCCAGGAACAGAGACATGAATTATTACTTCTTTCTAACCCAGCAGTGATCCCAGGCTGATTCTGTGCCATGTCCTGCACAGAGGGAGTCCTGAGCAGTCCAAGTTCCCAGAGGGACATCCCAAATACCTGGAGTGATGGGGGAAGTTCATCCCCCTGCCAGAGCTGCACCTGGGGGAGGCAGGAGCACCCAAAAGCTGCTCACAATTCCCATAATCTCTTTTTCATCCCAGTTGGTTTTTCGGGGGTTTTTTTGCCTCCCAGTCTTTCTGAGAAAAGTTTTCTTTTACACCACAAGTCTTTTCTGAGCTGGCAGCAGTCAGGTAATGAAGGCAGGAGTTCTCAGTGATGCTTCCTCCTGTCCTGCTAAAATCCTCATGGGGCAACCCCAAAATCTCCCTCTCCTGTGGACCACCATCCAGTACAAAGCCTCAACTCATACTGAACAGTTATTCCCTACTTTTTCAGCATGAACAGGACCTGAAGAAGGAGCCAAACATTTGGGTCAATGAGCAGAGCTTCATTTTTTGGATGGAGTTTGTGGTTTTTGGTGTTGCAGGGTTTTTTTAAGGGGAGTGATAACTCCCATCTGGTAAAGACCAAACCTTCACCTCTTCATGGCTCTGGATCAAAACAAGTCATCACAAAATAATCTGTGCATCAGCCCAGTGCTCTGCCCAGCTCCAGGTACCAGCTGTTTCACAGACTGCCTCTCTCCCTGGCTCAGGCCCAAATTTTCATGGCAGACAATCAGCACAACAAATGGTCAGAAAGGGGAGCAAGGCCTGTGAGCCGATTACACCAGACTGAAATAGCCAGAAACAAGCAAAAAACCCACAAAATGCTGCAGATCAGCACCTCACAGCTGCTGCAGGTGGGCTCCTTGCAGCTATGCAGGTTGGAGAGGGCAGAGAAGCCTCCTGGAGGAGGGGATTTCCTTTCACAATGCTGCATCCAAGGGCTGGGCCATGTCTGGGTGTCACATTCATATTTTCTGAAAAAATCCCTACACCCAGGATTCTTCTCCTGGGAAGTTGAGAAGCCTCAGAGAAAAAGGAAAACAATATTATCTCATTTGCTTCTCCTGTGTTTTGCTCCTTTGGAATGTGGTTGGAGATTGTTTACCCACAGGTGATTGTTTGATTGGTTTCATGTGAATTGTTTTGACTCATTGGCCAATCAGGGCCAAGCTGTGTCAGGACTCTGTAAAGAGTTTTCATTATTATCTTTTTAGCATTCTGTAAGTATCCTTTCTGTATTCTTTAGTATAGTTTAGTAGAGTATTCTTTAATATAATATAGTATCATAAAATAATAAATTATCCTTCTGAGAACAAGGAGTCAGATTCATCATTCCTTCCTGCCACGAGGGCACCCCACAAATACAACATCTGGGCTTGACCAAACAAGATGCCATGGGCATCTTCCATTATGCCAGGGTGCTCTAAGCCCTGTCCAACCCAGCCTTGGACACTTCCAGGGATCCAGGGGCAGTCACAGCTTCTCTGGGCAACCCATCATCATCCCCCTTGGTCATTTTTCCAGTCCCTTGACCAGAGAACAGGATTTCAGTCAGAATTTGTTGGTACAGCTGATGCTCTGCATGAGCAGGGGGGTTTATTTAAGGAAAGGAAACAAAAAGTGCAAAGGTATGAAATTACCTGAGGATTTTGTCTGAGCGTGACGGGATGGGGCTCTGGTGGCACTGAAAAAAAGAGATAACAAGAGAAAACTTTGCCTCTTCAGAGATTAATCTTTGCAGAGATTAAATTGAAGCCTTCAGGTCTGAGCCATCGATTGCATTTCGCTTCCCTGACAGTTTTGTGGAAGTACAAATTGCAGAGGTTGTGGACAGTACATTTTTTTAGCCATCCAGCAATTGGCTCATTTATGGGCAAGGATCTCCTTAGAGCCAGGCAGAAGGCTGGGATCTCTTGGAATCCCAGTGGAACTGGAGGATCTTTAGGGTCCCTTCCATCCCAACCCGTTTGGTGATCCTATGAATTCCAGCCAAGGGCAAGGCCAGCAGTAGCACCCAACCCTACCCTTTCCCCCTTGAGAGGACAGGTTTGAGGGCCAGAGCACTCCTCCTCTCAAGGGAGTTATTCCCATTGTATCAGCAGCAATGACCCTTTTAACCCTTTCCTAGGAGCAGGAGACAATATCAAATGGGATCAACTCAGATTTAATAAACAAAAAAAATCATTTCTTAACAGCTATTAGGCACAATCCATCCATCCATCCATCCATCCATCCATCCATCCATCCATCCATCCATCCATCCATCCATCCATCCACTTCTGCCTGTTCCCTGGAGGCCAAAATTTGGTACAAGGCAGAAGCACGAGTTGTGCAAGAACCTCTGTAACTGGTGGTACCCAAGCTGAATGAACATTTGGAGTGAGCAGACTGGAAGGGATGGCTTTCCCTGGTTCAGGCCCAAGGGGAGGGGGTTTCAGAGATCAGCTTTCTTTTTTCATTTCCACCATATCTGTCCAGAAGGGCTGGGCATGCAGAGGAGATGGACAAGATAAGGGAGTGTTCAGTTAATTCCACTTTAAACCCAATTCCATTTCCATTCTAATCAGAGCAGCAGGCGTGTTTTAACAACTGATTATCTCTCCTGGGCAGTTGTGTGTATTCTTCTTGGCTACCTTCTCAGTTTTTCCAAGCAAAGCTCTGCTGTGATTGTAACATAAATAAAAGGGGAGCAAGGCAGAGCACGAGCACTTTGGAGAATGCTCTGCCAAGAATCAGGAGCAAGGTTTCCTTTTTCATTCCTGAGGGTGAAAAATGAAAGGTGCTCACCATAGGAAAATATAAACCCTTAGAAGCGGAGCAGAGACCTCAGCAAATTGTTATTACTAAGGACTAGCTGTAACAAAAACCTCTCTGTGACAGACACTCAGCCCTCACAGATGTTCCAGAACTGCTGAATCTCCAACCTGTGCATCCCACAGGGCCCAGAAGAGGCTCTGAGCACCCACAGCCAGCACCTCCTACCCACCAGCAGCCCCCAAGCCTCTTTTGGAGCTGAGAGCAGGACAGAGGTGAAGGAATCCCAGCCCTGGTGTGGCTGAAGCCTCTGCAGGTGGATGGAGCATGACAGGGTCCTCTGGGAAAACTCTCCTGCTTCCCAAAATCTCATTACATGGGGTTTTTTCCAAAGCTTGTTATTGTTATTATATTTTTAAATTTATTATTATTATTATTATTATTGCTGCTAAACTTGTTTGGGAAAAAAACCCCAGCACAGAGCTGAGTTTCCAATCCCCTCCCCATCCTCAGGCTGCCTCCACCTGGGAACCCCAAAGTCCCTTTTTCACCCTTCTTCCACGCAGGCAGCCAATTCCCAGATGTGAGACTGAGCTGGTTTTCCCTTTTCCATAATGTCACCCTCATTTCTGTTGGCACTGTCTCTCCCCAAGGCCACATTCCAGGGGGTGTTTTTGTTTAAGGAAAAGGGTTTTTGGCAAAAAAAAAAAGGGGGATGCGCCACTATTGCAGACACTCCACGTTGCCAGGATGGCACTTTAAATATTCCCATCCTCTTTATCATGTTACAGTCACTGATTCCAGATGAAATTCATGGACACCCATCCCACAATAAACACCAGGTCACACAGAGGGAAGAGCAGGAAAACAAAAAGCAGTGTAAGCGCCAGCACTCCTGACACTTTTTTTTTTATTTTTTGACTCCCTGAAGTCCTGGGCTGGTGCTTAAATTTCCTGTGCCCCATAAAAGCTCATTAAACAGTTTCAGGGGTCACCTCGATGGCATTTTCCTCGCTCCAAATGGGATGAGACAGCTTAGAGTTAATAAGTCCGAAAGGACCGCTTATAAAATAAGATGTTGTCACAAGGTGTTGTTAAAATAGCAGCTGAGCTGGCCCATTTGGAGAGCTTAATGGCCCCACGTTTTAAAAATATCTGTGCTCCATTTCCCCCAACAGATCATAAGTCTGAGGCAGGTATGGATTTTCCTGCCTGGGTGCTGTGCCGAGTTCCAGCTTTTCATCCCAGGGGATCTCCCTGTCTGCTCAAAGCCCTCCTGCTGCCTTTGCCACTGGGTTTTTGCAGCTTTGGGCTGCAGGGATGGGCTTGTGCTAAGGTCATTTTCCTGGAATCATCCCCGTCCCCATCTGTTGGAATAAATCAGCTGAGATTCTGTTTTCCTCATGCAGAAAGGCAATTTGTATTTGTAGGAAATATCAGAAGGCACTGTGTTAAACCTGATTGGTCAGCAATGCAGTGAGACTCAGTTTATTCATATTGTATATGTCTATCAAATTTTCTCTCTCTAGAACTGTTTCCATTTTTCCTTTTCGAGTTCTCATGGGACAAACCTTATTGGTTACACAGGTGCATTTGTTTTTCACCCCCAGAATAGATTGTTGTGTTAAACAAACTTCTCATTCCCAAAATAGCTTCACATGGGAACTTGCAAATTGCTTGTTAGCTGCACTTAGAAGAAATGACAGGCCAGCTTTGGCAATTTCAGCAGAGCAAGGCCTGGTTTCACAAGGCCTTTCTTTTATAAAATTCTTCTACCTGTCTGTGACACCCATCCGCCTTGCTGGCAGATGCTCCTTCTTCCCAAGCTGCTCTTCCTTCCCAAGGCTCAGACTCCTGGGGGATAGCAAAGCTGCTCCCACCCAGGTTGATATTCTATTTCTTTTTTACCTTGTGCTATTTGCAAGAACTTCACGCCCAGCACGGAATTTTCCGACTGACAAGTGAAATTTAGTCAGCAGAGCTTCCATTATTCCCAATTTATTCCTGCACCGGAGAGTTGTGCGGGATGAAGGGCTGGAGAAAGGAAAACACGGCCCAGCAGCAGCCAGCAAACCAAACCCAAGCAGAATTATGATCCACAATTTATCAACCATTACGTGCAGGGGATTTCAAGTGTATTTATTGCAATCTGACTGCGAGCAGCTCAGAAATCAATTTGGAAAATGTGGAGGGAAAGTGTGGAATGATGTTTTTTGTTATCCTTTCCCGGGTAAATAACAACAAACCCTCAGCTTCTGAAGGGCTTGCCGTCAGGGACAGCATTCAGCCCAGGGTGGATAGAACAATGGGATGAATGAGAGGGGAGGGATGCACAGAAGAGGATGGAAAAGCCATGGGATAAGCATGGGGACACGAGGATGGGACTTGCTGAGGAAGGGATGGATCACTGGGATTGAAGCAGAGCGTGTGTGTGGACACATCCATGGAAGTGGAGGGGTTTGAGTTGAAGGAAAGTCTGCAGAAATCCCAGCTCCAAGCTGATGCCTCCCACTGGGCACTGCTGAGGCACCTCCAACCCTCACTCCAGGTCTGTCCATTCTGGAAGGACACTGAGGGGCTGGAATGTATCCAGAGAAGGGAATTGACTTGGGGAAGGGTCTGGAGCTCCAGGAGCAGCTGAGGGGGCTCAGCCTGGAGAAAAGGAGGCTTAGGTGGGGCCTTCTTGCTCTCCACAACTCCCTGACAGGAGGGTGCAGCCAGGGGAGAGGCTCTGCTCTTTCCCAACCTAAACAATTCTGGAATTCCATGACCCTAAGCGAGTAGATAAAGGAAAATGTGGTGGGCATGACCCCCAGCATACTGGACCTGCTGGACCAAATCTGAACTGCTTCAACACCTGAGTGCCTTCAATCCTATGCTAGCCCCTGTCTGGGACTGATTTGGAAAAAGCTTGGCTTTGTCCAGCCTGATCAAGAGCACCTCAGGGCCAGACTTCTGGGTGGGAAGGGGGGAAATTCCCTTTGTATCCAGGGAAGGGATGGGTGGAGGCATCCTCCCCAGTCCTCACTCCTCCCTTACAGGTTTGGGAGCAACCAGCCCAACTTTGCCAGGAAAGCTCTCCAGAGACACAGGAGAGGTGGTGGCTGCCATGCCTGTGTGGAAAATCAGGGCATCTGCTCCCAAAGGTTGGATGATACCAGCTTTTCCATTTTGGTGATCTGCAACCATCTGGTGCACTTCAAGCAAGAGGGTTTCTTCTCCTCCAATTTAAGAAAAATGATGAGATTAGATGAGAAGCTGAGGGGAGTTTTGCATCTCTTTAATAATGACCTTTTTCCAGGTTTTTTTTTCCCTGTCGCGCTGGGAAGAAAACTTCTATTTTAAAAGAGAAACTGGGTTTCTCATATGTTCCCATGATTCCTGATGCTGGCACTTTCAATTAATCACTGCAAAGAAGCCACCACAAAAATAGCGATACCAGAACTGAATACCCTCTGGGCAAATGCTGCAAATGCTGCCTGATGCATTTAAAAAATAATAAATAAAATCCTTCTTTTCCTTGGCACCTCTCCTCTGGCTCATCTTATGCAAATCACCTCAGTGAGGAGAATTTCCCAGGCCGTGACTGAGGCTGGTCAGTGGGGCAGATCGAAGCAGCAGGTTCCCAGGTAATTATTTATGTGTGAACTCAATGCCAGGAGATTAAATCTGAGCCACGTTCTCTGCCTGGGTCCCTTCTCCCTCAGAGCCACAAAGTTTGATCTTGTATTTGTTGGGAATGTCCTGACAAAGGCAGGAATGATGAATTTGACTCTATGTTTTTAGACGGTTAATTTATTACTTAATAATACTATATTATATTAAAGAATACTATACTAAAGAATACAGAAAAGATACTTACAGAAAGATAAAAATATAATAATGAAAAACTCGTGACTCTTTCCAGAGCCCTGACACAGCTTGGCCCTGATTGGCCAAAGAGTGAAAACACTTCACACCAGAATCTAATAAAACAATCACTTGTGAATAAACAATTTTTAAACACATTCTACATGAGCAAAAGAAAAGAAAAGCAAATAAGATAAGAATTGTTTTATTTTTTTCTGAAGCTTCTCAGCTTCCCAGGAGAAGAATCCTGAGCAAAGGGATTTTTTCAGAGAATGTAAATACTACAGTTTAACAGCTCGGGGAGGCAAAGGTTTGAAAAGCTCCAAAATCTGGTAATCCCATGAGATACGGTAATTCCAGAATTCATCCCACCCCACTGGCATGTTTGGGAAGGAGATGCCCTGAGGTCCTTGTCACTGGCAATCTGCACCGTCAGAATGAGCCCAAGAACGAGTTCTGAGGAACGGAAGAATTTCCTAAATCTGGTTTACCCCAGGACGTGGCGGGTGGCAGCAAGTTCAGGAGAGGTTTTCCAGAGGTGAGGGGAGCTCAGTTCTCTTAGCATGACCCAAAGCCCTCCTGGATTCAGCAGGTGTCACACTCATATTTTCTGAAAAAATCCCTACACCCAGGATTTTTCTCCTGGGAAGCTGAGAAGCCTCAGAGAAAAAGGAAAACAATATTATCTCATTTGCTTCTCCTGTGTTTTGCTGCTTTGGAATGTGGTTGGAGATTGTTCATCCAACAGGTGATTGTTTGATCGGTTTCATGTGAATTGTTTTGACTCTTTGGCCAATCAGGGCCAAGCTGTGTCAGACTCTGGAAAGACTTACGAGATTCAGTAGTATTTTTTAACCATCTGTAAGTATTTTTTCTGTATCCTTTAGTATAGTTTAGTATTCTTTAATATAATATAGTATAATAAAATAATAAATTAGCCTTCTGAGAATATGGAGTCAGATTCATCATTCCTTGCTTCATCTGGGAACCCCACAAATACAATGAGCAGGATTTGTGCTTTTCTCCCTGGGATGAACTGAGAGCAGAAATACCAGGACAGGCCCTGCCCAGGAGGTGTTTTGGCAGAGTCCACTGCTTGGGGATGTTGTTGGAAAGGGATAAATGGTTTTTCACAGAGTAATTTAGGTTGGAAAAGCCCTCCAAGATCAAGTCCAACTATTCCCTCAGCACTCCCCAGTCCAGCACCAGCCCATGTCTTTGAGTGCCCCATCCATTCAGCTTTTAAATTCTTCCAGGGACAGTGTCTCCACCACTTCCCATGGAACAGAGGACTCTGGAGTGAGAAATCACTTCCTACAGGATGCCAAGAGGTTGCCTGAGCTGCAGGAGAGACTGGACAAAATCATGGGTAAGACTGTTAAAGACAGAGAAAAGGTTTGCTGCCAGGTGTCCCCAAGGAAATGTCTGAACTGGGCTGAGCAGAGAATTGCCTTCTCTTGCCCTGCCAAGGGACACAGAGCAGCAAGAACCAGGGTTTCAGGGAAGAGGAGACCCATCATTTTATCTCCCATCAGGGCAAGGGACACTCACTCAAATCAGAATTTGGCTCCCAGGGAACACACCTATCTCTTGGGATGAATATCCCCATCCCTGCCTGCTCCTGCCCGGCCCAGCACTGGAACAGTTTCCTTGCCTTTGGGGACTGGAATTAACTGATTTTCAGGAATTGTTCCTCACCATTAGCTTTAAACTACCTGGGAGCTGGCTGAGAAGCAGCTCCACATCCCCTCCCCTTGCCCTGACCCTTTCCAGCCCGCTGCTTTCTCCTCACCTTGCTTGGGAGCAGCTGGGATAACTTTTGGAGAGGATTTTTTTTCATTTTGCACCCATTTATCTCCCTGCTTTGGCTGCCTGGGATGGTCCCATGCCTCGTTTCCCTCAGCTTTACTCACATTTTTCTACCAGCACTGACAGAGCCACCCAAGGGACAGGAGGAGTTCAGGATTCTCAGCTCCCCTTCGCCCTCCCCCTGCTTTCCCTTCTCCCTCCAGAGCGCTTCCAGGGAGAGAAAAATGTGCCTTGTACAGGCTGTGACGGCTGATGACTGATGACATTTATCTTCCCTCTGAGGAGGACGGCAGAAGTCACTTCTGGCTGCTTTCACCTGGGCTGGCAGCTTTCTCAGGGCTGCCTTTAACCCAGGGGTGACACATTCTCACAGGCCACTGCAGCAGTGTGCACAGCAAGGCTTTAACCAGTGTCACATTCACATTCTCTGGAAAATCTCTACACCCAGGATTTTTCTCCTGGGAAGCTGAGAAGCCTCAGAGAAAAAGGAAAACAATATTATCTCATTTGCTTCTCCTGTGTTTTGCTGCTTTGGAATGTGGTTGGAGATTGTTTATCCAACAGGTGATTGTTTCATTGGTTTCAAGTGAATTGTTTTGACTCTTTGGCCAATCAGGACCAAGCTGTGTCAGGACTCTGGAGAGATTCATGAGTTTTCATTATTATCTTTTTAGCCTTCTGTAAGTATCCTTTCTGTATTCTTTAGTATAGTATTGTTTTCTTTAATATAATATAGTATCATAAAATAATAAATTAGCCTTCTGAGAACAAGGAGTCAGATTCATCATTCCTTCCTTCATTGGGGCACCCCACAAGTACAATAAACCAGGGGCTCCCCAAAATTTGGTCCCACACCCTTTCCTCCCTGCTTAAACACACAAACATTACCTCTAAGTGCTCACTGAGGGACACAGGCTGCTGTTTCCCCACTAAAACAGCTTCCATTTAACAAAGAACCCCTGACCAGACCAATTTTTTCATCTGCCCCTTCCTGGACGCTGTGACAGCACATAGCTGGGAAGATGGATGGTGTGTAGGACAGCATCCATGCCACGGGGCTGGAATGAGAGGAAAGGACAGCCAGGCACATTCCAAGGGAAAAGTCACATCCCTGGAAGCGTCCAAGTCCAGGCTGGACAGGGCTTGGAGCAATTTGGGATAGCAGAAGGCGTCCCTGCCACAGCAGGATAGAACCAGATGCTCTTTAAGGTACCTTCAAACCCAAACCAGCCTGATTCTATACAAAGGAAATTTGACCCTTGAAGGAGGTTCTGACTCCCTCCCCCCAGACACACCTCGTGCCTTATCTGCAAATTTCAACAGCAATGCTCTGCACATTTCACAGCTTGGGAAGAAGGGATTTGTGTGGGCTCACAGAGGGATGCAGGCAGGAAAATCTGCTGGGTGTTACTAGGCAGAGAAATCACATCAGACTCCAGGATTCCCTGGAGAGGAAAACAGTTGGAGGTCAGGACAGCCTTTGTGGTGAGCACAGACGTGCTCCTCAGCTGAACCAGAAAAGCCTTTCTTGTGCCCTGACAGGCTCTTCCCTGCTGCCAAGTGCAGAGGCACTGGGAATCTGCTTTTTTAGGGGGTTGCTGGTAATGTGATTTGTCACTATAAACTCCCTCCACTGAGTATTTAGATACCTCTGGCCCTCTCCAAAGGCTGTTTACTGGCTGTTTCCCCTCCCCATTTCTGAAAACACTGAATATTTAAGCCAAGCAAACTCACCAGCCTTCCCTGACTGATTTTTCTCGAGGCTTTCACCGGAATAATTCTCCTCCAGCTTCCCATCAGTGGCTGCACCAACAGCCACCAGCAGTATTGATCAAGTACTGAGTCACTTGTGAGCCAGCACAGGCACTTAAAAAGAGAATAAAAAATAAAGTCCTCTACAGAAATATCAATCAAAGTCTGAAAAAAAAAATCAGGGAAGAAAGGGCTAAAAGCATATGTAATAAATGCAGCACAATCTGGCTTTATAGAGAGCACTTTAGAGGTAATTCCAAGCTGCTTTAGACAAATTTAAAAATTATCCAAGCAGATACCTCCTGAAAAGAACTAGACCACTCAGGGATGATTATTTTTATTTGTGGTATTAATGCAGTGTCAAAAGGCCTCGTTACAGCTTTTAAAGGTGAAGTTGGTACAAGAAGCTTCCAGAACTGCCCTTTACCTCCTGCACCTCCCCATCCCCCCTGAGTTCCAAGAGTTTCTCTAGATTTGCAGTAAAAAATTCAGAAGTGAATGGTAAAACACACCCATGATGAAAAGGCTCCAGAAGAAATTCCCAATTTCCATTGCTGGGCTCTCAGCACAGCCCCAGGAAGCAGTGGGGTCATCAAACCCTGGGCAGAGCCATTGGGAAGGGGACGACAAACAAGAACTGACCCAGGCAGCCTAAAAAGGGGGGGATGCACTCATTCAGGTGTGAGAAATAGAAATTTTTGGTGGTGGGAGATTTTTAATGTGTGCCTTTTAAATTTTTTTAAACAAAAAAAAAAAAAAGCATCAATACTTAATTCAGCTCTAGGGGTAACACACCCTGGAAACGAGATTGGTGAACTATTAAATATTGCCTTTCCATAGCTCTGCCTGGGTTTATCTCTGCTGCCTGCAGTTTGTCTCCCCTCTGTTCCCCTCCTGAAAGCATAGTAGTGATTTTTGTGTTTTTATTACACAATGCATCTGTTGCCACTTCTGTCCAAACCTCCCAAACAAGTTTAATTCCCCCGGATCACTCCCAAAAAGAAGGAGCTGTCACCTGAGCAGCTGCCACCTCCCTGTCCCTGTGCTTGGGGTGGGGCTGGCACCTCCACCCTTTCCCTGGCATCCCCAGGGCTGATGTTGGAACACATTCCAGGCAAGGAAAGAGACGTGGAGGTGATGCCCAGCTGCCAGAAGTCCAGGATGTGGAGGTGAATGCCACTGCTGGGGCTAAGATAAATCTTTGTTCCTTTTTTATGCCTGAGCCAGCATTAATTTCTGTAATTAGTGAAGGGAAATATTATTTACTGTCTGTGCAATGCCACGGGCTGGTGTTTCCCATGCAGGGAAAACCAGGATGCTGGAAAATGGGAAGGGTGAGCTGCTCCCATGGCTCTGTTATGAAAGAAATAATAATAAAAAAGCCAATAATGGGATTTTGAATGGGTGTGGCACTTCTAATTTTCAAAGCAAAATGTTCAGGGGAAGGCAGTGGTGGTGTTCACTGGCTGAGGTGGCATCAAGCAGCTCAACACACATCTTCACCAGCCTCTGAAATCTCACATCACTTCAGCTCCCACAGACACAGGAACAGCTCTTTGTTAGACAGGAATTGGCGTGGTGCTGGCTGTGAATTCAGAGGGGCTCTCCTCACAGGCATTGAGGTCCTTCTTCTTCCTTTCCCACAAGGAATAGCAGCCTGGAGCTCTCCCCTGCCCTGGCTGGAGTCTGAAGGTGATTTTCATCAGCTGACTTCCCAAAGTCAGGTGAGCCCCAGCACTGGGGCTGCTTTTCTTCTGTGCAGTGACTGACCCACAGCAACCTCCTCTGCACTGCCCAGAGCTGCCCTGTGGGAATGGGACCTCTACAGCTCCCAGTCCTCCTTTTGTGACACCCCAAGGCAAGTTTAGTCAGCTCTTCAGTGTCAGACCTCGCTGTGTTCTCCAGCCCAAGAGCCTCTGTGGGTGCTGGAGTCCCATCACTCACGGCACAAAAGAGAAGATGTGTGCAGGCAGTTATCAGATCTGGGCTCCTCACTCATTTCTCAGAGCAGGAAGCACTATTTATTACATCTTCTTGCTGCTTCTAAACACAATCAACCATTTCTTGGCATTTCATCAGAGATAAATAGCCTGATCCTGCTTTCATCCACACAGAAGGAAAAATTCCCCTTGGCTTCTTCTGGTGAAAGCCCAAAGAATATCAGCTGATGGTTTTAAAGTTCTTCTCACCTTTTTCCCCTGTTCCTTCTCTGCCAGGAGACCAAGCTTCAGGTACAGGCTCCCTTCTGGGGTTAGCCCTCACTCCCATCTTCCAGAGGATCTTCTTTCCCAAACCACTGTGTTCCACTGCCTCGGCTGTGGAGGAGGAAGGAGCTGCTGTGCCTCACAGCACAGCCCTGAAATACTCAGAGCTTTGAGTGCTAAATCCAGGCCCACGGAGTAATGGCATGGGTGGTGGGGGGAAAGCCATGGCATGAAGGTGCCATGCATGGCACTGCCACCAGGGTTTCAATTGCAAGATCCTTTCATCCAGCGTTTTTCAACAACTCCAAAATTACACACTCACAAAAAAAAAAAAAAAAAAAAAAAAAAACCCCAAACAAACAAACAAAAAAACCCAAACCAAACAACAATAAACCCAACAAACTAAACCAGGAGAGAGCAGTGGTGGGGCTTCTTTTCCCTTTCAAAATTTGTAAGCATGTGTGTTCAGTGCTCGTGGAAATGTCAAATCTGAAGCGGAGGGAACTGGTACATCATCTGTCAAAACTGCAGCTGGCTTCAGCAGCTCAGCGTGACATTATCAGGGAGCAATAGAGGAAGGGGGGAAAAAAAACCCCAGGAGCCCAGCAACAGGAGAAAACAAAGTCCTGCCTGCTGGATCAGAGGTCATCAGGAATAAAAGTGACACTAAAACAGAGTTAAATGCACTTTAAGTTTGCAGCAAGGTTGTTTTAAAGGCTATTTCTGTCCTCGCCTTCTGCTACAAACAACCTGAGGACACGGAGCTGTGCTTGCCCTTCTCCACCTCTCTCCTATCTTCCTCCTGATAACCATGTGGTTCTACCCATGGATCTCAAAGAGCTCCCAGAGCCCTGTTTTCCCCATCTTCAGGGAGCAGAGAAAAGAAAATTATGTGACTCAAGGTCATGTGGGAGACCCCAAAATTGTGCTGCTCCTTCAGTGAGCTTCCAACAGACCCACACTTCTCTCCCTTTTCTCCTCCAAGTTCCCCACAAGTCTTGCTTGGTCCTGTCCCCAGCAGCCTTCTCAGCTGGCTGTGCCCTTGGGACTCCTCATCTCTCCACGACCTTGCCACTTCCCCAGATCTGCTTTCCCTGGATGTTTCCAGGCACTCTGGGGAGCAGGACCTTGCATTTTTAGCGCCGGTGCCGCGAAGTGCTGAGCAAATTCCCAGTGACAGATTATCAATAGTCAGCACTATTAAAAATTTCCCCCAACTCCAGAGAAAGCCAACCAAGTACTGAGCAAAAAGGAGTCAATTTTGAGTCATTCCAGTCCCTGTTCCTCTGGTGTTTGAGGAGATGCTTCCATGCAGAAGCAAACAGGGATGAGTGCCTGTCCTGCTGGGTTTCGTGGAAGATTTTTCCCTGGCCGTGAGCAAAGATTTGGGCTGGAGTGTTTGGAGAAAAGCTCAAAGCCGAGAGCAGGTTGGCAAGAGGTGGAGAGGAAGCAAAGATCCCATTTCTCTGCAGGGATGGAGGAGCTATTTGCTGTAAATCTGCTCCAATTGCAGGCAGGTGCCCTCGGGGACAGCCACGCTCCTGCAGGGAATGCTGGATGCCAGAGATGGATCTTGCAGGGCTCTGGCTTGGCCAAGGCAGGGTGAGCGTGCCTGGCTGCTGGCTCAGAGCTGTCATTTGGACAGATTTAGGGAGTGCAATCCTATCTTCTGGAGCAGGTAAAGCCGCCTGGTGATGAGGAGGGGAGGCAGGAATTTGGAGCCAAGGCAAAGACAGAGCTGGTTAATGGACCCATTAGAGGGCATTAGCTGGCAATGGTGTGACATGGCTGGAATTTAAAGGAGAGCACCAGCACAGCCAGAGCTTTGGGCTTGGGGTGTGCTGTGCTCTCCATCTGCCAGTGCTTCCCTGAGATCCCAGTTACTGGATTTGCAGGGACGCCCCGAGGAAGGCAGGAATGATGAATCTTACTCCATGTTCTCAGAAGGCTAATTTATTATTTTATGATACGATATTATATTAAAGAATACTGTACTAAACTATACTAAAGAATACAGAAAAGATACTTACAGAAGGCTAATAATGATAATAAATAAATTAATAAATGAATAAATAAAATAAGATAATAATGAATAAAGGGGTTGCTTAAGATAAAGATAAAAAGATAATAATGAAAAAGATAATAATGAAAACTCCTGACTCTCTCCAGAACCTTGACACAGCTTGGCACTGATTGGCCAAAGAGTGACAACAACTCCCAGCAGAATCCAATGAAACAAGCACCTGTGGGTAAACAATCTCCAAACACATTCCACATGTGAGCACAACACAGGAGAAGCAAATGAGATAATATTGTTTTCCTTTTTCTCTGAGGCTTCTCAGCTTCCCAGGAGAAAAATCCTGGACGAAGGGATTTTTCCAGAAAATGTGAATGCCACACCCAGGAATGCTCCTGGGTGATGGAGGAGGTGGGAAGCCAGAGGGTGGCAAGGGGATTGCCCCCAGGGTGTGGGATTGTCCCCAGGGTGCATTCCTGGCTCACGGAGATGAACAGGAGGGGGGGAATTTGGCAACCCCAAAACCTCCCTGCCACACCACCACTGCCTTCCCCTTGCTGCTCCCCTGATCACCCCAGGCCCCTGCTCCCCTTGCTGCAGTGCCAAGAGGTGTCAGTGACTCTGGGAAAGTCACTTGAGCTGCTCCAGTTTTCCCAGTTCGTTCATCTCCCTCTGACACCCAGGATCCCTCCTCACTCCCCAGGGATGGGGCTGGTGGCACCTCTGGGACTTCCCTCCTCTTCAGCCCAGTCCCAGGTCATCAGCTCCTGCAAGCAGTGGGGCAGATACACCTAAAAACTTAAAAAGAAATAAATATAATCCAGATCACAGCTCTACAAATCAGACCTGGATGGTGGGAAGGTTGACAGCTAAAGGCTGCAGAAAAATGGGGACATGAGTGATCAGGACACGTAAGGGATGGGGAGGGTGGCAAAAGAACCACTCCCCCCAAAGAAAATATTCTTATAGATCCAGCAGGTCTGTGTATTTTGATCCTGGTTCCTGATAAAGGAAATTCCCTCATCCATGTGCATTTTCCACAGGCCAGCGCTGATGGAAGAGCAGGCAAGGACACCATAGAGCTCCATGCTGCCTGAAGAAGAGCCTGCCTTGGCCCCAGGGCAAGGGTAAGCAACCCCAGCCAGCCCTGCAGGAATGGGGTGGATGGATAATTTGGGCCAGATGGATAATTCAGGCCAGAAGCCCTTCCTCTGCATCCCAGGGGAGTCCCAGGTCCAGCCTCCCTGGTGTGGGATCCCTCACAGGGACCACAGGCAGCAGCCTGGGTGATGGACACAACAATTCTTCATTGCTTTCTCCCTTTCCTCTTTTTTCCCTACATCCTCCAGCTCTCCTGCTCCCCACTGGGTTTTTTTAGCTGGTAATTACAGCTGAAGTGGACAATCTGTCGTTTTATTTTTAGGCTGGAAGCACTTCCAGGCCAGCTGAAACAAGGCAGCAGCCACGCAGAGGGGAGGATGCTGTGGGGTCCCTGTCTCCCTGCTCAGGCAGATTCAGGGTGAGGGGATGCCCATGCAGAGATTTTTAGAGCATCCCTGCACACTGTGGAGCAGTAGCAAAGTTTCCCAAGGCTGGAGTTAATTCCAAAGTGTCCAGGACACCCAGCAGCCCCCCAGGTGCCACTTGGAGAGCAGGAGAGCAACCCAAATTCCCCTTCTCCAGCTCACAGGGCCCAGGTTTGAGGTGAACATCCTTCTCATTTCAGACCTAAAGTGACCTCACCCCTTGTTTTTTCCTTCCCCTCCCTTTGCTGATGATTTCACTGACACAAAACAACCCCAAAAAATAAAAAAGGACTGAGGAGACCCAACACAGGGCAAGTGCAGAGTCAGAGCAAAGAACTTGTGAAGTCCAAGCCCAGCTATTCCATGCAGTCATTAGCAAAAGATGTTGTGCCTGCAGGGAGACAGTTTCTGGGTGACTGGATGTAGAACTGTTTGGAACAAATTCAATAAAGCCCAGCGTGCCTTTTGCTTTTAAATATGCAATTTTCTCTAAGCTGGAGTTCCTCGTGGAGGAGCATAGGTTGGGAGTTTGCCAGGGAGGTTCCCAAAATGAAACCTGGGGCTCAGGGGGCACCCTGAGCTGGGAGAGGTGGTGACCCCAGCCTGGCCTGCCTCACCTGGGAGCAGACATTCCACCACAGCCTCCTCCAACAAACCTCCAGAGGGCTTTGGTGCTGCTCTGACATCAAATGGAGCCTTGGAAGCTGATGTCAGAACCTCCAAAAATCACTGCAAAGCCCATTTTGGGAGGGTTTTAGTGGTCCAAAGCCCAGGGCAAGCCTGGTTTCAGCTACCTTGATTCTCAGTGCCTTGCTCTGGGTTGTCACACGTGCCACACACAGCACTGAGGCTGCCAGGCAGAGGATTCTCCATGGAATCTGCCTTTATTTTCATTTATAAGAGCCTTCAGGACAGGTTTAACTGCAGGGGTATGGACCAGCCATTCCCAGTTCTGGCTACAAGTGAATCACAGTGCTGAAGCCCCTGCTTTAATTAAAAGACACGATACCTCTGCCTACCTAGAGAGCAATGGCAACAAAAGCAGGTTATCAGGAGAAGTAATATCATCTAATCCAATCTGATCTGTGTAGTTATTAGGCCCAGCTAATATTGGTATTGATTTTATTACTAATATCACTGCTACAACTGGAAACCAACCACAGCTCAGAGTTTTGCATCCTTCATCATTTTGTTCATTTATTTGGCCTCGGAACAGATGATTTTTTTTCTTTTTTCCCTCCATCACTCAAAATCCATGTCCAGGGTTCCTTTTTGGGGTTTTACCTCTTGTTCCTTCATCTTTACCTCTTCCTCACTACATCTTCTGCTTTTCCCTTCTTGGTTTGCTCCTCAGCCTCTACAAAGCAACTTCATGCAGGATCAAACCCAGCGCTTACATTTTTGTTAGTCTGAACTCAGCCAAAGAAGCTTCCAGCAGTTTATGAGTCAGAAACACAAGATAGAGCTGCTGGTCATTGAGAGAAATTGCCAGGAATTTGGGGAGGGTGAATCACCCTCAAAGATAGCTGAGAAGAGAAACAGGGAAACAACCTCTTGTCCTTTTCATCTTTCAGCTCATTTTTTTTACCCAGCTGTGAGTAAGGAGCACAACAAGGGAAATTTTTTTTAACCTTTTTATAGGAAGGAGCTTGGTTCTTGCATTTTCCCACAAGGACAACCTGGGAGATGAACAAACCTGGTGCTGGACATGCTCCCTCTGCAAAGCCACCTGCAGTGAGCTGGGAAGTGCTCAGCACACAGAGCCTGTCTTTGGCTCCCAGGGAGTTCAATTTGACTCTGGGTTAACTGCAGTTCCCTTGCAAAGCTGTCTGTCACCTCTCAGCCTCTTCCTTGCTCACTCGAGAAAATAACAGCTCCCACACTCTGAAAAATCCCACATAATTGGTACAGCCTCCACAGAGTGCCTCTCAGCCAGCAGCAGGACCATTTGGAGCTCGAAAGGTGGCCCTGTCTTTTCAGAAGGGTCATGGGTTGACAACCTTGTTTATTTTCCTCCGTGTCTGTCCAAGGAAAAAAAACACAAACCAACCAAAAAACACCAGCCCAGCTCCTCCAAGTCGAGCCTGGCAGCACCAATTTGGGGCACAGCTGGAGGAAGGGGACAGGTTTCCATCCCACTGAGGCTGTGTAAAAGCCTCAGACTTAGCCTTGACCATCTGGTGATCTACCAGTACTCAGCTTTCCTTTTTTTGCCCCACACCTTGGTAGGATGAAGGATTCTGACACTGAAGCGCAGAGATCTGGAAAATGTGGAGCCAGTTCCAGTCATGCTGCACATCCTCGGCCCTTTCCCAACCCCATTTGAGCACAGAGAGCTGCCACATCATCAATTTGGTGTGGATTTGGGTATCCTGAGCACCAAACCCCATTTGTTTTGCTGTTTCACCCCCTGGCTTGGCCAGGTCCTCATCAGCATCTCTCCCTCACACAACAGATAAATAGCAATACCCAGAGCCACACACACACTTACAAATAAATAGAAAAGGAGCATCAATTCAGCCATGAATACAAAGCTTAAGGATACTGCATCTCATTCCTGTTTGCTGCCTCGGGCACTGCAAGCTGACAATCAAAATTCACCCAGTGCCAAAAATATTAGTTTAGTTGAATATTTGTGTTTGCTCAGCTCCTTCTCGTGCCGGGATGACAAACTGCCCTGAGAAGGCATTGCCAGAGGCACTCACACTCCCATTCTCTCTCTCACTGATTCTGGCACACAGAGGGATCCTTTCAAACCAATAAACACTTTCATTTTTGTCTTGGCTGAAAGGGCTTCCTCTGTGGGGTGATGTTTTGCTGGAGGAAATGATTTAGGAGCAGAGATACGGTTGTGATTCAATATGGTTGTGATTCAATATCGTGCTCAGGAATTCCTTGTAAAGTCAAGGGAGAGACAAATTCTGACATTACCCGAGCCTCGTTGAGCTTATCAGAGTATTTTTGGAGTGAGAATCCAGCAACAAAGACGGCGACACTTTGTTATGTGGTGTCTGGTAGCTCTTGTTCTCAGGTGGAACAGCAGCAACACCACCTCTCTCGTGTAAGTTACGTCCTGACACGTGTGAGAACATGCAGAGGGAAGGGAAGAAGAGAAAAGAAGGAGAGGGAGCTTTTCCAAGCTCTATGTTGGGGCTGGATAAAGAGGATGGAGCTCAGATCAGCAGCAGTGTCAGAGCTGGTCCCTCCCAGCCTTCCCACCTGGGATGCACCAACCCTTGACTCAGAATCACAAGCTGATCCAGCAGGAGGGAAGTCAGACCAACCATGAGGGACAGGTTTCCTCTTTGCTTTCCCTCCTCACCACCTTCTCATTGCTGGAAGGATGCCCTGAGCTCGTCAGGGAACCATGGCACAGATTGGGTTGGAAAGGGCCTTTAAGATCACCCAGCTCCAGCCCCCTGCTGTGGGCAGGGAACACCTCCTGCCACCCCAGGTTTCTCCTAGCCTGGCTCTGATGTACACCAGAAACTCAGATAAAGCACAAAGCCCTACAGAAACACGTCTGTGGGCTGGAGCTCAGCAGTCTGACCCACCTGCCTGGAGGGGATGGGCTCACATCCCCCTCCTGTTGCCCTGGGGACACCCCAGTTCCCCCAAAGCCCAGCCTGGGGAGCAGCTCCCTCCCACGGAGAGCAGCCTTCTTTCTGGCCTCAGGAGGTGTTTGTTGAGGAGCTGTAGAGAAGAACAATGCTGCTGTCTCCTCATCAAGGTGGGCTGTGGCAAGGCAGAGTCCTGCTTTCACTCCAGCACTACCCTGAAACACAAAGCTTTGTATTTGCCTGTCAATATCCCAGTTGGATTCTGCTTCTCTGTATTTAATTCGAGATGAGTACTGCAGGACCTCTTTTGTTAGCTGGATACCTCATGCACATTGTTATTATTTCTTTCATAAAAATCAATAAAGACTTAAGAACAACAACCACCAATAATAACAGTACATCTCTCTTGGTGTCTTTGTGTTGCAACTTGCTGAATAACTCGGAAAAGCAGCAGACAACAGTCAGGAGAGAAGATTAAAAAAGATGTTGTTCCCAAACTGGACCTGCTCTTCCTTTGGAAAAAGTTTCCAGCCACTTAAAACTGCAGCACCATCTCAGCACACAAGAATTCAGCAGCAGAGGCTCCGGGTGGGAAGAAATGCTCAGAGGATGAGGCACCAGACAGAGCTCCTCTGATCTGGTGTCCTGCTTGTCCTGCCTGTGAAACACAGGCAAAGAAAATGAAAATGGAAAGGCAAAGATGGAAATTTAAGGGCACTGCTTTGAAAGCCACGGGCAAATCATTCCTACTGAAGTCACTCCCTGGGCACCAACCAAGCTCAGGGAGATGCATTCCTTGCTGGTTTCCTTCCTGAAGGAAGAAAGGACCTGGAGCTGCTGGAGCAAGTCCAGAGGAGGCCATGGAGATGGTCCAAGGCTGGAGCCAGGCTGGGAGAGCTGGGGATGCTCACCTGGAGAAGAGAAGGACCTGGGGGAGAACTTGAAGCCTTTTCCAGGGCCTAGAGGGGCTCCAGGAGAGCTGGGGAGGGACTGGGGACAAGGGATGGAGGGACAGGACACAGGGAATGGCTTCCCACTGCCAGAGGCAGGGTTAGATGGGATTTTGGGAAGGAATTATTCCCTGTGAGGGTGGGCAGGCCCTGGCACAGGGTGCCCAGAGAAGCTGAGGCTGCCCCTGGATCCCTGGCAGTGCCCAAGGCCAGGCTGGACACTGGGGCTGGAGCAGCCTGGGACAGTGGAAGGTGTCTATGCCCATGGCAGGGGGGTGGAATTATTTGCTCTTCCAGGTCCCTTCCAACCCAAACCATTCCATGATTTCCCTGCCATCCAATCCCAGGAAACAGCCACAGAAACAGGAATGGAAACCCCACAGGAGCTCTGCAGAGTACCCTTTAATTACTCTACATGAGAGGTTAAAAAACCACCATGTGCCTCGAGGCAACACTTTCTGCAC